>NC_081293.1:155707045-158207045 GCF_030435805.1 Mustela lutreola | reverse complement strand
CTGTAATTAAAACTAAGTTTTACCATTTTTTTTTTAAGATTTTATTTATTTATTTGACAGACAGAGATCACAAGTAGGCAGAGAGGCAGGCAGAGAGAGAGAGAGAGGAGGAAGCAGGATCCTCGCTGAGCAGAGAGCCCGATGTGGGGCTCAATCCCAGGACCCTGAGACCATGACCTAAGCCGAAAGCAGAGGCTTTAACCCACTGAGCCACCCAGGCGCCCCAAGTCTTACCATTTTAAAAATTAAATGGAAACAAAACAAAAATTAAATGAAACAACTATCTCAGTTTAAAACATGTGCTTTTTTATCTTTAAGTGAATAAAGGCTGCCAGTTCTATTTTTCCTAGAATTAAAGAACCATTATACTATTCCACATTCCTTTATTTAAGATGAGATACTTGGGCCTTTCAACCGGAACGGTTATCTTCCAGTAATTCCCCAAAATGACCAACACAAAGGGAAAGAAGAGAGGCACCAGCTCTATTCTCTAGGCCTTTCAAAAACACGGAGTTGTTCCTTTGGCCACATATATGCAAATCTACAAGAAAGGTGATATTGTGGACATGAATGGAATTGGCACTGTTCAAAACAAAATGCTACAAATGTTACCATGGCAACACTGGAAGAGTCTACAGTGTTACCCAGCATGCTGTTGGCATTGTAGACAAAAAAGGCCAAGATTCTTGCCAAGAGAATTAATGTATGTATTGGATACATATTTTTTTCTTTCTAGGTAGGCTCCATGCTCAGCATAGAGCCCAATACAGGGCTTGAACTCAAGACCCTGAGATCTAGACAGGAGCCAAAATCAAGAGTCAGATGCTTAACTGAGGGAGCCACCAGGTGCTCCTATGTACAAAACATATTAAGCACTCAAAGAGCTGAGATAGCTTCCTAAAGCAGGTGAAGGAAAATTATCAGAAAAAGGAAGCCAAAGAGGAAGGTACTTTGGTTCAGCTGAAGCGCTGGTCTGCTCCACCCAGAGCAGCACACACTGTAAGAACCAATGGAAAGAAGCCTGAGCTGCTGGAACCCATTCCCTACAAATTCATGGCAGTGTAAGTGTAAAAAATTAAAAGACCTCAAGACTGTAAACAAAACAAAAAACAAAAAAGACAGTTGAGGTACTTGGATTACTAAAAAAACAAACAGATGGAGTGTATTTTAATTTAAATAGAGAATTTTTTTAGGGGTGCCTTGCTGGCTTAGTTAGCAAAGCATATGACTCAATCTCAGGTTCTTGAGTTTCTCTCTGTATCTCAAATAAATTTTTAAAAACAAAAGACTATTATATGGAAGAACAAGATATTTTGCTGGTATCAGTATTAACTACATAATATGTGGGAAGCTGATTTTCATACTAAAAACACTTAAAAGACTTCATTATCCTGTTTTTATACTTTAAAACTACTGAAACTTTACATAAACATACATGTTCATTAACATGAAACTATATACACAGCCAGTTAAAAGTCTATAGAAGACTTTGCAAAGCCATGCTCTTTTTAAAATTATTTCTTCCAGAAAGGAAAAATCTTTAACTATATATGAAGAGTGAAATTGAGAAACTCTACTAGTAAATATTCATCTCCATTCACCTCAAATATATCTGAGAATATATAGCCTTATTATAAGGATTTGACATTCTTTGAAATATCATTATTTGCAGATCTACAACTCACAAATCAGAAATGTCATCAGATATGGAAACAATGAATTTGTGTTTCAGAAAAATAAAGTGTCATTTATTTCCAGTAATACCAGATTACTTTTGTAGTGCTACTTTATGTAAAACTTGGTAAAGATAGCTTCAAATGTATTTACTAATTATGAGGTCTTACTCAAAAGTAAAAAATAGTTTAGAAGGACCTGAAACATATTTTACTCTCTAGGATCCTTTCACATTACAGAAATCTAGAACTCCTATATTATTCTAAGTTCCAAATAAAATAAACACTTTGGTCATATAGCACAAATGTGTATAACTATATGGAAAAAAACCCAACTTTCATAAACTTAAACCTGATAAGAAAAACAAAAAACAAAAAGCACTTAAAAATTTTTTTTTAAGATTTTATTTATTTATTAAAGAGAGAGAGGGGTAGAGAGCAAGCACAGGCA
Organism: Mustela lutreola; assembly: GCF_030435805.1. NCBI lineage: Eukaryota > Metazoa > Chordata > Mammalia > Carnivora > Mustelidae > Mustela > Mustela lutreola. The sequence continues at coordinate 158,204,921 of NC_081293.1, read as the reverse complement.
GACAGAATGGCAGGCGGAGGCAGAGGGAGAAGTAGGCTCCCTGCTCAGCAAGGAGCCCGATGTGGGACTCGATCCCAGGACGCTGGGATCATGACCTGAGCCGAAGGCAGCTGCTTAACCAACTGAGCCACCCAGGCGTCCCAAAGCACTTAAATTTTGAAGTAAAATATTTTATTTGTAATATCCCCAAACTGGGAACAACAACTCACACGTGCTTTAATAGGAGAAAGGGTCAAGGATGCCATACAAATAAAATATTATACAGAAATTACTGACAAAATCAACATGGATCAATCTTAGACATAACACTGAATGAAGCAAATCAGACACAAGAGACACAAATCTATGGTGACATAGGTCAGAAGAGTGGTAACCTTCAGGCAAGTCATGACCAGGAGGAGGTGCCTGCATATTTCTGAAGTGCTGGAATTGTCTCTTGATGTGGAGGGTGATTACACACATGTGTGTACGTAAAAATCAATCAAACTGCACCCAGTACTTTACTGTTGATAAATTATACCTTAAGAAAATCAAATACTGCTAAACCTCAATTTACTTATCTATAAAAGAAGGCTAATGAAACCTTGGTGCATTGAGAGGAATAAATGGGATAATGAACAAATATCTAATAGTACTCAGTATATAGCAAACATTCCATAAGTGGCAGCTAATACTATTGCTAACAATATTTTTATAGAAGAGCAACGATAAATTGCATGGTCACTAAACCTTATATTGCTATAAATTCTTACTAGTTTTTTTTGAAGTCATTCACGAAGGTAGGAATTATATCTAGGGCACACTTTATGGAATTTAGAATTGTTGCTACAACTTGATTACAAAGAGTGGAGAAAATCACTGCAGTTAATGGAAATTTATGCTTCCAGTTATACTAGCATCCAAGAGATGTCTGGGTTTTTGTATTAAGCTATAGTTTTTATATTTCTGAAGATACCATGCTTATTTAACTTAATACATAAAGAGCAGACATAAAAAAATGAGCCATCGTTTCTTTGAGCTATTCTTTTTCTCAATTATACGCTTTTAATGCTCAAAATTCAAAGACTGCAAATGGAGAATTTTTGCTAAGTCCTAGCTCTGCACAAGTAGGAGTTTAAATGAAGAAAATCATATGAATAATAGTTTTTGAAATAGCTTTTTTAAAGCTTTTATTCATTTGAGAGAAAAAGGAGCACAAGCATGAGGAGGAAGAAAGAGACACCCTGCTGATCAGGGAGCCTGATGAGGGACTTGATCCCAGAACCCTGAGATCATAACCTGAGCCGAAGGCAGACATTTAACCCACTCAGCCATCCAGGCACCTGTGTAACAGCCCTTTCAAAAGTATTGAAGGATGCAGAATGGGGCACCTGGGTGGCTCAGTGGGTTTAAAGTGTCTGCCTTCAGCTCAGGTCATGATCCTAGAGACCTGGGACTGAGCCCCGCATCAGGCTCTCTGCTCGGCAGGGAGCTTGCTTTCTCTGCTTCTCTCTGCCTGCCTCACTGCCTCCTTGTGATCTCTGTCAAATAAATAAAATCTTAAGAAAAAAAAAAAAGATGCAGAATTTTGTGGTTTTTTACAAGAAAAGTTAAAAAAAAAACCCTTTTTATTTTTAGAGATTTATTTATTTATTTATTTTAATATAAGATGGGCTTTCTTTCTTTCTTTCGTTTTTAAGATTTTATTTATTTATTTGACAGAGATCACAAGTAGGCAGAGAGGCAGGCAGGCAGAGAGAGGGGGGAGGAAGCAGGCTCCCTGCTGAGCCTGGTCCTGGGCTCGATTCCAGGACCCTGGGATCATGACCTGAGCCGAAGGCAGAGGCTTTAACCCACTGAGCCACCCAGGTGCCCCTATAGATTCATTTTTAAGTAATCTCTACGCCAGCATGGGGCTCGAACTCACAACCCCAAGATCAAGAGCTGCATGCTCTGTAGACTGAGCCAGCCCTAAAAAATAATGTTTAAGTATTTAGATTTAAGTTTTTACTAAAAAGTACAAAAGGCTAAGATCTTAAGTGTACAGATTTCATTGATTTTGATGATTTATACAGCTACGGGCAACTACTCCATCAAGACATAGAATTATTATCTCAGAAAGTTCCTGTGCTCAGATGGCTATCAAGAAACACGAGTTCTGCCTATTCAATTGAAGCATATGTTTCTGAATGTAGGCTCTTATAATGGGTATTTAGCAAATGTTTTATTTCATTTTATAGTAATGTAAGTGAAGGGGAATCTTAGCAATCACCTATTTAGAAGGCTCATTTTATAGACAAAGAAACTGAAGTCCATAAACATCAGGCAACTTGCCCTAGGTTACACATCTAATAACCATTAGGGCCAAGCTAAAACTCGGGAATCTTAATTACCAGATACACTTTTCTATTATTCAAACAGAGTGTTAAAAGAGAATCTACCAGAGCTGAAAGTACAAAGGAATATTAGAAATATTATATACAAAGCTCCTCTACAATGGAAGAGATAGGACAAGGATTTGTATAAAGCATGGTAGAATGACAAACTGGTCTTCTTCTTTTTTTTTTTTTTAAAGATCTCTTTATTTATATCGAGGTGTGGGAGAGCAGAGGGAGAGGGAAACAGTCATAAGCAGACTCAGGGCTGAGCGTGGAGCCCATGGTGGGGGGCTCAATCTCAGGACTTTGGTTCATGACCTGAGCAGAAACCCTGTTAGCTGCTTAACCAACTGAGCCACCCATGTGCCCTGATACCACTTTATTGGATGAAAGGAAAAAAATAGAGCACCGTTTATCTGTAGGTTATTGAAAATATATACAAAGATGATATCACAGTTTCAAAAACTATTTTCTTGCAGGAAAAAAATTAATTAGAAACTTCCTAACAAAAGATTTAAATAAATTTATTTTAATGAACTCCACCTTAACAATCTTTCATATGTAATTTTATTTTTTAACATTTTTTTTTTTAAGATTTTATTCATTTGACACAGAGAGAGAGATGACAAGGCAGAGAGGCAGGCAGAGAGAGAGGAGGAAGCAGGCTCCCTGCTGAGCAGAGAGCCCGATGTGGGGCTCAATCCCAGGACCCTGAGATCACGACCTGAGCAGAAGGCAGAGGCTTTAACCCACTGAGCCACCCAGGCGCCCCTATTTTTTAAAAGATTTTCTATTTATTTATTTGGTAGACAGAGATCACAAGTAGGCAGAGAGGCAGGCAGAGAGAGAGAAGGGGAAGCAGGCTCCCTGTGGGAGCCCACTTCAGGGCTCAATCCCAGGACCCTGAGATCATGACCTGAGCTGAAGGCAGAGGCTTAACACCCTGAGCCGCCCAGGCGCCCCTAACATTTTTACACTGAACTTTCACATGGTAAAAAAGATTTCCACTTGTGGTAGTGCACTAACCCCATCAGAGTCTAACAAATTATCACCAGTGAAAGCATGGAGGCAGGAACAGATTTCATTAACAACCCCGCAGTCATTTCCTCATATATAAATACTTAATATGCACTGGGACAATGAGCATCAATTGGATGAAGAAACTGTAAATGCAGAAAACTATATCTGAAATCTAACCCAAACATAGTTTATTCAGAAGTCAGACTTCTGACAATTACCTAGACCACTGTCAAGAACCAGAACTAAGCAAGAAAAGCAACTAACCAACTATCATAAAACAAGAAGAAGGCTTTAGGTCTTCTTTAAAACCTATGATTAAGTCTTTTTATTTCAAACACAGTTCTAATATATTTAGAAGGTGTGGTTTCCCAGTCTATGGAAGAAAAAAAGCAACAAGTAAGAAAGCACGGGGGTTGGGACGCCTGGGTGGCTCAGTTGGTTGGACGACTGCCTTCGGCTCAGATCATGATCCTGGAGTCCCGGGATCGAGTCCCACATCGGACTCCCAGCTCCATGGGGAGTCTGCTTCTCTCTCTGACCTTCTCCTCATTCATGCTCTCTCTCACTGTCTCTCTCTCAAGTAAATAAATAAAATCTTTAAAAAAAAAAAAAAAAAAAAAGAAAGCACGGGGGTTAAGCTGAAAACTGCAACTCCATGTTTGGGTCAACACCAAGAGTGCCTGCTAACTTCTCAGTCATCACGCTCTCTATCAAAAGCCCAGCAGGAGTCAGAAGGCATATGCTAAACATGTTAAAATAAACTGGGAATGCCACAGTATAAGAAACATTTGTTATGAAGGCAGAATCATCCAGACTAACTTATAACTTAAATTGTGTTCAGCATGTTCTGCTTCAAAATCTGTTTTACCAAGATCTCCATGAAAAAAAGATGGTTTAAAATGAAATCTCCATATTCAGGCAAAAAGGAGCAATGATTCCACCACAAGGATGTTCTCTGTAGCATTATTCAAAATAGCAAAAAACGTGGAGTACCACCTGTGTTTCTAAAAAGGAGAAAAATTTAAAATTTCCACAAAATACATTTAGCTACTTTAAAATGCTATAATTCAATATTTACTAATATGAAAGATACTAATGGCACAGTTACATAACAAGGCGGGTCATAGAACTTGATTACAGCATAATATTTTTAGAAAAGGTTATATATATTTGTAAGGGAAAAAAAAGGAGGGACAGCACCAAGGTCTTAAGAGCAGATTTCTTTAGAATACAGGACTTTAAGTGTTAGTTTTCTTTTTTCCTCATGTTTTCTCACTTCTTTATTGGTGAGTACATATTATTTCTAATCATAAGAAATGTTTTTCTTAAACAACTGGAGTGCTTTAAAAATTGCCCAAAATATCAATTTGAATAAAAAATTTAATATCCTCTAAAAATATCCCAAGAACAAATCACGCTTTTAACCTGATGGTATCTTAACCAAAGAACATAATAGGGCCCGTCTTTCTCAAAATTATGAAGACTCCTCTTTTTCTATGTCTTCATCTTCCTCTTGTAGTGCCCATCCCCAGTAGACCAGAGCCCTTCTGTAGACTTCCTTCATCTAGCAAAAATCCATGCTCCTCAAAGGATGTGAATCACATTATACCATAAGGAAGGTTATTCACAAAACATAAGCATTTTACTAGGGAATCAAAGCCTTAAGCCAAAGAAATTTGGGCCCTATCAGGCACTTTCTAGCTACCTGGGAGAAATTATAAGAAAACAGAAGAATCTTCCACTTATTTCTAAACTTCCATAACACAGGTTGACACCCATCCTGGTTAGCTATGATGTCAAGGCCTAAAAGAAACTATTCCACTGCTGAAGTTCCAGCCCTGCAAAATCATAGATTTTCATAATTTTGGTATGTAAAAGCATGACTAAAATCAGACAAAAACCTCTACCAAAATAATCAAGTCCAAGAAATGAAAATGCCAGTAGAGGCTAGAAAATGAAATCTGGTTTCAGGACAGTTTCTCGGAGTAACTAAAAAGATCTTTAGATTAATTATTCCTTCTCTAACTTCTAACTCCCCAAAAGTCTGTTCTTTCTGTTCCAAAGGGCTTCTATTCCAACAAGAATCACAAACAATACTCCAGTGCTTCAGCATGGTCACCACAGGATTCCATCAACAGCAGGTGCAAAAACTGCATGCTTGTTGGGCATCCATTTGTCACCAAAACCTCAATGGCTTGGCACTATCACCCTAACATAAACCAACCCCCCTCCCCCAGTTTCCTCAATCCAGCCCTGAATCTGCAATGTAACATTCTGTTACTCATGGAGATTTTCCCATGGTCAGCCCACCCAGACCAAGAGGAAAGTGTCCTTTTCTCTTCCCTTCTTTAGTTGCTTTATTCACCTTGGAACTAGTATAAACATGAGTTCTAGTTCTTTCATAATTCTATTTTTTAAAGAAGTATAACCAGGTAAACCAGGTTATTCAATAATTTAAAACAGCTAGCCATGGGGTGCCTGGGTGGCTCAGTGGGTTAAAGCCTCTGCTTTCAGCTCAGGTCATGACCTCAGGGTCCTGGGATGGAGCCATCAGCCATCAGGCTTTCTGCTCAGCAGGAAGCCTGCTTCTTCCTCTCTCTCTCTCTCTGCCTGCCTCTGCCTACTTGTGATCTCTGTCAAATAAATAAATAAAAATCTATAAAAAAAAAAACAGCTAGCTATGTATGTATACAAAAGTATGAACTCTATCAGAACAGTGGTAAAAAAATCAAGTAATAATTCCAACTTTTTATGGTACCACTTTGAAAAATAATGATTCCCTATTCATGTCGGTATTTTAAAAAGTTCCAATCCAGGGTGCCTGGCTGGCTCAGTCCATTAAGTATTCAACCCTTGATTTCGGCTCAGAACATGATTTCAGGGTTGTGCGATCAAGCCCTGGGTCAGACTCTGTGCTTGGCATGGAGTATGCTTGAGATTCTCTTTCTCCTTCTCCCTCAGGCCTTCCCTCTCTTAAAAAAAAAAAAAAGGTTCTAATTTATTTTTGAAAGAACCTAAAAGTTTGATATTTATTTGATTATTTTGCCAAAAGTCATGCTAATCTGACAAATACATTTTTCATATTTACCACCACAAATAAGAACAAAAGTCTGGAACACATAATCTGTAACAAACTACTACAGATAAGGTGTCCATAAATTACACCACAAGTTTTTGTTCTCTTATTATCCCCCCCCCCCCAGGTATTGCAGGTGAGCTTTTAAGGAAGACAAGTCCTTTAAAAAAAAAAAAAAAAAAGGAGGGGGTAAGAAGAGTCCTTTGCCAAATGAAAAATTAAAAATAAAAAAAAAAAAGGGCGCCTGGGTGGCTCAGTGGGTTGGGCCGCTGCCTTCGGCTCAGGTCATGATCTCGGGGTCCTGGGATCAAGTCCCGCATTGGGCTCTCTGCTCCACGGGGAGCCTGCTTCCTCCTCTCTCTCTCTCTGCCTCTCTGTCTACTTGTGATCTCTCTGTGTCAAATGAATAAATAAAATCTTTAAAAAAATAAAATAAAAAAGTAAAAAAAAAGTTCAGCAAAAGAGTTGGAATGGATAAATCGTTCAAAACTATTTTAAATGTCAGGTTAGTACTTTCACTTAAAATGATCTAAATGCTAAGTATATCAATAAACCAGAATAATCATCACTAGAAACTAACCTGTTAACCTACAGAAGAAATCACTCCCACAAATCTAGGTGAAAAAATGATCAAGTGATAAACTTAGATGTTCATTTTAACTTAAAGAATTTTTCATTCAGATACATCTGAAGAGGGGAGCCTGGGTGGCTCAGTTGGTTAAGCACCTGCCTGAGGCTCAGGTCATGATCCCAGGGTCCTGGGTTCAAGTCCATATCGGGCTATCCACTCAACAGAGAGCCTGGTTCTCCCTCTTCCTGCTGCTCCCCCAGCTTGTGCTCTCTCTCTCCCTCATTCTGTCAAATAAACAAATGAAATCTTAAAAAAAAAAAAAAAAAAAAAAATCTGAAGACCTGAAAGGCAGAAAAATGCAGGAAACAAGATGAATGATCATCTTCTATGTCTAGTTTGGGGATCTTCAACACAACTGTATTAGAAGATGCCTTTAACCTTGTGAAAGTACCCGACTTCCTTATCATATCACTACTGAGCACCTTTATAACAGAAGCTTCTACAAAGATTTAGTACATCCTCCCATGTTAAGTTATCATGCTTATTAACCCAGCAGACTGCTGAAAGGCATTATTTTTAAACAAAGTTTTACTTCAGTGCACTTCAATGTAAAAATTACTATCCACAACTGAGTATGGGAATTTTCACCATGAATAATCTCCATGCAATAATCACCATGAAAGAAGTGATCAACAAGACAAACAGCATTCTGAATACTTGGAAGAGTAGTTTCACAAAGCACACTTACACAGCCTAAAATAATCTGAAGTCAGAATCACAATTCAATGAGCCATGCACTTTAAATCCTTTACACCTGTAGTAAAATCTTAAACTGGAGAATAAAGTGGTTGATTAACCCATCCTGGGAGAAATCTTACGTTAATAGAGCCTCTGAAAAACTTGATATGTTGATCAAAGAAACAGCAGTCTCTAGAACATTCTAAGAATGCATGTAATGCCCTCATTTTCCAAAACAATTCGATTTTGAAGGATTAAGAAAGCAGAGTTGTAGGACATCTAAAATGACACTGAGGGGTGCCTGGCTGGCTCAGTCAGAAGAGCATTTGACTTTTTTTGTTTGTTTGTTTTTTAGATTTTATTTATTTGACAGAGAGAGAGACATCACAAGTAGGCAGAGAGACAGGGAGAGAGAGAGGGGGAAGCAGGCTCCCTGTCGAGCAGGGACCCATCCCAGGACCCTATGATGATGACCTGAGCCGAAGGCAGAGGCTTATTAACCCACTGAGCCACCCAGGCGCCCCAGCATTTGACTCTTGATCTCAGGGTTCAGAGTTCAAGTCCCATGTTGAGTGTAGAGATTCCAAACAAAAACAAAAAACCTTAAAAAATAAAAAAAAGACACTGATGTGCAGAAGTGAGGAAAATGCTCAAGAACAAATATAACATATACTTGGAAATTTTAGTATACTTTTTTAAATAATACTTTTCTATCTGGAAAAATCAATAATGTTCTCAATATTTTATAAAAATAAGACAAAAGGAAGGGCAATCAAAAAATGAAAAAAATATAGCTGAACTAGATTCCTATCTTTTCCAATACTATTATACATCTATTGGACAAATTAGGTCTCTGGCAAAAGTTTCATTGTTTTTGACTGAACTGACCTGTCAGTTCTGTTGTCTGAGTGGACTGTGTTACCATTCCCTACACCCAACCTGGCTATACCACAGAGGGTTTCCAATGAAGGTTTTTTAGATTATACACTCACCCAACCTTAACTCTCTTTAGAGTCCAGAAATCATCTTGTCACCTATCCAACAAATCTTCATTAGAGGAATAAAAGAAAATTAACAGAAGATTACTAGTAAGCCAAAATTTTCCTGAGAAATAGACAAAGTTCTACTAAAATGTGCGACTCTTGTAAAAGCTAGAGAATACTCAATATAAATCTAAAAATCACCTTTTTACTCACAGTGCATTTTGACTTTGACTACATATAGCAAATTCTTATTTGATTTGCAAAATAAAGTTCTTAGGTTTTCATTTTCTGCTATAAGAGATGTAAGTGTAATTCTTAAGAGCTGCATTCTTTCAGTCAGCAGTAAGAAAATAACCTATTGGGAATGCAAACTGGCACGGTCACTGAAAACAGTATAGCGCTTCCTCAAAAAATTAAAAATGGAACTACCATATGATTTAGTAATCACATTACTGGGTATTTACCCAAAGAACACAAAAACACTAATTTGAAAAGTATTTGTACACCTATGTTAATTGCAGCATTACAACAACCAAATTATGGAAGCAATATTGATAGATGAACGGGAAGAAAATGTGGTACATACATACATACGTATATACAAACATAATGTGGTACATATGTATGTGGTACATACATAATGGAATACTATTTAGCAATAAAAAAGAATGAAATTGTGCCATTTGCAAAAATGGATGGAGCTAAGTATATAATGATAATAAGTGAAATCAGACTGAGAAAAACAAATACTATAAGATTTCACTCATTGTGGAATTTTTTTTTAAAGATTTTACTTATTTATTTGACAGAGATCACAAGTAGGCAGAGAGGCAGGCAGAAAGAGAGAGAGGAGGAAGCAGGCTCCCCGCTGAGCAGAGAGCACGATGCGGGGCTCGATCCCAGGACCCTGAGACCATGACCTGAGCCGAAAGGAGAGGCTTTAACCCAGGCGTCCCTCATATGTGGAATTTAAGAAACAAAACAAAGGGGAAAAAAAGACAAAACAAGAAAGAGACTCTATTGTAGAGAACAAACTGATGGTTACCAAAGTGGAGGTGAGTGGGTGGGTAGGTGGATAAAATAGGTGACGGGGATTTCACTATATTGTAAATCCGAAACTAATATAACACTGTGTATTAATTATACTGGGGTTAAAATTTAAAACTTTATTTATTTATTTTTTTTAAAGATTTTATTTATTTATTTGACAGAGAGAGATCACAAGTAGGCAGAGAGGCAGGCAGAGAGAGAGAGGAGGAAGCAGGCTCCCTGCTGAGCAGAGAGCCCGATATGGGACTCGATCCCAGGATCCTGAGATCACGACCTGAGCCGAAGGCAGCGGCTTAACCCACTGAACCACCCAGGCGCCCTAAAATGTAAAACTTTAAAGAAAAGTAAAGAGAAGAACCTATGCTAGATTTCTCATCTTTCAGTACACTGTGGCAGACTCCTTTATATTTTCTTCCACTCTATCAGCAACCCAGATGAACAGACACTACTCTACTCAACAAGTATATTTATTAAAAAATCATTGCCCTGGTCTTTGTGAAGTATCATGTACATTACAAAAAATACAAGCATATATTTTTCCTTTTTCCTTTCTACTAAGCGCTTACAACCTAAAAGTGCTATTAGAAGAGATAAAACTGATTACAAAGACTAGGGACATCTGGGTTTCAGTGTTATGGCTGAGTCTCTCCTTAACCCAAATTTCCTTGGGCTCCTCGGAACTCCTATTTCCTTCCTGTTTTTTAGATTTTATTTATATGAGAAAGAGAGAGAGAGCATGGGGCAGGAGGGTCAGAGGAAGAAGCCAGCTCCCTGCTGAGCAGGGACCTTCAGTGAACCCAATTTGGGACTTGATTCTGGGACTGGGACTGGATCCTGGGACTCCAGGATCATAACCTGAGCTGAAGGCAGTCGCTTAACCAACTCAGCCACCCAAGTGCCCCTTTCTTCTCTTTTTTAAAAGTCCCAGTTTGGTTTGGAAGTGGGCCCCTACTTCTTTATCCTAAAAGACTCCTAAATGCCATACAGCTCAGCAGAATGAACACACTGATGGCAGAAGCAATTCTACATCTGACTCCAGGACTGTTCTGCAGTGTGACATCAGCAAGATCAATTTACTTCCTCCAAGTTTCAGTTACTTCACCCATACCCAAAGTGAGTTATAAAATGATAATTAAGATCAAAGATGTGAAGTTTTAAAGTACGAAAAATCTTTAAGAAACAAAAAGAAATAAACAAGGAAAAAAATAATCAAACCCCAAAGAAAAAACAAAAAACAAAAGCCCAGGCTCTTACCTACAGAAAACAAACTGGTGGCTATCAGAGGGAACGTGGGTGGGGGGATGGGTGAAACAGGTGAAGGGGATTAAGAACACACCGATGTTGGTGAGCACTGAGTAATGTAGAGAATTGTGGAAATCACTGTATTGGACACCTAAAACTAATATAACACTACATTAATCAAATTAAAAATCTTAAAAGTATTAAAAATCTAATGAACACGGTGTTTGCATGCTAAGATACAATCTCAAATACCCACTCTCTTCTAAATATAAGGCCATGTTTTAAAAACATATACTCTACTGCTGCTACTTGGAATTTTTTTTAACACCGCACTAAATAATGCCACTTTCTCCTCGGTGTCTTTCTATGCCATTTTCCCCCGAGAGACAAGGAACAAAATACCATACTACAAAGTTAAGCAACGGTTAGAATACATACAATCACAAACATCTATTCACTCCACTTTCCAGTCACCATCCTCTAACGAATTTAAATTTTGCCAGCAAAAGTCTTCTAAAATGTTTTGTTTTCTGTGAAACGCAAGAAATGAAATGCTACATTACCTAGTAGTGGCAGTATTTTTAACACATTTCAATTTCCTGTTCGCTAGCACATTATGACATCATTGCCTTCCAGCGTTTGGGCTCATGAAATAATTCCGTTTCTGTTTTGTTCTCCTACCTCCAATGTATATACTGCAAACGTCCCATTGTTCCCGTTCACTATTTCAGTGAAGAAGCGTGATAAAAATGACTTTGTATTTGCACACTCCTCTGCCCGGTAAATATACCATCTCTTATCGCAACTGAACTGGAAAGGTCAATTTCTCACCAAAAGGCAAGATTTGGACGAGATCAAATAGCAAAACCAAGGCCCAGTGGGAAGGGGGGGAGGAGTCAATACACCACCCAAACAGGACGGATTCTAGGGCTTCCACAGATAAACAAAGGAAGTGGATTTTCCCACGACGCCGCCTGTGCTTCAACCAACCCTAAACATTTGTGTGGAAGCCCACTGAGCTCATTACCTTGAAAACGAAGCCCAAGTGCTGAATTCTTGTAAAGGCTCCCATTATAGGTGGACACCCGGAAAGTCAATGGAGGCTCAGATGAATGAGGAACTGAGTGGGGCTGACCTTCGATTCATCCTCCCACTCCACCAAGGAGCCTGAACACCTACCAACCCAACAATACCAACACAGAACTCCTCCGCTGCTCAAAACAATGTCGGGGGCAGGAGAAAGAAAGGAGTGTGGGGAATGCGCCTCAGGTGCGCCGACTGCGATGAGCAGGTGTGAAGTTCAGAAGGGCCGAGGGCGCTTAAGGCAGCACCAAACCGAGCTGAGGGGAGCGAGCACCAGCTGCGCGCGACCGCACGAACGGCCGGGGGCGGATTCGAACCCCCCTCCTCACCTGGCAGCCCTTCTTGTGATGAAAGCCGACCACCACGATGTGCAGTACGGGCCCCCGGGGGGCGCCATCGCCTCCCCGCCCGGCCTTCTCCATGGGCGGCCGCCGCGGGCCCGCAAGCCGCCGACTTCAACCGCCAAGGGCGGCGGGCCCGGCGAACCCCGCGGTCCCCAGGAGGACGGCGAGCAGCGGGTTTCAGGTGTCAGCGAGGGCGCCGCATGAGGGCCGCGCAGGCGGCCCGGAGGAGGCCGAGGCTCCCGCAGCTCCGTGCCGCCCCCCAGGGCCGCTGCCGCGCTACCCTCATCCGCTTCCGCTGCTTCCGGGCTGTCACCTGATGCGGCGGCCGCCGCCGGCGACGAGGGGCGGGGCAGGCCCCGGAGGGAACCTGACGGGGCGGGGCCTGGGTGTGGGGCGGGGCCCGAGAGGGGAGCGCAAGGGCGGGGGCGGGGCCTGCGGGGCCACAGGGCATCTCTGTCTCCTCCCTTTTCGGTGCGACCTTAACACGCTTTTCTCAACCCTTTGCCCTCTCTTTTTCCTCCTTAAAATCTCCGCCCCTTCCGTCCACTTTCTTTAGCTTTCCTCCTATTTTAACGTCTTTTCTTCTTGTTCACTCTCTTATCCAATTTCTTCATTCATTTCCTTCGCCTCTCCGGCTTCGGTAACGGAGTCATATTGATGGGGCTCTGTAACTGCGTATTCAACCTTTAAATTACTTGCTTCTCCAGGTTTTTTTCTTTTGCTTCGTTCTGGATTTTTTTTTTTTTTCTTATTTAAGTATTATATATAGGAGACTGGAAGAGTCTCAAGGCCTGCAGTAAAATATCCTCGACAATAAAGGAAGTTTACAAGGAGACCTATAAATGACTGTTCTGATTCCGAAGTTTAAATATATATATATATATTATTTTCATTTTATCTTTTTTCTGGCTTTAGTACTCTGGTCAGTAAAAAATATACGTGGTCTGTTGTCACCAGTATATCTAATGTCCTAACTGATTGTACTACATTTTTTAAAAAAATATTTATTTATTTATTTGACAGACAGATCACAAATAGGCAGAGAGGCAGGAAGAGAGAGAGAGGAGGAAGCCGGCTCCCTGCTAAGCAGAGAGCCCAACGTGGGGCTCGATCCCAGAACCCCGGGACCATGACCTAAGCCGAAGGCAGAGGCTTTAACCCACTGAGCCACCCAGGTGCCCCTACAATTTTATTTTTAAAGACTAAAGGATAGGTGCTTGCTTCAAATAGAATTCGAGATTACTGTAATAATTGGCTGTGAAGTTTACCATTACCAGTTGCCTCTTAGTTTAGACAACCTTAGCAGGTGTTATTTTACACTCCTGGCCTTGTAATTTAAGGACTTGCATTCTAATTGAAGTATAGCTGAGAAAACCAGTAGGCTTCCTATAAATGAATTTAGCTTCTATGATTCAGCAGGAGTGTGTTAATGCTAATAAAAATACTGTAGAAATCTTTCAAGGTGTTTCTACCATTTCCTTACTATATTAGAGAATTCTTGGTGTTGGTTCAGAACTGCGTGTGAAATTATAGTATTCCCTGCATGCAGAATATCTTTTTTTTTTTAAGATTTTATTTATTTATTTGATAGACAGAGATCACAACTAGGCAGAGAGGCTGGTAGAGAGAGAGGAGGAAGCAGGCTCCCCGCTGAGAAGAACTGGATGGGGGGCTCCATCCCAGGACCCTGAGACCATGACCTGAGCCGAAAGCAGAGGCTTTAACCCACTGAGCCACCCAGGCACCACCACTGCATGCAGAATATCTTACAGTTCTTTTCCACCTGCTTCAATATTTTCCACAACTGTCATACCCCAAATTAAAGTCTAATAGAACAGTCTTTTTAAAAAAAGATTTAAGGGTAGGGCTTTGGGGTGGCTCAGTCAGTTAAGTATCTGCCTTCTGCTCAGGTCTTGATCCCCAAATCCTGGGATCTAGCCCAGCACCCACTCCCTGCTCAGCAGGGAACTTGCTTCTCCCTCTCCCTCTGCTGTTCCCCCTACTTGTGCTCTCTCTTTCACTGTCAAGTAAAAATCTCTTTAAAAGAACTTTATTTCGGGATGCCTGGGTGGCTCAGTTGGTTGGGCAGCTGCCTTCCTCTCAGGTCATGATCCCACCGTCCTGGGATCGAGTCCCACATTGGGCTCCTTGCTTGGCAGGGAGCCTGCTTCTCCCTCTGCCTCTGCCTGCCATTCTGTCTGCCTGTGCTCTCTTTCTCCTTCTCTCTCTCTGATAAATAAATAAAATCTTTAAAAAAATTATAAAAGAACTTTATATCTACATTTAATTACTTAATTCATTGTGCAGGAAACTCAGTTACAGCTTTTCTTTCTTTTTTTTTTTTTAAAGATTTTATTTATTCATTTGACAGAAAAAGATCACAAGCAGACAGAGAGAGAGGAAGGGAAGCAGGCTCCCCACTGAGCAGAGAGCCTGATGCAGGCTTGATCCCAGGACCCTGAGATCATGACCTGAGATGAAGGCTGAGGCTTTAACCCACTGAGACACCCAGGTGCCCCTCTGTTATAGCTCTATAAAAATCTGTAATGCCTTGCATCCTAGACCTTCCATCTAAGTTTAAATCTTATTCATAACTATTATGTTGCTCAAATGCTTGAAAAGTATGTTATCAGGAAAACTGGGAGAGAAAGTAAACAAGGGAATTTCCAGAAAATTTTCCATCTCTAAATATATAGGCTGGTCACTTAACAGTCTAGAATGACAATCTTTACATTGTTTTTGTTTTAAAAACATTTTATTTGGGGCGCCTGGGTGGCTCAGTGGGTTAAGCCTCTGCCTTCAGCTCGGGTCATGATCTCAGGGTTCTGGGATCGAGCCCCGTGTCGGGGTCTCTGCTCGGCGGGGAGCCTGCTTCGTCCTCTCTCTCTGCCTCCCTCTCTGCCTACTTGTGATCTCTGTCAAATAAATAAATAAAATATTTAAAAAAAACAAAAAAAAAACAACATTTTATTTATTTATTTGAGAAAGAGATAGCAAGAGAGAGCATAAGCAAGAGGTGGGGAGAGGGAGAAGCCGATTCCCCACTGAGCAGGGAGCTTGACATGGGGCTTGATCCATGGGATCATGGCCTGAGCTGAAAAAAGACTCTTAGTTGACTGAGCCACCCAGGTGCCCCTTACATTGTTTTTTTAAATGAACTGTATTAATATAGAATAAATTCATGAACAAGATATTGTCTTTAAGGACAAATAGCTGTTGAGGAAAAAAAAAATAGAAATTTCTCCTTATTTTACATGTTGGAAGATTACCAAGATTGTAAATAATTTGAGATAACAGAATATTTTCTGAACACTAAATTGAAAGGAAGCTTTTGCATGTATTTTTATGATGACATTTACCACCAGGGAAAAAATTAGAAGTGCTTCTCTGAACACATAATAAATTGAAGAGCCTCTTCAAGTTTCCTATATTTTATGATGAATTATAGATTCTATTTTATGTCAGCTCTGTAAGTAAAAGCTAAGGGGAGAAAAACCCTGGAGAGACAGAGCAATGACATGTTTTCAAGTTCATTAAAAATTCTCCATCTGGAATTGGACTGTTGTTTCTTTTTGTATCTTGCCTCAGGAGAGAACGTGATAAAATAAAACCAGTCTGTGCAATCCCCATTAACTCTACTATGTAAATGAACTACATCTCCTTTTTCAGAGTTTAGAGAGACTTACTTCTTTATCAATAGTATTGAAAATTGCTAATGGAAAACAAAGTATTGACTTTCTGAAATTATATTTTTCCTGAATTTTAAATTCTATTAAGTAGCGAGAGTGCTTTGAATTTGGTCCCTACTCTCATTATGGTGTGGTGAAAATAAAACAAGAATAGAAATAGAAAAGAAAAAGGCTTTACAAACAAATGTGGCATTACTTAGTCTTTAGAGTCTTATGAAGATTAAGGAGAATATTGATGAGGATGAATAAAGAGTGAGAATCGATTTAAAGAACATTAGACCCTACAATACACCTGGAACTGTGGTAGGCACAGTGCATCAAAAGAAATTAAAGGGATGCGTTGCTCAGTTGATTAAGCATCCGCCTTTGATTCAGGTCATGATCCCAGGGTCCTTGCTCAGTGGGGAGCCTGTTTCTCCCTCTGCCTGCTGTTCCCCTGCTTGCCCTGCTTGTGTGCTCTCTCTTTCCTCACACAAATAAAATCTTTAAAAAAAAATTGTTACCTCATCTATGTCTGGTTATGAAACAAGATAAATGTGAAACCAGTTAGCAATGTTAGCTTTTGTAGCACCTACTCTAAGCCAACCATCATGTTAATAAGTATTAGGAAATAAAGATAAGCAATAATAGCTTACATTTAACAGATAGGCATGGTGTGTCAGTCTGCTATCCATTTTTCATGGATTATTTCATTTAATCTTCATAACAATCCTAAAGTAGATACTATTATCCTCATTTTTTCCCAGTGCATAAATGGACACTTAGAAAGGTTAAATAACTTGCGGAAGGTCAAATAACTAGAAGGAATTGAAGTAGGGATAGGATTTGAACCAAAGTCACTTAACTTCAGAACAAATGAATGTAATTGCTGTACTCTACTGCTTACCAAAGTTCTTGACATTGAGGAAATCACGGTCTATGGGGAGGGAGGTAACCCCCTATAAGGATAATTATAGGAGAATACATTGAGAAAATTTTAAGAACTGTTAATATTGTTGTGAAACAATGAGAGAGCTTACCAAGTCTGCAGGTCAGAGAAACTTCACAGACGTGGTAACATTTGAAGAGGTCTTGAAGGATGAGCAGGATTTTACCAGAACTTGGGGCTTGACCATCTGAAATGCAGTAAAGTAAGACTGGACTGGAGTTAAAGGAAAACATTTGGGGAGGGAAGAGTTTTATGCCAAAGTTAGAAGAAGTATGTAAAATTAAAATAAAAATGCAGCAAAATAGGTTTGGTGATGGGCACATGCCAACTGCACACGGTGTTCCCTCTGCTTGAAAGGCAGCTCTGCCCCCTTTCTGCCTATCCAGTTCTTATAACCCTCCAAGACTAGACATATATCAATTCCTTTGTGAAATTTCCCAAACTGCCTATGTGGGCAAGTTATCTAACCTCTCTGAGCATGAGGAATTCCATTTGAACACCTCTCTCACAATAGTCATAAAAATTTTAATTAAGCGTGTCTGTAAGTTTTCAGGCACACAGTAGGTGCTCAGTAAGTATGAAATGCAAACAAACAAACAAACAAACAAAAACACCTCAAAAAAGAGAATTGGTTTGGTGTTTAGAAGTCTGAACCCTAGGAAGTTTAGAACTGAAGGAGCCATCTGGTAGGACTTTTGAATCTTCTTACTGACATTTCCTTAAATCATACCATAAATCTCTAGTTCTCTGGGGTCCCTGAAACTAAGAGGTCTTTTTGCTTTATATGCTAAATTTCATATACCTTGTACATAATGTTTGGTAGTAATCTTTCTCCCCCCATTCATCCTTAAGCTCCTACAAGGGCAGAAGACGTTGTAGTTGTTTTGTACACTGTTTTATACTCAGCAAAAATGCCAAATAGTGTGCAACTAAATGCACATTTGTTCAATCAAAGAATGATGGAGGCATTACAATTATCTGTTGTATGAACGAATGATGCTCTTTCTGGTCTCCTGTTTAGACTCCTCAGCTTTATGTTCCTGGGATACAAATATAAAACATACTTAATGCAAAGAATTTGCTTTCTATTCTTTTTAAAACAGAAGTGCAAGGGCACTTGTGTGGCTCAAGTCACGATCCCAGA
Organism: Mustela lutreola; assembly: GCF_030435805.1. Lineage (NCBI taxonomy): Eukaryota > Metazoa > Chordata > Mammalia > Carnivora > Mustelidae > Mustela > Mustela lutreola. Next base: position 158,186,696 of record NC_081293.1, on the reverse strand, counting down.
GTCCTTGGATGCCCCAAATCCGGCTCCCCGCCTAGCGGGACGCCTGCTTTTCCTTCTCCCACTCCACCTGCTTGTGTTCCCTCTCTCACTGTGTCTCTGTCAAAAAAAAAAAAAAAAAAAAAAAAAAAGGGAAAGAAAGAAAAAGAAAATCTTTAAAACAAGTGCAAAAGCATGGGTTCCTAAGTGCGAAGACATTAACAGAGAGTGACATCTGCTGGTTGCTTGTAGGCAAGACAGTGAGTGTTGAAAGTGAATACGTAGTCTAATAAATTAGACTCCTAGATATGACAAGGTAAGAATGATAAATAAGGTAGTAGAAATAAAAAGAAAATGTATTTTAAATTTCTACCTTAGAAGAGTTAAAAAAAAAATGCTGGTTGTGGGTTTTTAATTCACTGGACTTTTAGAAGAAGCCATAGATTCTTTGTCTCTCCTTCTTTAAGTAGAGCGTGGAGCCCAACCAGGGACTTGAACCCACAACCTGATATCAAGACCTAAGCTGATATCAAGAATCGAAGGCTTAAGCTACTGAGCCACCCAGGCTCCCCAGGAGTAGATTCTTTCAAAAATGGTTTTTACAAAAACTGCAACACAATGAATTGGTCGCGGAAAAAATGAATCTGTTTGGTCTGCAGAAAGATCCTGGCTTGAGGTGAGATGCATCTTCATAGGGGGCAATAAGACGACTCAAAGGTCGCTGTGGTTTGCAAAACCTGGGTTACAGGAAGACTTTATTCACAAGGCAGGATATCTTTAACGTCTGTCGGAGCCTGGGGAAAGCGGGTAACTGCCGAGACTACACATTGTTCAGTGGACAGAAACTCTTCCCGGGAAAGAAGCGGCTGGGCGCGACTCCGCGGACTGGTTGGATCGCACGTTCGGTCTCAGATTGGTCGAGTCTGCCCAGGCTGCGGGAAAGGTGGGGCGGGGGCGTGGAGCGGAAGCGCGCTCTTTCAAACTCGCCGTGCAAACGTCGGTGCGGGCAGGTCACTTCCGGCGTAGCCATGGCGGCTAACGCTACCACTAACCCGTCGCAGCTGCTGCCTCTAGGTAATCGTGGGGTTGGGGACCGGGGTGTTCAAGTTAAGTTTGGGGGGCTAAGGGGCTGAGGCTGAAGTAGCCCTTAGCCGAGTGTTGGGGGAAATGTGTCGAGGAAGTGCTTTACCCTCCGCTGCTCGTCCCTGGGCTCCCAAGTCTCTGTGGTCCCGTGCCGCCCAAGCGTTTTCAGCGTGGTAGGGATCCTTGAGGCGGGTGCTTGTGACTCCCCAACCAAACGTCACCGGAAAGGTCCACACTTAGTAATGCGTCGTCAGCCTTCTCTGTTGTGGGCTTGCCTGTACCGTCATGGGTAGCGCACGCACTCCTCCACCTGACATTTAAACACCCCAGATAAGACCCTGTTGTATGGCTGGTTATTGAGAGAAGCACTGGCGCCTGGGATGAGCCTAAAAGAGATATCTGGAACCTGGTTTTGTTACTCAGCTTTTAATGAGCCTCTATGCTCTAGACACAATGGCTGGGCACTATTCGACAAATTTAAATCACACCCATTGTCTTCACATAGCACACAAACCATTGGAGGAGCTAGAGCACTGGACAAGTAAACGTCATGCCAAGTAATGCTAAGCCAGCTAAAGAGATGTTCAAACTGCTGTCAGAGCACAGAAATAGTGACAGGAAGAAATCTCTGGTGAAGACGGCTGTGCCTCGCAAATTTTTATCGATGAAGAGTTGATTGATTTATTAGAGGTGGCTGTGACTTAGAAGTTTTCATTCCTTCATTCCACAAACTCATTTTGAATGCTTGGTATATGCCAGGCATTGACCATTGAGGAAAACAATCATAGTCTCTGCTCTCATAGGACTAGACTCTGATGGTGGGGATTCCTATGTTAATTAGATAACCTAAAATAACATAAAATCATAAACCGTGGTAAACTTCAATAAAGGAGAGGTAAGTGGTATAAAGAAAATTTTCATTAATTATGCAACAGGGATATGTGCTATAAGATCTAAAGTTTTTTTTTTTTTTTTTTAAAGATTTTATTTATTTATTTGACAGCGAGAGATCACAAGTAGGCAGAGAGGCAGGCAGAGAGAGAGGAAGGGAAGCAGGCTCCCTGCTGAGCAGAGAGCCCGATGCGGGGCTCGATCCCAGGACCCCGAGATCATGACCCGAGCCGAAGGCAGCGGCTCAACCCACTGAGCCACCCAGGCACCCCAAGATCTAAAGTTTTTGAATGAATTCCTGGTTTATCTTTCACTGTATGCAAGTAACAAGTGCCAGTAGCACTCAAGTATTTGTTGAAATAGTGAATAGATAAAATAATCTTTTTCCTCCCCCCCTTTTCCTTTTTTTAAAAAAAATATATAGAGCTTGTGGACAAATGTATAGGATCAAGAATTCACATTGTGATGAAGAGTGATAAAGAAATTGTTGGCACACTTTTGGGATTTGATGACTTTGTCAGTATCCTTTTGAAAAGTGGTGGTGTGGGATTTCCTTGAGTATTTAAGAACAGAAGTAAGAATATCGACAGTTCGTACTTGCTGATTATTATAATAAAAATTTATTCTCAGCATGATAGTGTTCTAAGAGGTGTGTGTACTAAAAGAAGATAAAGTTCCTGCCAATTACAAGTGTTTTGTATTTGAGCCATTGTATTAAATATTGTAATTGAATAAAGGTAGAAGCCAGAGTAAATTTAACCTTGACAGCAAATTTCAGATATGGTACTGGAGGATGTCACTGAATTGTGAGTAGTATTAAAAATTAAAGAAATGGCGAGGGGGGGTATCTCTCTTTAAGTCAATTTTAGTATTAGTGAATTTAAAATGATTTATGAGAAAACATTGCCTGTTGGAAATACCTTAGAGATAGAAATTTTATCTACTAACTCTGGTAAAATTGGATCCTGCAGTTATTACCATGTAATTATTAATGAATTGTTAGGAAGTTAATGGAAACAGAGCTTTAACACAAAAGAAACTAAAAACAGCCAAGAATGTTTGGGCTCAGGCAAATCAAGGTACTGATAGTGAGAGCATTTAACTATAACATAAAATATAAATGATGGCTCCATTATATTAGTTATAAAGATCACAACCAGTGTCGGCTTTCAAAATTGGGTTGATTACAGATTGGTTTAATAGTAAACATTCCATTTCATGTTTGATCTCCTTGGCGAGTTTCAGCTTCTTTTGTGAAGATCGGCCCTAGTGGGTATGGATCTTAGGCCAGTCAGTTCACTATATTGCTTTTGGTCATCCAGTGGATGACCTTTGTCCCCTAAAACCACAGATAGAATTGCTTGACCTCACATTTATTTATATTCAAGAATAACTTTTTAGGGATTAGAATGTTGACTTTGACTTTCATTGTCTATCTTGATTCTATTTTATTTCTTTTAGTGAAATCACACCAGAAGGAAGAAGGATCACTAAATTAGATCAAATTTTGCTAAATGGAAATAATATAACAATGGTAAGACAGTGAAGCTGTTTTCGTTGTTATTGTTGTTTTAGACGTTAGCCCATTTTTTGTAAGGCAGGTATTACAGATTACTTGCCTCTACTAAATAAGTGTTCATGGCCCAGTGGCGTTTAAGTTGGGAAGAAGATGCTCTTGTGATCAAGGCTCTAAAGCTGAGCCGAAAATGATAGTAGGCTTGGAGATTAGTTTGCTTGGGCTTTTAAATCTTTTAGTTTGCCAAGAATTATTGTTTAGATTCTAAGTATTAATTGATGATGTTGGGAATTGTAAACAGAAGCAATGACCTAGAGAAAATGGGAACGTGAGGGAGGAGCAGAGAGGCACAGTGGCTTTGATGGATGAGGAGGGGTTTTTAGATGGTGTGGCTGGTGGTGTTACTAATAAGCTCTTTTTCCTTCTATGCAGCTGGTTCCTGGTGGAGAAGGTCCTGAAGTATGAATGGATTTCCTTGACTTAACTGTTTTGTGTTATAATGACAACAAGATAGAAATTTTTTTTTAACCTTTTAATGTTTGGATTCTGTAAAGCTAAGTTTCCCGTTAAAGGGAAAAGTTTTGAAGATGCATTGTAAATGCCCATTTTTGTAAGTTAATCATTATTATCTTGGAAAAAGAAGAACAGTTTGTTCTTTGAAGACTAAAATAAAAGTGTTTTTGGTTAACTGTCATTTTATTTTTTGTACTGCAATAACCAGTGTAACAAAGATTGTAGTTATTATTTTTTTATTTTAACATACAATATATTATTTGTTTCAGGAGTGCAGGTCTGTGAATCATCAGTCTTAAACAATTCACAGCACTCACCATAGCACATATCCTCCCCAATGCCCATCACCCAGACACCCTGTCCTTCCCATTCCTCTCCCCTCCAGCAACCCTCAGGCTGTTTTCCTGAAATTAAGAGTCTCTTATGGTTTGTCTCCCTCCCTGTCCCATCTTGTTTCATTTTTTTTCCTTTCCCCTGCAACCCGCCCTGCCTCTCAAATTCCTCATGTCAGAGAGATCATATGATAATTGTCTTTCTGTGATTGACTTATTTCACTTAGCATAATAACCTCTCGTTCCCTCCACATCATTGCAAATGGTGAGATTTTGGGGGTTTTATGGCTGCATAGTATTCCATTTGTGTGTGTTTGTGTGTGTATGTGTGTATCACATCTTCTTTATCCATTCATCTTTTGATGGACATCTAGGCTCTTTTCACAGTTTGGCTATTGTGGACATTGCTATAAACATTCGGGTGCACGTGTCTCTTCAGATCACTACATTTGTATCTTTAGGGTAATTACCCAGTATTGCAGTTGACTGGATCGTAGGGTAGATCTATTTTCAACACTTTGAGGAACCTCCATACTGTTTTCCAGAGCGGCTGCACCAGTTTCCATTCCCACCAATAATATAGGAGGATTCCTCTTCTGTGCATCCTCACCAACACCTGTTGTTTCCTGACTGGCTAATTTTAGCCTTTCTGACTGGTGTGAGGTGGTATCCCACAGTGATTTTGATTTGTAATTCCCTGATGGCGAGTGATGTAGAGCACTTTTTCATGTGTCTGTTGGCCATTTCGATGTATTTTTTTGCTGAAATGTCTGTTCATGTCTTCTGCCCATTTTTTTTTTTTTTTTTAGATTTTAATTAATTATTTGACAGAAAGACACAGTGAGGGAGGGAACACAAACAGGGGGAGTGGGAGAGGGAGAACAGGCTTCCCACAGAGCAGGGAGCTGATGTGGGGCTTGATCCCAGGACCTGGGATCATGACTTGAGCTGAAGGCAGACGCTTAACAACTGAGCCACCCAGTGCCCCCTGCCCATTTCTTGATCGGATTATTTGTTCCTTGGGTGTTGAGTTTGATAAGTTTTTTATAGATTTTGGCTACTAGCCCTTTGCAAATATCTTCTCCCATTCTATTGGTTGTCTCTTGGTTTCGTTGACTTTCCTTTGCTGTGCAAAAGCTTTGGATCTTGATGAAGTCCCAATAGTTCATTTTTGCCCTTGCTTCTGGTGATGTTTTTAGGAAGAAGTTGCTGTGGCTGAGATCAAAGAGCTTGCTGCCTGTTTTCTCCTCAAGGATTTTGATGGATTCCTGTCTCACATTGAGCTCTTTGATACATTTTGAGTCTATTTTTGTGTGTGGTGTAAGGAAATGGTCCAGTTTTATTCTTCTGCATGTGTCTAATTTTCCCAGCACCATTTGTTAAAGAGGCTGTCTTTTTTTCCATTGGACATTCTTTCCTGCTTTGTCAAAGATTAGTTGACCATAGAGTTGAGGGTCTATTTCTGGGCTCTCTCTTTTGTTCCCTTGATCTATGTGTCTATTTTTGTGCCAGTGCCATACTGTCTTGATGATTACAGCTTTGTAATAGAGCTTGAAGTCTGGAATTGTGATGCTGTCAACTTTGGTTTTCTTTTTCAACATTCCTCTGGCTTTTTGGGTTTTTTTTCTGGTTCAATATAAACTTTAGGATTATTTGTTCCATTTCTTTGGAAAAAAAAAATAACAAAAAACAAAACCCTGATGGTATTTTGATAGGGATTGCATTAAGTGTGTAGATTGCTTTAGGTAGCATAGACATTTTCACAATATTTGTTCTAATCCATGAGCATGAAATATTTTTCCATTTCTTTGTGTTTTCCTCACTTTCTTTCATGAGTACTTTTTAGTATTCTGAGTACAGATTCTTTGCCTCTGATTAGGTTTATTCCTAGGTATCTTATTGTTTTGGGTGTAATTGTAAATGGGATTGAATCCTTAGTTTCTCTTCTGTCTTGCTGTTGGTATATAGAAATGCAACTGATTTTATTTCTCCAAAAAGAGATTCTCTAGTATCTTCCATACTTTTTTCAAGCCCAGCTAGCACCTTGATAAGAGTCATTCTGAACTCTAGATCTGATATCTTACTAATGTCCATATTGGTTAGGTCCCTAGCCGTCAGGGGGGCTATCAAAAAAAGAACTCCCTCTTGTTCTTTCTTTCTTTTTTTTTTTTTTTGTTGAGGTGAGTTTTTCCCCCTTGTCATTTTATCCAGATAAAAATAGAGGAATGAGAGAGCAAAATACTAAAATGGTAGCAATGACCCCAGAAAAATATACCCTAACCAAATCTGAAGAGACCCAAAACCAGGAGAAGAAAGGAGGAGGGAAAAGATATATATCTCTATATCTATATAGATACATAGATACAGATAAATATATATGGTAAAGAGTGTGATCAGACTGGTGACTAGAACAAAGCCAGTTTTAGGATATACTTTGATCTGCTAGGAGAAACTATCCCAAAATTTTGAAGAAAGAAAAACCTATATGTATACAAGAAATTAGGTTAAATACAATGAAGGGGTAGAATATGACTTTAACAATGAACATTAAAGATTTTTTAAAAGGTACTGATAGGATAAAATAGTTAAAAAACGTTAAAATAGGAAAGTGGAAAAATTATAAAAAATAGAATAAGAAAAAATAAAATTAAAAAAATTTAACTTTGAAAGACTAAAGAATCATTGGAAAAAAGCCGTGAATTCCATATACTGTATTCCCATATTTCTGAGGTTTTACAGTTCTCATTGATCAGTGAACTTGGTCTTGGCTGGATGTTCTTGCCTATCTAATTAGGGAGAGAGGCCTGTTGTAGTGATTCTCAAATGTCTTTGCCCAAGGTGGAATTGCACCGACCTTGTCATGGGCCAGGCTAAGTAATCTATTCGGTTTTGCTCTTAGAAGCTTTTTTTCCTGTGAACGCTTTCCGTAGAGCTGTAGAGCTCTGGAGGAATGAAGATGGCGGCCCCCCAATCTCCAGCTGGTAGGAGCCTAGAGCTCGGGGCCCAACTCCTCAATGCACCCTCAGAGAAAAGCAGTCAATCACTCCTTTCTCCTTGGTCTCTGGCCGCACACTGTGCTCACCCAGCCTGTGACTGAGCATTTCTGTCTCTGGTGGTGTGGCCCGTTTGGAGTCTCCACACCTTGCAGACTCCCGGAGGAGGAAGGAGGGGATCTCCTTGCCATTTGTGGAGTCCCTACTCAAAGAGCAGTGGCCTGACTGTGCCTCAGATCCTGGTTTAAGGTAACTTCTGGCTGAGAGCCCCTCCTCGGCTCCGTCTCTGCACCCAGCTTCCCCACTCTGACACCTGGGGGCTCTGCCACACTCAGACACCCCTGCTCTTTCTGTGACCCCATGGGTCCTGAGATCACACTGTCCCTGCAAAGGCTCCACCCCCCATTTAGCTCCCGGACCCACGCCCCTCAGTGGAGCAGACTTCTAAAAGTTCTGATTTTGAGCTCCGCTGCTCCACCACGTGCTGGGAGCCGGCCCCTCCCCTGCATCTAACTTCCCATATGTCACCTCGGTTTCATTTCTCCTCACGTCCTACCTTCCAGAGTGTGGTCACTTTTCTGTTCCTAGAATTGTTGCTCTTCTATTCTATCTCCAGTTGAGTTTGTAGGTGTTTGGAATGGTTTGATAACTATCTAGCTGAACTCCTGGGACCTGATGATATTAGGTCTCCTACTCCTCCGCCATCTTGCTTCTCGAGATTGTAGTTATTTTGTTACTTGCTTTCCTATAATTTTATGCCCATTTGCTTCCTCATTTTCCTGAGCATTGGATTCACAAAAATTGTTCTAAACAAAATGACCAACTTTGACTTTAAACAGTTGCATTAAAAAAATCCAAAACTGTTACTTAAAAAATTCAGTTTAAACTCTGGTGCCTTGAAATGAAGATTTTTCTAATGAATTCAAGTTCCATTAACTCCAGTTAAAGTCAAGCAAACTTCCAGTTATAAATAAGTCTTGGAGATGAAAAGTACAGCATAGGGAATATAGCATATAATATTGTGATGACATATGGTGACAGACAGTAACTACACATATCGTGGTGAGCATAGTATAATATATAACATTTTTGAACCACTAAGGTATACACCTGAAACTAATAACATATATTGACTGTACTTCAATAATAAAAAAAGGCAAAGTATATGGGAAATATACATAGATTGTAGAAATGGAGATAAGTAAAAAAGGAAATATTCATTACACTTTGCTGTGTAGCCTCTTAGACTTTCTCAGTATACTCAATACATATTATTTTTACAAAAACATGCTCATCCAGAATATACTGTTTTCTAGCCCCATTTATGACCTTAAAAAATTTAATTGATGCACATCTTTCCATGTCAAATATTTCAATAATATTTGTGTTTGCATCATATTTCATTAAATGGTATACCATAATTTAGCCTATTTTTACTACTGGCCACAGTAATCTAACTCTTTTTATGTTTTTATTTTTCTTAGAAGAAATTGATAATGTGCGGTTAAAGGGTACAGTAATGTTGCCAACAAATAGTTTCTATCATCCTGTACTTTATCAGCAGTTTTTCATGGTATTCTTCTTCTTCTTCTTCTTCTTTTTTTTTTTTTTTTCCCATAGTGCTCTTTACATACTTTCCAGCATTGGCTATGTCCTGCCTTCTCCTCGCCTTGCTACTGTGATAGGCAAAACCTGGTATGTTTAAAGTTTTCTTTTGTACTCATTTGTATTTTATGAATTACTTATATGAGGCTTTGCCATTGAGATGCTTGTCTTTTTCTTACAAATTTGTAAGAATTGTTAAGAGGTTACTCTTAGTCGTGTATTTTGCAGATAATTTTCCCAATTTATAGTTTGCCTTTTATTGGTACCTTTTTTTGACATAAATAATGTATTTTTATGTAGTCATATGTTGATCTCATCCCTTAGGATTTTTGTTATTGGTACACATGAATTAGAAAGACCTTCTTTGGTATGATTATATTTTTTGGTGATTTATATATATATATTTGGTATCTTTTAAATCTTGGATTCATCTTCAATTTTAGGGTTTCCATAACAAAAAGGATACAGCTTTCTTTTTTCTTTATTTTTTAATCCAACTTTATTTTCCAAAAAACAAAGCACTGCTTTGTGGTTTTGTTTTGTTTTGTTTCGTGGTAAATACTCCTACTGTGGCTGATTTCAAGCTGCCAATGGTTTAACAGCTAGCTTGCAAGCTTCCCCAAAGATACAAGGGTTGGTTCTTGGGAGCTTCTAGGAGCCTATTTTGTTCCTTGCTCCCCCAACTTCTGATTCTTGCTAGAGAATATTTTCCTCCTGTTATTTCTTTCTCTTTGGAAGGTGATCAAATATAATAGTGCCCTCTTTTCACTTTTTTACTTATTACCCAATGGGAAATGGGTGGTCATATTCAGCTCTTAATTTTTTCCCTAGGAGTTAGCTACAAGGAGCTCATTTTCTTAACTTCAACATGCTAGGAGTTTTAGAGAAGCCTGACTTCACTTAGGGAGGCATACAATTAGAATTACCTGTTGCAAGATGGATGAGTCTCCTGGGGTTCTTACTTATAGATAAGTGGTATCTCTTAATCTAGTCTTTAACAGTAATAAAGAAGATAGTATGACTCCCATCTGCTTCTGCTTTTGTCTTATGCTGCAGTTTGTTTAGAATGGGTACTACTGTAAATAAGCGTCTCTTGACCTTGACACCATTGACATTTTTGTCTGGATAATGCTTAGTTGTATGGACCATCCTGTGCATTGAAGGATATTTAGCAGCATCCCTGGCCTTTACCCACTAGATGCCAATAGCATCCTTTCTCTTCTTCCCCAGTTGTGACCAAAATGGCTCCAGATGTTACCAAATGTCATCTGAGGGCAAAATAATCACGCATGGTTGAAAATCACTGTCCTAAACAATAGGGATAGTAGTTATTGGACCCTTCAAAATTCCCAAATGTTTGGTGCATAGGTGAGGAGTACTGTATCTAGACAATAAATAAAAATTGAGAAAAAAATGCTGTGATTGAGTATTCCAGTGGGATAAAATGGATGGTTTGAAGCTGAAATGATCTTGTATTAGGTGCTGACCACAAGGATTTTCACTTTGGCACGTTGCTGGCGAGTGGCTATTTCCCCACAGGTATTGTTTCCTCTCTGGAGGCAGGGCTGCATGTGCTGGGCCCTAAAGTGGTGGTGAGGCCTCAGCAAAAATGAGAGCAGCAAAGGCAGAAGGTTTGCTGGCACTGATGACTTGTGTGAGTGTTTCCTCAAATTTTGGTTTGAAAAACTATCAGAATCACTCAGAGACTAGCAAAGAACACTGTGATCCAGGCTTGTTGAAGGGCCTTGGGCCTTTGTATTTTCATAGTGTTCCCAAGTTCCCCTAATCATTCAAATCCTCACCAAAGCTTGAACCCCACTGTCTTAGAATATAGACTGCTGCAGGGATAGTTTTTAAAGTGGGTCTGATTGAAACATGGTTTGATGATAGAGATGAAAATCTGTATATGTTAGTGAATGCAACAGTTTTTGCTGCATTTAAACTGCAAGGCAGCTAAGTTCCTTGTGTATTATGGAGTACTAGTAGTTTACATTGTTAGTGCCAGGCCTTGGTAGGCAATGATTCACCTGCAGCCTCCAATGCCAGACTTTGGTCTGGACCAAGGAGGAATTTGTCCATAGGCAGGAGTAATGCTGTTCTTCCCCATACATCTCATAACCTTGAGTTTTGATGATTGCCAGGTTTCTCCATGGTAAAGTTACAATTTCCTCCATTTTTACTAAATGTTTTGTGTGGTGATTATCCAAGACCTTGCAAATATCCTGTTAGTCATCCCACTTTAACCCACCAGTTTTTGTATTCATCAATGTTTCTTACTGAAATTAATTAGTTATTATTACTTAATAAGTAGATCATGTATTAGAAGGCAAGGTTAGCAGTCAGACTCACAGGGAGAAGACAGGAAACTACTTGAAGGCGGTTGTTTCCAAGTATCAAAAACATACTAAGGACTAAATATTGAAACTTTTTTTTTTTTTTTAAAGATTTATTTATTTATTTATTTGACAGTCAGAGATCACAAGTAGGCAGAGAGGCAGGCAGAGAGAGAGAGAGAGAGAGGAGGAAGCAGGCTCTGCAGAGAGAGAGCCCGATGCGGGGCTTGATCGCAGAACCCTGGGATCATGACCTGAGCCGAAGGCAGAGGCTTTAACCCACTGAGCCACCCAGGCACCCCATAAATATTGAAACATTTTGACAGACTTAATCTACTTTATCTAAGACTGACCCTGACTCTTTGGTTGGTGCCCATTTTATTATTAAATTTAAGAATGATCATGAATGACATAAACTGACCAGTAGAGGGCACTGTGGACCAGGCAGCGAGTTGCTGAAGTCCATGCTTCCAGGCTTTTGCCCTTTCCCCAGATCCTGCTTTTGGATTCAGATTTCTCGTCTTCCACTCTGTTGTACTTACTGTTAAATCATATCTCAAGGGCAGGTAAAGGGTTGAATCCTTAATATTTTGCACTTATTTTTGACAAAGAAGAATCTTTTTCATTCATATTTTCTATATGAGTTCCTTTTTTACTATAAAAATTATCTTTTAAAAAAATACTTATTTGAGAGAGTGTATGCACGATTAAGGGTGGGAAGGAGGGAGAGGGACAAACAGACTCCCTGGAGCCTCACGTGAGAGCTTGATCTCATGATCCTGAATCATGACCTGAGCCAAAATCAAGAGTTGGATGCTTAACCAACTGAACCATCCAGGTACTCCTATAAAAAAATTGTCTTTAAGTATAATGTTGTGGATAAAAACATGGGCTCCAGAATCAGACTTACCTGGACTCTAATCCCAATTAATCCTTTATTAGTTGTGTGAGTTTAGGTGGCTACTTAATGTCTTTGGCCTCAATTAACTCATTCGTAAATTGGGATTATGACCTCTTTGAGTTGTAAAAATTAAGATAATATATGTAAGGTATATGTATTTTATATACATAAAAATATATGTAAAGTATCCAGTATAGATTCAACCATATAGTAAGTGCTCAATAAATAGCAGTATCACTATTGTTTAAAGAGCTTCTGGATCAACTTATTTTTATTGTTTTCCATCACAGCATTTCCATGTCAACAATTCAGTCCATTTGCCTCTTAGTCTATAACATTCTTTCTGAGAATTGAGCCTTTAGTTATCTTTGAATCTTTTATCACAAAGCACAGTGCTTGGGCAAAGGGGATCAAGTGCTACTTGTTGAATTAAGAAGAGACATTAGAATAGCAAGTTTTTTTTTTTTTTTTAAGAATGAGATTGAGAAAGTGGCCTTTATTAATCAGAAAATGGCTGAGCTTCCAAAGCAATTAGCTTTAAGTTTTAGAGGGAATAAAAGAGGCAGGGAGATTTCAAATTTTGTCGATGGCTATCATTAATTCATTAATAAAGCAATCATTTATCAAGCACTTACTTTGGGCCTGCCTTTCAGAAACTCACATCTTGGCCAGAAAGCTAGGAGAGATCTCCCTAGTGTGGTACAGTGTGAGGGATGCATTAGCTTTTGGAGTTGGAGCATGTCAAGAGGGCAGGGGTGGATTTTGCTTGTGTAGGAGTGGGAAGCAAGAAAGGCCTTTTGTCTCATAATTGCTGCTCCTTGAGACATGGGTCACATTAACATGTCCTCATAGTAACCCTGTTATTTGTCATTAGTTTCAGCCAGCTTCATGGGTCAACATCACATGAGGGTAGTACGAAATGGGAAGGACCTTATTTTTCCCTTTACTGAATTGCCTGGAGAGCATCTCTTGGTGATTGCAGCTGGAAGTGTGACATTTAATTAGCGGAGTAAATTGAGTCAGGCAAGAGGCAGCCTGTGCCAGCAAGGGGGTGAGAAAAGAATGGGGAAGAAGTGATATGCTCAGTGGGACAGTTTGGCCCTGGTTTTCATGTAGGTCCGGACTGGGTGTTCATATTGCCACAGGTGGAGATTGCAGAAGCTTAAGGAGTTTTCCATAGTGATAGGAACCACAAATGAGCTAGAAATGGACCCCTAGAAATGGAGCGGGAAGAGGGGCTGTAGGTGCACAAAGGGAAGGGGAGAGTGGTCACCTCCACTACAAGTAGTCAGGAAAGGCTCTCTAGAAAAGGTAGTCATTGAGCTGAGTTTCAATGGTTGTTTGCCTGCTAAAGGGAAAAAACATTCTAGTCATTGAGCTGAGTTTCAATAGTTGTTTGCCTGCTAAAGGGAAAAAACATTCTAGGTAGTGGGAATAGACTATGCCAAGGCACTGAAGCTTTCTTTTCTTCTTTTCTTCCTTCCTTCCTTTTTCTATTTCTCTCTCTCTTTCTTTTAAGATTTTATTTATTTATTTGATGGAGAGAAAGGAGAGCAGCAGGAATAGGGAGAGGAAGAAGCAGGCTCCCCACTGAGCAAGGAGCCAGGACCCTGGGATTGAGCCCCAGAGATCATGACCTGAGCCGAAGGCAGACACTTAGCCAATGGCAGACGCTTAACCAGCTGAGCCACCCAGGCAAGCCAGCACTGAAGCTTTCTAAAATGCCACAAAGATCTGATGCATCAGTGTTTTAAAACTCATATGATGGATGGCCACTTATGTCACCCAGACTTTAAAACTTATTCCACGTGTGGGCAGAATCTCTCCACTTAATAGATGCTGAATTTCGGTAATCCCTATCTCTGAAAAATGTCCCCCCACCCCAGAGGGAGGTAACATGTTAAGTTTCTGCTCTGTGGCTTGTTCCACATCAGTCCCTCCTCATAAACTCAATGCAGCAAAAATAGCTGGATATGTAAAAGGTTTGTGTTGAGTGGATGTGTATTAAGGAGTGGTTTACATGGTTCAGGTTCAGGTATGATTTCAGGATAAGATGTCTTCCCTGACAGTCAGATTTATTTCACCCAAAGCTCTAGGAGGACTGGAGCTTTCTGAAGTTTCCAGGAATTTTTTTTTTTTCAAAGATTTATTTATTTATTTATTTGACAGACAGAGATCACAAGCAGGCAGAGAGGCAGGCAGAGAGGGGCAGGGGAAGCAGGCTCCCCGCCGAACAGAGATCCCAATGTGGGGCTCGATCCCAGGGTCCTGGGATCATGACCTGAGCCGAAGGCAGAGGCTTTAACTCACTGAGCCACTCAGGCGTCCCTCCAGGAATATTTTTAAACATGGGTCCCTTGATCTAAGGGAAATATTTTTCCTGAAAGGTGAAGAGGCTCTGGTTTCTCCAGGAGGTTTTGGAGTTAACCACAGTTGGTTTTGCTCTTCTCTGTGTCACTTCCTAGCCATTTGAGATGGAGTGAGTTTCTTCTCTCTCTAGATCTCAGTTCTCATAGGCATGTGTATGTGTATATGTATATGTATGTAGAATTGGGAGGATATTATGTATGACATCGGGCTGTTTTGAGCATTATCATGAGTCCATGTATGTACGGAACCTGGCCTATTATGGATACTTAGTACATGTTAGGTCTTGTCCTTTCCTGAACTATTGCTAGGGGCTGGCCTAATACATACTGTGGGGAAACCATTCCACACCCGGTTACTGTTTGAATCCAGATAAAATCTAGTTAAAATGGACACCGGGAACATCTGGGAGAGGACATTGTGTTTGAGACGTGGAGGTTGAGGAGTCTGCCTGTGGATTGGATTCTGGGAACTGTAAAGGATGCTGTCAATGCCCCCTGTGATGGCGCTGAGGCCCACCGCGGAGGTCATTTGTAATTTGGGGGGATGGTTCCCATCTCACACCAATGACCCAGTCAAGCACATGATTCTGTTTGAAGGTTTTCTCCAGCCTCATGAGCATGCTATGCCTGGAAGTGCTGGGGAATTACTGTCCCCAGGAGTGGCTCTCAACTAATGGGGATGGGAGGTGATGGATAAAAATCCAAGCTCTCTTGCTTCTATGTAGGGACAATTCTCAGGTGTGTTCTGTGCAGTCTTTTGGAGGGTCCCCAGTGGGATGGAGCCCCAGTTGTCATAAAAGCATTAACACATCTTGTCACACCGGGTAACACACTTCTCTGCTCCCCCACTTGCTTCCTGGAATGACCTCCAGAAGTACTTGTATGCAAATCATTCTGTGTTTCTACTAGCTGGGGCAGATCACGTCATTACCGTGGGCCTACATGCTCCTCAGATCCAGGGCTTCTGTGTTATCCCTGTGAGTGACTCACATATAGAACCAAGAGAATATTGCAGACCAGAGGAACTGTCATCATTGCCCCCAAAGCAAGAGGCTGTATCATTCATGGATAGACTGAATGTGGCATTTGCCTTGCAACACAGAGAAAGGAGGAGAACCATGGAGATGGATGAGATGATTCTGGTTGGTGATTAATTATAGATCAGGTGGCCATCCCCATGGATGACCTGATCAGCACAAAATGCTCTACTGCAGGCAAGAAAGCCACTAAAGCTTATGGAATCTTCTGGGGGGCAGCTATTTGTAGAATTAGTAATGCTGTCTCTGAAGCTGTCATTATCACACACACCATTCTACAACAGGACAGAATGAAGCACTGCTCTAAGATTCAAGTTATGGGTATTTCAATGATTCTGGCTGAGGCATTCCGAAGAGCGGACAGCAGTACATGTCTCTTAGCCATGGCTCTTCATATCTCCAGAATATTATGATTTCATCCATGATACTCTGAGTTAAAGTTTTTTTTACTTTAGAATTCAGTAAAATACAGAACAATGACTATTAAAACATCAGATTTCTGTTTTAAACTTTGGAGCACATCTCTGTGGTTTTAGGAAACAGTGGTTAGGGCTAGAGGAATGTTTGTTTTCTTTTTAATTGAACTTGTCTTGAATGAGAAGTTTTGATGTCATTTTGCCTTGTGGTGAAGGGGAACTTTT
Organism: Mustela lutreola; assembly: GCF_030435805.1. Lineage (NCBI taxonomy): Eukaryota > Metazoa > Chordata > Mammalia > Carnivora > Mustelidae > Mustela > Mustela lutreola. The sequence goes on along the minus strand of NC_081293.1, from coordinate 158,170,506 downwards.
ACCTTTGTTCTTATGATACTCTGAAGCCACAGTCATAGAATTATGTAATTTTCTTATATAATCCCTTTGTGGAAATTCATAGTTTCTGAGGTTGTCAAAGATAACTTCCTATTAAAGCACTTTGTGTATTAGTTTATGTGTAATTATTATATTATTTGGGTAAAAATGATATTAGCTCTTTCTTTTTGAGTGTGCATTAGAAAGTCACGAGATACCCTGAATATTGACTTTTTGAGTTTAAGTAAACTAGTTAGCAATTTTGCTTTATTTATAGAGAATTTTATTTAGCTAAAAATGCCAATGAATCATTTATTTTCTAATAGACAAATCAGGGGCAATTTAATCATAACTAAATGCAGTTTTATGAATTGCCTCTAATGCAATTGGGACTATCACCACAGCTTTTAAACTACCACTTCTAAAGACATGTGGTAACTGCCCATACTTACTTGAACTTCTGAGTCTTAAAATTCCAAAGTTAAGGGGCGCCTGGGTGGCTCAGTGGGTTAAGCCGCTGCCTTCGGCTCAGGTCATGATCTCAGGGTCCTGGGATTGAGCCCTACATCGGGCTCTCTGCTCTGTGGGGAGCCTGCTTCCTCCGCTCTGCCTGCCTCTCTGCCTATTTGTGATCTCTGTCTGTCAAATAAATAAATAAAATCTTTAAAAAAAAAATTTCAAAGTTAAGTCCAGCAACAGAACTATTCTCTTCAAACTTAACGTCATATCAATGAACAATATCTGATGGCCTTAGTGGGTTGCAAATTCAAGTTGGAAGACATACAGAACTCCCAGTTCTTTGAGGTGCACTCTAATATATCCTTCTGTTTTGTTTTGTTTTCGTTTTGCATTGTATTTGACCCCCTATCCTTCATTTCCCCCTCAATAATCTTATGTTGTCGATTTCCCTCAAAATAAAGATTACCTTAAATCCATTAGCACTTATTCAGTCTGATCCTCTTTTTTTTTGCTTTTTGATAGAAGAAATGGGTGAATCTGCTATGAGTGCCTCTAAATGCATATTTAAACACTATCTTCTTTCTGTATTTATTTCATTCATATCAAATATACTTTTGGTTTTGTATTCTGAAGCAGCAAGTCTGTCAGACAAATGATTATTTTAACTGCAGTTTTTATCTGAAAAATATAGATAAGAGAATGTCAAGAAAAAGGTATTGATAAGTAAATCTTAATTGTTTCATTAGGATAATGTTCAAAAATTGTCAAAAGTGATGGTGGGGAAAACCTCACTGAGGATTATGTTACCCACAGGCTGATAGTTTACTACAGTTCCCTAAGTGAGATGTCCTGCCACCTAGACAGCTAAAGAGAAGAGTTGAACTTTAGATAAACATTGGGTGGAATATCCAATCTGAATAACTCAGATGAAAAATAAAGGTGGGGATTTGCCTGGCTAGACAGAGCTTGGGAACCTCCATTCTACTATATTTTAATAAAGGGAGAGAATATATCCTCTGATCTAAATTCTGAATTGAAAATCAAAACTATTTATCTAACAAATTTGAATAACATTTCCAGTTTTAATCTCTGACAGAGTAGGTCAATATTAAAGCTAGCAAGTAGCATTTCGTTATTACTGAAGAACCATTGTAAAGCTTTCAAGTGAGAATTTCTTTTAAATCTGACAAGCATTACGGTGTAATAATAGTGCATCTCTGGAAAGAACTGGTTTAGCATGATGAAAGACGATGGTTTGAAGCGTGTAGTTTCTGGTATTTTTTTAAAATTTATTTTCAGCATAACAGTATTCATTATTTTTCACCACACCCAGTGCTCCATGTAATCTGTGCCCTCTATAATACCCACCACCTGGTACCCCAACCTCCCACCCCTCCGCCACTTCAAACCCCTCAGATTGTTTTTCAGAGTCCATAGTCTCTCATGATTCACCTCCCCTTCCAATTTCCCCCAACTCCCTTCTCCTCTCTAACTCCCCATGTCTTCCACGCTATTTGTTATGCTCCACAAATAAGTGAAACCATATGATAATTGACTCTCTCTGCTTGACTTATTTCACTCAGCATAATCTCTTCCAGTCCTGTCCATGTTGCTACAAAAGTTGGGTATTCGTCCTTTCTGATGGAGGCATAATACTCCATAGTGTATATGGACCACATCTTCCTTATCCATTCGTCTGTTGAAGGGCATCTTGGTTCTTTCCACAGTTTGGCGACCGTGGCCATCGCTGCTATAAACATTGGGGTACAGATGGCACTTCTTTTCACGACATCTGTATCTTTGGGGTAAATACCCAGGAGTGCAATTGAGAAATCTATGAACTCTGCATTTGAATATCTTTTTTTGGAGAAATGGAAATGTAGTTTTTGATCTGTTTATGAAGACATCTTGACATGCAAATACAGACATGTTGACATGGCTATCACCAGTTGATTTAAAGATAAACATTTGGCTTTGAGTCTAAGAATATACTGAACTAGTTTTACAATAATGATTCTCAGACAGAAATTCTGACTTAAACATCTGCATTGTCAGGTGCCTGGGTGGCTCAGTCAGTTAAGTGATTGCCTTTGGCTCAGGTCATGATCCTGGAGTCTCAGAATCGAGTCCCACATCAGGATCCCTGCTCAGTGGGAGTCTGCTTCTCCCTCTGACCTACCCTCCCCATGTCCTCTCTCACTCTCTCTCTCTTTCTCAAATAAATAAAATACATTAAAAAAAATCTGCATTGTCTTTCCCTGGTTTGAGAATTTATTGTTCTACCATTACTTTCCATTACTTTTGTATTCTGAGTATTTTATATAGATTTGTGAATTAATTAGTATGGATTTGGCCATACTCAGGCCAAATTTTAAGACTTAGGGATTGTAATACAACCAGGTTGATAAAGATCCTCTGTAAGCAGCTGATCCCAGGACTTCCCCAACTCTTGTTCTTCACTGGTCCAGAAGACCAGCCACATTTTCTGTTCATGTCTAACTCTGTTGAATTAGGAGAGGCTCAGCCTCCCTCTAGGGATGGGAAATATGAACACACAAAACTCATTGAACCCCAAACTCAAATTATATAAAAAATTTATAGACATTCTTATTAAGCCATATTATATGATGGCAATATCCAGGAATAGTGACTCCGTGGTGTCTGTATGGAATATGATGCTTCTCCAGTACCATGCTAAAGGTTTTTTAATAAAATCATGTAACGAACCAAAAAAAATGACAAAAAAGAACATCCCCTTCTCCTTAAGGCTATCTTATTCCTTCTTACTGAGGTGTCTTGGATGTTGTTCCAGTCAAATGTTCTTCGTGAGTTGAAGGAGTGAAGAGGCATGTAGAACTATCTGGGATCTACACAGAAATCTGTACAAGAATGTTCATAGTGGCATTATTCCTAGTAATCAAAAAGTGGAACAGCCCAGATGCCCACCAACAGATGAATGGATAGCAAATAGTGGTATATCCACACAATGGGATGCTACTGAGCCATGGAAAGGAATGAGGTGCTGATACATGCTACCACATGGATGAACCTTGAAAACATTGCACTAAGAGAAAAAAGCCAAACACAAAAAGTCACATTTGATTCCTTTTATATAGTATATCCAGAATAGACAAATCCAGAGACAGAAAGCAAATTAGAGGTTACCAGGGGATTCGAGTAGGGGTGACTGAAGAATGACTTCTTAAATGGGTCCAGGGTGTTTTAATGCGGGATGGAAAAGTTTAGAAACCAGAGAGAGCTGGTGGTTGCACAACATTGTGAATACACTGACTATAACTGATTATATACTTTAAACCAATAGTGCTTTTTTTTTTTTTTTAAGATTTTAATTATTTATTTGAAAGAGGGAGAGAGAGAGCACAAGCTGGAGAAGGGGCAAAGAAAGAAGGAGAAGCAGACTCCCCACTGAGCAGGGAACCCGAGGCAGGGCTTGATCGCACGACCCTGACATTCTGACCTGAGCTGAAGTCAGATGCATAATTGACTGAGATACCCAGATGCCCCAAAACTGATTGTACACTTTAAAATAGCTAATTGTATGTTATGTGAATTTACCTCATTTAAGAAACACACACACACACACACACACACACACACACAGAACAGCTGGGAAGGTGTTCACAAAATCTAAGCCTTGACCTTTCCCAGCCCCACATTGTGATTTGGCTTCTAGGGAGCATATTGACGTGCAAGCTCATGTTGTAAGCGATGTGAGGTGACTACCTGGCTTAGGGTGACTCATTATCATTTATTAAGCAACCTGGAGGCTAGAGAGCAGGGCATTTCGGGCAATTTGTTGATTCCTTTAGGCACTCTTAACGCTGAGCTCTGTGGGTAGCAAGGAACAGCATGTGATTAGAGCAGAAGCAATTACTCTTAGGAAAGCATCATTAATTTTAAAAGCTCTTGTCCTGAGCTATGTGGCTAAGTGGAGACAAATTAGGATGCTGTCTAGAAGAAAGAAAGTGTTTTCCCCTCTTGAGGAAAGAAAGGAAACTCAAAGTCATCTATTCAAGCAGTTAATTCTTCAGGGGGTGGGAGTGGGAGGTTTGGGGGCCTGAGGGAGATTGGTGGTGGTTTAGTTGTAGGAGGCTTCGGGTTTGTGTCAATTCTACCGCAAGCTGCTTCAGTTCTTTGTTGCTTTGTCTCTGTGGCAATGAAGAGGAGCTGTTCCCATTTCCCACTTGCTTCCCACTTTCTGGAAGACAGACTTCCAGAGTCTTTCTTAGAGTCTAATTGGTAAGGAGGAAAGGGCAGGGAACCATTCTCAAAAGACCTGGATTGTAGGGTTTGTTCTGGGATCCCTTTTTCAGGCCTTGCCCTTCAGTAAAGCAAAACAAAACAAAGCAAAACAAGATAATCTTCCACGTTCTTATTTAGAACCAGATCCCAACGGGGTGCCTGGGTGGCTCAGTGGGTTAAAGCCTCTGCCTTTGGCTCAGGTCATGATCCCAGGGTCCTGGGCACTCTGCTCAGCAGGGAGCCTGCTTCTCTGCCTACTTGTGATCTCTGTCAAATAAATAAATAAAACTTAAAAAATAAATAAAGTAAAAGAAATGCTAAGGGGATGTCCTCATGTAGCTGGAAGTTGATAGCAGAGGACATCCTGGAATGCCAGGAATGAATTAAAAAAAAAAAAAAAAAGCCATTTAGAAAAAAAAAAAAAAAAAAAAAAGGAACCAGATCCCGAAATGCAAATTCTTACTAACAAGGAATTCAAAGCACTTGGACAATGGGAACTTTTACTTTTCATTTCTGAAGTCCCAGCCTGACAGGATGTAAAAAACCAAACCAAACCTCAAGGAGTCTTTCTCTGAGGCTTAAAATAGTACATATTGAACACATAGTGTGTCCTGGGCTTTGTGCTATGTTTTATAAAGATTATGTCATTGAATGATATTTTGAGGTATTACCATACCTACTTTACAGAACTAAGGTCCAAAGAAATTGCATAACAAACCTAAAATCTCATAATCAGTATTTGAATGTAATTTTTTTTTTTTACTCCAAGTCTAGTGCTCTTTCTACATCACAATATAGCTGGCTTTGCTTTGGGAAATGACTGAGCTTCTGTATTTACACTTTTTCTTTCCATCCTTCTCCCCTTTCTAGTTCTAAAATAGAATTCCGATTGCTTTAAAAGAAAAAAAAAACCCACACATCCAGTCTCTACAGTTCTATACCCCCTATTTCATTTTATAGTCCATAGTAACATGACTTCTGCCTCCTTCTTTCCAGTGTAACACTGTAAAAGAGCGTTTCCAGGGACACCTGGGTGGCTCAGTTCGTTAAGCGGCTGCCTTCGGCTCAGGTCATGATCCCAGCGTCCTGGGATCGAGTCCCACATTGGGCTCCTTGTTCTGTAGGGAGCCTGCTTCTCCCTCTGCCACTCTGTCTGCCTGTGCTCGCTCTCTCTCTCTCTGACAAATAAATAAATAAAATCTAAAAAAAAAAAAAAAAAGCGTTTCCAAAACACATGGGCATATTTAATTCCTATTCTTGCTGGACCTCTCCATGGTGATTGCATTGTTGGCCACTTCTTCCTTCTCCCCTGGTTGACTGGTCTTGGTCTCTTCTGCCTTCTTTGCTCTCTGAATGTTCTTCCTCAGCCTCCTTTGAGGGCTCCTCTTTCATTAAAAGAATGATCAACAGTGGAAATATCCTAGCACTCTGAGGGAAGCCCCATTGCCACTCACAGTTACACAATGGTTGGATATCAGTGCATTTCACAAAGTCTAGATGGTTCAAGGTAGATAGCACACATACAGGACAATTCCCAGGTTAGGCTGAGACCTTGTCTTCTTCGCTTCTGAATCATCACTGCTTGGCCCATTATTGGTATAGAAAGGAATATATACTGAATAAATAGAATGATGCGTGTAAGGGCCTATTTAGCCAGAGAGATTCCATCTGGTTAAACAGTGATTTTGTTGTTTATGCAGTAAAATTTAAACTGACCCTGCCCCCTGCCCCGATCAGGGAACTTACTTAAAAGCAAGTCCAGGAAAACAGTCCCAGGTAACAAAACCCAAATACAAGGGTGGGTCAGGCCAGGTGGAGACATCCAATCAGTGGGGCACACATAGTGTCTCCCTAGCTACCAAGGAATATGGGCCCCACCTTTTGGGCACCAATTCTGATCAAAGTGATAGGCTAGTTCAAAAATCTACTGTAGGGTAAATTGTAACTCAATTGGTCACTTATGTGTCACCTAGCATGACTGTGCAGCTTTCTCTGTGTGTTACAATCTCATTGGCCACCTGTGTGTGGCCAGGCCCAAACACATGGCCTTTGCCCTTAAAAGCTAGTCTGTAAGGCAGAGAGGGGTTGCCTCTTTGGAAGAGATGGCCCCGACCGGTTGGTTTGATTCTTTTTTTTTTTTTTTTTTTTTTTTAAGATTTTATTTATTTATCAGAGAGAGAGGGAGAGAGAGCGAGCACAGGCAGACAGAATGGCAGGCAGAGGCAGAGGGAGAAGCAGGCTCCCTGCTGAGCAAGGAGCCCGATGTGGGACTCTATCCCAGGACACTGGGATCATGACCTGAGCCGAAGGCAGCTGCTTAACCAACTGAGCCACCCAGGCGTCCCATGGTTGGTTTGATTCTTGATGCTTGGTGCAAAATAAAGCTTTGCTTGACCTTTGCTTTGTATCAGTCTCGCTCCTTTGATTATGGACCTAGCAATGGGTATATCACCAAACAGAGAGTGGGTCCATTCCATATAGAGGGTGCAGAAGGTGCCTGTGAATGTGGCCAGAAGTACGTGGGGGGCTTTCCTAGGCAACTGTGAGGAGCACAGTGTGGCAATAACATAGGCGGAAGGGCTGAAGAAACTGTTGATGATGAGGCTGGAAGTATAAAAAAAATGGTCAGACTTTGAAAGGGGAAAGAGAAGAAAAGATTATTGAGTATCTTATAGAATGCTGGGCATTGTCTAGTACACTCTTCCATATTATGTGGTTCTATAGTGGTCTGTGCCTCTCACTCTCTTTGGGTTATTTCCAACCCTGTAAATTATGCAACTTAAAGAGTAAGGCTAATGATTCTTGTCTATAGAAATGAAAATGAATTTTGTCAGGTGGAGATGCAGTTGAATGCCCATCTCCTTCAACCCCAAAGGATACAGGTGGAAGGAAGCATCCAGTTTTGCTTCTGTTAACAAATTCATTTCAGCATTTCTGAGTGCCAATGTATGTTTCTGCTCTGTGGATACACCTTTGGACTGGATTTTATTTTATTTTTTAAAAGATTTTATTTATTTATTTTACAGAGACACAGCAAGAGAGGGAACACAAGCAGGGGAAGTGAGAGAGGGAGGAGCAGGCTTCCTGCTGAGCAGGGAGTCTGATGTGGGACTTGATCCCAGGACCTTGGAATCATGACCTGAGCCAAAGGCAGATGCTTAACAACTGAGCCACCTAGGCGTCCCTGGACTGGATTTTAACACCTTACCAGTTCCTTATTAATTAGTGGGCTAAATAAAATCTTTGACAGATGTTCATTTTGTATTTGTATGAGAGTCATGATTTTACCCTTCATAAAAAAGTAATTTTAGTAAAAGTAGATGGGAGTTAAATTCTGAAGGGTCTTGAAAGACATTCTAGAAGGTTTAGATTTTATATAGTGTTAGAGGCTTTTTAAAAAAAGATTCATTTACTTGAAAGAGAGAGAACAGGGTGAGGGACAGAGGTAGAGAGAATCTCAAGTAGACTCCCCACTGAGTGCAGAGCCTGATGCAGGGCTCTATCTCACAACCCTGAGATCATGACCCAAGCCAAAATCAAGAGTCAGATGTCCCACAGACTGAGCCCCCAGTGTCCGAGCCTCTTAAAGCTAAAACAAAATGGGTTTCATTTTGTGTTTTTGGGCTTTGGAGCACATGTGGTTGAGATGGAGAGGCCAGCTCTTGGGCGATTGCCAGAGTCCAGGTAGGAGATGGTGAGAGATGGAATAGGACTGAGCACAAAACCTTAGTGTGTAGAATCATGCCTGCTGTTTTGTAAGCACTTAATGAAGGAATAAAGAAATGGATAAATTAAGTACTAACTTTAGAAAAGAGACAGATCAGGGGCGCCTGGGTGGCTCAGTGGGTTAAGCCGCTGCCTTTAGCTCAGGTCATGATCTCAGGGTCCTGGGATCGAGTCCCGCATCGGGCTCTCTGCTCAGCAGGGAGCCTGCTTCCTCCTCTCTATCTCTGCCTGCCTCTCTGCCTACTTGTAATCTCTGTCTGTCAAGTAAATAAATAAAATCTTTAAAAAAAAAAAAAAAGAAAAGAGACAGATCAGAGAAGCATTTCTGAAAATAAGTTTAATTAGACATACCCATTACCTTCCAGACTCAATAATTTAAACCTTCTGATTAAATTCTTTGGGTTTAGGGGCACCTGGGTGGCTCAGTGGTTAAAGCCTCTGCCTTCAGCTCAGGGCATGATCCCAGGGTCCTGGGATTGAGCCTCGCATCGGGCTCTCTGTTCAGCAGGGAGCCTGCCTCCTCCTCTCTCTCTCTCTCTGCCTGCCTCTCTGCCTCCTTGTGATCTGTCTGTCAAATAAATAAAAATCTTTAAAAAAAAAAGTTAAACAGGGCGCCTGGGTGGCTCAGTGGGTTAAGCCGCTGCCTTCGGCTCAGGTCATGATCTCAGAGTTCTGGGATCGAGTCCCGCATCGGGCTCTCTGCTCAGCAGAGAGCCTGCTTCCCTCTCTCTCTCTCTCTGGCTGCCTCTCCATCTACTTGTGATTTCTCTCTGTTAAATTAATAAATAAAAATCTTTAAATAAAAATAAAAAAAAAAAAAAAAAAGTTAAACAAATTCTTTGGGTTTATATTTTCACTGACATATATATTTATTTAGGTAGCACCAAGTAATAAATCTTCTTAAGACATATTCTGACCCTCTTTACCTCAGTTCTATGTTCACTGTTGCCAGGTGGTTTCTGGTGACTCGGAGAGTCTTTAGGCCATAGGGTATCACAGTTGTCCTCCATGAAGAGTATTACACTCTTCAGAGAGGTAAATGAAGAAATTGGCACTTTGATGTCGTGGTAGACAGTGAACCCAGTGAACTACTTGTGGACTCTCCTCCCACATTGGCCTTGTGGCATTTTTTTTCTTTTTAATTTAAAAAAAGATTTTCTTTTTAAGTAATCTCTACTCTAATGTGGGGCTCAAACTCACAACCTTGAGATAGAGTCACATGCTCTACAGACTGAGCCAGCCAGGGGCCCCTCCCTGTAGCTTTCTTTGGCCAATAGGGTATTAGTAGGCATAAGAAAGGCAGAGGCTAGATACACAGCAGTACCTTGGGGCCTGTCCTCTGGACCACTCTGGCAACCATATACCATGCTGCAATGAACGTTAGGCTGCTCTGTTAGAGAGAAGCCTCATGGGGAGGAGCTAGATTTGGAGATGTCACATGGAAAGAAAGACCATAGGAAGGAGAACCAGGGTCCCTAGCTGAGTTCCCACTAAATGCAAGCTGCATGAATGACCCCAGCTACAGTCTCCCACAAACTTAAGAGAAATGATAAATTGTTATAGCTTTAAATCAGTATATTTTGGAGTATGTGTGTGTGTTTCATATAGTGATAGAAAACTGAAACCGGGTGACAGCAGTTTGCCTAGAGGGCAACCAGGAAGAGTACATCTGACTGAAGTTCGCTGTTTGAAATATTCTCAATCAGAGGCCTCAGTGATTCTGTTCAACCACAGTTCCGATTTCCAGGAAGGTAACCAGGGCACCCTGTTTGTGAGCTCTTTCAGCTTCAGCACTCAGGTGGTTGAGGTCAGAGTGTCTTTGAGCACCTCATTTACTTTGTCCCCTGCCTTGTTCGGCCTGGGTCTCTCTGGAGGGAAAAGTAGCATGGCGAGCCCTGAGATACAGCAGATTCTAGAGGGATCCCAATAATTGGCTGTCTATGTCAGACAGACGCCGGTAAAACTGGCTTCACCATAGCAAGCTCTCGAGGGGTTTGGGGGAATTGGGTCCATTTGTCTAATTAAATTATTCTTGATATTTCTCTCTCGTTCTGTCTCTAACTCTCTAACACACACACACACACACACACACACACACACACACACAGAAATTTGGAACACAAAATTAGAACTAATGAAAATAAAGTATGACAGCCTGAAATGATTTGTCTTGTTCTTACTTTGGGTATATATTCATCTCACAGAGGTGGGAATTTTTAAAAATGATTTTATTGTTTGGATTAGAGAGAGAAAGAGCAGGAAGAGGGGCAGAAGGAGAGAAAGTCTCAAGCAAACTCCACACTGAGTGCAGAGCCCAATATGGGACTCGATCTCATGACCCCGAGATCATGACCTGAGCCAAAATCAAGAGTCAGACACTTAACTGACTGAGCCACACAGGCGCCTAGACAGGGATTTTAATTGCAAAAGTTAGCTACTCCTGGGTGACCTAAAATGTGAATACATGTCCAAAGATATAAAAATCAACTCTCTCTTTCCAACATTGCCTATTAGGAATTACTCACTTTAACTTCTACCTTTTATTCCTTGTTCTCCTACTCACTCTACTTATCAACATCTATAATATTGAATGATCATTTTAGTTGCTTTGTTTGAAGAGCAATATTTGGTTATAGGTCCATGAATGGCTGTTGAACCTTTGGCCGGGTGGATAACGCCAGCTGAAGCAAAAGCAGACTACTCAGGGCAGTTTTTGTAGAGGATCTGTGAAGGAAGGGCAAAGAGGGGAAATGGTGCGCTCCCAGAGTAGGTCTGGAAGTGTTAACCAAGGGAGAGTCGTTGGGGGTGAAGTCTGTGTGCTGAACCTCTCCACAAATCTGTTTCCATTTCTATGGACTCTTCAGTAAAATACCCTTGGCTAGTAAATTTGTTGTGGAATCAGTCTGTTTTGAGATTTATTGAAGTGCTGAGTCCTTGGGTGTGGGGTATAGCAGAGACTGTCCATGGAAATCCATAGCATCTGGGTGCCAAGGGTAATGTTTGTGGCAAGAACTCCAGTGGTGTAAATAGTAGAAACTGGTGCTCACACAGGGTGCCTACCCACTCTTTGAGAAGGGCACTCCTCTTCTGTGAGCAGGCCAAGAAGATTTGATTCATCAAGGACCAAGGTCCTATGGAGAGGGAGGAATAATGGGTAGGTTGGGAACAGAAGATGGAACCACGATTGCTTGTGTAATCTTGTTAAAAGAAACCTGATTTTGGGGCGCCTGGGTGGCTCAGTAGGTTAAGCCGCGGCCTTCGGCTCAGGTCATGATCTCAGGGTCTTGGGATGGAGTCCTGCATCGGGCTCTCTGCTCAGCAGGGAGCCTGCTTCCTCCTCTCTCTCTCTCTGCCTGCCTCTCTGCCTACTCGTGATCTCTGTCTGTCAAATAAATAAATAAAATCTTTAAAAAAAAAAAAAAAAAGAAACCTGATTTTGTTTGGAAAGCAACCACAGCCCCAAGGCTGGCTTAAGCTGATCATAGCTAATCATGGGATTCATGGTATTTCCCCCTCCCACTTTTTTTTTTTTTTTTTTTTTTGCTAGTGATGCTGTTTAGGGAACTGGACACAGGACATGGTTCTAGCCAGTGAGATGCAAGGGGGGACATTTGCTGGGTGAATTCTAGGGTGCAAATTTCCTCCCTAATATAAAAGAGAGGTCTGTACTAAGAGAGGGACCCTTCCCACTAGTCTTCTTCCTTTCTGCTTGGATTGTTACTGTGTGAGGTTGCAATCCTTGGAGCTTTGACAGCCATCTTGTAACCCCAAGAAGAAGGTCAACACAATCACAGAGAGGCTGAACAACCTTGGAACTACCCCCCACCAGACATTTTGTTAGGTGAGGTGAACAAATATGCTTGTGGTTAAGCTACTGTTGATCGGGTTTTCTGTTACGTGCAGCAGATACAGAACCCAGGTAACCCCCACCCCTACCTTTTGTTACGGGAGAGATGAAGTTGGGTGCTTTGGTGTCCTCCCCTTGCATGCAGAGTTGGGAATTTCCAAGTTGCAGCCAGAGGCAGCTGCAGAAGGGAGGTAGTGTCTGGGGCTGTGAGGGTTTGCTGTCCTTGCTAGGCAGCAAGCCGCCGTCTAGTCCCTACAGAGCTCAAGCCAGCACTCGCCACCGCTTGTTCTTTCTCTCTCTCTGCTTCTTTTACCTTCATCCACACTCTCTCCGTTCTTCCTCCAGGAACCACATATGCCTGTGGGGGCAGTAGCCTCCAGAGAGAACCCTGAAGCAGCTCATGCTCCAGTTCACTGGAGTGTGTCCCACTTTGCCTAGGATCTTTTCAACCTAAACAAGGCTCCGTGACGCCCCCTTGGCTCATGGGTGTAGGGGCAGTGTATCACTCGCAACCTCCTCAGATCCTCTCTGAGGAATGCCCCATGGTGTTGTGGTCTGGCTCCTTCTTCCACTCCTTGCCAGGGACCTGAAGCTCTAGTGCGAGCTCTGGCTATAGCATCACTTAAAGGGCAAGTCATTTAACCTCTTTCGTCACAGTTTCCACACAGCTGGCTAATGAGGCCTCTATTTAATTGTTATTGTGGAGACGGAGGGGAGTGGAAATTCCCCGTCTCAGTGGGGCATTGCCCTTCCTCCTATTTTGGCCTCCTGTACAGGTGTGGTGGCCCCCGGACTCCCTGCTGATGGCTGCGACCCAGCCCTCTCCTCACACCCTTGACCTGGTGACTCATCCTTTGTTTTTCAGGCCAGGGCTTGATAGTCTGTCGTGACCCTGGTTCTATTCTGAATGAACAGCTCTTTAGATAAACTGGCAAAAAAAGTTCTTTAGAAGTTAAAAAATAGAATAAATGCACAGAGATCCAAAACAATTCTGTCATTTTGAAAATGCTGCAGATTTGATAAATGGTGGGAGTATGGCACAGCACAGTGGTTAAGAACATGCGTGGGTCTGAGTCAGAAAGACCTAGATTTGAACTTGCATAAACTTGGACAGGTAGCTGAACCTCCCTGAGCCTGTTTCCTTGACCATAAAATGGGATTAGTACCAAATTGACCTTGCCATATTGTAGTGATGACCCGAGATGATATATGTTGACATGTTAATGTTTTCTATGGGCCAGTGCTGTACATACAGATAATCCCCCACATCATGTAGCTGGTAAGTCATGGCATTGGGCTTTGAATCTAGGGTATCTGTCACCAGAAGTTCTGCTGTAAACTGTAAGTCAAGTGCTGTATTAATATCCCCCAGCACATAGGAAGTGCCCAGGAAAGACTATGTCTGGGGCACCTCGGTGACTTAGGCAGTTAAGCATCTGCCTCTGACTCAGGTCATGATCCCAGGGTCCTAGGATCAAGCCCCACGTTGGGCTCCTGGCTCAGCAGAGAGCCTGCTCCTCCCTCTCCCTCTGTCTGCTGCTCTGCCTGCTTGTGCTCTCTCTTGCTGTCAAATAAATAAAATCTTTAAGAAATAAAGACTACCTCTTATTATTATTATCTATAAATGCACATTAAGTCTGAAGTGTCATTAGATAAATTTGTTCAGAATTCCTTAAAATACTCCAAAGATGGTACAATAAGAATAATACAAGCTAGTAGATGGGAGGACACTGAAAAAAAAAAAGTTAAAAATTAGTTTTAGCTTAAAACTTAGTTTGTAATCATTTGCAAATCATTGCAGACATACTGAGGAGAGTCCCAAAGTCCTATGGTCAGATGTGGCCTGCCTGTTTGTTCTTGTGTATATCACTTCCTCCTAGGCTCTTAATCACCGTGTCACTGTTTCTGCCTTCCTGCTGGGCCCCACTCATGCTCATGAGGGAGCCTGGTAGATAGGTCCTGGGTGATAGACCGTTTCCCCTGGGGCAGATCTCTCCCTGGGCTGGTCACTGGATGGGCTTGCCCCCTACCAGTCGCATGTAAGACCCTACCTGGTTTTATTGGTTCCACTTTTAAGTTTCTGTTCTAATGCACACTTGCATAAATCTTAGTTTATGATTTTAATAGCCAGTCTCAAATAAGTGAGTTTATTAGGTGTAATTGCTAACTACTTCCTAGGCAGTAGCCCATTTAATTTGCACAATGAGATAGATACTCTTATTAATTCTAATCTTAATATAGACCTTCAAACTCTTTGTTTAAAATTAAAAAAAAACTAGCTAGAATCATAGGTTTTAAAATAGCTTGTGCATGTGGAAGGAAAGGAAAGTGCCATTATTTTTTTTTTCCTGGCTTAAAGAAAATTTACAAATATTTGTACCTCCCAGAAAACAAAGATATCAATTTAAATATCATTACCAAGGCAATACATTATTAAGAAAGAAGACCAAGTAAAATTACAGACTTTTCAAACTGAAAGCTTACTTTCACAATCTAGCTGTCTTAGAAGACTCCTTTGTTAGAAAAACCATTTGCAAAAGCAATTTTGTGATGTAGACTCTTCATTGCTTTTCTGCAGCTGGAAGGGAGGCCAATCTTGTGGAGATTTCTTTCACCAGCTGTTGAGGGCATTTCTTTTCCACAGCCATGCCTGGTATTTTTCATTAGTCAGTACTGAGAGAAATAAAGGCTGGCCTGAGAAGCTTAGAGCCTATAATGAGCTCAGGAAAACGGTAGAATAGGATTATTGGCAAAGGGAATTTGGGCACTGTGCTGAGACAAAAATAGTCTCATTTTGCCCTTCCAGATCCACTCTTCCCTCTTTTTCACCCTGCTCTATGCCCTGGGATATCAGGTTGCCCGATGAAATATAGGAGGTTCCATTAAATTTGAATTTCAGTGAACAAATCCCTTTTGAAAGAAAGTATGTCTCATGTATTATTTGGGACATACTTATACTAAAAAAATTACTTGTTATTTATCTGAAAAGTTTTTTAAAGATTATTTACTTAAGACAGAGAGATGGAGAGAGAGAGAGAGTAGAGGAAGGGGAAGAGAGAGAGAATCTTCAAGCAGACTTCCTGCTGAGCGTGGAGCCTGATGCAGGGCTCCAACTCATGACCCATGAGATCATGGCCTGAGCTGAAACCAATAGTTGATATCCAGCTGACTGAACCACCCAGGCACCCCTATTTATATGAAATTTAAATTTGTCTGGGCACACGTAATTGTATTTGCTAAATCTGGCAAGCATACTTGGGAGGCTGTTCTGTCTTTGCTCATTGACAGACTTCTGTTCTCTGGCTTCCCATTGGGTTTGATCAATGGGAAGCACTGGCAAGAGTGGGGGACGAGAGGAGAAGGGAGGAGATGGGGTATTATTCTCCTCTGGCTTACTGTAGATTGACTGTCTCCCTCCAGTGAAGCCACAGCTCTGAGGTTCCCTTTTAGACGTAGGATCCCCTGGTCTTTCTCACCCTGGAATATTGCACTCTCCCTTGTTAGTTTCCCTATACAGCTCACACCTTTGTAGATGAAAGCCTTTATTCAACTCTTGTTAAATTGTTCAGTTTGAGAGTGCCATCTGCTTCCTGCTGTACCCCAACTGATATAATGTTTTACATCTAAAGAAGATACTGTTATTAACTCTATTTTGCAGATGAAAGCAATGAGGGTCAGAGAAAGGTTAAGTAACTTGCCCAGGGTTTCAGTGCTATAAATGGTGAAAACTAGGTGACAAATCTAAATTTGTCTTTTCCAAAGCTCAGTTTGCTACTATGCTGTGCTTTATTAATGAGCTTGATGTGACTCAAGGCTGGAGCTATGGGACAGGTTACATGAGCTTTATTGTTTATGCTTTTATACTAGTTTGCAAAATCAGAGATAGATACTGTGAGGTGACTATACCCTTGGCCCTGATACTTTTCTCCTCCCTGTGCTGGGGGCCCTACTTTCCTGCCTTCTTGACTTGGGTTTGACCATATGACTTGCTTTGGCCCATAGAATGAGTCAGAAGTGATGGACACCAATGATAAAACTCAATGAACCCCCAGGGCTTGTAAGATTCAAGAAGGACATATGAGTGGAGCAACCTGAATTAGAGTAGGGAGAACCAGGCTCCAGGTGGAAAATTGGAGGTTCTGGCTAATCAGATTGGCACAGAGGTCTTCCCATTGCCTGGGGTATGATAATTGCTATTTTGCTGGTGTCATTCAATATTCATGAACATTTTTCTAAAAAGTCAACTAACTGGTTGTGGGAAGATGTTGCATCTTAGTTTAGTCTTTTTTTTTTTTTTTATAGTTTTCACTTTTCTGGTTTATAAGAGTGCAAGCAACAGTGAATCAAAGAAATCCTTAAATTTAAAAAAAATTAAGAAATTTCTTGGATTTATCATTTTGCTGGGTAGACTTTGAGAACTTTGTCTTAACTGTCAGCAGAACAGATGAAAAAACATTTCCTCAATCCACGAGCCTTGCACTGCCTATGAAGGCAGTGAAATCTCTTCTGGAGGGTTATGTGTCAACAGCTCTTTGTAAGAGGCTCTAATTCCATCTCTACAAGAGATAAGGGATATCTCTACAAGAGATAAGGGATAGACTGCCCTCCTTGTAAGCTTCGTATGTACCCATCTCCCCCACAGTGGCCACGTCATCTTTATCTTTTATTCTCAGCATCTGATGTAGTTCCTGGCATGTAGTGGTTGTCTGATGTCTGTGGCATTAAAGTGAATTGTAGTCTTTTGCATTTGAGAGATTAATATACAAACAGACAATGGTGAGACCATTTTAAAAAATACAACTTGGACCAGTTGTGTATAGCAACCAGTCCAGGAAACCAAATGACAACTCTTGTAGCAACTGGCCCCAAACGACCAAGATTAATAACTGCCAGCTTCTCTACTTTTTGCCCCTGCTTCTAATTCAGGACCATCTGGAGATGGCCAGATATGTTCCCCTAAGCAGTCACATAGGACACCCCATTTCTCATTAGCCTGCCTAAAGTCGGAGCATGCAATAGCCTCCAGTTGGGCACAGCCACAGCCTTTCCCTTTTTCCACTAAAAGGCTTCTCCACTCTTCTGCCTGTTTTTCGTATCTCCAAGGGTAAGGTGATGGTAGCTGATGCCCTTGCTATAGTGAACCCTGCATTAATAGCCTCTGCTTATTCTCATATAGGTGCCCTTCATTTATTTTCACATATTTGGAGTAGCTGCTTCATTTCATGAATTGAAATAGGAAGATTTAAACTATTTTAATTAAAAGTAACAAACATTTATTGCATGCCCAGTATTATGTCGGGTGCTAGGTGTTTCCTCTTTAAAAAGAAAATGGTTACTATGATAATTTTAATTTCTAAAATTTAAAATTTAAAAAATAATAATTAAAACTTAAATATTTAACAATTTTAGTATAATAATCACTGTGTTTTGTGACTTCATAAAAAATGTAGACTGATTTATCATTTATTAAATTATTTTATATTAAGATCTATTATAATAGACATGCATGGGTAGGAACAAACCCCAAGTCACTTGAAATTTTATTGGCTTTTGGATCCAAAATATAAGTTGCAATGCTAAATCTGTGAAAGAAACTATATCTTGGATATGATCATGGCCACCATCCCTTAGTAAATTGTTTCTGTAAATGGCTAGATAGTGAATATTTTTTGGCTTTGTGGGCCATACAGTCTCTTGTCTAAATGGCTCAACTCTACTGTTGCAACTATAGATAATATGGAAATGAATGTTGTTTTATTCCAATAAAACTTTATTTGTGGATGAAATTTGAATTTCATATACTTTTCATATGTATGAAATATTCTTCCTCTTTTTATTTTTTCCCAAACATTTAAAAAATATTAAAAAAAATTCTTAGCTCATAAGCCACATAAAAACAGATGACAGGCCAGATTTGGCTCTGGGTCATTATTTGCCATGTAACATAGAAATTTCTTTTAACTTAATAGGATACAGATGATATTGAGATTAATCATTGCTTTTCCTACATATTTCTGCTTTTCCTTTGTATTTCTACTTTTCCTATGAATTTCTGATTTCATATATCTTTCTTTCTTTCTTTCTTTTTTTTTAAAGATTATTTATTTATTTATTTGACAGAGAACACAAGTAGGGAGAGAGGCAGGCAGAGAAAGAGAGAGAGAGAAGCAGGCTCTGCACTGAGCAGAGAGCCCGATGCGGGCCTTGATCCCAGGACCCTGGGATCATGACCTGGGCTGAAGGCAGAGGCTTTAACCTGCTGAGCCACCCAGGCGCCTGATTTTATATATCTTTCTATATGATATACGGTAAAAGAATCCATCTATCTTAGGAGGGATTGATTTATACACACATGCACATTTCATATAAAATTAAAAAATATTTTCACATACATATACTTCATATAATATGTGTAATTAAAAAACATTATCGTAATGTTTCCCTCTATCTGTTGGTGTTCTTTAGAATTATGTTTCCTCTTTCTGATTTAGACTCTGGCTCACAATTGGGTGGGTGGGGATGAAACAGAACTATCAGCCCCGCACATGCAGATGTCCTTTAAAGTCTGAGGGAATTACAGACATTAGATTTCCTTTTCTAGCTTTATTTCCTACTACAGGGTAGCGACAACTAAGAGAAATTGAAACACTCCTGCTAATAGCCTTTAGATTTCAAGCATAGGACCTCGGGCAAAAATTCAACCACAGTAAAACCCATGGGTCCTTGCTGGCCTCTCTCTCTCCTTCCCTCTGTCTTTGACAGACACCTTTAATCTATGACTGTGCTCTTTCCTGCTCTGCATGGATGTGGCTCCAGATTCCTGCTAAACACCGTGCTGCAGGCAGCCACTGCCAACCAAAAGCAGGCATAATGAATGAAACTGATTGGCCATGTCTCCTTTACTTTTGTCTCAATCTTTATCTAACAAAAGCTCTGTTGTTAAAAGTTTATCCTGTGAATGGTTGAAGACGCTGGGAAGGAAGGCTCCTGTGACTTACAGAGTTGGTCTTTTTTATTTCAGATCATGAAATCTAGTGTGTTTAGTTTGAGTTTTTTTTGGGTAGTTAAAAAAAAATTTATTATTCTTGGAAGTGATTCGATTTAATGTAATTTAACACAACTGAGGCAAAACATATGAACTTAAATAGAGTAAGAATAGATTAAAAATTGTGCATTTAGGTTCGAAGGTCCATGTACCAAATGAAGGAAGCAGCTTCCAGAAAACGGGCTTGGGGTATTAATACATAACGCTCTCAGAAGACATTGTTGAAAGTCCAGGGTCTGCTAGGTTATAGGAAGGAGCAGTTCCAAAGTTTTCTACCTGGATGAGACCACCTCCAGGTCATGGTCTTCAGTCTGGGAATTCAATTTTAAGAAAAACATTAAACAAGGAAACAATAACAACAACTAGAAAGTATTAAAAGGAACACAATGGAGGAAAACAAAGGCTCTGAACAGCCTATAGTATGGGAAAGAGCTGAAGAAGTAGAAAACAGTTCACTTGAGTGAGAGAAGGCTTATGGAGCACAGCTGCTGTCTTCATCTATTTATAATTTTACCATCTAGAAGAAGGCACAGATCGACTTCATATTGCTCTGGGAAGTCGTCCTTTACTTCTTTTTTCTAAATAATCGCATTTAGTAAAAATTGTAGTAAAATACACATAAAACTTACCATCTTAAATCATTCATAAGTGTGCAATTTAGTGGTATTAAATATATTCACATCATTGTACAATCTCCAGAGCTTTTTCATCTAGTAAAACTGAAACTGTTCTCATCAAACAACTCCCCAGACCATGTTCCTCCCAGGCCTCGGCAACTGCCATTCTACTTTCTGCTCTGTGAGTTTGACTATTCTAGGTTCCTCATATAAGTGATATTATACAGTATTTATCTTTTTGTAACTGACCTGTTTCATTTAGCATAGTGTCCTCAAGGTTCATCCCTGTTGTAGCATATGTAAGAATTGCCTTCCTTTTTAAGGCTGAATAATAGTCCATTGTCAGGGGGCACCTGAGTGACTCAGTGGGTTAAAGCCTCTGCCTTCAGCTCAGGTCATCATTCCGGGGTCCTGGAATAGAGCTCCACGTCCAGCTCTCTGCCCAGCGGGGAGCCTGCTTCCCCTTCACTCTCTGCCTCTGTGTGTCAAATAAATAAATAAATAAAACCCTTTAAAAAACCCAACCAAACAAAAAATGTTTCTTTAAAAAAAATAGTCCATTGTGAGTATATAGTACATATTTTTAAATCTATTCATCTCTTGATGGACATTTTGGTTGCTTCCAGGTTTTGGCTAAATTGTGATTAATGCTGCTATGAACGCGGGTGTACAAATATCACTTGGAGCCCCTCCTTTCAATTCTTTTTTTTTTTTTTTTTTTTTTAAGATTTTCTTTATTTATTTCACAGACAGAAATCCCAAGTAGGCAGAGAGGCAGGCGGGGGGTTGAGGGGAACAGGCTCCCTGCTGAGCAGAGAGACCGATGCGGGGATCGATGCTAGGACTCTGGGATCATGACCTGAGCTGAAGGCAGAGGCGTAACCCACTGAGCCACCCAGGCCCTCCACCTTTCAATTCTCGTGGGTATACCTCCAGAAGTGGTTTTGCTGAAGTGAAAAAAGTGGTTAACTTTTTTGAGGAGCCACAATCCTATTTTTTATAGCAGCTATCTCATTTTATATTCTTACCAACAGTGCACAGGGTTCCAATTTCTCCACATTCTCATTCGTACTTGTCATTTTCTGTCAGTTTTGTTTTTTTGTTTTCTGTTTTTTTTTTTTTTTTAATAGCATCCCTCCTAATAGGAATGAGGTGATATTCCAGTTGTGATAGGGAGTGTTTCTTAACCCATGGAACTCATGCTTCTTTTGAAGGAAAATAAAAATCTCAAGCCCTTTAAAATGTTACTTGGAATTTCAAAATTAATGGAATATCTAGTCCCAAAACAAATCCAAGCAATGGTCAATTTAATGTGCTTTTCCCAATCACACAGACTTTTAAATCCCACCAGGGTGACCTTCCTCCTTCCCACGATAAACCATTCCAGTAGAAAAGCTAGAGCAGGCTTTGGCAAACTATAGCTCACAGACCAAATCTAGCTTGTCTTCTGCTTTAGTACAGTTCTAGAGCTAAAAATAACTTTTTACATTATTATTATTTATTTATTTTTATTTGAGAGAGAGAAAGAGAATGAGCAAGAGGAGGGCTAGAGGGAGAGGGAGAGAATCTTTGCACAGATTCCTGCTGAGCATGGAATCGGAAGCATGGCTCAATCCCATGACCCCAAGATTGCAACTTGAACTGAAACCAAGAGACTCAACCAAGGGGGCCACCCAGGCACCCCTGATTTTTACATTTTTAAATGGTTAGGAAAAAAGAATCAGAAGAAGATTTTGTGACAAGTGAAAATTGTATGAAATTCAAATTTTAGTATCCATAAATAAAGTTTTGTTAGAACATAGTTATACATATGAATTGATGTATTGTGTATGACCACTTTTATGATCCAATTGCAGAGGTGAATAGTGTGACAGCAATTCTATGGCTTATGAAGCCAAAAATATTTGTTATTTGGCTTCTTATAGAAAAGTTTGCCAACCTCTGCCCTAGAAGAATGTTTCCTAAAGAATTTGTGCTCTAATCTGGAGTAATATAAATATATTTTATGTTGTGATCTGGGACATGGACACACACCACCCTTACACACAGAATGAATCAAAAGATTCATGAAACAGTTCCTGACTTTATTTATTGTGATACCTTCTAATTCTATTCTATTCCATCCCATACATCCCATCACATCCCATCTGAAGCAAAGCCCAGTGGAGACCCACTAAATTCATTTCATGACCCAATGGCGGATTACAGCTGCTTGAGCAATTCTGCTGTAGATAATAGAACCAAAGCACAAAATGAAATGAGACTGATTCCAGCACAGTATCAAGAACAGCTTAAAAAACCTTTTTGTTATGGAAAATTTAAAAATATACAAAAATAGGGAGAATGGAATTAGTAACTCTCATGAGCCTATTACCCTGCTTCAATAATTACCCATTCACAGCCAATCTTGTTTCATGTCTATTCCCTTCATGCCTTCACCTGTGTTATTCTGAAGCAAATCCCAGACCTATCATTTCATCCATGAGTATTTCAGAAGGTATCCTTTAAAGATAAGGATTGTTCATGGAAACTTAAGCATAAAATTTATGTAATCTAAAAAATTTACAATAATTCCTTAATACCATCAAATATCCAGACAGTTTTCATATTTTCCCAATTGTCACAGAAGTGTTTTAATAATAGTTTATTTGAATCAAGATCCAAATAAATTACAATTGTTTAATATGTTTTAAAAATAGCTTTTATGTATAAGATTCTGCCCTACCTCCACTTGTAATTTATTTGTTGAAGAAATCAGTTGCTTGTCCTATAAAATTTCACAGTCTGGACTTCTGCTGATTGTAACTCTATGTTGCCATTTATCACGATCCTCTATCCCTTGTATTTCCAATAAATTGGTAGTAGATCTAGAGCTCTCATTAGATTTAGGTTTGATATATTTGGCAAGACAGCTTCCTAGGTGGTGCTGTGAACTGACATCAGGAGGCATATACTGTTTGTTGGTCTTGTTTCTCTCGTACTCTTAGGGGCCACAGCAGATTATTGCCTAGAACATTAACAGCTTTTAAAAATATTTGTGCTAATTGGTAAGCAGACTGTCTCAGAAAACAATAATAGTCAGTTAATCAATTCTCCTTAGGCTAATCTGTAACATTGACTGCATTTCAAATAACATCTTATCTTTTCAGGGGAATGTGATAAAAAGGTAAATCTAGAAAAAATATTGTATAAGAAAATCGAAGGAGATTTTAGAAAGTTATTAAAACTTATTATTAAATTGCAGTAAATAAACTGTTCACAGGAGCAGGCTAGTATATTAATATTTGTCCTATGTTATTTTTATAAAAGTGAAAAATGGCAATAACTTAAAGGACTAGCATTAAGGTAGAGGTTAAGTATGTTATTGTGTGTCAAGAAATGAACAAACATAGACATTTTAAGTTGTGTTTTATGAAAAATATAAATTAAGTATGAAGATGATATATTAAGGGAGAAAATCTGGTCTCAAAGTAGTATGTAATAATCTGATCCTCACTTCATAAAATATGGATATATTGGACTGGATATCTATGATTGGATGGGTATATATGATTGGGAGACACTATCCCAAAAATAATATGAGTCATATCTTAGATATTATCCTATGTAATAACACTAAAATAATGAACATATACTTTGTTTATGTTTTAATGGTGAGAGTTAGATAAAATGTGGTGGGGTTAAATTTTATTCTTTATTTTTTTTTATTTTATGCTTTTCTGTAGTTTCTAAATTTTATCCCATGAATGTAGTTTCTAAATTTTATCCCACTGATCACTTTAATGATCGGTGAAAGAATATATTATAAAAAGTAATGAAAAAAAAAATGAACCCTCCATTACTGAGACATTAATTAGGGGCCATAAATTGTGTTTTTTTTTCTTTTTTAAGATTTTTATTTATTTATTTGACAGAGAGAGAGAGCAAGTGAGAAAAAAAATACAAGCAGGGGGAGTGGGAGAGGGAGAAGCTGAGCGATGCAGGGTTGGAGGACTCGATCCCAGGACCCTGGAACCATGATCTGAGCCGAAGGCAGACACTTAACTACTGAGCCACCCAGGCGCCTCAGGGACTGTAAGTTTTAACTTAATTTTTTTTTTCTTGGAGCCTATAGAAGGAAGTGCTTCACTGGATGGTAAATGAGAACAGACAATGGAATAGATAGGAAGATCCAACTTAAATTTTCTTTCTGATTTTTACAGTAGACAGAACAATTGTCAGAGTCAGAGACCTGAGAGCCAGAGCTAGACTTGTGTCTTTTCTTACCACCACTTAGGTTTGGGCTATCCGTTTCAGCTTTTCAATTTTTATATTGTTTGGATCTAGAATATGGTAGATAGTATCTTTAGCCTTTCTAATTTACTAGGATCCTACCGTGACAAATGAAACAATGGAATATCTAGTGGGAAAACATCCTGTGTGTCATTGTTTTGAAGAACAATACTTGTGATGTTTATTCCTGTATTGTACCCAGAGGCTTAGCAATGCCGTCATAGTGCCAGCGCTCTGTGTCCCAGCCCTTTTCCGCCTCTCAGATTTCCCTGGAGCAGATCATCCTCTGACCTTTCAAGGTTGAGTTACGTGAATTTTTTTTTTCTTTTTATTTGCCAATGCGTGTGGTTACCGCTCAGGCTTCCAGCATTGTATTATATTTCTATAGTCCCTACTTCCAGCATTGTATTATATTCCTATAGGCCCCCCTCCCACCCTGGGCAGGAGCCATGTCTAATCCTGCGTTTGGCTGACCATAAAAATGCTGTTGGTACCCCATCAATGTGAAAGGAGACTGGCTGAATCTCTTCTTTGCTCCTGTGTGTTCTGACTTGACTTGAATCATTCGGTTTCATGAGTTTGGGACCTTCTCTAGAGTGCTCTGAACTTTCTTGGAAATTGTTTAGGCCTCCTCAGCAGAGAGCAGTTAAAATAAGGCTGACAATACAAATTCTGTGAATGAGGCTGGTGAAAATGTTAACTGTTGTGTTGGGATGAAACAGTGGCTGGGGTGGAAGATTTGGGCTCTAGCTTGGGCTCTGCGACCCCTAACATGCTGCCAGCTCTAGTTACCCCAACTTGACCAAGGAGGAGGCTGGGGGCTGTTGTCTGTCTAGAGCCTATGATTTCATTTATGACCTGGGTTCCATCTGGCCTTTGTAGGGTCTTGGGGAAATCATTTTCACATTTCTGAGCCTCAGTGTTCTCATCTGCAAAATGAGGATAATATTATTTATATCATAAGGTTGTTGTAAGGAATAAATGAGACAAACTATATATATTATCCAGGGTTGTGTCTAGTACCTGGTGGGTTCTTAAAGTTTTCTTTCCTACTTTACTCAGACAGGGGTAAATTAATCTCCATAAAAAGCATTAACTAACTAAGGCTTAAAGTACTCTCTCATAGGGATACTTACAGTCTACAAGGGGTTCTTTTTTCATTTTTATTATTTTTTAAAGATTTTATTTACTTATTCATTAGAGAGAGAGAGAGAGAGAGAGAGAGAACTCTCGTGGTTGATGGGGAGGGGCATGGGAGAGGGGAGAGAGAATCTTAAGCAGATTCTGAGCCCATCACAGGGGTTGATGAGAGACTTGGCACCAGGCTTCACCCTGAGTTTCACACAGGGCTCACATGGGGCTAGATCCCTCGACCCTGAGATCACAACCCTGAGATCACGACCTTAGTCAAAACCAAAAGTTGGGCACTTAAATGACTGTGCCACCCAGACAGTCCTCCACAAGAGATTCTTAAAGATGATGTCAAAGAAAACAAATCTGAACTTATTAAGGAGAGGCTTTATTTGAAGGGTTGTTGCAAGGGAGGGAGGGATTGTTGCAATTCGGAGCATGCCCTGACCATGAGGTCTGCAAATGGCTAAAGAGTTAGGCAAAACGGCTTTTTTTTTTTTTTTTTAAGATTTTATTTATTTATTTGACAGATTACAAGTAGGCACAGAGGCTGGCAGAGAGAGAGAGGGAATCAGCTCCCTGCTGAGCAGAGATGTGGGGCTTGATTCCAGGACCCTGAGATCATGACCTCAGTTGAAGGCAGAGGTTTAACCCACTGAGCCACCCAGGTGCCCCTCGTTTTTGTTTTTTAATACAGAGGAGTAAACAAAGCCAGAAAGAACTGGATGTAGTGTAGTGAGATGAAGGGATGACTGTATCAGATAGTAGATCAGGGAATATTTTACCCTGAGCCCAGCCTTTTCTCAGGAGGGTTGTGTGCTGGCTCAGGATGAGAGCAGGCTAAAGTTCAGAGGTCTGGAGAAAGGAGAGAAGCTTAATTAATGTTTGGTTAAGAAGCATTTTGTCCAGTTGATCAGTGGGGATGAAATAGTTCAGCTAATCATTTATGAGGCAAACAATGGAAATTTGTGGGGGTCAGTGTCCTAGCTTTGTCATAGGTAAATGAAGGGGCAACCTGGGGTCTTCTCTAAGTCATTTGAAGAAGGGTGATTTTGTAGTAAGCCATTTTACAGATCATGGTAGGGCAGGGGACTTCTCGGCCTTCATTATTTTCCAGGAGCACAGGGCTCAGGTAAAATTCAACACTGCCATGCTAAAACCTTCAGGATCCAAAGGCACCTAGTTGTTGTCATCTCTGCAGGATTTTGATGGATAAGTCAGAAGGTCTTTCCAATGCTCCTCAATGCGTACTCTGCAGAGCATTCACCAGTGAAAATCTGGAGGGAGACCTCCTGTCTTTCATGGATCAGGTCAGAGGCCTGGAAGAGGAAAGGCAAGGGCCATGAGAATATCACCTATAGCTAGCGCGTTCTCGTAACAGTTTCCTTTAACCATACAAAGCCCCCTTTTTTGAAATGCACGTGCAAAAAGAGGACTGTTTTAGTTTTCCAGGCTCATCTCTTCTCACTGACAAGAGAACTGGGAGATTCTGGTTATCAGCAGCAGCAACGTCAACCAAACTCTGTTGATCTGAACCTCCCTTCAGGAGAAAGGTGTGTGTGTGCATGCTTATGTGTGTCCTGGGAAAGGCCTGGGTTAGCTGGTATGGCAGAGAGAACTCTGGAGGCTTAGGGAAGCAGTTCTTTACCATCCCATTCAGAAATACTATGTTAGGTACTTTCACAACAGGCACAGCCAAATGGAATATGTCACTTAGTCAAAGTCCAGAACATCTTACCTCTTTCCACACCTATCTTTATACTATTGCCAATGATGCCTATGTCAGGTTTGCAAGAAAATCAAATCCAGGTGAAAGAATAGGGAATGTCTACCCAGGGAGCTCCTTTTCTAAAAAGTCCTTTGCCCAGAGTGAGAATTTATACCAGGGACTATTAAGCCATCAAGTGAGCAAGGGAAGAATGAAAAGTGATTAAAATAAAAAAAAAATCAATATAGCCATACAGACATCTGGGTAAGTAGACCCTGTTGCATTTCTTTTGACTGCCCTGAAAAGATGAATTTGTAGTGTTAGGAGAGGTGAGAGGACACTGCATGGTCCTTATATGGTATGGGGATCATAGTGTGTGTTTCCTTAAATGGTAGAGGGTCCATAGATTTCAGCTTTTGCCCTCCTCACAGCAAACAATGCTAAGAACAGAGGATTGTGTTGGACCTGAAGGTGTCCTATTCAAGTTAACTCCTTGACTTATCTTCTCTAAATAGCAGTTGAGGATTTTACTTTACTTTATTTTATTTTATTTTTTAAAAAAGATTTTATTTATTTATTTGTCAGAGAGGGAGGGAGAGAGCACAAGCAGGGGGAATGGTAGGCAGAGGGAGAAGCAGGCTCTCCACTGGGCAAGGAGTGCAGTGTGGGTTTCAATCCCAGGACCCCTGGGATCATGACCTGAGCTGAAGGCAGATGCTTAACTGATTGAACCACCCAGGTGCCCCACAGTTGAAGATTTTAAAAACATTTTTTTCTCTTTTCATCTTGGGATTCATTGATCTGGAAGCTACCTCTATGCTAATACTACTTTACATATACTTATTTGTATGCCATTTTACAGATGACAATGTCAAGTGTCATGCTGTCACAGAAAGGACACTGAATGAGGAGGAAGGGAGGGATGGATCCCAGGCCAATCGTGGAATCACTGATAGTCTTTTCACACGCTTCAACCTTAGATATGCTGTGTATCACACAGTTGTTTGACTTCACAGTTCAATGCTTTAAAACCTTTGAAATAGGAAGCAATGTGGTAGGAGACTGGATCTAGAAAAAGGAGTCCAAGGGGCACCTGGGTGACTCAGTCTTTAAGCATCTGCTTCGGCTCAGGTCATGGTCCCTGGGTCCTGGGGTCAAGCCCCTCATCAGGCTCCCTGTTCTGTGGGGAGCCTGCTTCTCCCTCTCCCACCCCCCCCTGCTTGTGTTCCCTGTCTCCCTCTGTCGCTCTCTGTCAAATATAAATAAATAAATAAATAAATAAATAAATAAATAAAAATGATAAAGGGGTTCCAGACATAAAACCCAACCCAACTCAACTGACTGCATAACCTTGGGTAAGACCTAAAACCAATCTGGGCAACAGGATTTTAGCTGAAACATAATACCAGGCTTCCCTTTCTGCTTCTGGTCCCACATTAGGTCTCACCACCTTTCCACTGCAATCAGAGAAAAGCTGGGGCCAGCTGTGTAGGCCTGTTAATATGGCCCCTGGATGCTCTGGCTTCCCGTCTTGAGAGCCTCCAGGGCCTGCCGGCATCTGCCTCCCTGCAAGGAATTATCTGAGTGGTCCCCCCTTGCGCCTCCGCCATCCTCTGAGACTTCAAACCCCCCAGCTCCCAAAGTCTTGGTTTCCACAGAGGAAGGCGCCCAGGGTGAGGGCCAAGGGAGGAGGCACGCTGGGGAGGGGGATTGCCAAATCTTCAGGGACAGCTGGCAGCAGGGCTCCTCTAGAAAACACAGTCTGGAAGTGTAGTGACATTGGCTCTAAGAAGAGTAATTGAGAAGAAAACAAATGTAGGCTCCTTCTCTAACCTCACTAAACCCTCCAATCTTCTGGGGGGCAAAGGAGGCCCAGAAAGGAGCAACAAGGACATGCCAGGCCCTTGGCCCCAGGTGAACCAACCAAGTACAGAAAGTAGGGAAAAAAGTATCTCTCACTTTAATGCCACGCCTCTTCCTTCCCCCACCCTTCAGTAAGGGCTCTAGAGAGCAGCTGCACGCCCGACCCCTCCAAGTGTCCTCATTTACCAGACTGTCGGGCACAGAAACGCCCAGGTTGTCCTGGGTCCACCCTGGAGCACGCCCTTCCTTCAGCCTTCTCCTCCTCCGTCAGAAGGGGCTGCAACCCGCGGGGTCGGCGGCGGAGCAGAGACTGGGGGCGCTCCGGCGAGAGGAAGGTGTAAGTCTCTGGCAGGGAAGGGGTGTGGGTCCCTTGGGGAGACGTGGCCTCTCACCTGGGCCCAGAGTGGCCCGCTGAGATGGGCTCCTTCTCCTCCGCGCTGGCTCGGTCCCGCAGCTCTGTGGTGCACTTGGGCTCGTCGCCACCGCAGCGCGAGGAGCCACCGGCTGCTCCCGCTGCTCGAAGAGACACATTCGCCTTTCCCAAGACCCGGAGGCTAGGACCCGGGCGGGCAGAGACGCCCTATCCGCCGGCAGCCTGGGAGGCTCAGGCCGCGGCGCCCAGCGAGGAGGAGTGCGCGAAGTTAGCGAGTCCGGAGCTGTCCCCGGTTCTGAAGCGTGCAGAGAGTATGTCCCAGCCCGGCTCGCCCCGAAGCGGTAGCGCCACGGGTAAGTCCTATTTTGTATAGGGATGTAGGGAACGCAGAGATCTGCTGCCTGGAGACCTGTGGGGTTCTTCTAACCACCGGGGGAAGAAATAAAGGCTCTGTTTCTCAACAGTACTTCACTTTCCTTGTTCTCTTGGCCATAACTTTTTTTTTTTTTTTTAACAAGTTAAGATTCATTTCTGGTTCAACAGAGTTATTTTGGAAAGACCATTTTTCACAGGGATTTAAACAATACATGCAAGGCAGTTTACACTGTAAGGATCCCTTTACCCAGCTTTGTACTGTCACCAGAATCACGCACAGACGTCTTCCTTGTTGTCTTGGAAAGATAGGGATAAATGAGGCTCATCTTCCCATCTCCTTCCAGGAGAATTGGGAAAAGTACAGAAGATCCCTGTTTGTTTAAGACCTTGGTTCCATGTGTGAAGAAGGAAACCAGTATTTGAACTAGTCTCTTCTGAAATGGCTTGTGGTGCATGGTTGGAGGAAGACGTTGTTAAGATAGGCATCAAGGGAGAGGTGAAGAAAGCACTTAAGATTTGGGGTCAGGTGGACCAGAGTCTCCATCTACTGCTTTCATTGTGATCTTGGGAAGGATGCTTTCCTTTAGCCTCAATTTTGTCATATGTGACATAAGGATGATAATAACTTGAATCTCACTAGATAGCTGGAAAATCTAACCAAGATACAGTGCATGTAGAAGAACTATGAAACTGCAAAAATGCTATGCAAATATTCAGTATTATGCTGGAACCTGATCTCTGGACTCTTCAGCTAAAACTGAAGGGACTAGTGAAAGTTTTCAATTTTTAGTTTAAGATGTTCAAAGGCTCCATTTTATAGGACAGGTGCTATTCTGTGTAAATGGGCATAAAAGTCTTTAGTTGGTACCTGTATTTAAACAAAAAAAACTCTCACACTAGTAATTACTAAATACATCAACTGGCCTTTTGTTTCATATGAATTCCCACTTTATCCCAGGCAAGGTTGTGATTATTCTCACTGCTGTTGTCTGTTGAGTTTTCAAAAAGGATTCAGTGTAATCAGTGGACAATGTTGCTTCCCCTAAAGAGAAAAAGATGAGGTTGGTGGAGAGGTAGATTGGCTTACACATTGACTCATGAGAGGTAAGGATACGTGTATTCCTATTCCTTTGTGAATTTTCTTCTAAAAAATATTGTGAGTTTATTCATTAGCTTTTATTTGTTCTTAGGTCATTCAAACAACGTTCCTAAACAAAAATTATGAGAAGATACATACATACTGTCCTTGCAAGGATGGATTTATCATTTTAAAATATACTAGTCTTGGGGCACCTGGGTGGCTCAGTGGGTTAAGCCTCTGCCTTTGGCTCAGGTCATGATCTCAGGGTCCTGGGATCAAGACCCGCATCTGGCTCTCTGCCCAGCAGGGATCCTGCTCCCCCACCTCTGCCTGCCTCTCTGCCTACTTGTGATCTCTCTCTCTCTCTCTCTGTCAAATAAATAAATAAAATATTAAAAAATAAAATTAAATATATTAGTCTTTTCCATCCATTGGACCTGTTTTTGCGGTATTAATGGAAAGAGAACCAGATCTGGAGTCAGGGTACCTGGGTTCTGCTAATCCCTGCATCCTAGGGCAGGATACCTGTAGTCTAAGCCTGTATTACCTGCTCTTTTAAAATGAGTACAATTAGGGGCTCTTGGGTAGCTTCATTGGTTAAGTGCCTGCCTTCAGTTCAGGTCATGATCCCAGGGTCCTGGGATCAAGCCCCGCATTGGGTTCCCTGTTCACATTATCTTTCTCTGTCAAGTAAATAAATAAATTATTAAAAAATAAAATAAAATGAGTACAAGTAGAGTTGTACCAATTCAAATGACATGAAACTCAAAAGAAATTATGGAGAAAAATAATTTGTAAACTGTAAGTGCTATACAAATGTAAGGTATTATCAAAGTATATGGAAGTTTAGTATTTTCTAATATATAGGATGCAAATTTAATTTTTTATAATCTAATATGGTCTATCATAGTTACATTGGATGGAATATGGAAGTCTGCTGTGAAACTCTTCAATATTAATTTGTGTGATATTAGTTGAATTACAAATATATATCTCCACGGAAGAATATTACCACGCTTTTGATGATGTGGACAGAATATTTGGTTATCACAATTAATTCACACATTTATGATGCCTTCAGACCAATTTCTAGGAATTTGCATTCAATTAATTTCTGCTCTGGTTTGATGAATAAACCTATAAATACTACTAACTTTAACTTTGATTGTATAAGAATTAATTTTTTCCATTCCTTCTATTTTATTTCATAAAGAATATCACCAATTAAAAATGACATTCTGAGTTTTATATTGCCTACGATATGTATGCAAAGTTATTCAATTTCTATATTTTGCTATTTAAAAAGATGATATTTGAGCTTAAATCTTTGAAGTGTGGTGGGTTTAGATAGCTGGAATTGCAGATCAGGCTCAGTTTTATCATCTCTAAAAATGAAGGGAAAGAGACAAGTTTTATTTACATTTGCTTAAGGGTATATTTAGTAATGAGTAACTTTTCGAGTAGCCAGAGGTACAAAAAAAGAGGGGTAGTTTAGGGCTTAGTGGGCAAGTATGGAAGTTTCTACTGTGATTTTTGGGTGCTAGTGGGCAGCACAAGAATTTTCACACTTCCCAGTGTTAAGTGTCAGTCTTTTCCTACTCTGGAAATGCCCTCAGAAAAGGAGGGCCAATTGCAACTATATTTTTGGGAGGCTCTGCTTAAGTTTAGGCAATGTTTCTTACTATTGCCACTGAGCAGATGCTTTTAGTTTAAAGTAAATTTCATATCATTTTGGTGGGCTATTAATTTCTTCATCAGCATTAATTTCTTCATCAGCATTTCTTCATCAGCATAAGTACCCTTATGTGTTAGAACCAGAGGTTCTCAAATTTTGGTGTTTATCATAATCACCTGGAGACCTAATTCTAGAGGCCCGGGTTTATAGGTATGGGATAGAGCTGGGAAGGGGGCGGTGGTTCTTAGTACTTTAACCAAATTTCCCAGGTGATTCTGTTACCACCAAAGTGTGTATTACACTAACTGGGAGGCTGGTAAAACACAGAATCCTGGGCCCCATCTCCAGAGTTTTTGATTAGTAAGTCTGGCAGGCAACATAAGAATTTCCACTTCTAACAAGTTCCCAGATGCTGCTAATGCTGCTGGTCAGGATCATTTTTGAAAATCACTGGTCAATTCATAGAAACCACCTAGAAGGGTCACTATTCTTAGGTGTATTGTATTAGCCGTAATTGAGTTCTTGATTTTGCACCTTGATGCATACTGTGGAGGAGAGAGAACATGGATGCAAGGTAGCTTTCATTTACCTAATCTTTCTGCTCTACCTGCCTAGCTCCTTAGTGCCACTGTCTTGTTAATTTCTAAAATATCAGGAAAATTTCTAAAATATCACTTTAATTTGGATTTTTGTTTTTGGAATTTTTTAGCTGAATGAAACGGACTTGTTGAGGAGGAAAATTCTTTACGTTTTAAGGTTTTTCTGGCTAGTCTAAAAATTAGATTGACATGAGACAGATTAACAGGAGAAAATCACATTTAATTATGTACACTACAGGGAATCCACATAAACATAAAAGATTCCAAAAACAGGCAAAATGAGTTGTATATGTCATTCTGGACTAAGGAGAAAGGGGTAGGGTACAAAGGGAAGGAAGACAATTGAAAATGAACACAGTAAATGTCTGATAAACAAATGTTTACTGGGCCATCTAGAAACAATGGGACATAGAGAGGAATTCCAACAAACAGACTTTTCCAGGATCCTCCCTGTCTACCATACCTAGATTATATTATACTGTAGTTATCTATGGTGATGGCTCCATTTCTGCAGCAGGTCATCTGTCTAAATTATTTTGGAAAGTTAGGAGGGGAGGTAAGAAATAAGAACTTCTTGAGTCTTCTATTTCTCAAGAATAATCAGCCTAAATTAATCCTCATTCTAAAGAGACATATTTTGGGGTGTCAAATTTTCTCTCCTGCAGATTGAGTAATGTGAAAATAAAACTCTTATCATTTTAAAGATCAGTGGGTGGGTGGT
This sequence comes from Mustela lutreola, assembly GCF_030435805.1. Lineage (NCBI taxonomy): Eukaryota > Metazoa > Chordata > Mammalia > Carnivora > Mustelidae > Mustela > Mustela lutreola. The sequence continues at coordinate 158,136,754 of NC_081293.1, read as the reverse complement.
GATGCCACTAGTGTCTTAATCTTCAACACTTCAACAGCATCTCCTTGGATATGTCCCTGTTCTAAGTTCAACTCACCCCACCCCAGTGGGGTGTGTGTGTGTGTGTGTTTTAATCTGCCTTCTAGGAGTGAACAGTTAACATTAACACCATTAATTTAAAGTTAATCTAAGTCCAAGTTCATTTAAACATATGCAAGCAGCCTTCTAAAAACTTAGGTTAATGACAAGGAATAATGTGCTGGGCGAGTGCTGGCCCCCATGGATCTGGCATTACTTTCCGGAACTGCGCTCCTCTGCCATACTGCCTTCCACTTCGGGAGGCAACCTGGGTCCCAGTGTCCTATCAAGTCTTAAGAATTCTCCGAACCACTTTCCTTTCATTCTCTTTCCTAATAGTTACTGGAAGCATTGCTTTCAAAGGCAGTTCTTGCCTAAGGTCAGACTTGAGTAACCTTTTTATCCCTGAGGCCCTAGCAGTGTATTTGCTCCTGTTGGGTGGAAGACTTGGGGAAGAATGCTTCACAGCTTAGAAAACCCCTAGAGTCTCTTTATTATTTGATCTTCAGGACAAAGGTCCTGAGGTCCATGGGACAGATGGCCTTATTGTTCCCCTTTAATAAAGAAAGGGAATTGAAATAAACTTTTTATTCATTATTGATGACATGCTTTATCCTGGATCACTTGCAGTTAGTTAGATTTTCAGGTGGCCCATTGTTTCTTCCAGGAAGCATGGTGCCAGGGAAAGAGGTTCTGGAATCTTAATCCCTGACCCTGACACTTCCTGGCTACCTGAATTGAACTTTCTCAGAGCCCATTTCCTTATGTGGAAATGGAAATAGAAATGGTATAGACCTCATTTCTACAAGGTAATTGATGTAAGGCATTTAACCCATGCCTTGGGACATGATAATCATTTAGTAAATATTGACTATCTTTACAGATAAACAGACTCCCATAGCACAGGCAGAGCAAAGATAGAGACCTTTTGATTCTAGTCCAGTTCTCTTTCCACGATGCCATATTGATTCTTCTGTGGAAATAGAACAATTAAGTGTGGTGAGGAAGGTAGGGAAGAGAAGGGTATAGAACCAGAGAAAGATTGAGGGCAGAGGGAAAGCAAGCCAAAAAGCACAAAGCAGTTCATTTGATGTTAGAGGATTGGGGTCCTAGCTCTCCCATTTTTGGATTAAGGACATAGATCCCACATACTTCTGTTATCCTTGGTGTTATGTTGTGTGTAATTTACTGTTCAACCCAGACAGTGGTGTGTGTGTGTGTGTGTGCGTGTGTGTGTGTGTGTGTGTATGTGTGAGTTTTAATCTGCCTTCTAGGAGTGAGCAGTTAACATTAATACTGTGAGCAGAAATAATAAGTATATTCCTAAATTCTTCAATTATTCCTTGAATTGCTCCAACTATGTTATATCTAATTGCATTAAAGGATTTTAAAATCATTATAAAGGTTATTAGAAGTGATTTTTCATTGGTTAAAATGGGTAGTGCTTAAAGTATGTCAATTGGTAAGATATATTGTCAGGTACTTCTGTGCTTTCATGAGTGAGGGATAGGAACATGGAGAGTTCACAGATCTGTACCAGCTCAAGTGGCACCCTACTCCTAGGTTTCTGATTTGGTTCTGTATTTTCCTCTTTGGCAGAAGATTTAGGGTTTGATCTTGCTTGGACTGCCATCTGGTCCTCCTGAAATATGGCTCATCCACATGCAGTGGGTCAGAAACGTAGTTTTCTGGGTGTCCAAGATGAGGAGCAGAACCGTAAATGTTGTGAGCACTGAGGACATGAGCCCATTCGGAGTTATTTTTCCTTGTTTTAGCTGAGGAAACAGGTTCATGAAGGCCAGGTCACTTGCCCAAGATCACAGAGCTACTAAATAGCAAAGCTAAGATTTAAACTTGAAATTTGATTGGAGAGATGATAAATCTAGGTGAAATAAAGGTAAACAGTGTCAGATGGACTTCAGTTAATTAAGTTGCATGGTATGGAACATAGCAAACTTTCTCAAAGTACATTCAGAAACCCACCTCAGAATTACTTGGGGTTTTTGTTAAAACACATTCTTCTGGGCCTACTGAGTCAGAATCTGACAGTGGAGCCTAGAAGTCTGCGTTTTTACACACATACCAGGGGAATCTTATTTATACTAACTTTGAAAGCTGTTCCCCTTTGGTGTTCACAGCACCCTTTGGAGAGTCTGGGCACCTTGCTCATAGACAGATTTGGGCCTAACTGGGACCAAGTGAGATTATCGGTGTTCGAGGGCTTTGAAAGAGTGTGCATACATCAGACTTTGATTTGATTTTCATGGAAGGGCCCAGACCAGGAAAATAAATGTGCACATTGGGCCAGAACTGGCAGCAGCTGGACCTAATGAGCAAATATCCAAGAAAACTGTTGTGGGCTTTGTTCAAACTTGCCCTTTTCTGATGTCACTTGTGCTTCAAAGATCCCTGAGTCCAAGTAGAAGAAATAACATAATCTTTAGCAAGTTACTGATTTTAGTTTACAAAGGTTTTTTTTTGTTTTGTTTTTAATGAAAATTGCTTGCTGAGGGAATGGAAGCTAACTCCAGAGGAACCTTCCTGAGTAGGAAGAGAGCTCTTAGAGAGGCTGCTCTTTGCTCAGTTGCTCTCTGTCATGATCTCGCTCCACATCTACTATTTTTTTTTAAAGATTTGTTTATTTATTTTAGTGGGAAGGAGGGGCAGAGGGAGAGGAGAGAGAGAGGATCTCAAGCAGGCTCCTCATCAGTGTGGTGCCTGATGTGGGGCTTGATCCCACGACCATGAGATCATGACCTGAGTGGAAATCAAGAGTTGGGGGCTTAACTGACTGAGCCATCCCAGTGCCCCTCACATCTGCTATTTTTTGAATATCATTTTAGAAAGATATATCTTATTCAACTTTCTAGAGGATACTAGAAAATTACTAATTTGAACAATATATGAATTAGAAGTCAAATTCAATAACAGACTCTTAACTCCCAACTCTTTCCATCCCTAGGTTACAGATTTCAGGAGGATTCCATTATATTGCCATTTTTTCCCTGCCACTTAGAGTGCTGGGCTTGTTACTGATGTCACATCTTCCTAATAGACCTCACTAAAAATGAAAGGAAACCTTAATAAACCTCAATAAAACTGTGCGGAAGAAAGGAACCATAAAGATCAGTACATGTACAACCTATTCACTTAATCTTCTTGGTATCATGGCAAATTTTGCCTCTAGGCCAAATACTCCAAAAATTGAGTGGACCTCATTTCCATGCTGTTAAGAAGACTCAATGAGAGGGCTGTTTGGAAAAGGGTCTTCTTGACTTCTTAAGACCTATCTGGCTGTTTTTGTTGAATTTGTTCCTGGACTTTGACACCCTAACAATGAACATTTTCTTCCAGTCACGGAGGCAAGAAGTGTTACTAATCAGAGAGCACCCCCTCCAGAATAAAGCCTCTATTGTGAAGGAAAAACTGAAGCTTAGTCTTAAAATATACGTGTTGCTTTATCTTCCTGTGTCTGAATCTTGTTATGTAATGGTGCTCTTTGGACAGCAAGCAATGAAGTTTTTTTTGTTTTGTTTTGTTTTGTTTGTAAATGATTGTCAATGTGTGGAGAAAAAAATTAAATAATTATATTTTATTATATTGGATTATATATTATATATTATAGTATGTATTATAATATTCTAATATTATATATTGTATTATAATTGTAATATAAGATTATAATATTACACATTTATAATTATATATTATATTATATATATAATATAATAATATTATATTATATATTGTGTTATATTTGTAATATAATATTATATATTTATAATTATAATTATATATTATAATATAATATTATAATATAATACATACTATAATATATAATATATAGATTATATTATATTATATTGAAACAATAGAAACTAACATTTATTGATTACTATGTGCTAAGAAACTGTCCTATGCATTCTTTATGTACCAGCATTACACTACAAGGTGAGTACTGTGTTATCTCCTTTTTATAGATGAGACACTAAGGCTAGGAGAATTAACCAAGGTCACATATTTGGTGAGTTCACACATCTGATGAGATCATGCATCCAGTGAGTGCTGGGGATGGGACTTGAACTCAGGTCTTAAGCACTGTGCTCAACTTTTAGACCAAGGCATTAGCAGCTTGAGGCTGATGAAAAAATTTGACCAAGTTGTTATTGCCATAGTAGCAAATAGTATGTGAGGAAGACAATAATGCTGTAAAAGTTTTCAGAAGTACATTTATCATTATCTTTCATTATTATAATGTTGTGGGCTAAATACAATGGTGAATATGTTGATAGGCTGACTATAGATAACATTCAAATTACTATGTTGGCTCAGATTATCTCTGGCTAAAATTAAAATAAGAATATAAATCTGTCTTATAGATATATATTTTTGATTATAAGATTATAAATTTATGATATCAAGAAAAATTTGAGTTAAAAGATAAAGCTCCTAAAATATCATCTCTTTAATGAAACAGCTATTTTGGCATTTGTGTATACCTTCCTATTCCTATTATGGGCATAATATGACTTTTACCTAGTTGGGATTATAGTATTTTTTTTTAATAAAAATTTTCTTTGGAAGCTAATATTATTTAATTGTTAAAAGACCAGGTTCTAGGGGCGCCTGGGTGGCTCAGTGGGTTAAAGCCTCTGCCTTCAGCGCCGATCATGATCCTAGGGTCCTGGGATGGAGCCCCGCATTGGGCTCTCTGATCAGCAGGGAGCCTGCTTCTCCGCCCCCCCCCCCCCCACCGTCTCTCTGCTTGCCTCTCTGCCTGCTTGTCATCTCTGTCTGTCAAATAAATAAATAAAATCTTAAAAAGAAAAAAAAAAAAAAAAAGACCAGGCTCTAGAGTGAGACAAATGGGGAGTGAGAATCCTGGTTCTCCCCTTATGAACTGTGTGGTCCTTGGCAAGTTACTTAAACTCTTTGAAGCTCAGATTCCTTATCTGTAAAATGGGGAGGCAAACAATTGGCTTTACTGGGTTGTTCTGTGGGTTTAAGGGTATAAAGCAAAGCTCTTAGCATGGTGTAAGGCACAGAGTCACTACTCAATGGACATTAGCTATTATTTTTATTATTAGATGTTGATGAAAAATTATTCTGCTACTTGTTAAAATAAAATAGAAGGATTTTATTCAGGACTCTTGCAATAAGAATATTACAATACAATAATACAATATTACAATTGCAATAGGAATATTACAATAGAGAAAGCATTCACTCCCAACTCTGGGTACAGCAAAGATAAATGGAGATTTAGAGCTAACTAGCAGAGTCAGTGGGTCAGTGACTAGAAATTACTAACTTTTACCAAATTACTACAAGGAGACATCAGGGGTAAGAGGATTTTTGTTACACTGACCTAACAGGATTCTTGCTAAAGGCAGGAGAGAGATCTGGACATCAAAGAGAGGCATAAGGGGCGCTTGGGTGGCTCAGTGGTTGAAGCTTCTGCCTTCGGCTCAGGTCATGATCCCAGGGTCCTGGGATCGAGCCCCGCATCGGGCTCTCTGCTCGGCGGGGAGCCTGCCTCCTCCTCTCTCTCTCTGCCTGCCTCTTTGCCTACTTGTGATCTCTGTCAAATAAACAAAAATCTTTAAAAAAAAAAAAGAGAGGCATAAAGAACTTGATCAGATATCAAGAGTGATCAGCTATTAAATGTCGGGGGGTTCTTGCTAAAAATGCACTCTGCAGGCCTGACAAGGACAGGAGGAACAGGCAAAGTCAAGGGTGAGACCTTATTGAGATAGAGACTCAGAAAAGCCTAACTAAAGTTTGGTCAAAAAGTAGGTCTTTGACAATGTATGATTTTATTAGTAGGAGTGATGCATTTTTAGTACAACTTCCTTAGATCAATACTAAGCAGCAGTCAGTGCTTAAGAAAAGAAAAAAGCAGTGCTTTTGAAAGGAAATCAGTCAGAACTAGGATTAACTCCTGCTTTGTATCAGCCTTGCTGGGTGCCTCTCAGCTTTTCTCCTAGATGGGTGCCTATGCCACAGAAATGGTGATTCCAGCTGGGAGCCACAGGGCTCATGGTGAGAGCTTCTAGACTGAGTGAAACAATACAGGGCCTGAGGGGCTGGTGTCAGGCTTTGCTCCTAAGGTGCTTGAGCTCATTAGAGGCCCAGAGCATTGGTCTTTTGGAGCTTCTACCCAGGTCATTCTGCCCTGAGAGGGGGCGGTAACATTTTCAAAATTCTTGTCCTTCTGACCCTTGGGCGAAGTGTGTTGGCCAGGAGAATAAGGCATGGGTGGGGGTTTAAGGCTAGCTCTCATCTGTGGTTCTGCTCTCAGTCTCTAGACTCTCACAAGTCAGTAGTAGCCCCTCTGTTTCCACCCCCCAACCCTGGGGTCACTCCTTCCGCAGCTCTTCATCATCAGCGGGTCCTTCTCACTCATTCCCTCACTCCGCCTGTCCTGATTTACAGACGTGTGTTCTGAGTCTATCATAGTGTGACTTGACCCCCCCAAATATTTTTTTTCCAAAGAATATGTATAGCCCCCCACCCTAAGCCTGAACCTTACCCTGTCTCCTGCCTTGTTCCTGATGTGTCTTAGTCCCTGAGAGTGTCCCTGAGACTGTCTGTCATCCCAAGCCCACTTTCCCTTTACACTTTGAAGAAAATACAAGCTGGGTGAGGGTCAGGAATGGGTGGGGGCCGAGGGATGAGGCTAGATGATTAAATTGTTCATGCTACTTAGTCACGCTTAGTTAAAAAACACCTGGTCACTTCAATACAGCCACATCAAAATGTCACCTGGTTTCTCAGGAGTGAGTAACCACTTGGCCATATCCCTCTAGGGTTCTATTTTGAGTTTCCTGGAGGAGCAGGGCAGGGATGTCTCTACATCTCTCCCTCCCTTCCAGGCTCTCTCTCCTTATTTCCAGGGAATGCCCAAGGGTTCTTCTCACCCCTACCCCTGAATATAAATGTCCAGGCCATTCCCAAGCACACTCTGAGCCTCTGCATCCCGACAGGAGGGAGAAAGAAAAGGAAGAAAGGAGGGGGGTTCTGGGGGGGATCTCTTGAACTTAGATCAAAGATACTCAGTGTGTCCTGCCAGCAACGCCCAGGCCCCTGTGTCCATTATCAGCGCCTGTCAGTGTATCTGTCTGTGCATGCCCTGAAGAACTCCTGGCTCCGATCCCTGGTATATCAGGTCACATCACAACCAAAGGCTGTGGGAGTGGAGCCTTTGGACACAGCACTGCAGGGGATGTGGCAGGGAGGGGTGTGGCCAACACCACTCACTGGCCTTACCCGCTCGCCCCTACCACCGTCTTTTAGAAGTCTCAGATCCTTTCCCTAAGAGCAGTCCCTGCCTAAATCAGGGAAAAGCTGTTCTGCTGGGATTTTCACCTACCACATGACCTTGGAGATGACTAACCTGTAAATCAGTCATCAAGACTTTTTGCTCTTTCCGCTCTGTCACTTTTTCCACAGCCGCACTAATTGTGGGCTCCCCAGGGAGAAGGAAAGGAGGCATGTCCTTGGTGCTCCTGCCTCTCCCCAGCCTCCTGCCTTTCGCTTTGTTATCATTAGTCCTGGGTTTCAGGCTCCCCTGGGTACAGAAAAAGGAGAGGGAAAGAGGGCCAGTTAAGTAGGGGCCCTGGATCTCTGCTTCCAGACCCACACTGCTTCTCAAGCTGTCTTGGAATGGAAAGAAATGATAAGGCGAGTCCTTTTTTTTTTTATTTTTTATTTTTGGGGTGGAGGCTGTAGAAGGAAAGGGAGAGGGAGAATCCTAAGCAGGCTCCCTGCCAAGCTCAGAGCCCCAGGTGGGGCTCGGTCCTTGGACCCTGAGATCATGACATGAGTAGAAATCAAGAGTCAGAGGCTTAACTGACTGAGCTACCCAGGTGCCCCAGGAGAGTCCTCTTTATCCCCTTTAAGAAAATTTCTCAAAAAAATATTTTTTTAAAAGTGGCTTCCTTGGACATACAGACTTTGAAGGGCCTAGGAAAAAAGTAACATGTGTACTATTAATATTTTTTTTGTTACATCTATCAAAAAAATCTCAGTCGGGTAAGCCTCTGCCTTTGGCTCAGGTCATGATCCCAGGGTCCTGGGATCGAATCCCACATTGGGCTTCTTGCTCAGCATGGGAACCTGCTTCTCCCTCTGCCTGCTTTTCCTTCTGTCTACTGCTTCCCCTGTTGTGCTCTCTCTGTTTGACAAATAAAAAATCTAAAAAAAAAACAAAACAAAACTCAAGTTGCAGAAAATTTAGAATATTACTTTTTCTACTGTTATACTTCATAAAACAATTTTACTTAATTTTTTACAGGCATTTTTATCATTAGTATCATTGTGTTCTCTAAAGCCATTTTTGGGGTCATTTGACATTTTTCACAGCACATCATCTTCCCTCATGTCCAAGTTTGTAAAACAGAACTCTTTGAACCTGTAAATAGTGCTGTCACTGGAAATTTGACAAGGCAGGCACTGACTGAAGTTTAGGTTTCAGTCACTCGGATTTATGTCTTTCCCCTTTTTGTGAAGTCTGAGTTCTATTCCACTGGGAAGGAGAGGCTGGAGAACTCAACTGTCAATCCTTCTTTACTGAGGGCTAACTTTGTGCATGCATGAACAAAATCCTTGTTCAATATTAGGGCATTCACAGCATTAATTAATATTTATAGCTGCTGGGACCAAAACCATCATCTGATAGTGGATAATAATTTCTTTCTTTCTTTCTTTTTTTTTTTTTAGATTTCACTTATTAATTTGACAGAGAGAAATCACAAGTAGACAGAGAGGCAGCCGGGGGGGGGGGAGCAGGCTCCCTGCTGAGCAGAGAGCCTGATGCAGGACTCGATCCCAGGACCCTGAGATCATGACCTGAGCCGAAGGCAGCGGCTTAACCCACCGAGCCACCCAGGCGCCCCTGGATAATGATTTCTTTTACTATCTCAATATGAGTTTAAAATAGCTTTATTATTTTCATAAAAATAATGCAAGCTTTTGGCAAAAAGGTCAAACAACAGAGAACAGTACAAAGAATTAAAGCACAAGTAAACTACAAGCCAAAATACCTACTGCTAACATTTTGATAAACATGCTTCTAAGTATCTCTCTACGCATACACACAGAAAACACATAGACATGCTTACATATATACATATCATATTATTTAAATGAGACCATTTTATACATGCTATTTTATAATGTAATGCTTTCCACTCAATAGTATTTTGTGGGGCGTCTGGGTGGCTCAGTGGGTTAAAGCCTCTGCCTTCGGCTCAGGTCTTGAACCTAGGGTCCTGGGATTAAGCCCTGTATTGGGCTCTCTGCTCAGCGGGGAGTCTGCTTCCCCCTCTCTCTCTGCCTGCCTCTCTGCCTACTTGGAATCTCTGCCTGTCAAATAAATAAATAAAATCTTTAAAAAATAGTATTTTGTAATCATTTTTTATATTGCTGTAATCCTACATCATTATTTTAAATGGGTGCCCTTCTGTATACATAGTATAATTTACCTCTTAACCTCCATCTGATGGATTTGAAGACTATTTCCGGTTTTCTTCATCATCAACAATCCTGTATCTTGCTGAATTTTCCTATTGCTTATAGCAATTTTTTTTGTCAGTTATCTTGGGGTTTCCAGATATGTAACCATATCATAGTAATAGTTTGATATTGCTATTTACAGTTTTAATGCTTCTCATTTCCTTCTCTTGTGTAGTTATGTTTGTAATGACTTATTTGGAGTCCAGCATGGGGCTTGAACTCAACCCTGAGGTCAAGACCTGAGCTGAGATCAAGAGTCAGGTGCTCAACCGACTGAACCCACAGGCATCCCCAGTAGTTATATTTATAATTACACTTTTATTACCCTTGGGACCAGGTTAAATTATAGTAGTGAAGATGAGCCTTCTTATTTCTGACTTTATTATATTGCTGTCTTTAGAATAAGTGTATGTATGTGTACATATAATGTATATTTGTATATATATATATATACACACACACATATGGAAAAGAATATTTGTTATATTAAGGAATATAATATCATATTAAGGATATATATGTGTGTGCATATATATTTATGCATCTCTCTCTATGTATATATGTATAAATACCCCCCAACAGAATTATCAAAGATTCCTATTTTATTAGGCTATTTATTTATATATTTTTCTCCACATTTATATTTGAATTCCAGTTAGTTAACATGCAGTGCAATACTGGTTTCTGGTGCAGAATTTAGTGATTTATCATTTACATACAACCCCCACTGCCCATCACAACAAGTACCCTCCTTAATACCCATCACCCATTTTACCCATCCCCCTGCCCGCCTCCCTTCTAGTAACCATCAGTGTGTTCTCTATACTTAAGAGTCTGTTTTTTGGTCTGTCTCTCTTTTCCCTCCCTCTATGTTCATTTTCTTTGTTTCTTAAATTTCACATGAGTGAAATCATACGGTAGTTGTCTTTGTCTGACTGACTTAGTTTGCTTAGCATAATACACTCTAGCTCCATCCACATCATTGCAAATAGCAAAATATCATTCTTTTTATGGCTGAGTAATATTCCATTGTGTGTGTGTATGTGTGTGTGTGCACCACATCTTCTTTATCCATTCATCATCAGTTGACAGACATTGGGCTCTTTCCATAATTTGGCTATTGTTGGTGCTATAAACAAGGTGCCTATATCTCTTCAAATCAGTTTTTTAAAAAATATCTTTTGAGTAAATACTTAGTAGTACAATTATTGGATTATAGGATATTTGGCTTTTAAAAAAATCAAGACTAGGAGTAGATGTTTGTCAAATGCCCTTTTAGCTCCTGAGAAATCAGTATGGCTTTTCTCCTTAGATCAATAAATTTGAATAATCTATACATCTCCTGATATTAAACCATCTCTGCTTCCTAGAATCAGCTTTCCTTTGATAATACATATTATTGTCTTGATATGCCTTTGCCTTCTGTTGGTTAATATTTTATTTATGATTTTTGCTTTGCTACTAAGTGAAATTTGCCTTTAGTTTTTTTTTTTTTTATAAAGATTTTTATTTATTTATTTGTCAGAGAGAGAGAGAGTGAGAGCGAGCACAGGCAGACAGAGTGGAAGGCAGAGGCAGAGGGAGAAGCAGGCTCCCTGCGGAGCAAGGAGCCCGATGTGGGACTCGATCCCAGGACGCCGGGATCATGACCTGAGCCGAAGGCAGCTGCTTAACCAACTGAGCCACCCAGGCGTCCCTGCCTTTAGTTTTTACTGTGTGTGGAGTATTGAGCAGGTTTTGATATCAATGTAATACTCTCTTTACGGAAATAATTTAGAAATTTTTCTCTCTATACTCTAGACAAATTTAAATACCATTGAAATTGCCGGTCTTTGAAAGTTCGTATAATTCTGCCAGAAAAACCTTGGTCCTGGTGCTTCTTGGTGTGGGGGCTGTTTTTTGACAATTTCCTCTTTCTTCTCTAGAAGCTAAAAATCACTCAAGATTTTTGGTTTCTTCTGAGAAATCTTTAGGCAAATTTTATTTTCCTAAAGAATTCTCTATTACATTCAGGTTTTCAATGTATTTATTTAGGCTTGAGTGGTGCATTATGTCTCTCTGAATTTTACTGAATGCTTAAGCAGGATGGGCTTGAGCTTCCCTCCAGTTTAATTAGTGGGCCACACACATTGCTCCCAGCCACCCCAAATTTCTAGTGTCCAGAGTCTGTGGACCTGTGCGTTTCTTCCCTCTGCATGCTCTTGCCTGCACGTCACCCCACTGCAGTCCCAACAAACACAGCTCTGATTCCATGGTTCCTTGAAGTACCACTAACCCAAAATGGTGGATGTAGCAATTTATAGAAAGTTTTTTTTTTTTTTTTTTAAAGATTTTTTAAAAATTCATTTTGAGAGAGAGAGAGAGAAAGAGAGCGTGCATGAGAGAACATGAGCAGAGGGGAGGGGTGGAGGGAGAGGGAGAAGCAGATTCCCTGCTGAACCATCCCAGGACCCTGGGATGGTGACCTGAACGGAAGGCAGATACTTAACCGACTGAAATACCCAGGCACCGTAGAGAGGAGATGAGCGACAGCAAACAACTTAAAATTGTACATTAAACTCCTCTGTTCTTTCCTTCACATCATCTCTTGGCCTACCTCTTGTTGTTTTGCTTTTTTCTCTTTCCAGCTTAGTATCATCTTCCCTGCCCATCAAAATTTTCCTACTTATTAGAGTGGGTTTTCCAGTTCTTTTAGTCTCTCTCCTCTAGTTTTTATGGTAGAGCTTATCTTTTTGCAGTTAAATACAATAGAACCCAGCAATAATGGTGCCCTGGGATGAAGAATTTCAGATATAACACAACTAACAATGTTCCTCCCTCTATGGAGCTGGATTTTAAATTCCAGTTACCTGGGGTGGGAGAGTGTGATGGGGGGTTGGGAGCGGGAAGGGGGAAGTGACTCCTCTGTGACCATGTTGGATGTCCTCCGTTCAGTGTGCACTAGCTGGTCAGGTACAGAGTCTGGGTCTTCCTGCCCTCTTCCCAGCCAGGTTACCCCCACACTACACAAGGTTTTGACTAGACGGTGTTTCTCCCTGCCTGTCTCAGTCAAGAAAAACCAAACAGTTCTAAGGAGTACCTCTACGTCCCATACGCATATGCATTATACGGTAACTGGAAACCCTTCTGAAAAATATTGCTTTTCATTAACTTTTCAATAATGCAACTTTAGCATTTCATGCAATTGGATTTTCTGATTTCCATTTTTTTTTCATTATGGTGGGGTTTATTGTAAACATCAATACATTTTGCTGAACAAGAGGAAGTCTGCAGCCAGCTTTGAATAGCATTTCTCCCCTCTCCTTCATACACTAGAAATAGAGGTCATCACTGGCATCTGGGCAGGTTTGATGTTCTCCTCCTTAATATTCTCTCTACAGTTTATACCTGAATGTATTCTATTTGAGGATTTTACTTTATTTTCCTTCTGCTAACCTAGGAGCCCCTAGGAAATGCTTTCTTTTCTTCAGTTTTTCAATCCCAGTGCCTGGTCCTGGGGCTAGCTCACAGTAAGAGCTCAAGAGGTGTGGTGGAAGAATGCATAAGAGGCTGGGAGATGAATCAGTTTTTGGCTGTGAGAGGAGCTTGGTGGTGGAGATCTGGAAAGGCAATGAGTGGGTGGAGCCCGGATGCTACTCCCGGTTTGGCCCTTGAGGGGGTAAGACACAGCTTCTCTGAGCCTTTATTCCTTTTTTATAAAATGAAAATAAAAATACCTGGAGTATCTATCTCATGGGGTTGTTGAGATAAGCAAAGAATGTAATGGACAGGAAAGGCACTTTGGAAAGTATACTGAGCTGCAGAAGTGTGATGACTCAATCCTTTGATGCATGGAAGATGGGCATGCCTCTAATGGGTATACAACTATGCTAATAGGCTTCTGACTTCGGTCCGAGCTTTACGCAGAACAGGGATTCTGAAAAACTCATCTTATGAATTCCTAGAATAATTGATAAAGCACAGCCAACATCTCTTAAAATGCAGAGCTGAGCTTGCGGGAAGTTAAGAGAATCTCTTAGGGGAACCAAAGAAGTACAATGGGGCTGCTGATCGCAGTAACCAGGCTTTAACCCCTCTAGGGAGAGGGCGTGACAGGAAACAAGACCTCTGGCTTGGGTTAACTTGGGAATTGGGACTGAAACCCTGTATAAAGCAAGGACCCTCGTGACTGAATGTGCCAGAAGAAATTTTGTCCACCAGCAATAAGAAAAAAAAAATAACAACACGTTATCTATTTTGTCCTGGGCTTGGGTGGAGGAAAAGAGAAATCTTTTTTTTTTTTTTTAAAGATTTTATTTATTTATTTGGCAGAGAGAAATCACAAGTAGACTGAGAGGCAGGCAGAGAGAGAGAGAGGGAAGCAGGCTCCCTGCTGAGCAGAGAGCCCGATGCAGGACTCGATCCCAGGACCCTGAGATCATGACCTGAGCTGAAGGCAGCGGCTTAACCCACTGAGCCACCCAGGCGCCCAAGAGAAATCTTTTTTAAGCCTTTGTTTCTGAAGGTCTGGTGTTGTTTCCGTTTGAGTTCCTGGTTCATATTACCTGTGTATGTTGGGACACTATAGTGTTTGTAATACTCAATGTGTATAATATAAAAATGTGTAATGTGCAAATGTGCAAAATGTGCTAATGTGCAAAATAAAGTAGACTTGATTGCTAGTGCCCTGGGCTCCAGGCAAAGGCAATGTAAGACCTTGCTTAACACAGGCCTATGGGGCTCCCACAGATAAAGTCCTGCTGGCATAAATGCTCTATTTAAAGTTGTAGGTACACAAACCATCTTCAGCGGAGATATTTCAAGTGAGTAAACCAGGATGGATAGAAATATATTATTGTATGATCCCACTCTCAAAAGACCACCCTTTCTCATCTCTCATCCTGTATGCACTCACATACAGCCCCTCCCTATGGTGTGGATATGATTCACTGAGCATAAACAAAGTACAGGCAATATATTGGTTGTCAGCAAGGGTGATCTAGAGTGTGTATATGATAGGAAGGGGGGCAAGGGGCAAGCCAAGATGGAAGAGAGGTCTACGCAATCCTGGTTCTTACCTTCTTCCTCCCACCCATGCCATAAAACCCTCTGCAGGGTTTTGACGGGAGAGCATGGAGACTGCTTCCAGAAAAATGAAACAAATCCAAGGAGCACCCTCAGCCCCTTGTCTATGGAGCAAATGGGCATGAAGAATATGTAGAGTCAGCAATGCCCGTGAACAAATAAGTAACAGCTATTGGACATGAAGTTAAACACTAGTGTGAATGCTGTAATTAACAGTACCCATTTAGGGACTGCTTGCTCTGTGGCTGGCACTTTGTAAATCCTTTGCATGTGTAACTCCTTCAGCCTTCGTAACATAGGGATCATCCTGGTCCTATTTCAACCATGAGAAAAGGGAAGGGCAGAGAATCCAGGTTGATTATTTCGTAAGAGGGAAAGTGTCCAAGCAGGAGAGTGAGCGGTTTAGAACTCAGATGTAGAGCTCAGAAGAGGGCAAAGGGACCATATGGATTTAGGGAAGTAGCAGTCTATGGTGGAGAAAGGTGGAAATGAGGCCTTCAAGTGACACCGCCGTCCAGGCAGCGTGGGACCCAGGTCTGCAGGTTTGCAATCTTCTGCATCTTGGAGTTTCCAAAGTATCAGTTTATTAATTTAGTTGCCATGTTAGAGAACGTTAACGGTTAACGGTCAGTGAATTCCCTCCTACACGGAGAGCTGAAATGTTTTCAGAAATTTGCGTG
Organism: Mustela lutreola; assembly: GCF_030435805.1. Classification (NCBI taxonomy): domain Eukaryota; kingdom Metazoa; phylum Chordata; class Mammalia; order Carnivora; family Mustelidae; genus Mustela; species Mustela lutreola. The sequence goes on along the minus strand of NC_081293.1, from coordinate 158,121,437 downwards.
ATGACCAAATTTGCGTGAAGTTCTAGGCTCCTACCTCTGCTTCGGGTGGGTCCTCCAGGCAGCTCTGAAACCTCTGCCCCAAAGGCTATGGGGCAGGACAGGGCACAACCCACACATTCTTGTCTTCTACAGGCTCCCAGCTTTTCTGAGTACCTGCTTTTCTTAGACAGGGCCCAACATGGTTAACTCGCTCTATAGCCTTATTCTGATGACTCACTTTTTAAAAAAAATTTTTATTAGCATATTATGTATTATTAGCCCCAGGGGTACAGGTCTGTGAATCGCCAGGTTTACACACTTCACAGCACTCACCATAGCACATACCTTCCCCAATGTCCATAACTGATGACTCACTTTTGACACCTTTTGGGGGATTTACTGGAAGTTTGACAATAACTGCTAATATTTGCTGCTCCCAGGTGCTGTGCTTACATTTTGCAAGTGCTATTTATCTCCTTTTCATAGATAAAACAACAGAGGCTCAGAGAGGGTGAGTGGGAGGCAGTAGAGTGCGGTGCTCAGGAGTCTGGAATTTAGAGTCAGATAAGGGGTTCACTTTAGGCAAATTATGCAGCCTTTTATTGTCTTGGTTCCCTGAGTTATTAAATGGGGATAATAATATCTCAATTGCATGACAGACATAAAGATAAATAGATCATGTGTATCAAAGTGCTGAGCAGACTACCTGACCCCTAGGAAATCCCTAATAAATGAGAGACACTATTAGTACTGAATAGTATGTGCTAAAGTTACATGCCAGCGAGATGATAAAATCAGAACTGGAACCCAGGTCACCTTCAAGCTGAAGCCCACTGTGCTGAAATGCTGAACTGCTGCAGATTCTCTGACAAAGTCTAGTCACCCTCTCAGAAGCAGGAGTGGCCCCTTGAGCAGAGCTGTCTGCGCAGCTTAGGAGCTTTTTTTTGCATTTTGCTTTTTTTTTTTTTTTTTTTGCTTTTGCTCAAACCCTGAAGGCTGGTCTCCAAAGAGAGGGCCATGCACAGCAGGGGAGGCCCAACCAACCTGCTGGGGTTTGTATGAAAACATTAGAACTTCTACTTATGTTTATTTTGTTTTGTTCATCTGATTTGCAATTCCATTCTTACGAGTTTCATGAAGGTCATATTATGTTAGGACAACAGAGCGTGCCCATAATTTACAAATAAATGAATAAGGTATCTTGGGAGTGCATTCCAAAATATTTTCACAGGTTGGGATGTACAATTAAAACTCTGGGGAGGCTCCTTGTTGAGATAATGGTGCAAGCAAGGTTATGATCATAAATTAGGTCAAGTCTATGGCAATTTTCAAAGGGTGAGCAACTGGGAAGTCTGTGTATACTGGGACCTCAGATGGAAAATTGATGACATTTTATCCAAGAACTACTTAGGCAAAGTGAAGGTGGGTTCTGAATCACAGTGAGGAGCCAGGACATGAAGGTGACTCTGGCTTGGAAGGTGCATGCGAGGGTGGGAGCTGCTCAGGAGTGACCCTGGAAGGGGACCTTCTGCAGTATGGCCCTCCCAGGACATATGCTAACTAAATAGCACATTCATGATCTCACTCAACTAACATTTGTGATTTGATTTTCACTATCTTGCTTGGAGTTAAACAACCAGTTGAAGCTCTTCTGTGACAAAACCATAAAATATCAGCAGGAAAGAGCTTTGAACACCTTTCTAGTTCAGTGGTTTCTGACCTCCCTAATTCCATGAAAAAAAGAAGGTTTCCATGGCCAAATGATTTTTGGAATTGCTGGCAAGACAAAAGGTAGACTGGTTTACCTATTGCTGGGCTTCTCAGATGCATTGTTCTAGAAACGTGCTCTGTGACTCCAAGAGCAGAATCTAGCCTGATTTTCCCATTATTTTCCAACTCTCTTAATCATAGAGCACCCACCTACGCTCCCTCCACTCTTTTTTTTTTTTTTTTTTTTTTGTATAGAGCATTTCTGTAGGAAACACTGAGGAAAAATGAATGAGGACATTCAGGTTTAGAGAAAGAAACTGATTTGTCAAAGGTCATGACTTGAGTAAGGCAGGTGCTCCTGTGCCAGGTACTGTGGTATAAACCCGAGTAAGGCAGAGTCCTTTCTGTTGAGGGCTCCCACTCTTGTTGGGGACACAGTTGTAATATGGTGTGATTTTAGAGACACACACAGTGTGCTGTGCTTCTCGGAGGAGGCAACAGTGAGCTCTCCAGGTTTAGAGCTCTGTCTAGGATATCAGATGATTCCAGGACTTTAAAAAAAGAGTATCTTGTTCAGTTTGCATAAAGATTCCACAAAGTACTTGTATCTGTTATTCCAATCATTCTACATCCACAAATTTAAGGATATAATGGGGAAAAGGCTTTAAGGAGAAGCAGTGGTGTATTGGAGATGGCTAGCGGGTTTGTCCAAACTAACTGTGCACCTGTGTTCCCAGTCCCTCCTTCTGTGGCTTTCTTAAAAGTCAGCCATGCCAGGGTATTTACACCATGGAAAACACTAGAAATAAGGCCCCCCCCCCTCAGTTGTTAAACATTTTCCCCCATGCCACTGAACAAAGATGTTCACTATTTATAATAGTTACGAACTGGGTATAAACTAAGTATCTAGCAAGAGCACATATTAAATGATGTTCTTTTGTTTTACCTGAGGATGCTTTTCCAGTCATTCAAGTCAGGAGTGTTTTGAAGTTTTCCTCATAGAGGTTTCTTTCCCTGGGAGTCCTTCTTATTATACCCTAGCAATTTTTAAAAAAATATTTTATTTATTTATTTGACAGACAGAGATCACAAATAGGCAGAGAGGCAGGCAGAGAGGGAGGGAAAGCCGGCTCCCCACTGAGCAGAGAGCCTGATGCGGGGCTCCATCCCAGGACCCTGGAATCATGACCTGAGCTGAAGACAGAGACTTTAACCTACTGAGCCACCCAGGTGCCCCCCACTAACAATTTTTTTTTTATAAAATATTTTATTTATTTATCAGATAGAGATCACAAGTAAGCAGAGAGGCGGGGAAGCAGGCTCCTCGTTGAGCAGAGAACCCGATGTGGGGCTTGATTCCAGGACACCAGGATCATGAACCCAAGCCAAAGGCAGAGGCTTTAACCCACTGAACCATCCAGGTGCCCCAATTACCTAACCATTTTTATTGTTACCAGTTTTATTGTCTCTCAGATATCTCTGGCTCTCCTTGGTATTGATCATATTCTGCAAAACAACTTCCTCGCTGTTTTGTAGAAACAGTTCTAGCTAATTAAAATGCTTTTCTTTATATTGGCCCAATATTTTTTTCCTATAATTTATGACTTCACCACAGTTTTTAGTTTAGCTCAATTGAATAACATATGAGAACTATAATCCCCCTTCTCAGCTTGCCAATAGGAGTTTAAGCCCATCTTTTTCATTTTTTAAAAAAAGACTTTATTTATTTGACAGACAGAGATCAAAAGTAGGCAGAGGCAGGCAGAGAGAGACAGAGGAAATCAGGCTTCCTGCTGAGCAGAGAGCACAGTGTGGGGCTCGATACCAGTACTCTGGGATCATGACCTGAGTCGAAGGCAGAGGCTTTAACCCACTGAGCCACCCAGGTGCCCCTCATTTTTTAAAAAGATTTTATTTATTTGGGGCCAAATAAATAAATTTGGCTCAATGGGTTAATAAAGCCTCTGCCTTCAGCTCAGGGAGCCTGCTTCCTCTTCTCTCTCTCTCTGCCTGCCTCTCTGCCTACTTGTGATCTCTGTCTGTTAAATAAATAAATAGAATCTTAAAAAAAAAGATTTTATTTATTTATTTGAAAGTGAAAGAGAGAGAGAGAGAGCAAGAGCATGAACAGGGAGAGGGGCAGAGGAACAAGCAGACTCCCTGCTGAGTGCAGAGCCTTGCTAGGAACTCAGATGCTCCAGACCTATTCTAATTAGCCTCTGTGTACCCGTTCAGCTTTTCTACCTCTATCTCCTACCGTTACTATGCACCCTGGCAGTGTGGAATCACATAATTCTCCATACACCCCCTCCCTTTTCATGCCTCTGTGCTTCTCCTTATGCCTTTCCTGTAGTCCTTGCCTCTTCATCTTTTTGATAAACTTTGAGTTCTCTCAGTTGAACAGACACCTCCTCTAAGAAGCCTCACCTGATTTCCCATCATATATCTACTTTCATAGTATAGTCTTTCCTTGACCTGTTTTGACTGGAACTTATTACATTGTGAGGTAATGTGTACTACATGTCTTTCCCTCCTTAATGCTAGTTTCTCTCCATTCTTTTATTACTAGCATCTAGTACAGTTCCTGGTACATAGTATATACTCAAATTTATTGCCTTTTTCATTTTCTTCAAATAGTTGGAAATCCCTATCATGCCTCTCCTTCAGCTCCCTCTCCTCAGGTCCGCCCCGCTCTTTTTTTTTTTTTTTTTTTAAGATTTTATTTATTTATTTATTTAACAGAGAGAGGGGGGAACACAAGCAGGGAGAGTGGGAGAGGGAGAAGCAGGCTTCCCACTGAGCAGAGAGCCCAATGAGGGGCTCAGTTCCAGGACTCTGAGTTCATGACCTGAGCCGAAGGCAGACACTTAATGACTACAGCACCCAGGCACCCCTGTTCTCAGCTCTTTTAACAATTTCCCTTATGTTATACATTCTGGATAATCTCCTATTGTTTGAAAAAAAAATTTAACTAGAGAGACATTTCATAGTTTTCCACAACCTTTGCATCACTAGCAGACAATACATCTTAATTACCAAAACCCAGGGGTCCCAGTGGAGGGCCAGATAACCCAGAAGCTTTTTGTTACTTATTTCTCAACAATTAAATTTTCCACAAATAGCCTTGTACAAGGTCAGCTCTACACGATGTCATTTCTGAGTAATTAGTAACCTGCATCTTTTCTTGTATCATTATTAAGGAAAGCCTAACAGGTATACATTTCCCATAAGTATTGAATTGTTTGTAGCATTGGGAAAGTAGCTCATAAAACATTGGTTAAGGGAAGACATAAAATGGGGTGAGTGTTAACGATCTCCTGGCAACAATAAAGCAAAATATATGATTTGAGTGTTGGCACAAATTCAGGCAAAATTCTTGGCAGGAAATCTGAATGAAGAGTCCTCCCAAATCAAGTTGCATTAGGGTTACATTTTTAAATTTTATGTCTAGATGTTCTAACCATTATTGAGAGTGATATTGAATTCTCCTTTTACTATTGTTGAGCTGTTGGTTTCTTCAATACTGTCAATTTTTCCTTCATGTATTTTAGTGCTTTGTTTTTAAGTGAATATATCTTTGTTTTTAGTGAATATATCTTCTTGATGAATTGATCTCTTTATCATTATAAAATGTCCTTTTTTGGTTATGATAATGTTTTTTCTTGTCTATTTTTGTCTGGTGTTAGTATAACCACTCCAGCTTTTTCTGTGATTACTGTTTGCAAGGTATATCCTTTTTCCTCTTTATTTTTATTTTTTCCTTACCTTCAACTTATTTGTGTTGAAAGGAAGGAAGAAATTTTCCTCTAAGATTTTTCTAGCTGGACTGAGAACTAAATTTACTTTTTAAGATTTTTCTCTATAAGTTTAGTGTTTTATAGCTTGACTACAATGCATTTGGTATGATTTCCCTTCTGTTCATTCTGCTTAAAATTTACTGGTCAACCTGGAACCACTTTAAACTTAATGTTTGACTTAGGGTTTTTCTATCCTCACAGGTAGTGTAGATTCCAGTTCTGAATCCATATGAGTAAAGTCTTGTGATTAAGAATTCTCTAGGGTGATTTATTTTCATGTTCTACTTTTTCATGTTCTACTCAGAGTCAGGATCAAAACATTGACGATCTCCACTGTTTGCCCATGCTATGGGGAAGGTTTTTTTTCCCCCCTTTCTTTTTTTAAAAGATCTACTTTATACCATTGAGGATGGTGTTTTTTTGGAGGTCCTGGTTTTCAGTGAGACTTCTCGTTCAGCCTTCCACCTCATTCAAGTTCCATGCTTTATTTCCTGTACTCCTGTGCTCAAGAGGCCCATTAAAATCAGTCCGTAACCACCAGGGATGGACAGATACCTCCAGAGAGAATGTCAGTTTTTTTTCAAAGATTTTATTTATTTATTTGACAGAGAGAGATCACAAGTAGACAGAGAGTCAGGCAGAGAGAGAGAGAGGGAAGCAGGCTCCCGGCCGAACAGAGAGCCCCATGCGGGACTCGATCCCAGGACCCTGAGATCAAGACCTGAGCCGAAGGCAGCGGCTCAACCCACTGAGCCACCCAGGCACCCAGGAATGCCAGCTTTTAGTACTTGCATATCTCTCTGGATTTATGGTTTCTCATTGTTTCTAACTTCTGAGAATTTCTTTTACTTTTCTGCCAGCTCGGCCATGTAAGTGAAGGAGATTTAAAAATGTTTTACTAGCATTTTAGGTGTCCTGTGCCAGGAGTCTTTATTCTTGACAACGGTATCAGTCATATTGCAGAAAATGAAAGTCAGTCTATTCATTCAGCAGAATAGTCTGGCTATTACATGTGGATGTTATCTTGATATCACTCCAGTGCAGTAGCCGTGTGAGGCTCACCATCTATTGAAGGGGAATAATATATACACATAATAAATTGATGTAGAGGGTATGATGGTTCTCTATAAGGAGTAAGGGGGGGACCCCAAGGCAGAAGTGGAGGGTCCAGGAAAATCTGACAAAAGCTGACTTGAGCTGGGTTTTGAAAGGAAAGGGTAGAGAGACAAAGGAAAGAATGAAGGGAGCTGGGTCAGTAAAGGCATAGAGGTGTGAAACAGCATCTTTCCAATCCTAAATTCAGAGCTCCTTGGCCATTCCAGTCTCTGGAACAGGTCTCAGGCCTGGTTTTGGGTGTTAAGGAGTTCTAGGCCAGAATGTGTCAGCAAGCACTAACCTCATGCTTGGTCCATTTGACTTTGTGCCTTGATTTCCATAATGAGTCTGATGCACAAGGCCAGTTTCCTCCTGTATTCGTTTTGAATTATTATTTTATTTAAAAAATTTAGATATAATTGACATATAACACCATGTAAATTTAAGGTGTATAAGGTGTTGATCTGATTATATTGCAACATGATTATTACTGTAGCATTAGCTAACACCTCTAATATGTCATGTGAATTTTTGTGTACGTGTATGTGGTGAGAAAAATTGCGATCTGGTCTCTTAGCAACTTTGAAATTTATTATACATTATTGTTGACTATAATCCCTATGCCGTGCATTAGATAATTCTTGACTTATTTATCTGGTAGTTCTCAGGCTGTGTCCTTAGCAACCTTTCCCCAGTTTCTCTACCCCCCAGACCCTACCATTTTACTCTCTATCTTTACAATTTCAGCTTTTTTAGATCCCACATATAAGTGATATCAGGCAGTACTTGTCTTTCTCTGTCTCATGTACCTTACTGAGCCTAATACCCTTAAAGTCCATCCATGTTATTGCAAATGGCAGAATTTCCTTTCTCATGGCTGAGTGATATTCCATTGTATATGCATATACACCACATCTTCCTTATCCATTCATTCACTGATGGACACTTGGACTGTTTTTATATCCTGCCTATTGTGAATACTGGTGCAATAAAAATGGGAGTGCTGATAATATTTTTGACATCACTTTGAAATGTTTTCATTTCATTTGGATATATAGCCAGAGGTGAGAAGGATGAATCATATGGTAGTTCTATTTTTAATTTTTTGAGGAAACTCCCTAGTGTTTTCTGTAGTGATTGAACTATTTTACATTTCCACCAATAGTGCACAAGGGTTCCCTTTTATCCACATTCTTACCAACACTTGTTATGTCTTGTCTTCTTGATGATAATCATCCTAACTGGTGTAAGGTGATGTGTCATTGTGCTTTTGATTTGCATGTTGTTAGTGATTAGTAATGATGAGCATCTTTTCATGTACCTGTTGGCCATTTGGATGTCTTCTTTGGAAAAATGTCTCTGTAGTTCCTCTTCCCATTTTTTTTAAAGATTTAATTTATTTATTTGACAGAGAGAGATCACAAGTAGGCAGAGAGGCAGGCAGAGAGAGAGAGGAGGAAGCAGGCTCCCTGCCGAGCAGGGAGCCTGATGCGGGACTCGATCCCAGGACCCTGAGATCATGACCTGAGCTGAAGGCAGTGGTTTAACCCACTGAGCCACCCAGGCGCCCCCTCTTCCCATTTTTTAATCGCATTGAGTTTTTCTGGTTGCTGTTGTTCTGAGTTGTATTAGTTTTTTTAATATATTTTGGATATCAACTCCTTATCTGGTATATGATTTACAAAAACTTCCACCCATTCTGTATGTTGTCTTTTCATTTTGTTGATTGTTTCTTTTACAGAGGCTTCTTACTTTAGTATAGTCCTATTTTTGATTTTTGCTTTCACTACTGTGCTGTAGGTGTTATATTTAAAAAAAAAAATCATTATCAGATCAATGTCAAGGAGCTTCTTCCCTATGTTTTCTCCCCAGAATTTTGTGGTCAGATCTTATATTTAAGTCTTTAAGAAATTTCAGAATAATTTTTGTGAGTCATGTAAGATAGGGGTCCAATTTCATTTTTCTGCATTTTCTTTTCCAGTTTTTTCAACAACATTTGTTGAAGAGACTGTTCTTTCCCTGTTGAGTGTTTTTTGGCTCTTTTGTAAAATGTTAGTTGGCCATACATGCAGGGGTTTCTCCTGTATTTCTTGTTTCCCGTACCTGCTCCTGTCTGGAGCTTATCTGACCTTCCGGGATTTAAATCCTGCCAAGTTCTTGCTGGTTCCCCCTGGGTATAGTACTTCATGTGACTATAGCCTAGCTCCTTCTTTTCACTCTCTGCCAGGCAGTGTCAGATAGCCTTTGTAATCTTCTCTCATTCCATTTTCTCAAACACTCTATGAAGGAGATCATGTTTGGATTTCAGTGGACAGAAACAAAGTGCCAAGATGAGCTTCCCACCAGAATTCTGTCAAGGAGCACTCATGTTCCTAGCACACCCCTTCATGTTCCCTTTTGGGGGACGGTGGGAGAGCAATGGTCATGCTCAAGAAGGGAAGTGCCGTGGAGCCACCTGCCCCCTGCTCCTCACATTGAAGGTCTTTTGAAGGCTGTCAGAAGAAAGGAAGCTGTAGCTCTAGTTTCTTTGGTATTATAGAGAAGCAAAAATAAAATCTACCTCCTGCTGGCTCCCAGATATATGTCTTTAGTCTAGAATCATCTTCTGAACCACTGATCAGTATATTGAACTGCTTACTTGGTATCTGTACTTTGAATTTTCTGAGGAAGCTCAAAACCACTATGTGTATAAAGATGAATTCATCTTCTACCTAAATTTGGATTCTCCTTCTGGGTTTCAGTGTTGGTGAATGCTACCTTGATTCAGTCAGATGCCTAAGCCAGGGATCAGAGCAACATCCTTGCCTTCTTCTCGCTACAAATCCTGCAATAGTCCATCTCTGCTCATTTATTTCTGTTCCATTAGCCACTTCCCCAGCCCATTTCCCCACTATCGTTCATCCAGCTGGTGCCCCTGCCTCCTTTCTCCTGCTCTCTTCTCATGTCTTTTCCAAAACTAGCTAGAGTCACCACTTTAAAATCTTGGTACGTTGACAAATAAATAAAATAAAATCTTTAAAAAAAAAAAATAAAATAAAATCTTGGTACGCAAAGTGTGGTCTGAGGACCAGCACCAATGGCACCGCCTGGGAGTTCGTTAGAAATGTGTGATCTTAGATTCCTAAAATCCCAGGCCCCGCCTCAGATCTACTGAATCAGAATCTGCATTTAACAAAACCCTGAGGTAATACCTAAGTACATTAAGATTTGAGAAGCATAGCTCTAAAAGGACTATCTAATGATGTGTCTGCCTTTTAAAAGGCCTTAAAGGCTCCCTACTGCCCTCAGGAAAATTCCCACTCCTTAAATGACCCCATAATGCCCTTTAAGAGCTGGTCCCTGTGTACTTACACAGATTTGTCTCCCTCTTGCTGCGTGTGACCTCTGAGCAACCGTCGTTGAACTGCTCTCAGTTCTCTGGTAGACTGAAATCCGTGCTTTTCCTTTGTATTTGCAAGTGATTTCTCTCTGTCTGGAATATTCTTTCTTTGAAACATTTCTTTCTCAAGGAAGCCCTTGTGACCTTCCATATCTAATTTGGTTTCCCTTTTATGTGGTCCCATGGTACTCTGGATTTCCCTTATCTTGCTAATTAATTTCTTTTTCAAATAACATTTATACAACACCTGTCTGCATTGTGCTGAGATGCAAACCATTGAGAATATCTTGGATTGTAGATGCTTGTTTTATACATGTCTTTCCCTCTACACCCAAGGCTTGGTATAGATGGAAACCATGTTTATCCACTTGTGAATACTTAGACCTAGCACAGCAACTGGCATAAAAGGATACTCCATAAGAGCTTATTAAATGAATGGGGAGCTCCAACTATACTGATGACGAGTATGGGATATAAAAGACCTATTCTGTGAGCTAAGAAGCTAATTTTGGCTTTTGAGCAGTCCTGTGTGGGTCTGAGCTTTTCAGATTTGTGCGTGACAGACTTTTATTTCCTTTGATTTGAGTGTGTCTTCTCAGTCTTTGGGAAACTGGTAAATGGAGACAATGGGAAATATTATCTTATTTTAAAGATGCAGAGGGACACCTGGGTGGCTCAGTAGGTTAAGTCTCTGCTTTTGGCTCAGGTCATGATCTCGGGGTCCTGGGATTGAGCCCTGCATCCGGTTCTCTGCTCGGCAGGGAGCTTGCTTCCCCCTTTCTCTCTGCCTGCCTCTCTGTCTACTTGTTTGTGATCTCTCTCCTTAAAAAAAAAAGAATAAAAATAAAAATAAAGATGCAGAAACTGAGGTTCAGGGAGGTTAAAAAAACTTGCTAAAGGTTTTACTGGCTGTAAGAGTTAGACCTGGGATTCCCTCCTAGGAGGGGCTGGCTCCAAAGCTGAGGACTATTCCCAGAGCCAGGACTTGAATAAAGGTCAGGTTGGCTGTTTCTGTCCTGAATGAATGAGTCAGTGAATCCATCATTCTGATAGTTATTTTACTAGATCAGATACTTTACATTCAAAGGTCAACCATCTCTAACATCTGGTCTTTTCCATTAACAGCAGACTTTCCTTTGGCCCCTGCCATGTGGGATCTGAAGCCTCTTTTTCTCTCCATAGAACGCCAGATCTAAAGGAGACCTCTCTAAAGTCCAGTTGATTCCATTCTCTCTTTTAACCAAGGCTCAGAGACACAGAGAAATTTACCTAAAGTCACACAGCAAGTGAGTGACAGAGCTGGTTTTCAAACCTGGACCTTTGAGTAGTTAATTCAGAGCTCTACCTCCTGGACTTTGCTACTTAGTTTGCAGTAGGTATGGCACAAATGCTCATGTCACAGTGCTTGTGGCTGCTGCTCAGTGCTGGCAGCTCCTGCAGTGGATATAATGACTCAAGCCTCAGTCACAGGCAAGTCCCCTATGAGTTTTAGTAAGCAAAAGAGACGTTCATGTCTTGAGCTGTAATTATCCATTCAAATTCCTGCAATTAATGTCAGAGATAATAACTTGATAGTTATTATTAAATATAAATGTGGATAGTCCTGAGATGCCCCAGTGTAGCTGTCTATTAATTTTGAGTGGAGACATCAGCTGGCTGAGGTCTTGCCTCATGACTGTGTGTGCGCATGCGTGTGTGTGCACGCGTGTGTGTGTGCACGCATGTATTTGAATGTAACACTTAGACAGCCAGAGCAATGTATTTTGGAATTTTCTATCCCCTGTTGTCTTTGAGGGGCATGAGGATCAAGCAGACCTATCCTCAGGCTAGAAGAGGTCTGCCTGGTGGCAGTGAGGAGGAGTAGAGAGAACACAGTTGCTCGCATCAGACAGACTGGGTTCATATTCCCACCCTGACCTTTGGCAAATTTCTCAACTTTGTGAATTTGTAAAGTGGGTCTTAGAATGCCTGTCTCACAAGATTACGTAAGGTGATGTGTGGGAAGTTCTGTACACAGTGTCTAGCAGTTTCTAAGTGACGCAGGAATGGTTAATGAACTGTTGAGGAGGAACTGGTAATGTTACCCAGTAGGTAGGGGCTTGTGGAGGGACTTCTTCCCAAAGGCCAGCTTTGGAGGCAGTCATGGGCTGCCAGCCATGTTTCCAGGGCTCAGCTGCCTGCAGCTGGTCCTGATGCCCCTGGGATGGCTTTGTCCGGACAGTCCACATAGCACCCAAAGGCCTCTGGGTCTGTGGCATACTCAGAAGCCTTCTTGTCTCTGGGAAGGGGTCTGGCAGGACCCACTTCTGGGGACAAGGATTCTGGGCAGGTGGGCCAAGACAGATACTTAGGACCCTTACTGAAGAGTAAAACGGAGATAAAACTACCAGAATTTGGGCCCAGGTCTCAGCAGAGCATAGCCATGCAAGCAGAACTGGGGCCAAGATCAGAGGCAAGTGCTGGATGGTGAGTCCAGGCAGGATGGGTCCTCAAAAACTCCTCCCGATTAGATCCTGAGCTCTTTAAGGGAGGCATATTGTGTGTTAGAAAGCAGGTGCTGGGCCAAACTACCTTCGTTCAAATCCTGGTTCTGCCATCTACCTGCTTTGAGATTTTAGGCAAGATACCCCTCCTCTCTGTGCTTCAATTTCTTCTGTGAAATGGGAGTGATAATCATATCACTTATCTTGCAGTCTCTTTGGAGGATTGAATGAGTTCATTTATGTAAAGCACTCAAATCTGTGCTTGGTGTTCAGGAAAGGTTTAGAAGGTCTTCTGTGCACCAGGCACTGTTCTAGGCTCCAGGAACGTGGCAGAAGACCAAATAAAGTTCCTTCTCTTGTGGAGCTGATGTTCTCCCGGTGGCAGTGGTGGTGGTGGTAGGAGGGGTCCGACAGACAATAAACAAATATACAAATGAATTTATACTGTTAAAGGATAATCTGTAGGGCAGGTAGGTAGGGCAAGAGGGTTGAAGAGGGGAGATATTTTAGGTAAAGTGGTCAGGGAAAGCTCCTCTGGCTAGAAGACTTGAAAAGAAGCATGGGTAATTGAGAGAGTCGTGTGCACATTAGTTTTGTAGACTAAAGAAAGAGTAACTGGGACACCCTGAAGTGGGAGCATGCTTGGGCATTGAAGGAACAGTAGGAAGACCAGTGCGGGGCATGAGTGGAAGGATCCAGCAGGATAGTGGGGGATGAGCCTGGAGAAGGGGTTGGAGCATGTCACACAGAGAGTCGGGGTGAACCACAGTGAGGACATTGGACTTATTATAAGGGAGATGGCATGCTTCTGTGGGTGGCAGGCAGTGAAGCAGAGCTGTGCAGGTTCGTTTGGGGTGTACTGATAAATGACCTTTCTGGGCAACGAGTGGCCAGGAGACTGGTGATGGGGGAGCAGTGGAGCAAAGTTCAATGCTACTGCCATAGAACAGGCAGAGAGAGTGGTGACTTGGATGAGAGAAAAGCAGTCGTGGGTGAACAGTACTCATTTTCTGCAGGTAATTTGAAGGTAGAGCAGAGGATGACCCCAGCACCTGTGATCTGAGCAGCTGGAAAGATGGAGTTACCATATCCCTCTGGATCTGAAGAAGGTGGAGCAGGGGGCAGGAGAAGGTGCTGAGGGGAAAGCATCCCTTCTGCTTTGGATGTGTTACATTTGAGCTGCCTCTGAGATGTCTAATTGAGGTTTGCCAGGAAACTTATTCGGGGGAGAGACTGGAACTGGAGGCGTGGGATGGGGACGTTGTCAGTGGTGTGTGGGCAAGTTCACCTGGGAAGTGAGAATGGAGAGAGGGATTTCTGGGGACTCATCCCCGGGGTACCCCAAAGTGGGAGGTCAGAAAGATAACGAAGTCCTCCCAGGAGGTTGGGAAGGAATGGACAGTGAGGTGTGGCGGGGGGAACCAGGCATGAGGGGTCTGGAAGGCAGTGGAACGCATGTTTCCAGAGCGGAGTAGAGATCAAACGGGTCACAGGCTGCTGGAGGCCCAGTGGAGTGAGAACTGAGGTTGACTGTTGATGTGGGGTTGGGGTCATTGTTGACCTCAGTAAGAGGGCATCAGTGGAGCCGTGGGGATGAAAGCCCAGTCAGGGCAGGCTCAAGGGAGGATGGGAGGAGAGGAAGCCGATAATTGGAATTCCAGCATCTGGAATGGTGTGCAGTTGAGCAAGAGAACTTTTTTTTTTTTTATATTAAATCATAGGGCAAATAACCGGTTTGTGTGCTGCTTAGAATGATCCCGTAAAGAGGGGATGATGGTAATGCAGGGGAGAGAGGCAATTGACAGGAGCTAAGTCCTTGAGTAGACAATAGAGATGGACCTGTGTGTCCCAGGGAGGGGCTGGCCTTAGACAATAGCTCACACCCCCCAAAGGAGGCCCTGGAGTTGGCTGGGTGTTTCCTGGGTGGGGAGAGACTGCCGTGACACAGTGAGTTCTGCAGAGAATGTTGGAAGACTTGTTCCAACGCTAAATTCTTTTTATAGCCTCAGATTTCTGGTCTTAGACATACAGCGAATTTGATGAACTTATTACCGGAAACCAGACAGGGCAGCCTCTAAGAGCAGCTGCAGGAAATTCTTGGCTTCCAAATTATGCAGTTGTCCATCAACAGCTCAATTAATGCTCTCAGGCAGCCGTGGGTTCATCAGCTGTGTTTGCATTAAATAGGGTCAGGGAGAAACCCTCAGGAAAATGAATGAGATGGAAGTCCACTGTTGGGTTTATTTTCAGTTGTTCTGGGCAACTCTTATAAGGGTGGCATCTTGGGCCGCTTTATTTCAGTGTTGCTGAGAATTGACAATCTGAGAGGCCCTTCAAATAATGGACAACTTCCTGAAGCTTCAGGGACACAAGTCTTGCTTTTTTTTTTATTAGAAGGAAGGCAGTTTCTCTTTTTCAGGAATCCTGAGTTGTAGGAAGTTTCTGTTCACCAGCCCTAATTATGGCTTATAATAACCTTGCAGGCCAGCTGGGTTAGCTAGTGTCATTGTCCTCAAACAGAACATTTGGCGATTTTGCTGTGGGTGAGAATGCCTCTCTCTGTGTTTCTGACATTGTTCTTTCTCACTGCAAGCCAGACCTCCCTTCTATGTCCTTTTATTTTACAGCCCTAGTGATGGTCTTGGTTGGTGTCTCTGATCCTTGGGTCTTTGACTCAAGGGGTCTCTAGCTGTGGTATTCTTAGCTCTGTCCTATCAACTGGACTCGGGCCTCTGTGTGTCCTACCTACACACCTCTCTCAATACGGCTGCTGAGTTTCTGGCTGCCAGTCCTATAGTCTGATTATAGTCCCAGGCCCCACCTAAGCCCTGATGAGATCCACCTGACTGTCTGGATCAACCTCCTACCTATATTGAAATTCTATACTGGGCCAGGCCTTCTGCTTGACAGAGGGACCAAGAGATGTCTGTGACAGTCCCTGAGGGGGATCACAGGACAGTAGGGAGACCAGCCACAGGGAGAATTCAGAGAGAGAGAGCTTTTTCAGGGATCTGCGACAGTAGGGAGACCAGCCACAGGGAGAATTCAGAGAGAGAGAGAGCTTTTTCAGGGATCTGCGACTCCTGGGATGGGGCTGGGGCTGGGGCTGAAGAGCACTGGAGATGGAACTGGGGAGGAAGCAGGCCAGAGTCTGGACCTCTGGCTGAGGGCAGTGGGGAGCCACTGAAATTTTAAGAAGGCAAGTGACATGTCAGACTTGCATTTGAGATTTGCATGCAAGAATCTCTCTGGCTTCTGCTGCCTCCAGGAGTGTAGATTAGAGGGGGCCAGAAGACTGGTGAGCAGGCTTTGTTCATCTTTGCCTCTGCCTGAGCCAGGGAGGTAGCAGAGGGTATATGACGGCTGACATCAAAGAATGTAAATGCACTCCATTGGCAGGACTTGCAACTTGGCTTTAGGACATGATGCCACTGAGATAACTTGCACAAATCCAATTACTTCTAGTCCCCATACAAATCCCTTACTCTCCCAATCACATGGGCTGAGCAGCCGTGTGACTTTAAATATTGCCTCTCGGGGCGCCTGGGTGGCTCAGTGAGTTAAGGCTCTGCCTTCAGCTTGGTCATGATCGCAGGGTCCTGGGATCGAGCCCCGAATCCCATCTGCTCAGCGGGGAGCCTGCTTCTTCTTCTCTCTCTGCCTGACTCTCTGCCTACTTGTGATATCTCTTTCTCTCTCCCTGTCAAATAAATAAATAAAATCTTAAAAAAAAATAAAAATAAATATTGCCTCTCCCTCCTAGAAATATTCTCTCTTTGTAGAGATTGGGGGATAGGATTATCTTCCTTTGTGGACTCTTGTGCACCAGAAATCATGACTCCAGTCTATGGGAGGTTGAGATAGAACAGAAGAGGAAGCTCACATGCTGTTTGCTTGGTGAGAGGCAGTAGCATATGACATTGGAGAGCACGAATTTTGTACCTAGACTACCTGGATTTGAACTCCAGCCCCTCCACTTATTAATGATTCTGGGTGAGTAACCTACCCTCCCTATGCCTCAATTTCTCCATCTCTAAAACAAGGATAATAATTGTAGCCTATTTTATGATATTACCATGAAGATTAAATGAAATAATACCTGTAAAATAGAACAGGGCTTGGCAAGCTAGGATTTAATACATTGTAGCTATTATTATTGGTGACTTGAAACATTTCAGGACAGGAGGCAAGCATGAAATGCTACTCAATGGCAAAGTAACTACAAAGAAACCCACCAAAATAGTCCTTCCCCACTGGGGTACCAAAGAGGCAGGGCACGGCCCATAGACTATTTAAAAATAGCTAATAGAAAGTGCACATTAGTCTGGGGCGAGTATCACAGGCTAACCAGGATATTGCAGTACACTGTGGTTATAACAGTGGTAGGAACAAAGTGCTTTGGGAAAATAGGAAGACATCAGTGCTGTTCCTGGTGGGAGGGCTGGGAACAGGCAAGGAGGTTAATCAGACTCCCACACTCCTTCCCAGAGACCTGCCTCACCCACCTGTGACTGGATGGACCACCTCTGGCCAGCTCCCACTTTGCTCAGCTATTGAATGTCCTGGGGTCATTGTCTAAACCTTTCCATTTCACTTTCTAGATTGACTGGATAATGGGAAGGTAGGGGGAGAGATGGCAGTATCAAAGAACACAGTAACCTGTAGCTGGGTCTATGAAGGGGTGCCCAAACTACATAAATGCTTATGGGATCTTTTTTCTTTATTAAAAAAAAAAATTTTTTTTTAAATAAGTAAGCTCCATGCAGGGCTCAAACTCATAATCATGAGATTGAGACCTGAGCTGAGATGAAGAGTTGATGCATAACCGACTGAGCCACTCAGATGCCCCTATAGGATCACTGAAAAGAAGTCATCGTATTTTTATGTTTCTACAAAGAGGCATTGGCTCAGGAAGCTCAAATGCTGATTTAGCCCATTATATTAGCTGCCAGAGAGGGTGCCCCATGGAAAAGAGATGGCTTGAAGGTTAGGGAGAGAGAAAGGGCAGAGAATTCTCTGGCATGGTGGGTCTACCAAGAGCAGCAAGCATCCCTACCGGGGGTAGAGGGCTCCGTGGTTAAAGACCTCACCTGACCCTCCCTCCCAACAGCCCCAGGGAGCAGGGGAGGGCAAAGGGAGGGGGCATTGCATTTTATGAGAATTTGAGAAAGCATGATATAAAATATTAAGAAAATCTTACTTTATTCATGAAATGAATGTGATTCTCTCAAGTGTTAAAAATCTATCAGGGATCCCAGATCCTATATTATCCTATATTATCAAGATTCTAATTTGACAGATGTGAAAGAGGCTCAGGGAAGTTGTGTCTCGGGTACAGTACATAAAGCTTTTGGCAGCAGAGCAAGGACTGGAAGCCAAGTTGCGTGACCCCAATACCAGGGCTTTTCCAAGGACAGCCTATAGCCAGGTTCCTCAGCCTGTACTATTTGATGGATTCTTTGTTGTGGGATCTGTCCTGGGAATTGCAGGATGTTTGGCAACATCTCTGACTTCCACTAGATGCTGGTAGAATGGATACCCTTTCCCCTCTCTCCTTCACCCTCTCCAATCCCTATAAGCCCTCCCCAAATTATCCTTTTTTATGATTTTATTTATTTATTTGACAGGCAGAGATCACAAGTAGACAGAGAGGCAGGCAGAGATAGAGAGAGGAGGAACCAGGCTCCCCGCCAAGCAGAGAGCCCCATGCAGGGCTCTATCCCAGAACCCTGGGATCACAACCCAAGCTAAAGGCAGAGGCTTTAACCCACTGAGCACCCAGGCGTCCCCAAAATTATCCTTTATATCATCTATTTCCCCAAGGGACTCAGGAGTTACAAGGACTTTTGTAACCTGACTGGTTCCTGGGAACTCAGCGGTGCTTGTCTACTATCAGGGATGATGTTTGACTCACGGTTTTGCCTTGGCCTGAGTGGAACTGGGCACCATGGATGTGGGATTGGCTGAGAGCCAGGGTAAACCTGAGTTCACGTGAAGATGGTGGTATATACATGCAATGGAGTATTATCCATAAAAAAGAATAAAATCATGCCATTTGCAACAACATGGATAGAGCTAGAGAGTACAATGCTAAGTGAAAAAAATCTGAGAAAAGCAAAAACCACATGATTTCACTCATATGTGGAATATGTGGAATTTAAGAAACAAAACAAAAGAACAAAGGAAAAAAGAAACAAACCAAAAAACCAGACTCTTAACCATAATGAACAAACTGAGGGTTACCAGTGGGGAGGTGGGTCAAACAGGTGATGGGGATCAAGACTGTGCTTATTGCGATGAGGACTGAGTAATGTATGGAATTATTGAATCACTATATTATACACCTGAAACTAATATAATGCTGTGTGTTAATGATACTGGAATAAAAATAAAAGAAAATTAAGGGACTTTATTTACCAAAAATTTGAGTTCATGTGATGTCAGGGGTTCAGAATGTTTTCTATCTTGCTCAAAACCTTCGATCAATGGAATTTACCTTTTGGCATCTGTTCTGGTGACTATTGGTATATAACAAAACACTCCAAAACTTAGTAGTTTAAAACAACCATTTTATGATTCAGTGGATCAGGAATTGAGACAGACACAGAAGGCATGGTCTGTCTCTGTTCCATCGTGCCCCGGGAGGGTCTCAGCTGGGAGCACATGAAGGCTGGGTGATTCTTGACTGGGGGCTGGAATCATCTGGAGGCTCATTCACTCACACGTCTGATGCCTGGAACGACTAGAAGACAGACTGCCTCTCCGCGTGGTGTGGGTGCCAGCAGACAGCCTCCATGTGGCTGAACTTCTTACACAGTGGCTCCAATACCACATGCGAAGGCTCCAGCCCACAATCAGTTGCCTTCGATCTAGCCCTGGAAGTCATATAGCCTTGCTTCTATGACACTCTATTAGCTGAAGGAGTCACCAGTCCACTCAGATTCAAAGGGAGAGAACATTTCACTTTTCCATGGAAGGAGTGGCAAAGAGTTTTGTGGCCATTACCGAGGTATAATTCACATACTAAGTTATTCACCCACTTCAAGTGTACAATTCAGGGGGTTTTAGTATATTCAAGAGTTGTGCAATCGCCATCATAATCAATATTAGACTATTTTCTTTACCTCAGAAAGAATTCCCTTATCCATTAGCAGTCACTACCCATTTCCTCCAGGATTCCTGTTCACTCTGCCCTAGGTAACCATCAATCCCTTTTCTGTCTTTATTGATTTGTCTATTTTGGACATCTCATAGACATGGAATTGTATAATATGCAGTCTTCTGCGACTGATTTCTCTCATAACATCATATTTGTAGGGTTCCTCCATGTTGTAGCACATGTCAGCTCTTCATTCCTTCTCATGGCTGAATAATATTCCATTGTGTGTACACCACAGTTCTTTACCCACTCAGTGCCTGGTGAGGGTCTTCTTTCTGGTTCATAGATGGCCAACTTCTTGCTGTATCCTCAGATGATAAAGGAGCAAGGGAATGCTCTGGATTCTGTTTTCTAAGGCCATTAATTGCATTCATGAGGGTTCTGCCTTCCTGACCTGAGCACCTCCCAAAGGTCCCATCTCCTATTGACATCATGTCAAGTTTTGGGGGACACAGACTTTTAGGCGTAGCAGCATCCACGCATGCTGTTCATTCAGTGAGTGTTGGCTGTGTACGTACTGTAGTCAGGCATCCCACCAAATGCTGGGAATATAATGGGCAACAAAAGCAGGCGTGATACCTAACTTTCTGAATATATAAGTCCAAGGGAGAACAGACATTTGTCAAATAATGACTCAAATGGTGGTTATTCACAAACTGAGAAGGGCTATGATTGAGGTTGTGTAACAGGGAGGTTTAAGCTGGCTTGGAGAATCTGGGAAGACTTCCCAGAGGAAGTGATATTTGAGTGGAGGTTGAAGGGATGCATAGGAGTGTGGTAAGTGAAAGCAAGTGATATTTTTGGGGGGGAAGGAGAGCTAGGGTAGAGGATAGTATTCAAGACAGAGGAAGCTTTGTAAACAAAGAACCAGAGACTGAAAGGAGCAGAGCAAGGTGACGTGAAGTAAGGTCCCCAGCATTAGATGAAGTGCGGCCCCTTTCTGAAGGTGGAGTCTGGTGTGACTGCACCTGCTGCACACTAGAAGCTGGCCCTGGGTTTCTCCTTGGCCTACAAAGTTTTGACCTCACAGCATTCGAATGCACAAGAATCAGAGCAGTGCTGAATTTTCTCCCACAGCTTCCCTTTGAACAAAGCCAAGTCAGATTACACTGGTTTTCAAAACAAAACCTGAACATTTGAGGAAGAGATGGGCAAACTGATACTGCCTTTGTTGTCGTGTTTTGTCCTCTCCAAACCCACTGGATCTGTGCTGTTACTGCCTTTGGGAATGCTCACCATAGCAACAAATAGGTTTGTTTCGGGTCATTCCTCTTAGTAATCATATTCTGTGCCCAGACACCTTATAGATCACAACTAAAATTAACATTTAGTGGACAACAGGAATGGCTCACTAGTTGTTTCTCTTCATTGCAGGTAGGTCAGCGCCTGTGTTCTAGCATTGCCAGGCCAGGAAGGTGAGCTGAGAAGTTGGTCTTTTCCCTGTAAGTGGTGGTCACAGAACACCTAATGTGTGCCTTAGGTGCACACTTAGGTCCATGCTGCACTCTGTGTGGGGTTTAGAGTCAGGAAAGACATCATCTTCGTTCCCATCCACCCACTCCCCAGGAATTTGCCATCAAGTAAGGAAACTCTATTTCATTAAAAAAATTAAATACCAAAGTAAGTTCTTCTGTAATTACAGCACAATTCAGAGGTGAGATGGACATGTGTGGGCCAGAGGATTGAAGAAGACTGGCTTGCATGGGGGTTTGAGTTGACATTGGGGGATGGGTGGGTAGGATTTGGATGGGTGCTGGGAAGGAAGGAAGGCTTCCAGGTAGAAGGGACTGCATGAGCAAGGGCTCTGCAATGGGAAGGACATAGTTATACCGGCGACAGTGAGGAAGTGGAGCTGAATGGAGCAGAACAGAATGCAATGGTTTCGGTCAAAAATAAAACATTCAGTAACAATCCTTTACATTTGTACAGTTTACATTTAAATAATGTAAAAAGAATGGCCATTCATAGAGAGGTAGTATGGCACAGTGGTTAAGAGCGTAAGCTTTGGAGCTAGATTCTTCTTTAACTGTTAACTGAGCCCTTACTATGCGCTAGGCACTGTCTATTGGACATATATCATATATCATATATATTGGACATATAAATGTAACAAAACAGGAAAAAGTTCCTGTTACGGAATTTATTATTTTATTTTTATTTTTACAGATGTATTTAATTATTTGAGAGAGAGAGTGAGCGCACAAGCAGGGGGAGTGGGAGAGGGAGAAGCAGGCTCCCTGCTCAGGAGGGAGCCCCACTTCGGGGCTTGATCCCAGGACCCTGGAATCATGACCCAAGCTGAAGGCAGATGCTTAGCTGGTTGAACTACCTAGGTGCCCATAAGTTTCTGTTATGGAATTTAAATCCAGTGAGAGAGACAGATGAAAAAAGTAAATAGGTATATGATATAAACAATATTCATATAGATAACATGTATGTTATACACATGTGCACACACATATGTCTCATATTAGATAATGAAATATGCTATGGAGAGTAATAAAGCAAGAAAGAGGGATCTGGTGTGCTGGATCTAAGTCCCTACTTTGCTACTTATGAACTGTATGATCTTGTGCAAATTACTTAACTTTCCAGCATCTCAGTTTCATCATCTGTAAAATGGGAATAATAATAGTCCTTGCTCATAGAGAAGTGAAGCTTCCGTGAGTTAATGTGTTAGCACTGAGCGCTGTACCAGGTGATGCTCTACGAATGTTGGCTGTGCTGTGTGCCCAGCTCTCCTCTAGGCTCTGGGGGTGCAGGGGTCATCCACACAGATCCAAGTCAGTCTCTGTTCCCCATGCAACCCCCCGGCACTCCCAAGTCTAGTCTTTTTACAGAGCCTAGCACGTCCTGATTTGATCCTGTGAAGGGGGAGTGGTCCAACTGTATTATCAGCTCCTCTTGCTACTGAAAACACTGCAGCTTGAGGAGTAAGCAGGTAAATGTTCTAGAGAGCAAGCTGGAAAGGGATAGGGGCTCTGATTTGATTCCAGTTATATCGTGCTGCTACTCAGCATATAAGAATTGCTCCTTTCTGGGGCACCTGGGAGGCTCAGTCGGCTGAGTTTCAGACTCTTGATCTCAGCTCGGGTCTTGATCTCAGGGTCCTGAGGTCAAGCACCGTGCTGGGCTCTGTGCTGAGCATAGAGCCTACTTTAAAAAAAAAAAAAAAGTTCCTTTTTGATCCCCACTTTCTCTGGCCTGGGAAGTTAACATTAAACTTAAAAAACTAAAAATGCCTGTTGGGATTGCGGAAGAAAAGATACTGCTGTATTTGGTTAGCTTATTCTGGAGCGTGCTTGCAGTCCCTTGATTTGGTTTGGGGACCTCTGAAAGAGACATACTTTGGTGGTGGGCAGACACTGAGTGGGACGTGAAGGAGGAAGATAGAGAACAAAACAACAATACAAGATAAAATAAGACAGGAGTTGTGTCAGGCAGGTTCTCCTAGGGACGTAGGATGGCTCTGGTCAACGGCACAAAGCCCGTGGACTCCTGGTGGGGCCACTGCCTGTTCCCTGTAAGTGCCTTTGGGCAAATTTGAAAACCCAAGAATTGCTAATTAGAGACAAAACAGAAACTCATAATCACTGGAGGTCCCAGACGGAGCTGGACATTTCTGACATCTTGGGCATGAAGATGTGTATCTTCCCCAGTGAGCAGAATGAAAAGCCTGTGTAGACAGATGCCAACATTGCATCAGTCCTAAATCCTATGGAATGCAGCCCTGAAGGTCCAAGCTCCAAAGATCTATGCTCTGACTGCGAAGGCGGGTCGATAAAGAGGTGCAGGAGTCAGAGCACTGAAGTTCTTTCCAGGGAAGCAAAGGGAAGTGGGACCTGGCTCAAGTGAATTTGAAGTAAGTTTCTGCTGATCTTGGAACTTCCCCTAAGCTGGCCACCCAAAATGGTCCACCTAATTCTGTTAGAACACCTCATTTCTATCCCAGCCTTTCCCAACACCTAAATTCCTCAAAGTCCACGAAGTTGAGTTTCCTCTTGCAATGTTTCTATTCTGAAGCCAGTGCCCAGAGTCAAGGACAGAAAGAAAATAATGTGTATTTTAAAAGATGGGTCAAATTTAAATTCAAGCATTTTTATTTTATTTTACATTTTCTCTGGATTTCACACTATTAAACCACATCACCATCTCCTAAGTTGTTTATACACAAATGATATGCTCCAAAGTGAAGACTGGCCTGGGGCCCCCTGGGTGGCTCAGTTGGTTAGGCATCTGCCTTTGGCTCAGGTCATGATCTCAGGGTCCTGGGATGGAGCCCTGCAGCAGGCTCCGTGCTCAGTGGGGAGTCCGCTTCCCCCTCTACCATTACCCCCTTCTTGTGCTCTCTCCCTTTCCCAAATAAATAAATTTTTTTAAAAAGTGAAAACAGGCTTTTGCAGATTAGGATGTTTGTGTAGATCTTGACAAAGAAGATATGTCATCCGGGGAGGGAGGATGTCCCCTCTAGGACTCTCTGTTCTGTGAGCGTCCTGTCCTCTCCCACTTCTAATCCAGGCAGGAATTATTCCCTCTCTTAGGTATGGAAATGAGCCTAGAATACACTTATTCATCATTCATTTGTAAAGTAAATGAGTTTTCTATTCTGAAATAGCAGGTGTAATTAATTCAGTATAAATCTGAGAAAGCAAGGTTGGAATAACAGAAGAAGATGATTAGGTAACCATGACACATTAAGTATAATAATTAACAAGCCATCAGCTAGTTCACAAAGGGAGGATTCTCAACAAACTGTGCATGGCACTCCTGTTATGGATTTCTTTCACATTTATAGAATTTCCATGATAATTTATGAGTATGCTCCTAGATCGTGTCCATCTAAACAAGATTCTGGATAATTTAAAACACCTAAGTTAAGTACAAAGGACTTCAGTTCCCCCAGGGCCTGTGTCTTCTGGCTTTTGTGCCAGTGGACACTTTGTGTCCACTTTTTTTTTTTTTTTAAGATTTTATTTATTTGACAGAGATCACAAGTAGGCAGAGAGGCAGGCAGGCAGAGAGAGAGAGAGGAAGGGAAGCAGGCTCCCCGCTGAGTGGAGAGCCTGATGAGGAACTCGATCCCAGGACCCTAAGATCATGTCCTGAGCTGAAGGCAGAGACTGTAATCCACTGAGCCACCCAGGCGCCCCTCATGTCCACTTTTAACAGCTTCCTAGTTAGCAAGGTGTTTTTTTTTTTTTTTTAAGATTTTATTTATTTATTTGACAGAAAGAGAGATCCCAAGTAGGCGGAGAGTCAGGCAGAGAGAGAGGGGGAAGCAGGCTCCCTGCTCAGCAGGGATGATGAAGCAGATGCGGGGCTCGATCCCAGGACCCTGAGATCACGACCTGAGCTGAAGGCAGCGGCTTAATCCACGGAGCCACCCAGGCGCCCCAGCAAGGTTTTATTTCACTAAGCAGGCACTTATCTCTTGAAGTCATCAAGGCAAGAGCACTGTAATTAACAAGGGGCAGAACGTTTTTATTTTGCTCTCTCAGTGTGTGGGGAAGACGAGGTTTCCCAGGGAGACACTTCGGGGTCATTGGCAGTTGACCAGTATCTTGGATGAGAATACATCACTGATTTCCAGGAGTTCCAAAGTCAGAGGGCTGGCTGAAGCCCTGGTGATCATTTGCTCTAACATGCCATCCCTGTCCTCCACGATGTCCCTGACAAGACCATCCACCCACTCTGTGACGGAACAGATCATTTTCCTTCATCTGATCTTGGCCCCCCAGTTATCCCTTCTGTGTGTCCTGGGTCCCCAGATCTTATCATACAGTCATGTTTCAAGATCTTATTGGTGGAATTCGTTTCAATGAGGAACATATCCCAGTGAAATAAAAAATGATGGTCGTGGATACTATAAAATCAAGAGTATCGTGGGGGAACTTCAGAAATAAATTTGTGTCTTAGCTTAGATGGGACCTTTAAGAAAAGCCATCTCTAGTACTTATAAAACCTTGAAACTCCTTTAGGAAATATCTATCTCATAAATTCACAGTGATGAGCTTTAAGGTGTAATTAAGTTTCACTTTTAATTCAGGTGACATTTGTTTTTGCCAGGCCCTGGGATCAATCAGGAGACTGCAAAGAGAAATAAGTCATGGTCCCTGTCCCGGGTCTACCTGGAAGGCAGATGAATAAACAGACGACCATAATACAGCATACTGGGAGATTCCTCAAAAGAGGAACAAAGGGGGAAGGAAATTCAGATGAGGGCGCATTCGTTCATCCAGGTACGGATGGTCAGGGAAAGCTAAGAGGTAGCCTTATTGATGTTGGAACTTGCTGTGTCCTGGCGCGTCAGCGGGAGCTGTCCGGATTTGGCGAAGAAGCAGGAGCAGGGGAAGAGGAGGGGGCCAGAGTGAGAATGCACTGTGATAATGCGCACGGAGATGCCTTCTCTTCCTTTTCAGTAGAGATGCTTTCGGGCTCAAGGTGCTGCAGTGAGTGCCTGGAGCACGACTACCCCTCCTGCCCCTTCCCGCGTCTCCTGGGAAGTCGTGCATGTTTTCCACTTACGGTGGATCTGCGGCTCGGGGTAGGGGAGGCTTAGCTTGCCGAAGGACCGAGATGCACCTAGAGTCGTACCTCCTCTACATCTCAGTTAGTCGAAAGTTCAGAGCTCCCCTTAGTAACCGCAAGTGCAATGTTTTTTGGATCAGCCCGTGACCTTTCTGCCATATCTAGAGTTCTCCCAGGAGGCCACAGGTCACCTTGAGGGCTACCTCCCTGGAGGGACTTGGAAAGTTCCTTGACATTTGAAAGTGAATTTGCCAGCAATCCCCTTGGAGCAGAAGGTTCACTTGTTGTTTCTTTGATCGCGTGACTCCCCCTGGTGGTTCTCTGTTAGAATAGCATCTTCGTGGAGGTGCGGGAGAAAAGGATTTAGAATTCATCTTTGTCACAAGTTGGCGCAAATAGCAGTTCTTGCTCACTTAGTGCTGTTTAATGTGGGAGGGGACAGTACAAGTGAGCTCACCTGCATATGACAGGGCCCATTTGATGGTGCACTTGGTTGAGTCGGGGACTTCAGGGTGTCACTGGTTTAGGATACATCCTTTCTGGCCTCCTACAGAGTCCTTGTCCCCCAGATATGGACCTGAAGCTGGATCCATTGTCTTTAGAAGACCACTGTTAAAAAGCACACTCACGTTTTGGGTTAGACAGAGAGGGATAGTCATCATATGGGTAAAGAATAAAATCACATTTATTGAGCACCTGTTGTCTGCCAGATACTGTTATAGGCTCCTTCCCATATCTTCCCTATGCTGATGTTCCTGGGATAAAAATGATTTCAGACCCAGGCCCACTTCCCTGTAAGGTCATTTGCAGTCTTTAGACTATGGACGCTGATTTCAGTTCATTAAACCCAGTTGCCATGTGTGTAGTCTACTCCCATGAACAGAGCAGCTCAGATGTTTTTATTATATTTAGGGCTGGACAAAATTAAGGATGCCTCCTTTGTGTGGCATCACACAAAGTGTATAGTTTTCAAGTGTATAGTCAAGTGTATAGTTTCCTCTTTTATAACCAATTACCATAAACAGAAGTTTAAAACAACATACATTTATTATTTCCCAAGTTTCGGTGGGTTGGGAGGTCCCACTGCTGAGGATCTCATGAGACCACAGTCTAGGTGTGGGTTGGAGAAGTGTCTGCTTCTAGCTCATCCAGGTTGCTGGCAAAATTTATTTCTGTACAGCTTTCTGAAGACTGGCATTTTGCTGGCTTTCAGCTGAAGGCTGCCTTCAGATCCTAGAAGCTACCCACTGTTCTTTGATATGTGAATTTCCTCAACATGGTGGCTTACTTTATCAAGCTTGCAAGGCAGATCCTTAACCTTAGGTAGGGCTTTGACCTGATTAAGCCAGGCCCACCCTCAATAACCTCCCCTTTGATTAACTCAAAATTAGCAGATACGGAACCCTAATTACATCTGCAAAATACCTTCATCTTTGTCATATTCTATTGGCTAGAAGAAAGTCACAGATTCTGCTTATAGTCAAACGAAGGAGATTATACAAGGCATGACCATGAGGGAGTAGGGATCCATGGGGGCCATCTTAGAATTCTGCCTACTGTAATAAGATTGTCTTTATCCTTTCTTATTACAGTATCACGAAAACTGTCAGTCCATGAAGACAGACTAGCCCATAGAGTTCCACTCTTCCTCAGTTGTTCAAAAAAAATTCAATATCTTGCGCTACCCGCTAGCACGTGCATTGTTCCACCTCTTGGCAGAAGCTGCCAAGATGTTCAGTTGCCCAGGTGTCCTCAGCTTCAGGGCTAGTAGTGTTTCCTTGGTCATAGGCCTTGTGCTATGTGGCTGAGTCTCTGCTGGCCTAACCAGGCTCCGTTACAAAATGTGAGTGTGGGTTATGGGAAATAGGGGTGAGGACTTTAGATTCTCTTTTTAAAAACTTTATTGAAATATAACTTGCATGCCATTAAAATTTATCCATTTTAAGCACACAGTTCAACGGGTTTTAGTACATTTATACATTCAAACCATCCCCACAAGGCAGTTTCAGAATAGTTCCATTACTATAAATGTTCCCTTGGGCCAATCGCCTTCAGTCTTTGCTCCTACTCCCCAGCTCCAGATCACCCCGGAACTGCCTTCAGCCCTACAGTTCTGCTCCCCCGCACCCCAAAATACAGAGATGGAGTCATGCACTATGTGGTCTTTGGTGCCTAGTGTCTTTTATCAAGCAGAATGTCTGTGCGGTTTGTGTTGCTGCATACCTGTTCCTCTGTTCCTCTTTATTACTGCATAGTATTCCTTCCAGGACTGGCTACATAATATGTGGCCCAGTGCAAAGTGCAAATGGCAGGTCCCTTATTCCAAAAGCAGGAAAAAGAGCCATTACAGTTTTTTAAACTGTACGACTTTCTCCTCTCTTCTGCAGTCTCTTTGTCAGCCTGTTGTGGTGTTTTTTATTTGCTATTGAGTGTTGGTACTGTGTTCCCTCCAGCATCGGGATACTGTGTCCCTGTGCACGTGGCCCACTAGCAGCTGGTTTGCCAGCTGGTTTGCCAGCTGCTAGTCCTGGATTAACATGCTGTGGCTTGGCTGGGGGAGTGAGTTGAGGCAGGCATCTCTCTTTTGCATGGGCCCACTGCCCCAGCCTATGGTGACAGGTAACCCCCAAGGGTTGCATTACCTCTCTGCTAGGATGTGCTAGGTACCTAGATCTGAAGCATGTTCCATTGGACTTCACTGACTGAACAAAATTCAAGGATAGATTTACTAGGAATTTCAAGACAGCGACCATAGAACATTGAACCATAAGTGTGGGGCCCTTCTAAGTGCGGGGCTGCGTTCCCATGAAGCTGGCCCTCATTCCACTGTGTATTCTATCATTTTGCTTATCCATTCACCAGATGATGGACATTTAAGGTTCTAGTTTGTGATCAATATGGGCATATGCCTATGAAAGTCTTCGTGTGGACATATGCTTTCCCTCCTTCTGGTGGATACCTGGGAGTATAATTGCTGGGTCATATGCTAAGTATGTTTTTAACTTTTTAAGAAACTGTCAAATTGTTTTCCTACGTGGCTGTGCCATTTTACACTTCCTTTAACACTATCTGAGGGTTTCTTCACATCCTCACCAACACATACCATCTGCTTTTTTTTTTTTTTTTTTTTCATAACCTTTCTGCTGGGGGTGTGTGTGGTGGTATCTCATTATGATTTTAATTTGCATTTTCTTAATGACTGGTAATACTGAACATCTTTTCATGTGTTTGTTTGCTATCTGTATATTTTCTCTGGTGGAATATCTATTTACATCTTTTCCCATTTGTTTTTAAGATTTTTAAAAAAGATTTGTTTATTTCTTTTGTGGGGGAAGGGCAGAGAGAGAGAATCTCAAGCAGACTGTGCACTGAGTACGGGGCTCTGTGCGGGGCTTGATATTATGAGCCTGAGATTATCACCTGAGCTGAAGCCAAGAGTCAGACACTTAACCACCTGAGCTCCCCGGACAACCCTCCTATTTGTTTTAAAGTTGGGTTGTTTGTCATCTTATTGAGTTGTCAGACTTCAAAAAAATATGCTCTGGATATAAAAGTCATCTAAGCTCTACAATTCACAATTTTCTCCTGGTCTGTGACATGTCTTTCTTTTCTTTTTTTTTTTAATATTTTATTTATTTATTTGAGGGAGAATGAGTGAGAGAGAGCATGAGAGAGGAGAAGGTCAGAGGGAGAAGCAGACTCCCCAAGGAGCTGGGAGCCTGATGTGGGACTCGATCCTGGAAGTCCTGGATCATGACCTGAGCCGAAGGCAGTTGCTCAACCAACTGAGCCACCCAGGCGCCCTGTCTTTATTTTCTTAATGGTGTCTTTTGAAGAGCAAAAATTATTAATTTTAGTGAAGTCTAAGTTATCATTTTTTTTCCTTTATGGTTCTTACTTTTGATGTAATCTGATTCTTTTTTATTATTCTCCAGGGAAGAAAATGGGGGCCAGACAGTCACCATTCTTTTACTTGATTTGGGGCACTGAAAGAGAGATTTCTCTTGATTATATTATAGAAACGCACGGAGAAAATGAATGTAATTTTTAGATTAACAGAGGCTTTGCGGCCATCCTCTGCCCTCCTCCCCATTGTGGGCCTGCTGCATGTACTTTGGGAGGGGTTCAAGGGTAGGGTAGGCTTAGGGGCGATGGAGAAGAGCCACAGCCTGACAGATACACTCTATGCACACAAAAAGGGAAAACATGTGGGAATTTCAGGGATCGGGGGATCCTCAGGTTCTGGATGAAGGATTTTTTTCTGCATGATTGTGTTAGGAGGGGAATGGTTAGAGGCGGAAGCTCTAGTTACTCTTTGTTTCAAAATCTAAGCACCATTCAAGGCTATTGACCAGATGCAACCTCATTTAGCTAAACACACGTGGACAGTAGATGCAATCCTTGTAATGTAAATGACTGAGAGATGACTCGGGACATTGTTAGATTCTTATTATCTTTCTGTTAACTTAAAAAATACTTACTGAACACCACATATACCAGGCACTGTTCTGGGCCCCAGAGATGCCTAAACAGGACAAAACAGACAACAGTCCTTGTTCTTGGGGTGTTCATATTCCGGGAGGAAGGAGACAGAAAAAACATAAAAATGAGGGAAAATGGGATGTGACAGAAGTGATTAATGTTGTGGGAAAAGATAGTAGGGGATGGGGGATCCCGGATGCTGGAGACATTTCATAGTATACCGGGTGGTGAGGGGAAAACTTAGCGAAGGGGCTGCTATTTGAGGTGGGGAGTACTATCTGGGGAAAGAGCAAGAAAGGAGACCCCAAGAGGTGGTATGCCCTTCATGTTCAAGGCCTGATGCAGAGGTCAGGTAGAATGAGCAAGGAGGAGAGGAAACAACAAAGCAGGAGGCAAGCCAGAGGGAAACAGAACCAGTTATGGAGTCCTCAGAAACTGGCAAGAATTAAACTCTTACAGAGAGTGAACTAGAAAAAATTTTGTGCAACTATAATATCTACATTTCTGTTCCCTTCAGGGGTATAATAGTTACATTTTCCTCAAATGATTTCCCCGAACAATATAACGAATTCAGTGTGTCATTGAATAATAGTTAACTTCGTAAAATGCAAAATGATAACGGTGTGGATAATAACACAGAACAAATGGATCTAAAATGTTATTACAGAGCTGCCAAAAAGAAGAAAATACCAGCCTATGTACAAATGAATAAAACCAAAATACAAAAAATGCATCTATTTTCTTTGAAATGGGTTTTAAATGGATTAATTAAAAACAGAGACTGTGGGAAATTACTAAAGATAATTTATTACAAAGGAGGCTATAAACGGGGAATCGCTCTCTTACCACGAGGACAGATTTGAAGAGCAACTCAAGAGGGTGTGCAATGCAATTATTAGATACAAATAAGATGCACGCTTAAAGATATTTTTACACATACCCGAGTAATATGGAGAAATGTGGATGGTAATTCAAACACAGTGTCTTCTGGTGCGGGGAAAGAGATGCAGCATGAACGTGCTAACTCTCCTTACGACGCTGGCAGGGCCCACCCTTGGTGGCTTGTGAACCCAGCTCATGGTCTATGAGAGAGGAAGAGACTTGGCAACAAGCTCTAAGTCAGAGGCAACATGACTCGACAGAAAAGGTGGGGAGTATGTGGCTTGAAACTCAAACTGATACTATCAGTTATTTAAATCAGAAAGGTCTCCAAGCTAGGGGGGGTCCTAAATTGCCAAAACTGGATCTTTCAATGTAAAGAAAAATCCGATTTTAATCTGACTAAAGTAGACCGAGAAGTAATTCAGGTGCAAATTGCCCTGTTTTTGCCTTCCCCGACCTTCACCTTCGCCCAGCTTCGTCACAAACTGTTGTTGGCGCCCTCTGGTGGCAGGACCAAGCCGCAGACTAGTGACCGGCAACACTCTGGGGTTAACATTCCCTGACAGCCCTTATATGATGAGGGATGCCTGGATCAACTTATCTCATGTAAAATCTAGCATTTCTCTTCGCTAAAGATGCGTATTACAGAGTTTAGTAAAATCACTCAAATGATATATTGGGTTTAAGAACAAATAAGCACAAAATGGGTTAAGTACAAAAATTTTGGTGGAACATTTCTCCGTGATAATAATAGCTAATACTTTAGGTTCTTACTACTCTTTTTCTTTTTAAGATTTTATTTGGGGGAGAGAGAGAGAGAGAGCCAGAATGAGCAGGGAGGAGGAGCAGAGGGAGAGGAAGAAGCAGGCTCTCCACTGAGGAAGGAGCCCAGTACAGGGCTCGATCCCAGGACCTTGGGGTCATGACCTGAGCTCAAGGCAGACAGGTAACTGTCTGAGCCACCCAGGTACCCCGAGGCTTTTACTATTCTAAGTGCTTCATATTTATTAACCCATTTAAGCCACACAACAACTCTATGAGGTCTATTATATTCCCATTTTACATAAGAGAAAACTGAGGCCTCATTTTCACAAAGTCACACAGCCTAGTGAGTGGGACAACTGAGATTTAACTCAGGAAGTCTTGTTCCAGACCCTGTGCTCCTAACCACAACCCCACATCATTGCTTATGTGGCTGAGCATACAAGTGGTTTTATGTGATGACTTGATCTCTAGCATTGACTAACATCCTTTAAATAACTTTTCAAAAGCAAAACAAGATGATGTATTTGTACATATATTTTTGTGTATGTATATATATGATTATATGTATGTATGCACACTCATATATATATATATAAAGCATATTTGAAGCAAAATATATTACCTAAAGACAGATACATAAAAGGGAGAACTATATATACAAACCTAGATAAAAACATGACTTTGACTTTAATTATAAGTTTAAAAAACAATTATTTATTTATGCTAGAGAAAGATGTAAGTATGAGTGGGAAGGGCAGAGGGAGAGTGGATCCTAAGCTGACTCCACACTGAGCATGGGGCCCAACACAGGGCTTGACCTCATGGCCCCAAGGTCACAACATGAACTGAAACCAAGAGTCAGGTGCTTAACCAACTGCATCACCCAGGTGCCCCATGACTTTGACTTTAAAAGAAAAATATTTGTAGATTTTTTTTTCTAGTGATGCACATATTCCCAATAATAACATTTGTTATCAATTTTTTGTTATCAATTATTTTAATGCTCTTTACATTGAGATTGATAATTGAGAATTCTGCATGTCTTAATTTCTATTAGTCTAAGCTTCTTGAGAGCAGATTTAGGGTATGATTCATCTCCGAGTGCTAGTAGTAGAGACTGTTTGCATTTGTTGAATGAATGAACAATGGAATGGACGAATCAATATATCTGCCAAACTTTTTACACGGTAATGAGTATTCACAATACTGATAGCAAAAGGTCCTGTAGTGCTGATGATTCACAACTCTCCTGACTACTTTATATACTCACCTTATCTGCAGCAACCTCATTAGGTAGTTACTATTATGCTCTTCATTTTATAGATAAGGAAACTGAGGCATGAAGGTTAGATAACGTGTTCAAGCTGGTAAGTGGCAGAGCTAAGATTCAAACCGGGCAGTTCAGTCCCGGAGGGCATGAGGTCAGCCACCGTGCCACATGACTCGTGTAGACAGACTCGCGCTGGCCTTGGCTGTGATGAGTGTGCTTATAGAGCTGCAAGGCTACATGCCCAGGGGCTTTCTCTGTGCTTTGTGCTTCTGTGGGAAAAGTCCTGGGCAAGGACTCCCTTCAGCTCTGGGAAACTCAGACTTCCCATCTCCTCCCCCCCCAACCAAACTCACTGTGCACTTCTCCCCATCCCCAACAGACCCCTATTCTGTGTCTCTGTCTCAGCAAGTGGCAATAACAGGCACTTGTCTGGGCCTCCTTTCTCCAGGGTTGTCCCTGTCCCATTCAGGTTCCACACAGCATTTCAGAGTGATTAAAAAAAAAAAAAAAAAACAAAGGATTTTTTTAAAAAAAAAATCAAGCTGTTTTACATTCACAGCAAAATTGCCTAGAAAACCAACACAACGTGGGTAAACCTATGTTAAAGTCAATAACTGCACACCTGCCCCCTCTGAGCCACTGTGTTGCTGGTGGAGAAAGGGTCACAACCATGCCAGTGGGACCCATTTTACCTAAAAGATTGCAGACCCCAAACAGCCCCCCTATACCCCTAGAAAGTCCCACAGTTCCCTACAAACATTCTTCAATCTTGCTTATCTTCTCTACCAGCCTTGACCCCACAACCTCCTCCAGCTGTGGCCTCGTCTCTATGGTCCTATTTAAAGCTAAAATTTGAAGTAGTTAGGTAGCTTCACCAGTGCCATTTCCTTACCCTGCAGTCTCTCTCCTATCTACATTTCCACTGGCTTCTGTAGCTCATTCTACTGAAATGGCTTTAACAAGTCTCTAGCGCCATGTCTTACTACACACAGTTACTTAACTTACCAGCAAAATCTACAAAAAATTTTAAATGTTTTTCTTTCTTTTCTTTTTTACTTTTCAAAAAATTTTTTAAATGTTGGTGAAATACACACAATATACAAATTGTCACCTTAATCATTCTAAAATGTACAGTTTAGTCATGTTAAGTACATTCACATTGTGCAACCAATCTCCAGAGCTCTTTTTGTCTTGTAAAACTGAAACTCTGTACCCATTGTTGTTGACTTGTATGACTGCCTTATATATGCTGGACTTTTTTTTTTGCTTCTCCTCCTGTACATCCTGGACATTAACCTCTTTTCAGATACATGATTTGCAAATATTTCTCACATTCTTTAGGTTGTCTTTTCACTCGGTTCATTGTCTTCTTTCACACACAGAAGTTTATAATGTTGGTGTAGTACAATTGATCTATTTTGTTGTTGTCGTTGCACAGGCTTTTGGTGTCATATCCAAGACACCATTGCCAAAACCAACATCATGAAGCTTTTTTCCTGTAGTCTCTTCTGAGAGCTTTGTCGTTATAGTCTAGCTCTTTGATCCATTTTTTTTTAAAGATTTTATTTATTTATTTGAGAGAGAGATGGTGAGAGAGAGCATGAGCAAGGAGAAGGTCAGAGGGAGAAGCAGACTCCCCATGGAGCTGGGAGCCCGATGCGGGACTCGGTCCTGGAACTCCAGGATCATGACCTGAGCTAAAGGCAGTCGTCCAACCAACTGAGCCACCCAGGCGTCCCTCTTTGATCCATTTTGAGTTAATTTTGCTCTGTGGTGTAAGACAAGGGTCCAACTTCACGTTTTTTGTGTGTTTTGTCAGTTTTCCCAGCGCGCCATTTGTTGAAAAGGCTTCACTCCCTCTTTTCTGAATCCTTTCTCTTCTACTGCTTTGTGACTCCTCTGCTCCTGCTTTGCCTCTTACCTCAAAGACTCTTCCTTCTCCATCCATATTGCTGGTCCCTCTTCTTTCTGACCTCTGATCTATGTAGGCTCAGTACGTGTCTCTTGCCCCCTCCCTTCTCTGGGTGATCTCATCCAACCCTATGGCTTTAAACAGTGCCACCCTCCCTGCTCCATTCTCTCTGTCCATCCCAGATCCTGGACTTTAGGTCCACACATCCACTTGCCATTTTCATGTTTTTATTCTGATGTCTAATAGACATCATACCTCACATCTATTGATTACCTCATAGAATTCTGCCCATTCTTTTTTCACTCCCTTCTTTGCTGATTCTCCCCCAAGAAAGAATATATATAGCAGTGAACATTTTTAAATACTACCCCCTCCCCCATTTTACTGCTGTAGTTTGGGTCTCCCAGCTGCCTGCCTTTGTAGCACCTGCTCTTTACTATGAAAGCACTTAGAATGTTAGCTGATTGTAATGGTTTGTTTCCAGTGATTGGCTCTCTCTCCAACTAAACTATTAGCACTAGGGTATGTGCCCACTTTATTTGAGGTTGAATCTCTAGTGCCCAGCATAATGTTTAGTCCATAATAGAGGCTCCAAAGGTACGCATCAATTGAACAAGTGAATTATTTGGCGGTGGGGTATGGGAGGTATACAGGTTAGGAGACCAGAGTCAGAGAGCCCATTCAGGAGTCTCTCTCGGTCAGAGGTAATAAATACCTGGGCCAGGGAAGTAGGAATATATTCCTTGGAAAGGAAGAAATGTATCATGAAACATGAAAGCAGAATCTATGGAATACAAATGTCTGGGGATGGAGCCGGAGGGACGAAGACGCAGGACACTGGTGCTGAAAGTAGGCTTCCAGGATGGGGCCAGGGACTTCTAAATCATGCTCACCAAAGTCATTTGTTCCCATGCTTTAGTACAGAATTCTCTTATTTTCTATGGAAAGTTCCCTATAGGCAGTTCCTGGGAAAGTGTACCGGTGTCCAACGTGTGAAGATTGCACAAGATATTTAAGTGTTGCTTGGGCAACTCTGTTCTCTGAGAGCTAACATGCATTTTCCGATCCCAAGTTATACCTTATCTCTTATGTCCAGTCTTTGAGCATTTGGTTTTGGAATTTAGTCTACGTTTTTTAGCTTTTTTTCTTTTTCCTTCACAGATGTATACACATCAGCTTAAGCTCAGCGAACTCTCAGTTGAGAGAGTCCCTGATTCCAACCCACATGATCGTTCCCATTTCTGTGTTGATTGTAGTAAGGTGATGAGACGTACGTTTCTAATCACTAGTTCCATCCTGTCACTTTCCCATTTTCTACACATTTACTTGACATAATAAGGGCAAAATGCAGTAAAATATTCAAATAAGTGCATAAACAATCTCTCTTTAATGGATACAAGTGGGGGTGCTGCTAAAATTGAACTATCAGTTGAAAGCTGGCATGACAACTTGAACGGTTTGCTTGTTGGATGATATACAAGAGATCCCCCGCACTGAGGGCACCTTTGCTAAGCAGTGCCCTGCTAGAAGGGAGTGAGAGAGTGAGGGAGATGGAACTCTACCTATATTTTAGGAAATTTGCAGATGGTTCCATATCATATCATTAATGGGCTCTTGCTATGATCAGACCCATTCCGTCCACTCACTGTGTTCATTTCTTTTATAAGAACTTGTTGGGGGTAAATTATGTCCCTCCAGAATTCATGTGTTGAAATCCTAACCCCTAGTACCTCAGAATGGGACTGTATTTGGAGACATGGCCTTTAAGGAAGGAAGTAAGGGAAAATGAGGTCATACGGACGGACCCTAATCCATTATGGCTTAGAAGAGGCAAAGAGAAGTCTTCTTCTACGTGAGGACACAGGGAGGAGATGGCCATCTGCAAGCCAAAGTGGGGGGGCCCTAAAAGAAACCATCCCTGTCAACACCTTAACCTAGGATTTCACTATTTGAAAATAAATTTCTGTTGCTTAAGCCATCCAGTTGGTGGTACTTTGTTATGGCAACCCTAGGAAACGAACACAGAGCTCTTTGACTGAATGTCACCAGCCTTGCTGAGACTTCTTGGCCAACTTCTGAGTCTCACAGGGTCTCTACAAAGAGTGGTAGGGGAAGTGGAAAGGCAGCCTGTGCAGGGCCCATGTGAGGAACAGAGGTTGTGAGCAGTAGGACTTGTCCAGGGTCACACACAACAAAGAGGCCAGACTGTAGACTTAAGGTCACTCCATAGAAGATTTGGATGGGTCAAATTTTAGTATGTTTGAAGAGAGGCTACTAAAAGACCTAAAGTCTTGAGTATGTCCATGCAACCACTTATATGAACCGGTGTTTATTTTTTTTAGGTTATATGATAATGTTCATCAGCGTTTCCCAAGAATGGTCCAAATACAAGAAGGTGTAAGGGAGAAAATGATAGAGGAGAGAAGAGTTTATGAATCTACCCTTAGATTTCTGCTGAGATGTAAAAAAAATAAAATAAAATAAAAAGAAGTAAAAGTCAATTATGAATCATTTTAAAAGAAAAGACTATTTTCTTGTCTCATTTAAAAAGTCGTAGATATTTATGGTGTAAAATCTAAAAGGCAAAAGTTTAAAGAAAGAAACGTGTCTCCCTCAATCCTGCCGTTCAAAGATATCTCTTCTGAACATTGGAGTAGCTGTCTGTTCAAAATCTTATTCTAAGGCTGTGCAAATATCTATCTCCAGCTTTGTATATCTCACAAAAGTGACATTACGCCTAGTATATACCATATTATAGCCTTTGTTTTTTCAGGCTCCATACTGGGTAGGGCCCAA
This sequence comes from Mustela lutreola, assembly GCF_030435805.1. Classification (NCBI taxonomy): domain Eukaryota; kingdom Metazoa; phylum Chordata; class Mammalia; order Carnivora; family Mustelidae; genus Mustela; species Mustela lutreola. The sequence continues at coordinate 158,083,200 of NC_081293.1, read as the reverse complement.
AACTGTGACCCTGAAATCAAGACCAGAGGTCAAGAGCTGGATGTTCAATTGACTGAGCCACCCAGGTGCCCCTGAGAAAACACTTTTTAAAGGGTGTATTGTCTTCAGTTACCTTGAAACTAAGGATCTTGATTTAGGCAATCACTACTGAAGTTATTCTTTCTCAGTAATTATATGTTGTCACTGGAGGTAGTTTAGTTTTACAGAAATATAAAGTTTTTAATATTTTATTCATTTATTTGACAGAGAGTGAGATCACAGGTAGGCAGAGAGGCAGGCAGAGAGAGAGGGGGAAGCAGGCTCCCTGCTGAGCAGAGAGCCGGATGAGGGGCTCGATCCCAGGACCCTGAGATGATGACCTGAGCCAAAGGCAGACTGAGCCACCAGGCGCCCCTACAGAAAGAAATCCGATTAAAATATGAAATTAAATAAAATGTATTTGATGACTTCTTTTTTTTTTTTAAATTTTTAAAGATTTTTATTTATTTATTTGATAGACAGAGAGAGATCACAAGTAGGCAGAGAGGCAGGCAGAGAGAGAGGGAGAAGCCGGCTCCCCCGCTGAACAGAGAGCCCGATGTGGGGTTCGATCCCAGGACCCTGAGATCATGACCCGAGCCGTAGGCAGAGGCTTAAACCACTGAGCCACCCAGGCGCCCCGTATTTGATGACTTCTAAAATTTTTTTACTTCTTTTTTCATTGATTCGTTTATGGATGGTTCATTATTTATTTATTTATTTATTTATTTATTTGGTTCATTTTATTTGGACTTTTAGTATGTGTACCTGAAAAGGTGTCTGTTCCATGAATTCACATTTGAGGTTTCAATGCCCTTCCTCCTCATCTTTGTCTTCTTCCCCTTCTGAAATACAGGGCCTGTGGTATTTTTAAACTTTTTTTGTTGTTGAAAATGTCCAGTCTATGAAGCAAGTTCAAAAGGCCTGACCTTTTGTTTTCATTAAATTATGGAGGAAATAGAGAAAGTTAATGTGTTTACTTTAAAATGAGGAGAATCACAAGACAAAAAGCCTGCTGCATTGCTGTGATTGTTTAGTATCTGTTCAGGGCTGACTGAGTCTCTGCCCCACATGTCCCTCTAAACGATTTCGTTCAATGCTCACTGTAGTCCGACAATTTAGGTTGCATTTCCTCCATTTTCTCTGGGCAGAAATGGAGTGGAAGAGGTTGACTCATTTGTGCAGGGGCACACAGATGATGAGTGGTGGGCGCCAATGCATGTGCTTTTTCCATTATACAGCGCCGTTTTTTCGATGACCAGAGCAGCTCTTCAAATAGTTTCGGGGTGTCTTTAATGGGCATTTGGTAGTAAGGAGCATGTACATACAGGCCAGTAGTGATGATAAAATACCCAGGCTCATTTTGTGGGTGGCTATGGGAATCATTCTCATTGTTTTGTAGTCATGAAACTGTATTATGTACAGTACATATCATGATGAGTAAATGCATGTGTGTGAACATAGTATATATACATGTACGAAAGACTGCCCTGAAAGAGACACAGCTATGCCTTCACAAACCCTCAAAATACAGCCAAATCCTATCGCCAAAACAAAAATTTGCAGCCAAATGCTGTAACAATAATATGTCAAGGCCAAACACTTAAAAAATGCACAGAAAATTAATATTCATAATTATAATGATTTTACTATTTATTATTGTTTTTTTAATCTTCACTCTTTGGACTTGATGCTGGGCACTGATGGGCTGTGATCTTGGTTTACTTTGACTATGATTTTGGTTATTTGTTGCAGCGGTATCTCCTTTGACTGCCAGCTGTTTTTAAAGTCTATTTTTATTGATGTATAGGATAAATATATTTATTTTTAAAAAAGATTTATTTGTTTATTTTAGAGAGAGAGAGAGAGGGAGAGAGAGTGTGGGCAAATGCAGTGAGGGAGGGGCAGAGAGAGGGAGAGAGGAAGTCTGAAATGCACTCCTTATTGAGCCCAGAGCCAATTTGGGGCTCGATCTCATGAGGACTCTGAGATCAGGACCTGATGGGAAACCAAGAGTTGGTTGCTGAACCAACTGGGCCATCCAAGGGCACCCAAATATGTTTAAATGTAGACAAATCACAAGGCACAGGCTGACAGATTTTCATGAAATGGACTTGACAGTGTAGCTGGCATCCAGATTAAGAAAAGGGATGTCACCAACATCAGAGAAACCTTGTACCCAGTCTTAGTTTCAAATGCCCTGCCTCCAGTGGATTCCACTGCCCTGACTTTTGTCACCCGAGATTAGTTTTGCATGTTTGTAAAAGTCACATAAACTGAATTATAGAAAATACTCTTTTGCATTTTGTTTCGTTTTTCTCTCTGGCTTTCTGTTTTTTTTTTTTTTTTTTTTTAAGATTTTATTTATTCATTTGAGAGTGAGAGAGACAGAGAGAGCATGAGCAGGAGGAAAGAAAGAGGGAGAGGGAGAAGCAGGCTCCCGATGTGAGGCTCGAGGTGGGGCTCCATCCCAGGACCTGGAGATCATGACCTGAGCCAAAGGCAGACGCTTAACTGACTGAGCCGCCCAGGCGGCCCTTGTTTCATTTTTCCACATGATGTTTGTGAGATTCATCCGCATCCTCTTATGTAGCCTATAGTCCTTTCTAGGTAGCATTCATTTGTGTCACTACCTCACAATTTGTTTTACCCGTTCTCTTGTGGAGAGACATTTGAGTTTTCCCCAGTTTTTGATTGTGTTGTATGGTGCCCCTAAAAACACCCTCGTACATATCTTCTGGCACAAATATGTCCATATTTCCTCTGGATAAATGCCTAGGAATGGCTTGCTAAGCCAGAGGGCATGTGTCCGTTCAGCTTTAGTAGCTGCTGGCAGATGCTTTTTTCCCCCAAAGTCACTGTATCTGTTTAAATCCTATAAATAATATGTGACTAATTTAGTTGCTTTGAATCTTTGTCAACACTTGGCATTGTTAATCTTTTTTATTTTAGCCATTTGGTGGGTATGCAGTTGTAGCTCATTATGGTTTTCTCTTGTGTTTATCTAATGACTAATGAAGTTGAGCACCTTCTTCAGAAAAAAAAATGTAGTTAACATACAATGCAATACTGGTTGCTGGAGTCCAGCACATTTTTTCATATGTTTACTGGCAATTTGAGAATCCTTTTTGTGAAATGCCTGTTCAGATCTTTTGCTTATTTTTCTATTGGGTTGTCTATGTTTCTCTTATTTATTTAATAAACCTTAATTGGCATATAGTATTATATTAATTTCAGCTGCACAACATAGTGATTTGATATTTCTATAACATTACAAAATGATTACCATGATAGGTCAAGTTATCATCTGTCACTATACAAAATTATTATAATATTATTGACTATATTACCTGTGCTGTACAGTACTATAGTTTTCTTACTGATTATAGGGATTCTTTATTAATATATATCCCAGATAATGTAGTGGCTGGAGCTAGCATGAAAGTCCTGAGATTCTGAAAGGTGTGGGGTGGTGCGAGGTGGAGAGAACAGAAAGGGAGATTTTGGCCCCAGAATAAAACCTCACTTTCTTCTCCTTTCTGCCCTGACAGCCCTGATATTTTAGGTAGCAATGCCTTTAGTGCCTCTGGTGGCTCTGTGCTTCACCAAGGGGTAGGCTGGCCCTCCCTCTTGTCCTGTTAATCTGGGTTTCAAAGCCTCATATTCTGGGAATCTATCCAGTATTATAAACTCACCATTTCAGGTGATTTTGTCTATTCCCAAACTTGGGAGTCCTCTCCTTTTTTCACACCTCTCCTCCAAGCTCTCACCTCTCTAGTCCCACTGCGTCCTGTTGATTCTATGTCCAAAGTAGGCATCCAATGAGATCACTTCACTCCTCTTCTACCAGCAGGACCTGGCTCAGAGCACATCATCTCTCCCCTAGGCCAATGAGATGGCTTCTAAATGGACTTCCAACTGCTACAGTGAACTGTTTTGAAACATAAAATTTATACCTTTCTTTACTGTTCTTTATTCTCCCTGTTATTATTCCTCATAATGCCTTCTCTTTCCTTCATAGCACTTATCATGATTGGTAATTACATGTTTCTTTCTGCCTCTGTTTTTGTGTCTTCTCCACCGACCTGTCAGTTCCATGAAGGGGTCGGGCCTACTTTGTATATCAGGCATCTCAGTAAACAGTTGTTGAATTTGAACATGAGTGATTGAATTAATGCCTCATGTCAAATCTGAATCAAGCCCCCCGTGCTCCCTTCAAGAAGTCATCCATACCTCAAGGGTTGGAGCTCTCACTGCCCCATGGCCACCTACCCTATATTTGAAAGGAATGCAATTATACCTACCTTCAGTGTTCAGGAAGGAGGCAAAGTATGTAAGTTGAAGGAAGCCTAGGTCTCAGCAAGACTGAAAACAGGAAAACCGTCCCAAGGCACCAATGTCCTCACTTAATTATTTTAGTTGGAAAACTCCTCTCGGTTAGCAGATGCAGTTCTCGGCTCTTAGGCCTTAACCTCCCTCCCACCCATAATGTTTCTAGGGAACTTGGTGCACTTCTGTTCTGGGGACAAAGCAAGCTTGAGGGTTGATCCTGTTCCCATGCACTGCTTCTGACCTCGTTTCTGGGACAGAGGTCTAGAGTGGAACACATTATGGCCTGGGGCTCTGGAATGGGCTTCACCCATCTCCCAGTGGCTCATCTCCTTACCCAAGTGTGTACTTAACATCCTCTCATCAAAGGTGCTGGCAGGGAGCTAGAGATGCAAATGCATCGCTGGAAAGAGACAAGACTGCAGTTTGAAATTCCGCTGTATTGAGGCCGTGTCCCCAGTGTTTAGCTAGTCTATTAAGTAGTATTCTAACCCTGTGATGATCTCAATTAATTTGATGTTTTCCCCAGTCCCCTTTAGATAGTCTGTGTTCAGTGCTGTGGGTTCACGGGCAGTTTGAAATCCAGCACAGGAAAAGTCCTCCTCTGTTCTTTCTCCTTATACTCTCACAGTTCAAGGTCAAGGTGGAATCTATCAGTGTTACTAAACAAGGCCGTGAGGCCAGAGAGATCTGGACTGAAGCTTGATCAAGCCACTTACTAAGTGGGACCCGGGTCAGGTCACTTACTTTGCTGAGCCTCAACGTCCTCATCTGCAAAATGGAGAGAATACGTATCTCCAGGGCCATTGTGAAGATTAAGTAAGTTATAGAAGGTGTCCAGCACTGTGGCTAGCAGAGAGCGGGTGTCCTATTTGAGACAGCTCTTTTCCAGTCTCCCATCTTCTGGTAACAATGGCAATGAATCAATGGTTTCTGAATCTATTTGGTTGTTCTAGGAAATATTATATTTACTCTTGATTTCAGAACAGTTTTTGTTGAATTGCTGTGGGCAGTGCCAGGCTCCTTGATGTCTCTGATCGGGGAGACAAAAGCAAGGTGTGGAAGGTGATTTCAGCAAATGAGCTAGAAACAGGTCCAGACCCTGAGGCTCTTAATAATCTATCTCCACTTCGTTCTCAATTCATTTCCACCGGTGTGGGCACAGAGGGCTTTAATTCCCTCCTACCCATAGCATTGGCCTGAATAATTAGAATCCCCCAAATGCCCTACTTTATGTAGTAATTTCAGACATGTTCTTATCTGAGCCTTTTGTACAACACTGACAATAAACGAAAAAAGAGAAAGCAAAGATTTGGAGACAATTTACCGATCTTTCCTAGGTAGTAGAAGAATGAATGGCTGTTATTTTTCTCTTATCAGATATCCACATGTGGCAAGTGATAACTTATTCACATTACTAGTAGAACTTCTCCCTCCTCACACGAACGTGCTCAATTAAAACACTGGGCAAAGTAATTTAAATGCTAAATTTAAATGTTACTGCACCTCTGAAGTAAGGGTGAATCTATATATAGTGGTCAAAAGTAGAAAGCAGGAGGCTCAAGGCATCTCACGTTATCTATACTGGAATAAAAGCTAATCAACAATTGAGAGGGAGCATTGATGTGTTTTTGGTTGCAAAATAGACAGGGCTTATTTCATTCATAGTAGGTGCTCAGTAAATAGGGACTACGTTGATGAATGATGCTTCTCTTCTGAACATCTCAGAATATTTTGCTTTATCTATTTTCCTCAGTGAGGAAGGGTTTAGATCCTCCTCAAACAGGGATACATTTATTAAATCCATCAGCTGATAAAAATTGATTGAGTTTCTCTTATGTGCTGAGTAAGGAGCCAGAGGCAGGGCTCAATCCCAGAACCCAAGGATCATGACCTGAGCCAAAGGTAGAGGCTTAAGTGACTGAGCCACCTAGGTGCCCTGAGTCTGGGTTTGTTCTGTGTGTAATGGGAGCCATTGGAATGTTTTAAGAAGGGGAATAATGCATTCTGATTTGTGTTTGAAAGGAATTTTTCTGGCTTTTATTTGGAGAGTGGATTGGAGGGAAGCAAAAGAGGAAGCAGGGAGATTAATTCAAAGGTTATTTAACAAGAACCTTTGGATGCCTGGGTGGCTCAGTAGGCTAAACCTCTGTCTTTGGCTCAGGTCCTGGTCCCAGGGTCCTGGGATGGAGACCTGCGATGGGCTCCTTGCTCAGCAGGAAGTCTGCTTCTCCCTCTTTTGCCGCCTGCCACTACCCCTGCTTGTGCTCTGTCTCTCTGTCAAATAAATACATAAAATCTTTAAAAAAAAAACAACAAACCACACACATGCCAAAACCCTCCCCAAGAACCTCAGTGACATGGCATTACATAGCACTTGAATGGCTAAAATGGAAAAAAGAAAATATAGTATCAAGTGTTGGCTAGGATGTGAGCAATGGAACTCTTTATACTATGATGAGAGTGTAAAATGATTTAACCATTTTGGAAAGCTGTCTGGAAGTATCTACTAAAGCTGAATGTATATATCTCTTATGAACCAGCAATTACACTCTTGAAGATATAGAAATAGAATAGAAATGTCTACAAATGTCTACATACGTGCACCAAGAGATGTGAAGGAAACATTCATGGCAGACTATTTCTAATAGTCTCAAACTGGAAACAATCCAAATATTCATTACAGTAGAATGGAAAAATAATTTGTGGCACATTCATCCAAAGGTATATAATTCAGCAGAGAGAATGAACTGTTTCTACATGTGAACAACATGGATGAGTCTCACAAATAGAATTAAAAAAAAAAAATCAAGTAACATAGAGTATGGTGTTAGTTTTCAGCAGTAGAATCTAGTGATTCATCACTTACATGTAGCTCCCAGCACTCGTCCCAACAAGCACCCTCCTTAATGCCCATCACCCATTTAGCCCATCTCCCTACCCACCTCCACTCCAGAAACCCTGTTTGTTCCCTATAGTTAAGAGCCTCTTATGGTTTGCCTCCTTCTCTGTTTTTTATCTTATTTTTCCCTCCCTTTCTCTTTTTCATCTGTTTTATTTTTTAAATTCCACATATGAGTGAAAGCATATGCTATTTGTCTTTCTCTGATTGGCTTATTTTGCTTAGCATAGCTTACTGTAGTTTTGTCCACATTGTCACAAATGACAAGATTTCATTCTTTTTAATGGGTGAGTAATATTCCATTATATAATGTACACACACACCCACACACCCACACACCCTGTATCTTCTTTATCCATTCATCACTTGATGGACATTTGGGCTCTTTCCATAATTTGGTTATTGTTGATAGTGCTGCTGTGAACACAGGGGTGCATGTACCCCTTCAAATCGGTATTTTTATATATTTTGGGTAAATACCTAGTGGTGCAATTGCTGGGTACTAGGGTAGTTTGATTATTAACTTTTTGTGGAGCCTCCATACTGTTTTCCAGAGTGGCTGTACCAGTTTGCATTCCCACCGACAGCGTAAGAGGGTTCCCCTTTCTCTACATCCTTGCCAACCACTCTTGTTTTCTGAACTTTTAACTTTAGCCATTCTGACAGGTGTGAGATGGTATCTCACTGTGGTTTTGATTTGTATTTCTCTGATGATGAATGATGTTGAGCATTTTTTCATGTGTCTGTTGGCCATTTGTATGTCTTCTTTGGAGAAGTGTCTGTTCATGTCTTCTGCCCATTTCTTAACTAGATTATTTATTTTTTCGGTGTTGATTTTGATGAGTTCTTTAAGGATACTAGACCTTTATCCACTATGTCATTTGCAAAATCTTCTCCCTTTTTGTTGGTTGCCTTTTAGTTTTGTTGATTGTTTCCTTCACTGTGCAGAAGCTTTTTATCTTGATGAGGTCCCAATAGTTCATTTTTACTTTTGTTTCTCTTGCCTCTGGAGACGTATCTAGCAAGAAGTTGCAGTGGCTGAGGTCAAAGAGGTTGCTGCCTGTTTTCTCCTCTAGATAAACAAAATTTTGAGCAGAAGAAACCAGATGCCGAAGAAGCTGTATGATTCCATTTATGTACATTTAAAAATAGTTGAGGGGCGCCTGGGTGGCTCTGTCAGTTAAGCGTCAGACTCCTGATTTTGGCTCAGGTCATAGTCACAGAGTTGTGAAATTGAGCGCCACTTTGGGCTCAACGCTGGGTGTGGACCCTAAAGAAGATTCTCATTCTCCCTCTCCCTCTGTCCCTCCTCCCTCCTCTCTCTCCCTCTTTGAAAAGAGAGAGAGGGAAAGAGAGAGAGAGAGAGAGAGAGAGAGAGAGAGAAATAGATGAAACTAATCTATGTTGAAAGAAGTCCAGATTTTGGAATGGTGGTTCTTCACAAATTCCTACGACACTTTCCCAGTCTGTTGGTCACCCTTCCTAGGTGGGCTTAGGCAGATCACAGTTTTGTGTCATCTTCTGATTCCACATCTGTCTTTACTTCAACTGTGAGCCCCTTGAATATGGACCTGTAGAGGCAGCTTTAGAGTAATGATTAATTGCCAGGGCTCTAGAGCTAGGCTGTCGGATCCAAATTCCGGTTCCATCACTGATGATCTGAGTAACACCAATCAAGTTACTAACTAACTCAGTTTATTTTATCTGCAGAATTGGGTAACAGTAGGACATTCTTTGTAGACAGCAAGGACTCAATAATGCAATATACATGCAAGTACCCCAAATAATATTTGCCCTTAGTAAGGATTCACTGAAATCAACTATTATTGTAATCATGTTGTCTTTAAAACCCATCAGATGTCTGTCTGGCACATGGTTGTCTGGTACTGGTACATAGCTGATACATTTACTAGGTATATAAAATGCTAATTATATGAGCAGAAGCGTAAATGGAGGTAGAGAAGAGAGTGATTCTTGTGAGCCGGGGTAAGGGGATTTGAACAACTGACGCAGTTTGAAATGGGTCTTGAAATGTTGGTAATGTGGACAGATAGGGAAGGTTAATGGTTAATTCAGCAGGCATTCATAACCTGTTCTCACAAAGTTAGGCCATTTGGTAAATATAGAAACTGAATGTGAAAAATAATTAGCATTAAGCTGATTTCATCTTAAGTTAGTAGCAGACCTGGTATCAAAATTCCATTTCTCTCTTCCCTGGTGTCTGCTGAGGTGTTACTAAGTGCTTTGCTCTAGGAATATAATAGATTTTAATTATTGAATGATGCACTTGAGAAAGCAGAAAGAAGTCAGGAACATTCTGTAACTCTGGGGCATCTACTTTATGCATCCTGGAGAAATTTACATAATATGCTTATGTTTCCACAGCCACCCAAAAGTAATTTTATGGTGACTTAGAGATTGCTTCCCTCTCCCACATCCATTGTCACTTTGCTTTTTGTGAATTATTTTTCCTTTTGGAACTCACCTGTGCTGTCTTCTGGCAAATCAAAGCCAAGCTAACAATGCATAGCTCTGCTCTGTGATTGTGTTAAAAGAAAGGCTGCTTCACAGAAGAAGAGAGAGATATTAATTTGTCTTTTGGGGGATGTGCACACTGATTGTGGTTGACATAAAACTCTTTGAGGTTTTTATTCTTTTGTCGTTGGGCAACCGTTTCTTCAGCTAAGAGTCGATGAGGACTGCTGTATAAGAGGGATCAGGACTGTTGTGAAATTTATCTTAGTCCTCCCCCACTCCAAAATTCATAGCCTCTGGGGCAAGATGGAATTCACTTTGAACTAGGACTCTCTGTCACTTGGTAGTGGTGCACCTTTGATTTCGAGCCTTACTTTCCTCTCCTTTAAATAGGGATTATGTCCTTGTAGGTGGAGTGCGTTTCAATGAGATTGACAGTATGAGGCAGAGCCCCCGGAGGAGTGTAATAGGTACTTAAGAAATGCTTTTTTCCTTGCTCTCACTTTCTTTCCTCCCTTTCTTCCTCCCTCCTTTCTCCTTCCTCCCTTCCTTCCTTTCTGTTCCTTCCTCTTTCTTTCTTTCCTTCCTTCCTTTCTTCCTCTTTTCTTCTCTCTTTCTTTTCATTTATTTATTACTTTTTATGTCATCTCTTTCTCCCAGAAAGTGTGTTACATGAACACATTTAAATTGACAGACAATGTAAAAATTAACATGCAGATGAGACTCTTATTTCACGAATGTGTGCAAGAGTGTGGATGGACGTGTTCGCACGTGTGAGCTTCTGGGGGGCATGCAGGTACAAGTGTGACAATATTCCTAGGATAATATCTTGCATAGTACCTTCAAGACCACCTTTTTCTTCTCTTTTCCTAAGCAAGCAAATCCATTAACCAAGAACAACAGAAAAAAGTAGCAGACTGGTCTGAAAGTGCATTGGACAAGAAAAACCCATTTTATTCTTATAAAGTCTTTGATATTTGTGACACACATGATACTTGAAATTCAAAATACACAAGCAGTTGTCATTCTGAAAATATGCTATACATTGGGTGGTCTCAGGGAAACCCAAACCTCTGTGAACTGTACAAAATATTACTATACATAAGGTGTGGTTAGTCAATAACCCATCAATTAGTAGGTTGAAGATTCTGTTTGGGAAACTGGCATTCATTGAGTTGACCTCAAATCACCTTGTCTTCTCTCTTCCAACCTCCAGTTGGCTGGGCTGCGTGTAGAGAAACTTGCTCTGTGTTCCAGGCTATGGCATTCTAGGGGGTCTTTTATCTAGCCTCTTCATTTTGGTTTTGGGAATAATAAAATGTATAATTGTGTTTTATGTATTTATGCTCAGAAAGCATAAAAACTATATGAAACTGAGGGAAATACTTTTTTTTTTTGAGGGAAATACTTTTAGTCATCAAAAAATATGTGCAATTAAACACCATATCAAGAAACATTTCTGCGGGGATATTTTCACTTTAGAATGGACTTCTTAACTTTTCAGACTTTGAACCCACAGGGCTGGCAGTGGGGAGGAAGAGTGTGCAGCAGACATGTTGAAGGCTTGTGTTCAAATCCTGACTTTGCCACTTATGAGCTCTCTCATCTTAACCTTTCTAAGGTTTTTTATTTCTTTTAGTTATTTATTTTTTGGGGGGGGGTATTTGAAAAATGGGAGTCATTATAACTACTCAACAGGGTCATGGCAAATGACATTCTACAGCAGAGTTTGGTCTGGTTTTCTATTCCTGACTTCTCTGGACCCGTGCTCTCAGGATGCAGGAATATTTCCCACATGGGGTTCTCCAGGTGTCTGAAGGAAGCTGTTCACTTTCCCAGATGGTCCCTTTTCTCTTGATGGTTTACCCATTGTCCATATGGCTTGGTCCCTTCCTGTGCTGGTTGAAGAGACAGAAGTCAATAGCACCGGGGCGGGGGTGGGTGGGTGGATGGGAGGTGGTGGTGGGGTGGGGGGACACGGATGCCATCACCTGGAGAGAGAAAAGAAAAAGGAGCCTGTAAGGTTTTATAGGCGAGATAAACACGACACCAGGTGAAATGGGTGCAAGGCAAGATTTATTAAAGGCACTCTCCCCCGAAGTTTCAGGGCTCAGGAGAAGGGGAGCCAGGAAAGTTGCACCGGGAGGAGGTGGGCACCCTCAGGTGAGGTTTCTCGACTCCGACTCTGGAAAAGGGAGTGGGGAAGTCGCACTGGGAGGGAGTTGGTGGGGGGGGGGGTGTCTTTTATCTGTTTCATGCATAGGTATGGGGTTACCTATGGAGATGTGACCTGGGCATACATCCTTTTGGTGGGAGAGTCAAGGGTTAAGGAAAGGTGGGGGAGGAGGCTGGAAGACGGGACCCTGCGGTCATTTCTAATGTTCCTCCTGCACTCCCCACTGACCCAACAGAGCCTATAACAGAACACTTGGGAACAGCAGTGGTTAAGGGGCAGAGGGAGGGAGGAAGGCCAGCCAGGGGAGAGCAGGCATGGGAGTGCAGGAAAAACCAAAGTCAAAGGCCAGGCAGAGGCATCCAGGATGTCCTCCTCTGGTTATCACCGGGGGCCTGACGAGATATTTCTTTTCTTGGCTGACAGAAGCCAGGAGTACAGCATCTGCAGAGGAGTGCCACAGCCCTGGGGAGACTACGGAGAAACTCAAGGGTACAGAAGAGCAAGGTAAGCCCCACAGAGCTGCACCTGACTTCATTCAAAATCCTTCAAATGCTCTTCCTTCTGCCCTAGCCAAGCTCAAGGGAGCAGGACAAGTATAGTCAGTTCCACCGAAATGATGGCTCAACCAAGATTCAGACACAAATCCTTTTCTCAGCTGTTGCGGAGCTGGGATTTGAATCTAGGTGTCCTGAACCTCAGTCCTGAGCTCTTTGACTGGATTGGCTGTATCTTAATGGGGACTTCTAAGCGTTTCCTGTTCCCAGGGAGCAAGGCAGCGCCTCATGCTGGTATCTTGGCCATGCCAAGGCCTGGATGCAGGACTCTGCACTGTTTGTTTTTGTGAGAAAATACCCAGGCAAATGTGGTCCATTTTAACATTCTCATAGCCAGTCTCTTGATTTTTCGCCTTTATTCCTGGGCTCACTGCCCCTTTCCCTGGTCACTGCTGCCGAGTAAGTGAGGGCCCTTTCCACCCAGTGAGAAGAGACCACAGGCAGCCGAAGAAGGTGCACTTCAGAGAACAGAGAAGACTCCTGCTCGCATATTGCTTTCAGTCGTCCTGGTCCTCAGTCACTTGTTCTCTTAGCATTTTCCCACTTTGTGTTCCTGCTGCCTTTCTGTTTGTTTGTTTGTTTGTTTGTTTGTTTTTTTAAATATTTAAATTCAAGTTAGTTAACATATAATGCCCTATTGGTTTCAGGAGTAGAACTTAGTGATTCATCACTTCCATACTATGCCCATTGCTCATCACAAGTGCCTTCCTTAATGCCCGTCACCCATCTACCCCAGCACCCTGCAGACCTCCCTCCAGCAGCCCTCAGTTTGTTTCCTATAGTTAAGTCTCTTATGATTTCTCTTCCTCTCTGTTTTTACCTTATTTTTCCTTCCCTTTCCCTATTTTCATCTGTTTTGTTTCCCCAGTTCCATATATGAATGAAATAATTTGGTATTTGTCTTTCTCTGACTTGTTTCACTTAGGATAATACACTCTAGTTACATCCATGTCTTGGCAAATGGCAAGATTTCGTTCTTTTGGATGGCTGAAGCCTGTTGCCTTTTTGTTAAGTGACCCTCCTGAGGGGTGCGGAGTGGAGCCTTGTCAACACACGGGCGCCCCCAGCGGTGCTGGTGGGAGGCACAGCCATGAGGCCCACGTCCCCAGGGGCACCAGTGTGGGGAAGAAGAACCTCTGTTTCCCAAAGTTCCTGAGGCTGTGATTTGGGGAGTGCTGGACACAGGGACACTGTGAGAGTTTGGAGTGTGGAAGGATTTCAACACATTCAGAAGGAGACTCGGTTCAGAGTCCAAGCATCCCCGAGTTAACCCTAGGTGTAAGGTCCTCTGATGTGTTCAGTGGTGCAGGTCTCCTTGTCTCCTGGCGCCATTCCCCTCCTTGTTTATGTGAAAGGAGCACTGCAGTCGTTCAGGCTTTTCAAGGAACTTTATTCTGAGAGGTCAGGGTTTGTAAACCGAAGAAGTGTGGCGAAGTGCTGGAAATCACACGGGCGATCAAAAGTCCTGGAGGGAGAATCGCACTACTCGTCAGTAGGGCAGTCTATACTCATTTCTGACTCTGTCCCTTTGCCTACCACTTGCCACTCTTCACAGATGACTATGTCAGAGACTCCTGCGAAAACACAGTGAAATGCGTATGGCTTGAAAACAAGGAGGGACACCTGGGTGGCTCAGTCGGTTAAGCCGCTGCCTTCAGCTCATGTCATGATCACAGGGTCCTGGGATCGAGTCCTTGCTCGGCAAGGAGCCTGTTTCTCTCTCTGCCTCTGCCTGCCACTCTGCCTGCTTGTGCATGCTCTCTCTCACTCTCTGACAAATAAATAAACTCTTGAAAAAAATAAAAAAGAAAACAAGGGAATGGTGACAATAAGATCAGATACGGACACTTCCTGAGTCACTCCTACAGGTTGGACACTGCTCTAAGCACCTTTCATGTCTTAAGTCACTTATTCTCACAACAGCCAGATGAGGTACTGTGATCAGTCATGAGGAAACTGAGGCAGAGCCCAAGGTCAGATGGCCAGTGAGAGCAGGGCCAGAGTTGGACCCTGGTATGGGAGCTTGAGCTGTTCTTTGCAGTGTTTTACTGTATGACTGTGAGGACGGGTGGGATGAAAATGAGGCAAAATGATTAGGGTGAAAATGACACTAAGAATCTAAAAATAAATCCTATCACTTTTGTTTATAGCCTTTTATCACTCTATTTAAAAAATGAGACTAGCATTGCGGTGCCTGGGTGGCTCAGCCAATAACCAGCTGCCTTTGGCTCAGGTCATGATCCCAGGGTCCTGGGATCGAGTCCCGTATGGGGCTCCATGCTCAGCAGGAAGCCTGCTTCTCCCTCTCCCTCTCCCATGCTTGTGTTGCCTCTCTTGCTGGGTCTCTCTCCGTCAAATAAATAAATAAAATCTTTTAAAAAAAATGAGGCTAGTGTTAATGTTATCTCCTCCGGGAATTTGTGGGCTGGACTAATAGTGTCCATGCTGCATCCCTCCCCCCCCAACTTCCCTCTGTCTTGGCACTGTCTATGACTATTTGTCGATGCACTCGAGGGTCAGCAGGTGTAAATTGTGAGCTGCCTGAAGGCAGGGACCCAGGAAAGGTGGACTGTGGGGTTTAGATGTTGGACCTCTGGGTACTCATACAAATTTCTTCCAATTTTTCTTTCCCTTCCTATTTCTTCGAGACAGCTGGATGTCCCTTCCATGTTCCCAGGAGAGGTCCTGTTGAGAGGTTTCAGGGGTCCATCTGGGTATCAGGGATGGTGGTCTGTAGTCCTCTAAGCAGCTGTTGATTTGAGGGCAAGTCATTTTCATGGCATCTGGGATTTTCTCCTTTATTTTGGTGCAGCAGGAAGTTGCAGGTGGTCAGTGCTAGGGGTCTGTGACAGTGCTGTAGAAGGGAACCACGCCCACCAATGATCCTTGGGGGTGGGGGAGAAGCTTGGGCAGTTGGTAAAGGCCCCCTCCCCCAGGGATGGAAACCTCAAGGGCAGCTAACCTCAGGGACACAGTTCTGTATTCCAGGTGTGGGGCTGGGAAAGGAAGAGACCTCTAACTAGCCCCAGTCTCCTCCCTGCTTAGTTAGTTCTTTGGATTTTGTTAAAAAGGAAGAAGTTGGAAAAGTAAGAATGAGTGGAAGGGCCCTCAATCAGATGGGAGTGTCTGGAACTTTACACCTTTCAGAAGAAGAAGAGAGGCAGCTTCGCACGGTGGATGGAGGCCCGGAGAGAGGAGTCCGATTCACCCCCATTCACATGTCACATCCACCTTGCTGTGGCTGGCCTCGGTTCTTCCTGTGCGAGCTGGGAATCATTGTGAGGGCTCAAGGCCATATGGACGGAAGAGGGTCAGGCACAGTGACCTCAACAAATAGGAGCTGAAAATGAAGACAACTATTAGAAGGACCTATTGGCTTTCTCTTCCTTTTTTCAGTTTAATCACTGAATTACCACCTCATTTTCACCCTTTTCCACTTATTATTTCCAACACATGCTTTTGCATTTCCAGTGCCCTTCAGTTTTCCTTGAGAGGCAATTTGGTTGTCACACATTCTTAGTTGATCCCATAACTGTGTGCTCAGTGCAGGCTACGTGTCAATGACAATGCTTTGTGGTTTGCAGGATATCTTCAAAGTTGGAGAGAGAGAGTTAACGAAGCCAGGAGGCAACTCGTGGGAAAAGAAGAAATCCAATCATCTCCATTCTTCTAAATGCCCTTTGCTGTCTAGAGAGGTGTGCCCTTTGCTGTCTAGAGAGGTGTTTTGTACAAAAATTGGATTCCCAAATAGATGTGCAAGAATTTATCACAATGGAAAAAAAAATACCTTTTGGTAACTTAAATAGCTGACAAAAGCATCTCAGCATAAATCATTAATACTCCCACCTGCTGCCAACTGTAGCTGCTTTCTTTTCTCATGATAATATAGACTGATTCTCTTGTAGAGTTTTGGGAGCAGCAACATAATCAACATCTGGAAAAATCTGCCTGTGATTCTAAGATTTCAGTCGTCTTGTCAATGTAGAGATTTGTGCTTTCCCTACCCTTGAAGAATTTTTTAAAATTCATGATCATAGTTTACAATTTCAACCATCCAGGTGCGTAATCTATGTCTTTGGGCATCAGCTTGCCTTGTTTGGTGAACATGCCTGATATTTTATAAAGTACCAATGTAGAAGATGTTGCATTACTGACGATGTGGTAGCAGGATTTTTCCATTAGGTCCTAGTATGATGGAAGAATGAAATACCTTCTAAAAAGAGGAACCAGGAGTTTTGGGGCAATGAACATGAATTCTTTTTTACCAGTTCTTGTGGTAAAGATGGACCATCTTATCCTGGTCCATGGAGCATATGGAGAGCATATCTTTGACTTAGAAGGCTGACATGTTCATTCCCATATTTCTGCTTGAAGCTACTGTTAGACCCAAAATACTCATGTATTCATTTAACCAGTATTAACTGCCTGCTAGGTGCTAGATGTTGTTCTAGGTGTTTGGAATATATCAGCCAATGAAATAGACATTGACCTCATAAAGCTTAGGGATGGGTCATTGATCTGGGTCAGGATAATTTAGTTTAATATAAATTTTGTTTTATTATTATTATTATTATTATTATTTTAAAGATTTTATTTATTTGTCAGAGAGAGCGAGCGAGAGCGAGCACAGGCAGACAGAGTGGAAGGCAGAGTCAGACGGAGAAGCAGGCTCCCTGTGGAGCAAGGAGCCCGATATGGGACTCGATCCCAGGACGCTGGGATCATGACCTGAGCTGAAGGCAGCTGCTTAACCAACTGAGCCACCCAGGCGTCCCATGTTTTATTATTATTTTTAAAGATTTACTTATTTATTTGAGAGAGAGAGAGAAAGAAGGGCAAGAGGGAGAGAAAGACTCCACAAGTGGACTCCCTGCTGAGTGCAGAGCCCAACACGCAGCCTGATCCCAGGACCCTGAGATCATGACCTGAGCCAAAACCAAGAGCTGAATGCTTAATCAAGTGACCCACCCAGGCACCTCTAATATACATTTCAAATTATAAAATGTTTTAAACATGAGAATACAGGAATTAATTTAGATATCCACGTCTGTACTGACAACTGATTTTAAAATGTATATTTTTCTTTTTTTTGTTGTTGTAATTATGGGCATAGTGTAACATTTAGAGGACACATCAAAGAAGAAACTATATTTCACTGATGTTCCTGGGTGGGAGACCACCAAGGGTGCAGCCAGCCTGTGTACATATGAACTAGGTCAAGCCTGAGCTCACCAGCTCTGGGAAACCAAGTTACCTATGACCCCAGCACCAGAACATAATCATCAGTACCATTTTGGTGTGTTTTCGTCCTGTCTTTCCAAAGTATGTTTTTAACCTAATTGCAACTATATTGCATCCTACTTTGCAGTTTTTTTCTTTTTTCTTAATGTAGTTAATCTTTACTCTAACTGTGTTGGTCTGTCACATTTTCTCCAAAACACCAGCATCCTTATCATTAACAGCGGCAGGGTCCACATCCAGACACAAAAGTGGAGTGTGTGTGTACGTGTGTGTGTGTGTGTGTGTGTGTGTGTGTGTGTGTGTCTAGCTGTGTATATCTGTGTGGGTACATGTTTGCTAGTGACAAAGAACATGTTTGCTATCCCGTTGGAGGTGAATTACTAAGCTGGAAGAAAGTACGAGATGAATTTAGCTGCCAGTAAAAAACAGATGGAGGAGAATCTATTATAAGTCATTTTGTATTTGTAGTACGAAATAGTTGGATCCAAACTGGTGAACCCATTTTGGTGTCGGAAATCCTCTTTTGGGCTGCCTGTCTGTTTTCTTTGGTTCCAGCATTCCTGGCGCTCTTGATAATTCTGTTGCCAAGGTTGCCACTGAGAGGAGTTACTTTCTCCAGGGATTTCAGAACTGCAGTGAGACACTCTTAACTCCGTAACACATTCTTGTTATTGGAGGTCTTGAAATGAGTTCTATGCAGAGAGTCCTTAGAACAGAGCCTGGCGCATGGTGGCCTGAGTCATGTTAGACCCCTAAGAAACTGTGCTCCCTTATCCACGTCCAAGTGCATATGGGAGCAGATTCTACCTATAACAGGTTGTCCATTTGGGACCTATTGCTGTGCAAGTTGTTACCTTGGATGCTCTGTATTTATTCGAATCCCCTATTCCCCTGAGCCTCATCAAGCATGTTTGATGCGGCAAATTTTGCTGGCCTACTAAGGATCATTCAGCAACTCTCTGTTATTCCTCTTGCCTCTTAACATACTGGCATTTTTCTGTTTTTATATATTTAGGTTTTCTAGTTACAGAAAGAAAAAGTCATATGTCACAAGAATCATGTCATTTTTAACTACTAAATGAATTATAATTTTGGCTTGCTTTCTAAAGTCGGAGATGAAACATACTATTAGAACTGTTTGTACTTTTAAACCTTCTCTAAATGATAATACCAGCAACAGAACACATGAAAAATAGGTGTTTTTTCTGGGGCAAAACTTTAATTTATATGGTGGTGGTGGGCTTAGGTGCTTTGGTCAAGTGAGCCTCGTCTTTATTTATTTTTCTTGAAAGATTTTATTTATTTATTTGATAGACAGAGATCAAAAGTAGGCAGAGAGGCAGGCAGAGAGAGAGGGAAGCAGGCTCCCCGCTGAGCAGAGAGCCCGATGCAGGGCTCGATCCCAGGACCCTGGGATCATGACCTGAGCCGAAAGCAGAGGCTTTAACCCACTGAGCCACCCAGATGCCCCAAGTGATCCTGGTCTTAAGATTGAAATGTTATAACTCTCATTTGGGGGCAGATTTTTTTCCCTCAGCCCTAGCAGAGGGGTATAAACTATGTTAGAACCTGGAGACTTGGATGTCAAATTTGGTCAAACCAGTGATAAGGATAGGATTTCAAAGGATTCATGTTTACCAAACCCTCTTTTCTTTCTTAATTTCATTTCTCAGATACCCTCTTACAGGTTGGTGGGGCCATATGACTGATATTTGGCTAATGGAACGTGGGAGGAAGGGATATGTGTTTCTTTTAGGCCTAGTCCCTAAAATTCTTCTTCATGGCTTTCCATCTTTTTCTCTCCCTTCATCTGTCAGCTAGATGTGGGGCATCCATTGGAGGACCCTGGGGACTTGGGGGTCAGTGGAGTGACCCAGTGGAAGGAGTCTGGGCCCCTGAATCAGTCCATAGTTACACACCTTCCCTACTCACTGTTGGGCTTTGTAATGAGAAAGAAATGAATCTTTATTATGGTGCCAGGCCACTGAGACTTTGGGTATTTCTTATAGAGGTTAGCTATGCAAACTAATTCAGGATGTGGCACATAGTAGGCACTATATATATATATATATATACACACACACATACACACATATATATACATATATAAATATTTATAATAGTCATATTATTATTATTATTATTATTTTCCCTATGGGCCTCCAAGAAGCAACAGAATGTCAGAACCCTCTCAAGGAAGTCTGAAATGAGAAGAGTTGATAGGGTGTATCTAAGTGAAGCCCTTGAGAGAAAGTGAAGAATCAAGAAGGAAACCCAAATACAGGTGGGGTTTGCAATGGAAGACATGGCCTTGAGTCAGGAGCCAGATGGAACCATCATGATGGAAACAGGTTGGAGTCGGACGCCAGATGGAAACATCATGATGGAAATAGGTTGGAAATAGACCAGGAATGTTTCGGATAAATATTGTAAACCAGTAGTGGTTTTTATCCCTGGCTTCTCACTAGAATCATCCTGTGAGCTTTTAAAAAATACCAGTGCTTAGACTTCCCATTCAAGACCAGTGAATCAGAATCTGTTTTGGTGAATCTTGGTGTTTGTATGATTTCTAGTTCCAAGATGATTTCAGCATGCTATTGGCATGAAGAACCACTGTTTTAAGTGGCATTGAAGTGTCTGTGTTTTGCCTTTGTTGGGCAGTGCCAGTGGGTACGGACTAATCTTATAGCACACTAGATAAAGGGCAGAGGTAGTTGCAGCCAGAAGAAATTATGGTTCAAACACACCATTGCCCAAGATATCTATAACTCTTTTTTCGGCAGAGATATAGAAGGTCAGCCCATGGGTTTTCCAGGGTATCTTTGAGTTCTACTGGGTCTGGGTGCTCTGGTCAGGGGACCAGATTTTGGCCCCATTCCATAGCTGTCATGAGCCATGTTCATCTGTCCTGGGGACTGATGGAGCTTTATGTCTATGAGCCGGGCTTTGTGTAGACACAAAACAGCATGGAGTCAGTGGCCACTGTGGACCGTGGGGCATAGTGGCTGCTGGTAAAATATTATGCTTTTAAGGGTGTGGGCAATCACTTTCCTGAGCCACAAGGCATCTCCATTTCCAGCAGCTGGAAAAAGATACTGGAGAGCCATTAATGGAGCTCTCCAGAGTGAAGAGGATTGTTCAGCCAGAGAAGGAACAGTGTGAGGAGGTAAGAGCTTCCAGGTTGAGGGGCTTCCTGGTCACATGACAGTAAACGAATTAGCCAGAAAGCTGGGAAACAAATCAGGAGCAAGCTGTGTCCTGGATGCCCAGGAACAAGAAGACATCTTCAGGAGGCAGCTGTGGTCCACTGAGTTAATGCTGCCAGGAGACCTAGGAGATGGGGGCCACAGGACGTCTACTAAATGCCCAGGTGTGCTAATGTGCAGATGACGGAAGTGTTGTGGAAGGGGAGGCCACTGGACGCTCGCGTGTGTGCATGGGTGGAGAGGAACTGAGCATCTCCTCAGGTGCTGTCTGAACCATGCCTTGTCTAAGCTCCGGACTCTAGCTCTGAGGAGCCCTGCGAGTGTCTGCAGCTCAGCCGAGTGATAGAGGCCTGGAACCTATGGCTGCATTGCTCCTGGGGTGACTGATTCTCTGGAGCTTGGACCCAGGGGTGAGAGGACCCTAAGCCTTGTTTCTCTTGCCTCCAAGTATGGATTATCGCAAACACTATATGTAAAAAACAAGCACAGAAGGGATTTAGGGTCTTAATGATGATGATCATGTTAAAAAAATTTTACTGAAAGTTTACCATGACTCAGGTTCAGGGTAAGTCTTTTTTAAAAAAGATTTATTTATTTATTTTGGAGAGAGAGAGAGAAAGAGTGCAGGAGGGGCAGAGGGAGAGGGAGAGAGGGAGACTCTTAAGCAGACTCCCTTGCATAGTGTAAAGCTCTAGGCTGTGACTCAGTCTCAGGGCTCTGAGTTCATGACCTGAGCCAAAATCAAGAGTTGCATGTTTAATGGACTGAGCCACCCAGGTGATCCTCAGAGTAAGTTTTTAACATAAATTATCATATTATAAATCACCTATTCCCTATGAGATAAGTGTTATGTCTCCATTTTACAGACTCAGTGTGGCTAAGCAATTTGTTCAAGGTCACACAGTCAGCAAGTAGAGGAGATTTTTGCTTTAGATTATTAATTTTAAGTGTTGCTAATCTGTTCATTATGGAGCTGTGTTTTGAACTGGCTCCGAATCTCATCATAGAGGAAGATAGAGGAATGGCAGAGGGAGGGAATGCCTGAGAATGAGTCTCTTACCTCCTTCATGTCACCTCTTGGCATGCAGCATTGCATATTACATCTGTGTTCAATCTTTAATTCATTAAATCTAGTGAGGACCTACTCTGGACCAGGCACTGTGCTGGGCCTGGGAAGGAAGATCCAACCCTGGTACCAGCAGCTTGTATCCTCACGGGATGACCAGCATACAGAAAAGCAGTATGAGTGCAGTGTGATGGTTCTAGGACAGACATGCAGAATGGGGTCCTGGGAGGCTCCTGGGACCGGCCACTCCTGGAGTGACCACCTCCCTCCAGGAAGGACAGGCAGGAAATGCTTGTTGGAGGACCTAGGACATCAGTGAGACTTGAAGGTTGAGGAGGAGGTCTCTAGGCAAACCAAGTGGTCTGAGGGGAAAGAATATTCCAGGCTCATATTCTGGATTATGTAAAATAAATTCAAGACAGTCTTTTTTGTCACTCCCATTCTCACAATCTCCAGACTACAAAGGCTATTGGAAAGGTCTTCCGAAATTCTCAGTGCAAAAAAGAAATTGAATTTACTCTAATTTGCTACTTAATACTTTTTGCCACTGAAGAAATTTTTGAGACACTGAAGGCAGTTATTGAAAAATAGTCACTTTCACAACTGCACTAATAACATATGAATGTAGTAAAAAGAGTAGACAGGAGGTTGTCCCTATCACAAAGCAAAATTGCCTTGTTGTGCAAATAGAATTCTGTAATCTCCATCAGGGCCTTCTTTCCAGCACCTTTCTTGGACCCTCAAAGGTGTAGGCACTTTCCTTTTTTTCTCCCTGTTTAAGCCTGGGCCCTAGGGAAGCAATAGGGTAGAAGCAAAATGAAACCGGGAGGGGTGTTAGTGACAGCTGAAGAGGACTTGCCTCCCTACATGCAGACTTTGTGAGACTGCTTCCGCATTCGGATGCTCTGTTCCAGAGACCGTCTGGGGCTTATTTTTCACGTAAAGTCCTCAAAGCCAGGGACCACTTCTTGGTTAGCATAATGCCTAACATAGTTGGCATTCAATAATGATTGATTGATTCTTCCTTTTCTCTGTTTATTTCTTCTTCCTCTGTGTTCTGCTTTGAAGGAAGTATGTTTGGTGGACTAGTGAGCACTCCTACTTGCAAGCAAGAAAAACTCCCTTATGCTGGGTCATTCACAAAAAGGGAATATAGTATAAGGTATTAGGGTATTTTATGGAACTTAGGGGGGGCTGATTTTCAGATACTGGCTGGAATGGGTCTCGAGTTTCAGGTCTTCTGAAACTAACCACCCACCTACCTACCTTCCTTCCTTCCTTCCTTCCTCTCTCCCTCCCTTCTTTCCTTCTTTAAAGATTTTATTTATTTATTTGAGAAAGAGAGAGAGAGAGAGAGAGAGAGTTCGTTCTTGTGGGCACATCTGTGTGGGGAGGGGCAGAGGGGAAAGAGAGGGATAAGGGCCCTGTGTCATTCCCACAATCCTGAGATCATGACCTGACCCAGAATGAAGAGTCAGATACTTAACTGGCTGAGCCACACAGGCACTCTTGGAATGTGCTGGAACTTTCTTTTTCACCTCTCATAATTCCTGTTTCCAGCAAATATACTCATTAGCTCCATCAAGGTCTTACCAATTACAACCCGAGGAGCAGGGTTGCAGTTCAGAAACTTCATTGCCTGCAGCCGTTTCTGTGATCATGTGAAGGCGAGGGGGCCTTTCCCAGAATTTGGAATAGCTTTCAGACAGCTCAGTGGGAGTTCATGAGGGGTATGAACAATGCTCTTAATTGGGCAACTTGGGTTTACAATTCTTCGACCATTGGCTGTTGGGAGAATTCCAAATGGTGAGATAGCTTCCTACCTGAGAATGGTTGAAATGTATTAACAAAATGTCGAAGAGCTGTCTTTTCTTTGGTATGACAGATACAAAGTTATTTTCTTGGAAAGCTGACTTTTTGATAACAAATGCTACATATAGTGTCTCATCTTTTTCTAGACATTTTGACCAACGAACAATAAATACATGATATTGGCACTCTTTCTCATAAAAACCCCTACAAAGTGAGTTTCTAAGGACATGAGAGTAGTACCTGTGTCAAAGGGGTATCCTGCCAGATTTTTACTATTTTGTATGTAGTTGTTACATTTTGAAGGACATGATTTCATCCATGAGCCACGAGCTGATTTAGGTACTGAGTTATTAAGATGAAGTAGGGTCATGCATTACCCCTTGGGAGAGATTCATCTTAATATAATTAATATTGGCCAAATACTGGATCAAGCTATGAATGTGTATATTGTTTTTTCCTTCCTTCTCTCATGATACATTTGTTGCTGTACCTTCCTTGTTAGAATCCACTCTAGTAGTTAAAAAAAAAAAGATACTTCCTTTCCAAACTTATTTTATTTTAGATTTAAATTTTATTTTATTTAAGAAAGAGTGTGCATGTGCACAAGCAAGGGGAGAGATAGAGGGAGTGCTGCTGAGCAGGGAGCCCCATGTGGGGCTCCGTCCCAGGATCCTGAGATCATGACCTGAGCCTAAGGTAGACACTTAACCGATTGAGCCACCCAGGTGTCTCCCCTCAACTTATTTTAAAATAAATGTAATAAAACTAGAAGTTATCCAAGTCCAGACAGGTGTAGGATATTTACTGTAATCTAAGAGCAAACATTTTCTGTAAAGGGTCAGATAGTAAATATTTTTGGTTTTGCAGGCCATACAGTCTTGGGCACAACTACTCAACTCTGCCTTTTGTTTTAAAAGCAAGCCATAGACAATATGTAAGTAAAGGAGTGTGTCAATGTTCTAACACTGAAATTTGAACTTCATATAGTTTTAACATGTCGGAAGACTTGGTCTTCTTTTGAATTTTTTTCGCTCACTTAAAAATGTGAGAGCCATTCCTCACATGAAGACCACACAACAGGTGACAGGTTGGATTTGTTGTGGTGGCCTTAGTCGGTCAACCCCTGCTCTGACAAAGGTTGCAGTATCCATACATCTGTTTAGCTGTTTGGTTTAGTTTTCTTACCTCATAAGCATTCTTGACTGAGCATTTCTGAGCAAGCAGGTGAAAGCAATGCTTCCTTTGATCTTAGTCTCAAGCTCCTTCTTTCTTGGCTTATGTAATGTGAGCACTCGACTTCACTTGGTTTGGTGTGAGAGCTCCACACAGAGAAGGCTGCTTTGAGACTTTGCACTTGAAGCAATGCGTTTAGTGGTTCTGTAGGTGTGCAATCTCTAAAATCAGGGAGAGAGGTAATGATTCTGGGGAGAAGCAGTTTAAAGACAGTCCTAATTGTTCAGGCAAGTTATTTTTACCAGTCTTTAGGGGACAGATAAATGATCACGTTGTTATTATTTTTATAGATTGTATTTCAAAAAGCTTTTCTGCTAAGAGTGATTAAATATCAAGTTTTAATATCACTCACTCAAGAAAAATTTCCATTGCATTAGGGTTTTCTTTTTTCTTGATAATTTACTGTAGGAGACGATCACACAGGGCTTTCAGGTTCCTCACTCCAGGATTTATAGTGACAGGTTTGGGAAACTGGGAGAAATACAGGGGAATAGGAACTATTGGAAACTCCTTTTCATTACTTAATTTAAAAATATACCTAATATTTTAGGTAATAGACATAAAAATGTTATATGTACAATTTTCCTTATTTACAAAATTAATGGTAATAGCAATAACTAAACTATATTGTTGTCACGGAGAAGAATTTTCCAGTGTCTACATAATGAAAGTCGAGAGCCACCTGGCAATTGTAGTAACCGAATGTCCACTGTATGTCTGGGTTTCATCCTCTCACTTAATCCTCATGATAAGATGAGGAAAGCAAGACTCATGAAGGTCTAGCGTCTTTCTCATGGTCGCATAGCTGGTAAATGGTGGAATCAGATTTCAGACCCAAGTCTGTCTGTCTGTCTGTAGAGCCCTTTTGATGCTTTCATGTTGTAACCACTTGTGGTCTCAAGGAGTATCTTAGAGTCAAAGCAACCCCTGGCTTCCAAGAAGAAATGTGTCATTATGTGTGACATGAGGTCCTTGTCACCTGTTGCCTTGTGGAACAATTAATCTTGCTATTGATCTAAGGATACTATCAATATGAATGTGGGTCTAGGTGTCTAGGTCTTTCCTGAGATAATTTATAACTGAAGTTCCAAGACATCTGACATAAAGAAAGAAACACCTATGTCTCTGAAAGTATATGGTTAATTGAAAGAGATTCAGTTCCCTGAGACATTCATTAACCTGGGGGCTTGAGGGTTTTATGAGTCTCCTGAAATTGTGTGTAGAACACTGCACATGTGTGTATATGTGCCTTTTTTTGGAGAGGGTTTCTAATTTTAATTAGGTTCTAAAGTCATGTGGACCCACTGCTCCCTCAACTCAACTGGAACCAATTAGGAATAAACCTGATTGACTCTCTAAATATACTTGTTTGCCTCTCTGACTGATAAGGGTTTATTAATTGTGTCAAATCCCATCACAGCAAATGAAGTTAAATTAATTGTAGTCTCCCAATAGTTTGAGCATAGCACTGTCATTCTACATGTGACACTGGGTGGACTCCACCGAGAGACTGGGCTCTGGTCTATTCATGTGAGCTCCCTAGTCCCTGACATAGAACAGTGCAACTCTAAATCCTCAGTAACTGTTAGCTGGTCATTTCGGGTACTAGAAGGGCCAGGGATCGGTGTCAGAAAGTGATACTGTGTCTAACCGCTGCCACTTTCTATCTGTAGGACCTTAATCAAGCCTCTCTGAGGCTCAGTTTCCTCATCTGTAACAAGAGGATTAGCTGTAGGACCGGTAAAATCTCTTACCTCCCTAAATACCAGGAGTCAGTTATTTGGCAAAGCCTTACTGGAGAGAGCTGGGACGTGCCCTGAGGAATGGGCTAGAACACGGTTGTAAATCGAATACATTCGAGCCTCTGTGTGAAAGCACGTGGCTACAAATATGGGTTGCTTTGATAATCAGCTCTAGTGAGGGACTGCTGCGCAGTAATCTTCTGGGGCCCCTGGCTAGTCGAGGGGACATCTGCTGGGAGGAAGTGGGCGTGGCGATTTTCCTGACTTCCTTGTTTGGAGTAAACTTTGGCAGCATCTGACCGGCTTAGATGTTTGCTTTCCCATCTGTTGATGTGCTGTTTGGGAGCTCTGCTGCCTGCCAGAGAAAACGTCTAGAAGAAGCACGACGCCAAATCGGAGCCATTCCCTTGAGTCCCCAAAGCCCACCAGCCCCCAGAGAGGGGAAGGCGAAGTGGAGAGAGAAAACAGGCGAGCGCGCTGGCTTCGGCGCTCACAGAGAGTAGGGTAGAAAAGACAGAGATTTCGGCACCCGCTCAGCCCCCGTCCCCACGCTGGGGCGCGCGTCGCCTCCCTTTCCTAGCGCTCCACGCGCCCTATCTGGAACTTGGCACCGGGGATGGGGCAGTGGCGCCGCGCGCTGATCGCTCGGTGTGTCTAAAGCCTCGGCGGACTTGCAGCCACAGCGCCCGCAGCCGACGCTTCGGGCTTGCAGGCGGCAGGCGGCTGGGCGGCGGGGACCGTGCGCAGCGCGGCCGGGGGAGGGGACATCGCCGAGCGCGGGGCGAGGGCGCGGGGTTGCGCGCTGCGCCGCGGGGAACCCCGGGACGCCGCCGGCCGAGCCATGACGGACGCCAGCAACAGGAAAGAGGGCTTCAAAAAATGCCGGAGCGCTACTTTCAGCATCGATGGCTACAGCTTCACCATCGGTGAGAACTTCGTACCCTCTGTCCGACTCCTGGTTCCTTTCCCCTGGCTGCGAGGGTCCTTCCTAAGTGGGGCGGGAGGTGGTCAGGGGTCCCGCGGGGCCCCGGGGCTCTCGCGAGGGGAGCCCCGGGGAGCGGTGACAGGGTCAGGGAGCCGCGTGAGTGGGGGGTCGCCGCGCCCGGGGCTGTCCCCGCGGTGTCGCTCCCACCGCTCTGACCCGGCAGCCTGCTGGAGCTGGTTTTCAGGGTTACCCCTTTCTGAACAGCTCCATTTCCTTGCTGCGACTTTAGCAACGTAAATCAGAGAGGAGAGATAGAGACAGGGATGGAGGCAGAGAAAGGGAGAGATGGATCTAGAAATACTAAAAGAGGGAAGTCAGAGAGCGACAGAAAGACGTGGACACCGTAGAAACTGAGACAGATACACAGAGACATTGTGGAAACACCTAGATATCAGGTCAGAAACAGAGACAGAGACTAATAGAATGACAGAGAGGTGGGGATAGTGACAGAAACAAGAGACGCAGAAGCTGAAAGAGACAGATACACAGAGACAGAGTCAGAGACACCCTGAAGGACGGTTTTTTACAAAAGTTTAGAGGAGAAAGGGGCACAGAGAAAGGCAGGGGAGGAAAGTTGGGATGTATGTAAGAAGGGAGGGAGAGGGAGAGGGGAAGAGAGAACCAGTCAGACAGGCACGGAATCCAGGCAGGGAGGGATGGATCATGTTACTGAAATGTTTGAGCAAAAGGGGTCCCCTGTCCTCTGGACTCGCCGTGGCTCTCTGTTTTCTTCGCTTCTGAAACCTGTTACCAAGAGGAGTACCAGAAGGGCTATTAGAGGTAGCGGGACTAGCGGGCTGACCCTGTGGAGGCTGAATTTTAAGAGTACAGTTCTGGATGCTTTCACTACTGGTCCCATGCTCTGCACTGTTTTGAAAGAACTGGCCAGAGATTGGCCCCTCATCTTCCCAGGAGGTGGACAAAACCAGGGAGGCTTCCTTTCTGGAGGTCAGAGTTTGGAGAAACAGGGCAAAGCCAGGTGCCAAGGAGCTACTCCAGCATTTCTACTTCTGGGTATGCTCTGCTCACTATGGCTTTAAATCTGAACTCAACCCCAAAACCTTTGAAAATCAGGTGGTATGTTAATTTGCTTTTTGGTGGGCTGCCTCTGCTTGCCATTGCAGCAGGAAATTGCCAGGGGCAAGAAGGTACCCATGGAGAGGAGCTCATTTTTTGAATACTTTGTTCCTTTTAATGAAGTGGCCCAAGATTTCTGGGCCATGGACTGAACACGTTCCTTTCAGAATTAACTCTGAACTCCTTAGCCTGCTTCCCAAGGCTCCCCATTCTGGCTTGAGCTAGGGTTTCCTGCCTCAACTGTCACTTCAAATGCCTATCTTCCCCATACTCATCATTACTTGCCTTTAACCAGATCCCAGCCCTCAGAGCCTTTGCTCTGTTCAGCCAGGAATGCCATTTCCCTAACTCTGCTTTGAGAAATCTCATCTCTCCTGTCTCTCACTGGCCACCTCCGGTCCTGTCCTTCCCCATCAGAAAGAAGTTGCCCCTCAGCACCCCCTTGGCCTCATTGTTCTTTGTGAGAGCTCACACTCTGACCTGAGTTACTTATTTAGGTGCCTATGAAACTATGTCTAATTTATCTTTCATCCTCTAATGGTGATGGTGACTGCTTGGGAGTTTTTGTGAAAATGAATTTAACCTTGCCAGGGACAAAGGGATTCATTAACAGGTCATTGTCATGTTAATGTTAGTTTTCTTGAATCTGGTAAGAAACCTTCTAAAAGTGATTTTTAAAGCTTTACTTGGTAGTTCCCTCTGAGATCTTCTAAAACGTGTGGCTTCTAAAACCCAGGTTTCTAGTGTGGTCTTTCTCCTCCTAACCCCTTCCGTCCTTTTACTCCGGTCTTCACTAGGAGAAATGATTTGGCACATTGGTATGGCCTGCAAGTTATAAGGGACCTCAAAAGTGAGCTGGTCACTTCCTGGTGAGAGAGCTGCCAACTTATTTCAGATCTTTGAACATTTATTCAGTTATTCCTTTCCATCTGTCCCCCTTCCCTCCTTCTTTCGAAAAGTGCTTACTGAATTTATATATATATATATTTTAAAGATTTTTATTTATTTGACAGAGATCACAAGTAGGCAGAGAGGCAGGCAGAGAGAGAGGAGGAAGCAGGCTCCCTGCTGAGCAGAGAGCCTGATATGGAGCTCGATCCCACATGATGGGATCATGACCGGAACTGAAGGCAGAGGCTTTAACCCACTGAACCATCCGGGCACCCCTGAATTTTACTATATTAAAAGACAAAATTTAGCACAACACCTGGCACATGGTGCTCCTTCAGTAAGTGGCAATTGTCTTTATTCAAGGCCCTAAGTTAATATCATGGGGGTAGTTGATGAAGATAAATCAGACTTAGAACCTGGTATTCAAGGAATTCGTACTCTTGAAGTGATGTGATGGGTCCATATATGACTTTTTACTAAGTAGAAACTTGTATTTGACTTTAGAGATATTTTAGAACTTTTAGGCCAATATAGACATTTGAGAAAACACAGATAATCAAAAAGGAAGAAGAAAATCACTTGTGATTTTATCAGCCAATGCTGAAAATTATTAATGTATCTTTATATACTCCTAGTACTTTTTGGTATATATACTTTTTAAAACAAAATGCAATGGTAATATTTGGTAATCTATTTAACATCTTATTAGCTTTGCTTCATGTTATATGTAAAGCATTTGTTTAATCAATCTCCTATTGTTGGTTATATTTAGTGTCTTGATTTTTTTCATTTTTCATAATAATAAAAAAGGACTAAATCTTAGAGAACATCCATAAATACTTTTGAGAATACATTTCTAGAAGTATAATTGCTTGGTCCAAGACTATGTATATTTTTAGGGATTTAAAAAAATACATTTATTGCTCAACTAATCTCTGGAAATACCTACTTACACTCCTACCAGCAGTTTATCAAGCTGCTCATAGACTCTCATGAGTACCAGATACTTATAATTTCAAAAAAAGTTGCTGGTTTGAGAGTTGGACAGAAGTATCTCAATTCCATGTTATTTCATTTCTTTTGTAAAATTGTATTTTTATTTCCTTTGTCTATATGTTTTTCTTCTGAGTTATTTATCATTCATTTTAATTTGCGGGTACTTTAAATTTATAGTGTATAATACATGTTAATTATACATATAATTAATATATTAATGATAGATAATATGTAAGTATAATGCTGTATATTAATGATATAACATACAATTACTGTATATCAATCAATCACATAATTATATAATTAATATATATCAGTAATATACATTATACATGCATATGTCATTTTTTCTTTTTTTTTTTTTTTTAGATTTTATTTATTTATTTATTTATTTGACAGAGAAATCACAAGTAGATGGAGAGGCAGACAGAGAGAGAGAGAGGGAAGCAGGCTCCCTGCGGAGCAGAGAGCCCGATGCGGGACTCGATCCCAGGACCCTGAGATCATGACCTGAGCCGAAGGCAGCGGCTTAACCCACTGAGCCACCCAGGCGCCCCATTTTTTCTTTTAAGTTGGTTGGGCATGGAGCCCAAGATGGGGATTGAACTCATGACCCTGAGATCAAGACCTGAGCTGAGATCAAGAGTCAGACACATTACTGACTAGCCATCCAAGTGCCCCAATGCATATGTATGTGTCTCTGTGTGTGTATATATATACACCTATATACATATCCAGGTGACCCTTGAACAACATAGTTTTGAACTGCACTAGTCTACTTATACATGGAGTTTTTTTCCCAGTAAATAGAGTTCAGTACTGTAAAATATATTTTCTCTTCCTTATGATTTTTCTGATAACATTTTCTTTTCTCTAGCTTACTTTATTGTAAGACTATATTATGTTGTACATATAACATACAAAATGTAAGTTAATCAACTTTATCCTATCAGTAAAGCTTTCAGTCAACAGTAGGATATTACTAGTTAAGTTTTTAGGGAATCTAAGTTATATGTGGATTTTTAGTTGTGTGGTACATTGATAACCTCTAACCTCCACATATTCAAGGGCCTTTCTCCCTACTTCCTCTGTGTGTGTGTGTGTGTGTGTGTGTGTGTGTGTATGTATATATATACACACATAACTTGTGAGTGATCATGTATATTACAAATATTTTTTTCAGATAGGAGGACTCATATTCCTGCAACATCAGCATGTGGCAGTTAAGACTTGCTTTGAAACATACAGATATCTTGTAGTCCACGCTCATGGTTGCCAGTGTTAGGGAGAAAAAAATTTTCTCTACCATTTAAGATGTTTCTAGCTGAACTAAGAATCAAACTGACATGAGACAGATGAACAGAAGAAAATAAAATTTAATTATGTACATACTGGGAATCCATACAGACATGAGATTCCAAAGACAGTCAGACAAAATGAGATATATATGTCATCCTGAACTGAGGAGAAGGAGGTAGGGTCTGAAACTTCAAAGGGAAGGATAGCAATTCACAAGAAGATGGGAAAGAGTAAACGTTTTTACAAACAGATGTTTGCTGAGCCATTCAGAAACAATGGGGCGTAGAGAGGAATTTTAACAAACAGACTTTGCTAAGTTCCTTCCTGTCTATCATCCCTAGTTGATATAATACTGTAGTTATCTCTGGCTCTCTTCCTGGAGCAGGTCCTCTAAATTCTTTTATTTGGGGGAAGGCCAAAGTTTCTTTCTAAGTCTTTTGGGCCTTGATTGTTTTCAGCTCAAAATAATCTGCATGCAAAAGTAGCTCATTTTTGGGGTGCTCTGCCTTGGCCCCTACACTAACTAGTCACATGGTTTCTGCAGGGTGGATTAGGTAGACAGCCCCCCTCTCACCATGTGAGAGAAGATTCTTGATGAGATCCTGGTGGCTCCCAGATTGTTTCTTTTCAAAAGTGTCTGACATTGTCTTTGGAACCACCTCCTATTCTAGTCTAAATTAATAAATGCGGAATTTCTAGGTCAAGGAACTTTACTAAAAGAATTCATGTTATGTACTGGCAACTCAAAAGATTCTTACTAGGGGAAGCTGATGAGGACAGTGGAGGTCTTAGGAGTTCTGTAGGAGGGGAAATGTGACCCACCCTGTGATAAGGTCAAGAATAAAATTTGGGGCACCTGGGTGGCTCAGTGGGTTGGGCCTCTGCCTTCCGCTTGGGTCATGGTCTTGGTGTCCTGGGGTCGAGTCCCGCATCGGGCTATTGGCTTGGTAGAGAGCCTGCTTCCCCCTCTCTCTCTGCCTGCCTCTCTGCCTACTTGTGATTTCTCTCTCTGTGTGTCAAGTAAATGAATAAAAAGAAAAAAAAGAATAACATTTGGAGGGCTTAAAAAAAATAGAATAAAATTTGGAGGGCTACTGACAAAACTCTCTGTTGAATGGACATTTTTGCTCTAAGGGGAGGCATCGACTTCTGGTTCAGACTGGCAGGGAGAAGGCTTCAGCTGTGGTTCTCCATGGGGGTGGTATACCCTAGGGGGTGTTTGGATGTATATGGTGTGCTTTTGGTAGTTGCATGGAGTGTGGCTATGAACAAGCTCTAGAGACAGTGAGCAGAGTGCAGAGGAGTTCAATGTTTTACAGAGTGAGGTACAGCTCTTCACAATGGGGAGTTTCCCTAAACACCAGCAACACCCCCATGGAGAAAAACTATGAGAATTCCCTCTGACATGGAAGCCTGGGGCTCTTAAACAAGCCTTTTCCCTGGCTTTGGGACCTCTGGGACATTAATGGTCAAGGCTGCAGTGAGAACAGGTGCTGCCATATATCGAACGTAGCTGTGCGGTTTGGACCAGGCTCTGATCTAGGTGCTTTACTCAGCTCATTTGATCACTTTTTGTAATTCTGGAAGCTATATGTTATGGCCCTATTTTAGGAGAAAAACCCCTGAGAGACTCTGAGAGGGACTAATTTGCTGGAAGTCACAAGCTAGGAAGTAGCGGAGTTGGCTTCAAACCACATCTGCTGTGGCCCCTCAGCCCAGGGTTTGCCTTACACCATGCTGCCTCCCACAGTGGACTTTATTTCTGCATACACCTTGGAACCAGCCTGTCATCCTTATGAAGAGAGACCAGGGAGTTTGCCATGTCTGCTGGACCAGCCCAGGCTGGGGCAAAACCAGCCAGTGTTGGAGCATTGTCACAGGTGGGGCAGGGCTGCTCCTGGGGGGAATATCAGGTTGAAGAAACAGGGGTTGCTGATCTGCTTCCCACCAGGGTTTCTCTTCAGCCTCATCATTCCACATGTCATGATGCAAATGTTCTTATGTCCTCTTTATAGAACTTTCTCAGGTCATGAAATCAGATGTGTGATCAAGACGTCTTGGAAATAGGACTATAAAGTTGAACATGTGCTATACCAGAAAGCCCCAACTGTCGTCCAGCATTTGTGCTTTGAGAGTTCCATCCCTAGGAAACCATTGAATTTTCAACTGTAGCAAGTGATTATAATGATTAGTATTAATTCAAGCTGTATGTTGAAGTTCAAGCGTAATTTGACCCTGGTGAGGTACTTGTGAACTAGCATTTGAGTATGGAACAAATGGGTGTGGGGGGAGTGCAGTATTCGTGTTTTCCAGAGGAACTTTCCTGGTCTTTTGGGGCTTGGATATCTATTTGGGTTTTATTAAGGACATGCACAGATTTTTACGTTTCCCGTGAGGCTGCCTAAAATATAAGCACAGAGCCTTCTCCACAAACTGAGGTATGTCTGCAAAAAACAAAAGCACTTTTTTTTTTTTTTTTTTAAAGCTACCTGAGTGGGTCTCACTTAGTCTCTTTTGGTACTCCTTACCACTTACTCTACAGATGAGAAAATGGAGCTCCAGGAGGGCCCTCACTTCCTTTCTCCCCTCAGTGATGACCTCTAGGGTGTTGAAGAAAATGGGTGAAGCCATGGACTGGGAGGATGTGAAGTTGCTGGGGTGTATGGCAAAGAAGCTGCTTCCTTCAAGAATGAATCTGGTGGTGTGGAAAATTCTAGGCCTGTACTGAAGCAGTGTTGCTAACAGAGGGATGTGTTTCCTGTGGCAACTGCCACTGGCTCCCTTGCCCCTATGTTCCTCTCTGTAGGGTTGTCCCAGAGGAGGAAACATAAGGGGCCCCTAGACAGTAGAGGCCCAGGGGGCTGGGAGTGAGGGTTCCTGTTCTGGCCTTGGATTGTCGGAGCTGGGAGCCCATGCTAAGTGGAGAAGGTCTGCTGGTGGATGCTTCTATCACAGGGCTTCTGGGGTGGGCAGGGGTCTGTGGGAAACGAGCCAGGGTGACTTGGCTGTATGCCCTGGGGATGGGGCCCACTCTCCAGCCCAGGCGTAGAGGGCCCCTGTCCTCCCTTGGTGCATATGGCTCAGGATTTTCTCAGTCCAGTGTGGTCTCTGGGGTCTCTTGGCTGAGTGTCCTGTCTCTTCATCTGCCTGCTGTCTGTCTGGGTGGAGGCAAGACCTTTGGATATTGCCTGCTTGGTTGGGGGTGACAGTAGGGAGCAAAGAATTGAATAAGGATCCAAGGCAAAATACTCTACAGCCACCTCCCAGTACCCATGGCCCTAATTCCCTCCTCTTCCCACCTCTGAGAAGGCTGGAGCAGAGTGAGGGGAAGGGGTATGTGGAACGAGAGGTCGTGCTGCCTGGGCCTTGCCATCTCTGCTCTGGCACCCATCGCCCCGACCCACTGTGCCTCTAGGGCAAATCATTCTCTGAGCCTCCGCTTCTTGTATGTGAAATGCAGTGTGAGTCTTAGATATGGAGCTGTAGTGAGGATCAGGTGAAGTTATGTGAGAAAAAATTGCTTTAACTCTAAAATGCCATTCAAATGCTTCTTATTATTAAGGAAGACTTCATACTGGTTAAAATTTGTGCACCCCTCTTCCCAGCATTTATACTGCAACAAAGTGCAGCTGTATCTGTGGCTTGAGGAATGAGGCTCTCACGATGGGGTTCTGATTGTCCGCTAGCAGCAGGAGTACACAGTTTTAGGGATGGGTGTCAGTGGGGAGGTTGCATTTGTAGTGAGAAACCCTGGGCTTTGGGAGTCACGCAAAGACTTATTGTCCTGGCCAGGCAAGTCAGTTAGCTTCTCTGAGCCTCAGTTTCCTTCTTAGAACAGATGAGATAGTACCACCTTCCTTGTGGGTAAACCACAGCATGGAGAGTGAGGTGCCACACACAGTGCCTGCCGGTCACACTGTGTGTCTTTGCTCAGTGTCCCTTCCCTTTATCTGAAATCAGGCCGTTGCCTACAGCTGGCTGTGGCCGGGAGTGGATGCAGGTCGGTGGTGTATGATCCTGAGGGTTGGTGGGTACCCTGTGGCAGGCTCAGTGGTGGGTCTGTCTGTGCTGGTGTGGGAGTGAACACTAGGAAGAACAACCGTGCTGATCCCCAGCACGGGAACAAGAGCAAAGTGTGCACTGGGCACCCCTCTGCCGTATCATGGACTGATGCCCTTCCCTGGGCCATACAGTGTACCTGGAATGTCTACCTAGCTTCCATGGATCTGGCAGAATCCACCTGGGGCCATGGGGAAATTGGAGTAGTTCCAGAATTGTAGGAATGACCTTCTGAGCCAGGCCTGTGGATCTGTCCTGGGACATAGAAGGAAAAGGGGAGCAGGATGGTTAAATTGGACTTATTTGAGTGCAGAATATGACAAGCTCTGGAGTTAGACACCGGGTTTCATATTCTGAACCACATCTTCCTTTTGTTGTGATCTTAGAGAGGTGACAACACATGGCTAAAGTTCCGTGTCGTAAGCTATAAGTAGACACGATAAATAGTATCTACCTTGCTGGGTTGGGATGTTAAATGAGATAAAATGCAAGTAGAGTTCCTAGGTGTTGTCTTAGTCCATTTGGGTTGCTGTAACAGAAAACTGCAGACCTGGTGGCTTAACAACATGACTTCGCATAGTTCTGGAGGCTGGGAAGGCACCAGTGGATTTGGTGTCTGTTGAGGGCCTACTTCCTGGTTCATAGATGGCCATTTTCTTGCTGTGTCCTCACATGACAGAAGGGTCAAGGGACCTCTCTGGGTCTCTTTAAAAGGGTGCTAATCCTATTTCTGAGGGCTCCACCCTCATGACCTACTTACCTTCCAAAGGCCCCACTTTCTAACACCATCACATTGGAGATTAGTGTTCAACATATGAATTTTGGGGGGACACACTCAGTCTATAGCACTATTACTATTGGAAGTTAATAAATATTTGCCAAATATAGCATGAACCAGACACTGTGGAAGAGTGGGGGAACCATGAGGGGAAAATGCCCAATTCTGGACTCAGAATTGAGAGTTGGGGTGAGTTTCTTACCACCTTGCTCTTTCATCCTGTGTGAGTCGCTTAACATGGGCATCAGTTTCTCCATCTGTAAATGAACTGGTTGAGTAAGGCAATCTCTGTGGTTCCTGCCACTCAAGAAGGAGGTGAACCTTGAGTCCTAAGGTCCACCATAACTTACCCAGAGTGGGAAGGTGCAGGGGAATGGCTAAATGAGGTTCACTGGATTTCTGGTGAAAGATGCTTTGCAGAGTTCAGAACAAAGCAGGGTAAATTGGATGTAAGACTAGTAGAGAGTTGGGTGCCTGGGTGGCTCAGTGGGTTAAGTCTCTGCCTTCAGCTCGGGTCATGATGCCAGGGGCCTGTTATCAAGGCCCACATTGGGCTCTCTGCTCAGTAGGGAGCCTGCTTCCCCCTTCTCTCTTTGCCTGCCTCTCTGCCTACTTGCTATCTCTCTCTCTCTGTCAAATAAATAAACAGGAAAAATCTTAAAAAAAAAAAAGACTATTAGAGAGTTAAAATTATTCTTGGAGTTAAGTAGCCTAGATTGTGTGTGTATAATTTTGTGTGGTAATTCTGATTCACAGTGAGTTTGATGACTGAGCTAGGATCAAGGAGGGAATCAAAGGCAAGAGACTGTCTATGCCTGGGCCTTCCACCCATTCCACTTTGATGATATCAAATCCTCGTGGGAAATGGGGCAAATGAGTGGAGATTTCCAAGGATATGTTTGTCAGTAGGTTTGGGTTTATTCTGATGGTATAGGAAGCCTTCATGGCTTCAATTCATGTTCCTAGATTTGTTTATTATGAACCATAAATGTGATAATAGATTTATAGTTATGGGAGCATCTATCATGGGTTCTGCTTAATAAATGCTTGCTGGATTTGAGAAGCTCTTAACGGAGGTTAAGAGCATGGATTCTGGAATTTGACTACCTTGGTTTGAATTTTTGCTTCATAGTTTATTAGCTGTGTGATCTTGAACAAGTTACTTACCCTTTCTCAATGTGCTCCTCTGTTAAATGGAGATAATTACATTACCTGTCTCCTGGGGTGTTAGAGGATTAAATGAGTTAATGTACATCAAGAACTTCAAACAGTACCTGGTACATAGTAAATTCTGTATAAATGTTTGTTATAATATTATTTTTGTGTTATTATTATATTCATGATACATATCCATAATGATGATATATTTCTACAATAATATTATCATGAAGATAATACTAATAACCAACTCTAAGTCTGGTTTCATCAAACACTTGTATATAGTGTTCTTTGAAAAGCTGTAATTGTGACCTCAATCTTCTGCTTTCTTTCAAATTTGGCATTTCCTGCCAAAAGGCGTTCATTCACTTTTGTGTCCTTGGGCACTGGTGTGCTGATGCTGTATAGTTATTTTCAATGAATCCATGGTGGACCTACAAATTCTCCCATCTTTTCAACCAGTATCATATTTTAGGATTTAGTGTGTCACTTGTGATGGCTTTGCACGTGAGTCCCTAATTTCTAGGCCCTTTTTAGATGGTTAACTCTCCCAGGCCAGGATGGTAGGTGGAAAGGAACGTGATGCAGGAGACTTGGGCTCTAGGCCCAATGCTGGCCTGTTCTGTTCCTGTGACTGTGGGAAAGATCATGAATCTCTTTGAACCTCAGGTTCTGCATTTGTAAATGGGTTGGCAATTCCTTCTTTGTCGCATTGGGAGAATTCAATAGGATGAAGAATGTAAGAACCTAGCTCACTCTAGATGCCCATTGATTGGTAGCTATTGGTTATGATGATGGAGAGGCCCTGTAATCAGGGAGCGGGCAAGGCTCCCAGGCCCACAGCTGCTTCCGTGGATGGTGCTCACCAGCCTGCTCCCTGGCTGCCTCCCATAGACCCCCACCAGCCACTTATGTTGAGTGCTGGCAGGGCTGCAAGTCTGTCTTTGTTTTAGTATAGGATTTCTGACCAGGCTGGTATCTGAAACTCCTGACTTACCCCAGCCGAGTGCTGGGTAATTGATGCCAGCTGCTCTGGGGAGAGCTGGTTGGCACTTCCTGTGCTGTTTGGCAGGCAGGCTCTGGACTGTGGTGGGAGCTTGGCCTGAGAATTAGGCCTCCCCCAAGGAGCCCTGGGGAAGTGGGTCTTGGAAGCAAAGTTGTTGGAAGTTGGTTTTTACTTATGGACTTAAGAGTCTCTTCTCTTAACTCTTTCCTATTTTTTTTTTTTTTTTAAAGTAGTCTCCATGCCAAATGTGGGGCTTAAACTCAGGACCCTGAGATCAAGAGTCACATGCTCTACTGACTGAGCCAGCCAGGCACTCCTCTAAACTCTTTCTTATGCATACTTTCCCTTCCATCTCCCCTGCCTTAGTTCAGACCCTTCACTTCACTTACTGAGTCTATTGGGATATTTCCAACTGGCCTCCCCTTCACACTCTTCTCAAAACAGCAGCTAAATCTTCTTTTGGAACATACAAGTGAGCTCTTTGTCCTCCAGTTTAAAACTGTCCAGTAGCAAATTTCTGGGGAAGATGGCAGAGTGGATACCTATCCCATGGATACAACTAGAAAACACCCACATCAGTGTAAATAAACCAGAAAAAGACCCAAAGATGGGCAGAACAGATTCCACAGCTAAATGAAGAGAAGCCACCTCATCAAAGTGAGCAAGAAAGGCAGAGATGTATTTGGGAGCTAAGTGGACCCACAGGGACTATCTACAGGAGGGAGAGATACTGCAGACTGAAAGAGAGGAGGGAAACCAAGCCTCACATCAGGCACCCCAGATATGGGGAACTTGCATGGGGGAGAGGAATCGCCATGATATTTGGCTTTGAAAACCAGAGGAGCCAAATTTCATGAATTCTTACAATCAGCAGGGCTTAACACTTGGAACTTTAAAAAATCAGTGGACTTAATTTTGGGAGAACTAGATGGTGGTTAGGAAAGGGAGTCCTTGCCCTTAAAAAGATACACAACAGTCCTGGAAATACAGCATAGAAGGAGAAGTTTGGAAAACATCTGGTGTATACAGGAGGGAGACTTGTTTACTTACTCAGAGCATGTGTTGGAGGGGCAAGAATCATTCAGGGACTCCTCCAGGAACTGAAGAGCTTGTCGGCACCATTTTACTCCCCTGCCTCCAGCCTAGACACACACAGACACCTGCAGGAACCAGTGTGATGCCAGTATTCACTACCTAACTTGCTAACACTGCTTGCTCTGCCCTGTGTGCTTTTTTTGGACAACCCCTCTGGACCTTTCTAGCACCATGCACCTTGCCGCCATGCTCTCCTGAGAACTCGCTCCCTCCAGCCTTGTGGCAGAAGTTTTTTAAAAGTAGCCCCAGTTCTCTTCTCACAACAGACCTGTGAAAACCTTGCTAACACTGCACATTCTGCCCCCATGTTCTCCTGTAGTCCCTCCAAATTCCCCCTCTAATACAGTCTTGGCTAGAGCCTATCCAAAGTGGTACCCTAAGCCTGGCAGTGTGCAAGCAGCTCTGATGGGGGCCAGCACTGCTCTAAAGTGACTCCTGCCGTGGGGAGATAACTACACACACAAGTCCAACTGCAGCCCCATCCGTGGGCTGGGGGCAGACATTTGGTCTGACTACAAGCACTGCCCCCAAAATGAAGGCTTCTCAAGAGACAACACAGGGAAAATGCCTTATAGTTCAGTGCTATCGCATCTCTGGCCTGGTATGGCTCAGGTCAAGCCCAAGTGGCCCCACGCTGGCCCAGTAACAGCATAGAGACCAAACCCTGCCTACATCAGGCAAAGAGAGACATTGCACTCAACTGGACTGAAGGCAAATGCAACACAGCCAGAACAGTAGGGTGCACACAACACACATAGGAGACATCCCTGAAGCACCAGGTTTGGGTGAACAGGGGACATTGCTTTGCAGGGCACTATAGGACCACTTCTTCATAAGGCCACCACAGTAAAAGCAGAAGAGGTAGCTGACTTTTCTAACACAGGAACAGACACAGAGATTTAGAGAAAATGAAAGACAGAGGAATAGGTCCCAATGAAAGAACAGGACAAAATCACAGCAAGAGAGTAAATGGAGCAGAGATCAGTAACATACCTGACAGAGAATTTAAAGCAATGGTGATAAATATATTCATTGGATTTGAGAAGCATGGAGGACCTCAATGAGACCTTCAATAAAGAGACTGAAAACATAAAAAGGAACCAATTAGAGATGAAGAACTCAATAACTGAAATTAAAAATACACTAGATGGAATAAATAGAGTAGAGGAAGCAAAAGAATGGATTAGTAACCTGGAGGATGGGATAATGGGGAAAAAAAGGAGTGAGAAAAAAATAATAATAAAAAATGAAAATAGACTTAGGGAACTCAGTGACATTATCAAACGTAATAAGATTCGGATTATAGGGATCGTAGAAGGAAAGAAAGAGAAAGATGCAGAAAATGTATTTGAATAAACAGTAGTTGAAAATCATCTGAATCTGGGGAAAGAAACAGAAATCTAGATTCAGGAGGCACAGAGAACCTCCAAAAACATCAACCTGAAGAGGCCCATATCAATACACATAGTAATTAAAATGGCAAAAAGTAGTGATAAAGAGAGAATTTTAAAAGCAGCAAGAGAAAAGAAAACAGTTACATACAAGGGAAACCTGATAAGGTGATCAGTGGATTT
This sequence comes from Mustela lutreola, assembly GCF_030435805.1. Classification (NCBI taxonomy): domain Eukaryota; kingdom Metazoa; phylum Chordata; class Mammalia; order Carnivora; family Mustelidae; genus Mustela; species Mustela lutreola. The sequence continues at coordinate 158,041,528 of NC_081293.1, read as the reverse complement.
TTCAGCCATAACCCTGCACCCCAGAAGGGAGTGGCATGATATATCCAAAATGCTGAAAGAAAAATCTTGCAGCCAAGAATATTCTATCCAGCAAGATTATCATTCAGAATAGTAGGAGAGATAAAGAGTTTCCCAGACAAAGAAAAGTTAAAGGAATTCATGACCACCAAACCAATCCTAAAAGAAATGTCAAAGGGAACTTCTTTTTTTGCTTGAATCTTTTTTTTTTTTTTACATTTGAATTTTTCTTAATTTTTTATTTTTTATAAACATATATTTTTATCCCCCGGGGTACAGGTATGTGAATCACCAGGTTTACACACCTCACAGCACTCACCAAAGCACACACCCTCCCCAATGTCCATAACCCCACCCCCCTTCTCCCAACCCCCCTCCCCACAGCAACCCTCAGTTTGTTTTGTGAGATTAAGAGTCACTTATGGTTTGTCTCCCTCCCAATCCCATCATGTTTCATTTATTCTTCTCCTACCCACTTAAGCCCCCATGTTGCATCACCACTTCAAAGGGAACTTTTTGAGTGGAAGGAAAGACCATGAAAAGGAATAAGAAAATAGGAAGCATGAAAACAGTAAAATTAAGTATATCTATAAATATCAGTCGAGGGATTCACAAAATAAAAGATATAAAGTAGGGGCACCTGGGTGGCTCAGTCATTAAGCATCTATCTTCAGCTCAGGTGATGATCCCAGAGTCCTGGAATCAAGCCCCACATCAGGCTCCCTGCTGAGTGGGAAGCCTGCTTCTCCCTCTCCCACTCCCCTGCGTTTGTTTCCTCGCTGTGTCTCTCTATCAAATAAATAAGTAAAATCTTTTAAGAAATGATGTAAAATATAATACCATATATCTAAAACTGGGGAGAGGAAGAAAAAGAGTAAAGAATGGGTTCAAACTTAGGTGACCATCAACTTAATATATGCATAAGATGTTATTATATGCATAAGATGTTATATATAAATTGAATGGTAACCACGAATCAAAACCCAGTAATATATAGGCAAAAAATAAAAGGAAGGGAATCTGAGTGTATCACAAAAGAAAGTCAGCAAACCACAGCAGGAAAGAACAAGAGAAGAAAGGAACAGAGAACTACAAAACAACCATAAAACCAGGAATAAAATGGCCGTAAATACATACCTATCAGTAATTACTTTGAATGTAAATGGATTAAATGCTTCAACCAAAAGACATAAAGTGAGAGAATGTATAAAATAGCAAGACCCAATTATATGCTGCCTACAAGAGACTCATTTCAGTCCTAAATATGTAGTTTGAAAGCTAAGGGATAGAAAAGCATTTATCATGCAAATGGAAGTGACAAAAAACTGGAATATCAATACTTAGACAAAATAGACTTTATTTATTTATTTTTTAAAAAGATTATTTATTTATTTGTCAGCAAGAGAGAGCACAAGCAGGGGGAAAGGCAGGCAGAGGGAGAAGCAGGCTCCCTGCTGAGCAAGGAGCTCAATGTGAGACTCAATCCTAGGACCCTGGGATCATGACCTGAGCCAAAGGCAGATGTTTAACCAACTGAGCCACCCAGGCATCCCAACAAAATTACTTTAAAATAGACCATAATGAGACAAAGAAGGTTAACTATATAAGCATAAGGGAAACAATCCCATGAGGAGATAAAACAATTGTAAATATTTATGCACTCAACATGGGAGCACATTTAAAAAGATCAAAGTCATTCCTTGTATCTTTTCTGACTACAACACTATGAAATTAGTAATCAACCATAAGAAAAAATCTGGAAAGAACACAAATACATGAAAGTTAGATAACACACTCCTAAACAATGAATGGGTTAACCAAGAAATCAATGAGGAAATAAAAAAAATTAAGAAATACATGGAGACAGGGACGCCTGGGTGGCTCAGTTGGTTAAGCAGCTGCCTTCAGCTCAGTTCATGATCCCAGCGTTCTGGGATCGAGTCCCACATCGGGCTCCTTGCTCAGCAGGGAGCCTGCTTCTCCCTCTGCCTCTGCCTGCCATTCTGTCTGCCTGTGCTCGCTCTCTCCCCGTCTCTCTCTCTGATAAATAAATAACATCTTTAAAAAAAAAAAAAAAAAAAAAAGAAATACATGGAGACAAATGAAAATGAAAATATAGTAGTCCAAAACCTTTGAGATGCAACAAAAGCTGTTCTAAGGGGGAACTTCATAGTGATACAGACCTCCCTCAAGAAGCATGAAAAATCTCAAATAAATAATCTGACTGTACACCTAAATGAGCTAGAGAAAGAAGAACAAACAAAACCCCAAACCATCAAAAGGAAGGAAATGATAAAGATCAGAGCAGAAATGAATGAAATAGAAACTAAAAAACCCAGCAGAACAGGTCAATGAAACCAAGAGCTGTTTCTTTGAAAAGATCAATAAAATTGATAAGCCTTTAACTCAACTCATAAAAAAGAGAGAGAGAGAGAACTCAAATAAACAAAGTTAGAATTAAAAGAGAAATAACAACCAGCACCACAGAAATACAAAAGATAAGACAATATTATGAAAAATTATATGCCAACAAACTGGACAACTTAGAAGAAATGGATAAATTCTTAGAAATATATAATTTCTCAAAACTAGATCAGGAAGAAATAGAAATTTGAGCAGACTGATTACCAGTGATGAAATGGAGTCAGTAACCAAAAAGTTCCCAACAAACAAAAGTCCAGGATGAGATGACTTCAGAGGTGAATTCTACCAACGTTTAAAGAAGAGTTAATACCTATTCTTTTCAAACTATTCTAAAAAATAGAAGAGGAGGAAAGCTTCCGAATGCATACTATGAAGCCAGCATTATCCTGATATCAAAACGAGAAAAAGGGGCACCTGGGTTGCTCAGTGGGTTAAAGCCTCTGCCTTCGGCTTGGGTCATGATCCCAGGGTCCTGGGATCGAGCCCCACATCGGGCTCTCTGCTAGGCAGGGAGCCTGCTTCCCTCTCTCTCTCTCTGCCTGCCTCTCCGCCTACTTGTGATCTCTATCAAATAAATAAATAAAATCTTAAAAAAAAAAAAAACACGAGAAAAAGGTACTACATAAAAGGGGAATTATAGGCTGACATCTCTGATGAACATAGATGTAGAAACTTTCAATAAAATACTGGCAAACTGTATCCAACAATATATTAAAAAAATCGTTCACCATGATCAAGTGAGATTTATTCCCAAGATGCAAGAGCGGTTCAATATTTGCAAATCAATCAACATGATACATCCACATCAACAAGAGAAAGATAAAAACATATGATCATTTCAATAGATGCAGAAAAAACGGTTGATTAGGTACAACATCCATTCATGATAAAAAAAAACTCTCAACAAAGTAGGTCTGGAGGGAATATACCTCAAAATTATAAAGGCCATATGTGAAAAACCCGCAGCTAACAGCATACTCAAAGTGGAAAAACTGAGAGCTTTTCCACTAAGATCAGGACAAGACAAGGGTGCCCATTCTCACCACTTTCATTCAACTTAGTACTGTAAGTCCTAACCACAGCAATCAGACAAGAGAAAGAAATAAAAGGCATCCAGACTGGTAAGGAAGAAGTAAAACTGTCATTATTTGCAGATGACATGACATTGTATATAGAAAATCCTAAAGACTCCATCAAAATACTGATAGAACTGACAAATAGATTCAGTAAGGTAGCAGGATACACAATCAATATGTAGAAATCCATTGCATTTTTATGCACTAATAATGAAGAAGCCAAAAGAGAAATTAAGAAAACAATCCCATCTACAATTGCACCAAAAATAATAAAATGCCTAGGTCTTTTACCAAGGAGGTAAAAGACCTATACTCTGAAAACTATAAAACAATGATGAAAGAAACTGAAGACAGCACCAACAAATGGAAAGTTATTCCATGCTCATGGACTGGAAGAACAAGTATTGTTAAATATGCCCATACTAAAACAGTCTAGAGATTTAATGCAATTCCTATCAAAGTACTAACAGCATTTTTTCACAAATCCTGTACAAATAATTCTAAAATTTATATGAAATCACCAAAGACCCTGGAGAGCCAAAGCAGTCTTGAAAAAGAACTGGAGGCATCACAATCTCAGATTTCAAAATATACTACAAAGCTGTAGTAATCAAAATAGTATGGTACTGGCACAAAATAGATACATAGATAAATAGAATAGAATAGAGAGCCCAGAAATAAACCCATGCATGTATGGTTAATTAGTCTTGACAAAGGAGGCAAGAATATACTATGGGAAAAAGACAGTCTCTTTAACAAATGGTGTTGGGAAAACTGGACAGCTACATGCAGAAGAATAGTGGACTACTTTCTTAACCATACACAAAAATTGACTCAAAATGGGCTAAGGACCTAAATGTGAGACCTGAAACCATAAAAATCCTAGAAGAGAGCACAGACACTACTTTCTCCGACATCAGCTGTAGCAGCATTTTTCTAGACAGGTCTTCTGAGGCAGGGGAAACAATAGCAAAAAGAAACTACTGTGACTACATCAAAATTAAAAAGCTTCTCCACTACAGAGGAAATGTTAACAAAACAAAAAGATGATCTACTGATGGGAGAAGATATTTGCAAATGATATATCAAAAAACGGGTTAATAACCAAAATATATAAAGAATGTATACAACTCAACACCAAAAAACCCAAACCCAAATAACCCAATTAAAAATGGGCAGAAGACATGAATAGACATTTCTCCAAATAAGACATATAGATGGCCAACAGACACATGAAAAGATGTTCAGTATCACTAACCATCAGGGAAATGCAAATCAAAACCATAATGATCTATCACCTTACATCTATCAGAATGGCTAAAATCAAAACCCACAAGAAACAACAAGTGTTGGTGAGGATGTAGAGAGAAAGAAACCCTTGTACTTTGTTGGTGGGGATGAAAACTGGTGTAGCCACTGTGGAAAACTGTGGAGGTTCCTCAGAATATTAAAAATAGAATTGCCATATGATCCAGTAATTCCACTGCTCGCTATTTACCCAAAGGATACTAAGACACTAATGCAAAAAGATACATACACCCCGGTGTTTTTTTTTTTTTTTTCAGCATTATTTGCAATAGCCAAATTATGGAAGCAGCCTAAGTGTCCACTGGTAGATGAATGGATAAAGAAGATGGGAGATATCTAAAATGGAATATTACTCAGCCATAAAAAGGAATGGAATCTTGCAATTTCAACAGCATGGATGGATCTAGAGAGTATAATGCTAAGTGAAATAGTCCAGTCAGAGAAAGACAAATACCGTATGATTTCACTTATATGTGAAATTTAAGATACAAAACAAATGAGCAAGGAAAAAAGGAGGCAAACAAACAAACAAAAAAAACAGACACTTAACTATAGAGGACAAACTGATGGTTACCAGGCAGGAAGTGGGTGAGGGATGGGTGAAATAGGTGAATGGGATTAAGTGTACAATTATCATGATGAGCCGTGAGTAAGGTACAGATTTGTTGGAGTTTTATATTTAAATAGGATCATACATGTTTTCTATTACTTGCTTTTTAAAACATAGTTGTTGGGCACCTGGGTGGCTTAGTTGGTTGAGCCTCTGCCTTTGGCTCAGGTCATGATCCTGGGGTCCTGGGATCAAGTCCCACATTGGGGGGGGGTGGTCCCTGCTCAGCGAGGAGTCTGCTTTTCCTTCTGCTCCTCCCCTCAACCCTCACACTTGTGCTCTCTCTCTCTCAAAAATAAATAAAATCTAAAAAAAAAAAAAAAAAAAAACCCACCACAAAAAAACCCACCCCAAAACCTAATTGTGTATATGGACATTTAAAACCACTCTGCTTACTCTCTAACTTACTACCTAGGTCCTCTTTCATGCTTATCTCAGTTTTCCTAATGCCCCCCACTTTGTGATACCCCCCAAGCCAGGTGAAACTTACCTGAGCATTTCACAGCATGGCCTGTTTGGACAGTGATGTCTCACCAGTTCGTTCTCTCTCTCTCTCTCTCTCTCTCACACACACACACACACACACACATACTCCACATACACTGATTCTCTCTCTCTCTCTCTAATTGAGCATTTGTGGTTTGCTAGGCACTATTCTAAGGGCTTTGCAAGTACCTGCTCATTTAATTCCCTATTTTCTGACGAGGCAGGGAAACAAAGGCTCTTTCCTGGGAAGTGGAGAAACCACGATGAGTCTGGGGTTTCTGAAGCTGCCGTGGTTATGAGTGAACCTGACTAGACATGGGAGATGTCAGAGGAAGGGCTCTTCCTGTTCCTGTGGCGCATCCCTTAGGTAAAAATTCAAAGCAGTTGGGGACATCTACCATTTCCTCTTATCCCAATGAGAGGGTTTATGACCTTATAGGCTGGTAGACTGATATTAAAAAATAACATCCCTGAGCCAAGTGTTATCTGAGGGATTTATAAAGAATGAGGCTAACACGGGTAGGAAGGTCTCACTGCCTGCAGGAGTCAGCAAAGGCTTGGACTCTGTTTTTTTCAGTCTTGTCTTATCTCCCCCCCCTTTCCCTTCATTGAGTTTTATTGAGGTGCAATTTACATACCATAAAATTCACCCATGTTGAAAGTACAATTCATGATTTTTAGTAAATTTATGGAGTTGTGCAATAATCACTATGTATAACCACTCCACTGTTTTATTTTGAATAGTGTTCATTATATTGATATATACATTTGTGTATCCATTTGTTGGTTGATGGACACAGGTTATTTCTGGTTTTTTTGTCTATTATGAATAATGTTGCTCTAAACATTCATATACAGGTGTTTGTGTGGATATAGGTTTTCATTTTCTTGTGTGTGTTCCTAGGAATGGAATTGCTAGATTGTATGGTAAATTAATGTTTAACTTTCAAGAAACTGCCAGACTGCTTTCCAAAGTGGCTGTACCATTCTATGATCCTACCAGCTATATATGAGTCCTTGAGCAGAGTTTTAAAGAAGTAGGAATTAGCTAGATCTGTATTTTGCAAATACTGCAGCGTCAGGCCTGACTGCAGAAGAACCAAAAGGGGACTTTGTTAAAGATTTCTGTTACGAGGAATTGGAGATCCTGATTTCTAGTTATGCAATGGAGCCCAGGCTCCATGTGCATCTAAAATGCACATTTTGGAAAGCTTTCTAAGTAACTCTGATGTGCAGCTTTGTTTGGGAATCACTGGATTGGATGAGGTTAAGGATGGGATGGGCATGGGAGAATTTTGGGACATTCTAGGCAGAGAAAATGGCATGCAAAAATCCAGCATAATATGTCATTTAATGATTAGCAGTAGGAGTCTTGGGATTTCATATTCATTGCAGGAGAATTTATTTTGCATTCTGATATTGCAATTAATTCTCTTTGGCTTGCTGGGCAATCACTGCTATTTACTCTTCTTTTCTGTAGGTTGGAGGTGTATTAGGTTTTCTCTAATGGAAATGACAATATTTAAACATTCTAGGAGACACAATATAGATCTCGTAGTTAAACACCTTGAGGCTTCAGTTTATGTCTGCTTCTGTGCAAGTTGCCTGGCTCCTTCTACCCCCTGGTCCCTGTTAGTGGAAATTGCATTTACTGTCTGTGCCGACACTTGACCCCGGGTCTCTGGTGGCTGTCAGTCTGAGCTCTACAGAAGTGGGAGATTAAGGCCCTTTGTGAATAAAGAGTTGGAGTCAGTGGTAGGGCTGTTTGCAGAGTTGGATGCATGATGAGGGGAAACTTGTAGTAATTACCGAACAGATGCCCTTAATGAGGTCTCTGCTGGGTTTCCAGCTGGCAGTGAGAGCCCTGCATTGGGATGGGAACATCGCAGTCACTGGATCATTATGTGACATCACATCCTCCCCTTGTTGTCATAGCAGCTGTAATCATCCCCCTGAAAGTGTCCCTCAGGGTGAGGGTAAGACACATCTTTTTCCATTAATGGGAATCCATGGTGCTTTCTTCCATGTTAAGGAGAAAAAAACTAGCATGTTCCTGCTCTTTGAAAGGAGAAAAAGCTTAACAATTTTCAGCATGATTTTACTACTATTATTGCTACTATTTTAACAATTACTATGCATGTCATACATTTTGATTGTAGAGACATTTACAAAATAAAGAATGGCAAGGAGAACACAAAATCCTACTTGTAATATCAATATGTATAGACAAACACTGTGAACATTTTGGTAAATTTTTTTTTTCTGCTTGAGTTTTAACACGTATGTACACTTCCTATTGTTTAAATATGAGACCATGGTTGTTTACCTTTCCCTCCTACCTAACAATGTATAATTTCATAGCAAAATCTTCTTCTTCAACAGAGTTTCTAAGGTATTGTGGTTATTTAGCTGATCTCTGCTGTTGGATGTCTATGTCCTTTCTGTTTTCTTGCCATTATGAATACCATTCAGTGACTCTCATAATTTCTACATCTTTGTAAATCATTTTGCCTTAAGATTAATTCTTTGATGAAGTTGTTGAGTAGAAATATTTTTGAAGGTTTTTTGAAATGTATAATCTAACCTCCCACAATGTTGATCTAGTTTACAGTTCCACACATAAAGTGTAAGTTTGCCTGTTGACCTTTACTTACATTGGATCTTAACCTTTAAACTTGTACTCTGATATGTCAAACAATGGCACGTAACTCTTCCGTTAATTTATTTGATTATTTCTGGGTTTGAACCCTTTTTTTTTTCCTCATGTTCTTTTATAAGCAGCATCTGTATTTCTTTAATAAATAGCATATTCATTTTTCTATTTGGGTTTCTCTAACATAAAGCTTTTATATATTAAGGCTATTAAACTTTGGTGATATTTGCTGTAAGTAATTTTCAGCACTCGTAAATATCCCTTTTAACTTTGATGTTCAGACATTATATTTTATTTTATTTATTTATTTATTTTTAAAAATTTATTTATTTATTTGACAGACAGAGATCACAGTAGCCAGAGAGGCAGACAGAGAGAAAGGGGGAAGCAGGCGAGCAGAGAGCCCGACGTGGGGCTCAATCCCAGGACCCTGGGATCACGACCTGAGCCGAACGCAGAGGCTTTAACCCACTGAGCCATTCAGGGCGCCCGCAGACATTATATTTTAAAACAAACCAAACAGGGGTGTCTCGGTGTCTCAGTGGGTTACGGCTCAAGTCATGATCTTATGGTCCTGGGACAGAGCCCTGCATCGGGCTCTCTGCTTGCCTGCTTCCCCCTCTCTCTCTGCCTGCCTCTCTGCCTACTTGTGATCTCTCTCTCTCTGTGTCAAATAAATAAGTGAAATCTTTTTTTGTAAATTAAAAAAAATTTTTTTTTAATAAATGATATCTTTAAAAAGGTAAAATCAAACAATTTTTTCACTTACGGTTCATGTTTAGAAAAACCTTTTGCACTGAAGGGATTAGGAAAATCTTCATCTTTCTTTTCTTTTAGGACTGTATTTATCGCTTTATTTTAATAAAAATCTTTAATTGAATCTCTGAATCCATCTAAATTTTTTTTGTAATAAGGTAGAGATTTAATTTTTTCCCCTCCAGATTATACATTTTTCTCTGCACTAATGTAAAACATTAATTTCATAATATGATAATATTGACACACATCTACATATACACATTTGAGTCTCCTTTTGGAATCTCTATTTCCTTCTTCTTCCAGTCTTTTCCTATACTAGTGTGACACTTTTTAGCTATTGTAACTTTGTCATACATTTTAAGATCCAATATGGCAAGGCTACACTCATTCATCTTTTTCAAAATGTTCTTGGCTATACTTGCTCATTTTTTTTCTTGATGGACTTTAAATTTCTAGTTTAAAATTCCATTCAAGAGTCTTTAGGGGAGTGCCTTGGTGGCTCAGTCGATTAAGCATTTGACTCTTGATCTCAGCTCAGGTCTTGATCTCAGTTTGAGCCCTGTATTGTGCTTCAGGATGGGTGTGGAGCCTACTTAAAAAAACAAACAAAAAGTCCTTAGGATTTTTAATAGGGTTGTAGTTAAGAGCGTGACTTAGCAACTCCCTAAGTGGTCTGATTCTAAATAAAATGTTACATGGCCACTGAGAAACAGAGCCTATTTTCTGTTTTCATGCATAGGATGAAATATATTTATTAAATTAATTTAATTATATTGTAATTATATAATCCTGATTACTCAGAATAGTAAACATATTACTGCAATTATTCAGATCCTTATCTATTTTTTGACTGCCTGAGCTGATGAAGACTACTTGTTTATCAAAGCCTTCTCATTATTGTATCTTGTTCTTGTAAGTTTCTTTTTGCTTTTAGCTTTATACGTATTTTGGTACACTGTAATTTGTTTTGTAGAATTAATGAGAATTATATATTCACTTCAGTTTTACTCTTTTTCAATATAGATGGTTCTCTATATATATATCTCTAGACTATGACTAAGTGGTTTAACCATTGTCTTTCTTCAATTTTACACTATCCTTTGTGTGATTGTGTTTGTATATGTGTGACTATATAGTATTCTCATTATCAAAAATTCAAGTGAATCAATCCTCTCCCATTTGCTTTCCAAAAACATGAAACTCCCTAAATTTATATCTGACATCTTGGTGAACACCCTTTGCTTTATTGGGTGTGTGTATACATGAACATACACATTCACAGTGTGCTCTGGGGTCATTCTGTACATGTTGGTGTGTAATCTACATTAAAAAAAAATTTATTTATTTGAAAGACAGAGAGAGATCACAAGTAGGTATAGAGGGAGGCAGAGAGAGAGGTGGAAGCAGGAGCCTGATGTGGGGCTTGATCCCAGGACCCTGAGATCATGACCTGAGCCGAAGGCAGAGGCTTAACCCACTGAGCTACCCAGGTGCCCCTGTAATCTACATTTTTTTCCACTTAAAACTATGCCATATTTTGGTTGCCATAAATAGCCCCCCCTTTTAAAAAAACATTTTATTTATTTATTTGACAGACAGAGATTAAAAGTAGGCAGAGAGGCAGGCAGAGAGAGCAGGGAAGAGCAGGCTCCCTGCTGAGCAGAGAGCCCGATGTGGGGCTCCATCCCAGGGCTCTGGGACTATGACCTGAGCCGAAGGCACAGGCTTTAACCCACTGAGCCACCCAGGCGCCCCCAGATGCCCCCCAATAAACCTGTTTTTAAATGAAGGTCTTGGTTTCAAATGTTTCTATTTTTCATCAGATCAAGAAATTAAGCTTCTTTCTCATTTTTTCCCTTATCCTTTTTGTTTTACTCTGTATAGTATTTTGTTTTTCTTGCTCCACTTTGATAGTTTTAACACTTTAAATTGGAGAAATTTAGTATAATTATCCTTATAATTGTTATATTTGCCCTTTCTGACATGAACAATCTTTCTACTGAAAGAAAATGACATGTTTCTTTTTTTCTTTTTTATATATGGACTATATTTTCTTTTTCTTTTCTTTCTTGCTTTCTTTTTTTTTTTTTTTTTTTTTTTTTAAGATTTTGTTTATTTGTTTGACAGACAAAGATCACAGTAGACAGGCAAGCAGAGAGAGAGGGGGAAACAGACTCCCAGCTGAGCAGAGAGCCTGATGTGGGGCTCAATCCCAGGACCCTGAGATCATGACCCGAGCCGAAGGCAGAGGCTTTAGCCCACTGAGCCAACCAGGTGCACTGGACTATATTTTCTTTACCTTTTCTCTAGTGTTTGGAAGACATGTTGTAGTATTAGTTACCTTTCATTTTGCAGAAGCTCCTTTAATCAGCTTTTTCAGATAGGGTCACATGTGACATGGCACCTTTGGTGATAAGGTCCCCACTTCTTAGGCTATGTTGGTACACCCTGTGGCTTAAAAATCCAAATAGTTTTTTGTATGATTCTTTTTAGCATTGTAGATTTTTCTCTTTAGGTAAGTTTTATATTTGATTAAAAAAATAAGGTGATGGTTAATTTTGTATGTCAACTAGAATAGGCTAAGTGATGGTCAGATAGCTCTGGGGGTGTTGTCTGTGAGGGTGTTTACAGAAGAGATAAGCATTTGAATTCATAGGCTGAGTATAGATCACCCTCCTCAGTGCTGGTGGGCATCATTTAATTTGTTCCAGATAAGAAACATCTTATGTTCATTATTATGTGAGCCAATTCCTATAATAAATCTCTTACATATATCTGTATGTATCTAGTTGGTTCTGTATGTCTGGAGACCTCTAATACGAACCCCTTTCTTGAGATATAATATACCATACAATAACCTGCTTAATTATACACTAAATTATTTTTTAGTAAAATTACAGAATTGTGCCACTGTCTTCGCTATCCAATTTTTGAACATTTCCATCATCCCAAAAAGAACCTGTATACCCACTGACAGTCCCTGAACCCAGTTTCATGGCCAGTTTTCTGCCAATTGTTTATTTCTTTTAACTAGTTTTATTTCTCACTGCTGGTTACTTTTGTGCTTTTCTGGAACTCTTGTCTTAATCTTCAAATTGTTGGATTGCAAATTCAAGAAACTTTCTAGAAACTCCTTTGTCTCTTAAGAGCGCATACATGTCAATATACTTTCTTTCCTTTTCTTTTTTTTTTTTTTTGTAAAGATTTTATTTATTTATTTGCCAGAGAGAGAGCGAGAGAGCACAATTAGAGGGAGTGGCAGGCAGAGGGAGAGGGAGAAGCAGAGTCCCTGCTAAGCAGAGATCCTGATGTGGGGGCTCTGTCCCAGGACTCTGGGATCATGACCTGAGTCCAAGACAGACACTTAACTGACTGAGCCACCCAGCTGCCCCTCAAAATACCTTTCTGACAGAGCAGGGTGGCATATAATTGCCTGGTGGTAACTTTTTTCTTCTTCAGAATTCTATAGGCATTGATTCAGCATCTTTGGATTTAGCCTAGCATTGGAGAAATCTGAAGCCTGACTGATTTTTCATACATTATAGGCAATCTGGCTTATCTTCTTGAGTGCTTATAGTTTTTCTTTTTTTTTAATTAAAAAAAAGTTATCCAAGTAGTTAAGTAGTTTTTAAGTATAGGGGTAGATGTGGGTCTCTCTCTCTCTCTTTTTAAAAAAATTATGTTATATTAGTCACCATACAGTACATCATTATGGGTCTCTTTTAATGGACTTTTAGAGAAAGTCAAAGTCCTGTTTGATCTGCCTATGCAGTTCTTCTTCAGGTTAGGAACGATTTCTTCTATTGTATTTTTGCTTATTGCTTGTCTTCCATCTGTTCTGAAGTTTCCTCCAGGAACACCCATTATCCCTGGATTGGCTTCCATTCTCTGTTTTCCATAACAAGAATCACTTTGATTTCCATGTTCTTTCCCTGACTTCCCTTTGATTTGAGCACCAACTGGATTTTGTACATACAGCATCTGTTTTGTTTTTTAACTGTTTCCGGTGTGTATTGCTTCTGCTACTGAATTTTTATTTTCTCAGGGTCCTTCTTTTCCCTTCTGCACTTGTTTTCTTTGCAACTTTAATTGCATTTTAATTTCCATCTGCTCATGTTTGTGCTTTCTTTTTCTTTTTTTTTTTTTTTTTTGTCACATAGTCAATCCCCTTATCATGCATGGGGCATATTGGTGTCATTACTCCCAGCCCAGTTTCCTAATTCCATTAGGCCGTTGTCTGATGAGTCCTGCCTCACTGCAGTGGCATCTTTCATCTCCTCTATTGCTTGATTCCTTGGCACTCTGAATGTGAACAGCCACAGCTATCAGTGTGCATTGTTATCAAGGCTCATCCTGATGGTGTATGGCCTTTATCTACAAGGAATTTACTGTGCTGTCACTAGGTTTCTTCTCACCCTTTCAGTGTTGTACTTTCTAGAATTTGTGTTTTCTGATTAAATTTGGAAGCGGTAGGAGGTGGAGTTGGGGATGACAATGAGGGAACAGAACCTGAGGCTGAGAGATGGAAGGGGAAGTTTGAAACATCTTTATTTCTGTCCATCTCTCTCTCTCTCTCTGGTCTTGTGGTCTGTTTCATTTATCAGAGGCAGGCTGTGTCAAGATGCTCAGCAGCTGTGGTTTCAATCCCGTGCCATTTACTTTATAATCCTCATCACTTGCTCCCAGGTTCTGATATTGGGCTGTGGTCAGTTTTAGTCTTGTTGTGACTTTTTATCTTCTTCTTATTTGCTATTAGTGAGAATTCAGAGGCATCTGCATTGTGGCTCTATGCCATTTTGGGCCAGAAACATCATAGCCGGTTTCCTAAAACTTGTGCAAAAAATTTTAAATGCCTATTGGCAATTGTCGAAGACTGTAAAAGTGAGGTCTAGAGAGGATTAAAAAATATCTCTTCATATCTGAGTGGTGCCATATGTTGCTTATTGCAAGAGAAGGTGGTGTGTATGCAGTTTTTAAGTGATGTGTGGTGTAGGGAATTTTAATTTTTTTTTTAAAGAATGAGTCCAGGAGCAGAATAGTGAACAACCATTTTTTTTTAATTTTTAATTTTTTATAAACATATAATGTATTTTTATCCCCCGGGGTACAGGTATGTGAATCACCAGGTTTACACACTTCACAGCACTCACCATAGCACATACCCTCCCCAATGTCCATAACCCCACTCACCTTCCTCCAACCCCTCTCCCCACAGCAACCCTCAGTTTGTTTTGTGAGATTAAGAGTCACTTATGGTTTGACTCCCTCCCAATCCCATGATAAAAGCCAGGATTTTGTTCTCTCTGTGCTAATCAAGGCTTGATTTCCTAGTGCTTTTTTTCGTCAGTGGTGGTAGGGGTCATAATAAGAAGTAACTGATGTCTGTTACTTGATTCCTGTGGACCAGGTACTGTGTGAAGGCTTCACAGGTAGTAGATCACTTAATCTTCACAACACTCTGAGAGGGCATTCTTCCCACAGAAAGGTTAAATGATTCGCCTAAGATCCCAGAGCTTACGAGGGGCAGAACCAGAGTTGGAATCCAGCCTGTGTTGCTCAGGATTCCCAACTCCTAACTGTCACACAGCACCACTTCTCAAAAGTGGTGTCCTGTAGTTAGCCAACCCCCTTCTAGATCCTGAGGTTCCTTTTAACCCCTAACTGTAGGGCTTAATGTCTGCTTGCTCTTGCATTAAAATGCCTCTCATCTGTGTTAGCAGAAGACCTGAAGATGATATTTGGGAGGTTTAAACTTTTTCTCTCACTTGTTTTTTGAGTCGTGTTTAGATACCCATTAATACCTAGATAAGAAGAGACAAATGCTCATTTAAGTCTTGTTTGTGCTTGTTTTTACTAGTTCTGATACCTCCTTTCTTGTCTTTGCCTTTGTTTACTTCCTGTAAAGTGGGGCTGAGAATAGAAGTTACAGTGAAAATGAAAGCGCTCATGAGTCTAGAATACTTACAACAGTGCTTGGTACATGGTAAATGATCAACAAACTTAGCTACTGTTGATAGTATTATTGCAGTAAAATTTTCTGCTCTCTTTATGGCCATTTATATTCCAAGTAAATGCAAATATGTGTGCATTTTCACAAATTGGATATCTTGCCATTTGTAGATAAGGTTTGCTAACCCGTGAGCTGTCATCGGCAATTAGAGGGTCTCCCTAAATGAGCGTGGTTAGGTATCATGTCATCTACGCAAATGACTTCCTGTCTTGGACTTTTAGTTACACTAATGTACAAGTGATTTATCAGCTCTCTGTGGTGATGAGGTTTGAGAGCAAGTGTATAAGTGAACCACTAGGGAAGCTCTACACTTTATTTCATTGCCCATTCCAGGAGCTGTTTGCAGGCGCAATCCAGAAAGACTTGTGGCTTTTGTTTTATTTTTCCTGATGTTCCCGCCAACTTGCAGTAGGGAAGTCTTAGGCTAGAGGCCAAGATACAGAATGGGGTTTTGGAGGATTCTCATATGAAAGATGGCTACAGTCAAATTGAACTGTTTGCCTGCTGTGGTATTTCTTTGTTTGATGCCAAACTCTTACTGTGAAGTATGTTTCCAGGTTGACTTGCTTTCTCACTTTTGGTACAGTAGGATTCATGGAGGAAGAGGCCACTTGTATGAGTGGCTGTGCAGATCACGTGCCCACAAGAGGAGCTTGTGTGAGCTCCACTGACATCAGTGGGAGCAGGGCATGGGCATGTTGCAGAGAAGTTTTTATTTAGAAGTTTTTTTTTTTTCTTCTCATTTTAAATTCTGAAATACACATCAGGGAATAAAAGCTGATGAAATATATGAGCTTACTTTCCTTGCTAGAAATAAAAAGTGTGCTTATGCGGAAGAGGAACAACTTTTTTGTAGTTTTTTTTTTTTTTTTTAAGATTTTATGTATGTATTTAGAGAGAGAAAGTGTGAGTAGGGGGAGGAGCAAAAGGAGAGGGAGAAGATCTCAAGCAGACTCCCCGCTGAGTGAGGAGCTCCTCACAGGGGTTGATCTTAGGACCCTGAGAACATAACCTGAGCCACAACCAAGATTCAGTCGCTTAACCAACTGATGCACCCAAGCACCCCAAGGAACAACTTTTTGAACAGTAATCTCTCCAACCTGAGCTTGAATTCATCATCTATGAAACTGAGGAATTTAGGTTGATTAGTGGTTTTTCAATAATTGGTAGAATCCTGGGGCCTAGGAGAGGTGCTGTAGGAATCAAGCAAATGTTTGATTAAAACAATAATTGTAAAATACATTTTTAACTTTTGAAAAAACTGTTAAATACATTCACTTGTTCTGCCAAAGATACTAATTTTCTTGAA
Organism: Mustela lutreola; assembly: GCF_030435805.1. NCBI lineage: Eukaryota > Metazoa > Chordata > Mammalia > Carnivora > Mustelidae > Mustela > Mustela lutreola. The sequence continues at coordinate 158,024,875 of NC_081293.1, read as the reverse complement.
CACATCAACAATTGTAAACATGTTAATTGATGTTGTAAGATTAGCTACTTTTCTAGTAGAATTTCAAATAAAGTGTCTTCTGTTATTTCAATTTATTTGAAAATTATCCTGAGATTACAGGGTGAAGAGAAAAGCTTATCTAGTTTGTCCTTGTTTATAAGTAGAAATTTGATTTTTTTTTTATCCTGTGTAACCAATGTAGTACATGACAGAGAAATGCACTGGATAATGAAGCTCATATAATCCACAGGAATCATCCTTAAATCCCAATCTGAAATTTTGACACCTGAAGAAACAGCATCTAATTGACCTCACTGACCTACTTTATAATAAATATATGAGTTTTACCTTTTAAATAAAATTATGATAATTAAATACCATTATATCCTTATTGGGGTTCTGGATACAATTCCATTTGAATAAAAGGTTCACTGCTAAAAATGTTTGAAACATTGTACTAGATGTTTCACAGTGTCCTTCTATTTCAAAACCCTTTTCAGATTTAACTTCACTCTAAGCCTTGCTGTTGTCCTTTGGCATATGTTCATTAAGTACATAACCCTCCATAACTCTCTTCTGTAATGACAGGAGACAAGCCTCAGATCATGTCTTAAGATCTCTAGAAAAGAGAGAGAAGCACTAGTTGATATTCTAAGTTTATTATTCTTCTTAAGAACCCAAGAAAGTGGTGATACTAGGAATCAGTGTCTTTAGATTTGGGACAATGGCATATATGACTTCTGTGATCTAGGATTCTACCACAATTACAGTATTGATGCAACTGATTTTGTTAAGAGTTGGTTGGCTTCATGCTGACTAGAGACACAGCAATAGCCATGATGCCCTCAAAGATTGGTTATATTTGTCTTCAAAGGCAAAATTTGGATCCCCTGGTTTTCAAGGATGTCCTCCTCTATCACCATGCCCATCTGTTCTGGCGACTGAGCCCTGAAGTGAATTCCACCTCCACCTAACTAACAAACAAATGCAAGGGGCAAAAGAAGAACTCCAGTGTGTTCTGAAGTCGAGTACCAGTTCCCACTCTGACGACTCTGTGTCCGCTGTGGCTAAGGAAATAGTTGTGGGATGACATGTGTCCTCTGGTGTTACCCCAACGTACTTTCAGAAGTACTGTAATTACAAGAAGTTCTTGGTTTATGTTTATGCACTGGTTCAAAGCACAGGACCAAGACTTTACCATTTAATTTTATGGACAGCTTTGTTTTCCTCTAATATGTTTTGCAGAATGCTGGCTGCCTACCCCCCGGTTTGTGGGATAGGTCGTGTACCATCAGCCTTTGAGTAGGCACCCTTCTCCGTGTCTGTCATTGCTGCTGCTGCAACTGCTTTTGTTTTTTTTTTGCAGCTAATGTTATTTGAGAGCTGTGCTGGAAGAGTCACTTCCTGGATGTGATCCAAGCTGAAGTAGATTTCTTCATTGCCAGGTGTTGAGACATGTTCTGCTTAATAACCTAAAGGCCACCAACCATACCTCCATCTTGAAGCAGATGCTACAGAAGTTACTGATGAATTATTCCATACGTAATAACATGGGGTTATCTAAGCATATGGCAGATGCTTAATAAATACTTATTGAAATTATAGGATGGACCTGCGCTCTTTTGCCCAATGTATTCTTTTACATTGTCATGTTGGAACTGTATGCCCAACGAAAATAGCTTTTATAAGCACCTGGGTGGCTTAGTCAGTTAAGTGTCTGACTCTTTTTTTTTCTTTAAGTTTTATTGAGGGAGAGAGACAGAGAACGAGCATGAGCTGGGGGAGGGGCAGATGGAGAGGGCTAGCAAGAATCTCAAGCAGACTTGAGGCTGAGCATGGAACCCCATCCCACAACCCTGAGATCATGACCTAAGCTGAAATCGAGAGTCCAGGATGCCTGAATGGCTCAGTATATTAAGCTTCCCACTCTTGATTTCAGCTCAGGTCATGATCTCAGTGTCCTGAGATGGAACCCTGCATGGGGCTCCCTACGAGGTACAGTCTGCTTGAGATTATCTGCCTCCTTCTCCCTTTGTCCCTCCCCACCATGCTCACTCTCTTTATCTCATAAAAAATAGCTTTGAATTTCTGTTTTTGTTCTCCAGCTCATCACTTAATGTGGCCATATGGCTGCATCAGCAGTTACTTCCTTAAATCTCATTGGCTAGAAGTAGGTCACATGCATAGACCAATCACTGGCTTCTTTGAAAGGCATTGTTACTGACTTAGACCATTCATGAATCAGTTCTTGGACTGGGTCCAGTGCACCCAAACATAATCAGGATTCTGTCTGGTAGGCTTTGCAGGGAGAATGGCTGTTGGTTAGTCAAAAGTGTCTGACACAGGCAACCTAACTGACTGTTTTGCTGGTTGAAAGTTAAGATTTTTCCTATGTAATAAATCTTACTGCAGGCCATGAACTCTGGCCATGAATCTTACTGCAGGCTTTGAGACTCTATTAATTTGTGCAAATAAGTTTGTTGAGTTTTCAGAATATACTTGAATGGGAGAATTCTATCTTCATTTGTTCAATGAAAAGTAACTTATCTTTTTCAATCTCCTCGTGAAACAGGTAGTTGTATATATATATGGTCTGGTCCTGTGGGATGTTCAGAATGGTTGTCTTGGATGTATGAGAATGTAATTGTTTCCTGGTCCAGCTGTATCTCCCAGCACAGGTCAGTCAAGCTGGGTTATGAGGTCTCCTACTGAGTCTGGGCCTCATCTTATTCCTTGCTGGTCCCGCTGTTCTTTCTAACATGTAAGGTGAGTTTCCATTTTCTCTGGGCATAGAGAGCTCTCCAAGTTTCATTATGCATTACTACGCTCCCCAGTTTATTAACTCAAGCTAACAAGCATCTTCGTATCTCAGGCAAGATCCCTCGCAGCTGAGATGCTGCAGGGATGAATGGGTTAAGACACAGTAGAGGTAACTTAGTGACACTTGTTGCAGGTAGACCTGTGGGAAAAATGACAGGTCTGCAGCACCCAGGCATTTTCCAGAAGAGGGCCTTGTGTATCTTGTCAGATTCTTCCATTACGCCTCCATTTTTTTCATTTGCAACAGAAAGGCACCTGAGAAGCCTCCCCAATCATTCTTGAAGGTGGAGCTAATAGACCACAAGAGGCTGTTCACCTGACTGGTGTTCGTTTCACTTGCAAGCATTTTTCCATTTACCGTAATCCTATGGTGGAGGTCTTGTTGCCAAGTCAGGGAGGCACGGTGCACAGCCTTTGACAGGTGTGCCAGCCCCTTCCTGTCCGGCCTATTTGTCAATAAGGTGTGAGGCTGTTAATTTTCTTTTTTCTTTTCTTTTTTTGGAGACTGTTAATTTTCTAAGTCATCACAGGTAATTTCTTTAAGTTCAGTTAATCTGATGCCATAACTTCCTCCAATACAATGGATTTCCTTCTGATGAAACTTACCCATTTCACAGCATCATTCCTGTTTCAGAAATGCTTCTGTTCCTGGATAAAATGTTTTTAAGCTTTTTCTTTAAAAATTGGTACCTCTTGTGGTTTATCTACTCTAGACTATCATAATGTTCTATCCTCATATTAACTCCTCCAAAGGAAGGAACATGTGCCTAGTTTAGCACAACAGTATATACTGAGGTTAAAAAAAAAAATTCCTTCTATAGGCACCATCCCTGCCTGACAGGTGGATTAGATTGTCCAGCAGGCTCACCACTTGGCAGGCTGGCATTGTGGAAGGGACTTCTTAAGGGTCCATCTCTTTTTACAAATTCATCCAGGCCCTGTTTGCCCCTCTATTTTGAATTGCAGGAAACTGATATAGAGAGGTTATAGGCCTTCTGCTAAATGGCAGAGCTGGGATTTGAATCTGGATCCCACCCACTCCAAAGCCTGTGCCCTCTGTACTGTGCATCCCCAAGTACCATAAGATTGTTGAGCAGGATTTCTAGGATCATGGCATCCAGCCTGGGAGCACCTCAGGTCTTGAAGCCAGGTGACATCTTGGTCACTATTCCTGATCAGCTCCTTCTATGTGGACTTTCAACTTGCCATTGCATAAGATGTTTTCCTTAGGTCAAGCCACTGGAAACCAGTCTCCTTTTCTAAAGGTCTTTGGGGCACGGTGATGGGTGGCGCGGTCACGTTTGAAATTAACTTGACTTCCTGAGAGGTGTTTCAACTTTTTCCTTCTTGACTGTGCCATGCATATATTCTTACCTAATAATCCCGGGATAAAGCATTTTCCTGGGCCTCATAACCTCTTGCAGATTTTTCTTTTTTCTTTTTTTTCCCCATTACTCAAATGCTTTTTTATTATTGTAAAAAGAAAAAAATTAGAAAATACAGTTGTGCAAAAAGAAAAATTAATTAAAATCACTCTAAATTTTACCACCTGGAAATAAGTACTGTTAGATTTTATAGTGTCTTATTTTAGATTTTTTTACATGCAAAATTTGCATATAAAATAGAATTGTTTTATATATATATATATATATATATATATACTGTTTTGTGCTCTGCTTTCCAAACTTTTTAATTGGATAGCCTGCTTTTATTGCTTAACAATATGTCCTAAACTCCCTTCCATATGAATGTATATAGATCCACATCATAATTTTTAACAAGTACACATTATTCTAATATACATTTATTAGAGTTTAAGCAAGGCCTTGCTACTCAAAGTGTGGTTTGTGGGCCATATCGTAAACTTCCTAGTAATGCAGAATTTTGCGCCTAGCCAGAGACCTACTGGCTCAAAATCTGCAGTTTAACACAACCCCCAAGGGCTTCGAGTTACATTGAAACGGGTGAAGCATGGGTTTAATAAAGTCACCATTGTTGAACATTTAGGTTGCTTCCAGCATTTTAACTATAAACAACAACACGATAAACATTTAGCAGGCATTTTTGTATATACCTATATACTGCTACTGTCCCAGCTGCCATGACAACCCGACTTTGGCAAGGTCGGGTTACTAGTGTTTTATAACTCTTGGCCTCTTCCAGATCTCATGGGGAAGAATTCACAAGATATGAAAGGGTCTCTTCAAGTGAGAATAACAAATGGTTATCAGGGGTGCTGTCTGGTACTGCTCCCTCTCTTGGCCCCTCCTTGACCATCACTCAGGAATCTTTTCACCTGGCATATGTTTGAGGATGGAGAGGAGGAGGAACGTTTAGTTCAATGCTATTCATTATAAATAAATTATAAAAAAATGTTATTTGAAATATTATCCATTATCCTAAGTGCATTTAAATACTAGACTCATTTCCCCATCCCAGTGAAAGGCTGGAATTCAAATCATTGATATTAAAAATAAGCTAATAAATTGCATTATAGGCAATTTTTTCCTTATTTTTTTTTCTCCAGGCTTTCTTTGGGACATAAAGCTCATTAGTCTTTATTTTACATGAATCTAGTCAACAAATATTTACTGTGTCCCAGATGCCTTAACTCTCTTTTGGAACAAGGCAAGGTAGAAATAAATAAATGTAAAGCCCCCACATTTAAAAAAAAAATTACTCAGTAGTATTTTTCTGTTTCCTTTATATTCTGTTCTTTATATATATTATTCAATCCTTTTATCATTCCAGAAAGACAGGTGTCATTAGTCTCATTTTCTTTCTTTCTTTCTTTTTTTTTTTTTTAAGATTTTATTTATTTATTTGACAGAGATCACAAGTAGGCAGAGAGGCAGGCAGAGAGAGAGAAGGAAGCAGGATCCCCACTGAGCAGAGATCATGACTCAGGACTTGATCCCAGGACCCTGGGATCCTGACTTGAGCTGAAGGCAGAGGCTTAACCCACTGAGCCACCCAAGCACCCCCTCATCTCCCTTTTTAAAAGATTTTATTTAGTCTCATTTTCTAGTAGAGGAACTGAGACTGGAGAAGTTGGTGATTTGCCTGTTGCCATGGGTGGGGCATTTGGTGGGGCCAGGGTTTAGACCCAGGTCTGTCTCCAACTCCACTCCTCATCCTGTCACCAGGTCATACTGAGCCAGGCACCTTCCTAAGCCTTTTGGAAAAATGTAGGGAGGAAACATTTGGGTACATCAAGACTGAACTGAACTTAAAATTTCCTACATCTGGTCTTACCCTAACTTCCTCAGTGCTGGGTCTAGGAAGGGATCTGCACAGCGTGGGCTCCTGACTTGGTGAGGCCTACAGGGCCAGGATGACAGCCCCAGGAGCCTGCTCCTTTTCTGATCTCATTGAACCTCCCACATCCAGTGTGCTTGTCCTGATAGCATGCTAGCCTGACTTTTTTTTTTTTTTTTAATTTATTTATTTATTTATTTGACAGAGAGAGATCACAAGTAGATGGAGAAGCAGGCAGAGAGAGAGAGAGAGGGAAGCAGGCTCCCTGCAGAGCAGAGAGCCCGATGCGGGACCGGATCCCAGGACCCTGAGATCATGATCTGAGCCGAAGGCAGCGGCTTAAACCACTGAGCCACCCAGGCGCCCCGCTAGCCTGACTTCTTTTACTGACAGGCACACTCATTACCTTTAGGACAGTTGTCCTCCCTAAGTCTTTCTGAGCCTCTGTTTCCACTTCCGTAAAACAGGGAGAATAATCCCTAATTTCATGGATGCATATAAAGGGCCTGAGAGCGCCATAAACTGGAGGCATCATATCTGGTGTTTGTGGTCAGCCCCTGCTGGGCAGAGAAATGAAGCCTTGATCAGGAGAAAAAGAAGCAATTTCAGAGGGATTTTCTCCCACTGTGACATTATATCCCTTTCTAGTCACTGACAGGGGTATGAGAAGAGATCCCAGTTCAGGTGGATGGGGGTCATTTGGTGGAATGAGAAAGCATGAGAGAGAGATAGAGTTGGGGGGGTATTTTTTCTGTAGTTTGAGGGGAAAAGCACCTTTTGTTTTCTCTTTCTCTTCCAAGCCATCCCAGTCTCCAGTGCTTGATGGGTTCCGCCCCTCCCCACTTTTCCCCACCTATTATGTGCATGGAAATGCCCTCCGGTTTGGGTATCAGCCAACCCTCCTTTTCATTGTACTTGCTCTGAGTGTCTCAGTCATTCCAAGGTATTTGCTGCTACCCATGTGCCAAACATTCCCAGAGTTTTCTCCTGAGCCCTGAGATCACTCTAAAACTCGGAAGCCATGCTCTGCCCTGTTCACTTGATGTCTCAACCCTACTGTCTCTAGAGGCATCCGTGCCCCAAACTGACTACACCCTCTCTCTGCCCTTAGTTGAAAGAACCACAGTGTATGATCTGGCCTGGGCACCCCTTTCCAATCACATCTTCTACCTGGGAAAGCCCTTCAGGTCTCTAACTTCGGAGTGTAATTGACCAGGACCTCTCTGCCCAGCTTGGCTTGGCTGGGGAGCTCAGGCTCCGCCCATAAGGCCTCCTGCAGCCAATGACTGGGTCGCAGGGAGGGAACGGTGGGGCTCTTACTGCCTTTGGGGCTGGGTACTGGCCTGCCACACTTCTTTCAGATTATGGTGTAGCTCAGGGTGCTTTCATCCCTCCTTCTCTTCCTGCCTGCTCCCCAAGAGTTGTGGTCACCTTCTCCAGCTCCCTCCCCCATTTACTCACAGGGATCTCAACTCTTGACATTCTTGCCCATATAATCCCATTTTTGCACGGAGGACCGAGGCTAGCACACTATTATTCAAGCTCATTCTCCTCGCAGGGTCTTTGCCCTTGTAGTATCTTCTGGCTTTGATGTGCATCCTCAAGTCCAGCCCCATCTCACCATTCAGGTCTCTGCTCAAATGCCATATCCCCAGACAGGCCTGCCTTGACCATTCTACCTAAAGAAGTACCCGCCTCACTTTGGCCCCAGATTTTGTCACTTAACAGATTTTGATTCCTTCATAACCTTCTGAATTCTTTGTATTTTGTTGCTGACTGCTTTCCCTCAGCCGTCAATTAGAAAGTAAGCTCCAGAGTTGGCTGGGTGGTTCAGGTGGTTAAGCCTCCAATTCTTGATCTCGTACTGAGTTCAGACCTCGCACTGGGCTCCATGCTGGGCATGAAGCCTACTTAAAAAAAAAAAACGAAAAAAAGTAAAAAGAAAAAATAAGTAAGCTCTTAAAAGGACAGGGATATTGTCTGTCCTGTTTACAACTGGGTTCCAGTATTGGGAACAGTGCCTGGCATATGCTAGGTTCTCAAAAATGATTTCTTGATTTGTTGTTCTCTGTATCTCTTCTGCTTCTGCTGATGGTGCCACTTGCTTACCTTAGTTTTCACCTTATCAGGAAGTTGGTATTCCTCCTTAATTCCTCCCCTGCAGATTTTCTCTCTCATATATTTTTCAAACCATTCTTCTCCATTTCTACAGCCTCTTTCCTGTTTTTGTTTCTCACCGGGATCATGGCTGTAACCACCTAACCTGTCTGCTTTGACAGATCTGTGTCTTGTGCATTTTTGAGATTGATCCTTTAAAAATGTAAATACCACTGGTCAAGACCTTTGGTGCCTGGCTTAGATCCTGATTTGGACAAAACCAATATAAGAAGACACTTCGGGGTTCTTTCTAAATTTTGTTGAAAAATATAGTATATTCTCCTAAGATTACTCTCTTAATAAATTATTTAATGTCAAATTCATGAAACTCAATTATCAACTATAGCAATGTTTTAATTGCCACAATGGGCAACATATTGTCTTAATATTTGAGGCCACATGTATAAAAATACATAAAATTTTTACCTATACACAAAACTTGAAAATAAAAATAGTAATCTATTCAATGGTTGAGCTCTTTTCATTTACAACCCTTAATTTTGTATTTACTTAGGTATTTGTTGTTTGGGTGCAGTTGATACACAGTGCTGTATTGGTTTTAGTTATATAACCACGAATTGACAATTCTGCACATTGCACAATGCTTGCTGTAATAGGTCTATTTGCCCCCTGTTATTGTAAAAACGTATTACAGTGTTGACAGCTATATTCTCGAGATTGTGCTTTTCTTCCCTGTGATTTATTTATTTTACAGCTGAAGTTTGTATTTCTTAATATGTTTATTTAGTTTTATATACAATAAGTAATGATTCTTTGCAGTTAAAAAAAAGACACTTTGGATATAACTGATAATTGAATATAGACTGGGTATTAGATATTATTAAGGAATTATTAATTTTCTTGTGTATAACAATGCTGCTATAGTTACATTTAATAAAGTTTTTATCTAGTATAGATAGGTATTGGAGATTTCATTCATGAAATGATGTCTGTAGTTGTCTTCAAAATAATGTAAGCTTTTGTTTCTTTTGTTCTTCTGGCTTGGTAATATCTCCTTTCTCTCTTGCCAGTTCCCTCCTCCCCTTGGAGAGGAGGTTCTCCAGATATTCCTACATATCTTTTAGGAGCTTGCTCAAATACCACCTCTTTCATGCAGCCTTCCCTGATTGTTCCATTAGACATGATATCTTATTTCTGGGAGCACACATAACATTGTATGTTCTTAATTTCTGACAGTATAATTCTGATCCATTTTTTTCAGTTATTTGGAATGTATCTATCTCTGCTAGTCAGGATTCCTTTAGTGGTAAGTGACTCAGTTTAACTGACGTCAGTGAAAAACTTTACATAGGGACTCACAAAACAGAAAACACCAAAGAGTAACCTAGATTTAGGCACAGCTGGAGTCCATGGCTCAAATTATGTTCTCGTGCCTGGTCTCTGTCTCTGTCTCTTTCCATCTCTTGGCTCTACTTTCCTGTGCATTGGCTTTACTCTTAGGCTAACTCTGTCTTGGTGGTGGCTTTCAGTTACATTATCGTTAAAACAAAAGAGAAAGAACATTCTTCTCTTTCCCTTTTATTTCAGGCCTGTATCCCTATGATGTCGTATCTCTATGATAGAATTTTCTTGGCTTGAATTGGATCGTGTGCCCATCTCTCAATGTCCTCTGTCTGGGGAACATTTGGATACACTGGTTGGCCAAGCTTAAATCAGGTTACCACTCCTACAGCTGAAGGATGGGGCCAGATTCATTCAGGCCTGAGCAACTGAGAGGAGTTCAGTGACTTGCTCATTAACTATTAGCAGCAATGTAATTATCTGGGCAAAAGGGCAGTGAGACAGAACAAGGTACTGATGAAATGGGTTCCCTTCTTTCTTATTTCTTCCTTGCTAATCTTGGTCTCCCTGGAGTGGTCCATCTTTTCTGTTTTGGTAACTGCTTAACTCCATTATGATTCTTAGAATTTTTTTTTAAAAATTAATTTTGTATTGAGATATAATCGACATAACATTTTATTAGTTTTGGGTGTATAACATCCGTTACTACTCTTGATTTTGTATATCTGAATGAGTTCTTCATAAACTGGACTATTGCCCTTGCTTCTTGGCAAAGCCATCCCAGATTCCAAAGGGAAATGTAATTTGGATTAAAGAACAATAGGGGATATTGTAGTGTGAGCTGGCAGAACAAAAAAGCATCTGTTTGGGCATTTTAGAAAAGCCTACTTGAAAAGGAAGTGCAAAAGGCTTATAGGCAGAATGTTAGTTAGAACTGTATGGTTGGTTTTTTTCTAGCTCCATGTTTGTTTGGCCCACTCTGCTTCATCAACTTTAGGACAGCTAGAAGGAGGATAGGATTAATGTAGGCACTGAATGAGATCTCCCTCCCCAGCAGGCACAGTGTGATGGGAGACCTGACAGCTTGGATCCATTTTTGAGGAAATCAGAAACAAGTTTTGAAAGTAGCTGTGTAGAAAAATGGATGGGTTTTTGAGTCGAATGAACCTACATGTTCAATGCAGTCATTTAGTAACTATTTGACTTTGGGTGTGTCAGCTAATCTCTTTGAGGCGCAGTGTGTTAATCTGTGAAAGAAGGTGGTCACGAAGGGTCATTGAGATATGTAGATAAAGGGCTTGAAGATAGTAGGGGCTTGATGAATATTGGCTTCTTTTCCTTATTTGATAAACATGAACATCTTAAATAATCCCTGTCGTTTGTACACTAAATCTTCAACACCTGTCAGTGTTTTGGGGGTTCTCAATTGTTTGGAGTGTAAAGGTGTCCTAGCGATCTGGGGGCCATTTACAATAATCACTTTGCAAACATCAAAGTAAAGTTTAGACCAGTCAAAAATGATTGGTGGATACTAAATCTAGAGAGTGGGTAGGATTTTGAGGAAGAGCAGGATATTTGCCTGGTCCTCCAACTTCTTGCAAGGAAGGAAATAAAACAGTAGGGATATTGAGAAAAATAGGACATTACTTTTGACCAAGTGACCAAAATTAAAATGACCTGTGAGAGACAGATGGACATTGTGTGCCTCCAAATGTGAGACCATAAGAAAAAAACACCAACTTTTCCACTGCTGTTTGCTTTGTTCAGTTACTCTCCTTCCCTTCACTGCTTCTCTCCCTGACCCTGACTCTGATTGTCACAGGCTTCCGGCTTTGAACCAGACTCAAAGCCAAAGTCCTAACCACTGAAGTCTTCTCTGGTGAGACGACCATTGTCAGTGGGCCTGGAATCAGGAAGACGGGTTAGGCCTAGTCCTCAGGGTCTGATGACACTTTTTTGGGGGACTAGCTAAGTATTTAGATGGAACAAAGGATTTCTGGCTGGGTGGAAACGGGCCATACTGTGGTTTGTGTTGTGTGTTTATGCAGTGACATTGACAGACGTGTGTAACGGAGGTTGTTGAGAAGAAAGCATGTGGGATAAATGGACTCACCCTCTTCATGCAGGCTGGAGGAGCTTGTTACGGTGACAAGTAGCCTCTGTTGACAGTGTTCTCTTTCTCTAGATTAATTGGATCTACCCAGGCTACTGTATATAGCAAGATCACAGGGTGGAAATGGGTGATGTTTGCTTCAGGAATTTCCCTTGGGGTGGATGAGAGAACAAATAAAATTCTTTAAGAGCAGTGTTTTTGTTTGTTTGCTTTGCTTTTAAAAGTTTCAGCCCAAGAGTAGTGAGAAAACCATTTTAAGTCAGATCCAGATTCAAGTCCAGGAAAGCGTCAGCACCCCTATGAGGACACGTACAGTTTGGGGAACTTGTCCAAGGTTCCCCAACTGTTGAGAGGTAGAGTTCAAATTGAATCCACTTGTTCTTACTCCAAGGCAGTGTCCTGTCTAGAGCAGAAACTTGGCCAGGCCCTGAGCACATGAGGCATTTGTCCTGTACCTTTGGAGCATTGTCCAGCTGTACTCACCTGTTCTAGGATGCAGGTAGAATTTATTTATTTATTTATTTTTAAAAGATTTTATTTATTTATTTGACAGAGAGACATCACAAGTAGGCAGAGAGGCAGGCAGAGAGAGAGGGGGAAGCAGGCTCCCTGCTGAGCAGAGAGCCCGATGTGGGGCTAGATGTGGGGCTTGATGTGGGGCTCGATCCCAGGACCCTGGGATCACGACCTGAGCCGAAAGCAGAGGCTTTAACCCACTGAGCCACCCAGGCACCCCATAGAATTTAATGAAACTTTGATGAAGGCAGTGACTTGGGGTCTCGGTGCTGCCCCTCACCAGCCTTGGCCCTCTCTTCCTCCCCTCTTAGAATGTGGGAAAGCAGTTTATCAAAACTTCTGTTTGGAGGAGAAAATTGCTGATAGCATCTCTGGGTCCAGGGAGTTAGGAAGCACATACCATATGAAATGTTACAAATTCAGGACTTCGTATGGAGAGGGTGGTTGGGTGATGGACACTGGGGAGGGTATGTGCTCTGGTGAGTGCTGTGAAGTGTGTAAGCCTGACGATTCTCAGACCTGTACCCGTGGGGCAAACAATACATTATATGTTAATAAAAAAAAAATTTAGGACTTCAAAAATATCTTTTTCCTCTTGATAAATTTTACTGACTGCCTACCATGTGCAATGATCCATCAAGGTCCAAACTGTGGAGTGAGATGGATGAAACCTGCAGAACCCGCCATGTGCTGGGGGCATGGAGGATGTCACCTTCTTCAGTCCTCAGAGTGGCTCCAAGCAGTAGATCCTGTTGTTTCTCCCATCCAAGTACTAACCAGGCCCGACCCTGCTTAGCTTCCGAGATCAGACGAGATCGGGCGCGTTCAGGGTGGTATGGCCGTAGACAGATCCTGTTGTTTCTAATTCACCAATGTGTAGACTGAGGCCCCAAGGCAGTAACTGACTTGGGCCTACTAGGCTTTTCAAAAAGCAAGAGCAAAAGCTGTTTCTGGAAGGAGCTGAGACTTTCGAAGGATTCTTGAGTATGAGGACAGATGTTCTTTGGCTTGAATGAAAAAACCACAGAAGGCTGCAAGCTTGTCCAAAATAAAGTTTCAAAAAGTTGGCTGCCTTGTCCACTGGGCTTCCTGGAGCTTCTATGTGAGCCAGTCCCCAAATTGAAGCACTGACCTGGCTACTTTTCTTCTTCTTCTTTTTTTTTTTTTCCCAAACATCATTGTTCCTCAGGGACCCCAGAGTCTTAAATTCCCTTGCTGGCACAGGGCGTGCTGGGCACACAGCTTGTTAATTGAGAATTCGCTAGGGGCATGCCCTTTCCCTCATCCCTCTGCACACCAGCCACCCCCAGGTCACGCCACATGCGGGGGCCCAGCTCTCATGGGTGAGAAGGGAAACACATGGAAAATGTGTTGTTGAGAAACTGATTGTCAGGCTTTGTATCTTGAAAAGGCAGGTTACCAGACAAGACAAGGGCTGATATTGATCCCAAATTCAATGTAGACTCCGTTGCATCCGGTTTGGAATGACTGTGATGGGTCGGCGCTTGTGCTAACATATGAGTTAATTCTGAGAATTAGGTTTTATTATCCATTATGTAGAAGAGGAACACAGATTTTAAGTGGTTTGGGAACTTTACTGAGGTCCACCAGCTGGTAGGAGACAGATAGCAAATTTGAATTCAAAGGCATTTGTCCTGTATTTTTGAGGCATTCATTAGTTCATCTGCTGCCTCTGGAAACTCTGCTCAGGGGCCTAGTGTCTTTGAATTTGCCCATCTGTCTCCTTGGAGATCATCCAACTTGCCCGAGCAGGTAGATGGAATGGGCAGCATGTATCCAACCCCATGGCTGTGAAACAGCCCCGGTGAGAGCTGGTCCCTGCCTGTCCCTCACAGAGGTGGTGTCAGGATACAGTGAGGCTATTTGGTTCCACTCTCAGACACAGGAGGTGGCCAAGCAAAGTCAGAGGGCTCCAGACAGAGCTTTGCTGGTGAGTTGATGGCCAGGAGCATCCGCCGTACTAGGGCTCTAACCTCATCAAGAGCCTATGCTGGGCTTGGGCAATGGAGTGACATGTGAACTTCAGTGAGATTGTCTGTCCTGCTGCCCAGCAGAGAGCCATAACCTCTTCTATGTCATGATAAGATTATGAATGGTAATAATAGGAATAATAGTAGTAATGGTGGTAACAATAATAAAAACCACTCATAGAATGATGACAAGCACTTAGAACAGATGACAAGCACTGTTCTAAGCATCTTAGAAATATTAACTCATATTAATCCTCACAACAACACTTTAAAGTAGGTACAATTTTGATCTCTTTTGTAGATGAGAGTACTTAGGCACAGAGATGTCACATCATTTGTCCACGATCACACAGTAGATGAGGGAGCTGGGATTTGAGTTTAGGGAGTTGGTTTCTGGCACATCATTGAGGTGGCTGTAAGTCTTCATTGAGCCACTGTCTTTCAGGCACCTGTCCAGGCCCAGAATAGAGGCAAAGCAGACACAGACAGCCACAGCAGGTGGTAGTAGTGCTGTTCCTTTTTCTAATTTGTTTGTTTTCCTCCATGACCTGCCTTTTCTCTAACTTCCCTAAATTCTTATCTTCACTGTTTCTGGGTCCTTGTTCTTGCCTCAGTTCTGCATCGGCACAGGGTAGCCTGCTGTCAAACTTGGGTTGGGGTGGCTTGTGTGTGAGTTCTTGGACGTCAAGAACAGTATGCCTGATAATCCGAGCAGCAGCATGAAACCCAATGCATAAAATATGCTTGTGGAGCGGAGAGGTGGATGGGTGGACAAATGGACTGATGAATTTCAGGCCTGCTATTCAGTGAGCAACTTCAAAATGACCTTTCCTGGGTGAGGGAGGGGATGGGGACTGGCTAAAGGAAGGTAGAGACAAAGCAAGACACTGAAGTTAGAGACTGGACTGAAATTGGCAAGAATGGCAGCACTTACTGATTTGCAACTCATAAATTTGCAGTTTAGGGGCACCTGGTTGGCTCAGTCGTTGAACATCTGCCTTCGGCTCAGGTCATGATCCCACAGTAACACATAGTAGAGGTAGAGCAGATGCTGTTAGTTCTACTGTACAGATGAGGAAACTGAGATCATGAGGAACAGTGACTTGCCTAAGGTCACATTACTATGTATTCAGTGGTTCTTTCACTGCTCCATGGGACTGACCCAGAGTAGGGCAGGGGAGCCAGCTAAGCCGCTGAGCAGTGCCTGGAGCCAGCTGAGCCTGAATGGGGAACAGGAATTCCTTGGCAAGGCTGGTAGAGAGAGAGAGCTGGCTGCTTGTGGGAGAAATATAGCCCCTGGTGAGCTGGCTGCCTTTAGCTCCAGGGCTCATGCTCTGGAGAAAGGGAAGCTGGGATGTGGATGTCCAGGGCTTTTCCTCCAGACGGTGTGCTCTGCTGCCCTTCTCCTGGACCTTCCACTCCAACATCTGGCAGGCCAGTCAGACTTCCTGGCCACGGTGGGAGCTCCTTCTCTATTACTCCAAAGAGGATGTCTATACTGAGCTTTGGGAAAACTCCATTAAACAAGCACTTACACCTTATTTCCACTTGAGTGAAAGCTGGGAGGTGTCTGGTTATTCAAGTTCAGATGCTCAGGTCTCTGAGCTGGATTCTTGCTGGGAACCCTACCTCATGTCAAGTGGCCAAACACGTTGGAACTAGGCTGGGCAATTCTCGTGAAATGCCTTTTGATGTCTTTCTCTCATCTTCTTCCTTGTGAATCACTGTGGGTCAGACTTTTACCAGCTTTTGCCTCGTGAATGGTTCCCTCTCTTCTAAGCCTAGTCTTCCCATCCTTCCACAGCTGCCACAGTGCTCTGTCCAAAGCACAGAGATGACTGGGTCCCGTCTCTGTTTCAGTGTTTTATGTTGCTTTAGGTCCTTCATGGAAGATTGCTCACCATAGCCTACCAGGCCCCTTTGGCCTCGCCTCTCCTGTCCATGTGTACCTAACTCTGGGCCCACAGCAGTAGGAGCCATGTCTCTCCCAAACTTGCCATCCATTGTCCCGTGTCCTTGTTCTCGTTACTGCGGGGATGTCCCCTGTCCTCTTTCTCTCTTTCCTTCAGGGCTCACTGCAAATGTACCGTCCTCAGTGAAGATTTTCATACCTTTTAACCTCCTGGCAGGCAGGACAAACATCCTTCCCTCCTCCATTTCCATAGCATTCATAATATTTCCAGTGTTATATATAAAATAATGCATTTTAGTCATTTGCTTGTGTCTGGCTCCCTGGATTTTCTCAGGGGCAGGAGAGAGGGTCTGTTCAGCTCAGTCTCCGGCCAGCACAAACCACAGCTCTGTCTGATGATGTTTCACAACTGATGACCGTGAAGCAGTAGGGCAGTCCCCTACAGCTGCATTCTCTTTCCTTCTTCTCAAGGGCAGTGAAACGTCAAGGAACCCAGAGAACTGAGAATATTTCAGTAGAGGAAAGTGTGCATGCCTGTGTGTGTGTGTGTGTGTGTGCGTGCGCGCGTGTGCCTGCATGTGTGCATGTGATACTTTCTGAGATTTGGGTTTCAGGACCCTGGGATTCTACTTGTTTTACTGTCTTGGGAGCTCATGGCTTTCTTAGTGCAAACCTCCAGATTCCGTTTTTATTCCTTATGTGCCAGTCACTGAAAAACAGGTTCTCTCCAGCACTGCCCATGGTGACTTTAGGGAACAGGTATTATTTTTATTGGAAAGATGAGGAAACTGAGGCCCAGGGAGGTTAGATAACTTGGCAGAGGTCACAGAGCTAGTATGTGGTAACCCAGGGTTCATAGTCTGGATGCATTGACCTCACCTGGAAGCTTGGGCAAAATGCAGATTTGTAGGTATGCACCAGACTCACCGAATCAGAACCTGCACAAGAGGCCTAGGAATCACCTTGCAATAAGTTCTCCAGGTAGTTCTGATGCACACTCAAGTTTAAGAACTTTGAGTATGGTCTAGCTGTATTCAAACTAAGCTCTTCTCCAGGCTTCTCCAAGGCCTGTCCTCATTCTCCTGCTTCCTTAGTGAGAAGGGGGAAGGGTTGGGGCCAGAGACCCAGACTCAGAAATAAATCTGGGCAGTTTATTCTGGTGTCTTTCATCTGAGTGGCCTTGAATCCCATGAACTCATTCATGTTCTTAACAGCTTTGTGAGGTGACATCAGCCACGATGGGGTCATGCTCTGGGCCCTTGCCAACCTCTGGTACCTCTTGTTATCAAGGCGGATGATTTCCAAAGCAGAGAGCCTTGAGTTTCATAGCTCTTCTGGGAATAGTTTGGCAATGGGAAAAGATTCAGTGTTTCGGCCACTTTAGACTGGCTGCTTTCAGTAGAGTCCTGAGGAGAAAGGAGAGTTGTTTCTTTGATTTTTTTCCTGGTCAGATTTTAGGATGTGCCTTTGACTTTGTGGGGCAACCATGATCTCCTGAGAGAATTTCCTTGGCAGGAAAGTCCTTCTTGGAAGCATAGAGTTGATTGTAGGGCCCTAGAGCCCTCTCTAGAACAAGACCTTCTTAGAAGTAGGTAACTCCTTCTAGCGGGGGTTTCTGAGGTCTTTTCTGCCTTCCTCTTGCTCACCTGTGCATTTGCATATACATATGTGCTTAGGTACCTGTTTACATGTGCACACACACACACATGTGCACAACATACTCACACAACACATTCACCCAGTCTGGATGGATTTGCCTAAGTTGGTGCTGTCTCCGATGAATAGTAGAGCAAAAGTCAGGATCTTTCTCTTCGTCATCTGCCTGAAAATAGCATTTATTTATTGCTTTTGGCCTATGGTGATACCAGTGAAGGAAGCCATTGGACATCCTGGTTTCATTTTAAAGTGTCTTCTTGTGAATATATGCAGAGGCCCTGTTTCCCGGACTTGTCAGTACGAGTGAGATGCAGTCGCAAGTGTCATCGGCTTTTGTCCCCACCTACTTAACATAGGACTTCCAGCCTCCTGAGAGTCTCACTGTTGATTCTGGAGATATCCATGAAAGAGTGTCAGGTGTATGCAACAATTTTTTTGTTCTCTTGTAGTCATGACAACTGTGACTCACATTCACATGTGTTCTTGGGGTTGAGTCCAGCTCAGATGCTCAGATATGGTCTCATTTCCTTGTTTCACTGGTGCACAAGGCCCTCTAGGGTTCCCCGATTCCTGTCCTGCCTTATACCCTTGCCCTTCTTTTTCTTTTTTCTAAGTAGTGAGCTACCTGTGGTTTCCAAAGGCATCATGATAATCCCTGTCTGTGGGATGGTATTCTTAGACTTGTATGCTTGGGAATTTTTTCATCTGTTTTCAAAGACCCGCTACCACCTCATCCAGGAATCCTTCTCTGACTCACTGACCCCCTGCTCCCAGAGCAGACACAGCCTCTTCCGGGTGCTCCTGTGTATATGTGTGTGTGTGTGTGTGTGTGTGTGTGTGTGTGTGTGTGTGTGTCTGTGCAGCATTGTGTTTACCATGCAGCATTGCCTTTAGTCACTTATACTTCATCTCCCATGTCTGTGACCTCAGTGTGCAGCTCAACACCTGGCCCATTGCTTGTGCCAGAAATGTTTGTCTGAATGACATTGAAACCAACTTTCCCTCAATCCTGCAAGTGAGCCAGAGGAGAAATGATTGGCTCCATTTTGTAGATGTGAAATTGAGGTTTGGAGAGATGGCTTGATAAGCCCTGGGTCTTCTAGCTGATACGTGATGCAGGTGGGTCACAGGTACTTCCTGCCTAATGGCAAAGGCCTCCGTTCTCACTCCTGAGCTGAGCTGCCTCCTGGCCTTCCTTGAGCCCTTTCCTTCCTCAGCTGCATAAACTCTTTTAGAAGTCATCACAACCCCTTGGAAATCCGTCATTTTAAGAGAGATGAGAAAATACTAAAACAACAGCCCATTATAAGCAGATTCTCATTCCAAGTCTGGGGTTTCATTCATTACAGACCATTTGCATGAAGAATGGCAGCTGTGTTCTCTGGCAGTCTGGGTAAAACCGATCAGTCATCATGGGGTTTCAATAAAGGCCACTTTGGCTGTGGATGGCATAGAAAGGCTATTTACAGAAATGGTAAAAAAGGGTCTTGTTATAAGGTCACCAATAAGATGGCCCCAAGGATTGTATTTAAATAAGATTTTGGAGAATCTGGACTTAACTAGGTTTTTGGAAGTGTGAATCCTATTCCAAAGATGAGCTTAGATCTCACTGAACAACCTGTTTATAGGTTGTTGCAAATATTAAGTATCATTTTCTCTAAGATGTAATGTCTCATACCGAGATGCCTGCAGTTGCCCCTCCCACCGAAACCTATTCCCCTTTCAGCCACCAGGATGATCTTTGAAGAACTCAATTCTGAATGTACCTTACCCATTCTTAAAGTCCTCTGATGGCTTCCCATCCAACATTGCTACTCAAAAAGTGTGGTCCCTGGACGAGTGCCTGTTTGTTATCAGTAAGCCATGACAAGTGACACAAATTGAGAGCAGGCATTTAAAATCTTTTATAGTAACTGGCAGAATTATTCAGAACTGAATAATTATTTTGTGTCTGTTTGGTCGTGGGAAAAATGGGGCTTGCATTTTGTATGTCTTTCAATTGTTAATTTTCTGGTAGTAAACTTTTATTGGTTTTAACAAAAGTATCAGCACATGACAAACTGGAAATAATTTGAACAGCACTGGCCTGCTAGGCCTGAAGCCTCAGGTCCTGCCTGCCTCTCTAGATTTGGTTTTTGGTCCTCTTACATCCTCCCCACATGCATTTTCCCTCCATGTGGAGCTTTGCGAACGCTGTTCCCCCTGCCTAGAATGCCTCTTCCCTGCCTGTTCTCACAATGGATTTAATTTCTGCTTGTCCTCCACTCACAATTTTCCAAAGAAGTCTTTTTTCTTTTTCCGCCCAGACTAACTAGTCATATGGTCTCATTGTCCCTGGTTCTTCTTAGTACTTTACAAAACCGTCATCAGATAATTGTACAATTTGTTGCTTAAAGCCTGTTTTTCCAGGAGAATATGTTCCATGAGGGAAGGAGCTGTGCTTGTTTCATGGTTTGTGCCCTGTAATTGTGAGATATTGCACAGTGCCCCAGACAGATGAGGAAATCAATGGGAAAATGTGCTTGCTACACAATTTATATGATTGTATTAGCATAATTTTAAAACAAGAGAGGAGTTGCCTAAGTAGGCAAGTTAGACAGAAGGAGACACAGATGATGATCTGTTTAACATAGAATTAGATGGTCACCCCCCGAATAATTGGCAGTTACCTAAAAGATTCATAATCCCTAAGTGTCCGCTATATGGGAAAATACAAAATGGAATGCTCTCTGGGGACATTAGCCATCAGCTGCGTTGTCTTTCCAACCCTGAGGCTGATTACATCAATGAGATGCAGTCTCAACTAAAAGGGTTTCACCTTGGGGCCCCTGGGTGGCTCAGTGGGTTAAAGCCTCTGCCTTTGGCTCAGGCCATGATCTTAGGGTCCTGGGATCCAGTCCTGTATTGGGCTCTCTGCTCAGTGGGGAGCCTGCTTCCTCCTCTCTCTCTCTGCCTGCCTCTGTGCCTACTTGTGATCTCTTTCTGTCAAATAAATAAATAAAATCTTAAAAACAAAACAAAACAAAAAACTTCACCTTGGCTGGAGTGCGGAGAGGGAGGGATGAGGGAAACAGCAGGCGACACGCCTGGAGAGATGACTAGGACCAACCTTTGAGAGCAATCACAAGGACTCTGGACTCTATTGTAATAGCAAGGGGAGCTGCACAATTTTAAGGGGAGCGGGGTAGAGAACAGAGAATGGAGAAAGGGCAAGAGGTGATAAATATTTTAATTATGCCTTTCTTATTCACGGGTGGATGGTTTAGTGTGTGTATCATCCTCCTCTGAGCCAGGCAGCTCCTCTGTGCAGGTGCTGGGGAGAGAGCAGTTCACTGACAAGGAAGAATCTTGAGGCTGGAAAGCAGTTAGGAGCCTGCTACGGTGGTCCCAAGAAGGAGCATGGCATTGGAATAGGAAACCAGGAGCATGCTGGCAGTGGTGGACTGGAACGAGGCAGGCAGATGACAGGTAGCACTGACAGCATTTGGCGATGGATTTGTTGTAGAAGGTGAGGGAAAAGGAAGGAAGGAGGAAGGCTCGTGTGACCAGGTGCCCGGCCTGGAAAACCAGGTAGATGAGTCAGCTTTCCCCTGAGCTGAAGCTTCAGGCTGCTTTTGCTATGTTTAGATTGGGCCAACCCAGCTTCAGAGGTGCAGGCAGAGGTGGGTGGGTTGGGAGAGGGCCCACGGGGCGCAGTCCCGGGCTGCCTGATTTAGGCCTGGGTCTGCCAGGACTGTGGACGTGCCAGCTGCAGGTGGGTGAATGCCAGCTCTCTCCAGCTGTGAGAGGCTAGGAACGGCAGAAGCCACGGAGCAGAAACAGGCTGCTGGGGAATCTGCTACTTCAATTTAAAGAATTTAGCATTAGCTGTGTGTGTGTTTGTGTGTGTGCATGTGTGTGTGTGCGCGCTGATAATCCGTCATTTTCTTTATCTGCATCATCCTTCACTAAAGCACTTGACTTAATCCGGCTTGATTTATACAAATGTCACCATCTGGCACTAGATCATGCGCCTTTTCAATCAAAAGGAGCGGAATGATTCCATTCAGAAATGCAGGTCCATGACCAGACGCCTTCGTGGTGCATTACAGCCAAGAACTTGTAATCGGCCTTTGAGGTATTTTTTAAGTAAAAAGCTTATTTGGGTTAACTTTGAAACAGATTTCATGCAGGAAAAGGTCTCAGCGGTTTTAGGGGCTGTCCTCTGCCCCGAATTGTCACGACAAACCCCAGGCAGCTGGGTGTGCTTAGGGAGGGACGTGGGTCATGCCGCTTTGGAGATGAGTCGTAAGAGGATGTGGCTACAGCATTATCAGGCGTAGTCATCATCCTCCAGCATTTTGTTAATAGCCCTCGCCGCACTGGGCAGGGAGCATGGACATGGTTTAGCAGGAAGTGCATCAAGCAGAGTGCTAAGCCTCTGGCAGGGTTTCTCAAAGTGTAGTCTGTGGACCGTCCATACCAGTATCAACTGGGAAGGGGGAGGTGGGGTTCTGAGTTGGCTGGTCTAAGATGGACCACGGAAACTCTACTTTTAACAGGAGTTTCTGACACACAGAGAACTGGAGAATCACTCCGAAAAGCCCATGTGTTTGAGTCAGACAGACCCCGGCTCCAGCCCTGCTCCTTCTTGACTGTGTGTGTGAGACCTAAGGTTACCACTCACTCTCAGCCTTCATCCGTAGAATGGGGACAGTAGCAGTGAGGATGTAAAAATCAGTAGTTGAGAGGATTCAGTGAAGTACCGAACACAGACGTTAGCAGGTGAGTGCCAGTAAATGGGAGCTATTGGGCCATTATTCAGCTTCTGCTAGGCCAGCTGACCTAGGGAGGCTCGTGTGTCTTACAATGTTGCAGAGTTGAAGATGCTGGGCTCATGGTGGAGTGGTAGCAAAGGCTCGTTTGACTTATGTATACCTTAATTTTCCCCTCTCTCTTATGTAATTTAAAATTCTCCAAGCTTATATTTTGCCTATGCATTCTTTATTAAACACTGCCTTACTGCGTGCATTTACCTTGCACATTGTTTAGGATGGTATAGAGAAGACCAAAGAGACTGTACTTTACAACTGACTTAAGGGATTTTCAAAGGCAAACCTTGAGCACATGTGATCTTTGCTTTCTGAGCTAACTTTAGAGTCTCACCCCCACAGAAGGTGTGACTCCGCTACTTAAGACACAATGATTGACTTATTTTTGTGCATTTGACTTTTTTTTTTATCTGCAAAATGGAAATAATCTCATGGATCATTGGGTGGATACATGAGAGAGTGGTTGTGAAAGGTACTTCGTTCTTAAAAAGAAAAAGTTTTAAATCACTCCAAAATAGAATTGACAAAAATAATCACCAGAGTAGTGGGATGGCTCTTTAAGAGCAACTCCAAGAAACTGGGATTTTTCTGTACCATAGTCAGTTCTGTTCCATAACCTCCCTGGTACGAGTCTCTTCAGACCCAGGTTAGATACTTCCAGTGATGAAGGAGAACTTAACTGTCCCCTGTGGCAGCCACTTCCTTCCAGATATCTTTGATGATTGGACATCTTTTTCTTTTTCTTTTAAATAATGTTTTATAAAACATTTGACTCCCAACGGGCTCTCATGCATTAGCACTGAGAACATAGATGCAACCCCTCTTCTGTATGACAGCCGCATATATTGGAAGACTACAGATGCTTCTCTTCTTTACCATAAACCACTCTGCGGAGACTCCCGCCTAACATGTCTCATGTCTGTTCTTCACATATGCAGTAGCAGTTAGGTACAAAAGGAAGCTTTTCATAACGTCTTTTCTCTCCAGGTATTGTGTTTTCCAAGTGCTGGTGACATTCGGCCCATTGGTGTGGTTCAAAGTTAATGATGGTGCAGCCCCTGGGTCAGAGTACTGGCTGCAGCAGAGGGTCCTGGCGTGTCTGTTTGATGAGAGGTAGTACAGTTTGTTTGCAAGGTTTGCATTTTTCCTTTTGTACGTCTTACCTGTCCTTCAGGTCTTGGTAGAGCTTACCTTCTCCAGAGGTCTTCTGTCAGTCTGTTGTGTCCTCTGGCTTTTTATATTCGTAATTCACTAGGTAAGCTTTTCTCCAGGTTCTAAAAAATCCCTTCTGGGGCTGAACCAAGCTGTTGTTTTGGTTTTACATGTTTTCATCCTCCATACATTTATTTCTCAACTCCCCCACTATACTGTAAGCTCAGTTAAGGCCAGGACTCGGGCTTGTGTGTATTAAGTATTTCTAGTCCAGTGATTTTTCATGTTTTTGGTGTTCATTGATATGATATGGATTTGAGGACGATTTGGTCTTTCCTTTAATACTAAATTCTCTCCCTCGGGGACCTCAGCCATTTGTTTCTGAGAAGTGGTTTCTATGTGGAGTTCTTTATTATCTATAGCAAACTCCAGACTCCTATGTCCCATTGCCAATTGAATCTCAGATACAACATGTACAGTCCTAACTAATACCATTTACTCCCTCACGTGGGCCACCCAAGCCTGCTCCGAATGGCAGCATTCTTACTTCAATAACCAGTGCTTACCTGTGCCCACATAATATATTCAGTCTTTTTTTTTTTAATAAAGATTTTATTAATTTACTTGACAGATCACACGTAGGCAGAGAGGCAGGCAGAGAGAGAGGAGGAAGCAGGCTCTCCGCAGAGCGGAGAGCCCGATGCGGGCCTTGATCCCAGGACCCTGGGATCATGACCTGAGCCAAAGGTAGAGGCTTAACCTACTGAGCCACCCAGGCACCCCTATATTCAGTTTTGAACTGACTCAATTCAACTTTGGAAATGTCTGTGAAATCCATTCCCTCTTCTCTATTCCCGCTGTCATGCCTCCCTGGAGGCCTGCACTACTACCACGTAATTCACACATTGCTTTTCTTGGGTTTTCTTTTTGGCTACTTGCCATGAGCTCAATGCTGTCAATCTCCACTCTTGGTTTCTTCAAGTCATGTCTTTCCCAAAAGCCATCTGTGAATTCTTAATAATTTTGGAAATCCTGGGTTCAGTGTTTTTAGACATAAGCATGGATCAGAATCTTGTTGGGGCGGAGGGGTGGCTCGGTTGGTTGAGCAGCTGCCTTCAGATCAGGTCATGATCCTGGGGTCCTGGAACGAGTCCTGCTTCCAGCTTCCTCATCAGCTGGGAATCTGCTTCTCCTTCTGCCCCACCCTGCTTGTGCTTTCTCCATCTCTGTCTCTCTCTCAAATAAATAAATAAAATCTTAAAAAAAAAATACAGATTCTTGGGACCCCCATTCCCTGAAAATCCCAATCCAGAATGTCTGGGTTGATTTGGGAATATGCAAGCTTCTTGGGTGATTTCAATGCAGGAGGTGGGTTAATGGTACACTGAGAAATATTTGCCTGCTCCCATTTACAATATTTTTATCCACAGAGTCTTCTAATTCATATGACATTTCTTAATCCGCAGATTTATGGAAACAAATGTTTGCTTTGGAGAACTAGGTATAAAATACCTATACTCATAGCGAGGTCTAAGATAGTCTCAGATGGCCGTTAATGGTTTTAGATATTCATGTGACAGTCAGAGAGGAACTTAAAATCTACATGATCTTCATGATGCCTCTTTCTAAAAGGTTTCGTGGACTGCTTGGGTGGTGCAGTTGGTTAAGCTTCTGGCTCTTGGTTTCGGCTCAGGTCATGAATGATTTCAGGGTGGTGATCGAGCTCTTCCTCGGGCTCTGACTTCAGTGTGGAGTCTGTTTCAGATTCTCTCCCCACTGTCCCTCCCCACCATGCAAGCTCTCTCTCCCTCTCTCTAAAGTAAATAAAAACATCTTTAAAAAGAACAGTTTTTGGTTTAGCACTATTATCAAGCTTCCTCTCTTCTGAAGTCCTATATCATCTTGTTTGTACCTTTTTCATGACGCCAACATCTTTAAAAAAAAATCATTACATTCTCCATGTGTATTTGTAGGATGAAAGAATGCAACATCTCTTCCCTTTTGAGGAGTCCAAGTCTTTAGCTTAGGTCTGTTTAGTGGGTGCCTGGGCAATGAAACTGTGAGAGTCCCATCTTTGAGGATCCCCAGGAAAACACCACTTCTAGGGGGTGTGTTTCATGTATGGATGTGAAAAGAGTTTTCTAGTCATGTACATTTTAGAAACACCATATTTATTAGGTTTCTGTACAGCAGAACATTATGAGGGTTTCGTATGCCGATGTACCCTGCATGTCTCTGGGATGGGAAGGCTGTTTGCAGGGTTAGCCAGCATTATCTGGCAAAGCACTTTCCTATATGGACTACCTTGCTGCTACTCCATAGAATGTCTATTAGAAAACAATGCTTCAAAAAAGACATCCAGATGGCCAACAGACACATGAAAATGTGCTCCACATCACTTGGCATCAGGGAAACACGAATCAAAACCACAATGAGATACCACCTCACACCAGTCAGAATGGCTAAAATTAACCAGTCAGGAAACGACAGATGCTGGCAAGGATGCAGAGAAAGGGGTACTCTCCTACACTGTTGGTGGGAATGCAAGCTGGTGCAGCCACTCTGGAAAACAGCATGGAGGTTCCTCAAAAAGTCGAAAATGGAGCTACCCTACGACCCAGTAATTGCACTACTGGATATTTACTTCTAAAGATACAAATGTAGTGATCTGAAGGGGCATGTGCACCCCAATGTTTATGGCAGCAATGTCCACAATAGCCAGACTATGGAAAGAACCTAGATGTCCATCAGCAGATGAATGGATAAAGAAGATGTGGTGTATATATACAATGGAATACTATGCAGCCATCAAAAGAAATGAAACCTTGTCATTTGCGATGATGTGGCTGGAACTAGAGGGTATTATGCTGAGCAAAATAAGTCAGTCAGAGAAAGATAACTATCATATGATTTCCCTGATATGAGGAAGTTGAGAGGCAGTGTGGGGGGGGGGGTTGGGAGGTAGGAAAGGAATAAAGGAAACAAGATGGGATCAGAAGGGAGAGAAACCATAAGAGACACTTAATCTCACAAAACAAGCTGAGGGTTGCTGGGGGCAGGGGGATAGGGAAAGGGTGGTTGGGTTATGGACATTGGGGAAGGTATGTGCTATGGTAAGTGCTGCGTGTAAACCTGCTGATTCACAGATTTGTACCCTGGGGGATAATAATACATTACGTTAATAAAAAAAGAAAACAGTGCTTCAGACTGAGGGAGCTGGTGGTAGGTGAAAATACTAAATACCCACAAAAGAAAAAGGAACTAAAGTGGATTCCTTTTTCCACGTTCAGTATCAGGGCTCACAGGCACCTGCTCTCAGAATGCTGCTTCAGTTCAGGACCAGCGAGACCAGACCAGGACATATGGTTCTGGAATAATGAGAGAGCTCTTGAGGACAGGTTTCATGTGTGAGCTGGGCTTCGTGGCCTTCAGGTGTACCAAAAGCGTTAAGACCAGCCTGGGCTCTTGCCCTGTTTCTTGTAATCTAGCACTACTGCTTGTCCCAGGCCCAGGGACTGGATCCCCAACTGCCTCTGTGCTCTCTCCTTGGGCCTTACATGGCCACTTTTCCATGTCACTGTCTTTTCTCTTCCCCCATCTCTGCATAAAGGAGAAACACAGCACTCATTCATTCCACAGATTGTGGGGGTTCTGCCTTTGTACCCCCCTTTAGGCCTCTTCCTCCTACATTTCCATCATTTGTCAGAAGGCAGAAGAAGCTTGCTGAGCACGGGAGTGTGATGTTATCTTGTTTTTGTAAAGGAAGTGTGTTTCATAGTAACTTTTGTAAAATCTGTCTCCTTGGAAACCCACTGACACATAAATCCTCATCTTGAAAGGCTTTTGAGACATGCTTCATTCTTTCACTATTTCCAAAACTCTTATGTCTGTCTTTCCTGATCAGGAATACGGAGACTTTTTTGTCCTCTTTGTCAGGTTGTAGTTCCCAGATTTCAAGGTTTCTTTTTGGGAAAGAAGATGATCAAGAAGACTATCTATCACAGATTTAGTCCTAAAAGCTCAATGGACTTTGCTCTTCACAATTACTGGTATCACTGTCCCCCATGTGTCCATGAAGAGGAACTAAAATTAAATAGATGACATCCCCCAGGATAGAGGCAGGATTTGAACCTACTGACTCTTATCTCCAGCTGTTTGATCCTTAGAAGGCCTCTTCCAGGCCGCACTATCACCACTTCCCACCTTAACTGCGATGTTGTTGAAGACCCCAGTTTCCTTCAGATCTGTGTGTTGGATAGGGACTCTTTTGGTATTTCTAGTGTGCACTTTAAACCATTTTAAGTCCACCAGCACCATTTCCCATGACATGTGGGTCAAGGAAGGTGTGGATCATGAACACCCATTGATAATTTCCATATCCCATTTTAAACTAGTGTCACCAGCTTCCTCCTGCTCAAAAATGTCACCCCAAACAGGTGAACTATGAGGGCTCAAAGGATTAATCTGAGTGTTCCCCATGCTCCCTGCCTTGTGGGCCCTGTGTGTATATCAGCAGAGAAAGACCAGCACTGCCAGCGTGTGGGGCCACCCCTTCCCATGTTCACTGTAGGAGGCTCTTTATCTCAGAGCATCTCCCTAAGAAATACATCATGCACATGTCTTTTGTGCAAGTGTGTAATGCCTGTGTGATCCAGGTAGGCCTCATTCTTCCTCCTCCTAACATTCTTCCTTTCCACTTCAGTTGCCCAAGAGATGGTCTCTCTATACTTGTCCGCCAAGAGTAACTCATTTGTGTCAGGCACTTTAGAAAGCCAAGATCCCAAGTCGCCCGTCACCTTCTTCCAGACACTCATCTCCATATGGCTCTTGTATCCTTTAACTGAACCAGTGTCTCTCTTCTCCCTGTTCCCTTCAACCTTCCACAGGGCCCAGTGGAACCCTCATTCTCCTACTTGTAAAAATCCTCTGTGTCCTCACTTTTCTCTGAATGGCTGGCTGCTTTGCCTCTTTGCTCCATCTAGAACTGAGCTGTCTTCAGAGGACATGGCTTCCACGGGGTGTTTTATTCTCCAATGCCCCACCAGGCCCAGAAGCGTGAACATGAACAACTTCCTCCACATCGCTGCTTCAGGCCACTGTTCTTGCCTCCTCCTAAAAAGCCCCCAGGTCTTGGGGAGCTCCTGCCTCAGTCTGTACTACCCACGACTCCTTGTTATAATCTTGGGTAAACCATCTCCAGTCATTCCTTGAAGACTTTTTTTTTTTTTTAGGGAACAGTTGGATCTTCATTTCATTTTGCATTTCACAGCTTATAAAACCTTCATGTTGTGTCTCAGTCCTTATCAGAGCCCCCTAGGTGGGGACTACTAGCTTACTATTTAAAAGCAAAGATATTGAGAGAAAATGGTTCACAGCAGATTACAGAAATAGTCAAATAGTAGAACTTCAAATTCAAGTCTTCTGTTTGAAAAGCCAGTGTGCCTTGTGAGACCCACGGGCTCTTCCAGTAAGGTGAATGCCTCATCTTTTATTCATCCATGTTCCCTCACTACTAAACATAAGTGAAACACAGAATCCTTGAAATAAATACTTGTCTTCCTTCTGCATTTTTTCTGTTCATTGTGGATAAAAGCTGCAATAGAGGGTGGGTGGGAGAGGTGTATGAACTGAGAAAATCTTAAGGAAGAGACTTTTGAAAATCACAGGTTTAGATCTGTCTTAGTTGCCATGCCATTACTTTAGTTACTATTTATTAAAAAGCATCATGTTATTTCTGATAATCTGACAAACTATTTGTAACCCCAAGTCCAGGATGATCCCCTAATTTTTCATTGTTTTTTTGCAAATATAATAGAGGAATATTTTTCTGTGAATATTGGATCTACAAATTCTGTTATTCTTCTCCTTTTTTTAAAAAAATATTATTTTTTTATTCCCTTGAGGACCTTTATACACTCACTCTCATAGGCATACCCTAGGCTTTGTCATTACTGATTACTGTGTATCACCCCTCCCTCCATACCCCATTAACAACATCCTACTTGCTTACTAATTCTTTTTTCCTTCCAGACCACTTCTAGTAGCAAGCCCATCTTCAACAATTATTCAAGACATTGGGAACTCCAAACTATTGACCCTACCTTTTCACTGACCAGCACCGTGTCAGGTCCTCTGTCCCATCCTTACTCATCTTGTTTCCGTGGGACACCATTGTAATCACTCCTTTGTACTCAGCCTCTATTTCACTTGTTTGGCAACACCACGTAGTCATGTAATCCACTAAATCCACCTACTCCCTGGCTGTGGAATGTGGCTGAGAAAACATAACCATGCTGACTGTCTTATTTAAAAATTCATGACTGGGGCGCCTGGGTGGCTCAGTCAGTTAAGCGTCTGCCTTCGGCTCAGGTCATGATCCCAGAGTCCTGGGATTGAGTCCCACATTGGGCTCCCTGCTCAGTGGGGAGTCTGCTTCTCCCTTTCCCTCTGACCCTCCCCCCCGCTCATGCTCTCTTTCTCTCAAATAAATAAAATCTTTTAAAAAACTATAAAAAAAAATAAAAATTCATGACCATGTGAATCTCACATTGGACCCTTATCCTACCTGCAAATCTTAAGCAAATCTTAATGCTTATCTTCCCTTTGAGAGACAACTCTTGTATATCCTCTCATGTCTTCTCAAAATTTTTGCAAATCTTACCACCTCCTCATTCTCTGTTGATGACCTTGCTGCTTATTTCTCTGAGAAAATAGAAGCAATCAGAAGAGAACTTCCACATGGTCCCATTGCCACATCTTCAACCTTTCTTGCATGGGTACTTCCATACCCTGCATTCATACTTTACACTTGCTATTTCTCCCTGAATGCACTGTTTTGATACAGTGGATGGATTGTGTCTAAGGCCACTATCTCTACAGTGTAATGGACCCTATATCCTCTCTACCTTCTCAAGAACTTTGCTTGCAATTATCCCCCCTCCACAGCAACCAATTTTTCTTTTTCTTCTGGATCACTTTCACTCACAAGCCAACATACTTTAGTAGCTTGTATCTTAAAAAAAAAAATCCTGTATGGACATAACATTCTCCTCCAGTAATCACCCCATTTCTTGGATCTCCTTGATAGGAAGATTTCTCAATATAATTTTTACACATGAGGACTTACTTTTTGCTCTTTAGTCTGTGCCAAACCCACACTCCACCACAACTACAGTGACACTGCTTTTGTCAAGGTCATCGCTTCCACATTGACCTCCACATTGGCCAAACCCAGCCACCATCATATTTCATCCTCAGCAGCATTTGACATAGTTGCCCACTCCCTCCTTCTTAAAACTCTCCTCCACATGGCTTTGTGTGCGTAAATGTGTGTGTGTGTGTGTGTGTGTGTGTTAAAGATTTTATTTGAGAGAGAGAGCACAGGAGCAGGGGCAGAGAGAGAGGGAAAAGCAGACTTTTGATCCTTTTGAGACATGTGTCAGAGCACATCCTTCTCTTGCTCAAGGCTACCTGATGGCCTTCCATGGTCTGGAGGGTCTTGTTCCCAGATCTCTCATCCAGACAAAGGGTTTTCCTTGCCCTTTTTCTCCCCTCAGTTTCCCTTCTCTTCCGCCTCTGCCCCAGCCCACTGCAAGTCTCCATGTTATGGATCTCTGCTCAGATACTCCTTTATCAGAGACTCTCCTGACCATGCTATTTCAAATAGTACTGTTTCTGTTTCTATCCCTTTAACTCTGTTTTGTTTTTCATTATAGCGAATAATGCCATCTGATTTATTAAATATGTATTAGTTTGTTTTCTGCTTTCCCTTTCTGAAGCTCCACAAGAGTTTTGACTTTTATGTTTGTTTGTCGTCGAATCCTGAGCCCCTGGAGCAGTGTCTGGTACATAGTCAGCCCTCAGTTGATATTTGTTGAATGAGGGCAGGCATATTCTATCCTTAATCTAGATAAGGATTCATTACCATCACATATTCTTTAAAAATTATGAAATATTTTAGGTCTACAATGTATAGTGAATAATATAATGAGCATCTGTATGCCTACCGTCAAATTAAAGGAATAAAATGCTACTCTGTTAGGATGGGCGAGTTTAGGTTGCTATACCAAACAGTTCTCAGATCTAAGTGGCTTAAGACAAAGAAACGAACAACAGGTTTTATCTCTCACTCATGCTTCACGTCCATACATGGGGGACAGAGGCCCAGTCCAGGATCCAGGCTGTGGGTATTGTTGTCAGCCATGCAAAGGGAGAGAAAGAGGACCAAGCACAATTTTACTCAAAGGCTGCCACCTCCAAGTGGCACTTCTGTATACATTTGCTTGGCAGAAGCAAATCACACATACCTGCCTAGCTTAACGGAGCAGGGACATGCACTTAAGGGAGGGGAACTGAAATATTGGTGAGTAGGCCTCGTGACTGTCAGTTATGGGTTTTGTTAAAGCTCTCTGTGAACCACTTCCTGGCCCCATTTTTTCCCTATCTCTAGAAAACATCACAATACTCAGTTTGGTGGTATTTCATTGTGGTATTAATTTTCATTTCCCTGATAGTGAGATTGAGCATCTTTTTGTATTTATTAACCATTTTGGTTTCCTCTTTTGTGAGTTGCCGGTTTATATGACTTCACTAATTTAAAGAATGATTGCGTTATTTATTGCTTTTGTATTGTTTTACTAGAGTTCTTTGTGTAGTTTGGAGACTAGCATTTTGCTTGATGGCTTATATTTTACTTTATTTATAGAATCCTTGAAACACTGTAGTTTCAAAATGCTTTATTATTTTTAAATCTCTTTACTTTTATGGTTTATGCTTTTTGCATCTCACTTAAGAAATTCTTTCCTATTCTGAAGAAAAAACATTTTCTTTTGAAAGTTTTGCTTTTCAAGTATAGGGCTTTATTTACCTGGAGATGAGAGTTGTAGATGGTACTTTTCTTCAGTATAGATAATAAACAGTTTCAGCACCTACTAATTTGCGATGCCTTTTCTGTCTGTCATATGTCAATTTTCCATATAGCAAATATTTCAGGACTCTTTATTCTATTCTATTCTTTGTGTCTCCTCTTGGGCCAATAAAACATTCTTAATGGTTTCATAATTAAGTTCTAATATCTGGTAAAATGAGAATTATCTTTCTTCCCACCTCTGTTCTTCAAGATTGCCTTGGCTCCTTTTGGGCCATTGTTCTGTTTTAAAAATTTTCTTTTTTTTTTTTTTTTTTTTAAAGATTTATTTATTTATTTATTTGACACAGAGAGAGAGATCACAAGTAGGCAGAGAGGCAGGAAGAGAGGCAGGCAGAGAGAGAGGAGGAAGCAGGCTCCCTGCCGAGCAGAGAGCCCGATGTGGGACTCGATCCCAGGACCCTGAGATCATGACCTGAGCTGAAGGCAGCGGCTTAACCCACTGAGCCACCCAGGCGCCCCTGTTTTAAAAATTTTCAAACGTGCTTGTCAGTTCTATGAAAAACCTTGTTGGAATTTTGATTTATTTTTTCAACATTTATGTATCACTTACTCTATGTCAGGCATTGTTCTAAATGCTTTGCAAATACTTAATCAGTTAAAATGTATACTTTTATATGGAGAGAACAGATATCTTTATGCTGCTGAGTTTTTCCATGCATGAACATGGCAAAGATCTGGCTTTCTTAAATATCTTTTTAATAAAATTTTGTGATTTTCTCCATAATGGTCTTGATGTTTCAACTAGATTTAGTCCTTGGCACCTTGTAAACTTTTAGCGCTGTGGTAGAATATACCATTTGAAAAGTTACACTTCCTAATTGTCCATGGCTGGTGTAAAGGAATTCAATATAGATTCTTTTTTTTTTTTTTAAAAGATTTTATTTATTTATTTGACAGAGAGAAATCACAAGTAGGCAGAGAGGCAGGCAGAGAGAGAGAGAGAGAGAGAGGGAAGCAGGCTCCCTGCTGAGCAGAGAGCCTGATGTGGGACTCGATTCCAGGACCCTTGGATCATGACCTGAGCCGAAGGCGGTGGCTTTAACCCACTGAGCCACCAAGGCGCCCCTCAATATAGATTCTTATTGTTAATCTTAAATCCAGCAAGTTTATTCAACTCTCTTACTAGTTCTAATTATTTGTCTGTGGATTTTCTAGGATTTCCTATGTGAAAATTATAACCTGTGCTGGTAGGACTCCTAATTGAGCAGATGTGGCGATAGTGGGTATGCTTATCTCATTCCTGACTTTCTTTCTTTCTTTCTTCTTTTTTTTTTAAAAATAGATTTTATTTATTTATTTGACAGAGATAAAGTAGGCAGAGAGGCAGGCAGAAGAGAGAGAAGGGGAAGCAGGCTTCCTGCTGAGCAGAGAGCCTGATCCCCGATGCCAGGCTTGATCCCAGGACCCCAAGATCATGACCTGAGCTGAAGGCAGAGGTTTAACCCTCTGAGCCACCCAGGTGCCCCCTCATTCCTGACTTTCAAGGGACTCCTTACTCTTCACCACTGAGAAGAATGTTTGTTGTCGGCATCTGGTAGATTTGCTTTACCAGTTATGTAAGTTTCCTTCAATTTTAGTTTGTGGAGAGATTTTTGTTTTTTGTTTTGAATTTTATTTTTGAAATTAGCACAGAATATTTCGTGGTGTATAGTTTTGGTATTTTCACATGCTTAGATTTGTGTAAATACTGCTACAGTAAGGGTATCGAACAGTTCTATTACCCCCCAAACCCTTCAGCTATCCTTTTATAGTTAAACCTTTTCTCTAACCCTCACCTCTGGCAACCACTGATCTCTTCTCTGTCATATAATTTAATTTTTTTTAGGATGCTACACAAATAGAATCATGTAGTATGTATCCTGTTGAGCCTGGCTTTTTTCACTCAGCAGAATGCGTGTGAGTTGTATCAAAGTTGCATGTATCAGTCGCTTGCTGTTTTGTGTGGTTGAGCAGTATTTCTGTTGTATGGTCCTAACAGTCTGCCCATTTACTCACTGAGGGGCATTTGGGTTGTTTCTGGTGTTTGATGATTGTGAACGGAGTTGCCATAAACATTTGTATACAGGTTTTTGTGTGATGTAAATTTTTGTTCCTTAAGGCTAAATACTTACTATAGTAAGTGTATGTACAGCTTTGTAAGAAACTGCCAGAATGTTCTCCACAACCATTTTGCGTTCTCACCAGCAATGTTTGAGAATTTCAGTGTTCTGCATCCTCACTAGCATCTAGTAAAGTCAATTTTTAAAAAAATTTTAGCCATTTTACTCATCCCAAGAGGTGTGTAGTGGTATCTCATAATGGTTTTAATTGCATTTCCCTGATGGCTAGTGAGGTTGACCATCTTTTCTGTGTGCTTTGTAAGCTTGCTATATATTGTTTGCAGTGAAATGTCTAACACTTTTGCCCAAATTTTTGTGTTGTCTCTTTTTTCTTTCTTTCTTTCTTTCTTTTTTTTTTTTTTTTAATATTTTCTTTATTTATTTGACAGACAGAGATCACAAGTAGGCTGAGAGGCAGGCAGAGAGAGAGGAAAGAAAGCAGGCTCCCTGCCGGGCAGAGAGCCCGATGTGGGGCTCGATCCCAGGACCCTGGGATTATGACCTGAGCCGAAGGCAGGGACTTTAACTCACTGAGCCATCCAGGTGCCCTGTGTTGTTTCTTTTCTTACTCTTGAATTTCTAAAATTGTGGTAAAATTTACCATTTTATCATTTCCAAAACTTTCACATCATCCCAAACAGAAATTTTATTCATTAAATAATAACTCTCTGGAATGCTTAGTCAGTTAAGTGTCTGCCTTTGGCTCAGGCCATAATCCCAGGGTCCTGGGTTCAAGTTCCCATCGGGCTCTTTGCTCCATAGGGAGCCCCTTTCTCCCTCTGCCTGCCACTCCCCCTGTTTGTGCTCACTCTCTCTCTGACATAAAAATAAAATCTTTAGATAATAACTCCCATTCCCTGCACCCCCCCCAGCTCTGAGTAACCTTTATTCTCCTTCCTATCTTATGAATTTACCTATTCTAGGTTCCTCAGATGAGTGGAATTATACAACATTCGTCCTTTTGAGTTTGGGTTTATTACTTAGCATAACTTTTAAGGTATATCATTTTTTAAGGTATATACATGTTGAACCCTGGATCAGAATTTCATTGCTTTTTATGAATGAATAATTTTTCATTGTATGCATAGTCCGCATTCTGTTGATCCATCAACAGATGAATAATTGTGTTGTTTCCATCTTTTGGCTATTGAGAATAATGCTGCTAGAGACATTGGTATACAAGTATCTTGAGTTCTTGCTTTAAGTTCTTTTAGGTATATACCTTGGAGTGGAATTATTGGGTCATGTGGTAATTCCATGTTCAGCTTTATGAGGAACCTCCAGACTTTTCCTTAGTGGCTGTACCATTTTGCATTCCCACCAACCACTTACTACTCAGTTTGGAGAGTTCATTTTTTTAATATATCCTGAGTACAAGTCTTTGTTTGGGATGTGTAATTTACAAATATTTCCTTTTTTAAAAAAATAAAGTTAAAAATTTTTTAAAGGTTTATTTATTAATTTATTTTATTTTTTTGTATACATGGTTTATTTATTTTTTGGAGAGAGAGAGAGAAAGAGAATTTGTGAGTGGGGAAAGGATAGAGGGAGAGGGAGAGAATCTCGAGCGGACTCCTTGTTGAGTGAGGAGCCCAATGCAAGGCTGGATCCCAGGACCCTGAGATCATGACCTGAGCCCAAATCAAGAGTTAGACACTTCACTGACTGAGCCACCCAGGTGCCCCTGTACTTTTGGTGTCATATCAAGAAATAATTGCCAAGACCAATTTCAAGAAGATTTTCCCCTATGATTTCTTCTAGGTGTTTCATGGTTTCAGGTCTTACCTATGAATCTTTAATTCTTTATGTGTTGATTTTTGTGTATGGTATAAGATAGGATCCAATTTCATTTTTTGCCTATAGATTTCTAGTTTTCCCAACAACATTTATTGAAAAGGCTATCCTTTTTATGCTTGGCACTTTTGTCAAAGATCAGTTGATTGTATATTCATGGATTTATTTCTGGGTTTACCGTTCTATTCCATTTGTCTCTATGTTTGTCTTTATGCTAAATTTCTTCTTTATCTCTGGTCATTTTCTTTTTATGAAGCCTGTTTTGTCTGACTAATACAACCACTCCTTTTTAAATTTAATAAGTTTTTTCAGGGTGTATCTTTTCTCACACTTTTAATTTTAGCCTTTCTATAGCATTACATTTAAAATAAGTTTCTTGTAGACCTCATGTAGTTGAACTCTTAAAAATCCATTCTGGGGTACCTGGGTGGTTCATTTGGTTAAGTGACCAACTCTTGGTTTTGGCTCCGGTCATGATCTTGGGGTCCTGAGATCAAGCCCCATGTTGGGCTCTGTGCTTGCAATTGCAGTCTGCTTGGGATTCTCCCTCTCCCTCTGCCCCTCCCTTCACTGGTGCTCTTGAAGGAGCAGGAGGCTGGCTGAGGACAAAGCAAAGGCTGGTGCCTTGCACCACCCCCCTTCACCCGCTCCCCTCCATATGTGTAGCATTCCTCAGGCCCCTGACTGCCATAAAACGATAAATAGTTAACTTGCAGAGATCACAGTCCTGCAAGGTAGGAGT
This sequence comes from Mustela lutreola, assembly GCF_030435805.1. Taxonomy (NCBI): domain Eukaryota; kingdom Metazoa; phylum Chordata; class Mammalia; order Carnivora; family Mustelidae; genus Mustela; species Mustela lutreola. The sequence continues at coordinate 157,987,623 of NC_081293.1, read as the reverse complement.
CTCCCTTGGTTTGCAAATGTCCTTGAGATTTACAACAAAGAAGTTACCTTATCAATAGCCCAATTTCCAGGGACACAGAACTCAGTTCCTCAAGCCCTAATGTCACCCTCCCCTCCATGAAAACGGAAGGAGGCGGAGGTAGAAGGAAAAGTAAATAAAGTTCAATTTCTTCTAAACCTAAATCTCATTAACAAGGATGCTTGATAGCAGGAATGTAACATTCCACCAGGAGACTCCCAATTGTCTTTACTTGATAGTAACTAAGCCTTCAATATCCTGATAGTGCTTTTTTCCGCATGCGTGGGCTAACCAGCCAGTTCTGCTTCTGTAAGATTGCTTTGTCTGCTTTCGCGCGGGGTCCCCTGACCCAATTCACTGACGCCAAGTATGCCTGTTCAAACTGTCAATCAATCAGCTCAGCCCCACCCGAAACTTGTTTGTACCTGTCTATAAAAACCCTGCACCAACCCAGCTCTGGACCTCTCGGTGTTATTGGCAACAAGGCCACAGAGGTCCAGGTTCGAACCTGCAATAAACGACCCTTGCTGATTGGCTTTGACTCACGTCTCTGGTGGTCTTTTAAGGTGGGGGTAATACTCTATTGGCATTTCACTCTCTCTCACTCTCTCAAATAAGTAAATAAAATATTTTAAAAAATATGTTATAATGCTCTCTTTTAATTGGTATATTTAGACATTTTGCACTCAATATATTATTGATGTGTTTGAGTTTAAATCTATTTTATTATTTCTTTGGATTGTTTCCTCTGTTTTTCTTTTTTGCTTTCTGTTTTCTGCTTACTTTTGGGTTATTTGAACACTTTTAGTCTCTCATTTTGTTTTCTCTGCATTGTTTTACTGAGACTATCTTTCCATTATTTCAAGAGTAGTTGCCCTTCCTTGTTGGGGAATTTTCATAATAGCTGCTTTAAAATTTTTGCCAGATAATTCCAACAACTTATCATTGCAACATTGATATCTGCTCATTGTTTTTACTCACGTTTATAATCATATCCAGAAAAGTTTTAGAATTTTATCCTAAACATTAGAATATTGTGTGATGAGACTTTGGGTCTTATTTAAATCATAGGAATGCTTTAGATATTTTTGTTTTGGCAGATGGAACCAAGTTGTGTTCAGACTTAAAGTTCTGACTTGTCTTCTGTGGGTTGTGACTAGAATATCAGCTCTGTTTCCAAGCCTTGACAGTGTTACTCGGATCTGTCCCATGTGTACCACTCAGCAGTCAGTCTGGGTAGGTACTGGTCTATTGGTTCAGCTTTTAAGGTCTATACTAGTCTGTTAAGAGTCAGATTCATGGGCACCTGGGTGGCTAGTGGGTTAAGCCTCTGTCTTCGACTTGTAGGGTACATGGTCAAAGGAATAAGACTGATACAAAGCAAAGGTCAAGCAAAGCTTTATTTCGCACAAAGCATCGAGAATCAAACTGACTAGCCAGGGCCGTCTCTTGCAAAGAGGCAACCTCTCTCTGCCTTACAGACTAGTTTTAAGGGTAAAGGCCATGTGGTTGGGCCTGGCCACGCACAGGTGGCCAATGAGATTGTAACACAGAGAAAGCTGCACAGTCCTGCTAGGTCACACATAAGTGACCAACTGAATTACAATTTACCCTATAGTAAATTGTATAGATCACACATAAGTGACCAATTGAATTATAGTTTACCCTATAGTAGATATTTGAACTAGCCTATCACCTTGGTGCCAGATTTGGCACCTAAAAGGCACCCAAAGGGCAGGGCCCATACTCCTTGGTAGCTAGGAGACAGTATGCGCCCCCACTGATTGAATGCCTCCTCCTGGCCTGACGTACCCTTGTATTTGGGCTTTCTTAACTGGGACTAGTTTCCAGGACTCGTTTTTTTTTTTAAGTAAGTCCCCTGGGGGAAGAAGGGGGCAGGGACAGTTTAAGTTTTACTGTGTAAACAACAAGGTCATTATTTAACCGGATGGAATAGCTTTGGCTAAATAGGCCCTTACAGGCTCAGGTCATGATCTCAAGGTCCTGCGATGGAGTCCTGCATTGGGCTCTCTGCTTGGCAGGGAGCCTACTTCCAACTCTCTCTCTCTCTCTCTCTCTCTCTCTGCCTGCCTCTCTGCCTATTTGTGATCTCTCTCTGTCAAATAAATAAATAAAATCTTAAAAAAAAAAAAAAGAGTCAGATTCATACATGTACTGCTCAGAAATGAGCCTGGAAGTGAAAGACCCGCGGATCCCCTTACCCAAGAATCCAACACTGCCACTGGATGCAAACAGCAAGAGGTTTATTGTCACGCAGGTACCGGCGGGTGGTCGGTAGCTCCGGCTAACCGAGCACACGGACCAGAGAGAAGCAGGGTCTTTTATAGGAAGGTACAAACAAGTTTTGGGTGGGGCGCATATGATTGGTTGATAGTTTGAACTTTGAAAAAGGCATACTTGGAGTTTGCTGATTGGCTCTGGGGACCCGCGCGCGTGCGCGCGCGAAGAGAGCTGCGGGAAGGGGGAACAAGCTGATTGGTTATGAGGGCCCGCCCACGCGAAGGGAGAGGCGGGAAAGGGGAACAAGAAGGGGGAAGGGAGGAATGCCATCATGGCGTCTCCATTATTTCTATAAGCCAAGCGGTTACAGAAAGGCAAAAGAGCAATTACTAAGCAATTAATCACACAATTAATAACCTAATCTTATACCTAAAAGCCAGCGGTTTACAGAAAAGCAAACAAGCGGTTAGTTATCCTATCTGTCTACTAAGGGAGGGGTCTTTCTAGGGGAGGGGTCTTTCAGAAGCTCATACAGCTTTCACTGGTTTGTTTTCCAGAACTTCTCCACAGCTCCCCTTATACTTTATGGCTTCTTTAAGCTCCCCTTTTAGGTCTCTGGCGAGAAAGCTGGAACTCTATTTAAATTTCTCTAGTACTCACGTCCCATGATTGTACCTGAATCCCAGGCCAAGGGGTGGGCAGCGAAGGTGGAGGGAGAAAAATAATGCACTGGGGGTTTTATCACTCTCTTGGGACCACAAATCCTTTGATCAGAGAGGTAGATACTCCCCTGTAAGGGCTTATGGGTGTCTAGGGTCTGACATACAATAGAATACACAAAATAAGAAAAAAGATACTTGGATTTTCCCTACTCAGACTATTAGAAGACTCATTTTCCAATTCTCTTCCAGTCCTGGAAGTATTCACCTGGCGTTCTTTTTTTTTCATGGTGATGTCTACTCTGTATTCATTTTGATATCCCCTTTACTGCCTTGAGGCATGGCCAGAGGACAATGGAAGAAGAATGAAGAAAATCGAGAAAACTTACCACTGGTTTGGTGGAGCTTTGAATTGTTGTTTCTTTTAATTTGCCTGCCATGGTTTACTTTCCTCGGATGGGGGCTCCGTGCGTGTTCCCCAGGTTTCGTAGCTGCCTCCATTGGGAAATGTGGGCTGGAGGGTGGGCTTCTTCCATCTTACTTACTTACTCATCCTTTTTGTTTTATTTTTACTTGTTTTCTTTTAATCATAAGGAAGCCTTGAGTTTTTTTTTCAAAGTCTTTCCCTTCATCTGCTGAGATGATATTTTTGTTTTCTTTCTTTCTTTTTTCTTTCTTTCTTTCTTTCTTTCTTTCTTTCTTTTTTTGGATATTTTTGTTTTCTTATATAATCTCCTAATATTCTAAAAGAGGGAGATTATGAGATGATTAGATTCTCTGGTATTATTCTTACAGTTCTTTGATAAGCATAATTCATTTAAGCTTTATAATAAAAAGGCCATTTTTGCTTTTAGTTTGCTAACTGGTTTGGGTCTGGTGTTTATTTACTATTATTTCACCCATGTCCATGTTCGTGTTAGTAACATTATGGAAATATTCTATTTTCCCATATTTTCTTCCTCTTTTAAATAAATATTCCCCCCACCAGCTTTAAGATTTACTTAGCTCTTGTGAAATGGTAGGTTGGTTTTTACTTTACAAAAATTGGACTCTAAGTGTGAAGGAAGAGGTCAAACTAGAAGATAGCTGTGCAGAGACATCTGTTAGCGGTCATTAGAGCCCTTGTACAGATGTTGTGTGACAGCTCCCAGTATCAGTTTGCAGGTAATTCAGTAGTCTGTTCTTTCCTGGGCTGCACAGGTTGTGGAACCTGGGAGCCTGGAGTCTTGGGTCCTCCTCCTGTGTGGTTCTGAACCAGCTGTGTATGGGAGAAGTCTCAGGGACTCGTGTAGCAAAGTGTGTGGACCAGGTTCACATAAGGTGAGAAGGAGCATTTTCAGGGATATTTAAAATGTCTTCTCATGAATGTGGTTAAGCCAGGACAGACCAGCTAAGTGATTTTAGGCAGTCATCCTGTCCCTGAACTCTGGTATCAAAGTGGGGATCTCTGTGACTCTAGAGGTCTTTAAGGCTATCATGCCTTTGAGCTTAAATTGGGCTCCATTGTCTGGAAAGGGAAATGGGAGGCCTTGTCGGGGTGGGAGGTGGTAAGAAAGGACCATTCATGAGGCAGCCCAACAGGAGCAGGGCCGAACAGCAGCCCCAAAGGGTGAAACACTTTAATTGGCATCTTCCACAGAACAGCAAATTGAGTGCTCGGATTTCCTCCTTGTGTTCTTTCTCCCTTGACTCCTTCTGTCACCCTGGCTGGAGCCTGGGCAGAACTGGGTTGCTGCCTAGGGGCCTTCGCCGTGGTGTTCATGGGCTCCCAGTGAGGCCTGTGCAGAATCTGAGCTCTCCCTTCAAGGTGGTTGCCAACTGCCTGGAGGGCCACTAGGGAGCACCTAGAAGCTTCCACTTAGCAACACTTTCCCTCCCAGGACCTGAAGGCCTGCAGAGGAATGCACTTCATGCTTATTCTGGAGAAGCTTCTGAGCTCTGGCCCTTTCAGTTCTTACTTCCTTCCAACCCTCTTTTAAGCTTGGGCTTCAGAAAATTGTCTGGTGAGGGACACTTCCTTGAGATCCGTCACTCTCTGCCTCCACCTAGAACCAAAAATGTGATACTGATTGAAAAAAGAGTTGAGATGACTAGCTTAGATAATATAGCTCTGATTCTCTATGGTTGTTCTTAGAACGGCTTTCCAGTGGGGCCAGACCTACCTTCAGCTACACGGTTGCAAGCCCCAGCTATGCTACACCCAGCTGTATAAGCTTGGGGAGTTCACTTCTCCTCTCTGGGCCTTGTATTCTTCCAATACAGAGGGAAGTTCTTGAGGTAGGTTATTGATTACCAACTTCTTTTCCAGCAGGGATGGTCTGTGGCACCATCTTTGCCTGTTGAACTGTGAAGAACTTGATATGGAAATGCTTGAAGCTATCCCAAGGAAGGTAGAGGTCTGGTGGAAAGAGCAAGGGTTTTGGAGTCAGGTAGATGCAAGATCTAACCACTACTGACCAGGAGGTTGGTAGTTATCTAGTAGAACCATATATGCCTTTGTATGAGTTGGAAAACTATACCCCTTCTGAAGTCACTTTTTTCCGCTCCCTGGAATTATGCAGTGCACATCCTGTCCAGGTATACACAGCTGTTGTCTGTGTCCTAGGGCAATTTATTTAACCTCTTTGGACCTCTGTTTACTCATCTGAAAAAAGAGGATAGTGATGCCTATCTTACAGGATGATGGTGAGGATAGACATATGTGTAAAATGCCCATAGCTCATACAGAGTGGTTGCCCTGGAAGTATAAATTTCCTTTTTATTTTTCCAGGAACAGTCTTCCTGAGATGTGGGCTTCAGGGCCCAAGGTACCTCCCCCTTCCGAAAGAGCAGCCTAGTGTTTCCAAAGTGGGTTTGGAGCTTGGAATCACATCCTGTCAGTTTGCCTCAGATTCTGTGCTGTCTTGGGTGTTCATTCCAGGATGCCTTGGGATGCCACCTCTGTTTGCCCTGCAGGAGGGAAGGGGGGCCCCCAGTGGCAGGGTGATCACCTAGGCACAGAGTAGCGTCACTGTTGCGAGGCAGTGGGGAGGCTCAAGAGAGCCGAGGCCAGAAAGGAAGAATGGCACAGATCATGAGGAATTTCCCCTGGCCGAGGGTAGCCCTGGAGATGGAGAGACAGAGGCTGTTCATGCCTCCTCCTGTTCCACCTGGCAGGCAGGGCAGAAGCACTGGTTCACCCACTGAGTCGGGACCTGGGATGAAGGCCGCTGTGGCGCCTGGTTGAGGGGTCATGGATTTCTCCTAACAGAGGTGTTGGGAAGAGTGCCAGCTCTGGTGTTAACTCCTCCTGCTTTGAATTTGGGGACTGCCACTTTTGTCCTCCCAAAATTCATATGCTGAAGCCCGAAGTGATGGTATTTGGAAGTTTGTCTTTGGGAGGTAATTAGGTCATGAGAGTGTAGACCCCATGATTGGATTAGTGTCCTAAGAAGAGGAAGAGAGCAGCTTAGCTTGGTGGGTTTTGGCCCATAGTCTCTTATGAGGCCACATTCAAGACCTCAGCTGGGATTATAGGCCCCTGAAGCCTTCACTGGGGCTGGAGGACCTGCTTCCCTGTGGCTCGCTCACATGACTGGCCAGTCGATATTGGCTTTTGGCGGGAGGCCTCAGTTCTCCACGGTGAGGGCGCTCTCCACAGGGCTGCCTGAGGATCCTCATGGTTTGGCTGGCTAGCTCTCCCAGAGCAAGGGATCCATGACAAAGCAAGGTGTGAGTAGCGATGTTTTATGGCCAATACTTGGAAGTCACAGAGCACCCATTTACAGTAATCTGTTCATCGTGTGGTCTGTCCTAACGCACTGTGGGACGAGAACACACAAGGGTGTGAGCATGAGGAGGCAAGGCTCAGGGGAACCATCTTGGAGGCTGATCGTGTGTTTCCACAACAGAATGAAGTGTTTTGGTGTTCAGCCGCATTCATTTATTTATGGTGTCCTTCTGTGCCCCAGACACATGCCAGCCCTTGTTAGGTGGCTGTGAACAGAACAGACAAGGTCCCTGCCTCATGGGACCCACAGTCTAACTAGGAAGATAGATATTCATTTCCCAAATCATGATTCCATCACAGTTTTCATAAATACTGTAAAAGAAAAGAAGGAAAGGAACGGAGTTCAATGAGAACATATGACGCAGGGCTCATGTAGCCCGGGGCAGGGATGGAAGGTGGTTGTCTCTGAGAATGTCCTCCCCTCTGTGTTTCTGGGGCACTTTGCATTGGGGTCCACTTCAGTTTTTTTTCTCCATCCCTAGCTCCCCAGCAAATAGTGAGCTCCTCAGGAGCAAAGATGTCACCTTGATGCAGCTCCGTGTCCCCAGTGCCTGGCCCCGAGCTGAACACACACTAGGGGTTCAGCGCGTTTGAGCTGAGTGACTGCACGATCTGACGCCTGCAGAGACCTCTTCTCCTCAGAGGCTGTGTTTGGGGCCGGGGAGAGGGCAAGTGTGGAAGAGGTAGGATCCAACTGAAGACGAAATAGAGTGAATCTGCCGCAGGTAGTAGAGCAGGTACTACTCTTTAATGGCCTCTGCCCCCTTGTGGCTGTTTTCAAGAGCAGCATGGAAAGAGCCCCCAGAGTTGAATTCTGACTTGGAGGCTAGGATCCGATGGGGCCTAAGTAGCGTCTGCTGTGGTGCATTGGGTTTCCTTGGCTTCTTCAGCTCACTTATCAATGGAAACTGGCTGTTTTGGCAGCAGTGAGAAGCATAGTCATTATCACAGAGCTCCTGCTTGTTGTGTGCTTATTATGTGCTGGGCGCGGCAATGTGCATTCTGGCCATCACATTGCACCGCAGGGCCTTTGCATCTGCTGCCTGCTGTGCTTCTCTCTGGACATCCCCACCTCCTGTGGGTGCCTGCTCAGATTTCCTCCTCATCAGAGGCCCTACCTGACCATCATGTCTCAAGGTGTACCCTTCATCTTCTCAGTCCCCTTCATCATCAGGCCCCCTTCATCTTCTCACCTGGCTGCATTTCTAACCTTTATTGTACTGATCATGTCTACTTATTTTAAATATGGACTCTGGGGGGCACCTGGGTGGCTCAGTGGGTTAAGAATCTGACTCTTGGCTTCTGCTCAGGTCATGATCTCAAGGTCCTGGGATCAAGCCCCACATTAGGGCTCTATGCTTAGCAGGGAATCTGCTTGAAATTCTCTCTCTCTCTCTCTATTCCTTCCCCCACTCATGCTCTCTGTTTTTAAAAATAAATAAATAAATCTTAAAAAAATACAAACTCTTTTAGTCTGCTTAGGTTTCTATAACAAAAAAGCCATAGACTGGTGGGGTTTAAACAATAAGCATTTATTTCTCACAGTTCTGGAGAATTGCACTTGGCTGGGAGTCCACGATCAAGGCACCAGTGGGTCCAGTTCTTGGGAAGGGCCCAGTTCCTGATTAGTAGACAACTGCCTTCTTGTTGTATCCTCCATAGCCAAGAAAGAGGGTGTGATTTCTTTTCCTCTTCTTATAAGGTCACTAATCCCATCATGGGGGCTCTGCCCTCATGACCCATTCACCTCCCAAAGACCCCACCTCTATGTTAGGGCTTCAGTGTATGAATTTTTGGGAGACACAAACATTCAGTTAATGGCACATGGAGAGATAAATAAAGGGGTCACAATGTTTGTCCAGGGGAGTAAAACATTAGAATTCTCTGTATTAGTTGAAATATAAAATTTCATAGTGGGAACAGAAATTATGTTGAAAGCCTCATCCCTTTATAGTTTACAGAGTGTTTTCTTTTTCTTTTTTTAAAAAATTTTTAATTTTTAATTTTTTATTAGCATATAATGTATTATTAGCCCCAGGGGTACAGGTCTGTGAATCTCCAGGTTTATACACTTCATAGCATATACCTTCCCCAATGTCCATAACGCCAACACCCTCCCCTGCCTGCAACCCCAGTTTGTTTTGTGAGATTAAGAGTCTCTTATGGTTTCTCTCCTTCCCGATCCCATCTTGTTTCATTTATTCTTTTCCTACCCCCCAAACACTCCATGTTGCATCTCCACTTCCTCATATTAGGGAGATCGTTTGATAATTGTCTTTCTCTGATCCATTTATTTAGCTAAGCGTAATACCCTCTAGTTCCATCCACGTCATCGCAAATGACAAGATTTCATTTCTTTTGATGGCTGCATAGTATTTCATTTTATATATATATATATATATATATACATATATATATATGTATATATATATATATACATATATATATATGTGTATATATATATATATATATATATACATATATATATATGTATATATATATATATACACACACACACACCACATCTTCTTTATACATTCGTCTATTGATGGATATCTAGGTTCTTTCCATAGTTTGGCTATTGTGGACATTGCTGCTGTAAACATTCGGGTGCACGTGACTCTTCGGATCACTACATTTGTATCTTTAGGGTAAATACCCAGTAGTGCAATTGCTGGGTCGTAGGGTAGCTCTATTTTCAACTTTTTGAGGAACCTCCATGCTGTTTTCCAGAGTGGTTGCACCTACAGAGTGTTTTCTTATGAGGTAGCTCATTTAGTCCTTTCTTAAAACAACGTGAGGAACGCAGGACATGTATCCTGCCTTTAAAGCTGTTTTCTAGAAGCAGCTCTGGCCCTTAGAGCTGCTTAGGGAGTCAGGACCAGGCAGAGAGAGGCTGGCATTCACATCGAGTCCTGGAATCCTGAATCCATATCTTTGTCTCTACCGTGATAAACCACAGTGGCCACCAGGTCTGCAGTCCTATGAAAATGACTCTCATGACACAGCTTTGCTAACACCCTTCCCAAAACGAGTAGACACAACTGTTGCCATTGGCTGCTCCCATTCCCTTTGTCCTTTCTTTCTAGGTTCCCTTTTGCAGGGCTGTGCAGAGGCTAGCTGAGGAGTGGGGAGAGGCTAAGGCAGTGTATTTTTTTCAAATCTCACCACAAGCTTATATTTAATTTTGTTAGAGAGCTCTACTCTGCTCCCCTAATCTAAAATATACACCCCTACAACCTTTCTCTTTCTTGAGAGTGCCCTGGACTTTTCTGTCACAGTGTTCATTCCAATCCTTAACTAGACTCCAAGCTCATTAGCAGAAAAACCCTATGCGGAAAAAGGTGAAAACTGCCACAGTCCAGCAGGCAGTCGGGGGATGTGAGCTCAGTGTGTGTGCTGGGAAGAGTAAGAGGGAATTGTATAGGGAACAAACTGAGGGCTGCTGGAAGAGCGGTGGGTGGGGGATGGGGTGACGGGCATTAAGGAGGGCACTTGATGTCATGAACACTGGGTGTTATATGTAACGGATGAATCACTCAATTCTACCCCTGAAACTAATAATCCAGTATATGTTAACCAAATGGAATTTAAATTAAAAAAAAAAAAAAAAGGAATTCTGTAGAAACTACAAAGGGAGACACAGAGGAAAACACATCAGGCTTGTCCCTTGAAGGTTTGTAATGTGTGTTCTAGAGGCACAGCGGCCACCTTTCCTCCCCTTACTGCAGTATGTCCTCTTAGTGGGGATGCTGTGGAAGTTTCATCCAGCCAGGCGGCCGTGACATGCTGAGCAGCCGCCTTCTCTGAAAACAAGTAATGATTGGTTTGCCCTTAATGCCTCATCTCTTGCTCATTCACCAGTAGACTGTAGTATGGTTTAATAGTTTTTTTTCTTGATTAATAGAGCTGAGCACAACGGCCAGCTCCCTGGGAGTGCTCTTCATCTCCAGCTTGTCCTCTGCTACCTCCTCCCAGAGACCACAACTGGGTCTTCCTCGCTTCCTTTTCTAAGTCAGTTCTAACATAAGATCCTGTATGCACAGTTTTTGTCCATCTCTCGGTTTTTTCCTTATTAGTACTAAAACGAAAGGACCAGAGCAAGGTTTTGACCTCCTGTGATCCCAGAGTTATCTGCAACCAGAATCCCAAGATACCATTCCTGCATTTCTGCAGAAGATGGTTATTGAGATTCCTGTGTCGTGTGTGCACTTAGCTGTGAAGATAGGAAGAGGATTAAGAGTGCATCCCTACTTTCATAGAACACACATATTGTTGGAAAGCTAGGCCTTAAAGAAATAACACTGACCCCATCATTTGCCTTTCGTTGGGCGTCTCACCCTGACTGTGGGTTCAGGTGGTGCTGAGTGTTTCCCACATTTCAGCTTTCACCTGGACAACCTTGAGAGGTAAGTGCTGTGACTTAAAAGTGCATGTGAGGAAAATGACTTGGAGAGGTTTGGGAACACAGCAGAGGGGCCAGCGTTCCAGAACAGGTCCGTCTGACTGGAAAGCCTGCAGTCTCTCCACCTGTCATGACAGGAAGCTGGTGTCAGGAGGACAGGAGCTGGATCACAGAGCCACTTGTTCTTTCGGGGCAGTTGCATTTGGCTCGTGATGCGTGAATGGGCATCCGTTAGTTGGAGAAAGGGGAGCTGGACGTGAAAGTCGAGGGAGGGCATGAATAAAGGCCTGGGGTAGAAAAGCATCCAGAGGGGGACCCCAGGTAGAGAACTCAGGATGTGGGAAATGGTGGGGTCTGAGGCCAGAGCAGGGGGCTGGGGCCACAGTGTGTGGGACCTTGGCACCCGGGGTTGGACTCTGTCCTGTGGAGCAGGCCGTGGGGAGACTACAGATAATACACAAGATACGACAAGATGGAGGATTGAAAACTCAGAGGCCTTCAGAGGCCAGCCAGTAACAAGCCAGGCAGTGGGCTCGTTCATTATTGCTGAGGAGGCTTTGGGCCAGGCACAATTCTGAGTTCGGGGGGTACAGAACATAAAGGTGCTAGAAGCTTCCTTCCGGGAGCTTATACCCTCTTGTGTCTGTGATGGAGAAGTGTTTTTAATTCTAGATGCCGACAGGTGCTTGAGAGAGGGTGAGGGTCTGAGAAGGTTCTGGGGCCCCGCCATTGGGGTGGAGACCTGAAAGGTGAGGGGCTGCTGTGCAAAGGACATGATCTGTAAGAGGCAGGGTATGAGGTAGCCCAGAGCAAGGCCCGGGAACTAGACTGCACAGTAACGAATCTGGTTCTGCCACTTACAAGCTATGTGGCCTTAGGGAGGTCACCTAACTTCCCTGTGCCTCAGGTACCTCTTCTGTTAAGTGGAGATAACAACAGCACTACCCCTTAGGGTCGTGAAGAGAACCACATGAGTTAACACCTGTAAAATGTTTAGACTGGCCTCTGGGCATGGAAGGTCCTGGAAGGGGAGCCAATGCTATTAGAATCCTTGTTACTGGTATAGCACAGCATTCCAAGCAGGAGGAGCAAGTGAGAAGACACTGACGTGGGAGTAGCTTTGGTGGCTTTGGGAGGGAGAAAGGAGGCTACGCAACGTGGTCAAGTAGCGGATGAGAGGACATGAGGTTAGATCAGGGAAGGATGTGTAGGCAGTGATTTGAACACAGTGAGGAGTGCTGGAGGGAAGTAAGCAGGGAAGCCGTGCAGTCTGAGGGACTGGTGGCAGACGGAGAAGGGGCGAGAGTAGAACAGGAGAGCCTGGGGTGATGCCGGGGTCATCTAAACAAAGGACCCTGGGTGCTTGGGCCCCAGTTTTAGGAGAGGGGCTGGAAGGAGTGGTAGGAGTTAGGAGATATTTTAGAGGTAAGCGCTATAGGCCTTATTGGCAGAAGGGCTATGCGTATGATGGAAGGAACGGAAATTATATAACTTCACACATTTTTGTCCTGATCACCTATGGTGGAAAAAGGAGGGTCGAGGGGTGGTGGTGGCATTTACCGAGCTGAGAAAGCCTAGGAAAAGCAAGATTTCTGGAAGAAACACAGTCCTCTTTGGCCATGTGCCGTCTGAGAGTCCTAATGCGCGGGTCTCAGGTAGGCAGTTGGGACGCAGCCCGGCTGGTGTGAGCGGCTGGGATTCATGCCACGGTGGCCAGCTGTTCCCAAGGGAATTTAGACCTTTTACTTTTGAACACTTGCTTGCCAAACTCAGTACACCGGCCTCCAATTTGTGACTCTCCCTACCCCAAAGGGTTCCCAAACTTCCATCCAGTCAAGAAGATAAATTGCCAAGCCAAGAGCCTTTTACGGGTTGGAAGTGGGGCTTTTTGGTGTCTGCAGAGGAGGAGAGGTCCTGGCAGCCTGCCAGTCTCTGTCCCAGGTCCTCTGTGGCTTCATGGCCGGACCTGGCTTCCTGCGCTCTTTCTCCAGCCCTTCACTCAGCCGCTCTGTGTGCAGCAGGCCCTGCGCGAGGCTGGAGGGAAATTGCCTGGCAGATACGGGCTCCACTCTGGGGAGCTCAGCTCAGTGGGCATCTGAGTTCCTGTCCAAGGGTATAGTGACGTGTGCCTAGTTTTATTTGTTCAATGCCTTTGATCGGCTCAGCCTGCAGCTGGTCAGTAACAGCATGATGATCTATGCTGCTGGACAGAACAGTGCCGGCAGTGCGTGCCTGAGCCAAGCTCGGGAGCTGAGTGTGCACGCCAGCCCTTCGGGGCTCAGGGTCCTGCAAGGACCATGCACGATAACGGAGCAGCTCCAGCGAGTGCCGCCTGGACGTGGACTTCTTACCTGGGAACTGGGGACCTCTTGGCTCATTTTGGGCTTTGCACCCTGCTGGCGGCCTGCTCGGGGTGGGGAGCGGTTTTCTGGTTCAGCTCTGTTCTTTGTCAGGCCCATGGAGGGGTCTGAGCTTCCGTCTCCCTCTCTGCTTGGACCCCCTTCTCACATGCATACACTCAGCGTCTGGTCCTTCAGTAGGTTTCAAAGTCACGCTGTGAACAGTTTTTTCTCACAAAACTGCTGAAAGAAACCAAGGGAATTGGACGTTAGATTCTGTAGTGTATGTTTTCAAAACCGTACCGGCGCTTTCTCTTAGAAGGTGTGCTTGACTGTTCCTTTTCCAAGTGGGTTGCGCTTTAACACCTTCCTATTCAGAGTGCGGTCCCGGGACCCACACCATCGGCATCACCTGGGAGCTTTTTGAAATGCAGAGTCTCAGGCCCCACTTCTTTTTAATCTGCATTTTGATAAGATCCTCAAGTGATTTTTATGCACAGTAAAGTCTGAGGTGAGGTGCTTCAGACAGCGGCCTTCTGGAAAATACTCAGTCTTGGACAGCTCCTGATTATATAGTCCAGGAGATGGTTCCCAGGTGCCCTTTGTCTCCTGAGAAGATGGGCATCTGGCTTAGCCTGAAGGTCACTGTGAAGGTGAATGTTGTTCCAGCAATGGGTGGCTGAGGCTTACTTAAAAGAACGCGTATAGGGGCACCTGGGTGGCTCAGTTGGTTAAGTCTCTGCCTTCGACACAGGTCATGATCCCAGGGTCCTGGAATTGAGCCCTGCATTGGGCTCCCTGTTCAGCAGAGAGAATGCTTGTCCCTCTCCCTCTGCCCTTCTGCCCTGCTCGTGCTCCTTCTTTTTCAAATAAATAAAATCTTAAAAAAAAAAAAAAAGACACACACATATATTCTCTTCTTTTGGCAATGATTTAAGTGACTTGACTTTTGTTGGTGAAGGCCTCCAGTTATTTTTGTCAAATGAGGGGGGACTGGGTGTGTCAGTCTGGGGATGAGAGGACTTAAGTGGCTGAGGTCAAGACAGTTGTCACCGAATATTTCATCATAACGAAGAGCTCTCTAAGATTGTACAGCGGGTTAGAGGTGAAGGAGCTGATCTCCAGAGGGGCTGTACTCCCATCCCTAGGGGTGATTCAGGCATCAGCTTGCCATCCTCTTGTCTGGGATATTGTAGGGGATCCAAGCAGGACATGCGGCGTTGAATAGGACGCCTTTTAACATGCATTCCAGCTTTGGTAACTACAGAGGAAAGAGCAGAGTGGCTCACAGAACTCAGCTTCAAGCCCAGCTTTCCCATTTACTAGCCCTGATATGGACAAGTTACTTACCTTTCCTAAGCTCCAGTCCCCTCATCTAAACATAGGGATAATAATACTCACCTCATGGGCTCGTATGAACATTAATGAAAATTATGGACGTAGAGTTCCTACCAGCGCCTGGCATGGTGTGGCGGTGTAAGACATTTTCGTGTCCCTGCTCTTCTTCTCTATACCTTTCTTTGCCTTGTCTGGAGTGAGCTCTAGTTAGTGAACACTTTGGACAGACAGCCTGATATTGGGTTTTAATCTCATTCAGTTCTGATTCTTGTTCTTCTGTGAACAAGGACCTTTCATTTAGCATTTGGCAGAATTTGGATCAGGTCCTGTATTAATATTATGTTTCCCCAACTTGGCCTCAGGCTCTGTGAGGTTAGGGTCCAGTACCTTGACCAGGTGGTTTCCACAGAAATACCAGCACCGTGATACATTTATTTTGTAACAATTCCAGTAATCCGTGTCAGGAAACTCCATGCCCAACCTTTGGGTCTCAGCTGGACTCCTGGCCACCCATGGGCCAGTAATGTCCATCCTTGCCTCCAGCATAGCAACAGGGAATGGGGGATTCAGGGGGGACTCAACAGAGGTTAATCAGTTGTTTGATCTAAGTCACAGGAAGCTGTGAAAAGTCAGTTTGAAACCCAACATCTTGGAAAGAGGGATCAGGAAAAGGAAGCAAGGAAGTGACTGAAATAAATAAATTTCACTTTTTCTTAATAGCCTGTTTTGTTCCATGAACAGTGCCTGGTGCCTACAGCAAAATAGAAATAAAATATAATTTGTGGAACAAGGTAGGATATAGGTAAATAAACAAATGTATAAAATCAGGGCCAGGGAAAAAAGAAATTCATTTCATGAGTCTTCCCATATGACCCAAATTCCTCCAAATTAAAAAAAAAAAAAGAAAGTAAAGGAAAAATGTTTCCCAAGCAGTCTTCTCAGATTGGCAAAGGCTTGTATAATTTTCCTTCTGTCTGTGTTTCACTGCATGCCAGGCTGAGTGAACCAGTGAGCCGTTCTGCCCTCTGGCAAGCAAGCCTTGCCCTCTGTAAGGATTTGCCCGTTACCCTAGGAGAGAAAGGCCTGGAAGGTGCACCATCCCTGCCACTCTCAAATTATCAGCCCTGATGAGTCATCACTACAAATTGGTTTTATTTTCTTTTCTGCAAGAGCTTGATTCAAAGTCGATTTGACAGCCAAATTGGCCCGGAAGGTATAATGAGGCGATGCTGAGCATCTCTGAATATAGAAGGGGAGGGGGGGGGAACAGGCTGAGGGGTGGTGATGTCTTTTATGTCATTTGGGCACCAATTCCAGCTGGATTGCAGAGCTCTGTTCTGTGTAAGAAACAGGAGAGTAGGGGCCATTCCTCTGTGAGCTCCTAACTTGAGCCTAAGTGGGCAGGAGACAAGGACCTCTCCTACCAGGATGGGGTGGTAGTCGGGCTCAGCAAACAGTGGTAACACTCGGATGCTGAGATGTGACAGGCAGCACAGGGGTCAGGAGCACTGGCTCTGGAGTAACGAAGCACTGGATTCAGTTTCCAGATCTGCCACTCACTAGTTTCATCCCAGGCAATTTACTTAAGTTCTCAAAGACTCAGTTTCCACATCTGGAAAATGGGAAAATAGTAGCAATAACCTCAGAGAGTTGCTGTGAAGATAAAATTAGGTAATGAATGAGCAGAACTTCATCTGGTCCTTAGTTATTACACAGCTAGCATTTCTCATTTTAAGCAACCCCAATAATGTATTTTAAATAAATGTTTAGCTCAGTTGTCTTTGTGAATTAGGCATGTTGTGGCCCTATTCTTTGATGTGCCATGTAAGCTGACGGACTTTCCCATGTACCTGTCTGCCCTTCCCCTCCCCCGGCCCACCTACTGCGGGCTTTGATCATGCGTCAGACTGGGCTTCAGAAGCCTCCTTAACACAGCACTTTTACATTTTTGTGCTTAAAATGGATCCTGGGGTTGTCAGGCATTGATCTTTACCAAACCCATCAGGGAGGAGAAGGAAGCCAGACCCTTTACTTCCCCCTCAAACACACCCCCATTTGGGAGTTAAAGAGACTGACTACATCCCTTTTCCTGAGAATGCTGGGCTCGGAGCAGGAGACACGGGTTTGTTTCCGACTCCGCTCCTTGGCTCTGGCCTGATCTTGGACAAGTCACTTGACCCCTTGGAATGTCAGTTGCTTCCCCCGTTAAAGAGAACAGGCCTCCTGGGGCTGTATTTGTGAGCTGTAGTGCTTCTCATGCCAACATGAATTTGATTCTTGTTCCTATTCCCTTGTCCCCATTTTCTCCCCGGGGAGGATATAAGAGGGTTGGGGAGTCAGCTGGTAGCTGGGGCTCTTACAAGAATAAGGCAGTGAAGGTCCTTCCTTTGTGTCTGGCATCTCCCTCTTCTGGATGCCATTGCTGTGAGTCCTGGCGCCCGCACGCGCCTCGCAGAAGGACCTCTCTCTACTGACGGTCTCTGGGCTTGTGCCAGGTAGGAGGTCCCGGGCAGGTGACCTCCTCCAGTCTCTGGAGGCCAGTAGGTGACTCTCGGGGTGGGCTAGGGGCTTGAGGGAGAGGGGCAGGCCTCAGTAAGACATTTCTCCAGGTGCAGCCCTCTCCGGAGCATGGCTCCAGTGTGCCTGCCCCTCTTGGAAAGCAGAGAAGCTAAACGGAAAGAACATGGACTTTGGAGCCAGGTACACCTGGCTTTGAATTGGAGTTCGGCCACACAACTGCGGGTTCTTAGAAAAGTTACCTGACCTTTCTGAATTCCAGTGGCCTGAGTGCGTTTCACGTGGGAACGGCAGTCTCGGTGTGAAGGCAGGGGCCGGGACTGGTTGTTCACAGCCTTCCCTGGTACCTGCAGTTCGGTCAGGGCTTGATAAATATTGCGCAATATTTCTGAGCCCATGGAGCCCGTGGAAGTGCTCCCTGTGTGCTAGCGTCCTTTCACCTTCTTCCTCCACGTCTTCCAATTCTTGGCACCCATTGTGCTCCGGGAGGTAGGTTGGTAGAAGGTTGGTCGTCAGCTCGTATGATAAATATTGTGTGCCAGGCATTTAGGCATTGGGGGGGGGGGGTGTGTGGAGAATCCATGCTCTGAGTTTGGCTCACATCACTATGACTATGGGATCACGATCATGGCCTTCTTCCCTGGCGCTGGTCCGGAGAATCCATTGTAGAGGCAGGAGGAAGGCAAAATGCCCGATGAAGGAAGGTACAGAGCACATGAGAAGGCAACAGTGCTGCGGGGAGGAGTAGACTAGGGAAGGGGAATGGGTGCAGGGCAAGAGGGGGAGTTGGGAGTTGTGATCTTAGTCATGTGGTCATGGAAGGCCTTACTTAGAAGGGGACAACTAAGCAAATGTGATGATCTTGGACCAAGTCTCTTGCTCCCCAGCATTGAGCCAGTTTTCCTTGCCGTTGCTTGGGTTTTTGCAAGCTGAAGGCAATGTGAGCAGTTCTGAGCTTCATCTTTTGTAGTAACTTAGGAAGATGTCTAGAACCTCCTTCTAAGGCTCTCTTCTCTGGGAGTCCCTTGTGCCTGGCTTTCTGACCCACCAGGCTTCCCAAAGCACCTCCTCTCGAGAGGTTCCTGGGCTGGCCTCAGAGACTGTGGCAAAGCAGCAGACAGGCCACGCACTGGGCAGATTTCCTTTCAGGAAGCCAGACTCTGTTCCCGGCTTGCTTGCTAACCGTGCTTTGGCTGTCGCACCCGGTACCCCAGCTGCGTTTATACTCACCCAGGTGCCAGAGCTTCCAAAACAAGGGTGGTGGTGTTTTTGAGGCTACTTTTGGTTACAAAGCAGTGTGCACCTGCCCAGGCCACCACCACAACTGTTTGGACCACCCTCCCTCCTGTTCTGATGGCCTGGATTGTTCGCAGCTGAGCTGGGACATCAGTGCGCCCTCATGGTCAGGGGCTGGGGTGTGCATTGTTCTGAGTTAACTTCCTGTCTCTCCTGCCTCTCTCTCAACAGTTGCCATGGCAAGCCCTTCCTTTCAGATTTGCTTCTGGCCATTTTGTTTTTTTGGGGGGGTGCGGGGAGTGTGCACTAGAACAGACATACCAAGAGTGTACTTCATTTACAGTGCTGCTTTTCTCATAGGAGTGTAGCTTCTGAGGAAATTGATTAAAACCCAGACTCCTGTCCCCATTTGGAGGAATTCTGATTCAGGGTTTCTGGGTTGGGACCAAGGAATCTGTATCATCATCATCATCATTATCATTTTTAAGTCAGTTCTCAAGCTCATGGTAGATAGACCCAGACTGAGAGGGATCCCTTTCCCCTCTAACTTATTTGTATGTCAAGCTGGAGTGAAATCTACTATGGTAGTCCCCCCAGAGCTTTGCCTAGTGCTGGGCTTATAGTTGGTGCTCAGGATACCGGTGGAAGTTGGAGGTAATCTTTTTTTATTTTTTTATTTTTTAAAGATTTTTAAAATTTATATGGCAGAGAGAGAGATCACAAGTAGGCAGAGCAGCAGGCAGAGAGAGAGAAACAGACTCCCTGCTGAGCAGGGAGCCTGATGTGGGGCTCAATCCCAGGACCCTGAGATCATAACTTGAGCCGAAAGCAGAGGCTTAACCCACTGAGCCACTCAGGCGCCCCTAAATCATTTTATAAGAAACCCTTCTCAATGTGAAGAGTTGCTCACTAATAGGTTCCCACAATTATGTTTGCAGTCTGAACAGTTGATTTTTTTCTTAATGCAGAGGCATATCTCTGTTCAGGCTTTGGATGACAAAACAAAAACATCCTGAAAAGAAGAACTGAGTAGGGGTGATTATTTTTGAAGGAATTTGAGCCACATCTTCCTTCCCGAATGTTGCTTTGGTAACGATGTGTGAAGTTACAGTATCAGTGCCTCTCAGCTGCTCAGGGGGATCAGGGGGCCCCTTAACAGGTATGAAGCTTGGGTCCCATCTTCAAGGCTCTGTTTCATTGGGCCAGGGTATGGCCTAGGCATCAGGATTTTAAGACGTTCCCTGGGAAATTCTCATGTGTGGCCAGGGCTGCAAATCCCTGACCTAGAAAGTGTGGAACTTCTTGTAGAGGAGAGTGGGAGACTTGTCTCTTGAATCTTAGAGGAAGTCCTCTTGGACTAGAGATGGAAAGTCCCCTGGATATTGTGATCCAAGACTGCTCTGGAAACTGAATCTAAAAAATAATTTGTATGAATAAATAGACATACACATACAGTATCTAAAATGTTAATGTATACCAAATAATAGTTAATTGTTTTCTGTCCCTTTAATAAAACATTTTTCTGATTATAAACATGGTACACAACTATCATAAACTATTAGGTTTGTGCAGAAAAGTATAAAATAGGTTAAAAATCTCCCCAAGTGTCAGCATACAGAAGAAATAACTATTAATACATTTTGTACACATCTTTCCACTCGTTTCTCTTTGCCTGTAGAGACATGCAGCCTAGACCTACAATTCAATGTCAATGGAATCAATGATATATACAGGTCAGGGTGTTTTGCCCAACAGTATGATATGGATAACTTTCCTTAAATCCTCATAATCACTTTTATGAGATTTTGCCAAATGCAAGCTCTAATAGGGTCTGATGAATGGAACATCTACTTTGATATTAAGACTTGCTGTAGAGGGGCACCTGGGGCTCAATGGGTTAAGTCTCTGCTTTCGGCTCAGGTCATGATCTCAGGGTCCTGGGATCAAGGCTTGCATCAGGCTCTCTGCTCAGCAGGGAGCCTGCTTCCCCTTCTCTCCACCTACTTGTGATCTCTCTCTGTCAAAAAAAAAAAAAAAAAAGACTTGCTGTATATATAAATATACACAAATATATATATATATAAAATCAAGGGCAAATAGCAGAGGTCTAGGGCTCCTGTGTTGGTCGAGAAGCCTGGATGTGTCTGAGCAGTCAGTGGGCTGGGCACAGAGGGCTCAGCAAGCTTGGCCACACCACTTTTTGTAGTGTTGGTCTCTATTGAGTTTTAGTTTCATTATTTAGTCTTTTTTCCTTTTTTAAGGTTTTATTTATTTGACACAGAGATAGAGAGTACAAGTTGGCAGAGCAGCAGGCAGAGGAAGAGGGAGAAGAAGGCTCTCCACTGAGCAGGGAGCCCGATGTGGGGCTCGATCCCAGGATTCTGAGAACATGACCTGAGCTGAAAGCAGCTGCTTAAGCAACTGAGCCACCCAGGCGCCCCTCATTATTTAGGCTTTTAAACAGTTTTTGTTTTTATTTGCTTTGTGGACCATGCCAGAATAGAGAACATTGTCCAGTGCCAGTCAACAGAGTTGCCTCCTGAACATGCAGGAGGCAGAACCACCTGGAGGGGACGTCTCGGCAGTGATCCATTGCTGGGCTTTGGACTGGATAGCTATTTAGTTTTTGAGAAAAGACAACAAGCTCAGTTTTTATTTGAAATCTGATGGCTTGCCTTTTTTGGGGGGAGGGGGGTGTAGGGGCAGAGGGAGAGAGAAACTTAAGTAGGGTCCATGCCCAGCACAGAGCCTGAAGTGGGGCTCAATCTCATGCCCCGAGATCATGACCTGAGCTAAAATATAGAGTTGGATGCTTAACTGACTGAGCCACCCTGGTGCCCCTGAAATCTCTTGCTTTTTAAATGTAGACTACTAATTGTTTAAAAACACTGTGGGGCCAAACAACACACCTGGGACTTTTTAGAGTCCTCTAGGAGCCAGTCTTAGGTTCTTGGTCTACTAAGCCATCTGGGGCAGTGGTATGGACTTAGTCTACTTGATTTAGTTCTAAAAATATTGACCTATGTGTTATTCTACGTGGCACTTGCTCAGTGTTCAAAAGACTGGAAATGCAAAGATGAACAGTTATGCTCCTTGTCTTGGGTGGGGTACCTTGTAGTTGAGAGGAGCTATTCTCAAGATATGGTCCCCAGGCCAGCTCCTCAGTATCAACTGGAAACTTGTCAGAAATGCACATTCTCAGGCCCCACCCCAGATTTACAGAATCAGAATTTACATTTGAGCAAATGCTGCAGTCTTTTTTTTTTTTTTTTTTTTTTTAAATCATACCTTCCTGATGGTTCTGACTCCTTGCTGAAGTTTGAGAACCAGTGGTCTGGGAAGGGAGTTAAGTGTATGGACAGAGTTCAATGGGATGGAGAAGTTGTGGTGAGAGTCAGGGAAGCTTTTCAGAAATAAATGACTCCACTTGAATCTTAAAGGATGAGTAGAAGTTGGCAGGTGAGGCCCTGGGGAGAGGAGGGAGCAAAACGAACAAGAGTGAGGAGGAGAGAGTGTGTGTAGGGTTTGGGAATTGCGTTTAGAGCATGTGGATTTTCTGGCAAGTAGAATGAGCTGAGAAAACTGGATGGGACCAGGTGTTGCATACCAGGTCACATTAAGTGGATTAGGTCTTGTAAGTGTTGGGACATCACTGGAGACCTTGGAGTAAGGGAATGTGGCACTGGGTCTGCGTTTAGGAAAATAATACCACTGGCATGTTTCTTTCTGAGTAGAGACAACCCTCTTGATACTTCACTGGCCTAGATCTGGATTCCTGCCTCTCCTGGTGGGATTTGGATCTGGGTCAGCGATTCCCATCCTTGTATGGGGTGGTGAGTAGAGGAGAAAAAGCTCTTGCATGAGGAAACAGTCCTTGCTGCATGTGAAATTGTGACTGCAATTGTCATATGTCACGGTGTCCCCTTCCTTCCCACAGGGTAAATGCTCATTCTCCAAGCTGAACATTTTAGTGGATCCTAGTGTTTTCAGCAATGGCAGTGGTCTTTGTTTTCCTACTTTAAAAGCAGCTCATCAATTTCTGCAGCAAATATTTTTGGGGAAAAAACCCTTGCTCTGTTTTCTTTCCTTAGCGTTCTTTGGTGTTTAAAGAGGAAACCATTTGAACTCAAGGCCAGGGAAACTCATCTCTATACCTTACTAGGACTTTCTTCTCCCTCCCTCTCTAGCCCTCTTTTTGAAATGCGGGGAGGTAGTGGGAGCAGGCTGCCATGTCATCTCCCCCTGTTGGTCGTTTTGTGTAATGTCTTGTTGGTAATCTACAAAGCCAGCACAGACAATGGGCTATGCAAATGACAGAAAAGTAGACCCAGGTTGGATCCATTCACTTTTAAAATTTGTCCACAGGTAGTGCATTGTGAAATCTTTACCTTTGTGAGAGGGTGAAAGGATTCTTTTTTTTTTTTTTTTTTTTTACTCCTTCCATTCTTTGCACATTGATGTAGTGTTTACAAAGCGGTTATTTCTTTTGTGTGGCTACTGCAGCTTTGCATGCATTCATGATTACAGCAATCCCTTCTATTCTGCCACCTAGTGAGTGGGTTTTTGTTTTTGTTTTTAAGCTAAAATGAACAGGTTTTTCCAGTTAATTGCTTTGGGTGCTCTGTTCAACTTGACCACAAGTATCTGTGCCTGTTTACTATGAGTATATAAAACAACCAAGCTGTAATTCTAATGAGCATTAAAGTGATATTTAATGTGAGTGTAACTTGTGTTTCTACTTGATGATCGATCTCTGTTTTTAATCACAAAGGTGGTGTTCATAAATAGGGGATTTTCATGATGACTATCCACATGATAAATTATATAGAGACATTTCAGAGGAGGGTGAAATGCCTTGCTGAGAAGCTCTAAGGGTAAGGTTTTTCTAGAGCAGTTCTCTGAACAATTCCACTCCCCTCGCCCCTTTTAAACTTCTCTGTTTGGGAGCATCTAAATATAAACAGCCTTCCTAATAAAAACTAATCTTGTTGTTACCTTCTGAAATCCTGTCTTGGCTTTGCCCTCCTATGCGAGCAGATTGGATTTATGGGGTGGTTACATTTATGTATTTCAAGACAGTCTAATAAGTTAAGGAAGCTCAAACCGGCTTGGAACTCAGGCATTCTTGCCTCTTACCACATAGGTGCAAGTCAGTTACCACCTCGAGGCATAGTAAACTGTGATACAAGAGTTATTGTTTAGGTCCTCTCCAGCTTTATTCAAATGCACTCATCAAAATGATTAAGACATTTATCCTCATGTAGACATTGAGAGCAATCCCAGAAATAAGAGAAAGAGAGAAGTGAAGTTGCTTTTATTGTCTTACAAAGATCCTCAAACATAGTTTAATGTCAAATCATCCAGAGGGTTAGCTGTAAGTTGGGCGTATTCTGTGGACCGTGTGCCTTGTTCTAATTGCATTGTCTGCTTTTTTGTTGTTTCTCCAGTTGCAAATGAAGCTGGAGACAAGACCACCAGACCCCTCGCCCGCTTCTCCCGTGAGTAGATCTTGTTTCACTCCTTTCCTGGGCTCCTTCAGAGGCCTTTTTTAACCTGCACGCTCTACCGCTGTAATCCTTCCAGGTGTCAGTAGAACACTGTCAATAAAAGAGTCATATAAAAAATATCTTCAGCGGGTTAATATTTCATTTGAGCTCCACCACGGGTGAGCTATTCATTGCTCTTGCCTTTTCAATCCTTAGAACTGTGTGTGGTTTATCAAACTGTGCTCTAGTGTTTTGCTATTTCAAGTGGGGTCCTGGGAGCCACAGAACTAGCACGCCTGGGGAGTTTTAGAAATGCAGAGCCCCAGGCCCAAGGAATCAGAATTTGAATGGAACAAACCCCTAGGTGATTTCTGTGCACGTTTTAGTTGGAGAACTGCCCATTGGGAATCCCTGTAGCGGAGGTGGGCTTTTTATGAGGATAGAGAGAGGAAGAGTATGTGAAATGCTCCTAGTCATCAAGGTCCACACATGTGTGAAACCGTCATCACCACCCAAAGTGATTTAGGGGCTGCCTCCGCAGGGTTTCCCTCCTTTAAGTGACATTTTGGAAGCTCAGATAGATTGAATGGTTTTCCTTGGGATCCCATAAGGGTCTTGGAGCTCCCCATCAATTTCTATCGACCCTTCTGTCTCCAGGTCTTGATCATAATGGGAGAGTCAAACGCTTCGCAGTGTTTTCTGTGCTAGTGTGATCAGCAAATCACACAGCCCATTAATGCTGTCCCTGGAATGAAAACCCAGATCCCAACAAGGGAACCGAAATACCAGAGGTTGAGTGGGGCTGGGTGGGGGTGCCCCCCAAGGCCTGGAGCAGAGAACTGGTGGGGCTCTCCATCGAAATGGATGGATTTTTCTTCCCAGCACCATCAGTACTTGCTGGCTTTTGCTTCAAGTAATTTCACGGCTCGGGTGAAAATTTCCGGGTCTCGGTTTTCCCATCTGGAAACCAGAAAATTCATACCCATCTTCTCTCCTTTATAAAAAGGTTACCTACTTTTGAAGTCATGGCACACAAATTCCCCATCACTGCGTAGTTTGCATAAAGTAGATCAAGTCGTGAGTGTGGATACCACCAGAGTAAGCCTCAATGCCTAGAACTAAAAGTATCATTTCTCTATCGACAGGGCCTTCTTCTAAATTCTGCCTTTCAGCTCTGCTGGGGAGGCTTCAAAACTTTTGAGACTGATTCCTAGAAATGGTTTTTATAGAGCTGTAATAATACATGGTAATGCGAGAGCATTAAGTGCTCACATTTTAGAAGCTGTGAAATAAAACATTCATTTCTCACTGCCCTCCTACCTGGAACCTTACTTCCCAAAATAAGTATCTCATCCCACAACTCAACAAGAATGATGAATATGCTTTTAGTCCCTTTCCTTATCTCCCGAGCAGTAGTCAGGCAAATTAATAAGCCGAAATTGTAATCCAATCACTCTGCCTGCCTTGTGGTACTCCCACCTCTGTGAGGGTGCCTGGAGCTTTTTTTTTTTAATGATTCTTTTTTTTTTTTTTTTTTAAAGATTTTATTTATTTATTTGAGAGAGAGAGCAGAGAGCACAAGCAGGGAGTCGGGAAGGGCAGAGGGAGCAGCAGACTCCTAGCAGAGCAGGGAACTTGATCCCAGGACTCAGAGATCATGACCTGAGCAGAAGGCAGAGACGTAACCGATGAGCTGCCCAGGTGCTCCTGCCTGGTGTTTTGATGCTCACTATGACCCGTAGGAAGGGGATGGACCAGGGTCCTACCACTGTGAAGCCAGAATGACAGCTGGAGCAGCTGGTCCCTTTCCAGACAGAAGAGGTTGACTTTGCTTGTAAATAGCTTCCACCACTTCTGAATTTTTTGTCTGGGTTGGAGGGATGATATGTCACTTGAAAGCTTATTCATAGAAGATAAGTGAGGACATGAGAGAAGCAAAATATATAGGCAAAAAGTAATTAGTGGCAAACCAGTCAAATTGGGCTATTTCTGGAACCAAAAAAAAAAAAAAAAAAAAAGAAAGAAAAGAAAAACACTTTTGGACTGTGCCATGTTCTGGGGGTGGGGGGGATCAGATGGTATCATTAGTTCCTAAATCTTTTATAGCAGATAATAGAGGAAGAAAATTAGGTGGCCTTTAGGAAGAAAAAAATATATATTTTTCTTTTTTTTTGGTGGAGGAACTGGGGATTGAACCTCGGACCTCGTGCGGGAAAAAATAATTCTTAATGTAGTATTGCCTGACTGACACTTCGCTTAACTGCATTGAAAGTAACCTTGATGCTGTAGTGTGATGGGAATGAAATGTTCAGTTTGGGGAGATTGGAAGGATTTGGATGACAGACTTCTCTTTGGAGGTTTGAAGATGAATACTGTGACCTTCTCCAGTGTTGGCAGCCGCTAACACACGCGTCAAATCCTGTGGTATGCACTGCCCAGCATGGATGTCAGCCCAATGGGAGTGGGAAACAAGAACACAGGCTGGAAATGCTGTGAAAGCTGGACCTCCTGAGGTGGGGGAGGGGTGGTCTGCAGAAGAGAGCTCCCGGCTGGAAGGAAGAGCTGGCCCTGGGGCCTCCCAAGTCATCCCAAGGTTTTCATTTCCCTGGGGAGTGGGGCTCTCACATCCTGATTCCGATGGCCCTGGAATATGCGGCTCATTTCTGTATAGATTTTGCCCGTGCTTGAATCAATATACTCTTCTTGGCTTCCCTACATTGCAAGAGATGAGCTGTGTTGATTCTATTAAGAAATCCTAAAGGAGAACCAAGGGAAGTAGAGGGTAGGAATCATGAAAACATCTAGCTTTTCTGAGCCCTGGTTTCTGATCCTGCTCTGGCCAGCTGGTCTACCAGCCTTGTAGGCCTCATTTGGTCTCTTCTGCAACACAGCCCACGCTGGGGTTTCTTCTTGGAATCCGTATCTCTAAGTGGCTGACACGGCTACCTGGAGGCCCCTCGTGGACCAGTCAGTCACTGGCTGACACTGGGGCTGCTGAGGCAGATGTTGCCCTGATAGCCCGGGATAAATAATACGAAGCACAATGTCTGCACACTCAGTGCTCGGTAAGTACGGGAGATTGTCACTGTATATTCCCACCCTTCCTGTCCCCCCTCCCTCCTCCTGTTGACTTGCACCCTCTATCCCTCCCTCCTTCTTTTTTTAAAAGATTTTATTTATTTATTTGACAGAGAGAGATCACAAGTAGATGGAGAGGCAGGCAGAGAGAGAGAAAGGGAAGCAGGCTCCCTGCTGAGCAGAGAGCCCAATGCGGGACTCGATCCCAGGACTCTGAGATCATGACCTGAGCCAAAGGCAGCGGCTTAACCCACTGAGCCACCCAGGCGCCCCGTCCCTCCCTCCTTCTTTTCACATATATTTATTGAGGACTTGTCTATGGCAAGCCCTAGAGACACACACAGGAGTGAGTTTGTCTTCAGAGAGCCCATAGTCTGATAAGACGATGCAGAATTAAATGGTTCCAATATAGCATGTGGAGGGAAACCCTAGAGATTGGTACCAGGAGCTACGTGAGCCATATGGGGAGACCTCATCCTATCTGGAGTGGGAGTGGATTCAAGGGAGTCCTCTTGGAGGAGACAAGTATTCGCTGAGATTTAGGGAGGGAGCGGAAGTTAATAGGGAGAGAAGATAACTTATTTAAAAAAAAATAATAAAGGCAATACAACTTTTCAGGGACTAAAGGCTGCATGCAGTGCTCAGATGTGGCCACAGTGTGGCAGCAGAAGCCCAGAATTTGGTGTGCAAGGAGCCTTGAAGGAGGCAGGCATCCAGTGTCCCGGACTTTGAGGGAGGCAGCCAGGGCTTTGAAAGAGCCTGTGCAGCGGGAGGTCTGGCCTCAAAGCTTGTGTAGCTGGGCAGCTGCACTGTGGAGATTTTCCTTCTTTGCTTTCTCCCCTGAGGTGAGCTGTGATTGAAGAGAAAATAGTGGAATCAAAAGTAGTAAGGCAGTGGAGCCCCATTTGACTTCTGCTTTTGGAGGTAAAAAGCCAGGTAGTGTTGAAAACAGATCATCCTATTGAAGAGCTGGAGTAGTCTGGGGAGATGGATGTTAAAGCAAAAGGAAGGTCACTTGCTGTTTTTGTATTGGGTGTGTAATCAGGGTGAATGATCCCTTTCCCTGGGTAGAGAATGGGCCGGGGCAGATCGGGGTGTACATTGAGGATGAGCTTTGGGGTTGGGATAGAGAGGAACCAGCACCTAGTACAGGATGATACCCATTGTGGAACCCCAGGGCAAACTCAGAATCGTATCCGACAGAGTGCTAGATAGAGTCTGGCCGGAGAACTTTCTGAAATTGCTTGTCACAACGAGGAGGGTCGTTGTAAGCATTAGAAGCTTGAGTTGGAGTTGGATGGGTTATAGAACCATGGTGATGAGAACAAGGAGAAGAGAAAGTGGGTGGGAGGAAGGGCTGAGAGATGCCGGAGGCAGTGGGCTGTGGCTGGTGGCTGGGTGCTCAGTAGTTTGGGGAGCAGGGGCTGTGGATGAGTCAGAGCCATTTAAAGGACCCAGGATAGGGCAGGAACTAGATCTGGAGATTTTCTCATTTGTCTTCAACAGCCCTAACTATTTCTAGGTCTCACCCCAGCAGCATTTAATGACTGTACATCTTCATTTCCCACTTGTTCCAGCAGAAACTGGAACTTTATCTTCAACAGTGGAAGCTCTAGAATTTCTATGCACGAGGGACATAGGGGTAGCAATCTAGGTCAGTTGTCCTCAAAGTGGGGTCCTTGCAACTTGTGAGAAAGACAAGTACTTGGACTCCTTACCGGGTCTGCTGAAGCAGAAACTCGGGGTGGGCCCCAGCAAACGCTATTGGTGATTCTAATGTACGCCAGTTTCTAAACCACCACTTCAGCTGTGATGGTGATGAGGGGGTAGAGGCAGAAGCCAGGGCACAGAGCAGCACCGTGTTTTTGTTTATAGATCATGGAGTAATATAATTAGCATTTTTCTATAACCACTTGTAGTGATATATTCACATGACAGAGCAAATGTTAATTACTCTCATCAAAGAATAGTGTTTTATTTTTATTTTTTCAATTAAAAAAAAAGATTTTATTTATTTATTTGACAGACAGAGATCACAAGTAGGCAGAGAGGCAGGCAGAGAGAAAGAGGGGGAAGGCAGGCTCCCTGCTGAGCAGAGAGCCCGATGCAGGGCTCAATCCCAGGACCCTGAGACCATGACCTGAGCTGAAGGCAGAGGCTTTAACCCACTGAGCCACCCAGGCACCCCAAGAATAGTGTTTTATTATTTTATTTTTATGGGGAGGGATTGTGGGGGAGGCCTGAGGGGGATTACGGGAAGAGTCTAAAGATACCCCTACTCGACCCTTAGACCTGGCACTCTCCGCATCCTCTCTTGAATCTAATTCTCTTTTCTCTTCCTGAGGCCTTCTCCTGCCTACTCTTGGCCTTTCCCCCCCTCACAGCAACATCACTGTAAGAGCAGGTTGGCTGCCCCTCCTCTTGCCTCTTGCTTCCACCTCGAATCACCTGAGCCGTCATCCTCAAACTCCCGTTTTTGTCATGACCTATTGGTGTTTCAGAACCGCAGACAGTTAACTCCCCAAGTTTTGTTCAGCCAAGATACATCTGCCTGACTGCAGTGGGTTCCACATTCTGTTGTACTCCTTGTCTCTTTCCCTTTCATCAAATCCAGTTGTTATCAGCCAAACAAATCTGTTTGTATTTATGACAACAGACATACCAACCCATTATCTGACATTTGAACACTTTCAAGTTAGACTAGAGCTTACAGCTGATCCAGTCCAAAGCTCACCACCCATGTAAAATTTAAATCCTCTTCATGGCATCCCTGTCAGGGGGTCATGAGCTCTCCACAAGAACTCATCTAGTGGGGAAAACTCAGTTTGGCCTGGAAGGGATTGAAGGTCACGGTCATAATGAAGGCCTGGAATATGTATGTGTATTTAGGGAACTGAGACTCACTTTGATTTTCTCTTTTTGAATGTATGGGATTGGGTCTTTGAATGTATCCATTATGGTACTTGGTCCCCAATATGTTAGCCGTTGGTTCATCTGGTGGACTATATGGTGATACTATAAGTAACTTCTAGGAGCTTGTGGGTGATATGTAACCCAGGGGTCAGCTAGAAGCTCTTGGTCCATTGAGATCCAGGGAAATAGGCTCAGACTGCTCCTGTGTGCCCTTTGGGAGTTCAGAGCGCTCCTCGGTGTTTTCTGTGAATACTGGGGATGGCCTAATATTCTCCTTGCCCTGATTCCCTACCTCTTTTGTTTCCTTCTACTCGCCTCTGGCTGTCTTCTTACCTGCTCTGAGATAGGCTCTGATGGGAAACAAAGCCCCTTTTCTTCTTTTGGAGTAACCAAAGGCTGTTGGTCAAAGCAGAACGTGAGCGGAGATGAGAAATCCACAGGAGAGATGACAATATCCAGTTGTGTGAAGACAACTTGAATTCACAGTTCTGTTCTCACAGCCCTTTCATCCATTCATCCACCTCACCACCAGTAGTTTCCTTAAAGACCACTTTGCCCATGTAGCTGCTGGTCTGCCGCCCCTCAGTCCTTCTGTGCCTACCCTCCTCCACTTTTTGCCCTGTATTTCCATTTCCCTCCTGGGAACTGAGAGAAACTCCTCCAGCTCTCACACACAGCAGCTTGATCATCACATTAGTTGTATTGGTATCTGCTGACCCCTCTGCCCTCAGCACCACACCTCTACTCCTTTTGACTTATTCTTATTATTATTTAAGATTTTATTTATTTATCTGACAGGGAGATAGAGAGCACAAGTAGGCAGAGTGGCAGGCAGAGGGAGAGGGAAAAGCAGGTTCTCCACTGAGCAGAGAGCCTGATGTGGGGCTCCATCCCAGGACCCTGAGATCAGGACCTGAGCTGAAGGCAGATGTTTAACCATCTGAGCCACCAGGAGTCTTGACTTTTTTTTTTTTCCTACATGCAGACTAATTTCTTTTTCCTTCGTGGGAATTATAGTCCAGCTTGTTGAGATAGTAACAAATATTTACTCCTTCCTACATGTGTACAAGCTTACACAATTTGAAAATCTGAATAGAAATTTTTTGTGTATTTTGTACCCTCAGGGAGGGCAAGGGAGACATAGGTTGAGTACTGCATGCCAAGCACCTCCTCTTTTCCTCTCTCAATGTATGCTCCTTTGAAAAAAGTTAGGATGAAGTTTCTGGTTCCAGCGAAAGGTAGACTAGGATAGCCTGAAATCCTCTATTTTTCATGAGCATGTGGAAACGCTGAGTAAAATATTTTAAAAAATGTTTTTAAATGCATAGTTAAACTTACAACAAATAAAGGGAACTCTGCAGGTGGAAATGAATGAGTACAACAAGCTGTAAACATGCCTGTTGATTCTGTAGGTATGCGGTGTGGGAGTGTTGCTGCCAAAGCCACGGGATCTGGAACATGGGGTAAGGATTTCAGGCCTTGGGCTGTGCAGGGTGAGGAGGTGGATCTGAGACTTCTGCTTGAACTTGGACTCTTAAAACTTAGATGGAATGGACTACTTTCTTGAAAAACAAACTACTATAACTCATCAATTATGAAGTAGCTAATAGCTTTATAACTATTAAGAAAATTGACTTAATAATTAAAAATGCCCCAATAGAAATCCCAGACCCAGTAAGTTTAGCTAGAAAGTTCTACCAAATTTTTAGAGAAGTTAACACCAATTTTATATAATCTCTTCCAGAAAACAAGGAAGAGGAAACATTTCCCAATTCATCTTATGAAGTTAGTAGTACCCGCATAGCAAAACCAGAGAAAGATGGCAGACCAATATCCTCATGAATGTAGATGTAAAGTTTTTAACATAATATTAGCAAAACAATTCCACAATATGCAAAAAGAATTATATACCATACCAAGTGGGTATGAAAATTTCTGTATTGAAAATTAATATAAGGGGCGCCTGGGTGGCTCAGTGGGTTAAGCCGCTGCCTTCGGCTCAGGTCATGATCTCAGAGTCCTGGGATCGAGTCCCGCATCGGGCTCTCTGCTCGGCAGGGAGCCTGCTTCCCTCTCTCTCTCTCTCTGCCTGCCTCTCCATCTACTTGTGATTTCTCTCTGTCAAATAAATAAATAAAATCTTTAAAAAAAAAAAAAAAAAAAAAAAAAAAAAAAAAAAAAAAAAAGAAAATTAATATAATTCACCATAGCGAGCTAAAGAAGAAAAATAATATGATCATATCAGTTGATGCAGAAAAAACATTAGACAACATTTGGCATTCATGATAAAATCTCTCAGGGAAATAGGAATACAGGGGAATGTCCTCAATTTTTTAAAGAGCATCTATAAGAAACCCACAGCTAATGGTAGACTGATGCTTTCCCCCTAAAATTGGGAATAAGATGAGGATATCGGCTCACATTCTTTTATTTAACATTGTGTTGAAAGTTCTAGCCAGTGCAATAAGGGAAGAGAATGAAATAAAATGCATACAGATCAGAAACGAAGAAATCAAATTGTCTCTGTTGCATAAGACATGATTATCTATGTAGAAAACTGTCAGGAGGGGCACCTGGGTGGCTCATTGGGTTAAAGCCTCTGCCTTCAGCTCAGGTCATGATCTCAGGGTCCTGGGATTGAGCCCCAAAATCGGGCTCTCTGCTCAGCAGAGAGCCTGCTTCCTCCTCTCTCTCTGCCTGCCTCTCTGCCTACTTGTGATCTCTGTCTGTCAAATAAATAAATAAAATCTTTAAAAAAAAACTGTCAGGAATTTATAAAAAACCTTCTAGAACTGGGGTGCCTGGGTGGCTCAGTCAATTAAGTATCTGCCTTCAGCTGAGGTCATGATCCCAGGATCCTGAGATCGAGCCCTGCTCAGCGAGGATCCTGCTTCTCCCTCTCCCTCTGCTGCTCCCCCTGCTTGTGCTCTCTCTCTCTCTGTCAAATAAATAGAAAAAATCTTAAAAAATACCCAAACGAAACCAAAATCTAGAACTAATAAGTGAGTTCAGCAAGGTTATAGGATATAAGATAAACATAAAGAAAATCAAAATTAAAAATACAGTAGTGTTTTCAATTGCTCAAAAAAAGTGAAATGTGTAGGGGTGCCTGGGTGGCTCAGTTGGTTAAGCATCTGACTCTTGATGTCAGGTCAGGTCATGCTCTCAGGATTGTGAGATTGAGCCCCTCCTCAGGCGTCACACTGGGCACAGAGCTTGCTTAAGATTCTCTCCCTCTGGCTTTGCTTCTTCCCCTTCTCTCTATCTCT
The DNA here is from genome assembly GCF_030435805.1 of Mustela lutreola. NCBI lineage: Eukaryota > Metazoa > Chordata > Mammalia > Carnivora > Mustelidae > Mustela > Mustela lutreola. Next base: position 157,954,355 of record NC_081293.1, on the reverse strand, counting down.
CTCTCTAAAATGGAAAAAAAAAATGTGAAATGTGTAGATGTAAATCTAACAAAACATGTGTAAGACTTACATGAGGAATGGAACGCCTGGGTGGCTCAGTTGGTTAAGCAGCTGCCTTCGGCTCAGGTCATGATCCCAGCGTCCTGGGATCGAGTCCCACATCGGGCTCCTTGCTCTGCAGGGAGCCTGCTTCTCCCTCTGCCTCTGCCTGCCATTCTGTATGCTTGTGCTCTCTCTCTCTCTCTCTGATAAATAAATAAAATCTTAAAAAAAAAAAAACTTACATGAGGAAAACTACACAATGGTAATGAAGGAAGTCAAAGAAAATCTAAATAAATGGAAAGAAATACATTCATGGGTTGGAAAACTCAATGTAGTGAAGATGTCAATTACCCCTAAATGGATAAACAGATTTAACAAATTCTTATGAAAATCCCAGTGAGGATTCCATAGACATAGACGAGATTATTTTAAAATTTATATGGAAATTCAAAGGAACTAGAATAGCTAAAACAATTTTAGATAAGAAGAATGAGGTACAAGGATCAATCTATTTTATTTCAGAGCTTAATGTACAACTACAGAAATAAAGACTAGGTAGTACTGGTCAAAAGATAGATTCATAGGTCAATGCGACACAGTAGAGAAGTCAGAAATAGATTCATACAAATATGCCCAACTGATTTTTGACAAAGGCACAAAAGCAGTTTAATAGAGCTAATATAGCCTTTTCAACAAATGGCGCTTATGTATTTGGACATCCACAGGCAAAAATACAAACCTTAACCTAAGTCTCAAACTATATATAAAAATTCACTTGAAATGGATTATGGGCTTAAACATAAAACATAATGCTATGAAACATTTAGAAAAAGAAACAGAAAAAAAAAATCATGGGAAAATTACTTGCAAACAATGTTGCTATCCAACAAAGTTCTATCATTACTATATATATATATTTAGTATTTGGAGAGAGAGAGGGAGGGAGCACAAATGGTGGGGCAGGGGGCCGGGGGGTGTTGGAGCTGAGGGAGATGCAGACTCCTCCCTGAGCAGGGAGCCTGATGCAGGACTCAATCCCATGACTTTGGGATTATGACCTGAGCTAAGGCAGACACTTAACTGACTGAGCCACCCAAGTGCCCTAGCATTATAATATATAAAGAATTCTCAAAACTCAAAAGTAAAAAAGAAGACAACCCATTCAGAGTATGCCAAAAGGCAGGAAGAGACATTTTACCAAGGAAGGTACAACAGATGACAAGTACTTGAAAAGTTGTTCAACTTTATTGGTCAATAGGGAAATGCAAATTAAAACCACAATGAGATACATTACCCATCTAAAATGGCTAAAATTAAAATGGCTAAAATTAAAAAATAGTGACAACACCAAATCTTGCGAACTGCATTATTTATGCATTGCTGCCTAGGCCACTTTAAAAAAGTTTGGCCGTTTTTTAAAAATAAGTAAACACCCAAGTACCATATGGTCCTGGAACAGCACTTCTGGGCGTTTATTCCAGAGAAATGAAGACTTACATTCACACAAAAACCTGCACATGTGATCTCACACCTATTAGGAAAGAAACCCAAAAGTGTTGGCAAGAATGTGGAGAAATTGGAACCCTTGTGCTCTACTGTGAGGATCACAAAGTGGTGCAGCCACTATGGAAAACAGTATAGCGGTTCCTCAAAAAATTAAAAATAGAATTACCATATGATCCAACAATTCTGCTTCTGGGTATATACCCCAAAGAGTTGAAAATAGGAGTTTGGACAGATATTTGTACAGTCCTGCTCCTAGCAGCATTATTCACAGTGTAGGTGGAAGCGATCCAAGTGTCCATCAGTAGATGAACGGATAAACAAAATGCCTCCAGACTAAAGTGTCAGTACAATAGAATGTTATTCCGCCTTAAAAAGGAAGGAAATTCTGATGCAAGCTACAACGTGGGTGCGTCTTGAGGACATTGTGCTAAGTGAAATACGCCAGCCACAGGATACTGTATGATTCTACTTTAATGAGGTACTTAGAGTAGCGAGATTCATGGAGACGGAAAGTAGAATCACAACCATGGCAGGCACTGAGAGGAGGAGGCCATAACTTTCATGGGTACATAGTTCAGTTTGGCAAGATGGAAAGAGTTCTGGAAGTGGATACAACGTGAATGTATTTAATGCCACGGAACTTGGTTACACAGAAAAATGGTGAAGATGGTAAATTTCTTTTCTTTCTTTTTTTTTTTTTTTTTTAAAGATTATTTATTTATTTATATGACAGACAGAGATCACAAGTAGGCAGAGAAGCAGGCAGAGAGAGAGGAGGAAGCAGGCTCCCTGCTGACCAGAGAGCCCAATGCGAGGCTTGATTCCGGAACCCTGGGATCATGACCTGAGCTAAAGGCAGAGGCTTTAACCCACTGAACCACCCAGCCGCCCCCTCATGTATCTTTTACTACAGTTTAGAAAGCCCCACACGTGAATCATTAGAGAAGTTTTATTCATAATAGCCACATACTGGAAACAACCCAGATTTATTTATCCAGTGTATGGTTCTATTCATACCATGGTATGCTGCTCAGCAATGAAGAGAACAAGCTACCAGTACATGCAAACAGCCTGGATGAATCTCCAGAGAATTATGCTGAGTGGAAAAGCCAATCCCAAAAGGTCATACGTATACTGTGTGATTCCACGTACACTGTTATTGAGATGACAGAATTACAGAAATGGAGAGCAGGCTCGCGGTTGTGAGGAGTTAAGGAAGAAGGGGGCTGAGAGGAAAGTGGGCGTGGCTATAGGCAGATAACAGGAAGGCTTTCCTGGGCTGTGTTCTGACTCATCTTCACCACCCTGGCTGTGATACTGTACTATAATATTACAAAATGTCACCACTGGGGGGAACTGGGTAAAGGGTACATGGGATTTTTGTATTATCTCTTATAAGTGCATTTGAATTTATAATTTCTGAGAGTCAAAAGTTTAATTAAAATAAAAAAGCACTTCTAAGATGACTTTTCATAGCCTATAGAATTCAATCAAAATCTTTGACATGTCACATCAGGCCCTTCGAGAGATGACCCGAGATGACTTCTCCTGCTAAGCCCTAACTCATCATTTCAGCTTCAGAAAAATGAAATTAGTTGTCCTCTCATGCAATTTCACTCCTCCATGCCTTTGTACATGTGGTTCCCTCTGCCTGAAATGTTCTCTCTCTCTGTTGATATCCAAGCCAACCCATTCATCTCTTAAAACTCTGTAATAGACCACCTTTTCTGTAAAGCCTAGCCTGACCCCTGGAACAAAATTACCATTCCCTGCTTTGTTTAGCTGTATTATAAATAAGCTCTTTAAAAAAACAATTTTTTAAAGATTTTCTTTATTTATTTGACAGATAGAGATCACAAGTAGGCAGAGAGGCAGGCAGAGAGAGAGGGGGAAGCAGGCTCCCCGCTGAGCAGAGAGCCCGATGCGGGGCTCGATCCCAGGATCCTGAGATTATGACCTGAGCCGAAGGCAGAGGCTTAACCCACTGAGCCACCCTGGTGCCCCATAAATAAGCTCTTTAATGACTGTCTCCCCACTAGATTTTTGAGTACCTTGAAAACAGAAACTGTGTCTTGCCAGTTAGTACACAGTAAGTGTTCAATAGATGTTTGTTCAATTGGGTTGAAAGCAGAGTGACTAGAACTGTTCCAGATCTGTAGCAATTTCAAACAAGGGGATAAAACCACTTATCACTGGGACAGTTCTTAGAGATTCATACTCAATTACCTGACTAGAAGAGAAGTCAGATGCATTTTAACTTATGGGACTTCCATGATCTTCCAGTCTCAACTTCCCGTGATGCGCTCTTTTCAACAACTAAGGAGGCCTACTGTGGCCAACCACTATGACCTGTCCCTCTCCCCCAGCTCCCCATAGGCAGGTAGACTAAGGATATGAGTGGTTCCTGGCCTTGGCTAAGCCTTGGATTGAAGCCCAGGGTGGACACATTTCGTTTTGTAGGCTGTAAGATGTGCGACTATAGAGGTCATCATCCTGCCGTTATGAAGTCCTGGGGAAATTCTCTTGTTTAGAGCTGCAGTTCTTGGAACTTATGAAAGAATTGCCTAGTTTCCAGGCCAGTAAATTTTGTGAAGCCAGGTTCCCAGTCCCATTGGGCAACATTGGAAGAGAGGTCAAGGTGTGAATCCACTTGTGTGAGAAACTGAAGAAAACCCATGCATGATACAATTGATGCTCAAGGAAGGAAGAAAACACTGAGAAGTTTACTGAAGTTTCTTAATGTGGTTTCTACAGCCTCAGAAGCAGTTATCTTAGAAGCATATGAAAAAATTAATTTTGAATGAACATTTTGGGTACACGAGTATAAAAATGAGTAAGTCACAGTTCTTTCCCTAAAGGAGCTTATCATCAACAAATGATCTATTGTCTTTATTTTGTTACCAGGAATGGCTAGTTTGGGCCAGAATGTGAAAGAACTCTTCTCTGTGACTAATACATTACCCCAAAGTCTCTGTTTTTCTGGAACTCTTGATTAAAACACCAAATCTCCAAGCAATTACTTTCAAACACTTTATTTTTGATCACAGTACACATACCATTTCAACATGTCTAGGATGAATGTGGCACATTCTTCCAAGTGCTCAGAGCACTTTCATACATACTATATCACTGAATTCATTCCTACCAAGTTTTTATAATGAGGTTAAAAATCCGTGCTGGAACCTCCCAGAGGAATACTAGGCAGATTTACAAATGAATCATCCAGCAGATGGTAAAACTTGGATTTTTGCATGCTTTGCAGACATTAGCATATTTCAAGGTAGTTATGCATTGAAAAATTTTCACTTAATTATGGGGGTGGTGGTGTCTGAATTAGTGAACGTCTAAATTATGGCAAACTTAAAAAAGTGCGGTCTTTTAACTCTCAAGTACCTAACCTACACTGACCATTAACAAAGTCTTTGTCAAGTAGATTTCACTCTCAATAGATAAACTTCTCTTTTAATTAGTGTACTAAATGAATGCTGTCAGGGTTCTTGAAAACAGCCTCCTGTTAATCTTGTCTACATCATTACTCTGCTGAACAGACTCATTCTTCTGACGTATGACAAAGAGTAATTGAGACTCTTCCTCTTGGAATTGATGGTCTCACTATATAGTGATCTACTTCACCATATGAATTTCTAAGTAGACTTTGAAAATTATGTGGGAGCTTTGCCCATCAATTGGGTAAAGACAGATGCAAGGCTTTACTCTGAAGCAAGTTGGGCACAATTTTTTGTGCTCACTCTTTTGGCTTGGGTTATGCATTGCTTATTATGATACTGTTTGGATAGAAATGTCAGTCTTACTCTCAGTTCTTTCTGCTGAATTTATTTGGAAACCCAAGGAGACAGTGACTAAAACCCAGAGTGACCTACATTCGTTGCCTTTTGGAAAACAATAATCTCTGTATGAGCCTTTTTGTATTCCTGATTGACCAAAGTAGGGTTAAGTCCAAAATAAAAGTCTAGCCAAATATGAAGAACTAGGGAAGTGAAACACCGTCATAAAGACGTTAGGAAGAAGTAACCTTCTGAAAAATGATTTAATGTAGAAGCCAAAAGGAAACATGTAAATGCTACTTCGCATTCTCCATAAGAAGTAGGAAGACATAGCCCTTCAAAGATAGGAACAGAAAGCCATAAGAAAAGAAGCAGGTTGATTTTGAGTAAAGATGAAAAGAAAGTAAATATGCAAGCTAGGAACTAAAATTCACATTGAAATATAGAAATGACACTGAAAAAATTTAATTAAGGATTGGAAGACAAACTTGAGAAACAGTGTTTACACTATAGATGAAAATGATGAGCAATTGAAAATGAGACAAGATAATAGGAGGTCAGAGAAGAACCAACACATGTAAATGAATCATCGATGTTCTGAGACTAAAGCTAAACAAAATAATTGGAACAGAAGTAGTAATCAAAGATAAAGTTGAAGGCAACTTCCCTGAGTGGAAGAAAGGGCTCAAGTTTCCATGTTGAAAAGTCTCATTGTATTCCAGAAAAATAAATTTTTTTTTTAAAGATTTTATTTATTTATTTGACAGAGAGAGATCACAAGTAGGCAGAGAAAGAGAAGCAGGAAGAGAGAGAGAGAGGAGGAAGCACACTCCTTGCAGAGCAGAGAGCCCGATGCGGGACTTGATCCCAGAACCCTGAGATCATGACCTGAGCTGAAAGCAGCGGCTTAACCCACTGAGCCACCCAGGCGCCCAGCCAGAAAAATAAATTTAAAAATCAGTAAAAACAACTCACAATTCTAGATATGCTAGCAAAATATTTGGAATACGAAGGTGAAAAAAAAATGTTTGCAAGAAAGAAAAACTATCAGACTTGGCTCCTAATTCTCTTCTATAGTGCATAAACAGCAGAAGATAATTAAGAAATATGTTGAGTTTAATCTAAATTCAGTGAATCTGTACTTAAGTTGTTGCTCATGTGTATCTACATCATTAACCATTCATTCTGGGAAAGAATTATTTGAGGGTATACTTCAAGCAATTGAAACATGAACAAAATAGGACTGACTGTCCCATGCAACGTAATTCTGGAGCACTTGAAATGTGGCTAGTGTTATTGTTGTTGTTGTTGTTTTTTTCCTAGGATTTTATTTATTTATTTGACAGAGAGAGAGGTCACAAGTAAGCAGAGAGGCAGGCAGAGAGAAAAGGAAGCAGGCTCCCCGCTGAGCAGAGAGCCCGATGTGGGGTTCTATCCCAGGACCCTGGGAACATGACCCGAGCTGAAGGCAGAGGCCTCAACCCACTGAGCCACCCAGGCACCCTGAAATGTGGCTAGTGTTAACTGAGATAGGATGTAAGTGTAAAATATCCACTGGACTTTGGGGAAAAAAAAAAGAATAATACAAAACTTCATTAATATTTTTATGTTGATTACATGTTAAAATGAAAATATTTTGGATTTATTGACTTAAAGAAAATGTGGGGTGTGTATATCTTTTCAAATTATTGTCATCATTTTCTTCAGACAAATGCCTAGAAGTGAAATTGCTGGATTATATGATAGTTGTATTTTTTTATATTTTGAGGAACCTCCATACTGTGCAAACTGTGCATTGGGAATGCACCAATGTATATTCCCACCAACAGTGCAAAGGGTTCTCTTTTCTCCACATCCTTGCCAACACTTGTTATCTCTTACCTTTTTGACAGTGACATGTGGGAAGCGATATCTCATTGCGGTTTTCATTTCCATTTCATTGATAATTAGTGATGTTGAGCATCTTTGCATGTAGCTGTAGACCATTTGCAAGTCTTCTTTTTAACTAATTTAAATTTAAATTGCTACATAGACTAATGACTACCTTATTGGATAGCACAGCCCTTGGAAGTAATCAGAGAATAAAACAAATAAATACTCAAACTCTTAACTGTATAGATGAAGAGTAAAATAGAAAATGCATAGAAATCAATGCTAAGGAATTTGAATATCTCTAAAGAATGTCAGTTTTTAAAGGAAAATACTCCAAAAGAAATAGATATATGGAATTCAGCAATAGCATGTGATGACATTGAAAAAATTGTGAAATAATTACTTTGCTAAAAATACTTTGGATCTCAAGAGTTTTATAGGCAATTATATTCAAATATCAGGGAATAGGTTATTCCTGTGATGACAGCTACACAGAAGAAGAAAGTAAAGGCTAATCTTTATGAAGATAATTGCAAAAAGCTTAAAATAGAATTCTAGCAATGCAAACGTATAAATATACAACATGACCAAATAGAATTTATTTGAGTACTGCAAGGTGGCTTTACAATTATCAAGTGTTTTAATGTATAATCTAGATGTCGTACAGACATGGTCTTTCAGACATTTAAGCTCCATCCCACAACAGTTTTAATTACTAAAATTCAATCAATGAATTTTTCAGGGGTTCTCCAGGTTTCTTCTCCTTACTTGTCAGCATCATTTTCTGGGTCTGTTGAATTTTTTGGTACACTTTGTGTTTTGTAGATGTTGATTTACTTTTTTTTTTTTCCCCCGGACAATAAACTAAAGGTGAGACACAGCCTAGTCTTCATGATTTTCAAATCGTCTCCCCAATATCACTTTCATACAGCAACAAGTGGGTAAAACTGTTTTACTGTTTTGGAGAGATGGTTATGTTGCACTTCCACCCAGCATTAAACTTAAATGTGGATATCAGATTTAGATGTTTTTTGGGGGGTTCTGCCGTTAATGCGTCAGCTATGGTTCCAGCTTGGAGCCGTCCTGCTGGAAAGTTTCTGTTGTAGCCTTATTATAAATTTCCCTTCAGTAATTGACTTTGTGAACATCCATCCCCCCAAAATAAAAATAAATCAGTGATGATGGCTTTATCATCCATTGAGATGATTGTGTACTGTTCCCCTCCCTCCCCCCTTCTTTTCCTTCTTTTCTGTTCTTTTTTCTTCTTCTCTTTCCTTCTTATCTGTTCTCTTCTACTCACCTCTAAATTCTCTTTGTTTTATAGGCAAAATAGGGTAACTCTTTCTTTGTTATCTCTTTTCAATTCATACCTTTAGGGCTTTTCACCTACTCTGCCCCCAACCCCTTGTTTTATGAAATTATTTTTCCAACAAAGTTCCTCAGAGGAAATTTGATTCCATCTGGAAAATAAGTTTGTTTGTTTTTGTATTTTGCTATCAATACAACACATCAGTAGGTCAAACAGAAAGGGAGAGAGAGAGAGAGAGAGAGAGAAAGAGGAAGGAAGGGAGGGGAAATAATATATGATCACCTCAATAGATGAGAAAGCCATTATCACTGATTTATTTTATTTTATTTTTTGGCATAGACATTCAAAACTCAATTATAAAAGGGAAATTTATAATAAGACTGCAACAGAAAATTTTATAGACATTTCATAAATGGAAAATTAAGTGAAGCTAGCAGAATCATAAGATTGCTTGCTATTGCCAGGATGGTTCAAAATTCTTCTGAAAGTTTTAGCTGATGCAGTAAGACACAAAACGGAAATAAGAGGCATAACGATGAAAAAGAAGGGAACACGATTGTAGATGGTATATGTGCTTAGGAAAACAAAAGCAATGAAGCCAAGAAATCCTTAGAAAGAGTGAGAGTTTAGTAAGGAGAGACATTGTTAAGTAAATACAATAAATAAATAGCTGTCTTATATCCCAGCAAAAACAATTAAGAAAGTGTAATCTAAAAATGTACTCTCTGGACAGGAGTGGGCAACCATATACACTGTCCACAAAAACAAAGAAAACTAAACCAAAACAAAACAACTACTATGAATTTCCAGAATCAAGGAAAACTAAAATTTTTAGTTTAGTTGGAAATAAAACGGAAATAAAAACCTTGAGTACGTGCCAACCTTGTTGGCAGTTGACTGGAACCTGATACAAGCTCTCTTAAGCTCAGGTAGGGTGTGTTGGAAGGATACTGTAGTAGTTCACAAACCTATGAGGAGCTGTGAAGGCTGCTGATAGGAGGGATTATAACCAGGGACGTGCCCCTCTCAGGATTCTTTTTTCCGGATTTCCTTAGTGTAGTAGCTTCATTTTCTTAGGCTTATTTAGTTATTGGGATGTGGTGGCTTGCACTAGCAACCTACTAAGAAAGAAAAGGTACTTCCTTTTAGTTTCAGGGTGGAAAATACCAGGGAAGAGCTGTGATTATCCAGGCTTGGGTCGTATACCCACTCCCTGACTAATCACTGAAGCCAGTAGAGTAACATAGGCAAAAGCCCGTAAGAGTCATATGGAATGAGTAATGTGGGAGGGAATAGTCTCAAAATAAAATGAGAGGGGCTGTTACAGTAAGGGAGGAAAATGTACTTGGGTAAATAAATACAACAGGTATTCCATACAGAAAGGACTACTCATCTACCTGGATGAGAGCATGCTATATTTTTAAGATGATTATTCTTTTCCTTGAGTAATTAATTATACTATTCTTAAGTACTGCCTCAGTATATGCTCAGAAGGGAGAGTTCTCTTTAGAAATTGACAATGTGATTTTAACTGAAGTTTTCTTAGAGACATAAGCAATTAAGAATAGCCAAAAAAGAGAAAGGAGGCGGTCTTGCACTATTAGATATTAATAGATACTGTGAAGTTATACCAAGTAAAGTAATGTGATCCACTCATTAAAAAAACAGGTTAATCTAATGGTATAACTCAGAAATAAACCCTAACATATTTAAGAATTTAGAATATGTCATTACAAGTGAAGTTGTATTCTTACATTTTGCTAGAAGAGAATTTCTCACCCTGGTGTGTATGATATTAGAAATAGAGTTAAATTTAAAAACCTTTAAAATTGTAGGAGAAAAAAAATCTCTGAAATGTTTTCAAAATCAAGAGTTAGTATGTTAAAAGTAACAGAACAGTGCCTATGTGACTGATTTAAAGATATTCAAGTCCATTGATACCTTATTTTTTGCACTGTCATTGTTTTTAGTGAGCATAAAACTTCTCATCTGGGTTTCATTAAGTTCATTCCTGACCTTTGTGCTCCAGCCCCAGTTTTCCTACCCAGTGGGAATTTCAGGACCCGTATCCTCTCAGAGGGAAAGGATACCTACGAAACCGTGTCACAGATATTTTGAGAATCATTGATGGTTTCTAAGAAATTTTTTTCACCTTTTTGGAGATTTAGCTCTCTTTCCTCTGTGCTTTTGCAGGACTCTAATTTCTCAGCCTTTTGCCAGCATAATCTTTGTGTATTTTTTTTTTTTTTAATCAGGAACTGAGTTGATAAGTCACTTGTCAGATTTAAATAGGATTACCGACCACATCACCTTGGGCTCCTCCAGCAAGCACTTCATCAGACTGCCACCATTAGACACACTTCAGAATGAATCTGTAGCTATTTCTGATTTAGATCCTTCTCATCTCATTTTCTTGCTTTCTTAAGAAGTCTCTTCTCAACCCAATTAAACTCAACTTGCATTATTCATCTCCCCCTGCAGCCCAAACTTCCTTCTTTAAAGGAAGCTGCACATGGCTTCATGGAAGAGACTAAGCAACCTCAAGGCTCTCCCCAGCTGCAGATAGAGTGTATCTTATTTCTTTCGTAAAAGAATGTTTGTTTCATAATAGCAAAACTGGATTCTTCTGCTTGATCTACATTATGCATCTGTTTATTTGCTCATAAATAAAGTAAAAACAATGTGGTAGATCACCTGGAGCCCTGGATTAGGAGAAGGAGAATTTTGGGTCAAAGGAGCAATCTGCTGTTTTCTAACTCCGTGGTCTAGGTTATATGGTCTCTTGGAGTCTTAATGTCCTAGTGTTCAATAATATTTCAGTAATATTTACTTCCAAGGGTTGATTTGATGACTGAATAAGGTAACACAGGTGAAGCCCTCTTTACAATGTCTAGCACATAGCAACTGCTGAACAGTGTTTGTTACATCTTGTTCTCTTGATAATCTCCATGGTACAGATGCTGCCACCAGAGTTTATGAGTCTGGAAGATTTATAATCAATCTATAGTTTTCCTGGGGTACACAAAAAGTTGTCTCTGTAAGGAGAAGGGAGAGGATTTATCGCAGAGACAGAGGGGAAATAACAGAAAAGGAGAATGTAATAAGCTTCAAATGAGAGTCAGGAACAAGTCAAGGGAGACAGGAAAGCTGGGATGGGGAGGGGAGGGGAGCAGGCAGGAGCAGGTGACGTGGAGCGGGCTGAATGGAGTTGCTCATCTCCTGCACCTGAGCCACATTATTTTTGGTACCCCGAAGGCTTAGTGTATCTATGATTTCCCTCATGGGGTTTTTGATATTATTGAGAGAGACCTGTGTGACTCTTATCTGTTTCCATATTTTTGCTTCTATTTAGTCAGGAACATTTCATGCCTTCAAAATCAGCTTAAAATAAATCAGAGCAGGGGAATTTTTATTTTTCATCTTGTCAGAGCAGACCATTCCAGTGCCCCTCGAGGGTGCTCTGCCCATATTTGTGGAGACTCAGAGGAAGAGTTCTTTCCTGCTCTCAGAGTTCAACTCCAAAAGGCCCACATCATATTGCCTTGGGAAGAACCATGGCAAGGGTCTGTTGTGATCCTTCTAAGGCAGGAAAAAGTAGCAGCTGGGATTCTGATTGTATTTTCTAGGATACAAAAACTGTGTGGGAACTCTATGCTTTGTGTACCTCTTGAACCCAGCTTCACATCCTCTTGGCCCACTTTTTAAGCTCTAGCTGTACTATTTTCTCTTTATTTATGTCCTGGGGATTCTCTGATGATGTGGGAATTGTCCCACAGTCATGCATAGTCGACCCAGAAAGCCTAGGGAATTAATATCCTGTGGTGTTTTGCTTGTCCCTGGGAATAGAGCTTGCATATAAATGTTCCTTCTTCCTTTCCTCAGGAGGGTAATTCTGAGCATCACTCACAGGTCTTCTGAAGATTTGACAGCTAGAGTACAAGGGGTAGGAGGGAGGAGTTAGTATTATTTTATTATTAAAGGTACTAACACTATACATGAAGTGGTATGGTGGTATTTGGAAGTGGACTTGGATTAACTGTAAATGTATGTTGTGAATCTAGGGAGACCACCAAAAAATAAAAATAAAAATAAGAAAAGAACTATAACCATTATGCTAAGGAGAAAATGGAATCATGTAAGATGCTCAATTAAAATGACACAAGGCAGAAAAACCATGAAAGTAAAAAAATAGGAACAACAACAAAAAAGCAACAGATAAAAAGCAGTAATGAAGATGGCAGATATTAATCCAATTATGTCAATACTCATTTGAATGTCAAGGGTCTGAATGCATGAGTTAAAAGACAGAGATTGTCAGAGTAGATCAGAAAATAAGAACCAACTATAATTGCCTATAAAAAACCCACTTTAAATATAAAAATATCTCCAAAGTCAAAGGAAAGAAAAGCGAAAATGAGGCAGCCCACAGAATGGTAGAAGATATTCGCAAATGACACTACAAACAAAGCACTGATATCCAAGATCTATAAAGAAGTCCTCAAACTCAACACTCAAAAAACAGAGAATCATGTCAAAAAATGGCCAGAAGACACGAACAGACACTACTCCAAAGAAGACATACAAATAGCTAACAGACACATGAAAAAATGTTCATCATCATTAGCCATCAGGGAAATTCAAATCGAAACCAGATTGAGATACCACCTTATACCAGTTAGAATGGCCAAAATGAACAGAACAGGAAACAATAAGTGTTGGCAAGGATGTAGAGAAAGGGGAACCCTCTTACAGTGTTGGTGGGAATGCAAGTTGGTACAGCTACTTTGGAAAACAGTGTGGAAAATCCTTAAGAAATTAAAAATAGAGCTGCGCTATGATCCTGGAATTGCATGACTGGGTATTTACCCCAAAGATGCAGATGTAGTGAAAAGAAGGGCCATATGTACCCTAATGTTCATAGCAGCAATGGCCGCAATCACCAAACTGTGGAAAGAGCCAAGATGCCCTTCAACAGATGAATGGATAAAGAAGGTATGGTTCGTATATACAGTGGAATATTACATAGCCATCAGAAAGGATGAATACCCAACTTTGCATCGGCATGGATGGGACTGGAGGAGATTATGCTGAGTGAAATAAGTAAAGCAAGAAAGTCAATTATCATATGGTTTCACTTGCTTGTTGAGCATAAGGAATAACATGGAGGACATTAAGAGAAAGAAAGGGAACATGAATTGGGGTAAATTGGAGGGGGAGATGAAGCATGAAAGACTGGACTCTGAGGAAAAAACTGAGGGTTTTGGAGGGTAGGAGGGTGAGCCTGGTAGTTGGTATTAAGGAGGGCATGTATTGCATGGAGCACTGAGTGTGATGCCTAAACAATCTTGGAACACTGAAAAAATAAAATAAAATTTAAAAATATAAAAACTCATATAGATTAAAAGTAAATTGGTGGAGAAGAATATGCAGTAGTAATAACTATATTAATTTCAAACAGAGCAGACTTCAAACAAGGAAAACTATCAGGGATAAAAGGGAATTGCTAATGATAGAGGGGTTAATTCTCCAAGAAGACCTAACAGTCCTTAATGTGTATGTGCCTAACAACAGAGTGTCAAACTATGTGAGGCAAAAACTCATAGAATTGCATAAAGAAATAGGAGGTGAATTCACTATCATAGATGCAGACTTCAACACCCTTCTCTCAGAAATGGACAGATTCAACAGACAGAAAATCACCAAGAATGTAGTTGGACTCACCACACCATCAATTTGGTGGAACTGAAAATCTGTCTCTAAATCAGGGGCATTTATCTTCTTTTTGTATTGAGTTATGGAAACCTCCCTTCACAAACAAACACAAAGATTTATTTATCAAAAAGTTGCTATAAATACAAATCAGGTCTTTTTACACTCTGAAGTTTTCATCACAGATCAATTTTAATAGGAATAGTTATAAATGGATAGTTCTTCAGATGCTAATTAGGAAAAAAAGGTGGAAATATTTTTTCTGACGTTATCATCATAAATCTTTAGAAGAACTTCCCTATCTCTGGGATTAAATAGTGAGAGGGAATATACCATAAAGTTATATATAGCAAGGGGTATGGGATTCCTTATGTGCACAAAGAGTGACCTGTATACTGAATATATACTAACTCTTGTATATATATATAGCACTCTTTATGTAGAAAGATGCTGTTTTAATGAATGAAATAAAATTTATTTAAAAAGAGAAAGAAGGGCGCCTGGGTGGCTCAGTGGGTTGAGCCGCTGCCTTCGGCTCGGGTCATGATCTCAGGGTCCTGGGATCGAGTCCCGCATCGGGCTCTCTGCTCAGCAGGGAGCCTGCTTCCCTCTCTCTCTCTCTCTCTGCCTGCCTCTCCATCTACTTGTGATTTCTCTCTGTCAAATAAATAAATAAAATCTTAAAAAAAAAAAAAATTTAAAAAGAGAAAGAAGCCTGCACCATCAATCAGCTGGATATAATCAATATCTGTAGTCTGTTTCCTCCAACAACAGTGGGATACACCACATTCTGGGTCATAAAACACATCTTAACAAAAATTAAAAAGAATAGAAATCATGCAGTGTCTACTCTTAGACCACAGTGGAATTGAACCAGAGACCAAGAACAGTCTCCATTTGAGACTCCTAATGGAGAAAGAGCTTAGGTCCCATGACCCTTCTGATTCACTCACTGAGAAAATGGTGAAAAAGCTATTATGAATTTGTTAGTGCTTATACGTGAATTTGTAATTTATTAATCACATCTATATATACTTAAAAATTAGTCATAAATATGTGTAAGACTTTACTTCATCTACAGATAAGACGGATTCATGGGCCCTTTCATATTACCATGCTATTCCTCAAAAATTCACTGCTTTGTAGCATGCCAGCCTCCTTTTTCAAACACAGATAGAGCCTTAGTTCTTTTTTGTCTAAAGAAGACTTTATAAATGACTAGCATTTTATTCAAGGTACTTTACAACTTGTCCAACCAGCCTTTGACCTTTTCTCTGGCCACTGTCTCACTGTCCTCTCTCACTTTGCTCCAGCCTTTACAAGCTACTTTGTTATCCTCTGAGCCTTTGCACATACTATTTGCACTGGGAATGTTCTGTTCTCTGTTTTTTCACCTACTGAAGATCTGTTTCTGCTTTAGATTCATATCATATGTGACGTTCTGTGTGTAGCTTTCCCCTGAGCCCTGAAGCAGAGTGGGTGAGCCCTCCCCTGTCTCCTAGAGCACTTCATTTGCCCTTAGTTATGGTGCATTGTGATTGCTTATGGGTTCATCTTTCTATTTCTGTGGGCTGGAATGGGACCTGGCATATTGAGGGAATTAAATATGTCTATATTGAATGAATAAATAAAAGAATGAAGGGAAATGGGCAGGGAGTTTATTGTAAGGTCTTCATTTAGATCAAATTTAAGAAAACAGGCTGCCTCTGTTGTTCTTCCTACTAGAACCAGACCTTAGTTAACATAGAACAGACCTTTATTGACATAGAACCAGACCTTCATTAATAGGACCAGATCTTATTAGGATATCTGTTTAAGACTTTAGAAATGCTGCACTGCATTTCAGGACTTGGAGGCATCTGTTGCCTGGCACTAGTATGGTTTAATTTTCTCTTGATTAATACAAAGGCAGTTTGGATGTGGGATATCCCAAGGGGAGCAGTCATAGCCATGGTCCTTGACAGAGTTGTTTGCTGACCCATATGTGTCCTTAGTGAAGGTTCAGAGATCTTTGTGAGATACTCCCCTTTGGGTATAAAGTTCTTTTGACCTTAGTGACAAAGCTGTCTTTCAAGTGATTTCTTTTGTTGTAGGCTGCTGGTAGCTGGTTAGGGTCCTGTCTGCCCACATATTACATACATATGCATTAACTGGGAGTGGTTGTTACCTCTCTGTGCACACCCCCTCAAACCCTATAAAGAGCCTTTATGTGAGTTAGAAAAAGGTTCTTCTCCCTTTGCACCAGTGAGGTAGAAAAAGCCAACCCCTTCTGGATGGACACAACTCCATGGGTGCGTGTCTTGACAACCCATTGGTATCTTTATGCAAGGATAAAAGCTTTCTTTCCTTTGGGAAGAGGATAAGAAGCACGAGCCAATGGTAATTGGATAATAGCAATAGTAGTACTCTCAGGCTCCACTTAAAATTTTTTTTTTTTTTTTGCTTATAGACTTCTTTACAATAGCTACTTTTATAGTATTTATTTGTATTTTTATAATAACTTTATTTTTATATTTATTTTTATATTTATATATTTTAAATATTTAATTTATATTAAATAAATAAAATTTATTTTTATTTTTTATAGATTTTATTTATTTATGAGAGAGAGAGAGGGAGCACAAACAAGCAGAGCAACAGGCAGAGGGAGAGGGAGAAGCAGACTTTCCGCTGAGCAGGGAGTCCAATGTGGGGCTCAATCCCACGCCCTTGGGATCATGACCTGAACTGACAGCAGACTCATTGAGTGAACCACCCAGGCGCCCCAAATAACTTTTTATTTTAGAAAAGCTTTAGGTTTGCAGAAAATTTGCAAAGGTAGGATTGAGAGTTCCCAGATACCTCATTCCCATTTCCCCTATTACTTATCTCATATTAATAGGTAATTTGTCATAATTAATGAACTAATAATGATGAATTATTATTAACTAAAGTATCTACTTCATTCATATTTCCTTAGTTTTTTTTTTTTGTAAGATTTTATTTATTTATTTATTTGACAGAGATCACAAGTAGGCAGAGAGGCAGGCAGAGAGAGGAGGAAGCAGGCTCCCTGCTGAGCAGAGAGCCCGATGCGGGACTTACTCCCAGGACCCTGAGATCATGACCTGAGCTGAAGGCAGAGGCTTAACCTGCTGAGCCAGCCAGGCACCCCAGATTTCCTTAGTTTTTACCTAATGTCCTTTTACATTTCACGATCCCATCAGGACACCACATTTCATTTAGTCATCATGTCTTCTTGGACTCCTCTGGACTGTGATAGTTTCTCAAACTTTCATTGTTCTTTGATAACCTCAACAGTTTTGAGGAGTATTGGTCAGGTGTTCACAGAGAATGTCCTTCATTTGGGGTTTGTCTGATGTTTTCCCCTTGAGTAGACTGGGTATTTGGATAGATTTTTATTATTTAGGTATGGTAGGGCCAACAGATTCAGAGATGACTGCCATTGAAAAGATAGTTTTGTGATACTTGCAGATCCCCAAAGAGAGGGTACATGTCTCACCATGGAGGCCATGCAGAGGGGCCCTGAGAAAAGTTATAAGGCAGAGCTGGGGTGGAGGAAACTCTGGGCAAGTAACTTTATTGTGGCTTCTGTAGGGAGTAATGGGCAAGGCAGGGTAAGCATGCTTAGGACTGGCTAATTTGAATAATTTCAGTGGGCTGTAGAGCATAGGAGCTGTCCCTAGTTGCTCTGGGGTGAGTGGGGCAAGTAAATGGTGGCTCAATGTGCAAAAGCTCAGTAAGGGAGCTTTTGGGAGTAAGGGAGTATTGTGGGGGTAGACTCTGGTTTGGTTGGTTTGTATTTGAAAAGCAAGGTGACTCAGATGCATTATTGAGTTGTCCAGAGCAAGGCATGTCTGGGATATGCACATAGGACTGATGTTAAAACATCAGGTTGACAGAAGCTAGGAATATGCTTAATACACTGGGCCTATATGTTTTGGGAAGAAAGACCATAGAGGTGATGTTCCAGTCTCATCACATCCTATCAAGGGTATATGATTTCGGTGTAACTTGTCCCTGTCAATGTTGCCCTTGATTGCCTGGCTGATTAGGCCCTATTTTGTGACACTATTACCACTTCATGTTTGCCTTTAATGTTCATCTCATATATTTGAAGTGTTTGTTGGGTAGAACATCAGTAAACATGCAGTGTAATTTCCTTGGGTCTTGATCTTCTAGAAGACTTAAACTGCCTAGAGTGAGCTCTGGGTTTTAGAGGTGGGCCCCTGTTTGAAGTGGGTGTCTCTACAGAATGGAGTCTTGAAGCTTGGCCCTTGCACATGCTGATTTTGTAAGGGACACTTGTGTCTGAACAGCCTTACTCTTCTCTAAAATGGTAATCTTTGTATACTTCCAATTGTTCAATAAATATATATGTAAATGTCTACAGCTCTACCACGAGTTGGAGTTGATCGCTCCTGAAATGAGACAAGATTGATATCCTTAATACTTAGCTATGGGTCAAAATATTCAGGATGTTAGCTTATTTTCTGCATTTAAATTCAAAACTTCCTAGTAGCTCCATAGGTTGCCTGACCAGTATCTTTTGGAGCCCTCAGATGATGGTGGAGATCATGAGAAATATGTTTCCCTGCTTTGCTTTTGAAAATCCTGAGTTTAGCAAGAAAGGACATGTTGTTGGTTGGTAATTGACGGCACACTTTTCTCCCCTCATAACTCAGGGTCTAAGTCGCAGAACTGTCTGTGGAACTCCCTCATCGATGGGCTCACAGGGAATGCCAAGGAAAAGCCACGGCCAACGATTGTCCATGACCCCCGACCACCAGAAGAGATCCTAGCTGATGAATTGCCTCAGCTCGATAGCCCAGAAGCCTTGGTGAAGACATCCTTCAGGTTTGGTGGCTTGCAGTCAATTTGTTCCTTCTTATTTGCCGCAGAGTTATTTCAATCCAGTTGGGTGCGTCGTTAGCGTGGCCAGCAAATTACCTCATTTCTCTGCACTGAGTAAATTAGAATTGATGAAGGAGTGTTGGAATTAATGCTAGCTGGACTTCTGGCTGGATTTCCTGAATGTAGTGAAGATGCTATCAGTAGTTAAGTTGCTGTCAGTATTTAATTGGTATTGGCATTTAAATGCTGAGGCAAAGGATTTACTGATGTTGGCAATTTGAATTGGATTAATGAGTCTTTTGCTTCAAAGGAGGATGACGGATGGAGATAAGTGCACAGAGAAGCATATGTGGGAATGAATTCAGCGCCATGCGTTTACATTCTATGGCTGGGGGAGGGTTTCTAGTCGTAAGACACATCAGAGCTGCTGCTTCCTGAAATGATCTGCAGAGGCTGCTGACTCTGTTCTTGTTCATCTTTAACGTAGGGACCTCTTACATTTTCTTCCTATACTGGACTCTACTTCCTCATGACTCTGGCATTTACCTTTCCACCATGTCAAAGAAAAATCAATCTGAGTATGGGATGTGGTGGATAAAAGTAATTTCTTCCCCTGAATGGGTCTTTGAAGTCCACTTTTGAAATACACAGCAGGGCTGGTATCGGAAATTAAGGTTGATTTTTTTTTTTTTTTTTTTTGGCAGCCTGCAATACACAGCAGGGCTGGTATCAGAAATTAAGGTTGATTTTTTTTTTTGGCAGCCTGCCTTCCTCCCGTCTTTCCTCCTTGTTACCCTAGTTTTATGTCTTTCACTTTTATTTCCATTATAGAAGGCTTTCCTACTCTTCCCATGGCTAGCAGAACATAGAAACCTTACTTTTTCTCCTCCCATAAACAACTCAGACAACTCTTGGCATCCATGAAAAATGTACTCTCTCTGGCATCCAGGTGATGTGTGTAATCGCTCAGTAAAAGCCATTTCATTGTGCGAAGCTTCTTAGTGTAGACTGAATTATAGATGAGCTCTGAAAAGCAGGGATGAATAGGTATTCGGATTTCTTTATGTAATGTGACTGATGCAGTGGTGGGGCAAGAATTGCAAAGCAAATGCTTTTCTTTTTCTTACTAAAGGTTTGGTTACTGCATTGTGAGGTTTTACATAAAATAAAACCCACTCAGGTAGAGAGAAGTAACTTCCATGAACCTGTGACTCTTGGCACATGACTGTGTGGGAGAGGGAAGGGCGAAAGGCTTTCTTGGGCTGTGTATTCTCCTTTTGGAGTGTCTCTGGTGGAGTTCACCCCTTCACCTGGGGTCTTTTATAGCAGCTCCTTCCAGCCCAGAACAGGTTCATTGTCCTCTTCAATGAACAGCTAAGGAGGCATTCTCATGAAAAGAACATCTCATTTGCTTGCCAATTCTATTACCAGCATCTCTTCTCGTGGCCTTCAGTGCTCTTTAATAGAGAAAATGTATTGATGGCCATGAACTTCATTTGATCTGCTGGTTGTGTTATGTATCAATGTCTGGGTCCCAGAAAAAAGATTCAGTTATGTTAGTTAAGGTTGGGACTAAGACTTGGTGCAGTATGAAAAATGTGGCAAGTGTAAATATACCAAGCCTTCAGCAATTGAAGCTAGAAATCCGTTGGCATTTGTTATTCATTTATTTGTCTCCTTAATACAGCTGTGTGTTTTTCTGGCACCATCCTTTCTGCTGAAGAAGGTAAGTTTTTCCATGGCAATGTTAGAGGGTAAATATCCTCTATGTCATTTTCCTTAACTGTGGTGGTCACATCAGTTGTGGCATTTGTTGTACATAAATTATCATAAGCAAAGTACTGACATTGGGAACAGTTTATTTATCAAGAAATATATTAGATCAGAATCAATGTTACCCATGTAATAGTGCTGCTTGTTTTCTATGTGCTTCATGGATTGCAAAGAAATGAGTCGTCACTGGATTTTAAATAAGGCTGATAAGAATGTATCACTTATGTGTTCTCTCTTGCCTCCCCACTCCCCCATTTCACATTTCACTTGAGTGAAAAAAACAAGAGACTTGCTGACTTCCTAATGCCAGTGACTCTGGGAAATCTAGGACGAATGGTTTGTTATACCTGCACATTTTTAAATTTCAAGAGTGCGTCAGTGATCAGTGCTCTTGGTCCCTGAGATAACTCCTTTTACTAAGCAGTACAGTCTTACCTCTACTGAGGTTGAAATGTTGGGCTCTTCTTTCTGACTCTGAAAAGTCAGAGCTGCTCAACCCCTGTAAGTGTGTGTGTGTGTGTGTGTGTGTGTGTGTGTGTGTGTGCGCGCACACATTTATGCACACCTGTATACACAGTTAAGGCATCTGGGCATGTGATTGTTAATATCCCGTCTTTCTCAATTATGGAGGGTCTTCTTTGCTGAAGAGGAGCCCATCGTTCTCATCAATTTGCATTGTCTGTCCTCATAGCTACTCTGTAAGATTGTTACCACTGAGCAACATAGTGGCAACTTTGCATACTCCCTTCTCTTTCTCCTTGTTTCCACTTGGGGAGCCATTAGGAATCCTGGGTCATGAAATAGGGTCATCACCTTTTATTATCAAATAAGATCTAAACTGCAGTGACAGTAAGCCTAATGTGCCAGATTATCAGGAAGTCTAGTCTTTTCTTGGGGGTTTGTCTCCCTAACTGTATCCAGGGACTCCAGACTTTCTGACATTGGTTACAGACTCAGCGCTTAGCCTGCTCTGCCTCCTGTCACCAGCCAGGGCAATGGGGTCTCATACTGAGGGTGGACTTTGGACCTCAGTGAAGTTCTAAGTCTGTGTCCAGTCCAGATCTCTTCTTTCTTGTGATGCCTCCGCCAGCTGGCTTCTGTTATCTTTTCCTGACTCCTGATCTCAGCACCATCACAGTTTCTCAGACATATGCTAATGATATTGATCCTTAGAAGGAAGGGGTCAGTTGTTTTATATCACTTTCCCTAGAAATCTTTTCTAGCTCTCTGCAAGTATTACATACAAGCCACTCCCAGGACAAAGGAATGCATACTTATATTTATGTTTATATAATATTTCCATTCAAGTAATTCCTTCTCGATCAACGAGACAGCCTGCCCTAAAGATAGATTCTATTCACTATTTCCAAAGATAGGAAGTGTTTATAAATTTAAAAATGGTAGGTGTTTTTAAAAAAAGCTTCAAGAGTTTGTATGTTTCAGTGTCCCCCCCCCCCCCAGGCTCCGTATTGCAACAACAATAATGGTAGACTTCTTATATTGCCAGGCATGACCCTAACAACCTAAAGATGATGCCCATTTTAGAAATGGAAAAATTGGCCCAGAAAAGTAGAGCCCATAGTTCTGATTGAATTCAAGCACAAGCTAATAAGTTGCTTGCTAATTGCCAGTCATCAATGAAGCAGAATCAAGGCATAGCTTGGGTAGGCTTTAGGCTTTAGGTCTTACTTAGGCTTTAGCAGCCCCTGGAATCCCATCCCAAATAAACGTATCATCTATAAACTCACATAAAAGGCACGCCTGTAGGGGGGCCTGGCTGGCTCAGTCAGAAGAGCATGCAGCTCTTGACCCCATGTTGTTCGTACAGGTGACTTAAAAAATAAGTATATAAACTTCTTAAAAAAAAAAAAAGATTGTCATGCAAACATGGCTTCAGGACACTCCTAACCAAACAGCCACTGGCGGCCAACACTCTGTTTATGTCAGTTAGCAATAATGCAAGGGGGTGTAGCAGAAACTGAGAACTTGACACACAGATTTAAAATAACGATTTTAGAAAATGAGAGGCACCGCCTCAATCCCCCAAGGCTTGTAAGTCAACAGTTGAGGTGTGTGCAAATGCCATCTCAGTTCTGAATGCGTTCCCTGGCACGCTCCCTGCCAGTCCTCCTCTTTGCTGGGCAGCGGTGGGGAGGCAAAGGTCCCATGTCTCAGGGCAGACAGTTCAGCAGAGTCTTGAGAGGAAGACCAGTGCATGAAGGGAAGGGACTCCTCATTTCAGTCCAGGTTCAAATCCCAGCCAGTAACCTTGGCAGCTAACAGTTTTGTGTGGTCATACTATGGACTTTAGTCTTTAGTCCTCATGAAAGGGATATTCTAAGCTACCCAGGAAAATTCAACTCCTGAAAGTGGCTGTACTGGGCTTTATTTTTTCCTTTTTTAAAAATTTTATTTATTTGGTGGCACCTGGGTGACTCAGTGGGTTAAAGCCACTGCCTTCAGCTCAGGTCATGATCCCAGGGTCCTGGGATTGAGTCCTACATCAAGCTCTCTGCTCAGTGGGGAGCCTGCTTCCTCCTCTCTCTCTGCCTGCCTCTCTGCCTACTTGTAATCTCTGTCTGTCAAATAAATAAATAAAATCTTAAAAAAAAAAGATTATATATATTTATTTGACAGAGAGAAAGAGAGATCACAAGTAGGCAAAGCAGCAGGCAGAGAGAGAGGGGGAGGCAAGCTTCCTGCTGAGCAGAGAACCCAATGTGGGACTTGCTCCCAGGACCCTGAGATTATGACCTGAGCTGAAGGCAGAGGCTTAACCCACTGAGCCAGCCAGGCACCCTGTACTGGGCATTAGTCTTGATTCGGTTACCAAGGCAAATTGCTTCATCTCTTTGAACCTCCATTGCTTAACTGTCATATCCGAGAGCAGACAAGGGCAGTGGGTCTCAAACATGGGCGTGCATCACAGTCACTTGGCGGGTTGTGAAAACAGATTGTTGGGTGGG
Organism: Mustela lutreola; assembly: GCF_030435805.1. Taxonomy (NCBI): domain Eukaryota; kingdom Metazoa; phylum Chordata; class Mammalia; order Carnivora; family Mustelidae; genus Mustela; species Mustela lutreola. The sequence goes on along the minus strand of NC_081293.1, from coordinate 157,930,539 downwards.
GTCCTAGAATGTGCCTTTCTAACAAGGTAGTGCCGATGCTGCTGGTCCAGGGAACATGTTTAGAGAATCACTGGACCAGATGATACTGAATATTCCTTGGAACTCTGAAATATTTTGCTGTATTAGTTGGAGCAGGTCAGTGATCTCATCTGGCCTCAGTTTCTTCATCTTTGAAATAGGGATAAAGGTGCCCGCTTCCCAGGATTGGTGGGAGGCTTTAAAGGAGGTAATATAACTGAAAGACAAGCATACGCACAGTATGTGGCATCTGGATACTGATCTCTTTCTATTCAGCTCTCACTGGAAAACTTCTATGCCTTTGAGCGTTATACACATGGAGTAAATAGGATCAGACTTGGGTTTTGTGGCTCCAGAGGCAGACATTATGGGCCCTGAGAGTTTGCTAAGCTTCTGGCATGAAGAATCTGCTTTTAAGACCTGAGACTTTGGAAAAGAAGAAGGTGGGAACAGTAACTTTAAAAAAAAAAAAAAAAGTGTCATTGTCCAGAAAGTAGACACTCCTGGGAATTATACACCCTGATGCCTGTTTCCTTCTTCCTCATGACCTATCTCTTTGAGCTTGTTGTTCTGCTCAGGTTTTTCTTGAAAGAGATGAGAGAGAAAACTGAACCTAGAGCTTGAGGAAGAGAGACAAGCCCCACCAGTCTCATTAGTGACAGGACTCTGAGGGCCCAGAGAACAGGAAAGAGCTGGCTGCCGGCAGCCCTTTCTTTCCTCAGCCTCTAGTGTGCACAGTTGCAAAGGTGAGACCCAGTCTAAGTTGCACTGAGAGGCAAAGAAACCAGTGTTTATTGAACATCTGTTATGGCCGGGAACTGGACATTCATTTGCTCCTTTAATCTCTCCAAACAAGGGCAAGGTGAGTATCATAATCCCAGTTGTACAGGTCAGGAAACTGAGGTTCAGAGAGATGAAACAGTCTACCCAGAGTCACTCAGCAGGTGGCATAGCTAGGAATTTCAGCCTGGTCCACCTGGCTCCAGAGCTATGACTTCTCTATTGCATCTCCTTGGCTTCTGGGTCCGTCATTGGTGAGTAAGACAGTGTGATCGGTTCTACTAATTTGGATGTGGTGATTGGGATACGTAGTTTGATGCTTCTCCTGTGAGACCTACCCTGTTATTTTGTGCTAAATTCTTTCTCTAGTTCAGATTTATGTTTTTAAGCCACCCATGCTTTTGGATAGGGCCCCTTTAAAGGCAGCGCTTCTCAAACTTTATGAATGAATTCCTTCAGGGATCCTGTTAAATGCAGATCCAGATTCAGTAGTCTGGGTTGCAGCCTGGGAATGTGTACTTCAAAGAATCTCTCAAGTGATGGGAGGCTCTGAGGACCACCCTCTGAATGGAAGGGCCTGAGCTTTGGACTGTCACAGATACCAGTTTGCAAATGCTCTTCTAACCCATGTGATCTGAGTCTCAGTTTCCTCATTTTACAAATGGAGACTGAAATAACAACACAGGCCTTGGGGACTGTTGCTGGGATTAAGAGGGCTAATGAATGTGATAGCCATTAATTCCTTCTCTCCCAGTTTTCAAAACCCTCCACACCTTGACCCCTCTTTACATGCATGGATTGTGCAACGAACTGCAGGCTGGGAACAGGAGCCCTGTGGGTGCTTTCTGTGCAAGGCTGTCCTGGCCTGACCTCCTTAGATGCTAGCAGAGATTCTGAGACTCCCATCCAGGGCATGGGCCATCTCGGTTACTTCCCTTGAGCCATGTGACTCCCAACATGGGTTGAGTTACCAAGTTTTGATAATTTTGCATTTGGAAGAATAGCATGCTTGGTCCCCAGAGAATCACTGAGGTTTTGATGAGCTTCTCTTCCCACTGAGAATGGACTTATTTGGGCTTTGGCAAAAGTGTTCCCGATTCTATACATAGCTTACTAAGAATATGTTGCGGAGAGTAGAACTGCATTGAGCCAACGCCCTCAGCTATGGATGAGATTAAGGCCTTGTCAGATCCCATTTAACGGATTGTGTTTTCCATGCAGAATTAAATCGTTGAACTCATCCTCATTTTGGATTTTGGCAGTCATTTTCCCACTAGGGGCTACTGCCAAGAAGCCAGTTTCTGACTTGATTACTTTCAGGAAATGTGCAATCTGGCTGATGATACGGCGTGGCGTGGGGTGGCGGCCCCTGCAGCTTCGGACCCCACCCTAGGATGAGTCATGGGTTAAAATTCCCAATTAGCTCATGGGAAGTCTGGTCACACATCTTTCTCTATCACCGTATGTTGGTCACCTGCTGGGACTTTCGGGGACACCTACTTCCCTGACTTAGTGCTGCCTCTCTGGAGTTGACATTTTCCCCTTCTGGTCTTTGCTAATCCTAATTGTAGAGTCTTCCTTAAGTTTGTTAAGGGGAAAAAAGGAAAGAATGAATTTAGAGGGCTTTTTTTTTTTTTTTTTTTAAATTCAGAGGAGTTTCTATTGCAAAGATGGTTTCCCATTAGGGAAATATTTAGGCTTCTTTTTGGTAAGTAAGTTTTTATGGGCAGATTTTTTTAGTCTTGGAAATTAACAAAGCGTGGAACATGCAGACACTATTCCTCTTGTATTCTTCCTGGTCCTTTCATGGTATTTTGGGAAAGAGGGGCTCTATCTTTGTGGCAGCCATGCAAATGAACCTTTCACATCTCCAAGCACAAGGAGTGTATTTGGCCCAAGGCCCGAGCCTCTGTGTGAGAAAATTTGTTTTGGTGATGGCTGAGCCTGTTGTTTCCCAAGGGTACTCTCAGCCAGTGACTGAGAGCATCAGAGATGCTAAGACTGGCCATTCCTGGGAGACATGGGACTTCTCTAATGGTGACTTTGGTTTGAGGACTCCATGATGGCCTTGCTGAACTTTCTTTGGAACTGTCCCATAGTCTAAGATATTTCCACTCAACCTTCCTTCCTTTTCTCCTTCACTGGGAGTCAGACCTGCATCCCAAGTCTGCCAGCCTCCCTGGCTTCTTCCCCATGTTCTCTTACAGATGGTCCCCTGATATATTTCTTGCAGGTCTAATCCTGTCTCGGTATCTGTTTCCCAGAAGACCTGGGCTAACGCGGTCCCTGTCTCACTGTGATCCTCTGCTGGCTTACGACTGTGGGCTCAGATCCGAGGCTTCTGGCCTCAAGATCCTGGGTCAGTCCCTCTATTTAATTTAACATTTTGTAGTTGATGTTGTGCCTTCCTCATGGGCTCTAGTGCTGGGGTAAATATGGGGCAGGCACAATTTTCTTTATTTCTTTAGTATCTTGTACTTTTATTGCCTACAAAAGACTTTGTGAAACATTTGGATTCACTAGAGAAACTATAATATAAAGAGAGGGGAGAATTTTAAACCATACCCAAAATACATCTGTTTCTGTTGTCCAAGAGAAATGCTCAAAAATGTTGAACATCATGTAGATGATTTGTTTATGGACACACTCCGGTTTCCAGCCAGTGGACTTGTCTCCAGGGCTGAGTTCCCCCAGAGAGTGCATCCTTCTTCAGACCAGACACATTCTCACTGGACTACTGGGGAATCCAGACTTCCAAGCACAGAAATGGACTTCACCTGAGGTATCCTCAGCACCACAATGTATACCCCTCAGAATAACTCCCTAGAAGCACATTGTACAAAGTGTAAGTGACTCATCCTTAAATAACCCTACAGGGAGTATGAGGCAGCTTCAGTACTGTCAAGTGGGGGGCGGGGGTTGGGACACTCTTGGAACCTCTATTTCCCTGCCAGTGTGATGTGTGGACCAACCTTCTGTGCTTCTTGATTAGCAACAGGAACTTCTGCCTTAGGCCACACAGAGACCTGAAGTGTGCAGGGAATCCTTGATGTTCTGTCTCAAATGAAGGAAGGCCTCCCCACCCCCAACCCTCCTCTGGCAGTGCTTTGAGACCCATTGCTTTCTGGTTATGATTCTACTACACTTCTGATCAGTTGGTCCAGATTCCTGCCCTTGGCTACTTTGTCTCCATGACAGCCTTACTGGTCAACTCTCCAGTCTCAGTCCAAGGTTATTTCTGAGGTTTAGCCTTGGAGCTCATAGGAACATCTGGGGCCTGGCCAAACCACACAGAACCTAAGAGGCAACTTGGGAAAGCTAAAACCTAGCCTCCTAGTACCTAATGTTACTGGCCACTGAGTGTACTTGGATGTGGACCTCTTTTGGTTTTGTGGGAGGATGTCTTTCTAGAGAGAGAAGAAGACATACAGCTCTCACCACTGCTTCTCTTCTGCTCTGGTTTCCCTTCTCCCTGTAATCCTCTGAGTCAGAAAAGCTGGACCTTGGCTTTCCACTTCTCCTACTTTATATCCTCCTCCTCCCCAATACCAGGTCTTAGGCTTAGGCTTAGGCTTAATGGTAGATGAGGTAAAGAGACAGATTGGCCTACTGATATGGGACCCTACACTGGGAAATATCTCAAAAGCACCATATGTTATTTCTTATAAACTTTCTGTGATGAATGACTTTACTGTTTTTTTTTTTTTTTTTTTTGCAGTAAAATTAAAGTATCTGAGTAAAAATAAAGCAAAGCCCTTTAAAACTGTGTCCAGTGATAATGCAAATAGGATATCACTTGACTGGTTGTTGGTCCCTCTCCTCTGCAGTGGGGGCTCTTGGTTATATTATTATATCATAATAACATGACCCTGCATTTTACTCTACAGAATTTTTTTTTCCCTACTTACAGCATTAGGGCAGGGGTTTTGCCCTTTTAGCAGGGAAGGAACAGTTTTCTTCTTAACAGAAACTTTCTAATACCAGATGCTATCCTCCCATTCAAGTGCTCACTCTACACTTACATCCTGTGCTGTGCAATGGAGCCACATGGGGCACCCTCCCTGGTCCTCACATTGATTAATGAATATGATGGCACTTGGTGTAACCATGAAACAGGCCACCTTGGATCATGGTGTCCATGAAAGAGAAGCAAAAGGAGCAGTGTGAGCCAAGGTTTGGAGGCAGGAAGATAGGCTGAAGGAACTGGATTTGTGTGTAAGGCATATGAGAGGGAGGCAGTATTGGAAAGATAAAGTAGGAACCAAGTATGGTAGGTTTACCGTGGGTGTAAGGTTCAGTTTTATTCCATAGGCACAGATCTTTGGAGCTCTTATAAAATCTTCAGGGAAACAGAAAGAAGATTGCATTATCCATTAAGTTACAGAACTAGGAATTACATTTCCATGCCTCAGTCCCCTACACACAGAGCATCAAAACAAAGGTTTCTGGCCTTCAGCAGAGATGGAAAAATGGAGCTAGAGAGTACCATGGGGTCTAAACACTGAAGGTGCCTGGAGGATGTATATGGATAATTTGGGGAAGAAACATGTGAAAATGTGTTTTTCCACATGGATTAGAACTGAGACAGTTTTTTTTTTTTATTACTTCTAAATGCAGTGGTAGCTAATGGTTATTGACTAGACAGCCCCATATCTATAACCTACCTGCTCCTCATTTATTGATTACTTAACAGAAGTGCAGCCAGAAGTGAATTTGCTATAATAAATTACCTCCAGACCCTGGGGGTCAGCTTAGTTGGGGAAGGATTGTTATTTGAACAAGAGCTGCAGACACACTTGTCCTCCTTTGGAAGGGGTGATAATTCTGGCTTTGGTGATATAGCTCAAGTAGTTGGAGGCAGGCACATTGCAAATTGCCCAACAGTGTGACTTGGACACTGTCTGCAAAGTCAAAAACAGGAAGATATGAATCAAGTAACAGTCTTGGATTATGGGTCCCTAACTTTGATCTGTTCATCATTTTCATTCTTTGAAAATGGTCCAGATTTAGAATTAGAGAAGGGTATATGAAGGATATTTGAATTATATTTATTAAATTATGTGTTTCTCTAATACTTGGCTGATTATTCTGTCCTTGACTGTGACTAGTCATGTTAGGGTTGAGTTTCCATGGTGGTTAAGTTTACAAGGGTAGCAATGAACAAAAAACTATCATGTCTAGCTCTAAGCCAGTCCACAAATCCTAATATATAAGAAATGACTTGGCATTTGTATTTTTTTAAAAACCTATTTCAAAAGTTTTTAAACCTCCAGAAAATTTGAAGACTAATAAAATGAAGAACTGTCTAACCTCTCCCTTGAGTCACATTTGCTTACTTGCTATCAAATATCTATCCCATGTCATCTCGTCTTATATCCTAATCTATCTTTTTTTTCTGAATTTCTTGGCCTGAAGTTGGAGACTTCATGATCTGTCAGCTTCAACTTGAACTTCTGTGGAATGAGACCATTTTCTTGCATGGCCACAGTAGAATACTCAAACTTGGGCAGCTTAGCATTAATATAATACAATTATTACATAATACTATATTCAGCCCATATTCTAGTTTCACCAAATGTTCCCGTAATGTCTTTAATGGCAATCTTTCCTTCTGGCCCAGGACCCATTCCTGAAGCCCACATTACACTGAGTTGTCACGTCTCATTGATCTCCTTTAATGTGAAGCAGTTTCTTAGCCTTTCTTCATCTTCCATAACATTCACATTTTGAAGCCAACTGGTCATGTGTTTTGTTTTACAGAGTGTTGCTCTGTTAGGGATCGTATGATCATTGCCTCGGGGTTGGATTCAGGTTGTTCATGTTGATGGGAATACTATGTAAGTGGTGCTGTGTCCTCAGTGTGGCCTTAGTGGGGAGGGTTGCTGATTGTCTGTATTACTGTTGATATTAATCTTGAGCATTTGGTTAAGGTTGTTTCCCCCAATTTTCTACTAGAAAGTTATCTTTCCCCCTGAGTAAGTAATGTTACCTGTGGGGAGATACTTTGAGACAATGCAGGTAGCCTCTTTGCTAACAAACATGGAGGCACTGGTTTTAGTACCATTTGATGATTCTTGCCTGAATGAATGGTTGTTTCTAACTCTGTCATCCCTTTTCCATCTATTAAATGACAGTTTCACTGTGGACAGGATATTTCCCTTCCCTTCCCTTTCTAGAGTATAGTATCACAACAGATTCTGGATTCTGGAACAGATTCTGGGTTCTGGATAAAAGAGTGAAACAGATTCTTCCATCCAGTGTTGTATAAGCCATGTGTCTTCATTGCATCTGGAGCCCAGGGCTTTAATTACAAGAGAGGGGCTGCAAAGGCCAAGCAGAGGGATAGTATAAGTGGTCTTGCAGTCTCAAATGCATTAACTCTAATAGGTGGAAATAAGCTCTACCTGGAATATGAAGATGTGTAGCAGCAAATCCAGGGTGTAAACCCCTGCCCTAGTGGTAGGGGCTTTTTGGGGTCCTCTGATCTGGTGGAAGGCAGGGTCCTTGCCTGGCCCTGTTGTTACTACAAGAATTAGTGGAATTTGCAGAGTGGAGAGAGTTGTGTGGATTGGGTTGGGAAAGGCGTGGCTTAGTCAGAGAAAGGAGTTTGAATGTATTATTTGGGCTCGAGGCAGGGTCTCCAGTTCTTTCCCCTTCTCACCTCTTTTTGCCATGATGCTCCACTTTCCGCTTCCTGCTCCTGCTGACTGGTATCATATGATTCTACCAAACACCAGTCCAAAGAGCTGCTTGTATCTTGCTGGTGAGGTATAGTGGGAATATTTGAGCTCTGGATTTAATCTAGCTTTACTCCTTGCTTTCTGTGTGACCTTGACCATGCAGCTTAAACTGAGGCTCTGTTTCTTCATCTGTTTTATGGGACTAGATATTCTTTTCTTCATGGGATCCCTGTGGGGAGTCTAGGAAAGCTACGCATGTTGGGCAGGGAGCACAGTCTCTGGCATCAGTAGGGGCTTGGTAATTCGTAGGTAATATGATTCAGCATCAGCATCCCGTTTAATGCTCTCAGAAGCTGTATACTTTGCTCTAGGTCCTGTGTGGTGTGAGGGAATTAACTTCATCTGACTTCAACAGCCATGTTCACATGTCCTTTAGCACTGAGTTGCAGTTCTGACATCTAGGACCTTTGAGGTAACCTCTACCTCTCTTTTGTTTCTGGAATTGTACTGTATCATCATCATCATCATCATAGCTAACAGCCTACAGATGGAGAAATAGACATGAAGTAGTTAACTAATCCAAGCTCGTATCACCAGTGGGTAGGTCTGGGATTCAAAGCCAGACAGTCTGGCTTCAGAACCCACATTTTATTTTGTTTTGTTTTGTTTTATTTTATTTCATGTATGTATTTGAGAGAGAGAGTGAGAGAGAGAAGATGAGCAGGGGGAAGAAGGGGGAGAGGGAGAGGGAGAAGCAGAGTCCCTGCTGAGTCCCTGGATATGGGGCTAACTTCCAGGATTGTGGGATCATGATCTGAGCCCAAGACAGACACTTAACTGACTGAGCCACCCAGGCACCCCAGAACCCACATTTTCGTCACTAGGCCACCTTGCTTTCTTAGTCTAGCATCAAGGAGTGGGTCTGTGTCTTCTGGTTTTGTTGTTAGTGTAGACCTACTTTCCAGTTAGATTCCCGATGCCTGCCTGCGTCCCTGTCATTCTGATCCAATGCTAGATGCCAACATCTGCCTGCTTACTTCATTTCCTGCCATTTCCTGGTTCCTGGGGTGGACTTTTACCACATCACCAACTGGCCTGCTGCCTTAGGCTTCATTCCCTGCTGGCCCCTTCCTCCTGCAGTACTTTATTCAGCCCGTGAATCCAGCTTAAGCTGCTCTTATCTGGAGACCTAGAAAGCCCTTCCTAAGACTTCCTACTCTCCCAGTTGTGAGTCTACACACCTGCTATCATAGGGCCTTTCCACGAGCAACGACCAGTATCTCCCTGCAGTCTTGCCTGAGCTCTTTCTCTCTAGGGACTGTGAACCACAGAGGTGCTCTGTGTACTCTGTGTAGGATGTGGACCTGGCTGAGGAAGGTGGTGTAGAACTGGGGCTCGGAATCAGACAAAACTGGATTTCTGTCCCAACTGTGTCACTTACCACCCTGGAAAAGTTACTCTTCTGCTTCTCTTGCCCTCTGTTCTTTTCTGCAAAATGGAAATAGTGATGATGGAAGGGTGGAATGAAAAAGTATATGTAAAAACACTTAGCCCAAAACCTCCTGAAATCTGATATCTAAGTATGGTTGGAGTCCAGGTAATCATCATGCAACAATGTCAACTTCCTTTTGATAACATACTGTAGTGTATATGATGATGACATTGGTGGAAGCTGGGTGATGGGTACATAGCAAATCTCTGTACTATTTTTGCAACTTATTGTGTATCTATAATTTTTAATGAAGGTTAAATAAACTTAGTATGGCCCCTAAAACCTATTAATTGTAGTTTTAAAGATTACAAAATGTCACCATGAATTTTGTGGTTTGGCTTAAACTGAACTGATTGAGGTGTGTGTGTATGTGTGTATGCTGTCTGTGTGTGTATGTGGGAGAAGGAGGGAGGAGGAGGGGGGGGAATGGGAGGGGAGGGATAGGGAGAAATGAGGGGAGTCTACCTAAGAGAAAGTGTAAAAAATGAATTCTAAAGTTCTATCCATTTTCTAACTTATCGAACAAAATCAATGGCATCACCAGCAACCATGAGTGGATTTGCTCTGTGCTGTAATTTCATCTTTTCCCAGTTGAAAACCTGGCTTTTTACCTCACCCAGCAGTCTCTGTTCTCTCCAGATTTGTTATCTACCTTCTGTGTCAGTGGTTCTTAATCTAGGCTGCACAATATACTCACAAGTGATTAGACCAGCATCCCTGGGGTGGGGCCCAGGCAGCTGTAGGCTTTAACAGCCTCTCTGGTGAAGCGGAGTACAGCAAGCCTGAGAACCACTGCTCTGCCTCTGCCTGCTTTCGTCGTCCCTTCATCCCCTATGTTCTCCCACATCCACACCGTCTTGGAATATTCAAATATTCCACAGGGCACCATTTTTCTGATGGCCGTTAAGGCCTTTCCTGACCATAGTCACCAGATACAGACTCTGCGCCCTTCCTACGGAATGTATCTGGAACGGGCGTCGAGAGTTTTGGAATGATCACAGAATGAGCTCTCCCACCCCCCGAGACGCCATATGTCCTTGCCATTTTCGATAACTGAAGTGTCACCAAATGTTCCTTGTGTTGTCTTTCTCCAAAAGCCAATTCAACAGAATGCAGGCAAGTTGCATGTTTTCTTTTGGGAATGTGATATATGGAAGTTTTCAGAAGCCTGCTAGGCGTTGACAATTTTTACTTACTATTTCAGTGGCTGATATGTTTTCACCACCTTTGGGATAAACTGACTTTGAGACATTGCCTCAGTTTCTTAGTCACCAGCGCTCCTTTCTTCATCTTTCCAGAAGGAGATTTTGTTATGAAAACAATGTGCTTACCTTGCAGAACATTTGACAAATGGTAAAAGAAAAAAAATATCTTGAATATAGCCCATGCTATCATTTTGGCATCCTTCCTGAAATCTTTCCATCTATGCCTTATTCTTAAAGTTGGAGTTATGGTGTGGATACAGTTTTGTATCCTGTTGTTTTTTTTTTTTTCCACTGAACATTTTATCTTAAGCCTTTTTCTATGTTGCCACATAATGTGTGTATGTGAATGTGTGTTGGGCAGTTGGGTTGTTCCCAGTTTTTCATTTTTGGAAAGAATGCTATGATAAAAAATCTTTGTGCATCTAGATATTGCCATATCTGAAGCTGCATCCTAAGGGTAGATAACTAAAAGTGGAAACACTGATTCAAAAGGAATCTTGATCCAAAAAGCCACATCACAGAAGAGCCCTGAGTAGCCTTTTCCGATAGGGTTTCTTCCAGTCATTCCAATCAACACTGAATTCATTGGATTGGGTGTGATAGTGCTCATTTTTCACAGCTTGGAATTGAGTATTATTATTATTTCTAAGGTAGCCTGCCCTTTCATTAAAGTCATATGGTGCCTATGCTGACGGTTTCCATGTCTTTTGCTAACATACTGTTCATGGGAGTAATACAGTCACTTTTTGTTCTGCTCCTGGTAGGTGTCAATATCATCCCTCTTTCACACATTAGCAAAGTAATGTTCAGAAGAAGTAAATAATTTGCCTGTGGGCATATAACTGAGAAAGAGCAGAGCCAAGGGTTAAACCTATATCATTTTGGCCCCAGAGTCTTTGTGCCTTCCACTCCACTGACTCCCTGGCTGGGAGCAGCAGCACAGATAATGGGTTCATAAATAGTTCCTGGGGCAACGAGTTGGGGGCAAAGGAGAAGAGAGGACACGTGCCCAGGAAAGGCCTCAGGATAGTTCTTGCCCTCAAGGAACATAGAGTTTAGTGAGAGAAATATAAAAGTAAATCAGTGGTTACTGTACTTTTACAAACAACTTTATTAAGATATAATTGGTATAGAAAAAAACTGTACATATTTAAATATTCAAATGGATGAGTTTGACATTTGTATACACCCGGGAAGCCAGTTGAGTTTGAATGGTTCCACCTGCCCCCTGGAAGCCCATCAGTAAAGTGAGAGATTTTGTTATCTTGGTAGGGATCCTTCTGTATTTCAGCCTCTGCTTATCCTTGGGAAATCTTACTGACTTTAGAGCAAAGGTGGTCAATTTCATAGGCACAGCAACAGGGGAGGCTGGGAGAGTTTGGGAGCTGTCTTTGCCAGCCCCTGGCTTGCTGCAAGGACATTTCCTATTCCAAACTCTTTATCACTGAGGGCTTAATGTGGCTGACTCTTAGAATAGTGTGAACAACATCTCCCAGAGCTGGGTGGCGATTATCCAAGCATGTAAGGTGACCCCACACTGATGTGGCTCAGTGTGAAGGGGGTCTCCTGGAAGGCAGCCAGGGCACTTTGGGAATATGAGCAGCTTTGCAGTGACAGTTGAGTTGTATCTGTTGCGGAGACTCATTTCTACAAAGCCGTGTGACCTTGGGCATTGAGCTAGACTGTCACCGAGCAGTTGCCACATTTTTCCAAAGGGTGATGATAGTTCTTGACCCACCCAGTAGCTTAGATCAACAACTCAGAGTAAAGGATTATCTCCTTGATTATGAGTGGAAGCTCATTTTCTAGACAGAAAGTAAGATACATTATACATATACATATACAGACACACATATATATATATACACATACATATATATGTGTATATATATGTATATATATATATTTATTTTCCATTTCTATTTCTAAGTGATGCATGCTCATAGAAAAGGTAAAGGGAAAAATATCACGCATTGTTCTTTCTTTTCATATTGTTAAAATTTGATTGATTTCCTCTTGGATGTGTTTAACTTCTCTTTAATCACACAGTATCATGTTCTAAAATTGAACATTGTAAACCTATCCAACAATCTCCACATTTAAACTTTCATAAACATCAAAGAACTTTAAATGTCACTTAGTGGATGTACCATAATTGAGCCAGCCATTTGTTGATTTGGACCCTGAAATCTTCCCAGTGTTTTTGCAAATGTAATATAAGCAACTCTGTGATAGACATCTTTGCATAAATAGATTTTTATAGATCTAGGGTAATTTATTTGGGTTACATTCTCATATCCGAGGCAGAATTTATGGAACTGCCCAGATGAGCAGTGTTTCTGTGATCAGAGGTCCTCTGCCTAATAGTGACTTTGTTGTCCTTCTTTGGATACTGTTCCAACCCTTCTTCATTTGGTATTTTCTTATCAAACACATATTAACTGTAATCTCTTTGGTCTTAGAATGTTTTACCTTGACCCTTCCTTTAATTGGTGTGTAGGATCTATGTAATTTTGATACTCATGTTGTGTACTGACATAGGACATGGCAGAGAATCCTTTCTCACCTGTAGTCAGCATATTTTGTGTACTCTGCAGTTTTTAATTCAATTCCACATACATTTTTTTGATCAGTAAAGAGCAGCTTTTAGTCTGTTAAAGGAACTTGAATTGGGATTCAGAAAATCTAGGTTCAAAATCTGGCTCTGCCCTTTACTCTTGACCATACACAGAGCAACTAAGCTTCCTGAATCTTATAAATTTTTTTTCCACCTGAAAAATTGAAATAATATCTTTCCAGTGGATATTTGTGAAGGTGAGTAGATGATAATAAACTCTTCATTGTTATGTAAATGAAAGGTACAATTATTTTCATTTATGCAAACTATTCTGTTGGATACCTAGGTGACACTAGGATGAGCAATTCATTCATTCATTTATTTAAAACACTTATTGAGTACTACTACGAACAAGGCAATGATCTGGGTACAGGGCATACAGTGGTGAATAAGTCCCTTTAAGCCCTCAAGGAATTTTAAATCTAGTAGTGTAGACAACTGGGCTGAGCTAGCTATATGGTAGCCATTTACTACATGTGACTTGTACCACCAAGCAACAGCTTTTTAAACTTCATTTACTTTTAATGAATTTAAATATAAGCTTTAAAATCAATTTAAAGCTTTAAGATCAATTGAGTTATGGAAAACTACTGTTTTCCATTAAGAGTTCTAACTGAACAACTTGAGTATGTGAATCTATGCTTTCAGCTGTATACTTAAATCTAAACATAATCAGGTATTTCCAATGAAATTTTAGCTTCCATATTGAGATGTGCTGCAAGAGTATATTACACTTATTTCTAGGATTTAATACATACAAAAAATAAAATACTAATAATTTTAATATTGCTTAGATGTTAAAATAATATTTTGGATACTTTAGGTTAAGACATATAATTAACTTACCTATTTTTACCTTAAATGTGACTACTGGAAAATTAGATATGTAGCTTGCACCATATTTCTACTGGCAGTGCTGAAGTGACTAAAGAGATCCATGATCACAGCATGAAATCTCACGAAATCTAGTGCAGAGTGCACTGAAGGGCAAATGCTCTGGAAATTCTGGGGCTGGGAGACAATGAATCATTCCACTGGCAGGGACTTTCAGAAGGGCTTCCTGGAACAATATCATTGACTGAGTGTTGAAGACAAGATATATGGTTTTATGGTTAGTTTTTGTGTGGATATAGCAAGTTCTAGTGAAAGGAAGTAGATTTTGCAAAAAAATGGTGGTCAAAGAGTTTGGAGCCTGGTATTAGGAAGTATAACGGCTTATTTATTAATTTTTCCCCCTTTTAACTGCCATCAGCTTTAGCTCTGCCTTATCTGAAGTCTCGGAGATTCAAAGTCTTTTCATGCCCTGGCTAGGCCAAGGTGTCCTAAAGTATCATCCAATCCCCCAGAGGGCAATAGAAACTATGGAATTTCGGTGGTCACAATGCCTGGAGGTGAGAGTAGGGGAGGAGTCCAAGATCCTAAAATACAAAAGACAGTTCCATACAAGGAGGAATTGTTTTGCCCCAGATGCCAATAGCAGCGCCATGAGAACCTCCTGATAGAACCAACCAAATTGCTTTGGGAGCTTTTTCTACTTCTCCCAAACTACCTACACATTTTCATTTCTCCCTATTTAAAATTTCTCCTTGGGAAAATCCAAGTAACTAAAAATCCAAAAGCTAGATGATAATCCAGTTCTCAGATTGGGGATACAGTTTTATTTAGTAATTTTTACTGAAAATAATGTGTACCAAAATGAAGTAGAAAAATCATGGTCCTAGGTGTCAGAAACCTGGAGTTTCAACCTTTTCTTTGCCAATAATTTGTTCCGTGATTTGGGACACGTCATTCAGTCTGACAGCATTTGTGAAATGGGATCAATAACACCTGTTTCAGAATTATTGTGAAAATAAAATAAATGGAGATAAATGAATGTGTAAAGTGGTACAGTGCTATAAAACATGAAGGCACTCTTTTGAACAGTTATTAGTAACAATATTTTTACAGTAATTAATAATTGTGATTATGGCTATAGTTAATAATGCCCACACAATCATTCATAAACACCTATAATCACCAACAATTATTGTTGTAAGTTATTATTTGTTATATCTTAAATTACAATCAATAAGCAGTTATGGGGAAAAAAACCACTCCTTTGAACCTGAGAGTAAGAATTTTGCTTAGACAGGAGTTCCCACATCTGTCCCAGTCATGTACTTCCTCCAGGGTGTATGTCTTAGCTGGTGGACAAGCAAAAGAGTTGGTGGGGGGAGGGGGTGGAAATGTGGGACTTGGGAGCTGTCAGCCATCACTTTGGTGTTCTCCATTCAGTAAGTCGTGACATCCTGCAGGACCCCTGTAATTAGTTTCTCCTTTGCCATTCTCTCCAGCTATTAGTTTGGCTCAAGTCCTTGGCTCCTCTCACCTTTCTCTCATAATAGCCTTCCAACTGGCCTGTCTGCCTTTAGAATCTCCTCATCTAATCCATCCTACATTTAAAAACCTTCAGTGGCTCCGCATTGCCTACAACATCTGTGCACAACTGAGGCACTGGGAGACACTGTTGAACCAAAGTAATTTGTTACTACTAATAATTAGAGAGCAGAGGTCTGTGAATAATTTATTCTCTTTTCGTTTTACTCTTTAAAAACCAATTAGAGCAAGGTTCACTGTATCATTGCTGTCTAGTGTGAGAGAGTAAGGGTGGAATTAGAGCTAATGCATGGAAAAAAAAAGTTCCCAAAGATATGCCTGCAGATGGTGTCATTCATCATTTATGTTGTGGGAGAAAATAGTTGAGAACCAGTAGCCTGAAGAATAAAATCCACATTCCTTTGCATATCCAAACAGGGATCCACATTCCTTTGCATATCCAAACAGGGTCCTTATTTTGTTTTGATTTTTCCCTCCCATCACCTCACCACTCCCAACTTCCCACCCCCTGTGCTATTCCTCAGCCACATCAGTTGTACGGACCTTCGTCTCCTAGCCTGCATGTGTTCTTTCTTCTGGTGGGAGCAGCCTCTGAGCTCCTTTGGGGAGACTGTTTCTCTACTTGAGTCCACAGGGCTTGGGTGGGGCTGACCCCAGCTTCAACCTTCTAGCTGGGTCGCGGTATCCAGGCCTGGCTGGTGAAAGTACGGGATTGGAGATGGGAAGGTGCCTCTAGCCATTTCAATCAGAAATAACCTGTGGTTTTGCAGAAATTATTGGAAGACTGGTACTGAACTGGTAGGACGTGTGTCTGGTGCTTCAAGGGTGATGTAGTCTCCATGGGGAAAAACCTACCGGGATATAAAGCTGACACAGAAGAGAGGAGTGCTGAGAGGCAGGTGGACACAAAATCTTAGCAGCATCATTTGAGCCACTGGGTCCACTTGAAGCTGGATAAAGCTTGGTTTTATGGGCCAATACTGTGTCTGTCTGTTTGTCTCTTTCTCTCTTTAAAAAAAAAATATTTGTTTGTTTATTTATTTACTTAGAGGGAGTGTAAGTGAGGGGAGGGGCAGAGAGAGAGGAAAAGAGAGAATCTCAAGCAGACATGTGCTGAGTGTGGAGCCCCATGTGGGGCTTGAGCCCACCATCTTGAGATCATGGCCTGAGCTGAAATCAAGAGTTGGACTCTCACTGAGTGAGATGCCCAGGTGCCCCTCAAACCAGCAGTATTCTATGTATCTGTCCAGGGCTGGGTCAGATATCCTCGCTCTCTTTCCATTCTACTTGGGCAGGATGAGTCTCATCCTTGTTCCTACAGTTCAAGGTCACACATGTTATTGCACTTTGTCTTACAGTTAGCTACGGGTGTGTTGGAATTTCTGGCCCCTTACTATGGGATGCTTGTTTTCAAATACTTGTTTTTGTTTTTAAGATTTCATTTATTTATTTGACAGACAGAGATCCCAAGTAGGCAGAGAGGCAGGCAGCGGGGGGCCGGGGGGGAAGCGGGCTCTCTGCCGAGCAGAGAGCCGGATGCGGGGCTGGATCCCAGGACCCTGGGATCATGACCTGAGCCTAAGGCAGAGGCTTTAACCCACTGAGCCACCCAGGAGACCCTTCAAATACTTTTTTAATTTAAATTTATATTCCTGACACTTTGCACAGCTTTTGTGAATAGACGACAAATATTTATTGACCTGAATTTCATATAAAAAGAGAAATACTGAAAGGAAGAAGGATAGAGAAAGGAGAAAAAAAGTGCATTTTACCCTTTACAATGTGAGTCTTGGACGTGGTCTGTGGATAGAGGAAGATGGGAACAAGATGTTGAATAACAAGTTAAACCTATTTAATCTCTTTTTCTGGGAACTGTTTGTACTTGACAGCTGCAAAATATATGGTAGCCCGTAGATGGGAGGGATTTAGCATAGCACATGGGACGGCAGGAAGAGAACGAAGTGATGATTCTTTCTAAGTTACATAAAGTCATGGTCAGTGATACTGTGTCCTGCACAGCTGCGAAGCCCTACCAGCTGATGGGATGCTCCCTCTTGGAGAGTCTCTAAGTACTCTTGACCCTTCTCACTGTCCCCGAGTTCAGGCTGTCCCCACTAGACTGCTCCCATATTCTTTTCACACATAGTTCATTTTGTGTGTTAGGTTAGAAGGACTTCTGTAGCGTAGATCTGCTCCTATCACACCCTCACTTAAAAACCATCAGTACCTGAGATAGAGGTTTAAAACATCACTTAGGACTTGCTATCGTGGAGCCTGGTTTTCTTTCACAGACTCATTTCCCAGCACTCCCATCCTTCCCTGTAGTGTTCCTGGTAGAGTGAAGCATATGACAGTCTGCTGTTGACCATGCCTTACCGCTTCTGTCTTGATAGTTCCCTTAGGGACGTCTCTCCACCTGGAAGATTTAGTTCCCGACTCTGCAACCCCCACAGTTGTCATTCTTTGAGGCCAGAGGATAATGCCAGCTTTTCCCCTTTCCACATTATGAATTGCTCTAAAGTGATTTGGTCAGTAGAGTTATTGATATATACATGCTGTATTAGGGTACTCTGGCAGCTGTCTAACACAAAAACCTCCAATTCTAGCAGCTTACCACAGTAAAACTGTTTCTCATTTGGCCACTGTCCCATGGAGCTCGAGCATCTTTTGTTTGGCCACGTCCCGTCAGAGACTCAGGAATCTGCACCATCTTCTGTCACTAGCTTTACACCTCAGAGGCCTTAGCTTTCAACAGTCTGTCTGGACAGCAGGAGAGAAAGAGAGAGGATGCTGGATAGTGGGAAATATTTTAGAGGCTAGCGTGGGAAATGGTGTGTGTTGTTTCTACCTGTGCACCACTGACCGGAGCTGAGTCATATAGCACCAGGCTAAAAGCAAGGATGGCTGGGATATGCAGGTTTTTGTTTTTGTTTTTGTTTTGTGTGACTTTGTGTGTGTATGTGTGTGTTTTTTCATGGGTCCTGGAAGAGGAAATGTGATTGGAAAGACTCTGGCCTGTCACTGCCGCCTTCCTAGTGCAGAAGTTTGTTTCATCATTTCCACACCCCGTGGCATCTCTGTATACAGAACATATCAGGCATCAGCGAAATTGACACCCTGAGGACCAGTGTGTGGGCAGGACTGTACGTGCTAGATTTTGCTATTTTAATTTTGCTTCCTTGCTCCTGAATAGGGACAGAATCTTGTGTGCCTTGCCCTTCCCCTCTACTTCTCTTCTTCTTCAACCTTTTCCTTTTTTTTTTTTAATTGAAGTATAGTTGACATTTTTTTCCTTCTTCTTTCTACATTTTTCCTGCTTATAATCTAAAATTTTCCTATTTTCTTAGGGTGCTTGGGTGGCTCAGTCATTTAAGCCTCTGCTTTTGGTGCAGGTCATGATCCCGGGGTCTTGAGATGGAGCCCTCTGTCATGTTGGGGACTCTCTGCTCCACAGGGAGTCTGCTTCTCCCTCTTCCCATCCCCCTGCTTATGCTCTCTCTCTTTGAAATAAATAAAATCTTAATTTTTTTTCCTATTTTCTTTGCCTTTTTCCCCCCTTTGCCTTTTCTTAACTTACTTTTTATTCTCATTCAATACCTAATTGCAAAAGGTCCAAGTGCAGAGTCAAGAATGGATATGTGTGTGTTCTGGGGTGCGTTTTACTTTTATTCTCTTTTTTGGTGGTGGGGGTGTTGAAGAGGTGTTAAATAAACTTTTTACTTGGGAATTATTTTGAATTTACAGAAGAGTTACAAATGTGATCCAGAGCGCCTCCATTTACCCCTCACTTGGTTTCCCCTAATCTTACATTTTGGTACTTTTGTCAAAACTTAAGAAACTAACATAGGTACCTTTCTTTTAACTGAACTCCAAACTTTATTTGGATTTTGCCAATTTTTCTCCCAGCATCCTTTTCTCTGTTCTAGAATCCCATCCAGGGTAACATATTACTTTTGATTTTCATGTCTCCTTAAGTCTTTTCTGGTCTGTATCAGTTTCTGTCCTAGTTTTAGATGACCTTGACAGTTTTGAAGGCCAGATATTGTATAGACTATAGACTGTCCCTCAATTTGGATTTAATGTTTTTCTTATGATTAATTTGGGATTGTACGTTTTGGGGAGGGAAACCATAGAAGTGAATTTCTTTCCTCATCACATCACATCTGGATACATGATATCATTCATTATGATAAACCCAGTCACTTGTTTACATAGTAATTGTCAGATTTCTTCACTTCCTGTTTTCTCCTTTCCATACTGTTGTACTTTGAGTACCAGTCACAAAGTCCATCCCAGGGGGAATGGGATTAAGCTCCACTTCCTGAAAGGAAGAGTATCTACTTAATATTATTTGGAGCATCCTATTCTTATGCTTCCTCACTTAAATGCTTTCAGAGTTCCTCAATAGATTTGAGTCTCAATGGCAGACATAAATCCTGGCCTCAAAAGCTATCTCCCTGACAACTAGATGAAGAGACTTGCACATTTTTATTCTATAGGTGAGTGAGAGGGTCCATCCTTAGGAATAAAAACAAAGCAAACAAATGAGCCTATTACCATGTAATCATGCTGTGAAGTAGCACACCTTGGAGTTGGCTAATAACACATAATACTGCTTGACTCACTCACTCCCTTCATTATTCATGAACCCACATCCTTACTCTTGGGTAAAGTGATGAGGCACCTAGGCTTTTCAAAATTACTCCCAACCTTTGTGGCAGGCCAAGATGTTGAGGTGCTCTGTTAGCTGGCAAGGGAAGAGAGCAAGAGGGTGCAGCCACAATCCTGCCCCTCCTAGGCAGCTTATCCAGCATCAAGCATGTTAGAGGTGAACCTGCAGAATGTCTGAAGGGAGGTAGAGTTTCTGGCTTCAAAGCCTGCTTTCTCTGCTGTCGCAAAGAGTATGAAGGGAATGCTTTTGAAATAAAAAATTGAAATGAATCACAGCTCTAATTGTTTCCCATTTATAATCATAGTTGGGTGAGATTAGGTGGATCACTGTATTCTACATGTGAGGATCTACAGATGATGGGAAAAGTAATACAACTCAGTTGTAACAGTGAGGCCACTTTAGAACTTAGCTGCTAATGCACAGCCTCATTGGGACATGCAGTTCTGAGAGACAGGAGCTGGAAGGGAATTAGGGGAGTTTCAGCATCAGGCACACCTGAGTTTCAATCCTGATGTTGCCATTTATTACTCAAGTGACATTTGCAACTTCATCTCTCTTGAGCTTCATATTTCTCAGCTGCAAAGTGGAATTAATGAAAATTTTCTTGGATGGTTGTTGCAAGGATTAAATGATATAATGCCTGTTAAATACCTACCTGGTACTTAGCACATGGTGGTTGTGTCAGAATGCTTTTGGCCTAAGTAACAGGAAATCCAACCCAAAGTGGTCAAAGAATCAAAATCACAGAAATCGAAGAGTGGTAGTAGAGATTATTCCGGGATTTGTTGGTGCAGATGTTCAATATTGTCATTAAAATCCCAGGTTCTTTCCACCTTTCTGCTCTGTCCTCCTCAGCAGGATGTGTTAGTCCTCAGAAGTAGCTCCCCTCATAGTCATAATATGGCTGCTGAAGTTCCAGGCATCACATTAATAGATGAGAATCTTCAGAGGAACATGAGGTACCTCTTTAGTGTCTTTCTTAAGAATGAGGAAACCATTTTCAAAAGCAAACCCCATTCCCACCCTTCCTTTCCAAGTTGATTACTCTTCATGTCAACCGAGTTGACTAGAATTATATCACAGATTTGTATCTAAATTGTGGGTTGCCCTAATCCACTCCTGGGCCTGTATAATTGGTTTAGACCAATTAGAATCCCCTCCTAGGGCAAAGGCTGGTTCAGCCTTCTTAATGCAATAGCCACACTTTTACCTGAAAAGAAAAAAAAAATCTAGCTTCTCTTGAGAAGGAGGCACATTTGAATATGTCAGAAATTTGGAGGTTTAGCAAACAAGGTTGCTGAGATAATTCATGAGGCTGGTCCTTGGACTTACTGGTTAAGATGGGAGATATTTTTCCTTCCCTTTAAACTGGCCATTTGTAGAGTTGTAGAGTCTCAGGCTTTACAGAAATCTCTCTAAAGTGTATCTAAGGAATGGTTATTCCCTTGTCTTGAAGTCTTGATTCTCTCCCCATAGCATGGCTGAATGGCTTCTGGAGAACCAACCTTGGGGTTGTATCTTTTTAAAATTTTTTTGTTTCTTTATTTCTTTTGAAAATCTTTTATTTATTTGTCAGAGAGAGAGGGAGAGAGAATAAGCATCAGGCAGAGGGAAAAGCAAACTTCTTGCTGAGGACCTTGGGATCATGACCTGAGCCAAAGGCAGATGCTTAACTGACTGAGCCACCCAGGTGTCCATTTTTTTTTTTTTTTAAGATTTTATATATTTATTTGTCAGAGAGAGAGTATGTTCACACATGCCAACAGCAGGCAGAGGGAAAAGCAGTCTCTCTGCAGCATGGAGCCTTATGCAGGACTCGATCCCAGGATCATCCCCCGAGGTTGTATCTTAAAGTGATTATTTATATCAAAATTAATTGAAATTAAGTAAAATTACAAATTTAGCTCCTTAGTTGTACTAGGCACATTTCAAATGTTTAATAGCCAAATGTGGCTAGTAGGTATAATATTGGACAGTATAAATGATTTAACATTGCCATTGCTGTAGAAAGTTCTACTAGACACCGGTGCTCTTGATTATTCTCCAGATTTTTTCACTTTTAAAATTCTGAAGGAGTAAAAGCCTCAGGACTACTGATGTCAATATATAAATTTAACAATTTGATTGGTAAATTGATTGGTTGAAAAATAGAGCAGGGGTACCTGAGTGGCTCAGTCAGTTAAGTGTCTGCCTTTGGCTGAGGTCATGATCCCAGGGTCCTGGGATCAAGCCCCACATCAGGCTCGCTGCTCAGTGGAGAGTCTGCTTCTCCCTCTCCTTCTGCCCCTTCTCCCTATTCATGCTCTCTCTGTCTTTCAAATAAATAAATAAATAAATAATTATGATCTTTAAAAAGAGAAGAAAAAATAGAACAAATAAGAATGATTTATAGGTCGATGTATAGAAATTCCTATCATAAGTTGTCAGTTGATCTGTGTAAACTGTAATCAATGATTTTCAGTGTGTCTACATTTGCAATATGAGTTTTAATTGATTAGTATATAACATATTTTGTGCCTATTCATTTATGCCCACAAACCTCAACTCTTGGTATTCTGGGAATAATAGTCTCTGACTTTGTCATTTTCTCTCTTGGCTTGGTCTGCCCAGTACTTTGCAATTCCCAGTTGTTCACGCCTTCATCAACCAGAAGATGGGGAAAGCAGAGGGTATTAAATTTAAATAGTGAAAAATTAGAGCTTGTCAGTGACTTGGGGAAGGATTCGGAGGGGAGAATATTGGTCCAAATGAGTTTGGGCCATCTTTTGATTTAATTTAGTATCTTATATTGGAATATCCCTTTCATATTTGTTATTCCATTTAATTTTCACAACAAATCCATATAAGCTATCATATTATCCTCATTTTTAGACAAGAAACTAGTTACTACTGTGTAATGTGGTACATTAGTTGAAGGTTACTTTTTTAAAATAAAATAAATATTTGGCTCAATAAAACTCTCACTGATCACACACACAATATGTGTTTCAAAAGATCATAAAACTAGAATTTGAACCCAGAACTCCTGATTCAAAATTCATTGTTATTTATATTATTCCAGCTTGCCTTTTTATTGTTGTTCTCTATTATATCTTAGTATCTTTCTGCTTTGCCAGAGATATTTAACATGTGACCATGGTAAACTCTCATAGGAAGTTATGAAATACAAAATAAATGGACTCAATTCACAAGTAATCATTGAAGGGCTTAGAGATCTTGACATGAAAACTCTGCTAAATTATGATTATATAAAGAGGATATAAGCTATAATAGGATTTCCTTGATCAATCAGAAGTGTAAACACTAATGGATTGACATAAGCCCTCTTATTTATTGTAAGTAACCATTACCATTTACATGCTGGGATGATGTCAAAGGGAGTAGAGAGTATGAGTAGGAGATGATGAGTTGAATGGATAGATACTCTGCCCTAATATATTCCCTGTTAATGTTGTTTCCAGAGAGGAAACACTCTTTCAACTGATGTAGACAAAACTTAAAGAATAGGTCAAGTGAATTGGATAACAAATATTGAAGTGGAGAATGATTATTGGCTCTTTCCATTACTTAATCTGATGATGAAAAGCCTAGGAGAACTCTGTCTGCTTCTTCTCCAGGGGACAGAGGAGATACAGCAGCTGGCAATGAATCTCCCTCGCCTTGTTGATTATTCAGTTTTAGAGCCTTTATTTAACTGTGGTTGCTAATCAGGTTTTTTCCAGGCAGTCTTCACATTGCTTTTTAATAATGGGGATGCCCAAGCAAAGCATGTGACAGGGATTAATTTGATTGTATTGTCCAGAAAGTGGAGCATGGGCTCGAAGAGTGCTGCAATTGCACAGCCCTTGAAGAACCAGGTGATGCTGACGTTTTTCCTAATGGAGAGTAAAGATGGAAAGTGCTAGGGCTGGAGGTGGACCCTGGTCTATTTTTAGATTGCTGTGGATTGCTTGCTATGCACCTTTGCTTGCAGTATGAAAGTTGGTTTGTGGAAGCAAACTTCCCTTCACAATATGTATTGTGTTAAGTGTTTTGTAGGGTCTTTATTGAACGAGACCCTCAATTTATAAAAACACTAGATTACTAGATACAGGAATAAAATGAAAGAATTGTGAATGAATGGGTGAATAGATGACTCTGTCAGTAAGGGTGAACTACTACGTGAAGAAAATACAGTGCTTTATAAAAGTAGGGCTTAAAGATTTTATTTATTTATTTTTGAAAGAGAGAGAGAGACCATAAGTGGAGGAGAGGGGCAGAGGGAGAAGCAGACTCCTTGCTGAGCAGGGAGCCTGATGCGGGACTCAATCCCAGGACCTTGGAATCATGACTTGAACCAAACGAAGGCAGACGCTTAATCTACTGAACCACCCAGGAGCTGTATAAATGTGTGGTTTAAAAGGAAAGTCTTCTGTATAATTACTTCCTTCTTTTCTATTAAGGGCTGCTAAATACACAACACCAAACTACTTCCAATTAAACAAGTGAACTTTGCACGTCTTTTTCACATAAAGGCAACTTTTTGGAGAAGGAGGCACAAACAGTTTAGATTCTCTTAGGCCCAGACACTTCCTCTGTTTAATTATGATTCAGTAGAGGTTTTTTTTTTTTTTTTTGTTGTTGTTGTTGTTGTTGTTGAGATACAATTGACATATAACCTTACATTAGTTTCAGGTGAACACCATAATGATTAAATATTTGTACATGCATATTGTGAGTGATGTAGTATAGATTTATTTTGGATACAAGGATCTGAGTGAAAGCTATGTCAGCATGGATCAACATTTTAGTAATTTTAGCCTTACTGTTATTGATATATGCTTGTTTTGGCTCCTCTCTCTTTGTAACTAAATATGCATTTTTGTCAGAAAGAGCCCTTTGATAAGATAAAATCCAAGATAGAGTAACGTTGAGTTATTTTTAAACAAGTTCATTCTTTAACAAATATTTTTGGGCATTTACTATATGCTGGACACTTCTGGGAACAGAGGAAGCAGAAATGGATGAATGGACTAGGGTAAAGTTACTGGGGTTGACCACAGAGGGCTGTGCTTTCCTCAAAACCTCCCTTGAGATGTCTCACTTTTCATCATCACTACTGCAAGACGTTTTTCAAAGTATTCTTTCCAACAATCTACGGGACTTGTTATGAGAGGAGTTCTGGGAACACATTTTTCTGTTTTGCATCACATTTCCCTTGATGTTTTAGTGTTTCTTCTAGATTGGCATGTTGGGAAGCAATACTCAAGAACCTTAATCTGTTGTGAACTCCTTCTTCTTCTTCTTCCTCTCCTCCTCCCCCCTCCTCCTCTTCCTCCCCCTTCCTCTTCTTTCCCCCCTTCCCCCCTTTTCCTCCCCCCTCTTTCCTCCATCTTCCCCTCCTCCTCCCCCTACTCTCCATCCCCCCCCTCCCGTCTCCCCCTCCCCCTTCTTCTTCCTCCTCTTTCTTCTTCTTCTTCTGACTTTAGGTCTCTGTATTAAGGTCTACTGAATTGTTTTATTTAGGAGTAAGGCACAATGAATTTTGGAGTTTAGATGTTCCCTCTCATCAGAGTGGAGAATGAAGTCCTTGCCTCTCTTCTTGTCTTCTTTTCTTTCCTCAATCTCTTTAAGCTCTTGCACTTTGTTCTCTAACCTCTTCATTGGGTGTGCTCCTGTCTGGGTTTTCACTGATTCCTGCGTTGCCAAATGTAATTGCTACTTTTTTGCCTTCATCTCACTTGGTCCATGCTACTATGCTGCACAGTTAATCATTTCCTTCTTAAAACACCTTTACTCTTGGCTCATGTGATGACCACGTACGTCTATGTTTTTATACCTCATTGGCCATTTTTTCCTCAGTTACATCTACTGGCTCTCCATCCTGTACTTGACATTTCCATTTTAGGGAATACTGTAGCTTAGTCGTCATCTTCTTCTCTGTCCTTACCTTAGGTGATTTTATCTGTCCCAGGTCTTTGTCTTTTAACACTTAGACTATGATGTACCTAGATGTGGTTTTCTTGAAGTGTTATTCCTAGATATAAATTTTTCTGCCTGCACTGTTGTGTAAGTATGATTTTGCTGCTGGAGCTCTTTAATTTGTAAATTTTTGTCTTTTAATAAATTTTGGAAATTCTGGCCACTTTTTCTATTATTTTCTTCTGGCCCAATTTCTTTCTGTTCTCCTGGGACTCCAACTACCTTTATGGGAGACTTTTGAAATTTCCCACAAGTCCCCAAGGCTCTTTTAATTTTTTCAGTATTTTTGCACTAGATGATTTCTATGAAATCTATCTTCAGATTCATTGAACTTCTTTGTCTTTCTCCCCCTACTATAAACTCCCTGAAGTTAGGGTCCTGTCTGTCTTGTTCCCTGCTGTCTCCACTATCTACAGCATTGCCTGGAAGTGCTAAATACAGAATTGTTGAATGAATGAAGGAAAGAATGTGAAACCACTTGGAAGGTAATGTCTGGTTTAGAGACTAGGAGAAGCTGAACTTGGCAATGGCAATTAAGAGGAAGAGAGGACAGGCCCAGGAAGATACCTTATCATGAGTCATATTATCAGATCAGTTTGAAATTCAATATAAGTAAATTATCCTAAGGCAGAGAGTGAGTGAATTAGGCATAAAAGCCTTACTGACTCTAATGAGATGCATTCATTAGGCCTCCTGAGGGTCACTAATGCATTAATGGGAGCCCAAGGCTCAACTCTGGTGTACAAGTGACCAAGCATACCTTAAGGATTTAAAATATTCATTTCATCCATCCAATGAATCAGTCAACCAACCAACAAATTATTATTCTTACTGAGAATTGGGTCCTGGGCCATATCCTGGAGATACAGAGGTGATTATTTTATGTTACTTTATGTTGTGAGACTAGTAGTGTCAGACATTCAGAATAATCAGTGCCATCTAGCATGACAAAATGCTCTAATAAGGGGGTTGTGCTGGGCTCTCACTCTGAGCGTGAATATAAAAGATTCAGGAGATTTGAAAGGGGATGCTTGAATTGTGACATTTGAAGGACAAGTGAATGCCTTTTAGACACCAAGGGGAAGGCTTATGGGGAAATTTACAAGGGGTTCATAACCTGTGGGAAAATTCCAGCACCCTCTGGTGGCATGTAGCAGCCTTGATCCACCTAGATTTATCCTGACCTCCTCAACTTCAAGAGACTAAACGTGAAATGAGACTTAGATGCCCAATAAAAGTTAGCCATAGTAATGTTACTCACCATTGTTAGTGTAGTGGTGACTGGGCAGAGCATGAGTTCAGAAGATGGTTTTGAGGATGCAAGAATGATTCATTAATGTCATTTTTTTTTCTTTTGATCAATTACTACCTTGATAAAGAGAAGCTTGAGAGCAATTGTCTATTGTATTTTAACAAACTGAAAGTAATTTGTTTTCCTGTTACAAAACTGTTATGTTCCATGTCTATTAATAAACTGAATTTGGGGGCTCCTGGCTGGCTCAGTTGGAAGAACATGATTCTTGATCTCGGGATTATGAGTTCAAGCCCCATGCTGGGTGTAGAGATTATTAAAAAACCCAACTAAACTTAAAAAACTATACTGAATTTGGTAAGCAAATAAGTATATATGAATATATTGAAATTAGCATAATAATAATCAAAAAGAAGAAAATTTAAAAGTATAATTTTAATACCCAGCTATAATCATTGCAGTATCTTTTATATCTTTTTACTGTTGCTATATGTTTTTCTCAAAAACAAAAAATTTTATAATTTTAAATTATAATTTAAACTATAATTAAATTAATTATAATTATAAATTTATAATTATAAAGCAAGTCATAATTTGCTTCCTGCGTGAATAGTGTATTAGGAACATCTGGAACATCTTTCCATGTCAGTAAATGTGCATCTTCAGTCCACTGTTCTCAACCATTTTTTTTTACTCCAACATAATTGAGGGATTAACTACAGTCTTGATAGTGATATTCACTGTCAACTTTTTTTTAAGGGGTCAAGAAATAGGATGGAGAGGAAGGAACAAAGATGGCCAGTTATGTTAAAAAAAAAAAAGTCATGTGACAAATACTAATAATATGCTACATCACTTTTAATGATTGTGTAAATTATAACGTTTTAAAAACAAGTCCCCATATGTTGGTCATTTAGGTTATTTCTTATTTTTAACCATAATGTTTAATATTGATAAACATTTTTTAATGTTAGACTTCTCCCCACATCTAATTATTTCCTAAAAATACATTTCTAGATGTAGAATTACTTTACCAAAGAGCTTTTCCTGTATTAGTAGTACATGGACTCTAGGCCATTGACATATTTTTCTCATTAGTATTATACAAGTTGATATTATTGTTATAACAGTTTAAGAGATTGTCTGTGTTCTACCATTTAAGCCAAGAGGATTAAAAAAATCAATGCCAATTTGATGGTACAGAAATATTATCTTTGTTTCATTTACATTTTAAAACTAAATAATGAGGGGCGCCTGGGTGGCTCAGTGGGTTAAGCCGCTGCCTTCGGCTCAGGTCATGATCTCAGGGTCCTGGGATCGAGTCCCGCATCGGGCTCTCTGCTCAGCAGGGAGCCTGCTTCCCTCTCTCTCTCTCTGCCTGCCTCTCCATCTACTTGTGATTTCTCTCTGTCAAATAAATAAATAAATAAAATCTTAAAAAAAAAAAAAACTAAATAATGAAGTTGAACTTTTTTTTTTAAGATTTATTTATTTTATTTGAGAGAGAGAGAGAGACAGTAACAGCACGAGTAGGGGGAGGGGCAGAGGGAGAGAATCCCAATTTTACTCCCAGCTGAGAGCGGAGCCTCACATGGGGTGGGATCCCCCCACACATTAGATCATGACCTGAGCCAAAATCAAGGGTCAGATGCTCAACCAACTAAGCCCCCCAGGTTCCCCAACACTTTTATAATCTTAAGGACCATTTGAATTCCTTCTTTGTGTATGCACCTGTCTCTTGATATATATATTTATCTTACTGAATTAAATTATTACATTATTCTACTTGTATCTCATTTCTCCATGATATGGTATATACTTTTAATTTTATGTCACGTATTGACATAACAATTCTTGCAAGGTAAGGTTTCTCAACCCTTTATTTTTCACGCTTAGAAAAAGAAATTTTCTGAATAAAATTTCTAGATAAAATTTCCACTTTCATATTATGTAAGCAGTTCCTTAAACTGTAATTTAGCATTCATATGGCTTCATTTTTTTTAAAAAGATTTATTTATTTTGAGAGAGGGAGAGAGAAAACAGGTGAGTGAGGGGAGGGGCAGAGGAAGAGAGAGAATCTCCCCGTTGAGCATGGAGCCTTATGCGTAGCTCTGTCCCAGGACCCTGAGATCATGACCTGAGCCAAAATTGAGTTGGATGCTTAACCGACTGAGACACCCAAGTGCCCTTCATGTGGCTTCATTTTCAAAATTTATATCTTTAATACATTCATGTCTACTTTGGTGTCTTGCATAAGATACTCACTTTTTTTTTTTTTTAAACAAATTGCTATATAACGAACAGAATACCAACTCTTAAAATTCTATCTCCTAAAGAGAAAGAAAAAAAGGAAAAAGAGACATGGTGCCACCTGTGCCTTGCTTGCCTGGGGTAGACGATCAAACCAGATGCTACAGACTCTGGCTGGGGTGAACCTGGCCGGCCATTTGGTACAGGGCAGCATGGTCTCCCCTCCATGGCCATGAAGGGGGGAGCAGCAGTAGCAGGAAGCAGGACTTGGGTGACATCTGCTACCAGATCATGATCACCACCGAAGTGGTGAGGCACAAGCAAAGAAACATGTCCTGAACAATCACAGAATGAAACCCTCGCTCTTCAGCATCCTATGTGAGATTAGAGAAAACAGGTCTCAGCATCAGAGGAGCCCAGAAGGAGGGCCCCCGATTCCCAGCTCATGAGACTGGATGATACACTTTTGGCAGAAGGGGTTTCGGGTCCTGAGAAAGGTGGGGTATCAGCAGCAGCAGCAGCTGCAGGTGGTTCTTCTGATAACTGTGAACACGCAGGTTACAGAACCAGGCTGACCCAGATGTGACCAATCTATCACAGAGAACTGCAGAAATATGAACAAGTCAGCAGTCACTATTCTCATAATCTTGTCCAAACCCTCTATTGCTCTTCTATTAGATTGTGCTAACCACTTCTGTGAGGAGTAGGTATTAAAGCAAAGAGCAAAATAAGTAAGGTCAATGCAAAACTCTCCATTCCCCCAAAATAAATTTCTATCTCTACCAATGTTAATTGCCATCTTTTCATATGCTAAATTCTGAAGTCTGCTTCAGTTCTTTTTTTTTTTTTTTTTTTTAAGATTTTATTTATTCATGAGAGAGAGAGAGGGAGAGAGGGTGCATGCGGGAGCAGAAGCAGGGGAAGGGACAGAGGGAGGGGGAGAAGCAGGCTCCCCAAGGAGCATGGAGCACAATGTGGGGCTCCATCCCAGAACCCTGGGATCATGACCCGAGTTGAAGGCAGCCACTTTACTGATTGAGCTACCCAGGCCCTCTTACTTCACTTCTTTTTTGACTTCCAATTCTAGTCCATTAATTTGCCTCATTTTCTTTCTTTCTTTCTTTCTTTCTTGCTTGCTTGCTTGCTTGCTTTCTTGCTTTTCTTTTGCATTAGCATCATATTGTTCTATTTACTGTAGCTTTATTTTTAATTTTTAATTTTTTAAGATTTTGTTTATTTCTTTGACAAACAGAGATCACAAGTAGGCAGAGAGGCAGGCGGAGGGAGAGGAGGAAGCAGGCTCCCTGCTGAGCAGAGAGCCCGATGCAGGACTTGACCCAAGACCCTGGGATCATGACCTGAGCCCAAGGCAGAGGCTTTAATCCACTGAGCCACCCAGGTGCCATTTGCTATAGCTTTATAGAGTATCTATTATGGTCTGGTTGGGTAAGTTTCCTTTTGTTACTATTCTTTTTCCCAGAAATATTTTATTTTTTATTTTTTATTTTTTTCCTTTTTTTTTTTTTTTTAAAGATTTTATTTATTTATTTGTAAGAGAGAGAGAGAGAGTGAGAGCAAGCACAGGCAGACAGAGTGGAAGGCAGAGTCAGAGGGAGAAGCAGGCTCCCTGCGGAGCAAGGAGCCCGATGTGGGACTCGATCCCAGGACGCTGGGATCATGACCTGAGCCGAAGGCAGCTGCTTAACCAACTGAGCCACCCAGGCGTCCCTTCCCAGAAATATTTTAATCAATATATACATTTAATCTTTCAGGAAAAATTTAGAGTCTCTTTGCACATATCCCCCAATCTTATTGAAATGGCATTTTAGAAAAATTAATTTTAATTAATTTAGATCTTTACAATATTGAATCTTTTAGTTCAGGAATTGGTGTGTTCTCTACTTATTTTAGTCTGCTTTTATGTTCTGCAAGAAGATTCTATCAATTTTTTGATATTGTTCTTGTTATGCTTGTTTCTAGGTATTTTATATTATTGTTGCTGTTAGAAAACCCCCATTTTCCTTCCACATTATATTATCTTCATTATTCTTGTTGTATAGGAAAATTATTATTTTTTGTAATGTATTTTGTTACTTTAATAAGTTCTTGTTTGTTTTCTTTTGAGTTTTCCTGGTAGACAGTCATGGCATTTGCACATCAGCCCAGAAGAGTTTTCTTCTATTATGTCTTTGATTTTTACTCTTGTTTCATTGCTTTTACTCTTTCTTTAGGGATTTCTATTATATTAAAGCACGTTCTCAGTGTTTTTCTTTGCATTCTGAGGAGCTCTTAAGTTGATTTCAATTCCTGCACCAGTTAGGGTATTCCAGAGGTACAGAACAAACGGAATATATGTATAGATAGAGATTTATTGTAAGAAATTGGTTCATGTGATTATGGAGGCTGATAAGTCCTAAGATCTGTAGTTGGCAAGTTGGTGACCCCAGAGAGAGTCGATGGTGTGGTTTCAGCCAAAATACCAGCAGGCTTAAGATCCAGAAGAGCACTTTGAATCTGAAGGCAGAAAAGAACCCAAGTCCCAGCTTAAGACAGTCGGGCGAAGGGAGTTCCCTCTTACTCTTGGGACACTCAGTTTTAGGCTGTTATGGAAACTGGAACCTTTCCCATTACATTGTTGCTTTTCTAAGACCCCTCTGGCAGCTCCCAGTAGGAGTCTTAAATGAAGCAAATCTGGAGATATGTTTAAGACTTTGCCTTAACCTGGGGCTTTTCAATGTCATTCTGTATGTTTCTAGCTGACAGTTTTGGCTTAGCAGCTTGAGTGTTCGCAGTCTCCCTTTATTTCTTCCAGTTCCCTGAGAATCCTCTTGAGCTTTCCGTAGACTTGGAATTTTAGTATAAATAGAGTATGTCCAAGTATATGTATGAATCAGTGTGGAAGGCAGGGATTCAGTGAGAAGGGGACAGAGGAGAAAATAAAAACTCATTTTTAGCTTGCCATTGAGACTGACACCTTTTAGCTCCCCAGTCTACATGTCTTGGACACCCTCTCATATATTATCGGGCTTGGCATTTTGTGCTACTCTCTATCCTGGAGGAGTCCTTCTAGAAGGAGTTCTGGATAGGATCCAAAGTTAGTCATATCACTATAGCATCACAAATAGCATATAGTAACTGCAAAATGTTTTGACCTAGAGATACAAGAAATGCCATATTTTGTTTTATTTTTCTACATGAAATCAACCCTGGATTTAAACCCAACTAGCTATGATTGGTGAAGAATTCTAATGTTCATTTTTATTGGGGTTTTCTTCTGTATGGGATCATGCAAGGATCTCTGTAGTGATGTGTGTCTTGGGAAATGAAGGAAGGACTTGACCTTAAGTCCATGGTGGTCACCATCATTGGTGTACTTCCATTTGTTCCTACATGCTCCGGTTAAGACCTGCTCCTTTATGTCTGTCAGGCTTTGATTTTATACTTGTCTGTGGTGATGCCACCAAGATCCCTCCTTGCAGGCATGACCATGATGCTATGCAGTCTCCCAGTTCCTCTTTACTTACCCCTTACTTCCTCATACACACTCACATAACATCTCAAGTTCTAGAAATCTAACCCTCAGGAATAAGACAAGTCTCTCTTCCTCTTGTTGCACCAGTGTCCATCTGTCCTCCACTTAGAAAACTCTCTTAAATTATTGTCCTTCCCTGAAAGTAACAGAAACTAGCCCTCAAGAACATAGAGACCAGCTCCCTCTTGGGAGGGGAAGGGGAGAATAGACTTAATTTTTTTGGCTAATAAGTTCACAACAACATCCTACCCCCAAATTAAAAGCACAGTACCAATTTAACTTCTCAATAATTCATTGTATTCCAGAATTTCTATAGTCATTTAGGAGAAAAAGATGAGCAGTGAATTTTGAACACTTTGACCACAACCTACTATAAGAAATATACTTCTGTTCATATGAACAGACACTTCTCCAATGAAGACATACAAATGGCTATCAGACACATGAAAAAATGTTCATCATCACTAGCCATCAGGGAGATTCAAATTAAAACCACATTGAGATATCACCTTACACCAGTTAGAATGGCCAAAATTAGCAAGACAGGAAACAACATGTGTTGGAGGGGATATGGAGAAAGGGGAGCCCTCTTACACTGTTGGTGGGAATGCAAGTTGGTGCAGCCTCTTTGGAGAACAGTGTGGAGATTCCTCAAGAAATTAAAAATAGGACTTCCCTATGACCCTGCAATTGCACTCCTGGGTATTTACCCCAAAGATACAGATGTCATGAAAAGAAGGGCCATCTGTACCCCAATGTTTATAGCAGCAATGGCCATGGTCGCCAAACTGTGGAAAGAACCAAGATGCCCTTCAATGGATGAATGGATAAGGAAGATGTGGTCCATATACACTATGGAGTATTATGCCTCCATCAGAAAGGATGAATACCCAACTTTTATATCAACATGGACGGGACTGGAAGAGATTATGTTGAGTGAAATAAGTCAAGCAGAGACAGTCAATTATCATATGGTTTCACTTATTTGTGGAGCATAACAAATAGCATGGAGGACATGGGGAGTTAGAGAGGAGAAGGGAGTTGGGGGAAATTGGAAGGGGAGGTGAACCATGAGAGACTATGGACTCTGAAAAACAATCTGAGGGGTTTGAAGTGGCAGGGTGGGGTGGGAGGTCAGGGTACCAGGTGGTGGGTATTATAGAGGGCACGGATTGCATGGAGCACTGGGTGTGGTGCAAAAATAATGAATACTGTTATGCTGAAAATGAATTAAAGAAAAAGAAAAAAAAAGAAATAAAAAAGAAATATACTTCTGGCCACACTGGTCAAGAAAATAAGAGAAGACAAATGAGCAATATTAGGAATGAAGGAGGGGACATCATATTAATCCTGGAACACACATGTGTAAATGTGCCCCATGTGTGTGCCCACATATGTGATAAACTGACCAACTGTTACAAGTTTGAAAGGCTTGAAGACTAAAAGAGTTGAAGGAGTATTATATTGGAGTTGAAAGTTTAGGTTCTACTTATAGCTCTGGTAATAATTTTGAGCTCTTCTCTCAACTGCAATGGACCTCAGCTTTACTGTGTACAGAAGAGTAAATCAACCTGTACCAGAGGCCCTGAAGCCCCAAAGAGATCATGGACACAGAATCCTCATACAAATTATAATGTCCCGTTTACATATGAGATCGTTTTCCTTAGTTGTTATTATTAGTGAAGTTTGGTCAAATAGCTTTTGGTCAAATAGTGTGGAAAGCCTAGGCAGCCAATGTGCTTGAGATTAATATATTTTTTTCTTGACCATTAAAACAAAATCTGTCTGATGGGTTGGACAGAAAGAAAAACTATCATGTCAAGAGAGGTAGAAATTCAAGGATGTTTTCCCTCTGATGGGCTTCCAGTTGCATACTGAGCAAGAGTTTGATTTTTGCATCTGCATACTCCCAGGAGCAGAGCGGCAGAGCTTTTCACTTGCATAGTTGAGTAATAATTTGCAAATAAAAATGCTTTTCCCCATATGGTCGAGGAAGTCACAGTGAGATGAGGAGTGTTAGCACTCCCCTTTAATGGCTTAGCTTATTGCCATGAAATGGGTTATAGGGTGCTGTTGATGAACTTGTCCAGAGACACGACTGAAGCTTTGTAAAGAAGTAACTATATGTTTATAAGGAGCACAAGTTTTATAACTTTATAGTTTCATAGTCCAAAGCAATAGCAAAAGAGGACACAAGTCACCTAATGGGGATTATGGAGTGAAAGGTTTCAGACCAACCTCTCTTGTTCTGGTTTCCTCTCACTCTCTAGTTCACTGCTCCCTCAGCTCCTGGCTCCCTCAGCTCCAAGGTGACTGCACCTTCTGTGTTTCCCAGGGCTCATCATCACTCTCACCCCAGGTGGTGGAATGAGGAGAGGAAAGTACAGGTGGCAGAAAAACTCTGGCACCTTCCCCTTTGCTGTTTTACATATGTATGTGCCTATTATGAGCAGCCCCCCTGCCATTTGGGGAGGTCATTAAGGTGTTTACTTGGAATAAATCTGAAAAACCCCTGCCTGCTTGGTTATTATGATGCATCAGCTTTAATCAGAAGCAGCAAGGGCACACTACTGGCATCCCTTGAGAATAGCAGGTGTATTATCTTATGGGGTTTGCTGAGCACATTAGGAACGTCCTTTGGCAATGTGGTAGGTATAGCTCTGTAGTAGGAGAGAGAGCCCTACATCAAATCTTCTACAAACTGAGTAGTGTATGAGGAGTGGCTAGCAAACCTAGGTGCAGAAGTAAAAGGAGGAATGGATTGATTAAGATAATGTTATCAGAACATCACCTCAAGTTTCAAAATACCCTTTAGTTCCTCCCCAGAGTTATGTCACATTTAAGGATAAAGCTTTCTTGACTCACACTTCTGTAATGTTTTAGGGATTTTAAGGGCTTGGTGTAAGAATCTTCTTCTAGAACACCCTCATTCTTTCGTTTTAATACTCTAATCTCATGGGTATATTTTTGCACTATTACTTGAGCAGTATCCATGCGTCTATGCCATTTTGTCCCCACCATATTGGTTCCTTAGTCATGTGTGGCTTTGCAAGATGGGCTTCTGACAAGTCACAGCTTTCCACTGTGCAAAGCCTTCTGGAAGGTGTAGTTCTTTCCTCTGATGGCTATTTTCTACAGAATCTGCCCATGCACCTTTCATCCTTTTTCTCTTCAGATAGTTGGGGACAAGGAAGAATCTAAGGGGGCAAAAGAATTGGAGAAATATGGTAAAGTAATTTACATTTATAATTGTATCCTATAATTAAGTTATCACACTGCTGTTGATTGACCATTTGGCACATTGCCTAGACTCATTGGTTTTTTTTGTTTTGTTTTTTTTTTTTTGTTTTTTGGCTTATCTTCCTTTATTAGGAATATTTAGCCCCACCGAGTTTAGAAATTAGGAGATATAGTGAGCATAATATTGCAAATCTTGGTTATGATTTTTTTTTAGAAATTAATACTTCAAAGACAACTGGTGGCCAGTCTCATTTCTGAATATAGACACAAAATTTCTAAAAACATTATCAAATTGAATCTTGCAGCATCATGACCAAGTAAAATCTATGCCAGATAAATTGATTTCAAAAGGCAACATCCACTGTTACGCTGAAAATAAATAAAAAAAAATTAATAAAAAAAGGGCAACATCCATTTCTTTTTTCCCCTAAGTCATTTTACTTTATTGTGTAAGAACACTTAACGTGAGATCTACCTTCTTAGCAGATTTTTAACTGTAATGTTGGCAGTGTCCATTTCTGACTAAATCTCTTACAAAAATAGAAATAGAAGGACAAGTTATTTTTAGGACACACAAAAAATAATAACAAGGGAGGTTTTTCACGATTGGAAGGATGTATTATGAAGCTATAATGATTAAAACACTGTGTGCAGATTTGAGTATAGATCAACATAGATGAAGAAAATAGAGTAAAAAGTCCAGAAATGGACCAATGTCTTTATAAGAGTTGTTTATGTAGTAAAGAGGGCTTGTAATTGGTGGGTAAAGGATGGCTAATTCAATAAAATGTGTTGGAACCATTGGTGAAACATTTGTTAAAAATGAAGTTGGATCACTTATGTCATTCATACAATAAGCTTTAGAAGGAAAAAAATGTGAAAAGAAGAGTAAGAGGAAATAAGTAGAAGAAGCATAAGGAGGAGGAACTGGAGGAAAATAACATGGAAGTAGGAGAAAAAATCATTTTGGAGGTGAGGAAGGCTGAGTGGAGGGCTTTCCAGCAGCCTGCAGTGAGTACCTGGAATTGGGGGAAAACCCATGAGAAGACATATAACCTCCTTGAGGGAGACACGATCTTCAATATGGAGATTCCTTTATGATTCCCAGGGTGTTAAGAAAGTTTAGGTTCTGACGACTCCTCTTTCGACAACAGAGAATTACGTGTTTTTTGGTTGAAGGATAATATTGTAGCCATGAATGAGTTCAAACAGTATTGGGTGAAGATACAAAATGAGGTTAGGAGAACATCAAGGAAATCCAGTTTTATTTATTTTCCCATGGGATTTTCTTATAAAATGGATAGGCAGGTAACTTATATGAGTTTATTATGAGATCTTGTTTTGTCTACCTTTCTCTCACCATTCCTGTATTGACCAGCCCTGACAAGAGTAGTGTGGGCACTGCACCCTCCCCACCACCCCGCTTCTCAAGGTGTCTGTTATTAGCTCTGCACTCTTTCCTGCAGTTCTGGCTGCTGTCTGATTGTAGTCCAGAAGTCTCCTGATCTGAACCTGGGTTTCCCCGACAGACTTGGACTTGGTAGGTTCATGGCTCCCAACACTTCTGTGGCTCCAGAAGAACCCAACTCCCAACTGTGGTGCCACAATCTCAGGCTAATTGGTTGTGACCAAGCTGTCCTTCCCTGCCACCTCATTCCACCTCTATGCCTTGCACCATATTTTATGGTGGTGGTAAATTTCTAACATAAAGACAACTGGCACCTCACACTCACACAGTTGTGTGTCTTTAAAATGCTATGAGGGTGCTGATAATTTTTAGAAGATTTCAGGATCTATAATCAAACCTACTATCTTTGGTATCTCAGTAACATCCTTACTGTTACTTCACACCTGCCCCTCTGCTCCAAGCTTAAAAATCTAGGGACTTTGCACTAGTGATGTATAATTTTAGTACTTTCTGGTTTCATTTGCTTATACTTTTCAGATTTTTAAGAGATTTCATCCTTTTGAGTCTGATTCAGAGAGTGTTCTTGAGTTTGCTGTGGGACAGAGAAGGAATGGGAAGAGCCCCTTACTCTCAGAAGTCTTGTCCTACCATCTGGTTACAAACCCTGTTTCCCACTGTGGTGTGTATGAAAGGCCTTACTACGAGTGTAATTTGTGTCAGTCCACTGCCTCCCAACAGCACCCTCCAGCTTTGTTTGCTTAAATGAGAGTACGTTCAACCTGAAATGTTTTATTTCCAGCAAATGTGTAGTTGTGCTTCAGGCCACTCTGGAGTTTTGAAATTTCTCTGGGGATTTTAAGGAGATTTTTAGTTTCCTCGCAGACCAAGTCATCTTCTAATAAGCTCAGTTGTTGCTTTCCCCACCTGCCTGAGAACTTAAAATGCAATAGTTTGGAAAATACCACCCATCTATGGGGTTTTGTTAGACGGCAGTCTCTGAGAGGCTGCTGGTTTGGTGGCAGCGGCACCATCTTGAGGGACAGTGATTCATCAGCATCATTGTTACAGTGGTGTATAGATTGAGTGGCATCTCTCCCTTTAAATTAGGCAGAGAGAGATGGAAAGGGTGGAAAGGGGAAGAGATGATGATGGAAAGGGCCAGTAGAGTGGGACTTGGGGGCCAAGCATGTAGCTGTCATCTTCTTTTGGTCAACCAAGGGAAAGACCCACTCTTTCTCAGGTGTCATGGTTTCTTCACACAAGGCAGCAGGATTTTGTAATGAAAACAGTGGTGATATATGTATCATCCCATGTGCTAAGCATTGTCCTAAACTCTGGATAATAGATTTCATTTAGTAGGAAGTTCCTGGGCTTTGAAGATAAACACACCTGGATTTATCATTTGTGTGTTGTAGTCCTGGGTAAGCTACTTTTCTAAACCTCAGTTTCTTTAGATATAACCTGACCCTGAGGGTAGTGAGAGAAGCTGCTGTAACAATGGCCCATGACAGTCCCTTCATGGCAATTTTGTTTTATGATCCTTCATCGATTTCTCTTGACTTGGGTTTGGCACAGCTTGTCTCAGCCCCAAACATGGCCTCTTTGTGCACTTAAAAATTACACTTCCCTTCTTTACACCTGATCTAAACATACTACTCTCCTTTCATGTAATGGTTTAGGGATTCTGTTTGGCTGTCCCCCCATCATGTGCACATTCACATGCCTGTCTTAAAATGCAGAGCCTTACAGAGGGCAATGATCATCTCTCTGCCACTTCCTCTCTGCAGGGCCAGGCTATGGCCAGGCAGAGTTCAGTGGTTAATGAATATACTTTGACAATTCTCTCAAAGCTTAATGGAAGTAGTGAGTGAAAATGCAGGCATACTTTCCCAGTTGGAACTGCTCTCTGGTGGTTGCCTCAAGAATTGTGCTGAGCAATGCACAGGTATAGAATTATGAAATCAGTTTGTTGTGCACCAGAAACTACTATAACATTGTATGTCAACTATACTTTAAACAACAACAACAACAACAGTATAATCTGCGCCCCCCCCCCCAAAAGCCAATTGAGGCATATGTATGAATATATTGGGAAGAACATGTGTTCCCATGGTGGTGAATTTACATTCTTGGTATTTATTTATTTAGAATGTTGCATGTACCAGGCATTGTTCTAGGCACTGGGCATATAGCAGTGAACAAAACAGACAAAAATCCCTGGTCATGTTTGGCTCATATTATACCCCTATAGCTAGGAGTAAGTAAGTAACACATAGAGTGTGTCACAGGAAGATGAGCTATAGAAGAGTCATGTCAGGAAAGGGAATGGGTGGAGAGTGCTGGAGTGAAGTGAGGGGTTCTAATTTCAATTAAGGCCTCTCTGAGAAGGCAACTTTGAGCAGAGTCCTGAAGAGGTGAGGAAGTGAGTCCTACAGATACCTAAGAGAGAATTTTAGGCCAAGGGAAGGGCAACTGCAAAGTCCTAAAAGAGCGAGTTGGTTGAGGAACATCAAGGAGGATGAAGGGGTAGAGCAGAGGGGAGGGGATGGCACATGCGGTCAGATGTGGGACCTTTGTAGGCCACTGTAAGACTTCACCTTTTACTCAGTGAAAGATGCGGGCCACAGGATGGTTTTGAGCTTGGGAAAGTCATGATTGAACTTCTATTCTAAAAGGATCACTTTGACACCTCTTCTGAAGAGAGACTGAGGAGGGATAAAAGCAGAAGCAGGGAAACTAGAGAAGACTGATCATTAGAGTCAGGGTGAGAATGGGTGTATAGAGGCAGTGGAGGTGTAGGATGTGGTCAAGTTCTGGGTATATTTTCAAGGTAGAGCTAAAGAGATCTATGTATGTTCAGTGAGAGAAAGCAGGGATGTCAAAATGGGAAAGGGCAAGTAGAAACAGTGGCCTGTGGCTCCAGAAGGCAGAAGTAGGGACAAAGAATATGATAGAGGAGCTGGTTTCAGCTCAGGAATTAAAGAAGCAACAACCCAAACCTTACATTCAAAGCTGTCCAGTGAAGAAATGGGCTGCCCTTATGCTGGTGAAGCCTTGGTGCCTAAGGGAGTCCCAGCCAAGGCCTGCCATCCTAAAGGGATACTTGTGCATGGGAGGAGGGGTCAGCAAGCTCCTTCTGTGAAGTGTCAGATGGGAAATATTTTAGGCCTTCTGGGCCATGCAGTTTCCATACAACTACTCCGTTCCACCAGTGTAGCATGAAAGCCATCATAGATAGTACCTGCGACTGGGTTCCAAAAAAAATCTTAGTTACAAAAATAAGTAGTGGGCTGGATTTAACCCATGGCTGTAGTTTGCTTGTCCTTGGACTAGAGGGTCACCAGAGTTCCCTTTCACCTCTACAATTCTGTTATTCCCTAAAATTAAAAAAAAAAAATCGTCTTCATTTCAGGCGTATCTAAGTATAGACATTCAAGGTCCAAGCTCAGAAAGTATACATTTCATTTTGGGTTTATTAACAAACTCTGTTGACCAAGGTGAGCTCTTTGTTTCAACTTGACAATGCATTATTTTAAAAATATTCATAGTTCCATAAGAAATAGAAGCTCATGCTATAAAAATCAGAAGATACCTCAGAAGACTTCTTCATTCTAAGAAGAAAAGACAAATCACTTTTTATCTCACCAAACAGAGACAGCCGTGGTTAAGATTTACTGAATAGTAAGATACCGCATCTATACTATGCACCCTTCCAGACTTCTTCATTTAGGGCAGTGGCTCTCAACTGGGAACATTTTTGATCACCCCTACCCTCAGCTGCATTGGTAGTATCTGGAGACATTTTGAGTGGTTCCAACTCGGGGGTAGTAGCTATTTACACCGAGTGGGTAGAAGCTGAGGGCGTTGTTAAACATTCCTACAGTGCACAGCCTAGTCCCCACAACCATCATCTGGTCCAAAATGTTGATAGTACTGAGGCTGTGAAAGTTTATTTTTTTAAATTTATGTATAGTTGACGCAGTAATTCAACATTTCCATACGTTAAGTTGTGCTCACAAACGTAGCTCCCATCTGTCACCGTCAACACTATTACAATACCGTTGAGTATATTCTCTATGCTGTGACTTATTTCCATGAGTTATTCATTCCGTAACTGGAAGCCTGTATCTCCCATGCCCCTACACCCATTTTACCCATCCCCCACACTCCTTCCTTCTGACAACCACCAATTTGTTCTATTTCTAGGTCCAGTTTTGCTTTATGTTTGTTTGTTAATTCATTTGTTTTATAACTGTACTTATATTAAAAAAGAAAAATGGAATCAAAAGTATATACTATTTTGTCATATGTTCTCTGGCAAAGCAATAAGCC
The DNA here is from genome assembly GCF_030435805.1 of Mustela lutreola. Lineage (NCBI taxonomy): Eukaryota > Metazoa > Chordata > Mammalia > Carnivora > Mustelidae > Mustela > Mustela lutreola. The sequence continues at coordinate 157,888,724 of NC_081293.1, read as the reverse complement.
TCTATCCATCTGTCCATGTATCTAAACTCTCTGTTGTTATTAAAGCCTATGTTATCCTTTTCTTCATGTGGATGTATTTTGATTTTAAAAATCTCTTCCTTATTTTCAAATATTTAGATTATTTCCAGTTTTTTGTTTTTGCTTTTGTGATCACAAACAACAGTATGAAGAGAATGCTTGTACATAAATGTAGATGCATTTGGTAAATTTGTACCCCAATGACACATTGTGCCTACAATAGAGTGGGTACTTGATAAGTGTACCCCAAGGCTGAGCTTCCATGTCTCACTAATTCTTTTGCTCCAACAGTATTTGTGGCCAATTCCCTACATGTTCCTTTGGCCAAGGGGCCTTATTTTACCTCAAGTCCTGTAACATGGACCAGATGAATCAGAATATATGTGTGCCAGGCGTAAGGCTGAACTGAAGAGAAGGCACAAACATTGGAACGGAAGCGTATGGTAGCCGGTGGATTGCATTGAATGACTCAGATTCCATAAATTCTCCATGCTCTGGCACAAACCATAGGCCTGGTGCTGTGGGCATGGGTTGGTATCTGACAGAGGGGCCAGAGGGGCTGGAGGGGACCAGGGTTGATATCTGACAATGTGGGATGCAGAAAGAAACCATGGCTAGATTTTCTAAATTAGGAACATTTATCTATTCATCTTATATGCTAATTAGCACAAGGAGGGAGCAAGTTGATATAGGTCTGGAGCCAAATGTTGACCTTTGTCATGGTATTAGGAATATTGTTGGCACAATAAACGCTTAGGAAAGGATTGGGGCTGAGGATCTTGATTTTCTATAATTTTCTTCTGGAATCATGACCTGGACAAACCCTTTGAAACTTCAATATCTTTTGGATTGATCCTTTGATTTTATTTTTAACCTTTCCTATTTTTGTTTATTTATTTTTTTCTTTTTTACTATACTCTGTAGAAGAGTCTTTCAGCCTCTATTATGACACATTAATTTAATATTTAATTACTTTTATTGTACCTCTAATTTCCAAGAGTTATTTCTTATTTCCAGTTATTTCTTATTTCCTTATCTCACTGAAGGTAAATGTAATCTTTTTTTTTTTGCAGACAACATGTAGTCAGGTTTTTGTGTTTTATTCGTTACAATAGTCTCTGTCTTTGAATTGCTGTACTTGCCCCATTCACATTTATTTATTTATATATTTTTAAAGATTTTATTTATTTATTTGACACAGAGAGAGAGATCACAAGTAGCAGATGAAGAGAGAAGGGAACAGGCTGCCTGCTGAGCAGAGAGCCGGATGCGGGACTTGATCCCAGGACCCTAGGATCACGACCTGAGCCAAAGGCAGAGGCTTTAACCCACTGAGCCACCCAGGCACCCACCCCATTCACATTTAAAGTAATTATTGCTATAGTTGGATTAATATCTATCTTACTTATAACTTTTTTCTCTTCTTGTCCTTATTTCTTGTTTTTTTTTTTTGTCTTCTAATTTTTTACCTTCTCCAGTTTTAAATGAGCATTTTATATAATTGCATTTCCTCTTGTCTCAGTGTATCAACTTTATTTCTTTCAAAATTTTTTGTTAATGGTTGCTCTAGAGTTTGTAATATGCATTTGCAATTAATTCAAGTCCAGTTTTAAATGACACTGCGCTCATCACAGGTAGTGCAGGCACCTTATAACAAAGAATTCCCAATTCTTTCCTCCCATTCTTTATAACATCACTGTCATTTATTTTACTTAGCCATAAGCTATAATTATCAAGTACATGATTACCATTATTACTTTGTACAAATTGTTATCTGCTAAATAAATTAAAAATAAGAAAAAGTATTTTATTTTAGCTCCATTTATTCCTTCTCCACTCTATTAGTTTTTAACTTATATACATCCAGGTTTCTGACCTATGTCATTTTTCTTCTTTCTGAAGAATGTCTGAACATTTCTTACATGGTAGGTCTATTGGTGACAAATTCTCTCAATTATCATTTGTCTCAGGAAGTGTATTTCTCCTTTATTTTTGAAGAATAATGTTGCTGGATATAGAATTCTATGTTGCTTTTTTCATTTAGCACTTTAAATGTTTCACTCCAATTCTTGCTTTACCTGGTCTCTGAAGAGAAGTCCAGTGTACTTCTCTTTTGTTGTTTTTCTGTAGGTAGGTGACATACCCCTCCCTTTGTTTCTTTCAAGATTTCCTCTTTGTCTTTGATTTCCTGAGTTTGATTATGATAAGTGTAGATTTTGGGTATTTATACTATTAAGTGTTTTTTGAGCTTCCTGGATCTGTGGTTCGGTGTTTATTGTTAATTTTGGAAAATTTTCAACCATTATTACTTCACATATCTTTTGTTTCTTTCTTTTCTTTCTGATATTTTCCTTATGTATATGTTAGACCCTTTCCATTTGTCCTATAGTTCTTTGATATTCTGTTCTCTTTCTTTCTTTTTTCTCTTTGCATTTAAGTTTTGGAAATATCTATTGACAGACATACAGTAAAGATCATTATTTTGTCTCTTCAGACTGTTTTGTCATTTGTATGGCTTATAATTTTTTTGTTAAAAACCATATTATGTATCAGGTAAAGGGAATGGAGGTAGATAGGCCTAATTTCTCTAAGAATTCGATTATGTTTACTGTAGCTGTGGTGTCAGACGTGAAAATTTTCTCTCCTGTGCTTTTGTCTCTTGTCCTTGGGTTCTCCTGGAGGTTCCATAAATGGAATCTGAGGCTTGTATTACTTTTAGCTGTAATCCCGTTTCATTACAAAGAAGCCCTACTGATGTGGTGTGTGGGGGGGGTGATAATTTTTTTTAATTTAAAAATTTAATCTTACAAAATCTCTTTTTCCTCTCAGACTTTCCCCTCTCATACCTTGTCTTTTACATTAGACACTTCCTTCAGATTCTGATGCTATATTATTGGCTGTCTGTATTTAAGAGAAGGGCACTAAAATGCCACTTAAAAGCTCTGTGTATGGGTGGGGAGGGAGTGATAGGATGGTGATTCTAGATTGTGGACTTTACCGTGATTCGTTGAATTGTTTGGGGGGAGAATCTGTGATATCAGTGTATTTCTTTTTTCTTTTCTTTTCTTTTTCCTTGTCCTTTTCATTCCCTTTCCTTTCCTTTCTTTTCTTGGGCTAGTGCAGATTGCACAGAGGAGAATTTTTGTAAAAAATTTTCAGTTTCCCTGAGGGTTGCTGAAGGGGAAGGAGTGGGAGGGATGGAGTGGCTGGATGATCGACATTGGTAAGGGTATGTGTTATGGTAAGTGCTGTGAATTATGTAAGACTGATGAGTCACAGACCTGTACCCCTGAAACAAGTAATACATTATATGTTAATACAAAAAGAAATAAACATTAAATATCAATGGAAATGACTCTAATAAAAAATCCTAACAGCAAAAAATTTTTTTTTCAGTTTTCTTTAGACCACATTTGCATTTCTCTTTCCTTCATCCTCTCAGTATACGACATTATTGTTTTTCTTGATCACCACTATGCAGTGGCTTTATTTTATCTTGATATGGGACCCAAGAAACAGGAAATCCAATTTAGGAAAGAAGTCAAGTTGAGCTGTGGGGGTAGCATATCCTGTATAGCTGCCTGAGAAAAAGAATACATTTTTTAAACCTTGTATGTCTTAAAATGTCTTTATTCTATTCTTATGCTTGTTTGAAATTTTAGCTATGCTTAGTTTTAGGTTGAGGAAGATTTTTTTTCCAAAACAATTAAGTCATTGTTTTATTGCCTCTAAGTTCTTGGGTTATAATTGAAAGCTGCGTGCTCCCTAATTCCAGTTCTTTTAATGTGAACTGTGACCTTACCCTCTGCCTGAAGTTTTTAGTATATTTTCTTTAGCCCTGGCATTCTGATATTTTATGATGGTATGCCTTGATATACATCTTATTTCTCATCATGTTGCTCACTTTGAGGACCCTCTTAATCTAGGAACTTGTGTCTAGTTCTGGGAAATACTACTCTATATTCCTCTGGTAATTTCTTTCCATTATTCTCTTCCCTTGATCTGGAAACATTTGTAGTCAGATGTTAGATATTCTAGATTGTTCTCTTATTTTTAAAGATCTTTTCTATGATTTTCCATGTCTTTGTCTTTTTGTTTTACTTTATATAAGATTTTTACAACCATACCTTTTATCCTTTGTGTGGAATCTTTTAATTTTTTCTAATATATATATATTTGCTTTTAATAGCTATTTTTGACTTTTATCATGTTAAATAATTCTCTTAAATACATGACAAACATTGTCTGTCCATTCATATTTACGAGCACTGAAAGCTAATAGCCAGCCCTCTCTATGCGATTGGACTTTAAACCTCTTGAGATTTACTGTTGGGTCATTGGCCAGCTTTCTGGCTGGTCCCTTTGGGGAATTCCATGTTAGTATCTAGGATATTTTCTCTGGAAAATATCTCTGGATATTTTATCTTCTTGTTTCTCAAGAGTCTTCCAGCCTCCTGCTTGAGCAGGAATGGGTGGGAGATATCTCTCTGACTGCCAGCACCCTGGGAATAGAAAACAGGCTAAGACCCTCAGCTCCATATTCATCCAGACGTTCCACTGAACTTGACTGCTCAGGTTTTGGGTTTTTAGGATTCTGCAGGATGAATCACCTTGCCCCTCTTGTGGAGGGGTACAAGTATTTTGATTGTGGTATGCTCTGTTAGCATAGTCACACTGTACCCCTTGCCCTTTCCTGCTTCCAGATAATCTATTGGAATCTTTTGCCCTCCTTTGTCTCCTTCACATTCTTTTTGTCCATTTTTATGCTTATGGGTGGAGTATTGGGTGGGAGAATCAAGCTAATAAAACCTGAATATAATTGATTATATTAAACCAGTATCCCCTGGACTTGTATTTTAGTCCAAGCAACTCTCTCAATCTGTAAGTGGCAACTGAGTTTTACCTGGCCTAGGCAGGAACTTCTCCCTTATTGAAAGGGACATGATTTTATATGGGTGGTCATGGGCTCCTCAACACTGGGGAAAACCCTACAATCCTGACTTCTCTATGTGAAGCAATCCCACGGAGGCCAAGGGAGGCTGAAAGGGCTCCATGGATACATGTTCTGCGTGAAGAATGTCTATAGTAAACCAGCTTCTCCAGGGCCTGCCTTTGGTAGCAGGTGAAGGGCCCATGCCTCTGGCAGCAATCTCCAAGAGACCACACCAAAACCACAATTGTTATACAGTAGTCACCTCAAAAGTCACTCTTTGCCCCTGTGTCTCCCTGTTGCTAGCATGTTATGCTGTAGAAGCAGTTGTCACTCTAGACCTCTCAGGAATGGGTCCAGTTTTTCCCAAACTGTTGCCTCCTACCAGAAGGAAAGGGAAGGAGGGGAAGGAGTTGACATTGACTGAGGTAGGCAGCATGCCAGCTGCTTTATATAGGCTTGCTAACCTCATTCTTGTATAACAACCCTTTCAGAATAATATTATTACCCTCATTTTGTAGAAGGGGAAGCTGAGATTCAGGGAAGTTAAATAGCTTACCCAAGGACATGGTGGCTAAGTGGCAGAATGGATATTTGAACCCAAGTTTGTCAAGCTCAAAAACTAGTAGACCTTCAGTAGACTACTGTGGAGGAGGATAATGAAGGGGCCTCTGTTCCAGGAAAGCCAAAAGGAATCCTGCTCTACGTTTAGAGGATGGGCTCAGTCAATGTGGTCTTAGTGAACAAATACAATGGAAGGGTTCCCTTTTTCTTATTATTTAAGAGCCTTAAGAATACCTGGTATTATAGATCATTGTTTAGAAGAATCCAGAAACTTAGATACCCAACCAACTTTGAGTTGCCTTTGACCAAGAAATATATCTTGAAGATCTGACCAAATTTTTATCATTATTTTCAAGTAATTCTCTCTGTGGGGAATCCATTGTAAGAATAACTTTGTTGGTTGATGTCACATTCATATGCTTGAAAAGCAGGTTGACCTTCTTTTGAGACAGTTTTTGAAAGGACATTTTAAAAAGTAACAGGGAAAAAAGCAACTTATATTCAGGAGCAAGAGAATTTGGATGTGGACCTCCTTATTTTCCAGCACAATGGTTTAATGTTGAGCCTGGGATCCCAGTGTAGGAAGTGATATCAAGTGTGACCAAAACATTCAGTTGTTCCTGTGTATTGTGCCAGGTGGACATAACATTAGTAAGAACAAGATAATGTTGAATCATATCAACCACTTCTTAAGGGTTTAAATTAGTTCGTGTTTGTCTAATTCTTTTTCTCCAGCACATTTGTTCAAGTATTGGAGAGAACCTAGGTACATCAGATCTGGCTTAGGTTGGACTGTAGGTTGGGAGTAAGTTGTTCAGCAAAGAGAAGATCAGGAGCAGGATAACAAGTGTGCGTGTACATGTGTTTGTGTATGCATGGGTGATCATTTCAGGCATTGTGTTGGATACTGTTTGGTGTTTTGGGATCACCTTTCTTATTCTGGCAAGTAGGTGGGCATGGATAGATCAGTCTAGATTAAAAGGGAAGGTTAATGTTTGACTCTCTAAGGCATTATGTACTGCTTAAGGCAGGACTGAAGTCTTTACATGGCTTTCTGAAAAATTCAAATAAAACATTGTCTTCACTTTTTCCTGAATTTAGTAGATATTGGCATTTGGGCATGAGTATGTAATTTAGGTGATAGTAGGTTCATATGTTACCAGGCAGGAATTTAATTTATGGCATTGGGATGACTAATGGGAGCAACCAGAACTATGTATTTATTTTCCCATCAAGCAGTGAATTTATACCACTGATTTCCTCAAACAAAAAGTTCTCTAGGAATGCCATATTAAAACATTCTGAAGTTCGATGGGACATAGAAATGTTGCCTCCCTCCTTTCATTTCTTTCTTCCTTTTGTTCTGTCCACCTTAGCTGAGAAATGGCCATGTTCCATGTGCTGTGCTAGGTACCTGGGAGTGGAGTGGGGTCTGAGGGGCTGTTCCGTGGCATAAACTGACATGCCAAGGAGACAGTCATATTTTTAAAAAGTGCATTGTGAGTACAACTGACAGTGGGAGGTGGAAATAGGGATGCACCATGTTAACTAGACTTATGGTGGTCATCATCTTATATTACCTGCAAATATCAAATCACTGTGTTGTACACCTAAAACTGATACAATGTTATATGTTGATTATATATTTCAATTATAAAGCAAAGCAAAATGGAGAAAGAAACAGCAACACAAACCCTGAGCAAACAAACAATGACGATTCAGGAGGTAGCACAACTGGTGTGATGGTCATGGTGATGATGATGAAGGATGGAGGCATGAGATGGTGAAGGGCTGAGAAGAGCTCAGTGGAGGAGTGCGAGTGAGCCGGCCAGGTCAAAGGAAGACTCAGAGTGAACCAGGGGAAAATGTACCCATGTCAAGGTAGGTGTGAGGGGAGGGTAGGCAGAGCAGGGTTCTCTAGCCTGTGGAGAGAGCATCCTCAGAGGCACGGTGGATGGTCTACTTGAGAATAAGCAGAGAGTCATGGAAGAGGAGGAGACTGAAGCAGCAGGCTTGTGGGGCCTTGAATGCATGTTCAGGACTCAGATGGGATTTTGCAGACAAGAGGGACCTTGCAGAGGTTTGGTGGTTTTGTCTTTTTAATCAGTCAATTTAGTGTTTTTCTAATCATATAATATATACAGATTTATATAAAACATGCGGAAGTTTTCACAATTTATAGAACGTTAGAGTTAAAAAGGATCCAAAGTATTACTTCACCTTTTTCTTTTAGATGACAGTATTAACACTGTAGAGGTGAAACACACATGAACAGCATGCAGAGGTTTAGGGGAAGCAAAATTGGATGTAGTCCAGGGTTCCTTATAAGGCCACAGATGATGTTTCCTCCCTTTGGGTACTTTCTTCTTCTTGAAATCAAGTAATCTATGTATAACTCTTTTTCTTTAAAGACTTAAACACTTTTTGGGTCTGGCTTATGTAATATATTTTATCTCACTCTTTTTATATTTATGTAAAAATATTTGAAAAGCGATTTTTTTTTGTTGGTTTTATCCTTTCTGTGTATTCTCCAAGAGCAATTATTGCTGCTATAGCCAATTTTCCAAATAATTAAATGTTTCTTTCTCTCTTTATGGTTCTTGGGGCGCCTGGGTGGCTTAGTGGGTTAAGCCTCTGCCTTTGGCTTGGGTCATGATCTCAGGGTCCTGGCATCAAGCCCCGTATCAGGCTCTCCACTCAGCTGGGAACCTGTTTCCCCTTTCCTCTCTGCCTGCCTCTCTGCCTACTTGTGATCTGTCTGTCAAATAAATAAATAAAATCTCTCTCTTTATTGTTCTAATGTAGTAGAGCATATACAATATAATATTTATCATTTAAACTCTTCTAGAGTGTCGAAGTCTGTGGTATTAAGTCATGCACATTGTTGTGTAACTATCACTACTGTGCATCTCCATGTACATTTTCATCTGGTTCTAAATTTTCATCCTCTTAAGCTGAAACTCAAAACTTCTCTCAGCCCCTGGCCTTACACTATCTCTATGAATCCCCCATATTTTTAATGAAAATTTTAAAATATGCAGTTAAGGTGATAGAATTGTATAGAGAACATAATATATGGACCACCTTCTCTCTGTAGTTAACAATTGCTATATTTGCATTTCCACAGATCTGTCCACTTATTTCTCTGTCATTTATCAGTCCCTGTTATTTTTTCCCCTATGTTTTTGATACATTCCAAAGTAAGTTGTAGACACCAGTATCTTTTCCCCTAAATACTGCAACATGTTTGTCTTACCAAGAGTTCAATATTTGTTTACAGCCATAAGTAGATATTTTATTTTATTTATTTTTTTATAAATTATTTATTTATTTTCAGAAAAACAGTATTCATTATTTTTTTTCACCACACCCAGTGCTCCATGCAATCCGTGCCCTCTATAATACCCACCACCTGGTACCCCAACCTCCCACCCCCCTGCCACTTCAAACCCCTCAGATTGTTTTTCAGAGTCCATAGTCTCTCATGGTTCACCTCCCCTTCCAATTTCTCCCAACTCCATTCTCCTCTCTAACACCCCCTGTCCTCCATGCTATTTGTTATGCTCCACAAATAAGTGAGACCATATGATAATGGACTCTCTCTGTTTGACTTATTTCACTCAGCATAATCTCTTCCTGTCCCGTCCATGTTGCTATAAAAGTTGGGTATTCGTCCTTTCTGATGGAGGCATAATACTTCATAATGTATATGGACCACATCTTCCTTATCCATTCGTCTGTTGAAGGGCATCTTGGTTCTTTCCATAGTTTGGCGACCGTGGCCATTGCTGCTATAAACATTGGGGTACAGATGGCCCTTCTTTTCACAACATCTGTATCTTTGGGGTAAATACCCAGGAGTGCAATTGCAGGGTCATAGGGAAGTCCTATTTTTAATTTCTTGAGGAATCTCCACACTGTTCTCCAAAGAGGCTGCACCAACTTGCATTCCCACCAACAGTGTAAGAGGGTTCCCCTTTCTCCACATCCTCTCCAACACATGTTGTTTCCTGTTTTGTTAATTTTGGCCATTCTAACTGGTGTAAGGTGATATCTCAATGTGGTTTTAATTTGAATCTCCCTGAGGGCTAGTGATGAACATTTTTTCATGTGTCTGATAGCCATTTGTATGTCTTGATTGGAGAAGTGTCTGTTCATATCTTCTGCCCATTTTTTGATATGTTTGCCTGTTTCATGTGTGTTGAGTTTGAGGAGTTCATTATAGATCCTGGATATCAACCTTTTGTCTGTACTGTCATTTGCAAATATCTTCTCCCATTCCATGGGTTGCCTCTTTGTTTTGTTGACTGTTTCCTTTGCTGTGCAGAAGCTTTTGATTTTGATGAAGTCCCATAAGTTTATTTTCGCTTTTGTTTCCTTTGCCTTTGGAGACATATCTTGAAAGAAGTTGCTGTGGCTGATATCGAAGAGATTACTGCCCTATGTTCTCCTCTAGGATTCTGATGGATTCCTGTCTCACGTTGAGGTCTTTTATCCATTTTGAGTTTATCTTTGTGTATGGTGTAAGAGAGTGGTCGAGTTTCATTCTTCTACTTATAACTGTCCAGTTTTCCCAGCACCATTTATTGAAGAGACTGTCTTTTTTCCACTGTATATTTTTTCCCTTTTTTGTCGAAGATTAATTGACCATAGAGTTGAGGGTCCATAGCTGGGTTCTCTACTCTGTTCCACTGGTCTACGTGTCTGTTTTTATGCCAGTACCATGCCGTCTTGGTGATCACAGCTTTGTAGTAAAGCTTAAAATCAGGTAACGTGATGCCCCCCATTTTATTTTTGTTTTTCAACATTTCCTTAGCGATTCAGGGTCTCTTCTGATTCCATACAAATTTTTGGATTATTTGTTCCAGCTCTTTGAAGAATACCGGTGGAATTTTGATTGGAATGGCATTAAAAGTATAGATTGCTCTAGGCAGTATAAACATTTTAACAATGTTTATTCTTCCAATCCAAGAGCATGGAATGGTCTTCCATCTTTTTGTGTCTTCTTCAATTTCTTTCATGAATGTTCTGTAGTTCCTTGAGTACAGATCCTTTACCTCTTTTGTTAGGTTTATTCCCAGGTATCTTATGGTTCTTGGTGCTATAATAAATGCAATCGATTCTCTAATTTCCCTTTCTGTATTTTCATTGTTAGTGTATAAGAAAGCCACTGATTCCTGCACTTGACTTTGTATCCTTCCATGTTGCTGAATTGCTGTATGAGTTCTAGTAGTTTGGGGGTGGAGTCTTTTGGGTTTTCCATATGAAGAATCATGTCATCTGTGAAGAGAGAGAGTTTGACTTCTTCATTGCCAATTTGGATACCTTTTATTTCTCTTTGTTGTCTGATTGCTGTTGCTAGGACTTCTAATACTATGTTGAACAAGAGTGGTGAAAGTGGGCATCCTTGTCTTGTTCCTGATCTCAACGGGAAGGCTGCAAACTTTTTCCCATTGAGGATGATATTTGCTGTGGGTCTTTCATAAAGTTCAGAAGGTACTCAAACACCTGGAAGCTAAAGACCACCTTGCTTAAGAATGCTTGGATCAACCAGGAGATCAAAGAAGAACTGAAACAATTCATGGAAACCAATGAGAATGAAGACACTTCTGTCCAAAACCTATGGGATACAGCAAAGGTGGTCCGAAGGGGGAAATATATAGCCATCCAAGCCTCCCTCAAAAAAATTGAAAAATCCAGAATACACCAGCTGTCTCTACACCTTAAAGAACTGGAGAATCAACAAGAAATCAAACCAACTCCACACATAAGAAGGGAAATCATCAAGATTGGAGCTGAGATCAATGAGTTAGAAACCAGAGGTACAGTAGAACGTATCAATGAAACTAGAAGCTGGTTTTTTGAAAGAATCAATAAGATCAATAAACCATTGGCCACACTAATCCAATAGAAAAGAGAGAAAGCCCAAATTCATAAAATTATGAGTGAAAAGAGAGAGATCACAACTAACACCAAGGAAGTAGAAACAATCATCAGAAGTTATTATCAACAGTTAGTTATATGTCAATAAGCTTAGCAACCTAGATGAAATGGATGCATTCCTGGAAAACTATAAACTACCAAAATTGAACCAGGAAGAAATCGACAACCTGAATCGACCGATATCTAATAACGAGATTGAAGCAGTGATCAAAAACCTCCCAAAAAACAAGAGCCCAGGACCTGACGGATTCCCTGGGGAATTCTACCAAACTTTCAAAGAAGAAATAACACCTATTCTCCTGAAGCTGTTTCAAAAAATTGAAGCAGAAGGAAAACTTCCAGACTCTTTCTATGAAGCCAGCATTACCCTGATCCCCAAACCAGGCAAAGACCCTACCAAAAAGGAGAATTTCAGACCAATATCACTGATGAATATGGATGCTAAGATTCTCAACAAGATCCTAGCCAACGGGATCCAACAGCACATTGAAAAGATTATCCACCATGAGCAGGTGGGATTCATCCCTGGGCTACAAGGATGGTTCAACATTCACAAATCAATCAATGTGATACAACAAATTAATATGAGAAGAGAGAAGAACCACATGGTCCTCTCAATTGATGCAGAAAAAGCATTTGACAAAATCCAGCATCCGTTCCTGATTAAAACGCTTCAAAGTATAGGGATAGAGCGAACATTCCTGAACCTCATCAAATCTATCTATAAGTAGATATTTTAAATCTTAACACCAGGGACCAACTTCTTCAGGTAATTCAGTGTTTTAGAAAAAGAACTCGAGGCCCTTGTGCTAGGGGAGATAAATGGGAGTGATCTAGAGGAAATTACTCCAAGGTTTATAGCAGGCCCAAGATACATATAGATCCAGACTTACCCTAGAAAATCCTGAAGGATACTTAAACAGAGTAAAACAGCAAACTAAAAACCTAGTGTAACTAAATCTCTCAAACTTAATGAAGCAAAAGGAGTAAAAGCTTTGGAATCAGAGAAATCTGGATTTTCATCCCAGATGTCCTATGTGCCCATCTTTCCACCCATCCTGCTTCTATGATGATTCATAAAGGATTTGGTGTGGTTTATAAAGGCCTAAGAAAAATAGACATTGAAATCTACATGGAGGGATTGTGTTAATATCATTTTAACTCAAGTTTCCTGGCAGCAAATACAATCATTTATATAATTCTCATTGTCCATGAGAAGAAAGACTCTCCAAGGTCAAGTCACATAATCTTACGTGAATCCCATTTCTCTCATCTATAAGATGGGGAATGCAAATTCTTATATGTCTCAGGGTTGTGGTGAGAATTATGTGGGTCATTGCCTTTGAAGGGTCTGGCTCACTGCCTAACATACCTGTGCTTAGCAGTTGTCAGTCCCTCTCCCCTTTCCTGCCATGGTACCTTGAGACTTGTGCTCCTACTCAAAGTGGAGTGTGAGGAGTCCAGCAGAAGGGATGTTTTCGTTAGAGTCTCATAATTGAGGTTCTAGTGCCCATGGCAACTGTTTTCCTATTTACCCACACATTTCCCAGTGATAGTCTTAGTGTATTCTTTAACTGTTCATCTTTTCAGGGCAGGCAGAAGTTTGCTAGGGTGCTTCATTGTCTTTTTTTCTTTTAAGATGCACCAACAGGGTAGAGCTATATGATTAAAAAAGCAAACAAAGAACACATTGTCATCAGCGTGCGATGCTTTGTTGATGGCTAAGAGCATTTTAACTTCCGTTTACAGTTTTCCAAATGTTGGTATTAGAATGGAGGCATGATCTGCTGATCTTTGGGGGCCAGTCAGTGGGCAGCAGGATATATTGTTGGATAGTTCACTGTAGCTAGATTATTGAACGATTCCTCCAGTGCTTTAGGCATCTTGGCACTAGAGTTGGGCTGTCACTTGGCATTTCAATTTGCTTCTTGGCACATTAGTCTTCTGACAACCCCGAATTCCAGATTTGCTCACTTTAGTTAATTCAGTAGATGTATTTAGATGTTGTGATGGTTAATTTTGTGTTTCAACTTGATTGGACTAGGCGGTGGCCAGACGTTTGGCCCGGTATCATCCTGAGTTTGCCTATGGAGATGTTTCTGGATGAGATCAGCCTTTGAATCAGTGGACTGAGTAAAGTAGATGTGATGGTCTTCATCCAGTTAATTCAAGACTCGAGTAGAGCAAAATACCTGAGTAAGAGGGAACTTCTCTTGCCTCCTGTTCCAGGGAGCTATTCCAGGTCTATTCCGGCCTTTGGACTTAGGTTGAAATAATCTGTTTTCAGGTTCTCAAGGCTGCTGGCTTTCAGACTGGAACTTATAACATTGGCTCACCTGGGTCTCCAACTTGCCACCTACATATATATCTAGGGACTTCTCAAGCCAATGCCTTGCAATAAATATACACATATTTGGCATATATATGTACATAGGAAAATACACAGTTGTTATTTGAAGAGTATGAGGTTTGGGGCACTGACCCTGGCACCATCGAAAATCCACATATAACTTTATATTCTCCCCAAACTTAGCTACTGGTAGCCTACTGTTGACTAGGAGACTTATCAGTAACATAAATGGTCAATTAACACACATTTTGTGTGTTGTATATAGCATATACTGTATTCTTACAATAAGGCAAACTAGAGAAAATGTTAAGAAAATCATAAGGAATAGAAAATGCATTTATAGTACTGTACTGTATCGAAAACAGTCTGTGCATAAGTGGACCCATGTGGTTCAAACCTGTTTTGTTTAGGGTCAACTGTATATACCTATATATGATTGTTTATATAGATCCTATTCATTCGGTTTCTCTGGAGAGTCCTTATTAATGCAGTAGCTTGGACTGGAACCGACACTTCTATAAACATTGAGCATAGGTTATTTGCATAGAGATAGTGGGACGTTTTCTATATCATAGAAAAATAATAATTTTAAGGCATGAATTAATTGCTTTTTGTTAAGTGATGGTATTTATTGCCTTATGTAATTCTCAGCATAGCCCTGCAAGGCATTTTAGAGCCAGTGAACAGGAGCAGAGCCAAGATTTTCATGCAGGTGTGTTTAATTCCCAAGCCTATGCTCTTTCTACCATGAAGAGAATCCTAGGATGTCAGGAGGAATAAATAGTTTATTCTCTTGGCAGGATTTGAGGCTCTGTATGGCTTTATAGTTTAGGATTAAAAATTTTTGTTTTGGAGATATTTTAACATTTTCTGTTTAACATTCTGTTGTCTGACTTCAATCTGTATGATGGATTGAAAAAAAAAAAGTCTTCCAAAACCGTTAGTGTGTTCTTTCCTTGGCTTTGATTGAAGTGCCTCACCTGCTCAGTGACTGAATGAACTCACGAAGCTAGAACTGGATTCTCATAAAGTTATATTGGGAGAGCGTTAGTGCCTACAGGTGATTTGACAAAAAAGGAAGTGAGTGGGGGTGTCCATGGTCCATTAAATTGGACCTACATAATATACCTCATTTTGGAGGTTCGTGATTGTACCTGAGAGTGTTAAGTTCTCAGATGTCCTCCGATAAAGATACCCTCTTCATATTTTGTAACTCAGCATTTCTGGAACTTATTTGACCCAAGGCCATTTATGATGCCAATTTAGAACCCCATGCAACATGGTATTAGGGGAAATGCTGGCCTCAGCATGGGATGGATGTCTGCCCTTGGTACTTATTGAGGCTGGAGAGAGGCCCGGTATGAAGGACCCTGTGTCGTGCTCCTCTGTAGGTATTTTACTTACAGCCTCATTTGTGTAGTTCTCATTTGAGTGAAGGCCTGGAGGACATACACATTTGCATCAGGATAGTCAACACATGATGCACGCTGTTCTAAAGTCCAAGACGCAGAAAGAGCAGCATTCTCAGAAGTAGCAGTGTGATTGCAAACTTCGCGGATGAACATCCCTCTAGCAGCAGCACGCTGGGTGCATTGGAAGGTGGATGTAGAGCCATACATTGAAGCCCCAAATGGGATGGAGAATTAGGAGAACACATGCCTGTGTCTTGTTTGGTATTCCCTGACCCAGTGTGATTCTGGCCAAGGCCGTAGCCTCTGCAGCTGCGCCCTATGACACAATAGCAAAGGGCAGACCGCTCCTGCTGGGGGTGACACAGCTCTGTTACCAGAAACAGTCCATGAAGGTTGGACCTGATGCAAACCCATAGAGGATGATGGATCTGTGTGTCCCAGGAACGTGGTTTTTGAATATTCTCTGACTTCAGTGTCATCAGAAATGCCACCATGGTATGCTTTCTTTCCCAAGGAGATTTTCAGTCTTCAGGCAGTCTAAGCACACAGAAGTCTCTTTGAGCAGCAGGAGTCTTTTTCTTAATGAAATAGCAAGATGATTTCAGCAGGCATTTATCTGACATTTCCTATATGTTCTGGAGGACAGACTAGCCCAGTCCTTGCCTTCAAAGAGTTTACTTAGTTTAGAGGAGGCAAGAGTGTCTTTTAAAGAAATAAGGACAATAAGGTAGCAGAAAGCTACGTAGATCTTAGCTGGAGATGGTGGATGGGTGAAAGGAGGAGTGTCCCCAATAGTGGGGTGGAAGGTCTGACTTGAGGACAGAACTGGGGAAGAGCCAGTCATTTAATGGAAATCCCGAGTACTGTGGCTGGAGTTTAGATGAGGTCACTCAGGTCACAGGACTGGTGAGGAGAGGTAGGATCAGGGCCAGATAGCCTCTGTGCCACATACTACATACATATCTGGGACCTTATCCTATGGTTTATAGGTAGCCACTGAAAGAGTTAAAATATCATCGTATCTACACTGTAGACAGGATGCTTGGACTCCTTTATGGGGAGATGCAAACAGATGAATAAATCATAAATAGGGCTTGGGACTCAGATTTATGTTCAGTTGGCAGTCTAACCCACTCGGAGGTGGTCTTTTTATTTGTTTAATAACTGCTTCGCCTCTTTCACAGCAGTTTTTTTGGTTGCACTGAAATAAAACATGGGAACTTGTTTAGCACAAGAGAAGTAAATTACTTGGCTTGATGTAGTAAAAAATAAAATAAAATAAAAAATTCCTCCACTATATTCAAGCCAAGTGTGATGCCCTTCCTCTGTCCGCTTCTGTGGTTCCGTCATTCTTACAACAGCAAATTCTTCCTCCTCCATCATTCAGGAATGGGAAAAGTGGGACTAAAGAAGGACAAGGCATTGAGTTCTTCATGTGGGGATTTGAGTGGTCGTGTGCTGGAGGCAATTGTTAGCATTTCTGCCCAACTCTCTGTTACGTGACATCATGTTGGTAACTTGAACCTGGCCATGGTGGGAGTATTTACACTGCAGAAATCAGCAAATGCTGCAAAGAAGGTCCCACCCTGCACCAATTAAACATTGACTGGCCCCCTGTTGCAAGGGGGGGGCTTGCAGAGGCAAGATCAGAGATAAGCAGGGGGAAGAGAGCCCTGCTAGTGGGGTCCCTTCCCATCTATTTCTGGCTCACAGTGACATATTCAACTCTCTTTGCCTTTTGGGCATTAGCCCTGAGATGGAGAGCTGAACCAGAGACTGTGCCTTCCTGTGCTCCCAGCCTTGCGGAGAAAGGTGTATGGTAGGGCTCTTCTGCCCCTTGGGTCCACCCTGCCAGCAGTGTCTAAAACACATAAGCTCCTGTCAAGGGTCTGTCACCCCAGGCACAGCTGGGCTGGCTGATCAAGGCTCACAGAGCCTAGTGCAACAGTTCCACTATACTGGCTTATTTTTACCCCTCAGTTTCTTTGATCAAGTCACCAGACAGTAAGGAGGAGGAGGATGTCTTCTGTGTCAACTGTCAAGGTCCAGGTCCCAGGTCCTCATACCAATGATATTCCTTGTAAAGAGAGGCCTTTGCCAATTGACAGGTTATGTGACAACACTAGGTTTGGCTCAAAGTTGGAATAAGTGTCTGTGGAATGAGTGAGGGAGCATTACCAGCAAGTGGGGCAACGCAGGTTTGGGAGAAATAACACCACTTTCCTGAGTAGTGGAATTTTCTCTCAGGTAGCTGAACTCATTGATGTCCCTTTGGAAAGACATTGGGTAGATTGGTCAGGGGTATAAATTGCAATGACTTGAGCAGGAGTTACAGTTGACATTTTGCAGCAAAGAGATGCAAAAGGCAACGGGATGTGGGAATACTCACAACTGGCAAGCTTGCTGGGAGGCAGCTGGAGAACTGATCCTCTTGTGGAGTTGAATGTGTAGGAAATTGGGGATTAATGTTCTGCAGCAAATTCTCACAAAGGATTCCCTCTTTTGATGGCAGAAGATTGGCTATTAACGGGGTGGGAAAGAAACCTGTTCTTAAAGGCAGAGCCCACTTTGGAGGCCATATTTACCTTAAATAAGAGTGTGCACTTTTAATTTTCCCAATGATGTTTTTAAATTTATTCTACTCAGTTTTCTAGGTATTTATGACATGATTGCATTTTTATGGGCATATTTTCATTTCAAGAGGCAACGAGGTACTCTCTTATGCTGGTTTGCCTGAGACTTTCCTGCATCTCAAACTGAAAGTCCTGCATCCTGGGGACCTTCTCAGTCCCAGGCACACGGGGGACAGCCAGTCATCCTAGATCAGCTATGGTGGAAACTGTTGTTTGTAGTCGGACAGCTGTATGGATTTACTGAGTCACTTTGGGCAAGTTGCTTGACCACTGACACCAGAACAAGGGTCAAAATTATGCTGGCTTCCTAGGATGTTGTGTGGAATTCAGTAAAACAATACTGCCACACACGTCGTTGGTGGGCAACACATTTTTTTTTTTTTTTTTTACACAAATATAGTTTTTCTATCATCCTGTCTTTTCCACTTTAGCTTTTTGTTTTGTTTTGTTTTTTAAAGTAAACCCTTGATGGAAGTAAGTGGGAGGCTTACCCTTTGCAAACCCTTTTGCTTTAACCTCCTGTAGACTATCTCGTTGGCTGTGCGGTGTGTTCCGGAAGCGAGCTCCACATTCACTTTTGATTGTTTCCAGGGCTGAGGGCTTGACATTTGCCTGGCAGCCCATGCTAACCAGGAATGCCTGTGTTTTTCATGGGAGGAGAGGGGACAGCCCTGGCTTCTCACTCTTGGTGTCAGATTCAGGTCACCCGGAAGTCAGCACCGACCTGCAGCTCCCTGTTTCAGAAAGTTGTTTGGAAACACTCGTGGTCAGTGGCCAGCAGGAGCTCATTCCAGTACTGACCTGGTGTCCAACAGAGCGGGAGAGAAGGTCATGCAGCCTCAGATATGAGGATAGGGAGTGAGACAAAAGAAACACTTTCTGGAGCTTGCTTTCTAACACTCAAGAGTGAAAAACGGGCAGTTTTTAAGGAATCCTTCCTCTTTTCTCACAAGGCTATGTACAAGAATTTCTTTCATGTACAAAAGAAATATATTTGGAAACTGTAAGCACATTATTTTTCTCAGGTTGGTTTTAAGGCCTTGAGAATAAGAGCAGGCTTTTTTTTTTTTTTTTTTTTTTGCCTACTTAGAAGGTGGGGATGAGCCTAACAGGTGTCAGTTTCATTTCTTGGGCCTGAAACCTTGGAGTCATCCTTAACTCCTCTCTTCTCTCACAAGTCCAGAGTATACTTCTCTCCATCTCCACTGCTGCCACCCCGGCCAAGCCACCATCATCTTTTGCCTGAAAAACTAGATGTGGCCTCTCACCTGATCTCCTTACTCCTACTCTCCATCCTCATGTCAACAGCCAAAATGGTCTTTGAACACAGAGGTCAGATCATGCCTCTGCCCCACTCCGTATTTGCTATGAGTTCCCATTTCACCCTGAGTAAAAGCCATAGTCCTTGCAGTGATTGACACAAGGTCTTTCTGCAGCCTCCCATCCCCAACCTTACCTCCTCTGACTCTTCCCCTGGTCTCCCGACTTATTCCTAGAGCTACAAGGTCTACTTCTGATTAGGGCTGGCCCTGGATGTTCCCCTCCCTGGGATCCTCCTCTGCTTAGCGCATCCTCTCATCTCCTTCCAAGCTCTGCTCAAATCTCACCTTCCAGAGAGGCCACCGCTGACCACCCTGTGTGTGTGTACCTGTGTACCGTGGCCTGGCCTGGTCCCTCCACGTGCCTCCAGCCCATCTACTCTGCTTCTCCTCTTTCCTGCAAGTCTTGCCAGCATATCATTTGTGTATGTCTTTGCTTTAGTCTCTCATACCAAATGTTCATCAAGACACAGGTGAAAGAGAATAGGTAGATCTGAGTTCAAATCCCACCTCTACTAGCATTTATTTCCTGTCCGATTTATAGAAGTTGCTTAACCTCTGAGAGGCTCAGTTTCCTCTTCTGCAAAATAGTGACAATGAATTCACTCAGCAAGTAATTTGGTTGGGTTGGGGAGGGGAGGGACCAGCACTGTGAAAGGCACTGGGGAGGGAGAGGTGAATAGTAAGACACAGTCCTTGTTAATGCATGATTGTAAAGAGGATTAAATGCACATATGCATATCATATACCTGGTAGAGAATTTGGCATGTATTTGGTGTTCATTAAATACAGTTCACTTTTTAGGGAGGCCTGATGGCTCAGTCAGTTAAGCATCTGCCTTCAGCTCCAGTGATTATCCCAGGGTCCTGGGATCGAGTTTCCTTCTCCTTTTAGTTCATATCATTTTCATTTCGTGCTAAGAAGAGTGAACTAGATTAGAACACACACACATACACACACGTCATTGAGCCACAGTAGGATTTTGGCGAAAGGAGCCTGGAAGAGCTCCAGGAGAGTCCAAGAGTCTCCTTATATATGCAAATCGTGGCATATAGGTTTAATTTAAATAGGCAGAAACTCTGTAGCTTTTATCAGATTCTCCAGGAGTGTCCTTGATCCATAAAAGTTAAAACCACTCTAAAACCCCATGATTGGTCCACTATTCTGGGCTTCCCTAAACAAAGATTTGTAATGGAAACTCTGAAATGATGATTAATTCCAGGGTGGAAGGTGGCTTTTGTGTGGTATTGGTGGTGCTGAGCCCCCAGCTTCCTGGGTGGTGAGAGGAAAGCCTGTGTATGTCAAGGTCATTGCCTTTTGAATCCCTGGTGCCGCTGGAATTTAAAGGCTTGTTCCTACGCAGATGAAACCAGCCCTGACATGGCTGGGATGACAGTGTGAGAAGTGTAAGCACAGGTGTTATGAATGCTTCATTAATCTGGGTTGAGTAGAGATCACAGAGGGCAGAGCCCCTCGGGCCCTCTGCATAATTCCGTGTTCTGATTTGGGAAGCCCGAGAAAAGGACTGCCCCAAAGGGAGATGAATGCAGAAGTGTTGCTATTATTATCATTATTATTACTATCATTATTATTTGTGTTTTCGATGAGGAGCCTGCTGCTCATTTAGCTTTGTGCGTTGCTGTCTGCTCTGGAACATATCAGCTCAGCTCCCATCATTGTCTCCTCATTTGCATGTACCATTCCAGGAACACGCTTTCTTTTCATTTCTTGCAACAGAAGAATTAGATGAGAAATGAGAGAAGTTTAAAAGACAGGAGAACAGTGCCAAGAAAGTATTTTGTCCTGCCTTAATGAAGCGAGCCAGTACTATTTTTACTATGGTCTCTCCTCTGGAGGAAAATGCTGCAGAGGCAAAAGCAAGACCATGGAGTGGGTGAGAAAGGGTTTCCTGGGTGTGGGATATGTGGGGTTTCTTTCTGGAGTCCCTCACTGTGTTCCCTGTTGGTCATTGGAAACCCCTCAGGAAGAGAGCGTGCCTCCCCGGGGAAACCGGTGGTACATGCTGTGCTGTGTCTTTCTGAAGGTGAGGCTCTATTCGTAGGCCTTTAGATGAATGACCGATGCAGTTCCCATAATAATTAAAAGCTCTTTCAGCTTTATTGAGGTATAACTGACCAATAAAAGTTGTATATGTTTAAAGTGCACAATGTGATATTTTGATATATGTATACACTGTGAAAGGATTACTACAATTAAGCTAATTAACATACCGCTTCACATAATCACTTTTTTTGGGTGCTGAGAACACTTAAGATATACTCTTAGCAGTTGAACTCATAAAAGCAGAGTCAAACAGTGGCTGCCAGGGATGATGAGGGGGCAGGGGAATGGGGCAATGTTGGGCAGAGGTTTGTTGGTACAAGCAACGTGTGTACAAAGTTTCTGTTACTCGGGATGAGTACATCCTGGAGATCTAATACGTAGCATGGTGGCTTACAGTTAGTACTCCTATATTGTATACTTGAAATTTGCTAAGAGACTAGCTGTTAAGTTTCTCACTGCAAGGGCCTTCTCATTTCAGCATTCTGCCACTGTCTGCCTGTGTGGTCTTGGGTCAGTGGTCGTGGCTGTACTCTCCTCTCCCTGTTCTTGTCTGTAAAGCTACTTAAAGATGGCTGGAAATGGTCTGCAGTTGCAGTCATTGTACCGTTATCAGAGGGCTGTGGGTGAGAGGGCTGTTGGTTAACCAGACGCTTAGCATTAGCCTTCCAGCTTACACAAAAATACCTACTTTGGGGAGACACCATAGTGGGTAGGCCAATGACAGGCTTCGGTTTAAATCCAGTTCTGCCACTTACTAGATGACCTCGGGCAAGTTAAGTTTCCTCTGAAGTTTTCAAGCATTGTCATGCTTACAAAGAGGGTCATACATACTACATATGGTAAACAGTAGCTATTCTTATTATTATACTGCTACTCTTACTATTACTAACTCACATTGGTAGCAAATACTTATTTTGGGGGAGAGGAGAGACTGGATATGTCCTATGGACACTACGCAGGGTTAAGCCTGCCCTTTCCGGAACAGTGAAGGCTCTGTATGCACATGGCCTTTTAGAGCTATATTTTGACAACTGCTCAATTACCCAGATAGCTGAAAACTATGTCAGCCACGATCCCAATGCATTATTGATGTTGGTCCTTTTCTTCCAGCGGCATCGCCGGGTCCTTGTCAGTGGAGAACAGGAAGGGTATTCTCTCTCTCTTGTGTCCCTTGGAGGCAGGCCAGAGTGGAATCCTGCTCCAAAATGTTACTTCCCTTCAAAGGTGAAAAGCATGAGTCACAGCTGGTCGTCCCCTTGGGTTATTTCCGTGGGGGGGCCCCTCCTCCGCACCATTTCACGGGTGATTAAGGACAGGCAAGCGCGCTCCACTGGGAGTGAGGACAGAGCCGGTGATGCAAAGAGGGATTTTCCTTCGCTGAGCAAACACCCAGCGACGTCACCAAGCCTCTGGGGCGCTATCAATTGCTGCGGTGAAAGGTGAAAGCGCCTTCCGAGGGGATACTGATTTGGCGTGATGGTTAGCAGCAGCTGGGACAAAGGGAGCCTCCTCGCCGCTGCTGCGGGCTTCTGGCCGCTTTGGAGGACCTGGCCAATGAGAAAAGCGTGTCCTCGATGTTTGCAAATGCCGGGCGAGATGGGCTCAGCCAGCAGCACGAAATGACGCGGAGTCAGGCTGCTGCCAAGATGCCCAGAATAATGCGTTCACATGTACTTTTGGAGAGCAAACTCTGATAAGCACTCAAATTTAAGCACGTGCTTAATTGGCTTAAAGAAAAGAGAAAGAGAAAGAAAAGTCCAATCACCACATTTTCAGAAGGTGTTTTTTTTTGTCTTTAAATTTCTGTAGCCTTTTTTAGGAGTGTTTTTTTTTTTTTTCTCCCCTTTATTCTTCCCCCCATTCCTCCCCCACCTCCTTTCCTTTATGTTTTAAGTGGTTTATGATGATGCTTTTATTAGTCGTGGTTTCCGGGGCTAGATAGTAACTGTGGGCGGTAGGTGATCGCTGCAATTTTAATCAAATTTATAATCAGATTGAATGATAGAAGTCTCCCTGCCAAGATTCTGACATATGCACATTTTCATTTTGATGAGAATGTTGTTTTTAAGAGCCATAGTTATCAAATAAAGCTCCCGAGGTGACCAGCAGTAAATGACCAGCCTGCTGTCAATAAACCCTTCACCAAGTTTGATTTTGCTGTGGGAGGTGGAGGGATTTTGAAAAGGTCATGGATGCATTAAAATTTCCTCTCTGACAAGCTGGTTCTAGAACAAAGAGATGGATAAATCCTGCAGTAAATGAATAGGAAATGTGGTCCCAAGTCCCAGCTATAGTAGTATCTTTAGGAATTGCTTGGAATTGATGGCAGAATGTTTTCTGATAGATTGGGTCGTACATAGAGCAGCAGTACATGGGAAATGATTACTGTGGTCATTAAAATTGGAACCTCCATGGCAAATGAGACCAATTTCTGCCCCAGATGGAGAGGCTACTCCTGCTATGTTGTGTGGATGGGTGAAGGGTGGGGACTGATTTTCACGAATGCTCTGTGGGCCTGAGTGGGCATGGGAAATAGGAACTGGAATCTTTGTTATCTGGAGGCTGGTGCCGGAGGCTGGTGCCGAAGGCTGTGTTCGGTGTGCCTATAGTGAAACCAGAAGGGCTGCAAACAGGATCTTAATTGACAAGATTGGAGCTCTGTTCAAGGACTTGGTACTTTCTTTTCAGTGCTTTGGTTAAGATTTCTTAAGTGCTTCTGAAATCCCACTGAGGAGAATTATTTTCATTTCTTCACTTACATTTAGCCCAGGCAACGGAGTAGCCACAGGATGGTGCCTGTGGGAGTCTACCCCGTTCCATGGTGGTACTGGTGGCACAGAGGGTTTTTAGAGCCTCTGGCTAAGATTTGCTTTGCATGTAATTACTTTTCCAATTGTGCCCATAAATTTCCATGCCTCTCCATAAATCAGGTCCCACACCCTGCTTATAGGAGTCTGTTTATATCTCAGAAGTAAAAATATAAGCATATGCCAACTTCTGATGAATCTGTCAGTCTGTATGTAGGAAGGATTCAGGGTCTTTTTTATTAGTATGAATCTGTCAAAAATGTATGGGTGGAAGGTATTCACGGGGACATTATTTTATTCTTCTGGATCTTAAAAATCCTTTCACTTCTGAGAATCAGAGGGAATAGAATGGGCCATTTAGGTGTCCTGGAGGACAATTTAAGAAAATGCCCTCGGGAGCATTTCCCCTAATTTCCCTTGTGTCCTTAATCACACAAAAAGTAACATTTCACTTATCTGGACATACAGTTAACCTTTTATGCACCAAAATGTAACCTGGCCAGCGCCTTACTGCCTTTCCCCAAACAACCCCAAATTAGCTTCCTGTCTAGTTGAAGATGGATTTGTTCCCATGTCTCAGGTTTGCTCATTGAATATAGTTCCTATGGCAGGAATCATTTTGGACTATAAATGAAATACATTTCATAATCCTTCTCTGAAAAGCCCAGTTGGTCATGGGCCATTTGTTCTGTTATAACCTCAGGGACAGTGGCGGACAGGACACTTGTGATCTCTGCCCTCTGGGACACTAGTCTCATGAATCTTGTAGTAATACTACCAACAGGGAAATCAGTTCATCACTGATTGGATTAGTTCAGTATTGTCACTGTGGGTTTTGGATGCTGGAAGTCATGGGTCTAGATCTCTCCTCAGTTCAGGTCACTTTTTTTTTTTTTTTAAATTTGTAAACTAAAGATTATTTTTTTGAGAGAGCAAGAGAAAGAGAGAGGAGTTTGCGGAGGGAGGGGCAGAGGGAGAGGGAGTGAGAGAATCCTCAAGCAGGTTCAGCCCTGAGTGCAGACCTTGAGGTAGGGCTGGATCCCAGGACCCTGAGACCAAGACCTAATGGGAAATCTAGATTAGGCCTCTTAACTGACAGCCCCACCCAGTGCCCCAGGTTACTTTTTGAGATCATTTGCATTCTTACTCCTTTCCAAACACTCTTCATGTAGCAACCAGAGTGACCCTTTACAAACACACCTCTTGGAATCCCTAAGTGATTTCTCCTTGTACTTCAGAGGAAAGCCACCCTCAAATCTGCCCTCAGGGCTCTAGTAAGGCACTACCTGGCTCCTCCCTGGCTCCTCCTCCCACTCCCCTTCCCACTCCCCCTCCCCACCCCCCCCACCCTGCCCTTTGCCACATCACCCCAGCCACCACTAACTGCCCTCAAGCTCCTTTCTGCACCAGAATCTTTACATATGCTGTTCCCTCTTGACAGAAATGTTTTCCTCCTTTCTGTTAGCTAGATGACTTCTTTATCTCCTTCAGGGCTTGGCTCCCTTGTCCCCTGCTTACAGACGTCATTCTTGACCACACAGGTGGATTAAAGATGGCTCTGAAATCTGTGTCACTTTCTTCCCTCCCCACCCCCCAGCCTTGGAAGGTAGAATTTATTTCTCCTGACCTTGAATCAGAGCTAGCACTGTGATTGCAAACAAATACAGTGGAAGTGATCCTGGCCCAGCCTTTGAGAGGAATGGCAGCTTCCCCCCCTTGGAACGCTTGCTGTCACAAGCCAAGGCCCCACGTGCGCGTGAAATCATATTCGATAGTATGATTGCAAGTGCGTGAGAGACCCCAAACAAGACCAGTGGAAGAACTGCCTGGTCAACCCTGAAATCATGAGAGGTAAAAAAATGGTCGCTGTTGTTCTGAACCACTACATTTTAGAGGGTGGTTTGTTATAAAGCAGTAGTTGGTTGATGCCAACCTATTTATAAATAGGCCCCACCCCTATTGTTTTCTGTACTGGATTCTGTTTATTGTCTTTTTAGCACATTTAATGATTTGTGATGATGTGTTTATTATCTGTTTCCCTAATTAGACTGACATTCCATGGTGGAGGCACTGGGTTTCTTATTGACCGCTGTATACCTCTCACCACAGGGCGCCTAGCGCATAGTAAGCACTCAGCAAAGTTTGTTGAATGAATGAATGGATTTTCAAAGTCCTGGCATTTGTTTGTGACATTGGGTCTGTGTCATCCCACCCTCCCACTCCCTGTCCTGCTACAGAGATAAGAATCTGCAAATCTTTTTCTCTTGTGGCAGTTCAAAACAATTTTTTGAAAAAAAAATTATTATTCTTTTTAAATTATACTTGTTAAATCAATTCTGCTTTGCATCTACTACACACCTTCTCAACAGATTTTAACAGTTCCCTACCGACAAGAGCATAAAAGGTCTAAGCTTCCATAGGGTGGCCCCAGCCCACCTCAATGTCCAGCCTTTGCTGTCCTACCCTTGGGGCCCCCTACACCAGGCACACCCATTCCTTGCCATCACCTGTGCCACCACACGCATTTTCACTTTCCTGGAGTTTCTCTTCTCTAGTTTTTCCTCCAGGAAGCCTTTGCCAATGGCCTGTGCCTTTAGTGGGCATTCCTTCTTTTTATCTGTGAACAAACCATTGAACCACATCCTTGGATGGGAGCAGGAGCCATTCTTGAGATCTGGGAAGGAGGCTCAGGGATAATGGAGCACTGGTCCATGGCTTCTGCTCTCAGCTCTGCCACTGGGCCTTCTGCACTGGGCTTCATTGAAACTGAGGGGCGCCTGGGTGGCTCAGTGGTTTGGGCTGCTGCCTTTGGCTCGGGTCATGATCTCAGGGTCCTGGGATCGAGCCCTGCATCGGGCTCTCTGCTCCGCAGGAAGCCTGCTTCTCTCTCTCTCTCTCTCTCTGCCTGCCTCTCTGCCTACTTGTGATCTCTGTCTGTCAAATAAATAAATAAAATCTTTAAAAAAAAAAAAAAAAAAAAAAAAAAGAAACTGGCTGGGCTACTTGTTCCTCTCCATATGATTAGCATCTTGGCTAAAAGGGTTGCTAAGGTCCCTTTCTGTGCCGAGGTTTTCCACATTCAAATTTGCTTCACAGCCATCGGAAGAACAGCCCGCTGATTTATGTGCATTTGGGTCAGAATTTGGCTGACTGTAGCATCAGCAGTTTTACATGAACAGAATTTTCAATTTCATTAGTACAGCCACGTTAATTCTGCTGGGTTGGCAGTGTCTTCTGAGAGGCAGAGTGGCCACGAAAGCGAGGAGTCAGGAGCCGCGTGCTATCGTGTTACCTGGCCACTAGTGGAGGGTAGATCAGTGGAGGGAGGCCAACAGATCTCTTGGACCTCATCCACTTCATCTCTAAACTGGGGATAAAAATAACATATTTCACTCACTTTAGGATCGTTTTGAGGAACTCACTTGTATAATAATGGCAATGCCTTGGTAGGCCATTATCAAACTGCTACTGAAACAAAATTATTGGGGCACCTATTTATCAAGATAAAAAGTCTCCTTACATTTACCTCGGGTCCCCTGCCCACCCCAAGGTCCTGTACCATTTCCAGGTTCCTTGCCTTCATGTTCTATTGGATGGATGAGATGGGGGAGGAACTCTACTATGCTTGTAGAGCTTTCAGTGTTTAAGGCACTGGCCATACATTTTTTTTTAACTGCTTCCAAAAATCCTCCATGGGAGTTCTATTAGTCAGAATTTTTATGGTTTTCAGTGGCAGAAGTCTGATTCATATTGTTTATTTGGTTTATATAACTTTTTTGGGGAAGGGGTTGAGCTTTTTTTATTTAAAAATTTTTTTTTTATTAACATATAATGTATTATTTGTTTCAGGGGTACAGGTCTGTGGTTCATCTGTCTTACACAATTCACAGCACTCACCATAGCATATATCCTCCCCACTTAAAAAGTCCATGGATAGCTCTGGCTTCAGGCATTGTAGGATCAAGGGGCTCAAAAGATCCTTTAAACTTTGCTTCTTTGTGTCTGTAGCTATTCTCTCTGCTGTTCTCTGTGTTGGTGTCATTTTTTTCTGGTATACTCTCTCTACATGGTAAAAAGATAACCCCGGGGCCAGGATAACTTCAAGCTTTATAATATTATCTCAAAGGAAAGATAAATAGACCCTCTCTCTTTCCCAGTGGCCATATCAAATCTCTCATAGGGAACAAATGCTATAGTTACATGTCACCCTTTGGTCACTTTGTTTAGAGATACAGGGATGGCTCTGATTGACCAACTGAAGTTGTGTTTATTAGAGTCAAATCTAGCCAGACTCCAGAAAGGGGACCCTTTTTTGGGGACCCATGAAAAGTTTGGTTATCCCAGGCCAGGCTGTGGGTTTCAAAGGTATGTGAGAACTGAAAGAGATCTGGCAGCCGCTGAGCCCAACCTAGCCCATGGCCAGAGAAGGGAAGTATCTTATCCCAGGTCACGTGTGATTCAGTGCTATGCTTAGACCTCTACTTGCCTGTGCCACCTCCATTGGAAGCATTGCATGAGTTTGCCACAGCACGTGAAAGATTCTACCAGAGAGAGGGGCAGAAACTTGTTCAGTGAGACCACACCTGAGCTGGGATTGCATCCTATTTCTTCTCCTGTCTGCTCCCCCTCCCCCTCTTGGCCAAACTCTGGGTAGCTGAGATGGTAGCTACTCAGAGCCCCATTTCAGATGGGCCAGAGAATGGGAGTCCTCTGGCCTTAGTGGTTCACCCTTCTTCGTGTACTTCCTTTTTCCTGGTGGAAATGGTTCCTGAGACTGAGTCTGCCCCAAATTATAAAACCAAAATGAGAAGGCATCAAAGGGAAAAGACAGTGTGACTGTCACCAGAGAGGCCCCTTGCCAGAAAGGGAAGCCGATGGGAGAGGAGAGCCTCCGCTGACAGTGTGTTATGGGGCTGGCTCACATCTGGTGTGAACGGGAAGGAGGAGCTGTGGTGCCTGGCGGTGCTACTTCCCATATCCTAAAGTCTTCTCTAGAACTTCCCCCTCAGCAGACTCTCTGGATGATGCCACTGCCAAATCATGAAAAATGTATCAAGGACGCTGGTGAGCTTCATGAAAGTTGAAGCAGGCAGTCCTGATCTCGAAGCTTCTCGAAGGGTTCTTTGGAGACAATGCCGTGCACTTTCTGGTTGTGTCTCTTTTCTTCGGGCAACTCTTCCTTCTTCATAGGCCGAGGTGCTCATTTGTATTTGATAGTCAGATTCCTTTTATGGAACCCTGGCTATCATTTGCCCCATGGTTGTTGCATATGCCCCTGGCAGGTTCCTGGAGAGCTGATCTCAGTGTATGATGTGTATTCAGGGCAGCGGGCACCCTTGACATGGGACCATGCCTTCCACTGCTTAGCATCACCCCTCATTCTCCGTCATGTGGGGAGAGCCTGAGTTTCTTCCATGACCATAGCCTGGCTGATCCTTCCAGCCTTCCTCCTGTTCTTCTTAGTTATGCACTTACAGTCAAGCCACCTAAAATAGTCTGGGAGCAGCTGCACACCCCACACCTTCTCGTGCTTCTGTGTTTCTTTTCATTCAGTGTGCCCTTTCTGGAATCACCTGCCTTCACTCATCTTCCATGTAAGCAATTTCTCGTCCGTTTTCAAGATCCAGTTTGAATGTCACCTCTGCTTTCCTGTCCCTCTCCCCCCAGCATCAGTGACCCTTCCTCTGTGTTCCTGCAGGCCCACCTTCTCTGCTATCGATCCTTTTACTTACCTTTTTATGTGTCTGCAGGGACACAGAAAGGAAAGGTACAGGAGCTTTGCACTCTGGTCTGGGTTTAAAACCTGGCTCTTCCACTTGTTAACTGTATGTCTTTGCAAAAGGGATCTGACCTTTGAGAACCTCTTCTTGCCTTTACTTGTAAATGGGCATGAGGAACTCTTCTGAACTGTTTGGTTGAGGATGAAATGAAACAGCCTGTGAGGTGCTTAGCATGATGCTTGACAGAAGGTAGTAGTGTTCAGTAACAGGTAAAAGTAGTGATTGTGGTTTTTATGATTATTATTGGGTTGTGATGTCCTAGAGATGAAAGGGACCCGAGGGCTCATTCTTCACATATAAAGCCTGATGCCTACTTCCTTGTTGGAGAGTCACCCAGCTTTTCCTTGAACTCTGCCACACAAAGAGACATCACTTTCTCTCTTATCTTTTGATACTTAATAATGCTCCTGATACAGAGGCTTGCCTAGTGCTTAGACAAAGTTACTCTATGTTTATTTGGGGAACTATTTTAAATTGGCAGTTATATTTATGTATATATGTATATGTATATGTATATGTATATGTATGTATATATGCATTATATATTATATATGCATGTCTGTCTTTTTTTCTATCTATTTTCTATTTTCTATCCATTTGTATCTAAACATCTTATATGATGTTTCACCATATAAGATTTCCTAAAAAGTCTTACTGAAAAAGCTGGGTAAGGAAGTCACAGTGGAAATTAACTTCCCAAGCAAAGTTGTGAGTGGCTTTGCATTTCCTTAGATCTTTAGATTCTCGGTGGGTTTGCATCTGTTTATTGCCTCTCTCTGTGTGGACTACCCATGGAAACTGTTGTTCATAATGTTGCTGCAGCGGTCAAACATATCCTGTCTGTGATAGATAAAAAGAATAAAATCTGAGTAACATAATAACATGATGCATCTAATAGTACTAATACTTTATTGGCAGGAAGCAGACAGATTTTTCCTAATGTAGTTTAGAAACAACCCTGGATTAGGAGCAAGAAATCCTAAAATAGTTTACGGTACTTTGGCTTCAGTTTTCTCATCTGCGAAGTGGGCGTATTCCTCACGCAGAAATGGGAGATAGAGAAGGCAGAGGTGGACCCTGCCCCTGAGAATGACGCATTTCCTCCCTGCCCTATTCAACCAGAGCAGCTCTTTCTTTAATTTTTCAACATGAAATAGCATTGGAGTCCCTTATAAAATGTTATTCTAAATAAAATGTTCTGTCACTTAAAAATTTTGTAAACTTCTAGACCATATTATCTTTAAGGTCTCTCCGGCTCCAAAAACTATGTGTCTCTAAAATAAAGAAGAGTGATGTATCCTTGCTAACTTTCTGATGCATGTTCAGTTTTAAAAAATGAAACAAAATTACTTTTCAGAAACTTATTTTTAAAAAAGATTTTGTTTATTTGACGGAGAGAGACACAGTGAGAGAGGAAACACAAGCAGGGGGAGTGGGAGAGAGAAAAGCAGGCTTCCTTCAGAGCAGGGAGGCCAATGCAAGGCTTGATCTCAGGACCCTGGTGTGGGGCTCCATCCCAGGACCCTAGGATCATGACCTGAGTCGAAGGCAGCTGCTTCACGACTGAGCCACCTATGTGCCCCACATTTTAGAAACTATTTTTGAATAATATTTTTTGTCTTCCCTTTCTGATTGGCTTAATTGCAGGGAAAGGCTATTCCTTTTCTTTTTCTTCCAAAATTTGCTCTTCTCTGACTTAATCCAAATCACACATCTGAAGAAAAGGTGATAGGTATGGTGGAGGACAGGAAGACAAATATGCTTTATTATTCCCTTGCATCCTTTCATCCCAGGCCAGTCCTTGGAGAATCCATACCATAATTAAAATATGTTTTCAACAACATGCATCTCCCTTTTCTGTGGTTTCTTCCCCCCCAACCACCCCGTTCTCTCCAGATGACCTTGTAGACTCATAAAGGTGGAACAGATGTAAAAAAAAATCTTTATACCGAAATTCTTCACTTGAACCATGTTGAAAATGGGACCCGGTGGGGGGACAGATTTGTGCTGGATAGGGTAATGAGCCGTAACTCAAACGCGGGTCTTTTCCAGGTCAGTTCATTTTCTAGTAGGTCTGGAAAACCTCCTGTGCTTTAGTTCCCTGATTGTAAAATAGGGATGATAAGAATAGTATTTGCCTATTGGAGTTGTTGTTAATATTATGTGAGCATAGAACCTTAGAGCAGTGCTTGGACTATAGACAGTTTTGGATACCTGTGTGCTGTTCCCCTCATTACTACACTTCCACATTCCGACAGCAGGCTGCCCAAGGTGCACAGAGATGGTAACCTCATTTGGAACCATGCTGCCTCCCGTCTTGCATCCCCAAAACAAGTTATTAAAATAGGTCTTTTTTTTTTTTTTTTTTAAACATCTAGTTTTAGCAGGTTACTGCTCCCTGCTGGGTAACATTGGGTAGGTAATAGGTTCTTTTCAGATAAATGAATTTAATGTTAACATGTTGGCTGCTTAATGCTATCTTTGTCTGGTGGTAATGTGTTAACTCAGTGATAATGTATGTGCTTCCAGAAAATCAAGGACTGACTTTCATGAGGTGACTTCAGATTGTGTGGTAGGTGAGTGTGTAAGTTGTTTTCAATCAAATGGGTCAGTCATCTCACCTTGAGGAAGCCACTTTCTTCCACTGGAATGAATGGGGGTGGTCATGCCATTCCCATCACTCTCACCTCACCTCTAATTTCTGGAAAGTAAATGCCGACTACCAAATGGGTGAGCATTTAGGATTTAAACACTATCACTGTATTCCTTTATCAAGGTCGTATGACTGTAACTTTACTGGAAAAATGAGGAAAAACTAGCTGTTATCTTTATCACTATCTTACTTTTGAGAAGCAGGCATAGAACTAATGGCTAGCCAAAGGATTCTGGGAGTGTGAATGAAAGAATCTGCCAGGGAGGGAAATATGGTTAAGGGGCAAGCTGCACCCAGAATCTCAGGAGCCCTGGGTCCCAGCTTTGAAATAGCCCTGGGAGGTGGTAGTGGCTTCATCTAGATGGGAGTTAGGCTGCAATCAACTTGAGCCAGGATCTTTCTTTTTCCGTCTTTGGTCTCTCTCTTAATACCCCCTCCTTCCTCCCTTCCCAACTTCCTATCTGGTCCCATACTTCCAGAGCACAGTGCTTTATTGACACTGTGAATGACCTAGGGGGACACAGTGAGTTGCCACTTTGTGGAGCTGAACCTCTTTGCCAGTCTCAACGCCTGCCCAACCATTGCTCCCCTGCTGGGACCTCTTGAGGAATATGTGGCATTAATCGGTGGAACTTCCTACCTCCTCAGTGTTGGTTTATATTTTCCTTCCCGGCACCACCGCCATCCCCCCCATGCCCTCCCCCCACCCCATCATGGGTCGGGGAGGCGGGGAGGGATGGACAAATGAAGGCTCTCATTAGTAAGAACATATCAGGTCTTTTTAAGTGTGATGTGTGATTACTTTAATCCCTACCAATTGCTTTAATATTTCAAATGGACCCGGGTCTCCGGCGGGCCTGTAGGTGAGCCGCACCTGAGAGCTGCCGGCGCGAACTCCGCGGAAGGTCGCCGCGCTGTTCTGCCTGCAGCCCTCTGGGGGGCCGCAGCCCTCGGTTCCCCGGGACGGCGCGCGCGGGGCACCTCGGGCGTCGTTTTGTGCGCGCCGGGGCGGTGCGTGGCGCGCGCGGGGCTCCCGGTCCGAGGCCCGAGCGTGTGCCCCGCGGACGGCGCTTCCCCGCGCGCCCCTCCCTCCGCGCCCGCGGGTGTCAGACCAGACGCCAGCCCCGGCGCGCTGACAGACGACTTTTCTCAGTTGTCAGTTTTCTCGCTTGTCAGCAGAGCTGCTGGTAAGTGAAAGAAAACAAGAGACGGGACGCGAACGCGGCGAGGCTGGGCAGAGACGGTGGGACGGGAGGAGGGAAGCCGCGGGCCGCCAGCGGCTGGGGCGGGGGGCGCGGGCCGGTGAGGTGCGCGGCCTCCAGGTCGGACCACCCCGCCCGCACCAGCTCCCCCTTGGCGCTTCCCTTTCCCTCTCTCGCCTCTTTCCCTTCTCTCCCTTCAGTCTCCCCCTTCCTACCCGGTCTCCCTTTCTCCCCCAAATCCATCCGCTGCTACACTGATCGTTTCTGTGGCTTTGTCTTAAAAAAAAAAAAAAAGAAAAAATAAAAAAAGAAAGAAAGAAAAAAAAAATCCGAGTAGGTCCGAGGTGCTTTCTCCTGGAGCAGGAGCACAATCCCTGTTGTGCTCGGGACCATGGCTGGTTCCTGCAGCTGCCTCCGGGAGGCACCTGGGCCGGGGGTCGCCCGTGCTGCGAGCCCGCAGTAAGTCCAGGTTTGGGGGCACAGAAAGTGACAGGCAAAGGCGCGCGGCGCCGGGCTGGGGCTCGAGGGCCGGACCCGCGAGGAGGCGGGGAGAGGGCCAGCCCAAACTCTCACAGCCTCACTCCCAGTGATAACCTGCAGCTATGGAGTCGCCAACCAAGGAGATTGAAGAATTTGAGAGCAACTCTCTGAAGTACCTGCAACCCGAACAGATCGAGAAAATCTGGCTTCGGCTCCGAGGGCTGTAAGTAAATCTATTTACTTCTCTTACCCCGTTTCTCTCTGCAATCGGTATTTTACGACCCTGCTACAGCCGTGACTGCTCACCCCCTTCCTGCAGGTCCCTTTAAATACAGCCCTGGACGTTCCACAACTGCTTCTCGGTTAATTACAGTCACTGCTACCTTTTTTCCCCCCAAGAGACTTGGGGTTTTGTTTTGTT
Organism: Mustela lutreola; assembly: GCF_030435805.1. Lineage (NCBI taxonomy): Eukaryota > Metazoa > Chordata > Mammalia > Carnivora > Mustelidae > Mustela > Mustela lutreola. The sequence goes on along the minus strand of NC_081293.1, from coordinate 157,854,148 downwards.
TTGTTTTGGGTATTTTAGAATGCCTTGCTATTTCCATAGCATACTTTCTTTGGGGGAAGGGGAAATGTCTTTAGATTTCAGTTGTAGTTAGCTCAATGTCCACGGAGATGTTTCTCATCTTTTTATCCAAGGAGGAAAGTCTGGGGGCACTCAGGCCACAGACTGTGTTAATCAAAGGAAGATACTCTCTACAAAATGCTTGCAAACATCTTGGCAGGTGGTCCAAGAACTTACCAACAGTTCAAATTCAACATTCATTCTGACTGCTCAATTTTCCTCTTTCTTGCCCCGGTCTAGTTCAACTTCTGATATTTTCTTAGCATTCTTTCTATTGGGGAAATAATTACTAGAAGGTAGGTCTGTTTCTGGAGAAAGCGGGGGGTCAGAACAAATATTGGAGTTTCCTAGCAATATTAGAATAGTGAAATAGCACATTTGCTTTCAGTACAGTGGCCAGAATTCTAGTTGGACTGATGGATAGAGATCTCTGAATTTCATTCACTTCATTGTTTCTGCTAAGGGCTGTTTCCTCTCTCTTACCGACAATCTCCTGCTAAGGAGAGGTGTCCTTTCTGTGAGAAGATTTTATAAACAATGAACAGCTGGTTACCCTGGTCAGGAAGCTCTAGTGATAGCTGTGCATTTACAGCTTGCCCCTCAGTTGACCAGGCAGATCCCCAAAACACCTTTCATAACTACCAGATACTCATTTCATGAGACATTTGGCATCAAATATCTAGTGCTAAAACAACAACAACAGTTTTTTTTCCAAGTATATTCTCCATTCTCTTCCTTATGGACAGTGATAGGAATAGGAGCTCCCTGGCAGTTCGTTTTGCAGTAGTTAGTATGTTTGAAAGCGCGCATGCGCGCACGCACACATACACACAACCTGAAACAAAATAAAAAAGGCGCTGATATAAGTTAGCTTCATCCTAGAGGAGACCACATCCCAACCGGGATGTTCAAAGTTTCTAAAGGGAAGGGATAGGCATATATGTTTTTTAAGGCATATATGTTTTCAATGGCACATTGAAAGCGCCATTTATAAAAGCCCTTCCATCAGTAATCCAAGTGAGTTTCATTGCCACGGATCTGCACAGGAAACCATGCCAAATAAGATGATTTTTGGGTTGTCCGGCTGCTGCAGACAGAGGCGGTACTTGGAGATCTTGTCTTTTTGGTTGGCAAGCTGTCCTGACCATTGAGGTGCATTTGGTGTTTACAGTAAGCACATGTTGTATGTATGAACATTACAACTGATCATATTGGGGTGCACTCAGAAAATGGTTGTGTCTGCAAAGTCGGGGTCTGAGGTAGGCAGCATCAAAGTGCTGCTGGGGGGGGGGTCCCCTAAAATCTCAGCTGGAGGGACTTGTCCACACACATTCAGGAGCTGCTTCTCTCTGGCTGTTTTTATAACTACAACCAACCCCATGGAGCTGCTCAGGCTAGAGGGGAGTGTTTGAGTAAATCAGCCAGGCTGAGCATGTGTGTGAAAAAGCATTTAGTGCTTATAACACACTGTCTTACCGCTTTCTGGTTCCTGTCTTTTCGGCTTCTCTCCCCAAGGTGTTGGGGTGTGACATAACCACATTTTCGTTCTCTCGTCTCTTCCATCTACTCAGCATCCTGTGCCTTTGAACATAAAAGGTGTGGGTTGGTTCTTCTCCAAGTGTGTGTTTTTGAATTCCTCTCTTTACCCTTCCTACTGAAAAGCATTCCCTAAAAGCAATCTGAGGAGATCTGTTGCTCCGCTTTCTATTTTGAAAAGGACATGTTACTATCGTTATTGTGACATATATATATATATATATATATATTTTTTTTTTTTTTTTTTTACTACTGTTAATGGTTCTTACTGCCACTTAAAAAAAAAAACAAAAAAACCCAAACAGTAGTGCTATGATAAGTTGCTAAAGACTCTGGAAACCGAAGACATGCTTATTTATACCATTTGGAATAACACTCTTGCTGTTCAAAAAATAGAAACTCATAGGAGGTGGAAGGGTATGTTTCTGTTTGTCCACACAACAGATTGTCGGTAAGAGAGAGGAAACAGCCCTTACAACATTTTAGAAAGACCAAATAGCCACAATTGGATTTTCACTATTACCTTGACTCCCTTTAGAAGGCGCTTTATAGGCAAACACAGTCAAGAATTTGGTTCAGTTTGTTTGAGAGTCATCTAAGTTCAGGACTTGATCATCTCATACCTGGACGGTTCAGTGGCATCAGTCTTCTTGTCAGTATCTTCTGTGTTCAGTCTACTGTTCAATTTTTCATCTCCTCTGTTAGAACGTAAGTTCCTTGAGGATGAATACCTTGTGTGTCTTACTACTATACTCCAGGACATAGAGCAGGGTCTGGCACACAGTAGATGTTCAAATAATAGATGATGACGGAAGCATTAAGGAACACATATGAACTTTTTAATAGTAAAAAGGAGGATAAATATATATTGGGGTCAGCTTAGAGGCCACATGATCTATCCACACTGTATTGCATGAAGTAGACAGGAGTTAAGTTTTGTTAACATCATTACCCAGGTTGGGCACAGAAATCTAAACTGAAGTAGGAACAGGGTAAGATGTGGGAAAGGAGTGGTCCTTACCAGCAGAAAGAGGATTGTTATTGCTGTTCTTATCTGCCAAGAATCCACAATGTAGGAGAATATAGGGGATGATCCTTTACGTGTTACAACCTCCACCCATTGCTCTTTCATGCTTTGTTTCCTTTTTTTTTTTTTAAAGATTGTATTTAGTTAAGACACAGAGAGAAATTCTGAGAGCGTGAGTGGGGAGGTGGGAGAAGGCTGAGGGAGAAGGAGAAGCAGACTTCCAGCTGAGCAGCAAGCCCAGTGGGATCCCCTGGGATCATGACCTAGCTCAAAGCAGATGCTTGACCGACTGAACCACCCAGGCGACCCCCATGCTTTGTTTCTTTTTTCTTACACATCTCACCACCTGAAAACTATGTATTTTATTTACTTATTATGTAAACGTATTTTACATGTGTATTTATTTTATTTACTTATTATGTAATTATTGTGTTTATTGTCTGTCTCCTCCAACTGAAATATAAACTTCATGAGGACATAGTTTTTTGGACTGTGTTGATTGCTGGTGTATCCCTGCACCAGTACTATCTGGTATATAGTAAATTCTCAATACGTATTTGAAATCTAGAGCCTGTTCACATATTTTTCTGGGAAAAAATTGGGAAAACCTTTTTTTTTTTTTAAAGATATTTATTTATTTATTCGATAGAGATCATAAGTAGACAGAAAGGCTGGCGGGTTGGGGGCTGGAGCAGGCTCCATGCTGAGCAGAGAGTCTGATGCGGGGCTGGATCCCAAGACCCTGGGATCATGGTCTGAGCCAAAGGCAGAGGCTTTAACCCACCCAGACGTTTTGAGGTGGCGTTTGAGCCACCCAGACGCCCCTGGGAAAAACACTTAATCTAGCCTTGTAACAACATCAGGATGCTAATAGCACATCGACTATCAGAAATGGGAATTTTAAACACTATCTCCCCCTCTTGAGATTGCAAAACCCTTGCGAGTTTTGATGTTTACTATAATGATGACTCTTATCTCCCTTGAGCAAGGTGCTGAACACCTTGCATGGAGGCTGACTGTGATTCGAGGTTTGTGGTATTCCTCACTCTCCCTCTGCAGCCCTGCTACCCATCTCATACCCACGTTCCTCTAAGCCAGGGGGAAACAAATACTACACACCTGAGCTTTTTAATCATCTCTGCCAAAGGGATGCTGTCTGCTTACATTTCTGGGAGGAGCCTCTCCCCCACCCCCCCATTTCCGTTTCAGTAGACCTCTGTTATCCCCCAGTACCATTGTCATACCTCTTTCCTCTGTAGAGATGGTGGAATCTGTAAGAGCCCTTCCCGGTGGTTGTTTTGTCAGAGAATTTTCCAATCAGGGAAAATATGACAAGGGTGGCCCTTTATTCCTCTGGTGATGTCGGGGAACCTCAGGACTGTATAGGTTGGAGTCATGACTTGCACCTTGGGTCCTGATCAAGAGTTTTCCTATTTGCCAGCCTGTTCTATGATGACAAAAAATGTTTCTATACTTTTTATATTTTTTAATTGAGAGCAAGCCAACAGGTTTCACTGACTCCTTGGCATTTATTGTCACAATTGTATTTAAGCCATCATGTATTTATTTTGCCCAAGTATAATTAATTTTTTGCTTATGTGACACTATGAAGATGATTTCTTTTGCATTATCTAAAACAATATTGTCATATAAAGAGAGGTAAATGGCTATTAAGGTAACAGACCAGCACTATTGATTTTTTAGTATTCAGTGAGCTTTTTGACTCCCTCGTATGGTAATGGGCCCTGCCTCCCTCTACTCCCTACCCTTGGCTTAGGTATGAGCTCAATGTCCAGGACTAGCCAGTCTTAGGATTTCACCCTAGTGGCAGCCGTGGTAGGAGTCAGGTGTGGCAGGGAAACCAAGCAGAAGTGATAGAGTCCTTCATTGAGACTGCTCTCTTGGTTGTTGGGGAGTGCTGCTTTCCCTTCTGGGTTTTCCTGGTGGCTGCCACTGGGTCCACTTCCTACTTAATGGAGAAGACCTTTCTGTGATAGGGGACAGGAGAACCAACACTCAGAGAAAAGCAGAGGGGAGAACATGGAGTGGAAAGCCCTGGTCTGCTCCCAGAAGCCCCAGTTCCTGCACCTGTTTCTCAGATTCTGGGCTCTCCCAGCGACAGGACCAATCGGGCTGTTTCTGCTTGGGTTGCTTGGAGTTTGATTTGTCTTAAAGAGTCTTCACTAATACCCCATTGAAGCACAGAGAGCTTAAGTGACTCTTCCAAAGATGTGGGGAAAAGCCATAGGTAAAGAAGCCCGCATCTTTGCTTTCATATTTCTTATTTAATTAAGCCCTCTTATGCTGTATTTTCTCTGTACTCATCAGAAATTTTTAATAGTGCCATCAATGTTCAAGCAACATTAGTTTACTCAATTAACATCTACTGAGTGTCTATTATATGCCAGGCACTTTGATAAGCTCTGGGAGTCAAAAGCAGATAAGATACCCTCCCTTTGGCTCTTGCCAAGCTAGCAGGAGAGACTGAAAGGAGAAGCTGGAAGTGCTGACTATAGTTACAGAGGAATGCACAGGGGCTCCTCCACCTGGGATGCCAGGAGAAGGTGCTGCAGGCTAGCAGTGAGCTGCAGATTTATTCTAGCAGAGTCCTTAGAGTCACAAGGAAGAAACTTACACGGATCCTTTTCATTCATATCAGCCTTCTGCAAAGATGTGAAGGAGTCTTTTAAAAGATTTGAGGAAAACAAGGAATCCTCTAGTCAGCCCAGAATAAACCAGAATAAATAAGCCCAGAATTCTGAGCTGATTTTATGGAAAATGAGAAAACCTGCTTCTACTTCCTAGGGATATAGCCTGAGTCCTAGTGCCCTTCTCTATGCTCATCTCTCACTGATAATTCCTAAAAGATGAGGGTGTGGTTGGGTCCATCTGCTGTCCTCTAACATTGAGTTACTGGATAGAAATCTCTCAGGTCACCTCAAAAGGAGTTGGCCCCCAAATTGGTCCCTCGTCCCTCAGGGGGACCTTCCCCTACAAATCAATTTCCAAGAACCTTAGTTACTTTCCTTGAAAGGTAGCTATGTGATGTCCTCTTGCAACGTATCAGGTACAATATGGAGGGATAGATAGAAGCTAGTGAATGGAGGTAACAGAGTGTGCAAAGTACAGAGGCACAGGAGATATTAGCACGTCAAGGAGGAGTGAGAGATAATGTTGGACAGGAAGGCATGGGCCAGATAGTGAAACATGTAATTTTGAAAAATTTGCTTTTTGTTTTATTCAAAACTATACATGCTTATAATTTAAGGAGATAAGTACTTTAACACGTTTTTCTATGTTGCACGTACATAGAAGTGTGTCCCACTCTCCACTTATCTTGCGGAATCTTTTTTATTTTGATACATGTAATTTTAAGGAGTTTACATTTTATCCCTTACCTTATAAGGAACTGTTAAAAGACTTTAAGCTAGAGAATAAAGATTGAGACTTGAATTTTAGGATGGGCTATTCTGGAGGGCAGACTGGTGATGGAATCTGAGGTCTGGAGAGCAGTTAGAGAGGATTCTTGAATTTAGCCACTTAGTTTTGGAGCAGAGAGAGAGAGAAGGAGAATTTGGCTTCCAAGTTTGTTTTGGCTTGGATGTCTTAGTGAGTTTGTTGCCATTTGCCTTGTTAGGGGCCATGGAGAGAAGAGCAGGCTTGGATAAAGCAGGATGATAAACTTGGGTTTGGACATGTTGAAATGGAGTTGCCTCTGGGAGATCCACGTAGCTATTGGTGATAGCAGTCTGGAACTGTGGAAAGACCTTTGGCCTGGAGCAGGGGGTCTGAGAGTCATGGTTCTGAGGTAAAGCCTTGCGAACAGATGGCCTAGGGAAGATGGGCTTCACCCGACTCTCACTAATAAAGCAATGCCAAAAGAATAACCTAAAAAGCTCTTTACGTCCACCAGATTACATATTTTGGTATATTAATGGGTCCTTCCACTCTCTCATTTAATTAAAAATGTCAAGTGGCTGAGCATATTTTTGTAGAACTCCTATTATATACCAGATACTAGGAGCTTCAGAAGAGATGTAGAAATATCAGGAGTAAAGCCCTGCTCTCAGGAAATTGAGAGTCTAGTTAGAGACAAGATAATTCTTTATACATGTGAGAAGTTAAAAAAAAAAAACAATAGAAGTATGCACAGTAACTAATTGCTTATTAAGTGATATTGACATAGGGTCCTAGGGTTCTGAGAAGGAAGACATTCATGTGTGAGGAATTGTTTTTGTCTTTCTCTTCCTACTAAAGATCAAGTAAGTCTCATCTGAATACTTCCTTAGTGTGTATTAAAGGGAGGAAAGAGGTGAATAGAAAAAGGCTAAGTAGGTTCTTACACTTAGAATGAAACTTTCTGTACTTGAATACTAATGCAGTATATTAGCACATGCTCGCTTGCTTAACATAATTTGGTTGTGCTGACTTATTAGCCAATTACAACTCAGTATTTATCACTTAAGTATTTATTATTTTGACCAAGCTTTACAGCCTCTGTTGGCTGGGAAGCAGCCATAAGCAGAGAGATTTCTGCATTTCTAGTTTGATTTTCTATCTTTAATTTTCTTTGGCTCATAGAAGATGGCTTGGTTCCAGTTTTCCCATACGGGGGGGAAAGTACTCACCTGACCTAACTCATGGTTTTTCAGTAAAAGACTAAGAAAAATAATTGTTGAACATGAGGCCCATAAGGTAGTCTGTAATGGCTTTAAGAATGGCCATCACAGTTTCTCATCATAATAAAAAATGAATTCTACAACAAATAAAATACTCTATTCCTAGAGAAAGTGTACTGAGTCCATGGGAAGCTTTGGTATTCTTCAGACTTCCTGGAGTGTGCTTTTTTGACAGCTCTTATTAAACAAAATAAACGAGGCTTCATGAGTATATGAACATCCAAGATGTTTTTAGGTTGTGAAATAATGAAAAGCTTAAGAGAATTATTCAATCAAGAAGACATAATTTATAATTATAGGTAATGAATTTTATTTATATATGTGAATGAATACACATACACCTAAATGCAGGAAAGTCATCCATCACTCATTCACTAAGCAAACACTTTTCCTGGCACTCACCATGCACCGGGCACTAGAGAGTGGGAAGCAAGCTAAAGGCTCCCTCTCTTCAGGGAACATTCAGTCTACTGATGGAAGCAAATATTAAACATGTAATTCTTTTTTTTTTTTTTTTAAAGATTTTATTTATTTATTTGACAGAGACCACAAGCAGGCAGAGGCAGGCAGAGAGAGAGGAGGAAGCAGGCTCCCTGCCAAGCAGAGAGCCCGATGTGGGGCTTGATCCCAAGACCCTGGGATCATGACCTGAGCTGAAAGCAGAGGCTTTAACCCACTGAGCCACCCAGGCGCCCCTAAACATGTAATTCCACAAGTAATTATTTACATTGATGAGTGCCACAAAGAACTATAGGGCACTGTGGAAACATGTGAGGGGATGAAACCTTGTCCAAGAATCAAGAAAGCCTTCTCTGAGGGAGATTTAAGCTGAGCTATGAAGAACAAGTAGGTATTAGTTAAGGAAAGAGGTGAAGGAGAGTATTCTAAGGTATTCAAAGTCTAGGAAAACATTCGCAAAGAGCTAGTTGAACATGGAAGCTCTGAAAAAAACAGGAGGGCCAAGTAGCTGTAGCCAAGACTCTATCGAGGTAGGAGGCTCAAGACACAGCTAGAAGGGGATCAGATCTTGTATTTTATTTTATTTTACTTATTTAATTTTTCTTTAGGCAAGGCAGCAGAAGATATGATTTATTATATACTTGTTACATTCAGCCACAAATGAAAACAGAATTAGTCCCCAAAGTCACAGGTCCAGGGCAAAGGACCAAAAGGAATTGTTTTGGTATGAGCAAGGTGGGACTCTCAAAGGTAGTGATTGTGATCAGATGGTGATGAATATTCTTGATCCATTGAATCAAACTCTAGAAAGTAGGCACGCACTCCAAAAATTGGTATTAGTATCCCTTGCCTCTGGCTTTCCTTATCTCTGCTCCTGTGGCTTCTATGGGTCCATAAGCTATCGGTTTGCTTGGACCTCTGCCTCACTGTCTTCTTTGATGCTTTAGCCTATGCATTGGCTTCTTCCTCTTCTTGGCTCTCATGGTATGGCAATTTCCAAGAAGAGGTGCTAAGGCCAAGAGGCTTCTTTTTTTTTTAGACCAGGGGGTTTTAGCAATGGTAAGCCATTGTAGGTCTGTAGGAATGGATTTGAGAGATTTTCAGGAGATAGACTCAACAGGACTTGGATGTGGAAAATGAGGAAGAATGTGGAATCTAGCATAACTCCCAGGTTTTTTGCTTCATTTCCAGATGCTATTTACTTAGATCAGGACCACTGAGGGGGGAGCAAGATTGCAGGTTTTGTTGTGCATGGGAGCAGAATGAATGGAGATGAGTTCAGTTTTGGACATATTGAATATGAGGGACCTACAAGATGTCCTTGAGGAGATATTGGGAAGGCATGAGCAGTTGGATAAGTGGGTCTGGAGATGAAAGTTCTGGATTGAAGGTATAATGGATAGCCCAACAAAGTAAGAAGGAAAGAAAATGGTATATTTGTATATATACATAGACATACACACATAAGAGAACACAGTTTAGTGTGACACCCTAAATGGTCTGACAGAAGGTGCCAGAAGACTGTAAATTTATACGTATTTTCTCATTGGCATTTTTTTTTTTTTTTAAATTCAGCATATGGGAAAGGCCAGCTAGCCATGGTGTACATAGCTTTGCTTGGAATCCTTATGTTGACTACTTGGTGCTGTGCTCACCATAACATAGATTTGGAGTAGAGACAGAAACCTGGAGGGTAGGAAGGATCATTCCCAATATTCTAAAGGTAGAAAGAGACCGTGACCCAAGAAGCCAAATGGAATCTAGCCCCTCATTACGGACCTTCTGGGAAAACAGGGCATGAGCCAGGCAGTGAGACCCAAAGTGTGGAGCCCAGCCACCACCATATAGCCTGTTGAAGGTTGGCTGGGTGGGGGTTCTCTGGACTTTGCAGGAGGCCATCCTTTGTCTAGGCTTGCCCAGTGCTACCCTGTGGGGACAATGCTGTCCTAGAGGAGGCCTTTGATGGACACACCAGCTCTCTGTCTCTTGGGGCAGTGCATAGGTCCTGTTGGGGTTCTCACCCTCCATACTACATGTGCCTTGTTCACGGCCCTTTCTCTTTTTAAGGGCTTCCCCAAATGGCCCTCCCTCCCTTCACTTTCATTCTCTTCCAGAGGGACCTAATATTCAAGATTTCCCTGAAGCTTTCCTTGCCTTAAGGCCACCAGAAGAGTGAAAACTTAAACAATCAACGTAAGAATGTGTTGGATATTTTGGCTGAAAGTCACTATTGGACATCCAAAGAACATTAAGTTCTGTTTATCAGATTCCAAACAACCAAAATGCTGAAATAACCAAGACTTTTCCTGTACTCTAGAGACACTCTGAGTAAATCCAGTAGTGAAAGATTAGTTTTTGAAAGCTACTTCCATGTGTGTTTTAGGAATAGTTAAAATTCTGACTAATATCTGACCCTTTTTCCCTCTACCTCTCTGACTCTTATCTAAGAATGACTCTGACAGGTCTTTACCTTTAAAATGCCTCCCCCGAAGAATTTTATACTTAGTATACTAGTCCAGGTGGTTGCTATTTGGAAATCCTGTCTGCTAACTATGAGGAACCATAAACACTTTCATGAAGAGAGTCCTGTGTTGCTTATTTGTGAAACAAAAGGATTAATTACTGTAAATTGAAGCCCCATAAATATTGTTTAGAATTGTCATTCTTTCTATAAAACTATGGACTAAAATTAGTCATCGTTTAAAAAAAAATGAAGGAATTGTTCAAGTACCCATTTCTTGGAGTCTTTGGATAATTGTAGTAAAGGTTATCCTCAAGGAGAATTTGGTTCCAATGTTCAACTCATTTCCATTGGCAGTAGAAGCTCAAAATGGTCCCTGTAAAGCACCTGCCGCTTAATTTTTTTTCCCTTTTTTCCCCCTGTATTTTGGATATTGGCCTCATTTCTACCACATTTAAATTGTTGAAATTTACAGAGCCTTATATGGATGATGTTCCTGGGAGAGAAGGTTTCAGAGGAAATAGGAAAGACCTTTGCTCCCCAGGAGCTGGTATATTGACTTAAATTCCCCTGCTTTCTGCCAGAAGGAGGTTTTGATAAGAGCTGGGAGGAAGGGTCTAAGAGATCAGGGAAGGAATACTAAGAGTAGGAATACTATTGGAGTAGATGAGAAAGGCTTGGAAAAATTAGACCAGTCACTGACGTTAAACTTGGCAGAAGATAGAGTTTTTGTTCTAGCTAAATACGTATGGGGAAGAACAAAGTAGGGAGCTGAAGCAACTCCCTGGAGAATTCAAGTTAAAAATTCTACCCCTCCCCTAATTGCAGGGATAGATCTATAAAGAGTAAGATGTTGTCTTAATCCTTTGGATTTATCCCCACTTAGGCAGTGTTGCACAGATATTAAGAAATATTTTTGTTTTCAGCCTTTCTCATTGATGTTTATCTAAACGGGAGCCAGGCGCCCAGGAAAGTGGTCACAAAAACCTCTTCCAGTCCCACCCACGCAGTTTTCTTGTACTTATAACACAGCAAGTGGTTGTAAATGCGTGACCAGAGGGATAAATAACTTATGCAGAAAAGTACTACCTTGGGGCACCTGTGGCTTAGTGGTTAAGCCTCTGCCTTTGGCTCAGGTCATGATCTTCAGGGTCCTGGGATCAAGCCCCACCTGGGGCTCTCTGCCCAGCGGGGAGCCTGCTTTCCCCTCTCTCTCTGTCTGCTGCTCTGCCTACTAGTGATCTCTCTCTGTCAAGTAAACAAATAAAATCTTTAAAAAAAAAAAAAGTACTACCTGGACTTCTACAAGCATGATATTTACTTTCTATTTTCTTTCTCGAAAAACCCTTTTCCATATTTTGTTGCTGGTGCCAGTAATTAGCTCACTGCCTCACTTAAAGCAAGATGGGAATAATGCTTGGTCTGCTCAAAACCCCTTGCTTTCCAGAGGAAGATTTCAGCTTTCTTTGGGGAGGGGTCCCATTTGGGGAGCTGTTGGACGGTAATTTGAGTGCTGGAATTTTTAACCCAGGCCCAGGAGAGAAGCAGGCATGCACAAGAGATTTGGATTTCTATGTCTGGCCAGCTGTCTGCAGGCAGACAAGGGGGCTGGGGAGGGAGAACAAAGAAGAAACAGGGCTTTGAGAATGTGGGAGCCTGGGGGCACAGTGTGGATTGGCTGTGTGAGTTGGTGCTATTCCATGTGGGGCTTCCTGTGGAGTTGTTCAGTTTGGATTAATCTTTCTCAAAGGTTTCTCCTCTTTCCAGTGTCCAGCCAGCAGTAGGTAGGAATATAGCTGTTTCCAGGAATGAGTTAAGAATCGATTGTCTTATTCATAGCTCTGTTTCAGATTAGCATTCTCTCATTCTTCAGATTCACCACCCTTACCCCCAAACCTCACTTCTTCACTTGAATTTGATCTCATCACTTTGGGTTAAACATATTGCAATTTTGTACTTTGGGAGTTGCTGACCCTGAGTATGATTTTCCTTTACTAAGAAGGCTAAATGAAAGGGTGTGAGTCTGTGGGACAATTATCCCTAATAAAAAAGCGAGCAGAAAGATTTTCTAGATTTACAGAAAAACAACCCTTTCTTAATTATTGGGCTATTCTAGGTGAAAGTGAGTTTATGTCACTTCACTATTTTTTATTTTTTGTATTTCCTTAGATCTTTGGCCAAGCAGGAAAATAGAATCATTGCCTACATGGATTTTTCCTCTGCAGTTTATCAGTTAAGAAATATTTGAACTAGTAAGGGAAGAAAATCCCTCACTTTCTCTAATATCATCTCCCCTTCCCCAATAATCTACAAGAAGGTGCCAGGCAACTGCAATTTATATACACTTTCTTATTGGTGTTTACTTATTATAAATGAGAAGTGCCATCAAGTAATCAATATACACGTAGCTTTGCAAACCTAGGTTTTAATGTATGCATCATGGAAATGAAATCACTGGTAGGAATAAGAAGATACATACAAGAAACTTCCATTCTTAGCAACATGTAGAGGAGGTCCTACAAATGATTTAAGGCATGTTCAGTAGAAGTTTCCAGATACCCAGTTCTGTTCAGTCTGCCCCCCATATGCCAATGAAAAACAAAACCAGAGGATCAGATGATCATTCAGATCCTTGTTCATTTCATGGATATTTGTGACATTTTATCTTCGTCCACTTTCCCACAGGGAGTTGCATGTGACCTGAACTCCTGAGAACATTAGTGAACTCCACACAGTTAACGGAGTCTTGCTGTGCGCTTTGTTTTTTCCGAGTCTGTCCCCCAGTCTCCACTCCCTTGAGGGAACTGAAGGCTGAGAACCAAGATTCCCAATGCTGTCTGTGCATTGGAGTGGTAGTGACCTTGGTAGGGAAGGATGGAGACAGGATCTGACGGGATCAGGACCAGAATGAGTCATCCTTGCCTGGAAGTGCGGGAGAACACCGAAGGCAGAGCTCGAGTTCCCACTGTGCATGTTCAGTTGTTGTAAATTCAACTTCCCATACCAGAAAACCTTCTTGTGCCCAACTGGGAGGTATCTTGCTGTCAACTTGGAAACTCAGCACAAGTTTTATTTTTTTTTTAAGCCAGCTTGTTTGAATATTAAGCCTATTTATAAACCTCATTATTGCAGCACCCATATGGCTCTTACTCAAAGATACTCACTTTGAAAAAGTGAAAGACTGCCAGCCAGCCTCTTCATAATTTAACATCAGTGCTTAATCCACTCTCACTTATCCAGGCTATCAGGAATGATTCCCAAATCATCTGTTTGACTTTGGAGTATGTGAAACTTAACATTTGATGATTGTGGGCATGCCCATTACATTGGGAATGCCTAACCATCAAAAAGCGAATAAAGCCCTTCAGAAACATCCTCTCTCCCACCTCATTGCTTTTTGGTGCTGTTCCCTTGCAGTCTGTGCTCTGGCCCCAGGCAGGCCAGGTTTACAGTGGACAGAATCACCCCTTTTACACTTGCTTAGTTTCATCCTTTCTCTCCCTGGCTGAAGCCAAAATGAAACTCAGAGTCTAGAAACCTCTGCTAGATGACACAGCTATGGAGAGCTTTGAGGAACGTTTTTAAACATGGGTGGCAGGAGTCAGTGGTCTTTGCTCTTTGATGATGCTCCTGGCTCAGTTTTCACTTCTTCAGATGTGATCAGCTGGATGTAAATGGACTGAAGCCTTTGGGAGAGATTTTCCAGTTCCTCACTTCCCATTCTGTACACAGACACAGACATACACCAGTCATAGACCCACCCACAGACACACAGACATGCACACACCATTTGATAGTTCTTGGGCAATCCATGGTTCCATAGAAACATTCCAGGCTTAAACAGACCCTGATTTTCAGTGAAGACCAGGAATCTTCTAATTTGTCTAAGGGGTAAGTGGATATGGGTCAGTCAGTGCTGGTTATAGTACATTATATCTCTGCATTGACTTTCAACTTCTGGAGAGTACGTAGGGATTCTTTTTAAGCAACTTACTAGGCTTCAGTTTTTAGGGAATTATTGGTAAAAAGAATCTTTATCTAATGATAACTTTAGATATTTCTAAGGATTGTTTGGTGTCCAGTTCATAAATATCCAGTTTTACTTTTTTTCCTCCTACCTTCTCAGCAATGGCCCTACTTCAACATTGGAGGGAAATGTGTAATTCTGCTAGGTTAACTGGGACCACAGAGAGAGTAGGTGGCAAGGTGTATAACCTACAGGGCTTGGGGGGAAAACTGGACAGAGTTTCAGCTACTCCCCTTCCTAGCAAGACTCAGAATAGCACCTGCTTCCTCTCTGGTTCAGGTGTTCTTAAGGAGAATTGCAAGTATTTAATTTTTTTTTTTTAACCTTTAGAAAGCAATCTACAACTTTTTTTCATTACTTCTTTAATGAATAAAGCCTTTTTATTTCCAAACAGAATTTGGAAACCTACTGAATTGAAATACCATTATTTTTGCAGTACTGTTATTAATACAGTAGCTGACCCTCAAACCCTTCCTTGGTACCCAGCACTGTGCTAAAGGCTCTTTGTTGTTCTTAACACTAGATTCTCACATCACCTTGTGAAGATGTTGTTATTATTGCCCAGCTTTTTTAGGTAAGGAGACTGGTGGTTGGGAACCTGACGTCAGTTGCTGAAGGTCACATTGCTTATTGGGCGGAGTAAGTTGGGAGATGGCTTTGAGCTCAGGCAAGGGATCTCAAGCATTGTGCTCTAACGTCTCTCAGAAGAGTGAGGAGGGTGGAACCTGTTCTGGGAAGTTCGCAAAGCAATACTCTAGACCTTCAGGGATGTGGTTTCCTTGGCCCAGCCTTGTGGAGATGACCCACCTTCTGCCTGAGCGTGAAGCCCCGCTGTCTCCATCTCGCACATGGCTGGCTTTGCCAGATCCCAGGGCATAACAGCTCCCGGTCATTCTTTACTTTTTACAGCAGCGCAGCTCAGCTATGTGAGTCTTGAGATTTGTGATCTGTTGTATCAGGTTCCAAAAAATTGTAAATGTGAAGTAAGTTTGAAAAACCAAAACAGAACATTTACAAACATTCCTTTTGTCTTTCAGGTTATGAATCAGGAATAAATTCTTTCGAAGTTCTTAAAAACAAAAGGCCAAAAATAAACTGGGTTCTTCTCCAGTTCATTTCCTGCATTTGGAAGGAAAGGACCCAGTTTGTTTTATTTTTGTTGGTTTTGTTTGTTTTTGTCTAGTGTCTAAGTTCCCCTTTGGCACCCTTGACTTCTTTGCATACCTTTCTTGATTTTCTTTGAAGACCTCAGAGTTTGCTTTCTTTCTCAACGAGCTGAAGGTTCTATATCCTTAGATAAGTTACTTAACCTCTCTGAGCCTCACTTCCATCAAGTATAAGGTTAGGGAGACCTCCCAGGGTCCGTAGGTGTCAAAGTGAATGGATTTGTATAGTAGGCATGGAACTGAGGAGATGCTCCTCAACTGTGAGGCCTCAGCCTCCTCTCATTGTTTCTCCTGTGTGCAGAGAACTATGGCTATGGTAGGTGTCCTCACTGCTCATGGTAAATCATTGTTACCCAGAAGGAAAATGAGTAGGAAGAAAGCGTTTTTTGATCAGCTTCTTGACAAATCCACTTGTTCATTCCCTGCTAATGTATTGAGCAGCTGCCACTTGTCAATCACCATGTGAGGAAGGAGAGAAACACCAGCAGGTAGTGGACAAACCATCATTGCCATCAGTGTGACAGATCGTAACTACCTGGACTGACAAATGCAGAGATGTGGGTGAGCTCTGGCCGATATGGGGCATATAGGGGCACTGTCCGGTCTGGGAGACTGTAGAAGGTTTTCAGGAGGAAGTGATGTCTTGGCTGAGAGCTGAAGGATAAGTAGGGCTCGTTCAGTCCTTGCTGATCTTGCCCAGTCCAAATGATCTGTGAGTTGGATATTGAGTATACTTTCCAAAGAAGTATATTTTCTCTTGTACTTTAAGTGCTGCCATTCAACTCCAGTAGAAGATGACGCTATTTGGATTGGGTTTGTCTTGGTTCTGAAGTGTCCAAATGGGACAAGATGGGAAGAGAGCTCTTCAGGATGATGAAGCCAAAGATGGATTTAGGAAGGTGGGGGAGTAAGTACCAAGAAGGTGGATAGTACTGAAAATCAAATATTTGGTCTTTCTTTGGGTTTACCAAATGCACAGCCAGTATTTGATAAGTGTGAGGGGCAGCTATAAATGATTTATTTATTTTGCCAGGAGACACGTTGCATGCCACCCATGTGCCATGTGTTATGTAAGCCCTTAGAGTAGATACACAGATCCATGTAACAGGACCCCTGGCCTGAAGAAGCTCAAAATAAGGGGTAAAGGGATCTAAAATTTTCAGAATGCCTACATGGCAGGCATGTACTTGGCAAATTCAAAACACTGTGTCCTCTGAGATCATTCTTTCTATTTTACAGATGTGGGTACTAAAGCTTAATTTAGCAGAGAGCATGCCTGAGGTCTCACGACTTGGGGCAGGGGTGGGTAGTTGGGTTTTGAACCAAGTCTGTTACATCCCAAAGCCCTATTGTCTTTCCACATAATAGGAGATGAGATAAGGCAATGCAAGAGATAACCCCTTCTCCCAGGTATCATCTTTTTTTAAAAAAGTATACATTGTATTACTTTTCCTACCTTTGTGCTCAGCACTTTTTAGCCTTATGGCCTGCTATCTCCTATATCTGTCTGGGCTGGGCTGGTTTGAGGCCACTAGACATACCCTCCTTTCCTGTTTGCCTCATACTTAACATATTTCTCCTTCTGAAATCCCAGCCATCAACCAGGACTACCTCTTCCACAAAGCTTTCCGAGCCGCCCCCCTTGTTTTGGTTGTTATCATAACATAACACTTTTTAGGTACATATTTTAACTTCCATTTTTAGAATAACGATTCTTTCAGAGAGTGAATTTCAACAGTGCTATTATGAGGATTAGTGATCTATGAAGTGCTTGTTACTTGTAGGTGCTGAAAATGGAAGTTCTTCTTATTTTTATCCATCTTTGATTATCTCAGTGCTCCCAGCAGTGACTTTGTATGGTTCTTGGCAAATGCTGGGAGAGTTCTGTGGAAGCCAACAACAAAGGTTGTCTTCTTCTGACCTTTGAAGGTACCCTCTGCTGATAGAATTAGTTGGGCTTCTGGTTCGAAGCCGAGGCATCCATCTGGCCTAACTGCCCCCTTGTCTTTGGTCTTTGCACACTCTCAATGGGTTATTTTTTGATCTTGCCTTAAGAGACTCCTTAGCCCAGTTTAGTAGACAGTAGTCTTAACAAGGGCTAAGGGCACAGGCAGCACCCATAACACACTGTGGTCTATGCCTGTAGATAAAGGCTTGGCTACTGCCTAACGAGTGATTTGTTCCTGCTGACAGGGTCGAGGCACAGTCTTTAGAGGGGGCACAAGACACTCTCTTATGCACTCGGTTACTGTGGGGAACCACACAAGAATCTGCCTTTGTGGAGCTGACATTCATGAGGGTTATCTCATTTATTTCTTACCATAATGTCTTAATAGTCGTTCTTTGATTATTCCCACTTTATAGATGAAGAAACTGAGGTTTAGAGGGGTTAAATAACTGGTCTCATACTGTAGAGCTCAGTGCCAGAGGCAAGACTTGAAAGCAGGGAGTTTATTCTAAAGCCCAAGCTTTAACCCACTCTGTTAGTTGACCTTCCTCTCTTTATAGATGGTATAATCCAAACATAAATATCTTCATATATTTGCACAGTCATATATATATATATATATATATATATATATATATATATATATATATGTGACTGCATACATGTATAAAATAATAGTAAAAATAGTAAATATAAAAGCAGTGATCCATTAATCTACTGCTCTGGGGTCATGGTTATCATTTTGATGTTTCCTTTCAGATGCATATTTGATGCATTAGGCAAGATCACCCTGTATGTTTTATGTTGCATGCTGTTTCTTTCACTTAACACTCAGCACCATTGTGCATATGTTCATTTGAATAGAGGTGTAACAGATCATAGTGATTCTGAATTTGAAAATCTGTGTCCTTTTTAAAAAGCGTGTGACATACAGCTCTATGAGCAAACTAGTGGATTGACTTCCTGGGTGCAGTGACTGTAATGGGAATGCAGGTGCGGAACTAAGGACAACTGGGATGCACTGCACTTTCTGGAGATGCTGCCAGAGGATGCATTTTCTTCTCCCAGCACTTTCTTTCCTTGAATCGCCTCCAGTAAAGAGCCTGTTCAAACTCCTTTGAGACACTTCCAAGCCTGCAAAAAATGACACAAATCTGAAAACCATTGAGATATTGGGATAATAAACTTGGTGGCCACTTCCCCTTGAATGCCACTACGACCTGGGTGAAATAGCCAGGGCCGAAGTTATCTATATTTGATAGATTAAGAAGCCCTATGCCCAGGAGATTTGTCCAAGGCTGAATAGCAGAAGTAGACTAGAATTCCAGCCACTTCTGCTCCTAGGGAAGTTTCTTCTAGGAACTAACCCACAGCTGCAGAGCCATTAACAAGTTCCTACTGCTGCTCTCACCACTCCTTCTTCTCGACTTTCTCATTGTCCCTTTTCTCCCTTCTTTCTTCTCTGAAGAGCTTGTGTCTGATCTTAAGGCTTAGCTACATGATTACTCATTTTCATTGTAAAAGGCACATCCTTAAAGGGACTTCAGTGCTATATGGTGGAGGTAATAGTAATAATAGTGACAATACAAATAGCTAATGGTTATTGTCCATTTTATATGTGCCAGACAAAAGAAAGGTTGTATAGGATCCTGCCCAGTTACTTCTCACTAAACCCATGAACCTAATAAATGGAGGGCTGAGATTTGAAACCTTTAAAACCTGACCTCAACCCAGATTCTGTAGTGCTCTCAAAGGGGAAGAATGAATATAGGAAGGCAGAGCCACTGAGCTCTTGGGATGCTATTTTTTTTTTTCCCTTGGAATGCTATTTTTAAGTGTTAAGGCTGGTCATAGGCATCTGACCACAGTATCACACAATAATCCAAAACATTTAGCTGGGCTTTGAAACCCATAAGCCTCACAGAAAGAACCTCCCGCAGAGTTTTCCCCTTCGTGCCTGTCCCTGTTGAAGTTATCTTTTCTAATTCACTGCCTGCCACAAATTCTTCTCTGATGTGTGTTTATGCTTCTTTTCCTACAGGAGGAAATACAAGAAAACATCCCAGAGGTAAGAGTGTCTTTCTGAGAAAGGAGAGCTTGTTGGTTGAGTCATTTGTGGCACAACTCTTCAGAAGCCTGGCTCATGGTGGACGCTCAGTGTAACGGACAGTCTCTTGGCTCCTCAGCGAGGTGCCTGCTTCATCTTTGGATCACTTCTGCTGCTGTAGTAAACCCTGGTTGTAACATTTAGTGTGGCACCCTGAGTGTCTATCTTCCTGTGAGAGTGGATCTGGTGGATGAAAAGGCCTGTTAACTATAGATCTGCATATAAGAAGTGGTTTTACTGAAATCTTGACCAGAGAGGGCCTGGGCTGGGAGGTGTGGAAGCTTTATGGATGGGAGCACCAAAGTATCTTTAAGCATTTGAATTCTCCTTTGCCTGCAATTCCTATTTGCTTCATTCTCTGATAAAATGCTGTTGAGCTCAAAGCATAGGTACAAATTCCTTTAAGGGCACTAATGGTCTCTCTTTTTTTTTTTTTAAAAAAAAACCATAGAAAAGGTAATTTAAAGTAGAATATCATCTTTTATCATCCTCCATTACTTCATGTTATTGAGAAGAGTTGGAAAGGCACATTCCAAAGAAATAGAGTTGCTCAGATCTTTTGTTTGCCAAGCGTTAGAAGCCCAGAGTTCAGACTAAAAGGCTAGTGTCTGCTTTTCATTGATTGTATTTGATTTTGGTATTATGACATTAAACAGATTATATTCAGATAAAAAAAAAATCCCACCAATGAAATTAAAATCTGCCAGTCGGTTTCAGCAATGGTAGTTTCAGTCGGATGACCATTTTAATCTTACCTTTTCTCTTGAGCATCATCTCAAGGCAGAGAGTCCTGTTCTGTGATTTCCAAATAAAGTCAGTAATCCATAGTAGTGTTGTTACCGTTTGATATGCAGTGTAGAGGTGCACGCATCGTTGAGAGAAGATGAATACAACCTTAGGGTTTCCTAGCAGTTGCTATGCTTTTCTAAATATAGTGAGCTTACACAGATGGCTAAAGAATTCTGTCTTGTTCAGGTTCATTGGGTTCAGGGTAGTAATTGCATGTGAACCACTGAACAGGATGTAAATTAATCACTCAGATTAGAGGGCATAATAGTCATCAGTAGTAAAAGGTAATTTATCATTTTTACATGTAGTTAACCTGGGGTATGAAATATTTCAAAGTTGCTTCAATTTTATTTGAAAAGAGATAAATAGACAGGTTAGAGGAGTTTAACAAGAGAGCCGCTCAAACCTGTCAAGTTTCAAATTACTATGTCGATTATTTTTGAAAGCACATTTTTGCATATCTTACATGAATGCTGTCGCATTTTTTATTATGTCAATATAATAAAAAAATAGACTGTCTTGTCCCAGCTTCACTGAAGTCATGCAAAGTGCAAATTAGTAGAGCGTTGGTTTGGGCTCTTCTATTTTAAATCACATACATATTTCCTATGAAACTGATACATGTCTGCTAATCTCTCATTGATTACAAACCATCTCTAAACTTCTGGCTTGAAACAGCCGTTTTATTCTGCTTACAGTGATATGGGTCGGGAATTTAGGAAGGACTTGGCTGAGTGGTTTGAACCTGGTGCAGCTGGAGTGGGCTGCAGCTACTGGAGACAGAGGGTCCACTTCCAAGATTGCTTCTTCACGCATGTGTGCAGAGACTTGGTGCTCTTTGTTTCTTTCTTTCTTTGCACGTGGCTTTCATCCTCCAGCCTGGAGCTTGGGCTTCTCAGTGCATTGTGGTCTCAGGGGGGTTGCACTTTTTGCTGCCTTCCTAGGCCCTATGTGTTCCAACAGACAGGAAGTGGAAGATGCTGGTCTCTTCATTACAACTTGGGCATAGAAAGTGTCACTTCTGCTGTATTTTATTGGTGAAGGTATTACAGAACCCACTCAGACTCAAGAGAAGGGGACATAGATTACAGCTCTTGATGGAGGGGTGGTTAAAGAAGTTGAGACCATCTTCATTTACCAAACCTGTAGCCTTTATCAGAATGATCTTGCTTGAGAACTTTTCTGGGGATCTGTAAATTTGGATGAAGTGGATACCTCGTTTGATAAATGGTAGACACTTTTAAAGATGTCTTGATATCTCTGTCAGATGCTGGTCTGTTTGAATATACTCTTGTCTACTTGGTGATTCATTTGGACTGAGGGGAGCTGTGATTCTTTTTTCATGTTGGGGCAAACATGCTAGTATAAACTCAATAGGCTACTTGAATGCTAAGTGTCGTTATTTGACTTCAGTTAATAATTAGATAAAGCCGGTGGCTTCACGTAGGGAAACTAAAAGTTATATTAAAAAGCTTTAGATCTCATAGGTTTGCTTTGGACATTAGGAGAAAGAGTCCAGGATACAAAAATAATCTACCTTTGTTTAAACTTCTTGTGCTGGGCTTCATTTCATTTCGCTTATGTATTTATTCACCTTTCAAAGCTGTGTTAAAGAAAAAACAAATCCTCTGGCTTTCAAAGTCATCGTCATCCTACTATACAGCTCAATTGAGGTAGGTATCGTGCTTTAAATATTTTATCAAGTACTAGGCAGATTTCAGTAGCCCAAGAATATGTTATGATAGTGATTCTTCTGAATATCACTGTTAATATTAAAGGAAATGTACTAATTTCTTCCAAGGCCAGAATTTCAACCAAAAGAATGATGTTATAAAAACCCTTTACTGGGTTAGCAAGGGCACCAGTAAGTAGAAGATAAGATTCTCCCTGCACAGAAGCCCTTACTGGATTAGGCTTTACATCAACGCAATTAAGGGGAGCCATCCTTTTGCCTTGTGATTGAGTCTTGTCCATGAGGGCCAGTCATTCCAAGAGATTTGTTGAAGTGGTGACATGGTAATTTGACAGCTAGAGAGGATTACCCAGGAGAGCTACTTCCCCCTAAAATTCTCATCAGGTTGTTTTTAAATAGCAGCAACTTCAAGTTATCAGGTCTGGCTCTGAGAAGTTTGTATCTTTGAGAAAGAATGCCAGATCATGTACAAAATAATCACAAATACCTAGAAATAATCTAATACTTCTGGGCTGCCACTAAAGAAAGGATTTGCTATCAGAGATGGTGTTGTAAGCTGAATCTATGTTAGAAGTGTTTGCAGCACACCCACACACATACGCACACTCACACCTCTATTTTAGTGTGCCTGGAAATGCTGTGGTTGGTCAGCATAATCAGAGGCAGAGGTACAAATAATGACTTATCTACAAACCTCAAGGACCTCTGCAGACTCATGTGCAGTTTTCATGTCTGAACTATGGAAAAACTTAGGTCAGAATGGTGAGGAGTAGGAGTTTTAAGCCATATCAGGTAGTGAAAACTTCATTAGAATAAAGGTTTTTGATTTATCAGGTGTAAATTCTAGGTTGGTGGGTGGGTTTGTTGGTTGCTTGGTAGATTGTGAAATCTTAGTTAAGTTTAGATAGACTAAGAAGTTCTGGTTCTGATTATATCTCATTTACTCATTTTATAAATCTAGACATTTCTGTGATGAGATAACTCTCTGATAATCTAATTAGATTGATAGTCACATGTATATAAGTTTTGACTCCCCCAAAACTTAACTACTAATAGCTTATACTGTTGACTGCAAACCTTACCAATAATATAGTCAATCAACACCTACTTTATATGTTATATATAGTATATGCTGTATTCTTAACTTAAACTGAGAGAAAAGAAAATGTTATTGAGAAAGTTATAAGGAAAGAAAAACACATTTATAGTACTGTATTTAACTAAAATAAAAAGATCTGTGTGTAAGCGGACATGTGCAACTCAAACTTGTGTTCTTCAAGGGTCATCTGTACAAGAAATTGCCTGTGAATTGTGACGAGAGAGGTACATGGTTTTGTAGTTAAGACATATGTGAAAAGCAAAATAGAATGTGGTACACGCTATAATAGGTCTGAGTATTGAAAGTCATTGGGAACAACTGGGTCATTTGGGAAGGTATTTACATTATTTTATACTCTTCTCTCACTAGACCACAAAGAGGGCTATACTGTTGCTTCTTATTCATGGTGCTTGGAAGTATGGGCCTATTAAAGTCTAATAGGATAGCTGAGAATTGTTTCTCTCTGTTTTCTCCATGTTTTCATTTATCTTAAAGCTGTATGTTTTGCTGGTTCTTTAGGCTTTCTCTCAAAGGGGCAAATGTCTCAAAAACATTCTGGACATTAGGAGGAATACAGCCCAGGATAAAAACATGTGGAGATAATTGGTTAAGTGGATATCGCACATGCAGATAACAGAGTGGCCTCTATCTGTTGCCAGGCAAAATAAGGAGTTATTTTTTCCTCCAAGTGTCTAATGCCTGCTTTCACTTGAATTTTTATGTGACTTAGTAATCACATTTGATAAGGCCAATAATTGATTAAATCCAGCGAATGATTCCCTTAGTCAGGTCTGCCTGTGCTGTCACGAATCAGCATGCTTAATGAGTCATCAGCAGAACCACCACCTTTGCTGTTAAGAATAGATTGTTGTGTGTGTGGTGGGGGTGCGGTGGGGTGACAGAGGTGGGTGGGAAGTGGATCTTACCCTCTGGGAAGGCTGCCTTCAAAGCTATTGTATCCTTGTATGAGCAAGTGTATTTTCTGCTGAGCTGTGCCCCTTTCTCATTCTGGGACATAGTAAGACTCATTGGTGAATTCTGAAGCTCTTTCAGCATCACAGACATAAAATCAGTGGTGTCTCTTATCCAGTGAAAAATGACAGTCAGTTGAAGGGGACATAGGATAAAGCAAGGCACATAGTTTAGCATACTTATGAGTGACCAATTTTGCATACTACTACTTACTTAGTAGTGTTGATATTTAGAGCCTGAGTATTAGTAGTAAAATCAGACAAGGGAAACTTCTAAGTGGCAAAGTCCTTTGAAAAATATTTTCCTGTATTTGTGATGAACTATGAAATTCTCAGAGTAGTAAGGACATGTGCATCAGCTGTGAGAATATGTCCAATTTACATTCCAAGATTGCCAGCTGAGTTGAATTGACTTTCCAGTGAAGCTACACCAGACAGAGCAGCAAAGTCATTTGGTTAGAGCACAGATTGCAGATGGACACTGAGATTTAACCACAAAGAAGAACACCGAATGCAGTTAACATGGAAAATGGCCTACAGGTATTGAAATTTCAGGTGAAACACAACCCGGGGAGAAGGGGGGGGGGTGATGGAAGGTCTATATAGATAGTTTGGTCAGAGGTCAGGGTCACTCTCCTACTATAACATCAGGAGCCTGGGGAGCAGGTGCAGGGATCTCGAGCCAGAGAGGTGGTGTAGGTGTAGCAGGAGTTAGGAACTAGGTGTAGGGAGAGAGGGTGCTGAGGTACAGTAAGTAGCTCAGACACTGAGTCTGAGTAGTGTAGCTAGATACTAGTAGCAGTAATGACTTTCGTTGAGCTGCTATTTTCTGAGCCAAGAGGATCATCTAGGTACAATTCAGTCTTCATTTCTCTTCCATCTTCGTGTCTGATAATTACTACCATTCTCCCACTTGCCCAGGATTAATACTTTTGAGTCACTTCATATGAGCTTCTGTTGTGGTGTTTCTCCAACTTTAACTTTTGGTTCTTCTCCTTCCCCCATGTTAAACAGGTCTCTGACAGGTTGTTATGGGCTTTTCCTTCTCACTATTTTCATTCTCATGATCTTGCTCCCGTCTCATTACTCATCTCTTAAAGAGTATTGAATGACTTTTCCTAACCACTCTCTTTACTCTGATTTCTTCATTTCATTACGCATACCCATGTCTGATTAATCTTTGCACAGTGTCTCTGATGTGCTGTTTCAACAGCAACAGCACACCTCCATTAGCTTTCTTTTGACTAATAAAAGCTGTCTTCTTGTTTAGGATTTTAAGGGTTTCTACAACTGCATCTACCTCACTTTCCTGCGTTGTCTCTGTTACTCCCTTCTGTTCCTTCTAAGTTCCAGGCAAGCTGAACTCCTTACTGACTGCCATCTTTGCCTTGCGTTTTCTGTCATCCTTCCTTCATTCATAACTTTCTGCTATTTTAAATGTTCTCATTTTTACCTGTTGAAAGCCTGTGTTTTCTTGGAGATCCAATTCGAAAGTCATTTCTTTCCATGGAGCTTCTTCGATCTTTCCACCTAAAAGAGATCTTGCTCTTCTAGTTATTGCTGGTCTAATTTTGTATGCAAGAAATAGCTGGGTGCGGGTCATTCTTCTTGGCACTAGTGTGATTTTTTTTGAGAAGGGAATATGCTCCCCCAAAGCATGGTGCATTGGGCATGATTGGTATTTGTTAAGTGTGGGTTGGCTTTATGAGTGAATCAGATTGATATCCTCTGTATATTTTTACCTTGGGTCAGAACCAAAGTCAGAATTACCAAGTGGAATTGTGGGTAAATAACCTAAGATTGATGAATGACTCATACTTACAAGTGGCTTTGCAGATCACCATATATTCCCACATCCAGACTCTCATTTAGTTCTCACACTGGCTAGAGTGGAGTCCTCTGAGGTCAGCAAGCTAGATGGCATGCATGGTCAAGAACCAGGAAGTGTTTAATTGCTTGGATCATCGACTCTGCTTTTCTCTTCTATATGATTTCTGTCAGTGTGGAAATTCACATTTGGGTGGAAACTGTTTTTGCTCTATTACCAATGCTTTAATCTCTATCTTTCCTCCATTTAAACCATTAATTCTAGAGATATTTAGTGCCATGACAAATGTATTTGTTTACAGTGCATTATTCTAAATATTTGATAACTGTGGTGTGCATCATTTGGATGTTCTGTGGTATTTTGCCAAAATGGTTTTGAGAATCATTTTCTTAGGTTGTCTAATAAGATTTAAGTATGACTTTAAGACTTCAGTAGCATTCATGCTGGACATATTGCCTCAGAAGTTAAACCCGGACTTTTAAATTGCCTGGGTAGGCAAGTCTGTTATCCCTCCTAATCCCGGTGGCCTTCATTTCTAAAGAAGCAGAATTGACTTGATTGATTCAGTCATTGGTGAAGGCTTCCACATTGGGGCCAAGTCCAACACCCAACAGCAGCAGCCTAAGAGGCAGATTTTGGAGTCTCTGGAGGCACTGGATCCAATAGTGTAGATCAGAGCTACTTAAGCTTGACTTTATCGTTACTTCTATTGTGAGGATAGCCTGTGCATCAGGGAATGTTTACTAATATCTCTGGCCTCTGCTCACTAAAGGCCAGTAACAATCCCTCATCCCCTACTTTTGATGACCAAAAAAGTCTCCTGGAAGGCAAAATCACCTCTGACTGAGAACCACTGGTATAGATGAAAAATTAAGAATCAGATTTTGATTTTGCCAAATTACTTTACTCCTCTGTGGTCTCAGTATCCTCATCTGTGAAGAGATTGAAGTTGAATATGAGGATTTTTCTGGTTTTTTTTGGCTCAAAAATGACTTCTGTGATTCTAAATACTGAGGTCCTTCAAGAAGAAAGCCTAGACCACGAAACAACATTTGCCATGATGGCAAGAACTCTAGGACTTAAAATGAATCATGGGAGAGGAGTAGCATTGCAGGTGAGCATGGAGGTCACTGAGCAGGTAATATAGACAGGCCCCACAGTGATGGTTTTCTGGCCACCAACCAGATCACCCTTGGTTTAGATATTTCTGATTTCACATAAAGAATGTGAACTAATTATGAGAAAGAATTAAAAGATCAATGGCCAAAACACGATCTTTTCCAAAAACATAGATATGTCTAAAGGGTACTCTATTGGTTAAATTTATTGTGTATCTACTCTGTACCAGGTTCTTCACATGCATTATCTTATTTAATCTTAACAGTTATCCTGTTTTATGGATGAGGAACTCAGGGAAAATAGGTAACCTGACTGAGGTCACAAAGCAGAGAAGTGATTGGGCTAGGGTTTAAAGGCAGAACTTTGAGATCTATTCAAATAGTTTCACAGTTTTTAACAGCTCTAGAACTCTCTCACTGCCACCCCTAACCTCCCAAAGAAATCAGCTTGAAGATGAAGAAAATCAAAGGGTCAGAAAGAAATGTACTTTTGGAGTTCATTTCCCCACTTCGCCTATTGTTCTTTTTATCATTAGGACATTCTACATTTGAAAGTTTTCATATTTGCGTTCAGCTCTCAGGGAAGTTGAAGCTCTCACAAAAGTTTAATGAAATTTTTAAGAAGCTTTCAGGAAAATTTAATGAAATCTTAAATACAAAAAACAAAAAATGACCCAACAAGCTATATTTAAATAGTGTGATTGAAGGCAGGGAAATTCACCTCTACCACCAGCTTCTTTTTTCAAAATCATTTATTTTCGTACAACTTAAAGTACTTTGAAGCAATATAATCAGTCATACATGAGTATGTAACCTTTTATGCATAAAAAGTAAACAACAAAAAGAAAATCAGAGAAAAGAAAACTTTTTCTATCCTCTGATTTAATAAGATAATGCCTTTTCAAAGTTCATGAGGTCACTGACTGAATTTTTCCCTTTGTCTCTCCATGAGTGGACTCATGCTCAGTTCCGGGTTGTTTATTCCATAACTTTGGGATGTCCGGCAGAGGGGACCTGAAGAAAACATTTTAAGCAAGCTGGAGAGAGTAGATTAAGCTGAGAAGATTTTTGGGAAGAAGCCTATCTGTAGTCTTCGTTTATCCATGAAATCCAAGTCTTGGCATGAAACTTTTGTCATGTTTGGGTAGGTGCCCCTACTTACCTGAACCTGTTTCTTCCTTACCAGTAATAGTTGGAAATAATAACACTTGCTTCCTAGAATTCTTGGGAGTTCAGAATGAAATGGGATATATGAAACCTTTGGAAATCCTTGGCACATAGCACAATATGGCACATGAATAGTGCTCAGTCGCTTGAGAGCTTGGGAGCTCCCTCACAGAGAAATCACAATTCCATGGCCACTGTGCAAAGAGTTTGCCCATTGACTGCACGCTTCTCTAAGGAAGCAGGAAGTAGGAGGAATATAGGCCCTGCTTTTTAGGCAGAAACTGTGTCTTATTTACTGATAAATGGGATCAGCATTAACAGTGATTGTTGAGTGTCTTTTAGGGCGCATATTACAGAATAGAAAGAAGGTTGGGGTAGGTAGGGCAGCAGAGCAAGCCACACAAAGTCAATAACCATTGAAACATGGCCCTTAATTTGGAAAAAAGTTTGAAATGGCCCAGTCTGGTGTGGTGTCATGGACAGTATTTCCACAGGAAAGATAGTTCATCTTTATATTTCACTTTTCAGTTTTGAGGGAAAATGTGTGTTCTTTAAACCAGGACAGAATGAATAACACTGTATTTTTTAAATTTATTTTTAATTTATTTTCAGCATAACAGTATTCATTATTTTTGCACCACACCCAGTGCTCCATGCAATCTGTGCCCTCTATAATACCCACCACCTGGTAATCCGACCTCCCACCCCCCGCCCCTTCAAAACCCTCAGATTGTTTTTCAGAGTCCATAGTCTCTCATGTATTTTACTGGTTGATAACATGTATTCTAGAATCAGCATGCCTGGCTTCTCACCCCAGCTTTACTGTTTCCTATGTATGACTTTAATTGTTTAATTTCTCTAAGCTAGTGGTTCTTAAGTGGTAGTGATTTCCCTCTCAGAGGCTATTTGGCAATGTCTGGAGGTATTTTTGGTTGTCACATCTGAGAGTGGGGTATTCTACTGGCATCTAGCAGACGGAGGGCAAGGATGCTGTTAAGTATCCTACAGTGCGCAGAACATCTCTACCATAACAAAGAATTATCTGGTCCAAGATAGGAGTGGCATGTATCTAACCCTTACTTTCTTTATCTGTACAAAGGAAATAATAATAGTACTTACCTATAAGGCTGTTGTCAGGGTTAAATGAAATAAAGATTGAAAGAATTAAGTGCACTTTCTGGCTTTTTGTAAAGGTAAAGAGTATTTTAGCTATTATTATTAATGTTACTATTAACATTGTTAATAGTTGGATCATTGTTTATGTAGCACATTTATGAATTCTGTTTCATAGTTTAAGTAGTTGACATATCAGATTTTATAGTGTATTAGATGCATTTAAGTTTTATAACAAAAAAGAGATAAAGTCCTTCAAATCATTCATTGGAAGAGGTTTTGAAATTGTTTTGAAGAGATAATATTGTTTGGTTTATGTAAGTACAGTAGACTGAAATAAATCAGAAATCATAAATTCTGTATGCTATTATATTCTCTTAGCCCTCAAAAAGCATAAAATTACAGATTTTAAAAGAAATACTTTGATATTGTTGCATATCGTTACATGGGAGGCAATAAAGCAAAACAAATTTACTGAGAAATGAAGTCCCATCTGTCACATGCATTATCAGTAAATCAATGAAAACTGGTAGCTACAAGGTAAGCCTCAATATAAATTGGAATGGATTCCTACTTTTACACCAGACCACAAAAATGTCCCTTGAGTTAAATACAAGTCCAGTAGCCAATACAGTAGGTCTGAATACATAGCTCTACCTGGAATCACAGGCCACACTCCTTTCAGGTCTGGTGGCAGGGCTCTGTCACCCCAGGGCTGGGACTGTCCTGGTTGTCTTGTTCCTATTAATTATCTTGTTTCTCTTTTGCATAAATACAAAGGGAAGATTTATGGGATGACTTTCCCTAATCTTTTAGATGTGTTTCATCATTTAGATCATAATCAGGAGTTTCTTAGAGTTACACGACAATTAGCCTAAGAAAAGAGCCAATATGGACTGTGAAATCCATGATCATTCTCTGCCTATATGCCAGATTGATAATTCCAAGTAATTTTGCTGTGATTTTGCAGTAATTTTACTAATTTTCAAGTCCTGTGTTGTTAGTAATAGTAACAGTAGAAATATATTTACTAGTCACCACGGTTTACTCATGACCCATTATCAAGAAAAAAACATAGATGGAGTGCCTGGGTGGCTCCGTCAGTTAGGTGTCTGACTCTTGGTTTTAGCTCAGGTCATAATCTGCCGCTCTCCACCCTCCATGCTCTCTCTCTCTTTCCCAAATAAATACATCTTAAAAAAATAGGAGAGAAAAAGAAAATGAACTCCTTTGGTAAGGCAAAGAGTGCCTGTTTGATGGGTAAACAGAAGCCTCATTCCCTCAGGGCTCCAGGGTGGGAACGAACATCCTGCATAATAATAATATCAATGATGGTCGGGATGACGGTGATGGTGATGGTGGCAGTGATGGCATTGGTGGTGCCCCATGCATACAGCTATTTATTAAGACTGTGGCTTATGCTCATTAGATCCCACTAATTTCAGACTTAACCTGTTTGCTTTTTATCTGCTTTCCCCCCCCCTGCTGACTTCTCTGTATTGAGAGATGGGTTCCAGGAGCATGATTTGGGGATTTGACAGATAAGGTGCTGATGAAGCCATTGTGTAGCTTAAATAGCTTCCCATTTAGCATCATTATTTTGAATAGAAAGAAATTTTCCTTAAATGAGTCTCTTGTGTGGAAAAGGGTACTTTTGATCTTTAGATTGGTGGGGTGGATGATTCCCCCTCCTTGATATCCATGACTTCCAACTTTGGTTCCTGTGGGGTACTCTAGGGGCATAATTATGCCAGAAGCTTATTAACAAGGCAACATAACACTGACACTCAGAACATGGCTTTTGGGGTCTGAATGGCCTCAATGTAAATCTCATTTCCACCCCTTCTTAATTTTGTGATATTACAGCTTGATAAGCATGCATATTCTCAAGGTGTAGGCTACTAATTGTTCCTAAGTCTTAAGGTTGTTGATAAGGATTAAAGGAGACAATGTATGTATGGTAGAAGACCCAGTTCTAGGCATATAATAAGTGCTTAATAAATATTAGCTGTTAATATAATGCCCTCCCTCCCTATAAAAATTAATGGCTATTGAATGAGACTTTTCCTCATAATAAAGAATGAAACCTTGCTAACTCTCTGCAATATTTGGCCTCCCTCAAAGACTTATTCTGCTTGTATAGGAGATTAATTCTTCAGGATCTCATTAGTCAGAGGAGTAGCTGGAGTGGTGCCAGCAAATTATGGACAGAGGTGGGAGAATCTGCCTTGTGCTTCAGGCTGATTCATAAAGTTGTGAAGATAAAGTACAGGTCTCTAGAAAGAGCCTAAAAGAAGGAATCCAATTGTTTAGTCAAAGATTCTCAGTGTTACCTGCTCTCTGCTATTCTCTTGGCCCCTGTATTTATCGTTTAAAATGTCCTGCCATGTCCATGTCAGGGGGCAGGGACCTACCATCCCTGCCAGAGATTTAAAAGAGGAAATCAAGTTGCCAAATGAAAGCTAGTCCACATGGTTGCATTAACAATACTACTCAGAGGTTGAATGAAGAGCAAATTAGAAATATTTAGTTTTAAAAGTGGGTTCTGGGGCACTGGCTCAGTAGGTTAAATGTTCTACTCTTGATTAGATTAATTAAATTAAATTAAAATTAATAGCCATTAATTTTGGCTCAGGTCATGATCTCAGGGTCATGAGATCAAGCCCTGCATGGGCCTCCACACTCACACTGCTTGAGATTCTCTCTCCATCTCCCTCTGCCCCTCCCCCACTTTCTCTTTCTCACTCTAATGTACATAAAAAATATAACAATGAGTTCTGCCAAAAGTATTGAATAAAATAAAATCAGCATGTTTTATTGGTAGGTATAGATTTTGGCTTGTCTGACTTCATTCCCAGACTCTTCACTTTACTGTATACTTACTGAGTATCAGCTGGGTGATGGTCAGGCACTGCGAGACATTAAAAAATAAAAATAAAAGGACTAAGATGTGGTTTCTACCCTCAAGGAGCTAAGGACATAATGGGAGAGAGAGAGAGGGACCCAGGCAGGTTATTTCAATATGAGGTTTTTCATAGAGGTACAGAGGAGTGCTCTGCTTAGTTTGGGGGCTCAGGAAATCTTGTTGGAGAAGAGCCTGAGCTAATATTTAAGGGTGAATAAGAGAAAATAGCCAGATATGGGAAGTTTTTATGAGCATTTATTTAGAAGGAGTAACATGAGCAGATACTCGATTTTAATAACTTTTGTTATCTGAGTCCCAGTCTCTGCTCTGGCTTGAGTGGGTTTTGGTATGCAAGGGTAGGGCAGGATCAGTGTGCTATGGGTCTCCTAGGGGTGTGTCATGAATAGTTGTGAGCTGCTGCTCAGAGAAGTAAGTTTTCACTTCTCTAAGGGTTGTAAGCAAAGCAAAGTAGACAATTAATAAAGATTTCTCTTTATTTGAAGGCAGGTACTGTGGCCATCTGGACCCTGAGGACCACTTGCCTTTTAGAATGGCTCATCCCAAAGAAACCAAGAACTACTTCAAAATAAAAAAGGCAGATAAAAAAAGAATCTCCTATATCTTCTGTAAGAGAGTAGAGATTAGAAGTAATGATGGAAAATGTTCTGTCCTCGACATGGGGAGTTAGAGAGGAGAAGGGAGTTGGGGGAAATTGGAAGGGGGAGGTGAACCATGAGAGACTATGGACTCTGAAAAACAATCTGAGGGTTTTGAAGGGGCGGGGGGGTGGGAGGTTGGGGTACCAGGTAGTGGGTAATATAGAGGGCACGGATTGCATGGAGCACTGGGTGTGGTACAAAAATAATGAATACTGTTATGCTGAAAATAAAAAATAAATTAAAAAAAGAAGAAAGAAAATGTTCTGTCCTCTATTTTCTCAGTTTTTATAAGGCAGGTCTCTTTTTTTTTTTCCCCCTGTTTTAGATATTCTTATTTATTTTAATTACCTAAATAATTTCTGAATACATTTTCATTGTAAAAAAATCCAAAGATTAGAGATAAAGGCAAAGTTTCTTTAAATCATTGGTTAACGGTGTTCTGTTTCCAGGTAACCACTGTTATGAACTTTTTTTTTTTTTTAAGATTTTATTTTTCATTTATTTGAGAGAGAGCATGAGAGGGAGGAAGGGTAGGGGACAAACAGACTTCTGGCTCAGCAGGGAGCCCAGGGTGGACTCAATCCCAGGACCCTGGGATCATGACCTGAGCCAAAGGCAGATGCTTAAGTGACTGAGCACCAGGCACCCCTATTTATCAACTTTATTATATTTCACTTCTATATGTTTAGATAGAATTCATCAGTGAAACCATCTGGACCTGGCCTGGGCTTCTTGTAGGAAGAACATATTCAAACATATTCAAAGTTCTCCAATGATATCAGAAACACCAGGAAGGTCTGTTAAAACACAGCTTGCTGAAACTCACTCCCAGAGTTCTGATTCTGTAAATCTGGGATGAGGTCTGAGGATTTCCATTTCTAAGTTCCCAGGTGTTGCTGATGCTGCTAGACTGAGGAACCACACTTGGATAATCACTGCCTTAATGGGTGTAGGGGTACTCTGATTTTCTCTTTTTTTCCTTGGGTCATTCTTGGTAAGTTCTCTCAAAATTTGTTCATTTATCTATATTGTGATATTCATTGATATGATATTGCTTACCATCTTTTTAGTTTCTGCAAAATCTGCCGTGATACCTCTTCTTTTATTCTTGATAATAGTAATTTGTGCTTCGGCTCATTATTTTTTTCAGTCCTTTCTACTTGTTTATTATTACCTATTAATGTTTTAAAAAACCCAACTTTTCTTTCTAATCTTTTCTGTTGATTACTTTACATTTTGTTGCTTTCCACTCTTATTTCTTTCTTCTTGCTTACTTTGGGTTTAATTTTCTAACTTCTTAAGATGAAACATAGAGCATTTACTTCAAACTTTTCATCTTTATAATATACGTATTTAAGCTATATAGTTCCCTATAAGTTATATTGTTCTTCCTCTGTATCTCTGTGTTGTCTATGCCTACAGTGTTATCACACTGGATTCTAGTTAGTTCGTCTCCCTAAGCATCCCATAAGCTCCTTCATATAAAAGACCCTCCTAATCATTTTTTGTTTTCCTAATAAATCCAGGATGACTATGTCAGAGCAAGTGGATGAGTGAATATGGTTGACCTGGTGGCTTAGATGCTTTCTCCTTTGTCCTTGTTTCTTACATATGTGGTTCTCAGACACAGGAGCACCATTTATGGAAGGAAAAGTCATTTTTGAAGCAAACTATGTGGGGGTTGAGAAGTCCTTGTTTTGAAATACTGTTATAATAGGTGGCAGTAAGGCCTGCTTGGCACTCGGAGAACATTATTCCACTGCCTAAGTTGGTTGAATTTTCTCTGAGCTACCCCCTCTCTGGCATTTTCTTTGGAGTCCAGGCTGCTCTTCGTGCTCATTACCAAATGGGGTCAAAATGAAATTTCTCTCCCTTCAAGTCGGATTTCACAACTGACCAGGTACATTATGGCTGAAATGTGGGGCTGCTTTTTCCATTTCCACAGCAGCTGCTGGTGTGGATGGCTGTGAGAGGCCAGAACAGAACCTCTGCTAATGTACTTATATACTAGAACAGATACAGGCTGATCCCGTTGGAATTTTGCACTACTGGGTCCTCAGAGATTTAAACTCTCCCATGCATGGATTTTCTGGCTTTTGGCAACTTGTTCAAAGGAAGAAGCATTATGGTGTTTGTTTCCCCAGGGAAAATGGGAACTTCTTTGGAGCATTGAGCTCGGAGGCCCATCATTACACAAGCCATTTACAGTAAAGAGTTAATAACAAAATATCATTACTTTATTCTCAAACTTTTAAATCCATACCAGGGGTATAGATCTCAAAACAAACACATAAACTAGGCTGAGGAGACATTAAACTTTGATTAGAAATCACAATGACTGTGATGATAATAATAATAGCTATGATGGTACAGGATAATACATGATAGTCATTGTATTCCCGGCACTAGGCTAAGTGCTTTCTACATTTATCTTATTTAATTTTTGTTATAATCTGTGTTGTAGGTGCTTTTGTTGTTCCTATTTTATGGGTGAAAAAATGTCTTAGAGAATTTAAGCAACTTACCCAAGGTCAGAAAATAGTAGGAAATAGTTTCAGCTGAGGCCAGTTTGGCACTGAAGTCCTCTGCTGTCCTGCCTGTTTCTTTGACTCTGGAAGATGGCAGGATGGTGACAAAGTGGGGTTGTAACTGTGCTTGCATAACAGTCCATCATCAGGGCTGGTTTCAGTCATGCTGATACAGGTGACTTGGGCATTTGCTTAATTCCCCTGTTTAGTTTCCCCGTGCATCGGAAACTGATGATGATTCGGGGCTACCTCAAACATACCTGGGGGAGAAAAGGAAAAATAATCCTTGTGGGGAATGAAGACCTTAATGAAAGCTGTACCAAAGGGAAGGATCTCCAGTTTGCTCAGCCGTTTCTTGTGCTGCTCAGGGGAGGCAGAATACCAGCCTGGCATCTCTGTCCAAGGCACAAATCTGTGCTGGCACAAATCAGCACTTCTTCCTTTTTGTGAGATCTCTGATGAGATGTGGCTTGTGATCAAGTATAATTGAGGTGTGTGTGTGGGGGGGTGAGTATCTAGAAGCTCCAGTCCCATCTGTGGGGCCACAAGAGGACTTGATTTCTCTTTCTGTCTGCTTTTAGAAGTTCATTGAGGAAACCAGTTTTTCCAGTTCTCTCCCTAAGATTCCTCCTTTTTTTTTTTTTTTTTTTCTTGCAACAGGCTGATTTCCAGGTGCTCTAAATCAGCAAGTGGTTTTCCTGCCCACTGTGACCCACGATAAGAAACGATTTTATACTGTGACTAAGTGTGTGCTTACATACACATGCTCACACCCCCACACACTCACAACTGAAATAAAAGTTTATCTCACCACGAGTAATTTAACCTGATATCTCATATTCTATTCTATTAACATAGTAAACTGGTTTTATTACCCACTGATGGGTAGCAACCCATAATTTGAAAATTACTGGTGGTGATCAGTGGGTGCTGAAAATAAGGGCATAAATTATATCCTTTTATGGATATATTTGAGTGTCCAGGTTTACCCCAAATGCATTAGTAAATTCAAATGTGTGTTTTTTCCTAGGGATAATTTAACAACTCTCAAAGAGTCTTGGGGTTTTCTGCCAACCTAAATTAGAAGCAAGTTGTTTGAACCTCTCTCAGGTGGGTAGGTCGAACCAAAAGAAATGGCCCACAGAGGAAGAGCATGGTGGAGTGTCAGAGTGAAGGCCCAGGGCTCTTGGCCTTTGCCTGCCTACGTGGTTCGAAGTGAAAACACAAAGTAGTGGGAATGGCCTGTGTCTTAGGGAATTGCTTCTTATTCCAATAAACCCCTGAGGATCTGCATTCTTTGGGAATTTGCAGTAGATAGCACTAGTAATGGAAAGCAAGATTTTTCTTTTTTTCCTTTCCCAAGTGCTGACAGGAGGAAGGATATTTATCCCTTTGGTAACAAAAGAAATTGGGCTTCTCTGACGCACATTTCATTTGCATGAAATGCAAATGTATTCCGTATTCCGTATGCGTATCCATTCTTCACCCTGCCTTCCAGACTGTGAGTTCATTAAAACTACTGAATGAGTTCCAGGGTGAGGAAGACGAAGCTGTCTTTTGCTGTGTTCCATGGTTTGCTTCTCCCTTTTCTCTAAGCTCATTCATCTGTGGCTGAGTCACAAAGAAATAGCACGTTCACCCCAGAGCATCCTGCACCCTAGGACCACTTGGCGACCTGACATTTATTTGATTCTGTTAGAATACAGTCAAGACAGAGTTTACCCTTCCTCTCTTGCCTCCTCCTCCTCCCTGTGGATTCAATTCTCAGTTCACCATGGGAAGATGTAGCCTTGTTTGTTGATCTCAGTTGATGATGAGTTTTGAGAAGTCACC
The DNA here is from genome assembly GCF_030435805.1 of Mustela lutreola. Classification (NCBI taxonomy): domain Eukaryota; kingdom Metazoa; phylum Chordata; class Mammalia; order Carnivora; family Mustelidae; genus Mustela; species Mustela lutreola. Next base: position 157,816,978 of record NC_081293.1, on the reverse strand, counting down.
TTCTGAATTAATTGTGTTGCTGATGGAGTTTGTATTTTCCAGTTCATGGGCTGGTTTTCTCACACCTGCATCTCTCTGCTCACTTGTTAGCTCTTAGTGTACACATGCTTTGCTGCTGCATCACTCCTGGGAACTATGCAAACAGCACTTCTGAAACTTTGCTGTGGTCACCTTAAATATGTTGTTGATAAAATGCAAATTTTGATCCAGTAGGTATGGGGTGGGACTTGAGACTCTGCATTTCTACTGGGTGATGCTGATGCCCCTTGTCCCTGGCCCTTTGAATAATGAGGCTCCCTAAGCGGGCATGTAGGTGCCTGAGAGGACACTGTTGTGTGGATGTTTATTGGTTTCAATATGCAGTGTGTGACTAGGGGGTGGTAGATTTTAATCTATAATAAGAGAATCAGGAATCATCATTCCTTCTAGGTAGAGTTGGTCTGTACCATCCAGTCTGATCACTCTTCTCCCTTTCGGGAATAAATGCCCTGTTTCCTATCAGGGGCTGTCTTTCCACTCCTGCAGCAGTAAATGGATTCATTGAGACCTTGATTCTTGCCTTGGAGTTGTGAGGACCAGAGTAGGCCCAGGTGGCCAAGAGTTGGGAAAATTCTCAGGGTGTGAGAGATTCTTGAGAGTGATATATTTAACCAGGAAAAAGCAGCCAGGGACTGTAGTGAAGTTCCTGCTGATCTGGGACACCACCTAATAGTGGAGTGACAACAAATAACTTTGTTTTCCTCTTCAGGAAAGCTCCTCCAACACAATAGCGCCCCCCACCCCCCCCACCCCCCCCTGCCCCTGAAAACACAAATGAAGTCAAACCCTTGCTGCAGCCTCTTCTTTCCAGGATAGCACATGGCTTTTCTCACTAGTGGTGGCATCGTGGATTTCTGCAACACATGATTAGAACTCTATACTACCACGATCAATTTAAGAGGGAGGACATCTGATCCTTTGATGTTGCTGTAGCTTTGGCTGGGGTCTGTGAATCGTCAGCCTTAAACATTTCATAGCACTCACCATAGCACATACCCTCCCCAATGTCCATAACCCAGTAAGAATTTATTTAATTCATCATTAACAAAGGAATGGATAAGAGGTTACAACAAGATTATCTACCATGAACAAGTGGATTTATCCATGGGATGCAAGGGTGGCTCAACATTGCAAATCAATCGATGTGATAGAACAAATCAATAAGAGAAGAGAGAAGAATGACATGGTCCTCTCAATTGATGCAGAAGAAGCATTTGATAAGATACAAGATCCATTCCTGATAAAAATTATTCAAAGTATAGGGATAGAGGGAATATTCCTCAACTTCATAAAATCTATCTCTGAAAAACCGACAGCAAATATGATCCTCAATAGGGAAAAGCTGAGAGCCTTCCCTATGAAAACAGGAACATGACAAGGATGCCTACTCTTGCCACTGTTATTCAACATAGTATTAGAATTCCTAGCAACAGCCATCAGTCAACAAAAAGAAATAAAAGGTATTCAAATTGGCAAAGAATAAGACAAACTCTCTCTCTTCACTGATGACATAATACTTTAATGAAAAACCCAAAAGATTCCACCCCAAACTGCTAGAACTCATACAGCAATTCAGTAATGTGGCAGGATACAAAGTCAATGTACAGAAATCACTTGCTTTCTTATACACTAACAATGAAACTATAGAAAGGGAAATTAGAGGATTGAATCCATTTACTATAGCACCAAGAACCATAAGATACCTGGGAATAAACCTAACCAAAGAGGTAAAGGATCTGTGCTCGAGGTTCTACAGAACATTCATGAAAGAAATTGAAGAAGACACAAAAAGATGGAAGACCATTCCATGCTGATGGATTGAAAGAATAAACGTTGTTAAAATGTCGATACTGCCCAGAGCCATCTATACTTTCAATGCTATCCCGATCAAAATTCCACTGGCATTTTTCAAAGAGCTAGAAAAAATAATCCTAAAATTTGTATGGAACCAGAAGAGATCCTGAATTGCTACGGAAATGTTGAAAAAGAAAAACAAAACCGGGGGCATCACATTGCCTGATTTCAAGCTTTACTACAAAGCTGTGATCACCAAGACAGTATGGTACTGGCACAGAAACAGACACATAGACCAGTGGAACAGAGTAGAGAGCCCAGATATGGACCTTCAACTCTATGGTCAAATAATCTTTGACAAAGCAGGAAAAAATATACAATGGAAAAAAAGACAGTCTCTTCAACTGGTTCAAATGGCCATCCAAAGAACAGGCCCATAGATTAGAAAGGTGCGAATGGAGTGCAGAGATTTTCCACAGTGCAGGAGGGAAGTTGACTGCCTCCCCAGCAGACAGAATGTATCTGCATGTCTGTAGACAAGAATTATTTTGTATTGGGGTGGCTGGGTGGCTCAGTTGTTAAGCCTCTGCCTTCGGCTCAGGTCATGATCTCAGGGTCCTGGGATCGAGCCCCACATCAGGCTCTCTGCTCAGCAGGAAGACTTCTTCTCCCTCTTCTACTTCCCCCGCTTGTGTTCCCTCTCTTACTGGTCTCTTTCTGTCTAATAAATAAATGAAATCTTAAAAAAAAAGAATTATTTTGTATTATTATCAGTTATCTACAATTTACAGAGTTGTCAAATGACTCAAAGGCTATAGGGGTTATGCCTCTTATGGTGAGGACAGAAGCAAGAGAGACAAACCACTTGGTCAACTTTAACACTTTTGCTTCAGGAGTATATGTCATGACTCAAACTCCTGTGGGCAGAATGGTCTCATGGCCAAGTCCAACATCAGTGGGATTGAGAAGCCCTCTCATAGGGGTAGAAGAGGTCTATGTAGCAAATGACAATAGCATCTAACACAGTTTGTGTTTATTTTATAAATTCTTAATCAGTTTTATCATAAAGTCAGCCAAAGACAAAGAGGAGATGTGAATCATAGTTGCAATCCTGCATCAAGTCCAGCATCCAGTGAATTTCTCCATTTTATGTTTATTTCACAGTATCACCAAGACCTTGAGTCATACACAGGTAGAAGCATACGAATGGGTTCAGGTTTACATGAGAAGATTTGTGGAGATGTGAATTTTTTAAAAATATGCAATTCAAAGGAACTACTTCTCTGTATTCAGGGACACATCCCCATGTTCAAATATCTACACAGATATGGTGGGAGAAGCTTTTTTCTTAGGCGAGCACAAAAACCTAAGTGTGAGTGTGGTTGGTTCCAGTACATTAAATTTTGATTTGGGATAAACACATTTGAGAGTGTGCCTTTTTGTTTTAAAATTCTTATTTTTTCATATACAAGTAAAATATGAATGTATTTGCCCTATAAAAATGGAAATATTACTGAGAAGGCTAAAGCATTCAGTTTCCTTTGACTCTCCCTCTGTCCCTCCGCCTATCCTGTTCCCAGGTTCCTTCTGAGATATTAATAACTATTATCAGTATGGGGTGTATGTATTTAATATAATATGTATTTCTCAGTAACATGCTTTTTCAAGCAATCGTATCTTAGGTTTTTTAAAGATTTTATTTATTAATTTTAGAGAAAGAGAAAGAGAGAAGGAGAGAGCACACAAGTTGGGGGAGAAGAAAGGGGAAAGGAAGAGAATCTTAAGCAGACTCCCATCAAGCCCAGATCCTAACACGGGCTCTATCTCATGGCCCTGATGTTGTGACCTGAGCTGAAACCAAGAGTCAGATGCTTAACTGACTGAGCCACCCATATGCCCCCACATCTTGGAAATCTTTGTTAGCTCCTAAAAATTTATCTCTTTAAAAAATTAATAATATCTGGGGTGCCTGGGTGGCTCAGTGGGTTAAAGCCTCTGCCTTCGGCTCAGGTCATGATCCCAGGGTCCTGGGATCGAGCCCTACATCGGGCTCTCTGCTCGGCAGGGAGCCTGCTTCCTCCTCTCTCTCTGCCTGCCTCTCTGCCTACCTGTGATCTCTGTCAGATAAATAAATAAATAAATAAAATCTTTAAAAAAAAATTAATGATATGTCTAAGTCGTAGTTAATTGGGCTGCTTGCCTAATGGTAGACGTTTTGTTGTTTCCAGTTCTTTGCTATGATGAGTTAAATGCTGCAATGAAATAAGAAGGCCCATTATAGTGTTTATTGAGGGAGTCTTTAAAATGCACAATTGCAATGGCTAAACTCTGTGCTTTCTTAGTTTTTCAGAGGTATTGGTGCATATAATTGATGTTCATCAGTTTGAAAATCCCTTTTATAACATTTACATTATTATTTAAATCTAGGTCCTGTTACCTGTTTGGGTAAAAGTCATTAAATGTGAAAATCTTGCTCTCAAACTCTTGATTCCTCGCGTTTGTTTCTGGGACATGCTGTGATATCTGCCCCCTTCCCCGCTGCCTTCTGTCCTCCCTTCCATCTTTCACCTCCTCCCACTCCTCACTTCACCTCCCTCTACTTTTTTTTTTTTTTTTTTTGCAGGCCCCAAATAGCATCTCACATATTATTTCTTGATTTATTCTGCCTCTATAAGATCTGAAGATCATTGTTAAAACAGAACTATGTACAACATTACTTTGAATCATAAAGATCAACTTGGGATAAAAAATTCTTTGTTTTTCCAAACAGGATGGGAAGGATATGGACTGGAAATAAAATTAACTACAACAATAATAAAACTGAGATTGAGCTGGTTTTCACATTAGCGTGGATCTTAAACTTGTTTTTTATTGATTTGCACATATGGAAGGGGTGACTTAAGTGCTCTTCTTACTCTGCTAAACTTCTTAAAAAAAGATTTATTTATTTGAGAGAGATTGAGGGACAGCGAGGGAGAAAGAGAGAACGTGAGTGTGCGTGAGGGGAGGGGCAGAGAAAGAGAATCTTCCAGCAGACTCCTCACTACACTCTGAGCCAATGAGGGGCTGGATCTCATGACCCTGAGATCATGACCTGAGCCGAAATCAGGAGTTGGACCAAGACACTCTACTCTGATGGAACTTCTAGTAGCAAGAATAATAAGATATGTGAAGAGATTGAATAAGTGCATTTGAATTAATAAATAAACATTTGAGAAGGGGGAAGCATGGGACCTTTTAGATTTACACTGAACGTCCAAAATCTCTGCTGTTCCATATGGCAACCACTGGTCACAAGCGGCTATTGAATCCTTGAAATGTGGCAACCACTACTGTGTGTTGAAATGATAAACATTGGGATACTTTAAATAAATAGTGAAATACACTGTTTTAAAATGTAGCTACTAGAAGATTTTAAATGCCACCTGTGACTCTCAGTAAATTTCTTTTGGACAACACTGCCATAGCTGGGAACCAGGAGGAAAACTCACCCTAGCCAGATTTACTTTTGCATTCCCCTCTTTAGTAAAGACATACTTAAGTTCTGATCCTACCCTTAGTCCCCAAAGATGATTAAGTTGAAATCCCAAGAGGACTTGCCTGTGCTTTTTTTCTGATTGGTTTTGAAGACTTAATACGGTTTCAGTGTAAGACTCATTATATCAGATTTTTGCTGCTCTGAAAACACGAAGTGAAGAATTGAAGGAAATGGTAATCACTACATTAGCCTAACAGATAAAAACAATTTCTTTTTGAAGTTTTTCTGCAGTAGATTATAATGCGGCTCATAACAGTGAGACTCATCTTGATAGAGATTCAGAGTTGTGATTTTTGATTGATAAAAATTCCTTACTTTAGCCTCTTTACCATTTTTGATAAGCTTCTTTGCCTTTGCAAAGAAAATTGAGGCAGTTCCATTCATTTGTGACATATTTGGAGTCTTACCCTTTCCCATCTTGGTAAAGACAGCATTTCTTTGGATTTTTGTAACTTGATAACTATTCAAACACACACACACACATACACACACACACACACACACACTACCACTAATTCTGCATGTCAATATTTTTGGTTTGGCTTTTGTCAGTCCCTGAAGATTTTTTTAAATAAATTATTTTTTAGTTTTACCTTCACTGGAAAACTGAGTGTAAGGTACAGAGAATTCCCATATGCCCCTGCCCCTACACACCTACAGCCTTCCCCACCATCAACTTGATGAACCTACACTGACATATAAACATCACCTGAAGTCCATAGTTTATATTAGGGTTCACTTTTGGCATTGTACTTCCTATGGGTTTGGACAATGCATTATGACAGATATCTATTCATATGGAGTAATTTTATTGCCCTAAAAGTCCTCTGTGTTCCATCTATTCATCCCTTCCTCCCCCAACCTCTGGCAGCCACTGATCTTTTTTACTGTTTTCATAGTGTCATCTTTTCCATAGTGTCATATGGTTGGAATTGTAAAGTGTATAGCATTTTAAGATTGACTTCTTCCACTTAGTAAAATGCATTTAAGATTCTTCCATGTCTTTTCATGGCTTGATAGCTCACTTCTCTTAGCACTGAATAATGTTCCATCATCTGGATGTACCGCAGTTTATTTTTCCGTTTACCTACTAAAGGATGTCTTGTTGCTTCCAAATTTTGATAATGATGGATAAAGGTGCTATAAACATCTCTGTGCAGGTTTTTTCTGTGAACGTAAGTTTTTGGTTCATTTGGGTAAATACCCAGGAACGTGGTTGCCAAGTTATAAGATAAGAGTAAATTTAGTTATTTTTTCTTTTTTTAAGATTTTATTTATTTATTTGAGAGAGAGACAGTAAGAGAGCGCATGAAAGGGGAGAATGTCAGAGGGAGAAGCAGACTGCATGTGGAGCTGGGAGCCTGATGCAGGATTTGATTCTGGGACTCTGGGATCATGACCTGAGACAAAGGCAGTCGCTCAACCAACTGAGCCACCCAGGTGCCCATGTATGTTTAGTTTTTTAACAAACTTCTAAGCCATCTTCCAAAGTGGCTGTTCCATCTTGCATTATCATTAGCAATGAATGAGAGTTCCTGTTGCTCCATATCCTTGCCAGCATTTGATGTTGTCAGTGTTCAGGATTTTGGCTATTCCAATAGGTGTGTGGTGGTGATGATTGCTTTCATAGGCCCAGATGAGTGAGTGGTTCAATTGGAATTCTCTTGTCCCAGCAGAATACTGTTCTTAGAGGACTGAGGTATGTTCTTGATGTTCTGAAATGGATAGCGAGCCCCTTCTGTGGTGGCTATTGAAGGATAAGAGGAGATGCAGACCAGATGGGGCACCAACACTTCGTCTGACATGGAAGCTGAGGCCAGCTCTGCTCTGTGGGTGAACATAAGGAGAGCACAGGCTATGCACTTGGCAAGGGGAAAAGTGGGAATGCTCAGTTTGAGCTGGAGACAGCCTTTGTTCCATTTGGTGTGGATTCATTCTAACCATGGTTTCTGAATTATATTGGGAGGAGTGTGTGTGTGTATGTACAAATGAATGCTTGTGCGCATGTGGGGGGATATCGGTTACCTCAACGTGTAGCTTTTGTTCTCCGAGAGCAGCTTGTGTAACCAGCTGTCAGATGGAGGTCCCTGATTAGCAGAGCAAATTCCTGGGACAGTATTACAAGGAAACAGAAGCTGCCAGAACTAGGTTGGCCTGAAAAGACACAACTAGGTAGGTGTTCTGATTTTCCTCTTTAAGATCAAAAAGAGAATGTACTTCTTTGTGAACAGAGCAGTGGAGTGGGGCCTGTATCCTGACTGTGTGTGACCTTTGGCTGTAAGTACAGATTGGGAACTGCGTCTATGACATGGGTGCTGAATATGTAATCGTAGACAGGCCAATCCGCATCAACCAATAATTGACCTTAACTGTCCTCTCCCTGTTGTAGTGAAATCCCACCCGTGGCAGACCTACCTCATGGCTCTGCCTTATTTCTGACGCCGTGAGAATTGGCTCACCCAGAGCTGCTATTCCTCCTCTCCCTGGCACTGCCCTTCTGCCTTCTGGTTGTCTGCCCTATTTTGGAAGCCTCAGCCAGCCCTGCTAGGATCAGCTCCTCATGTTCTGAGTGGTAGCAGGCAGCTGTTTCAGCGATGTCTTCAAGCTGTGAATACATACATGCTTCTAATTACCATCTTCATGCCCCATTGCTTTCTGCTAATTCCTGCCACCATTGTTTCCTACCTCCACCTCCTCTCCACCCCCTGGACCCTTGCCTTGGCTTTTAGGCTGTCCTTGTGCTTGGCTTCTCTCTTATACTCTGTTTTTGGTGTCTGGCATCAGATGAATGTAAACAGATAGACACATTTAGAGATGGGAGAAAGTTTTCTGAAAATATGGTAACTTTATATGAAGATGACTCTTAGCATGCTGCCCATTTTCTGCCTTGTCTGCTTTGACCCTTGAGGTCAGGGAGGATCCATTGCATTCTGGCTTCTAACAGCTGATTCTGGGACCATTTCCTGCTTTACTGGTTCTTGGCCTGCTCAACTCTTCCGTTTAAACCTCCTGGATGCATTCCCTCATTGGGCTGGTACTTGAAGACATCACTTTCCTGGTGGCCTGTTTGCCATCTGTCCAGGTCATTACAATTAACTAAAAGGAACAAAAGGTGGGGGGATTATATGCACTGAGAGAAGTGAAATTGCAATTATCTTGGGACAGAGACCTCTGTAGAGAGCCTCAGTGATAAGTATTTTGAACAGGATCTTGTTAAAGTGCTACATTTCAGCCCTGTGGTTGAACTGTATATGGGATCCTGTGCTTCTGCGAGCTTACTGAACTGCGTCTTTCTGGTTTAGCAATTAAACTTAGGTCTCCTTAAAACAGATGCACCTATATGAAATGAGCTCTGATTTTATGCTTAATCTTTGCTGTCTCTGATGAAGGAGGAAGAAATAATTTTTTTTAGGAAGGTCAAGCAATAAGAGAGTAAGGAGAGAAGAATAAAAGCATAGAGAATTTTTTCTTTTTCTTTTTGCTCATTGGAAAAAAAAATTAATACACATGATCCCTGAGCAATATGGAGGTTAGGGGCACTAACCCATCCCATGGAATTGAAAATCTGCGTATAACTTTCGATTCCCTGAAAACTTTACTATTAATAGCCTACTCTTGACCAGAAGCCTAACTGATAATCAGTCAATTAATATATATTTGTATGTTTTATGTATTATATGCTGTTTTCTTACAATAAGCTAGTGAAAAGAAAATGTTATTGAGAAAATCATAAGGAAGGGAAAATACATTTATGGAATTGTACTGTATTTGTAAAAAAATCTGTGTGTAAGGAGACCTGTGCAGTTCAAACTCATGTTGTTCAAGGGTCCACCATATTTCTTAAGTTCCAGCTCTGACTAAATACCATATATGCTTCTTTATTTTGAAGAACTACCTTATTAGGTTGTATGTGTCCCCATTGTATAAAGGTATATTGAAAGCTTAAGACAACTTTGTAAATTGTTCCTCAAATCAAGATTTCATCAATTTTTAAAAGTTTTTAAAAAATATTTTTATTTATTTGAAAGAGAGAGAGAGAGAACTCAGCTGTTTTTTAACAGTTTTGTTAAACTGTTAACAAAGGTTACAAACAAAGAGGGAGACAAAGTTACAAACAAAGAGGGAGAACCAGATTCCCCCCTAAGCAGGAAGCCTAATGCAGTGCTTGATCCCAGGTCCCTGAGATCATGACCTGAGCTGAGGTCAGATGCTTAACCAACTGAGCCATCCAGGTACCCCTTAGCAATTTTCGATCTGCTAGGGATGTTACACATCTTCCTCCCTTCTCCTCTCACCCATATTTTCTTCATATGTTTTATAGCTTATTTATGCACTCAGTATTTATTTATATTTTAGTAGAGATAAACCTCCTGACATGTACTGATATACATTGACTAAATACTTTAAGAACTTGTAATGTTTAAATAATGATAGATTCATAGGAGTTTACAGAGAAATGTGCAGGGAAATCTTGTGTATCCATCACCTAATCTCTCCTAGTGATACATGACTATGGTATGATCTCCAAACCAAGAAATTAACATTACTACAATCCATAGAGTTTATTCAGATTTTATCAGTTATGCATAAACTCTTTGCCTGTGTGTGAAGCTCTATGCCGTTTTGTCACATGTAGCTTTGTGTAATGAGCCTCATAATCAAAAGACTCTACTGAACCATTACCATGGGACACTTCCATGTTATTCCTTTGTAGTCATACCCATCCCCTCTCCTCCATCCTTAATCCCTGGCAAACTCCTGATCTGTTCTTCATCTCTGTACTTTTGTTATTTCATGGGTATGATATAAGTGGAATCATACAGTATGTATCCTTTGAAGATTGGCTGTTTCTTCACTCGTAAAATTTCTTCAAGTTTCATCCAAGTTGCACATTGTCAATACTTCATTTGTTTTGATTGCTGAGGAGTAGTTCATGGTATGGATATACCACAGTTTGTTTGACAGTTCGCTTACTGAAAGATAGTTTGGGTAGTTTTCAGTTTGGGGCTGTTACAAATAAGGCTGTTATGAACATTTGTGTGCGAGTGCCTGCATGAAAAAGAGGTTAAGTTCTTCTGATGTATGTTTAGAAGTTCATTTGAGCTTAAGCACAGAAAAACTCATCATGTTGTATGGGAAGTTTGATGGCTTAATAATCATGGTTGAGGTTGTTTCTCAGCAAAGAAAATCTTTAGTGAACATCATGGGTCAGAAGAGATTTCAACCATTGTAAGCTGTTGAAGTGTTGAAGCTTTTACTAATCCCACTGGCTTTCATACTGATTTTGTTTTATCCATCTTATTCTAGAGTTAACCTTTCTGCCAGGACCAGTTGTATGGAAGTATGTTCTATTTTTAGGCTTTTTGTTTGTTTTTGTTTTTGAAATAGAAATAATGCAGCCACAAAAGCCAGCAGAAAAGTACTTTATTGAAAAATTGTTTGGCCAGTCTTTAATGTGTACATGTATTGGTGGGGAGTAAGTAGGCAAGAGGAAGAGTAAGGCAAGAGGAAGAGTAGGAACAAAGTCTTTTTGGGCTTGCTTTTAAATGTTAAAAAACAAACCAAACCAAAACAAAATCAGAAATAAAAAGGAAGGCAAGAAAAGCAAACTCACAGTGGATTATAGTTTTGGTAATAGGAAAATAAGAATCAATTTCATATTGATTTCCCACATCCTTGAGATTAAAATAAAATGACATGCAAACACTATGAAATACATAAAATTTTGTCATTCATTTTTTTTGTTCAAGTAGATCCAATTTAGAAGAAGGCTTTCCAACAATATTCTTTACAAAGTGATAAATATGTAATTTGCAATTGATATCAGTGGATACATAGTAGAAACCATATTCATATTCTTCTTTTATCTTTTAAGTGCCAGGCCTAACTGGATTCATTTGTTCATTTATTCATTTACTTATTCACTTAAATGATCTCCTAAATCATTACTAATACTTCTGCTGTATGCCTGGCTCCTGAAGGAGCCCATCCATTTTGCAAGCTCCTTTTAAACCACTTTATTTCCCATTACCCCATGATTTCTCACATTCCCGACTTCTTGGAACTACATTTGCCCTTTATGATCACTTAAATGAATTCTGTGTTCTTCAAGGCCCACTTCAAATTATCTCCTCTATTGATTTGCTCCTGACTTTCCCTATCTAGAAATTATATAGCTTTCTTCTGATTTTCCTCAACATTTTATTTGTGGTCCTTTAATGTTTACTGCTTTTAATTATGGTTATTATGTGTATGTCACATCTTTGCTACTCTCTTGTTAATTTCTTGAGTGCTGAGTTCCTCTTTGACCCTTCTTAGTATTTATTTGTTCTCTCCTCCTCTCCCTTTCCTTTCTTCCTTTCTCCCTCTGGCTCTTTCTTCTACCTTTTCATCCCTCTCTCTCACTGTTCATTTTTTTTTTCTCTCTCTCTTATAGGTATTCATTAAATATTTGCTGACCACCTGCTATGTGCTAGACACTATAATAGGGGCTTGGGGTAGAGATTATAAAAACACATATTAGACCCCTGGGGGTAGCTTGATTATATATTTAAGTTAAACATCAGGAATGAAAAAAAAGATTTCTCTGATTATTAGAGAATCTAGAGACATCCTCAGAGAAAAAGTATTGTATTTTCTTCTTCAGATATTTTAAAGGAGTGTAAATTATTTTTTTTTCCTGAGAGAGAAGTATGTAATATGGTCTTCCTTAATGGTAGTAGACTGAATAGTATCTATTTTATTCCTACATCCAGGATTCTGTGAATTTAAGAATGTTCCTAAGTTTTGTTGATAGACATCAAGTGGACCTCAGTTAATGATATAAACTGAAAATGTCAAATAAGACATGATTGGACTTCAAATCATGTGCTAAAATAACTTTTCTTGGTGCATAAAATATTTCAGCCAAGCATTCTGGAAGCTCTGAAAACAAAAAAGACACACGGAAGTACAGAATAAGTATTTGATTTGCTTATCACTTAACCTATGTGGGATCTAATTTGTATCTTGTCTCATGCCTAAGGTGCTTAATAAATGGCAAATAGGAATTGTGTCTATACAAGGTAAGATGTGTTTTCATGCCATTCTCCTTTTATTATTTTTTTTAAAAGATTTTATTTGTTTATTTGAAATGGTGGGTGGGGGGAGAGGGAGAGGGAGAGGGCAACCATAAGCAGGGGGAGTGGCCAGCAGGGGAGAAGCAGGCTTCCTGCTGAGTAGGCCCTACCTGGGATTTGATCCCAGGACCCTGGGACCATGACCTGAGCCAAAGACAGCCTCTTAACCAACTGAGCCACCCAGGTGCTCCACTGTCCTTTAACTCTTATCTGCCTTTCTGCCTTCTCTCAAAAAAAAAAAAAAAAGAAATAAAAAAAGAAAAAGATAAAAAATACAAAAATACTGCGGAGAGAATGCACTCAAAGCTGGGAACTTCTGCTGAGCATAATTTGTTTAGAGAGAAGTAAGTGCAGTAGGGATTTGTAGAGCTAAGTCGACAATGCTGTCAGAAGTTCAGTGCCTTGGATTTTATGTGAAGAATATAAGGAACTGGAAGAAGTCCATTTCCAAACAACAGAATCTCTAAGAAACCTTCCTTTCAATGCCGTGTGAGGAAGAATGAATGTGGGACATGGGCCCACAAAGGACATGGGCCTAGAAAATACAGAGTTAGGGCAACCTTTACTGACGGGCTTCATTTGGGATTAAATCAAGAGTGATATCACCCATAAAAAACTGATCAGAGTGCAAATTAGGAAAAGACTCTAGAAGAATGTATTGAGGAGTTGTTTCTAAAATTCTCTTACATACCCTCCTCAGATGTTAGTTTTGTGTTTGCCTCTTGTGTGTAGCTGGTTTCTAAGCGGGGCGGAGCATTTGGCAGCAGAGACTGTGGTTGGCCCCCCGTGTCACGGCCATAATGGCTTAACCAGACTGAGGGTGTGGAAATTACTACAGTGTAAATCATGGCTTCAAAGTTTATCTTATTTGTGGTTTTGATGAAAATGAGCAATATATGATCTGTACTTTGTCAGGAAGATTTGGATTTGCTCCCCAGAGCAAAATTCTAGATTTGTGTGGAATTTGTCTGACGCAGACTGAACTCTTTGGGGCCTCGTTTGAATACACTTTATCCTCATACAGATTGCCAGGATTTGAGGCTCTTGTGTGCTTTTCAGAAAATATAACTGCAATTTTACACTAAATGTCTTTACTCTGTAAAACCAAGAATCTGTGGGATGTTCCCCTGTCTGTCTTGATTTTAAACTACCTGCAAATTTCTCTGCTTCAGGTGTGTGGGATTTGGCTCAAGTGCATAATATTTAGCAAAGAACCTACTAAAAATTTTGGTATTTTGGAGGCCCTTGTATCATTTTATGGACTAACTATTTCAGAAAAACAAATTCAGAATTTATAAAATTCAATTACATTCTGTCAATAAAACTTAGGAACATGGTTTTTCTTAAATTCACTGAATCGGGGATCTGGGAGTGAAATGGATCCTAATCAATCTGCTGTCATTCAGGAAGACTCCATTTACATACCCCTCTCTCAGGAAAGAAAATAATTTACCTTCCTTTAAAACTTCAGATATACTGAAGAGAGTCAGAGAGGGTACACATGCATTGGGAGATAGACTACCTGGGAGCTGCTTGTCCTGCTGGCCAGCATAGATCCACTCCTCCCATTACCAGTGTTCGCTGTTAGTATATGAGCATTTAGCAAAGTGATTATAACCTAATACTTGTATTGCACTTTTGAAAAGCACCCTGTTGAGTGGGAACTGGGATCTGGCTCATGGATTAGAGTTTTACCACTTCCTTTTAGAAACCACAAACCTCATCAAACCCTCTGCAATTGACTATACTTCAGTGATGTCCCCTCTCTTGAGATTTCTTCATTTGCACATTGAGCTAAGGCCATTTGGAAGTCCTTGCATCGGGCAAACGTTTCTGGGGCTGTTTCATTTCTGTGTGTTTGATTTCTCCTCTTCCTTGAGAACTCACAAGCCGGAAGCACTCTCTGTTGGGACCTGCCCATACTTCTTTAGTAGAAATAGGCTCTCCCTGGGAGTCACTTGCTGGGGTGCCCTGAGCTCAGCTGTGTCCTTCTTGTCCCCTGCCCAGCTAGGCTTTGTCAGGGTATGGGATTTGTTGGTGTCTTTATACTGCAGCACCCAGGATAACGCTTGGTAGATGGTCTTCCATGGACATTCTTGGGATAAAGCTCATTGAAGGTGCACAATGGGACTAGCATGTCTTGGAGCTAAGGGAAGAAGACCAGGTTCTTCAGCAGTCAGACCCTAAGTGCCTATGCTGACCAAGCTGACTACTTCGGACAGAAGAGAGGCCCTTGGATGGGGCAGGGACTGGGGCTCCCATGGCCCTAGAGTTAGTGGTCTTTGGGGTCTGCCGCAGGCCCTCTTCATTCTCTTTCCTGACAACTTAGCTTCTCCCAGAACTTCCTCTAGTCTCTTCAGAATCGTGATTCCCAAATCCATATCCCTCCACCAGCTCTCTTCCCTGACCTTCAGACCTATATATCCAAACTTTGTCTTCACTTAGAAGTCTCATTGGCACCTTAATTTAGGAGTCCAAATGTAATGGGTTTAATACATTCCATTCCAAATTTTCTTCTCTTTCATGTTGTCTATTTTGGTAAATGGCATCATCATCCCTTTGGTTGCCAAAGCCACAGCCTGGGGTTGTCTGTCCTTCCTCCGGTTTCTCTGTCCCACATACGAAGTTGTGTCCCGTCAATTTATAAGTACCTCTTGGATCAAGCTGCCCTTCTCTGCTCACACCATCAGTAGCACAGTTCGGGCTGCCATTTCTTACCTGGTGACCTCCAAATTCAGATATTTGCTTCTTATCATATTTCCTTTGGGTCATGTATAGGTATCCTGAAGCCAGAGTAATCTTTCTAAAACACCATCCGCCAGTGTTATAAGTTTTCTGTTTAATAGTTCTGTATTGTTTTCCAATTAATATCTGAACTTCCTAACATGGTACACCTGACCTCCCATGAAGAATCCAACTTACCTTTTACCACCGAAGTGAACACTATCTTCTCCGACCATACTGCATGTACTTTATTCCCCCCAAACAATGTGTGGGTCTCCAGTCCTTGCATGTGTTCTATCTGCCCAAGTCGATTCCTTCTTTCTCCAGCACTTTTGCTTGCTAACTCTGATTCATCCTCTAGTTCTCCATGTTTGCATCATTACTTCCATGATGCTTCCTTTTACCAGCCTGCCACATGCTGCCACATACCTTATACTTTGTCCATCTTGCATCAATGTGACTTGTGGTGCCCCTCCACTCAACTGTAAGCTTGATTTGGGTTTTTCTTATTAACATATAATGTATTATTTGTTTTAGGACTATAGGTCTATGAATCATCAGTCTTACACAATTCACAGTGCTCACCACAGCACATACCCTCCCCAGTGTCCATCACCCAGCCACCCCATCCTTCCCATGCCCCTCCACTCCAGCAACCCTTGGTTTGTTTCCTGAGATTAAGAGTCTCTTATGGTTTGTTTCCCTATCTGGTTTCGTCTTATTTCATTTTTCCCTCCCTTCCCCTATGATACTCTGTTTTGTTTATCAAATTCCTCATATCAATGAGATCGTATGATAATTGTCTTTCTATGATTGACTTATTTTGCTTAGCATAATACCCTCTAGTTCCATCCATGTCATTACAAATGTCAAGATTTCATTTTGATGGCTGCATAATATTCCATTCTATCTATCTATCTATCTATCTATCTATCTATCTATCTATCTATCTCACGTCTTCTTTATCCAGTTATCTGTCAATGGACATCTAGGACATCTAGGCTCTTTCCATAGTTTGGCTATTGTGGACATTGCTGCCATGAACATTGGGGTGAACGTGCCCCTTTGGATCACTACATTTATATCTTTGGTGCAATTGGTGGGTCATAGGGTAGCTCTACTTTGAACTTTTTATGGAACCTCCATACTATTCTCCAGAGTGGCAGCATCATCTTGCATTCCCATCAACAGTATAGGAGGGTCTCCCTTTTTCCGCATCCTCGCCAACACCTGTTGTTTCCTGGTTTGTTAATTTTAAATTTTTTTTTTCTTTAAGATTTTATTTATTTATTTGACAGAGAGAGATCACAGTAGGAGAGAGGAAGGGAAGAGATCACAGAGAGAGGAAGGGAAGCAGGCCCCCTGCTGAGCAGAGAGCCCGATGTGGGGCTCGATCCCAGGACCCTGAGATCATGACCCAAGCCGAAGGCAGCGGCTTAACCCACTGAGCCACCCAGGCACCCCTTTGGTTTGTTAATTTTAGACATTCTGACTGGTGTGACATGGTATCTCACTGTGGTTTTGATTTGTATTTCCCTGATGACAAGTGATGTTGAGCACTTTTTGATGTGTCTATTGGCCATTTGGATGTCTTCTTTGCAGAAATGTCTGTACATGTCTTCTGCCCATTTCTTGATTGGATTATTTGTTCTTTGGGTATTGAGCTTGATAAGCTCTTTATAGATTTTCGTGACTAGCCTTTTATCTGCTATGCCATTTGAAAATATCTTCTCCCATTCTGTCAGTTGTCTTTGGTTTTGTTGACTGTTTCCTTTGCTGTGCAGAATCTTTTTATTTTGGTGAAGTCCCAATAGTTCATTTTGCCTTTGCTTCCCTTGCCTTTGGCGATGTTTATAGGAAGAAGTTGCTGTGGCTGAGATGGAAGAGGTTGCTGCCTGTGTTCTCCTCAAGGATTTTGATGGATTCCTATCTCACATAGGGGTCTTTCATCCATTTTGAGTCTATTTTTGTGTGTGGTATAAGGAAATGTTCCAGTTTCATTCTTCTGCATGTGGCTATTTTCCCAACATCATTTGTTGAAATGACTGTCTTTTTTCCATTGGACATTCCTTCCTGCTTTGTCGAAGATTAGTTGACCATAGAGTTGAGGGTCCATTTCTGGGCTCTCTCTTCTGTTCCATTGATCTGTATGTCTGTTTTTATGCCAGTACTAGACTGTCTTAATGATTACAGCGTTGTAATAGAGCTTGAATTCTCGAATTGCGATGTCACCAACTTTGGTTTTCTTTTTCAACATTCCTCTGGCTATTCAGGGTCCTTTCTTGTTCCATACAAATTTTAGGATTATTTGTTCCATTTCTTTGAAAAAAGTTGATGGTATTTTGGTAGAGATTGCATTAAATGTGTAGATTGCTCTAGGTAGCATAGACATTTTCATAATATTTGTTTTTCCAATCCATGAGCATGGAACATTTTTCCATTTCTTTCTGTCTTCCTGAGTTTCTTTCATGAGTATTCTATAGTTTTTCGAGTACAGATTCTTTGCCTCTTTGGTTAGATTTATTCCTAGGCATCTTCTGGTTTTGGGTGTAATTGTAAATGGAATTGACTCTTTAATCTCTCTTTCTTCTGTCTTGCTGTTGGTGTATAGAAATACAATGGATTCTGTGCATTGATTTTATATCCTGACACTTTACTGAATTCCTGTATGAGTTCTAGCAGTTTGGGAGTGGAGTCTTTTGGGTTTTCCACATAAAGTATCATATTATCTGCAAAGAGTGAGAGTTTGACTTCTTTGCTGATTTGGATGCCTTTTATTTCTTTTTGTTGTCTGATTGCTGAGTCTAGGACTTCTAGTACTATATCGAATAGCAGTGGTGATAGTGGACAGCTCTGCCGTGTTCTGACCTTAGGAGGAAAGCTCTCAGTTTTTCCCCATTGAGAATTATATTCACTGTGTGTGTGGTGCAAGGAAATGGCTTTTCATAGATGGCTTTTATGATATTGAGGTATGTATCCTCTATCCCTATACTGTGAAGAGTTTTAATGAAGAAGGATGCTGTACTTTGTCAAATGCTTTTTCTGCTTCTACTGAGAGTATCATATGGTTCTTGTTCTTTCTTTTATTAATGTATGGTATCACATTGCTTGATTTGCAGATGTTGAACCAAACTTGCAACCCAGGAATAAATTTCACTTGATCATAGTGAATAATCCTTTTAATGTGCTGTTGTATCCTCTTGGCTAGTATTTTGGTGAGAATTTTTGCATCCATGTTCATCAGGGATATAGGTCTGTAATTCTTTTGATGGGGTCTTTGTCTGGTTTTAGGATCAAGGTAATGCTGGCCTCATAAAATGAGTTTGGAAGTTTTCCTTCCATTTCTCTTTTTTTTTTGGGGGGGGGGAGGGAACAGTTTCAGGAGAATAGGTATTAATTCTTCTTTTAATGTTTGGTAGAATTCCCCTCAATCTCCTTACTGGTTATGGGTCTCTTCAGGTTTTCTGTTTTTTCCTGGTTCAGTTTTTGTAGTTTATATGTTTCTAGGAATGCATCCATTTATTCCAGATTGTCTAATTTGCTGGCATCTAGTTGCTTATAATATATTCTTATAATTGTTTGTATTTCTTCAGTGTTGTTTGTGATCTCTCCTCTTTTCTTCATGATTTTATTAAATTGGTCTTTTCTCTTTTCTTTTTGGTAATTCTGGCCAGGGGTTTATCAATCTTATTAAATTCTTATTTATTTATTTGTTTATTTAATTCATTAAATAAATAATTAAATCTAATAAATAAATTTATTCATAGATTTATTTAATAATTTAAAAAATATTATATAATCATATTTTAGTATTATTTAGATATAATATGTTATAACATATAGTAGTATATAATAGTAGTAGTATAATATATAGTAAGTATAATTATTATATATATAATATATATATTATATAATTATTTATTACTTATTTATTAAATTCTTTACTTTCCTGGTTGACCCATTCATTCTGTAGTAGGATACTCTTTAGCCTCCATGTATTTGAGTTCTTTCCAACTTTTAATTAAGTTCTAGTTTCAGAACACTATAGTCTGAAAATATGCGGGAATGATCTCAATCTTTTGGTACCAGTTGAGACCTGATTTGTGACCCAGGATGTGATCTATTCTGAAGAATGTTCTATGTGCACTAGAGAGGAAATGTGTATTCTGTTGCTTTGGGATGGAGTGTTCTGAATGTATCTGTGAAGTCCATTTGGTCTAGTGTGACATTTAAAGCCTTTATTTCCTTACTGATCTTTTTCTCAGATGATCTTTCCATTTCAGTGAGGAGAATGTTGAAGTCCCCTACTATTATTATGTTTTTGTCGATGTGTTTCTTTGATTTTGTTATTTTTTTAAAAAAATTTTTTATTAACATATAAAGTATTATTAGCCCCAGAGGTATAGGTCTGTGATCGTTAGGCTTACACACTTCACAGCACTCACCATAGCACATACCCTCCCCAATGTCCATAACCCAATGATTTTGTTATTATTTGGTTTATATAATTGTCTGCTCCCATGTTAGGGGTAGATTAGGGTTTGCTATGCCCGGCTTAGCACAGGTGCTCAATAAAGAGTTAAGGGGTGAGTCATGGGGGAGGAGTCAGTCATGGTGAATATGAAAAGGAAGTGTCTGGAGCCTTAACTGTTCAGTAGAAGATCTTTTGAAAATATGTTTTTTTTGCTTCTCTTTTAATCTGCTGGCTCTTCCAAGGTCATGCTTAAGAAGTGAAGCTCAGAGTTGTAAGGGAATCAGAAAAATGTAGTTCAATACTAAAATATTCACCCATTTAACGTGTATAGTCAATACATTTCATGTATTCAGAATTGTGTGACTATGACCAAAATTTACGTTTAGAGCCTTTTTATCAGTTTAAAGGGAAACCCAAGACCCATTTGTATTTGTTCCTCATTCTTATCTCCCATTCTCCCTCAGCTCTAGGCAATCACTAATCTACTTTTTGCCCCAATATATTTGCCTTTTCCAGACATTTCATATAAATAAGATCATACAATATGTGGTCTTTGTGTTTGGCTTCTTTCACTTAGCATGATGTTTTTGAAATTCATAAATGTTATAGCATGTATTAATATTTTACTCCATTTTATTGCCAAATAATATTTCATTGCATGAATGTACTAGAGTCTTTCTGTTCATTGGTTTGTTGACCTTTGGGTTATTTCCACATTTTGGCTGTTATGAATTATGCTGCTTTGACCATTCCTATATAAGTTTTTATGTGGACATATTTTTAGTGTTTTCATATCTGTTGATTATATACCTCGGTGTGAAATTGCTGAGTCATGTGGTAACTCTGTGTTTAACATTTTGAGGATTGCTTAATAGTTTTCCAAAGCAACTATAGCATATTAAATTCTCACTGGCAGTGAAAGAGGGTTTCAATTTCTCCACATTGACTGCAGCATTTGTTATGATCTGTCTTTTGGATTGTTGCCATCCTTGTGGATGTGAAGTAGTAGCTCATTGTGGTTTTTATTTGCATTTCCTTAATGGATAATGATATTGAGCATCTTTCCATGTGCCTACTGGCCGTTTGTATATTTTCTTTGGAGACCTGTCTTTTCAGATCTTTTGGCCATTTTTAATTGGGTTATTTGAACTTTTTTGATTTTTAAGTTTTAAGAGTTCTTGTTATGTTCTAGATACTAGTCTCTTAGCAAATGTATGATTTGGAAATACTCTTTCCCTTTGTGGATGTTGTCCTTTGCTTTTTTGATGGTATTCTCTGAAGCACAAAGGCTTTTAATTTTGATGTTGTCCTGTTTATCAACTTTGTCTTTTGTCACTTATATTTTTTGGTGTCATATTTAAGGAAATATTGTCTAATCCAACTTTACAAGATTTACTCTTGTTTTTTTTCTTCTAAGTGTTATATAGTTTTAGCTGATCATAGACTGTTAAGTCTATGATCCCTTTTGAGTTAATTTTTGTGTATGGTATAAGGTAGCACTCCTCCTTCATTCTTTTATATGCAGATAGCCAGTTGTTCCATAACCATTTCTTGAGAAGACTTACTTTCTTATTGAATTTTCTTGGCACCCTTCTCATTGTCAAAGTATTTCTGTCTTAATTGTTTTCAGCATTATTATTTTATTTACCATATAAGTAACACAAGTGGAAAATGATAATAATAATAATAATAACAACAACAATAATTAGCAGTACTGAGTCTTTACTAAGTGTCCTGAACTATTCTAGGAGAGTTACCATTTAGTAATCATAGTAATCTGTGAGGCAGTTATTATCCCCATTTTCAGAAAGGAAGCAGAGGTATGGAGAACTTAAATAATTTGAAAATGGACATACAGTTGCTAAGTGTTGGAGCCAGGATTTGAACTCAGTCAAGCTGACTCTACAGACTGTGTTCTTAACCATTATCCTATCTCTGACTGTGTATTGTTCACAGGACACATAAAAATTGGAAACAGTCAAAATTCTACTTTCCAGAGAACTACTGTCAGCATTTTCATATATACAGTCTTCTAAATCTTCTTCATTGCAAAAGAATGGTATAACAATGGGATTAGACTACATACACATTCTTGAAATGGTTTTACTTTATTGATGTGTAAATATATATATAATAAATATATATATACACACATCAATAAAATATATCAATAAATATATATAACACACATCAATAAATACATATAAGTATATATTTATATATATACATATTTAAAGATTTTATTTATTTCTTTGTCAGGAGAAAGAGATTGAGAGAGAAAGAGAGAGCATGGGCAGGGGGAACGGCAGGCAGAGGGACAAACTGGCTCCTTGCCAAACATGGAGGTGGGATCATGACCTGAGCCAAAGGCAGACACTGAATGGATTGAGCCATCAAGGTGTCCACACTTTCTTGATATATTAGTGACTTTTCTTGTCCATGAATCTGCTTCTAAAGCATCATTCTTTATGTCTGCATAATATTCTTCCATATGTTTGTACCATTATTGATTTAACCAATCCACTATTGTTAGACATTTAAGTTGTTTTAATTTTTCATTTTATAGACACTGTTCTCATGCATGCATTCTTTTATGTACTCTTCCAATTTTTTTCCTTAGGATTATAAAAAATCCCTTTAGTGGAAATTTAAGGAATATGAAATATAAAGATTTTAATACATAATGAAAAATTATCCTCTAGGAAATTCCTAAATGCTTACCTTTGATATTTTATATTTTATATCTGATAGGTAACTCTGATCTTACATTGCTTTAGTGTGCATCTTTTTGATTATCAGATTGAACATATAAATGTGACTATAAATTTTCATTTGTGAATTAGCTATTTGTATTTTGTCCATATTTCCAACCAAGAACTGTTTATAGGTTAAAAAGTATGAATCCTGTGTCTTTTATTTTTGCTTTCCCTCTAGTTTATCATTGCTTTTAAAAATTTTCCTTATGATTTCTTTTGATGTATAGAAAATTAAATTTTTCAGTAGCAAACTCTATTAGCAAAACATATATCAGCCTTTTTCCTTTATGGCATCTTTGTTTTTAAAAATAAGAGGTCAAAATATTGTTGCCAGTACCTGACTTCCATGTACTGAGGGAGGATATTAGAAATAAAAATAATTTTGCTTTATATTTCCCTGGCTTGTTTTATCTTAAACATTGGTTTTCTGGATTCCTTTAGCTTACAGAGAAATAAAGCATCAGTTTTAACCATTTGGCATTAAAAATGTTAGTGGTGAGACAGGCTGGAATGGAGAACTGGGGTCTTCTCTAAATTGTATGGTTTTCAGCAATATTTTCTTCTCCATGGTTTGTACTCATTTAAATTTGCTCCTAGCATTTAGATGCCATATCTTAAAACTCAACTGGATTGTATGAGGTAGTGTGGACTTTTTCAGAAATGTTGGTTAGTAAAATCCCAGACTATCCAATCCTGAACTTCATTCAAGTGCCATCTCAATATAACATGGGGATTTGGGATTTTCTGCCTGAATGAACTGGTTATTTCCCAAGCAAGGGAACAATTTCTGGCCTCCTAATCTGGTTTGTTGCGATGATGATGGCCACCAGACTGATTTTACCCAATTGATTTAGAAGATGGATTTTACCCAATTTTTAACCTGTTTTTTTCCATATGTATGAAATACATTACTAATTTTGTCTTCAGCTCTATGTCTGATTTATTCTTTTTTTTTTTTTTTTTTTAACCGTTTTGGCCTTTTATTAGAAACCTTAAGAGGCCAAGTCTTGAATTTTTACAACTGAAAAGAATACCAACCACATACAGTCATGTTTACTTTAACCTCAATTATATGAAAAATTAATCATCCTAAGAGAATATCCTTAAAAAAAAGACCCTTACAGACTGGTTCATTTTTCCTCACCTGGTGAAACACAGCTAGAAATAAGAGGTAAACCAGAGACAATTTATGCTCATGTCTCAACTTTTATGCACGGAAGTCCTTATACTTTTTTGGAGGACTAGAAATGTACCTGCCTTAATTAGAAGTTAAGACTAAGTACTTTCTTTTGCAAAACTGTGCCAAACACTTTATAAGCTTTATCTCACTTAATCCTCACAACAAAATATACTAGTTTTGTGCATGTTTTACCTAAGAGGAAACTGAGACTGAGTGAGATTAAGGAAGCTGCCCTAGATCAGAGAGCTAGGAAATAGCTCTATGGATTCAAACCCAGGTCTCGGACTGTATGTAGGGCTGTGCTGTAGCACTTCTCAGGAGAGAAAAGGAGGTAAAGATCTTTATTGACTTTAAGCCTAGTTGAAACCTTACCCATAGAGCTATAAACCTCAGTGCTTGTACAGATTGAAAACCATTATTATTATGTGACTACGATTGTGAACACCTGCAAACTAGAGTGTCACCATTTATGCGTCAGTTAAGCATTTGATTCCTCATTTTTTGGCCATTTGTTCAGTAATACCTGTTTTGCCTCTGTAAGTTCTAAATGTACACATCTTGAAAGGTTGGGTTTTAGCAGCATGCTTTTAATTGAGATTCCTAAGCAGAACTGTAGACCCTGTCTTTTTCTGTGAACTGGGAAAAGACGTGCTAGGAATAAATGAGGACTTTCTAATCTCGGAGTTTAAGAAAACTTTGATAAATTTCTTAAAGCTATATAGTAAAATAAAAATTCTTGGAGGTTTTTGCTCCTAAATAGATCACATCTATAGGCATTATAACAATGTCACTTTTTCACTAACCATTGCTGTAAGGTATGATCTCTTGAGTCAGATTATATCAGAAGTGTCATTGACTATATACTTGGTGTTTTTTTTTTTTTTTTAATGTTTTAAACTGTCTTCTTGTGGACTTGGCATGTAATGCCTTTTTTTTTTTTTTTTTAATGCCTTTTGGATGTGAATTTTCCTCATTTTGTTTTCTAAAATCTCAGTAAAGTACTTGGTATCTTGCCTTTTTACTAAGTTTTACAGTGCTGAAGGACATTTTTCCAGGCTGGGTCTTCCACTCGCATATCATAAGGATGCTACCCAGGCCTGTCTCTTGTCTTTGCACAGCCCATAGGCCCACCCATATGTTCCCCTGTGAAGGGACTGTCATTATTCATGCATTCTTTCTTGAGGGTCCAAGCTGCACAGATGTGAAAAGAACTTTAAGTTGAAAATTTTGAAGGATGTGTGTGTGTGTATGTGTGTGTGTGTGTAAAACTAGAAATGTAGTTTTGCCAACTGCAGTTGAGGAAGGATTATATAAGTATAAAGAAGCATTATTTTGCTGAGGCTGTATACATAAACCCATCATGTTAATAATAGCAGGGTAGGTCACAGCGTGTATTTGAAAATACAATTTTAAAGGATCAGAAAAGCACACTTTTTCTGCCAATACTCTTTTTGATTTAGCAAAACTCATTTATGTTAGCAGTCTGAAACATTGAATAGGAAAGTGGAGAACACTCGGCTTTCTAGGTTCTGAAAATATGGATTGTAGGTCTTTCAAGATCTTTCAAGGTAGATTTTCTAGGAAGTCTTTCAAGGTAGATTTTCTAGGAAGCTAAAAAGTAAGCATGAGTAACTTCATTTTTTTTTTTTTTTAAGATTTTATTTATTTATCAGAGGTGGGGGAGAGAGCGAGCACAGGCAGACAGAATGGCAGGCAGAGGCAGAGGGAGAAGCAGGCTCCCTGCTGAGCAAGGAGCCCCGATGTGGGGCTCCATCCCAAGACGCTGGGATCATGACCTGAGATGAAGGCAGCTGCTTAACCAACTGAGCCACCAAGGCGTCCCGAGTAACTTCATTATTGTTATTGTTAATAATAGCTACAATTTATTGAGTATTTCTTATTTTCAGACACTGCGTTAGATATCAGTTGATATCTACAATAGCCCTGGGAAGTAAGGGTTATGAATCACCATTTTGCAGTCAGAGAATGTGAGCCTCAGAGACAGACTTGTGTTAAGATAACAAAGCTAGAAAGAGATAGAACAGGACTTGAAACAGAGGCCATCTAAATGTGAAATGAGTATTTTTTTTTTTTTTTTTTTTTTTTTTTGAAATGAGTATTTTAACATCAGCTTTATTGAGTGTAATTCACACACAATCAATTGTACTTATGTAAAGTGCACAATGTAAGTTTTAGCATATGCATACACCCATGAACCCATTACCATATTCAAGATAAAGAAATATCTGTCACCTCCAAGACTTTGCTCATGATCCTTTTAATGCCTCCCTCTAGCTCTGCCTTGACTTTTTCTTTCTAAATGTCCATTTCTGGTTATCTGCTTTCTAGCACTGTAGATTATTTGGCATTTCCTAGAATTTTATGTATATGGAGTCATACAGTCTGTATTCTTTTTAGACTGGCTTCTTTCACTTAGTATCACTGTTTTCAGAGTCTTCCATGTAGCACGTATCAGGGCTTCCTTCTTTATATCGTGGAATATTATTCCATGCTATGGATTAAATGCCACAGTGTTTTTATTCGTTCACTCTCGATGGGCATTTGAACTGTGTTCAGTTGGGGCTATTACATAAAGTTGCTAAGAATATTATAGGCAAGTTTTTGTGTGGACATAGACTTTCACTTTCGTAGACTAAATACCTAGAGGTGGGATGGCTAGATCATATGGGAGCTACATGTTTAAAGTTTTAAGAAGCCACCAAACTATTTTCTAAGTGTGTGCCATCTTGTATTCCCACCAGCAGAGTCCGAGAGTTCCAGTTACTGCATAGCTGTGAAGCACTCAGTCTTTTTAATTGTAGCTTTTCCAGTAGATGAGCCGTGGTATCTCATTGTGGTTTTAGTTTATAGTTCAGTATCATCTAATTATGTTGAACACTTTTTTCATGTACTTATTTTGCCACTTATATATCTTCTTTGATAAAATATCTGCTCACATCTGGTTCTCATTTTAAAGTTGTTAATTTGTTGTTACTTCTGGAAGGTCTTTGTATAATTTAGACACAAATTCTTTATCAGACTTGTGATTTGAAAATATTTTCTTGCACTCTGTGTCTTGCTTTTCATTTTCTTAACACTGTCTTTTGAAGAGTAGATGGTCTTAATTTCGATGCAGTCTCATTTATCAATTTGTTGTTTTTATGGATTGTGATTTTGATGTCTATTGTAGGTTGAATTATGTTTTCCCAAAAGAGGTGTATCCAGAGTCCTAACTTTTTGTGCCTCAGAATTTCACCTTATTTATACCTATTTAAACCTACAAGGTCTTAACAGAGGGAATCAAATTAAGATGAGGTCATTAGAGTGGGCCCTAATCCAGTGTGTGACTGGTACCCTTATAAAATGGGGACCAATGTCCTAGAGAGATTGAAATGCTTTCTGTGGGTCTTCTGAAGCAGGAACAGAGTAATAGGGCCCGATCAGGTCACCTCATTCTGGACCCTGCCCTCCTGCTGCTTTGGATTCATTGACTTTTATAGTAAGGAGATTGTATGGTAGTTCAAGAATCCACCTTTATCATCATGTGTATTCCCACTGGGTTGCTGGGAAGGAATATTTTGTGATTGCTTTAGCAGTGTGAGTGAGACGGGAAGGCAGAGGGAAGGAAGCATACCCCATGCTTGGGACCCACATCACGGTCAGGGAAGGCAGTAGTTAGCTGTACTCAAGGAAGATGATTTATAGAGACACAGGATAAACATGGCCATCTACATGGCCAAAGAAAGAGGCCTGGAACAGATCTTTTTCTCTCAGCCCTCAGGAAAAAACAAACAAACAAACAAACAAACAAACAACAGGCTAATACCTTGATTTGGGACTTCCTAGCCTTCAAAATGGTAAGACAATAAATTTTTGTTAATCCACTCAATTCATGGCACTTGCTTATGCCATAGCAAACTAATACAGTGTCATAAGGATTTTTTTTTATATGTTCTTTTAAAGGTTTTAGGATTTGCATTTACGTCTATGGTCTATTGTGAGCTGATTTTTACATGTGGTGGTGAGGGTGGATTGAAGCTTAGATTTTTATGTATGAATGTCTAATAGTTCCAGCCCCATTTGTTGAAAAGACTAGCCTTTCTGCACTGCATTGCAATTACATTTTCATTGAGAATCAGCTTTCTGTATAGTTGTATGTTTATTTTAAGACCATTTTCTGTTCTGTTGCTCTATTTGTCATTTTGATGTTAATGCCAAACTGTCTTTGTAATAAGCTGTGAAATCAGGTTGCATTTCTGAAGTTTTGAAGATCTTTGCTCTTTTTCAAAGTTGTTTGCTATTTTAGAACTTTTCCACTTCCATATGAATTTTAGAATCAGTCTGTCAATTTCTTAAAAAAAACATCCCTCTCTAATTTTGATTTGGATTGTGTTGAATCTATAGATAAATTTGGGAGAGATTTGACAACTCAACAATATAGAATTTTCTGACCCATAAACAGTATATCTCACCATTATTTTAGGTTTCCTTTAATTTCTTTCAACAACATTTTGTAGTTTTTAGTATTCAGGTCTTAATCTCTTACCAGATTTATTGTTATCTCATATTTTTTGTGTTATTATAAATGATATTATTTTAATTTAAATTTAATTTTTATTTTTACCCCCTAAGTGTACAAATGCTTATGTCTTGATGTAAGAAGTTACTTCAGTGATGGCTTGTATACAATGTAGTTTCAGTGAGTGAAGCACCAGGCTAAACACTTCTATCTTAGTGAGAGAAGATGGTACTTGAAGTTCTTCTATACTAAATGGCATTCTTTTTAAGTCTCAACTTCTTATTGTTCATTTATAGTATATGGAAGTACAGTTCGTGCTTGTGTAATGATCTTGTATCTTGCAAACTTCTGGACTGATTAGTTCTAGTAGCTTTTAGGTAGAGTCCATCAAGTTTTCAACGTAAAAGATGTTGTTCATAAAGGCAGTTTTCTTTTTCCCTTCCAAAGTATATGTCTTTTATTTTTTTCCTCTTGCTTTAAGGTACTGGATACAATCTCCAGAATAATTTTGAATGGAAGTGGTGAGAATAGGGGCGCCTGGGTGACTCATTCACTAAGCATCTACCTTCGATTCAGGTCATGATCCCAAGGTCCTGGGATTGAGCCCTGCATGAGGCCCCTGTAGGGAGCCTGCTTCTCCCTCTCCCACTCTACCTGCTTGTGTTCCCACTTTTCGTTGTGTCTCTCTCTGTCAAATAAATAAATAAAAATCTTAAAAAAAAAAAAGAAGTAGTGAGAGGGGATATCCTTATCTTTTTCCTGATCTTAGAAGGAAAGCATTCTTTCTTTTACTATTAAGTATGATGTTCGGAGTTAGCAAATTTTTTTCTGTAAAGAGCAAAATAGTAAATTTTTGGCTTTGAGGGCCATATGATTGCTGCTGTAACTTCTTGACTGTGCTGTTGCAGTAGAAACAGCTGTGTCTTCCTCACACA
This sequence comes from Mustela lutreola, assembly GCF_030435805.1. Classification (NCBI taxonomy): domain Eukaryota; kingdom Metazoa; phylum Chordata; class Mammalia; order Carnivora; family Mustelidae; genus Mustela; species Mustela lutreola. Next base: position 157,787,901 of record NC_081293.1, on the reverse strand, counting down.
TACACACTGACATCATGTAGCAAGATGCAGGTGGGATTCTCTGCAGATCTGTGATGTTTTCTCTTTGTGCCATTCTTCTTTCTCAGGTAGTCTGTCCTGCACATTCTAGCTGCCTTGGTCTCTTTGGAATTTCACCTCTGTTTCTTAACTTAGGGAGTGCGCCAGGCTCCACCTGTGTTCCCAGTCCCTGTGCTGAGCCCTGGAAACTTTCTCAAGGCAGTAAGCTCTGGCAATCAGAGGGCTCCCCTTGTTCGTTTCCCATGTCTCAGGTCTCAGATACCATTCTTCATTGCCTGTTCTTTGTTGCCTTGATGTCTAGTGTCTTGAAAACCACTCAGTTACAGATTTGCCTATTTTTAGATTGTTTCTTGCCAGAGGGTAAATCTGATAACCGCTATTCCAGCTTGTTTAGAAGCGTCATTCCCCATATTTTTCCCCATAGCCTTGCCTTGTACTGTGTCTCTGTGAAGAGGCCATTTATCATCCAACTTGCAAGAATCTACAACCATGAAGTAAAATAGCAGCTTGTTGGCAGCTAAGCCAATGGGGTAAGAGCCTGGGCCATTGATCCAAATGGTACTAGACTACCCATAACTGCCACTTTTTATGTCTGATGGGTTGAACATATGAGGACCAGGTATAAGTATCCTTAGGGTTGTGGCAAATGTCTGGAAAGGAGCTATTTTTTGCTGAATATTTATTGAAGGGATTCTGAGACAAAATGCTAAAAACTACACTTGAATTGCTATCAGAAGATTCAATTTTTAAAGAACAGGTTTCTGTCATTTACCTTTGAAATTTCTCTGAAACTCATTATTTAGTATTATCATATTATAGTAATTTTTACTTTTCATGAAATTCTTTATATACAGGGAGTCTCAAAGAAATATTATATCTGGACTGAATATTACATATTCAACAAATATTTTTGAATCCTGCTTTGCATGAGGTAGTGGTATAGGTATTGAGGGTATAGAAGTAAAAACGAAGTGACAATTTCTTCAAGCTTCATTCTAGTAGAGTGAGGCATAAAATAAAGTACATAAGTTAAATATATGGAACTGGCATTGCTATGGAGAAAAATAAGGCCAGTTGAGACTGGGGATAGTGGTGTTGGTGTGCAAGCAAAAATAGTGAGGACGGGAAAGGCAAAGACCCAAAGTATCTGATCATTATTTGTATGACTATTTTGATTATTTATCTTAGGATAAACCATCATGATATATGAAAAATAATCATTACAGTCATTTTACAGTTCCTTTCAGTGGCCTCTTTTCCCCACGCTCCTGATCCCACCCAAGAGAATTAGAGATACAACTTATCTGGTTTACAATATTCTAAAAGCAAGTAGGCTGAGGCTTATGTTGGAAACAAAGTACAAGTAGGAGGCCAGTATGGTAGGTGTGCTGAGGTAGCTCTTTGGAGGAAAGGAGTTAATGGGGCATATGTGAGGGTAAAGTTTGTTTCTTAGGACACAAGGCCTATGTATAGACAGAAGTATTGAACAGACAGCAGTAGGCAATTAACTCTGACACAGGTTAAGTTCTATTTTTAAAACCTCTCTGGATCCTAATAGGCTTAATTAGGCAAACTTAATGGAAAAATAGGGTTGCTCATGGGATTCCAGATTCTGGACTCACTGTTTTAGTCATGATGCATGCACTTGAATATTATAAAAATAAGGCAAACCTTGGAAGACACGAGGCTTTGATTGCACCGAGGATTATCATAGAAAGTGAGTGGGGAGGAGAGAAAGGGAGACCACCACCACTGAATGTGCCAGACACTGGACTCGTTCCTATTCTTGTCCTGCCATATGGCTACGAAGCAGGAGGGTGGCAGAACTGGGATTGACGCTTACCCAAGCTGACTTAGTATCACGCTGGCCCCTTTTTCTGACTGCACTGGGTGACCCCAAGGGCCACCATGTCTTCCTCTCTCTCATGTCTATTGGCCATATGTGTGTACTTTATTGCCAGTGCCAACCATGTTTCTCTTTCCTACCCAACTTACCCGTTTATGGAATTGTATCATGTTTTACTGTCCATGAGCAGAAAGAGAACACTCCAATATGGAGCTCTTATGGGAAATGGCATCAATCTGTTTTATAGTGTTAGCACCAGCTGTAGGTGATGGGCCTAGCAGGGAAGCCCTCCTTGAACATGAGGCTTGTGATCCAAGACACCCATCCAGCAGTGGTATCTGAAAGATCTGGGGCCCAGGACATGTTTTATGTCCCCTACATGGGAAAACATTTTGTACTTAAGTGTGAATAAAATAGTTTTTCTAAATTAATCAATGTCGAAAATGTTAATTCTTCTGAGGGCATTGTACCCAAAAGTGAAACTGCTTCACCAGTTTAATGTGCCAGAAGAATAAGAAGTGAGTCATTTTCAGGCAAAGAAGTAGAAATCAATTACCTATAAAAGTTTTTAAATTCTTTTTTTTTGGGTGATTTTGTTTCTAGATTAAGTAAATGAAACCCCTGTGCCTTTTCTTACTTGATTTGCTTCAGTCAGAATCAGAGCCAAAAAAGGGGCAATAGACCTATCATTGATCTGCAGAAAGAAAATGCCACTAAAGAAGGGAGTAATGACATTTTGAAGAAGTGACTTTTGAAAAAAAGTTATCCTGGAAAAATCTGATTTAAGTCTGGCTTGACTATTTCAGTGTATCTGGGGGCACCAACTGAATTTGTGCAAAATGTCTTTAAAATGAGTGCATTCAAAGATGAGAAATCAGCTGTTGATTGGAAGCAATCCCCTAACTTCTGGCTTTATACCCGAGTGTGAAGTGTCTGTTCTGAACTGGACCTTTCAAACATGCCAGCCAGTATGGAGCAGCTCCTTGCTGGTGGGATTGGAGGAACTCCTTTTATACTTTCATGAACAGGCCAATGAGGAGGAGAGGGAGCTCACTAATTGTGAGGTTTGTGTGATTTAGCAGAATTTCAGCCTCCTTGTTCTGTGGTGAAGATGCAAATGAAATGGTGTGAGTAAGGGTTAGTGGGCACTTGATCAAAAAGGGCTGTGTAGGGGGCAATGATGAGAGTTTATAAACTCAGGATTTGGATGAATCTAGTCTGATTCTTTGCACTTGAAGTTCAAGTTTCAAAAATGCACTATATCCTAGAAAGCTCTGTGGATTAGTAAAGCATTAGTAACAGTGACAGCTTGTAGGATATGCACTTTGAGGCCAGGGAAGCAATGTTTTACATATTTTCATCCTCTATAGAAGCTGGCACCAATATGAAAATACAGTATGTGCCGACTAAAGAATTATTGATTATTGGAAATTTTTCTCTTATACCAATCTAGAATTTCTTACAAATGGCTCTTTGGATATATTGGGAAGTGTGTTTGGTTCCCAATAATTTGGTATTAAGGAGAATTTACCTGTGGTATATGTTTGGACTTTTTCTGTGGCATGTGATAGGAAACCCATCTTAAGCTAGTATAAGAAAAAAAGAGATAATTTATTAACCAGTGAATTTGAGACTCAGAGAGTATGTTGGCTTTAGGTGTGGCTTGATCCAGGTGTTCAGATGAAGGCATCTAGGCCCACTGTCTCACTCTGTTTTCCCACATTCCTTTTCCACATAGGCTCTATTCTGTGCCAGGTTAAGCTGTTGCCAGTAGGCCTCTTGTACCTCCAGGTTCAGTCCTGTAGACTGAAACATTATCTCTACTCACTCTTGCACAAATCCCAGGGCTTACTTGGATTGGAGAAGTTTGGGCACATGTCCATTCTGTAGCAGATCCTGTGGAGAAGGAGTGGGTCAGTGTGCACTCTGGCCAGGTCTGAGTAAGATATTCTTTCCTGGAGCTGGCAGTCCTGTTCTCTCAAAGCAGGAGGCCTGAATGTGGGGATGTGAGGAGTGTATGACTGCCAGAAGAAAGGGGGGGTGGACACCAGGTGACTGATTTACAGTAAATATTCCCTCCAACTGTAGGCCTTTGGTAAAGGTTAGAGAAAGGATATTATCCTTAATGAGATAATGACAAGTCGAATTAATCTATTCTGTTATATGAGTCTTTGTTTTCAGGCGTCTTGGAAGCCATTTAAACAACAGAGGCTCCCTTTAAGTGTCTAGACTATACTCAAGGGTCTCTCTGAAAAGAACTCTCTAGGGATCCAGGAAATTGAGAGATTTTGGTGCATGGAGTTGGTTTCAAGTTTTCACCATGCATCTTAGCTGTGACTTTCTGGAAAATTGAGCATGTGGTTCTCCCATAGAGCCCTGCAGAGGTGTGAACAGAACAGCCACATTAAATTCTGTGCAAAGGACAATCTTTGCATGAAGCCCCTTCTCATCCATATCTTACCAATCAGAAAAGCCTTCCTGATTCTTTTATCATTACCTGAAATGACCTTTTGGTTATTTTTTTTTTGTTAGTCTTTTCTCACTAACATTAAACTCCATAAAAGCAAAACATTCTTTTTTCTTTTCTTTTCTTTTTTTTGGATAGCCACAGTACCTAGAACAGCATGTGACACAAAGTAGGTACTCAACAGTTAGTAGGGAATGAATGAATGGCTCCAAGAACCAGTCTTCTGCCTCCCTAGGAACAGACTGTTTTTTGTAAACATGAGGTTGGCTTAAGTAGCTACAGTGGCTGAGTGCAGCCATAGCTATGTTGTTGTAATGGATGGGCCATGTAGTGTAACGAAGTCATTAAACTCCCAATGTTTTGCTTTAGCCCAAAGACATATGACTGGCTTTAGGCAAGGAGTGCATCTGGCTTCCATGATAGATGGGGCTTACAGTTAGACCATAAGCATTGTAGTATGGAGTGCTTGTCTTGAACCATACAATTATATCTGAAGACAAACCATATAGAAATGGAATAAGGTTTACTGTTGGTGCCTTCTTGGAGCTCTGTCTTACAGCCTGCTTGACAGAGATACCAACTTGCAGAATGTTGCCAGAGTGCCTGGAAAAGAGTTAGAGTTTCCTCTGCCAGTACCTCCACCCATGTCTCCCCACTCCCACTGAGCTGGGAGAACAAGGACTGATTTGAGAGATTGCCCTTGTTACAGGGGACCTACCTGTCCCCACTGCAGACAACCTGTTGATTGGGTCTCTGTGCAGGTCTGTGGCAGCCCGGGCTTTTTTGATGAATTGTATTCATTTGGTCAAATGCGTGGGCTTAAACTTTGCAGAAATGAAGTTGAATGAACATCAAGAGGAGCTAGAGGGCTGATAGCTTAGCACGCTGGTGGGACTCAGAGTACATGTTAGTCTTACTTATAGATATTGCTTTTATGGCAAACTACCTAAAAAGACATCCACAAAATGAAAAGAAACTGAATTTCAAGTTTTAAAAATATTGCTTGTAGTTATCAGTCTGTGAGTCTAAATGATTCAGAATTTTTCATTCCACTTTGACATTTTTAACAAACATGTATAGCACCATCCAGGTGTTAAGCAGTGAAGATAAAAAATTGAATAAGGTACAACTGTTTTGATTTCAGAAAACATTCTGTCTAGAAAGGAGGCCGATCTGCACATAACTCATTTGAGTATCTGTGATAAGTGGTATGATATAGTCTGTGCAAAATACCATAGGATGTGGCAGGTAATTCTTGGGGTGGAATGTGTGTGTGGTGTTTATGCTCTGGCTATGACTTTTTATCTCTAATAATACTAGAAACAGTAAACACACCAATGTTCATTGAGTACTTGTTACATCAGGCAGTTTTCTATTTACTTATTACCTTTATCTCATGTAATCCTTGTAGTGGACCTTATGTGATATAGGTACCTAGATCATCCTCATTTTGCAAATAAGGAAGCTGAGGCTCACAGAGGATCAGCTTTGTCCCAGGTCATGTGGCAGAACCAGTATTTACCAAGGTGACTGTGAGCCATGGCTTCTCAACACCACGGGGCTCATGCTTTCATGTTGGCTGCCTGGATGCTCCCAGAGGTGCTCCCTGTGGATCACAGGGGGTGGTTTTCTTCCCCTGTAGGTCACTCTGCTTGTCTATGGAATCCATGCACATGTGTGTGTCCCTAAGGTGACTTTACTGGTATGAGGAGTAATTTTATGTGTTAACTTTGCTGGCCAAGGGTGCCAAATTGAACATTGTTTCTGGGTGTGTCTGTGAGGATGTTTCCGAATGAGATGAGCGTTTAAATTGGTGGACTCAATCAAGTAGATTGTACTCCCCAATTGGGTGGGCCTCATCCAACTGGTTGAGGGTCTGAATTTTACAAAGAGTGGAGGGAGGAGGAATTTGCCTCTCTTTATCCTGCCTCACTGCTTGAGCTGGAATACGTCATCTCATTTTCTCTTGCCTTTGGACTGGTTCTCAGGCTTGCAGACTGGAACTAAATGACACCGATGGCTTTCCTGGGTCTTCAGCTTGCAGGCAGCAGATTCTCCATGATTCCATGAGCCAATTCCTTGTAATAAATCTCCTTTTATATATATGTATGTGTATATATGTATTATATGTGTGTAATCTCCCATTTGTTCAGTTTCACTGGAGAACTCTGGCTATTATAACCTGTCTCAGGGGAAAAAAATCTTACTACATTTGTGCGTTATGAAATGATGTTTGTTGGTCTGATTTGGACAGCTCACTTAGTAGTCCCCACTCTGGTTCTCACTGGGTTTTTAGCATCAGTCTCACTGCTGGCACTGAGCTCAATCTACTATGTTTTAATGTGCCCACCACAGCTGATAGAAGGTTCTGCCTGGGAGCCTTGGGGACCTGGAATTTGAGCTCCTCCCCCAACTTTTTGACTTTTGGCTTCTAAACATGACCTCACTGGACCTTAGTTTACACATCTGCAATGTGGAGATAAGGATGTGTTTGCTCCCTCACCCATGGGGTTGTTGGGCAGGGCAGTTATTCCTGTGTGTGTTGGTTCAGTTGGTTGATGATGATCTCTCCAGGAGGTGCCGTAAGCCAAGGCCAGTCTCACAGCCCCACTGGGGAGATCTGATGTACGTGGATAAGGTTGAGAACAGTTACTACTACATACAGAGTTACTATACAAACAATTATATAATAATTACCAGTCACTATACAATAGGTTATTTTAAAAAAGGATTTTATTTATTTATTGAGAGAGAGAGAGAGAGAAAGAGGTGAGCAGGCAGAGGGGCATAGGGAGAGAGAGAATCTCAAACAGACTGTACACTGAGTATGGAGTCCCACGTGAGGCTCAGTCTCGCGACCCTGAGATCCTGACCTGAGCAGAAGCCAAGAGTCGATCACTTAACTGACGGAGCCCCCCATGCATCCCTACAAGTTTTATTATTACACATGATGATAGTAGTGGTGATAGGCAACTATTACTTACCAACAACTTACTGTGTACCTGGAAAACATACTTTTATTTAAACATTAGAATGAACTTCTGAGATGGGATTTCTTATTCATTTTTTAAACTCATTAAAAAACATTTAAAGTAGGGATACCTGGGTGGCTCAGGCATTAAGCATCTGCCTTCGGCTCAGGTCATGGTCCCAGGGTCCCGGGATTGAGACCACATTGGGCTCCCTGCTCAGCAAGGAGTCTGCTTCTCTCTCTCCCATTCTCCCTGCTTGTGTTCCCTCTGTTGCTGTCTCTCTGTCAAATAAATACAATCTTTTAAAAAAAAATTTAAAGTAGTACATATACGTGGTATAAAATTAAGATGTACAAAAACTACATTAAATGAAAAATTAGTCTCCTTTTCACTGTAGATCTCTTGGTCCTACTCTCCAAAGAAAACTCACTATAAACATTTTTTTGTAGCCTTCAAGAATTCTTATCCACATATGGGCAATATACTTATATCCATTCTTTTGCACAGGTGTAATCATATTACATATAATTTTATACAAAAAAGATCAGCGTCTACCTCATTATTTTTGATAGTGATTAGTACTCTTTCTCAGAGAATCAGTAGAGTAAAAAATCATATTATGTAAAGGTGTACTGTAAAAGTAAAAATATTAAAAAGTGACTATAACTATAAGAACTGGACAGCATATGGGAGCTCAAGCTAAGGGGCTTCAGTAAAGGACTTTGGATTCTGGGGCAGCTTGATGATCCAATGGAGGGTGCAGTGTGGCTTTCTGGGTGTGCAGGTGAGCACAGAGAGGGTTTATTGGGCATGTGTGTGTCCAGGGCTCATCTTGGACCCCTGCTCTATAATGAAAACACTGATTCCCATCCCGCTGGCTGGTATCTGAGGCTGGTGGGAGGGTTCCATGCTGGGAGGATTGGCGTGGGACAGAGTGGGACAGAAGCAGCGAATGACAGAGACCTAGGAGTACAAGGGTTGTCTTCTTGGGCCCCTGCCTTCCCATACCACTTTTCTGCTCTGTGTTTTTTGCTTTTTGTTTTTCTTTTTTTCTAATTCCCACCCCTCCCTTTCCACCCATACTCCCACCAAACTTAACTGGTAAAATCCTGGTTTAACTTCAAAATCTTCCCCAACACCCTTGCAGATCCTTCTTATAGTACTGGGAGTACAGCAGGATAAGAGCTAACTTGTTGTGAATTCTCATTACATTCCAGGCAGCATTCTAAATTCTTTACATGAATTTACTCTTTGAATCCTTATCACAACCCTGGAAGATACTCTATCCCTCTTTTATAGATGAGGAAGCTGGAGGCTCAGAAAGGTCATACCTTTGATGAGTGATGAAGCCCAGTTTCAATTACGGCAGTCTGATTCAACGGTTTGACATAATACCCATAGTTGCTATTATTTGTTTTTTGCAATGACCTTGAGTAGGTGTGGTTGTCTCCATTGTCACAGATAGGAGGGAGAACTGGGTTTTCCATGCAATTCTCATGTCCTTTCCCTTCCAACTTGCTGCTCTGTAGACACCTCTGAGAGTAGAAGCCCTTGCGCCTGATCTACCCACCACTACTGGGGGTCTCTTTCTTCTCCCAACAGTAGCCACACTTGGCATTGCTCCTGGCAGATGGCAGGCACTCAGTAAGTAATTGTGGCACGATCAGTCTGTCTCTTGGCTGCTCTATGTGTGTGGGTTCCTTACGTCACCTAAACTTAGATGCATGTGTCACCATATATAATACTGAAACTATATACGGAAAGGTATAAAAACCTGTGATGACTTAATGTGGACATGCCACCCAGAGTTCATCTGAGTTCTTGTTTGAAAGTGTTTTTATGTTCATGTAGGAGTGCCATTCCCTCCATGTTCTTGACCTGGCATGTCATCAACAGATATAATAATGCATCAGTGTCACATGAGCTTATCATGTGCTGTGTGGGAAGTGGCTGCAGGGTGCAAGAGCTATGAAACTGCAGGGATTCCTGGTGCTTCTCCTAGGCTCTGCTGTGCTCTGCTGAGTGTGGTTGGCGCAGATCCCCTGGCTGAACCCGTGCCGGGCTGTGTGGACCCTGTATGGGGATTTGGATTGGGCTGTAGTAGGGTGTGTCAGTTATCCTGGCTCAGTTAACCATGTGCATGTTGAACAGATGATGTGGTCTTATTGAAGGGCGTATTTGCATATTAATGTGCCTGCATTTTGATTCTGAGCTCTTTATTTCCTTAGGACTATGCCCCTGAAGTTTATGCTTAGGTCTGAGAATGCATGTCAGTTCTAGCCATGCCGGTGTCTGATGTAACTGTCCCCTGGCACAGTACTGGGCACACAGTGAGCAACCATACATATTGAGTGAATGAATGGTCATGTCTTTGGGAGTGAAAAAGTTTTTGGGTAGGGAAGAGTTTCTGAAAATCCTCCAAGTGTATTGGTTCTTCCGTTACTGAACCCCAACATTTCCTTCGTGTTTCAGTACTTGTAAATGACTCATGGTGTTCTGACAGCACAGCCATTAGGAGGTGGCATGGTAACCTTGGCTGTGACCTTCTTGGTTGCAGTAGGTTTGCCCAGAGAGTTGTTAAAATTAAACTGTTGCTTTGGCTTAGTGCTGTTGACCTGCTTTCATCATTTGAGAAAATGTGCAGATATTAGAAAATTTGCCAGGGGCTGGAATTTGGCTGTGGAAATGAATTTCGGATAATCCTCCTTTTCGCTAAAAGAACTTCTAGTATTACAATTTGCATATGTTAACCAAATTGTTAATTATACACAAAGCAATGTGTATGGTAACTAAATTACCATATTTTTATTACAAATGGTCATTTTCTGCTTTAGTCTTTTTAATTGTATTGTGAACTGTACACATGATCCTGTAGCATTCTTTTGTTGTTGTTGTTGTTTTTATTTTTTAAAAAATATTTTATTTATTTATTTGACAGAGATCACAAGCAGGCAGAGAGGCAGGCAGAGAGAGGGGGGAAGCAGGCTCCCCACTGAGCAGAGAGCCCAATGCAGGGCTAGATCCCAGGACCCTGGGACCATGACCCGAGCTGAAGGCAGAGGCTTTAACCTACTGAGCCACCCAGGAGCCCCTTTTTTGTTGTTGTTTTTATAAAGATGTTATTTATTTATTTGATAGAGAACAAGCGGGCACAAACAGGCAGAGGGGCAGAGGGTTAAGGAGAAACAGACTCACTGCTGAGCAGGGAGCCTGACACAGGGTTTGATCCCACGACCCTGGGATTATGCCCTGAGCCAAAGCAGATGCTTAACCAACAGAGCCACCACAGCAACCCTGTAGCATTCTTTAATTTAGTTTAACAGTTCTTTTGTGGATCACTAATATAAACTCACATCTGTACCTAGATGTGTACAAAGATAATTGATGATAATCCAGTGTATTACCTTGGCCTAGCACAGAGTCAGACACATGGGATAGGATTGCTAAGTATTTAGTGATCCATCTACTATGTATACATGCATTTTTCCATCTGGTGATAGTGCTATTAAAATATATTTTAGCAGCCATATAAAAGTATTTTCTTTATTTTTTTAAGTAGGTGATATTTATTCTTATATATTTCAAATTTAAATTATTGTTCCAGAGCTCTATGATACAGATTCTGGAATCCCAAGTCATTCTTGTCTAAGCATCTGACAGGTTTATGATGTATGTTTTCTCTGAGATGGAGAATTGGCTTTGTCTATAATCGTGCCTATAGCCAGCCCTCCGTATGGAGGTGGGATGGCCCACTATCTGGGTGAGATAGTCAAAAAGATGTTAATCCCACCACTTGGCAATGAGTCCTGTAGCAACTCCCAGACTGTTGTTGAGACCATTGTGAATCTAAGAAGCCAGCCACCATTCTTTCAGTCTCTCCCAGTTTTATTGTTGCATCTGGCCAGCAATTTATTTGGACCATTGTAGAATCTTATCTACACTCTCAGTAGAATGCCCTCAAGGGCATTAGGTCTCTAACTTTTGTCTCATCCACGTGGAGACCTGAAACCAACCACTGTGAGTGGGGATGAGGAAAGGGAGATGGAACCAACATTTCTTCTGTAGCTACTGGTCAGGTACTGTACGGGATCCTTTATCTGTGTTATCTCATTTGATCCTCATGACAACCTTATGAAGTACGTACCAGCACCTCCATTTTAGAGTGAGGAATCAGAAGCTTCATGTGCTTAAGTAGATTGACCAATGTCCTAATTACTATTTTGAACTCAGATTTGTCTGTTGAGAAATCCATACTCAAAGCTTCTGTGCTGACTTGCTTCATGTAGCACTGTTATATGTTTTATTAATATTTGTCAATCTCTCCATCCATCTTTATAGTTTCATGCAATGAATTACTCCTAAATTCAGTGCCAGGAAGACCTATCTTTCTGTAAGCTGGTAGTGCTCCCTTTTATTACATCGTGAGAGTTATTTTACTTCTCATGATTATCTTTTTGCTTGACTGGAGAGCCAAATTGGGTGCTCAGTTGTAATAGTCCCCATCTCTGATTTCTGGTACTTTTATCTCCTCCTTTCTATCTAGAATTTTACTGCTCTCTATTCTCTTATTTTAACTGCCTTATAAACTTCCAAATTATTTCTCAAAGTTAAATTATCATAACATTTTTCAAACAGTTAAACCGTTTTACTCATCTTGGACATTAGCTTAACAATGTTCAACAATAAGGAGATACTGGATCCAGTTAAGCAATACAATTTGTGTCTTGTTTTTCCACACACGTGTGTGTATAGAAGTGTATGCCAGGCATCATGTTACTTGATTTCAAGCTTTATTACAAAGCTGTGATCACCAAGACAGCATGGTACTGGCATAAAAACAGACACATAGACCAATGGAACAGAGTAGAGAGCCCAGATATGGACCCTCAACTCTATGGTCAATTAATCTTCGACAAAACAGGAAAAAATATACAGTGGAAAAAAGACAGTCTCTTCAATAAATGGTGCTGGGAAAACTGGACAGCTATAAGTAGAAGAATGAAACTTGACCATTCTCTTATGTATACAAAGATAAACTCAAAATGGATAAAAGACCTCAACATGAGACAGGAATCCATCAGAATCCTAGAGGAGAACATAGGCGGTAATCTCTTCGATATCACCCACAGCAACTTCTTTCAAGATATGTCTCCAAAGGCAAAGGAAACAAAAGCGAAAATAAACTTTTGGGACTTCATCAAAATCAAAAGCATCTGCACAGCAAAGGAAACAGTCAACAAAACAAAGAGGCAACCCACGGAATGGGAGAAGATATTTGCAAATGACAGTACAGACAAAAGGTTGATATCCAGGATCTATAATGAACTCCTCAAACTTAACACACACGAAACAGGCAAACATATCAAAAAATGGGTAGAAGATATGAACAGACACTTCTCCAATCAAGACATACAAATGGCTATCAGACACATGAAAAAATGTTCATCATCACTAGCCATCAGGGAGATTCAAATTAAAACCACATTGAGATATCACCTTACACCAGTTAGAATGGCCAAAATTAACAAAACAGGAAACAACATGTGTTGGAGAGGATGTGGAGAAAGGGGAACCCTCTTACACTGTTGGTGGGAATGCAAGTTGGTGCAGCCTCTTTGGAGAACAGTGTGGAAAATCCTTAAGAAATTAAAAATAGAGCTGTGCTATGACATGGAATTGCACTCCTGGGTATTTACCCCAAAGATACAGATGTTGTGAAAAGAAGGGCCATCTGTACCCCAATGTTAATAGCAGCAATGGCCACAGTCACCAAACTATGGAAAGAACCAAGATGCCCTTCAACGGATGAATGGATAAGGAAGATGTGGTCCATATACACTATGGAGTATTATGCCTCCATCAGAAAGGACAAATACCCAACTTTTGTAGCAACATGGACGGGACTGGAAGAGATTATGCTGAGTGAAATAAGTCAAGCAGAGAGAGTCAATTATCATATGGCTCACTTATTTGTGGAGCATAGCAAATAGCATGGAGAACAGGGGATGTTAGAGAGGAGAATGGAGTTGGGAGAAATTGGAAGGGGAGGTGAACCATGAGAGACTAAGGACTCCAAGAAACAATCTGAGGGGTTTGAAGTGGCAGGGGGGTGGGAGGTTGGGGTACCAGGTGGTGGGTATTATGGAGGACACGGATTGCATGGAGCACTGGGTGTGGTGAAAAAATAATGAATACTGTTTTTCTGCAAATAAATAAATTAATTTATTTAAAAAAAAAAGATGTGTATGCCAGGGCACGTGCACACAAATATTAAGAGGGCATGCCTTCTGAGCCTCCTGTCTATGACCCACATGGGTCTGTCTTGATATTTGTTTCACTGACTCTTCTTTTAGGATCTGATCAGAACCAACTGCACAGTGTGATGAAAGATCATCCATCCAAAGGACATTGTCCTTTCTTACTCCTTAACTCCCCCATGTGAAAGCTGTTTTTAAAAAGGCATTTTCTGACTGTATGAAGACTTTACTCTAGGTCTGTGACCTTGAAATTTAGTTTTGGGTACCATTTTGGATGATCTGTAGTAAGTGTTTCAGGCTATAAATTACTATTCTAACATGAGGGCTGGGGCTAGAGCAGGGCAGGGACAGGTGCAAACCCATATAGTAATCATGATGGTTCTTCAGTGAATGCTGTTTCAGCCTCTGCTGTGAGGTAGACATTTCATGTTGCCAGCTTCACTCTCCAACTTGGGTTTCATACCCAGTCAGTGCATGGAGGAGTGTGTGTGTGTGTGTGTGTGTCCTGAAGCATAAGGAGGCAGATGGTTCTGAGGGCTGGCACAGAGTGGGAGCTTCCTGCTGAACAGATGTCCCTCTTGGGGTAATGCCGGCTGCCCACTAAACCTATGTTTTCTGGCATCTATCCCCATTACCAACGGTTCTTTCACCTTTTGAATAGGCAGCTTGTACCTCAAGTACATGTTGGGGGAGGCGGGGTAGGAGATGTGGACCAACCAGAAACTGGGAACAAATACAAACACATTTGCTTAGCCTAGATGCTGGGGATAGTTCAGTACTGATGCTTTTTGTTTGTTTGGGTCCTAAGATTTGATGCTTTTGCTAGGAGACCAGTTGGTCTGTTGGCTATAAGCAGCACTGTGTATAGATGCAAAACTCCCTCCATGAAGTTACAAAGTTGGGTAGAAAATCTATTCTTATTTGTAAGAAAGTGGTGAGCCAGTCAGTGTTTTCAATGCCAAAACCTAGAGGGAATGAAAAACAAATGAAAAACTCTGAAACAACTCCTTAGTTCATAATTAGGAACGTAATATAATTATGTTATAATTTTAAACATAATTTTAAAATGGCTTACTCTTACATGGATTTAGATGCACAGTTGAAAAATGTAAAAATGTTGGAGAAATATCCTCTACTGTAGAACAGGACTTCTGGGCTCCAGGTGTGGAAGAGAATGAGTCACTGGGAGGTAGATGTATAAGCCTATATTTTGGCTCCTTAAAAGTTGCAAAAATGGACTTGTCCATTTAGTATTTACAAAATAGACCTCCAACCAGAAGGGGCCTCACCGGCTCTCTTCCTTCCCTTTACCCTCCCACTATAATTCTAGGAGACCCTAGTTGTAGTTACCTGTAACTAAAAGGGATTCTCAGGGGAAAGAAAAAGCTGCCTTTCTGAGTAAGAAAAAAATACCCAAAATAGTATCTGGAAACAAGCGTATCCATGAAAAGGGCAAAGATCATCTGGGTATTTGGCCTTCTCTCCAGGATGATTCTGTTTATGATATAGGATGGGAAAGCATTTCTAGATGTACTATTATAGTCCAGTCAGTCCTGCCATTTGGGTTTTTGTTTCAGGGGTGAAATCACAAGACTGGTTCCTGCTACATTTTGATGGGACCAAGGATTCTGAGATAACTTGGAGTCTTTGGTAAACAAGCACTTGCTGGAACCTGCTGCCATTGTTTTACAAGCCAGTTAGGAACAGTAACTAAGCAAGCTTCTAACAATCTTCAGTTACTGTTCCAGGGTTTGAATAAAGCTTAGGTTGAATTCACTTCTTCTGTAGATGGTCTTTCACCATCTGAGGATCCTGAAGTTTCCTGATCCCTAATTGTTGGACCTGTAAAATTTAATGGCTGAAGGAGAGTGGGAAAATGGTTCCTAGTTTCCTTCTGATTGTGGTGAGGCTATCGAGAACTCACTTTTTGTAGTTCAAAGATACCATACATTGGATACTCCTCGTTGGATTTGGTAATCTCGGTGTAGACAGGGAAGATTTTACCATTAGCCCTTCCGTATCAAAGGCGAGAACTGAGAGGTCAGAATGTCACCCAGCTCGTCGATAGCAAATCTGCTTTCAAAACTAGTTCTTTTAATTTCCAAGTTCAGTGCTAGTTCCAGTAAGCACATTAGCACTAAAAACTAGGACTTTCTATTCTGAAATGTTTTGATTATGAATGTGTCTAAAGTATTCATTCTTTTTGTAATAAGGCAGTTTAGGTAATATTAACATATATCCAGATCAGAAAACTAAGGCATACAGAAATTTGGGGACTTGCTCAAGGCCATAAAATGAAATTAGAGGTAGAGCATCGAGAGAATTGTGGTCCTTCAACCACACACAGTGACTGTTGTTTGCGTTTATATCTATCTTCTTTCGGTTTGGAGCACTTGCCACAGCTTGTGATACCAAAGGAATTAGTCAATGGGACTTCAGTATCAGATAGCAGCGGTGATTTGGCGACATCACGGACTTTCCACTTCCTGGTTTCTCTTCCTGGGACGCTAATGATTTATTCTGTCTTCTACGTTGGGCAGTTGGGAAGACATACAGATAAATTGATCGTATGCTTTTCAGCATAAACGCTGTCCAACAAGGGAAAACTCAGGACTACTGCATTTGGCCAGTTACAAAAAGGTTTTTATTTGTTCTTAAGAGATCAAGTTTGTCCATCATTTTCTTTTTACGGATAAGGAAAGAGATTGAGAGAGACTTGTCAAGGTTGCAAGGTAAGTTAGTGTAAGTTTTAAGGTCATGCATAAGTTAGTGTAAGCTTTAGGATCAGCACTTAGGCCTTCCAATTTTCTGTTCTGTTCACTTTTTACTCTCTTACATCTTTGCATATATTAGCATTCCAATTATTTATTATTTTAATGTTCCTTACTGATTTGTAAGATTTTATGAGGCTCCTCACTGTAAAATTTCTTCCTTTAATTTCTCATACCCAAAGATTTTATATCTATAAAATATTACATTGTGAAATAGAGAAAAAAAATTAGATTTGTAGAGGAAATACATCCATTCTCCTGATTTCTAATTGATCACTTAGGACAGCTGAACATATATGCTCTGAGGGCCTGTGTCTCCCTTTCTTATTTTTCCCCAAGCCAGGTCCTGGGGCTTCTACCCCTGGGGCTGGCTCAGACTATGATCCTTTGCATACCTCAAAATGTCTTTAAATCAACCAGCTCTAGTGTTAGATTATCTATTGGGTTAAACATTCATACCAAGTGGTCAGGAATGATTATGTTGGAGTTCAAACAGTAAGCTCACAGATATTCTCAGTCTCAGACATAGCTGAGACATTCAAAACACTTTTTATTATCTCACTATGAAGCCACTTAAATATTAACCAGTACTTATTGGCTTGTATTGGGAAACACAAAAGCATAATTATTGGATAAGAAAAGCTCCTCTAAGAGATGTTCCCAGAGCAACTGGCATAAACTAATTAGAGTTTAACTATTACGGACAATACACTAAGTAGGTACTAATTGTATGGTGTGAAGATTAGTGATCAGAACTTCATTGTGTTACGTATAAAATGCCACTGGAGAATGGAAAACAATAAAACTTCCACTGATTATAATTGATATTTATGCAGTGTCTTCCTCCCAAGATCCTGACAAGTGCTAGCAAGCCATCATTATCTGCCATCTCTGTGTGGTGATGAACAATAAGGATTTAGCAGTTTTGCTTAAACAAAGAGTCACAGTTATTAATATTGGTGCCATAATATTTAGAAATGCTGTTATTTACACACCTGTAATGTGTTTTCTATTAAGCTGTGAAATGCCCCCCTTTCCCCAGTGACTGTGAACGCTGCTGCAGACACATGTGACTGAAGGTTGCAGGATTTTGTACTTGGCTGTCCCTTCCCTCTGCACCCTTCTCAGACCCTCCCAGCCTGTGGAGGACCACCTCCCTGCCCCCCAGAGAAGTCTCACCCCCCCCCTTGGGGGAGTTCCTGGGGTTTCTCATATGTGACGAAATAATTCTCTCATGGTTTTCCTCCCTGAAGCCTTCCTTCCCTGATGTTCATGGGGCTTGCTGGTGCTAGGCCCCAGTGCTTCAGTCATCCTGGCCCCATGGTGTTTCCTTCAAGAAAAGGACTTCAGTGATGAGCTGGTGTAGATTCCTGATTCTCCTAAAAGTACAAACTCTGGTATCATCCCAGTGGGCACTGTGGTTCCCTGGATGTCACTGAGCTGTAGCCACATTCACACCCTGGGTATCGTTGTGAAATACTCTTGCAGCCTGTGAGCACAGCCTACCTTTGCATTGGGCTCAGGCCTTGTGTGTGGGACCCCTCTGGGGGACAGGCACTCTTTCTCTCTTTCACCCCCGACCCCAAGGCCTTTTTCAGGTCATGCAGATGAACTCATGGAAATTGATGTCTCTAGGCTTGCCTCCTTATGCCTTTTCCAGATTAACCCAGAGGTCTGGAACCAACTAGAAACCGTATAATATATTATCAGCCACAAAGACGATGGCTTTGTGACTTTTATAAGAATCACTGTGATTCACACTCCAGTGGCCCAGGGACAGAATGGTGAGCAAGAATTCACAGGTTGTGTCAGTGGAAAAGGAAGCATGCTGTTCAGGAGATTGCTTAGAGCTGGTGGAAAAATAAGCCAGTATTTACTGAGTTCTTACTATTCACTGGACCATGTACTTAGTATTTACTGATTTTATGCACACAGGTACATACACACATAATACATACACGTAACACACACACACACACACACACAAACACAAACACAAAGATGCATTTCATTTAGTTCTTTTTTTCAGTCCTACAGTGGAAGTCAATTTCTTCATTGTCCAGGACAGATAACAGGTTCAGAAAGCAGAGGGAGGAATAGAAGGGAGCCAGTATTTACTGAGTGCCTACTTTGTGTTAGGCGTTGTGGAAGTACACAGTATATGCTATCTTATTAATCCTTACAGCCATTGCCATTTTGTAGGGGAGGACATGGAGACACAGAGAATGTAATTTCTCGATGGCCACAAAGTTAGTAACTGATGAATCTGAGATTCTGACTTTGGTCTGTTAGAGTTCAAAGTCGTAGTTCTCTCCTTGGTGCAGCACAAGGGACCCAGAGACCTCACTTAACTCTGTACCCACATACCTGTTTTCAACCTTTGCCCCAGAGGCCCTAACCTCATTTACTTAATCAGAATCAGCATTCTAGGCCTCTGAATTTCACCCTTGCCCGTATTCTCTCCATGGAGATGTTGTTTGATGTGGTGACCAGAGCCTGTAGTGTAAGACTTTTGAGGGCTAGCCTGGGAAGCTAGGCACTGTTAGGTAGCATCTCTGTAGGGAAATGCATGTCACATTCCAATTAAATGTCTCACAAATAAACTTTGACTCTATAATACACATTCATTCATATATGAATGAGGGAGCTTCCCTCGCTATCTGGAGGCAACTCAAAGTTGCTGGTAAAAATCATATAAGAGGCTCCTTGATAGAAGGAGGAAATAGTAGCAGTTCAAATATGAAATGAATATCATAGTAAGATCTCAATGAAGTATTTATTTTTTTATTTTTTTAAGAAAGAAGGTATAGGGAGAGGCAGAGGGGGAGGGAGAGAGAGTGTCTCAAGCAGACTCCATCCTGAATGCAGAGCCCGATGCAGGGCTCGGTCCTATGACCCTGATGTCATGACCTGAGCTGAAACTAGTAGTTGGACGCTTAACTGACTGAGCCACTGAAGTGTCTCGATGTATTGAATTTTTAAGTTTGATTTTATTTATTTATTTTTTAAAAGATTTTATTTATTTGACAGACAGAGATCACAAGTAGGCAGAGAGGCAGGCAGAGAGAGAGGAGGAAGCAGGCTCCCTGCTGAGCAGAGAGCCCTGATGTGGGGCTCCATCCCAGGACCCTGAGATCATGACCTGAGCCGAAGGCAGAGGCTTTAACCCACTGAGCCATCCAGATGCCCCTTAACTATG
The DNA here is from genome assembly GCF_030435805.1 of Mustela lutreola. Taxonomy (NCBI): domain Eukaryota; kingdom Metazoa; phylum Chordata; class Mammalia; order Carnivora; family Mustelidae; genus Mustela; species Mustela lutreola. Next base: position 157,768,371 of record NC_081293.1, on the reverse strand, counting down.
ATTTTAATTTAATTTTTTTCCCTGCATTTTGCTGCTCTAAGTGACTCTCCAACAGAGCAATTAATTTAATTTTGAATCTGAATTAAGTTCGGTAGTCAGACTCACAAAAGCAGATCCTTTTTTCTTTAAACCTAGTAGAATTCAAGTAAATCTATATTAATTTCACTTATGATAAGGATTTCTCTGCTGCTGCAACTTGCACAGATACTATTCCCATAATTCTCAAAATCAACCAGACTATCGAGGGTGTTTCCTCATCTAATTCCAATTTAGAATTAGGGGCTTGGTCCCTTCTTCTGAGAAGGCTTCATGCACCATATTTGCTTTTCTGTTCCTCTGCGCCTCCCACACCAGACTGCAAGCTCCTTGTGGGAGGGGCTCCTTCACACTCACCAGCTTCCCTGTACCCGGCCCCGTGCCCTGTCCAGTCCGCAGGAAGTCTCTACTATGTAATCGACTCTGTAAATGACTTAGTGATTCCCTTTTTTTTTTTTTTTTTCTAGTTGAGGAAGTTGAAACTCAGGAAAGAATAGATAATTGATTATGATTGTATAGTAAGAAGTGATGGAGCATGCGGGAGAGAGTGTGAGCCCAGAAGAAGGCTGAAGGAGCCGGTCTCTGGATTATCATAGTTGGGGAGAGCAAAGGACAGTTCACCAGTCAGGGGCCAACAAGGGCTGCAATGAGCGGTGTCATTAAAGGGAAAAGGTGACAAAGGAGAAAGTAAATGTTCTCCAGATGAGCAGGGACAGTGGAGTATAAGAACGCGTAAAGTGTTTGGAAAACCATTGGACCAAAGGTGAAGACTTGTTTTATATCTATACCTATACCTACATCTGTGTCTGTGTCTATATTCATATATCTATCAAAATAGAAAAGGAAAAGTTGGTTTATCAGGAAAATGTCAGTGGATGTGTATGTAAATATGTATGATACATAAATAAATAAAACCCGATATGCATGTTTGTGAAAATGTTTTTGGTTTTATGGTAGGGAAATAATTGGAAATACCTGCCTGCCTAGGGTTCACAGCAACAGCACATGTTTAGCAAAATGTGTATGATGGTGAACTAGCTATTGGGTTGGGAGGAGACATACAGAGTAGTACCATTCTGTCATTGATCTTAAAGAGTTATAAGCCAGAGAAGGAGGATATGCCCTGAACACAAATGAAAATAAGGCAGAATTTACTTAGGGCTTTACCCTAAGTAAAGCCCCAAAACTTTAAACTTCATATGTATATATATGTATATATATGTATGAAGAGGCCCAAATATGGAAGAAACTGTACCAAGTTAGAATATATGTTAAAGATGATTCCTGAAGGATGGGCAGAAGTTCCACAGATGAGGGTGGAATGGAGAAGAGGCAGGTAAGGCAAAGTCCTGTTAGGAGTTGCTGCGATTGCTTATATGGATTACATGAGCATATTTTAAATTAACTTACAGATGTCGGCATTGTTATCAGTCATGGCTCTGGCTGGAAACCAATGGCAGACCCAAGGGTTTAACTCAGGGGCACTTAATAAAGGTACTTTTTACAGACAAATGGGCACAGTTAATAGAACCAAGAAGAGTAATGAGACACCCAGGGACTGGCAATGGTGGGAGACTGTCCCTGCCTGGGTCTGATGGGTCAGGGGAGGGGTGAAGGGACTGAGGGCTGGGGATAGCTCAGAAAATTATGAAAGGAGCTGCCTCACCTGGTGCTATCAGAATAATAGTAATCTCAGGATGTCGTGTCCTAAGTTCCCCGTCCACCCCAACTTCCTTCTCTTTCCACTCTCTGATCTTCTGCTGGTGCCTCCAACAGAAGCTCAGTTGGGCAAGCGGAGGGCCACAGTGACTCCAGGTGAGTCATCCCCCAAAGGCACCCTGAGAAAGATGTAGAATGGATCCAAGTTAGGAGATAACCAGCACAGATAAAGAACATACTCCACTCATGCCAACGTGATACTGAAGGTTCATTATGGAACTGTTCACAGAGAAGAATTCACCAAAAGATGGCCTTTTCATTCAAAAGGATTTTATTACTGAAGTTACCAGAAATAATCTCTTTTAAGTCTACTTTGTATGCTAATGAAGCTATAGTAAGTTTCACTAGAAAAAAAAATTGTGATGATGCTTCGATAAGTTAGTTTTATTATGGAAGGGGATATTTTATTATCCAAGACCTTGTCCCTTCATTTCATCTGGGTATTTGCAGAGAGAGAACAAAGACCTTCTTGGGGATCAGAGCTGGAGCCGATTGTTTTCCCTTCAGGCCCGAGTGTGGTTTTCTTTTTAGGCAATTAAAAAAGTCCCAGAGCTCTGTAATATCTTCCAGGACTCCTGAAAAGGAATGGAGGCAGCGGTAAAATGAGCTCAGCTGGATGGGCCCACCCTGTTCTGGTTCCTAAATGCCCCTGGGAATGAATGCTTTAAAGTTGCACATCCCATTTGCATCTCTCTGTATACTTTTCTTAATCTCCTCGAGAATCCTTGGTTGATCAAGAACAGGTTGTTTCTTTAGCAAGGATTTCCAGGTAAACAATTTAAAGATCTCTCTTTTTAAAAAATATTCTATGAAATAAACATGCGTATGAATAAATTTAAAACAAATAAATAAATATCTAGTAGCTTAATCCCAATCTATCTAGGAATTTTTTTTTTTTCACATACCTGTTTAAGGTACAGAGTCAAGAAAATTTTAACAGTTCTGACTCCTATTTGCTTGATTTAATCAATGTTGACATTAAATGGCATAGATTTGAAATTTGTCTTGAAACAGATGCATTTCTCCCTAGTCTCTTTTTCCCTTTTTTTCCTGGAAAATGGAAGCTCATAAAAGTGTTGTAATCATTCATCTTCAACAACTCTTCATCATTTCCCCTTCCCCGTTTGTTCCTAGGCTGTTCCAGAAAATTACCACAAACTGAGTGGTTTAAAATAGGAACATACTCTCATAGTTCTGTTTTCTGGAAGTCGAGCATCAAGGTGTGGGTGGGTCACGCTCCCTCTGGTGGCTCTAGGGAAGAATCTCTCGTTGACTCTTCCATCTTTTGGCGGCTCCATACATCCCTTGGTTTGGGGCTGCAGGGCTCCAATGCCTGTCTCAGTCTTCACTCTGTGTCCTTCCCACTTCTTATAAGGTCAACGGTCACTGGATTTAGGGCACACCTGAATCTAGTAGGATCTCACCTAATTCCTAACTTATTATATCTGCAAAGACTCTATTTCTAAAGAGGTCACCGTCCTGAATCAAGTTCTCCCAAAATCCATGTCCACTGGAAACACAGGATGTGGCTTCATTTGGAAATAGAGTCTTTGTATATGTAATTAGTTAAGTTAACTGAGGTCATGCTAGACCAATGTGGACCCTAAATCCAATCACTGGTATCTTTATTAGAAGGGGATACCCTGAGAGAAGAAGGTATGTGAAGTAGGAGAGAGTGGGATAATGCAGCTATAAACCAAGGAACAGGAAGGATTGTCGGGAACCTCTAGAATCTAGGAAGAGGCAAGAAAGAATTCTTCTCAAGAATCTGTAGATAATATGGCCCTGCCAACACCTGGATTTTGGATTTCTGAGCTATAGAACTATGAGCGAATAAATGTCTGTTCTCTTAAGCCAATGAGTTTGTGGCGATATGTTATCATGGCCCCCAAAACTAATAGTCTTATTCTGGCTTTCCAGGTAGACATGAATCTGTGGGGGCACTGGTCGATGCACTATCCTCCCTTCCCCTACTCCTCTTTGCCAGTTTTAAAACATTTGCTGAATGCCTGCTCTTACCAAGCACTGTGTCAAGTGAAGTGCCTGAAAAAATAAACCCAGGCCCTGCTTTCAAGGGGCTCACAGTCTAGTGAGGGGAAGAAAGACTTCTGAAGGGAACTATGACACTGAACTGTACCAAGTGCTGTGGTAGGGTGGAATGCAGAGAGGTATGGAAGAATGCAGGAATGCTGTCACATCGGGAGTGTTGGGGTGTGTGGTGTGCATGCACACATGCATGCATTCGGGAGGACTCTTGGAAAAGTGACACTGTAACCAGTGCCCAAACTGAGATCTAAAGGATGAATCGCATTCCAGGAAACCAGGACGCCAGAGTAGAGTATGCATTTTAGGGGTTTAGGAGAGCCACTGGTAGAGGACCGGTCGGGACTTGGCTGGGGTCACACCCTGCATAGCACAATTTCGGGATTCAGGGCTGGTGCCCTAATTCCAAAGCCATGTTGCTGGTGAAGAGGGAGATCTTGGGCAGCATCTGTAGCTGGACAAGGCAAGGGTGGGCAGGGACTGACAGACTTAATTAGTCTGAGTGAGAATAAGGGGGTATTAGGAAACATCTTGAGTTAAGGTGAAGAAAGAGAGCTGTCCAATGTATAAAAGCAACACTTTTCATTAGTGATTAATTCACCCAGCTTAAAAAGCATTTTTATATGAATGAGCTTCTTATTTGACCCTTACGGTAACCTTATGGTGAGATGTGTTGGCTAGTGTTGTTCTACCTATTATATAAATGGGGAACAAGGTACTAAGGAAGGGTGCAAAGCAGAGACTGGATTTGTTTTTTGTTTTTTTTTTTTAAGATTTTATTTATTTATTTGATAGGCAGAGATCACAAGTAGGCAGAGATGCAGGCAGAGAGAGGGGAGGAAGCAGGCTCCCCGCCGAGCAGAGAGCCCGATGTGGGGCTCGATCCCAGGACCCTGAGATCATGACCCGAGCCGAAGGCAGAGGATTTAACCACTGAGCCACACAGGTGCCCCCAGAGACTGGATTTGATCTGATGTAAATTAAAGTTCAAAATTCTTTTATTTTAGGGAAAAGATGATTCTCAAGGTTTCAGAGAAACCATTCCATTGGGGTCAATCATAAATTTAATTTACCCAATTATATAAACAGCCTTACTATCTAAAAAATGTGACCTAGGACCCTTTGTGTTTTAGTGGAGCAAAGAAGGATCATGAGAAAGCTCATTCCTTTCTTGTGAAGATGTGGTATCATTTCATGACCTCTGTAGTTCCAGTTGGCTAGTCTGCTCTCAGCCCTTGTCCCTGGACTGGTAAATCTTTCCTCAGAAGAGAAATTTTGCACTCATGGCTTGAGGGTATCTCAACAGCAGTCTCCCTTTTTTTTTTTTTTTTTCTTTAAACATAGATTTTTGATCATTTCCCTATACTTCTCTCTATTCTTTTGCAGTAAGGGTCATTTTTCTTTCAGAGGGACCGAGGGGGTTGAATGAACAGCTTCTCTGAAGGACTGTGTCTTTTTAGCTTCGTGAATTTCCTGTCTGAGGCTTCCATTTTGTATATTTTTGATTTACTGAAATTTTTCAGAGAGAGAGAAATAGTTTGTATTCCTCTATGACAAGATCCACTTATGTCAACATTTGATTTAGCAGTCAGTGTTTTTATAAACCAAGGTTGTATACAATCCACAAACTCAATCAATTTTTAAAAGATCATTGTGCCAGAGGTGACCTCCCTTAGAAATTATTTTCCACAACTCTCTGTAGTGGAATCCCTAAATCTTTTAGGCAGAACCAGCTACATAATTTGCAGGACCCAGTGAAAAATGAAAATGCAGGGGCCTGTTGTTCAAAAATTATTAAGAATTTCTGGACAATGACATCAGAACATTAAATCAAGTGCAGGGGCCCCTCTGACTTCAGGCTGATGAATCTGGTTCAGCTTCCAGGTTGATCACTCAGGGTAAAGTGGTAGAGTGGAGGGTGCAGGTGGGAGAAGGTAAGTCAAAGATGCTGAAGGCTGCCTAGAAGGAATAAGAAAAGAATATGGCAAAAAAAAATACAGGGAAATAAAGGGATGGGGATGACAGATACTCAAAAGAGACGGAGAAGGAAGTGTAACTCCAAGATGGTATGGGAGAGAAGGAGAGGGAATGGATAGATCATCTGGGTGCAGTTTACCCCACACATTGCCTCAAAGTCATTGCCTTTTGTTTCTCTTTCCTAAGGATCCTCATACCATCTCCCAACCCGAGTATCACTGTCTCTTCGCTGAAGAGTCAGTGCAGAGTTCCACAGCTCATGGAGACCTTTCTTGAATTCCTGGTGCTGAGGGTGGGAGAGCACGATGCTTTGATGCTTTCAAGGCATTGCAGATAAGTCAGTACTTATCTGTACTGTACTTAGCGAGACTTCTCCTCTTTTCCACCTTCCCACCCTCATGCTGAAGTACATTCTGAGTGTCTGTCTGCTGGAATTCTTTGTGCTTCTCTGGGCTGGAAGGATGATTCTGGAAAACAGAATCTTTCTTCCATAGCAACCACTTACCTTGGTTATCGTTCTTATTGACTGATAAGAAACTCCCTCAGGTCAGGCTGCGTGTTTTTCATTGCTTTGTCTCCAGTGCCTCGCAGCATTGTGCTGGTACATAGTAGGCATTTAATTGTCTGTCTGTTTGTGTATGATCGAACATTTCAGATTATTATTGTTGGCTTACTCATATATTTACATTATAGACTTTTTTTTTTTTTTTTTTAGACTTTAATTTTTTTTATTTTTTATAAACATATATTTTTATCCCCAGGGGTACAGGTCTGTGAATCACCAGGTTTACACACTTCACAGCACTCACCAAATCACATACCCTCCCCAATGTCCATAATCCCACCGCCTTCTCCCAAACCCCCTCCCCCCGGCAACCCTCAGTTTGTTTTGTGAGATTAAGAGTCACTTATGGTTTGTCTCCCTCCCAATCCCATCTTGTTTCATTTATTCTTCTTCTACCCACTTAAGCCTCCATGTTGTATCACCACTTCCTCATATCAGGGAGATCATATGATAGTTGTCTTTCTCTGCTTGACTTATTTCGCTAAGCATGATACGCTCTAGTTCCATCCATGTTGTTGCAAATGGCAAGATTTCATTTCTTTTGATGGCTGCATAGTATTCCATTGTGTATATATACCACATCTTCTTGATCCATTCATCTGTTGATGGACATCTAGGTTCTTTCCATAGTTTGGCTATTGTGGACATTGCTGCTATAAACATTCGGGTGCACGTGCCCCTTTGGATCACTACATTTGTATCTTTAGGGTAAATACCCAATAGTGCAATTGCTGGGTCATAGGGCAGTTCTATTTTCAACATTTTGAGGAACCTCCATGCTGTTTTCCAGAGTGGCTGCACCAGCTTGCATTCCCACCAACAGTGTAGGAGGGTTCCCCTTTCTCCGCATCCTCGCCAGCATCTGTCATTTCCTGACTTGTTGATTTTAGCCATTCTGACTGGTGTGAGGTGATATCGCATTGTGGTTTTGATTTGTATTTCCCTGATGCCGAGTGATATGGAGCACTTTTTCATGTGTCTGTTCGCCACCTGGATGTCTTCTTTGCAGAAATGTCTGTTCATGTCCTCTGCCCATTTCTTGATTGGATTATTTGTTCTTTGGGTGTTGAGTTTGCTAAGTTCTTTATAGATTCTGGACACTAGTCCTTTATCTGATATGTCGTTTGCAAATATCTTCTCCCATTCTGTCAGTTGTCTTTTGATTTTGTTAACTGTTTCCTTTGCTGTGCAAAAGCTTTTGATCTTGATGAAATCCCAGTAGTTCATTTTTTCCCTTGCTTCCCTTGCCTTTTGCGTTGTTCCTAGGAAGATGTTGCTGCGGCAGAGGTCGAAGAGGTTGCTGCCCGTGTTCTCCTCAAGGATTTTGATGGATTCCTTTCGTACATTGAGGTCCTTCATCCATTTTGAGTCTATTTTTGTGTGTGGTGTAAGGGAATGGTCCAATTTCATTTTTCTGCATGTGGCTGTCCAATTTTCCCAGCACCATTTATTGAAAAGGCTGTCTTTTTTCCATTGGACATTCTTTCCTGCTTTGTCGAAGATTAGTTGACCATAGAGTTGAGGGTCTATTTCTGGGCTCTCTATTCTGTTCCATTGATCTATGTGTCTGTTTCTGTGCCAGTACCATGCTGTCTTGATGATGACAGCTTTGTAATAGAGCCTGAAGTCTGGAATTGTGATGCCACCAACGTTGGCTTTCTTTTTCAATATCCCTTTGGCTATTCGAGGTCTTTTCTGGTTCCATATAAATTTTAGCATTATTTATTCCATTTCTTTGAAAAAGATGGATGGTACTTTGATAGGAATTGCATTAAATGTGTAGATTGCTTTAGGTAGCATAGACATTTTCACAATATTTATTCTTCCAATCCAGGAGCATGGAACATTTTTCCATTTCTTTGTGTCTTCCTCAATTTCTTCCATGAGTATTTTATAGTTTTCTGAGTATAGATTCTGTGTCTCTTTGGTTAGGTTTATTCCTAGGTATCTTATGGTTTTGGATGCAATTGTAAATGGGATTGACTCCTTAATATCTCTTTCTTCTGTCTTGCTGTTGGTGTAGAGAAATGCAACTGATTTCTGTGCATTGATTTTATATCCTGACACTTTACTGAATTCCTGTATAAGTTCTAGCAGTTTTGGAGTGGAGTCTTTTGGGTTTTCCACATATAGTATCATATCATCTGCGAAGAGTGATAATTTGACTTCTTCTTTGCCGATTTGGATGCCTTTAATTTCCTTTTGTTGTCTGATTGCTGAGGCTAGGACCTCTAGTACGATGTTGAATAGCAGTGGTGATAATGGACATCCCTGCCGTGTTCCTGACCTTAGCGGAAAAGCTTTCAGTTTTTCTCCATTGAGAATGATATTTGCGGTGGGTTTTTCATAGATGGCTTTGATGATATTGAGGTATGTGCCCTCTATCCCTACACTTTGAAGAGTTTTGATCAGGAAGGGATGTTGTACTTTGTCAAATGCTTTTTCAGCATCTATTGAGAGTATCATATGGTTCTTGTTCTTTCTTTTATTGATGTGTTGTATCACATTGACTGATTTGCGGATGTTGAACCAACCTTGCAGCCCTGGAATAAATCCCACTTGGTCATGGTGAATAATCTTTTTAATGTACTGTTGAATCCTATTGGCTAGTATTTTGTTGAGTATTTTCGCATCTGTGTTCATCAAGGATATCGGTCTATAGCTCTCTTTTTTGGTGGGATCCTTGTCTGGTTTTGGGATCAAGGTGATGCTGGCCTCATAAAATGAGTTTGGAAGTTTTCCTTCCATTTCTATTTTTTGGAACAGTTTCAGGAGAATAGGAATTAGTTCTTCTTTAAATGTTTGGTAGAATTCCCCCGGGAAGCCGTCTGGCCCTGGGCTTTTGTTTGTTTGGAGATTTTTAATGACTGTTTCAATCTCCTTACTGGTTATGGGTCTGTTCAGGCTTTCTATTTCTTCCTGGTTCAGTTGTGGTAGTTTATATGTTTCTAGGAATGCATCCATTTCTTCCAGATTGTCAAATTTATTGCCATAGAGTTGCTCATAGTATGTTCTTATAATAGTTTGTATTTCTTTGGTGTTAGTTGTGATCTCTCCTCTTTCCTTCATGATTTTATTTATTTGGGTCCTTTCTCTTTTCTTTTTGATAAGTCGGGCCAGGGGTTTATCAATTTTATTAATTCTTTCAAAGAACCAGCTCCTAGTTTCGTTGATTTGTTCTATTGTTTTTTTGGTTTCTATTTCATTGATTTCTGCTCTGATCTTTATGATTTCTCTTCTCCTGCTGGGCTTAGGGTTTCTTTCTTGTTCTTTCTCCAGCTCCTTTAAGTGTAGGGTTAGGTTGTGTACCTGAGCCCTTTCTTGTTTCTTGAGAAAGGCTTGTACCGCTATATATTTTCCTCTCAGGACTGCCTTTGTTGTGTCCCACAGATTTTGAACCGTTGTATTTTCATTATCATTTGTTTCCATGATTTTTTTCAATTCTTCTTTAATTTCCCGGTTGACCCATTCATTCTTTAGAAGGATACTGTTTAGTCTCCATGTATTTGGGTTCTTTCCAAACTTCCTTTTGTGGTTGAGTTCTAGCTTTAGAGCATTGTGGTCTGAAAATATGCAGGGAATGATCCCAATCTTTTGATACCGGTTGAGTCCTGATTTAGGACCGAGGATGTGATCTATTCTGGAGAATGTTCCATGTGCACTAGAGAAGAATGTGTATTCTGTTGCTTTGGGATGAAATATTCTGAATATATCTGTGATGTCCATCTGGTCCAGTGTGTCGTTTAAGGCCTTTATTTCCTTGCTGATCTTTTGCTTGGATGACCTGTCCATTTCAGTGATGGGAGTGTTAAAGTCCCCTACTATTATTGTATTATTGTTGATGTGTTTCTTTGATTTTGTTATTAATTGGTTTATATAGTTGGCTGCTCCCACATTGGGGGCATAGATATTTAAAATTGTTAAATCTTCTTGTTGGACAGACCCTTTGAGTATGATATAGTGTCCTTCCTCATCTCTTATTATAGTCTTTGGCTTAAAATCTAATTGATCTGATATAAGGATTGCCACTCCTGCTTTCTTCTGATGTCCATTAGCATGGTAAATTCTTTTCCACCCCCTCACTTTAAATCTGGAGGTGTCTTCGGGCTTAAAATGTGTTTCTTGGAGGCAACATATAGATGGGTTTTGTTTTTTTATCCATTTTGATACCCTGTGTCTTTTGACAGGGGCATTTAGCCCATTCACATTCAGGGTAACTATTGAGAGATATGAATTTAGTGCCATTGTATTGCCCGTAAGGTGACTGTTACTGTATATGGTCTCTGTTCCTTTCTGATCTACCACTTGTAGGCTCTCTCTTTGCTTAGAGAACCCCTTTCAAGATTTCCTGTAGAGCTGGTTTGGTATTTGCAAATTCTTTCAGTTGTTGTTTGTCCTGGAAGCTTTTAATCTCTCCTTCTATTTTCAATGATAGCCTAGCTGGATATAGTATTCTTGGCTGCATGTTTTTCTCGTTTAGTGCTCTGAAAATATCATGCCAGCTCTTTCTGGCCTGCCAGGTCTCTGTGGATAAGTCAGCTGCCAATCTAATATTTTTACCATTGTATGTTACAGACTTCTTTTCCCGGGCTGCTTTCAGGATTTTCTCTTTGTCACTGAGACTTGTAAATTTTACTATTAGGTGACGGGGTGTGGGCCTATTCTTATTGATTTTGAGGGGCGTTCTCTGAACCTCCTGAATTTTGATGCTCGTTCCCTTTGCCATATTGGGGAAATTCTCCCCAATAATTCTCTCCAGTATACCTTCTGCTCCCCTCTCACTTTCTTCTTCTTCTGGAATCCCAATTATTCTAATGTTGTTTCGTTTTATGGTGTCACTTATCTCTCGAATTCTCCCCTCGTGGTCCAGTAGCTGTTTGTCCCTCTTTTGCTCAGCTTCTTTATTCTCTGTCATTTGGTCTTCTATATCACTAATTCTTTCTTCTGCCTCATTTATCCTAGCAGTTAGAGCCTCCATTTTTGATTGCACGTCATTAATAGCTTTTTTGATTTCACCTTGGTTAGATTTTAGTTCTTTTATTTCTCCAGAAAGGGCTTTTATATCTCTCGAGAGGGTTTCTCTAATATCTTCCATGCCTTTTTCGAGCCCGGCTAGAACCTTGAGAATTGTCATTCTGAACTCTAGATCTGACATATTACCGATGTCTGTATTGATTAGGTCCCCAGCCTTCGGTACTGCCTCTTGTTCTTTTTTTTGTGTTGAATTTTTCCGTCTTGTCATTTTGTCCAGATAAGAGTAAATGAAGGGGCAAGTAAAATACTAAAAGGGTGGCAACAACCCCAGGAAAATATGCTTTAACCAAATTAGAAGAGATCCAAAATCATGAGTGGGGAGAAAGGGGATAAAAAGAGGTTCAAAAAGGAAGAAAGAAAAAAAAAAAACAAAAAGAAAAGAAAAAAAAAAGAAAAGAAAAGAAAAGAATTTTTTTAAAAAAGAAAATACCTAAGAAAAATGTAAAAAAGAAAAAATATATATATTAGATAAACTAGTAAAAAATCGTTAAAAAAGAAAAAGGTAACAGTTAAAAAAAAATTTTACCCGAAGGCGAGAAAAAAAAAAAAAAAGAAAAAGAAAAAATTAAATTAACTGCAAGACTAAAAAAAATCACAGGAAAAAAGCCATGAGTTCCGTGCTTGGCTTTCTCCTCCTCTGGAATTCTGCTGCTCTCCTTGGTATTGAAACCACACTCCTTGGTAGGTGAACTTGGTCTCGGCTGGATTTCTTGTTGATCTTCTGGGGGAGGGGCCTGTTGTAGTGATTCTCAAGTGTCTTTGCCCCAGGCGGAATTACACAGCCCTCACCCGGGGCCGGGGTGAGTAATCCGCTCGGGTTTGCTTTCAGGAGCTTTTGTTCCCTGAGCGCTTTCCGTAGAGTTCCAGAGGACGGGAATACAAATGGCGGCCTCCTGGTCTCCGGCCCGGAGGAGCCGAGAGCCCAGGGCCGCACTCCTCAGTGTGCACTCAGAGAACCACGCCCAGTTACTCCCGTCTGCCTGACCTCCGGCCGCACTCCGAGCTCACCGAGCCTGCGACCGGTTCAAGGTAACACCGAGCTGTGAGCTTACTGTCGGCTCTGTCTCTGTAGCCGGCTTTCCCGTTCCAATACCCGCAAGCTCTGCGACACTCAGACACCCCCGATCCTTCTGTGACCCTGCGGGACCTGAGGCCACGCTGACCCCGCGTGGGCTTCGCCCCGGTTTAGCCTCTGGAGCGATGTCCCTCAGCGGAACAGACTTTTAAAAGTCCTGATTTTGTGCACAGTTGCTCCGCCGCTTGCCGGGAGCCGGCCCCTCCCCCCGGGGTCTATCTTCCCGTCGCTTTGGATTCACTTCTCCGCCGGTCCTACCGTTCAGAAAGTGGTTGTTTTTCTGTTTCCAGAATTGCTGTTCTTCTTCTCTTCGATCTGCCGATGGATTTTCAGGTGTTTGCAATCTTTAGATAAGCTATCTAGCTGATCTCCAGCTAGCTGAAGCAGTCTCAGCTTGCTACTTCTCCGCCATCTTGGCTCCTCCCCTACATTATAGACTTTTGAGTTTCTCCCTGTGATGGTGATTTTATATCTTTTTTTTTTTTTTAAAGATTTTATTTATTTATTTGTAAGAGAGAGAGAGTGAGAGCGAGCACAGGCAGACAGAGTGGAAGGCAGAGTCAGAGGGAGAAGCAGGCTCCCTGCGGAGCAAGGAGCCCGATGTGGGACTCGATCCCAGGAGGCTGGGATCATGACCTGAGCCGAAGGCAGCTGCTTAACCAACTGAGCCACCCAGGCGTCCCGGTGATTTTATATCTTTATCTTTATATATTTATATCTTGTTTCTCTCCAAAGTTACAGTGCATGAATGAATGAATGATTGGTGAATTCATTGATGAGGGTCACCAGAATGTGAGAAGGAAAAACAAGGCAGAAATTGCAGAGGGGAGAGGTGTTTCTAGGAACAGTGATTCTCGATCTTGGCTGTGCCTTGGGAACACCTAAGTAGCTTTTAAGAATCCCAGTGCTCAGACTGTACCCTAGAACTCTTAAATAGGAATCTCATGCATCACAATTTTTAAAAACTCTCCAGGTGATTCAAACATGAAGTCAAATTTGGGAACTGCTAGTATTGACAATGACTCTGATCTCTTCATGGAGGAAGGAGCTAAAACTTCATCTGTTCACATTGTTGTAAAGATTGGATAAGTCAACATGTACAGAATACTCTTCACAATGTCTGGTATTCAGTAACACATGTTACTGCATGTTATTCTTTTACTGCATGTATACTACAGGCCCTTCCATGTATACTCACACATTTTCTTGCGCTGGTAGATAGGTGCTAGTTTGCTATCACAAAGCAACAAAGCTCAGGAAGGTTTAAAAACTTGACCAAAGTTTCCTGGCTGGATGGTGCCCACATTCATCTGTTGCTGGTCTTTCTGTGAGATACTACCATTGAGAAGTTGATAATCCTCAATTTATGTTTTTATTTTTTTTTTATTTTATTTTATTTTTTTTTTTTTTAAAGATTTTATTTATTTGTCAGAGAGAGAGGGAAAGAGCGAGCACAGGCAGACAGAGTGGCAGGCAGAGACAGAGGCTCCTGCCAAGCAAGGAGCCCGATGCGGGACTCGATCCCAGGACGCTGGGATCATGACCCGAGCCGAAGGCAGCTGCCCAACCAACTGAGCCACCCAGGCGTCCCCAATTTATGTTTTTATAGAGGGTTTCTGGTAACTCAGTTTTTAAAGCCTTGTATACGCACTAAATACTTTTCCTCAACTAAGTTTGGTTGGGTTAGCCACACACTGAAGATTCATCTGCTTGTTGAGGATTTGTTTGCAAAGGGTAAGAAGGCCTCTTATTCTTACTTTTAAACTCTCTATACAGTTTGTTTACTAATTCTATATAGTTTGGCCACTAATTTCCAAAACAACTTTCTGTATGGTTTGGTTATGAGTTTTTTTTTTTTTTTAAAGGTTTTTATTTATTTATTTGACAGAGAGAGATCACAAGTAGGCAGAGAGGCAGGCAGAGAGAGAGAGAGGAGGAAGCAGGCTCCCCACGGAGCAGAGAGCCCGATGTGGGGCTCGATCCCAGGACCCTGAGATCATGACCCGAGCCAAAGGCAGTGGCTTAACCCACTGAGCCACCCAGGTGCCCCTGGTTATGAGTTTTTTTTTTTTTTAAAGATTTTATTTATTTATTTGACATATAGAGATCACAAGTAGGCAGAGAGGAAACTGAGAGAGAGAGAGAGAGAGAGAGAGGAGGAATCAGGCTCCCTGATGAGCAGAGAGCCCAGTGTGGGGTTCAATCCCAGGACCCTGGGATCATTACCTGAGCTGAAGACAGAGGTTTTAACCCACTGAGCCACCTAGGCACCCCTGGTTATGAAATTCTGCTAGTATTATTTCTTTAGAACCAACTATAGCCAGCTGGAATGGCCATGGGCTGGGGGTGAAGGTTGCCAGAAAGGAGTGGGCAAAATAGAAAGATGAAAATGGAAAAAAAATCCCAGAATAGAATGTTATCAAAGCAGCCAAAAGGGAAGGTGGTGATCTGAGAAGTAGGAAGTAAGAGAATGAAGGGGAAGAGGGAGGTCTATGGAAAATAAGTTTTGGTACCTACAGTAACTCAGAGAAGTTCTTTGCATCTCTGCCAAGAGTTGCTCATTTTCTTTGCTTAGTTGGTTTTACAAACAAAATAAAAAGGTGTTTTAGCATTATAAATCAGAGGGCTATTTTATTTACCCATTCAATAAATATTTATTGAATAGCCTAACAGGAAAAAAAAGATGAAAAAATGAAAATTTTATTAAAAATATAATACAGGGGCAGCTGGGTGGTTCAGTGGGTTAAGCATCTGCCTTTGGCTCAGATCCTGATCCCAGGGTCTTGGGGTGGAGCCCCGTGTCAGGCTCTCTGCTCAGTGAGGAGCCTGTTTCTCCCTCTGCCTACTACTCCCCCTACTTGTTCTCTCTCTGTCAAATAAATAAATAAAATCTACAAAAAAAAATAATAGGGATTGGGGCACCTGGGTAGTTCAGTTGGTTAAGTGTCTGACTCTTAATTTCAGCTCAGGTCATGATCTTAGGGTAATAAGGTCAAGCCCCATGTTGGGCACCACACTGGGTGTGGATCCAGCTTATGATTTTCTTTCACCCTTTGCCCACCCCCACTCTCAAAAAAACTACATATGTATAGATATATAGATAATAGAAATTGAGGCAGTAAATATTTTATATAAGTGAGGTTACAACTCAGGAAGAAAATATAAACTTGATATCCAAAAAACTCTAAAACATATCAAACAAATTCTAAAAATCAGAAACTCAGGTGGTATTTTAGATTTTTACATACACATACTTCTCCTATCTTTGAAAGATGAAGTAGATATTAAGGAGATACTAATTGTCCTAAAAAATCTAATTAAGAAAGAAATAGAATACAAAGAGAGCATGCATGCATTTTTTAAAAGCAGTAGAGACTACATCTCATTTGAAACATCCATAAAACTTGATACATGTTATCAAGTATTTCATTAAATTATATATAAGTTAACTCAGAGACCTTTCTAATGTTTGAATTAACTCTCACGTGTAGTGGAAGAAATAAGGAGGCAAATGCACGATGCTATGGGACATAAGTTCTGCGCAGCAGCAGCAGTGTGTTTCCCTGTAAACCATGGCCCCTTTTGATTCTCATTTCATTTTTTTTCAGGAGCGCTAGTTTCACTTTCTAGTAATAACAAATTATTTTGGGTTGTCAGCTGTGATAGTAAATGGAATTCATGTTTCAGTGCATTTACTTTTGTACTATCTTTTTATTATCTTATTTTATTTATTTTATCTTATTTTTAGAGGCAGGGAGGGAAAGGAGAGGTAGGAGAGAGATGATCTTTAGTAGTGTCCATGCCCATTGTGGAGCCTGAGGCAGGGCTTGATCTCACCACCCTGAGATCAGGACCTGAACTGAAATCAAGAGTTGGACATTTAACCTACTGAGCCATCCAGCTGCCCCAACTTCTGTACTATCTTCTGTGGTGTGTTAAGGAGTCATCCATAAATTGGTTTTAATTGAGGCTCCCTCTATATCCCTGTCCTCCTGGACAGTCTCCACCCTGGCTCTCATTTCCTTTCTCTTGTGTAGAAGCTTCCATAAGACTCTTTTTGATTATTCATCCTTTGGGGAAATTTAAATTCACTAAGGAATATATAGTCATTAGAATGTTCACCCATACCTGTCTTTGAATCCATGTAGCTAGGAGCAATTGGGAGATTTTCCGTCATTGCATAACCCTGGGACAGTTAGTACTCTGACTTAATAACAGTGTGGCAAGGACACTTACACGAAGAGAGGGATGGGTTTAGAATATTTTAGTTGCTATTGTAGTATATGTCAATATGACATGATCTGCAAGAGGAAATTTCTCTAAAGAACTGAACTCTACACCAGTCACATTTTGTTTATTCAGAAGAGATGTGAAGCAGTGTGGATTCCCATTTCTTCAGGTGGTAGATATTATATGAATTTGGGGGGTAGGGCTGTATATGTATGAGTTAGCTGATTTGTGTGAATATGCCCCAAATTTATACAAATTTGTCCAAGTCTAAGTGTTTTAAAAGTATCTTTTGAATTACTTTTTCTATTCTACTTTATTTCCAACTATTGATTTTGAAATTTTCTTTAAACATCAAGGAAACTTAAAAGATCAGTACAATGAACATTCTTATACCCCCATCTAGATTCAACAACTGTTACAGTCAGTTGGTTCTTGATTTCAGTTAGGCAATGTGTGTGTGTGTGTGTGTGTGTGTGTGTGTGTGTGTGTTATTCTCAGGCCTGTTTCAAAATCTGTTGGTTTTGGTTTATACTCAAAATTATCCAAACTAAGAGGGACCTACTTCTGCCATATATACACATGGGGAAAAAAAAGTGTGGAACCATCTATAAATAGTATCTTCAATTTCAGGATTTTGTTATACCTATTGATTCCAAAGAGTATTCCTGTATTCTGTAAATTTTATTTATTGTTATCCTTTCATCCTCTTTTGTATAGACTACTGAGAGTTGACCACTAATTCTTCCTGAACCCACGGTTTTGACATTAAATTTCTGGTTGGTAACTTACCATAACCACTCCCAGGACAAAAGTCAGATTCATGTCATATGGAACTGTTCTTCATTCTTTTGAATTTCTACTGATGTGCTTGTTGACAAAGAGAGAAATATTTGAAAAGCAGAAAACCTCGGGATGACCTCTAATCCCAAGAGGTCATTGGAAGGGCTTCTTGTCCATGGCATCAGGACTGAATGGCTGCCACGTCAGAAGTCAAGTTGAGAGCCATTGCCAGGACTGCTTTTGGTTCCTTAGAGGAGACTCTTAACCTCCACATAACTCTGTTTGGATATTTTCAAGTAGAAAGAAGAGTGTGCTGCCCTGTACTTCAGGTGGAACATCAGGCAAAACAGTGAATGAGTTGTGTTTTACAGCGTAGAAGGGGAAGGTAATATAATAGGCTATTTTTAAGACACTGACAAAAAATATGATATATTTGAGAATGATTGTTTTACTGGAACATCTAGAACAAAGTATCAAATAGGAATTGTACTCAGGAAAATTCTGTTCTCATTCTGCTTACAAGGCATCAATTTCATCTGTAAGATAAGGAACTTTCTTTTTTTTCTGTCTCATTTTTAATGCTCAGATATAAAACTTTCTAAATTGCTTTGACATCATCAAAAGATAAAATATATGCAGTTAACACTTTCCCTGTTATCTCCTCTTTTATGTGTATTGACACATACCACTATATATAGTAGTATGTGTGTGTCATCTACTCAAGCTAAGAAAGTAGGCATGCCTGTCTAGAAAAAGTGCTCGTAGGCAGATATAGTTTTAAAACTAAAGCATTGATAAAATATTGTCACTTGAGGTAGTGGGGTAAAATGTAGCTCATAGTCCATAAAAGTCTTTATTCTTTTTTTTAAAAAGATTTTATTTATTTATTTGAGAGAGAGAGCGAGCGAGCATGAGAGGGGAGAGGTCAGAGGGAGAAGAAGACACCCCACCAAGCAGAGAGCCTGATGTGGGACTTGATCCCAGGACTGCAGGATCATGACCCGAGTCAAAGGCAGTTGCTTAACCAACTGAGCCATCCAGGTGCCCCAAAAATCTTTATTCTTGAGTAAAAGTATTATTGATCAAAATTCATAGAGATGACTTGCTTTAGATTCATCATTATTGAGACATTTGAGTGTGAAGCAAATTAATTTAATTTGAATTTTTCTTAGCAAAGAGTTTTATATTTCATGTGTGTAAAATAGACCAATTAAAGACAAGTGATATGTTATGTTATTAAGAATTACTTACAACCTTATCTACCAAATCTCAATTATCCATAAATCCATAGGTTTATAAATGCACAAAAGCAGAATTTAAGATTTAAAAAATTTTCTATACTCTTTGTTTTTCTGTTTATTCTTGGCTGTAGTTTGACATAACTTATTATAAGGTTGCATTCTTAGATATGCAAAGGTGGTATATAGTTGCAAAAAGACTTAAAATTCAGTTTGACATTTAATGGTCTCATAGAACAGAAGAAAAGACTTTAAGAAAGGATCAACAAGGTAGGTAGAAAATGCCCTCCCACAGCTGTCCACATACTAATCCCTTCAATCTGTGAATACATTACCAACATGGTTAAGGATCTTGAGATGGGAATATTATCCTGGATTATCTAGTGGGCCAAATGTAGCACAAGGCTACTCATACAAAGGCGGCAGAATATCAGAGACCAGGAGAAATTTGAAGATACCACGCCGGCTGGCTTTAGAATGGAGGAAGGGCTCATATGTAATGGAATGCCGCAATCTCCGGAAGACGGAACAGACAAGGAAATGGATTCTCCACTAGAACCACCTTGAGTGCAACCCTGCTGATGTCTTCATTTTAAGCCAGTGAAACATGTATTGCCCTTCTGAACTCCGGAACTACAAGATAAGAAGTTTGTGTTGTTTCAAGCCACCAAGTTTGTGGAATTTGTTGCAGCAGAATAGGAAACTAATAGAGTCAGGAAGCAAGCTGGTCATAAGTATAAATGGTTTTTGACCAGGAAGGTGAAGGTGAAAACCTGCTTGCGGCTCATTTCATAGAGTATCAACCCAAAGGCCTTATGAAATATAGAAAAAACTAATCTTGCCACCCAGGATTTACTGAAGCCTAGGAATTCACCATCTAGGAGGTGTTAGACAAATGTGAAGTACTTTTATCAAGATTAGTCATCATAATTATATTAGTAGGTGGAAATTAAGCAGGAATTTAAATCATTCTGCACAGGATAAAGCTTTAACTTCCATACTTTTAAAAATCAAATATTATTTCTAAAAAATAATTCCTTCCTGAAATCTTAATCCCTGATACTTAAGGTTTGCTTTTTATCTGTGACTCACCTAAAACTTTGTGATGAGCTGTGTCTGTGCAGCTTTGTGCTGGGGTGCAAGCAGAACGCTAGGTTGAATGGCTGGAAGATGCCAGTATGACTGGCTGGAAGCCTCATCATCTGCCAAGGAGAGGAGAGCTGACAGCTGTGGGGTACTTCCTAATGTCTGAGCTGGTATGAAGAAGGCTGCTTTTTCTTAAAGGAGCTCTCTCCTGGAACATTGACTTAGGCTTCCATCTCCTTGTGACAATTTACATGTTATTTTTCTCCACCTTCAGGAAAGATGAGTTCTTTGAGGTCTTATTATTTAAAGAGTGTTGGTACTACCTGTCACCTGTCAGGAAGATGGAGACCAACATAGGTTATAGTTGTTGACCTGTGGCAAAATAATTACTGGGTCCAGTCAATTCTGCTGCTTGTATTTCTTCTTGGTTGATGTTTGGATTAATAAAGTAAATCTTTATATTTTTCTGGTAGCTTTCATATGCAGATCTCAAAGCAAAGCATGTACATATTTTTTAATGCACTTTCAGGAAGCCTGGCAGGAAGCTAATGAATGTGTGAACTGTCTTCTTAATACATGTGGCTTATATGTGTGGACTCTGGAGTTAGGCTCCCTAGGTTTAAATCATGGCTCTGCCACTTACTGGCTGTGTGACCTTGAGCAAGTTACTTTACTTTTCTGTGTCCCTGTTTCCTCAGACAGGGATAAGGACACTTTTTCATAAGATTATTTGAGGATTAGATGTGTTAATATGTGAAAAGCAGCTAGAGTAGTACAGAGCCCTTTTTAAAAAAATAAAATGATGACTATCACTTACTTGAATTATTTAATCTCTATAACCTCCATATAATGAATCAGGGACTATTTTTATTCCATTTTTCAGATGGAAACCAGCACACATTAAAGGAAAGAAGCTAAGATGTGAAATTTTGTTGAGCTTCAGAGCAGTGCTCTTCATGACCAATCTATGCTGCCTCACCTACTTCTTTATTTCCATACAGTTACTCATGATAATGAAGACCCGTCATTTTTGAGTGCTGTTCTGATTGATGGATTAAAGACTCTAAAGTTTGATTTATTAATGCCATCTTCCATGATTCCTGCAGTTGGGAAGGTGAATGCTCAGCATAGGCTCCTACACAAGGTTCAGTATCTTTACCGGAGGATTTATTATTCCTATCTAGTCTTATAAGCAAATATGACTGGCTGTGCAGCATCATTTGAAATGAGATTTCATAATGTGGAAATAAACCCAATCTTTCTGAATGCAATGAAACCACTGAATGAAAATAAAGAAACAATTTCGTTTAAAGAACTTCCCAGACCATTGACTCCTCTAGAAACACAGGGATGGATGAGTATATCCTTGAAGGAGTAGGATCTCATTCATTTTTTGTAGGGATTCTGTTGAAAAGTGGAGATCTAAGACAGTCTCAATATCCCCAGCATCAGATTATTGGTTAAGAAAACTTTCCAGGGGCGCCTGGGTGGCTCAGAGGGTTAAGCCTCTGCCTTCAGCTCAGGTCATGATCTCAGGGTCCTGGGATCGAGTCCCACATCGGGCTCTCTGCTCAGCAGGGAGCCTGCTTCCTCCTCTCTCTCTCTCTGCCTGCCTCTCTATCTGCTTGTGATCTCTGTCTGTCAAAAAAATAAATAAAATCTTAAAAAAAAACCAAAACTTTCCAGATTTTCTTCCTTTTTTAAGGTAGAATAATATTCCATTGTATGTTCACACCAAATTTTTTAATTGAAGTATAATTAACATACAGTATTATATTAGTTTCAGTGTATAATGATTCAGCAATTCTATAAATGGAACTCAGTGCTCATCAAGATAGTGTACTATTAATCTCCATTATCTATTCTACACACCCCCACCCCCCTCCCCTCTGGCAACCACCAATTCTCTGTTTTTAAGAGTGTTTTCTTTTTTTCTTTGTTCATTTGTTTCTTAAATTCCACATTTGAGTGAAATAATGGTATTGGTCTTTTTCTGACTGACTTATTTCACTTAGCATTATACCCTCTAGATCTATCCATGTTGTTACAGATGGCTAGATCTCATTCTGTTTTGTGGCTGAGTAATATTCTAACATATCTTCCTTATCCATTCCTTTATTGTTGTACACTTGGGCTGCTTACACATCTTGGCTATTGTAAATAATGCTGCAGTAAACAGAAGTGCATATATCTCTTTTAATTAGTGTTTTCGTTTTCTTTGGATAAATTCTCAGTAGTGGAATTCTGGATCATAAAATTATTTTTAGTTTTTTGAGGAGTCTCCATACTCTTTTTTACAGTGGCTGCACCAATTTGTATTCTCACCAACAATAATTGAGGGTTCTTTTTTCTCCACATCCTTGCCAATGCTTGTTATTTCTTATTTTTTTTTTTTTATTATTTTAGCCTTTCTGATAGGTGTTAAGTGATACTGTGGTTTTGATTTGCATTTATTGATGAGTGATGTTGAGCACCTTTTCATGTGTCTGCGGGCCATCCATATGTCTTCTTTGGAAAAACGTCTATTCAGTTTTTCTGCCCATTTTAAAATTGGGTTATTTGTTCTTTTGGTGTTGAGTTGTACAAGTTCTTTATTTATTTTATCTATTAACCCCTTATCAGGTATATCATTTGCAGATATCTTGTCCCATTCAATAGACTGCCTTTTGGTCTTGATGGTTTCCTTCACTGTACAAAAACTTTTTAGCTTGGGGGTGCTTGGGTGGCTCAATGGGTTAAGGCCTCTGCCTTTGGCTCAGGTCATGATCTGGGATCAAGCCCCGAGTCAGCCTCTCTGCTCTGCGGAGAGCCTGCTTCCTCCTCTCTCTCTGTCTGCCTCTCTGCCTGCTTGTGATCTCTGTCTGTCAAGTAAATAAGTAAAATCTTAAAAAAAAAAAAAATACGAAACCTAGATTTCTAAAAAAGAAAAGAAAAAAAACTTTTTAGCTTAGTGTCATACCAATAATTTAATTTTGCTTTCATTTTTCTTGCCTGAGGAGACAGATCTAGAAAAATGTTTCTATGGCCAATGTCAAAAAGAATTACTGCCTGTGTTTTCTTCTAGGAGTTTAATGGTTTCAGGTCCCGCATGTAGGTATTTACTCTATTTTGAGTTAATTTTTGTGTATGGTGTAAAAAAATGGTCTACCTGTCCAGTTTTCCCAGCAACATTTGTTTAAGACGCTGTCTTTTTCTCATGTATATTTTTGCCTCCTTGCTTTCTATTCTGTTCTATTAATTTGTATCTTTTTTTTTTTTTTTTTTTTTTTTGCCAGTACCATAGTATTTTGATTACTACAGCTCTGTAAACTATCTTGAAATCTGGGAATGTGTTATTTGTCTTTCTCATGATTGCTTTGGATAGAGCATGTAGGTGGCTCAGTCAGTTAAATGGGGCCTTCAACTCAGATCTTGATCCCAGGGTCATGGGATCGAGCTCCAAGTGGGTTCCCTGCTCAGCTGAGAGCCTTCTTTCCCTCTCCCTCTGCCTTGCCCTGCCCCCACACATGTGCTTTCTCTCTCTTGCTGTCTGTCTATCTCAAATAAATAAATAAATAAAATCTTTAAAAAATGTTTAAAAGATTGCTTTGGCTATTTGTATACCATATTTTCTTTATCTATTGATGAACACTTGGGTTGCTTCTATATCTTGGGTATTGTGAGTAGTGATACATTGAACATGGAAATGCTTGTATCTCTTCCAAATCCGGATTTCAGTTCTTTTTGATATATACCTATAAGTGGGATTGCTGGACTACATGGTAATACAATTTTAATTTTTTCAGGAACCTGCTTCCTGTTTTCTACAGTGGTTACACCATTCTACATTTCCACTAGTAGTGTGCAAGATTTCCAAAATCTGCCGTGCAAGATGAAAAAATTCTAGAAATCTGCCATGCAATATCGTGCTTATGGTCAATGATAATATACTATACACTTGTAATTTGTTAGGAGGGTAAAACTCATGTTACATATGTATATTATATGTGTTACATATATATTTACATTAACAATATAAGTAATATATATTTTAACCACAATTAAAAAAAAAAAAGAAAGAAAACACTCTGTTGTCTTGTATCCTAGGGCTCTATCTACGAGCTGCTGAAAAGTCTTGGCAGGAGAATGCATTCTCTTTCCACCCCATCTGATAGCCTTTAGCTCAGTCCTTCAGCCCCAGGGTCCAGGCCTCCTATTTTGTCTTGTTCCCTGGCAAAGCTGGGCTTCTCACTGATTTCAGAGTTACAGGACCACCTCTGAGTAACCTGGCCTACTTAGCAAGCACACATTTCTCCCATCCTGACCCAGCTTCCAAAAAGACCAATTTGGTCTGCCTTAATGTCTGCTTAATGCTTTCTAATTTGACACTAATCTTCTAAACATCTGTACTCAATTTGAGTCTTCTAAAATGTACATTCTCTAAGTACCCATCAGTTAACATTATAATTTTGTGAAGCTTAGATGACAGAATTGGCTCCCTTGCTGCCTAGCTTCCATATGTAGATCTGACTTGGGAAGACTGCTTCCTCACTGGGGGGCCCCGCAGGGAGACTGCTGAAATCCACGTTGAAAATTCTGGGCAGATGCCTTTTTCAGCCAAGGCAGGATAGGATGATGGTACAGAATATGAACTTTGGAGTTAGAGAGCCTGGGTTTGAACATTAGTTCGACAAATACTGGCTCTGTAGTCTTGGGCAATTTGTTTAACTTCTCTACGCTCAGTGTCTTCATCTCTAAAGTGGAGATGATGATATTTCTACTTCATTAGCTCTAGGAAGAATTAAGGAAGATGCCAGAAAAGATTTAACCCAGGGACTGGCTCATAATGAGCAGACAATTTGGGTACTTGTTGTTATTAATCAATATGGAGTCTTTATCTCTATTATTATTCTAACCTTGTATTAAGTGGTTTTATACAGGGTTCATTCATTAATTTATTTTGTAGCTGTTGAGCAACTATTGTTCACAACCTATTGGGGTCCCAGTGATTAATAAGACAGAGATCTTTTCTCTCAAGCTCATGCTTTAGTGTACAGACAGAAAATCAACACATGTATCAAATAAAATGAAGTCAGATTGGGCTAAGTGTTATTAATGGAAATAGTGTCATATGCTAGAGAGTAGCTGGAGTCAGATATAGTTTTAATGTAGTTGATAGAGAAGAAAGGAGTAGGAAACAGAGACCCAGTCTGTATTTTCAAACAGGAAGCATCATATTCTTTATCTTTTACTTTTAACAAAGCCACAAGTTGGTACTCCTTTAAAGGATGTTTTAAATCAGATTAATTTTGAATGCCTTTAATATTTACTAAAAGGAAACACTTTTCCCTGCTACCTTTTTCCTCCTTTTGTACAGGTCATTTCACTTTTGAACAATCTGACTTGGCTTCCCTACCAGTGCCTGTGAGGATACTATGTGCTGTTTCAAACTATGTAATAGTACACTCTGTAGATAACCCCCTTCAAAGCTATATTGTAATGAAGCAAGATCAGTAAATTGCAATAAAAGGTGATTGTTACTTGGGGATGACTACTACATTTGGGGTCCATTTGCACCAGATTATTCTTTTTATTGTTATTATTACTTCCTATCTTCTTTACTCTCTTGCTGCCAGACTTGCTGTTGGTCACCAGTGGAACACCGAGGGGATCTTAAGGAACATTGCAGGCATCATTTTTTCCCCTTAAGTGTGTACTAGTCTCCATTCAGTTCCAAACTCAGATATCCTGGGTGGCTTTCTGGGTCTTTATTGATGCTACTTTTTGCTGTAGACGTCATTTGTAATGTTCCTCACCTTTATCTTCTTAGAACAAATTTACTGTGAATAAAAGTGACCCATTTCTTTTCAAATGTTTCATGTAGATGTTATAAATTTATAGTCAGGTTAATCATCACATTTGTCCCTTCTCCCAAAGAGGTTTAATAATTTAATTTGATAGATGTTTTCAAAGACTTACTCTGCTGTAGGGAGACCAGTTAGGAGACTATCTGAATTATCCGTATTTAGGACCATAGTGGCAGTGGGATTGGTGGCAGTGAGGTATACAGATTCAACATGCATTTTGGAGATAGACTTCGATGCTTGCTGATAGTTTGGTTATGGCTAAAGGGGAAAAGTACTAGTTAGGATGACTTAAGTAATATTGAATACTTAATGGAAATTCTGTATCTCTAAGAGATGTTCATCTTAGTTCATTTCATATACCTATCATGAATTTAATCATCTTTGACCCTGAATCTTTTGTTAACTTGCTGAAATTAAGGTGCCCCAAAGCATTTCACTTATGCTCCTTTGTAGCATACATTCCACCTGCAGATCACAGGTTACTGCCTTCTGGACTGGCTCTTTCATCATCTCATACATCATTTGTTCAACAAATGCTTGAGTGGTTGTTGAATGAATAAGTTTCTTCTTCCTATACTGGATTGCAAACAGAGACCTCCATAATTCTTTTACTGTGGTAGCATGCAATTACATATTATTTAATTTCCTAGGTTATATGCTAATTCTTTATGTGCTAAAATGTTAATTTTCCTTTGAAAGAGACCTGGCTATTGTCCATATATATTTCCCTGCCTTCTTACATAGTGTTCTAAAGCAGAGGTTAGAATTTTCTTAACATATTATGGCTTCAAAAGAAGCTTCATTTATTGGAATAATCTTTACAGATGTGTAGTTTTAAAAGTAGATGGAGATGCTGTGGGATGTAAGACTGAATGCCCATTGGTCTTAGTTGTGATTTTTTTTGGTTGAACTTAGAGTTTGAACTGAGATCTTTGACTTGGGTTTTTGAAAGTTTTTTTTTTTTTTTTTTTAAATCCATTCTCTTCATTGCTGCTAACATAGTTTTTGACTTGTGTGCAGCAATCTTTATTCTTTTAGCTCTTTTCCACAATAGGTAACCATTTTGTTGTTAGCCCCTGTGTATCTGCCCATTATCTTTATAGGTCTGAGAAGGAAAGGATTGGTGCTAATTTTGGTAGAATTGCAGATGTCTTTGTCACCTTAAAGGAAAAAAATATTTATGGACATTGACTGTGTGCCTTGGGTGTACACAAGAAGAAATGGCTAATTCTACCAAGAAGGTCAAAAAACTTCCTAGAATAGGAATTAGGTTGATCTGTGTCTTTGACACCGTTTGGTGTTCATCTGGCAGCTATGGTGCAGAAGACGGGAAGGCAGAAGGCAAATGAGCAAAGTGAGCAGATAGGTGGGCGTGTAAACCCACCTTAGATCTACTGGAAGTGGCAGGTTGTGCAGTAGACAGAAGCTAAGTGGAGTGGTGGGTCAGAGGGCTGGGGAACACTCAGATGGTAACAAAAATAAGATGTGAGATAAGCATAAATGCTTTCATGAACTTGGGCTTTATTCCGAGGGGAACGGGGAGATTTTTAAAAAACAGCTTTATTGGGTATACTTTACATATAAAATTCATTTACTTGTACAGTTTGGTCATTTTCAGTCAATTTACAGAGTTGTACTACCATCACCACACAGTTTTAGAAAAATTCCATCACCCTCTTTTATGCCCCTATGCAGTCAGTCGGTTCCCACTTTATAGACTTATTAAGGCATTAGTTTGGCATTTCACTCAAGAATTCTAGGAGTGAGGTGGGGATTTGAGGGAGATAAGCCCAGAGTCTGGGTCTCTCTCCTTCCCTTTCTTTCTCCCTTTTGTCCATCAAGATTGCATTTATTGGACACTTAGCATGCCCAGTATATCCCAGTGGCCTCCTCCAGTCCCAGAGTAAATGTCACTCATAAACAGGGCTGTCGCCTTTAGGGAGTATTAAGGTGGTTTAGGTTGACAAAACATTTCAGTTTCCTCCTGGTTTACAAGAAACCACAATTCTGGAAATAGCTACCCATTAGAACAAAAAGAAAATATTGGCCTAAAAAGGACAGTTTTATCTTGAGACCTATACTATTTTCAAATTTGCAAAAGATTTCCATTGTTCAGTGTAACTATGTTGTTTAGCTGTCTCATTTCTTTGTGTGTGTTTTCCCTTTTAATTAATCAAATAGTGAAGAGATCTGCTTTCCATATTTGAGAGTGTATTTGTCTTAATAAAAATCATTGAGCACACTGGTATGATTTTATAAATCACAGATACCTTTTACTATATGATTCCGGCTGGAAAAAAAAGTATTTTTTCACTAAGTACAGCTCCAGGTTAGACTCAGTTCTGAACAAAGAAAGTTATTAATATTTAGACTTACCTAAGCCATAATGTCCAGCCCTAATATATTCTGAAAAAAAAATTTAAAGAAAAATTTAAAAGAAATACCTGGAATGAAGTGCTGCATTATTTCTTGTCTAGTTTTTAAAGACCTTGTTCTTTTTGGTAATTGATTATACTACTACTTCTGTGCATAGCAGAATACAGAGTCTCAGACTGCCTGAGTTTGAATCCTCAGCTCAGCCTTTTGCTAGCTCTGTGTCCCTGGGCAAGTTAATGAGGATAATAACACTTACCTAGTAGGATTGTTTCGAGAATTGAATCAGTTAATGTTTGTCAAAGGGCTCATAAGTATCTGAAACAATGTAAATGCTATATTGTATTATATTTATAAATATAGGTATGTCTCTATATATCTATTAGGCAGAAATCAATGTGCATTTTTTGTATGCAAAGACTTCCCAGTGCATAATATCAACAAACTTTGACTTTTTAAATATTAATCCTATTATATATTTTTGTCATTAGTGTTCATAAGTTTAATTATGATGTGTCTCAGTGTGGATTTCTTTGAGTTTTTCCTGTTTGGGGTTCTCTCAGCTTTTTGTATCTGCAGATATGTCTTTCAACAAATTTGGGAAGTTTTCAGTAATTACTTCTTTGAATATGCTTTCAGGCCCTCTCTCTCCCTTCTGCTTCAGGAACTCTAATGATCTGACTATTAGATATTTTGCTGTTGTTTCACTGGTGTCTCTTTCTATTGTTCTGTCTTCAAGATCATTTATTTTTTTCCGCTGTCTTATTCATTCTGCCATGGGCAAATTTAGTACTTCCAGAGAGCTATTGTTATTGCATTTTAAGTTCTGTAATTTCCGTTGGGTTCTTTATGTCCTTTTTTTTCTTTTTTCTTTTTTTTTTTTTTGCACTAGATTTTCTATTTTTATTTGTTTCAGAGACATTTGTAATCTCTTTATTACATTAAAAAAATGAAGCATTTCAATGCTGGATACTTAAAAATGCTTGTCAGAATTCAAATATCCAATTCATTTTGGTGTTGGCCTCCATTGGTTATCTTTTCTCATTCAGGTTGTGATTTTTTTATATGGTCTGTGATTTTTAAAATTGTGTCTTGGACATTTGGATATTATGGTAGGAAGTTCTGGTTTCTATTTTAGCAGACAGTTGCCCTGTTTAGATTTAGAAATGCAGTTGGATTTATTTTGCTCATGACAATAAGAATAAGAATTATTCAAATACCTTACATGTTTGTCAGCACTTTCTGGACATTATAATTTCATTTGGTCCCCATAACAGTTCTGTGAGGTAGCAAAGGCTAGAACTGGCTAGGCTATAGCATCTCTCCCTGACACCATCATAAAGGAAGACTCTCAAGACCTAGAAAGGCAAAGGGACTTCTTTTCAGTCATAGAGCTTGTAGGAGCAAGCAGCAAGGCTGGGGATGGAGCCAGGATTTTGATAGTAATCTGGTCTTGACCCAGTGGGCTCATTTAGAGTGCCCCCCTCTTCATCTCCATAGTTCTGTAGTATTGGAGCCTTTTGAATTGGAGGATCTGCTCAGGCTGCATAAAATATATATATATATTATATATATATATATATATATATATATATATATATATATATATATATATAATATATATATATACCGCATAGATTGGGTGGCTTATATAACAGAAAGTTATTTTCTCACGATTCTGGAGGCTGGAAGTGTAAGATCTAGGTGCCAGCAGTATTGGTTTCCTGCGGCTTCTCTTCTTGGCTTGTGGATGGCTGCCCTCTTGTTTGCCTCTTTTCCTTGTCTTCCCCTTGTGCATGTGGCCCTGGTGTTCTAATTTCCTCTTCTTATAGGGATTTGGATTAGAGCCTGTGTTAACTGCCTCATTTTTAACTTAGTCATCTCTGTAAAGACCTTATCTCCCCAAATGTTCACATTCTGAGGTACTGGAGGTTGGGATTTCAACACATGAGTTTCGAAGAGACACAGTTCAGCCTGTGATAGGGGTAGAGAGGTTATCACGCACATCTTGACAAATTCTGACCTACTAGACACGATTGTGTTCATCAGTGAAGGGGTTGCTGTACAGAAAAATACTGGGAACATTGGTTTTTGAAGTTTTGTTACTTTCTTATTTCCTCTTTTTGTCATGAAGTGATTTAACCTAATTTCACTTTGTTCTTGTTTATCTTCTGTCCTTCTTTCCCTACCCTCTTTTCCAATCCAGGGATCCAGAAGCCCAATGTATGAACAGACTGTTGTTATTAGCTCTGTGACTTTTGCTAATGAGAGTCACCTCTATGGGCCTGTGTTTCTTTAGCTTTGAAAAGGTAGAGACTGATTGAACTCTATGCCCATTACTTTTATTCCAAATGGAAAAATTCCATGATGTTATTGATATCTCATGCCAAATTTTCTCTTTTTCTCCTGTGCTTTGGCTTGGTACCACTACTTAACTTTATCTGTTCTTCTTTCAAAAAATGTAAATGACTTCTCTGAAAAAGATATGGGTAAAAGTTGACAAGTACATTTTATTTATTTATTTATTTTTTATTTTTTAATATAATTTTTTATTTTTTATAAACATATATTTTTATCCCCAGGGGTACAGGTCTGTGAATCACCAGGTTTACACACTTCACAGCACTCACCAAAACACATACCCTCCCCAATGTCCATAATACCACCCCCTTCTCCCAAACCCCCTCCCCCCAGCAACCCTCAGTTTGTTTTGTGAGATTAAGAGTCACTTATGGTTTGTCTCCCTCCCAATCCCATCTTCTTTCATTTATTCTTCTCGTACCCACTTAAGCCCCCATGTTGCATCACCACTTCCTCATATCAGGGAGATCATATGATAGTTGTCTTTCTCCGCTTGACTTATTTCGCTAAGCATGATACGCTCTAGTTCCATCCATGTTGTCGCAAATGGCAAGATTTCATTTCTTTTAATGGCTGCATAGTATTCCATAGTGTATATATACCACATCTTCTTGATCCATTCATCTGTTGATGGACATCTAGGTTCTTTCCATAGTTTGGCTATTGTGGACATTGCTGCTATAAACATTCGAGTACACGTGCCCCTTTGGATCACTACGTTTGTATCTTTAGGGTAAATACCCAATAGTGCAATTGCTGGGTCATAGGGCAGTTCTATTTTCAACATTTTGAGGAACCTCCATGCTGTTTTCCAGAGAGGTTGCACCAGCTTGCATTCCCACCAACAGTGTAGGAGGGTTCCCCTTTCTCCGCATCCTCGCAAGCATCTGTCATTTCCTGACTTGTTGATTTTAGCCATTCTGACTGGTGTGAGGTGATATCGCATTGTGGTTTTGATTTGTATTTCCCTGATGCCGAGTGATATGGAGCACTTTTTCATGTGTCTGTTGGCCATCTGGATGTCTTCTTTGCAGAAATGTCTGTTCATGTCCTCTGCCCATTTCTTGATTGGATTATTTGTTCTTTGGGTGTTGAGTTTGCTAAGTTCTTTATAGATTCTGGACACTAGTCCTTTATCTGATATGTCGCTTGCAAATATCTTCTCCCATTCTGTCAGTTGTCTTTTGATTTTGTTAACTGTTTCCTTTGCTGTGCAAAAGCTTTTGATCTTGATGAAATCCCAATAGTTCATTTTTGCCCTTGCTTCCCTTGCCTTTGGCATTGTTCCTAGGAAGATGTTGCTGCGGCTGAGGTCGAAGAGGTTGCTGCCTGTGTTCTCCTCAAGGATTTTGATGGATTCCTTTCGCACATTGAGGTCCTTCATCCATTTTGAGTCTATTTTTGTGTGTGGTGTAAGGAAATGGTCCAATTTCATTTTTCTGCATGTGGCTGTCCAATTTTCCCAGCACCATTTATTGAAGAGGCTGTCTTTTTTCCATTGGACATTCTTTCCTGCTTTGTCGAAGATTAGTTGACCATAGAGTTGAGGTCGACAAGTACATTTTAAATCACTGCTCTAACACTCAAATGAGGATATGGCATTTGTTAAATTGTTCATACTGACAATTGTGAACATTTATTGAGCAATGACTATATGCCAGGTAGAGTTCCTCCTGTGGTGGCTGATTGCAATGGGTCTGGCATGGTTACTGCAAAGGGGACAGAAAGGGGAGCTCTATGAAGAGAGGATGGAGTCCCACGGTGTTCTTTTTGAGTAATCAATAGAAAATTGATGTCACAGAAAATTGATAAGGACAAGGCAGGGACCAAGCTTGCTGTTCTGGTTAAGGCAGCAGGGATACCAAGTGGGGCCCTAGGCTGTGCAGAATCAGGTAGGGTCTGATGGGTGTAGGATGCTCATGACATTGATGTGGAACAATGAGCGAGAGGTAATTAGATGGCAAAATGAGCCACATTTTGGGATGTCCAGATGGACTCTTTTATTTATTTATTCGTTCATTTATTCACTTACCCATTTATCAAGTATTTATTTTTGCTTATATTCTGGGCAAGAACCTAAGAGCTGAGTAGGAGTTAGCAAGGAAAGGTAACTATAACTATATAACAAAAAGGATGATTAGACCTGGATGAACAGAGTGTGCATGCAAGGTGGCACAGATGACAAGGAAGTGTACCTGAGGCTGCCCCCCCATTTCTTTCTTTCTTTTTTGTTTTTAGATTTATTTATTTGGAGTTGGAGGGGCAGAGGGGAAGAGTGGGAAGGTCTTAGCAGATTCTGCACTGAACTCAGAGCGCATGGGGCTTCATCTCAGGACCCTAAGATCATGACTTGAGTCAAAACCAAGCTAAAACGACTGTGCCACCTAGGTGCCCCGAGGCTACTCCTTTCTTCATGGATCCACTGGATTCCAAAATATTCTTATGGCACTCCTCTCTGAATGGAAGAACTTTTATAAGCCATCACTTAATCCTCAGTGAAATGCCCTAGCATCTGGGGCAAAACCCAGCAGCTGTGTGGCTGTGTGGTACAATGTACAGGGCAGGAAATGGGTAAAAGTTCTGTATCCAGCTGACATTGCAGCTGGGAGTTGGGATTGGCAGAATATAATTGTTGAAAGTGGCAAGTTGCCAAGTTCTCAGAGCTCATACTCTGTGCTTGCCTTGCCAGCTTGGAGCTAGTTGATGACCAGCAATTGTCAAGACTACTGTTTTATTGCTCTGTTCCAAAATGGGAAATTTGCAATGATTCACTAATAATGTGGGGTCACTTATAAAATTGCTTCAAGTCATCAAAACTGATTACAGTTATGTGAAACACTATGGCACATTACTTTGGACATTTCATCTAATGCGCCCAAGCTTCACATAGCAAATTGTGCACCAAAACAAAAACTATGAAAAGATCTGCAGAAACAGCAAAAAGGAAATACTGAAGCAAATACAAATTTGAGTCTTTGAAAACATACAGTACGCCTCTTTTGGATATTGCATCCTATATCCCTTGATCTTGGAAGGTACAAATAAATGCCCATATAATTACTCTTTAACTGAGTAATTACATGCTTGTTCATGCCCCGTGGATTGATTAGCAATTACACTTGGAATTGCTAGGGGAAAAATTAGACCTGCTAAAGTGGCTTCTGTCAGGTCCTAACTGAACATGGTTAAAAATGATGGCTTGCAAAATCACTCTGGTGGTATTTTGATAATGATGGTTTCCAGAATTTGAGGTGTATGGTAAACAGTTTTCAGAAGGACTGAGAAAAACCATGCTGGCTATAGTTTGGGCATATATATATATTTTTTAAGTTTCCGTGAAGGGTCTTTCTCAGAATAAAGTTAAATTAGTGTTTCTCAGAAGAAAGTTGAATTGTAGTTGGTGATATGTTCAAGATTGGGTTTGGACTAACCAGGGTAATTGCGGTGAAGCTTTTGATGAGATGGAGAATCTTTTCAATTATTGTCAAAGTAAGTCACCAAATGCATTTTTTGGTAATTGCCAGCTCTACTTTAACAATGCTCCTCTCCCTTCTAAGAATTGCTATTTATTAATATTTGGTGGTAAACTTCCACTTTAGTTGAAATTTCCATTGGCAAATGAATGCTTTGTAAAGTACTGGCAATGGGTCATTGTGGTAGTTGACTAACCCATGATTTTTGAGTTTGGGTATCAGTTCAGGTTTGGCAGGGAGCAGACTTCAACTCAAATGGGTTAAGAGCTTTTAATAAAGGAAAACTTACAAATGTAGGCCCAGGAGTAAGGGGATCACCGAGGGGGTGTTGGTGATCCAGAAACTACTAACAGTGGGAAGTTATTACTACCCTTAGTTCTGAAGGCACAAGGAGAGGAATTAGCATTATATGAAGCCATTAAGAGCAGAAACTATGGAATAGGGGTCTCTAACAGGAGCTGGAGTCGTGGGAGGGTACCACCATTGTCAGAAAATGTAATTTGGAGGAAGAAGAAAGTGGAAATACCTGAACTTCTCTCCTCCTGACCTCTCACTCCTTGTTAGTGATTCCCACTGGTCTTATCCAAGCAGAACCCTACCAGTAAGGGAGTTGTGGTAATTCATCTTTAGGAGGAAGTCTTGTGTCATAAAGCAGGGCAGAGAAGGCAGGAGGATAACCCAGAACTGAAGTAGAGACAAACAGAAGAATCATCTAAGTAATACATCTTAGTAATGATGGCTGCTACCTATTACTAATAATGCCTGCCACCTATTGGATTCTTGTTATATGCCTGGCACTGTGCTAAATGTGCTATGTATCTAATCCTCAGTGTCCCTAGACTCTCATCATATTCTGTATACATAATCCTTGTAGACTCGGAGGTTTAGAATAGTTGTAGTATAACTGAGGTGCATGTACACAGGCTTGGGAGTATGCAGCTGGGTTCAAATACCATCTCTGATGCTTACTAGCGAAAAAAAAAGGTTTTCTCTGTATCTTATTGATTAAGAAGCTATCGCAAAGTGATTGAATAACTCATTCAAGATCATACATCTGGTAAACAGTAGAGCTGATATTTGAACCCTACCCTTATGTTCCCAAGCCTGTGTGTATATGCTTCAGTTATGCTGTAACTGCTTCAAGCCTTGGTTTTCAAGTTGTGATACAGAGTTAATACACCCATCTGAGAAGGTCATTTTGAAGAAGAGCCTATGAAGTGTGAGCACAGTCCCAACAGTGTAGGAAATGCTCAGTGATGACTCATTCTCTTCCCATCCTCCCCTTTCATCATCTTTCTAGATTAAAATGGAGAAAAAGGAAGTGTGCTCTACAGCCCCATGTGGCTGGGATGCCTACTTTCCCAGTAGAGGTGTTGTGCTTTAAATGTCTTTCCACATTGTTCCTTCAAAGATTCTAATCCTAAACATCAGTTTAGTTCTGGTGGTGTGTTGGACCAAGTGACTAAATAGAAATTCAGTGCAGGGAGCAAAGGTAGTTAATAAGTAGCAGTGAAAATAGATGGCTCTACAAGTTGTTTATTTAACAATGCAATTTTCATTTCTTTGGAAAAGGGAAACCACAACAAATTCTCAACTTAAGAAAGATTTGTGTCTAAAACAATTGAATAAATTAAGATTCAAGGAAGAAGGCAGCCCTATGCTTTTTGACTTACCCATATCTTAGCAACATGGTTCAACTCCAAGAAGCATTTTCACAAATCTGTTGTTCCCTTTCCTCCTTATCGTAAAGATTTTTCAGTAAGAGTATTATTGATTGTTTTCACTGTTTGAGGAGAAACAGTGATAGAGTTTAGTGGGTATTTGGAGTTCACCATAAAGATGTTATTCTGGTGTTATAGTATTAAAATCTCTGTGTTTATATTGGGTTTTTATCTTCTAACTGCCCATTGACTCAGTTATAACATAAGCTTGTTTATTTTGGTGGGATTTCTTTTGCCAGCTGAGCTTTCTAGGGACTTTCTTAACAAATAGCACAGGTGGACTCATGTTACGCAATTTAGTATTTACTATCTCTGTAGGTGCTAACAGATTTTCATACATGAACTTTCAACCTCCTACCCATTTTTGTAAACTCTCATGTCAAGGTCAGTGGTTTCAGGATTCTTTTATAACCTTCTACTGTCTAATTCCCTGGCAGAACAAATCAATAAGTAGATGCTCATTGATGTTTTTGTATCTGCACTTATTTCTGTGTCTTGCAAGGAAACCAAATCAAATTAACTGCTCGTTACTCTTCCTTCCTCCATTTCCCCATGGCTTTTAATCCTTAATAGAAAATATCTTTGGTCTTTTTCTTAAAGGTGACAGATTACCCTCAAAATTATAGGGAATCCTAAATAAATATATATATATAAACAATAATATAACTGGGAGAAAAGAATCCCAGGCCTAACTGCATCAAAACTAAAGAATAAACTCAACAGGCTGTGGGAAGAGCTGAAAAAACAGGAGTTCTCTACTGTCAGAAGCTCTGAATAATTTGGGAAAAATTTATGTTTCTGAATGGGGAGACCTCAGTTTTTTGTTTTTTGTTTTTAAAGATTTTATTTATTTATTTGACAGAGAGAGAGACAGTGAGGGAGGGAACAGAAGCAGGGGGAGTGGGAGAGGGAGAAGCGGGCTTCCCACCGAGCAGGAAGCCTGATGTGGGGCTTGATCCCAGGACACCGGGATCATGACCTGAGCTGAAGGCAGATGCTTAATAACTGAGCCACCCAGGTGTCCTGACTTCAGATTTTAATGTGGAAATGATTTCATTACTAAATAAATGCTTATGTGCAAAACAAATAAACGAATGAGCAAATATGTAACAAACAATATAGCCTAGTGATTCAGCAGAACATTTGGTTTTAAATATCTGTAAAATGGGCTTAACACTTTTTTCTTACCTTTTTTTAGGTTATGTTTTACAGTGAGATTAAAATAATAATATATCTATAAAATGCTTATGAGTGACTAGCATGGTAATTGATCCATAAATATAGGCAGTTATTCTTATTTTGGTTTTATTATTACTTATATACATAGTGGTAAATGATGTTTATCTCTGTGGTGAGCATCTGGCTTGTTTTTTCTTCTTTGTGTTTTCCAATTTTTCAAATGTATTGCTTTTATAGTAAGAAGTTAACAGAAGTTCCCTTTAATCAGAGGGAAAAAGGAGAACCCAAAGACACCAAAAGCCAGATATTCTTAAACTGGGGGGCCAAATTTAATGGTGGAGTTGACCTGGTTATGGTCCCTGGTCAATAGGACCAGGCAAGTGGACCTGACTTTTCAGAAGACCCTTAATGTGCTGAGGTTCAACTTGTGGCCTGTCTCTGTTCTCAGGTAATTCCTGCTGATCTTGTATCTACACAAATCTTGATCTATATGTGTGGGTCTTGACTGGCATGGAGACAGGGAGGCTTTAGATGGCAAACTCAGATGTGTAAGTG
Organism: Mustela lutreola; assembly: GCF_030435805.1. Lineage (NCBI taxonomy): Eukaryota > Metazoa > Chordata > Mammalia > Carnivora > Mustelidae > Mustela > Mustela lutreola. Next base: position 157,731,080 of record NC_081293.1, on the reverse strand, counting down.
CTGAATCATTTGGCTCAGACCAGTCCTAGGGAGACATATTGCCCTTCTTGGAACCCTCCTGTTGGTTTGCGGGCCTCCCATTTGTCAGCTACCTTCCCCTGTAGGGCTCCTTGAAATTAACGGTGTCATCTCCTCTTTCTTTTGTCTCCTGCTGATGGCTTCTCTCTGTTCTCTGACCAGAAAATTTTAAGGTCCCATTATTTTAGTTCTAATTTTGCACTTCCTCCATCCTTCTCTGACCCCCTCCAACCCACCGCACCCCCTCTGCAGCCCTTATGGAATACAGTTGAAGCAGAAGTGAGTCACACCTCTGAGTGGAAAATGTGGCCCATAAGCCTATCCATTGCAAGGTTTATATTCTGTCTCCACAGAACTGTCATAAACTGGAAATCTTTGGTTTTCAACTATTACAAATAGCAACTGTTACAATGATTACCACGATTACAAAGGACTCCTTTCTATTGTGTGTAGACTCTTGGGGGTCGTTGGCACTTACCAGCCACGGTGAACTTGCTTTGAAAGATGTCTGCAATTCGGTGCTTACAAGGTAAAGAGATTTTAGGAGTAGCAACACTTTTGAAATATTATCTAGGCTCCTTTAGTTAGAATTGGTTTGCTTTCAGTAAAAGGCCCGGGAGGTCAGTGGGAACAAAGTGCCTCTTTATTTTGTGCTATTTTGATGGAAAGGCGCTGGAAGGCTTTTGAGCATTTAGAAGCTGGCATTTGATTTCTAATTATGAAACTCTGGGCATGATAGAAAGGTAGACAGTATATCAGGAATTTTCTTTTGACATTTACGCTAGATTTTACCTGGATTGTTGGCTGTAAGTTTGTTTTTGTGTCTTGAGATTTGAACTGTCTGTGGCTTCAAGGACATCTCAGCAACCTGAGGCAGGATTTGTTTTTGCAGATATCTACTTTCTTCTGTTCACATATTCATTAACTCCTTTTGTTGGGAAGAACAAAAGGAAATAAACTGATTTCTGGAGGTTTTTTTTTTTTAAGATTTTATTTATTTATTTGAGAGAGAGAGAGAACAAGCAGGAGATGGGGCAGAGGGTGAGGGAGAAACAGACTCCCTGCTGAGCTCGATCCAGGGACCCTGTGATAATGATCTGAGCAGAATCACCCAGGTGCCTCCTGGAGATATTTTTATTGGTGTTGGTTCATGCCTGAATTTGGGTGAAATGGTCTATTCTTGTTAACGTCAATGTTAAATATACTCATGTATGTAAGTTCACATCCATATGTATATTATGCAGCATGTATATGCACGTACATGTATCTATGCTTGTGGGATGGGAAAATTCCAGCATGCCCCAGCACGATCCATTATGGAATTATAGATGGGTACCTGGGAGGGTGAATTTCTCAATTTAGTTGAATAGTCTCTACCTATGATTTTATAGAGTACAAGTCCCTTGTCCCATTTCCCCTCCCTGTTCTTATCTGTCAAATGGGATTCTTCTCTGTTTTCCTCAGAAGAATCGAGTGGAGATGGATGAGAGCATATCCCATACATTCTGAGACGGTTGCAGGGTTGCAGAGTTCTTGTCTCATGGGGTTGAAGAATGACTCTCATGGACACAAAAGGGTGAAGTGAAGTGAAAGTTTATTAGGTGAAGGAGATAGCAGAAAGGAAAGAAAAAAGCTCTCAAGAATGAGAGGGGTCCTGAATGGATTGCCACTGTGGGCTTTTGCTGATGGTCTTTTATTGAAAAGTGACTGGAAAGCTTGTGGCCTTGAAGTTCTTGTGCCGTCCTGGTTTAAGCGAGGACTATTGATAACATCCTTAATGGCTTACTTCTTTGAGTTCTGGTCATTTTTGGTGATTACAATGTAGCTGCCAAAAAAATAAATTCTCTAACATTCAGGGCCAGGCGGTCTGGTTTGTTCCTTTATCTCTGGTTTTGTATGCCTCAGCATTTCTCCACATCTGGGATTTCTGTGAGCCTGGTCAAGGGAGTCAGGAGCCTCCTATCTCTCTCTGCCTATACCTTAATCCTTTCCTTACTCAAGACCACATATAAAAAATAGGAAATATGGATTTAGAGCTACATCATTCTCTTTAAAGAGAAATTTCAATATTACACCTTGTATATTTTATCACGTATATACAGAGAGACTTTATCTATATGCTCAGTGCTCAGTTATATATATGTATGTGTATATATACTGTATATATAATACATATGAGATATCTCATATATAGGCTGTAGATAAAAATAATTTAATGATGGTGAAGAGTTTTGGATACATTTTGTTTTCCTTTTTTCTCCACATGCTGACAATATAAACTCAGATTAATTGTAGATCATTCATCTTTAACCTTAATTAACTTGTTGCCTCTCTAGGCAAATAGATCATGCTTATTAAATAGAAAGTAATAACTTTACTATTGCCTCAGAAGATGGCAGACAGAGAGTGTCAATTTGCTAGACAAAATTGGGAAAGGAGATGATAAAATTGAACATACAGATCTTGTTGTGGGGAAATGCATGAATGGGAGTTCAAGAGAGCAGAAATTGTATGACTGACAAGGATCCTGTTGAGTGAGAGGAACAATCCAGAATTTGCCAGCATTTTGCTAAATTTTGACCAATAATACCTGGTAGGACTCTGGAAAATGATGTAGTCACTCCTATATTTTAATTTTTTTAAGACCTTATTTTTATTTGTAAGGGCATGTGAGAGAGCATGTAAAAGAGCACAAAAAGGTGGGTAAGGGTAGAGGGAGAAGCAGATCCCCTGTGGAGCAGGGAGCCCGACACGGGGCTTGATCCTAGGACTCTGGGATTATGACCTGAACTGAAGACATACACTTAACTGACTCAGCCACTGAGGCACCCCTCCCATATTTTAATTTGATATGTAGATTTTATTTTATTTACTTTTTATTTTGAAATAATTACAAACTCATGGAGAATTTCTAGAGTAGTACAAAGAACACCCATATACCCTTCATCAAATTCATTGTTAATATTGTTAACATTTTGCCAATTTTCTTCTTTATTCATTATCTGTTTGCCCATCTATCTACCTACCTATTTTTCCTTTGAACCATTTGAGGTAAGTACTCCCTTATTCCTATATACTTCAGTGTACATTTCCTAAGAACAAGGACATTTCCAACATAATCACAGAACAATTACCCAAGTCAAGGTGTTTGATAAAAAACCATGATCACACTTACAGTTTTGCATTCAAATTTCATTACTTGTCTTCATGCATAGCAGTTTTGTCTAGTCCAGGATCACTTATTGTAGGAATCCAAAAGAGTTCCTCCATCTTCTTTGCTTTCATGATCTTGACATTTTAAAGAATAAAGATTAGCTATTTTGTTGAATATCCCTCAGCTTGGGTTTGTCAGAAATTTCCTCATGATTAGATTTGGGTAATGCGTCTTTCACAGGAATTTCCCAGAAGTGGTGTTGTGTCCTTGTCACTATGACACATTAGGAGTCACAGGATACCAGTTGTCTCATTGTTGGTCTGTTAACTTTGATCCCTTGGTTAAGATGGTATCCTGCAGATTTCTCCACTGTAGTTACCTTTTAATTTTAGTAAGTTGAAAACTGTTATTTCTAGTATATTGTAAATATTGATAGTTTGAAATGAAACTCATACATCACTCCTTAAAGTGCATATAACAGAATATTTGACTTAATTTGATATCTATTATCATCTTTAAAAAAAATAACAGAAACAAGTTCTTCACCACTTGGAAACTCTATTCATTCCACTTCTCCTAGAGACTGTTATCCTATGTTTGAACATCTCTTATTGATCACCCTATCATGGTGTCTTGAAAAAATATGAATATTAATAAAACTGCATTTATTTTCAATTTCTTGTGACCATAAGTCTTTAAGTATTAACCTTTTTTCCCCTCTGGATTGGGCTATCTTTAGAATTATTATTATTATAAAGTTGACAAAAATTATGTGAATGAATTATAATTTTTAAAATAAATAATTGTTACGTGTAAATAGCAAAGCTATTAACAATTTAGACAAAGATAGTTGTGGTACTTCGATTAAACAAGGTGTTGAGGACTGCTATTTTGTCATCTTTTTGTTTGTGACTTCATGATGGAAAGGAATCGTAGGAAGGAGAACTGGTAGAAAGTCTCAGCTGCAGAAAGATTAGTTCTGGGGACAACTACACAGAGAAGTCAAGAATCTGGAAATTGATTTCCCAAGTGACTAAGCTCTTTGCTAGTTAATCCAATCCAAAGATTTCTCTAAAACTCAAAAATTCCATGGAGTCATCTAATATCTGAAATATCATGAATATGCCCAAATTATTCCAAGGTCAGAAATTTGTACATAATTTTATAAAATGTGTCTGGGTGCACTGTGATATATATATATAGATTATTTTGTGGATTTCCTGAAGCTGCACTAAACCAGAATATTTATTGAATTAGTACTACCATGCACTATGGTAGGCATTTTTTTAATACTTGATATATGAAGACTGGGAGTTAAAAAAATAGATAAATTAGGGCTGGATGTTCACGTTGCAAAAGAGAATTTTGCAAAAGAAATAGTCATAGACTTTCTGTAAATAATGAGTACTCTTGACTACATGTTTAAATTTCTCTATTAAAAAAATCAGTTCACAGACAGTTCTTTAGGAATATTTTGACCATATATGTCAAATTCACCTAAAGCAGCAAGTATTTATAAAAGATAAAACATTTCTAAATATGATTGTAGTTTTTAAGAGAAGCAATTACTAATGTTGATTGGAAGCTTACCAGGATAAATTGATGAGACCTGGAAAAATTGCATGAGCCTGAATGAGGAAATTGAGATCAAGCCTTTCTTGTCTGTGTCACTTAGCGTGGCTCTAGCATGACTATAAGGTAATTTGCCATGCAGAAGTTTGGATAAGAAAGCATTGTTTGGCCATTCTAACTGGTGTAAGGTGGTATCTCAATGTGGTTTTAATTTGAATCTCCCTGATGGCTAGTGATGATGAACATTTTTTCATGTGTCTGTTAGCCATTTGTATGTCTTCATTGGAGAAGTGTCTGTTCATATCTTCTGCCCATTTTTTTATATGATTGTCTGTTTTGTGTGTGTTGAGTTTGAGGAGTTCTTTATAGATCCTGGATATCAACCTTTTGTCTGTACTGTCATTTGCAAATATCTTCTCCCATTCCGTGGGTTGCTTCTTTGTTTTCTTGACTGTTTCCTTTGCTTTGCAGAAGCTTTTGATCTTTATGAAGTCCAAAAAGTTCATTTTCGCTTTTGTTTCCTTTGCCTTTGGAGACATATCTTGAAAGAAGTTGCTGTGGCTGATATTGAAGAGGTTACTTCCTATATTCTCCTCTAGGGTTCTGATGGATTCCTGTCTCACGTTGAGGTCTTTTATCCATTTTGAGTTTATCTTTGTGTACGGTGTAAGAGAATGGTCGAGTTTCATTCTTCTACATATAGCGGTCCAGTTTTCCCAGCACCATTTATTGAAGAGACTGTCTTTTATCCACTGTATATTTTTTCCTGTTTTGTCGAAGATTACTTGCCCATAGAGTTGAGGGTCCATATCTGGGCTCTCTACTCTGTTCCACTGGTCTATGTGTCTGTTTTTATGCCAGTACCATGCTGTCTTGGTGATCACAGCTTTGTAGTAAAGCTTGAAATCAGGTAATGTGATGCCCCCAGTTTTACTTTTGTTTTTCAACATTTCCTTAGCGATTCGTGGTCTCTTCTGATTCCATACAAATTTTTGGATTATTTGCTCCAGCTCTTTGAAAAATACTCGTGGAATTTTGATCAGAATGGCATTAAAAGTATAGATTGCTCTAGGCAGTATAGACATTTTAACAATGTTTATTCTTCCAATCCAAGAGCATGGAATGGTCTTCCATCTTTTTGTGTCTTCTTCAATTTCTTTCATGAGTGTTCTGTAGTTCCTTGAGTACAGATCCTTTACCTCTTTGGTTAGGTTTATTCCCAGATATCTTATGGTTCTTGGTGCTATAGTAAATGCAGTCGATACTCTAATTTCCCTTTCTGTATTTTCATTGTTAGTGTATAAGAAAGCCACTGATTTCTGTACACTGACTTTGTATCCTGCCACGTTGCTGAATCGTTGTATGAGTTCTAGTAGTTTGGGGGTGGAGTCTTTTGGGTTTTCTGTGAAGAGAGAGAGTTTGACTTCTTCATTGCCAATTTGGATACCTTTTATTTCTCTTTGTTGTCTGATTGCTGTTGCTAGGACTTCTAATACTATGTTGAACAAGAGTGGTGAGAGTGGGCATCCTTGTCATGTTCCTGATCTCAATGGGAAGGCTGCAAATTAACAAGACAAGAAACAACATGTTTTGGAGAGGATGTGGAGAAAGGGGAATCCTCCTACACTGCTGGTGGGAATGCAAGTTGATGCAGCCACTTTGGAAAACAGTGTGGAGATTCCTCAAGAAATTAAAAATAGAGCTTCCCTATGGCCCTGCAATTGCACTACTGGGTATTTACCCCAAAGATACAGATGTAGTGAAAAGAAGGACCATCTGTACCCCAATGTTTATAGCAGCAATGGCCACGGTCACCAAACTGTGGAAAGAACCAAGATGCCCTTCAGCGGATGAATGGATAAAGAAGATGTGGTCCATATACACTATGGAGTATTATGCCTCCATCAGAAAGGATGAATACCCAACTTTTGTAGCAACATGGACAGGACTGGAATAGATTATGCTAAGTGAAGTAAGTCAAGCAGAGAGAGTCAATTGTCATATGGTTTCACTTATTTGTGAAGCATAACAAATAGCATGGAGGACAAGGGAGTTAGAGAGGAGAAGGGAGTTGAGGGAAATTGGAAGGGGAGGTGAACCCCGAGAGACTATGGACTCTGAAAAACAATCTGAGGGTTTTGAAGGGGTGGGGGGTGGGAGGTCGGGGGAACCAGGTGGTGGGTATTAGAGAGGGCATGGATTGCATGGAGCACTGGGTATGGTGCAAAAACAATGAATAGTGTTATGCTGAAAAAAATAAATTTTTAAAAAAGAGAAAGCATTGTTTGTACGATATTAGCTTTAAAACAATTTGTAAGCCAAAAAAGACATTTCATTTAATCACTAAAGTATATTCAAGGTTTAGAACACCTCAGTGAATGAAAAGGCAACTAACTAACATATCCAGTATTGCAGGTGGACCAAACTGGAGATCCATGGCTGGAAACAGTACTTTTAGTAATAATACCCAGTTGATTTTCAGTTATTTATCATGTAGATGGCAACTTGTTAAAAATATAAAGCACATCAGGTCTTGGTTGCTGCTCAGTGGCTTGATGGGGATGATGTTTTCTACCTGCTTTGCCCTTACCCCCTACCACTGCCGGCAGTAACCAAAGCTGCAGCTGGGAGGTGAACTGCTGAGAAAGTGCATTTTGGCTAAGCTACTTAGGAAGGGAGCGGTGTATGTAATGCTGCATAAAAACTGGCCTAATGTGGCCAATGTTACCCCTTTTAAAAAAATGACAGCGCTTAAATTAAAAAAAAAAAAAAAGGTAGCACTAAAGAAGTATTCTCTTATTAGATGTTATAGAGAACCAAACTAAATTTGCCAGTGATGTCACAGTTCCCTAATGCCGAGTCTCTTCCTTTTATCCTCTTGCTCTGCCTCTTGACTATGAACCCTGTGCATCAGCTCAGGGGGGCTTGGGTGCAGCTGGTTCTTTCCATACAGGGGAGCTGTTTTCAAGGTCATATAGAAAGACATTTTTGAATGATGGATTAAGGTGATGCTGGGGTTACTGGAAAAGGTTTCTATTTATGCCTGATAACCCCAAGTTAGCTAATGTCCACAGTAGAAGAACAAATGGAAAACTGACCCATTACCCTTATGCTTGAAATGCCAAATACGAGTTGTGTAGGCACATAGACAATCTTTATGTCTGTATCAGAGGGGTTAACTTAACTGACTTGCCTATCTAGTGTGAAATGTAAGACTAGAGAAAATTATATGTGTTTAAAATTTCTATTTTAATAGCACTATGGTTTTAGCATGGGACATTTTCTTTTGTTTCTGTAAAAGGGATCATTAATAAAATTTCTCCATTTTTATTCCTTAGTGTGCATATTGGCCAGTTTTGCCTTGGGTGCTATCATATGTTCAGATTATGATTTCTCTGTAGAGAAATTATGTATGCTTATTAGGAAGAATATTTTATTCCAGGAGAAAAATCTCTTCTGCATGGTTGGACACGCCAGTTTATGGAAGGGAAGCAGACACCTGTGCAAATATAAATTGGTTTCATTGTTTATCTGCTCATGATTTTGACTGACTGGCATTCAATTTTCTTTTTGTGGATTTTTTGAAAGACTTTTATAATTGGGATAGAAGTTAGGAATTTTTGTTTGGTTGTTGAGTCTTTGTTAGAAAACAAAGTTCATGAGGTAGTTTTAGTTTGAATTTTTGGTTGACTGACTCATCCTGAATTTTGTTTTCCCTTGGTGGCTATAGGTGATGTAGATAGGTAGGTTAAACAGAAACAAATTTCAGGACAGGGTTCCCCAAAGTGCGAGTTGAAGTGATTTAAAAGGTGACTCTGTGTTAAGAGAGAGAAAAACTTAATAATTATAAATGACTTCAGTCCAAAGCCCAGTTAACAAATTTTCACTTCATTTAACTTATCTCTGCTTACTGAGAGATTTAGAGAACCTATTCTTCTGGATAAAAGAGTTCACATACACCTGTGGAAGTTTATTTTACTTGTAAATCTGTTAAGGAGCACATTCTGAGCATGCATCAAACTGTTTTATGTATTAAAACATTAAAAGTTATAAATATTTAAAAGTTTAAAGATCTTTAATCTTTCATGACTTGCTTTGTAAGAAAAGTTGATCATCTTCACCTGTGACCCAGCAAAACAAGCAAAGACAGGGAATATGAAAAAACATGAAATGTCAAATTAGAAGTAAAAAGTGTCATTGTCTTTTTACAAAGGAAGAAACTGAGACATTGTGAAGGAATTTGCCCAGGGCTACTCATAATCAATATTTAAACATGTATTTATGACCCGCACTACAACTCTATTCTCTTATAATCACTTCCATCAAAAAGTAATAGTTTTGGTATGATAAGCCAAGCTGCTACAGATAAATGGAGAAAAATGTAGGTAACTATTTCAGTAAGCCAGAGGGACAGATTCTTGGCAATATTTATAGTACCTAAAAGCCAGGAATAGATCAGAGAATCAAATTTTTCACTAGAAATAAATAGACCTATTAAGAGACCTATCAAAAAGAAAAACTATAATAGAAAACTGAGATAGCAAATTAGACCAGTTAGGGTAATGCTAGCTGCTGTAACAAACACCAAATTGCCAGTGACATAGCATTACTGAAATTTACTTTTTCTTTGCATGTTCCTTGTCATGTGGCCAAGCTCCCAACTGGTGATTTCAGTATCCAGGCTCTTTCTATCTTGGGACACATCCTGTGAAATGTCCACATTCAGCCAGAAAAGTGGGGAAAATGAATGAAGAAGGGACAAGTGCTCCTTAGATTCTTGGTCCTCATGTGACACACATGCCTTCTTTTGAGAAGTAGTCCCATAGTCTCACCTCCTTGCAAGCAGATTGGGACAGATGGCCCCTGGTCATGCAACCACTTTTCAACAACCCAACCCAACCATGAATGAGGGAGAATGAGTCTTTGGGAGGTCCTTACCCCCTAGCTACACAAACAGGGCCTTCTTCAGACCTCTAGACTTCACAGCAATAAGTTTTGCTTACTTATAACAGAGGATTGAAATGGAGAATATATTTGGGAAAAGAACAAGGAAAGATGCTAAACTTCAAATGACAAAGTTTTAAATCATCGCAGTTTAAAATGCTCCCTTCAAAATACTGTGTACCAAGGTACTAAGATACCCCATTCTGTAGTTCTACTTTTCCTATTTTGTTGTTGATATCTATCATCTATCTAGCTATCTTTTTGCTTAATATTTTACAGACTCAAAAGAACAGTACTTTTTGCCTTCTTTTTTCCCTTTCTTTTTCATGCAAGTTACCATGAAAATGATATCTGGGTTGAAGCTCTCAAAAAATGCAAGTCTTTTTAATGGCATCATCTGAGGTAGTTTCTACTGGTATTCTGATGTGTCAAATACATTTATCTTAACATGGAACTCCTGTGTCAAAGTACCTGGTAGGATGAATGGATATTTTCTCTGGAGAAACTCATTTGAAACAAAACCAAAATCTGAGTTTATAGAAGAAACCTAGAAAGTAGAATTTCCCTAGTGAAGGTGTTCTTGTGTAGAGCCATCAAATGCCCCATTTTGGGCTTCCAGTTTTGGCCTCTATACTTTCAGTAATTTTGCTAAGGATCTGTCCATACCAAACATACACAGTGGGGCAAATTATTTTGCATTTACTTGGAGACTAAAGAATCAAAACCTTGCTCTTTTTTTCTCAAGGTGTTCCCCCTCTGCCTTCAGAATGGAGTGTGGAAATTGGATGCAAATAGTGGAGTCCATTAAATTGAGCTAGGAGTAGAACCTGCTGTGGTTACCAATCAAATAAGCACAGCTGCAAACCTGTGTTCTTGTTGGCCCAAACAAATCCAGGAAGATTGGTCAAAGATAGAATTAGCAAACATTTAGTTACTTTTGAAATAAATTTAATCTCTCTTTTTAAATGGCTGCCAGTTAATTCTAGCTTTCAAGCTATGATGGTTGACATACGTATTTATTATCAACCAACAACATCATAGTTTTTGAATATCTACCATATGGAAAAACATGTAAGGCACACTATTGGAAATATCCACAATAATGAACATCATCTCCAAAATTGAGTACTTGTGGCTCATCTGCATTTCTAGATAGGTGCATGTAAAATTTTTAATAATACCAGCTGTAGTGCTTATTTAATTTTTGTCAAAACTCATTTACATGCAGCCTCTCATTTTTAGTTTTTCAGGTCTGTTGAGTGTGAAGAGCAAGTATTATTAGTCCATCTTCTAGATGTGGAACTTGAAGCACAGGGAGGCATTGCAGTAGCCCTGCCAGTGATACATAGTGTGTGACATCCAGGACTAAAACAGAAATAGTACTTTTTCCATGAGACCTCTCTACCTCCCTATATAACAACATTTTATGAAAAATAAATCATTCCCTCATAGAGGTACATTCTTATACCTAAGTTGGGTAGGAAATTTATGCTTGAGTAAGTAGGAAAAGATAGTCAATAAAACTTGAGTGTTAGAGATAGATTAGAATATTAATGCCCTCAAGGCCCACCCATGTTGTTGCAAATGGCAGTTTTCTTTTTTTAATGGCTGAATAATATTTCACTGTATATGTATACCACAACTTCTTTATCCATTTATCCATCGGTGGACACTTAGATCATTGCTATGTCATGACTATTGTAAATAATGCTGTTATGAATATGGGGGTGCAAATACTTTTTGAGTTAGTGTTTTTATTTCCTTTGGCTATGTTCCCAGAAGTGGAATTGCTGGATCTTATGGTAGTTCTATTTTTAATTGTTTGAGGAATCTCCATACTGTTTTCCATAGTGGCTGTACCAGTTTAAGTCCCACCAACAGGGGTGTCCGGGTGACTCAGTGGGTTAAGCCTCTGCCTTCAGATCACGTCATGATCTCAGGGTCCTGGGATCAAACCTCGCATCTGGTTCTCTGCTCAGCAGGGGCCCTTCTTCCACCCCGCCCTCTGCCTGCCTCTCTGCTTACTTGTGATCTCTCTCTGTCAAATAAATAAATGGCGTTGGGGGGTGAGAGGTTGGGGGAACCAGGTGGTGGGTATTGGAGAGAGCACGTATTGCATGGAGCACTGGGTGTGGTGCAAAAACAATGAATACTGTTATGCTGAAAATAAATTTTAAAAATTTAAAAAAATCTTAAAAAAAAAAAATAAGTCCCACCAACAATGCAGAAGGGTTCCCTTTTCTCCAAATCCATGCCAGCATTTGTTATCATCTGTGTTTCTTAATGATGGCCATTTTAACAGGTGAGAGGTGATATCTTTTCATGCATTTCCCTAATGACTAGAGGTGTTAAGCATGTTTTCAGATACCTGTTGACCATTCATAAATTATTTTTGGAAAAATGTCTGTTTAGGTCTTTTGCCTATTTTTTAATTGGATTTTTTTCTGTTGAGTTGTATATGAGTTCTTTATATATTTGGGTGTTAGCCCCTTATAAGATATATGGTTTTCAAAATTTTTTTCCTCATTCCATAAGCTGTTCTTTTACTTCGTTGACTTTTTTTCTGTGTTGAAGCTTTTTGGTTTGATGCTTTTCCACTTGTTTATTTTTGGATATTTTTGCTTGTATTTTGGGTGATGTATCCAAAAATCATTGCCAGAACCTGTTTCGAGGAGCTTCTTACCTATGTTTACTTCTAGGAGTTTCATAGTTTCAGGTTTTTAATCCATTTTGAATTAACTTTAATAATTGGTGTAAAATAGGGATCTAGGTTCATTCCTTTAAAAAAATATATTTATTTATTTGAGAGAGAAGAGAATGAGAAAGAGAGAAAACATGAGAAGGGACAAGTCAGAGGGAGAAAGAGACTCCCCGCCAAGCAGGTAGCCCAGTGTGGGTGTGGGACTGGATCCTTGGACTCCAGGATCCTGACCTGAGCTGAAGGCAGTTTCTTAACCAACTGAGCCACCCAGGCACCCCTCTTTTCATCTTTTTGCATATGAACATCAATGTCTATTTTGTCTGGCACCATTTATTGAAGAGACTGCCTTTTATCCATTCAGTATTCTTCCCTCCTTTGTCAAATATTAATTTCCTGTGTATAAACTTAGGTTTATTTCTGGGCTCTCAATTCTGTTCCTTTGGTCCTTCTGTCTGTTTTTATGACAGTACCAAACTGTTTTGATTACTGTAGTTTTATAGTGTTGTTTGAAATTAGGAAGTATATTATTTTAATTTTAGCATTTCAATTTATTTAAGGATTTCATAGCAGTGGTAAGGCAAGGAGAACTGTAAATTGGTATTTTCTGTGGAACACTAAAGGAAGGGTAGTTATTGAAATCTGGAAGGCACAGCATCAAGGTTCTGTGTCCCATGGCTGGCGACAGTTCAGCTCTCTCACACACATGGTTAAGCCTAGCTGTTCTTGGGATCAGGTGTTGTCAAGTAAAACAAAAACTATTCATCACAAAAACAACCCATGAGGGAGTGCTGGTTAAAGGAAGACTCTGCCAAATTGTGGTTAGTTACGAGGGGCCAATCTCAGCCTGCTGAGTGATGCCCACAGTTGGGATGAAGACCTTATAACTGTGCAGTAGCTACTGAAGTAACGGTTGGTTTCACCATTTCTTCTTTGCCTCATTGCTCAGACCTACCTGGCTACTGGTACCTGCTGGACAAACACTAGAGATAAATAGAGTAAACTTGGGGAGGGGAAGACAGCTTTACTAAAGGCTGAAAGAAGGGCCAGTGGCTAAACTGGCATATGTGTCTTGAGAGCTTTGGGATTTACTCTTCTTTGCACGTATTCATGGATAATTTCTGGGTCAAATACATCTCATTTTAATAGGAATAGTAACTAAACTCCTGGAGGTTACCATACTGTCGGCGTATCCTCTAAGTTGGTGAACATTTTAACCTTTTCTAACTCTTTTTCAAGTTTAATTCTTACTGATTTTGTAAGTAGAATTTACTAGACTGGATTCTCTGGGCAGTGCCCATTGTGGATGGATTTTGTGGGGGATGTCACAGTAATTTGCTACTAATACTAAAACCATAAAGTTTCTGAATGATTTACTTAAATTGATGAGTGGACTCAAGCCATTCCTAAGCTCTTACTTTTCTTCAAATATACTTTTCAGGAGTGAAAGAAAAAGGGAGTGGAATGATAGCAAGAACACACACATATGTGTAAGAATGCTTAAACTGCACTCACACATACTGAAAATCTTTTCCAAAGAGAGCCCTTTTCTGATACATGATATTACATTGCTCTGTATATTTTTAAGGAGTTGTGGAAATTGTGATGAACTTTGAGAGTGTACTTCAGTTTACTGAAATTGTACTTCAGTTTATTGAAATTGTACTTCAGTTTACTGAAATTGGGGTGGCCTATCGAAGTGTCTTTTACTTTACCTAAATTGGGATAAGCTATGGGAGTATATTTCCCAAAATATTATTGATTAATGGTCAACTCTTAATAAGTCCTCTGGGGTTCTTTTTGTTTTTGTTTTTTTAATTTTATTTATTTAACACACAGAGAGAGATCACAAGTGGGCAGAGAGGCAGGCAGAGGGGAGAGAAGAAGCAGGTTCCCTGCTGAGCAGAGAGCCTGACGCAGGGCTTGATCCCAGGACCCCAAGATCATGACCTGAGCCAAAGGCAGAGGCTTAATCCACTGAGCCATCCAGGAGCCCCAAGTCATCTGTTTTTATATCAACACCCTCTTGAGCCTCTTGGGAGTAGAACTTGCATCTTCTTTATCTTTGCATACCTTGATGGATCAGAGTGTCAGTCAGATAGAGAGATTTATAAATATCTGAAAAGGAGTTTAGATTTTTTAACTTGGGGACAGACAGCTTGAGGACTAGGTTAGTTAACAGTTACCAAAATAAAGCAAGAGAAACAGCCAAGAAACACTGCCTGCTCAAGCATATAGCTTTTCTTTATTAAGTGAGAGTGAAAAGATGTGCACATTTTTTTTTCATGTGGAAGCTGAAAAATTATGCTTTGAAACATATGAAGCTTCTAAACTTCACTGGAGCAGGTCTTTATTTTTTTTAAAACTTTTCTTTATGTACATAGTCTCTCACCCAACGTGGGGCTCAAACTCAGGACCCAAAGATCAAGAGTGGCATGCTCTTCTGACTGGACCAGTCAGGGGACCCTAGAGTAGCTCTTTAAAAATGTCAAACACCAGTTAATCAGGAAAAAAAAAAACTTACTAGAATGTAAGCTAGCAAAAGTTATGATAACCCTTGGCTGCCTTTGGGAGCTCCATATGCTTAGGATATATAGTTCATTTATCAGGCATCTGTGGGGAATCTAGTGCTCCACATAACTTAATTTTCTAGACTACCCCTTTACGTCAAACTAAGAGTTGAAAATGCCTCATTTGGGGTGAAAATGTCTATAAAATGTTGAAACTCTCAATCTAGAGGACAATGAACCCAATTCAACTTTTTTTTTTTTTTTTTAAAGATTTTATTTATTTATTTGACAGAGAGAAATCACAAGTAGATGGAGAGGCAGGCAGAGAGAGAGAGGGAAGCAGGCTCTCCGCTGAGCAGAGAGCCCGATGCGGGACTCGATCCCAGGACTCTGAGATCATGACCTGAGCCGAAGGCAGCGGCTCAACCCACTGAGCCACCCAGGCGCCCCCCAATTCAACTTTTTTATGCACATTTATTACCTCATTTATTTTATCCTACATTGTAAGATATACAATTACTGGATTTCATTAAAGGAAAGAAACACTATTATGTTAAAGAACACATCACTTCTAAGACTCATTTTGATTTCTTAAACATTAAAAAGTGAAAGCATATATGTAAGAATAGAGGGAAAATGGAAGTAATTTTTTTTTTTTTTTTTTTTTTTAGACCAAACGGTGCAGGGTTACTGAATATAGTTCATCAGTTTAAAAGACCCCAGACTCCATTGTTTGAGGAACTTTGCTTGTTGTAGGTTTTTGTTCATTTCCAATATAACCTCTCCTGGGGACAGCATGTCAGCCTGTTGCCCTTGCCCATCCTTAATATTTGCAATTTCCAATATGCTAAGAGTGGTAAGTTAGTTTGTTACACAAGGTTAGGGCTAGCTGTAAAATTAGGGGGTTTCCAGTAAACTGCACTGATTTGAATGCATTGACCTGTAGGGCTGTGCCCCAGTTTAGAGCTTGTCTCGGATCTTGGTTGCCAGATATGTGATTGCTATTAAACTACAATGTGTAGCTTAAAAAAAAAAATCTTCCTCATCTATATGACTAAGGAAGAGTACTAGGTGTTAGGATGATAATTAAAGCAAACAAACAATAACAACTCCCCCCCCCAGAAAACCCACAAAAATAAAAATACCCCCTCCCATCTCCCCCCATCCCATTCCTGAGACAACTATCCTTCTCCTCCCAAAAAGTATAAGTAATACTGAAACATCAAGAACAGGGATAAGTAAGGAAAGAAAATTGGGAGCAAGAAGAGATCTGGAGAAGATATCCAGAAGTGGTAATTTTGAATACTACTTTATTTTATGCTTAATATGAGAAGAGTGCTAATTGATTAACAGCCTTCCTGGAGCTAAGTGAATGTAAAGGAATGAATCATTTCCAAATACTAAGAAAATAAAATTCAGCTATCACTTAAATAATTGTTTTTAAACTTCAGCTATTTTCTTCAGCCAATACCTAAACTATTGTAAAAAAGGGAAACTGAACTGTACTTAAACAGAGTTTATCATTTACAGCTTCTTTTCATGGTTGCCAATCAGCTAAGATACCTATGTTTACTGAGTAAGAGAGTTCCTATTAGTCAGATCCAAAGTACACATAACTGTTTTGATAAGGGAGGACCTCTCAAATGAGTTATTGACACTGATATCTCTAGAGAAATTGGAATGTATCCTTATGTGGGTTTTTGAAAACATGACAGATGGTTTCCTATTGAGCTGGGTGGTTAGAAGGTCCTAGAGAGGGGTGCCTGGGTGGTTCCGTTGGTTAAGCATCTGACTCATGATTTCAGCTCAAGTCCCATGTTGGCTCCATGTTGGCTCCATGCTGGGCACGGAGCCTACTTAAAAAAATGAAAGTCTCAGAGCGAAGTTGCGGTTGAGGACTGGCAGTGTTTCAGGTGCTGATCTGATTAGTGTTGAGTTTAGCCTCTCAATCTTGTTGACATGATCCTGGAAATAGAGGCAACATTGTCCCTCACATTTTAATACCATCACTTGTGCATCTTATCACATTTTCTTTAGACTTGTAACATAGCTAGAGTGGAGCTTCCTGGGTAAATGTACTTAGTATCTGGACTTAACCTCTTCTTAGGAAAGAGGTTAACTTAATTTTTTAAAAACTTAATTTTTAAAAAACTTAATTTTTTAACTTAATTTTTTAAAAACTATTTTGGGACAGGTACTATTAAAATATTTACTGATGGTGACCCTGCATATGTGAAGATCACTGAAACAGCTCAATAAAATGGTACTTGGAGTTCTTGCTTAGCAGTGGTGAATGATTGGGGGCTTCTCCTATGATGAGTGGGTACTGTGAAGACCTGGTTGACTTTGGAGGGATGTAGTGATGCCTTTGGATAGGAAAGAGATCCAGCCTAACTTGGCCTCAAAGACCTGCCAGCTCTTAAAAGTCATCATCATCATTATTGTTTTACAGAAGTAAATCATGGATTTAATTCAAATATAATATGAAATAAATTCATGTGTCAATTTGGTTAAGCCACAGAACCAAGATATTTGGCCAAACATTATTCTAGATGTTTCTGATAAAATATTTTTTAGATGAATACTTGCTTCGGCAGCACATATACTAAAATATTTTTTAGGTGAGATTAACATTTAAATCAGAAGACTTTGAGCACAGCAGATTACTCTTCATCAGTTGATCAGTTAAGACTGAATAGAAAAAAAGACTGACTTTCCTGAAGGAAGAGAGAGTTCTGCTAGTGCCTTTGGCCTTGAACTACATTAACTTTTTCTGTGGTCTTCAACCTGCTGGCCTACTCTGCAGATTTTGGACTTGCTGGACTCCACAGTCACATGAGCTAATGCCTCTCTATGTCCATCTTTATCTACTACCTCTATCTCAGTCTTTATTCCTTTCTCTGTGTTTACCCCTGTCTTTATGTCTACCTCAATCTATTTCTCTTTATAGACATATATTACATATATGTGTACTACATATATGAAATGTACTACATATATGAAATCAAATACTCTATATACACATATATACTCTATCACATATATAGTATATAGAGATACATATCTAATGAAAATTAAAAAAACAAATACACACTATCAATCGGTGGATCTATCATTTCCTAATGGTTCTTTTTCTCTGGATCCCTAACTAATACATGCGTCAGATATATTATTTAACTCGTTTGTAAATGAGAGGACTAGTAAGATATTACAGCTCATTCAAAAGAGAGTTCAAAGTACCAAAACTTTGATAAACGAAGTGTGTTTCAAGAAAAATTGCATGATTATTTGTGGATAATCTGGGCCTTGGAAAATGGTAAGATCAGTCATCCAATTTGAGAGATTTTATTTCTAAGCAAATTCCATTTGTGAGAGTGAGTGTGAATATACGTCGTTGACACAGATTTAGCGACTGGATGAAGCTATTTATTATATTTCCTTCACACCAAGTCTAACCACACATTGCTGATAGGCTATTCCACCTGAAAGAATTTGAAACTTTCATGTCCTGAAATTTGATTCTTCCATATTTAAGCAACCAAATCTATTTGGTATCACTAGACCTTATAATTATACAGCTAAACAATGTGTATACTTAATTCGAGGGTGGAGGATTATGATTTTTCTGTTAGAACTTTTTTCCTGATCAGTTGTTACAATGGTGAATTCCTAAATCCAGTTATAGAAGAGATACTAAATCATAAATGGCAAATCTTAATTTAAAAATTCAAATAATAATGAAACACTAAAAGCAATAAAATGGTAAAATAATAACTTAGTCAAATTCTACTATTATGAAAATAATTCACAAAGAGCAAAGCAAAAGCCTACAGTAAATATTAAAGAAAAGCAATTCATTGTAGCTGTTAATGCAAACAAATGGCCACTACATTAATTTTCTGTTGTTAAATTACCACACACTTAACAGCTTAAAACAACGCAGTCATTTTCTTGCTGGCTGCTGAGCACAGGTGGTGGTTCTCAGTTTCTAGAGGCTTCCCATGTACCTTAGTTTGTGGTTCCCCTCCTCTATCTTCAGAGCCAGCAGTGGTGGGCTGAATCCCTTTCATGCTTTACATTTCTCCTGTCTCTTCTTCCACCTCATTTTCTGACTGCAACAGGAAAGCTTCCAAAGGCTCCTTTGAGTATATCTGATCCTCCAGGATAATCCAGTTTACTCCATTCTAAGATTCCTAGCCTTAAGTGTATCTGCAAATTCCCTTTGTGTATTCAAGGGTTCTGGGGATTAGCTGGTGGACATCTTTGGGACGGACCATTATTCTGCCAGCTCCTAGACACATGCTGAATCATGTGCCATGCATGTACTTGTTGACTTTAGGTGAATGTTTGAGCATGACTGTGATGGAGAGAGAATACCAACAATAAGTAAGATGAGGAAGTTTCAAAAAAATTTGAAAGTGATAGAGGATGGCTATTGATTGGTCTTGTTTGGGGGATTTGAAAAGTGGGGTTTGGCCTAAAGGGAGTTTAAATACAGAGTAAGGAGTTTGTTTTAGTTGAGGGAAGGCCATTGGAACAAGAGGACATGTTGCAAGCTGCGCTGGGAATGATGTCAGCAGCTTCAGCTGGAGACTTCTGCTTGACCGCAGGATGTTGCTGTTGAGGTCACTTGTAAAGACTTAATAAATATGAATTTTGTCCTACTTGATTATTTTGGTGAGATTATTTTTTATCTAGCTGTCCATATCTCTAAGAAATAGTATTTTAGAGATTCCCCTATAGTTTTTCTGAGCATAATTTTTTTTTCATGATAGGGATCAAAAAAGTCTTCTAATCAGTTTTGATCTCAATCTTTGAAACTTTGATCCTTTTCTAATGAAATGTATAGTTTATCTTTCCTTGAGAGAAAGCGTTCATGCACATGCCTCTGGAAAGAAGACTCCCTGTGTGTACTGAAATTCTGGGGAGAATGAATTAAGTATGTTGGAAGAATTACTCATTACTTAGGGGCTTATATCTCGATCCTTGATGTTTATGAGACCATAACTGGTGGGTTTGCTTTCACCTTAAGATTTGAGTACTAATTTTAGGTTGGCAGAAAATGAGGAGCTTGATATCTCCAGGTGTATTACCCTCGGCAATACAAATCAATTTACTTATCTGTTGCATAAAAAAATACAAATAGATCAACAATCAATATAGCTTTTTGTGAACTGGACTTCCTTTGGAAAAGTGGCTCCCATAAACTTTCTGAATCCCATATGTTTGGTGAACAAATACTCCAGGCCAGAGGTCAAATATGTATTCTGAGCCTCACTGGGCTAGACTTCTGATATCCTTTTGATGTTGGGAACTAGACCATAGACATATAGCTCTTACTTATTACCTTACATGGATCTAATCTGGCAACATTTGTTTTGCTTTTAGAGCATGCATGCTCTGAAGCTCAAGCTTTCCAAATTGTTGAAAGACAGGGTCTTTTTTAGAAGTAGCCTAACCAGGGGAACACACATAGAATAGGGATTTTTCATGCTTTCAGGCCTTGGAATTTCCTTTTTACTGGGATCCTGGTCCTGCCTGGCCCATCTCTATGGCTACAGCTACATATTCTCCACCAGTCATAGCCAATTGTATTCTTTTTTAAGCGTTATTGATGTCTTGCTTATGTACCTAAATGGTACCTAAATGTACCTAAGTGGTACATTTTTTTAAATACATGCGCTTTTATTTTACTTTTTGTAATAGCTTTATTGAGATACGGTTTCATGGGTTGATGCACATGTCCTAGCTCACCAAAGTATATACATTAAAAATGTGCAGTTTCTGTATATCAATAAGAACAGTAACAATAACATAAACCATGGTACAATTTTATCTTATTTTTTTAAATAAAGATTTTATTTATTTATTTGACAGACAGAGATCACAAGTAGGCAGAGAGGCAGACAGAAAAGGGAAAGCAGGCTCCCTGCTGAGCAGAGAGCCTGATGCAGGGCTTGATGCCAGGACCCTGGGATCATGACTTGAGTTGAAGGCAAAGGCTTAACCCACTGAGCCCCCCAGGTGCCCCTGTGGTACAATTTTAAAAACACATCTAAGTGACAAGAACCAGATTGTTAGATTTAACAGCAGAAAAAAAAAAAAATTCCTTAGTAAATGAAGAAATCTTGTAACCACATATGAGGATCAGCTATATTGGATGAAATTTTAAAGGAGAACTATATAGTGGTGTTTATTTTTCACATTTGTACATGTCCCAAGGATAGCAGTCCCCCACACAAGAGATGGAATCCAGGCAATACCATGCTTTCTTACTACAGCCTCCAGTGATTATCGCTTTTCTCTCAAAATGAGTGGTGTGCAAGAAGAATTATCTCAAGTTTCTAAATCAGATCCTTATAATATTTTGCATCATCACTCACTTGAACAGCATCATTTATTACCTATGAGACAAACAGCAGCACACATCCATTTAATATCCCTTGGATCAATTTCAATTCATGCCATTTTAGGGTATATTTCTTCTGGGAATTCAAATGGCTTTGACATCATTGTTCTGCCAGGTTCATAAATTATTAAGGGTCAAAACTTTAAAAATGCACCCTTTCCTGGGGGCAACTAGGGGCAAGCATGAGGGAATTGGGTTTTGATAAAAGGCTATTCGAAGGACACAAGTTGGGAGCTAGCAACTCTGAAACTGATACTTGTTTCTGGAGAGGTTTGGAGGGATTCATGATTCAGACTGATACAAAACACAGTGCTTCATAGTGCTTATGATTTCCCTCCTGAGCTTTGAAATGAGGTATCCACAGTTTTCAACCAGAGTCAGTGTTACACATCTGGCTCTTTTTACTGTGGTTTCCTCAGGCTACTCTGGGAAGAGAAAAATGGGCTGTTCTTTTTCTCCACCTTTAGAGAGATGTTTAGCTACTGTTTTTAAACATAATTGTAAAAGGAAGCCCAGAAAGGTAATCTACCTCCCCACTCTATATTCACATGAGTAGTGATATCTGTTTCACAGATAGATAGCTGATTCTCAGTTTTACTGGAAATATTATTTCTTGTTTTGTGTATCTTTGCTTTTTCAAGTATCAGCGGTATTTGTTGTATGATTTTGTCAAACAAAATCACTGAAAATACCACTAAATTGTGATTAACAGTTTTTAAAGCACTTTCATACACCAATTTTATTTGAGCTACATAGGAACACTCACGTTATCATAGTAAGATCACAAATGACAAACTTTTGACAAGAAGGTAAGGGATACCCTGTTAAGGCATTAAAGAGCTATAGAGACAAAATTAGAAGCCAGATCCCAGGACAGCTTCAGTTCAGTGTTCTTTCTCCAAAATGTTGGAAAGTTTTCCATTAAGAATGACTGACAAGAGGGGGATGTTGGAAAGGTCACAAAATCCATATTATTTACACATTAATGTAGTGTACAGATGTTATCTCTTACCTCCTCCCTGGATCTGTCAAGATCTGATTCAGTTCTGGGAGCAAGCAGTGTGGTAGGGCTGACGGGGGTGACTGTAGATGAAGGTTCCAAGGTAAGGATAGTTTCCTTTTCTGCGCTGTCCATAGAAACTTATGTGCCTTTGGCAAGAGGATCTTCTCTCTTATCATCTAGCATAGCTTCTCTGGGTTTTAGACCATTGGAATTGGTACTGATATCTTCTGCAAGATAATTAGCTTATTCTAGAGATAAGTTGACTCAAGAGACAGTGCTGGTGAGCAAGTCTTTTCTATCCTTCAGCTTTGAGTCGGTGGGTTTCTTGTCCTCTGTGGAGGAGGCTCACTTTAGGCTGCCATCTTTTCTTGCCCTTTACCATTGCTTTTTAGGGTTCTACTCAATGTACTTAGAGTATCATCTTAGGACTTCGTTTCTAAAGTCTCACGATAGCTAGAGTTCAGGTCACCTTTGTTCTACTGTAGAATGTTCTGGTAAACTTGTGCCTTGGGAGGCTGCCATATGCTTGGGTGGACAGCTTAGGTAAGTGGCTGCTTAGTGTTTTGAAATGCCTGTTTCCATTCAGAAGATTGCGTATTTTGCTTATTCTCTGTCATATGCAGAACTGGGGCTTTAGCTGGAATTAATTTTATATTTGCAATTAACCCTGAATTTGTGTGTGGATGTGTGATGTGGAAGGTGTATGTATGTTCTGTTTTTGTAAGGGGTGAGATAGGCAGGGCAAATTTGCCTGAAGAGAAGGGAAGGATGGAAATGACCTGGTTGGTCTATGTGGCTAGAAGAAGACCCAGTTAGGATGATCAGGATTAAACTCTAGGTTCACTAGCCCACAGACAGTGACTGGTTTTCATTCACCTTGTCATCCCCAATTCCTTACCAGAATTAGTGCTCAGTAAATGAGGACCAGGGAGGAACCAAATGTTCATATGAAACAGGTTCCTGCTCAGGTTACTAGACACAGTCTTTGTCCTCCTCCAGGGAAGCTCTGACTTAGAATCCCTAAACTTAATCCCTAATCTTAATGCCTCCTCCTAATGTCTCCATGTGTTCTGTGGTATCCCTAGACTTCTCTGCTCCTGCTATTTCTCCTGCCCCCTCATCTCCTTCCCTCTGCTCAGGCTGTCCAGGTCAGCAACACTGGATTATTTAGTGTTCCCTAAGGTCCCATTTTTTGTCTCAAACAGAAGCCTTTGCAGACACTTTTTTCCTAGTCTGAAAGTAGATGAATCAACAACCTACTGGGCAGGGAAGAACTGGATAATTATTCAGGGGAAAGCCTGATGCAGGTTTCTTCAGTCTGTTCTCCCAGTTACTGCTTCCATCTTAAGCAGTAAGACTTTACCTACCTGAGAGTATGTCAGAAGAAAAAATATAGCCTAGACAACTCTACCTTTCCAGTACAGCATGGTTAGTCAGAGATAGAAGGAGGCAACTTGGTATAATAGAAATGTCATGGGATTTGAAGTAAGACAGATGGTTGTGCAAATCCTGTCTATGTTATTTATTAGCAGGAGCCTTGGGCAAATAACCCCACCCCTTTGACTCCCATTTTGCTCCTTGCATGTAATAATTCTTCACCTGGAAGATGACTGTGACAGAGAGAATATAGATATAAAATCCCCGACACAGAGTATTTGATAAGCAAATAGTATCTAGGATGATCATGATTAATAGTAACCTCTCCCCTTGCTGTAAGTCTGATTTGTTTCAGGACTTTGGGTCTATTTGATCCCATTGTGATTTGAAACTGAGAATCAGAACCACATCCCAGCTCTCGGGTCAGATATAGAAAGGTTATGAGACCACAGGCCAAGTCATCCAGAAGGCTTAGTCCCCCAGTGATCTACCAAAGAACATGGGAATGTGGGCGTTACAGAATGCATAACTCAACTACTTGCTTCTGGGTCTTAAAAATGAAAACAGGGACTTTCCCCTGCCAACAATTGGACATATCCCAGATAGTCTTGGAGACCCACGCTGAGACTCTGCCCTGAAATTAGAGGAACCCAAAAATGGTTGCTAGCCACTTTCATAGGAACCTCTCATGGACTGGAATCTTGTTTCAGTCCTCTGTGCTTCTCTGGGATCAAGCAAAGAAGTTGGAGAGAGGGAAAACTCAATGTTTGTTGACATTGGAGCTTCCAGTGAATAGTCAAGAGATAAAACACAATATTCATCTTTAAAGTCCTTTCATTAGAGAGAGTGTGTGTTCGTTCACAAAACACACATTTGAAGAGGGTAGGGATCAGTTTTTTGAGAAAGAGTAGGCATATTTTTCACTACTTGACAGATGGGAAGCTCAAAGCCAAGAAAGAACAGATATAGACCTGAGAGAGGGACAGTGGTTTGCTGACTCTTATTTCTAAGCTCTCTTCTTAGAACCCAGTATCTAGTATCCCAGACAAACATGAGTCTGGGAATAGTTATATCCTGTCCTTGGACACTGGGTCTGCCTGTTGCATTCTGGGATGAGTATTTTCCCAGAGCAAAGACATTGGTTTGAAAAGTAGGGCTTCCTACTCACAGGGCCACAGTCATACCATCGGGGCTCTGACCTACTTTCCTGCTAAGTGGTGGCCCTTGTCCAAGGCTTGATCTTCCTCTGCTCTGCTTGTTGTATTCGACATCTTCCTCTTTCTTAGATTCATTCTTTTCATAATTGGAGAGTTCTTTAATTCATGGCCTGTGGAGGCAAAGTCTTCTGAATGCTAGAAGGCTTGAAATATATATATAAAATTTTCCCTTTCTCTTTGAATGTCAGTTTGATGGGAACCAATTCAGAATAATATCCTATCCATACTCAGTGAGAGTTGTCCTTTCTCTCCTCACACTGCAGTGTTGTCAATGAGAAATTTGATATCAGTATGCACCTTTGTAGGTAATCTGTTGTTCCTCCTTTTAAGCTTGTACTATTTTACTCCTCACTAACTTTGATGTTCTGCAATTTCACCACAATATACAAGTATAGTTTAATTCATATTGCTTGACACTTGAACCCTTTTCAACTTGAAACTTGTGTTTTTAGCTCTGGGACTTGTGTTTTTAGCTCTGGGATTTTTTCCCCCTAAAATTTCTTCACTTACTTTTTTCTCTCTGCTGTTTTTTTTTCTCTCCTTCTGAACACCTGTTAGACATATATTGAAATATCTTGATCCATCCTCCTTGTTTCTTAACTTTTCTTTCATATTTTAGAGGTCTATTTTTTATATTAAAATTTTTAATTTAATTTATTTTCAGTGTAACAGAATTCATTGTTTATGGACCACACCCAGTGCTCCATGCAATTCATGCCCTCCATAATACCCACCACCTGGCTTCCCCAACCTCCCCCCACTGCCCCTTCAAAACCCTCAGATTGTCTTTCAGAGTCCATAGTCTCTCATGGTTCATCTCCCCTTCCAATTTCCCTCAACTCCCTTCTCCTCTCCATCTCCCTATGTCCTCCATGTTATTTGTTACGCTCCACACACACACACAAAGAAACCATGTAATTGACTATTTAAAAAAAAATACTTACCATTGAAGTACAGTGGACATACAATGTTTTATTCATTTTAGGTGTACAACATAGTGATTACTAATTCTATACAACACTCAATGCTCACCACAAGTGTAGCCACCATTTGTCACTGTTGACTAATTCCCCATGCTGTACTTTTTGTCTCTGTGACTTATTTTATAACTAGAAGTTTGTACCTTTTAATTCCCTTCACCTATTTTCTCATTTCCTCACCTCACCCTTCTCCCCTCCGGCAACCGCCAGTCTGTTCTCTATATTTATGAGTCTGTTTCTGGTGTTTTGTTGTTGTTGTTTGTTTTGTTTAGATTCTGCATGTAAGTGAAATCATATGGCATTTGTTTTTCTCTGTCTGACATATTTCACTTAGCATAATGCCCCCTAGGTCCATCTCTATTATTGCAGATGGCAAGATCTCACTCCTTTTTATGACTAATAGTACACATACACACACACATGCACATACACACAGAACTCTATATTTTTGTTCTGCATCCTGGAAGAGTTCCTTGACTTGTTATTTCTGTTTCCTAAATTACAAACTGCTATTTAGCCCCTCTATTCAGTTTTTTGTCCAATGATCAAAATTAATTTAAAAGATCTTAAATATATTTATGGATCTCATAAATATCATATCCCATCTCTTGAAAATTGTCAGTGTATTTTTTTTTTAATTTTTTATTTTTTATAAACATATATTTTTATCCCCAGGGGTACAGGTCTGTGAATCACCAGGTTTACACACTTCACAGCACTCACTAAATCACATACCCTCCCCAATGTCCATAATCCCACCCCCTTCTCCCAAACCCCCTCCCCCCGGCAACCCTCAGTTTGTTTTGTGAGATTAAGAGTCACTTATGGTTTGTCTCCCTCCCAATCCCATCTTCTTTCATTTATTCTTCTCGTACCCACTTAAGCCCCCATGTTGCATCACCACTTCCTCATATCAGGGAGATCATATGATAGTTGTCTTTCTCCGCTTGACTTATTTCGCTAAGCATGATACGCTCTAGTTCCATCCATGTTGTCGCAAATGGCAAGATTTCATTTCTTTTGATGGCTGCATAGTATTCCATAGTGTATATATACCACATCTTCTTGATCCATTCATCTGTTGATGGACATCTAGGTTCTTTCCATAGTTTGGCTATTGTGGACATTGCTGCTATAAACATTCGAGTACACGTGCCCCTTTGGATCACTACGTTTGTATCTTTAGGGTAAATACCCAATAGTGCAATTGCTGGGTCATAGGGCAGTTCTATTTTCAACATTTTGAGGAACCTCCATGCTGTTTTCCAGAGTGGCTGCACCAGCTTGCATTCCCACCAACAGTGTAGGAGGGTTCCCCTTTCTCCGCATCCTCGCCAGCATCTGTCATTTCCTGACTTGTTGATTTTAGCCATTCTGACTGGTGTGAGGTGATATCTCATTGTGGTTTTGATTTGTATTTCCCTGATGCCGAGTGATATGGAGCACTTTTTCATGTGTCTGTTCGCCATCTGGATGTCTTCTTTGCAGAAATGTCTGTTCATGTCTTCTGCCCATTTCTTGATTGGATTATTTGTTCTTTGGGTGTTGAGTTTGCTAAGTTCTTTATAGATTCTGGACACTAGTCCTTTATCTGATATGTCGTTTGCAAATATCTTCTCCCATTCTGTCAGTTGTCTTTTGATTTTGTTAACTGTTTCCTTTGCTGTGCAAAAGCTTTTGATCTTGATGAAATCCCAGTAGTTCATTTTTTCCCTTGCTTCCCTTGCCTTTTGCGTTGTTCCTAGGAAGATGTTGCTGCGGCAGAGGTCGAAGAGGTTGCTGCCCGTGTTCTCCTCAAGGATTTTGATGGATTCCTTTCGTACATTGAGGTCCTTCATCCATTTTGAGTCTATTTTTGTGTGTGGTGTAAGGAAATGGTCCAATTTCATTTTTCTGCATGTGGCTGTCCAATTTTCCCAGCACCATTTATTGAAAAGGCTGTCTTTTTTCCATTGGACATTCTTTCCTGCTTTGTCGAAGATTAGTTGACCATAGATTTGAGGGTCTATTTCTGGGCTCTCTATTCTGCTCCATTGATCTATGTGTCTGTTTTTGTGCCAGTACCATGCTGTCTTGATGATGACAGCTTTGTAATAGAGCTTGAAGTCCGGAATTGTGATGCCACCAACGTTGGCTTTCTTTTTCAATATCCCTTTGGCTATTCGAGGTCTTTTCTGGTTCCATATAAATTTTAGAATTATTTGTTCCATTTCTTTGAAAAAGATGGATGGTACTTTGATAGGAATTGCATTAAATGTGTAGATTGCTTTAGGTAGCATAGACATTTTCACAATATTTATTCTTCCAATCCAGGAGCATGGAACATTTTTCCATTTCTTTGTGTCTTCCTCAATTTCTTCCATGAGTATTTTATAGTTTTCTGAGTATAGATTCTGTGTCTCTTTGGTTAGGTTTATTCCTAGGTATCTTATGGTTTTGGATGCAATTGTAAATGGGATTGACTCCTTGATATCTCTTTCTTCTGTCTTGCTGTTGGTGTAGAGAAATGCAACTGATTTCTGTGCATTGATTTTATATCCTGACACTTTACTGAATTCCTGTATAAGTTCTAGCAGTTTTGGAGTGGAGTCTTTTGGGTTTTCCACATATAGTATCATATCATCTGCGAAGAGTGATAATTTGACTTCTTCTTTGCCGATTTGGATGCCTTTAATTTCCTTTTGTTGTCTGATTGCTGAGGCTAGGACCTCTAGTACGATGTTGAATAGCAGTGGTGATAATGGACATCCCTGCCGTGTTCCTGACCTTAGCGGAAAAGCTTTCAGTTTTTCTCCATTGAGAATGATATTTGCGGTGGGTTTTTCATAGATGGCTTTGATGATATTGAGGTATGTGCCCTCTATCCCTACACTTTGAAGAGTTTTGATCAGGAAGGGATGTTGTACTTTGTCAAATGCTTTTTCAGCATCTATTGAGAGTATCATATGGTTCTTGTTCTTTCTTTTATTGATGTGTTGTATCACATTGACTGATTTGCGGATGTTGAACCAACCTTGCAGCCCTGGAATAAATCCCACTTGGTCGTGGTGAATAATCTTTTTAATGTACTGTTGAATCCTATTGGCTAGTATTTTGTTGAGTATTTTCGCATCTGTGTTCATCAAGGATATCGGTCTATAGCTCTCTTTTTTGGTGAGATCCTTGTCTGGTTTTGGGATCAAGGTGATGCTGGCCTCATAAAATGAGTTTGGAAGTTTTCCTTCCATTTCTATTTTTTGGAACAGTTTCAGGAGAATAGGAATTAGTTCTTCTTTAAATGTTTGGTAGAATTCCCCCGGGAAGCCGTCTGGCCCTGGGCTTTTGTTTGTTTGGAGATTTTTAATGACTGTTTCAATCTCCTTACTGGTTATGGGTCTGTTCAGGCTTTCTATTTCTTCCTGGTTCAGTTGTGGTAGTTTATATGTTTCTAGGAATGCATCCATTTCTTCCAGATTGTCAAATTTATTGCCGTAGAGTTGCTCATAGTATGTTCTTATAATAGTTTGTATTTCTTTGGTGTTAGTTGTGATCTCTCCTCTTTCATTCATGATTTTATTTATTTGGGTCCTTTCTCTTTTCTTTTTGATAAGTCGGGCCAGGGGTTTATCAATTTTATTAATTCTTTCAAAGAACCAGCTCCTAGTTTCGTTGATTTGTTCTATTGTTTTTTTGGTTTCTATTTCATTGATTTCTGCTCTGATCTTTATGATTTCTCTTCTCCTGCTGGGCTTAGGGTTTCTTTCTTGTTCTTTCTCCAGCTCCTTTAGTGTAGGGTTAGGTTGTGTACCTGAGACCTTTCTTGTTTCTTGAGAAAGGCTTGTACCGCTATATATTTTCCTCTCAGGACTGCCTTTGTTGTGTCCCACAGATTTTGAACCGTTGTATTTTCATTATCATTTGTTTCCATGATTTTTTTCAATTCTTCTTTAATTTCCCGGTTGACCCATTCATTCTTTAGAAGGATACTGTTTAGTCTCCATGTATTTGGGTTCTTTCCAAACTTCCTTTTGTGGTTGAGTTCTAGCTTTAGAGCATTGTGGTCTGAAAATATGCAGGGAATGATCCCAATCTTTTGATACCGGTTGAGTCCTGATTTAGGACCGAGGATGTGATCTATTCTGGAGAATGTTCCATGTGCACTAGAGAAGAATGTGTATTCTGTTGCTTTGGGATGAAATATTCTGAATATATCTGTGATGTCCATCTGGTCCAGTGTGTCGTTTAAGGCCTTTATTTCCTTGCTGATCTTTTGCTTGGATGACCTGTCCATTTCAGTGATGGGAGTGTTAAAGTCCCCTACTATTATTGTATTATTGTTGATGTGTTTCTTTGATTTTGTTATTAATTGGTTTATATAGTTGTCTGCTCCCACATTGGGGGCATAGATATTTAAAATTGTTAAATCTTCTTGTTGGAAAGACCCTTTGAGTATGATATAGTGTCCTTCCTCATCTCTTATTATAGTCTTTGGCTTAAAATCTAATTGATCTGATATAAGGATTGCCACTCCTGCTTTCTTCTGATGTCCATTAGCATGGTAAATTCTTTTCCACCCCCTCACTTTAAATCTGGAGGTGTCTTCGGGCTTAAAATGTGTTTCTTGGAGGCAACATATAGATGGGTTTTGTTTTTTTATCCATTCTGATACCCTGTGTCTTTTGACAGGGGCATTTAGCCCATTCACATTCAGGGTAAGTATTGAGAGATATGAATTTAGTGCCATTGTATTGCCTGTAAGGTGACTGTTACTGTATATGGTCTCTCTTCCTTTCTGATCTACCACTTGTAGGCTCTCTCTTTGCTTAGAGGACCCCTTTCAAGATTTCCTGTAGAGCTGGTTTGGTATTTGCAAATTCTTTCAGTTGTTGTTTGTCCTGGAAGCTTTTAATCTCTCCTTCTATTTTCAATGATAGCCTAGCTGGATATAGTATTCTTGGCTGCATGTTTTTCTCGTTTAGTGCTCTGAAAATATCATGCCAGCTCTTTCTGGCCTGCCAGGTCTCTGTGGATAAGTCAGCTGCCAATCTAATATTTTTACCATTGTATGTTACAGACTTCTTTTCCCGGGCTGCTTTCAGGATTTTCTCTTTGTCATTGAGACTTGTAAATTTTACTATTAGGTGACGGGGTGTGGGCCTATTCTTATTGATTTTGAGGGGCATTCTCTGAACCTCCTGAATTTTGATGCTCGTTCCCTTTGCCATATTGGGGAAATTCTCCCCAATAATTCTCTCCTGTATACCTTCTGCTCCCCTCTCACTTTCTTCTTCTTCTGGAATCCCAATTATTCTAATGTTGTTTCGTCTTATGGTGTCACTTATCTCTCGAATTCTCCCCTCGTGGTCCAGTAGCTGTTTGTCCCTCTTTTGATCAGCTTCTTTATTCTCTGTCATTTGGTCTTCTATATCACTAATTCTTTCTTCTGCCTCATTTATCCTAGCAGTTAGAGCCTCCATTTTTGATTGCACCTCATTAATAGCTTTTTTGATTTCACCTTGGTTAGATTTTAGTTCTTTTATTTCTCCAGAAAGGGCTTTTATATCTCTCGAGAGGGTTTCTCTAATATCTTCCATGCCTTTTTTGAGCCCGGCTAGAACCTTGAGAATTGTCATTCTGAACTCTAGATCTGACATATTACCGATGTCTGTATTGATTAGGTCCCTAGCCTTCGGTACTGCCTCTTGTTCTTTTTTTTGTGTTGAATTTTTACGTCTTGTCATTTTGTCCAGATAAGAGTAAATGAAGGGGCAAGTAAAATACTAAAAGGGTGGCAACAACCCCAGGAAAATATGCTTTAACCAAATTAGAAGAGATCCAAAATCGTGAGTGGGGAGAAAGGGGATAAAAAGAGGTTCAAAAAGGAAGAAAGAAAAAAAAAACAAAAAGAAAAGAAAAAGAAAAAAAAAAGAAAAGAAAAGAAAAGAATTTTTTAAAAAAGAAAACACCTAAGAAAAATGTAAAAAAAAATATATATATATTAGATAAACTAGTAAAAAGTCGTTAAAAAAGAAAAAGGTAACAGTTAAAAAAAAAAATTTTACCCGAAGGCGAGAAAAAAAAAAAAATGAAAAAGAAAAAATTAAATTAACTGCAAGACTAAAAAAAATCACAGGAAAAAAGCCATGAGTTCCGTGCTTGGCTTTCTCCTCCTCTGGAATTCTGCTGCTCTCCTTGGTATTGAAACCGCACTCCTTGGTAGGTGAACTTGGTCTCGGCTGGATTTCTTGTTGATCTTCTGGGGGAGGGGCCTGTTGTAGTGATTCTCAAGTGTCTTTGCCCCAGGCGGAATTACACCGCCCTTACCCGGGGCCGGGGTGAGTAATCCGCTCGGGTTTGCTTTCAGGAGCTTTTGTTCCCTGAGCGCTTTCCGTAGAGTTCCAGAGGACGGGAATACAAATGGCGGCCTCCTGGTCTCCGGCCCGGAGGAGCCGAGAGCCCAGGGCCCCACTCCTCAGTGCGCCCTCAGAGAACCGCGCCCAGTTACTCCCGTCTGCCTGACCTCCGGCCGCGCTCCGAGCTCACCGAGCCTGCGACCGGTTCAAGGTAACACGGAGCTGCGAGCTTACTGTCAGCTCTGTCTCTGCAGCCGGCTTTCCCGTTCCAATACCCGCAAGCTCTGCGACACTCAGACACCCCCGATCCTTCTGTGACCCTGCGGGACCTGAGGCCACGCTGACCCCGCGTGGGCTTCGCCCCGGTTTAGCCTCTGGAGCGATGTCCCTCAGCGGAACAGACTTTTAAAAGTCCTGATTTTGTGCGCGGTTGCTCCGCCGCTTGCCGGGAGCCGGCCCCTCCCCCCGGGGTCTATCTTCCCGTCGCTTTGGATTCACTTCTCCGCCGGTCCTACCTTTCAGAAAGTGGTTGTTTTTCTGTTTCCAGAATTGCTGTTCTTCTTCTCTTCGATCTGCCGATGGATTTTCAGGTGTTTGCAATCTTTAGATAAGCTATCTAGCTGATCTCCAGCTAGCTGAAGCAGTCTCAGCTTGCTACTTCTCCGCCATCTTGACTCCTCCTCAGTGTATTTATTCTAAATTTATCTTTGCTCTATTTCCTCAGGTACTAGTTCTGTTGAGTTTGGTGTTGGGTTTTCTAAAACATTTAGTGATTCTTGCTAATCTTTTTTTCTTTGTATTTGAAAATCCCTATTTTACTCTCTGCTTGACCTACCATACTATATTTCCAGTTAACGTGGAGATGATCATGCATTCTTTTGAAAATGTTTGCTGGTAACTTGTCTTCTGGGTATCAGGAAATTGCTGTCCTTCTTAGTGTCTGGTACACCCTCAGCCTCTCTGACTCTAGTCCCACACTTTCTGCTTTAGCCAGTGGGCACTGTCCCTGCTTTCTGTTGCTTAGCACAAGAGGAACAGTGGTGAAGCCTTAAATGACAAGGAACTCCAAACCTGTCCCTGGTGAATACTTCAGGGGTTTCTCCTGGTATTCTGCCTCAGTTACCCGTGAGTTGGCTTTCCCTAAATGCTTTTACTTTATAAGCAATTCTTGCCTCTATGAATTTTGGGATGTGGTTTCATTCTGGTTTTGCTTCTGAGTTGGACTGTTACTGTCTATGATATTTCCTTAAATTTTCTGTTTCACCATGGAAACTTTTCTTAGTTTGCAAGGATGTTTTGCACATTTAAAAATACATTTTTAGTTATTTCATGGGATTTTAAGGGAAGGCAGGAAATATTTATGTGGTCCATCAGTCATCACTCTCCTTCTTCTCCACCCCCTTCCTGCCCTGCCATTTTTCTGTTTCCTATGCATGGAAGACATAGGCTTTTAAAAGTTTCTTTTTGACTGGTTACATCATCTATTGTAACATAATAAGAAATCTCACTGGAACCAGATGCTGATCAGTGGATAACACAACAAACTTTTTTTGTGATAGGCTGTGTTGGGGAGGGTCCTCTGAGGTAGCAGGAGAAGTGTCTGAGCACAACATTTTCTAGTCTCACTTTCTAGTGCAGGGGTCAGCAAACTTTTCTGTAAAGGACTTGATAGTAAATATTTTAGGATTTATGAGCCACATAATCTCTGTCACAGTTACTCATCTCTACTGTTATAGAATGAAAGCAGCCACAGACAGTATACAAAGAAGTCAGTTTCAAATAAAACTTCCTATAAAACCAGTCCAGTGGACAAATTTGACTTGAACAATAGTTTGCTGACCCTTGCTCCAGTGTAACTTGCCAATTCAGTTTGGGATCTAGAGCATTATTTAGAATATAAACTATTTTTTCAGATCAGAATTTTATGAGAAAGTTGATTCGTCAGGTAAACCCCACATATAGAATTTCAATATCAACATAATATTAGAAATGTCACTTATCTTTCTGTTTATGTTTTGAGTTATTTTCAAAGTCAAACATTACTGGAGAGCTTGAATAAGACTGTGGCCTGGGTCATATCTGAAAATTCTGTACTCTGATGGAGAACTGATAGATGTTAAGGAAGCTCTGTCATGAATACTCAGTTATGAATTTCTGAAATGCTGAAATGGAGAAGGACCAGCATCCTTCATACCCCATAAATAAACTCTGTGCAGAGAGAAGTGTGGGTAGGAGCTGATGGTAGGGTAGAAATGACAGTAATGTGAATCTGCTGATACATAAAAAGACTCTGAGAGCCACAGTGAAAAAGATGAGAGGCCATTTTGAAGGAAGCTACTTTGGCAAGAAAATGGCTTCTCTTCACTGCAGAGTAGTTTGTCTAATAGTCCAGCCCTTCACTTTACATTTATGGAGTGGAAAGCCTTGCCTGAGGTGACATAGATGAATCAAGACTCAGACTGAGGCCTCTGATTTTCCAGCTTGTTGCCTGTTCCATGACAGTTAATGTCAACAGATGCCACAGATATCCTTAAGAGAAAAAAGTAAAAAAAAAAAAAGTCATTGGGGAAGATGAATTACAATCCCCCTTTGGCTGTAGTTTCTTTTCTGTTAGACAGTTGGGGTAGAAATCATGATTCTCAGCTCTGACTATGGATTAGAATCACCTAGACAGCTTTAAAATAATTTCTACACATAGGTTCAATAGGAATCAAGTGAATCTGTCTTTCCAGGAGGGGCCTGGGCTTCAGGATTTTGAAAGTTCCCCATGTAATTCTACTGTGTCGTCAGAGCTGGACAGCATTGGTCTGACATTCATAGCCATTAGTTTGTGGGGACTCTCCTGGATTCAGTTTCTGTATTTCACTTTGTGGTGATGGTTATGGACGGCTGAGCGTGCTTCTTCTTTATGAATTTCAGTTGGTCCTGAGTGGGCTGTTTGGGAGTTGCCAAGACTTTTTATCTTCCAAGATGACATTTCAAGGATCTCAAAGTTGCTTGTAAGTTGTGTAAAAGTTGTTAGACTGTGTCTACACAGTAAGAAATGTGCGATGAGTAAATAGCCAGAGGGCTCAATCAATATAGATCTCCAGCCTGTATGATTAAGGATTTAAAAAAAGGGGCTTTTTTCCTCATCACAGGGAGTTTGTTTTAAATGTAAACCAAATACCATTATAAATAAAGCAAGGTGGGTTTTGTTTTATTTTTTTTAAAGGCAAAATGGAGAAATTCTTTATTTATCTTGTACTGTCTGGGAATGGAGTGCCCCATCTTAATGAATTTTATAAGGAACTGAAATTTGCTACTGCAAATGCCACTTATAAAGATTGTTTTGTATTGGACAGTCCTGAGAGTAATATCCATGTCCAATCTTAAGCATAATGTACTGAATAAAATGAGTTTCTTAATGGTTAATATTGTTAGCATTGACAGTTGGTAGTGAGCATAACTTGATGCATATAAATATTTATTAGGGCAATAAATGGTTCTGGATGTCTTTTTAAAAAAGATTTTTATTTTATTTATTTATATATTTTAGAGAGAGAGAGAATGTGCGGAGGAGCAGAGGAAGAGGAAAATAGAGAATCTTAAGCAGGCTCCACACTTAGTGTGGAGCCTGATGTAGGTCTTCATCTCACGACCCTGAGATTATGACCCGAGCCAAAGTCACGAATCAGATGCTTAACCAACTAAGCCACTCGGGCACCCCTAAAAAAGACTTAAAAAAAAAAAAAGAAATTTATTTATTTATTTATTTGAGAGAGAGCAAATGCATATGGAGAGCACAAGCGGAGGAGTGGCAAAGGGAGAGGGAGAAGCAGGCTCCCCACTGAGCAGAGAGTTCAGTTCCAGGACCCTGGGATCATGGAGCTGAAGGTGGACACTTAATTAACAAACTGAGCCACAAACAGGCATCCCCCTGAAAAAGATTTTTAATTGTAAAAAAACACATTTTAACCATTTTATGTGTATAGTTTAGTAATGTTAAGTATATTCACATTGTTGTGCAACAAATCTCTAGACCTTTTCGTCTTGCAAAGCTGAAACTCTATACCCATTAAACGACTCCTCATTTCTCTCTTCTCCCCCAGCATTTGACAACCACCATTCTACTTTGTTTCTATTAATTCAAACTACTTTAGATACCTCTTATAGGTAGAATCAAGAGAGTAGTTGTCTTTTTTTTTTTTTTAAGATTTTATGTATTTATTTGACAGAAAAATAGCACAAGTAGGCAGAGTGGCAGGCAGAGGGAGAGGGAAAAGCAGGCTCTCCACTGAATAGGGAGCCCAGTGCAGCACTGGATCCCAGGACCCTGGGATCATGACCTGAGCTGAAGGCAGCCGTTTAACCGACTGAGCCACCCAGGTGCCAAAGAGAGTATTTGTCTTTTTGTGATGGCTTATTTCACTTAGCATGGTGTCCTCAGTCTTCTTCCGTGTCATAACCTGGAACAGAGTTTCCTTATTTTGTTCCATTTTTATTGAGAAATAATTGACATACAGTACTGTCTGAGTGTAAGGCATATAGCATGATGGTTTGAATTACATATAATGTGAAATGATTAGTGTAATAGGCTTAACTAACATCCATCATCACATACAGATACAACAAAAAGAAGAAAAAAAATTTGTCATTGTGATGAGAACTCTTAGGATTTATTCCTTCAGCAACTTTCTCGTATATCACACAGCAGGGTTAGCTATAATCATTATGTTGTACATTACGTCCCTAGTACTTATTTGTCTTATATCTGGAAGTTTGTACCTTTTGAACATCTTCCTCCAATTCCCAGACCTCCTCCTCCGGTAACCACAAGTCTGATTCCTCTTTCTATGAGTTTGTTTTTGTTTATTTTGTTTTGTTTTTCAAGATTCCACATGTAAACAAGAACGTACAGTATTTGTCTTTCTCTGTCTTACTTATTTCACTTAGCATAAGGCAATCAAGGTCTGTCCATGTTGTTATAAGTGGTAGGATTTTTTATGACTAAATAATGCTCCATTGTGTGTTTATACACAACTTCTTTGTTCATTCATCCACCAATGGATACATAAGTTGTTTCTATGTCTTGGCTATGAACATGAAGATACAAATAACTTTTTGAATTAGTGCTTTTATTTCATATGGATATATTTTCTGAAGTGGAATTGTTGGCTCATCTAGTATTTGTATTTTTAGTTTTTTTGAGGAACCTCCATATTGTTTTTGATGGTGGTTGTACCAACTTATAAACCTGCCAATAGTGCAGAAGTGTTCCCTCTTCTCCACATTCATGCCAGCATTTACCTCTTGTCTTTTTGATAGTGGCCATCTAATGAGCATGAGATGATATCTTCTATGATCTTAATTTTTATTTCCATAATGACTAGTGATGTTGACTGTTGTTTCATGTACTTGTTGATCTTTCAAAGGCTGAATAATAATTCTATGGTATATATACACCATGTCTTATTTATTCATTTATTTTATGGTCATCTGGGTTTCTTCCACCTCTTGGCTATTGCAAATAATGCTGTTACTGTAAATTCCTAATAATAGTGCATAAGGGTAAGAGTTCCACCACATCCTTACCAGCACTTTTTAGTTTTTGTTTTTGGTTTAGGT
Organism: Mustela lutreola; assembly: GCF_030435805.1. Classification (NCBI taxonomy): domain Eukaryota; kingdom Metazoa; phylum Chordata; class Mammalia; order Carnivora; family Mustelidae; genus Mustela; species Mustela lutreola. The sequence continues at coordinate 157,693,259 of NC_081293.1, read as the reverse complement.
GGTAGCCATCTTAACAGGTGGGATATCTCATTGTGGTTTTGATTTGTGTTTCTCTAATAATTAGTGATGCTGAGCATCTTTTAATATGGTCGTTGGTCGTTTCTAAAACTTTGGACAAATGGGAAGTCCAGAATATATGTGTGTGTGTGTGTGTGTGTGTGTGTGTGTTTAATTAACCCCTTATCAGATATATGATTTGCAAATAATTTCAATTATTCTGGGTCCTGGATATTCTTTGATCAGTTTTTAATACATTGCCTATTATAAGGCTATTAAATGTAACTCATTTCTTCATTCATTCATGAAATAAATATTTACAGTTCCAGCACTATTCATATGGCTAACTATAGTTTGCTCTCTATCCACTTTCGATTTCCTTGTCTCTAACTTGCTATGAGCTTTTATTTTTTATTTTTTTATTCTAAATTTTTATTAATTTTTAATTAGAGTATACTTGAGAATGATGCTATGAGTTTTTAAACCAGAGAAGTTCTTACACTTGTATGCAAAAGTTCATAGGTCTACAAAGTTCTAAATATCTTGCTTGTTATCATCACCTTCATGAAGTTTAGTACCTGAATCTAGTGTGGGGAATTCTCTTGACCCTTCCTCTTTGTGTACTTGCTTGTATATGTTTCTGATTCCTATTAAGTTTGAGATTAATGAGGTGTTGTAGTTTTCTAGAGTTCTTTTCTCTCTTGGAGGAATAGAATTAGAGTGCCATAAGTATAGTTTTTTAGAGCATGTTGTTGAGTTTCCTTTCTGTAGATCTTTTCGTTAAAATCTCTAGGAAAGAGAATTTGAGTTTTTATCAGCAATTGGCAGGAACAGTCCTTCTTTCTACTTGGGTTTTGTTGTTGTTGTTGTTGCTGTGTGGGTAGCATCAGCATTAATGTAGTTTGGGTGTGGTGGAACTTGTTACTCTCTATGTCAGTGTATCAGTGAGATTTATGGGCCATTCCCTAATTCATCAAGGCTATTTGTCAAATATACAGCCGTATGTGATTCAGTCTTTGGTCTTTCAAACCAAAAGATTATATTTATATTTATATTTATATTTATATTTATATTTATGTTTATACAAATATATATAGAACAAGTTTTTTTTTCTTCTTTCTTTTTGTTTTATCTGTGATGATGGATGATGGATTTGTACCTTCATGTTCATAGCCAAGAGATTTGAAAAAAAAACAAAACAAAACTGATCCTTTGTCAGACTACATGTCTCATATTTTTGGTTTGCAGAGTATGGTCACTGTAAATGTATATAATGAGAAATAATGGAAACGTGGACAGAGGTTGCTGCCTCTATCCCATGGAAGATACTCTTTCCTATGTTCCCCCATAGTGAAGTCCCCTCCGCTCTATCAAAATGTGAGAAATGGTGGGGCGTCTGGGTGGCTCAGTTGACTAAGTCTCTGACTTGTGATTTCAGTTCGTGTCTTAATCTCAGGGTCATGAGTTCAAACCCACTCTGGGTGTGCGGCCTACTTAAAAGAAAAAAAAAGTGAGAAGTGGGGATAATAGGCATTTGTTGTCCTCACTTCTCCCCAACCCATGCTCAGTGCAGTGAGCATTGTAGAAGCTACTATTACTGCTAGAAATGTCTTTGTTCCCTATCCATTGCCCCTTGGTGAGGTTATGCCTTGATAAATAGGAGACTGCAGAGGTAACGAAACTTTAGTACAAAGGATCCCAGAACCCTATTCTTGGGACTATCATATCATTTTATTTTGTATTGTTCTTAGCACATGTACCTGAACTTTAATTCATTTTATCCTTCCCTGTGCCTCAACCAGATCTTAAATACCTCGAGCCAAGGAACTAAATAATATTTGTCATTACATCTATCTCCAGGGCCTAGCTCTGTGCCTGACACAGAGTGGTTGCTTGTGAATAAACAAATAAATGAATGACTGTTCCCCCCGGTATCATTGGAACCTTTCTCTGACCTTGGCGTTGCTGGCTTTTCATTTGTACTGAGAGCTGATGAAAAGTTTTCCTTTCAGAAGTATAAACTTCAGTGTGAAAAGCAAAAGTCAGAGGAGAATGAACTTGTGCCCTGAACATCAGTAAGAGGGAACTTCTGTAAGAGCGAGAAGTATGGGCCTGGGGCAAGGGGCAGAGCTGAAATAAATGACTTGATTTGTTAAGGAAACAGGAGAATGCCCAGGGCCCAGGGTTGACAGCCAAACATTTTTTATTTTAAAGTATTGATTTCAATTAAACAAAGGAATTTCATGTTAGTATATGAACCTTTTTATTCCTTTCCATCTACCCAGGATGCCTTCTCTTCACTATTTCAACCACTTGGCATTTTAAACTTTATAGACCCATCATATATAGATAAAACTTTATCCATTGGCTCCTTTTTTTTCCCCCCAAAAGATTTTTGTTTATTTCTCTGAGAAAGAGAGTAGAGAGCGTAAGCAGATGGGTGGGGGGAGAGAAGGGCAGAAGGAGAGGGAGACACAGACTCCTCGCTGAGCAGGGAGCCTGAGTGTGGTTCGATTCCAGGACCCCGAGATCATGACCTGAGCTGAAGGCAGACGCTTAATGACTGAGCCACTGAGGTGCCTCTATCTATTGACTCTTACTGAATTTTGTTGCCTGTCTTAAGAGAAGGTTATGGGATAAAATGAATCCATTCACTTGACATTTCTATCCTCATATGTGTGACCCAGAAATGAGGTTTTTAGATTAAAAATGCAGTATTATCATTGCATTTTAAATACGAAATAGTACATAATCATTGACTTTCGTTTTTTTCTCCCCTCCTGAAATCACATGTTTGTATTATCAGAAAGGGAATTTGGTATTTGAGGACTCTATTTCTTGTAGAGCTAGACCCTCATAGTCATATTGCCAATGGTGATCCTACAGACAATGGAAGATGAGACTGGCTGTCAGTCACCCTGAGAACAGCAAGTGCTACCAGAGACTTTTAGTAAAGGTTCTGGTCACAAACAGGTTCTTAAAAGAATGGTGACTTAAACATTCTTAAACATTCTTAAGAGAATGTTTCTTAAGAGAATCATTCCTCTTCCTCATCAGTACTACAAATCAGATAATTTTTGAGTACTTTTGCTATTAACATTTCGATTGTGAGACAAGAGAGTTTTACCATATAAACCTGACATCAACTCACATAAACAAGTGTAATTTTTTTTCCTGGGTGTGCTATCTGAATTTACTGGAGATTTTTATATCAGAAATTTTCCACTTCAAAGAGGTTGTGTTGTGAATATAAATTGGTTTCAATGAGAAGTATGCTACACAGATAAGGGTGCCACTGGACTAAATGGCAGAATTACATTAATTATTACATTGTTTTCTGAATTATACTTACCAATGAAAATATTGTTAACAAACTAAAACAATAGTCTTAGAGAGCTATACAATTACTATTTCATTTAAGTAGATGCATTTTTTAAAAACTGAGTTATTTTTGAAGCTGGTGTTATTCTCATAGCAGAGATGGGCATCGAATAAAGCATTCTTTTTCATCCTCTGAAAAGTTCTTACGTTTCATGGTGTCAGAACATTGTGCCACCCAGGAGATACGTAGTCTTTTGGTAGAGACCTGGGAGGTAGCACTAAAAACTTTTGAGAAAATTCCATATTTTTTTTTCTGTAATGTGGAAAAGCATAAATGGAACAAAGCATGTTCAAATGTTTCGAAAAAATGAAATTAATTCTTTGGGCACGATTTTTTGAAGTCATCCTAAAACTGTTATATACTTGTTTAACATAATAGGCCTATTGGCTGTGCTTGGCATAAAAATCTGTTATTTAGGTAGAAAATTTGCTTTTATTTATTTATTTATTTTTAAAAAGATTTTGTTTATTTATATTTTAGGAGAGAGTGTGTGTGGGTGGGTGGGAGGGGAGAGGCGGGGGGAGGGGGTAAGAATCTCAAGCAGATTTTTGACGCTGAGCATGGAGCCCAGTGTGGGGCTCAGTCCCAGGACCTTGAGATCATAACCTGAGCTGAAACCAAGAGTTGGGTGCTCAGCTGACTGAGCCCCCAGGCACCCCCAAAGTTTCTTTTAATATGATAATTGGTGTTGAGGCACCTGGGTGGCTCAATGGGTTAAAGCCTCTGCCTCAGCTTAGGTCATGATCTCAGAGTCCTGGGATCGAGACCCGTATTGGGCTCTCTGCTTGGCAGGGAGCCTCCTTTCTCCTCTCTCTCTGCCTACTTGTGATCTCTGTCTGTCAAATAAATGAATAAAATCTTTAAAAAAAATGATAATTGGTGTTGAAAAGCAAAAGACTCCTCTGTTCTGGGAAATGAATTAGAAACTGTTCTTTCAGTTTCTAATTCATCAAGTAAGTAGCATCACTTCCAGAAGTAAGTACTTAGGTATTAATCCCATCCATGTTTTAATTGTTTTAATAAACTGGAAATACTGTATAGATGTACTGGTTTACTACTTTATCAGATTGTCAGTTTTCTGTCATAGCTCTTTCAGAGGCTATGTTCTAAAATGCTCATAGGTTTGCATTCCCTTTTTTTAAGTAAAGATTTTATGTGTGTGTATTTTTTTTAAAAGATTTATTTATTTGAAAGAGAGACAGAGGGAAAGAGCTGGGGAAGAGGGCACAGGGGTAAAGAAACTCCAAGTAGACTCTACGCTGGGTGTAGAGCCCCATGTGGGGCTTGATCTCAAGACCCTGAGATCCCAACCTGAGCTGAAACTGAGAATTGGATGCTTAACCAACTGTGCCACCCAGGCACCCCTCACTTTCAACTTACGTATTTAACTCACGGATAGTCTGCTATACTATAAACTATAAAACTGTAGTTTGCTGAGTTGCTGATTTGTGCTGAGATCTGAGTTAGGGACTCTCATATGTTTCATTTAGCTAATTCTCATGACAATGCCATATGTAGGCTGGAACATTAGCATTTACAAATCTCTGAGTTGGAAAACATTTTGTATCATAGGCCCTTGAATGACTCACTGAAAAAGAAAGAGCATTTGAAGACCCACAGTTGGCAAGTACGCAGATGTCAGGCTGTATATGTGTGTGTAACTGCACACACACAAGCATGCATGTAGGGTAAATATAGCATGTTCTATCCATCCATCACGAATACAAGATATAGTATTCTGTTGATAAGCTGCTATGTGTAGTAACAAGTATACTTGTGTCTCCCATTATAGCTGTTTTGAGAGGACTAGCAGCCTTGCACCTGGGTGGGCAGGAGGAGAGAGGTTTACAATATATTTAAGACATAAGGCACAGAGTGTGCACATATGCACACATGGAGATGCGGGTTGTGGTGCATATGTGTGTGAGTCTGTGTGATTTTGCATGTTTGCCAAATCTCTAATCATTTATTGAATTCTAATTTTACATGAAAACTTAGCCCTAAGGTTTAAAATATATTTGAACATTAGGTAAAATTATGAAAACCTGTGGTTTTTGAAATAATTTTTTTCTCATTTTCAGTGATAGCGATGTCTACTTTAGAAAATGGTGCTTGCAACTTAAACATTTTTTAAATTATGAAATATGAAATATAGATGTATATGGTAAAAAAATGCAAACACTGTGATGAAAATTAAGTTTCCCTTCTACCACAAAGGGGCCCCACTCCCCAGAGATTGTCAGTGGTTCCTGGTGCATTGTACTAAAAGTTTTCCCTGTACTGATGTGCACATACAAATATAAATATAGATATAAATAATTTTTAAAAGTGCAAATTAAAGATACTTTGCATATGATCATACTGCTATTTTTTCCCCTTGAGTTTCCCCCTAGCATCCTGTATAGATTTTCCTCATTCTTTTCGGACAGTATGGAATTTTATTGTACTGATGACCTAATGTCTTAACTAGAACCTCACACATAACAGACGCTGAATAAACTTGTGCTGACTTAATAAGTTAAATAATTGATTTAGTTATTCCTCCCACTGACGAGGAGGGACAGCTGACTGATAACAGACATATTTAGGGGGGAAAAAACCCCCTAATAATGAATCAAACTAATAATTAGGTTCAACTCAGTCTTATAGACCTTTATCTTTTGGAGTCCACTTATTGGTGGGCTCTGTTTAAAGAAATTCTTCAGCTCTGATCCCAGTAGTAATGAATCTCTCTCTCTCTCTCTCTCTCTGACACACACACACACACACTCACACACAGATAGAATTGTCTCTTCTTAGAGAGCTGCTTCAGGCATATGAACACATTTTCAACCAGGTATTTTTTATAAATCCAGCTGAGTGAGCCATACATTTGGAAATTTTCATTGTTGTCTGAATTAAGGACTTTTTTTTTTCCTGCTCTGCAGTAAGAGCTCTTCGGTTAATATAGTTTGATTGGGGTTGATAGGACACCAAGGTTCCATCTTCTTTCTGCATCTCACAAACTGTATGGTTCATACAAAGATCTGTGATATGTCACCTTTCACTCATTTGTCTCCCATCTTGAATATATTTTGCCATTTGGGGTAGTGTGTATCAACTGACTTGGCAAATGTAATCAAATAAATTAGACTTCAAAAAGAGTACTATCGACATATAAAATAGTTATGGGAATCTAAGACTCTTCTATTTCCTGATGGTCCTGGGCTTGAACTTCACTCTTTTGGTTCCTAAAATTATTTTAGTAACAGAACCACATTGTCTCCAAGGCACCTGCCTTTCCCCCTGAGGAGAACGCAGTGTTTTGGACTTTCTAGTTGCTTCCAGCAGCAGAACAGAGCGTGAACCACTGCCCATCTCCTTGAATAGAAAAGGCATTAGAGCAAACAATGTCACAGTGCCCTCCTTCTGAACCCTGCCTATATATAAATGTGGAGTCCCCAAAAGGAAGGAGCAGCTGCTGGATCAGTGCAGGAAATGAAGAGGCTCTTTACATAGACCAGGTGCCTGTGGCTCCCATTGATTTGTTGATCAAAGCTGTCTGAAATGCTGCGAGGCAGCGATTTATCAGTGCCAGTCATGTGCCCGCAGGTGACAAGCCAGTCCCTTCTGTTTCCTAGGTTGGAATCCAAAGGTGGTCACATGGGAAGAATGAGAAATGCTTGTCAGCTCAGAGGAATCTTCTACTAAGCTTTGCTGCAAATTGAAGGGGGTCTCTACTTGTTTGGGGGAAGAACCTAGATACCCTTCTCTACTGAACGTACCCCAAACAGTGCTAGCCAAGGTGATAGGAACCTTCACACTTATGTTTTAAAACTCAGGTTTCTACTGACTTAAAATCAGAGCTACTTAGTAATGGGATCCTGTGTAATAGAAAAAGTTCACCTTAGGAAGTTGGGACGATTGCATTACAGTTGTTACTGAGAGGATTCTTCGTTGAAAGCACTGTACTCGGATGACCTTGCCTCGGCTTTGCCGAGACCAAATCCCACTTCTGATCTGCAAGGTCCTAACTTTTCCACATCTACACTTCTTGGTGTTGTATTCTGTATGCCACAAACATATACAGTTTACATAAAATATTCTCTGTTATTTATAAGCCAAATGTCATTTTAATTTTACATAAGGGTAGCTGGTCTCTTCCTTGTTACTTAGGAGAGAGAGAATTATTAACCATCATTAAATAAACTCTGGCAGCCACTCACCCTGAACCAGTGGTTCTTGACTCTGGCCGCTCCTTAGAATTACTGGGGGGTGGGGGTGCTTGGAAAATGCTAGTGCCTTGGAGCTACTCATCTATCCCCCAACTCGCACCCTCCCATAAATTCCAATTTAACTGGTCTGGCTGGGTATTGGGTACCCATAGTCTTTAAAAGTCCTCCAAATGATGCTAGCATGCAGCCACTGTGTTTGAATGCTGTGCTGCTCAGGTGAGAAGCAGCTCAATCCAAAATCAGAAGGGCAGTTCAGAGCAGTTCCCACCGGAATTATTGATTTTGGGACTCACATTTAATATCTCTGTTGGCTTTCTCTGTTTAGAGAACCTTAATGCATGTTGCTGGGACCTCCCTCCTGTGCCTCAGTGTCAGCTGCTCCCAGGACCCCCCCCCCCCCCCGCCATGTCTCTCTGCCCCAGTCGATTCAGCATATGTCCCTGGTCTATGTTTAGTCATAGCTTCCCAAACATACACTCCCAGTTTGATGCAAATGTGCCCAAGCTGACAGAAACGTCTTTATAGAGAGAGAGACACATGGAAAGAAAGAAAGAAAGAAAGGGCAGAGGCTTCCAATTCTGGGACAACGGACCCACTTTCCCAGTTGTCGTTATACATTGTGTAGTCTTTTACATCCTTTCAAGGACTTTTAGTAATGATTTTTTTATATAAAACTCATTCTTGACTGTATACTTCTATCTTGAAGATTAACATCTTTTTTCTCTTTTGCTTATAAACCACTGAGTGAATGATTTTATTTGCTTCAACTGTTTCTCTAAGCATAGCTGTCAGCCTGTACTATTGTAAAAATGTCCCATAAACAGGATGCTGTTCCTACATTTTGTCCACCCACATCACTTTGTTATATCCTCATTTGCTTCAAATACCCTAACGTAATTTGGTTAACTGTAAGAGAGAGATATGCTAGGGAAGTTTTATGACAGCCTGTGCTTCGATTAAAGCCTTCAGAATACATTTTACCTCTGAAATATGCTGCTTAAAGAAAATAAACATTTATTCGTATTCAGAAAAATAGGCATACAGCAAAGTTAGTAGGATTACAGCCTCCAGACTGGCATTTTTGGAATGTAAATTCAGAATTAAAACTCTATAAAAGCTGTATCGCTATGCAAATGATGGAGAAAAAAGGACTATTAAATTATAAGCAAAATCTGGCTCTAATTTCTCAGAGCATTCTTGCCTGGGGCAATGAGATCTTACATTTTAAGAGCTCCATTCTGTTGGTATTTCCAGAGCATTTCCCTAAGACTATTAAATAGAGTCTACTCAAAATAATCTGAAGTATTTGTAAGAGAGGTCATGGCCATCACACAGGAAGTATTTAAAGAAAAGTTAAATGTAGACTCCCTTTTCATTTTCCCTGCCATGGAATTTCATATGGATATTGAGGTAATATAATAAAGACCTAAAGAAAGAGGTGAACTTCAGAGGCTGACTGGATTCAGACTGTAGTTCTACCAATCCTCAGCTGTGAGACTTCGGCAAACTATTTTTTAGCCTTTCCTAATTCCAATTTTTCACCTCCACCTTGAGTATTAACAATATAGATCTCATATAATTGTGAGGGTTAAATTAGTTAATATAGTTCCAACATTTGGCATAGTGCCTGATAGAAAATAAATGCTCAACAAATAGCTATTATTTAAGTAGTTAAATATTATAATCACTAATAATAAAAGAAGATTATTTTTTTAAAACTTTATTTCATTTTTTAGATTTACTTGTTTATTTTAGAGGGGATGGAGGGGCAGAGGGAAAGAAGATCTTACTTAAGCAGACTTCACGCTGAGTGCAGAGCCTAACTCAGTCTCATGACTGTGAGATCACGACCTGATCTGAAACCAAGAATTGGCTGCTTAACCAATTGTGCCACCCAGGTGCCCCCAGATTTATTCTCTTGATTCCACTGAGGAATGAAGACTAACCTTTCACCAAGTAAAAATAAAACTCAGACGCTGGACCAAGATGGCAACAGAGGAGGGTCCTGAATTCCTTCCTTCCAATGATGCACCAAATAGTGTAGGTACCTGTGGAGCAATTGCCTCTGAAAGAAAGTCCAGAAACTTGGTTGAGTGACTCCTAGACATCAGGCAACTGAAAAAATACTTACGTCAAATTGGATAGATAGTATAAGCTGAAACACACTCTTGTCATAAATCCTACTACCGGCGCAGCATATACAGTAATGGAGAGAAAACATCCAGCTTCCAGCCTCTCCCCAAGGCACGGAGGGTTTGGATCACATATCTAGCACTTCAACTTTTAAGGCTGCTACTGCAGAAGGACAGGCCCCCAATCACACAGCTCTGAAAGCCAACAGGACTTGCACTGATGAGTCCCATAAGACTATAGCAAACAAAGAATCAGTTCTTAGGAGCAAGCACTGGCAGCTGGCTATCCCTCCAGGGCTTAGAACAGAGGGAGCGAATAAAAGTGCCCACCTCCCAGTCTTTCTCTGGAAAGGGTTTGATTGCATACTTTACAAGTGCTCCCTGAGGGTCTGGATTATAATTACCATGGTACTGACTGAGCTCCTTCCTTGAGCCCAAAAGAGGGCACATCCTCTCACTTGGTCCAACCAAAAAAGCAAGTTGCCAGCAACTTTCTGGAAGGAGCTTGTTCACACCTCTGGCTCCCCAACTTTTATGACTACTGCCTGAGGAGTAGGTCTCTCATCACCCAGCTCTGATAACCAACAGGACTTGCATTTATGAGTCCCACTGGACTATAGCAAACAAAGAAGAGCTTTTATTCATTTCTTTCTTTATTTTTTTATTATTTTTTAAATTTCTTTTCAGCATAACAGAATTCATTGTTTATGCACCAAACCCAGTGCTCCATGCAATCCGTGCCCTCCATAATACCCACCACCTGGCTCCCCCAAACTCCCCCTCCCCCACTTCAAAACCCTCAGATTGTTTTTCAGAGTCCATAGTCTCTCATGGTTCATCTCCCCTTCCAGTTTCCCTCAACTCCCTTCTCCTCTCCATCTCCCTATGTCCTCCATGTTATTTGTTATGCTCCACAAATAAGTGAAACCATATGATAATGACTCTCTCCGCTTGACTTATTTCACTCAGCATAATCTCTTCCAGTTCCGTCCATGTTGATACAAAAATTGGGTATAGGTGCACCCCCTGTGGCTATACACCTGGGCTCAGTGCAGAGGGCAAAGGCAAAAACGTCCTTCTTCCAGTTTCCTCCTAGAACAGATTTGACTGCATAGTTTCCCAGCTGCTGCCTGAGGGTCTGGCTTCTGGTCATCCAGCATCTGGGTGCGACTGCAGAGCCTCCCCTTTGGGACACTGGTGAATCTTGGCACACACTCAACTACTGGGAGCTACTAAGAAAACAGATGGTAGCTTCGACAATCACAAAAGTTTGAGAGGCAAAGAGGAGCTCGGGCTGGGCTGATCGACAAAGTTCATTTCCTACAGGAGACCAATCTGTCAAGACTGGGGGGATGACTGTTTTATCGAATGTACAACACAGAGAGTCAAGGAAAAGAAGGAAACAGGAATATGTTCCAAGCAAAAGAACAAGGTGAATCTCCAGAAGCCTTAATGAAATGGAGATAAATGATTTACAGAATAGAGAATTCAAAATAATGGTAACAAACGTACTTGCCAAAGCCAGGGATGGAACATGTGAACAAAGATAGAAATGCGACGGAGAGAGAAAAATCTAAAAAACGAAAATAAATAAAACAAATTTTATTTTAAATAAAACATAAAAAATAGCAAACAAAAATAGATAAATGAAAAGTACCAAACAGAAATAAAAAGGATGAAGAATACAACAACTGAATTGAAAATTGAGTAGAGAGGTTCAACCACAGCCTTGATCAAGGGGAGAGAAGCATGTGGTATTCTTTTCTCAGGTCATCTTTACTCCATGAACTGTACCCTTTTTACTCCACATATGACAATACGGTCTATTAAGGATTATATGGGTTATGCCCTGAGATTATGACTCAGGTATTTGTTTTCTTAAGTGTTACTCCCTATTTTTAGTTTCTTTTTTTCCTTTTTTTTTTTTTTTAAGATTTTTTATTTATTTATTTGACAGAGAGAGATCACAAGTAGGCAGAGACGCAGGCAGAGAGAGAGAGAGGAGGAAGCAGGCTCCCTGCTGAGCAGAGAGCCCGATGCGGGACTCGATCCCAGGACCCTGAGATCATGACCTGAGCCGAAGGCAGCGGCTTAACCCACTGAGCCACCCAGGCGCCCCCTATTTTTAGTTTCTTAATAAGATAGTAAATAAGTAAAAAAAAAAAAAAAAAAAGTCAAATTTGAACTTAGAGATTTATCTGTAAACCCCGCCATAATATATGACTTATTTATATCAGTACTGCTGGTGATCATTAGTTACATGTAATCCAATCCATGGAAACAGAGGAACAAGAAAGAAGAAAAGGAATGCTGTTCACTTTTTAAATGTTAGTCCCACCTTTGAAATCAGCCATCTTGGGTGAAATAGATTTAGATTATAGTGGTATGCTCTAGTACAGAGGAGACATCTGGCCAAATATGGCAGATTAAACACATGGGTATACTTGTGCTCCTTCACAAAACTGTTGCATATGATAGCAAAGCAACGAAGAAGACATAAATGTACAAGAACAGAAGGGGAGAGGAAATACTGGAAAAAAAGGGATGTCAACAAAAATTCGAGAGCTGGAAATTGCATGAACTGATCCTGACAGTCATAGCATGCTGGACACAGCAGAAAAGCCTTCAGAGAGGGAAGGCAGAGAGGGACCAGTTCATACTGGCTACAGAAAGACTATGCAGGAATTGGGGCCACAAAGAAGCCCTGAAGGACTAGTTCACGGTCTTCATATGAGCAGTCAGACCTCCAGGTCCTCTCTGCACATGTGCAAGTTGCATCTCACCCTCTTTGTCCCTCTTCCTCCTCCCTTCTCTTCTCCTCCCCTCATCTCTGTCTTCCTCTTTACTCTGGGTTGAAGAAATCACTGGATTTTCATGGGTCTATAGAGCTGGCCTGGGCATACATGCATCATATATACGTATACAGAAATGAATAATATGTTGCCTCAGAGTTGGCTGTTTGATACAAATTTTGTTCCATGTGGGGTATTCCATTTCCAAAACTCTGAAGCTACAATGGCATGGACGTGTGACACAAACTGTCCCTGTCTTGCTTGACTCTAAGACACTGAGACTACGGGTGAGGTGGGGGGTTCTGATTAATCTTTAATTGATAGCTGTCATTGAAATAGAAAATGAGCATGTTAAAAAATCAGTAGTTACTCATGGATCTGTTTGATACAATAAATCAGTAAATGAATTTAATTAAGGAGGTCCAATCACCTTGACCTCTTAGAAATCTCCTAGGGCTTAATATTGGAAAGGACTTCAATATTAAATATCTTTGAAGGTCTTTGATGTATGGCGTTGTGGGCAGCACTTGATATTTATATTATTTATAGTATTATTATTTCCACATAGTTTAAATCAGGGCAATGATTTAAATCTAAACTATTCAATATATCATTTCTAACAAAGGCTTTTCCGGAACAGGGGTTATAGATATTTTTAACAGGTCCTTTGGCAAGGCTTTGATGTTTAATTATCAAAACATGATTGAAGAGTAATGTATTACTTAAAAGTATAGCTATTTGGAAGAAATGGAGAATTATGAAGAGCAGATCAATAGCTTGCCAGGTCCTGAATGCAGGTTCAATGTAGTAATTTGGGGGAAAAGAACTTTATTGATTTGATTTCTATTTTTTTTTTTAAACGTGTTTGTTAGGGTTTTTCAGGGGGGGATGTTTTGCTCTTTGCTTTTTGTTTTTTTGTTTTTTACATTCAGTTGCTATATGAAAAAGCAACTTACCCAAATGCAATATCAAGACAGTTAATGTCATTAAGTGAAATATTTCTTTAGCAGGCTTATTCAGGAAGCCAGAGAATTAAAACTACTCTACAAAGGCTTGGTTTTGGCAGTGTAATTAATGTAATATTCAGGAACTCATAAGTCTGACTCATTTATACTTGGGTTGACGTTAATTTGCTTTAAAGAGGAATACTCATCTATGATTGTTGCATTGGTAAAAGGTCATAAAATCTTGAAGGTGCCTGAAAACCCTTAAAATGAAATTGATGACTACAAAACTCTTCTTTTCCCTTAAAATAATCCCTGGGATTTTAGAACACATGAGGTAACATATCTTCTATTCATAAAGAGAGAATTATTCCTACCAAAATGAACTCTCTGTTTATCTTGTGATTGTATTTGAGATGGGTCCTACATCAGGATTGAGGCCATTTATTTCTCTACCTGTGGCTTTTCCCGTTCAGGAGAGCTGCCTCACGTTGAGCTGCTGGACCTCCATAGGGCCATTTATGTTTCTGTCCATAACTGGTAGTGGGGTTCTTCCTCAGGTCGGCTATGAAGTATAGACTTTTAGCATGAGGACTGGCAGCAAAATAATAACGTACACCCCTGCAGCATCACATCAATACATTTCCCTTTACCAACCAGGTGTTAGAAGAAACTGGTCTGGTGACTCTAGAAAGATGTATGAATAAATGGAATGGGAACTGATAGTGTCATTGTAGGCCATACAATAGAGCAGTCCCTCAATATTATGCTTCACACTTACCACAATTTAATATAGAGTAATGTTTTTACTGTATACACCCTATCCACCTCCCACCTACCAAATGTAAGCTCCACAAAACAGTGCTTTTTTCCCATTTTATAGTGGTCTCCTTATACCTGAAACAATCTGGCACAAGGCTGCTTAATAAATATATGACGAATGAGCTTAGGGTTTCTTTCTTGTTCTTTCTCCAGCTCCTTTAGGTGTAGGGTTAGGTTGTGTACCTGAGCCCTTTCTTGTTTCTTGAGAAAGGCTTGTACCGCTATATATTTTCCTCTCAGGACTGCCTTTGTTGTGTCCCACAGATTTTGAACCGTTGTATTTTCATTATCATTTGTTTCCATGATTTTTTTCAATTCTTCTTTAATTTCCCGGTTGACCCATTCATTCTTTAGAAGGATACTGTTTAGTCTCCATGTATTTGGGTTCTTTCCAAACTTCCTTTTGTGGTTGAGTTCTAGCTTTAGAGCATTGTGGTCTGAAAATATGCAGGGAATGATCCCAATCTTTTGATACCGGTTGAGTCCTGATTTAGGACCGAGGATGTGATCTATTCTGGAGAATGTTCCATGTGCACTAGAGAAGAATGTGTATTCTGTTGCTTTGGGATGAAATATTCTGAATATATCTGTGATGTCCATCTGGTCCAGTGTGTCGTTTAAGGCCTTTATTTCCTTGCTGATCTTTTGCTTGGATGACCTGTCCATTTCAGTGAGGGGAGTGTTAAAGTCCCCTACTATTATTGTATTATTGTTGATGTGTTTCTTTGATTTTGTTATTAATTGGTTTATATAGTTGGCTGCTCCCACATTGGGGGCATAGATATTTAAAATTGTTAAATCTTCTTGTTGGACAGACCCTTTGAGTATGATATAGTGTCCTTCCTCATCTCTTATTATAGTCTTTGGCTTAAAATCTAATTGATCTGATATAAGGATTGCCACTCCTGCTTTCTTCTGATGTCCATTAGCATGGTAAATTCTTTTCCACCCCCTCACTTTAAATCTGGAGGTGTCTTCGGGCTTAAAATGTGTTTCTTGGAGGCAACATATAGATGGGTTTTGTTTTTTTATCCATTCTGATACCCTGTGTCTTTTGACAGGGGCATTTAGCCCATTCACATTCAGGGTAAGTATTGAGAGATATGAATTTAGTGCCATTGTATTGCCTGTAAGGTGACTGTTACTGCAGGAGAAGAGAAATCATAAAGATCAGAGCAGAAATCAATGAAATAGAAACCAAAAAAACAATAGAACAAATCAACGAAACTAGGAGCTGGTTCTTTGAAAGAATTAATAAAATTGATAAACCCCTGGCCCGACTTATCAAAAAGAAAAGAGAAAGGACCCAAATAAATAAAATCATGAAGGAAAGAGGAGAGATCACAACTAACACCAAAGAAATACAAACTATTATAAGAACATACTATGAGCAACTCTACGGCAATAAATTTGACAATCTGGAAGAAATGGATGCATTCCTAGAAACATATAAACTACCACAACTGAACCAGGAAGAAATAGAAAGCCTGAACAGACCCATAACCAGTAAGGAGATTGAAACAGTCATTAAAAATCTCCAAACAAACAAAAGCCCAGGGCCAGACGGCTTCCCGGGGGAATTCTACCAAACATTTAAAGAAGAACTAATTCCTATTCTCCTGAAACTGTTCCAAAAAATAGAAATGGAAGGAAAACTTCCAAACTCATTTTATGAGGCCAGCATCACCTTGATCCCAAAACCAGACAAGGATCCCACCAAAAAAGAGAGCTATAGACCGATATCCTTGATGAACACAGATGCGAAAATACTCAACAAAATACTAGCCAATAGGATTCAACAGTACATTAAAAAGATTATTCACCACGACCAAGTGGGATTTATTCCAGGGCTGCAAGGTTGGTTCAACATCCGCAAATCAGTCAATGTGATACAACACATCAATAAAAGAAAGAACAAGAACCATATGATACTCTCAATAGATGCTGAAAAAGCATTTGACAAAGTACAACATCCCTTCCTGATCAAAACTCTTCAAAGTGTAGGGATAGAGGGCACATACCTCAATATCATCAAAGCCATCTATGAAAAACCCACCGCAAATATCATTCTCAATGGAGAAAAACTGAAAGCTTTTCCGCTAAGGTCAGGAACACGGCAGGGATGTCCATTATCACCACTGCTATTCAACATCGTACTAGAGGTCCTAGCCTCAGCAATCAGACAACAAAAGGAAATTAAAGGCATCCAAATCGGCAAAGAAGAAGTCAAATTATCACTCTTCGCAGATGATATGATACTATATGTGGAAAACCCAAAAGACTCCACTCCAAAACTGCTAGAACTTATACAGGAATTCAGTAAAGTGTCAGGATATAAAATCAATGCACAGAAATCAGTTGCATTTCTCTACACCAACAGCAAGACAGAAGAAAGAGATATTAAGGAGTCAATCCCATTTACAATTGCATCCAAAACCATAAGATACCTAGGAATAAACCTAACCAAAGAGACACAGAATCTATACTCAGAAAACTATAAAGTACTCATGAAAGGAATTGAGGAAGACACAAAGAAATGGAAAAATGTTCCATGCTCCTGGATTGGAAGAATAAATATTGTGAAAATGTCTATGCTACCTAAAGCAATCTACACATTTAATGCAATTCCTATCAAAGTACCATCCATCTTTTTCAAAGAAATGGAACAAATAATGCTAAAATTTATATGGAACCAGAAAAGACCTCGAATAGCCAAAGGGATATTGAAAAAGAAAGCCAACGTTGGTGGCATCACAATTCCGGACTTCAAGCTCTATTACAAAGCTGTCATCATCAAGACAGCATGGTACTGGCACAAAAACAGACACATAGATCAATGGAACAGAATAGATAGCCCAGAAATAGACCCTCAACTCTATGGTCAACTAATCTTCGACAAAGCAGGAAAGAATGTCCAATGGAAAAAAGACAGCCTTTTCAATAAATGGTGCTGGGAAAATTGGACAGCCACATGCAGAAAAATGAAATTGGACCATTTCCTTACACCACACACAAAAATAGACTCAAAATGGATGAAGGATCTCAATGTACGAAAGGAATCCATCAAAATCCTTGAGGAGAACACGGGCAGCAACCTCTTCGACCTCTGCCGCAGCAACATCTTCCTAGGAACAACGCAAAAGGCAAGGGAAGCAAGGGAAAAAATGAACTACTGGGATTTCATCAAGATCAAAAGCTTTTGCACAGCAAAGGAAACAGTTAACAAAATCAAAAGACAACTGACAGAATGGGAGAAGATATTTGCAAACGACATATCAGATAAAGGACTAGTGTCCAGAATCTATAAAGAACTTAGCAAACTCAACACCCAAAGAACAAATAATCCAATCAAGAAATGGGCAGAAGACATGAACAGACATTTCTGCAAAGAAGACATCCAGATGGCGAACAGACACATGAAAAAGTGCTCCATATCACTCGGCATCAGGGAAATACAAATCAAAACCACAATGAGATATCACCTCACACCAGTCAGAATGGCTAAAATCAACAAATCAGGAAATGACAGATGCTGCCGAGGATGCGGAGAAAGGGGAACCCTCCTACACTGTTGGTGGGAATGCAAGCTGGTGCAGCCACTCTGGAAAACAGCATGGAGGTTCCTCAAAATGTTGAAAATAGAACTGCCCTATGACCCAGCAATTGCACTATTGGGTATTTACCCTAAAGATACAAATGTAGTGATCCAAAGGGGCACATGCACCCGAATGTTTATAGCAGCAATGTCCACAATAGCCAAACTATGGAAAGAACCTAGATGTCCATCAACAGATGAATGGATCAAGAAGATGTGGTATATATACACAATGGAATACTATGCAGCCATCAAAAGAAATGAAATCTTGCCATTTGCAACAACATGGATGGAACTAGAGCGTATCATGCTTAGCGAAATAAGTCAAGCAGAGAAAGACAACTATCATATGATCTCCCTGATATGAGGAAGTGGTGATACAACATGGAGGCTTAAGTGGGTAGAAGAAGAATAAATGAAACAAGATGGGATTGGGAGGGAGACAAACCATAAGTGACTCTTAATCTCACGAAACAAACTGAGGGTTGCCGGGGGGAGGGGGTTTGGGAGAAGGGGGTGGGATTATGGACATTGGGGAGGGTATGTGATTTGGTGAGTGCTGTGAAGTGTGTAAACCTGGTGATTCACAGACCTGTACCCCTGGGGATAAAAATATATGTTTATAAAAAAAAAAATAAAATAAAAAAATTTAAAAAAAAATAAAATAAAATAAAAAATAAATAAATATATGACGAATGAGCATGCCTAAGCTACCCTATGACATGCCCTTCCCCAAGGAGAAGTAAATTATGTAAAACCTAAGGTCTGAGTAAATACATTGGTTCTTATATCAGGAAAACGGTATGGTATGAAGATGATGCATAAAACCAACAGCTGTGCAGGCTTTTGACTTTCTTGCATTTTTGGCTCTCTTAGTGACTCTATGTCTTTAAGTAGGCCATTTGATTTCTATGGTCTTGACTTTCTACAGCTATATGATAGACATAATATTTCTAGATATCTTTGGTAAGTACTCAGTAATTCAATTTTATTGGACAGCCACTTATTGCCTAAGATATGCAAATCACCTTTTATGTCTGAGGGGTTTTAAGAATGAAATAGACACATTCTGAATCTTCAGGGATCATGCAGCTTACTGGAAGAAGTCAACAATAATAGTAATAGTAATACTCATAATAACACTTATAGGGCATGTATTGTTTTCCAGATACTTGTAAATTTCTAAGTTTTATATACTTAAAAACTTATAAAATATTAATGTTTAAAATAGTAATAAAAAATATATAATTTAGTCTTTATAGTTTCTCTGTGGTGGATATAGATGTTATTCTCCTTTTACAGATAAGGAAACCAAAACACAGAGTAGACACTTCAGGCTAGGCAAGCCCAGACAAAAATTCTATGGATTCAATGAAATGTGAAGGATATATGGTTATCATTAATCCCCCAAATAAAGAAGTAGCATCATCTAGGCCAATTTTTTCAATATCAAAACTGAAAGTTAGGCAGACTTTCATGGTGAAGTAACTTGGCAGCAGACAATAGACCCAGTGGGCAGGCAGGGATTTTTAGGAAGATAAAGCAATTTTCAGCCAAGACCTAGGTGAAAGGGCTGTAACTTGGCAGCCAAAACTTGAATATTGGTAGAACTCAAGAGGAAGGCCAAGACTGGGTCTGGGACTCTTGGGGAGCATCTAGGTTGGGCTGATGTAACAGAGATTGGGACATGAAAGGGCATCTCTTATTGGCTAAGGCAGGATCTTAATAAAGGACCCAGGTTCGGAACCCACAGATCAGTCTTCACAACAATTAGATGACTTTTGATTATATTCTTGAGGGACCTTAAATCTCATCTTGGGTGGCAAATGGGTTGGTTTAAGAGGGATAATAATGAATGAGTGAATGAAAGTCGTCTTGGTGCTAAATAGAGCTAAATGAATTGGAGATATTTAGGGGCAGACAGACAGACATATCATTGTTACATAGTAAGGTTTTTTTGTGGTATTGGATATATTCTTCAGCAAAACCCTCTCATAGCTTCAGAGAAGTAGTAACTGTCTCATGATTCAACTGGGGTGTTGTCTTCTCAACTCTTTTCATCTGGACAGCGTTTTTTGTATCGTAGATGCTGACAGGCAACATTTAAAGTGGGAGAAAAACTTTGAGATAAACATAAGTTAACATTTGTTTATGCGGCATGAGCATCTTTTGCCAAAGTTGTTTTTGAAGCAATTCTTTTTTTGTATTTGGTAGTTTAGTATTCAACCTTTGTAATGATTGAAGAAGATAGCTGATAATAGGGGAAAAAGGAATGAATTTGCAGAATTCACATCTCCTTGCCTTGAAAACACATATTTAGTGTGAGTTCACTATAGTTAAAGATGTATTATGTTAGATCTACTCTTTGCTTTCCCTAGATTCCTCTTCTTATCCTGGCCAGTATAAGCATCCCTATTTAATACACAAATAGAAAAGCAAGATATATGTTGACATTTGGGTGTAAATGGATCAAATTGGGCATAGAATTGCTAAATTCTTCCCTGAACTCCTTGTCATCAAGTGTTTCTTTCCTGCCTATGCTTATTTTTACACATATAATCCAAACTCTTATCTTTATCTTGACATAAGGTTTTCCAGTGATAATCTCATCTTCTCTAAACTATATTTTAACTAAGATCTTAGCCTTTGACTTTTTTTTGTAGTTGTTTTGGCAATATTTGTGTAATTAATTCATACTTGGTATAGAACCAACTTTGAATCTGACTTGTAAATCAGATTGAGCTGCTTAAAAATGATCTGAGTGACTTTGAGCCAATCTGATTTATGTTTGTATGAATTTATTTTAGCTGGTATACGCTTTTCTTTTTGTTTTTGCCTTGGACCTAAACCAGACTAACTATATGGAGTGTCAGTGAGAAAGAATGAGGATAATTGCTGGTTTAAAAATATAACTGCTGTGGATTTAACTGACGTACAACCCTGAGATGTAGGCGGAACGTAGCAAGCTGAAGGGTGATTAATGAAGTGGACTGTGCAGGTTTTTTTCGAAAAACGTTGTTCCATGAGCAGGCACGGCAAACCAGCACACAAATGCTGCTCAGTAGCCACAGCCAGACTGGTTTTCGGAGGCTAGGACTGGAGAACTCTGTGTAAGGATGAATACAAGTTTGTCCTTGCTTCCTCAAAAGGCGTGCCAGTGCCATCTCTTAAAATGATTTTAGACTATTCTTGTCTTTGTCCCAGATCACATGTTCCAGACTTGATCTGATCACTTGGGTTGCCTTTATACTTTAAATCACTCCATTCCTTGCCCTGTTCAAATTCTGGTGTCTTACCTGCTATTCTCAAGGTCATCCACAGTCACATCTCTAATTTGACCCCTGCTGCTTAACTTCTGCCTTTGTGACTCCAGACTTTGGGTTTGTCTTCCTGGCCCAAGGTTGATTGTTACCATTAGCCTCTCTCCTCCTATGTGACCCAATTGGCCACAACTTATTATTTATAATGTTTTATTTCCCCAGCTTACTCCATAATAAAATGGAACCAGACACAACTGTTGTAAAGCATTGGCTAGTACCTCGGGGATAGCCTTTCTTGTAAACGGTCTCAAATTTCATTGAAAATTTTTATTGAAATTCCGTGTGACTGGCTGTGTGCCTACCATGTAGAGAGCTAAAGTGAAAGTTGAAAATAGGGCTTCTGAATTATAGACAGTGTGGGACAAAATGCAAACTCAAATGTGTGCATCCTCTGTGATGATGACAATGAACCCTTACCACTACCCCTGTTCAGGGGCAGAAAGCTGAGGTCCATGATGTTTGTGTCCTTGTTGTTATGTGGTAAATCAACAGGGTTGGGAACACATCTCAGTCCCTGAGCTCTGGTGTTTCTTGAGCACCAAAGCTGGTTGAAATATGAAATACTTGGTCTAGCCAACCACTTGGGCTCAAGAAGATAAAAAACAAGCCCAGCTATGTAGGCAAACATTTGAGTACTCATCTGTGAAACACAAGCATTATCAGTGACTATCTGTTAAATATGTTTCTGTGTGCAAGAAAAAGAATATTTTTTTCATATTATTTGTAGCCAGCCAACTCTGTTGTCTTTTAAAAAACAGCCCTGTTGAATGCATCCTGCTGTTTTTCAGGGAACTCCCTGTCTCAAAGGCCAAAGTAATTTTTAAAATTATCTATGTTTTAACATACCGTGATATTAAAATAGTACTTTCTCTCTCAAAGTAAATTTCCTTTTAGAAATACATGTTTATCCAAATGGAAAGAAAATCTCTTTGTAGGCACCTGAATGGCTCAGTTGTTAAGCATCTGTCTTTGGCTCCAATCATGATCCCAGAATCCTGGGATCGAGCCCTGTATCAGGCTCCCGGCTGAGTGGAGAATCTCCTTCTCCCTCTCCCACTTCTCCTGCTTGTGTTCCAGCTCTTGCTGTGTCTCTGTCGAATAAATAATTTAAATCTTAAAAAAAAAAAAAAAAAAAAAAAAACCAAAGAAAAAAATGCAAAAGAAAAAGAAAACTTGTATGTTAAGTCAAAATATTCTGGATATTTATGGTAATAACTGTGTGGCTAAGGGACTATAACTAGATTTGAAATAGAATTCTTCCTTCTCATTCCTTCAGAATTAATAGGTTTTGTTGATTTTTATCCTCCTTCTGACCATAGGGACTTGTAGATGTTTCTGCTGGTCTGTTAACTTTATGTCTACCTCTGTTCAGTAACCCTTTGCTTCCTAGAAACCAATGGATTTAAATTTTGATTAAAAGAAAATATGTTGCGGGGCGCCTGGGTGGCTCAGTGGGTTAAAGCCTCTGCCTTCAGCTCAGGTCATGATCCCAGGGTCCTGGGATCGAGCCCCCCATCAGATTCTCTGCTCAGCGGGGAGCCTGCTTCCCTTCCTCTCTCTCTCTTAAAAAAAAAAAAGAAAAGAAAATATGTTGAATTTAATGCTACCTACCTGAACAGGAACAACAGAGAAGATAAAAGCTCCTGCCACACTTTGGTCATGCTGAGAAGGAGAAAAAGGGAAACCAATTTTGCTTCCTCTGAAGGCATAGATCGCAGGCAGCACACTTCATTTCTTTTTAATTTTTTTAAAGATTTATTTATTTATCTTGAGAACAAGAGAGAGAACACGTACAGGAAGGTTGGGAGAGGCGAGGGAGAGGGAGGGGAGAATCCCAGGCAGACTCCCTACTGAGCATGGAGCCCCATGTGCACCTTGACCTCATGACCCTGAGATCCTGACCTGAGCCAAAAAATCGAGAGTCAGCCCCTTAACCAACTGAGCCACCCAGGCACCCCAATAGGCAGTGCACTGTAAAAGAAGTAAACAAGGAAACTCAGTGGCTAGGTTGAGATGTAAGCATTGGGTTTCCAGATGGATTTCTTAGTTGACTTGAGGGAAGGTTATTTACCTTCTCTTAGCTTCAGTTTTCCCATGTGTAATATGGGCATATTAACAGTACCTGGCTAACGAAGACTGATGTGAAAGGTTTCAGTGTTATGAGCACATCTAGTGCACAAAGAACCCGATTTATCATTTACTGTTGTAGAGGGAACTGAGGGGGAGCGCTCCCTGGCGGACACCTCCTCAGATGTACAGAAGTGGATTTCAGGGGGGGGCTGATATAGGAATGACCTTAGGGAAGTTAACAGCACATGCTCCCTTCTTTGGAGACAGGCAAGCAGGGTGAGGTTTGCTTTTGCAGTTATGGCAACTCGTGTAAAATACCGTAGTTAACTTAGAGGATTCCGGGAGCCAGCTTAGAGGATGTGTGATGACTCGGCTCCTTGAGATTGTCCTGTTCCTGATGGTTATACACCAGGCCTGAAAGGTGACAGGGAGCATCATAGATACCATAGAGGCCTCTCTCAATTTTCAAGGGGTTAAATTTCTGTAAATGTATGTTTGCTAGTTTACTTGTGTGAGAGTGTGTGTGTGTATAAACTAATCGAAAATGATGGCCTAATTCCTACCTCCTCCTCTGAATATACATTGGCTTTATATTTTTGCTGGGTTTAGGCTTGGTATTTTGATGTGAGTATTCTATTTAAAAATTAGACTGACAGGGGCACCTGGGTGGCTCAGTAGGTTAAGGCCTCTACCTTCAGTTTGGGTCATGATCCCAGGGTCCTGGGATCCCAGGCTCTCTGCTCAGTGGGGACCCTGCTTCCTCCTCTCTCTCTCTGCCTGCCTCTCTGCCTACTTGTGATCTGTCTGTCGAATAAATAAATAAAAATCTTTAAAAAAAAAATTAGACTGACAGGGGTGCCTGAGTGGCTCAGTCATTAAGCGTCTGCCTTCAGCTCAGGTCATATCCCAGGGTCCTGGGATCGAACCCTGCATCAGGCTCCCTGCAAGGTGGGAAGCCTGCTTCTCCCTCTCCCACTCCCCTTGCTGGTGTTTCCTCTCTCACTGTGTCTCTCTCTGTCAAATATATAAATTAATTAACTTTAAAAGAAAAAATTAGGCTGACAAATTGGAAACCAGCCTCTCAAGCTAACCTGAAAACCTATCTCAGTTGTTTTTAGAATTGGTTTTCTCATGATCACAAAGTTATCTGTTGTTTGCATAAACCAGGTATTGCACTCTTCTAAGTGTTTTATAACAATTGCATGAGATGGGGGCTCTATTTTCCATCTTGACAGAGGAGGACACTGAAGCAGGGGAAAATCCAGTAGCTCAAACTCATACCATTTTTGAGTGGCAGAGCTGGGATTGAAACCTAGGCCATCAAGCTGTAGAAGCCGTGCACTCACCCATCACATCTGTGGCCTCTCATCTTACAGGCTTTTGAGAACTGATGGGTCTTCTCATCACAACATATTGCAATCAAGTCATGTTATTTATTTGCCTGGATTTTACCATGCTACTAGCTTTTGAAAAGCCTCTGCTTGATTTCCTCATTTGGCCCCACTGGAGCAAGCAGGTGGTTCCCATTATCTGTCCCGGGGGTTGTCAGGTGGAGCTGGTACAGGGCAGCAGCAAAGGAGCAGGAAACGCTCCACTTGTGAAAGGCAGGTTGGGGGTTTGGGATAAAGGCTTTCTGCACCTCCAGAGGTGCTTCTAAACTCCAGTTCACCTAAACTGAAGGAGAAAACTTCAGTGAACAGAAATAGGACATGGCAAAAGGTTGGAAAGAATACTGCCTGAAGGACTGTGCAGAATTAAAATGGGGGAAGGCAGTAAGAGCAGGGTAAAAATAAAAGAAGAAATCAGGAGGAAGGACCATCTTATGGGAGAAAAGTTAAGCTAAGCAGTGGTCTTGATTTTTGGAGAAGACCCAACTTTTTTCTGGCTGTAGTGGAATTACCCTACATATGTCTTCATTTTTAGAGAATATATATTGCACAATGATTAAACATACCCCAAAGAAAATGATTCTCAGTCAGGAGTGATTTTGCCTACCAGGGGACATTGACAATGCCTGGAGACATTTTGGGTTGTCACAACTGGGGCCTGGGTGCTACTGTCACTGAGTAGGTAGTGGCCAGGGATACTACTGAATATCCAACAGTGCACAAGGCAGCCCTTCACAACGAGGAACTAGACCAACATGTAAATAAGAGTGCCAAATTTGAGGAACTCTACTCTAGAGCTAGATTGCCAGGGTTCAAGTTTTGACGCTGTCCCTTACTCTTTCTTTGTTCTTGGGAAAGGTACTTAGCCTCTGTGCATCAGTTTTCTTCATCTGTAAAATGACCTGAAGACCCACCCAGTTTCATTTAAAATAAGCTGTGAAATGTAAGATAAGCTTTCCATTTTATGGAAGATAAATCAGTGCCAAATAAGTCATTCTATAGATTGTACAATATATTTCTGTTTCAGATATATTAAAATGTGGAAATAAGTGTGTCTTAGAATTGATGATACATGGTATGATCTGTTAGTAGGATTTTAGAAAGATTAAGTAGGTTTGTGTTCTTAGGTGGTTCTTAGCTCATACATGGTAGGTACTATATGAGCTTTAAGAGTAATGGGGAATAAAGAAGGAAGGTTTCCTTTTCCTTCCCTCTCTTTCCCTCTTTGGTGGTAATGAACCTAAAAGTGCCAGTACCCTGGGGGCTTTATCTCTAACATAGCATACATTCTGGATGCTGGTTATCAGCTCCAAGTGGAACAGAATGAGGGAGCCAAGTATGAAGCCCAAGAGAGTCCAGGCAGTTGATGGTCAAGGGTATGATAGAAAAGGTGGCCAGACTCATTCCTCAAATAAGAGGGCATGAGGCCTTATTTAGAAAGTTCCAAGGGTGTGTTTTGATAGTAGACGATGTCCAGGGATCTGTGTGTTCTCTGACAATGATTTGATCAAATCACTGATCACCAGTGTGTAGAAATAGCCATAATGGCCAAAACCCATCTACTTACTTAGTTATAATTAGACACTGACATCCTGGGTAACCAACTAAGAGGACTTAGGCCACATTATTATTATTATTATTATTATTATTATTTTAGTTTTTATCTTTGACAGGCTCATTTTCCTCTTAGTGGTGATAACGATGTTTTCATATTTCAGTGGTTAGGTCAGAATTCAGTGGATTTCTGAGTGAGAGAGTTATACAGTTCATATGTGTGAAGTGCTGTCTTAAAAATGAGAAATTCATGTGGAACTTCTAAAGAATAAAAGGCTCTCAAGCAATTATTTATCAGGATCTGTAGTTTCCATGCTAGAGTCTCACATCATTTGTACCCCAACCATTGCAAGTGAAGAATCTAAGAGATAGAGCACAAGAGAACTGTCAGCTGAATCAACTCATTCGTTCACTTGCTCATTCACTTAGAAGACATTTTATTGTGCACCTACTATGTTATAGTCACTGGAGTTATAGGGATGAGTAGCAGTTTAGAGTGTTTATTAAAAATTCACATATCTGTGTTTTGTTCTTCTTTAAAATTTATTTTTCATTAAAATGGTGGTAGGAACCCCTAGCTGTTGTTAAGTTTTATGTTGCTTCCAATATAAAGTCACTAAACCCCTTAGCAACAGCTGTGTGTTTCTTGAATAGAGGCTGATAAACCGACTAGAATCACTACAACTCTTTGCCATGTAAGAACTCAAGAGTCATTCTGTCAGTCAGGGTTCAACTGGAGAAGTGCATGCCATAGGAGATATGTATTAGATCGTGATTGTTAGGGACAGTCTTACTCAATTCTGGGGGCTTCCAGATGAGATCCAGATATGCAGGCCATCAGGCAGGGCAGCCTGGAACTCTTTGACATGGTTGAAGCTGCTATTCAGCAGCAAAGTTTCTTCTGGGAAGACTCAGTTCTGCTTCTAAGGCCCACTTGTCTAGTATAATCTCCTTTGTTTAAAGTCTACTGATTATGGACTTGTATCATACCTACCTTCACAGCAACTCCTAGATCAGTGTTTGGTGGAATAATTGAGAACCAGCCTAGCCAAGCTGACACCTCAGAAAGACCATCACAGGGCACCTGCGTTGTTCAGTGGTTAAGCCACTGCTTTTGGCTCAGGTCATGATCCCAGAGTCCCGGGATCGTGTCCCATATCAGGCTTTTCCTGCTCTGCAGGGAGCCTGCTTCTCCCTCTCCCTCTGCCTGCCACTCCCCCTGCTTGTGCTCTCTCTATGTCAAATAAATAAATAAAATCATTAAAAAAAAAAAAAAAGACCACCACAGAAATGTTTGAAAAAAAATTGTTTTAAACTGTGTATTTTAATGGATAAATAATGGCCAGATTATCTCAGTCTACTATTAATTTTCTAATAGTACTTTGACATTGTTACATTATTTGGACTGAATTTATAAAACATCACAATTAGTTGATAAAAATCAATGAAAGGAAAAAACAGAGGCATTTTTGCATCAATTTTTTTGATGCAAACTGTCAAATTTGATGCATTTTGCATCAGTTTAGTCAATTTGTAAACTAAGATGTAAAAGGTGTGTCATTAGTTGCGTTAGCATTTCGAGGACAATCTGTGGCTTCTAATATTTCTTTTCATCATTTAGCTCATTCATTGGATGCCAGTCTCCATAGTATTGGGCATGGTCTTGGGATCTAATTTTAACTTGGTAAACATACAACTCAATATTTTAAAATATTCTATCTCTAAGGAATATGGTCACAGTATTTGTGTTTTAGTATGTCTTATTCATCTGTTCAGTCATTTGATAAATCATCCAATCTATGTTATTTATTGAATTACATAATGGTTAAAAACACTGGCTCTTGAGTCACATGCCATCACTTTCTAGGTGTGTGACCTTGGAAAAGTTACGTACACTGAGCCATTTTTTTCCTTGTGAAATAGTAATAATAATATAACTACTTTGTAGATTTGTTTGGAGAACTAACGGAGGTTATCCTGCAAAGTCAGAGTGTTTTCTTCTTGAAGTCATGGACCTGATTTTCAATCACTGTTCATCTTGGCACAGCACAGGGACTGACTGACAGAGGCATACAAACTGATCATAATAACACACCATGATGTGTCTGTTAATGGTGGCTGTCCTGAGCGTGGCAGAAGTCCCTCGAGTGAGAATACCTGCATATTCTTACTGTGGTGAGGTGTTTCGTCATCCAGTCCTCACATGGTGAACCTTAGCCCCACTATCAAAACTTGGCATCGAGATTAACGACACGATAAAAGAGGAACTGTTCCACCAAGAAGCTGAAATTAAAGAAAGAAAATTATATTGAAACTTTTCATGGAAAGTCAGGTCCATGACCTCCAGAAGTAAATTTAAAGATCCTAAAGAAATTTCTAGGTTACAGAGCAATATTACTAAATGATTGAATATTACCTTCTCAGAGATTGACCTACTGAGGGTTGTCACATGAAATCCAGTTTATCTGTATCCTGTAATTAAATCATTGTATGGTTATGGGCCCATTTTAACTTTGTCTTTAAATTAGATGTAAATTAAATTTTACATCTTCCCCTTTTACCTGCCCCCCCCTTTTTTCTGTACACTCATCTATTTCTCTCATAAGGTTTTATTTTGCTCTAGTTCTTTGGCTGCATATAAATACTTCCTGACTTGTAGGAGTAATTTTTACCTGTTCCCAGGTGATTGCTGGCATTGAAAGTAAATGACTCTGTCAAGTATATTTCCAAAGAACTTCTGCCCAGAGAACTTAACTCACTTTATGAATACCTTCATATAAGAGATATATTTTCCATCTTTGTATAATAAATCTGCTTATATCTTTGGGATATTTTTTCATATAATACAGATTTTATTGTTTTTTATTAGATTACTTTTCACCCTAAAATAAATTGCCTACCAATGAGTTGCAATACATTAACTTTCAATGAAAAATGAAATGAAAGGGAGGAATATAAAATTATAAATAGGGGTATGAATGGCATTATCCTAACAACAGGAGACTTCTCATAGTCTAGTTTGTGGGGCATGTGATTACATTTCCCGTCATTGTTCACAGGCAGACCACCTCACAGTACTTCATATAATCCTTTTGTTAGGCTTGTGTTCCATAAAATGGGACTCAAACACCTGCTTCCCATAAAGTTTTACAGGTTCTAATTTATTAAATACCATTTATGCTTGCTGATTTTTCTTGGTGATAGTCTCCGTATAGAATGAGTTATGAGTCACAGCCGACCTTATCTATGGAGGCCTATGTGTGTTGGGAAGGAAGGAATGGTGCCCAGGAATGCAGATGAGGCCGGATTACTGTATAATATGATTGGATGCCATTTTTCTTGCCCTTAGCTTCAAGGATATTTATCTTGCTCAGAACTTTCCACCCTCTGAGGTTAGTTCTGACTCTAAACACACACACACACACACACACACACACGTGCAAATTCTCATGATGTATTAGGAGGTTGTTGGCTCATTCTCAAAACCTATTCTTGCTCATCAGTTTAACTCTTTTTAAAATATCATCTTGCATCATAGTTATTTATATACCTAGCAGAGTGTCTGGCACAAAGTACACACATATGTGCATGCATACACGTAGCAGCCGCTGGGCATTTAGAAACACTCTGCTAACCACTCTACATGCATTATTTTATATAATTATCACCAAAACTGTGAAGCAAATACTCTTATCATCCCTCTCTTATCAAAGAAGAAATGAAAATACTGGGAGTTTGAAAAACTTGTATGAAGTCATTTGACTAATAAACAAAAAAGCTCTATCTTGGAACAGAAGGCTTTATATCCCATTAGCCACATGCTAGACTGCTGGGCAAACCCTTGTCTTGTTCACTTACTGTTGTATGACCGAATGACTATGCCCCTCAGTGAACTGGAAACTTCTTGCACCTTTTCTCTCAGTAGCCCATACCGCACCTGCCATAGCTTGACAGCAACAAATGCTGTTATCTCAACAATACACTTGACCAAGGGCATGGGGATTTTGGATTGACACCTCTTCCGATATCAAGCCCAAACCAAGAAAAGTGTTTGTCACTGCACAGTTTATTTATTTAAAGCAAAGGCAAAGATGGATTCACAGAATGACTTGTTATCCTTGTAGTAGTTTATACTGTAATATACAAAGTTAACACACTCTTGGGATTGAAGAGAAATTGACACTTGGGAGATAAAAACTAACTAGAATCTCATGATTCTTACACTGTTAAAAGAATGTGAAAAAATTGAAAGATTTGTGTAAGAATGAGATGACTGAAGGTGTTACATGTGGTGTCTGTGAGGAAATAATGTGGGAATACTTAACATAAAGAGAAGTTATGGTTAGATAATGACTTCAAATATATGAAGATTTTTGGAGAAATGTGATAGTGATCAATCAGTTTACACTTAAGAGAATATGTACTTAAAGTAAAATGTTTGGCTTGCCAATTATTATTCATTTAACATATTTACTTAATGCCCACTATGATCCTAGCACTACAAAGGAAATTTCAACCATAAGGGATTTAAAAGAAAAAAAATTTGCACACATTAAGTTATATAGTTCCCACTCTCCATTTAAAATGACAAATTATTTCCCTGGTTCTAAAATGTAGAAGGAATTGGGATGCCTGGGTGGCTCAGTCAGTCAAGCACTTGACTCTTGAGTTCACGTCTTGATCTCAGGGTTGTGAGTTCAAGCCTTCCATTCGGCTTAAAAAACAAAATTTAAAATGTAGAAGGAATTTATTTCACAGATAATTTTTCAACAAAAGATGCAATTTTTTCAAATAAACATTTCCATCTCTAAGAATTTTCTAAAAATAGGTGGCATAGCATTTTATCTTAATTTGATATTTTTTTCAAGAAGTCATGATAGCAAAGTCCAGGACTACTGATATTTAATTATAAAATATAGTGATAACACTTAGCTAGTCTATAAGAATAGAGTTGTTCGTTCTTATTTGTACATCTGAAACCACATAGAATACTGTCAATTTGTGACCTATTTGCTCTTGTTTCCTTGGTCTAGAATAATGTATATAGCACATCAGCAATCTTCAAATGTTTATTAAGTCAAATTAATTAAATTACGTGCAAACAATCATTGGAGATCTTGCACTGAATTTGCGCTGTTAGGCTGTGAGCAACATGAGGTCCATGTCATAGATTCCTCTGTTGGTCTCCACAGTGTCTAACAGAATATCTAGTCTAGAGTAAGTATGTTCATTTATCATTCACTATATGAAAGAATGCAATAAAAGAAGTCTTAGCATAGATTTTACCAAGTTTTTCAACTGAATAATAATTCAGATAACACATTTGACTGCTGGTTAAAATGCTCCTAGTTTGTGATGATTAAAAAAAAAAAAGCATCTCATCAACAAATATGGTCAGTTGGCAAAGCTTCCAAAGGATTTCCATAAGTCCTTTAAAGTGTATTAATTCCAGTGATGAACCATAGAGGTTAGGATGCATAATTTATTGTTAAATTATTAGTTTTACTCACTTTAGTTGACATGGCAGGTCTTTATTGAGTTGGTTCTTTCTCAAAAGAATAGTGGAAGTTCAGTGATTGTTGGAAAAAATTCTTATTCTTATCCATTTCTGTAGTGAGTTGAAGCACTACTTAGCAGTAATCAGTAGGAGAAAAATTATACATAGAACCTGCTTCCTTCATATTTGTGTGTCCAGACACACTAGATTTAGATATTTTTAAGAAGTGAGCAGAGATGTGATATCTTCTTTTAGGAGAATCTGAAGAATCTAAAAAATTAACAGTCGTTGTAGGACCCTAAATTTAAGGCTTTTACATTTAAGAGAAATTTCTTTAATTCTATACAAACTTTTTTCACTTTCAGTGATTTTGCTTGCAAATTTTATATGGTCTCCAAATCCAAATTTTGCTGTTACCCCTAATGAGAAATGCTAAAAGTTTCCTTAGGATTATTAGTTCATTAAAGTTTGAAGTTGTTTCTCTTTGCTTTTTCATTATGTTCTGTGCTTCTCTTTAATGCTTATCAAATCAAGAATGGGAGGGATGGGGTGGCTGGGTGGTAGACACTGGGGAGGGTATGTGCTATGGTGGGCAAGAGTGAGTTGTGTAAGAATGATGAATTACAGACCTATATCTCGAAACAAATAATACATTATATGTTCATAATAAAAAAAGGAAATGAAATGGTTTATTTACTATTGCCTGGTCCTGCATCTTGAGAGGCTGAATTCTACTTCCATCCTGGGTTGGTGTGGAGCTCTAATGACAAGCATTCCCCAAAAGACTATACATAGAGTCCGCTATGTTCCTGTACTCTGAGAAGGTTGCCATGAAATTCAGAACATTCTCACTGTCTGAGTTTTCTTTTGAGTGTAAGTTCATTGCTCTACTTACATGTTTAAGTATAAATGGGGAAACCAAGATTGAGAGTCAGAATAGATTTAAGGGGGGGAAATAACCACTTACTCTCTTCTCTTAATCTTATTTTTCTAAATTATAGAGATAACCAAAGAAGAACTGATTATTACATAAGCAATAATGCTGGCCCTTTGATTAAAGCTGTACATGTAATTTCCTAGCTGTCCAATGGGCAACTGTAAAATCGTGATTACATTGTAATAATAAATGAGTTTGACCAATTGTTTTCCTGTTTGACTCAGGCTGCTATTTTTGAGAAACCTCGCCTAAGGAAATAGTCTTCCCATGAAGTGCTCTCATTTGGAAAGCTTTGGCAAAAGAATGGACTATCCTGAAACTTAAATTCTTAACTAGTATAACATAATGCATAGATTGACTAAAGTATCTAGGACTCAAAGATTGACAAGTTCTACAGTGAATATAAATGCAAGAACTGAGCTAAGAATCTGACTTTGTGGTATTTGATTGCAATTTATAATTGACTGGAGAACAGATGTATAAAAAGTTCATTCATTAGAATTCCTTACTGAAGTGAATTAATTTATTAGTGGTGTACATAAGATTAAAAATTTTTCCATGTATTTCCTGGCATATTTGTAAAAATAGGATCCTCGTGGTACCTATAGAAAGGAAAATACAATTTGTTAGAAGTTTTAGTCATCCCATATATCTTCACATATTTTCTGTGCTCTATAGAAATACTTATTTTAGTATTTTAAAAGTTTCTTTGTAGAATCCCATATGCCAATATTTGCAGAAGCTTTATTTTCATATCAAAAAGGTATTTTTTTCTTAAAAAATTTAAATATTGGGCACCTGGGTGGCTCAGTGGGTTAAGCCTCTGCCTTTGACTCAGGTAATGATCTCAGGGTCCTGGGATCGAGCCCTGCATTGCATCAGACTCTGCTCAGCAGAGAGCCTTCTTCCCCCTCCTCTCTCTGCCTGCTGCTCTGCCTACTTGTGATCTCTCTCTCTGTCAAATAAATAAATAAAATCTTTAAAAAATTTAAATATTTCCTTTAGATATGGAATTATTTCATAAAAAGCACAGTTCCTTATTAGTACATTAACTCCTTGCTATTGGTTACTTCCTTAAGGTTAGTGGTATAGCTTTGGCCGTATTTACCCATTAGTCCATAAAGTTATTTGTTCAAATGAAATATGAAACATCCCAATATGTAACAGAAATTACAATATAACACTTTGATTTTAGAATTGAGACGTACTTTTTTGTTTTTTCAGCATGTCATTTGGGAAGGCTAAGAAAGATCTATTATGTGGATTCTATAAGTTATCTGGTAACCATGTATACTTACCCATTTTACTTTATGTGTGTGTGTATATGTATATATGTTATATATATAACATATAATTATATATAATATATATGACATATAACACACACACACACACATGATTATATTATATTAGTCACCCTTCAGTACATCATTAGTTGGATTTGTCTGCTACCTTGATGTGGTGATAGTATCACAGGTGTTTGCATCTGCCCAAACTCATCAGACTGTTCACATTAAATATGTCTACATCTTTGCAAATCAGTTATATATCAATAAAAAGCTTTAAAAATAAAACAAACAAGAAAATCAATTAAGTAGAAAGTATGTATGGTCTGTTAGTGTCTTTTTGTTCTTTAGCTTATTTTATATTGGCATTTATTTATTTATATTTTATTTATTTTTTTAGCTCTTCTATTTTTTTAATTTAATTTATTTTTTCAGTGTTCCAAGATTCATTGTTTATGCACCATACTCAGTGCTTCATGCAATCCATGCCCTCCTTAACACCCACCACCAGGCTCACCCATCCCCCCACCCTTCTCCCCTCTAAAACTCTCAGTTTGTTTCTCAGAGTCCACAGTCTCTCATGGTTCACCTCCCCCTCCGAATTCCTCCCCTTCACTTTTTCTTTACTTCTCCTAATGTTCTCCATGTTATTCTTATGTTCCTCAAGTAAGTGAAACCATATGATAATTGACTTTCTCTGCTTGACTTATTTCACTCAGCATAATCTCCTCCAGTCATGTCCATGTTGATACAAAAGTTGAATTCATCCTTTCTGTTGGAGACATAATATTCCATTGTATATATGGACCACATCTTCTTTATCTATTCATCAGTTGAAGAGCATCTTGGCTCTTTCCACAGTTTGGAGACTGTGGCCATTGCTGCTATGAACATTGGGGTACATATGGCCCTTCTTTTCACTACATCTGTATCTTTGGGGTAAATACCCAGTAGTGCAATTGCAGGGTCATAGGGTAGCTCTAGTTTTAATTTTTTGAGGAATCTCCACACTGTTTTCCCAAGTGTCTGCCCCAACTTGCATTCCCACCAACAGTGTAAAAGGGCTCCCCTTTCTCCACATCCTCTTCAACATTTGTTGTTTCCTGTTTTGTTAATTTTTGTCATTCTAACTGGTATCTCAATGTGGTTTTGCTTTGTATTTCCCTTATAGCTAATGATGATGCTCATTTTTTCATGTGTTGCATTTTTTTTAAATTGAAGGGACAGATTGCCAGTGGCATTGCTTTTCTCCAGTAAGATCTATAAGTGCAGATAATTAAACTTTTGTTTTCTTTGGAGCAAGGTTTCTTGGCATTACTCACATTTCAAGTCAAGTAATCCTCTGTTGTGGTGGGCTGTCCTGTGTATTACACGGTTAGCGGGATCCCTGGCCACTAGTACACTAGATGCTGGCAACACTCTTATTACAAACAGAATGTCGCCAGACATTGCTAACTTTCCTGTGGGCAACAAAATCCCCCTCCTTAAGAATCACTGCTGAGGCCGAGGCAGTAATGTGCACATTCAAGAGTCAAGTTTAAGTCTAATGGAAGCCTTTGGGCAAAATGAAATAGGTAATAGATTAACCTGCTTCCTGTCACTTGTGGGGGGAAATACAGGAATGCTCATTTCTAAGGGTTTACACATTTTTTCATCACTCTTTCCTCTCCTGCATCTTTCCTTGTTCCCCTCCTTTCTTTCCTCACTTTCTTCTTTCGGCCTCTTTTTTTTCTCTCTGTCCCAACATCTTTCTCATACAGATATAAAATCTGTAATTTTTTTTAAATATTTCTGTTAATAACTGGGCATTTAGGGATCTTCTGAGACTTGCAATGTTGGTTGCCACTTCTTGATGCTTTATTATCTACAGTCAGGATTGACTGGTGTAAATGGAACATCTGTGATCTTGGTAAAGACTGGAGCCATGAACAATGCTATGCTAAGGGCAATCTGGCAAGAGGCTAGACTGCATGAATGATGGAAAGCTTCTGAGTTGCTACGCAGAGAAGCAGAGTGGATTAAACATGACTTCTTTACTATTCTATATTAGAAACATAAATAACTTCCTTCAGTTAAAATCTAATTGGAACAGAGGGGAGCCATTCCAGTTAAAGATGATAATCTTATATCAAGCCCTTTATTACCCCCCTTTCTAAAATTTCCATTGAAAATCCAAGGAATAAAAAAATGAGATGAAATATATATCTATGCAAATGTATTTCCATTGCCTTTCAAACAGTCTTACCAGGTATTTGGGAAGGTCTGGAGAAGTGGGCATGCTCTTGTTCTGCTGGTGGAAAAGAGAAGATTGCTATATATTTTTTAGTGGCGGCTTTAGCAATATAAGCATCAAAGAGTTGAAAAATATTCTTTTCCTTTAATACTGATACTGGACTTCTAAATTTTATCCTCACAAAAAGTGCACAAAAATACAGACATAAAAATTTTATTTAAATATATCTCATAATAGCAAAAATTAGAAACAACCTGAATGCCCTCCATTAATAGAGTGATTATATAAATTATGGTATATATTTAGTGACAAACTTTGTTATTGTTAAAATTGTGTTGGAGAAAAACATTTATAGTATGGGGAGAAATTTATAGCCTATTAGGTAACAAACATTCTTCCAAATAATTTGTGTAACACAGTCCAAAAAAATCACGACTTAGAAAAATCTATTTATGGGTATATGATAAAATATTAAAAATTATTATCTCTAGGTAGAACAATTTGATGTGACTTTTATTTTCTCTTATTTTGTAATAGGCATTTTATAGATTTTCTGTAATGACCAGGTATTCTTTTTGAAATAAAACAAAGTTTGTAAAATTTAAGAAAGCCTAATGGGGTACTATACAGGGAATGCCAATGACAAGTGTGCTTATCATTTATGAAATACTATTTCATTTGGAATCATCTCTGATATTTTTTTAAAGAACATAAGGTAGGGAGAACTATTTTTATCTCACATTTGTACATGTGTTACAGTAAACACAAAAGAAAACAAAACCAACCCTAAGTTGCTTAGAAGAAAATTTTAAATAAAACCCAAGAAAAATTTCTCAGTTTGTGTTAGAAAATGTTTTGTGGTGGGTAAACAACTTATTATTGGTTGTCTGACTAGTAGAAAAGAAAGGAGTAAAATATTAATGCATATCAGGTTATTCATAGCTTTGACCAGAAATTCTTCTAACCAAAAGCATGTGAATGAGGGAGAATAACTAGGATATGGTGGTTCTGTGTTTAATTCAGGAACAATATTCCAAATGTGAGAACCGGCAGTCATAATGATATGCGCATTTGTCCTTATAAATTATGTTAGCCAGTCATCCGGGAGTGTCCAAAGAGAGAAAGAAAAAATACTAGAGACAAGTCATAAGAGACAAAGGGGGAGAATTTTTTGACTTATTCTTCTATCATTGCAGAAGTAAAAATGAATTATATCAGAATATCTGAGACCACCTTTCCTATTTAACTTATGAAATCTTTGGTTAATCAAGTGATAATGTCACAATACTAGAAAAGAGTGGATGAAATGTTCTTAAAATAGAAAGCTGGTTCAGGGAGAGTCGCATGTTGTGGTTACTGCTTTGCTGCCATAAATGCATAGTCTTATATCTTTTTTGCTCCTTATCTTTTTCTCTTGCTATATGATAAAAAAATTTAAGTGCGTGAAGAGAAGGGAAACTCTCTTGTGGTATAATTGTCATTTCACCCCAAGTTTGCCAGATCCCTTGGGAGAGCAGTGCTCCCCAAATCCCATATGATAGAACCTTCAAGCCCTGAAGGGTTTCAAAGAAAAACATAAATCGTTTTGTCAGATCTCGGGGGGAAATACCTTACACAGTAGTCTTACCTCAGAGAGTCCGAGTGAGTGTCGCATCCATGGTAAAAGATCTAAGAAGACAAACACCGAAGTTTGCCTAACTGTCTTTAACCTGGATTTTCGCAACATTTCCATCCAGAAGTCTCTTTGTGACAATGCCTGGTAACATCCTGTGGGCCAAGTGTTCTGTGGAACACCACTTAGAAATGCCAGTCAAGATGACTTGAACCACACAAGGCCATTTAAGTAATTAGAGTATTTGTCTGAAAGTGTCACCACCACCCTACAAGGTCAGAATTATCAGCATGATTTTGTTCATTTCATATTTTGGTCTAAAATCTGCCCTGGGTTTCTGTATTTTTAAAAGCACTCAGGAAATTCAAATTCAGTGTTGGCTTTGGGAATCTTTGCACTAACAAATTTTAGAATAATGCCAATACAACGATCAACTTCACTATTCCTGTAATAGTAGTACTATTGCTATTACTTCTTCAAAACACTTTCTTTCCTGCTTATCTCGTTGCTACTGCCTGTTGACTTGCTGCCATGGTGGCAAATAGATCACAAAAATGTGAAGGACAGTATGTTCTGGACAGTATGTTCAATGAAGGTGAGTTAGTGGCTCTCATTCTTAGACAAAGTAAGAACGAATCCTTACCACATGGACCACAAGGGCCAGTAAGAAGTCTCCAAGAATAAGGAACCATTCTGGTAATAAAATCAAGTAGTTGGGTGATCCATCTTCTCTGGCCTTCCCCACTTGTGTCCATTCTC
This sequence comes from Mustela lutreola, assembly GCF_030435805.1. Classification (NCBI taxonomy): domain Eukaryota; kingdom Metazoa; phylum Chordata; class Mammalia; order Carnivora; family Mustelidae; genus Mustela; species Mustela lutreola. The sequence continues at coordinate 157,654,725 of NC_081293.1, read as the reverse complement.
TGTGTAGGTCCTGCTCCCCCTTCCCACTGTGGTCTGGGCGCAGACATCTCCCAGCTCTCTGCAGAAACCTCAGCACTGGTGCCCAGACACCCACTCCTCTAGCATCTGGACATCTGATACCCTCTTGGGCACGCCCCCTCCTTTGGAGGGAAACACTAATAGGTATGTAACGTCTTTCTGCCTTTGCATTCATCCCTGTGAAAGGACCCCAGAGCTTTGTCCCAGGGCTAAATATGCATGACCTGTTTCAAATGACCACCAGAGAGTTACTGTCCAAAGTAGGGGGGTGGTCTTGTCCCACATCTGCCTTCTGCTCCTGAGATTCAGGTAGGATAGAAAAATGAAAATAATAAGAACTGCCCGTTTAACTCGTGTTCTGTCCTTTTGGGATCCCTGCCCCTCTTACAGACCACATTTTGGAGTAGAAGAAACTTTCAGAAAAAGTCTTCCTAATGTTTTCTTCCCTGTGCCTTCCTCTGTTTGAGACAGTGTCCGCTACTACCCATAGGACATCGTCTAAAGTGGACACTACCGACCCGCCTCCTTCCTTTATTGTTCTTCCGCCTTCTTTGGAAAGGGAGCAGGGCTGTTGGCTGGCAATTGCCCTGCTGATGGCCTAGGGAGACATAAATAGTATACTGGACTCATGGTTACTGCCCTTTCAAGTGGGACCAAAGGCATTATATTCCCAAATATGAAGGGAAGAAATTCAGGAAATCACTTGGAAATTATCTCATATTTCTCCCCTCCCCCTTCTCTTCCCCTGACCTCTTCTCAGAATACCTATTTTAAAGTGCTCTCTTTTCCTAAGTAGGAGATGGAGGGTCCCGTGAACTTTGCCACTGATTGCTTTCAACTTTGGGTTTCTTGGTGTCTTTAGAAATTGAAATCAACAAGTTCAGACCTTATAATTTTTCTTTAATGCCCAAAGCAATCTATTTTAAGATTTCACGTATTCTGTAGAATTTATCTCTTGGTGCCTGCCTCCCCTACCAGACTGTACCCTCAAGATGCATGGGTCCAGCACAGCTGCAGGAATATATTAGGACACATGAAATACTTGTTATGTTGAGCTGTCCAATCTCGCTTGCATGTCTACACCTGTGGAGTCTTGTCTGACCTCTACTAGGAATAAATTCCCTCTTGTGTGTGCTCCAGCGATATTTGGTTATAGCTCTGGCCCAGGATTTGCCAAAGAAGATTATGGTAGTTTTGCACTGAGCTCCCATGCCAGGTGTGAGTGCCTTGGGAGCCGGCATGGTGCTGCACCTGTTTCTCACATGCCACGCCTGCCTCTGAGAAGTTGCTCAGCACAGTGAATGTAGGCAGGCAGTGGATAGAAGGCAGAGGATTTCTCACAGCATCCTCAAGATGGGCAAAGAAACTGTGGCTTCTGTACTTCCTGTGTATGATCTGATCTTCATAAGCTTTCTACTCTGCTGGGTCTGGGTCTGTAATGGGGTATTCCTGTGTGTGTGTGTGTGAGAGAGAGAGAGAGAGAAAGAGAGAGAGAGAATAGAGAGAGAGACAGAGTTTGGTGAAGGTGGAAAGAGAGAACCTATAATACAATTTATGAAACTCCACCCAATCTAATAATTTAGATGGTCCTTTTAGGTGACTCCTGTTTAAAAATATTTAAATACATAGACTTACAGATTTCCATATTCCTTTTCCTGTTGCTCTCCAGGACAGCATGGGCCTTATGGTCTTCTCTCTCTTGTCCACTTGGTCACTGCAAATCTCTAGCTAAGGTCTATATTTCTCCCCAGCATTTCAGCCCTGCTCTGCTCCTGAGATGCTACGATCTCGTTGAGGCCTGGCTGTAATTCCCACTTGGTTCCTATGGCCCTCATCCATGGCAACACTCTTGGTAGTCCCACCAGTCAGCTTTGTCAGCTGTCCCGTGCCCTTATGCAGGGCTCAGGGGACCTCTCACACCTCCCTTCTTCCCACCCAGGAGCTGAGGGAGACTCCTGGGTGTCTCCCTCTAACTGTCTTGCTCTAACTGTCATCCAGGAGCTGCTCGTACTGGGATGTGCTGGGTTGGTGTGAGAATGGCCTGGGTGTCACTGCAAGGAGTCATTCTCTTGCCAAGTCCACAGAAGGCTAAATGACAGTGTTGACCTATCCAACAGCCGCTCACCTCAAGATTTTGGCCAAGCACACGATGCATGTCCTAGGCTCTTTCGACCACTTCCTGGGGACCTGTCATGGTGAGAATGGCCGTTGGCAGTAGTTGGTGGAATTGGGAAGGGGGAAGATGAAAACACAACATTGTCTTTTTTGTGATGATCTTTTTGTGAATCTGGGCAGTAGATTTCCCTGCATGAAGGGGAACTAGGGTTTTAGGGAAGGGAGGTCTAAAGCAGTAGGTCACTTGGGCCACAGGTTTTACCTTTCCGGCTCTGATCTGATGGCATCTTTGTGGAGGGAAATGTAAGAATGCAAGGGCTAGGAGAAAAGGGTGAGAAGGAATCCATACCTGGTCCATAGCAAGTGATGGTAAATAGCCCAGAACCAAAGCACTCACAGAAGTGGCTGTTCCCTGAGCCATATGAGGGTGACTCTCCATTTCAAAGAGCCACCCCCAACTATAGCAGAGATGCTTTTGTTGTTCTTAGTTCACACTAGCACTGGGGCCAAGCCTAGCCACTTCTTTGGTTCCACAGGGACACCTGTCATCAGGTCTGGCTGGCCTTCGGTGGTCCTGTAGACAGAGCAGGTGTGTCCTCAGCTGCTCTACCAGGTCAGGGATATCCCCAAGCCCCAGTTGTGTGGGTTTGCAGTTCCTTGAAAGAAAAAGCTTCTCTTCTCCAGAAACCCTTGATAGCTTAGGTGTGACCTCACCACCACTTCCTCGAGACTTGACAGATCTCACGTACTCTTCCAAAGTCAGGATGGAGTGTTGAACGTTTTGTGATTCCCTTAGTGTCTCTGTTTCCTTTGACAGAGAATCATCGAATGGGACTGTTTCCTCCGCATTTTAGTCCTGAGCAAGAGCCTGGAGCCTCAACAAAGCTCTTCTGAAAAAAGTTCTTTTCACATTAAATAGTAAAACATATTACAACACCACAGAAGCTCAAGTGTCATTATAAGTCTTACAGAGTACGTACTGAGTTTTAGAAGGTTTTCAGAATGTGACATGAGGAAGTCCTTGTGCCGTGGGGGCTTACCCTGCTCAGGAGGGGAGAAGTCCAAAAGCACAGGACAGTATTTTTAAACCATAAAAATCACCCCCATGAACCCTGAGAAATAATTTACTTGGGGTAAGGTAAGGTTTACTTGCATGGTAAGCAATATCCCTATTGATCCATCAGTATTTGCTATGATTGCTGCTAATTCCATGTAGATCAACTGTCCTTGTAAATTCTGACAGAAAATAGCTAACAGAGGATGAGCTGTGTTCCTAAATAGCTATGGGAGTTGGGCCCTGTCTTAGCATTTACCTTATTTAGCTACCTGCGCTATAGCAAGTTTGAGTTTCCAGCCACAGAGGGGGTGGGACATGATTCCAATAGTAGAACAAATCCCAGCCAGGGAGTACAAAGCCAGGGAGCTAATGCTGGTGAGGGAGATGATAGTGCCTGAATAAAAAGTCTTCTCAACTCTTTTTTTTTTTTTTTTTTTTGTATTAAAATATAGCAAAAGAATGGAGAATCTTGTGGCTTTTGACACATTCAGTTATTAGAATGTGCTGGAGCAGACAATGAATGATAATGCACTACAGGTCCAGATCCCAACCTGCCCCCCACCCCAGAGCTATTACAGAATGATTTACAGTTGGCAGGAAATTGAGTGGTAATTATGTGGAAAACAAACTTCAAATGTTAATAATATGCAAATTGGTTTCCTGTTTGATTGGAAATGACTATATAGTACAACACAATCGCTGTGACAGGTTCTTTCACACTCCTGCCTACTTACCCTCACTCCATCAGCCTCATGCCTAGCTCTGAATTTCCTTCTTCAAAGACCCTTCCTGGTCAGCCTGCCTTAGTGAAATCAGCCTCAAAATGAGACAGACTTCTGTAGAGGAACTGGAGAGGGAGAGCAGAAATGCAAGGAGAGAAGGTGCCTCATACCTCAGAACTCTGTAGGGATCATGGCCAGGAAAGGTGGAACCTGGAACCATTTAGGCAAGTCACTGGAGTTCTTCTTTCCTCGTCTTGTTAGTGTGCCGACCAACTGCTAGCATCTCTGTTTCTTCAGATGATCCAGAGAATCTCCAGCATGAAATCGCTTTGAGTCGTTCCCTGGTTCTTACCATGCTCTGAACACCACTGGATGTAAGCCCTTGTTGGATCCTCTCCAAGGCCATCAGACAGTTAACAGCCTACCGTTAACATTTCTCCCTTCCTCTGCTGAAACCAAGCAGAAGGATCCGGGAGGTAGATAGTAAACCCACCACATGAACAGAAAGACCCTATAAAACCAGCCAGGGTAAGGACAACCTAAGTCCAGCCTGTTACTACCAGTATTCCATTACACTGCAGGGCTGTGTCCCTTTTTCTTTTCTTTTCTTTTCTTTTTTTTTAAGATTTTATTTAATTATTTGACAGACAGAGATCACAAGTAGACAGAGAGGCAGGCAGAGCGGAGTGGGGGGAAGCAGGCTCCCCGCTGAGCAGAGAGCCCAATGAGTGGATCGATCTGAGGACTCCGGGATCATGACCTGAACAGAGGGCAGAGACTTTAACCTACTGAGCCACCCAGGTGCCCCTGTGTCCCTTTTTCTAAATTAAACTTTTCTGTTGAGATAGATGCAGATTATTACAAGAAATAATAGGGGGAGATTTCCCACATACTTTTTACCCAGCTCCACCAGTGGGAACATTTTGTAAAACTGTAGTACAACCAGGATATTGACATGAGCACAATCTGCTTATCTTTCTCGATCCCCCATTTTTATTGTATTTGTGTATGCACATCTGTTTCGTTCTATGAAACTTTATTACCCATGTAGGTCTATGCATTTTTACCACACTCAGGATCCAGGATAGTGCTATCACCACAGGCTCCTTTTATGTTCCCATCTTTGTCCCACTCTCTGCCCCCTCCCACTCCTGGCAGCCACTAACCTGTTCTTCATTTCACAGTCCTGTCATTTTAAGAACGCGATACAAATGGAATCTTTTAGTATATAACCAACCTTTGGGATTGCCTTTTTTCACTCTGGGTAATTTCTTTGAGAACTATCTTGCTTTTATCAGAAAGTTCAAGAAGTTATCTCATAATCAGCATGATTATGTTTCTCAGTTTAGTAGGATTATAAAGTTATTTCATACACATCCCATTTGATCCTTTCAACAAGGTAGAAAGAAAAGAGTTAAAAGGAAAACAAGTGTAGGTGACAGGATTCCGTGTTCCAGCTGTGGCTGAGGTTGGCTGGCTCTCCAGCAAACCAGTTCCCTCACCTCCCACACAGCCAGACTACATCTTCTAGCTTTTCTCCTGGAAGGGCATGACCATGCGACTGGTTTCTGGACAATGGGAAGTGACCAGTGGTGATGAATTTCAATTGTACCTGGTTCAAAAAACCCTCCCACCTGTGTCTTTCCACATTCTCTTTCCTTCTGTGGCCATCTTGGAACCTTTGTCGAGCTTGATGGAGCCAGGAGGTTGGGACAAACAACCCTGATTGAACTTTCCTGAATCTCTTGACCTTTAGAGCTGTGAGTCACCAGAGGTATGGGGGTGGCCACTGTGGATTTGGAGGCAGTGGAAGGGAGGGAACAATTGCAGATGGTAACACTTCCTTTCCTACCATTTCCTCCCGGGCCTGGTGGGGCTGGTCCTCCTGTCCTAGCCCAAGGACACGCACTGCACTGTCCTCACAAAAAGCACCCTTAACTCACCTTGGGAGTGTCTCAAGGTTTTTTTGGGGGGGGGGCTGTTTTTTTATTTCTTTTGTCTGTGTGTGTTTTATTTTATTTATTTATTTTTTATTTCTACAGTTCTGGAATTAATCTTAAGGATGGGAGCTTGGATAACTCAGCATCTTTTTAGCTATTCTTTGTAGGTTTTTATCCATGAATTCATTTTATTTATTTCTGTTATAAAACCAAAAGTTGGGGAGAAAGGTAATCCTGCATTTATCTTATTAAAATATACTATGTTTCTAGTATGGTAGGATTTCTGTGATTTTGCTGGGTGAGTGAGCTTTAGCTTCTCTGGATAATCATACCAATGCAATGCAATTCAGATTGAATAAGGAGCTGAGTTCAAGGAAGGAAAACGAGGGAGCCATGGGGCTGGGTTGACTCTCAAGATGTAGAGAAACATGTTTGTGTGTGGTTTCAACCTGCCTAAATCTTCCACAGACTTTCCTCTGATGTTTGCTCATTTCCCTTTTCTCATTACCACCATTCAAAGATGTTTTTAGTTTTTCTCATTCCTTTGGTCTATCGAAACAGATGTTTTTGAAGTGGCATGTTTATCCGCAGACAGAAGTGATGGCGATTCTTTGCACATGAATAGCTGCAAATGAAAAATGGCTTCTAGAACTTACCTATTGGCAGCCTGGCAGGATTTCATCTCCCCCCTGCACAGTCCCCAGCATGGCCTGTGGTGGATTCTGAAGGATGCTCTTTGTATTGTATTCTTTGTATTTTTTTTTTCCTGAAGAAAGTGGGCCAATAAAGTGGGTTCTTACTAGCATCCTTTCCTCCTAAGCTCTGCCTGAGAAGAGTCATAACTTTAGAGAGGCAGTGTTTTCTTTCAGGAATAAAGATTTTCTTAGCCTAATTGTGCATCTTGCACTTTTTTTTTTTTTTTTTTTTTTTTTTTTTGTGCGCTGTCCCCTTTTAACAGAATGTGTGAGTTGAGTGACAGTTACAACAAGTTGAGGGATAAACCAGTTTTGAGGAAATATTTCTCTAGAAGACCAGGAATGACTACAGGTGGCCCCTTTCTCAAGCACTGCATTACATTACTACAAGAACTCTTGCAGGAGGACAGTCAATATTGGAAACTCAAAATGAACTGAAGCTTTAACCTTGGGTCATAATACATCCTGAAAGACCATCAAAATAGAAACCTTCTTTTGACCTGAACAGAGTTTTCTGTCTAGTGTTGCTAGTGAGCTGGCATGCGTGTGCACACATGCTCACTCCCTCTCTCGCCCACAAACATGCATCCTGAAAGGAGATATACTCTGTAGAACCGAAAGCAGAAGAAGACTGACTGTGCAGGTATGTTTCATGGTGTAGCTTCATGAAAACAAAAGGAATGCAAATATTCATCATCCACAGTAACCAAGAGAGTTAGCATCCAAAGAATGGGCCCATGCTGATGGACCAGAACAGTCACATGGAGAACAGGATAATTCAAAAGCAGTTTGTGTTTAGCTGTTTTAATTATTCTTGTGCAGGTTCCCTTGCCTGCTTATGTTGTGCGTATATTAATATAAAAGGACAGGTGCACATCCTTATACATAACCAGCTGAACGTTGAGAGGAGAAGGCTGGAATAGCGCAGTGGTAGAGGGACACAGCCCCAGAACTGAAAACTTCATAAGACTTGGTATTTGGGAGTATACATTCATCAGCTTTGTTCCTTTTTATTCAGAACCATATTGGGTATATTTGGTTGCATTTCCAAATAAATTTTAGAATTAGCCTGTCGGTTTCCACCAAATGACCTGCAGAGAATTTATTATTTGGGATTAGTTTGTGTCTATAGATCAATTTAGGCAGAATTCATATTTCTTAAATACCCTGAGGTTTAAATTTCATGAATGTGGATTCTTTAATTTATTTAGGCCATTTATATATCTCTTAAAAATATTTTATAGTTTTTCTCTATAGAGTTCTTTTTTGTCTTTTATAAGGTTTATTTCTGTATACTTTTTATTATGATTTTTTGTAGTAGTACCCTTTTCCAATTGTTTATTGCTATTTATTCAGTGACTTTGCTAAATTCATCTTTTAATCACAATACTTCCTTTGTAAATTATTTTAGATATCCTGTCTATGTATGATTTCATCTGCATTAATAATTTTATTTTTTCTTTTGCAGTCTGTATACATTTTATTTCTTCTCTTTTCTTTCTTGAGCTGGTGAGAAGTTCCCATGCAGGCTTGAAGGGAAGTAGTGGTAATAGATGGCCCCATGGTAAGTTAGCTAGCTCAACAGGAAAGCTTACTGTATTTTAGTATTATGTATTATGATGTTTGTTGTAGTACTTTGGTTTTAAAGACCTGGTATCAGATGTAGAAAATCTACTTTTTCTCCTTCTTTGGGAAGAAATCTATTGTGAATAGGTGTTTCCTCAAATACTTTTTCTAAATTTGTTTTGAAGATTGTATCAAGTGATTTTTTCCCCTTTCTTTCCTTTTAAAATAATGAATAATATTTATTCATTGATTTAAAATATTAAAACAAGCTTGCATTCTTGCAAAGTGTGCTTGGTGTTTGCTTTCCATTTTATTTCTCTCTGGATTTAATTTGCTAAGTTTTGTTTAGGATTTTTGCATCTATGTTTATGAGAGACTGGTCTGTAATTCTTTTCTTATAACATTCTCTTTTGGTTTTGGAAGCAAAAGTATGAGCTGGAAAATACTTCCTTTTTTGTTTTTCTCTGGAAGATTGTGTTATTTCCTCTTTGAATGGTTTAGATGAATTCATTGATAAAGTGATTTAGCACTGTAGTTTTCCTGGTAGTAAAATATTAAACTGTGTATTCAGTTTCTTCAATAGATATAGAAGTCTTTTTATGGTATCTTTTTCTTATGTCTGTTTTGAAATATTTTCATGGATTTTAAAGTTTCATCTAAATTTTTAAATGTATCTGCACAAAATTATTTATATTTTTTAGTACTTTTAAAAGTCTGTAGGATATGTAGTAATAGTTTCTCTTTTATCCTTGTTATTTGGTTATTTGTGCTTTTTTTTTTTTTTTTTTTTTTTTTTTTGTCTTGATCAGTCTTGTTTGAGTTATCCATTTTATTAAACTTTTCAATTATTTGAATTATTGAATATTCAACTAAACTTTCTTTAGTTACCTAGCTTTTGGCTTTGCTGATTTTTTTTTTTTAAGATTTTATTTATTTATTGGAGAGAGGGAGAGAACATACAAGAAGAGAGGAGGCATAGAGAAGAAGGAGAAAGAGACTTCCTGATGAGCAGAGAGCCTGATACGGGCTTGATCCTGAAACCCTGAGATCATGACCTGAGCTGAAGGCAGACATCTAAAGGACTAAGCCACCCTGGTGCCCCGATTTTTGTTGTTGTTTTTGTTATTTTGACTTTGTTGATTTCCTAGGTATAAGTTTGCTTTCTACTTAATGAAGTTTTGTTTACTGTGTTTATTTTTTGCTATCATTTTTTTTAAAGATTTTATTTATTTATTTATTTGAGAGAGAGAGAATGAGAAAGAGAGAGCGCAAGTAGAGAAATGTCAGCGGGAGAAGCAGACTCCTTGTCAAGCAGGGAGCCCGATGCAGGACCCAATCCTGGAACTCCAGGATTATGACCTGAGCCGAAGGCAGTTGTCCAGCCAACTGAGCCACCCAGGCACCTTATCATTTTTTTAAATTAACTTGTTCTTTTTCTGTTTCTTGAGATGGATTAATTTATTCTTTTCCTAATTTCTTCAGATGGATAATGAAATCACTTATTTTCAGATTTTCTCCTTTTCTAATATATTTAGTTAAGTCTATATATTCCCTCTTAGAACTGCTTTACTTGTATGCTGCAAGTTTTGATGTATGATTTTTCATTAATATTTAGAATTATTTTCTCATTTAGTCTTTGGCCCATGATTATTTAGAAGTATATTCCCAAATTTTCAAACATTTAGAATATTTTCTTCCTTCCTTCCTTTCTTTCTTTCTAAGATTTTATTTATTTGAGAGAGAGCAAGAGAGAGCATGAGTGGGGTGGGAAGAGGGCACAAGGAAGGGGCAAAGGAGGAAGCAGGTGGGACTTGATCCTAGGATCCTGAGATTATGAACTCAGCTGAAGGTAGGCTTAACCAAGTCTACCTGGAGCCACCCAGGCACCCCCAAACATTTAGAATATTTTAAATCACTTTTTTTATTGATTGCAGCCTGACTTACACTGTTGTTAAAGAACACTGTCTGATTTCAGTTGTTTGGAATTAATGTTGAGATTTTTGCTATGATCCAGCCTATGGTCAGTTTTGATAACTGTTACTTATACACTTGAAGAGAGTGTTTATTCTGCAACTGGGTGTAGTGTTCAGTATGTGTTTAATTAGTTCAGTTTTCTTAGTGATGCTATTTAAAGTCTATAACCTTATTATTTTTTTTTAATCATTGATGACTTATACAGAGAAGTATGTTAAAATATAGATATGGACTTAGACAGCTGGTTTTTTTCTTATGTGAAAGAGTAATTAGAGCCCAGTTATCTATTTAAATCTCTTTGAATATCTGCCTAAGCATGTATTATTAGGAACCATAAAAACAAAATTGTCTTTTATTTATGAGATTAGCAAAAGGTAAAAGTTACATAACTAGTCCATTTTTGCCAGTCATCAATTTGATGGTCTTCTTGCTTTTGGTTTGGAGGTAACTAAATCAGGAAGCCACATGCCTAAAATAAGTCCTTTTTCAGAAACTATGAAAAGCAGTAATCCATACTACCACCAAACTCTTGCAGCATCTTACCATGGGACTATCACATGAGAGATGATATTTGTACTACTCTGTTCAGGCTACAAGACAAACCTCATTATAACAAAAATGTATACAATTTTCCCATTTGTTAAGGACGAGCTCTCCTCTACTCTGTGGCTAGATCGATCTTTTAAAATGCAGATCTTATCATATCATTCCCCTACCCGATTTAAAAATTCTCCAGGGGATCCCTAATATCTCCAGGAAAAAATTAAATTTCTTCAGCTTGGCATGATAAGCCCACCAGGGTCTAGTTTCTTTCTGCCTTCTTCTAATGTCTTATCTCTTCACATATCCTTAAGCTCCAGCTACCCATGGATTTCCCTGCATGGATCACAGTCTTCTGGCTGTTCTCTCAGTCCAGAGTTTGCCATTTTTTTTTTTTTTAATCCCATCTTGCTTGCCTGGCTGATACTTAGGTGGCCTCCAGTGGCTCTGATGTCCCGTCCTCAAGGGAGGGCCTTGTGTTTTGTATATGCTTTCTTAGCACCCTCACCACCTCTTCATGCTTTGCTATACCTCGAGGTAGGGGCTGATGAGCCTTCATCTTCCCTAATTAAGGGAAGGCACTGCATTTTCTCTTTCTGGATAGTTAGAGACTGTCACAGTGCCTGCACCCAGAAAGCACACATCAAATATTGAATGAGTGTTTCAAGGGCAGCCATCTTAATTAATTATAAAAACAAACAAATGACCAGAAGAACACTCAGATGGCATTAAAGCATACGCCTGAAGGTCACTTAGAGTATCCCATTTGGAGGAATTGTTTTAATTTTCTTTCTATGGCATTTAGGTAAGTGACAGAGGGATGGGAGTGACATGGAGGAAACAGGTGTGTGAAAAGTACACAAGAGATGCCTTTGCCTTACAAATACACGGATGTGATAAGCTGAAGCATTGAGGTTTTTATTCAAAAGAGTTTGTAGGACTCATGATTCACTGAGACATGTACAGGAAGTGTTTTAAAAGATCCAGTTCCCTTTTATGTTCTTTCAAACTAAACAAAGCCTGTCGTTGGCCACCCCGGCATTTTAGGAGTTACTCACCATTCTCAGAGGGAATGACCTTGGGCAGAAAGGACAGACATAAGAAAACACGTTTCCTGGCTTTTTATTCCAATTTATTTTTGCTCCATAGGCTTTTCTGATTATTTCATTGTAGTCGTGTGTAAAACTCAGCGCATGTGTATGCTTTCAAGGCATAGTATTATAGGGTTTTCAGGACCTTACTAGGGTGGGGAATAGTGCCTAGTTCATTGTAGGGCAATTTTCTGGGTTATGAAGTTGAGTCATAAAGTTATCTCCTGGGGGGTCCAGTTGGCTCAGTCTGGTTAAGCATCTAGCTCTTGATCTCAGCTCAGGTCTCCATCTCAGGGTCATGAGATCAAGCCCTGCGCTGGGCTCCATGCTGGCTATGGAACCTACTTAAAAAAAGAAAAACTTGGGGCACCTGGGTGGCTCAGTCATTGGACGTCTACCTTTGGCTTGGGTCATGATTCCAGTGTCCTGGGATTGAGCCCTGCATTGGGCTCCATGGGAAGCCTGCTTCTCCCTCTCCCACTCCTTCTGCTTGTGTCCCTGCTCTCACTCTTTCTCTTTCTTTGTCAAATAAATAAATAAAATCTTTAAAAAATAAAAAGGAAAAGTTATTTCATAATAAAATCAACCCCCTTAGCCCTAGAAATTATCTTTGTGCAAAAAAAAAAAAGAAAAAAGAAGACATTCTCTTTTCTATTCCAACAGCCTTTTTAAATTCCAAAATACAGTGTTCAGCCTTTCCTTCCTTAGTTCCTCTCTTGTGACGCTTTTATGCATTTCAGATAATTGCATAGTCTCAAGGTAACTCAGCATCCGGGACTTGCCCTGGGCTTGAGGGCACAGAAAACTGAAGAAGCACAGCATTTCATCTTATGTCTTATAGCCAGGAAGCCTGTAGAAAACAGTGTCTGTGGAGAAACGGAGGACTCCCGTAAGGCTGCCGTGGTTCATCCACAACGAAATTACATGCTATCCTAACAGAAAGGCGTGTTGCCAAAGTTTGAAAGCATAAGCTATTCCTAAAATGGTGTTGCACTTCTATATTGGAACTATTATCTGGCAGCCATGGTGACAGAAATGGATGGAGTGCTGGAAACTATGAACATTCACTTAGAAGAGGAACTTTATTATTGTTATTGTTGTATATTTCCTTTTCTGCTCCTTCAACTTTCTCCCTCCCTCTCCTGCTTTAGGTGCCTGAACCAGAATTATTTATGAATAGTATTAAATAGCTAGTTATATGGTGTACAGCTTACCATGGGATCTGTCCTTGGGGACATAGGCTTTTAGGTGAAATGAACCCACATGGAAAAACATCCAGACGGATTTCAGGAGGAGAGCAAAGGAAGGCATCGGAGCCTTCCCGCCTTAGCTAGTGTTCTCCAGGGTTAACAAAAATACTTTATAACGTGGCTATGAGATACTTTATAACAAGGCTATTTTCAGGCAACCCTTCTTAAGATGGATTCAGATCTAGGGAAAACCTAAACTGTGATGGAAAACAGGCGAGGATGCCCCCTTATTCCCAGAAACTTCAGGAATTTTCAAAATTTTTGAATCTCGTTGGTGTCAGTGGAGAAAGGGCCCATTTGAAACTTTTTCATTCACGAAGCAGCAATTTCACCAAGAGGCAGGTGGTAGGTGGGGAAGGATGGGGCATCATGTTCCAGGAGTGATAAAGAGGAGAGGGTGGACGAAGGGACCAATGGAGGAACACCCACCTGAATGCTCTCTTCGAGCCCAATAATACTTGACAGTAGGACATCTGGAACCTTCCAGGGCTTGTGTGACAGCTGTATAAAGCATAATGCCGGCAGCTATGTGGGCAGGGACAGGTATGGATTGTACCTGGTGGGTGCCAGTCCAAATAGGAGCTTGGTGTCTAAAAAGTTGGTCACCATTTACTTTTTATTTTTTAAAGTTCATGTAGTCTTTCTATTGTCAGATTTTGTTTCTTTGTAATTTCTTTTCTTGTCTCAGTAGATTTGCTTTTTATTACATTATGATTTCAGCTTTCACCTTTGTTTCACAGATCCACGCTTTCTTGAATTTTATTGAACTCAAAGTAGATGTTCCCTAAAATTTACTATTAGTACATTTGTTGCCATTCGTACATTTTATTTTCAAAAAGTGAGTCCTGGGCACCTGGGTGGCTCAGTGGGTAAAAGCCTCTGCCTTCACCTCAGGTCACGATCTCAGGGTCCTGGGATCCAGCCCCATATCGGGCTCTCTGCTCAGCAGGGAGCCTGCTTCCCCCTCTCTCTCTGCCTGCCTCTCTGCCTACTTGTGATCTCTGTCTCTCTGTCGAATAAATAAATAAAATCTTTTTTAAAAAAGTGATTCTTTTCTCTGCATTTTGAGTGTGGTATTCTTTGCATTCTTGAATGCTGAAATCTTTTTGTTGATATATATATTTTTTCTGTTTGGTTGTTTTTGAATAAAGAGAGGTGGATGTCAGCTAGGTGTTCTTAAACACAGTGGGTGTGTTCTAGGTTTCCTTTATGTCTGCCAGGGTGTTGACAGAACCTTTTACTCATCTCACAAGCCGAGAAACAGAAGTAGATATGAATTTTTAGTACTTTTTATGTATCCTAAAGATACTTCATTCTATATTATTTCTTCTCTGGATTTGTTGAAGCCATTGGGTTATGTGTTTTGCTTCTGTTTACAACTATCTGTCAGGGCAGACCTTCACACCGGCTATATAAATGTGGGTGTGCCTGGTGTTGGTCTGGTACTCTTGGAGACTACATCAGGATGGAGCCCCGCACTCTTGATTTTCTGCTACTTGTGGCACTCAGCCTGGAACTTTCCAGGGGAGGTGGTTTTCAGTGCTCTGGTCTGAACTGTTGAATGGAATTCCAGGTGATGCTTTCACCAGGCACCTCACCCCTGCTTTGGCCTGTGGCCCTGGCTGCCAGATCCCAGGATGATAGGAAGCTCTTCCGGGCTTGATTGCCTAATACTGTGCTTTCCTGGGAGCGGGAATCGTTCATAATCATGGATTCAAATTGAAACTCTATATGATGTTCTTGGTCATTTCAATTGTTTTTGACTGATTATCATTGGTTTTTAGTTCACGAAAGTGATGTAGGAAGCCCTTCTACTATGAACTTCTTTTCTCTTAGGAAAAGAAGTGTCAGTCATTTTCATATTTACTTGACTTCGCATAATTAGCACTGTATTTCATCTGCCACTTTTAAAAACTCTTTTGAAACTACTTGTCTATTTTGTAAAGATGGGCTTTGTTAAATCTAAGTCACATATCCGTAGTCCACTTAATGGGAGACCTAGGAATCTACTCCCACCCTTGAAAGATCACTGTTCTAGAATATGCCTTCAAGTTTTTTGTTTTTGTTTTTTAGAAAATCATATTAATGATGAAATTTTGAACTTGCCCACACCTGAGAATATGTTTTTTGGCAATTCTACTAAATATAGGTATAGACATAGATATCTTAAATTATACCACATTATTCTCAAAAAACGGTATGACTGTTAAATGGCTTTATGGTATTTGGCATGGTAGAAGTCTATGGCCAACTTACATTCTGTTACTTTCTAAGTCATATTATTTTATTTTCTAAGATTTGCCAGTTCTTTTCTCTATTGTTTGAAATAGAAAATTACAACAGCATATGTTGGATGTTTTTATGTATTTTTTTTCCTGGTTTTATCTGATCCCTTTTTATCTGCTTATAAAGATTTTTTTTCAGTCTAGGAAAACTTATTCGATTAAAGCTGCTTAAGTTTGTTTATTTCTTATGGAAGACCTATTATAGGTGGACAGGATTATATGGTTCTGATTTTTATTAATGTTATATTTGCCTAGTCATTTTTTTTCTTTTCGTCATTTTTCCTCTTAGTTTTCTCAATCTCTCAATAGAGTGTCATGTCAATTCCTGGTAGAATCTTCAAGCCCCAAATGAAGAGAGAAAATTTAAAAAATTCTTAAATTTACCTTCATTTTACTTTGCTAGTTGAGAGTCCAGACAGCTTGGGGGTGGTTGGGCCCCTGGAGGTGAGAGTCAAAATCAGAGGCAAACCTAGCCAGGAATGTGTTTTGCTAAAGAACTCCCAAACCTTATTTGGAATAGATCTCAGGGCTCACAGCTACAATCTCCCCATTCTTTGGCAGACTGGCCGTCCACTCTGTGTGAGTGACTGGTAAGCCCTTCCATGCCAACTCCCTGTCCTGCTGTCCCTGAAACCCAGAACACTTCCTAATGGGAACCACAGGGCTGATCCTCACCTCTGGGCCCACAGAGGCCTCTGCTGGTTTCCTTTGTCTACTTCCTGTTAACATGTTGGAGAGTCATAAGTCAGGTAGTGACCACGCTCAATCTCATTTCTTTTGTATTTTACATTGTTGAAATCCCTGGGAATTTCTTTTGTATGGCTGATCATACTGTTTAAGGTGGATCCAGAGTTTTTCCTCAGTCTTTACTGCTGATCGTTTTCATGGAGATCTGGAGGGGAATAATTTACACCTTGCCACAAAGTAAACTATCCTCACTTAGGACGGCAAATCTTGAGAATATTTTGAAGTCAGGAGAGTGCAAACAGACTTGGGAGATGAAGACTTGATAATAATCTTAAGTATATTGCTAGAATGTTTCCTATCTGGTTGCCTGGGATCATCAAGGTCACTGAATAACAACAGTGACAATGAAGGTAACAATTGCCTTTAGAAAAACAACCAGGAAAGGGGAAATGCTGGTCAAAGAATATAGACTTAGTTTTGAGGTGAATAAATTCGGGGGATCTAATGTGTTTTGGTAATTATAATTAGCAAGTTATTAGCTTCAAATATTGTATACTTGAAAGTTGCTAAGAGTAAATCTTTGATGTTCTCACCATGAAAAAAGTTATAATTGTCTGAGATGATGGATGTGTTAACTAACCTTATTGTGGTAATTGTTTTGCAATATATATGTGTATCCAATCACCATGGTGTATAACTTACACAATGTGATATGTTAATTATATTAAATAAAGCTCAAAAAACCTCATGTTTGATGTGAATATATTAATATCACATCACATATATCACATATATTACATATATTATTTATGATATAAAGTTTGATTTAACTTTATATCAACTTAGAAAATTTGGTGGTTGGATCTCCATCATTTAGCTGACACTCAGGGAAGTTAAATATCTTACCTGGTATAACATAGCTAATATGTTGTGATGCGGGGCTCAAACCCAAGGTTGTCCTCAAAGCTCCTGTTCTTTCCTTTGCTGGCCATCAAACAGCCCGAGGAGTTGTCCAACCTCCACATCTCTGATTTTTACAATGTTCTCAGTTACTGGACTTTGATCATCTGTTGTTATTTTTTTGCTCTCATATATACTAACCCCTTCCCTGTGGGGATAATGTTGATGTAAATGAAAGAGCCTACTTTATCATTTCTCTTACACTTTCTGAAACACTTGACTAGCGGAAGATCTTGTCTTCAGTACTTTGCTTTACCGTCCAGCCTCTCTCTCTTTTTTTTTTCCTTAAAGCTGAGGTATTTATCTACTCCTAGAGGAATTCCTCTTGCCCAGTAAAGTAATTTATCTTTGTGTATTCCTTATGTAGCCCTCTGTGGGTATTTTGGTGCTCTGAATCTCTTCACCTGTTTTGGAATATGCTTTGACCATGAGATTGCTCATGCAGGCTCAAGAAGTTGGTCATGGCTGAACAAACAGTTTAATTTTTAACATAGCAGAATCTCAAGTGGTATTTGGTGACGTTGGTGTGGCTCATGCTTTACTATATCCAATTAAAATAAAAAAAAATTGAAATTAGAGAAGCAGCAACATTGCTAATTTAAGGAATTCTTAGAAAGATAAAAGACAGCTAGAAGGTCTTGGGGTGGTCTGTGCCTGGTGGTTGAGAACATTGTTGTTCTTGCTTCACAATGGCGAAATCGTATACATTTTTTTTAATAATTTGCTCCTTTGAGAAATGCTGGTCAGCTCCATCATTAGATTTCTATTTTCCTTCCAGGTAAATTGGAATAAATAAAAATACTCTGTGCCTGTAAAATGTGCTGCTGGGATTGTAGGATTATTCGTGGTCTTCTCTATTCTAATTTAGTTGTGTCTTTTCTCCCCCTAGGTTACGGTCTTTGGTCAAACAATTAGAGAGAGGCGAGGCTTCAGTGGTAGATCTTAAGAAGAATTTGGAATATGCAGCCACGGTGCTTGAATCTGTGTACATTGATGAAACCAGGTAAGCAAAATGTGTCAAAAAGTTAGTACACTGAGGGTCGGTTTTCTGTTATGTGGCTTTTCTGAAATGTCCCCCTTGGCCTGTAATGGGGTACCACTCAAATGGGGGGTGATGGAGCTTGGGTTTCCACAAAATGAAGTTTGGACCTCTCTCCTAGCCTCTGTGCCTCCTCATGGGAAAGAGAGCTAACTAAACTTCTCTGACATGGCCATTGTGATAATGAAGTAAGATAATGGAAGAGGAGAAAAAGTGATTTTTAAAAACATGGTAAGATTTCTTCTCAGGTCTAGAGGTCCACTGTAATAATTGCACACTGTTAACCTCAGCCTAAAAATTGTGTTCATGTGTTAATTCACATTGTCTGTCAATGGAGGTTCCTGAAGTGACCTTAAAGCATTTTTCCTCTTAAGGACACAGAATTCCTCCTTTGATCTTGTACATTATCAATTTTCTTAATAGACTCTTCCCACCTGAATTATCAAAAGGTATTAAAGCACTGCCTGTCACCAAATTCATCTGAAAGGAGCAAAAGTACTTTTCTTTTGAAAAATGTTGACGTGGTGAATTTGCAAGGCTTTTCTTCTCTTTCCTAATTCAGGCTCCTCTCTCGGCTTAACTTCTCTATGCCAGATTCCAATCTGAAAGGATTTCTCACAAATCTGAGGAGTATGCACGTGGTGGTTTAGTTTTTGGTGACTTCCTTAGTGCCTAATTTAGGGAAATTTGATAGCATCATTTTTTCCAATGTTACATTTTATCCGTCCTCCAATTGATGTGTCTAAAGGAAAAAATAAAAAAGAAAAAACCCAACAACCTTTTTAAAAAACTCTTTTTATTGATACCTGATTACAGCTTATTTTTAGTAGGGCTTAATATAAGTATAAAATACAATTTTATTATAACTTACCATTATTTATGTTCTCTTCTGGTGGTTTGACCTAGGAACAAATTTGAAAAATCAGCTAAGCATATCTTACAGATGACTTAAATCACTGAGCTCAAATAAGGAACTGCATTATTTTGGAAATTTTGCTTAAATTTAGAATTTACATTTCTGTACTGTTCTATCAAAGTAGAATGAATATCAATTGACATCATTTCCATTTATAACCACAGATGACTGGGTTGATGTGATTTGGGTAATATTTTACAAAGTCTTTCTTTTTCTTTTAAAAATTTTTAATTTTTTAAAAAATTATTTTTATTTTATGTTAAATTTGTTTTTATTAAAGATTTATTTTATTTATGTATAACTGATGTATAACTTTGTATAGCTTTAAGTTGTATAATGTGTTGAGTTAAGGCATTTATATATTGTAATATAATTATCACCAGAGCATTAGCTAACACCTCCATCATGCCACAGAATCATAATTATTTTTTTGTGGTGGGAACAATTAAGATCTAGTCTCTTAGCAACTCTGAAGTTTGTGATACAGTATTGTTATCTATAGCAAAGTCTTTAAATGTTCTTTTTTTTTTTTTTTTTAAACACAAACTAACACCACATGGTCCATCTAAGCAAAGCGCCCTGTGAATGCATTATTAAATGGAAGATTTAGATCCAATTCAAATTCCACAAGATACTGGGGGCTCCTTAGGGGAGTGGGTCTGGGACCCATAGCCTGAGAGGAAGCATACTTGACTTTCTCTGGTTTCTTTGTTTCTTTGTACAGTCTGGTAGAACAAACCATCCTGAAAGACAATGGTGACTTTTATAAGCCTTACCAAAAAGGGGCTGCATTTTTTGTGGCCATTTTTGTTCAGTTTCTTTGTACCTGTGTATTCAGGTGGGGTGGAAAGGAACAGCTGTTCCGAGAGCTTCAAATGCAGGTGTAATCTCAGTGTCCTGGTTGTGTTTCCTGTTCAGGAGACTTCTGGATACGGAGGATGAGCTCAGTGACATTCAGTCGGATGCAGTGCCTTCTGAGGTCCGAGACTGGCTGGCTTCCACCTTCACCAGGCAGATGGGGATGATGCTCAGAAGGAGTGAGGAGAAGCCGCGGTTCAAGAGCATTGTCCATGCAGTGCAGGCTGGGATATTTGTGGAGAGGTAAGGAGGGCTGCCATTCAGGGACCAAAGCAGCAAAAAAGACACCTGTTTCCAATAACTGGAAACTTTGCTTTGATGTAATTTTTGTATCTTTATAAACACTGAAAATGCTGGTGGAAACAGGTAGTCATGAAGGAGAGATTGCAAAAATGTATTTGTTTCATCTTTGTAGCTTCATTAGGACAATTCTTTGCCTTTTCTCAGAACTCCTTTTGTTGACTAGAAAAGATTTGGTGTCAGTTCAATCTCCCATTTTTAAAAAAGAACATCAACTAATCCACCGTCTTTTGACATACATGGAACAGGGCAGGATGCCCGACCCGGGCTCCCCCATTCTGACTTGAGGTTGTTGACCTGGGGGGGGTGACAGTTTATTTAAAGGCTTTGAGTTCCCCATGATGCTTTCCAGTTTTGTTAGCCATTTTGCTCTTTAAATTAAATTGCCCCATTCCCCATAAACAGATTCCAGAAATTGATTTAGTGTTCCTACGATCATTATTTCACAAATCAATTTATTGTTCCTGTAATCCTTATTGCACATTTACAGGTCTTAGAAATGCCATATTCAGTTCAAAGGTCACCTGGGACATTTTTCCTTCTTGTTTTTGAGAGTTCTAAAGAACAAGGTCTTCCAAATGAGTTGCCCATAGGTGTTCCTCATTCAGGTTAAAGTACTCCTTTGCATATTATCTATGCTATACTATAATTCACTTCTGGCAGAAGTAGTGACCCATTTTAATAACTGAATTCCAATTTGAGGCCCATTGATTAATTTTTGTTTGTTTCCAATGATTCATGTATTTGGGATTGCTTTAATTTCTCTCGAATGTAACTCTGTCTGAGGCCACTTGAATGACTCTGAAAAAGGTCATTATTAAAAGGTCATTATTAAAAACTGTTTCTTGGTTCACCGGCTGACCCAACTTCTCGTATTTGTCAGTATTTTAGTGTAAATCTTCTTCATAAGAAATAATACTGCATTTTTCTCCCTCTGACTTTGCCAGAATGTATAGAAGAACATCAAACATGGTTGGACTGAGCTACCCACCAGCTGTTATTGAAGCATTAAAGGTAATACCAAAAAAAAAAAAAAACCGTCTGACAGTGTACATGGTATCTTATAAGAGGTACAGTTATATTTGTTGTTAGAGAATAAAAGGCTTTCATTTATGGTTCACTTATAGGTTTCCCAGTCATTTCTGACTTATTCTTTCATTGTTTTTTTTTACTTACCTGTTCTTACAGTAACATGATCTTTTTGCCTTTGACTTGCTAATTTTTTTTTTTTAAATCAGACTATGTGGGTCTCATGCCTATCCACATCACCACCAATGGGGTGGGGTCTTTGATGGGATCATAGTTGTATCATTATCTGATTATCTACTCTAAGTCCATTTTGTAGATGAAGAAACTGAGACTTAGTGAGATTTTTTAAAAAATACAGTTAACTAGAGCCAGAAGAACTAAGGTCTGATACCAGAGTTCCAATCACATAGTAAGTGTTCGATAACATTTTCCTCGTGAATGTGTGTCCCCAGAACCTATACATACTCCTGTTTACCTAAGACTCTCACGGAGCCCGAAAGTTCCATGGGAAGTTACACAGGTATTTGAGTTTCAATGAGCTAAATCTTGCAGAATCACTCCCACTCAGGCAAGCTCTTAGAATTGTATAGAATATTCTCTAAGAGCCTCAAAGTGCCTGTATTCCTCTTAGGGCTGTGTCTGTTCAGATCCACTGGTTGGAGGCTGTCCTGGCTGTGCTAAAGCTGATTTGGCTTCTGGATTTGAGCATGGGGGCTGTGCTAAGGGTCAGGATCACTCGGCCAGTTGACACTGCATGGTGTCTATACACGGAATCATGTCATCCATTTGCTTAGGGACATCCTAGCATATGGATGCGTGTGTGTGTGTTAAGATGGATTTATTTATTTATTTGTTTATTTATTTATTTTTAAGATTTGTTTACTTATTTGACAGAGAGACTGTGAGAGAGGGAGCACAAGCAGGGGAAGTGGGAGAGGGAGAAGCAGGCTTCCTGGCAAGCAGGGAGCCTGGTACGGGGCTCAATCCCAGGACCCGGGGATCATGACCTGAGTCGAAGGCAGACGCCTAATGACTGACGCACCCAGGCACCCCTTATTTATTTAGTTTAGAGAAAGAGAGAAAAAGAGCATAAGCAGGAGGAGCAGAGGGAGAGGGAGAAAGAACCTCAAATGGACTTCCTGCTGAGTGTGGAGCCCAACATGTGGCTAATACCATGACCTTGAGATGATGACTTGAGCTGAAATTGAGAGTAGGGCCCTTAACCAACTGCCCGACCCGGGCTCCCCCATTCTGACTATTGTTATGGCTACTGTTGTCTATCTCTGCAATCTGAAACATGTATTACATGATACTTAAATTACCTACTTATAGAATCAGGGTTGGGAGAGCTTCATGATCAACTTAATGTCAAGAAAGACTTTTAGGGCCATTTTGATTTTATATTTCAGTCTCTTTCTCTTGCCTAAAGATATTCACTAGTTAAATTTGTGAGACCCTATATTCAAATTGCCAGTTGTCCATTTTCTGTCTCTTAACTCATCCTAAGAACAGAAAAGATGCTCAAGAAAGATGCAGCAAGAAGACACATGTTTCTTCTTACTCCTCTTCAGTACTCCCCACCCAGTGCCCAGTGCACCAGTGTAATTTACAGCCACATTTGCCATGTGATCAGTGAAATCACTGCATGAGATCTGATGTTTCATAACACCCACTAGGAAGCTGCATTGATTTTCATAACTGAACCCAAATCATTCAATGAAAATCTTCGGGACATGAAAAGAGTCCTTTAATTTCTTCTCTTGTCATGAACATGAATACAGGTGGTTATACAAGTATTAAGTCATTTATAAAAACATTTCCTCTGGATTGGAACATCCTTTCTGAAAAAGATGTGGAGCGACCTGGGATATGAAGGTCACTCTCAGATGCCCACATGTTGTCTTTCTGAGGAGAAAGGAACCTAGATGATTCAGACCAAGATTAAATGCTGCTTATCTTCAATACCCTTAAGTTAACTCTCTGAACTGCTACCCTTCTGCAGAAGTATTGATGATAATGTGCATAAGTTTAGAGCTGTGTTTTCTCCTGAGCCTGGCCTCTGTTTACTGGGGGATTTTAAGATCTTTTTACAAGGTAGTATTTTCCCCCTCCCTAGACTCTGGTTTTATCTGCAGTGGATTGAAGATGAGTTGGCGGAATCACACAGATATTTTCTTTCTTTCTTTTTTTTTTTTTTCTGTTTTTAGGTAGTACCTGTTTAAGAAATGGTCATTTCTACTTCACTGCCAGCAGTTTTTATGAAATGGTCATTGCTTTCTTCTATTCCCAGAGAGCACCCCCCGCCAACTGAGAGAGTATAATTCAATAAAATGACTGTCATGCCACAGTCATATTAACCTTTGCGATTAATGTAAGAACAGGGAATGAAATCACATTTAAGTAGGAGAATATCCACCGCCAATCTCTAACTTTGAAATATGTTGCAGCATTGTTCTTTTAATTTTTTCTGTCCAATATATGCTAGCTTCTGATTTGGGGGAGTCATCTCTGGGCTTTTGCGGTGGGGCTATTGGAACTGTAGAAGTGTGTTGTTGTTTAGAAGGTATTGCCCTGGGTAGACTCTAGGTTTAAAGTGGAGGAAAAGAGGAGGTTCAGGCTTCCATTACATTAGACTGACAGGAAGTTCCTGAAGTTTTTCCTTGGGTATGGGACTTGGGCCATGTCTGGTAAGAGAAGAAGAATGGCTTAAGATGGGTTAAAGACGGTTAAACTCGGTCCTTGTTAAAAAGGCAGATTCTAGGTCTCAGGCCAGGATTCTGGAAGTCCCTCAGCTGAGAATCAACATTTTTCCTGAGCACTTCAGGTGGTTCTGTAGAACATTAAAATTTGAGAATCACAGCAAAGGCTGTGATTAAAAATCACATAAAATGAGTAGCGGGACAGAACATCCCAATGACTACACTCATCCTGTTTCTCTAAGTCTTGAGATCCTGAATCAATCGTGACTTCTTACTGTGATCATTTCTCTATTTTCAGTGATAGTTCTCTTTTTTATTCATTCTGGAGAAGAGTAAACATTGCAAATGTGACAAAGTGTTTTCTCACCTGTGGACTTTTCTCAAAGTGGACTTTTCCTTAGGACTAATGGATGTCATGGCAACATCAATTATAGTAGCTAAGGTGAAGCTTTAGGTCTTGGGTTACTCTTAAAGGGCCCCACTGTTTATGGCCTAGGCCCTATTGGTATATTTAGGGCATGAGGCTTGGGTCACAGCATGTATTCATTGAGTTTACAATCTCCTCTATTGACAATGATATCACTGTTGACAATGATGTCAGTGGTGTTACTACCTAGTTCTGGTACCAAATGGCATTAGACACTTCCTTACAAGTGGGGGAAGTAACACCTATATGTAGGCATATGAGGATGAGCAAATGTATATAAACCCTTTTCACTCTGCCTGGCACAGACAGTGTGCTCAGCTTGTAGCTATTTCTTCAGTTGTTATAATGGAGGAGAAATATTAGAAGGCTGAGGTGAGGTTACCACTAAGAGTCAACTGAAACAAGCCAGTTGAAAGCCTTTTGGAAAAGTTTGGCTTTCCCTATATATACTTCAGTTTTCCTGTGCCCTCCTGTCCATGAGGGAGACCCTTAATAGCCTTGGGATGATATTCAGTGGTTGGGATGTTTGAGGAAGGACAGGGTTGGGATAGATGGATGATCTTGGAATGCACTGAGGGCTGAGGTGAGAGCCCCTCAGGCCAGCAGTTCCAGAAGAGTCTCTTCCAGGGAACCATCTGACTTTTCCTGTTCTCTGTATGGTCTCACATGCGTCCTTGTGTGGTCTCATGTATGTCCACTTATGACAACACACGTTCTATACCTACTGAAAGTGAAACTCTTCTTCTTCTTCTTCTTCTTTTTTTTTTTTTTTTGGTAAGATTTTATTTATTTGTTAGAGAGAGAAGAACAGGGAGAATGATGGCAGGCAGAGAGAGAAGCAGGATTCCTACTGAAGAAGGAATCCAGTGTGGGACTCAATCCCAGGACCCTGAGATCATGACCTGAACCAAAGGCAGGCATTTAACTGACTGAGCAACTCAGGCATCCCTGAAAGTGAAACTCTTGACACAAGAAAACCAAATGACTGTTGCTTTGACTGCTGTTTAAACACACCTTTGTTTACTATATCCACCAGTAGCTGGTTGTAAGTCAAAGACACATCAGACTATGTTTACATCTATTTTGGAGTAGCTATTTATAGACAAGGCTTTGAACTTCAAGACTGATAAAGTTTAAAGACTGATGTGTGAGGAGTGCATTCAGCTTAGCTCTCAGTTTTACCTTTTTTAGTAAAGTGGCTCACAGATATGAGGACTAGGTTCACAGATCAGTGACACCAGAAGTGGTCGCATTTTCCTGTTTTGTGAAATGAAGGCTTTCTCCATGGTTTTAGCTCAGCAGTTTGAACTGAATGGACACATGATTTGTGTTCCACATCAAACATGTTTCTGAAGACTTTTAAGTGGATTAACATAATCAAATGTGGACTAAGGAAGTCAGGAGATAATAGTAAGGGACTGGGGAGATGTTTGCAATAGGGAAGCAACTTAGGTTGTCATGAAGTGAAATAAACGTTTGAAATTCAGCAGTGGTAGTGACAGGCTTAATGCAAAGAGCCTGAGATTAGGCATCTGTTGACTGTGTTTGTGTCCTGATCCCACTTGGTCCCTAGCGCTGCCCTTGTGATAGGTCTTAGGGAAATTAACTTAACCAGTTTTCTCATCTGTAAGATGTGACTAATAATACCTGCCATTTAGATTCGTTTTCAGGATACATTATGTATTTATTGCTGATCACAATGCCTCACATATGGTAGGCACTCAATAAATTATAGTTTTTCTTATAAGTAGTAAGACTATTTAATTATGTTATTAGTAAATGCTATGTGGGTCTGCCAAGCTGGGAAAAGTTTGAGGGCAGAAATGGTGTTAGAGTCTTGGGCTATGAAATCCTGGGTGAAGGTTGTGGGGTGACTCTCCAAGTGGGGAGACAGGTATCTGTACAAGTGGCTGGGGACTTAATGCATTCTTTCTCCCTTCCCTGCCATGCAGGATGTGGACAAGTGGTCCTTTGATGTCTTTTCCCTCAATGAGGCCAGCGGGGATCATGCACTGAAATTCATTTTTTATGAATTACTCACCCGTTATGATCTGATCAGCCGTTTCAAGGTCAGTGCCTACTTTTAAAAAATGCATGCATTTGTCCATCTCTCTTTCTCTCTCTCTTTTATTTTTTTTTTAAGAGAGATTTTATTTGTTTACTTTAGAGAGAGTGAGTGAGAAAGCAGAAGTTTGTTGGGCAAGGGGAGGCAGAACCGTACTCCCCACTGAGTAGGGAGACCAATACAGGGCGTGATCCAAGGACTCAAGGATCATGACCTGAGCCAAAGGCGAGTGTCCAGATGCCCCACATTTGTCCATCCTTCCATAACTTTTGGGTTAAGACCAAGGGAGTCCTTTTAATATAGACTGAAGACTGCTGTGGGACTTGGGAAGCATCATCCAGACTGCCGCTGCCCTGAAGTCTGGTGGTGGGAATGTGTCCTTAAGCCCCTGCCGGGTGGGGCTCACAGCAGGCGAGAGGATGGATCTGCACAGTTTGGTTCCAGTCTTCCTAGAAGTACAGCCTGAAGTGTGGGCTAGCGGGACTCCACAGATCTCATTTCAGCCTGATGTCGTGTACTGTCCATCACCGCTGGTGTGGAGACAGTAATGGAGACAGACTGAGCATCTGCTGTCTCTGCAAACTTTTTTTCCCACCCCTTGGCTCAAGCGTAGACAAATGCTCTCACTTATCATCCATGACAGGTCACTGGTATTTCCCAGCCATTCATGCTTCAAATTAATTCTTCAACTTTAAGTAAAGAACATGAATCGTTTCCCGCGTTCAATCCCCTCTGCTTTGTAATACCACTGACTCTAGGGGTCTGGCCAGGTTCTCCAGGGCATCTTTGCATTTGTGTGGTTACATCTCTCCTATCGTGCTCTTCAGACTTCTCTCATCATGGGGGTAAGCCTTTAGAAAATGCAGGGGTTTGGTTTTTTTTTTAAACATAACGTATTGATTTCTCTTGACGGCATGGTTCTTTATCATTTTCCTAAGGACCGTGTACTCGGGAGCATGTTTCCTCCATATCCATAAATGCTGTATTTATGGTTCTTAATTTCTTTGTGTCAAAAATGGGCCTTAAGTGGGTAGAAGAATAAATGAAACAAGATGGGATTGGGAGGGAGACAAACCATAAGTGACTCTTAATCTCACAAAACAAACTGAGGGTTGCCGGGGGGAGGGGGTTGGGGAGAAGGGGGTGGGATTATGGACATTGGGGAGGGTATGTGATTTGGTGAGTGCTGTGAAGTGTGTAAACCTGGTGATTCACAGACCTGGGGATAAAAATATATGTATATAAAAAATATATGTTTATAAAAAATAAAAAATAAAAAAAAATAAAAAAAAAATGGGCCTGAGAATCTGGTGGGTGCTCAGGACCCTTCCCACAGAACAAAGCTTGTGCACATATGCACACCTTTACCTGTCATTTTCTTGGCTCATGGATCTCTCATGAACAGCCCTGGGAACCTAGGCTTATTCGATATTCATTTTTAAAACTGATGATGAATTAATCTCTGACATAGGAGAGGCAATATTTAAATTTTTAAGAATCCATAAATGGTAAATATGGAAGGATCTGCTCAAGGAAGAACATGTTATAGACTCTGCTGAAGCATTACAGTAAAGCATTTTCCTGATTTTTTTTTTCTTCCTAACATGCTTATTGGTCTCCTGGAACCCATGCTCTCTCTTTTTCCCCCAGGGTTGTATTTGGTAACTAACCCTAAGCCAAAGAATTAACCTAAAAAGGAAATACGATGAATGTTTTCAGGGTCCCCTTCTTTTGTACAGGCATTTTGCAGTTGTTTCTTATTTTCTGCCACATAGAAAATGAAGGTATCTATATTATATGTATTTGAGACAGAAAAGGAATTAGGCTAGTTGGAAATATTATTCCAAAAATGGCAATGCAACAATTATAAATTGCCAAGCAATAGACATAAGAACACAGTCTGTTTCTGTTCTTGTACAGAACAGGCTATCACATGTTTTGTTTTTTAACGAGTGTCCAGTGCATACAATCACTGCTTCTAAAGGGCCCAGTTTTCAGGAGGCAGCAGCTTGTGTTTGTTTTGCAGCCATTTTACAACTTTAGATTTTTATGTACTTTATGTTTTCCCACAAAATACATGAGCTGTGCTACCCGGTATGTATCCGTTTATTTCTCAAGAAATAAAAGACTCTAACCTTTGCTCGAAAAAGAGATGAACACATACCCTTCTGCCCTAAATATTTTTGAGGTGATTCTGGGGTTCTGGACTGAGAACAACAACAACAACAAAACATTCACAGGTCAGACTGTTCTTAACCTAGGGACTTCCTATGAGATTTTCAAATCATTGCTAATTTCTTCAGTAGTTTTTACTAATTTTGCAAAGTTCCAGTCTCTTCATGCGCGATGTTATGCTTCCAGAAAGATGCCGCTCAAGTGACTTCGACTTCTGCTTCCTCACTTAAAGCTACAAAACCACTGACTACTTAACCTTACTGCTTTCTTTCAGATCCCCATTTCTGCCCTTGTCTCATTTGTAGAGGCTCTGGAAGTAGGATACAGTAAGCATAAAAATCCATACCACAATTTAATGCACGCCGCCGATGTTACACAGACTGTGCATTACCTCCTTTATAAGACAGGAGTGGCGGTAAGTACTGATAGGAATTCAAAGATGACACAAAAGATGTGATGATGATTCTTTTGTTTTTGTTTTTATTTTTAAAGATTTTATTTATTTATTTGACAGAGATCACAAGTAGACAGAGAGGTAGGCGGTGGGGGGTGGGGAAGCAGGCTCCCCACTGAGTGGAGAGTCTGAAGCAGGGCTCAATCCCAGGACCCCGAGATCATGACCTGAGCTGAAGGCAGAGGCTTAACTCACTGAGCTACCCAGGCACCCCATGATGATTCTTCTTATTGGAGGCTGTTCCTATTCTGATGTGGTTGGGCCCACAAGAAGTGCACTGGGGCGTGGACTTCCTGCTCCCTAAGAGTTGTCTAACCAATCACTGAAGGTCTTGGAGTTCCTTGTAGCATCTGATATTTTCTTTATCCAGGACTTAATTAAATAAATATGTGGTAATGACTTGCATCTTTATTAGGCTATGACCAAATTAAATATAATTAAATATAGTTCTAGAAATATAGTTCTAGAAATTTCTAGAACTAAATATGTATTTCCAGATATGGAGAGTGGTACCATTGACCTCTTGCTACGGTCAGTCACAGTGCTCGCTATCCATGCATACTGAAATCATATCAAGTGTGCCTGGTGACCACATTGCACAAAGTTAGCTTTTGGTTAAAACCATTTGATCTTCTTCACAAGGATTACAGTTTTTTCTTATCCTATTTTTTGTGTGTTCAATATGTTTGACCTTAGGGGCAATCTTTACTTCTAATCATCTGAAAATTTTCTTACTTGTTTTGACCCAATATTTCAGCTCTTTAGATGTCTTTGAATCTCTGTTCTGTAATCCATTGTATGAACTGGCCTGTTTAACGTGGTTATCTGTCCCTTTGCCCTCTTTGCCTTCATGAAAGCTATTAATTTTACAAGATATAGCTATTAGTGACAAACAGCTAGTTCTCTATTTTAGGTCTCTATGAGTTTTTCCTTTGAAATCTTCAGAGTCGACATCAAGGTAGACATTGTTTGGTTATGGTTATTAATTAGCCCATAAACTCAACACATTTGTTATTTTTTCCTCTAGGGCATGTTGAAAGGCTTGGTCTAATATCTCACTGAATTAAAAATGGAACACAGTGGGAGGAGTGTGGGCTTTGGAGCTAGATATAGTGGGATATAAATCCTTGAGTAGTTACTTATTAGATTTAGTGACCTATGATAAATTGCTTAAATCTCTGAGGCAGGATTTCCTCATTTTTAAAATGGTGAAAAATATTCTATCTTGTAGAAAAACTGTGACGGTTAGAAATAAACTATCAGAAATAGGAAGTGCTCTGTCTGTCTCGTGAAGGAAGCTCAACAGTTAGAAATTGTTTTTAGTGAAACTTTGCTGAATTTTCCCAAAACCTCTCAACAATTTTCATTTCTTCCTTATTGTAAAGCTGGCATCTTGAAAATATTATTTTAAATTTTTAAGAAATATTTTATTTGTTTATTTGACAGAGAGAGACACAGTGAGAGAGGGAACACAAGCAGAGGGAGTGGGAGAGGGAGAAGCAGGCTTCCTGTGGAGCAGGAAACCCGATGTAGGGCTCCATCCCAGGATCTTGGGACCATGACCTGAGACACTTAACAACTGAGCCACCCAGGCATCCTGAAATATTATTTTAAAAAGCTATAATTTTTTTAAAAAGCTATAATTTTTTAAATTATAGAAACACTATCAAGGGGACCTATTTAATGTGATAAAAAATTTCTGTCAGAAGCATAGAGCAGACTTAGTTAATGGTGGTTCCTGGAAAACATGGAGCAAAACAGGGATGGCTACACTAATGTTGTCATTGAGCATTTTTCTGGAGGTCTCAGAAAAGGCAATCTAATATCAAAAAAGTTGAAGTAACCTATGAAAATAGTTTGACCATCTCTTTTAAAAAATCAAGAAAATCAACTACATATTATTAGATCAAATAAAAGGCTTCAAATAGATGTCGATAAAATAATTGTCCTAGGGGACCTGGGGGGCTCAGTTGGTTGAGCATCTGCCTTCAGCTCAGGTCATGACCTCAGGGTCCTGGGATCCACTCTCCCTTCAGGCTCCTTGCTCAGCGGAGAGTCTGCTTCTCCCTCTGCCCCTCCCCCCACTATCTCTCTCTCTCTCTCTCTCAAATAAATAAATAAATAAAATCTTTAAAAAAAAAAAAGCTATCTTAGACATTGGAAATTAATAAGTATAATAAAGGAACATACCTTCCAGAGAGTATTTTTTTTTAAACTGATAAATTACTAATGAAGAACTTAAAAACTGGTAAAAAGGAAACTATAAAACTAAATTAAAGAGCAGTAAAACAATATTAAAATAAGAAAGGAAATACATTATGTTTTTAATGCAAAGCTTCAGTATTATATAGATGTCAGTTTTCTTCAAACTAATCTGTAATTTCAAAACAATACCAATAAAGACGAATGAAACATGATAAGCTGAGTCTGAAATTTATGTAAAATAGATATATCACAACTTTAGAAAAAAACAGTCTTGAAAAAGACAATGTTTGCTGTGATGATGTAGTTCTTATTCTACTAGATGTTAAAATATCTACTGAAGCTATAGTAATAAAGATAGGGTGGTAATTGTGCAAAAATCACTAAAGATATGAGTGAACTAGACACAAATATTTATTGAGCACAGTTTTGATTTAGACATATTGAGTTTCAGGTCCTTATTAGACATCACTGTGGAAGTGTCAAGCGGGAAGAGAACCAATGGAATCTAGAGCTCTAGGAAGAGGTCAGGGATGGACATGTAAATTAGGCAATGTTAGCCCTATCAATATTATAGAAAGATGGAATTAATTGAGATCATCTAAAGAGCGAGTGTGAATAGGAAGTAGTAGGGGCTCTGAAGTGAGTCCTGGGGCAACCTAAAGTTTAAAATGAAGGTCAGAAATTAGAGCCAACAATAGTAACTAAAACGGAGTGGTCAGCGATGTTAGAATAAAAGCCAACAGAGTGTGGGGTCATGGAAGCCAAGGCGATTAAGTGCTTCAAAAGAGAATAGTGAATTCTGTGGGACATGACAAAGTGTCAAGTAGGATGAGGTTAAGTGATTACTGTCTTTGGCCACATGGAAGTCATTAGTGCCCTTGACAGGAGTGGTCTCAGGGCTTTGGTAAGGGTGGACCACTGACCAGAGTATAATGAAGAAAGAATTCAAGTGAGAAGGTAAGGACAAGTCTATAGACTTCCCCTGCCTACAGGGAAAAATGACTCAGTTCAAAGAATGTTTTTGTTCTACTTTAAACCAATCACCAAATATTGGGAAAATGAATTAAAGATTTGAATACAAAAAAATTTGATCATATTAGAAGAAGATATGAGAGTATTTTTATTTCCTTGAAACAGGAAAATCTTTGTTATATAAGCCTCAAAACACAAGTTAAATAAAAATATTGATCAAACTGAATGTATTAAAATTAAAACCTATAGGATAAAAAGAATCACCATAATGATGTAAGTACTTGAAGAAAATATAGGATTAAGATCCAGATTATATAAAGGAATCAACAAGAAAATGACAGAAATTCAGTAGAAAAATAGGAGGAAACCCATTCACAGAGTTAAGATTGCCCTGTTATAGTCTCTGTCATAGGCAGAATTTTGTCTTTCCCCTCCCCTGCCCCCAGTTTATATTGCTGGAAGCCCTAGTCTGCAATTGCTCAGAATGTGACTGCATTTGGAGGGAGGGTCTTTAAAGAGGTCCTCTAGGTCACATGGGTGGTCCTGATCCAGTATGACTGCTGTCCTTATACAAGGAAGAGATTAAGATTACAGACATGCTGGCGCACTGAGGAAAGACCATGTAAGGACACAGCACGAAGATGACCATCTGCAACCTGGTAGAGGGCTGTCACCCAAAATGACCCTGCCAATACTTTGATTGTGGACTTCTAGCCTCCAGACTATGAGAAAATAAAGTTCTGTGGTTTAAACTGCCTAGTGGGTGGTATTTTGTTATGGCAGCCAAACAGAGGAGTGGAGTTATGATTTGATCCGAGGACTGACTTCTCTCTCTCTCTCTCTTTTTTTAAAAATTTTATTTATAACACCATGCATTTAAATATCTAGCCATACTTCTAGAATGCCTGTGGTCAAAAAAAAAGGCGCCCCGATATTCTTACACCTCAGTATCCTCATGTGATCCTTGCAGGTATCCTGGTGAGGATGAGCATAGACGGGCAAATGCACTTTGGCCTCATCTATTCAACATATATTTAGTTAGTACCTGCTGTGTACAGCGTACTATGGAGATAAAAAGTGAATCATACACAGCTTTTCTAGCCCTCAGGAAAAACTCCCAAGTATTTATGCTAATGCAAGTTATCATTAACGTGAATGTTACAGCAGCCAAGGATCGTGACGTTCAGCGTGCTGTTCTTAAACGAGCGCATTTGCCATTGAATTTTCATTATCAATTCAGGCCATATTCAGAATCATTCTTAAATATAGAAACTACTTCCCACCCACTCTCTCTTAGAAATGCACTTCAAAACAAACTGCTTTCATTGCAAGCTTACAGAAACAGTGGGGAGCATTCTGATGAATGGAGAACATATTGTTACTCTAACCTTTCATTACAAACCAGGAGGGGGAAATGCTTTAAATCATTTCAGTTTTATAAACTGTAAGACACATAGGGAATCAAAACATCCCATTGATAAAGTGATGTCTGGGCTTCAACATCAACAGTATTACTCATTGTAATCTGTTTATATTACTCATTATTGCTTTACTTAGACGCCAAGAAGATGTTTGAATCCTTTCAGAATTATTTCGCCCACTTTTAAGGGAAAAATCCTTGAACAGAATTAGACTGAAAAGTTGTTGATTGAATAAATATGAATCAGAGTTTGAGCTTTACTCAAATTTTGATTTAGGTCAAAGGATTCCAAACTCCAAAGTCATCCCTTGTCCCCTTCCATTGCTTTTGTTAGGCAAGTGCCATTAATTTTCCTTTTGCTTATTATTATTTTTTTTTTTTTAGAGGGGAGAGGCTGTGTATCTTGTTCTTTTGATCATATCTGTCATCATCATATTCACACGGGAAACACTAAATGGCTAAGGAGTGTTTAATAATTTTACCAATGTTTGTGGTCAGTAGAATTTTGGCCCCCATGACCTTTGCCCTCTGTCATAACACTAATGTTGCATTAGATGGGAAAATACAAATACAGTGAAGTTTACTAATCCAAGAACTGGTAAAATCTAGGGAGATGATTCCCCAAGTGGGCCCAGTATAATCTTGTGGGTCCTTGAAAGTCCAGAGACAGGACACAGGAGCTGTGAGGACTCAACCAGCTGTTGCCAGCTTGAAGATGGAGGGAGCCAAGTGGATGGAAAGTCTGAGAAGGAAATGAAATTTGCCAATCCCCTGAATGTACCTGGAAACAGATTTTTCCACAGAGCTTCCAGAAAAGAACACAGGCCTGCCAACACCTTGATTTCAGCCATGTGAGGTCCTCACTGGAAAAATCCAGCCACACTGTGCTGCCTTCTGACCTCCAGAACTTTGTGCCAATAAATAGGAGATGGTCTTTGAGCCTTAAGTTTGTGGCAATTTCAGGTAGCAATAGGAAACTAATACAGGGGTGGAAACATTACTAAGGAAACTGTCATTCACTTACAAAACCCACAACTTGTGAATAATGTCCCTTCAAGCAGTTTTGCCCGTGTTTCTTTCCTTCACTGTCCACTACCGCCCCTTGCCCCCATGCCTATGCACACAGGGCTTACTTCCTGAAGTCCATCACTGCCGGTTGTCCCTGTCATTGAATTTGTTGTGACACTCATTTTATGTGGATAGGAAATACTGATTGAATCTGTGGCTTGTACCTTGTCACGCTTTGATAAATCTGGAATAAAATTCATGCCATACTTAATTTCTTACTTCTTATGGGTTGTCACAAAATCTTCTGGATTCACAGTAATTAGCTGGGAAAACACAAGAAAATCTGGACAATATTAAAATATGAAGCCTTGCAGGGCGCCTGTGTAGTTCAGTCAGTTAAGTGTCTGCCTTCAGCTGAAGTCCTGATCTCTGGGTCCTGAGCTTCCTGCCCAGTGGGGAACCTGCTTCTCCCTCTCTCTTTGTCCCTGTCCTCCTCCAGTCCCCGCACATGCTCTCTCTCTCTCTCAAATAAATGAAGCCTACTTTCCCTCAAAGCAACTTCTCCATCTCTGTCTCTTTTAATGATGCTATTTAATGCCACCCATCATTTTTTTTGTTTTGTGTAGTTTTGTATTTTGGTCACTCAGGCTCGGAATGTTAGGGTCGTCTTTAATTCATTCTTCTCCTTGACTGCAACTTCTTCCTCCCTCCCGTATTCAGTTTATTGCTGAGCCATATGAATTCTAGCTTCATACTGTCCATACGTCCTCTAAGGACTTTCCCGTGCAAAAGTACTGCTCTGGTTTCTCTCCCTCAGTGGCATGCTGATTGTGCTGCCCTCTTGCATCATTGCCTGTTGGATCCGATTTGTGTTCCTCACTCTGGCTTTTAATGCCTGACACCACAGGGCTCTAATCAGCTCTAACTGCCACTTCACTAAAGGGACTCCTATCCTTACCCATGATGAATCCCCTTTTGACCCTGGGACTAGCTCATGTGTTCATTCTTCTGGAAATGTCCACGGCCATTTCTTTTTCGGTCCATTCTTTAGGGCCCATCTGTGAAGATCTTCTTTATCTTTTCTTTTCTTTTTCTTTTTTACTTTCTCTTTTTCTCTCCTTCCTCCCTCCCTTCTCCTCCCCACTTTCCTTCATTCCTTCCTTGCCAGGTACCATCTGTCCTTTCTTCTTATCCTCAAACAGCAGAACCAATTTCTAAGCATCCACAGGGTTTGTTGAAAAGCAAGGGTGTTAAAATGACTTTTATAGGCTATGGTTTTATTTTTTGCTATTGCTTATTTAAAGCATTTGTTGATTTTGGTTTATTGGAAGTGGGCTATACCCAAGATAGGATCTTATTAGTATATTTGGGTAAAGGGGAGTAGTTACACTGATATTTATAATGTGAGAACCGTAATTACGTAGTTATTTAGACACTTGCTGTCTGGGTTGATGCTCTGTGATTCAGATTTGTTTAGATGGTATATTGGCTCTCAGTCATAATCTTTTTATTGATTGATTTATTGATTTCACAGTAGAAAAAAAAATTTGCCTTTTTATTTATTTATTTACCCGTGAGTTTAAATCCTTGAAGGGTATAGCCTAGCATGGGTTCTATGTCCAAAGTCCGTAGGAGGAAGTTTGCTTTGGAATTTGGCACGAGTCATGTCACTGCTTCCATGAGCATGAGTTACCTTTCCTCCGATGACTTGGGCCACCAGGAGTCACCTTTTCCTTTGTACACATGAGCACTCACTCGCCTAGACAGAATTGGGTTTTATCTCGGGTATAAGCACTTCCAGAGACCCTACTCAGAGCCAACAGAAACAGCCTCAGGCTACAGTGTTCCAGACATATTTGTCATTTAGAAGTTCTGTTCCAAGCAGGGCTCGACAGGTTCCAAGATAACCTCGTAATCTTATTTTAAAATGTTAAGTTGACTTTGCATTAAGTTTGGAGAAAGAACTATGCTGGTGGTGAGGGCGTAGGTAAAAGGAGTTGAGGCTGATGGGTGGGGACAGGGTACTGGGGAAGGATTGAAAGAAATGGCCAAAATGAAATATATATATATATATGTGTGTGTGTGTGTGTGTGTGTGTGTTAGTTGTGTGTGTGTATGTGTGTGTGTGTGTATACCAAGAACATGTGTAATATAAGCTGCCCGACAATGCTGCCTCTGGTGGTCCAGGGAACACAATTTGAGAACCTTGGACTATAGTCAGTTTCGGTGGCATGGTTGGGGGTGGGTGTCTCTTCAAACATCAGGGTACATAAAGCAGAAGGCCAGGTTTATCTTTCTTTCTGTCTACGTCCAACCACTTTGTAGTAGATATACATTAGGTTTTCTGTTACTCTTAATTCTCGGTATTGTGTTGAAAATTTTAAGTTATTTTTTTTCTATGTCTACCAGATATCTTTACTTGGAATTTAGGAAAGAATACATGAGGGTTTTTAAAGTCCTCATGTTCCTTGTTTTTTGCTTCCTTGGGAAAACAAAACAAAACAAACAACTACTAGTTAGCTTTCTCAACCTTGCTGGGCATGCTACTTCCAGATACCATATTCCTCAGTCTCCACAGAGGGGAAAAAAAGAAATTCCGTCTGTCAGAAAACGTGTGTTTGGCAGTAGCTTGCCAGCTGCAGGGTGGAAAGGCAGTGACGCGGGTGTGTTGTCAGCAAGCTGAAGACTGTGTCGGAGAAAGAGACAGATTATCTGATTGCCCTGCAATCTCCCTTTCAGAACTGGCTGACAGAGCTGGAGATCTTTGCTATCATCTTCTCAGCAGCCATCCACGACTATGAGCACACCGGAACCACCAACAATTTCCACATTCAGACACGGTGAGGATGTTGGATGTTTGAGAGGAGGCAGGAGGGGGCAGGGATAGAGTTTGAGAAGTTGGAAAGGTATCAGTCACCCTTGTTTTGCATGGTTACTCTGTTCTGCTTTTCTGAAAAAGAGAATTTTTCCACAAGAGATCAACCTGGTCAGCTTCAGTCAAGACTTAGAGTTTGAGAAGGCATCTGCTCCAGTGCTCCTACGTTATCCCCTTGAAATACGGATATCCTCTTCTTCTCTACCAGAATGCTAGCTCTTTGTTTCCTTATGTATGCATTGTGCACACTCTACATGTCTCTACTATATGACAGAACAGTTGGCACAAAGGTGCAGAGGCCAGGTAGACCGAATTAGTAAGGATGGGCTGAGATCAAGATGTTTCTGTCCACACGTACAATACCTGAGCCTTTTTGCCCTGTGACCTCTGGGATTCTGGGGACACTCTTCTCATCCTTCCCGATTTCATCCCTGCTGTCTTTAGTACTTGCATTGCTCCCTGGCAGAGATCTTGGGGAGCTGGGTTGTCTCATGTAGACCGCCTTCACCATAGATCTGTGTATCCACTATGATGAACTGCAGAGGTAAACCCACAGCTCTGTGGGGGGAATTAAATATGGGTTCAAGTGTCCAACTCTGAACCTCTTGACTATAACAGACATCACTAATCAATTTTTTTTTCTTGACCAAGCTTCGTATTTATCCTTAGTATTCCTCTCCGCACAGAATTCCAGACAAGCAGTACCATTCACTTGTCTTTTCCATTTAGGATGAATCCTTATCTGTCCTGTGCTAGCCTAAGAACTTGCCTTCCCTTAAGACGGTTCTAGGAAGCTGGAGAGACTCTGATAGTAGGGTTAATTGGGCCTTGACATAGTAATCAAAAGAAGCTAGAATTTGGGGGAAGGTGGCATGGCTAAGAGGAAGAATGGAGCAGGGAGAGATGAGAATTTGAATAAATACTTGAGGTTTCACTTGAAAAAAGCAGGTGCCTACGCCAGATAGGTTTGTGTTCATTAAATCAATCTACATGTATTTAATGAACACAACACTTCATTATGGGGAACACAAAAGAAGACAGTACTGTCTGATCTCTGTTCAGAAGGGGAATTTCAATAGAATAGCAGCAGACAAAAGGATGTAAGCCGCTAGCTTCATTGTCTGCCTCCCGCTTCCTCACACAGAAGAGCCCAGCTGCTGGGAAGCAGCCTTTTGTGGTTCTGTGGCAAGGGCTTTAAATACAGGGAATGCCACAGAGCAGCTCTGTTTCGTGGATGTCTACAAGTGGAATCTTTGCTCTGAGGACAGAGGCTGTGGTGAACAGCACCTGCTGAAGGAAGAGAGGTTTGTGTGGAGCAACTGTGCCTGGGTCTTTGCTGGAGCCCAATACCAAAACCCATCTCCACTCAGAGGAAATGGCTTAATTACAGCAGCTGGAAAAGAGCTTAATGTCACAAAATGCACATCAGTTGGAGCCTGTCTTCACAGATACATGATCAGATCCTTCGCCACAGGGATTGCACATTTTGTGTTATCTCCATAGGAGTGAGGAAATTCCAGTGGATTCAGTTACGCTTGCTTTGGAATAAAATTTAAGCATTGGTTTTCTTTAACAGAACTTTATTCAAAGCGTCTCAGCCCGTGTGAGTCCCATACAGAGAAATAAATCCGTAAGCAGGTTCTTTGTCCTTTGATGGTATGTTAAGCCTAGCACTTTAAAGCTATGCTAGATATATCCCAAAGGTTGGCCAATGACAGGCACAAGTTATTGGGGGGAGTAATGGCTGAACGGTCAGAAGGCCTTGATCTCAACCCTGCCATGTAGGCACTGTGGGGCTCTCTGAAGTCATTTTACATCACTGAGACTCAGCTTCCTTGATGAGAAACAAATAAGCTATAATCATCTAAGTTTTAACTGAATTGAAGGTATTGAAAGAGTGTACAGCTCTGTGTTTGGTGCAGTGGTCTGTGAGGAAGTGACTAGCAACTATCCTATAATCCTATATTCTTTACTCTCAATCTTAAACTTATGTCTTCCATATGGCAAAATGTTAAGGTCAAGGTACTACCAGAGGAACTTGGCAAACTGTACCTACCAAGTGGCACGTGTTCAGAGAATTATAACGATAATAAATAAATTCTTTCATTGAATAAAATTTTTAAAAACTAAAGGCATTCCAGAAAGTAGAAGGAAGTTTGAGTTGACCAATGTTTTATGAAATCCCCTATGCTAGTGGTAGAAATCATTGAAGTCTGGTTATGGAACAGCTTTCAGAGAGTTATCAGTGGGATATCACATATTCCTTTTTTTTTTTTTTTTAAGATTTTATTTATTTATTTGACAGATAGAGATCATAGGTAGACAGAGAGGCAGGCAGAGAGAGAGGAGAAAGCACGCTCCCTGCTGAGCAGAGAGCCTGATGTGGGGCTCTATCCCAGGTCCTGGGATCACGACCTGAGCCAAAGGCAGAGGCTTTAACCCACTGAGCCACTCAGGCACCCCGAGATATCACATATTTCATGTTAACATATTGACATTAAAGTACCCTGCCTATATCTATTGATAATTTGTACTGCTGGTTTTAGCTTATTGGTTGGCACGAGTGACATAGGGGCAAAGATAATTGTCAAACATAGGAAAAAAGATGGTGTATCCTAGCTTGAGAGAGTCACCTGAAAAATCTCAACCATTTAACATCCTGAATTATTTTTGCTTGGCTTTCTGTTCAGGTCTGACCCTGCTATTCTGTACAACGATAGGTCTGTATTAGAAAATCACCATTTAAGTGCAGCTTATCGCCTTCTGCAAGAAGATGAGGAAATGAATATTTTGATCAACCTCTCAAAGGATGACTGGAGGTAAGGATGAGACAGGAGAGAGATTTGGAGGCCAGGAAAGGAACCATGAGGAGAGACGAAGCATGCTGCTTTTGGAGAAATACTACCACTTGAACTGTTTATGTCACCCTTTCTCTCTCCTCCTTTCTCCTTACCCCGTCTCCCTCACTCCCCCCTCTTCACCCCTCCTCTCCCTTTTCTTTCTCTCTCCCCTTTCTCTCTCCTCCCTGCCTTCTCTCTCTCTCTTTCTTTTTTTCTTAACACAATTATTTAAATATATCACAGGCACTTTGGAAATACTTGCTTCTTGTTACGTTAGGAAACATGTATTGCTTTTGTCTTAGCTTCTTAAATCTGAGTTTTTTTCTTTTAACCTTTGTTTTTCGCCTTCTGTTTGACTTGAACTTCTCTTAAAAGTCTTTCCAGACTTGCTAAGGAAATTATTTTGGCTCTCAGAACAAATCATGGGTACCCAATTCTGTTGCCTACATGACATTGTGTGTCTTTGAATGAATTTAGGCACACGTGAGCTTGAATACGGACACAATTACTAGTTGTATAACATTTAGGAAGCTATTTAACCCCTTCACACTGTTGTAAAATTTAATTTCTAGAAAACAGATAACAAAATATACCTCATGATTTGGTTAATGTTATAATAAACTATATAATCCATTGAAAATGCTTAACACACATTGTGATGTATATAGCAGGCCTGCAAGTTTTTTGTAGCTACAAATACAGGTCAAGGTATTTCAAAGATTAGAGCCTTACAATGTTCTGAATCTACTGCAGTGCAAATAGTACTTATATTTTAATTAAGTGATCAACTATTCATTGACTATCTTTGTGCTAGCCATTATGTAAAGATCCAGAGAAATAAGCCATACTGTGTGATATGTATGTTCCACATGTCATATTCCTAATAAATGATTTCCTTAATTCTTAACCTTCACTTATTCCTCATTAAAAAAAAAAAAGTCCACCTAAAAGGCTCAAGTTGATTAGAATTGTCACCACTAATTAACTGCTTTTGCTTAGCAGTGGCAAAAAACAAATTTTTACTTTCCATTTTTTTGCTTCCATGTTTCTCTCTCCATGGGGTATCTCTGAAAGGGAGTTTCGGACCTTGGTCATTGAGATGGTGATGGCTACGGACATGTCCTGTCACTTCCAACAGATCAAAGCAATGAAGACTGCTTTGCAACAGCCAGAAGCGTGAGTGGACCTGTGACATCATGAGTTTTCATAGGTGTTTGAACTGGTACTCGTCCATGTTGCCGTGCCTTCCTTAGAGAGCTTCCCTGAATGGTCTCATGAAGTGAGGCTGGTGGAGGAGAGAACCTGACAGTTGTACTTGTCACACGCAGATTTTCATCAGGGTTGAAATAAATCATAGGGCCAGTAACAATTTTCCCCCCGTTAAGAATTTAAAAAAATTCTTTGTGGGAAACTAAGCTATCAAAGATTCACTTGGTACAGTCACTGTGAGTGACTCGTAGATCCTTGATGTCTTTTTGAACGATGCAGTCATTCCAGAAATTGTTTTCAGTCGGTTTATGAGGTGTCCAGCTCAGTAAGCATGGAGACCAAGCTGATGAATGTCCCAGCTGTAGGATGAAATGATGCTTCCCCCCCAGCTCAGCCGATGTGGGATTTGAGATGGGAGAATGGAAGAGATTAAGAAATTAATGATTTTTAAAAACTCTTATTGAGGCTCTGAAAATTTGGTTATCATATGTCTGGGCCGTTTGCATTTTTAGAATTGAAAAGCCGAAAGCATTATCTTTGATGTTGCACACGGCAGACATTAGCCATCCCGCAAAAGCATGGGAGCTCCATCATCGCTGGACAATGTCACTCCTGGAGGAATTCTTCAGACAGGTATGTTGTTGTACTACTATGTATGTTGTTGTACTACTCCTCAAGGCCATCAGCCCTATCTAGATAGTTTCTGAGTATTCTATTTCAGCAATGCTATAATAAGACAACTGGCATTATAATCATTTTCTTTGGGGAGGAAGGGTTGATAACTTTTTTTTTTTAATTTCCTGGCCTCTTGCTCATGTGATATTTGACTCTTACCTAAATTTTGGTTCTCAGAACATTATGGTGTTTCTGTCCTAAGAATTTCTGTTTGGAAAAAAATTTTCTCTTTGTCAGTTTCTTGTCAACATTTCGCCTGGGTACTTTCCCTTTTACTCATCGGGCTAATGGGCTGACAAAATGACGGCTGCTTTTGCATCATTGTGTGGGATTAAGAGGTTAAACTTTAACTTATAATGATCTATTATAATAGATTATGTTGTTTCTTTGGAGCAGATAAGCCATGTTGTCAAATTCCATGTTATCAAAAAAGTGAGGTGTAGCAATTTTTTTAAGATTTTTATTTATTTATTTGACAGAGAGAGAGAGAGAGATCAGAAGTAGGCAGTAAGAGAGGGAAGCAGGCTCCCCACCGAGCAGAGAGCCCGATGTGGGACTCGATCCCAGGACCCTGGGATCATGACCTGAGCTGAAGGCAAAGGCTTAACCCACTGAGCCACCCAGGCATTCCAAGGTGTAGCAATTTGTGGTCAAAAAACCTCTAGAAGCTACTGTCAATTATGTTTAAACATACTACCTCCTAAAACTCAGGGTTGTGTTTTCTAAAAGGGTAGCCAGAGTTTTTTGTGAGTAGGCAATGCTTTAAAAAAAAAATTTAAAAAGGTACACAGAAATAGAGAAATCAGGAAGTTAATACGTAGTATCAAAACTGGTATCTTCTCAAGAAGAGCTGCCATTAAATCATGTGCTTCAAGACATGTGGTCCCGAGATTGAAGGCAAGATGACTTGCAGACTGGGGGGTCTCCATGATAGAAATTCACATCAGTACAGTTAATTCAGTTACTTCTGATACTTCTTGAAGGGTGGTGCACGTCATGGACTAGGAGACCTCTGAGACCAAACAAAACACTACTCGTGCCACTGATCTCAACCTTGTCCCCTAACCTGACAAGAGATGGGCTCTTTCAGTGGTTACTCAATTTCTGGAAGCAAATTTCTCCTGTGATTACTCTTATTCTATGATCCTGGTTTGAATGGAAAAATTGTAAAAGGCATCTGTACGTGTGTGTTTTTTCTTCTGAAACTGTACACAATATCTAGTGATGAGTGGGACCAGAATCAATAGCGTTTTCAACAAAGTCCAGAAGACCCTTATTGGGGTTTTAGTTCCAACTGCTTCGTGGGGCTAATGGAATCCCTCTGCTAGTTCCCAATGGTGTTATCTGTGACTTGTGTTTTAGGAGGCGGTGCTGGCAGCAAGAAAGAGTTAGGGGAACATTGGGCCAGATGTTCCCTTCGGATCCTTCTGGCATTAAATGTTCTTTTTTTTTTTTTTTTTTTAAAGATTTTATTTATTTATTCGACAGAGAGAGAGATCACAAGTAGGCAGAGAGAGAGAGGAGGAAGCAGGCTCCCTGCTGAGCAGAGAGCCCGATGTGGGACTCGATCCCAGGACCCTGAGATCATGACCTGAGCCGAAGGCAGCGGCTTAACCCACTGAGCCACCCAGGTGCCCTGGCATTAAATGTTCTATACTCCTTCCTGTGCACCTCAACACCAGCACACACATGCTCCACTAAGCTGTTATATGAATATGCCATCAGGTACCCTATCCTGCATATGGCTGTTTCCCCATGCAAGGTCATTGCTTGGTCTCAGACTTGTTCTCAAGAAGAACCCAGGGGTGCACAAGGACAGGAGACTCTGAGAATTGGAAATGGGAAAATAACTTGTATATACAAGAAGGACTCTGCCATTTTTCTGGAAGCTATTTTTCTAATATAAATGAGAGGATTTTCTGTAAATAAGACCATTATTATATGCTTTCTTTAATATTGCTTGTGTAATAACAACCCCTATGGCTGGGAGTATTTAATCTACAGCCAAAGGGAGGTGATAGCCAACTCATAAAAGTTTGAGATATTAAAGTGATTCCTTCTTTTAATTGTGAGTGGATATGAGAAATTTCTTAAATATGTACACATTTTTTTCCCATAAAGTAAACCTTGTGTGCATACACACATGCTGGAATTGAATGAAAAGGTGCTAGAGGCAATGTGAAAATAACCTTATTGAATTTCTTGCCTATTGGGAATAGAATGTTAGCTCATTGGACTGGAACTATTTTTTAGTAATTATGATTCAGTAAATTATTTTTATTGACT
This sequence comes from Mustela lutreola, assembly GCF_030435805.1. Lineage (NCBI taxonomy): Eukaryota > Metazoa > Chordata > Mammalia > Carnivora > Mustelidae > Mustela > Mustela lutreola. The sequence continues at coordinate 157,610,373 of NC_081293.1, read as the reverse complement.
TAATATTTTAACCCAGATGCCATAAGCCATTGTAAGTAACCCATGTAGGAGAAATGTTGCCTCAGCTCTTAACTATAGATTTTAAATCAGACAGTTCAAATGGGAAATCTCAATGGGACTGTAGAGTCTTTGAGAGTATTATATTTGAAAGTTGGGTTGTAATTCAAAATAAGGGCATAGCCTCAGTGCTGATATACCAGACCTCCCATACTTTGCTAAAAGAGTAAGTTACATCTTCAGTATTATAACCATATTTTACAAAATCCAAGCTGTGGCCTTAGGGTGCTTCTCAATGAAATATTGACTTTAAAGAAGTATAAGTTTGCCTCTTTGGTAAATACATGCTATAAAAGTCTTGAGGTTCATTTCTCTTATATTGCTGTTTATGTTTGTACTTTGCAAACGTCCTCTACAGTTCTTTTAATATCCTCTGTGTCTGTAGTTATTTTCCCATTTCCAATTCTCATTTCATGTATTAGTGTTTCTCCCCTTGCTTCTCTATGAAATTAGCTAATCATTTGATTATTTTGTTTCTATTTTATAATACCTTAATTGAAGTATTCATTTTTACTAATTCATTTCTTCTGCTTGAGCTTATTTTGTTCTTTTGCCAGCTCCCTGAGTTGGATGCTCTGTTCACTTATCTCATTCTGCCTGTTTAGTATTAGAAAATATAGGGGTAGGAGTTTTTTTCTTGTGAATCGCATAGACTCTGATATGCAGTATTTTCACAATCATTCCTTTCTAAATAATTTTGGTGTAGATTTTTCTTTTCCCCAAGAGTTAGTTCAGATAGAGGTGTTTATTTATATAATTTTCCAGTGGTGGGCTCTTCTGCTTTCTAGTTTTGTAATTAATTTGTGGCTTATTGAAATTTGATCAAGAATTTTTTCATTGCTTGGATTTTATTGTGAATCATTTGTCAGCTACTGTATAATCAGTTTTGTGAATGTTCACTGCTCTTGAAAAGTAGATTTATTTTCTACTTATAGGGTATAGAATTCAAACAATACCCCATACATCTACCTTATGAATTATGTCATTTAGGTATTTTATATATCATTTAAAAAATTTGATCTTTTGTAGGATGACAGATGCCTCTTTCCTTTTTTCTTTCTGCACAGTGTGAATGTTGATTCTATGTAATTTGGTTCTTGGATATTCATAACTATTAGATCGTCATAATTTATTGTACCCTTTATCATTATAAAGCCTGCTTCTTTGCCTCCTCTAATGCTTTTACCTAGAATTCAAATTTGACTTATTTTAAGAATATGAGCTTTGTCTCTGCATAGATTTTAGCCTTTCAGAGATACTTTGGTTCGGGTGTGCATTTTAAACGCTGTATATAGTTGAGGTTTTTTATGAGGCCATCTAAGATTCTTTTCTTTTATTATTTGAAATCAGCTATTTTCATACCTATTGAAATAACAGGAACATTTGATCTCAGGCACCATCATATTTTATATTATGCTTTCTGTTTTTATAGCTTCTTCATAAATAGTTCATTATAGATGTGCTATTTGCCTTGTCCTATATTAATTTCTTCTGATGACTTGGAAGTTTTATATTATGTTTTTAGCTCTTCCAGTGGCTAACTTGATAATAAACATTTTATGTCCTCTATTTATTTAGATAGTATCTAATGACTCCTTGTTATAAAAAAGAGTAAACTTCTACTTCCTCTCTCCTCTTCCCCAGCACCTGATTTTTGTAGGTCTTATTAACTTGTTTAACTCTTGCAGTCTGTCCTTTATTAAGTATAGCTCTATTTTTTTTATATGTCAGGTTTAGATGATATATTCTTATGTCCAACAGATAAGACAGCTGGTGTTTATTCATTACCTCCCAACACCATTCCTCATTTTCCTTTCCATAATATAATTAACTCCTTGTTACTATTTGTTGGCTTTACTATTTCTAAGTTGTTCTGATTTTTTAAAATGAGTGTTCTATGGCGTGTAGGACATGCTGCTTACAAAAGATACTACACCTTAAACAAGGTGACTCAGAAAGGTAGAAAACACATCTGGCAAGAGCATAATTTTCTAGTTATTCTTATCTCAGTTCTCCTTAGTGTTGGTACTTTGGCCCTGGTTGATCATCCATTGGTTGGCCAAGGTTGTTCCTTGGGTGGTTTCTTCTAGAAGAGCTAATGAAACCACATATTTGCATACTTGCCCATTTTTGTACTGTTCTTATACTTGGGCCATAGTATGCTTGGGTAAAACTTTTTTTTTTTTTGGATCAAACCTTTCCCCCCCGCTGCCTTTTTTAGATTTCAGTCAAATGTCTTCTACCTGTGGATATTGCTATGGAGAGGTTGGAGGCCCTGCTGTAATTATTTTCATGTGTAGGTGATACAGCGTTTTGCTTATGGCCCTAAAGGATTATTTCTTTATCTTTGAAGCCCACTGACTACTAAAATATATTTCAATAATGATTGTTCTATAATAGCTATTCTTGGGAACTGGGCATGTTCTTTACTTCTGTAGATTCAAGTTACATTGATTTCATCTTTGCTTTCCTTTTCCATTTGTTAAGTTCTCTTCTTTAGGGAAAACAGTTATTCATATGTTGACTCTCTTTTGTTTCTCATCCATGTGTATGTTTTTCCTTTAAGCCTTCTTTAACTCTTTGATCAGTGGTCTTTGTTTGGCCTGCTTTTTACATTCCTGACCTCCATACCCCTTAATGTGTTTTCATCAAGAACAGTTCTTGTTTGTGCTGCTGCCAGTGCAGTCTTCTTTTATGCCATGGTTCTGTTTTTCTCTTCCATATCTTTCCCGAGCTCCGCTAGCTCCTGTTTCCCTGAGCCCTTGTTCTTGATAATTTCAGGCATTTCTTTCTGTTCCTGATAACATGTTTGGTCATCACTTGGTGGCACTGTTTTTTTCTGTTGTTTCCTATCTGTTTTTTTTTTGTTGTTGTTTGTTTGTTTGTTTCTTCCTTTATTCCCTTTTTTTTTTTCTTCATTTGAAACATATTTTCACAGGTTTTTTTGTTGGTAGTGATGATAGTGCTGCTGCTTCTTCCTCCTCATCCTTCTCCTTTTTATCCTCCTCCTTCTTCATTTTTAAAATTATTATTATTTACTATTGTTGAATGAAATGCATTATTTTTAAACTATGTGCAGGAGGTATATGCCAGGGAGAAACCAGAGCAGCAATATTCTAAACTGCTCTTCATGGTTTGTTATGAGGCTTCTGTGATGTGTGATATGTGTGTGTGTGTGTGTGTATCTTCACTTCTTTCCAGACAGCAGTAGGCAACAATTGCAGGACTGCTCACAATTCAGACTCTGCCATGCATCATCTTCTTGCCATGCCTGTGTGTTTCCTCATCCAGTGTCTCCTTTTCTACAATTCCTAGGGACTAAGTAGGGCCCAGGGTTGCTCCTCACACCAAAAAGAACCAGGAGAACTAACTCTTCAAGTTTTACCTGAGATCTGGAGCCCTAGGCCTCTTCTCTGGGGGTCTTATCTCACTCCTCTCCAATATTCACAACATTTGGCAGCCATTCCTCATCTAGTTCATTTGAGATTACAGATTTTTCCTAACATTTGTGTTTCTGTTTCTTGCTCTCCTGTTTTGAGAGGATAATTTCTGAGAAGAAAAGACACAGATGTCTTCACTATATTATCTTAAACCCAAATCACAATGATTTTTCTTATACCTCCTACTTGTAACTTCTTCCCCTGGGAAGGAAGAGTGTACAGTGCTGTGATTTTTTTTTTTTTTTCTGTGATGCTTTTGTTACCCTTTCCAAACAGATACTTTTTCTTCACACTACCTGAGGAGACTCACTTAAAATGTCACCTGCCCTGTGAACTTACAATATGGAAATAATCTTTGTTTTTCTTGATTGGCTTGTTTCTTACTTATAGCTTCTATAAAAAAACTCCAAAGTGAATAATGACACACATCAAATGGAAGTTTATTACCCACTCATGTAAAGCACAGGACAAGTGTTTCTTGACTGGCAGGTAGTTTACAATCAGCAGTGATTTTAGACCCAGACTCTACATGGCTTCCATATTGCTTGTCTACGTCAAGCCAGCAAAAAAGGGAAGAACGTGGAGAAGTAGGTATAGGAGATTTTATATGCCAGAAGTTTGGTGGAGGTACGACCCCCATCTCCTCTCGTTTTATTATATAGTACTAACTGGCAGAGATCCTGGGAAATAGTATAGCTGTGTGGACAGGAAACAAAGAAGGAAAAGGAGGGAGGTCTTATGAACAGCCAACTGCCTGACTGTTGCCCCAGCTTGCCTGTCATAAATGTCTATGTAGCCGAAGAACTTCAGTGTTTCTAATCAAATTCATCTCTTCTTTCATTCAACAAAATGCATTGTGCTCCTTTTGCAGATTGACTATGTGACTTTATTAGTCTTAACTCCTATGGTAGGAATAAGTTACTTATTTTTCTGTATTGTCCTGGAAGAAAAATATGAGTTAGTAAAAAAAAAAAAAAAAAAAAAAAATCCGTTGTGCTGAGACTTTTGCCCTTTTAAAAAATATTGACATCTTCAGTAAAAGGAAAGAGTATGTATAATTCCACACAGGCCAGTAGTTATAGAGTCATAAAATATTGTTTCAGTCAAGTTGAATTCACCTGTAGAAGTACATCCTTCCATATTACTTTCTGCACATTTTTTCAGTTCAAAAATGTATCCATTCTCCAAAGGAAATTCAATGACTACTATTTTAAAATAGGCATTTAATAGCTCAATTAAATCCAAAAGATGTAAGTGATGTGGAGATGTGGTATGGACAAGTCCATGGGATAAGAAGTTATTTAATAGCTTGTACTTTTTCACTAATACAACCCAAATTAACGCATACACCCTAATATCCAAGTGGTTAGTGTTCACCACCTTTTCTTCTTGATCTCCCCTGTAAAAATGAACCCCCAAACCAACTTGTATCCCTGCTTCATAGGGAATAAGAATGGGTTTTATTTGCTTTAGCTGAGCTGTCCTGCTAAACCATCAAAACAGTTTATGTTACAAATACTCTTTCTTCTCTTTATCCTGCCCAAGTAGAAATAGCTCAGGAGTAAATTATTTTTATCCTGCCACTTGAGAGATAATACAGTCTGCAGCAGGGTATACTCAGAAATGGAGGAGCCATTGTGTCCCATGGGAACAAGAAAGTGTGCAGAAGGAACTGAGCCACTTCAGGACTGTTCCTGAGGCCCTTGGATGTCCCTAACACCTATTGTGACCACACCATTCAGCTTCCTCAGGCGCCCATTCCTTTTCCTTCCTTTCAGTAGATGTTCTGTGTGTGTGTGTGTGTGTGTGTGTCCGTGTCTTTTCTCTTTGATAGCATGCCTTAGAAAGAAAAGTATTTAGTTTTTGAACCTGGTCTAGTTTTTATTGTTATTACTTTTTATGTACTATTGATTTATTTGTAATATGTATTATAATCAGAGTGTATTTGGTGTAACAAATTGGCTAAATGTTTCTCAACTCTTGACATCAATATTAGAGATACCTAAGATACCTAATATTAAAGAAACAATAATAGTTATTTTATTTATTTATATGTATTTCTCATTTAATCCTCATCATAACCTGATGTGATAGGGGTTATTATCCATACTTTATAGAACATAAAACTGAAATGTAGAGAGGGAAAATAAACTTGCTGTGATCACACAGGTAGAGGGAGAAAGGCCAGATTCAAGCTGAGGGCAGTAGCCATTAACCTGAGCAGATTCTATCCTAGTAAAATGAATCAGCACAACTTCACTCCTGTGAGAAGGGTGCCATATTCTCCCTTTCCTCTACCTGTGTGACTAAAGGATGGAGCTTTTCGTCCAGGTTTTCGAAAACCATCTCCCTCATTATTTAGACTTTCATAATACTTACTTGTTATAGTGGTGTTTTTTGGGGAGCTTGAGAATATATTGACTAGAGAATTATTACTGTCCAGCTTGAGAAGCAGAAGCAGTCATTTACTCTGTCTCTGTTTTGGTCCACATCCCATTATGGACCAAGCCCTGTGCTCAAGACCCTGGAAACACTTATCCTAGTTGTGTGTAGCGTTAGGTAGCAGCACTGGGGGTGTAAGTCCAAATCAGTCCAGTTTGAATTTGTGTCTTGGCCACTGCCCACAACTGGGGGAGCTTCACTGGCTCAAGAAAGGCTGCAGACTGGCAGGACAACTTGAGAACACATAGGAATTCTGACTGCAGTGTTGGCTCTGGGCCACAGGACGCAATGGCTTTTCTTATTTTCCTCGGGGGATCTTTTGCTGCCTGATGAAACTTCCTATACAACACCATGTGCCTTTGCAGTTGGATGGAATGATTGGATCCCAGAGGGCTTCAGCTTCTTGGTGTCTTTTATACAAAGGAATAGGCCCCAAAAGGACTTCTTACATAATGTAATTGTAATAATTATAATAAAGACCAATGGCCTTTGTGGCAGTTGAAGTTGCTAAATAAAATCTGGGCAGCTTCACCTACTGATCTGAATTTACTATGACCTCCTGTTTTTCTAGGGTGACAGAGAAGCAGAGCTGGGGCTGCCTTTTTCTCCTCTGTGTGATCGAAAGTCAACGATGGTTGCTCAGTCGCAAGTGGGTATGTGTTGACAGCCCTTTGGATGGAAAGAAAAAACAGAGGGGTGCCTAGAATTAAGCTCAGATGCTCCCAGTGGCTCTTTGGCTGGGAACCTGGCTCCATTCTGCTGTACTGTGCTCATGGCTCTGGCTGGTTGGGTTGATGGAGCTGTTCCCCCCATCCTACTCCTTGGAATGTAGCTGGTTTGTGGGAAGATTAGACAGTGATACTCTGCTATCTCTGTTATTCCCCACTAAGAGCAAAAGGGGCCTCAACTTTCCAGTGCAATGACAAGAATCAGTGGCAAGAAGCCCATTCTATTTCAGCCTCTCCATTCTGCACGCAATACCGGAAGTCTCCCTGGCATTGCTCCTCAATGATGCTTGATGCTTCCTCTGGCCTTGTTTCCAGGACAGTCCCATTTCATGAATGACCCTACTTCTAGGAATGGTTCATTTTAAATGTTTCTTTCTTTTTAGAAATGTTTTAGAACCTTTTTTGGGTGAAGATAGTTTTATAGTGCTGATAACCATAATATGTGTGCATTACAAAAATTCTCAGATATGAGAGAGGGTACCAGTATCACACATAAATTAACTTTCAGCAGTGCTCTTCACTTGGAAGAGTCTGAAATCACTTAAAAAAGAAATTCAAAGATTTACTGATTTTTTCCTACTTATATTTTGAGTACTCATTCCTTTTTTTCATAATAATATATTGAGTTTCTGTGAGGTGCCAGGTGCTAATGGGCACTAAAACAGATGTTCTAAAAAAGCAAATACAAATTATATATGGTATCTGCTCCCAAAGACATTGAACCAGTGTTGGGTGGTATGTAGGACATTAGGAAAACAGAAGACGTGTGAGTGTTACAGTGCTAAGGTAGAGTTTTATACATGGTGCACTTGGGTACACAACAGAGTGTGTGGACCGTTAGAGGCAGAAAGACTTGTTAAAGGGTAATATTTGAGTTGGGGCTTAAGTAATTAGTAGGTAGTTATCTAGTTAGATGGTGTTGTTGGTTAGAGGTGTGTAAAGGGTGAGTGGAAGGGCATATACTGAGCAGGGACATTTAAAACAGTCTTGTATGGTCAGGGCATTACAAACAGCTCCATACGGCTGGAGTAGTGGGCAGAGAATAGGATGAAGTGAGCGACATGTCTGGAGAGAAAATCAGGGCATATCTAAAGAATTTTAAATAAGATTTAAAAATATATAAATCGATGCTTTAGAATAAGAGTCTGCAAACTGTAGCCTGGGGACTAAATCTGGCCTACCACTTGATCCTATAAATGGTTTTATTATAACACAGCTAAGCTCATTCATTTGCAAATTGTCTGCGGCTACTTTTACACTACAGTGAGAGAGTTAAGGAGTTGTCATAGATTTGGCCCACAGAACCTAAAATATTCACTGCCTGGTCCTTTACAGAAAGTTTGTTAACCGCAGTTTTAGAAAAATTTTCTATCAGTAGCTGGGGGGGTTCTGAGTTAGACTAGAGGCAAGGAAATAAGCCTGGTGCCTTCTGCAGGATTATAAGGAAACAATGATGGGTGATAGGATGAGGGAGGACAGAGATTTTCCAGGAGAGGGGCAGCATGTAATATGTTAAGGATTCAGCTGGATGCAAAACTAAGGTGAAGGCAGCAATCCAGATTAAGTGGTTGGACCATGGTCCCATTATAAGGGATGGAGGGGAAGCTGGTAATTTAGTTCTGGTTTGGACCTGTTAACTTCAACTTGAATGAAAACAAAAAGGTGAAAACAGTGTCATGAAACACTTCAGTTTTAGCTTAAGCCAGATTTATAAAATTAGACTGCAATGAACTGTCATACAAAGTTGGCCATCAGTGTTTCCTTATCAGGATACTATGGGTATTTGGGACAATGCTTGTTTTGCCAATTACATTGTAAGAATTTTAGCATCCTTCATTGTTGGGCATTAAGTGCCAGGATCACCCCCACCTCAGTCATGAAAACCAAATAGCATTTGTACAAAACACCGTATTTCCTTTGATTGGTATTTCATTTCCTTCCAACTTCCATTTGGCTGTGTAATGAACCACCACCAGTAGTTTCAGATCATATATTTTTCACTACTATGTCACAGAATACCCAGGCATTTTTGGGCCATTGAGACGGTGACTCTAACCTAACATTAATTATCAACCCAACATGGCAATATCTCCAAGTTCCAGTTCCAGATCCAGATCTGACCCCTCTCCCAGTTTCCAACCCTCATTCTTCTGGTTCTGCTTGCCCTCTCTCATCTGGATATATCCCTGGCACATCAGAGTCAGCAGATCTAAGACTGAGCCCATCGTCCTTTACCCTGGCCTCAGTTTCCCCATCATCCCTTGGTTCTCTGCTTTGCTGTGGGAGGTCCCTGACAATTCCCACTTTGAAGCAGCACCCCCCCCCACTGCTGTGCTTGCACCTGTGCCTCCGTGATGCCCCCGTCTTTCACTAGCACTAAATCCCGCCTTCCTTATCTTTCCTTCAAGCTGTTGCAACAGCTCCTGAAATGATTTTCCCAACTTCAGCCTCTTCTGCTCTCTCCCTTCATGTCCATCTTGCTGATTAACTTTCTCAAATAATAATGAAAAAAATATAACTGTGATTCTCTCCAAACATCTCAAGGGGCTTCTAGTACACATTCTAGGTCATACCCAACTCCTTAGGCAGATCCTTAGGAACCTCCCTCCCTGAGCTGGTGACTACCTGCCTTCCCAAACTTTCCTTCTCCAACTCCAAAAATATCCTTAAGCCCCAGTCATTCCTCAGACACATCCTACATTTTCCCCATCCTCATCACTTGGCTTATCCTACCGCTTCCACCTTGAATAAAGAGACTTAGGGCTCAGCTCAAAATTACAACCTCCATAAAACTGTTCATAGGCCTCTCAGTGGGAAGGAAAATATTCTCCCTCCCTTACCTTCCCAGAGGCCATCTTTGGGCTTCTCTTTGTCCTTTTCCATGTACTCTAGGGGTCATTTTTGTGCTTAGTTAATCTCTCTTATAACGTCTTGAGGGTAGGCAGGTTGTGATCTACATCTTTGTCTCACAGGCAGCACCAACTGCAGCATTTGTTGGATGGAGGGGGCGGGTTGAATATGTGTTTCTTAATCACTCGATTGAGCTAGCTACTAGAAAGTCATAGAAAAGTTATGTAGGAGAAATGGAACTGACTCACGATATTCAACTCAAGGCACATGTTAAATGAATAAAGACCAACTTCCTCTCTCCTAATCTGATCTGGAGTTCCTCTGTGGATAAATTTTAAAAGAAAGTTAAGGTTCATCAGTTTCCATAGGAAAATATGGAAAGGCCCAATTAACATGTAGTTCCTCTGAGGTGTTACTGTCTCTCTTCAGGTTTTATTGATTTCATTGTGGAGCCCACCTTCACTGTGCTCACGGACATGACTGAGAAGATTGTGAGCCCTTTAATTGATGAAACCTCCCAAACTGGCGGGACCGGACAGAGGCGTTCAAGGTCAGTGGAAAAACTTGAAGGATGGGGGTCAGGTCAGCCTGTCTGTGAGGACAGAGTTGTTCCTTTGGGAGAGATGGGGGTATTTTATGATGATGTTTGCTCTCCCTCTCTTGTAAGGGGGATGTCTGCCTCTTTCTTTTTCTCAGAGGAGTGGAAGCTGGACTGTCTGTGCTCTCCAGGCTGGCCTGGAAGGGAGTGACCAAGATTCACACCATGACTGGTGGGTTTCCAGTGCTGGTCCTCTGCCCTTTTCTCTCTTTTGGTGCTTTTGCTCATGGCAGCACCCATCACGGCACTTTGACCTTCTGGGCCCAGGTGGCCCTTTCTCCCCATACAGCAAAAAGAAAGTACCTTGATCAGAATTCTCACAAGAAATGAAACTGACTTTAATTTCTAGGTTTAGGAGAAGAAGGAAGTGGAGGAAGGAAAAAGAACCTGGGGTCAGAGGCACTTCAGTATGGGGTGGGGGCCTGAAGCTGGAGAAAAAGAGGTACAAGTGACTGGGTAACTTGGAAAAGTGGTCAGTGTCAAAGCAGGTAGTTACAGTAGGGAACCAAGTAGAAGCCCAGTTTCAAACGGGTTAGTTTCAGAGAACTGAAGACAGAATTCACGTGAGAGAACTCTGGTCATATTGAATAAGAGGATACCAATCAGCAGAGAAGAAATATGGGGAAAAGCAACCCTCATGAGGCTGAAACCTTGATTTTTATTTCCTGCTGAAAATATAGAATTTCCTATTTGTCACATATGGAAAATAGGAATCGCAAATTTCAGGACCCAGGAATTTCGCAACACAACTTCCTTCTTGGGCTCATTCCTTGGCATACCTTTTTTTTTTAAACACTAACCTTCCCCTTTGGTGTAACTTTGTGTCCTCCAGTTTGAACAGCATCAGTTCAGCGGATGCAAAGCGGTCGGGTGTGAAGAGCACTGGCTCGGAAGGTAGCGCCCCCATCAACAGTTCTGTCATCCCCGTTGACTATAAGAGTTTTAAGACGACTTGGACTGAGGTGGTGCACATCAACCGGGAGAGATGGAGGGCCAAGGTGCCCAAAGGTAACATGCTACTGGGGAATCTTCCAGGGGATCTGTCCAGACCCACTTAGAAAACAAGGCATTGCCACCCCTGATTTATAGGAGTTACAAAGGAAGCATGATCTCAGGATCTGGATTCAAATGGCTTGACTGGTAGGGTCCCGTGTGTGTACCACTCAGTGCACAATAGAATAAGGCAAGTCCCCACTTCAGCATGACCTTTGTGCTATCTGACTAAAATCTTCTTGTTGTTGTGAAGATCCTACCATGGATGGGCGTTATTTCTTGGTTTCTGCGAGATCACCTTGTCATTCTCATTTCATGTCATGTGACACAATGATGAGACCTACTTTCTTCCTTTATCTGAGTAAAGCCTGGCCTATAGCCACCTCTGACTTTACATGGGACAGAAGGAACTTTAATATCCTTTCAAGCATTTTTAGCCCCCTTTCATGTTCTCAACTTATCTTCAGTCATGACTCAGGGACCTTCTGAGACCAGACAAAATTTAGGTCTCTTACTCTTCTGCCATCTTGCTCCTCCCCTCAGACTGATCTGAGATGAAGTTAGCTTGTAGGCAAAATTCACTGAGGCCAACATCAAAATTCAGGTGAGAAAAGTCAGGACTCTTGGTACTATAGATAAAAAAGACTGAAATCCTTGTACTTCTTGACAGCTGAAATCCGTTTGCTCATACGCATATTCATGTTTCTCGAACACATGCTACACGATCCATACATATGACATGCTCAGCCTGTAGCCTAGGGAGGAACACATATGTGGGATAGGGGTACGATGCCATGGCACTGGATTCTGGGGAGAGACGCAAACATAGATGGCTCTTGGAGCTCAGGGAGGGGACTGACCCCAGTCCCCTCCCTGAGGTGAGACTTCAACAATAGTTAGTGTTTGTTAACATCTACCGAATGCTTCCTACGTGCTGAGAGTGTGGAGATGAAGCACAGACATCCTGGTCCTTAGAGCTTACCGTCTCCTGAGGGCAGAGGGCATTCCCACAGAGTTTCCTCCAAGGGGAGGATGGAAGTTCAGATTTGTGCTTGTCGCCAGCACCCATTGGCCCTGGGCCCCAGGCCCTCATTACAAGAAAGGAGAGTTTCATCCTCAAACACAACCCTGACACTTTTATCACAGCAAGTTGAAGGAAGTGTGGGAGAGGCCGGGCAGGACAAGTTCTGGCTCTGGAGGCCCCTCATACATCAGGGGCTGCTTCTAGTGTATGACAGAAGAGACCCACCCCACTGCTGCAGTTGTTTAAAAGCCAGCTCTTGTGGCTTGTCCACAGAATCCTGCCCGAGTGGTTGCTCGTTTCAGGTGGGGCAAAGGCGCTTTTAAGGCTTTATTTATGGCGCTTTTAAGGCTTAATTGGGCCCTTATCATTTCAGGACAGATGTTGGACCCTGAGCTACGGAGCCAACACCTCTTCCATGTTTTAAATGTAGCCTCTCCCAGTCTATTCCGATGCTTGAAACATTTAAATTCTCCCTGTTGGCAGAGCTTGCAAGCAGCAATTGCGGCTACTACATCATCTCAAAAGAAGCGCTCTCTTATAATCAATTACACTCATTACATACGAAAATCCAATTCCCGACAACACACAGTCTAAAGAGGTACTTCAAAATAATTTGTTTGCAGTTCTCTCGCTTACTTAAGTTACCTTCAGAAACTGATCACCGAGGGGAGCCATAGCCGGCTTCTTTTCCAGGGGAAAACTGGCCCTTTGAGAATGTTGTAAATAAACGCTAATAATTACAAAATGTTAGGTATGCTGATTGTGATATGGTTAAGCTATTTTGGAAGCATAAAGGGACTTGTCCCTAAATCTGCCTAGGGTGTTTGGGAAGGCATCTTGTAGCCAGGACTTCAAGGATGCCTGAGGTTGAGTCCTGCAGGAGGTGTTAGATTTTAAAATGGGAAACAAGGAGAAAAGAGATGGATGGAGGCAAAAAGCCTGGGTTATATATTATATGTTTCGTGCGAAGATAGTTTGAATATCAAAGCAAATTTCAGTTAGTGGGGAAATGGAGAATTGAATCCCTACTTGCACTGGGCTCTTTGGCAGATTCATGTAGATTCTTTGAGAAAATTACCTTCTGAGGGTGATAATAGATATCACAGAGTTGATGCAAAGAACGGAAATAGATTTGCAAAGCACTGAGAATGGAGCTGCATGTGGTTAGTGCCTGATAACTCATAGTGGTTATTTTAGAAAAGCTGGAAAAGAAAGTTAGAGGTTGGAATGCAGAGCTAAGAAGATGGTGCTAAAAATACCAACCTATATCTAATACTCTATCTTACTGTTTTCAGCCTCCCAGGAATGCTGTTGACTAGTTCACTAGTGCTGAGAGATCCATTTACATCTTTCTTTCCACTGGTGGTTTGTTTGTACTTGATTATCCCAGGCTGCTTTGCTCTTGTTCTTTTCTATCAGAAAACCATAATTTTAAGAAAGTCTGACCTGCATGGGGCACTTGAACATATCTTGTTATTAAATTGATTAGAATGGGATCTAAAGTCTTAGTTTTATTAACCAACCTGATAGACAAAGCTTGCTAGACCAGAACCCATAGTTGCTAGAAATGATTAAATCAATATTTCTTAACAGCTCTCAGGGCTGAAAATTATTATTCCCAAAGATACGTAGGCATAGTAATTTGTAAGTCTGATCAATATTGATCAATTTTTTTCAGTATTTAATACTTTATAAACATTTTTTTCTGGTGTACAAATATGTGTTTAGGTTACAATGCTGAAATACAAATAAATGTGTAAAGAAAAAAATAAAAATCACTCCTGATAAAAATACATTACATGTTTATAAAAATAAAAAATAAAAAATTTAAAAATTTAAAAAATTAAAAAAAAATCACTCCTAACCTCTTTAGCCAGATATTGGTGAAATTCGGATATGATTCTTTTTAATTTTATTTATCATGCTTATGTATTTATATAAGTAAAACTTTATATTTTGTTTTACTATTTCTATTTTAAGAATTTTATCTTGATACTGAATATTCTCAGAAAGTATGATTTATTTATTTATTTGTCATAGAGAGAGAAGCGAGAGCAAGCACAGGCAGACAGAGTGGCAGGCAGAGGCAGAGGGAGAAGCAGGCTCCCCGCCAAGCAAGGAGCCCGATGTGGGACTCGATCCCAGGACGCTGGGATCATGACCTGAGCCAAAGGCAGCCGCTTAACAAACTGAGCCACCCAGGCGTCCCAGAAAGTATGATTTAAATGGCTGCATTTTATGTAACACACCTCTATTTCTGCACATTTTGGTTGTCAGTTCTTCATTATTATATATAACACAGTTATAAACATACAAGTTCAAAAGTCTTTGAACCTGCCTCTGATTACTTACCTATGATAAATTTCTAGATGTGGAATTCTTCTGTCAAAGTAAATGAAAAACTGTAAAGCTCTTGATATGTATTATCAAATTTCTCTCTGGAAAGTTTCTTCTTCTTTTTTTTTTTTTTTAAAATAATGTCTTCCAAAAGAAGTGGGAGTTATTTCCAATAGAAGTGGGAGGTATTCCCCCTTCATTTTTCTCATTAGTATGTTTATATTTCTATTATTGATTCATAATAACTCTTTACATATTAAGGATGGCAATTCTTCAATTGACAAAATATCTTGGCAGTTTCTGTCATATCTAGTTTGTCATATGCCTTTTAATTTTTTGTCATATGCCTTTTAATTATGTTCTTTTTTGATAAGTATAGTCACCATCTGTCAACTTACAACATTCTTGTAGTATTATTGAGTATATTTCCTATGCTGTAGTTTTTATCTCCATGATTTATTTATTTTGTAACTGGAAGTTTGTACCTTTTTGATCTCCTTTATCTATTTTGCCCTTCCCCCTACCCATTAGCTAGCTTCATAAATGGTCTTTTTAAATATGTCCTATTTGGGGGCTGCCTAGGTGGCTTAGATGGTTAAGGACTGTCTTGGGCTCAGATCATGATCTCTAGGTCTTGGGATCAAGCCCCATATCAGGCTCCCAGCTCAGTGGAGAGTCTGCTTCTTCCTCCCCCCTGCCTCTCCCCCTGCTTGTGTTCTAATGAATAAATACAAAATCTTTAAATAAATAAATAAATATATCTTAATTTCATTTTCCCAGAGATTACCTTTACATTTTTATTGACTTATGTGTCTATCAATGTAAATATGAAGTCATATATAGTGAGAGTCTTTGCAAATGCTGAGATATTTATTGAATTTTTATTTATTTCTTCCATAATTGATCAGTTTCTGTTGAGATACCACAAAATTTGTAATCTGAGTGATTATAAGTAAATTATTATTTTTTAATTAACTTAACCTTAATATTACTTTTAATATTTGCTTCAAGTTTTATATCTAGCTTAACAACAATTTTTTTAACACTAAGATTTACTACTTTTATTGCACATCATTTATATATTTTGCTCATTCTTGAGGATCTAATACTGGTTGAATTTTTCTCCCAGCTGGAGTACTTCTTGGCTTCCATTTTTAGAAAGACCCTGTGTGAACACCTTCTGAGTCCTTAAATATATAGAAGTTTTTTTTTTGTTGTTTTTGTATATAGCAAAGAGTTAACCATTCAAAATTTATATAGTATTTTGGTTGTTTGTTTTCCTGTTAGTCAGTTTCTCTCCTTTTCTTTCTCTCTCTCTGTAGGTAGTATAAGTAAGCAATTCAGAAATTTATATCAAAGGATAACTAGTTCAATGCCATTTTTAACCAAGAGACCATAAACCATTATTCAGAAAGGGAAATTGAACAAAGAAATCAATGTAGTTCTCCCAGAATGTGTAGGTATTCAGTGTGGGATAGAACCAGCTCTCAAGAGGAATGAGAATTATGGATCATGAGGGCGCTGCTCTGCCTTGCTCTACCTTAACTTATTAGCTGCTTGTTTGGGCCATTTTCATTGTGAGACAAATCACCATAGATAGTCTGAATCAGGAAGCAAAAGGAAATGGAATTGAACTATGACATTTCCTTTCTACTAGTCTAAAAGCCTACCAGAATGACTTAGATAGATGGCTAAAGATGATAGATGCCTAAAACTAAGAGCTGAAAACTTAATTCTATCTATATTATCCTCAGAACCTTGTAGCACATACAAATTAATTGTGTACTTAACCTACTTTTACTCTTTGTAAGAAAGGTTTAGGTATATTAATAATTTTGCCCTGAAAATATGTGGCACAAACATACTTCCTGTCAATTTTTTTTCTTATTTACATGTTTGCTTGTTTTTGTTTGTTTGTTTTAAAGATTTAATTTATTTATTTGACAGAGAGAGACATAGCGGAAGAGGGAATACAAGCAGGGGCAGAGGAAGAGGGAAAAGCAGGCTTCCCGCCAAGCAGGGAGCCCAATGCAGGGCTCCATCCCAGGACCCTATGATCATGACCTGAGCTGAAAGCAGACGCTTAACGACTGAGCCACCCAGGCATCCCTGTTTTTGTCTATTTAGAGTAGTATCACTGGGTGCTGATGGCTGGTCACCCTAATATCATATATTTCAAAGACTCAAAGAGAGATGCAAGTAGAGAAGTTGAAGAACATTGCAGAGCCACCTGCTGGAACACAATTGCCACAGAGAAAGGAGTCATGTAATGGAACAGGTCACCTAGGGTCTGCTTATGATGTCATAGGAGCTACCGTCATTAATGCAAACATTAGTCACCTGCTGTCCACAGGAGTTGGGCAAAACCAGATTTGTTTCTAAAATGGACCTTCTCCCAGGTTTTTTTCTGCTGGATTTTCCATAAAAAATTGTTCTGACTCAGTTGTCAAATGAATTTTTCTTGCTCAGATAATATTTTATGCTCTTCTGTAGCAAACCAGAATTTAACACCTTCAGTTTTTATCAAGTTCCTTTTAACTTGTGGATATTTTGAGTGTTGGAAGTTTGCCACAGCTACAGTGGGGATTCTGTGAGAGGACCATGAGTTATTTAACCTGGTACTTGAATATGAATGAAAATTCCCTTCCCTATCACTTTTTCTTTGTGTGGTGAATACAGTCATCTTTTTACTCACCTCTATCAGTGGTTAAGGAAACCAAAATTTGTCAAATGGCTAACTCCCCCAGGATAGGACTTTAGAGTTTGTACACTTTCTGTATTTTACACAGGCCTGGATTACAGATGATGGAATATGTACAAGTCAGGTTCATTGGCAGATAGGGGGAACCATACCCACTGTGTTTCATTTAGTTAACAGATATTCCATGTGTATCTACTATGTGCCAGGTGCTATACCAAGCACTGGAATTCAGTGATGGAGATGACATTTAACCTCTGTCCTCAGGGCACTGTGGGAGGATGAGAGGAAGTCAGGGTGAATATTCTATGGGGACTTCTGTGACCCTGTAGTCCAATGAGAATGCCATCTCAGCATCTGCAAGGGCATTCTCATACCCTTTAGTTGTACCTTTCTGTAGAAGTCAGAAGACAAATTGTACTCTATATGTGCATAATTATTTAATTTTGTAAAGAAATCTTTACATACCTTTTCATTATAAAGTATAAATGCATCTTGTTGAGTAGCAAAATGTCAGGAAATATTGAATGGCAAACATTTAAAATTTAAATCCATGCTTGTCCATACTGATTGCATATTAGAATCATCTGGAGAGCATTTAAAATATCCTACCCTTGCCCCTCTTTCTCCACAATATGATTTAATGTGTCTGGGGTGAGGCCAGGGCATTGAATTGGATGGGTTGGAAGGATGAATCAATGAAAAGATTAATGAAAACTTCATAAGATATTAAGGAAGACATTTGAGCCAGGCAGATATAGGGGGAGGAAAAGCAAAATGAAGCTGGAGATCAAAGACATCCACAAAATACAATGCCATAAAGCCCCCAAGAACATGTGAACTGGATCAGATTTGGGCTTTTGTGCTTTTAAGCAGCTAGGACAAGGGGAGACATAATCACCCTGGTGCCCATTAGATTACAAACAAACTCGTTGTCTGTGAAGGCTAGCTTTTTTAGGAGTAAGACTAGGCAAGGAGAATAAAGAGGACCCTTGATAATGAGACGTGGGATATTTTTTTTAATTAATTAATTAATTATTTTTCCTGTTACTATTTTTTTTAATTTTTTAAATTTATTTTCAGCGTAACAGTATTCATTGTTTTTGTACCTCACCCAGTGCTCCATGCAATCCGTGTCCTCTCCAATACCCACCACCTGGTTCCCCCAACCTCCCACCCCATCGCCCCTTCGAAACCCTCAGATTGTTTTTCAGAGTCCATAGTCTCTCATGGTTCACCTCCCCTTCCAATTTCCCTCAACTCCCTTCTCCTCTCTAACTCCCCTGTCCTCCATGCTATTTGTGTGGGATATTTTTAACCCATCTAGAGAAAAAAAATGCAGTAGTGCTTTTTAGAATGGAAGGCACAATCTGGAAGGCCTTTTGAATCAGTTGGATGCTAAACAGGCTGAGTCTGTCGGGTAAGGGAGGACTGGTCTCTGTTAGGTGTATGTCACTTCCTACAGCCCAGCACCACTTCATCTGTTGATAACTGCTTCTAGATCTGTGTTAGCCATACTGACTAACTCGGTATCCCTTGAACATACCAAGCTCATTCTGACCTCATGGCCTTGATGTTTTCTATGTCCTTGGCCTGGAATGTTAGTTTCCCTGATTATTTCATGGCTGGCAATTCATCATTAAGAATTTGTCAGGTAGCACTTTCTTTACCTCCTGATCGAATGCCACCTCCTCCCTTACACTGATCCTGTTCCTTCATACTACTTTGCTTTCCTTTTTGCTTTACCTTTTTCACCACCTGAAATCATCTTACTGACTGGCTTTCTTAATTATGGTCTTTTCAGTTCCCATAAATCTTGTTTGCTCCTACATTCCCAGTGCCTAAAATGGTACTTGATACTGTCACTCCTCAATAAATATGTTGAACCAATGAACCAATCTTTTCATGAATACTTGATTATATGCAATGATGCTGTGTTTTTGACGAAACACAGAGTCAGACCTTTTCAGAGTAAGGAGAATTGGAAATAAGGCTGACAACCTATCATTAAAGGGGAAGATGCAGACAGGGTACCTGCCCAAACTAGAGGCTACCTTTAATCTTGTGGACAGTTTGAAGACCGTGCTTTTTGTAAGGCCTAATTATTCTCTTCCTACTTTTAATTTCACAAACAGTGACCTGAAACGGTGGCAGTTATTTTTCCTGTCTTTCTGTTTTGTCATCAGTTGTTTGTGTTTCAACTCCAGAGCCTAAGTGAATCTCCATGAAACTCCTGATTTCTACTGTGGCCATGAGAGGGTTTTGTAGTGTCCCTGAGCCTTGACTTCACATTTCTAAAATAGTGTTATAATAATGGTAGCTACCACCTAAGTCTGTTTTGGGAATGAAAAAGTAACCCTTAGAAAGCACTTAGCATAATACCTGGCAAAGAGGACACACTCAAGAGAAGTTATTGATGATAAATATTGAAAATGCCAATTGTTATATTGGTTTATTGTTATTATCCTTGTTATTATTACTTTCTCCCTGCCCCTTCTGCTCGCCCACTATTTCCAGAAATGACATCACCAGGAACCGATTTTATTGGTTTCCTGAATATGGACACTAATCTCACTTGAATTAACCAGAGATAGACCCCAAACACTCGGTGCAAATACTTGTTTTTGTTTAAAGAGGCAGTTCTCCTAATAGCGTGACCTCTTTTCATCTTTTCTGTGCCTTTCCTGACTTGCCATGGGAACAGAGGAGAAGGCCAAGAAGGAAGCAGAGGAAAAAGCTCGCCTGGCTGCAGAGGAGAAGCAAAAGGAAATGGAAGCCAAAAGCCAGGCTGAAGAAGGCGCAGCTGGCAAAGCCGAGAAAAAGACATCTGGGGAAGCTAAGAATCAAGTCAATGGAACGCGCACGAACAAAAGCGACAACCCTCGTGGGAAAAATTCCAAAGCTGAGAAGTCCTCAGGAGAAAAACAACAGAATGGTGAGTACAGTTTCCCTGGTGAAAGGCTCTTTTCAGGGTGTTAATGATGTGATGAATGGAAACTGGCCAACAAACACACCTAGGAGGATGGCTCTTGGAGCCTCGTCTCTGCCTGCCCCCCCACCCCCAGCTGCTGCTCATCACACCTCACTGGGCCGTGGATTCCATTAGGATCCCATCAAAAGCAGCCAGAGGCTGACTTGGGCCTTTCTCCTGGGGAGATTTATGTTTGTCAGACCTTTCCCAGCTCTTCTGGAGACTCTGGTCAGTGCTGACCTGTCCACTGGGGAAATAACTATTATCAATATGAGCACATTCCTGAGTGCTTACTGCCCAGATGTGTGGATGGAAAGTATCTTCCATATGCACCCTCCCTCTAGCAGGCAGGGCTGGGACTCAGGTCTGTCTGTCTGTAGGTGAATAAATATATACATTAGGATGACCACCTGTCCCCTTTGCCTGGGGACTGAGGAGTTTCCTGCATCTAGAGCTTTAGATTTTAAAACCAGAAAAGTACCAGCCAAACCCGGATGATCTGGTTATCACCTTAAATGCACTGTGCTTGACGCTGAGAATTTAGAAGTAGAAAGGCCACAGGAAGTCCATAATCTCATAGAGGACATGGACATCCTTAGAAATAATTCTGAGCAAGTAACAGTCATGGCAAGGCAGTCAAACTTAGCTCAAGGATCATGTCAAAAAAGAGACATTGGCCTTCTTGTGTCTGAGGCTCATAGAATGGAGAAATGTCCAAGAAAGCTTCAGAGGCTGGTGGTCCCTGAGCTGTTTTCAATACTGAACTTCGCTGGTCGAATGGGGGATGGGGACTTCTTCACCAGAGGGACCAAGACAAGCTGAGGCACTAGGGCATGGAATGGTTACCCTGTTTAGGGAAGAGTAGGGAGTTCAGAGTCTCTGGAACTTTCAAGGGCCCAGTTGTAGCAAGGTAGTTTTGTAGTCTGACAGACTTGGATTCGAGGCACAACTGTATCTCTCACTTCTTGGTGGCCTTGATCAGGTTACTTAGCCTTCTACTGGCTCTGTGAAGTGTGCAGAGTAATACCAGCTCACAGCAGGGCCACTTAAGAGTCTCCAATAATGAGAATGAGAGCCGGAACAATGACGACAATAGAATAATTAGCATTTATTGACTATCGACCAGATGCTCTTTTAAGTCCTCTCTTTACTTGTTTATTGTCTTATCTGCCTAGTAGGCCACTCTGTAGCTATTATGTATGCAACATAGTCTGAATAAATGAGGAATATGTAGAAGAGGCTTAGCACAACACTCTCCAATTATTTTTACAATGAACATATAGAACATGTAGAATCAGAAAACAGTATTTTAATACATATGATAATGTTAATAATTCATATTATGTTCTAAGAGCTTTGCATAAATTCCCTCAAGTAACCATGTGAGCTCCCCAGGAGGTAGAAGAAACTTGTCCAGTCCCTCAGCAACCTGGTTCTGGAGACTGCTCCTAAGTCACTTTGTATTCAAGTGTATCATTGTCCAGAAAGTATGTTCAATTATATAAGAATTTATGATATACCTGTTTGAGTTTTTAGAGGGCAGTGCAAAAGACCCCCTCTTGTCCCCTCTGGAGGTCAGAACCAACTAAGAGAGAGATACCAGAATCAGAAAGTCAGTGGTCAACATATTAGTTCTCTTGCAACTGGAGTTGAATTGGAAAGTGTGACTTGGTCTGCTGAGCACATGGGCTTCTTCACACATCTGCCTCGAAGTGAACTTAGCCAACCAGATACTGGCAGGGCAGGCGGGCCTAGGACCTGCCACCTCATTCTCATTCCAGCACCCGAGCAACCCAGCACCCCAGAAGGTTGCTTCTGGAGTGATGCAAAAAGTATGAGTCTTGTAGAAAACACATCTTGGAGGGGGCTGGGAACTAGAGAAATGGGTGGCTGAACTGAACTTTGCATTCTCAAACTCCTCCTAGATGAGCCTCTCCTCCTCAAAGGAGGAGTATGGAAGGGCTCCTGAGAGAGGCAAGATATGTTTCTTCCCTACTTTTTTTTTCTTTTAGGAAAGCGGGTTAAAATGCCTTTTCCTTCATAAAAGTAATATGAATAGCATATTGAATGCTTAATATATGCCAGACATTGTACATGAGATTTTACCTACATTAAGTCATTTAAAAATGCTAACAGCTCTGTGAGGTAGATCTACTGATTCCCGTTTTGCAGATGAGGAAATGGAGACTCAGAGAGTTTAAATCACTTGCTTACAGTCAAGCAGCCACTAAGTAGAGATCTCAAGTCAAATTCTGGTCTGGGTCCAAATTCTGTGTTTCGTTATCATCATGTCCTTTCTATTAGCAAGTTTTGGTGCTGTTGGGGAGAGTGGGAAATCAGAGGAATATTGAGGCTCAGCCGAGGTCCACGAGAAGCTTATAATCTCTTCCAGGGTTTGATGTACTTTTTCTGTAAAGGACCAGATAGTAAATATTGTAGACTTTGAGAGCCATGCCATCTCTACTGCAACTGCTTAACACTTCTGTTTTAGTGCAAAAGCAGCCACAGATAACATATAAACAAGTGAACATGGCTGAATTCCAATAAAACTTTGTTTCTAAAAATGCAAGTTTGAATTTTATATACTTTTCAAATACCATTAAATATTCTTCTCTTTTTTTCAACAAATATTTTTCAATAAAAACTATTCTTAGTTTTGGGGCCATATAAGACCAGGCACTGGGAGCACGTTTGGCTCATGGGCCAGAGTTTGCCAACCCCTGGTCCAGTCAGGGAGAGAAACCAATGAACATAAACATGCCAGTCATAGAGAGGGTTATAAATTCTATGAGATAGGAATAAACAAATACCCAGAGAGGGCAGAGGTGGCAGAAATCAATTCTGAAGACCATTAGAGGGAGAGCCTGAAAGAAACAAACAGGAGCCTGAGTTTTCGACTAGGCTGGGTTGATTTCACAACTGTGTTTATTTCCCAAAGTAATCAACAGTCTGCCATTTCCCTTAAAAATTAAGTATTAAATGAGAGATGGGAAAAGAAGTCAATTTTAAGCAATAATAAGAAAGGCTAATGGTGGTTCGGGACTGTGTTACAGCAGCCTAATGAAAATGATTTATAACTGTGCAGAAAGGCTCTTTTGTTTCCCCTGTTTATTGAATAACAGCTCACATCAGCCATTACTCCATATACAACCCATGGGAAATTACCTAATGGATTCTGTTCAAGGAACATCATCAAACAAATATGTGTCACTTTCCCATCATCCTTCTTTGTGGTCTCCTAAGATACTTCTGGGATGGAACCAGAGGACGGTGGTTAAGTGGAGGTTCTAGAGGTGTTCTCATCAGCCACTATGAGATCCCCTAAGCTTTGGTCTCCATCAAGTTACTTCCTTTCTCAGCCTCCCCAACCCTGACTAAGGACAAGGCAGGCTGCCCACAGGCTGTTGGCTGGCAAATTGAACCTCTCCTGTGACTTCTGGAAGACATTCTGTCTTGTTGCAGCTGTGGATAAAGCTCCAGTCCAGGGAAACCTTGAAGGCATAAAGTATTATGCATGAGGGTGTAAAGGCTCATTTAGGAAAGAAAGACATTTTTCTGCAGGTCATTAGTTTCACTACAGGGCTCAAGATCCTTGAGTTCATCTCTGGATCCTTAAAAGAAGGAGCCAGTCTTTGAAGTGTTCTGAGGGACTTCCAAAGGAATCCTCTCTTTGGCCACTGATGGCGGTAAAGGGTGATGAGTATGTCCTTCACTTGAATTCCTCCTGCTTACGCTCTGGCTGGAGTTGACGCCTTTCCCTTCAATCCCTTCAGCCAGTTCATCCCATTTCAAAATTAAGAGTAAGAGGAAACTTGGGTAATTTATTGACTCCTAACTTAGCTTAGGATTTATCAAATTCCATTGAAAATACTTACTTTGTCAAATATATCACAACCCAAAATGGTCTTGAATCATCCTTAGATAACCAATTCTTTATAAATCTGTGGGCAAGGGGGTAATTCTTTATAAATCTGTGGGTCAAAAGCATTTAAAAATGGCAGCAATAAATAGAAGCCTGAAATTGGAAACTTGAGCTTCGTAGGGAAGTTAGAGCCTAGCTTCTAGAATCAGACTGATCTATGTATATTGTGGTAGATTGCTATATTTATGCCTTAGGTTCCATAGCCTTAGAACAGAGATGGTAATATAAGTTTCATATCCATTCTTCACAAGTTGGTTTGAACAAATCACTTTGTGGAAAGATCAGTTGGCCATCTCTGTAAAAACTGTCAGACAGATGGCTTAAACCAGATCTATGGCTGCCAAGAGGAACAGTTCTGCTGCTGGAAGGAGCCACACATGCAAGGTTACGGGCAGAGGTGGGGCCCAGGGTGGTGTACAAACCACTGGCAGGCAGCCGGCGCGCTGCTCAACACAGCAGGACGGACCAGCGTGTGCCTCAGTGGCTACAGGGAAGCCAGAGGAAAACTCACCCTTGGAAAACATCCTCAATCATTTGATGAGTTTGTTATTCTGCAAATTGATTGTTTTGTGAATTAAACTGTGATGAATTTGTCTACTTTCCATCGTAGTCCCTTCACAACGGGGTTGTTAGAAGAATTTAATGAAACGATGCAGGCAATATGCCTGGCACAAAGAAAGCAGGAAAGATAAGACCCTGCTTTCTCCTTCCTGGCTGCAGTTATTCCTAGGGTCTTCTTGCTTCAAGAAGTTTGAGTATTTTAGTTGTAAATTATTCTGGGTTTTATGCAGGCTAAAAAGAAAGATGCCGCTAGTAAGACTGTAAGAAAAATTTCCAAAACTTGAGAATAAGGCTGGGGAAAGGATGCCATGTCCTTTCAATGTCATAGTGGCAAACTGTTGAACAGACACGGCCAGGGATTATGTGATTATCTTAGACAGGGGTCAGCAAGAAGTTTTCTGATTGGCCCAGCCAGTGACTCGTCCTGGTTTTGCATGTCTCTGTCACAACCATGCAGCGCTTATCCCTACGGCGTGAAAGTGTCCGCAGACAGTATGTAAATGAATGCATGTGACTATTTCCAATGATCTCTGTTTCCAGATTGGCCCCCGAGCTACAGGTGGACGACTCCTGCTTTAGGAGAACAGGACTGTTTAACTTTGTCATGTACTATTGACACAAACCTAGGTACTACGAAGTTGTGTGATAACTTACAGATTTTTGACTGTTAGAAGAGATTACCCCCTTGCCCACAGGTTATGATTTTATTGCCCTGTGGGAGATAACCAGTTTTGTTTCTAACACAGCAATCTCTTTTTTTTTTTTAAAGATTTTATTTATTTATTTGACAGAGAGAAATCACAAGTAGATGGAGAGGCAGGCAGAGAGAGAGAGAGGGAAGCGGGCTCCCTGCCGAGCAGAGAGCCCGATGCGGGACTCGATCCCAGGACCCTGAGATCATGACCTGAGCTGAAGGCAGCAGCCTAACCCACTGAGCCACCCAGGCGCCCAAGCAATCTCATTTTAAAGGTTTTCTAAAAGGCCTATAAATACCCATTTCCTTAAATGCCCTTGGCACCATCCTTACTATCTCTCTGGTTCTTTTGTGAATGAATTAAGTTTTTGACACATGTTTATTCTACATCTGTTTGCATAGTGTTTCTGAACACTTACAAATCATATTTCGACAAGCTCGTTACTTAGAATACCGTTTATAACTCCGGTTTAGAGTTCAGATATCATTGTGTGATGTGTCAGAAATCGCATTCACTACCTTAAATACATTTGTCCTTAGAGTATGTCTATAAAGTAGCTATTATTATCCCCATTTTGCAGATGAGGAAACTGACACCTATAGAACTTGAGTAGCTATGAGCTGGCATAATTTACATTTGATCTGAGTTTTTCTGCTCTCCACAGCCCAATAATAAAGCTGAACTTCTTTTCTCGAAAATAAACATTATTGGCTCAAGTGCTACATTGTTTAACAGGAACTTTGTCTTAATTTCTGGATTATAATCTAGCTTTTAAGACCTAATATATGGTTTAAAAAGGTATTTACATTCAGACATGTACCCCTTCATGACTAAAATTATGTACTTTTTTTTTCATCTTTTTACCTTGACAAGTTTAGGACTATTTATAACGTCCCTTTTAGCTATATACATATGCTGTTTGTCATGTTTATTACTTTCAGGTGACGTGAAAGATGGTAAAAATAAGACAGACAGGAAGGATCAATCCAATGTCGGAAGTGATTCAAAGAAAACAGATGGTAAGCGCATAATTCCCATTATATTTTTCCATAAAATGTGCGATTTAATGCAGGTTTGTTAGAATTACACCTAGAATTGAATTGTGATTGTTAATATATTCTTATACCGTAAAAAAATCCCTTCACTACATGTAGGGAGTATTCGACCCCTATTTCAGTAATTTACAGATTATCAATTTGTCTCTTCCCCTCCACCATCCTTTGCTCCATCTCAAATGCATTCTATACTCTCTCTCTTCACCACTTGTCATTTTTTCATTTTCACTTTAAAGTTGCCTCATGACTTACTGTTTGGAATGGAATGGACTACGAGTCTTTGGGTGTGAATTGTGCAGCATAAATGGGAAGTGCTCCATGTTTTCAGTTTCAGCACTTTCTCTTTAAATGAGGAATTATTGCTTTTGGTAAGAAGAGAAATCTGTTCAGTGTTATCACTGTATTGGGAGGCCCACATGTTGGAGAATGAGCATAGTTGTAGAATGCAGATTGGTCAGCAAGAATAAGTCTCAAAGGCAAGTTCCGAATGGCAATCCCCACCAAACCAGTTAGACTGAACCTACCTTGTGATGTGCTCCATGAACATTGCTTTTACTTTTCACAAAGAGCATTCTACTCTCTCTAAAGCCTAAAAAGTTCAGATTATATTTTCCTTCAGACTTTGTACTAGCCTACTGAGAAAACTGTTCTCATCTTTTATATCAATCCCCTGTTTCATTTGTAACATGGGCTTATTCTTGGCGACTCCTTCATACATGTACATGATATTAAACTGAACATGCATGCTTACCTCGGCAGCACATATACTAAAACTGAAAATGCAAACTTCTAGTTAGTGGTTTGTGTTAAGAGTCCTAGATGCTTTTGAATCATACCTCCCTAGAGACATTGCATTGAATGCTAAGCTGTTCTTTGATGATTTGGTTTTAATGTCATTGAAGGATAAATACCAGATTGAGGAGTAAGAAGAAATTTGAACACAACTCCACCTATTAAAAAGGAAGCAGCCCCTCTAGCTTTCATCTAAGCCACTGTGGCAGGCTTTCTTTACGCATATGCACGAAATCAGTTCTCAAGACTTTTCTTCTAAGCTCATTCAATAATTCATGCCAGGTGTCTTATCACATAATACCTAGGGAACACTCATGTGCAGTTTTTCACCAAATTGTTTATGGAAATGGAAACCATGTATCTAATAAAAATAAAAATAAATACCTCCTTGAATGATTGTGACTAAGACATGAATTACACAGAGACAAAACAGAATTCAAGGGGCCCCTGGGTGGCTCAGTGGGTTAAGCTTCTACCTTCAACTCAGGTCATGATCTCAGGGTTCTGGGAGCGATCCCCACATTGGGCTCTCTGCTCAGCAGGGAACCTGCTTCCCTCTCTCTCTGCCTGCTGCTCTGCCTACTTGTGATCTCTCTCTCTGTCAAATAAATAAAATCTTTAAAAAAAAAAAACCCACACACAAAAAAAACAGAATTCAAAATGACAGTCATCCTAGCCAAACTTTATTATGGGTAAGGTTTGTTGCCAGACATCATTAAACCCAAGTCAAGATAACACAAGCCAGAACATGTACAATAGAGGAGAATGGTGTTAGATATAAACCCAGCACCTGGAAACCTGGCCCATCCTGCTTCCAGTGACTAGCCCATCTGAATTCCTAGAGCATAAAAGTGCAGAGTAAGTCCCAAATCTTTAACATGGGATCTTGTTGCATTTTTATATTGTGCTACAAATATCTATAATATACATACATCATCTGTTATGATGGTGTCATGTGGGCTCGTGAGTTAAATTTTATTACCTTCATTAAGCACTTTTATTTTACCGGTGCCATTTATAATTAAATTGTCCCCAAGTATTTAAAATAATTAAACAGCTTTTTTAAAAAAAAGAGGGGTGTAGGAAGGGGTCAACAGATACTATGTTCTATTGAACAAATAAATGTAAAGCTTGACTGTTTAATGAACATGATTCTGGATCCCACTGGACAATGAAAAGGGTTCAATAAATAAAGAAGAGATATTTTCTGATGTCTATTCCTTTCCCCCTCCATAACTCTAACTTTCCTCTGCTTCCAATGGGTCTGGTGTGTTTATACTAGCAAGCTTATACACAAACTTGGACATGAACAACTTTCTGTTTTAATTTCATTAATGGGCTAACATGACATCAGTTGTTCTCACTGCTTTGATACCATAAGGACACAGATCACTGAGCTTTAGTTACTTGTGCTATCTTAGCCAAACATCTTTCCCAGGACTAAAGCCATTCTTGGTGGCATGAAGTGGATAGATTTCAATCAGCCTCATTTATCTCTTCACCTTTGATCATCAAAAGTCTCTACTTAAGGAAAAATTTTAAGTGATATATGGATCAGAGGGTACATTGATTATTAAAAGCTGCCTAGTAACAACCATATACATTTTGAATATTTCTTTTTAATAGATCCTATTAACATTTGATGACGAAAGGTAGTCAGTTTAACTATTATTAATGCCTCTCCCCCTAATACAAGCCTTGGGAGCCAGGGGTGACCAGCTCTGTCTAATTTTTGAGAGGGAGTATCCAAGCACAATTCAGTGCCCAGTATGACCAAACCGACTATGGTTTGAAGTTGGAACATTGTACCCATTCAGAAAGAAACCTGATGGAAACTGGACCACAGTTGGTTATGCCCAAACTCCACTGAGCTGAGGTACACACAGAGGGAAGGGGTGTGTGCTAAAAGCATAAATTATATCCTGGCATAGTGAAAACATTGCAGTTGAACATTATCTCTGTCAGGCTACTGAGGTACTACTTAGTATCCTGCAGTATTAATTTTCAAACTGGCTTCAAAGAATGAATGTCCTTTGAAACTACATTGTTTACTCTTAGGGAGAAATGTACTAACATAAAAAGATCGGGGCCTCTGAGCCAAGATTCTCTCAGGGCCTAAACTTTTACAGTGTCACTGGGAGACTGGCAGGGTGCCAGTGAATGAATTATTTTCAGTGTGTTTTTAGTCATGTTTGAAACAGCATAGTCTCTTGGACCTGCCATAATTTTTTATAGTTGCCCAGAAATATGAGTTTGCTTTTAACTTTGACTACATTAAAGAGATATAAGAGATATAAGAGATAGCCACCATTTGTGTCTCTCAAAAGACTGATTATAATTAGGCCCTACGGGGTTATTTGCCAAGTCCCAGAGAGAGAGAATTCAGCAGGAATTTCTCCTTCACTGAATGTTCTGGAAATTGGAGTGTTTAAGGGTGTTCATGAAATTTAAAAGTCAACTGTGTAGAGTGAAAAGAGTGGACAAAAGACCATCTATGTACCTCTGCTTCTGCCAAAGAGGACTAATAAGAATTAGATTCACCCTTTCACCTGAAACAATAATAATCATAATAAAAGACAACTTACGTGGAAAAATAGTTTTCAAGATACTGGACATCAAGAAATGAAGAACAGTAATCTCCAAGAAACAGGAAACAAATGATATAATACCTATGAATGATCCAGCTTCCTCCTTTGAGAGGATTTCCAAGCAACATAGGAGGGAGAATCGAGGCAGACCTGATGGACTCCTTGAGTTGAAGAGTTGAATAAGGGTCTGGGGAGAGCCACTGTGGCTCCAGCTAACAAGATAAAGTACCAGAGAGGGGAGAGCTGTAGAGATATAGAACTCCAGAAATCTAAAGAGTAGTCATTCATCAGAGTCCTGATTGACCCATACAGATAAGAAACTACCTGAGATCAGGAAAGAACCATTCAAGAGGATTAGAGGGAATGGTCCTAATGTTCACACTTCATTTAAGGCAAGAAAAGTACCTATTCTCAATAGTCAGACTTGAATATCTCATAATTTAAAGGGAATTGGATAGAAGCCACCTAAATGTCTTATTTTGTTAGTTGGGGAGTAAATAGCTGTCAGCTAAATGCTGCTTTGGTCTCACCTAATAAACCTTGAAAGCAAGACATGAAAGGATCAAAGTGCACCCCAAAGTTTGTGTATAGGAATACAAAAATATCCAGTACCCAACAAGGTAAATTTCACCATATCCAATATCCCATCAAAAACTACTGGATGTGCAAAGAAGCAAGAAAATACTTTGCATAATAAGAGAGAGAGAGAGAGAGAGAGAACTGAAACAGAAGTTAGAATAGCAGACAAGAATATTAAAGCAGTTCTTATAACTATAACCCATATGTCTGAAAGTTGATTAGGGAGATGGGAGTTATAAAGAAGGGAAAATCAAACTTCTAGAAATAAGCATTATAATGTATGATTTAGAAAACATACTGGATGGTATTAGCTAAAAACATTGGATGAGATTAATAATAAGTACAATGGGTGAGATTAGACATTGTAAAAGAAAAGACTAGTGGAAAAATTATCCAAAATAAAACAGAAAAAATTATAAAGAGCAACAGTGAATTTTAGGACATCTTCAACAGCCTGATGTATGTAACTGGAGTTCCTAACATAAAGAAGAGAGAGAATAAGAAAGAAAAATATTTGATGAAGTAATTTACTTGGGCAAAGAAAATTTTGCCCAATGATGAAAACTACAAATGCACAGACTCAAGAAGCTCAGTAAAGCCGAGGCACAAGAAATTTGATAAAATTACACCAAAACATGTCATAATCACATTATTCAAAACGAGTAATGAAGAGAAAATTTAAAAACAGCAAGAAGGATAAAAAAATTCATGTACAATTGAAAAAAAAATGAGGATAACTGTAAATATCTTATCAGAAACAATGCAAGTGAGAAGACAGTGGAGCAACATCTTTAACATGCTGAAAGAATAAAATAATTCAATTAAGAATTCTATACCCAGCAAAAATATCTTTCAGATATAAAAGCTGAAAGAAGTCACAGTACAAGAAATGTTAATGAAAGGGAGTAGGGTAACTATGCCAGTTGGAAATATGGACCTGCCCAAAAGAATGAGGCACATGAAAAATGGTAAATAAATGGATAAAGATCATTGCCTATTTGAACAAAATAATAGTAATACATCATCTGATTTATAACACATACAACTGAGGGGTACATGTATGGTGCCTTTGGTTAGGTGACTGACTCTGTTTCAGCTTAGGTGGTAATCTCAGGGTCATGAGATCAAGTCCCGCATTGGACATCATGCTCAGTGTGGAGTCTGCTTGAGATTCTTTCTCCCTCTCCCTCTGCTCCTGCGTATTCTCTCTCTCTCAAATAAATCAGTAAATCTTAAAAAATAACATATGTGACTGAAATAGCATAAAACAATAGCATAAACAGATAATAGCATAAAAAGCTGGGAAGGGAGAAATGGAAGTATACAACTGTAAAGTTCTACTATACATGAAGTGACATAATATCATTCGAAAGTTAATTGTGGTAAATTAAGAGCATATACTATAAACTCTAAAGCAATTAAAATAACAAAACAAAGCCATATAGCTAATAAGCCAACAAAAGAGATAAAATGGAATTGTAAAAATACTTAATCTGCAAGAAGATTTAAAAAAAGATAAGAAGGGATCAAAGAACATATGAGACAAATAGGAAACAAATAGCAAGATCATAGACTTAAAACTAAGCATATCAGTTAAGACATTAAATGTCCTAAAGACCCCAATAAAAAAAACAGAGATTTTCAGATTATAAAACACAATTGTAGTCTGCCTTTATTTAAACACACACACACACACACACACACACACACACAAATAGCCCAAAAGTAAAAGGATGACAATTGGTATATCAAGGTAACTAATAAAAAGAAAACTTGAATGGCTGCATTAATAGCTGACAAGGTAGATTTCATTGCAAACCCTATCACTAGAGATAAAGAAGTCCATTTCATGATAAAGTTGTCCATTTATAAAGATGATATAATAATACTTTAT
This sequence comes from Mustela lutreola, assembly GCF_030435805.1. Classification (NCBI taxonomy): domain Eukaryota; kingdom Metazoa; phylum Chordata; class Mammalia; order Carnivora; family Mustelidae; genus Mustela; species Mustela lutreola. The sequence goes on along the minus strand of NC_081293.1, from coordinate 157,578,149 downwards.
GCACTGAATTACACAAAATTAACTGAAAAAATTATCTTTTTAAACTTTTTAAGATTTTATTTGTTTGGGGTAGAGAGAGAGAGAGAGAGAGAGAGAATGCATGAGTTAGGGGAGGAGCAGACACCCTGCTGAGCAGGGAGCTGAGGGCTTGATCCCAGGATCCTGGGATCATGACCTGAGTTGAAAGTAGATGTTTATTTTTTTTTATTTTTTTTTTAAAGATTTTATTTATTTATTTGACAGAGAGAGAGATCACAAATAGGCAGAGAGACAGACAGAGAGAGAGATGAGGAGAAGCAGGCTCCCTGCTGAGCAGAGAGCCCTATGCGGGACTAGATCCCAGGCCCCTGGGATCATGACCTGAGCCGAAGGTAGAGGCTTAACCCACTGAGCCACCCAGGCACCCCGAAAGTAGATGTTTAACCAACTGAGTCATCCAGGCACCCTCAGCAAAAAAAAAAAAAATTTAATCCATAATTTTATTCAGAGACATTAGCATTCCTCTCTCAATCATTGATAGAATAAAGAGATATAAAATCAGCAAGGAAAGGAAGATTTGAACAACAATACCAACCAACTTCACCTAAGTGGCATCCCTAGAATACCCAACCATAGAGAACACACATTCTTTTCAAGTGCATGCAAAGAACATTTATCAATATAGACCAGATTGTGAGTTATAAAATAAGTCCCAATAAATTGAAAAGGAGCCAAGTCATACAAAGCATATTTACAGGTCATTGTGGAATTAAATGGACATAAGGATATTAATATTGTTTTAGTATCCTTTTAATTTTTGTAGAATATATCATGACTTAATCTATCATTTTTTTATATTGGTAATTTGTCTTTTTTCTCTTTTTTTCCCCTTACCAGTCTGGCTAGAGGATAAGTTTTACTAATTATTGTTATTAATATTTCTCATTGTTTTTCTGTCTTTATTTCATTGATTCCTTATCTTTTTTTTTTTCTTCTGCTTTCTTTGAGTTGAGTTTGCCTTATTTTCTAGCTTTTTCTTAAGGTGGAAGCTAACATGATTAATTTGAGATTTTTTTTCTAATGTAGGCATTAAGTGCTGTAAATTTCTCTCTAAGTACCACTTTAGTAGTATGCCATAAATATTAACATGCTGTATTCACATTTAGTTCAAAATACTTTCTAATTTCCATTTTAATTTTTACATTGATTTAAGAATTATTTAGAAACGTAGTATTTATTGCTAAATATTGGGGGATTTTCCAGAGATAGTGGAAATATAAATCCTCTCCAAATTGATCTACAGATTCATGCAATTCAATTAAAATCTTAGCAGGTTTTTTTGGGGGGGTAGAAATTAGCAAACCAATTATAAAATTTATGTGGAAATGCATAGCACCCAAAATAAACAAAGCAAGTTGGAAAAAGAAGGGAAAAGTTGGAAGGCTAAAAAGGAAGACCTTGTTTGAAGACTTAAAGCTTAGTAATGAAAGCAGCATGGTATTAGCATCATGATAGACAAATGGGTCAATAGAATAGAGAGTCCAAAAGTAGATCTATATGTACATGGACAACTTACTATTGACAAAGGGCATTCCATGGAGAAAGGTAGTCATTAACAAATGGTGATGGAATAATTCATTATTGATATGCAAAATTATCTCCTATATTTTACATCATATGCAAACATCAAAATCATAAACCTAAATTGAAAATGTTAAATTATAAGACTCAAGGTTAAGAAAACAGGAAGGACCCTTTGCAATCTCAAGTTAGGCAAAGGTTTTCCAGGTCTGACACCAAAAGTACGAACCATAAGAGAAGAAGCTGATAAATTATACTTTAATAAATTAAGAACATCTGCTCTTCAAAAGCTTCTATTAGGAGAATGAAAAGACAGCCCACAGACCTGGGGAGAATATTTACAAAGCCTATATGTTTTAAAAGAGTTATATCCAAAATATATAAAGAAATGTCAATGTTCAATAATAAGAAAATAAACAAATTCATTAAAGACATGCAAAAGATTTAAACATTTCACAAAGAAGAGAAGTACAGGGGCACCTGGGTGGCTCAGTGGATTAAGCCTCTGCCTTAGGCTCAGGTCATGATCCCGGGGTCCTGGGATGGAGCCACGCATCGGGCTCTCTGCTCAGCGGGGAGTCTGCTTCCTCCTCTCTCTCTGCCTGTCTCTCTGCCTACTTGTGGTCTCTGTCAAATAAATAAATAAATAAATAAATCTTTAAAAAAAAAAACGGAAGAGATGTATAGCTAGCAAATAGGTACATTAAGGAGATCATAGATATCAGTAGGAAATGCAAATTAAAAGCCAAATTAAAAATTATAATGAGAGAAAACAAAACAAAACATATACATGGGGAGATGATTTTACACTTGTATATTATATTCACCTAATAATTTCTTAGTTCTCAACTTCCCTTTGCCTGTGAGGACACAACTTTGTCAGCTCATTTCCTTATAGCCACTCTTTCTGTGTATTTCTTAAGTTGCTCCTTTTCTTGCCTTTATGCTCTCAATACAGGAAACATGAAAGGCAATTGAGCCAATATTCTTGTTAGTTTATGGAGAACAACTACTTGAAATTAAAATCCTGTAGTATACATTCACGAATTTGCTTGTGATGCGATTCTTCACAAGACTGGTATCTCATGACCTTGATTTACTGCAGGACTCACAAGAGTCAACCAAAGAATTATTGTGTTTTTCCTGTTTTCTAACTAGATGATCCTACCAGAGTAGTTTGAAAGTGGGTAAATCAATGGAATGGATGACTCTGACTCTGTTAGATGCCTTTGGTTCTGTTATAATAGATGTGCCAGTTTATAAAAGCAGTGGAAGGATATAGTCTGAACCCTTTACACTTGAGCTGTACTTGGTGTTCTTATTTTTCGGCTGACATTGAAAATATTTCTTTAGGGGCGCCTGGGTGGCTCGGTGGGTTAAGCCGCTGCCTTCGGCTCGGGTCATGATCTCAGGGTCCTGGGATCGAGTCCCACATAGGGCTCTCTGCTCAGCAGGGAGCCTGTTTCCTCCTCTCTCTCTCTCTGCCTGCCTCTCTGCCTACTTGTGGTCTCTCTCTGTCAAATAAATAAATAAAATCTTTTAAAAAAAAAAAAAAAAAAAAAAAAAAAAAAAAAAAAAAAAAAAAAAAGAAAATATTTCTTTAGTTGCCTTAAGGGTGGAGTGTCATGACTTGCTTTGCAGTGGAGTTGGTAGTGAGAGATAGATAGGGCCTGCCCAGGCCTGGAGGTGTGCACTACTCTGCAAATCCAGGGAGGAAACAGTACAAAAGCAGGTGCCTGGAGAAGGTGCATGAAGAACTGAGACACATGTCTGTCTTTACAGCAACAATAGTGTCTGACTTAGTTCATGTTCGGAGATATGAGAAGCAACAAACACACTGGCACATACATCATTATTCAGGAGGCATGTTTTTGTTGAGACCATCAATAGTTTTCATGTCTGTATAAATACTTGTACCCCAGTATTCTCTTCTCAGGGAATCATGCTCACCTCATTCGTTCTTCCAAGTATTTTTTCCCCACACTACTCAGGACAATAGTTGTTAGGCTGTCTTTATGCACCAGAATAAAGAACTGCCTTATTTCAGATCTATCAAAACCATAGCTTGTAAGTCAATGCTTCCTTTTATTTCCTCATTGTTCCAATCAATGCTGTTTCTTCCCACAGGGCTTCTTAGTATCACTTGCAGCTGATGCTGTCTGTGCCTTGGTCCATGCAGAGCTATAGAAGCAATTAAACACTTTTGCCCACCTTCAGTATACTTGTATTTAAATCAATCCCATACATCTTAACTAGCCATGGGGAACTTTATAGGCATTTATATTTCAGAATCTTAATGGGTTACAAGTCTTAGAGGGAAGTGTCTTAATGGCCATCCTAGTTGAAACTTCTGTCCTAATTTGTTTTACGAAAGGTACACATAAGACAATTTAGTAATAGAAGAGGTAATGGAGTCTTGAAAATTCTTGACATAGGATTTGTGACGTGAAGCCCACTTTGTGGGTTTTCATTCATTTTGTTTTGTATGTAAGAACTATCTTATCTGGAAAACAAAACAAAACAAAACATCAATCCCTTCATTTGGGAGCCTACACTATGCGTGATGTTGTAAAGGAGAAGAGCTGATTAGCAAGAAGGGCTCCACACAATGGAAAAGGAGTTTCCTATTGACAGTAAATGAAGAGTTGGTTATGCTACAAAAGATCTGTTGACACTAACACCAATACTCCTAACCAATGTATGGTTTTGACTGCTAATTTACTGATGTACGATATGTACTGGAATACTCCTGTCAACTGGCTAGTCAGTGGTTTCTTTCTCCTAAAGGAAAACCTAACTGGGAACTCAAATCATATCAGAAAGTTGCTTGACAAGCTGAGAATGTAAGGAGAGTTAGTTGATGAAGTGTAACTTCAAGGTAGAATATCTTGATACATCTGTCTCCACCATTGGGATAGACTTGCCAAGAATAGTATGGTGGCCATCTTGCATGCCTTGTATTCTGACAGTGAAAGAGGCACTCCTCCTTGGCACCTCTCTTTCTAGTCTCCTTTTTGACCACAAATTCAGCCATCAGATCGGTTGATATCTTGGAGTAGATGATCATTCTTGTTTACTTTTAGTTCTTTGTGATTGCATTTCTGGACCTTAATCTTGAAGAAACCTCTTTGTTTTTAAGGCATTGTTTTTGATTCCCCATCATAGGCCACAAGATTTTCATGACCTTTATAAATCTCCACAGGTATGATCAGATTATGAACCGTGATGAGTAAAAAGAGCCAAGGATGGTGAGCAGTTCTGATAACACTAGTTGTTACCCTGTCCCTTCCTCTCACGTCCAGGGCAGTACTACTGTAACAATAACCTTAAGTCCTTCCTAATTTACTTTAAGTACAGAACCTATAAAACTTTAGTATTTAACTGCTTTTAGCAATGAATGATTTGCAGTACACCTCACTATTGATCATGCCACTGAAGTGAACCTCTGCTGTCTTGAGGTAGTTTCTATAAATAGTTAATCCCATCTTTTGGGTATTTTATTTGTTTCCTTCTCAGAGGATAACAGTTTTTTTCTTAGTTCTGGGAAGATATCGCACTGTAGTCCTTTATGTATTGACAAAAAGCTGCCTATTTCTTTAATGAAGAATTTTCCTTCAGCATGAGAATCCAGCATCATTATGAGTTATTTTCCATGAGTGTACAGGGACCAAACATCTGGAGTCCCCTGAGTCCCGGTTAAGATAAGTCATCATAATAACACATGTTCTGATTAATACCCCATTTCCCTTAGCCATTTGTTCATGAAAACTCCTGTGACCTATTTACTTAACAAATGTATGTGTATGTACTAACATATGGAGCATCAACAGTGAAGAAATGATATGGTTTAGCAAGAAAAGCCATGAGATATTTGTTTTTCAGAATATTTTACATCCTTATTTTCTCAAGTAGTAAGATAACCCAAGGGTCTAAACCATGCACTACCATATCCCTGTCGAAGGAAAACTACAAAAAGTTTGATAAATGCAGGAGAGGATTGCAAAATTATTTTTTAGCTGCCTGCTATTCTCATGTATCTGGACAAAACCTCACTAATTGGATTTTAAAGGGTTTTGTTGCAAAACATTTTGATTGATATACTTAAATGGTATTTTCTAGTTATTTTCAGAAGCTGTGCTGTAGGTTGACCCAATGAGAGTTATTGTGAGTTCAGCAACACTGAAACCCAACACAGTTGTTTTTTTGGATGGATTTGGAGGAAGACTAGTAACCATTCCATGATATGTGGCTAGGACGTGGTCATATGGGGTGAACTAAATAATGTTCCTGCTCTTTTTACTACCGACTTATACTCTTGAGAGCTTGGAAGTACAAAGGCTATTACTTACACATGGTTCTAGTATCGGTGAGTCACAGTGAATCAGAACAGTTAGCTCTTTCAGTTACAAACATGCATTTCAAACTAATATAAACTTCCAGGTTTAGTGAATATCTTTGTGCTTCTCAAGGAGGGGGTATAATAGGTATCCTCATGATGGATTATAAAGGAACAGGTGGCATGCTACTACTATCATCCTCCTGTCCATTTTTGTGCCTTTGGAATTCACATTTGTAGTATTGAAACAGTAACTGAAATATATATAGTATATACATATGTATGTATATTGCATATATAGGTGATATAATCTATATAATACAATGTAAGATTGGTTGGTTTAAAATAATTAAATTGTGTTATACCAAAGAAAATTTCTGAAGTCAATTTATGCTTTTTACATTGCCATTTAGATTCCAGTCACTTAGCAAATAACTACATAGTAGAAATGTCAAATAAAAGTATATTAGGTACACTTTGGTAATGACAAAATTAATCTTTTTAAACAACTTTTCCCTTGGAATTACTGGTATATAAGCTTTCGTTGTTTCACTTTATCTTCTAGACATTTCGTTACACTCTTAATGTACCATTGTATTTTTAAAGGAACCCAGTCTGACAGAAAGGATTATAATTTTGGAACTGTGGAAAATGTGATTTTCCCCCCTCAACACTGATGTTCAGGATTAAAAATAACTTCTTAGTATTCATGAAATAAATATTTATCTATTTCCCCCCTATATTTTAGATTTTGTCAGATTCTACACATGGAATGGAGGAACACAAGTAACAATGCATTTGTCAAAAGAAGCTCTATTAACATTAGAAAAAATTCATTAAAATAACAGCTGCCTTTGCAGTAAATATGTGCCAATTTCAGGAGCTAGCACTGTCTACATTGTTAATGCCATTTCTTTTCTAGACACCCACACACTAGGAGAACAGTTAAAAATGCAGTATCAAGCAAGTATCAAAGCTTCCTCTTTGTGTTTATTCTTAGCATTCTCCACAGAATGGCACCACAATCTTCAAGTGACATCTGTATTTCATAAGTATTAGCCCTCTATCATACATGCTATTTTTATTTTCTACTCTGGAGGCACAGTGAAAACTTGAGAAAAAATATTTCTTTCTTCTTTCACTTACTTTGAATCTTACATTGCTTTTCCTGAACTAATAAAATTGAGAAAACGTGAAGAGCAGTCATAATGTTTCAGGTCTAAAATTCTAGCCTCACTTTCTCTGAAGGACTTCCTTGGTCTCTATGGTCTCTGGCTTCTTGTTGGCTTCAAAAACAGCAGATTGAAAGACTGGTCAGAAATAAAAACTTTCGTATTCAGACAATTCTAGGTTGTCTCACCGGCACCAAGGAGTGGTATGGGCTGCGGCTGCCTGCTGTTTACTTACCTCTCAAGAGTGGGGCAGGTCTGGGAGCACTTACAGAGTCAAATGTTTTCATTGTTTCCTTAGGCATTAAAGTACTAATTTCTTAATAAGAGACGAACAACAGTAAAACACCTTGGGCAGTGTGGGGCAGAGAGGGAGAGTTATTCACAGATTTTTAGTTTGAAAAGACCATGCTGTGTAAAGGGAAAGAGAAGGCAGAAAAGTTAGAAATTAAGACTTTAATACCATCATTATTCTCAGTGATAACACAGATGCCATGGGTCAGAAGAAAAGAAAAAATTGGGCGAGGGTTGGAGCTAAAAACTGCCATCTTTTGTTCTATTCTTATTCTGTGAATTTGGATCAAATGGGTAAATTTTAAGATCTCATCTTGTTGGCATAGGCAACAGGAAGTTTCAGGAAGTTAATATTCCCATAAATTTACTTACTTACTTTGTCTGTCCATCTGTTAATCCATCCATCCATCCACCCATCTATCTTAGCAGGGCTGTAGCATTAGTATTACATGCAGTGAACTTAACTTAAAACAATCATACTGTAATCATATCCATTATCATTTGGGGCAGGGAGAAAGCAGGCAGTATATGTTTTTGGATATTTAGTGATAACCATTTAAAATAGCACTTAAGACCTAAAACAGTGAAATCTCTGGATAAATTCTAACAGCTATATCTAAAATAATATTTGTTTGTTTTTAGCATTTCCCCATTATTAAAAAAACAAATGAAACCAGAACCCACTTAAAAGCCCATAGAAATTCTACTAGACATCTAAAATTGGGTTTGATTTTGCCACATTGATTCTTCCTTTCCATTGCTTACTGTATTTTGTTGTTTTCATAGAAAGTTGACTCCATAAGGAGGCAGCTATGGTAGAGTTTCTGGAACTCGAAAATCTGGTTTGAATCCCAGCTCTGTTCTCAGCCAAGTCAGCTTATTTCTTTGAGCTTGGATGATAGTTGAATCAGGCTGTAAAAAATCAAAACCAAGAAAAATGAAAAAGAAAAGTGTTTACAGTTGTTTTTCAAGCCTGGTGCCAGATTCGTAGATGATTTAGGAATAAACATTATGACAGATAAACACATTTTAAGAGTCAAATCACGTTAAATCGAAATTTAAGCCTCTTCTTAAAACAATTATCTTTAAACCGAATGGTTTGAGACAGCATCTCCACTTACCTGTAGGAGGAGTAGCGTGGGAAGAGTGGAATAAACAAGGCCACACTGTTGTCAATTTCCACCTCCTTTATTCTTCAAATGAAGTTGCTGAAACATTTTTTGTTGTGCATTTCGTTGGAGTAAATATGATTCTGTGAATTCATACAGCCTGTGCCTCAGGATTCAGAGCCTCCACGGCTACCCCTTTGAGAGACGCAAGAAGTCTTTGGTCAAGGGGCGGGTGTGTCGGTGGATGGCACTCCGTTAGATATTTTCTCGCAGTATCCCAAGTTAGGTGAAGATATTTTCCATTTCTGCTTATAGATCATAAATAGGTGGCTGAGTTTAACTGCTTTTTGTGGCCTCCAAAAAGCCAATGTAGATTTTCAATCAATGAAATTCAGAGACCCTAGAACAAAAAAAAATGATTCTTTATCTCAGTTAAATACAGAGTGGCCACTTACTTGTCTTCAGGAACTTATTTTCCTAATGCTTTGTGGTCTTATCCAATTTTAGCTTAAAATGCTTGTCCAATTTTAGTTTAAACTGAAAGCTAAGGGGCGCCTGGGTGGCTCAGTGGATTAAGCCGCTGCCTTCGGCTCAGGTCGTGATCTCAGGGTCCTGGGATCGAGCCCCACATCGGGCTCTTTGCTCAGCAGGGAGCCTGCTTCCTCCTCTCTCTCTCTCTCTGCCTGCCTCTCTGTCTACTTGTGATCTCTCTCTGTCAAATAAATAAATAAAATCTTTTAAAAAAAAAAAAAAAAAAAAACTGAAAGCTAAGACGCAAAACCCAACCACAACAGAGCAAATATAGGACACTCAGTGCTGAGGGAGGAAGTGTGGAATGAGTAGGGAGCAAGCCTGATTTATAGACCACATCAAAGCCACATGTATGACAGGTGCCCCTTCTCCAGGGTGTTAGTCTCCACAGTGGGGCAAATTCTCCAAAGGAAATACATGCTTTTGATATATCCTACCTTATTATTGAATAAAATATAAAATAAATGTTTATGGTTTTCTTCTTAAATTTTGTTTCCTGCTATGAAAAGATTTTCAAAAAGGGTGGTGAGAGACTTCCTACCCATCATTATGCTTCTGTATCTGTCCCATCTACTTGATACTTATTTAATCCACTTCCTTTCAATTAAAAAATAATTTGTTGAGCATGTGCAATGTGTCAGGCATTGTAATATATGCAAAGAGTGAGGAAGATAAGTGATGTTTCTCCTGCCCTCAAGGAATCTACATCTTGTAGGTAGCTGTGATGGGAGACACCTTACTGCAAATGCCCTAAGAGATTTAGAAACAGAAACTACTTTTGGGAGAACCTGTGTTTGGGAAGGCTAGGAAGTCATGCAGGTCCCAGACCCAGCTACAGAGCAGCTTTTACTGTTGGTTGTACTTAATGAACATAGGTACAGCTTAGATACACGTTTTCTTTATTTACCTCTTCTCTCCATCCCTTGACCAGAAGATGGTGGAGGGGAGGGTGGACATCCATAGCTGGTCACTTCCCATCTCATTCAGAAGCAATGACTGGAAAAGGAAAAAGGTCTTCTTTCTAGGGCCTTTGGGGTCCATTAAGATCCTAGATGGACTTCTTTCCATCTCTGGAACCCCGCAGGCTGGACAGCTGGCTACCGTTCACAGAGGCTTCATGAAAAAAGATGTGAATCGCTTCCCTTGTTGGCTAATTGAGGCTCACTGGTATAACAGTGGTCCTTGTCAGCTCTTCCTAGCATCCTTCCAACCAATGGGTCATTTATTAAACAATCACCTCAGACTTATATCATCGTAATAAAATTGGATTTTATATTTGGGGGGCTGGGGACATCTCCTAGGGTAGTTAGTGCTATGATGACTGTCTGAAAGGAGTCATTACATATGACCTCAAATGGGTAATGGTGGGGCCAAAGCACTCAGGAGGAGACCTGCCTTGCAACTGCCACCCAGACCAAATTGTACAGATGATCAGAACCAGGGGGAAATTTCTAGTCCTTGATTTCAGGTTTTATTTCACCCCTTTCCCTCACTGGCAAGTTCCAGAGAGGCAACTCATGACTTCCCTTACTGCCGGTGCCAGCATCGGACTAACTGGTCAGAAGTTTTTCTCTTTTCTGTTACTTCTGCCAAATGGGTGAAGGTGTTGACGGAGGGTAAACATACATGGAACCAAAATGAAGAAAGAGGAACAACAGGAGGATCAATCGTATCAATGACTCCTGGAAAATTGAAAATTGATAGTAATTTCAAAAGATCAGATAGGGCTCTCCCATTTCTCAACTAGTTCACTGCCTAATTTCAACTACTTCTCATTTAGGACAGTATCTCAGTCTTTCAAGTTGAATAGGAAATGTTGCTTATCCACAAGTGACTCCTAACATTTCTGTAGGAAAACGGTGTTATCCTTAAAATCTAAGCCACTGTACTCCTCTCCCTGCACAGGAGGGAACCATCTCTAACTATAAGGCATGATAACTTATAGACCCTGCAACATTCGTGGGAAGCAATAACATGCTTTTTGTTTGTCTGCTGGCTTTTTAGAAATTCTGTCCAAGCCTAATGAGCTTGCATGGAATAGAGTATGCCACGTGGGGGAAAAGAAAAATCCAGTACTGTCTATTTCCATCAACTTAGTCCTGTTTCCATCTTTGTCTTCCTCCTCTGCCACCTCACTCTGGGTCCAGTAGAGAAGTCAGGTGATTTACCCATCTGAATAATGATTTCACTTGGGATACATCTTGCTTTAAATCTTCTTGGGGAAGCTTCTGAGGGGTAGGTGGGTGTGCAGAAATTCTAAGAGAGAAAAACATTGCTTCTGGTATGGACATGGTTGGGATTTGATGAATCGGGTTTCTTCCAATCCCACTGATCCCGAGGCACATCGGCCCGATCTGGCAAGCGCTGTCATCTTGGTTCAAAATAAGGTATTTTAGTATCCATATTGCATGAACCAAATGTTTGATAATCAAGTTGAAAGTAACTATTAAGATTTCGAATGTAACCAGTGTTTAAAATTCTCCACGGAGAGTTTCCCTTTATGAACAGAGCAAACGGTGCTACAAAGGAGACAGCAGTGACTAGTATGGAAATGTTGAACTGATCCTCCCCTCCCCCCTCTTTTTTTGTTCCTCAGATTTTTTTTCTCCTCAGACCCGGCGGGTGGAGGAGGGTGGGGGGAAAGGCAGCATTGACACTTTTCTTTTTCTTTTTCTTTTTTTCAGATTCAGAAGAGTAAAACACACCTCACATACAATAAAAGAGGCTGCCAGTGTCTTGCATCATTTTAGCTGAGCTTCTTCATTCTCCTTCTCCTTCCACAAAGACCCGTATCTGGGGAAGGTGTCCAACTTTCAGAAACAAGCCCCCCCTCCCCCTACACACTTGGCCTTCCCTCATGCCACCTCCTTTCAAGAGATGGCTCTCTGGGAGCTGGTTTGAGGTCTAAGAACTCTGGGGAAATCCTCCCCCAAGCAAACCAAACAACTTGAGCTTTTTGCACAAACAGAAACAAAACGTGAAGGGACTTCCTCAGAATTCTTTGCTAATGCCCTTGCTTTCAAGGCACCTGTCTGGCCTGATGAGGATGGACATCCTGGATATGCTGAGGGAGGCCTGAAAGAGCCACATGCACAGTAATTGCCACCTTACTACTGTTGATGCCGTTCCTTTAAATTGTTATTTTTTTAACTGGCTACTGATGGTGGATACAGCCGTGCTGGTCCTTCATCACAGCTAAGATGATGACTCCAGTCTCTGGTTGTTTCTTTCCTGAGTCTGGAACATTCTTTTTCTCCAGTTTTCTTTCAGACTTAAAATTGGTTCTTATGCTTGTCTTTCCATTTATATAGGACATTCTTTTTTTTTTTTTTTTTTAAGAGATTATCCTATAGGACTCTATTTGTAAATGCTTAATTTTCTGTGCTTTCATTAATAGAAACCTGAATGTTTCCGCTGATGACCGTACTGTTTAGGTGGGAGACACATTGTTTTCATTGGGTAGCATCCATGACTAAATGGTTACTGAAATTCTTACCACTTGGCGGTCCTCTTCTTTTGGATATTTATGGTTTCACTTAATCACTCTTCTTTCTAGTCAGGGAAATGCTAAGGGAATTAGTATCAGGGAGATCTGTCAAATAACTCTTCTCATTTTGGTGAGTCTTTCAAAATAACACAGAGGAGATAATTAACAGCACAAGCCAAAAGAAAGCATCGTGGATGTAGCATGGAAAGAGAATAAGGATTCATCCCCTGAATTCAAGTCAAAAATGGGATCCAGTGGAATCTAAGTAAAGGATAATTTTATGAGTCTAAATGGTGTGATTTGGATAAAACTGATTCTTAAAAGGTGGTTATGGTTCCCAAAGGAATCTTTGAGTCCTTCCCAAGGGGAACCCCCATGACTCTGCTGGTGATGGAGTGGGGGCTAATCATAGGAAGAGAGAGAGAAAGCTAGATGGTAGGCTTAGGTGTATTCCCCATTGCAGATTTAATTTCTATGTTAAAAACACCAAAACAAACATTTCAAAAATCTTCTTATTACTAAAGCAAAACGTTGCTATTACTTCAGACAGAAAGGAGACTGTGTATGTAGTCTACAGGGCCTCTTGCCCCACTGAAATATTCCCCAACAGAAAGAGCTGAAGAATTCTTGCATCAAATGCCCAGTTTGTACTGATATTTAAACACAGTTCTCTGGTCAGCTTTACATTTTGCCTTGTAATAACACATATTTTTCTGTTGCTCCCTCTGCTTTTGTAACAGTGACCACAATAAATAATGTGGTCACAAATTCAAACCAGGGGCCTAATAGGTTGAGCAAATGAGTAAAGCAAAGCCATGTAATATCAGAATTACTGTGATCAATGGCAGTTGGTACCAGTAAGACAGTAAGGAGCAGTAGGCACTGTGAGGAATTGGAGCTTTCTGTATATTGAGGTATGTCTTATGGAAACAGGGCAGTTACTAGTCAGCAACAGGATTAGTGCTATGTAGGAAAGGTGGTCCTAGATACCTGGGATTTTATATAAACCCTCTCCAAATATTTAAATACTGGCAATGAGTTCAGAAATCCCCAAAGACTGTGCTGGTTGAAAAAAGTATGCCTATGACTCACATACCATCCATGGGATATTGGGATGCCAACTATGCTCTTTGAGGTGTTATGGTTTTGTATAGGAAGGAAATACAACCAGGGCATGTCCAGTTTTTCATCTTGGAACCTGAACTTTTTACCTAATTTCTGTTCTGTACTTTTGTATGTAGAGCTTTGCAGCCGGTCAAAATAGAAAGCTTACAACTTCCCTTTTATACTCAACAAGTGAGACTAAACGAGATCTGAAAAAGAAACAGGAATATAGCCATTTTTTCTAGCAACAATAAAGACATGGTAATGTTTTCCATTTGCTTTAAGTCACTAATTAGCTGAAAAAGAATGGGGAGAGAGTTTCATTCAGTATAGAACTCTGCTTGGAATTCTCATTGTGGAGAAGCAAAACTCCATGAAACTCATTTTTAAATCCTTAAAAATTATTTTGAAGGGGCATTAAGTAAAACTGCAAAATTATCAACTTTTTGAAAATATAAACAATGTATTATTGTAATATTAATTAATATAATATTAATATTATATTAAATTAATATGATAAAACATTGACATTATGATCCCCAGTCAGTATTGACTGGAAGAACAATATTTCCAAAGCTCTGGTGCACTTTCTATGGTCTTTCTGTTCTCTTGAAACAGCTTCCAAAGGAGCAGCGATATGGGATACCCATTATTCCCTTTTTTGAAGTCTGGCATCTTACTCAGTATTACACAGTCAGGCAGAAAGCAAGGGCTTATACACCTGAATTAAGAATTGATCAGCAGTAAAGGGACGTTTCCACCATAGACAAACCACAGTTTCTACCTGTCCCTGGGTGCAACACTTTCCAAATGAAGTTGACCCTGAAGTTTGGGAGACCCTATGTCACCAAAGAGCTCCACATCCAGGTTTTTTGGTTGTGCTAAGTTTTGAGACATAACGACCGATCCATTGGGAGGTCTTCATTCCATCTTTTATTCATGCCAACCTTTCTTGGGTTATGAGCCCGAAGAACTTACAGCAGCAGGCAAGAGATTCATTTCTAGCCCATTAAATTTAAATGGATTTTCTTCCATTACCCATTTCATTCTTGGAGCTTTTCAAAACTATTGAAAACATCTAACAGGATTCTATTAAAGGCCTGTTACATTTAAACAGTAAAATAGTACCTACACATCGGAGAGCCAAAGAAGAATCTAGCATGGCTGTTTATTTCATTTGCGGAACTAAAGCCACTGTATTGTATTTTCCACCTAGTAAATTTGGAGAGTGAACAAGTCAAGAGCAACATTATGATGGGATATGAGGCAGAAGGCAGACGAACAGATGGAGACCAATTTTGTAATCCTAATCCATATTTTGGGAGTAAGAATACTGGTCTTTTTGTATCACTTCTGTGATGGATCACTTTTCTTTAGATAGATGATAGATAAATAGATAGAGAGATAGAGAGAAAGAATATATATTTTCTTCTATTCTTCACCGTTGAGCAGAGACATGATAAACATGACTTCATAATGTCCTCTGTGGGCTATAGGGAAAAACAAAAGAAAAAAAGCAGTCAGTCTTTTTCTCATAATGAGAGATTCTAAGATTAAAGTCTATGTATGCAGTATTATGTCCCCAATAAAGGATATTCCGGTTGGAAACGTTGTTCTGATTCTGAGATCCCCACACATCCCAACAGGAGCTGCAGTGCTGCTCCCCCCACCCCAACCACCACCGAACACGGCCCAGAGACAGTCAGCATTCAGGAAGCAGGTGCACAACTGTCTAGCTGTGTTCCGCTATCCACCTGTGAGTGCCAACAAAGCCCAGCATCTCCTATATGCCAAGCATATCGCTAAAGGCTTACTTTCCAAGGATATGCAGACATACCCTAGTGACATGAGTAGCTTATCATAAGAGATATAAATTGCAGGTGGTTTGGGGGAAATTGTCAGAGCAAGTTTATGAAAAAAAATAGAAATAAAATAAAATTTTCTCTATGGCTTTCAGATTTAAGAAAAATAAAATAAAAACAGAACAAAACAGGATTTATCTGAAATTGTTCTTCCAAAAGGGATGATGACACCAATCTATATGAAATACCAGTGAACTTATTTGTAATCCAAGTTGAAATAGTTAAAATCCAAAGTGGACTGTCTTGCAGCAAATAGGAGATCCTATATGTGCGGTGTGGGGAATCATGGCCCAATTTTGCTCTGCTGAGCTTATGGTTGGTACAGTACTGAGCCACAGAAAATTGGACATTAAAGAACGTAATGGTGCACTAATGATGTTATATTAGATCTTATGTGTGAATAAATGGAAAGTAATACTTATGATTCATCAATATTGCTCCAGCATTAAAGGCCTCATAATCACTTAGAAAGTTAACTTTAAAAAAAATTGTAATGAATGGCACAATATTTCTATGAAACATCCCTCTGAGAACCGGGGACGCTTACCTGCCAGGAACAGATTTCAGTTAAGACTTCCTCTCGTCAAAGACCCTGAGCATTGGGGTGAGAGTAGATCAGAATGGTGGCAGAGCCGCCTAGAACATTTGACAGATTTCAGTTAATTTGGGTTCAGAGAGGTTAGAAAAAGATGGGATGTTCTCGACATTTGTAAAAGACTGCATACTTCTCTAGGAAAGTCTGCAGTCCTCAAGGATTGTTTCATTGAAAGAAACACCTTGTTTTTACATTAAACAAGGGTGGGTACCGTGGGAGACCGAGACTGAAAAATTCATGGAAATCCATTTAAACATTATTACTTTCTGGTTCTTTTAACTAATATGCCCCCACCTCTCCCATTTTTCATTAAGATATTGTAGATGTATTTAAGATGAATTTACATTTATGCTGGATCCTGTTCCCCAGGTAGAAGTGGATCCACACTGGCCATGGCTAGCTTCCCTCAATGAACTTGGACCTAGCGTAGATTGCTATCCACTGAGCCAGGAGAAGCAGGGGGAGGTGTGTGGGTCCTTTCAACACCCTAGGGGCACACTTATTCAACCTCCTTTGGGGAAGAGCGTGCATCTCTGGAGATACATGCTGGCTGGAGCAGGCCAGGGGATGCCCTCATGGAAGCTCCCATGGCTTCTGCCATGATCACTGAACCCATGTATTTTCATGGGAGCGGCCTTCTTAACCTGCGGAAGAATTTCTCTGCCAGGTTATGGTGCAGGGTAATTCATTTCAAATAAAGCTCATTAAAACCCAATAGCTATAGATTGGCTTTTAAGTAGATTGCCCTGGAGGCACGTTATTGTAGAGTCTTTGCTTCTTTGTCATGATCTATCTTGGGGTAAGTATTTGTATACTTGTGTCCTTGTCTTTGAGTGGGTGTATGTATGATGGTACAGAGACAGAGTCACACACCAATATACATAGATTTATAGTAAAAACCTACAGCTGTAGGTATCGTCCAGTAGATGATTCTAGAGATAGAACTGTAGACTATACATTTTCCTTTATTTCTTGCTTTGATATTTTTATACGATTTTATATGCTGTAAAAAATTTTTAAAAAATATCTGCTATTTTCATTTGTAGAGCTCAGTTGGGTTTTTATCGGCTCTGGTGCCCACTGTACAGCCTGCTTCCTCCCCCTACCTAATTTAAGAGTCTTCTCCTTTTTCATACCTTTCTTTTACCTTTCCCTTCTTTTCTTCTCCCATTTTCTACCTTCATAACTCCTTCTTTCGCCTCTGTCCAGGCAAGCCATTCTGCCTGTGGAATCATTTTAGCACAAGGAAACACAAAATAATGGGGGAAAGAGAAGCATCTTCTTCCAGTGGAATTAACATGAGGAAATGTCAGGTGCCAAGGATGGGATAGGTAGTTGTGGAGGAGGGAAAAGATTGAGGAAAGGAAGCAGGAAAAAGGAAATCCTCATGGGAGATCAGTTACCCAAAGCAAGATGAATCACTCTGAGGCCTCACCTTCCCTCAGTAGAGAGCACAAGAATGGCTGGTGCTCACCAGGGGTCTGTAGCCCCTCTCCCAGCATGGGCGCTGGCCTTGTGTGAATGGATAACTCAGCTCATCTCAGCCTTAGACTTTGTTGCTGTTCCGCTGGATTTGTGAGAGGTGTCTGGACTGATACCGGGAGTGTTTAACAAGACTCAAAAGAGGGAGGCAAGCAGAACCCAAACCCCCAAACTCAGTCCAAATTATGCCAAATAAGTACTTCTTTGAGGGATAAGGAGGAGATTTCTGGGTGTGTTCTAAGAATGCTCCTCCAAGAGGGAAGATGGTAAAATGTACTTATGTTTGTTTTTATAGCGGTGAGAGGATGTACTTCCATGATGTAAAATAGCTCTCTGGCAGATAAAAAGCAGGTTTCAATTTGCATTTGTATATCACAGGGCAAGAGAATGGCCATCCTTTCTGAAGAAGAGTATTTTGTTTTCTATGATGCTGGTTTGTATGAAAACAAACTATTCAAATACCATAGCATCACACCTCGAAATGCAAAAATTATTCCTCAAGATTCATGTAAAACAGAAATGCTAAACTGCTCTCAATAAACTCAAGATGTGTTTCTTGTAAATCTTTATTGCACAGATGAGGCTGACAGTCTGTCGATGTATAATTTCCCCCATCATCTAGTGATGAATAAGTACCTGTATGTTCTTCTGATTACCAAATAAAAACAAATGAGTTAATCTCTTGGTTGGTATTTGAAAAATCAAAGGCTGTTTTTTTCTTTCTTTGCATGTTTTCTGCTGTTGTCTGTATTCTGTCCCAGATATGGGGCTGCCCAAGAGCTCACTGAACCATCTGTCTCTTTTGTATTGCTCCGAACACCACGTAATACCCATACCAAGTGCCTTTGCCTGCACCCTAGAAGCTACCCAGTAAAGCTTGACTCATGTCATCTTTTCTGAGGGACGAGGTGGATGGGTTATGAAAAGCTCCTCAGGGCTTAAGAAGTGTCAGCATGCATGGAATGAAGCTGGCCTCCATATGTTTCGTTTTCTTCTGGGTACAATGACACAGTTTGACAATCCCATGATGCCAGTTTTCAATTTCCCGGCTTTTCATCTTTCTTTCTCTCTTGAAGGGCCTACCTGGCAATATTTTATTTCTCTCCAGCAGTGGACATGAGGGGTGACTAGGGAATAGTCATTACCCCTGTTTGTGGGTGTACTAGTGATTCACATCCAAGATGGCACCCAGCCTGCCTCCTTCTCACTGGCCACAAAGAGGGACTTGTCCAGCAGAGAGGATGCGTCTGACACAGATAGCACCCCCTGCCCAGCCACCTCCCTATGCTGTTTCTGTATAGCACCCCACTGGAATATTACCCTCACAAAGAGGGCGGTGACAGCTCTCCAAAGGGGCTGTGTTTGACATGCATTGAAACATATTTTAAAAAATTCTTTTTCTGAAACCTGAAACAGAACTTACTCATGTTTAAAAACAGAAAACTATAATAAAATTAAATTCACCTGTAATACCCTTTCAAACAATCATTCACTGTCAGTTCTTTCCTCATTTCCGTATGGTTTCTGCTTTGCAGAGGCCATACAGTGCTGTATATTTATTTTTGTGTTTTGGTTTGTTCACATAACATTGGGTTATAAGCACTGTCCCATTAAAAAAAAAACACCCTCTTTATTAATATAATTTCAGTAGCAAAATAATAATTCACTTGCCTCTAGCACAGTTTGCTTAACCAACTCTCTGCTGTTAGACAATTAAGTCACACATATTTCATGTTTATTTACTTATTTATTTTGCCACTGTAAATAATATAGCAGGGAAGTTCTTTGTATATAAGGCTCTGTTGCATTTCTGAATATCTCCATTGGATGAATTCATAGATGTACAGCTACAGAGTCAAAGCTTGTGAACATTCGCTTGACTCGTCATTTGCTGGCCCAGTTCCAAAGCATGTTCACCTATTAAAACAGCTATATCTAAAGAGCATGTAGTGTTGCTTGTGAATAGCTCTTGTAGTTTTCGTCATTGTTCTCTGTGATGAACAGAGATCTGGTTATAAAGCAGGCACGGTATCCCAGTGGGTGTATGGGGCAAGAAAAAAGGAATATGCGGTGCTAATTGATATACTATTGGAAAATGACTCTTGGGGAAGTATGGCTGGGTTTGAAACCCCCCAGACTCCTTCAGTGATGCCCCAGCCCTGAGCAGAATGTAGGCTTCTCTTCATGCTCTTGCGTCAAGGATGGGAAGAGGCAGAACTGGGGATTTGTCCCAAGACAGCAGGCAGTGTCTTGCTGCCTTCTGCTGCACCCCAAGTGGAACACAGAGGTGTTAGAAGATGTGCTGAGCTGTAGAGATCAGAGGTTGTGGGTATCTCAAAGGCAGACATTGCAAAATGCTAAAAGAAGGGGATTGAAAATGCCCAGGAGGGTGATGAACACTTTTCCTACTTCCGTCTTTCAGCACCGCCCCTGCCCGTGGGATCTGTCTGCTGGCTTGTAACAACATTCCTGCTGTTGCCCCATTACTAATGATGACGCTCGATCTCAAGGGCTCTTAAAATACCCTTTCCTGGCAGGCTTGGCGGTGCTCACCCTGTTTTGCAGAAGGGAAATGATTTGTTCGACATCAAGCTGCGTATCCCTGGGGTTTCCTGCTAACCTCTCGGTCCTGAGTCTTAGGTGTGTGTATCTGCCCCAAGGTCAGTTGTCACTTCCATCAGTGTCCTCTGCTCCAGACACTTCATGAATTGGTTTCATTGCCCTTTAGCTGAACCAACCAAGGACATTAATTTGAAATATCTGAGAGCTATGCGTTTGTCAAAAGATACTTCCAGTCACACAGGCTGCAGTGATGACATTTCTGCCCCGAGCTGACTGATTGGGTTGTTTATTCTTTGAACATTCACATGCCGTGGGTCAAGGACAATGTGATCTGTGACCTTAAAATGCTTATCTTCCAAAGATGACATATTAGCGACTCTACACACGCACAAACACACACCCCTTTCTTTCCAATATGAACTAATAATAAACACTGTATCGCACAGCAGTTTGCTAAGCACTTGTACGTGTGAACTCTGACTTGATTCTCACAATTGTATCCTGAAATGAATGTTTCTGAATTTTTAGAGATGAGGAAAATGAAACTTGGCAATGTCAGCCCTGATGTAGTTGTTTACTCATGGTTTCATTTTACGTACTTCATTTATAAAATATTTTGGAATTCTAAAATCACATCAACGTCATCAATTTTTAAAAAAAATTTAAGAAAGCAGAATAAAATCAGGGACAGAAAGGAGCTAGCGTAGATGGAGTAAACCATGGTAAATGTTAGTGTGTGGTCATGCAGGCTGAATTGCAACCCCCCCCCCCCCCAGTTCCCAGCATTATATCATAAATTGGATCTGAGTTTCCTGGAAACCTAAATAAAAATGAAAAGAAACCATGTAAAAGATTCACATCATCTATGAGGATCAAGCATCAAGCACCTTGGTTGTTCAGAAGCAAGAGGGCTTGCCCTGACGACTGAAATACCATTGTTAGATATTCACTGAGTGTGTGTTTCTCACTCATGGCCACAGAGCAGGCTCCATGGGGAGACTGAGAAATGCCCATGCCTGGGCCCCACTCCAAACCCACTAAACAGCATTTCTGGGGAGAAGTGCCTGGGTATCAGCATATGTTCTTTACAACTCCCCAGACGATCCTAATGTGTAGCCAGGATTGAAAAGCCCTGACAGTGAGTTCCCAAGTCACTCACAGAGGAGCATCCCAAGTAGATTTCTACAATAAATCCCAGAGAGGGTTCTCTGAGTCCCAAGATGTTCTGCTGGCATGGAAGAGTAGGGCACAATTTGGAAGCTGATCTGGACTTAGACTAGATCTTCCAGCTAGTGTCTCTGATGTTTTCCTTGGGAATGGGAACGAGGGAAGGGGTAGAGTTTTAGAACACAACGCTTACAGAAGTTGAATATTATTTCCACAAATGGAACTGTGAGTCAAGTGTAGGTAATTTGATGGCTGCGGCGTGGAAAATGGTTTCAGGAACACAACTTCAATGAATAGGGAGCCAGTGGGAGGTTGACTCAGACCCTAAGTACCCATGGTGGTCCATGATGTTGCCTAAAGGGTTGGGGAAACTGCAAACAGGTATTTTATATGTCTCCACCTGCTATCTGTTTGTGACTCATGATTAGGAGAGGCATGGATGGTTTCTCCCTTTACCTGACATATTAGGCATTTCATCAAGCACACAGAGAAAGTAATTCCCTGTCTAGAGGGCTTGTAGTCTTACTGTTCCACTGTGCAAGGCTCCCAGAAATTCCCATCTCATTCAGCACCTGCAAAGAACATACCAAGGGAATGAAAAGGTGCCAGCCTCAAGAAAACTGCAGACATTTAAAAGATCATCATAGGTGATTAAAAAAGAAGAAGAAGAAGAAGAAGTGTACCAAGCATTTCTATGAAATCACCTGGTACTAGGGAATGTTTCTACAAATAATAACACCGGAAGCTTCAGTCATTCAGTGCTTTGCAAGTTTTCAAGCGCTCACATAGGCAACATTACGTTTGATCTCCCAGGTTCACAAGAGTATCCTGGAAAATGGATAAATGGATATCCTGGAAAGAGTATCCTAGAAAGTGGAGTGCCATATTTTCCAACAGTGAAACAAGAAAAAGGAAATTTCTTTCACACGCAGTTTTCCAAGCCTGCCTGAAGATCAGAATCACCGGGGGCATTTGTCAAATATCCAGGTCCTTCAGGAAATCCTGGCTCATCAGTGCTCAGTTGGGCTTGAAAATCTGGTTTAGTTTTTCCTTTTTATTAAAAATTATTGTTTAGGTTTTTCTCATCCTTAGGCAAATTTAAGATAACCGCATTTGAAGGAATTTTGGATAAGGGGTTAGTCAAAAAACAACAAGAGTCTTGGGGAAAAGTTTCTCTGGGTTTGAACTCTGAAGGATCCTGGCTCCTGGCTTAGGGATTGCCCCAGACACTCAGTAGCTTTCTGCAAATTGTTTAAACTCATTTTTGTTTCCAAATTCCACAAAATGGGAATTATTTTACCATCAGAGAGTTAGTATCAGAAAAGATAACTAATGTATATTTTAATGTCTATAGCCAATATGGTGCTTAGAACAGAGTAATTACGTGATGGGCAGCATCACTATTACTAGTAATAGCATCACTAGTAATAGCATGACTATTACTAATGACCAAGTGGTCAAATTGTGAATCCCCCGCTATGAATAAAAAAACCTGAACCCAGCCTCCATCCTAAAGCAATGGTTCTCAACTGAGGGCAGTTTTGCTCCTAGGGAATATTTATCATCGTCGGAGGTCTAGAGGACATTTTTGATGATCTCAACAGGGGAAGTGCTACTGACACCTAGTGGTCGAGGCCAGGAATGCAGCTAAACATCCTACTATGCACAGAACAGCCTACTCCTGTGGCCCAGGTGTGCTGCTGCTGTGAAACCCTATCCTAAAGGGACAGAGAGACAAGGACAATGTTTCGTGAGCAGAGGGATAAATGCTTTGAGTTCCTAGCATCCCCGTGTAAATGCAGATTCAGTGGAACCCAGAGGCACTTGTCATGGATCAGAAGGGGCTCTGGACAATGTCAGAAGCATGGGTCTGCATCCTGGTATTACCCCTGATCAGGGCTGACTGTGTAGGATATGGTATGAATCGGACCCCCTGGAGTTGTGCAATAAGGCAGCCCTGGACCTGACCCAGAGCATCACTTTGGGCAAATCTTTTCAACTCGGGTGTCAGAGACACCTCATTCTGCCAATGGTCATTAGACCCACCTGGGGAACTTGTTGACAGGCAAACTTCTAGCTCCGTTCCCTGGATATTTCACTTTAGGAGACTCAGGAAAGGGCCCTGGAAGCCATATTTATAAAAATTTCCTCAGGGACTTTGAAATCACGGTCACAGCCAGGTTGGGGCTCTCTGATTTCCCTGCCTACTCTGATATTCAGGGCATATACAAGACCTGACAATGGAGACGTGAAGTTCTGCCAGATGTAGCTTCTCTCACCTCATGCACATTAACCATTTTTGTGGCTCTGAGGTATTTGGATTCATTTTGTGTTTTCTATTTTCACTATTAGTCCTCCTCCCACTATTAACACCACTCTCCCTACTACGGCCAATAATAATAATAATGATAATAAACACAGAATGTCAAGCATAGTACCCTGTTCTTTAAGACTAAAATGAAGCTGTCTCAAGCACTATCCTGGGGGTAGTTCTCCACATCTCACCAGTGACTCGGGTTCACTTCCAGCCCCGAGTTCCTGCTTCCTCAGATGTAGATCAATCCACGGGCCATCTTGTTATTTTTACCCAGGACTGTGGTGACCCACACAGTTTCTCAATGACCACAACCTCCATAGACCCCAGGCCTGTCTGTGCCAAGTAGACTTTACAAAAAGTTTGCATAGGGTCGGGGACTTGTAACACGAATAACCATAAATCATGTGTATCTTCTGTTTAAGAATTCTCTCTGTACTTCTGCCGGGCTCAGACTCCAGGCGTCTGCCATGTTGCTGGCTCCCGAAATCCAGGCCTCTTTTGCCCCACTGTGGATGGCAAAATAAAGAAAGAAATGAATGAATGAGTAAATAATCTTTGTATACATGTATATATGTAAGATATATGTGTATCTATGTGAATGTGTTTCTATATGTGCATGTCCGTGTCTATATAATATGTATGTGAACATATGTGTGTATACACTCACACACACACACTTACTTACACATTTATGTAAATGTTCTTTTGCACAACAGCTCAGCCCTCCCTTCATTTTGCTCTCCTTCCTGATCCTCACTCCGGGGTCTGCCTTTTCACTCCCTCATGGCCCATAAAACCATTTGTATGAACAGAGATAGATAATCCGTTCCCAGTGGGAGTTCTGATGCCAGCAGCAGGGAGCTCACAGACCCCGATAACCCAGCATTTGTGTAACCTCCTGCACACTCTCACATACCAAGGTCCCTTTCATGCTCACCAGAACACTTGGAGGTCACTGTGTGATTTCCCTCCTTGTGCAGATGAAGACTTGAGCTTCCAAAGACTCACGTTAATTGTGTGAGGTCCAGCAGAGTGTAAAGGCTATATGGACAACCCCTAGCCCCACCGCTGCCCATGCCTGATACCTCGATTCTAAACTGAGAACTTTCCCGTCCACAACAGCAGATCTTTACCCTGGACGCACATGAACATCATCTGGGGGACTTTAAAAATACTGATGCCGGAGTTCTGCCCTAGTACAATGAAGACAGAATCTGGGGGTGGTGTGTGGGCAATTGTATATTGTATATTTAGATCCACTCCCTGGTGGATCTGAAGTGCAGCCCTCCTCCATGGTGTGTTGGTCCCCAACATACCAACCTACCAACTAGGAGACCGAGAGCCACCATGCGCACAGAAGTAAAGGCTGAGCTCCTGGCTCTTTTGGGCCACGGGATGCATGATGTTCCCATGAGCTCACCCAGCCTTCTCCCAAATGTTGTTTTCAGACCCAAACATTTGGATCATTTGATAGTGTTTCAGATGAGCATTTCCCGTCCAACAGGTCTGTCCATGATCCTGCTCTTCCTTACCCCTCTTTTCCTCTTTCCAGGCACAAAGAAGCGCTCTCATGGCTCACCAGCCCCAAGCACTAGCTCCACAAGTCGCCTCACCTTGCCAGGTGGGTAAATGGCACCACACCATAATCTTAGCATTCACAGGGAACAGAGAGGACTGGTTTCTCTGATGGCCGGGGACTCTGGCCCCTTATCTCTCCAGTCCACCCCACGTTATCAGAGAGATTTTTGCCTCTGTCATCAACATTTGTAATATTCCTGCAGGGACGAACCTAAGGTACCCATATGGGGCTCATAATCTTTCCTGCTCTTTGATGGAAAGAGTAGAATCTTGGTCTTTCTGGATGTTCGTCTGGACATGCTATGGAAGAACTTCTCTGAGAGGCAGATGGTACAGGGGAGGGAGTATTAGCCTTTGTAAGACACTTGGGTTCAAATGCCAGCTTTGTCTTGTTCACGTTGTACAAGCTCACTACACCTACTGAGCTTCTCCGACCTCTGCTTCTCATCCGTCTGCGTGACAATAAGGATTAGAAGTAATGCTTGTAAATTCAGCATAGTACTGACTTTTGGATAATCTCTACTACTGAAATATGGAAGTAATGTACGGTCTGTATTGGGTATCAGCTGACATTTACCAGAAATTCTTAAGCATTCATGATGATCCTGTGTATTTACTATTTAATATGAGGGGCACCTATTGGTCATTTCATCTCCAGGTATAGGCTTATTTTCTCTACCATAATTTGGTTTTTACAAGTAAAACTTGGAGGAACACATTTGTTTAGGAGGAAGGAGAGGTCATAAATAGAGACAGTGGCAAATTTGAAAAATAACAAAAGTTATAAGAAGGAAAAATGTTAGTAATACTAGCAAGAGGAGCTAACCAAAATTGCCTGTCCTTCCAGTCTTTATTAAATACTTTTTTTTTCTAGATTGGAATCATATTCTACATAGAATTTTGTTTCCTCCTTTCTAAAACTTACTATTACATTATAGTTTCCCTGTGTTTTTAAATATTAAGTAATGTAGCTTATATTTTTGTTATTATAAATAACCTTATATTCCTGTGCAAAAATCTTCTTCCACATCAGTAAGTATGGATTTGGGATAGATTCCTATAGGGAGGATTACTAGCTCAAAGAATTTATATGTATCTAGGTTCTTGACACATTATTGTCAAAGTGATTTCCAGGAAGGTAGTAGTATTTTATACTTTTAGTGGTGAGTTTTCCTTTCACTATGCTCTTGCTAATGCTAATATTAATACTTTACCAATCTGATAAGAGAACAAATTATATTCATATGCAGTGTGCATTCATTTTACCATTTTTAAAAAAGAATCTCTTTTCTAATGTTAATTTGTCATTTTGCATTTCTTCTTTTGGGAATTGCTGAATTTCATCCATTCTGAGAGGGACAGTGCCTTGCATTTTAGTCCCTCTGCAGTAGGAATGTCTTGCAAGCAATGCTGTGCTATAACTGAACGAGCAGCATTGTTTTCTTGGTTGTACATGAAATAATACTTCACTTTACAATCAGTGGCATCTTGAATTAGATGAAATATAATCTTTATTTGTTTGCTTTTTCATCTTCCACTTCTGCAGCTCCCCTACCGTAGTCCAAAAACTGGACTCCGTGTCCACTGAGTAGCCCTTGAGCTTTCTTGCCACTGTCACTCTCCCTGGAATACTCCTTAACCTTTTCTTTTTCTGGATAATTTCTCTTTGTGGTCTTCCCAAATCATCTAGGTAGAAGTAGT
Organism: Mustela lutreola; assembly: GCF_030435805.1. Lineage (NCBI taxonomy): Eukaryota > Metazoa > Chordata > Mammalia > Carnivora > Mustelidae > Mustela > Mustela lutreola. The sequence continues at coordinate 157,551,295 of NC_081293.1, read as the reverse complement.
AGTGACGTATAATGATTTGCTTTTAAGTCTCTTTACCCATTTACAGGTGGCTTTTCTAAGGTGGGACTGTCTTTTTTTTTTTTTTTCCTCAGTGCCTGTCACGGTGACAAGCATGCATTGGTTGCTCATTAATGTCTATATGACTGGGTATGTGGGTGTGTGTGTGAGATCTACCCAATTTCATTTATGACTGTATAGAAGGCAAACACCTTCAGAAAAGACTCTTTCAAACTTGGAGATGTACTAACTATACTAACTCGCTTTTTAGTATTGATAGGACCTTGCTCTGTGGTCTCTGGAAGCCTCTTTCATCTTGTTCCTGCTTGTGGTTTTGGTGTTTTTAGGACTAGAGACATTAGGAGGAAAACAGCTCCAAACCAAACAAATGCAGTGTGTTTTGATGGTGTTTGTTTTTCTCTGTAAGGTTATAACATTCTTGGGTCACATGGCACCTCTGACATCATTCTGGACAGCTGATCTGGTTCTCACCGGCTGTGCTGGGGGCCTACCGTTGGCCTGCTAGTTTTCTAAGGCTTATGAGTCAGAGTTGCTGCCATCTTGTCTTTGGCCTTAGTGTGTCAATTCAAACTGATCCTAAGTTGGGTGTCTTAGGCACTGAATTCTGACCATTCCAAACCCTGTAGAAGTGGAGTGGGTAGTTCTCAAAGCACGTCACATAATTAACTGTGCTTTGTCTAGCAGATACTCTTCACAACACTCATTACAATGGCCAGCTTGCTACTTCCTATCTCAGGAATACCATGTTGCCTCCATTGACTCAAATGCTTCTCCCACAAACTCTTGGTGTGGGCTGTCACGCAATTTAAAATATCGTGTTTAAGGATAGTCAAAGAGCCAAACAGAGGGATACTAACCCTTGAAAAACAATACAATAAAATTATTCAGAAAAAAAACCCCAAAAACAGAGGTATGCAAAAGAAGCCATTCGAAATCTGAAATTTAAAAAAGCAAACAGGTATGTAATCATTGGAACTTGGAAAAAGAAAGGGAAAAACAATGTGAAACACAGCCAAAAAGAGAATTAATGTTGTCCTTAGGACTTAAGAGCAGGGAACCAAGACAGGGAACCATATCAAAAAATGAAAGAGCATGAACCATAAGACTTTTAGAGGATTATACAGAGATAAATGTTTATGACCTTGGATTAGACAGTGATTTCTTAGATATGACGCCTAAAACCCAGATGAAAAATGTATAACACAACTTCATTAAAGATAAAAATTCTGTGTTTCAAGGGACACTATTAAGAAAGTGGAAAAGAAGTCCACAGAATGGAAGAATATATTTGAAAATCATGTATCTGAAAAGGGTCTAGTATCCATAATATGTACAGAATGTTTATAAATCAACAATAAAAAGATAAATAACCCAATTGAAAAGAGGAATGAGGATTTAAATAAACATATTTCCAAAAAAGATACAAATGGAACATGAAAAGATGTTCAACATCATTAGTCATTAGGGAAATGCAAATCAAAACCATAATGACATACTACTGTACATGCGCTAGAATTGAGACAATAATAGTAAGTGTGACGTTGATGTGGAGAAATTACTAGCCTTGTACATTGCTCCTGGGGATGTAAAATGGTGCAGCAACTTTGGAAAAGAGTTTTGTAGTTTCTCAAGAAGCTAAACATGCAGTGACCAAATGACACAGCAATTCTGCTCCTAGGTACATTCCTAAGAGAACTGAAAAGATATGTTTACAAAAAAACTTATCCACAGATATTCAAAGTGGTATTATTCATAATAGCTAAAGAAGTGGAGAGAAACTAAATGTCTACCAAGTGATGAATATATAAACCAAATGTGCTAATCTATATAATAGCTTTTTTAAAAAGATTTTATTTATTTATATGAGAGAGAGAGCACGAGCGGGGAGGGAGGCAAAGGGAGAGGGTGGGGCAGACTCCCTACTGAGAAGGAAGCCTAATGTGAGGCTCCATCTCAGGACCCTGAGACCCTGACCTGAGCTGAAGGCAGATGCTTAACTGAATGAGCCACCCAGGTGCCCCCATACAATAGAATATTATCTACTACCTATCTAAAGAACTGAAGTATTGATACATTCTACAACATGGATGAACCATGAAAACATTTGCTAAGTGAAAGAAGCCAGGCACAAAAGGCTGCATATTTTATGATTCATTTATGTGAAATATACAGAATAGGCTTACCCAAAAGAGAAAATCTATTAGAATCTTGAGGAGAGAGAAGAATGAAGAGTGAATTCTCATGGGTATGGGATTTCTTTTCGTAGTGATGGAAATGTTTTGGAATTAGATATGGTGATGGCTGCATGACCCTGCAAGTATGGTAATTGAACTGTACACTTCAAGTGATGAATTTTATGGTATGTGAATTATATCTCAATAAAAAATGAAAGCATGAAAGATAGATAAATAGCTCTAAAGACTCACCTTAGGTGGAAAACGCAGCTCAGCTGCCATGCCTAAATAAAACCAAATGCTTATCTAATGCTATTGTGTGAGGTTGCCAAAAATTAACTCAAGAATGAAAAATTCTTTAATGTCACAGGAAGCTGGCTATATTCAAGCAGGTCACTTAAAGTGACAACCAAATAATGGCAAAATTTGCATTGGTAATAGTAGATGCCAGAAGACAATGAAAATGTATCTACCATGTGTTGAGGGAAAGTAAATCAATATATAATAACTAAAACAGTTATTATATATTGTGAAGGGAAAGTAAAAACATTTTCAGGTATACAATGACATGGTTTACCAACTGCAGACCTCATTAAAAGAAAGATTAAGGGATATACATAAAAAAAAAAAAGCAAAGTGTATCTTCTTGCATCTTGAGATACAAGAATAAATGGCATACACACAAGTAAATAAAACATTTTGGTAAATTTGAGTAAATAGTTTTAAAAAATAATGTCCAATTTCTGTGTTAAAATAGGAAACGGAAGCTTACAGCTGGAAAGAGGCTTATTCAGTGGAATGTTAAGGACTGCTAGAATCTATTTTGTGTTTGGGCAGAATTTTGTAACTTTTTAACACAAAGGATCATCAATAAAATAATTGATATATACTCTATAACATTTAAGTGGGGGAACTGAACAACAAAGGGAATATAAAAATCTATAAACTTAATAGAAGACAGAAAGGAAGAAAAGGAATAAAGAATGATTACAAAATTAGATGGTAGAATCAAATACAAAACAAAACGAAAATTAGGTAGTAGAATGAAGTCCAAAAATATCAGTAATAATAGTAATTGCAAACGGCCTAAATTCTGGTATTAATATATGAGAGATTACCTTTTTTTAAAATTTTTTTATTTCTTTTCAGCGTAACAATATTCATTGTTTTTGCACCACACCCAGTGCTCCATGCAATCCGTGCCCTCTCTAATACCCACCACCTGCTTCCCCCAACCTCCCCACCCCGCCCCATCCCCTTCAAAACCCTGATTGTTTTTCAGAGTCCATAGTCTCTCACGGTTCACCTCCCCTTCCAATTTCCCTCAACTCCCTTCTTCTCTCCATCTCCCCTTGTCCTCCAATGTTATTTGTTATTTGTTATGCTCCACAAATAAGTGATTATCTGATTAGATAAAGAAAGCAAAATCCAGTTCTATCCTGCTTTTAAGTGCACACCTTTAAGAAAAACCTACAGAATGAAAGTTTGCTAACATGTTGCTAAAGAAATTCTATTTGAAATAAAAAGGCACTTCTTTGAAAAACTTGTCCATTTTAATACCTGTTCAGCAGTCTGTTATATCAATGAGCCAAAGAATGTTTCATCATTCTCCTGTTGACAGTTATTATTCATTTTTTGCTATTATAAATAATGCTTAATGTAATGTACAACAAGAAAAGCAAGTTGTAACAAGATGTATACCATCTAACACAATTTATACTATCCCTTAAAACAAGCAAAAATATTAGCTGTTTAACAGATGCATACAAATGCAATAATTGAGTGTTCATATGCACAGGGATATCAAATTCTAGATGATGCCTTTTGTGTGATGGGGGGAAGAGAAGTATCCTGGAAGAGTGTACTGGGTACTTTAACTCTATTTGTGACATTTAATCTCCTTAAATAAACTTATGAGCTAATATGCAAAATGTTAAACTTTGATTAAATTATATTGAAAATACATGAGAACTTGACATTATTATTATCCAGACTTTTCTATATGCTCAAAATATTATGTATTAAGAATTTTAAGTGACAAACATATTGCTGTGTCCTAAGGCAGTTTTGTTTAGTTTCAGCCACATAAACGCGATTTCACATATATTTCAGAGAAATTTAATGTTTTCCCTTTCTAACATATTGGGAAAGATGGGTGTTGGTGTATGAGGATTCAGATATGAAGAAAGCCTGCTGGTAACATGCTTCAGTCCAGAAGCCACCAGAGACCATTTCATTAAGGAACTGCTTGTGTGGCTTCTGAAATTATCAAAGGGGTCGTCCTAAAGCTCCAGCAACTGGGAAACTCTCCTGGGGACAGCACCTTGATCCTTTTTATATCTATAGCAAAGTGACTCTCATGTAGTAAAGTAATAGCACCTGCAGCTGATTTTTTTCTAGAACAACCTTCTACTATGCCCTATGAGGTCTGTGAACCCAATCACACTCCATGGGTGGGCTGGAAATGGTGGAGAGCTGAGGAAACGTTGGCTCTCACTGGAGGAGTGGCCCAGAGCTTCAGCACTACTCACAGTCATGACCACTAACGATGGAGCCTAGTCAGTGACTGACTTCTGAGCAGATTCCCCAGGGCGCCTCAGTCATGTCACTTTCTGGAAGGGATCCTTAGACAGAAAGGTATAGTACCATCACTTTTGCTGAAGCAGATAGCTGATGGCTCCTGTGTGCGTACGGCTGCTGGTGTGCACCCTAGTGTTGGCATAGATGCAGCTCTGCTTCTGATCTCCATGCCTGACGTAGAAAGAGTCTGCGTGTAGAGATGCCAGCTGGCTTGAATGACATTGTCGTGTGTCCTATTCTAGGGGACTACGGATAAAACGTCCATCCAGAGGCTTCCTCAGAAGAGAACTGACCAGCTCTGAGGTCTGAAGACATTTTAGGAAGCTTATGATTTTTTTATTATTTATTATTAAACCAAGACCAAGTATTATGTGTATTATAAGTAATGAGTGGTAAACTTCAAAAAGTAACTTCCGATCTCCCTAATACAGGTTTTTAACAATAAGTACTTTGATTTGTATTGCACATCTATTAACTATCAGGGATAATGCTGGATTCTTAACATGCATGATCTTATTTAATCCTCCTGACAACTCTCTAAGGAAGGTCCCTTATCTCCATTTCACAAATCAGGGAACTGGAGCCTAAATGGTAAGCAGCTTGCCGGAAGTTAGCAGGCAGCAAGGCAAGGCAAGCCCATGCTTTTTGCTTGAGTTTCATTGCTCCTGGCTAAAGACTGATGTCAAATAGTCCGTACTGTAACCACCTTCCTTACTCTGCCCGGGGATTAGACCAATTACCCCTGCACTAATTTTTCAGGTGCAGCCGTGGGTGCAGAGGGATCCTGCCTGTCTTTTAAGTGAAGATTCCATTGAGTGCTCTCTTTGTAATTCTTTTATCTTGAGTTCAGTTTGAGGGATGGCCGTTGTCATTCTTTCTGTAGATTGGATCAAAACTCATTTGTGACGTATTGATTTAGCACTTTAGAGCTTCAGAAACCTGGTGAAATTTAGCTTTTCAGGCTTCTTCTAGGATAGGTCCTTGCAGGTATGAACAAAGGGCAGAGTTCCTGACTGAGCCTTACACTACCCATTTCATATGCACATGTGGACAACTGCACACATGGACGGGAAAAGCTTAAGGAGAAGACTTAGTTTTTCTCCAAGATATTTTTCTCATTTGAAACAGCATGCCTCACATACATTGGGTCTGCTGGGGCAAACAAAGAGAAAGAGCTAAACTGAAGATGATCCCTCCTTGAGAGAGGACTTTCTTGTTCTTTGTTTGATTAATTAAAATAGTCATTTATCAAATGGAACTATTTATCATTAAATGGTCAGGTCGCAGGGCATTGAATCGCCAGCCATTGTCTAAGAAGAGAGCTTGTTTTCCAGCCTACTTCATTGTTCCTCCTCTTTCACCTCTTTGTCAGAGGGAAAGTGGTTCTAACCCCATGCCTCAGTGCCTCTCCAGACTCTAGGAAGACCTGTAGAAACCAGCCGAGGTTGTAGTGTTAGTCTAACGCAGGAGTGTTCAGGCTTCAGACTGGAGACTTCGAAGGGAAGGAACTTGCGGACTCCCTTCCTGGAGCAACCCTGGGCAGCAAATCTGGGTATCAAGACATTGTGGAGGCAAGAAGGAACTATCAGGGTCTGTAGATGCCGATCAACTTTGCCAGCTGGCGGTTATTCTAAGTGACTCATTTATTCTTTGGTAAGCAGGAGGTTTATGAAGGTTACCAAATGTGACGCAGAGGAGTTCACTCATTCATTAAATATTTCTTAGCACCCCCTGTTCCCCGTTCTGTGAGTAGGTTCTGGGAATGCAAGTGTGCCGAATACCCTGGTGTGTAGCTAGGATTGATTACCTGTGGGGTAAAGCATAAAGAAGCATTGAAAAAAACCAGGGTGTCCTTGATTTAAGAATAGCTTCCAATGAAGGTGACTTGAAGAATGTTTATGCCTCAGCATAATAAATGCAAAGATTCCTAAGAAGCAAAAGTGCCCTTGTTATTTTCCCAATTGCATCAAGATTAGAACACAGGGACTGGGGGTGGGATTATGGACATTGGGGAGGGTATGTGCTTTGGTGAGTGCTGTGAAGTGTGTAAACCTGGTGATTCACAGACCTGTACCCCTGGGGATAAAAATATATGTTTATAAAAAATAAAAAAAAATAAAAAAGAACACAGGGACTGAAACTTCTTTCATCCTGGTTGGTTGTCTAAGTCACACTTCCTGTCCCAGCCAGGATTTCCAGCATTCACATTCATGGTTAGGCTTTGTCCATCGTGATTGCATGAACATTCGTATTTGTACACTGTATAAATAGTTTAGAATGTGGGCTAGATGTTTTTGCTTTGCTTCGAAGGACAATTCGTTCCAGCAAAGTGGTTTCCTCGGGTAGCGGATATATACGTCCATATATACATGCACATTTTGGATGATTAGTTTTCCGTGAATCAGAATGACGTGTTCTCTGCCAAGTGCTCACAAATAAATTTATTAAGTTAACCTCTTCATTGTTTGGTAAGGTCTTCCATGTAGTGATAGCCAGTTGTGTGGAGAATTATATGACTTTTCTACTCTAGAATAAGAAATCCATCAGGGAGGGCACCATTAAAAGGCCCTCAGTGAGGATCATTCACCCCTGTGCTATGGGATAATGGTTGCCACATACCATGTAGCTACGACATCCTGGCAGTCCACAAGTTTACAAGGTACTATATATACATGATCTCATTTACATTATATACACATGATCTCATTTACATCCCCTTTAAAATCCTCACAGCACCATGCATATTCTTCCCATTTTACAGAGAAACAAAAAACAAAAACAAAAAACCCAAGTTCCGGGATAGTTTATCTCCTTAGAATCTTACAGGTAGTAATAACTTAACCCAGTGATGTGCTGTCCCAACCCAGCACATCACTGGGTTAAGCTTCTCTTGTAATAGTACCATACCACCTGTTCAATTCTTTTTTTCAATATTTTTATTTATTTATTTGTCAGACAGAAAGAAAGAGAAAGAGTGCACAAGCAGGGGGAGTGGCAGGCAGAGAAGCAGGCTCCCGGCTGAGCAAGGAGTCTGAGGGAGGACTTGACCCTAGGGTCCTGGAATCATGACCTGAACCGAAGGCACAAGCCAACCAGACATCCCTCATGGGTTCAATTCTTATTACAGATCTTAGCACATGGCCAAGGGTTGGTAGCTCCTGCATGTAATGATAAGATCTTGCCAGCTGCCCTAGGCATCCCTCAATACCAAAGTGTAAGTTGACTTAGTCTCAAAACCAACTTGGCACTCAAGCCAGTGTTTCTCTACCTGGGTACACGTTAGAGTCACTGGACATAACCAACATACTAATGGCTTAGGTTCCATCTTAAAATGCTGGATTGCTTCAGAGACTCCTGCGGGCAGGAGTCAGTAAACGTTAAAGCTTCTCAGGTGATCTGAGGTGCAGCCAGGGTTGAGAACTGCAGGTGGAAGCAAACAGCTTCAGGCTGGATGAAGGGCAACAAAACCATGTGGTTTATCTTTTTCCTATGGACATAGGTTCCTCTGGGGGCCTGGAAATGCTGACGGGGTCATCTGTCTATCTTAGGTAGTGGTTTGGTACATGCAGTGTCACCTCAGTTCCTTCTAGGTAGCACAGTTTCTGTGCTCATTGCTCTGTGAAGTGAAAATATGGTACCAGGGGAGCCTGGGTGGCTCAGTCCATTAAGTGTTTGCTTTCACTTCAGGTTATGATCCCAGGGTCCTGGGATTGAGCCCTGCATCAGGCTTCTTGCTCAGCGGGGACTCTGCTTTTCCCTCTTCCTCTGCCCCTCCTCCCCCTGTTTGTGCTCTCTCTCTCTCTCTATCAAATAAATAAATAAAAACTTTAAAAAAAAAAGAAAATATGGAATCAGTGGATTATTTAGCATTCTCATTTTTGAGGTGAAATCCTTAGAGAGCCAGCATCTTTTAAAATATAGATGATGGATTTCATTATTGTAGTGTTTTTAAAAATGTTTTTTATTTATTTGTCAAGGAGAGAGAACAGAGCGAGTGAGAGAGAACACGAATGGGGGAGGGGAGAGAGAGACACACAGACTAACCACTGAGCAGGGAGCCCCATGCTGACGTGGGGCTCGATCCCAGGACCCAGGATCATGACCTGATCTGAAGGCAGGTGCTCAACTGACTGAACCACCCACGTGCCCATCATTATTGTTGTTTTAATATAAAATACACCTTGAAGAGTTTAAGAGTAGACAACAGTACATCTAATATGCCTAGTATATGAGTGATTTTCTGGCTGGGTTAATGTTGCTAAATTGTATTGCTACAAAAGGAAGAGATACCGAGCTGTGTGGCCTCAGTATAATGCTGTTTGTGTCTTGAGGAGACAGATGAATTCCCTAACTGGGAAAGTATGACGCTGCTGAATTTTCCTGGCAGTTGCAAACCTTCCAGGAAGGGATGGAAAGCAAGAGCAAGGCAGCACCTACTACGTGCCCATACCATGTTGACGGCTCCACATGCGTGATTCCTTTCCTTCTCATCATAGCTCTCTGTGGTGAGACTTCTCAGCTCTGTTCTCTATGTGGGAAACTGAAATCGTGTGCCCGCAGCATAGAGGGGGTAGAGACAGAACTGATTCTGGCCCTTTCCAAGGATGGGGGCAGCTGCAATCAGGGATGTAAAAACACCGAAAACTATAGAGGACGGAGACCCTGCTGCTGGTCTCCTTAAACAGTAGAGCCTTGGGTTTCTAAAAGGTTGTTATGTTTCACTTCCATTTTTTTAAGCATCTCATGGGAAGCCTAGATAATGAACAAGAACCAAGTCTGTTTTTCTGTTGAAACAAATTAGTATCTTCCACTCACCCCTTAAGGAAAAGACTAGCTTGGAAAGCCAGTTTAGCCAAATGCTAGAGGTTTAAAGGGAATGCTTCTGCCTTGGCAATGCGATGAACCCTTCCTGATTCAGTACTCTGTGAAGCTGATGCTAACATTGAATGGAGACTTTGGGCTGATTTTGTATTTTCTCATGAGCTCACCTTCAAAATGTCACTAATTCATGCCAAATTAGCTAATGTGGCTGATCTGGTCAGAATCAGACATAAGCCTGGTTTGGAATTCCAGATAATCTGAAAAGATATCCCAGAAAGAAGCTAGAAAGAGTTCGGAAGGGAGACAAATCCAGAGACATAGAGAAACATCAGGCGGATTATCTCAAATTGAACAACACTTAACTTGCAGCCCAAAATCAGTCCTGCAAGAAATGTCAGTGCCTGTCCGAGAAGTCTTCTGGCATCTGTCTGTTCAGGGTTTAGTCCCTCTTTATCCACCGGGAGTTACCTTTGGACATGATCACTATTACGATGATGATCTTAAGAGAATTCATCATGGACCGAAGGCATTCTTTATGCCAGACACTGTAGGAAATCCTTGACATAGCCAGTCTGGCTGAGTCATCCTAGCAGTCCTGCGAGATAGACAGCACTGGGCTACAGAGGAGAAATGTGGATCTTACAGGTGAAGTGACCTGCCCAGGAAAAAAAACAAAAACAAACCAGGAATGGTAGAAGCAGGCTTTAAAACTAGATTTCCGCCTGCAAAGGTCTCACTCTTACTCCTCAGTCAGACATCAGGAACGTGCTCTTTGGTCTTATTTTTTCTTTTCCCACAAGTGAGATTTATTTAGAAAACAATGGTTCATCTCAGGGTTGGCTGTTTTTGGTGTGGGTCTTACAATCCTCAAATGATAGCACCAAAGTTGCTTTCTCCAACAAAAGAATGCCTTTTCATTCCTCAGAGCTTTTGTCTTCCTGGTAGACCCAACAAGAAGAACAAAATGTGGTGGGTGTAAAGTTTTTTCCGGCAAGATAAACACAACACCAGGCAAAGTGGGTGCAAGGCAAGATTTATTAAAAATGCTCTCCGGCGAAGTTTCAGGGCTCAGGAGAAGGGAAGCCAGGAAAGTTGCGCCGGGAGGAGGTGGGCACCCTCGGGCGAGGTTCCGCGACTCTGGAAAGCAGAGTGGCAGAAGTCGCGCCCAAGGCAGGGAGGAGGGGGCTTTTAAGGGGTCTTGGGGAAAGCTCAGGGGTCTTTTGGCAAGTTTCCCTTATTTGGATATCCCGCCTGCTCATCGGGATCCCATTGGTCCACAGGAGCCCGGGGCAGGGGTCTCAGATTCCTGCTTGTCAGGGTCCCATTGGTCCATGGGAACCCGGAGCGGGAGGGTCTCAGATTCCTGCTTGGGTCTTTGTTCTCCTGTCCCAGCTCAGGTCTTGTGGCGGGAACTTTCGCCATCTTTAGTAGCCCTTCCTGCCAGCCCAACAGTGGGCAGGAGGGGATGGGGGAGAGCATAATTGTGAAGACCACATGTAACCTTAACAGATTCATGTAAGACTTCTCCCCACCCCAGGCAGTTTGTTGTGATCAAACTACAGCAGCAACATTAGCTAGCTCTCCACAGTTTCCACAACACTTTCAGTGTGTGCAAAACATTGGTACTATTGTTTTTTGTGAAGATAAGGAAGGAGACATTTGGAGAGACCAAAACAGTAGCTCTCAACCTCACACCCAGTGAGATTATCTGAAGAGCTTTAAAAACTCCTGAGGTCTCAGACAAACCCGCATAGATTCTGCATCCATTGATCTGGGGTACGACCTGAGTATCGGGATTTTTAAAAGCTCCGTAGGTGGTTATCACTTGCGGCCTGGGTAAGGACCACCCAGTTAAGCACCTACCCAAGATCCTGGAGCTCTGCTTGGCTTGACTGCTCACCAACAGTCGTGACTTTTGGAATTCCTGTTAACATTCCAACCTGGCCTAAGTGAAGGGAGAGATAAAAGCAGTTACTTAAGAGACCTTTATATAATTCCTTCCTGAGCTATGACCACAAATTATATTAAGTGTGTGTCTGTTGAGGGAGATGATTTGCTTTTGCTTTGGGGGAAGTGTGACTGTAGCTACTAACGAGCATGTTCAAGAATCCTGTCTATTACACAGATTATATACTCAAACACGGAGAGTAGAAATGAGGTACTATTTTGACTCTCAAAACTTATCATGGTAATTATTAAAACTTACTCTGAACCTCAGTGCAAAGTTGCTTTAAATATTGGGTGAAAGCTCTGAAGTTGAGCCGCTTGGGCATGAATCCAGAATCCAGAATCCAGACTTCCTGCATATCAGTTGTGTAGGGTTTGGCACGTTCCTTAAGTTCTCTAAGCCCCAGTTTTCCTTGCCCCAAAAGGGGGTGATAACAGCACTTGCTTCATAGGATTGTAGAGAAGATTCACATTAAATTCTTAGCATTGTGCCTAGTAAACAATGTGTTGTCTTATGTCATAACTATCTTACAGCGGTGAATCCCGACACGAAAATGACAAGTTTGGTTCTTTCATCATTCTGTCCTTGATGGAGCTGATGTTAGCATTCCTATCCCTTGCAATTCAAAACTCATGAATGATTTTTGTGCATTTTTATAAGAACTTTCCATCAGGCAGATACTGCAAGTAGACCTGCTTTTAGAAATGAAATGTATGGCAGTGGGATTTTATTCCTCATGTAAAACAACATTTCAGAGGCAACAAATGATTACTTTTGTGTGTGTGTATGTGTGTGTGTGTGTGTGTGTGTGTGTGTGTATGTGAATGCGGGTAGAAAAAGTCTAGAATGGAAATGTTTTCTTCCCCCAAAGGTGGTATCATGATATTATCTTTGAAAGGGCAGAAAACATATGTCCAACACTTTTTATTTTAAGAAGATGCTAATATTCAAATTTATTCAGAAATTAAGAGCAGACCAAGTTGCTGCCCTCAGAGGTAGGGTTCTGCAACAGAGATTCAGAAATTCTCCACATGGAGTTGCTGCTGCCGCATGAGAGATTGGGGAAGATCCCCGTGATGTCAGAGAGGATGGGAAGAACAGAGACAGATCCTCACACAGATTGTTACTAAACTCACGGAGACTAGGCAGGACAGACAGTAGGTGAGGACTGGTGATAGTTCTGTGCAGCCTGCTTTCACTTAGTACAAAACAACAAGGTGTGCTGAAGTAAGGATTTCTGATAGTATATGATATGACACTGTAAGATAAGGATGAGGAATTAGGCCAGTCTTTTCTGCTGGACACTGGGAGATATCCCTGTAAAGGAGTTCCCTAAGCTAATAAAATGGAGAAAAACCACATGCTGTTGGCTTATCTCCAGGATTCCTAACACACATCCCCACTATTTAGGTGCCATGAAGATAGTAGTTTATCTTTTGACTAAGGAACCTCCCTGTCCCCCAACAATACCTATCACACTCACAACTTCATTGAAGGGTATTTGAAAAACACTTTAAAAACCCTCTTTTACATTGCAATACCGGAACTATCAACTATATTAATTTGATTTAGGACTAATCTCAATCTATTTTCTGAAGAATAATTCTATACACTCGTCTCCCACACCACAAGAAAAGTGACCATCAAGCAAAATGGTCTCAAAGACCTCTCAAAGAGGCGGAGAGGGAAAAACAGATAGATTGGCGGTGGCCGAGGAAAGGGAGATCATACACACTTTTGGGAGAACTGTGGTGTTCACGAGAAAGGTGATTTAAACAAACGGGGATTAAAACTCCTCAAAGAGCATTGCTTTTATGAAAAACAAATACTGTATGTAATTGTGAAATAAAGGATGGTGATGCATCGATTTTTGTCTTGCACTTTTCTTTTCCTAAATAATTTGAAAGTAATATAGATAATGACTCCCAAATCCAGGGTCTGTGCAATGATATGTACCTTTGTCAAACCTTCCTTACCTAATTAGACGGCTTCCAGCAAGTACATTGCTTTAAGAGATGAGAGCAGATTTTGTGACTATGTCCCCAAGATTTAAAAAAAAAAAAAAAATGGTCTAACTTGCTAATAATCAAGCATAGGGAGAGATGGGATTCTATGCCCAGTTTGGTTCTTCTTCTCTACCCCCAGAGAAGGAGAGGCGGATTTTGACACTACTGCTTGGGTTCAGGTGTGGGACGTGTGTAGTCGTCGAAAGCAGAAGGATCCGATCCTCTTCCAGTATCTTGGGAATAGCCAGTAGACAAATGAAAGAGCCCTAGGAGGCCAGGCCAGCACCCCAGAACAAAGGTCTCCACGAAATTCAAGATGGTGTCCTTATCCCGGGTTCTCCTGTTTTGCTCTGTCATCAAATCACATACCCCCGCAGACCGGAAAGGCAATCAATGCCTATAAAACAGCACTGTATGAATTTTTCTTTTTTTCCAACATTTTGAGTAAGGGCGACAGCAGGCATATAAGTATTTCCACAATCTTGGTGGGAAGCCGATCTCTATCAGCAGGTTCAACTCTATTTGCAGTGACTCTGGTGGCAAGGGGAGTTTTTGTTCAGACAATCAGAATGCCAGCAAACGGTAACTGCTCCTTCATGCTGAGAAGTGGGAAATTCAATAATGCTTTGGCTGGGTTCATGCTGAGTAGCGAAAATAGAATGAATATGGAGAGGGACTGTGACTTGAAGAGCAGTAAATCAGCTAGCCCAGACGTTTGCAACAAGCAGCTTTTAATCTGAAGTCTCTCTTGTTTCTACCCCATTATCCAGGGTAACAGGGCTGTTTTTGTACTTGTTCCTAGAGTGTTTTGTGCTGTTTACTGTAAAACTCAGAATTAAGTGCTCTGAGGTCTGTAAAAAAAACAAAACAACACCTCTCTTTTCTTCTGTGTGCATATTATGTCACTACCAGAACATTTGCTGCTAGTCTTTACTACGAGTTAGCCTAACTGAGAAGGCAAAGTTGGTGTGGGTGTTACGGTAGTAATAGTGTCCCTTATTAGACCTGAACACTTTTTTCTTCTGTAAGCGAAGTGACAAGTCTCAGTGGGGGGTCACTAGAATGGAAGTCCCAGGACGGCAGGGATTTTGGTCTGTTTTCTTCACTGTTCTGTCAGCAACACATAAGTGCTCTACGAAGTCAACGAATGACCATTAGTCTACAGATGGGGAAAAGTCTAGTCAGCTCTGAGCTCTCTGAGACATTTTGTACTAAATCTCCAAGTGACCTCAGGTTTGCTGGCTTTTTGTTACATACGATCTTGCAGAATAGCTCTGACGTATGATTCAATGGAAGAAATTTTTAGCAGTATGTTTCTTTTTCAGAAGTCGCATCAGCAAAACCTGATCCACATAGAGAAATTAGAAAATGGAAACAACCAACCAAAAACCATGTTTAACTCCTCAGAGATAACCACTGCTATGATGTAACTGTATGATCTTCTGGATTTTCTTATGCGCATATTGATACATGCTGTAATGAGATTAGATTATATTTATTGCCTTTTTGATTTAACAGGATTACACGAACATCTATTTTTATTAACAAACATCTGTAGTATCGGAGTAGTGTATTTTAAGAAGGTACCAGAACTTAACCAACCCCTATGATTGTACATTTAAGTTGTTTCTGATCTTTTTGCTTGACCATATTGGAAGAGAGTTGTGGAACTGGTTTTCACAAGGGTAACCTTTTGTGTCATGGATCTGTCCCCCAGTCTGAGGCTTCAAGCTGACCCACCTGTGTATTACCTTTCTTTGCCCACCCTGTGTTGTTAGAATCACTTCACCTTGAACAAGTGTTTGAGGAAATGACTCAGCACCAGCTCTGTCCTTCAAACCTTTTATCTAATTACTCTCTCTCATCAGTTTGCGATGATCATTTAACCTGGTTTTCCCTTTATTCATTCTAACACTGTCTCACTGACAATGCTCTCCAGGAGGACCAAGAAGGGGAAGAGGTGGTGCCAGTGGTGGGGGCAGAGCACAAGGGGCACAGGGAAGAGGGATCAGTTAACACTTTATGTCTTTATGTGGCCTGACTGCTTGTTTCTTTTTATCACTGAATAATATCCCATTGTATAGATAGATATTCTACAATGTGTTTATGCAATTAACTATTGAAGGAATTCCTGGCTTATGGTTTTGGGCAATTAGGAATAAACTTCTATAAAACTCATGTACCGGTTTTTATGTGGACATCAGTTTTCAAATCAGCTGGATAAATACCTAGCAGCATAACTGTTGGATCGTGTGGTAAAACCATGACCGGCTTCCTAAGAAGAGACTGTCAAAGTGTCTTCCAAAGTGACTGTAATACTTGACATCCTTCCAGTGAGGATGGGGGTGGTGTCGCTCCTTGTCGTCCCCAGTGACGGGTGTCACCCACTCTGGTTTGGATTTTATCCGTCCCGATAGGTGCGTTGTGTATATCATTGCGGTTTTAATCTGCAGCCATGGCTTTCTGGCTGTGTGCATCTTTTCCTCAGCGAGGAGTTGGTTCAGATCGTTTGCTCCTTTGTAAATTGGGTTGTTGATTTCTCTTTACTGAATTTTAAGAGTTTTAAAAAATATTTTGGAGACAAGACTTTTATATATGTGTTTGGCAAATACTACTCAGTGCTGTCTTTTTTTTTTTTTTTTTTTTTTTTTAATCACTTCTGGATCATGTGCCACTTTGCAGCCTTAAAAGCTCACATCTGGTGCTAAATGCTGGTCCGTCCTATGGCTCTGCTCGCCTGTTTGCTTTGCTAGTCCCAAAAGTGATCCCACCGTTCCCTCTCACTTCCTTCCCTCCATCCACTCATGGTCAGAAAACATTCCTCTTCCAGGATCCTCGTTGTCTCTCTCTAGGAATTTGTCTGCCTTTATTTTAAGTAAATGACCGAGGTGAGAATGTGTTTATTCATCTTTCTGTAGTGAGAGCCCCAGTGAGGGTCCCACTTGTCTGTTTCCTGCTTTGAAAGGAAACAGGTCTGGGGAGAACCAGTGGCCCATGGTGTTTAGGTGGTGCCACGTCATTAGTAAGGCTAATGGTTGTCTGTCTTCCTTTGCATGGCCACCAGTCATCAAGGCTCCTCTGCGCCATTTTAAACGCCCTGCTTACGCATCTAGCTCCTACGCACCTTCAGTCCCAAAGAAAACCGATGACCATCCTGCGAGGTACAAGATGCTGGATCAGAGGATCAAAATGAAAAAGATTCAGAATATCTCCCATAACTGGAACAGAAAGTAGGTCACGGGGAAGAGAGGGAGTAAAGGAGAGGCCCACTCCTCTGCCTGTCGGCTCTCACCAGCCAGAGTGGGATACGCTTCCAAGATCCTTGGAGGCTTTGGGGGCTGGTGCTTTTGTAGTCAACTCCAGCGAGGCAAAGTGAAGGCCATGTGTGACTCTCCCCTTTGTCTTTTTTTATGGACCCATCCATCACTGGATCTGGGAGTCAACACAGACTCCAGCAGTAAGAGGGTAGTCTCATACGGCTTTTATTTGTATGGGTCTTTCAAAATCTAAATCAGACCCCAGTTAAAATGATGTATCCTCTTTAGAAAATTCCTCCCACTGACACTTCTTTTATCCCTAGAAGTTGACTTGCCTCGGTAAGAATATTGTTAAAATAATCATCGTATTTAAGAAATGCACTTTTGGGGTGCCTGGGTGGCTCCTTCAGTTAAAGCCTCTGCCTTCGGCTCAGGTCATGATCCCAGGGTCCTGGGATCGAGCCCCACATGGGGCTCTCTGCTCAGTGGGGAGCCTGCCCCCCCACCTTCTGCCTGCTTCTCTGTCTACTTGTGAGCTCTCTCTGTCAAATAAATAAATAAAATCTTTAAAAAATGCACTTTTAAAAACAGCTTTTCCAATTTTAAACACAATAGGAAAAGATGTTTTTAGAAGTACATTCCTTAAATACGGTGACTATGACAATATTTGAAATTCAGGCAAATGTGTAACTTTCAAAGTAAACCCATTAAAATTAAAAGTTCTGTTTCTGAATGTGACAATCACAGAGGGATAAGACTGATGAACAGTTGAGTTCACGGAGAATTCTGAACTGAGGCTCCACAAAACAGATACAAGTCAAAAATAAAGACCCTTGCTTTGGTTGTCATTGGATGCTTCTTGCCCGGTGGCCTCATTTTGTACCTTTAGAGTCGTGAGAGTTTGCAGAAGACACATTTTGGCTCTACTTCTTCTAATTTGTTACTTTCACTTACAGTTGACGATGCTAGAAATCAATGGGATGCCCATACCTCAGAGACTCCAGGTTTGAGATCTGCCCCAGGAGATGTCCCTTTGGTCTTGTGGGCCTGGGGCAGGAGGGTGGAAATTCCTGAACCTAATTTGAATCCCTTCCTTGCAGATTTTTGTCCATTAATTGGACAAGTTGGAGATACCTCTAAGTTAAATTCCAGATCAGTTTCCCAGCAGACCCTATAGCTGTGGCCCTTGGGGATCTCAGTTTCTCTCACAGGTCTTGCTGGAACGGAAGTCGATAACTCACCTCTCTTCACTGTGGCATTTTTAGCTCTTCGGAATCTCTCCTGGACTTTTGACTTTGGGACTAAAATCACACAAAATGGTAAGGAAACATCCAAGGCCAGAAATAGTTTTTGATCCCTTCAGAAATGCTCTGGTGCGGTGGAAAACTTTAGGTTTACTGTCCAGCGGGCCTGATCGCCAGTCCTGTCTTGTCTATAACTAGCTGCATTTCCTCAGTCTAATGGCATAATCTTTAAAAGCCTAAGTTTGCTAAACTAGAAAGTGGGCATATACCCACGACCTTTTGTGGGGAAAACTGAGGATAACATAGGTTTGGATTGTTATCACTGAACTTAATGAGTGACCGGAGCTCAACCAGTGTGACGAGGAGCCTTCCACGTCCAGAAAGGACTCTCAGGCACCCCTGCAAAGAAAGAGCTGTGCACGGACGGTCCCAGCATCTGCGGTCTGATTCTAAAGGGTTTCGTGTGCTCTCCTTCCCCCTCTTGCCCCAGCTCCCTTCCCCAAACCTCAGTTATGCAAGCTGAGCCAGCTCCAGAGTTTAGGGCCCACCATGCTACTGAACAATTTACTTACAACATGCTTGACGATGGTATTTCAGGGAAATTTAACTACTCTACCAAAAGAAAAATCACTGTGACTTTTGGTTAGGAAAGCAATTGCAATTCTTTTTTTTTTATTTTTATTTTTTTTTTTTAAGATTTTATTTGTTTATTTGACAGAGATCACAAGTAGGCAGAGAGGCAGGCAGAGAGAGAGGAGGAAGAAGGCTCCCCGCTGAGCAGAGAACCCGATGCGGGGCTCGATCCCAGGACCCTGAGATCATGACCTGAGTCGAAGGCAGAGGCTTTAACCCACTGAGCCACCCAGGTGCCCCAGCAATTGCAATTCTTAACTCCCGGCCCGGTGCCGGAGCTAAAGGATCCTTCTGTGGGCTCTTCCTCCTGAAGTAGTTTAGCTCTGCAGGTAATTCCTCCCTGTTTGTCTCCAGATGCCTCCCTGCTTGCTTCACAGAGCCATGTAGGCACACAGGGAAACTGCCCACGGGTAGCGGCCTCCTGGCGACCCAGTGCATCATCAGTGATGTTCCTCAAATCTCCCCCATTTCTTTCAGTCTTAGGCATTGAGACATCAAGATGACTGTGCTTTCTCCACTGTGCTTCTTGACATTAGAAGCCATGATCCTAGGGACGAAGGTTGGCTCGTTCTGTATGTGTTTATCCCCAGATGCTGTTTTTCAGCTTTGGCTAATAATGTTGAAGGAACAAATGTACAGCTATTGGGATTCTTCTCTGCTTGTAAAATGCCTATCATGTTTTTTGCATGATGGATTGTATAGACATGCCAGATTATATTCTTATAGCAAATAAAAAGATGCTTTTAAAGGACTTTCTTGTATGAGTCGCCTTTTTCTTCTCCAGGATTCTGGGATTCATTTGGAAAGAGTTAGATTTTCTCTATGCCTGGCACGATTCAGTCCTGAATATCTCGTCAGGATGAATGACACAACAAGCTTCTCAGTCGGCTTCCTGATTGTATAGGTGGTAGGTGTTTTTAAAACCACCTTGTCCCTATACCGCAAACCCAAATTGATTACTTTGTTAGTACGAGTTACCCATAATACCAGCTAGTCTGTAGGTAAACACCTGTGCGATTAACTCAGTTTCTGTCATTCCAGGCGAAGCTATGTAGTTGGAAAGAACTGACATTCTGAGGCTAGAAAAACCTACCATTAAATCTTGGCCCCCTTTTGTTTGCTCTGGGAGCTCCAGCAAGTTTTGGAATTCCTCTGAACTTCAGTTTCCTCGGGCATAAACTGTGAGCAGTAATAGCCCCTGGTTCGGCACAGAGCAGGGCTGAAAATACGGTGAGGGCATCAATAAACAGCCGCTACTATGTCTTGGAGAAAGAGTAGAGTGTAGTAAAAAGAAGTCAGGCTTTTGAGTTTGCGAGCCAAGTCCCTTACTAGTTCTGTGGCCTCAGGTACCTTGGTTAGATTCTGTATCTTCATTAAAAAGAAGTTAATAATTTATCTAATAATTTGATTAATAATAGCCACCTGGCTGTTCTCCCAGGTACCGATTTCTGCCTCACGCTGCACTTCAGTCTTTAATGTGCATTTCAGCATTGGGTTGGAAATCGGACATCCCGGCCCTCAGCTCTGCCTTCGCCTGTGTTTCCCCGCACCCTTGGAGTTCATGGGCTTCCATCTTTTATCTGTTATGGCTCCTTCTCACTCTCGTGTTCCACATCTCTGCACCCTTGACCACCCCTGGCACCTTACTCATACAGTTCTGTCCTTCATCTGTTCCCGTTCACCCCATCTCATCTGCCACACCGAATCCCTTATTTTTTCCAAATTTCCACCAACACCAGCCTATGGCATACAACAGACGTTGCCCGAATGATGGCACAACAGGACAACTCCATAAATTAAAAATCCAACAACAATATCAGCTAGTCTCGGATTT
Source organism: Mustela lutreola (assembly GCF_030435805.1). NCBI lineage: Eukaryota > Metazoa > Chordata > Mammalia > Carnivora > Mustelidae > Mustela > Mustela lutreola. Next base: position 157,530,780 of record NC_081293.1, on the reverse strand, counting down.
CTCATGGTCATGTCTTCCTTAGACACCGATTTCCCTGTGTTGTCTTGGATCTCTCCTTCTACGAAGACCTCTCTCCTCTCTTGAACTTTAAATTCCTGTGAACGTGCAGAGCAGTGCATCTCTTACTCCCGACACCACACAAGCTCAAGGCATTTTTTAAAGCTTATGAACTCACTCTGCTGCACAAAGGGCATTTACTCTGGGCCCTCCTCCTATAATCACAGAGAACTGACAGAAGCTTCAAATGGTATTTTTTTTCCTTTGTAATATAATCCAATTCTTAGGCCCAGTCCCTGTAAGAAAAGAGCAGTATAAATTGTTCTCTCCATCTTCCCACCACACCTCTGCCAAGAAAAAGTCTATGAGTGTTCTGGAGGCTTTGGCCAGGGGGAGAAGAGGGAGCGTTGGGGTTTTTTGTTTGTTTGCTTTTTGTTTTTCCATCTGGTGGTAATACTAATTTCACATGGGTAGGGCAGTGACCGTCACTCCTAGGTGCTCAGAGAACGCTCATTTCTTTCTCTTCCTACCTCTTTCTACCCCAAGCCAGTTAAGCTTTCCCAGGAACCCATCCACTGAGATTTTGAACTAGGGAAGGCCCTCCAGCACTCTTATTGTTATGATTTCTAATTCCTGTGAGGTAGAGGGGAAAAGTGGAGATGGTTGATAACCCCTATTTTGAAGTACAGGATTTCCATAAAGATCCATGTTCTTGGAACACTCAGGGGGCTCAGTCAGTGAAGCATCTTCCTTTGGCTCAGGTCATCATCCTAGGTTTCTGGGATCGAGTCACACATCAGTTTCCTTCCTCAGAGGGGAGTCTGCTTCTCCCTCTGCCTCTGCCTGCCGCTGCCCCTGCTTGTGCTCTCTCTCTGTCTCTGACAAATAAATAAATAAAATCTTTAAAAAAAATTCCACGTTCCTAAAACAGATGGAAGGCCCCTTATTTACCTGCGAAGTTTGAATTTATTTCCTCATTGACTGCCAACTTCACTTGATCAATTACACTCTCTTTGATCCATTTCCAATCTAAAAAAAAACAAAAACAAAACTATTGGGCTGACATCTTGATTTATTGGGAGTCTGTCAAGTTAGATGTGAGGATTTGTTAGGACTGGGAGTTTCGTGTGGGTGAAGGATTAATGATTTGGCTCCAGGTCCAGGGAAAGGCCAGGAGGTCCAGAGAAGGTTCTGCAGTATGGTAGATGTAGGTAGTAGCCTTTCCTGGTGGTACAGTTTAAAGACTAATTTAGGAGATTTATGAGCATTCATTATGCTTTTTTTTATATTTAAAGAACATGAAAACTGCTATTGGGGACTAGCAAGTGATAGTAACTACAGAATACTGTATTCAATTGTGTATTTTAATATTCAGCTTGGATTCTCTGTGCATGTTCTATGGCATGCTTTGTTTTGTACACTTGAGGAAGAGCTCCAGTTGACCCATGCTTATAGAGGCACCTTGCCTAGAAACCAGCCATTATGGAAACAATTCATTTATGATTATTGCCCTTTTAGTATCTCTTATGACTCACTGGGTAAAAAAGATTCCACACTTTAAGGCACAATAGTAAAAGGATATTAAGTAAATGTAACAGAGACAAATATCCAATGACAGCTGCTAAAAACTAAAATTATATAACACTGCTCTAGCCCAATAGATTAAAATTTAGTTAATATTTTTTGAGAACCCACTAAGACCCAACCACTTTAATATGTACTAATATATTTAAATTTTTTTAATGATTTTACTTATTTATTTATTTGAAAGAAAGAGAGAAAGAATGAGAGCATACATGCATTTGTGCAAAAGCCAGGTGTGGGGGTGGGGAGAATAGAGGGAGAGAGAGAATCCCAAGCAGATTCCATGCTGAGCTCAGAGGTTGATGATGCAGGGCTCGATCTCCTAACTCTGAGATCAAGACCTGAGCCGAAACCAAGAGTCGGATGTTCAAGCTCAACTGGCTGAACCACCTAGGTGCCCCATAATATAGTTAAAACTTGTGTGGGAGTATATATTGTTTCCACATGCTGTGTTGCTTGCACATTTGATGTACCTCTTTGCTGAACCTGCTAGCCTTATGCATCTTCTATCACTTGGCATGCTCTCATATGGCTCCAACGCAGAAGCCAGGACCAGCAAACATAGCACAATCATTCCCAAACCAGATCGGTGGTATCCCTCTCCAACTTGGGCCAGTATTGTGCCCTTTGTTGAAACTTTGTCATGAAGCTTTGCCAGGAGAAGCCCCACAACTGAGCTAACTTGACCACTCACACACGTGTAGCTCAGTCTTTCATGGGCCAGAATTCACACACCACTCACACACGTGTAGCTCAGCATTTCATGGGCCTCACCTCTCATCAATTAACCCAAGTAGATGGCCCTTTCCTCCACTTCCTGCTTCCTTTTCCCCGTCCTCTCAACTAGAGCATTAAGAAAACACATTCCATGGGGAAAACACATTCCTTAGTTATTTGGCTTCCATCCCCTGTGGGTATCTGACTCTATGCCAACCTTTTATTTGTCCCTGATGTCTTAGAGAAAGACATATTGCTTTTCCTCTTTAAGACCAGCTCCCACTACCGAACTGTATCCCTTTTCTACTGGCCAAATAGGCTTACATTTGATTCTCGTGTAGAAAACCAGCAATGAAATTCAAATCAAGTGGATAGGTATCCAAACGGCCGAAGGACAATGACATTTCCACAGGCTTGTTCCCTTTGAATTTTTGAAGCTTTTCACATTGCTGCCTGCACCACTTCATCTAGAAGCTCTCTTCCATTCTCCTGTGAGCACTGCACTCTCCTGATTTGTCTTCGTCTCTTTACTTCACGGCTGGACTAGCAGCTAACCACTTCTCTTTCTCAGAGGACTTTTCCCAAGATCATGCCATCACACTTCTCAGCTTTCTTCCCATAAATTGTATCTTTTTTCAGGATTTTAAGGACCAACTCCTTCTGTATGACTTCCAACTCTACAGATCTGTCGCTATCGCTCCTCAAACCCACCCAAGCATTCCCAACTTCCTGTTGGACTTCCTCATCTGAATGTTCTGTAAACCTCACTTTCAAACTCTTCTCCAGCTCCCACAGTGTGCTCATCCGGATGTCTGTATTTCTGCTATTGCTCCTCCCATTTTTTTAGCCACCCATTCTCAAAGTCATTTATCTTCTTTATTTCTCCAAATCAGTTTTCACATTTTGTCACTGATACTTCTCTGGAATTCTGCTACCAGCTCCAGATCTCTTCGTTAGGAAGTATGGAATTTCATAGCAAGAAATGATACTCCCTCCCACGTCAGACACCTCCAAGCTCCAGAAAAACCAACTTCCGATGACCAATGGTAGAGGCTCTGTCAAGAAACACATGAAGAACGAGTCTCTGCCAGTGTGCGTCTTCCCCAGTGGGAGAAGGGTACCCACTGCTGTCTCATCCACAGGGCTCTTCACAGACTGAGGTTCAGCACCTGTCCACGAGGGCTGACAAGTTTGCAGAGAGCTCTGCCCAGTATCCTGTACAAGATCCCCCTTGCCCTCTTCCTCCCCGGCCACACTCAGAGGTCAGATGAATGCCAAAAAGTTCAAATTCAAACATTCTAGGACCTAAAGTCATGCAGGTTTCACTGGGTGGTTCTGTTTAATGAATGAATATATGGAGAAGGTATTAATTGGGCCTTTTCCAGAAGACAAAGGTCCTTATGAAATGACACCCATCACCAGCAGCACTATTTGATACCCCTCACTTTCACTTGGAACTACTTCCTGACTGAACCAGGCCCGCTCCCATATATGTTCACATCACTCTTTTTATGCAATTTCTTCCAGATCTTATGAAAATCTTAGTTATTCAAGACCCAACAGAAAATTTCATCTTCTCTGGGTCATATGCTCTGATCCCTTTGACTAGAATTGGTCTTTTGCCTCGGTTATCCCTCAGCATGCTCCTATTTCGCTTCTTAATGACACTTGAGGGGTTCTGCCTCAAAGCACACAGATCTTCATTCTTTCTTACTATATTATCATCTTTAGGAGAGCAGAGACCATCCTCCCCACGCCACTTTCTCATATTTGTGTTTGCAACCAACACAGTGGTTCATATAGAATACGTCCTCAAAATTGTGATGGCTGAAGATGGCACCAAACCAGAGTAAGGCAGAGTTAGAAAATGTGTCAATATGTGACTAACACATTACCACGCCTCCTCTAGTCACTTATGACACACATTACTAATCAATCAATGTACCTTTTCTCATCAAGTCCAGACACAGCCTGAAAAGGTTTCCCAACACAGAGCTCCATGAAATTGGTTCCAGTGTATTGGAGTTTCTATTCTGTTAAAATCAATGTATCGTCCATGGATGAAGATATAACCCCGTTTTGCTTTTACTCTAATTCTCTGCTGATACAATATCGCTTTATGTTTCAAAATCTCAGTTGATTCAGAAAAAGAAGTATATGTTTAAAGATTGAAGTATCATTATACTTTTCTAAAAAACCAAACCAAACCAAAACCAAAACCAAAACAAAAACAAAAAACAAAAAACAAAAACCTACTTGGTTGCTCCTATGTGTCTCCGTTTCTTCAGACTCAAAATTCCTGGAGTAGAATGGAATACCGCTCTAGACCCTGGAGTCTCACCCTTAAAAGTAGGTCGTTCACGTAGGCCCTTCTGTCCCACAAACACTGACCCATGGGGGTCCCACAAGACCCAGAGTTTTGGAAACAAATATCAGAGTGCGATCTTATCATTTCCTAAAATAGGCTAAAAATGCCTGGGGCGGTGGTGTTGCATTGGACAACACAGTTGTGTTTTCAGTCAACAGTCTTCCACCTGAAGAGAATGTGAATGTTAATAAGCCAAATGCAACGTGTCACTGAAAGGGCATGCCGCCTTGCCCATTTCTGTTGATGGGGCTGAAGCCGTGATGAGCTGGTGGCACAAGGCTGTGGGTGAGGAATCCTAGGGGTTTAGTTATGTGGCCTGGAGTTAGGGACAGAATCGCACTCACTTCTTGTGCTGTGCTGCCACCTGGCGGCATCTAGAGGCGCGAGCTGTTTGCTGAGTTCCCAGACCATTCCATGGGGATGGTTTTTAGGGGGATGAATGTTGAATCTTCTTGGATTCGAAAGAGCGGGCAGGTTGCAGAGAATACCATGCTCGCTCTGATAATGCTGCTACACTTCTGTACAGGTGGAGTCTACTGTCAAACACAGGGCATAGGTTCTTGAATAGTTTTATTGTTGAAATTATATATATGAATATAAAACTATATATTAAATATAAATATAAATGAGAAGGATCCTTATCCTATGAAGAAAATATAGTTGGGGGAAATACTGGGAAACAAATTATAGAAATCCTGATAAATATAATAAGGACAGAATTCTAGGGGTACCTGGGTGGCTTAGTTGGTGGGCGTCTTGACTTCAGCTCTGGTCCTGGTCCCGGGATCGAGCCCCACCTCAGGCCTCTCTGCTCAGTGCGGAGTCTGCTTCTCCCTTTCACTCTCCTTCTGTGCTATCTCTCTCTCAAATAAATAAAATCTTTTTTAAAAACTAAAGACAGAACTCTAAATAAAAGACAATGTCCACGACATTTTGTATAGGAGAATAAATAACCCTTTTATTTCTAACACCATTTAATTATATTGCCATTATAGCACCTTTAATTTCTATTGATTATCCCTAGTATGCTTGCAGGCTGGCACAACCTCAGTTTTGAAGCCCTTTCCCTATCTTTGCTGGAGAAGCTGTGAAAGTTAATATTCAATTGCCCAGTTTTTTTTTTCATTTAAGGGTGGCCAGGTGACACAGTTTTTGCTAATGAGATATAAAGCTGTCTCTTCCAATTCTTCTTGCCTGGAATACTGACTTTAACCTGGATATACGGCAGCCATTTTAGGTCCATGAGGCAATGATGAGCATGGAAACGAAACCCAGCATGTTAACTGGAGGGGAGCAGAAAGACAGAAAAAGCTGTGTCCCCGATTACATCACTGAACCACTACACCATCCCTTGGAACTTAACTGCTGTGTGATAATAATAAACTATTTCTTTGAGTTACTGTTACGTTCCCATTTCTCTTGCTACGTCTGAGGCCTATTCTTAACTAAGTAAAAGACCCTGCTTCCCCGAAGTTTCATTAAATATTTGTTTTACTTTTTTGCAGGACAGAATGTGTGTGTGTGTGTGTGTGTGTGTATGTGTGTGTGTGTGTGTGTGTCCAGAACTGATACAATCTTTTTCCTTCAGTTGTTGACACCATTGAAAACACAAGCTGCCTTTTTTGCTTTTACTCCCTTTGCCTTCTTCATCTTATTTGCTTGTGGGAGGGCAGTTGCAGGCATCTGATGGGTAGAGAGGAATGAAAAAACTGAAGGTTAGGTAGGGGAGGGGAGGGGACAGTGCAGAACAGAAAGCATACACCTGGTAAAATGCGAAGAGGCACACAATCCCGGAGCACAGTGACCAGTGGAGAGGCTGGCGTGAGAGGAAGTTCTCTGACGAGCCGGGGCTGATCACGTCGTGCTCCTAGAAGCATATGAAGATTGTGGACGTGATTCTGAAGGTAAGAGGAAGGTTTAAAATTTCTTTTACCACAGTTCCAGTGGGATAAAGTTCTTATTTTACCAAGACCACAGTCGCTGGAGAATGGAGAATAGCCTCGAAAGGGTCAAGAGAGAAAACCGGGAAGCTAATAAAGAGACCATAGGAGTGGGGAGGGATCGAGACCAGGCTAGGAATGGTGTTGGAAACAGCAAGGTAGGTCAAGTTGATTCTAACTTGAAATTAGGACCAACAGACGAGGGCTGGGGTGTTGAGGGAGGAGTGTCGACACGAGTGAGGGCAGATGAAGGCAGCGGTCTCCGAAATGGATGCGCCTGAGGGCAGGATGGAAGGGAGAGGTGAAGAGGAAGCATTGAGGGACAGAATGGAAACTGGTTATTCCATTAAGACACACAATTAGGAGTTTGATTTGCTGGTTGGGAGCTTAGAAGAAGGTTTGCGCTAGAGCTGGATATTCCCCATCGCATAATCTTGAAATGTTCATGGTCTACTTGGTCTTCCCCCAGTGATACTTAGCATTACGTTGGATGGTATAGATGGGTTCTGTGACATTAAGCTTCAAGAATGTGGGAAGCAAAAATCTTAGTTAGGGTCAATGCTGGGTTTCAGTGAAGGAAGATTGGGGAGTGTGATTTGAATTCAGTTATAATATAATCCTAAAGTCCTGATTCATAAGAAATTTGTAATTTTGTGGTTGTGGTGGTGGTTGAAGATTTTCTTTATTAATTTGAGAGGGGGACAGAGCAAGCACTTGAGCTCAGGAGCAGGGGCGGGAGGTAGGGAGAAGCAGACTCTCCACGAGCAGGGAGCCTGATGTGGGATTCAATTCCAGGACCCTGGGTCATGAACTGAGCTGAAGTCAGATGTTTGACCGACTGAGCCACCCAAGCACCCAAGAAATCTGTAGTTACTAAAAGAACAGAAACGGCAGAGTCTAGACAGCGATCATCAAATAAGACCTTAGGAAGATGTTGGCTTATTGGTTGATGTTAACAACCGATTGATAGCAGCCCAGCAGACGGCCTTAGGGTTTTTCCTGAGCAAGCAGAAGTCCTGTGAGATGTTTGTTCCTTGTTGGTTTTCAGTGGAATACGTAGGATGTAGGCTCTCATTGTCCTCAAATATATACACGCCCCATGCTGCTTTCATTTTCTTTATTCGTGCCTCTTTTTCCTGGCTTGGAGCACCATTCATCCATTGTTTTATTGGACAATATTGATTGAATCCCTTCACTGTGCTGTGTTCTGGGGCTATGCAACCTTGGCGGAGTGGCAGTCCTCAGTCCCCATGGAGCTCTCATCCAGTGGGTGGGTAGCTTTATGAACAAACCCTACCAAACAGTGTGATGCATGAGAGCTGGGCTCCAGCTGTGAATAAAGTGTTTCCGGAACAGAAAGAGTTGTTAACTCCAGGGAATGCTTTGGGAAGCGAATGGGGCATGGTTGACCTGCCTGCCACCTTCCTCCCCGCCTCCCCTGCAGCCAGTTCCCGCCCCAGATCCTTTTCACTCCAGTTGTACTGAATTCTTCTTTATCTCCCGCTCAGTCCCTTTCTTCTTGGCCCTTTGCTAAGCCACATCCTGGGGGGATATGGGCACAACTGCCCAGGAGGGAGAGAAGCCGTTGCTGGATGCAGGTTGCTGTAAAGACAGTCCCCTGGTTAGCAGAATCTAAAAGATGAAAATGAATAGAAATAACTGAAGATAAACCAGAAACCAAAAATTAAAAATAAGGTATAAAGGGACGCCTGGGTGGCTCAGTGGGTTAAGCCTCTGCCTTCGGCTCAGGTCGTTATCTCAGGGTCCTGGGATCGAGCCCCGTATGGGGCTCTCTGCTCAGCGGGGAGCCTGCTTCCTCCTCTCTCTCTGTCTGCCCCTCTGCCTACTTGTGATCTCTGTCTGTATCAAATAAATTTTTAAAAAATCTAAAAAAAGATATGAAGTAGTTAAAAACAAGATATGAAGTAGTTAAAAACAGTAGAATAAAACTGAAGGAAAAATGAAAGAAGAGTTTAAGAGTCCAAAAAAAAGAGTCCTTATTAATAAAAGAGTGAGAAAACTAATAATACTGAAAATAATTGGATGTATTTAGGTTTAGAGCAGAAAAGGCTAAAACTTAAAAATATAATACATATTATATAGCCCTAAAAATGTACAATTTTGATGGAAATGTGTTTCTTAATGAGACAATAAATCTTTTTTTCTTCATTAGATTATGACCCCATTGATAAATATTATCTATTGCTGAAATGATACACTCTCATTTTTAGCATTGAGACAATGTTTGAGAAAACTGGCTCACATAAATAAAGATGTGGAAATAGACGAAGTTTTATTGAAGTTCTTAAATCTTCGAACTTCATGTGCATAATGTGCCAAAAATAAACACTGGTAATCTAGCACCAAATAATTATTCTGATAGCTTAAATAGGTCCTATTTCAACTTTATTGCCAGTGAAATAGTGAAAATGACACGATTTGGAAAGATCTATAAGCCAGGCATTAGAGTGACTCACGTGCTCAATTTTTTCAGGTGCACCAAAAAGTTTTACCCAGACTCTGAAAAGATAGGCAGGGCTAAGTGGAGAGAAGTAGGTAGGGGGCGCTATGATGAGGCTCTCAGAAATCCCCAAAATGAGGTGTAAGAAAACCTGGAATGCACCAGACCACCCTGCCCTAAGTGTCTGAGGGGGGAGTCTTATTTATGACAGTCTCCTGTGGTCAACAGAAAATAACCAGACCCTAAAAAGAAGGAAGCCATTAAAGATGTTATCACTAGTCCTTAATCAGTGGTGTTGCTAGTAGAGAAGTCAAAAAGATTTAAGGTTCCTGGTTAACTTTCTGTAAAAGACCAATCCTATAAGTCCTCAGTGCCAACCCTGTTGGGACCCCTCTCAGTCCTGAGAGTTTTTCCCCTGTAGCGTCACCTAATAAACTTCTATTGCTTTACTCACTCTGCTTTGGGCACGAGATTCATTCTCCGACTCCGTTTGACAAGAACCTAGTTCTTCTGCTTTAACTCCTCCATTAAGAGTCTACATGTTAGTCAATCACCACTTGGGAAAACAGAAACCCTCATATTATATGGCTTCGTCAATATTATTCTTTTCTTTGGGTAATCGGAGCGTGGGGTGGTGGGTGACTTCTTTGCCCATATCCCCCCAAAGAAAGGGAGTTCCCTAAAGCAACAGGAAGGGAGTTCGCCTGTCTCATTGGGACCCTTCAGAGCAAAATGCTCAAGACAGAAGGCTTTGCTTAGCACTCTGATGGGTCTTCCACGGCTGCCTGACCTTCTGTGGCGAGCCTTCCCTTCGCAGATTGAGATGGAAAATGGACACCCATGCAAACATGCAGACCAGTTCTCAGGCAGCTCAGTTTTAGGGATGAGAGTAAAGTTAAAAGTTGGGAAAAGAAGTCATGTAGAATGTCCTGTGTCCATGTGCCACTTGGGAAACCTTTGTGCTGCACATGGAGGGGCACGTCCGGTTCGAGGACTGCGGCTGAAACTCTCAGCTGGGGCCTGCTTGGTTACTTTTGGGTGAGGATAGTAATTCTAGGATTTTACACATTTTCCTGGAGGAGGGGAGATGAGGGGCGCTGAGGCAGACAGTTTGCCAAACTGGTTTTCTTTTCTTCTGGCTACCTGCTAGACTTTGTTTCTCGGAATCCCTTGCAGTCACGTGGGCCGTGTGACTCATTTCTGGCCAATAGAACGCAGGGAAGTGATGCCTACATCTCCAGCTCGTTCCCAAAACCTTCTGCACAATTCTTAACAATTTCTCTGTGGTCTTATCAGCTGCTGGATGCAGTGGGTGGTGCGGTGGAGGGTGCTGAGGCTAGGGGTGAGTGGGACCTTGAGATGGAAGGTGCCTGAGTGAGCACAGGGGAGAGTCTCCTCCTCCTCTCCCCCAGTACCCTGCAGGGCCACCAACCCACACTGCCCTGTGGTGCGACAGGAAGCCATGCTTTCCTGTAATAACCCACAGAGACGTGGGGCTCTTTATTTCAGAACTTGGCACCCCCCCAACAATCAATGTTTACTTTCAAATTTCTGCAAACTGTGTATTCAAAACTATGCAAAGCTTTACTTTCTTTTATAGCATATGGATTCTGGCTGGTGATAAATTGATCTACATGCCTTATTACTGTATTTGCGCTTTAGGCTTTTTATTTTGGGTCAGATGGAAAGGGCAAACCTGCTGGTCTCTAGATTACAGAATCTGCTTATTTCTAAAATACCTCTGGAGTTCTTTTATGGTTTTTGATATTTTATTTCACTCCCTATCATTAATAGGATAAAGTTTTATTTCCATCCAAAGACTTTACAAAAGGAAGGCATATCAGGTACATACACACACATATCTATATTCATGTAAGGATATATTTTTTCTCTAATTTTTGTGGATGGTACTGTAAGTAAAGAATATGCTTTTAATGTTGTTGAATTCATGGTGACTTTTTCTAGTTACACATTTTTTTTTCAAATAATGCTTTCTAAAAGTTGAAGTTTTTTTCATATGAAAATGAAACATTTCTAATACTAATATGGATTAAGGGAGACGGGGCACAGATGGGGGACTGGAAGAAAAACCCCAGTCTAATGAGAAAGCACCTACTAGGTTTTCAGGCTTTATAATCTCTTTATTTAACCTATATAATAGTCCGCTGAGGCAAGCCAGACTTAAAACTCCTGTCCAGGGGCACCTGGGTGGCTCAGTGGGTTAAACGGCTGCCTTCGGCTCGGTTCATGATCTCAGGGTCCTGGGATCGAGTCCCGCATTGGGCTCTCTGCTCAGCGGGGAGCCTGCTTCCTCCTCTCTCTCTCTGCCTGCCTCTCTGCCTACTTGTAATCTCTCTCTGTCAAATAAATAAATAAAATCTTAAAAAAAATAAAACTCCTGTCCATTTCTCTCCTTATTAATGATGACCAAAATCAGAGTATTTTGCAATAGTTATTGCAGAAAAAATAGATACATGTTTAGGCTTTAGACTTATTATTCTAAGGTATGAAGTCTTTGGAGTGGAGATGATATTTCATATGTGAGAAAATGAATTCAGACTATTATTTGGGAAAGGTCAGTTTGAACTACTGAAAAGATAATTTTTTTTTAACAGCTAAATTCTTGGTTCTAGGTTTCAAAAGTCACAGTTTTATTATATAGGAATATAAAGAGACCAAACTTGGTTAACGGTAGTAATGTTCGTTAATTTTTTCCTGCAGCTAAGGTAGAATTAGACGAGTTGTTATAATGAACAAATAATTTGTAACTAGAGCATCACCTGCACTAAGTGGCCTCTTTTTTTTTTTTTTTTTTTTTTTTTGTAAACACCATACCCAATATGGGGCTTAAACTCAGGGCCTCATAATCAAGAGTCACATACTCTGTCCACTGAGCCAGCCCGGTGCCCCTAAGTGGCCACTTTTAAAGAGCCCCAAGGCTGGCCCTGTCCTGCCTGGCCTCTTGCATCTTTTCATACCATTGTCCACACTTTGCCATATTCCATTTCTTCACAGGGCTTTCCTCCATATAACTATTTTCATTATGTAGAATGTCATCCTGGTTCAATCCCACTCACACCACACACACACACACACACACACACACACTTTTCTTGTGCACCCATTCTCTTAATTCTGTGACATTTTAATTTCTAATTAAAAATTTTTACAAAGCCGAAGTAAGTCTCAACCTATCTAAAGGATCACAAGAATCTCTGAATATGCAGGTTCCAAATCCGCATTTACAGCATATTGAAGACACACACATTTGCCGGGCAACTGCAATGTGAACTTCTTCCAGCAGGTGGCGGTGGTGTGTAGGAAGAAAAGAAGCACTCCGGGACAAGGGTCTTCAGGATAGCCGAGAAGAGGCTGGCTGAAAACCTTCTCTTTGAGTCTGCAATCATGTACTGGGCTCCTCTACTTTTCAGGCACCGCCCTAAGTGTGCAGTGGATCCAGTAGGAGCGAGGCAGGGACCGCACAGTCTTAGGGGAGAATGTGCCCTTGTCTATCAGGCAGGCCATTCATTCCTGCCGCTTTTGGAAAACAACTCAAAACCAAATCCCACACCTTGTGCACTGCTGGTGGGAATGTAAAATGGTACAGCTGCCGTGGAAAACAGTAGAGTAACGCCTCAAAAAATTAAAAATAAAATAACTATATGATCCAGTTCTACTTCTGGGTATATACTTTAAAGAATCAAAAGCAGGAAGCAACCCAAGAGTCTGTAGACAGAAGGACAGATAAGCAAACTGTGGGATAGCCACATAATAGACTTTTATTCAGCCTTAAAAAAGCAGGAAATTCTGCCACAAGTGACAGCATGAATGAACCTTGAGGACATTATGCTAAGGGACACAAGCCAGTTCCAAAAAGATGAGAATTGTATGATGGCGTTGGTATGAAGTACTGCAGAGAATCAAGTCTTCAAATTCAGGAGACAGACAGGAAGAATGGTGGCCGCCAGAGGCTGGGGGAGGGGGAATGAGGAGTTACCACTTAATGGGATAGAATTTCAGTTTAACAAGATGAAGAAAGTTGTGGAGGTGGACGCTGGTGACGACTGCACAACCCAAGACCACGGAACTGTATGTTTAAAAATGGTTAAAATGGTAACTGTGTGTATTTTACCACACACACACAAATCCCTCCACAGCAAGTCCTCTGCCCCAAATGCCTGCAGCATTTGCCATCATTGTAAGGACACAACGAAATTCCTAAGGCAAACCTATACACATTTCCTGGAAGCACCCCTCAGTATAAGACCTGTAAAGTGTGTATTTGCAATGGCTTGGCTATTGTAATAGATGTGATCATCGATCAAATTTGATTTCTTCAGCAATTGTGACCCTTCACAGGTGCAGGGAAAAAAAAAAAGCAAAAAGAACAATTGTTTATGGACTATGTATCTGGGCCAGGCTTTCTATTTTGTGTTATCTCATTTAACTTTTATTACCACCTCAAAGAGCCAGGATCTGGTCATTATTCTCACTCAGCAGGTAAAGAAACAGAGACTCAAACTTTAGGATATAACCCAAGACCCAGAGCTAGTAAATGTCAAGGAGGTGAGGGGGTGGATCCGAATTCTGACTGCAGGAGATACTCGCTGTGTGGTCTGGTTAGGAGCCTGGAGTCCTGGTTTTGCTTATGGTGCCCTTTGGACACTGAATGCAGAGCTTTTCAAATGTGAATGGAGTGTGTGAGGATGCCCTGGAGCCCTCTGGCCTGGTAAAAAATCCAGTTCTGGACTGGGTTGTGCAGATGATTCTATGATTCTCCTGAGCTCCCGGGTGACAGCAAGGTGCTGGAGCACTGTTCCAGGAGCCAGGCTTTCCTCTGCAGAGGTTCCCAGACTTTCTGTCTCAGGAGCTTTTTCTCGGGACTCCAAGCCGAAAGACATTCCTCTTCCGAGTTTTAAGTTGTTAGCTTCACACAAAATATTCGGTGTTCTGTTCTTAGAACTTAGTAGCCATTTGAAAAAATTGTATAGATAAATTGAAGGAAAACTGTGGTAAATTAATTCTATTCTTTTTTTTTTTTAAAGATTTTATTTATTTATTTGACAGAAGGAGATCACAAGTAGGCAGAGAGGCAGGCAGAGAGAGAGGAGGAAGCAGGCTCCCTGCTGAGCAGACAGCCGGATGCGGGGCATGATCCCAGGATCCTGGGATCATGACCTGAACCGAAGGCAGAGGCTTTAACTCACTGAGCCACCCAGGCGCCCCAATTAATTCTATTCTTAAATAACCGCCATTATTTGCCAGTAGGATATAGGTGCGCCCCAGCCCTGCACAACTTCTGACACCTTGGAATCAGTGTGGACACCACCACCTTCATTTCCTGCCCCATATCAGTATTTTGTGTGTGATACTCACTCTTTAGCACAACAGTCAAAAACTCAGCTTCAAAAAGATAAGACATCCTGAAATTGTAAACCGCCTGGCGCTGGTAGTATCAAGTATTGCTGTGTTTCCCTCAGAAATGTAAAATATCCCACGGCACCCCAGGGTTCCTTGGTGCACAGTTTGGGAAGCGTAGCTTTAATGCACTCTTAATTGTGTTAAAGAACAGTAGGGAGGAGCCTGGAGAAGACTTCTGATTGGGAGCCAAGGGATGCTTTTACTTTGTGACCTCAGCCGGTTGCCAGGGTCTTGGGACCCTTTTCTGACCAGAGCAGGGACTGATGAGGGAACAGTAGGCAAGCTGAGGATAAAGCAGAAGTTGAAACCCCACAGCCCTGCCCCCTCAGATGGGATATGTGTGCCATTCCTCACTCCTGGCTGTCCTAAAGCTAAGGCAAGGAAAAAATAAATAGTTAACTAGTAGAGATCACAGTCCTGCCGGACATGAGTCTGCCTCAGTTGGCACAAGTCCTGGTGATTGACAAGGAAGAAGCTTTCTTATCAACAGCCTGACTTCCAGAGACCCATAACTTAGTTTCCTGAAGGGCTCACATCACCTTTCCACCCATAAAATTGAGGGAGGCTGAGGCAGAAGGAAATGTAAATAAAATTGAATTTCTTTGAAACCTGCAGCCCATTGATAAGGACCTGTGACAGGAGGAAGGGGACATTCCTCCAGGAAGCTCCCAACTATCCTACTGCTAATGCCTTACTAGAGGGGTAAACAGCCTTAACTTGACAATGGCAAGGTCTCTGGGATCCTGTGAGTCTTCTTTAACATATGAAAATTCTTTCTCAGAAACCTCCCTTTTTCCCTACCACCCCCAGCCCCCTAGCATATAATCAGCCGTCCCTCACAGCTCCCTTCCAGCAGCTCTTTCTGCCCACGGTCCTGTCCTGGAGGTTTAATAAACCACCATTTTGCACTAAAGATGCCTCAAGAATTCTTTGTTGGTTGTCGGCTCCAGACCTCACCCCACCACACCTCACATCAACTCTCACAGTGTCTTCTTCGCAGTAGTTGCTCAATAAAGAGCTGTACATCCAACACCTTATAAAAACATCTTAATTTCCAGGAGGCTGGGGACGGTGGAGTTTTTTTTTTTATTTTGAAATATCGGAAACATTTTCATATGTGAAAGAAGCATGCCGGTGTTTTACTAGTAATTTTGAAAGGACGCGTGCATAGTGGAGACATTTGTCCCATGGAATTCCAGAAGGACAGGAATATTAATAAGCAATGGACAAGTACTCAGAACAAAAGAGTCGAGTCCAGTTCCAGGACAAGTGCTGACTACCTGTGCAGATTTGGGGTACAATTTACATTGGTTTCTTTATCTGTTTCCTGAGAATCATCATAGCTGCTCTCTCCCATGAGATATTTAAGAGGGTACTGCATAGGAATGCACTTTTTGGGTTGGGAATTCTAGCCATCATGGCCATGGTCCTCTCTCCAGCCCCTCTGCAGAACGTTGACATGACTGTGTCCTATGTTCCACAGATGTCATCAGCTCCCAAAAGCCTGAACCAGGAGGGAGATCCCTGCCCAAGGTCACTATTTTAATGCTGGGGCTCAAATGTTATCCAGGTAATTTGGAAGGAAACACTGGGAGTAGACAAGGAGACCCTCAATCTCTATCCATTTGAGAGGTAACAAATTAGGCATTATAAGTCAATATATTTAATGAATATTGATTCTCTTTGGGGACAGAAACTTTCACCTTCATCTGAGGAGCAAAAGAAAATGGATGTCAGCAGAATGGCAACTACTCTTATTCTTTTGCGGGGGACAACCATATGGAATGACTTACCCTTAAGGATGGAAATTCCAAACTCAGAGGCTGACATGTGTCCCTAAAACAAGAGCCGCACCTCGGAATCTCACCTCAATATCAGGATGAATCACTGGTCCCACCCACCCAACTCAGCTGTCCCCCTCTCCCCTAATCAATGAGACCTCAGGGGTTCTACCAAACCTATCTTGTGAGAATCAGATTCAAGAACATCCAGCCATTAATCCCCAACGTCTCCCTTGGGTTGACAGTTTCACTGTCGTTGACAGTTTCACTATATCGTTAAATTTAAAATAAACCAAACACAAATGGTGGGACTGAAGAGTTCGAAGTGACTGGTTGTGTTAAGTCAGAGTTCTTTAGAGGAACGAGTGACAGACATACAAATTTAAGGAATTGGCTCATGGATTGTGGGGTTTGACATGTTTGAAATCTGCAGGGCAGGCCAGCAGGCTTGAAGCTCAGGCAGTGTTTCTATGCTGCCATCTGGGGGCCAAATTTCTTCTTCTTTGGGAAACTTCAGTTTTTGTTCTTAAGGCCTTCAAGAGACTAAATGAGTTCCACTTACATTATGCTTCACTCAAAATCTGTTGACATCGGTGTTAATCACATCTTAATAATACTTACTCAGCAACATCTGTACTAGTGTTTGTTCACACGACTGGGCACCATAGCCTACCCAGGTTGACAAATAAAATTAAGCCTCACCATTGGTGTCTAAAAATGACAGAGTCCCTCAAAAACAGTCCCAACTCAGCTACTTATCATAATTCCGCTGCTACCACTGTAAGATGAATAAAACCCAGAGGGAGAAAAAAGAGGAACTTTTACAGGTAAGTGTCTTAAGGAAATGAAATACTCTGGGCCCTCCTCCAACATCCCATATCTGGGCTTGCTGACCCCACACCATGAGTGGGAACATCTGAGTGGGTGTGGGAACATCTGTCTGTGGGTGCTCACCAAAAGGCGATCAGTCTTTGGGATGATGTACCCTTTACAGCAACACTTCCTTCTCCACTAGGGCAAGATCCTTCTGAATAACACCCTGCTTTTTCGGATTTGGAATTGAAGGAGGTTATGGAACTCTGGGAAAATAAGCAATGCAAACAGACAAATCAGGGAAAGGAAATGTCCTCCATTCCCCTTCCTGCCTCCTCCCTGAGCCAGACTATGGACCAAATCAACCCCTGACAAGAGGTGAATTTGGTGGAAGTTTGACAAATGCAAGGTGTTCCTGGAAATATTTTGCCTTAGTGCTTAGTGAAACGTGCCACCCCCCCGCCCCCAAACATGTGGTACTTAGTTGTATTAGGAGGTGATTTCTGACTAACGGTGGGTGGGAACTTCTGAGAAGAGCTAAGCTACCCCCCACCCTGATCTCTCAAGCTCTCATTCCATCCTTAGGGGCTCGAAGGTTCCCGTGGGCTTCCTGAAGCTTGGTCAGGGTCCTGCAGGTCCCATGCCGATGCCTCCCTGAGACACTCCCCACTGGGCCGGAAACACAAACCATTCATTGTCATTCCTTCCTGCAAGACCGTCCAAAGGCTTCCCATCAACAGGACAATGAAGGTCTGTTTCCTCTGGGGGCCTGCACGGCCCTCCAGGATGCGCCCACCTGCATTTGGCCAGTTTCATTACCCCGAAGCTTGCATTTTTTATCTCTTTAGATCTTACCTGGCTATTTCTGGTCTATTTCTTTTGTTGTTTCCTTCCTCTGCTGGGTTGTTTTCTCTTTTGTCCACCCTTCCTATCCGTTTTCCTCTGTCGTCTCATCCTTAAGCCTTTCTGGGCCACTCCTAGGTGTGACTGCTGCCCCCCGAATGGGTACCTGGTATCGCAGGCATCACATCAAATCCTATGGACTTCTGTGTTTCCCCTTCCTCACAGAGGACAGAAACCATTCAGCCTCCTCGCAGCAGCTAATAAAGTCCTTGCCCCAGAGTGTGCAGATACCTCTTCAGTTGAAAAACTAAAAAGGGGTACTTTGCAAATGCTAATTTAACTGAGCTGGTGGGGAAGCCCAGTTCTTCTTTCCCACACTTGCAGGGCTCATGGACTGAAATAAACCGCGTGCTGTTAGAGGAAAGCTCAGAGGTCAGAGAGGCGGAAGGGTGGTGGGGTGACAGGTGGATGGGAACAGGGGCTGGCATGGCACTGGGTGACCCTGAGGGGCCCTGGAGGGGGCGTGGCTGGAAGCCTGGTGAAGGGAATGAGGAGGAAGTAGAGTGGAGGGAGCAGAAATTGAACCCAAGAATTGAGGTTGGAGGTCAGTGATTCTGAAACATTTCTATAGAGCTGAAAGGATCATTGTGTGTGAGTGTGTGTGTGTGTGTGTGTGTGTGTGTGTGTGTTTTGAGTATGGGCTCTTGTGCCTGCACACATGTGTGTGATTTCATGTAGCACAGTATCTTTTGGTGAGACCACAGACACCAAGAGAAAGTGGGGAGGAGAAATGAACTAAAACTGAATTAATATCTTGAGGAACCAGAGGTTTCTAAAGCAGATCTCAATTACTTGTCCCATCAACCTGGCAAGGAAGGTCTAACCAAATCGTTTTTACAGACAAAGACATTGAGGCGAAGGGAGGCTGAGGAACTTGCCATAGAAGGTGTAGCTGGGGAATGACCAAGCTGTTAGTCTTCCTAGTCATATCCCCGGGGTGTAGTTCCAGAGCGCCCCATTGCATTACATGTCCTCCCCAGGTGTCTCTCTGTGCTTGAAAATTAGGTGTGCAGGCTTTTTCTACAGAATGGTCCTGGTGAAAGTTTAAATTGCTTTGCCTCCTCTAGTGGACTCTATCAGAAAAACATAACTACTCTGGATCGTGGGTTAAAGAGGAAACCTCTAGTATTTTTCCTCTGAGCTTCAGCATCTCTCACTTGCCTAATCCTGTTCTCTTTACTGGACTGAACTTAGGGTCTGGAGTTGGCCTTCAGCCAACATTCTGGACGGGCATCTTTGAGGTTATAGTCTTCCCTTTCTCCAGTGCCCTTGGTGTGAGCAGCTTTTCCTTGATGTGGAAGAGTAAGTCACTTACCGGGTCCTTTGGATTCAGATTTAGCAGGTTTTGCTGAGGCTAAATTTATGTTACTGCTAAATTGAAAAAGGGTCACGCAAGCAGTGAAAATGCAAAAACCTCTTTTACTCTTTTCTCTTTCTGGCTCCTCACCCCATGGCTACTCTGTGCGTGCTTGTGGTGTATTAGGAGTTGAGGTTTTATGAAATTCGTCACTCATGCCAGACTGAAGCGTTTGGTAAGGAGCGAATGGAATTTATTCACTCCAAGTGAACTCCGACTGAGCCCGTCCCCAGGGTCTCTGGGCAGGGGGAGCCATGCCAGGAAGTCCCAAGTAGAAGACCAACGTTGTTCAACAGAATGCATAAAGAAAACCAACTTTTACTGAAAAGCTTCTATTATTTTGTACTTCCTTTATGAACCTCTTTGCTTTTGCTCGTGTGTCCCTAGGACTGAAGTGCTTGCTTTCCATTCTTTTTCTTTTTTTTTTTCAAAGCAAGCTCAGATGTCACCTCCTTTTTGAGTTCTTCTAAGACCTCCCTGGCAGCACTTAGCCTCTCCCTAACCCCAACTCTTCCAGGTCCCGGAGCCGTCATTTATCTAGCACATAGGAGGTCATCATATTTTGCTGACAGCTTCCTCTAGGATGATGTGAGCTCTGGGAAGCCTGGGACCATGTCTTACTTTATCGCTGAACCCTCAGTGCTCAGAAAACAGCAGATGATCCCTAAATACCCAAGGAATGCAGGAATAAATTAATATAACCCCCAGAAGTTCCAAATAAGAAAACTGCCCCTAAGAGCTCTGACATAGGTTCCAAAATGACACAGTCAGATCCCGGGCCAGGTCCTCCCAGCGTTTTGAGAGAGTTTACCTGGTTAACACTCACGTAGCCTTTAGACCTTGGTGCAAATATCATTCCTTCAAGGAAGACTTTTCTGACCACCTTCCCTCCAAGATGAGGCCAGGCTCCCTGGTTACAAGTTCCCATAACCCTGGCTTAGTCAGTATAAATACTTAATTGAATTATTTATGCTTCATCCCATGCTCCTGGACGCTGAACTCCCGGTGAGCACTTTCCACCGCTGTGTCTGGTGTGTGTACCGACCCTGTGTTCAAGAAGTGTTTGTTGAATGGATGTGGTTATTAAATTTTACACCAAAAGAAGAACATAGAACTTGGAGTCCAAGACCGTGACAGCAGTGTGGTTGACCAGACCTTGGGCTCTGGAAGGACAGGTTGGAGTGAAGTGAGAGCAGCCAGAGCAGCGTGCCTTCAGTCCACCTGGAGGCAAGGTGTGGGGGCTGGGGCTGGGCGGAGGGCCTGAGGGCACCTGCTGTGGGGGGGGGGGGGGGACTCACAGAGGGCGGGGCTGAAGCGAATGCGGGGAGGGAAGGGGCAAGTCCAAGGCTGAGGCAGGTACACAAGCAGTCTGCCAGAGGAAGTCCTTATCCGAAGAGGGACACAGCACCTTCTCAGGGATTTTGGTGCAAAGACGACACGGTTCGAACCCCAGGGGTTATACTTACTAGTCGTGTGAGACTTGGGCTCGCTCTTTTCTGAGACTGTTTCCCCTTCCTGCTGCCTGTGAGTGGGACTGTTGTGAAGAGGACAAAACGGGGGCCCATGGAGGCAAGCATGCAGCACAGGGCAGTTGTCAGACGGTCTCATCTCTCCATTTCCTCCCCTTTTAGCTGAGTCTTCTCTGTGCAGCCACGGCTGTGGCTGGTCACTTAGCCTGGCTCTCTCAAAACCAAAAGCATCTGAGCACAGGTTTGCCTATTGATTGGAGTTTCCTGTCCAGAGCTTTCCCAAGCATTGCTGGAAATCTAATTCCATTATTGTGGTTATTTAACATCTGGCGTTTCACTTGGAGTTTATGAACCCTCCTTCCTGTCTCTGCCCCATGAAGAATGCTAAGGTATCTTCCAACTTAAAATCACCTGCTTCTCTATACCCAATCCAACTGCTTGGATGGTAGATTGTTTCCATCCACAGCCTCTAAAATTAGGTACCTTTATATTTCAAGCCTTTGCTCCGTATTAAAGTAGGCACTGTCCACCAGCCACATTTCAAGTGCTCAGGAGATATAAGGTGGCTAGTGCCCACCATACTGAACCTCACAGACCTAGAGCATTTCTATCAATACAGGGAGCCCAGTTGGTCAGTGTGGGTTGGCACTTCCAGATAATTGGATGTCATTTGTTCATACAAAGCGCCATGATAAAGGAGCCATGTTGTTGAGAGCCGATCATGTCTGAATGGTGAACGTAATTTCTGTGCTGGAATTCTCTTTCTGTGGACCTCTCCTCCTACTACCCCTGATTAGGGTTGAGCTTGCAATGAAATGGGCCACAGAACATTCTGCCTTTTGCCAAGTATTGTGTACTTGAGGTTGGTTAGAGAGAAGATTTGGGGTGAGATTTATATGGTACGCTCATACACACACACATGCAATTGAGGGATTGATCATGGAGCCTACGTCTTTAAATCTCTTGTGACAAATCAAGAATACTCTTTTTTTTTTCCTCTAAAATTAATATCTGAGGCCAATGGGAATTTTATTGCAGAGGCGGGGTTTGGTAAAATCAGGCATGGATTTTCCTTTACTCTGCTCTAGCTGAAGTAATGCTTGACAGTACTAAAAAGTATAAATATTTGTACTGTTGGCAAACGTACACGGCTCCTTCACCAAATACCCAAATGGAGAAAAAAAATAAAATAAAATAAAAGCTTCCTCTCTGTTTTGGGTCGTTAGAGCAAAGCTCTAGGAGGGGATTTATAACTACACAGTTACAAATTATGAATGTGCATTTGTTCAAGAACTACACCCTGTTGATTTGCTATTTAGTTTTTTTATTGCTGGCTTTTTGCTTTGCTCTATAGGAGACGGGCTGCGGATTTGGCGGCTGCTCAGACTGAGGAATCACCAGGGACGATGTTCCTATTCAGAAATGCATGGGGTATATCAAAGACAGAGCTTGCAAACATGTATATTAAAACCCATCCATTACCCACACAATGAAAACCAGCATCCCACTCAACATGGGAGGCTTGGGGCTGAGTGTGAACCAAGGACTCTCACGTTGGAGGCGGTTGAAGGAATGCTTGTCCTCCCTAATTATCTCGTTCCTGTGCTTTCTAACCCTGCTCAGCAAAGTCCTCAGGTTTCCCTAAAGGCTAAAGAAGGTGATGGGGAGGGAGGGAGGAGAGTGGAAGTGGGGGGCTTCCCACCATACTCTCACTTAGCACCTCTGCCGCTATGTGTTCTACATATTAGACTCCCCAGTATCATTTCCTTGCAAAAAAAAAAGAAGAAGAATCCCTCAAACCCTTGACAATGGAAGCAAGAAGCTTTCCTGGGGGATTAAGGGATTTAAGGAAGAGCAGAACTGACCATAGTGCTTGTTTCCTTTCTGAATAGAAGCCTTAGAGCAGGGGCACCTGGGTGGCTCAGTGGGTTGAAGCCTCTGCCTTTGGCTCTGTAATCTCTGTCTGTCCAATAAATAAATAAAATCTTAAAAAAAAAAAAAGAAGTCTAAGAGCAGTGGAGATTGACCAGGATGCCTGGAACCCTTCACGTGTAGAATGGCTCATTTCAGCAAATGTGTGGAATTCATTTTTGTTGCTACTACTGTCTGTCAGATGGAGCACAGAATCATGTGGTTGAACACAGAGCCACGTGGTTGCGTGCTGGGATGGGTACGGAGGGCAACGTGTGACTGGGGAAAGAATGAAGGGATCACAAGTCAAGAAAAGAGCTATTTCCCAGAATGCATAAGAATTGACACCAAGACATTGTAATAGCATTGACCAGGCCAGTAAAGGGTTGTATCAGTCACTACGTACTAAAGGACAACCTCATCAGCACTGCAGAAATTAGGGAAGATGTCTTTTTAAAAATTTCCTGAAGCAGGTACCCCTGTCTTATTAATGTTCACTTTTTATTTTATTTTATTGACAGAGATCACAAGTAGGCAGAGAGGCGGGCAGAGAGAGAGGGGGAAGCAGACTCCCTGCTGAGCAGAGAGCCTGATGCAAGGCTCGATCCCAGGACCCTGAGATCATGACCTGAGCCAAAGGCAGAGGCTTTAACCCACTGAGCCACCGAGGTGCCCCGGTGTTCACTTGTTAATTTCATCAATCATGCTGCTAAAGGAGCCGGTCAGTGAAAGTGGGGACGACAGATGATATTGGAGTAGCACTGCAAAAAATGGTGAAAGATTTGCCTCGGCTCATAGAAGCTCCCTTGCCCTTAGCACAGGCAGCATCTGTCTCTCAGACACCTTGAGGGGCAGACTTACCAGGAAGCAAATGAAGCTATTCGTGGCCCCCTGCTGGTAATGGATGGTCCATTTGCTCTTCAGGCTGTGGTTCTAGAGCTCTTAAGAGCAGTCTGGACTTGACCATCCTCACTCTGGAGGGTGTTTCAGACACTTTCCCCTGAGATGGTCCCAGGACCCAGGACCAGCCCGGAGGAGGTACCCTGGGGGCCCAGCCACAGCTATGAGTTGAAGAAGTTTCTCTACAGCAGTCATTCCTCCACAGCCGGCTGCCAGGATCATAGCATAAGGCAAGCAGTTCGTCCTTAGCTGTACAAAACTGTCAAGAGATTAGGAATTTTTGTAACAGGAGGTCCTAGAAAACCTGGCAAATGTGAATTCTTCTAAGACTCAGGCACAGGTGAGCATGGGCTCTGAGGGCTTTGATCCCAGAGGACAAGCCGACTCACCTAGATGTCACCTGGAACAGCAGGAATGACTTGGGCCTTGATGAGTCTCAGTCCACACTGTTCCTGTTTACCTCAGCCAGTTAGGGCATTTGATGTACAAGGAGGCTTGCATTCTCAGTGGTGTGACCCACAAGACCTTGGGCTAGAGACAGAGGGATGGACCAAAACTCTGCAGGCCCAAGGTCAAGGCTGATGGAAACTATGTCTTATAACTCATGGCTCCTAGCCTAAGCTGTTCTGTAAAGTCCACAGACGGCAAAAGGGACTCGAAGTACACAGAAGTTCCTTCTGTGATGAGAAAAAAACAAAGATGCCTTCACATATAATCAATGAGGAACCCAATTGCTATTGAAATAATAATAATAATGATAATAATAATACACATATATGAATAATAAACTGTTCCCACTAATTACATGATCAAACCGACATCTTAACTTTTCTCTAGCCATTTTACCAGTTCTCAAACCTCAAGGATGATGGGCATTTTCTCCCCATTCTGCATAACCACTAGGGAGAGCACGTAAGTCGACAATGCAGCCTCTCGCTGATATTTCTTGAGCATTTAGATCACGCTAAACTCTATACCAGGTACAGGGTGGAAGGGGTGCAGAATCAGATGGGGGGGCGAGGGGTGAGTGAGGAGCGTCCCTGGTGGCGGCAGGACACTGTAGTGTGGCACATATTAGGGGACACCACACATGTTAGGAACTGTCACAAGACCAAGGCCCCTGGAGCCCAGAGGGTAGAGGGATCACTCCCAAGCTCCAGATCTTTGCTTTCATTTTAAGTCAGGAGAAGAAGACGTTAAGCAGAGGTCTGACATGGTCAGATTTGTGTTTTGAAAAAGGTCACTCTGGGGTGCCTGGTGGCTTAGTCGTTAAGGGTCCGCCTTCTACTCAGGTTAGGATCCCAGGCTCCTGGGATGGAGCCCCAGTCCGAGTATGTCGGATTCTGTGCTCAGTGGGGAGCCTGCTTCTCCCTCTGCCTCTGCATGCTGCTCCCCTTACTTGTGCTCACTTGCTCTCTGTCAAATAAATACATAAATTCTTAAAAAAAAAAAAAAAAAAAAAAAAAAAAACCCAAACCAAGAAAAATGTCACTCTGGCTGCAAAGTGGAGAATGGATAATATGGGAACTAGAGTGGAATAAGCAGACGAAAATCATCTGCTCACTACCCTAAAGCGTAGGGTCTGCTCCCCATCATCAAATTTGGGGTGTCCGGAAGTTGAACATATTACTTATGTACTTACTCAAAAATTATACTCCACAGAGAGGGTGGGGAAAAGTCACTAAAAGGAACCACTTATGTATTGCATTTTTGTCTGGATCATTGAAAAATCTCCTTCTTTAACCTTCTCTGACATCCAGACACTGCTTTTAGAGGGGTTTTCAGAACAATTTCATACTCTACAAAGAGCTCTGGGCTAGGAGTTCAGAGACCTGAATTCCCATCTTGGCCTCTCCTCCAAGTCTATCTCCCTGGCTCGTTAGCTTTCTTATAATGGCTTTTGAGGATGAAATAAGATGACAGAGGAAAAAAGGGCAAACAAACACAAAGGCTCAGAACATGCTGTTCCTTTTGTGAAAGACCTTATTTAAGTCGCGTTTAGTACATTTTAAATATACTTTATATATGATTTGGTGGATAGATATTAAAGTATGTATTGTTTTTCTGAAGCTCTCACATAAAAGGCTCTGGAGTTTGTTGTTCTATCCAACCCTGAAAATTCACATTTAGCCTCAGGAGGAAGAGAGACATTGGTGAGGATGGGTGTGATGCATTCCCTTTTCTTTTTCTTCTTCTCGGTGAGTCTCCTGAAGAAGGAGGGCTCTCATCTTATTGGCAGGATCTGCTACTGTAAGTTACCTGTCCTTTTCTTCTTGTGAAATGCAAGTTGATACCTGGGATTTTCGAGGGCAGAGCTCCTTCAACTGTGAACACATTTATGCATGAAGAGTCTTCTGCCTTGATTTTGTGGGTCAGGGACTACAGTCATCCCAGGGATCTGAAACCTCCGTATAGAGACGAACTCCCCAAAGCCAATTCAAAGCAGTCCTGTGTCTAGGCGAGCGGGAGGAGAATATTCTCTGCTCATCAAATTCTCTGCCTTTGAGAGTTTTTGAGTAACATTTTCACACTTGACCAATCACAAGTGGCAAGGGAGCGTCATTTCCACAAGATGACAGAGGGTCTACAAAGTCCATCATGGAACTAGCCTCTTACCCTCAGCTAGGAAAAGTAAGTGCTCGACGAACATGCTATCTCAGTCTATCCTTGTTTTAAGAATCAGCCCAGGACAACACAGGCTTGAGAGGGAGAATTCACTTCATTGGACTTAAAAGGGAATACTGCTTGAGTCCTTTATGGTTCTATCCCCATCCTTCAATACCAGGTCCTTTCTGCCTCTCCTAGTTGATAATTAAACATGTGAAGGAGGCTGTGTGATCTCAGGCAATAGCTTTTAAAGAGGGCCTGGATTTAAAGAAAGGCACCAGTCCTGTTGTGGTTTTTGAACTTGAATTTTTTTTTTAAATTTTTATTTTTTAAAAGATTTTATTTATTTATTTGACAGAGAGAAACAGCGAGAGAGGGAACACAAGCAGGGGGAGTGGGAGAGGGAGAAGCAGGCCCCCTGCTGGGCAGGGAGCCCGATGTAGGGCTTGATTCCAGGACTCTGGGATCCTGACCTGAGCAGAAGACAGATGCTTAAAGACTGAGCCACCCAGGCTCCCCACTGTTGGTGCTTTTGAAAGACAGCTAAGAGTCTCAGGTCTGGTGCCTCCTCATGTCAGGTAGCCTGGGGTTGGTGGATGCCTTCGGAAGGGACAAATGGCCAAATGGTTTGCCAGTTCTGTTGGGGTCTTTAATCTGGGCCTTCTTTCTGAATGGGCTCCATCCAGTGTAATGCTTTTATTTTCTTAATTACGTTTTGTCGCAGGTGGGAAGTTATTCACAATACACCGAGAACTATTTTCATCAGAATGTATCTTCATTATTAAGCCTCTACTTTACCTGCCCGGAAAAGGGTCACATGGGTCAAGGGGAGTAAGGGAGATTAGGCTTCAATCCACATCACCCCTGTGATGTCCAGGGTTGGTTGAAAGTTTGCTTGGCTTTGTCGTCATTGCTTGGTAAATGCTCCTTGGCAGCTAGGACTGTTACTAAGGCCATTCCCAGAAAGAGGAGGGCTGGTCTTTCAGTTAAGCCTGCATGAGCCATGGGATCTCCTTATTAGAAGTCCTTCTTTAGGAGCTGAGTCTTCAGCTCAAATTCTATATAACAGCTACCCATTTAATACCCAGGCAGTAGGGATTTGGCAATAGAAAAGACTCTGAGAATGTCTTAAAACTATCTGAGATAATTTTATTTATTTTTTTAAAAGATTTTATTTATTTATTTGACAGAGAAAGATCACAAGTAGACAGAGAGGCAGGCAGAGAGAGAGAGAGGGAAGCAGGCTCCCTGCTGAGCAGAGAGCCCGATGCGGGACTCGATCCCAGGATCCCGAGATCATGACCTGAGCCGAAGGCAGCGGCTTAACCCACTGAGCCACCCAGGGGCCCCTCCGTGATAATTTTAATGGATCGTGATCGATCCATTTTTTTTCCCCACTTACGAAGCCCTTTGCCATACATTATCTCATTTAATTCTCAAACCATCAAGAAAACCAAATAGGGATTATTATTTTCATTTTCAAGATAAAGACACAGAGATCTCTGACACTTGCTCAGTGTCACTCTGTTGGGATCGGAGCCCAAGGCCTTCGTCTCTGCAATGGTCAGTCTGCTCTCCTCACCACCCAGACCTCAGGATCGGGTTGGGCTTTCCCAGCCTGGCAGTGAGTTTATCGAGTATGTTCTGCAGTCATGCCCGCAGGGACACACCGGGCTTATCAGCCAATCTGACAGTGCAAGACTGCATCTGGGTTTTTCTAGGCAGCATCCCCTTGGTAAAAATTGCTTCCAGTGGTGATATAATCTAATCCTCTTCTGTGCATTCACTACCTTTGGCTTTTTAAAAGAATTTATGGTGGCTGTTGCCCTGCTTACACCTAAACCAGGAACCTGGACACTCCCTGACACGGTGACTGAGGCCATCGGAAGTGAAAGGGGAGCCCTGGGATCAAAGAGGTGAGAGATCAGGGGGAACACCAAGCCTTCACCAGAGGCTCCAAACCCAAATGTGAAGGCTGCCCGGTGAAGCCAGCAGGTAACGTAATCCAGTGGGGGCAGAGGGTGAGTCGAACGTGTGCTCCTTCTGAAAGGGCATCCGGTGCCCAGCATCAGCTGACAGGTGTCACGCTTCTAATCAGGCCCAAGGTTGTCAGATCTTGAGGTGTTTTTCTAAGAGGATCTGGAAATCTAGAATCTGATGATAATTCTCCTGATTGGATTGTTAAATATTAATAGCGGATTCGAACCTTGTTAAGCCCAGGTGGGTCAAAAGCAAACAAATCAATCCTGTGACTCTCTTTTGCAACCTCTTCTCTTTATATTTGCAAGTAAATAATTTTTAGAAGAAATGCACCAGGACAGAAAGATGTGGTCAGAAGCATTTTTATTTTCAGAAGTGTCCTGCATCGTTTCCACATTTGTGAGAAAGCCTCTTGGAGCCAGGGTGTGGACAGAGCTTGGAAATGACCATTTTTAGGCAAGATCTGTTTGAATAGCCCCCTTTCTACTTTTGAACAACAATTTTTGTCTTTCCCTATGTCTGTTGTCTGTTGGATGATGCAAGGTCTCCCTACGGGAGCCACAGACAGCAGGCTGGAGCAGAGTTTCTGTATAGACCCCTGCTCAGGAGCAAACACTACATCTTTCCTTCCCATCCAAGAAAGCATGGGGGGCCTACATAAGTGAGAATGCTAAACATATGGGAGTGGCCTTCCACTGGCCTTAATTAATTTTTTAAAAGTAAGTTTATCACAAATAATATGCTACCTATCATTAGCAATGGTTCACGTGTGACCAGTTCACAAATCTCAGGACAAAGTGGTTAAGAGATGTTTCAAAAAATAAAAATAAATAGGGTATGTTGTTAAGCTTCTCAGTAGACCAGCACTCCCTATCTTTGGCATTTTCAGCCAATGCATGATTGATTGCAGTGATGCCCCCAGTTCACTCACTGTTATGGGATTGGTTACAAGGACCTTGGAAATGTCACCAGAGACACTTGGACTCTTGAGGAAAGACAAAAGAGGTAAAAGACCATGTTCTCCAAAGCAATCAGTGAGTCTGCACCCAAACATTCTTGGCTCTCTAACTGGCAACCGGCTGTCTGAACTTGAACTGCTCTTTGGATCATGTGAAGTCAAGACCCACCCACCAGCATAAACCAAGAAGGAAAGCATTTGCTGTTAGTATTCTTTGCTCCATGGATTGATCCAGAAGATGCAGAAACCAAACACTAGAGCTTTCCCTGTTACCTCCTAATTTAGAATGATCTGTTCCCTTTTCAACTGCCTCAGAAAATGAAAATTCAAGAGGTGGGAATAGAAACCAGATTCAAGAAAGAGGAGCGAGACAAAGAGGTGCCTGGCAATCTGATACAGCATGCCTCTTGGGGGAAAGGTGTCTGGATCTCAAAGGCGGACTATCACAAAATGAGAGCAGAAGCAAGTCTATTTTTTTTCTAGGTCGCCACTGGGAACCAACCTAACCTATTTACAAGTGGTCTCAGGGGAGCTCTCTTTAAATAGCTATCTTGTCACCATCCTTTTCGTCATCTTCCATGATCACTTTGGGTCTCTCGTCCCTGAGCAGTGTCACACCTGCAAAACAAAGCACCGATTTGCAATTAAGTGCCTCTAATGAAAATATTCCAGCGCAGACATGGCGCACAAGAGCATGGCAACCCAGAAATCCCTTAGCATCTGCGGAGCTAAGTGTTAAAGGTGCAGCCCGAGTCAGGGCTCTGGGTGCCTTACTTGGGCTGCGCAGAGGAGCTGTGACTCAATGAGCCACCATTCTGGTGACCAGGAGATGCTTGACCTGGGAGTCAGAGGCAATGTTGACCTCCCAGTCTATGGTCTGCATTTAAGCCTGCAGACCAGGAAGACGAGAGGCAAACAGGCTTTGGAATCCACCTGCTTTGGACCTCTCGTTCTGCCACTCCTCCATTCTGGGTTGGGCCAGATAACACTTTCACACTTGAATTTTCTTGGTTAGAAAAGGAGTGCCCTGATACTTATGTAAAGGGTTATTGTGCCTCCTGAACGAGATACACAGACAGTGTTGAGCCACACCTGTGAGCCCGAGTCCCCTTCTCCTTTCCCTTCACCCGGGCTAGTTCAGTTCCCCTTTCAAAGGAATGGGTCAGCAGCAGGAAGTCAGAATTAAATTCGTTCTTCTAACACCTGGGGAAAAGATTGAGCTGGGGCTCCGGACATGTCATTCCTAAATGTCAGGACCGGTGGGTGAGAAAGTATACAAGGTTCAGAGCAAAAGGAGAAGTTCAAGGAAGTGCAGTGAGTGCTCATAGAGTTCTGTGGCTTCAATTTGAAAAAGTTGTTCTTCATTTTTATTTGATTTTCTTTTTGGGGATGAAAATATCCTTTCTTTTTGGAAATTTTAGGAGCATCAGATGGTTGTTTTATTAGCAGCCTTACTAGGCAAAATTCAAAACTCTCCCTGTGTTGGGCTCCAATATAGTTTATGTTTCAAAAGTTTACTGGTTGTTGAAATTCAGAGGACTGAGCACAGTTTTTTGGACTGATCAGCCGAGTGAAGACCATCCAAGGAGGGCTGGGTGGCTCTGCTCATTCTTTAAATTATGAAGTAGGGCCATTTTAATAAAAAGACAATGGAAGCTATGATTCAAGGCGAGTCCTCCATGATTTCTGTCATCCTCTCCAGCCAACCACCACTGCCTTGCATTGCCCCCACATTCTCACAATTAGAGACCTTTCCATTCATTAAGCATTTCACAAAGATCTAAACATGAGGGTAGAATGCTGTGCACCACAAGAGGCCTTTCTACAACACTGGACTCCATTCAACAGTGGCAAATTAATGAAAACTATGTGTTGATCTTAATGACTATTCATTTGATTCAGTTCCTAGTTTGTTCATATGGGTTCTTTACCAATTAGGTGATATTTATTGGAGGAGAAAAACAATTTCAAGAGTCTGGTTGAAACTGAGGATTTTGCATAAATCACTTATGAAACACAGTGGGAGATATTTTCTCTTCTAACAGCTGCAAGGAGGTTTGGATTTTTATTTGGAATTAAGGCTATCACGGTAGGAGAACAGGAGTAAACTAATGCTAAGTCCCCAATCTTTCCATCCTGATTTCCTTGATATCTTTTCACCTTAAGCCAGATTTGAGTTGATTCAAAGTGGGCAACAGTATTTAAATTCCAGATCCCAGGGCACTTGGTTGGCTCACATGGTTAAGCATCTGCCTTCAACTCAGGTCACTGTCTTTGGGTCTTGGGATAGAGCCCCATGTAGGGCTCCCAGCTCAGCAGGGAGTCTGCCTCTCCCTCTGCCTCTCCCCCTGCCCGTGCTCTCTCTCTCTCTGTATCTCTCCGCTAAAATGAATAAATAAAATCTTAAGAAAAATAAATTCCCAGATCCCAGTCAAATTTCTGATTATTTGGGGTATCCTTGAAACCTAGTCAGATAAGCATCTGGGCCCAAAAAAAAAAAAAAAAAAAAATCCTAGGATTTCAGGGAAGGGAGGAGCCTGTTTAGCCGTCAAGGTCAGCCCTTCCCAAAGTAGGCTAGGCTTTCTACAGGGACAGAGGAGGTGATTTCAAGTGGAAAGTGAACTAGCATTTGTATTGGTAGAATTAAGCATTCTTTTTAGAGGCTGAAGTCAGTGACTTTTCTATCCTGATGCTTCAGATCTGCAACTTTGTTCCTTTGAAGATAAATGAAGTTGATATACACGGGTCTGTGGTTTACCTTAGTCCTGGTCCACTGTTCTGTGGGCAGCAGAGATGTGTCATTGAAGGAATATACACTACAGCCAGAAAGTTTTGCCCTCCTTGGTTGTCATTTGACTTTAAGAAAGTCTCTTAACCTGTCTGAACCTCAGTTTATTCATCTGTGAAACTGGAGAAAAAAAATAAATCCTATCTACCCCAGGGGTGACGCTGCCAGGTAGACATAGACCAACATTCTACAATGCTTCCAGCACACTTTTACATAAACCTCCAGTAAAGCATGTTTCACACTGTAGGAATCACTGGACAATACAACCACCCTCCCTACTGAACCCTGTGGTTCTTAAAGGATATTCTAGCATCTAGTGCAGGGGTTGGGGTACAGTAGAGGTTTGGAAAATGTCAGTTTCTACTCTTCCATTCTCTTTGGAGGAGAGTTTATGGAACTTGGCTCTTTGTTAGAGCCTGCTATGTTTTTAAGGCCAAAGCTTTCAGTCCCAGGTCTCTAAGGGTCAAGAGTTAGCCTTGTAGCAAGGTGTTTTAGGCCATGATCCCATTCAGAGCTGGTCACCTGCATTACAGATATATGCCTCTGATCTAAGGGAACTGGGGCTAAGACACCTCCTATCCTGCAAGCCAAAGCAAAGAGAACACTCTATTCCCAGCAGGACAGAGAAGGTGTCACTTTCAAAGGACACAACAGTCCCCTTTCACCAAGTATATTATTGAGCTTTGATATCCAAATATTCATAGCTCATGGGCCAGTTTTCCAAAAGGCTTCTCTTCAATGCTTCTGGCCTCATGATTCTTTACTTTCTCTGGTTCCCTTTGCCACAGAGCTTAACTAAAGACTTCTTTTTCCTTTAAGCAGGTCTCAGCTACTTGGATCTTACTAATCACAACCCAGTGAACTCTGCCATGTAGTCGCCAAGATGGGGGGCCCTGGCAAATGTGGGCCAAGTTGGGAACAAACGTTGGGTTGGCAAGGAAGCCGGAGATGACTTCTCACTGAGGAGCTGCCTGGCAGTTGGAACCTGTCAAATAAGCTCATTAACCTAGGGGAATGAAGGTAGTTAGCAAGAGATTTAGAAGAGAGAGATAATCCTTGTCCAGTCTTCACTTGCCAAGGGCTAATGAGAGGAGACGTCTCCAGAGTGCATTTATCTGTGAGTTCCTCTCAACACCCTTATTAGAACCAATATGAGTCTCTCTGAACATCTGCCGAAGGCTCTATCCTTATCAGCTTAACTAGCATTTCGATTACTGCCAAATCTTTAGATACTAAAAGGCTCTTCAAAAATAAAGTGCTTCAGCTAATATGCTAATAAAAGATACAGTCATAGAACACCATCTATAATTGCAAATACAACACAGAGATTTGCTGATTCAAGGAATTCCATAATGTGGATAGAGTCCATGAATATATAGCCTCCCTCTCCAGCTCTGTGTGCTTTGCTGCTCTCCTAAGATGTAGATATTGGGATGCAGGCAGCATCCACGGCCAGATAAATAGGGCTCAATGTTCTAGGAAGTCCCTTGAATCAGTGGGTTTATATGGAAAAGTAAAACCTGCATCTAGGAACATTCTTACCTTTAGAAATGATTTGAGTAATCTTAAGGAATATAAGGTTGAGGGGAATGGAGGGAAACTGACATTTACTGAGGACATTAAAAAATCCAGTATCTGTGCTAAGTGCTTTATGTGCTTTATTTAATTATGTTAACAATCCTGGAAGACAGATTTTATGGCCCTCCTTTCAGAAAAGGATGAAATGAAGGAGGCTTTTTTGTTTGTGCTAATTGCCCAGGGTCACAAAGCTAGAACGATTAGAACCAGAGATCAAACTTAGACCTTCTTGCTGTGTGCTAAGGTGACTCTCTGCCCGTAAATATTTTTGTTCTACTACCAAGTCTTCCCCTAGGAGGACTTCAACAAAAACAAATGCAAAAATAGGTAAAAAATAAAGTCTCCCAATGAAGAACTTGTAACTGCAGAATTGCGATTCCAATAGAATATCAAACCAACAGATACTTATTGAGCATTGCTATATAGAAGGGACTGGACTAGATATCAAGGTCAATACTAGCACAGTTCTCATGAATTCATCAAATGTAAGTCAACGTTAAGGACAGCTATGATAATGGCAACAAAAGCCATGAAGACCATACTGAAAGAGATGACAAAATCTTGGTATTTGCATGCCTATGTCGACCACAGAGTTAGTTGAGAATGGAAAGGATTCATTTTGGACTTGAAGGAGTCTTTTAGCAGAGGCCTTGAACTGGTTGAGTCTTGAAAGGTGACTGGAACCAGGACAGAAGCAGAGCTTAGGGGGGAAATGTGTGGTGTGTCGGAGGATCAGTGCGGGTAGGAAGGTATGTCGCTTATGAGAAGCTTGTTTGAGGCAGTTCAGACCCTGCCACTTGGTCCTCAGTCCATTTCTCCAAAAAAGTGCCTCCTCAGGCCCCATGCCTCTTTGCCTGGATCTGCTCCACAGAAATCAGTAACCTTGTCTGCACCTCTGGCACCTCTGACTGCCTATTCATGATGTCTTCTTCTTAGTCTTCTTTCATTTTTTTTCTTTATTAAATAAAATAATGAGCAAACATAGTTCTATAACAACAAAATCTCATCTCCTCCCAAAGTGTCCCTTCTGGAGTGCCATTAGTGCCGAAAGTCCCAACTATACCACAGTACAGTGAGAAAATGCCCACAGGAGACACAGACCTGGCTTAGTGCCCCAGCTCTGCCACTCACTGCATTTGATCTTAAACATAATTTGGTCCTTTTACCTGTCCATCTAATCATCTCATCATCATCCAACCAATCAGCCAAGAAGCTATCCATCCATCAATGCCATCTTTCAGTTTCTTTATCTGTAAAGGGAGTTAATAGCTACTTTTCTTGCATTATTTAGCTGATTTAAAAAAATTCACGAGACATACCAACCTCAGTATCTAATATTTAGTAGGGTCTCAGTAAACACCAGTACATTTTCTTCTCTGCCACCCACCTCTAAATACCTATATAACACACACACACGTGCGCGCGCGCGCACACACACACACACACACACACAGAGTCTAATGATCTAATCATGAGTGTACATGTCTTATTCCCTAACCTCCCCATAAAATTGTCAGGGAGAAGACTATACTTCACATATTAGCTGCTGTATAGCTTTGGGCTGTGCACAGTTTGGCAAGATTTGGGGTTTGATTCGACACATATTAATATAGCTTTTATAAAGGCAATACTTTCAGGATTAAAAAAAGTAAAATCTTGCCATTTGCAACTGCATGGATGGAACTAGAGGGTATCATGCTGAGTGAAATAAGTCAATCAGAGAAATACAATTGTCATATGATTTCACTCCTATGTGGAATTTAAGAAACAAAACAGAGGATCATAGGGGAAGAGAGGGAAAATAAAACAAGACAAAATCAGAGAGAGAGATAAGCCATAAGAGACTCTTAATCATAGGAAACAAACTGAGGGGTGCTGGAGGGAAGAGGGTGGGGGATGCCACCTGGCATCACTGGGTGATGGCCACTAAGGAGGCACGTGATGTAATGAGCACTGGGTATTATACAAGACTGGTGAATCATTGAACTCTACCTTTGAAACTAATAATACATTATATGTTCATTAATTGAACTTAAATAAAATAAAATTTAAAAAATAAAATAAGTTAACATTTTTATTATGGGAGTTTTCAAAATAGAACTGTATTTGATACTTGCTAACATTCTGTCATTTTTGTTTTATCTAACTTTCTTTATTTTTGAGTATTGTAAAGCAAACTCCCTCTAACATTTCCATATATAGCTCTAACACTAAAAGCTTTTTAAAACCATAACTAAACTGCTATTATCATATCTGACAAAATTAACAATAAATACACAATTTTATCTAAAAAAAAAAAAAGATGATACTTTCAGGGATCATTTCTAGAGTTTGCTACTAAAGGTAGCTCTCACTATTTCTACGCCTCACTTTCTCTCTCTCTCTGTCTCTGTCTCTCTGTCTCTCGCAGTGAAGATCTGGTCAATACATCCAGCCAGGTGTCTTGGGAGATTCAGCCATCATTTGTAGGATGCATGATCCATGGAAGGCTGGGGAGGAGGAGATTTCAACTCTTTTCAAGGACTCACTGACATTTCTATTTCATTGGCTCAGTGGACCTGCCCAGATCTGCTGAAGCACAAGGAATGCTCTGAACCCCCCCCCACCCCATTTCCAAGTCAGTCCTTGGGGAGCTGCCAGGGAAGGTAAGCCTGAAAGGCAGCAGTAAACTCTTTAACTCCACAGAGTGCTTCTGGGTGACACAGGACAGAGGCCATGCCCGTGGTACCTCCAGATGGCAGGGCTCCTGAGCTGTTCCCATCACCCCCTGCAAATGCCTTGCGTCAGCTCTTTTACCTGCTGCAAAGGGGGACACGTGCAGGGCAGGTGTGTCTTTTCTCCTTGGTTTTTTCGGTTCCAGGTCAGTGTTATGAAGAGCTGGACTCATCTTGCCTGTTGGGTGTCTCTCCTGAATGTCGTATCTTTTAATTAAGTGTTCTGAAAGCACACCTGCATGGTTAGGGGGACAGAGGGAGAAACACGGTCAAATACGTCTATCGTGGGATGTCTGGGTGGTTCAGTGGGTTAAAGCCTCTGCTTTCGGCTGAGGTCATGATTCCAGGGTTCTGGGATCGAGCCCCGCATCCGGCTCTCTGCTTGGCCCGGAGCCTGCTTCCCTTCCTCTCTCTCTGCCTACTTGTGATCTCTGTCTGTCAAATAAATAAATAAAATAAAAAAAAATACATCTATCCTGATATGTAAGGATGATGCATGTGTATTTGCACATATCCCTAGTGATGGTAGTCAACATAGCTTTTCAAACTTATTTTAATAAAAGCTTTTTTTATATTAGAAAATCACATCTATCGAATCTATGACACAAAGGGTTTTGCATGCCTGATTTTATTTTAGTCTCACAAAACCTGGAGGAATTTAATATTACTGCCACTATCACCTATCTGGGGAAGGCGAGGCAAAGCAAACATGCCCACAGTGACACAGCTTGCAGGGGGCCAAGCCAGGAAGCCAGCCCACGTCTGTCCTCCTCCGAGGTCCATCCTCGTGAGGGTGGTGGATCATTTGCTTCTCTGCAAGCCATACGTTTGGCTCTTCAGTGACCTCCCTGCCTTTTCACTTCTCCCACACATGGCATTTCTCTCCATCACTTACAAACTCCCTGAAAATAGCCTCTTCTATATAACTTTCCACAATCCACTGCCCAGGCTGAGCTCCTGAAGTCCTTCTGGAAAAACCTCATTACAGCCTTAACAGCTTACTGCGTATTTCAGCCATTTATGTGTTTCTATTATTTCTCAGAGGACTGACGGTTTCTTCTCAGGAAGCTCTCTGTTCTATTTGTTTTGTCTCCCTCCAAGTGGCTTGTGAGTGGAGAGAACATTACATCAGTGGCCCGGAGGAAAGGAGAGAAGGAAATAAGAACACACAAAACTCTGGGGAAACAAGAGAGTCACATCACACATGAGGTTGTTACAGAGACATGTTAGCTGTTCCCCAGACCATTTTGCTTTTCTCCTGGGCACACAGCTGGGTGACATCTCTCTGCTGCCTTTGCAGTCAGGGGACATTTGTGGGTCACTTTTGGGTGGGCCAGTCTTCCAGTCTATTCTTCCCCTTCCCCCCAACCCCGCCACCTCTCCTACTTCCTTCGTCCCCCTGCTTGCTGGATGCTGATGCTCATGGTGACTTTGAATGCCATGTGCCAGTGAGGTCCGAACTCTCATCAGCTGGAGTCCCTGAATTACCATTTGGAGCAGAACCTGCCTCCCCAGCTTACACTACTGATGAGTGAAAAAAAACCCTTGCGTTGTACCGCTAACATTTTGCAATTTGTTTTCTATAGCAGCTGACCATATTGTAACGAAGACAGGTGCAGGGATAGTACCAGTGCTTCAAAAACACCCAAATAGGTAAGGAAATCTTTCTAAGACCAATGTGATCTAGTGGTAGCGGTTCCCCCTCACAGACATGCAAACCGACCTTCTTGTCCATTACCTGGTATAAAAGGTGGGATGTGCAGTGCTGGTGTATCTTTTCTCCTTGGTTTCTTTTGTTCTGACTCAACATTCAGGGCGACCTGTGCATTTTTTCCCTTTCTTGGCTTCTTTTTAAGATCACAGTCTTTAATGAGCTGGTCTGAAAGGTCATCTGATTTTGATAGGATGCAAAGAAAAAAAAAAGAATATAACATGAGTAGGGTTCACACACAAACTGGTTGGTTTCCAATTACTTGTAGAAGCCATTTGATCTGAAAAAGAAAAGGATTTATATATTTTGGGCTAGTCTACAGAGGACCTTCATAGTCTTGTACAAATGTATAGAATTAAACAGAAAACGGGAATCGTCTATGAGACTCCAAATGACGAGAGCTCTAATGGCTGGATAATCAAAGCAAAGAAGAACTTTAAAATACAGCTAGACAAGTCAGAGTGGGCTTGAGTTAAATTTCTGATAGAATAGCTTCTCTGTGCTAAATGCTCTTTAATATCCTTTGTTCAAGGCTTGCTCTCTTGAAGACTGCATGGGCTGGTGCAGAGCCATGCATGCTCTTTAGTCTTTGGGGAAGGTTCTCTGCAAATTCCTCACCTGCCTTCATTTCTGTGGCCAGCCGGGTCACACTGACCATTCACACTTGCCTTCAGCATTGGTCTCTTCATTCACTTCCCCCCTGGCTTTGCAATTCTCCCGTTTGCCCATCCTCACTCCAGGTCCTCTTGTCTTCTTACTCAGCTCTTTACCTTCCTCCGTTCCCAGAGCTCATGAAGCTTGGATTCTGCATCATGTCCATCAGATGTCAGTGTGTGTGATGAGTCCAATCTGATCACTCCTCGCCCGTGAGAGTATGTTCTCTGCTCCATCCAACTCCTCAATGCTTTGGGTGATGGCGTGCCACTTCTTTGAGCGTCTCTGTCATTGTTCTAGACAATGACACTTGTTTTTTTGTTTTTGTTTGTTTGTTTTTTTTAAATTTCTTTTCAGCGTAACAGTAATCATTGTTTTTACACCATATCCAGTGCTCCATGCAATACGTGCCCTCCTTAATACCCACCACCTGGCTCTCCCAACCTCCCAACCCCTACCCCTTCAAAACACTCAGGTTGTTTTTCAGAGTCCATAGTCTCTCATGGTTCACCTCCCCTTCCAATTTCCCTCAACTCCCTTCTCCTCTCCATCTCCCCATGTCCTCCATGTTAACAATGACATTTGTTTAATCTATCGTGATTTATCTCCTGCTCTTTACGGAGACTTCTTGGAGATTAAAGATTATATCCCTTTTTAAAAAATATATTTTATTTATTTATTTGACAGACAGAGATCACAAGTAGGCAGAGAGGCAGGCAGAGAGAAAGGGGAAGCAGGCTCCCTGCAGAGCAGAGAGCCTGATGCGGGGCTCGATCCCAGGACCCTGGGATCATGACCTGAGCCGAAGGCAGAGGCTTTAACTCACTGAGCCACCCAGGTGCCCCAGATTATATCCTTTTGACAATTTAATTCTTAATTGCCTCTCCCTCCCATAAATGCATCTTGAATGGATAAGTGGTATGGACTGATCTGAGTTCAATTGCTGACTCTGTCACTTATTAGTTCTGAGAACTTGGCCCTTAATTTCTAGGAACTTTAATATTGTCTCAACTTCTAAAGTGGGGATAATTTTAAATCAGTGTGTGTGTGTGTGTGTGTGTGTGTGTATGACAGAGACAGAGACAGAGAGAGATGACTACATTTGGTAAATGTTGAAAAGCAGTTGTTACATTTGATATATTTTAGATCCTCAAGAGAATGTTCACTCTGGTCATTGCTCACCCTCTAACCTTCTACAGGGTCCAAAGGAAGGTCCACCTCCCTGCCCTGTCTCCATAAGTCTTCCCAGTCTTGGGCGTCCTGTCTCATTTTCTGGATATCTGCAGGATTTTTGCTCACGTAGCACTTTTTCTGCATAAGTCTTCTCTGCCTTCTTTGATGACAGATATCTTGTGTTTTATCCCCTTGAAACAATTAATAAATATTTGTTGAATGTATGCTTGAATGAATGACCTCACGCATGTTATGAATAAGGATATAGTCCATTAGGGTTCAAAGAAACCACAGACATAGAAGCTGTCTGCCTTCTCTGGAAACTCACTATGGTCTGGCTACCGTCTGGTACATCTACAACTGTGGATGAATTGGGGGAAATTTAGAGATTAACTCGATCTTTTCAGCCCCTTCTTTCTTTCCTTCTCCCTTCCCTTCTTTCTTTTTTTCTTGGTTCCTTTTTTTAAAAGATAGATTTATATTTTTATTTATTTAAAGATTTTATTTATTTATTTGACAGACAGAGAGCACAGGTAGGCAGAGTTCCAGGCAGAGGGAGAGGGAGAAGCAGGCTCTCTGCTGAGCAGGGAGCTTGATGCAGGGCTCGATCCCAGGACCCTGGGATCATGACCTGAGCTGAAGGTAGATGCTTAACCTACTGAGTCACTCAGGTGCCCCAGGTTTATTTATTTTAGAAAGAGAGAGACACAGAGAGAGAGAGACAGAGTGCGTGAGTTTCAGGGAGGAACAGAAGGAGAGAATCTTTGAGTAGACTCCCTGCTGAGAGTAGAGCCCAATCCTGGCATCCCCGAGATCATGACCTGAGTTGAAATCAAAAGTCGGGTCCTTAACTGACTGAGTCACCCAAGTGCCCCTCTCTCTATTTCTTTTTATGAAAATATTCATGTCAGTGTCTTTAAAGTGTGGAGGATTAAATGTGTCAAACCTGTTCACTTCAGTTTTGTGGGTCTAGAGGCAACCTGTGTCATTCATAATGTATTTATTTGACAAAAACTGATGAAACTCATCCTCTATGCCAGGCCTTGAGCAAGATTCTAGGACTAAAAAGACAAATAAGAAATAGTTCTTCTTGGGCACCTGGGTGGCTCAGTGGGTTAAGCCACTGCCTTTGGCTCAGGTCATGATCTCGAGTTCCCGGGATCGAGTCCCGCATAGGGCTCTCTGCTCAGCAGGGAGCCTGCTTCCTCCTCTCTCTCTCTGCCTGCCTCTCTGCCTACTTGTGATCTCTCTCTGTCAAATAAATAAATAAAATCTTAAAAAAAAAAAAAAGAAATAGTTCTTCTTTTCAAGTTGCTATGGTCTATTGGGCTTTATGCCTGGATAGTCCTTTGTTTTAGAAAACCCAATATACATGAGAAAACCACCATTAGAAATACTTAGTAGCCACACATTATTATGCTTCCATCATCCAAAGATCACAGTACATAACCAAAAAATCAAATAGCATGATTCTCTTTAGCCATATTTAATAGTAATAAATATTTCCTTTCACCTAAAGGATTTGAATAAATCCATCCAATCATTTCAATTTAATAAACATTTATTGAGATCATACTGCATGTAAGGCACTGAACCATGTGTTTTTAAGGTTACATATACAAGAAAAAAGAGGTAAGAGGGGACCTTAATCGAGTACCACTTATGTACTAGATGATTTCACATTCTTTCGTGTAAAAAAATTTTTATTTAACTTCAATTTCATCAACATATACTATATTATTAGTTTCAGGGGTAGAATTTAGTGATTCATCAGTTGCATACAACACCCAGTACCCAGTGCTCATTCCATCAAGTGCCCCCCTTAGTGCCCATCATCCCATCACCCCATCCCCTAACCCCCCTCCCCTATGTTTCTTAAGGCCTGGCTGAAAATACAACTTGAAAAATTTATTGCTCCATAGCACAGTTAACTTCTCCCCATATCATACATACCATAGATGTTTGTTGAACGAATACATATTGCTCAGAATGGGTGCTGCCCAGCCGTGGGGTCTCTGGAAGTACAGGCTGGATGTGGACCCGTCACGGATCACCCTTCCACCCCAGGATACGACTCAATGCACAGTACAGGGAGCAAGAGATTTGCTACGATTTTGACTTTTACTTCCATTGCACTTTTTCCCCACTTTTCGAGAAATCCTGAACATAAACTATCTTGATGGCAAATGGGGAGAGGGGAGAGGAGGGGGGGAGTCATAACCAGGCGAGACATAAACAAAGGCTATGAATATGCAAAAAGCCCATCCATCAAAAGTCTGAGTGTCTCATTTTTAGAAATGGGTAGAGGCAGAAATGTTTCTGGTATTTTCATTACAAAGGTTATGCAAAAAGTCAGTTCTGGGAAGGAAACAGATTGACAATAAAGCAGAAAAAGGCTATTTAAAATTCTGTCTTGATAGGCAAAGAGAGATATTTGAAATATTTTATTGGCACTGCACATGGGGTGTAACTGTGCCGACAAATACTGGAAACAAACCGTGCTGCCACGTTCCATTTATTGCCTCAAAAATGCTCTGCCTGGGACTCCATTAGACCCCAAAAAAAGAGGACAATGCCTTTTCTCGCTTTTTCTAACTCTAATGAACCTCTCTCTAGTGATTCCACTAATATTTACATGGCAGACCCCACAGAGTCATGGCTATTTGCCTGTCCATCTGGTGTTGGCCGTCACCAGAAGGCCCACATGATCAGGTTTCAGGGGGCCTCCCTCTGACTTGCCTGAAAACCCAATGGCAGAGGCCCCTCCTTTCTGACTTCTGCTACTGCCATTCCCACTGGAGCTCTTACCTAAGTGGTCACAACGAGGGTCTAGCTTGTCCAGTCTGTCTTCTGAGAGCTCCAATGGCTGCATTTGCTCAGTGGACATCATCGAAGGAGGTGTTTCTTCTCCAGCACTACGGAAGCATAAGAAACAAGCCTATTATTGTGTCCTCTGCTCATTTGTTCACTTGTGAAGTAAGTATATTTATTGAGCACTTACTATTGTGTTTTCAATTTAATCTTATTTTCCAAATCTGCTTCTCTTACTTACCTACTAGAAGCTCTAACTTAAGATTTAAGTCAAAATAAATGAAACAACACACACAAACACACATACACACACACGGATTTGTTGGTAATTGTCATGCATCAAATGTTCAATATTTATCTTCTTTCAGAAGCACTGTGGGAGTTTCAGAATGAATACTTGTCAATTCTGAATTAGAAATGAGTTAGTTAAGAATTACAGAAAATCTTGATTAAATCTTGCTTATATTTTTCAATTGAGTTCTGTGTAATAAGATTATTCCTATTTCTCAGATGATGAAACCAAGAATCCGAAAACACAATTAATTTGTTTAGTCACATAACTATTAAATAGCCAAGATCCAAGTTACTAAATGGCCTAGATCCAAATCTAGTTCTGAAGACTTCCAGTAGACACGCAAAACTCTCAGGCAGTGATTCCACTGAACGTAAATTGAACCAAGCTTCTGGTTTTCTATCATTAAGTGCTATGTTTTATATGCACATATGCATTAAATATATGTAGCATGTATATAAATATTGCATTACACATATATAGCATGCAGTGTACACTGTAAAATAACTTCAAAGTAACGAGATTTCCTCCCTATCCATATTCCAGATGGTAAAGTCCTGCTAGGAAAAAAATCTAACTCTTGAAATGGATCCTTATTATTTTCTCCTTAGAGAGTTCTGACATTAGAGCAAGTCTGCTCCCCCCATTTTTCCTAAACCACAAATCCATTGAACTTTCCAGAGCTATTAGTTGTAGCCCTTGTCCAGGAGGAGTGGAAATCCAGAATGGACATGTGTCAGGTCTGAATGAGAAATGCGTTAGTTGAGACTTACAGAATCTGATTCTGTTTCTTTCTGATAATTTATTACTCATGTCCCATCACAATGAGAAGGCTTAGAGAGGAATAAGATTCAAATGACCCAAACATCCTTTTTTCTTAAGATTCCTGGATCACTGGTCTATGGATGAACACAGAGACCAATGGTGTTAACATTTTGAGTAGAATGAGTTCAACTCCGTCGTCTTCTGAAGAATAAGTCGGTTTTCTCCAGGAAGCCTGGAGGGCCTCTCCCCCTACCAGCTGAGATCACGGCATAGCAGATGGAGCTGTTCACAGGTTCCTTGACCCTGGCTTTTAGAGTTACTCTGAGCACACTGATTGTACTGAGTGACTTCAGCAGAAATCAATTCCGACCATTGTGTTAGTGTCTGTATAGAGACTGCCAGCTCCCCAGGAACATAAGGAGGTATGTGGCTCACTTGGGAGGCTCCCACCTGCTTGAGTAGAGGG
Source organism: Mustela lutreola (assembly GCF_030435805.1). Taxonomy (NCBI): domain Eukaryota; kingdom Metazoa; phylum Chordata; class Mammalia; order Carnivora; family Mustelidae; genus Mustela; species Mustela lutreola. The sequence goes on along the minus strand of NC_081293.1, from coordinate 157,486,661 downwards.
GGGAGCTATGGGACCATCAGTCGGAATGAGTGGGCTCAATGCTGAGGCCTTCAGGAGAAGTGACAGCCTCAAATACAGCCTGTGCACCTACTTAGCTAATCTTCCTCCTCTTTGGGCAGAAAATCAAGAGCTCTGTCCTTGACTTTGTGCTGAGATATTTTGTGCTAGGTCCCCACAGAGGACCTAGTCAAAAAATACTCATTCTCCAGAAAGAAAGCGGAGGCTCAAAAAGATTGAAGTCACCTCGTATTAGTGCCATGCTCAGAGTCAGCGTAATTGTTTGAACCCAGGCCTCCTGCCTCCTACCCTAGGTCCCATCTGGCAATGGTCCCCCTCTCGTTTTCTTCAGCCACAGTCAGCTCTTCTTTGTACTTGGGTCATATGGCTGCTTCTGTGTGCCCAATAGTGGGTTATTTAATCTGAATCTGAGTTTTGGGTTCCAGCGGATCCAGGTAAAATTTCAACTCTCTACCTAAAAAACTGTATGACTTCGGTGAAGAAATCTTTGGGATGTAGTGAGGGTGAATGGAGCCCAAGTACAATATAATCACATCCCTTTCTTCTTACAAGCGACAGCCGCTGTGCTAGAATGATGGAAAGCTAGTTCGCATCTTTGTGGTGCAGCCATAGCTGGGCGCCCAAGGACGTAGGTCCCTTTCTGTCTCCCTATCCCATTCCTATCCTCCATTTTACTATCTGCAAAATAGAGATATCAGTATCTACCTCACCGAGTTACTATAAGGGTTAACTAGAACAGCTCCCTGCTTTGTACACTGCGCGTACTGAATCCATGACATTGTTCTGTAGCTGATGAAGGCCAGCTTGTATAACCAAAAAGTACTAAAGATAATCAAATCTTTCATTTTCATCTAGATACCAAACCACAGGAGAGCTAGGCTTCATCGGAGCAAAATAACTTTCACAGTACTGGACTTGAGAGAGAAGAGAGAGAAGCATCCCCCTAACAGGGGATTCATGCCAGTGTCCGACGTCCCTGGACAAGGCAAGGGCCCACACTTTTCCCCCAAGATAGCACCTAGTGTCCACGGGGGAAACAACACTGGTTTAAACCAGTGTGATTGCAAGGGTGCCAGCAGCGGACTGCCCAGCCTCCGTGCGCTAGGGGGCTGAAAGGCGGTTTTCAGATTGGGGCTTTTACAGCAAAAAAATACTCTGAGCTGGGCAGGGGTGTGTTGGCCCAGGGGATTAGAAGAGACTTTTATGGTGGATGATGTCATTGAGCTCTTCTGGGCAGAGAAGTTGCACACAAAGAAAGGAACAAATACGCAAGGAGATGGAGGTTTGGTGTAGTGTCACCTTATTAGTAACTGTGGCTTTACCTGCCTGTTGAGCGTTAGTGTAAGATGACCCCGTCTCCCCACCCACGCACCACTCCTCTCCTCAGGGAGAAGGGCTGTGCTTGGTGAGTGAAAACACTGTTAGACGTGAGCCAGTCTAATTCTTGAACTAAGAAATGGAATATTTTGGGTCCTCCTGCGTGGCTCAGTTGGTGAAGCATCTGCTTTCGGCTCAGGTCATGATCCCAGGGTTCTGGGATCCAGTCCTACATTGGGCTCCCTGCTCAGCCGGAAGCCTTTTTCTCCCTCTGCCTGCTGCTCTCCCTGCTTAATCTCTCTCTCTCTCTCTCTGGCAAATAAATGAACAAATCTTAAAAAAAAAAAAAAAAAAAAGAAATGGAATATTTCCACTTATGATTCCTGATCCTGCCCATGCTTTCCTTTCATTAATTTAGCTTCCCTACTCCATGCGCTGGCCAGAGGACCCTGCTCTGGTCATGCAGCCCAGGAAGATTTCATTGTCTCCCTCAGCAGATCTCTGTTCAGGAGCTTCTGAAACGCTGGCTCTTTTTTCATTCCTAAATTCCTGGTCCCTCGGGTGTTCAGATTCCAACCAGGGGGCTAGCCCTGCCCGTTCTTAAAGATTTTATTTATGTATTTGACAGAGAGAGAGATCACAAGTAGGCAGAGCAGCAGGCAGAGAGAGGGGGAAGCGGGGCTCGATCCCAGGACCCTGAGATCATGACCTGAGCGGAAGGCAGAGGCTTAACCCACTGAGCCACCCAGGCGCCCCAGTTTAGGGCCGTTCGTACATGGTGCCTTGCGGGGATTGCATGAACTGTTCTCTAGCACAAAGGTTTGTGACCCTTTAACCTTCTCTTGCGGTTTCCTGTGTGCCTGGTGAAATCTCTGGATTTTAGCAATCACACAGTGACATATGTGGATGCGGTCGTGCTCCCCTGCCTCCCCCGGAAAGCATGTAGCTATGTGAGCCATGGAAATCAGGAAATTTTTCCTATATGACCCTCTTAAGGGGGGTGTCACAGGAAACCCACAGTCACACCCACTAATTCCATAGCAAAAACATGAACATGTGCACCAAATGCCATGAATAAAAACTACACCAATGTTCATATCCTCTCAGCTCAGATCTTGCTACCAGATACATTTATGTTGAACTTAAGAACAACTAAGAACTTCTGGTCTTCAGAGTTTTTCAGATTTCTCAATTAGAGAATAAAGGATGGTGGGTCGGTATTCACTTTCTCGATGCCATTTGAGCGATGAGGACGGCTTGGTGTAGCATGTGCAGGAGGAAAACCAAGCGATAGGCTTTCAGGGGTTTGAGGAGGTTTTCAGGACCCAATATTAAACTTTAGCAACTCTTTTTTTTTTTTTTTTTTTACCTTCCTTTTCACAAGAGACAAGGCCCTTCTTCTCACAGAGAGACACTTGCAAATGCAAATACCACTGAGGGAGGGGCTACGGTAACTGACATCACACAACACACAGGTCACCTGTGCATTGAATGGCAAGAGTCACCCTCTCTTTTGAGAATAGGACCTGGAACACCAGGGACCTGGGAAGGAACTCCAGCAGAATGCAGAAGGATAGACAAGGCAGGGCGGCTGCTGAAGCTGAGGACAGCGTCGGGGGAGCCCACCTCCACCAGCACAGAGCCAGCTCCTGGTTTAGGGCAGGAGTGCCAGTTGCTCAGCTAAAAACATCCGTCAATTCAATCTGAGGTCGGAAGTGAGTCTGGGCATTTTGCCCTTCTTGATACCGAGTATGTTCCTTAGTTGGATGTTAGAATATGAAGTTTAACTCAAGGTCACTGACAGCAAGCATTTGGTGCAATATGGGATAGAAGCAAATGTTTGATTACCTGTACCACTCTCTAGCTGGGTGAACTTGGAAAAGTGGTATGCCCTCCTGGAAACTTAGTTTCCAAATCTGTAAAGTGGGCTGATGGTGGCTTTTCTCCAGGATTGAGAGTATTCACAGTACACTGTGTGTAAGGTTCCAGCCCAGATCCCAGCACATGCTGACCCTTCAAGAAGTGTAGGTTGCTTTGTTTGTTCTTTGCCATCCTCCCTTTGTGATTATACGATGTGTATATCTCAACTGAATCATTGGAACCATCTCCTTGCCCCATCTCTGGCCTTCTCTGAAGCTAGTAATGAGATCAGCGCGATCCAAGCTTCCAAGCTACAAACCAATGGGAGACACCCCCCCCCAGCCCCGCCCCACTTTCCCGGTCTGGCGAACACGGTACTCCTGATTGTCAGGAGCGACCTGACACTTGGCTTAGTAGTAATGAAATTCCAAAAAATTCTAAAGAATTTCCCCAAAGTTATCAATTCTGGACTTACTCGATGTAATAAAAAGTTAGAAGGTTATGACCACAGTCCGATTTGGTGTCTGATGATGTACAATTCATATCCACTGTCAAATCTCTTTTTAACTAGAGGATTGAATTCAGGTAAAAAAGTACTACATTTTAAAATCAAGTTTGTTCATTAAAAGACAAATGTGCAGTATTCCTCCTAGGAGTGACTCTTCCTTGAAGTAGGGCATGGAAAGGGTTTTTTTTTTTTTACTAAGCACACTCTCCCTAGCCTCCTTCACCTTTTGCATACACAGGTATACCAATGTTCCTCTGGAAACTTAGCAACTGAATTTTCAAAAATTCTGACTCTCACAGAATTCAGGACTCTACCTTCCTTAGAAAAAAATGTCTTGAGGGTGATAACTTTCCCTGTTCCCCATCTAGCCCCCGCTTAACCTTGCTCCAGAAAGCACACTCGTGCCCCCACCCCCTACCCCCCACCCTTGCTCCACCAGCTGCAGCCCTCTTTGTCCCAGCAACCATAAAGAACCTATAACTTATGGGGAATTTGCTTTTCTTGCCATGAAAGTTCTTGGAGTAAAAATCGGAAGCACTTACCAATGAGTGCCGGCGCTGGGATGAGGCGAGAGATGGGGAGGGCAAGCCTTCTCCCTGAAGCTGGGCAGGCTTTTCTACAGCAGCGGCTGCTCCAGCTCCTCTTATCTAGGGACCAGCTGCTGCTGTTGCCATGGGGATGCTCCGTTTCACGGGCGCCAGGGCAAGGGGGATGGAGAGGGAAAGAGGACTGATCTCGCTGCCACTGTTCCCGACTGCAAGAACTGTCCCTTTCAAAAACACAATATGGAGTTGTGCTTTGAGTACCTAGTTTGCAAGGCTGGAGAGACCCAGACAAGCCAGCTCGACACTTTATTTAGTTAGACACTTTAATCTCTGAAACCACCCTATGTAGTAAGATGTTTGGTGCCTTTTTTGGGAGGAGAAGGGTGCTGGTTTTGCAAATACAGTAGATGGGGCACAGTCAGATTAAGTGACTTGCCCGAAAGGTACTGCTTAAATCTACTTGAGTTTAAATTCCAAGTACTTTCACTCACCACCTGGGCCTCCTGGAGTAGTATTGGGGTGAGAAGAATAGTAGCAAGCAATCACTGACATTTACAGTAGGCTGCCAGTGTGCTAATCACTCTTCTTTACATCTACCAAATCATGGCCAGAGAAGCAGCTGTTCGCATCCCCATTTCACGGATGGGGCGCTGAGTTGATAAATCATTGCGCAAGACCTCTCTGCTAGTAAATGGTAAGGCCAGAGTTTGAGCTGGGCAGTGGGATCTAGAGTCCACTGCTCTTAACCAGTTTGCAATACTGCTCGCGGAAGAGAGCATTTCATGGTGAAGAAAGCAGCCCTCACTATCCGGGGTGGGGTCTAGAGGCCAGAGAAAATTTGCTCCTTCGAAGGAATGAAAGCAAATGTTCTACTATGAGGAATTCCCTTGCACTTCAGGAAAGGCAGGGGGAGCAAAAGGTGTTGAAGCGAGGCTGGTGGTGTGATGTGCTGTCATATAGAAAGGAAGGGTCTGAGTTTGGGGCAAGCTCACTGGAGGAGATGTCCTATGCTGACCGGAGGAGCAGTTTGTAGTCAGTGGTCTGGGCATGAAGAGTAGGGCAGTTAGTCCAGGGGATGAGGTAGGGATCAGTGGGAGGCGCTTGGGATCCCTGAAGGCAGCCAAGAGACCACCCACCAATGATGCCCGAGAGATGGATTCAAGGTACAGTGCAATCCACGCATGGGGTTTCCTCTCCTTCCGCAGCATGAGTCTCGAGAAGCCACTTGCTGGCTTCAATCACCTGTTGTCACCAGTACTGAGTGGTTGATTCCCTCTTTCCAATTGCCAACATCCCAAATAATAGGGCTGGAACCATATGAAACTCAACTTGAAGTTGATGCTTAGAGTTAGAATTTATTCAGAAGTCATGGTCACAAATCTGCAGGGAGCAGGCTTCCTTGTTAGAGCCGTTTGTCTTGGTCCTTCTTGGAATCTCCTGGAGAAAGATGGAGGCTGCCAATGCTCCTGGCTAGGAAGGGATGCTAAGAGAAAGTCCCTAGAAACAACTTTCTGTTCTCAACTGCCTACTTTATCTTCTTATAAATAACCTTTTTGGCCAGTGGGTTAGCAACATCTTCATTTCCAAAACTGAGTGGAACAAAAACACTTTCTTCCTAAACTCTTCACTTCTTTTTAAAAATTAAACATTTTTTGAGATAATTTAGATTCACATGCAGTTATAAGAAATAATACAGAGAAGTCTTCTGTACCCTTTAAGTAATTTCTTCCAATGGTGCTATCTTGCAAAACTATAGGAAGTATCCCAAGTGGTATATTGGTGCTGATACAGTCAAGATACCAGATGGTCCCATCGCCACAAGAATCCCCCACGTTGCTCTTAACACCCACCTGCCTCCCCTTCCCTTCCTCATTCTCCCTGCTTCCACTGACCCCTTAACTCCCCCAACTACTGATCTAGTCTCCATTTCTATACTGTTGTTGTTTCCAAAATGTTATATGCATGGAATCATAGAGTATGAAATTTTTTGGATTTGGCTTTTTCTCCCCACTCAGCATTATTCCTGGTGATTCATCCAAATTGTTTCAAGCATTAATACTTTATTCCTTTTTAATTACTGCCTGATTTTCCATGGTATGTGCTGTCACATAACCATTTACCTGTTGTAGGGCATCTGAGTTGTTCCTAGTGTTTGGCTATTACAAATAAAGCTGTTATAAAAATTCATGTATAGGCTTTTGTATGAACAAAAGTATTCATTTCTCTGAGATAAATGCCCAGGAGGGCAATTGCAGGCTTGCATGGCAGTTGCACGTTTAATTTTATAAGAAACTGCCAACTTGTTTTCCAAAGTAGCTCCACCATTTTCTATTTCTACCAGCCATTTAGGAGCGATGCAATTTCTCTGCATATTTGCCAGTATTCAATGTTGTTAGACTTGTTTAAAGTCATTCTCCTAGGTATAGGTGTAGTGGTGTCTCACTGTGGTTTTAGTTTGCATTCTCCTGTGGACTAATGATGTCAAACCTCTTTTCCTGGACTTATTTGCCATCTGAAAGTTTCTTTAGAGAAACGTCTTTTCGTGTCTTTTGCCTGTTTTTTCACTGGATTGTTTGTCTTTTTATTATTGAGCTTTAAAATTTCCTTATGTATTCTAGATACCTGTCCTTTCTAAGAAATACAGTTTTACAAATGTTTTCTCCCAGGTTAGGGAGTTGTCTTTTCAAACTTCTAACAGCATGTTTCATAGAGTTCAAGTTTTAAATTTATATCAAATCTCATTTACCAATACATGTATTGATAAATTTTAAAACACAGATAGTTGAGAATATTTCCGAAGCTCTTCAGAGAAGCTGAACTGTGTTAGGAATTTTCAAACACTCTTTCATCACTTAATTTCCCCAATGCAAAGGGAATCTTTCAAAGAGAGAAGAGAGTATGAGTTCCTTATTTCCCTTTGGACAGATATGTGTACTTATTCCAAGTTCAGGTTGTTGTTGTGGTGGTGTTTTTTTTGTGTGTGTGTGTTTTTTCCCCAGGGCTTTCTACTCATACTTTAATCGATTATGCCCACCACCCCCCTTTTAAAGCAGATGTAAACAGCAACTGAGATGGCAGATGGTAATGTAAATCTATACCTAAGAGAGCTCTAAGTAACAGCCACATATGTGCAGTGTTGAAGTCATAGACCCCTTGGCCTACAGCGCTCCCAGTGTAAGTGCAAAGAGCCATTGTGTCCATGACATGATTTGTAGGTCCAAGAGCCCTCTGATGTGTGGCTCAATTGGCTTCTGGCTTCATTCCTGATGGTTGCCTAATGGTAACTAGCTTTAAATGAATATATTTTCATTTTAATCACAAATACTCAATCTTTATGAATGAGAATGATCACAGTGATGTACATTTCCAGATAATTTATTTTAGTCAATATCTATCAAGTGTGCATCTGAAATATTTGTCTTCTGAAATCAATCTAAGGGGGTTTCTGTGTTGAGGGGTGATGGGGCTCCAGTTTCTCAATCAAGGGGGAGAGAGAAAAAGAGAGAGAGAGCATGAAAGCAAGCTGCTCAATGAAAATTTTGCAGGCGCTGGTTTTATCCCAGACATCTTGCTGGATCTCTTTGGTTGTCTCTTTTAGCACTTAGAGAGGAGAAGTAACTGTTTAGGATCAATATCTTCTGGTAAATAAGTGTCTGTGTTCTTGCTTTGGGCAGCTCTGAACACCTTTTAGCTCTTTGTGACAGAAGATTATTTGAATTGATCAATAACAAACTCTGATATCATTTATTCTCATTGGATTAAAAATTAAATTATAAAATATGCTTTATATTTCATAAATAAACTAACAAATATTTAGTAAGTGCTTGTTGAAGTAAGAGGTCACGTTATTAATTTATTAGAGATTATTGTAGATACACATGAAAATAATACAGATTCCTTTCTCTATTGTCTTTTGTGCTGTCATTTGTTGGTTTTGCTTTCTAATTAGTGCTGACCTTGTATAATGATTTGGGAAGTATTCCTGTTTTGTTTTGTTTTGTTTTGTTTTATTTCCTGGAAGAACTATGATAAGCTCATGTCATTCTATTCAAATGTTTAGTAGATTTTCCATTAAAACCACCTGGGCCCAAAAATTTATTTGGGGACACTTCAAATTACAAATTCAATTTCATTACTGATTCCAGGGCTATTTCATATTGGTTAAATTTTGACAGTTGGTAGTTTTCAAGGATTGGTCCATTTCTTCAAAGTTATTGAATGTATGAGCCTAAGCCCTTCCTTTATTATCTTTTCAACAGCTGTAGAATATGTAGAGATATTCCCTATTTCATTCTTGATACTGGTGATTTTGCCTTCTATTTTTGTCAGTCTATCTAAAGGCCTATCAAGTTTATTGATTTTCACCCACCAAAGAACTGGTTTTTGTTTTATTGATTTTCTCTATTATTCTCCTATTTTCAATTTCATTGGTTTCTCCTCTTCTGTGTATTACCTCTCTTTTTCTGCTTGTTTTGGATTTATCTTGTCCTTCTTTTACCAGTTTCTGAGTTAGGAACTTAGGTTACTGATTTGAGAACTTTCATCATTTTGAATGTAAGCACTAATGATATAAATTTCCCTCTTAACACTGATTTAGCTGCATTCCACGTATTTTGATTTGCTGTAGCTTTATTTTTATTTTTTTGTATGTACTTAAAGTTTTTTGATACTACCCTTTTGACCCATAGGTTGTTTAAAAGTATGTTATTTCATTTCCACATGTTTGCAGGTTTTCCTATTGCCTTTTTGTTGTTGATTTCCAGTTTGATTTTATTGTAGTCGGAGAGCCACTTTGCATAATCTCTATTCTTTAAATTTGGAGGTTTGTGTTACGGCCCCAAAAATAGTCTAGCTTGGTGACGGTTCTATGATTTCTTGAAAAAAAATGTGAATGGAGTGTTCTCTGTTTTTCAATTAGATATTTTTGGTTGATTGTGTTGTTTGGATCTTCAAGTTCTTTGGTAACTTTTTTTCTAGTTGCAGAGATGGGAGGGTTGAAGTCTCCAACTTTTATTATGGATTTGTCTATTTCTCCTTTCCATTGTATTAGTTTGTGCCTTATGTATCTGAGACTGTCATTTGTTGCTGAGGCAATGAGGATCGCTATATCTTCCTGATATATTAATCTTGTTATTATTTGTAATGCTCCTTTTTGTTCCTAGTAGGTTTTTGTTGTTGTTGTGAGGTTTATTTTGTATTAATATAGACACTCCTGCTTTTTAATAATTGCTTGTGGTGCATATCTTCTTCCATTTGTCTACATTCAACTCATTTATATTGCTGAATTGGAAGTAAATTGGAAGCAACATATAGTGGGTAAAGATTCTTCAGATCTCTGTTATTTGATATATTTAGACCATTTACATTTAAGATAATTACTGATAGATTAGCATTTAACTCTGATATTTTATTATTTGTTTTCTTTTTATTTCTTCTGATTCTTGTTCCTCTGTTTCTGTTTTCTTGCCTTTCCTTCAGTTCAGTTGAGCATGTTTTAGGATTCCACCTTCATTTGTTTAGAAACTGAGCATATTTCTGTATTAGAATTCTCCAGAGAAAAAGAACCAACATACATATAGAAGGGTTTTTTTTTTTTTTTTTTTTAAGGAATTGGCTCATGTAGTTATGGAGGCTGGCATGTTTAAAATATTCAGGGTGGGCTCTCAGACTAGAGACTCCATATATTCAAGTCTAAAGGCCACCTGCCAGCACTTAGGGGAAGTTATTTTTGTTCTGTTTGAGCTATGAACTGATTGGAGATGGCTCATTCACATTATGGAGTCAAAGTCCACTGTCTTAAATGTTAATCTCAGACATAAACTCATAAAAACACCCAGAAACATTCAGAATATAATAGTCTACTAGTATCAACACGAACATTTCAAGCGAAGTGTGGAAACCTGAGTTTCACTTAGGTCCCTTCCCTTTCCCATTTTTAAACATGGGATTCTCTTGAATACCAAATGGTGTTCTAATTTTTGTTTTAATAATCAAATATTATTCATAAAACTCATAAGGAAAAGTTTAGGTTCCTATAAGTGCCCATATTTCTACTCTTTTCATTGTTCTTTCTTCTTTCCTGATGCTCTGAGATTCCTTCTTTTATCATTTCTTTCTCGTTAGAAGAACTTCCTTAGGTTAAATTTTAAAGAATATATTTGCTAGCAACACAGTCTTTTAGTTTTCCATTGTCTGAGAGCGTGTTTATTTCCCTCTAATTCCTGAAGGTTAATATCACCAGGTATAGAGTTTGAAATGGATATATTTGTTTTTTCAATTCAGTACTTGAAGAATATTATGCTACTTCTTCTGGCATCTGTGGTTTCAGATGAGAAATTCACTATCATTTAAATTGGTCTTCCCCCATGTGTGATTTGTCATTTCTTTATGGTTGCTGTCAAGATTTTTCCTATGCCATATAGTTTTGAAATTATAACTTGGTACAATGCCTGGTATTAAGTTAACCCCTGGTTAGGGAGTTAAACATGAATAAGATTTGGTCCCTACCATTTAGGAGTTTGTAATCTGGTAGAAATGAAGGGAAATTGGCATAGAAAAAATGATGGACACACTGTGCATTCTAGCAGATATGAGCCAAATGCTGTGGGATCAGCAGGAAAGAAGCAAGGATCTGTTTCTTTGAAGATAGTTTGAGGTCTTTGAAAAAAGGGAAGACTGATTTCGAATGAAAGGCAGAACAAGATAATCTAAATAAAGGAATAATAACCTATTCAGCTATCCATCCATCCAACCAACTATCCATCCATCCATCCATCCATCCATCTGAACATTGAGGAATTATGTTCAGGAAGTGTGTTAGGTACTGCAGGTACCGTGGCAAATAAAATACAGTGGCAGGTACAATGTCACCACAGTCTCAAAGTTCCTTACTTGGAATATGGCAGGGGTGACAGCCAAGGACTTCCAAGTTTTGAAAGTTGGAAGAATGTAGCAATTATTTACCTGTCCTTCTGAGAAAGAACAAAAAGTTGCGGTCTTTCTGTAAGGACAGTGTTATATACAGTTTCAAGAATCATCAAATTTTAAGTAAAGCTGTGAACTATTTCTCATATTTTGGCCTCAATGATGATCTCTCCCCAGGAATATGGGTGAACTGCATTTAAATAGGGTGGGTTGGTCCCTACTTTCCAATGTGTGTTGGCTGTCTGAATGTCTCTGATGATGTGACACTCAGCTGACACTGAACCTTTCTAGTGCTTGACTGGGTATTCGATTTATCCTACCTCCCCATTTTCCACACATACCATATCTTTGATCTTTCTCTCTCTCTCTCTTAAATCTATACCTTGATTTTCTCTTATTTCTTGCAGCTGATTCAGTTCTAAGATCCACTTAGATGCTTGTCTATCTAGTCTCCAGTCTTCTATCTGGCTTATATTGATTTGTCTTATCCAGTAGAGAGTTAGAACTGCGATGTCCGTAAGCCTCATTCTGACCAAAAGGGCCATCGTCCCATTGACATTGAGCAGCATTTTGACCCCATGGGACATAATCACACTGACTGATTTTGAGCATTATTCTGATCGAAACCTCATTCACTTTGACCTAGCTACCTTTTATTAAGTGTTATTTCAATTTCCTAACTATATTCTGGTTAATTCTCATCACATCAGTATCAGGTATATGTTATGTTACAGATTTAAAACCTAACTTTCAGAGACCTAGATCACTTGTCAATGCTGAAAAGAGCAAAAGAGTGATTTGAACCCAGGTCTTTCCTGAGTCAGTGTTCTTCCCTCTACTTTGCTCTTTAATGAATGTGAAACTTCCTAGCTGCATTGGTGGTCTCTCCAAGCTTCATGCTCTTCTAGTCCCCTGCATCAATGAAACAGACCAATCTGACCTGTCGCTTGTTTCTTTCTGAAAATCAAGCTGATTTTATTCTTTTTGAGTAATATGCTCTCAAAGCTGGACATCTGGCTACTGTATAAAATGGTGATCACCACTCAGCAGAACAACAAGGGAGCCATGTGGCTTTTATTCGGTTCTTAATCCAAAGCTTTGCTTGAATATTAATTCTATCATGGCTTCTCTGATGCTCGATTAATAAGTGTACTAAAGATGAAAAACATGCTGAAAATATGCTGACTAATGCAGCTCTAAGTCATCAAGGGCGCCCGAGTGCTCTCTGGTCACTGGTTATCTCTCACAGCATGTGAGAATGAATAGGCCTGCAGAGAATGGATTCATCACCATTTCCATGCTTGCCTCCTTCCAGCTAAGCTGTTACGAGTTCTCCAAAGTTGAGACCTGCCTGAATCCTGAGAAACCTCCACCAGAGAGGCAGGAAAATAAAGGAACTGAGCCTAATTCCCACTGTGTCACCAAAGCCCGGCAAATGTTACTGCAAGTGTTCATATAAGGCTGCCTTGTTGGAGGAAACCAGCAAGGGAATTGGTGTCAGCTACCAGATGGTAATAGTGGCAGACGTGCCACACTGTTTATGGGGGCTTCTAAACACAGAGGGAGCCAGCACATATATTTTCCCAAAGGGCACATAGAATTTTAAGGTATGTGCAATGTAGTTTAAAGCTTCTGTTGCTCAGGGAGAAGTAGTTAAATGAAGGGTGATCATGTTTGAATTGTGCTACAAAAACATTAATAAGTAAGTTCATTAACTCTATGAGCATAAGGAAAAGTGTTGACTAAGGTTTTTACGATGTGGAACTTTTTTTTTTTTTTAAGTTTTGGGACTTTGCCTCTTTAGTTTCAACTGCATGAAAAATGACACACAATTTAGGAATATGTGAAAGCAAATTTTAAACTCAGCATGTATTTCAAATAGCAGCTATAACTTCTGCACTTGGTTTCAAGGAAATTACATGCCTCATATTACTACCCTCATAAAGCCCAGTGGGAAACTCTCCAGACTGTTGCCAGTGAGGAGGTCAGCTATGTGATTTCTGGCAAAGCCCTCTAGGCAGAGCTCTGGCCCCTCCTCCTGTCTACCCTGGCTTGGCAGGGGCAGCCTAGAATGCCTGCAGAAGAGTGGTCCTGGGGTGCACTCTGGTGGGAAGGGAAGGTTAGAAGATCTGCTTCTAAGCAGCATTTGCAAGCAAGCATGAGGTTATTACCACATCGTACGTTCATTTGGGTTTGGATTGATGACGCACACAGTGTGAAGACTAAGTCAACCAGCTCCTGACTCATCTAGTGTTTCCAGAAAAGCTTTTCTCACATTCCCACCACAATACAAGAAGTTACAATGATACCAATTGCCTTTGAGGTCAATTTCAAACATCTACAACTAGGATTACAGTTCATTTGATCTGATTCTGTATTACCTTTCCAACCTGGTCAACCACTACTGAGAGTACATGATTTCTTCAGTCTTCCCCACGTACATTCTTGTCTTGAGCATATAACATTCTAGGAAAGAAAGCACAAGATGTGCAATCAGAGAAAACTAGGTTCAGATTCTATCCTGTCTAGTTACACTCAAGAACACAAGCAATTTGGTTTCTGAGACTCAAGTCTCCCAGTTTTAAAATGAAGGCAGTAATACGTGTGATCAGTATTAAGAGAGAGAATACCACAGACATATCTGATATGCTTGGCTTACAGCAGTCACCTAACAATTATTCCTCCTCTTCCCTTTCCTTTGCTTCATCTTTTATTCTCACATTCCCATTCATAGTAAAACCAAGTTTAATTGGTTTTAAGATAAGAATCTCCTGGATCAACTTAGACAGAAGCTGTATCCAGAGGTTCAGCAGAACTTGGAAAATCATGTGTGAGAACATCTATAAGAGAGTAGAGCTCCATGACTATTCAAAGTGCATTCATTAAAATTGAAGTTGAGGAGAGACTTCTGCTGCCAGTTAGGCTTTAGAATGTTGCAAGGTCTTAACAATGAGAACAAACAAGATAAGCCACAAAAATCATAATTGTTATTTTTTTAACCTTGACTCCAGAGAGTCAAGGAGGCGAAGGAAGCTAAATGAGCTGAAAATTAGAGAAAGTGATAAATCTTTTGTAGGAGAAAATAGAGGAATGGCTACCTTTATCACTGGGGAAGGGAGAGGAGAAAGAATAATTCATTGTAGGTGAAAAGAATTCATAATGACTGGGTATGGGCTGGGGGTGGTGATACTGGTGAATTAGAATCCTGAAAAGGCCTGGCCAGAGAGCACTTCACTTTCCTAAGGGTTTGCCTTGAGTGCAAGAGGATAAGTAGTGTGCTGAGGGTTAGGACAAGGTCTGAGGGCTGGAGGAAAACAAAATATTCTACTTAAGACTCTTGGCACCTTCTCTAAGTTAAATGCAGTGGTCCACTCCACTGAAAGCTGTGTGCGAGGCAGGAGAGTGAAGGAAATTTTCCTTGACTTACCCGGACCATCCCTTAATACAAGGCAGGAGCCTACAGAAAGCAAGGAGCAGAGCAGGAAAACCATGAGAAATCTCTACAGCGCACTTCAGGCCTTCACCAAGTATACTTTAGAGCCTGTGAAAGACGAGAATTGGGGCAGCAGGATGGAGAGAGATCTTACAGAAATGCACAAAACCAGAAGGACTGAAAGGCAAAGAGAAGCCCTCAGTGACTCAAGCTGAGAGCTGAGCTGTTGAGCAGAGAGAGCTCTCCTGTGGTGCTGAAGGGGAGCAGCTGGACAGTGAATCTTAAAGAAATCTTGAAGTCATTAATGCATTGAGCCCAAGTCCTGGTTAAGAGAAGGTCCTTATACTGCCCTGAAAATATCTGGAGTCAGTGGTGAATGAAAGCTATGACATAGCCCCAAACCAGCTTAACCTCAAATTAGATTTATTTAGACCCCCATGTTATGGCATGACAGAAGAATATGTTTGTCTTTTCCTTGGGGCAAATATGTATTTTTTTAAGGATTTTATTTTTTTATTTATTTGAAAAAGGGCAAGAGAGCACAAGCAGGGGGAGCTGCAAATGGACAGGGAGAAGCAGTTTCCCCTCCCAGCAGGAAGCCCAAGACCTGGGGATATGACCTGAGCCAAAGGTAGATGCTTAACTAACTGAGCTACCCAGGTGCCCATTTCCTTGGGATAAATATTATTTGCTTCAGTCTCTACCGTTCTTTTACCCATGATATCTGGCATATAATAAAAAAAATGTGACACATGCAAAAAGGCAAAAAAAAAAATGACACAGGGAAACAGTAAACATGTAAATAAACATAAAATACCACTATTTTTTCCCTTTCTTTCTTTCTTTCTTTCTTTCTTTGCTTCTTTCTTTGTTTCTTTCTTTCTTTCCTTTTTTCTTTCTTTCTTTCTTTCTTTTTGAGAGAGAGAAAGAGAGAGAAAGCCTGAGTGCAGGGGGAGGAGCAAAAGGAGAGGACAGAGAAAATCTCAAGCTGACTCCATGCCTCCAAACCCAGCGTGGAGCTCAAGGTAAGGCTTGATCTTATAACCCTGAGATCATGAACTGACCTGAAATCAAGAGTCTGATGCTTAACTGACTGAGCCACCCAGGCACCTATATTTTTCTCATTTCTTAATTTATTTTATTTATTTATTTATTTATTTTTTAAGATTTTATTTATTTTGTCAGAGAGAGAGCGAGCGAGCACAGGCAGACAGAATGGCAGGCAGAGGCAGAGGCAGAAGCAGGCTCCCTGCTGAGCCCGATGTGGGACTCGATCCCAGGACTCTGGGATCATGACCTGAGCCGAAGGCAGCTGTTTAACCAACTGAGCCACCCAGGTGTCCTGTTGTTTCTTAATTTTTAAAGTGACAATTGGATACTGAAAATGTAAAGAATAACAATTTATTATTGAGATTATATATATAGAAGTAAAGTGTCTGATTACACACTAACAAAGGTTGAAGGACAGGTAACAGGAAGAATAGTGTTGTAAGGTTCTTACATTATATGTAAAATGACATAATATAATTTAAAAGTAGATTGTAATACATTAAAGTTGCATATTATAAACCATAGAGCAACACCTTAAAAAAACAAATTGGTGTGCCTAATAAATTGAGAGAAGTGAGAAAATGGAATCCCAAGAAATAATTAATTCAAAAGAAGGCAGGAATTGAGAGAAAGCAGAACAAAGAACAGAGGGGCTACTTAGTAAATATTAAGATTATAGAATCAAAATGGACAATATTTTAATTAGAATAAATGTGAATGAAATGAACACCTACAAGGCAGAGATTGTCCAACTGTATAAAAAAGAAAGTTCAAACTGTGTATGGTTTATAAGACACAGACTTTAAATATAAAGGAAAAAATAAAACAAAAGCAAATATTAGGGAAAATATATCAGACAAAGAGTAAGCTTAAGAAAGTTCAGATTAGAATATTAATATCAGACAAAGTAGACTTGAGGACAAGAAGCATCATCAGAGATAAAGAGGGACATTTCATGAGATAAAAGGTCAATTAATTAAGAATACACATAAGTCATAAGTGTGTAGATATCTAGTAACAGGGTTTAATGAAACAATAACTGATGAAAGTAGAGGAAAAATAGAGAAATCCATAAGTATAGTTAGAGATTTTAACAATATAGTTAGAGATTTAACCCTCTCTCAGTAATTGATAGTACAAGTAGAAAAACAATCAATAACAATTCAGAGGATTTGAATAACACTATGAACCAAATTAAATTAATGGAGATTTTAAAACATTCCAGTCAACAATGCATTCTTTTCAAGTTCATATGGGATATTACCAGTATAGACTATATATTGAACCATAAACACACACACACACACACACAAACTTAATTTCTAAGGATTGAAATAATACAGAATATATTTTCTAGCCACAGTGTAATGAAATTAGAAATAAAGAACCCAAAATATTTGGAAAACCCTCAAATACTTGACAATTAAGACACAAATCTCAAAATTGTCCATTAGTCTAGAAATAGAAATCAAAGACAACTATTTTGTACTGAATGATAAAAATATATCAATATATGTAGAGTGTCATTAAAGCAATGCTTAGAGGACACAAGAGGAAAAAAAACTAGAAAATCTGACTAGCCCTTCGTCTATACGGAAATTTCATTCATAATTAAAATCTTACGTGCACAAGCACGCACGCACACACACACACACACACGAGCCTGCCAGTCCAGATGGCTTCACCACCAAATTTACCAACATTAAAGATGGAAATAATACCAAGTTTACATAAAATCTTTCAGAAAATAGAAGGAAGGGAACACTTCCCAAAACATTTCATAGGGCCAGCATAATTTTCATACAAAAACTAAGCAAGGACATTACAAGAAAAGAAAACTATCAACCAGTGTAGCATCCAGAAGCATGTTCATGGATTGGATGACTCAGTATTGCTAAGAAGCCTGTTTTCCCCTGTCTATATAAAGATTCAATGCAATTCCCATTCAAAGCCCTAAAATTTGAGAGACCAAAACAATCTTGAAAAAGAACAAAGTTGGAGGACTACTTGATTTTATTGTGATTTTATTTTATTGTTTTAAAAGCTTAATATATTTATTTGAGAGAGAGAGAGAGCTGTCAGGGAGGGGCAGAGGGAAAGAGAGTCTTAACTCTGCACTGAACTCAGAGCCCGACACAGGGCTTGATCTCATGACCCTGAGATCACAAGGCTGAAACCAAGAGTTGGACACATAGCTGAGTGTGCCACCCAGGCACCACTTGATTTTAAGACTTAATGTAAAGCTACCATAATCAAGGCAGTGTTTGATTGCTGTGGACTGGTGTTTCTCAACTTTGGCACTACTGACATTTTGGGCCAGATAATTCTTTGTCGAAGGCATTGTCATATATGCTATAGGATGTTAAACAGGATCACTAGCCTCTATCTACTAGATGTCAGTAGCCACCCCCTCTCTGAATTGTCACAGACTAAATTTATCCTCACATCACCAAGTGGCTCCCTCCCTCAGTCCCTCCAGGGGTGGAGAAAAGTCACTCTGGTTGAGAACCACTGGCGTAGAAATAGCAGAGAGAGATAAATTGACTGATGAAACTGATCAGACAGATCCACACTTATATCACTAATTGACTTTTGACAAGGCTGCCAAAGAAGTTCAATGAGAAAAGACTTTTCAATAAATTTTCAATCGCATCACTCATCAAAGACTCAAAACAGAAACAGCCCAATGTCTACAAACAGGAAAATGGATAAAGAAATTATGGCATATTTACACCATTAAATGCTACACTATGGTAAAAAGGAGTAAACAACCATTACACCAAACAATATAAATGAACCTCAAATGAACCTCTTTATGTAGGATATAAGTGAATATAAATGAACCTCTTTGTTGGTCAAAGAATCCAACTCACATAGCATATGATTATATTTTACATGATATTAAGAATAGACAAATCTAATTTATGATGAAAAAATGAGAAGTTGCTTATCGTAGGAAGGTTGTTAATTGAGCATAGAAAACATTCTGGGAGTGATGTAAATATTCTATATCTTATTTTGGAAAAGATTCCTAGAAGTGACATGATTGGATCAAAGGAAAAATACATATGACACTGTGGTCTACATTACAGATTTTTCCTGCAAGTTTTTACTTAAATTCCAGTTAGTTAACATACAGTGTAATATTAGATTTAGGTGTCAAAATTAGTGATTCATCACTTACATACAGTACTCAGTGCTCATCACTAGTGGCCTCCTTAATGTCCATCACCTATTAATCTATCCTGTTCATCTCCCCTCCAGTTTGTTCTTAGTTAAGAGTCTATGTCTTGGTTTGTCTCTCTTTCCCCACTCTATTCATTTGTTTTGTTTCTTAGATTCCACACATGAGAGAAATCATATGGTAATGGTTATCTGTCTTTCTCTGACAATTTATTTTGCATAGCACAATACCCTCTAGTTCCATCCACATTGCAAATGGCAAGATTTCATTCTTCTTTATGGCTGAGTAATATTTCATTGTGTACTATATATCCATCTATAGATATAGGTATAGGTATAGATATAGATATAGATATAGATATAGATAGATATCCCCCACATCTTCTTTATCCATTTATCAGTGGATGAACATTTGGGCTCTTTTCATAATCGGGCTAATGTTGGTAATGCTTCTATAAATATCAGGGTGCATGGATCCCTTCAGATCAGTATTTTTGTATCCTTTGGGTAAATACCTAGTAGTGCAATTCCTGGGTCAATAGCATAGTTTTATTTTTAACTTTTTGAGGAACCTCTTACTGTTTTCCAGAGTGGCTGCACCAGTTTGTGTTCCCACCATCAGGTGTCGACAAGGATGTGGAGAAAGGGGAACCCTTCATATTACACATTTATGGTCAAACTGGTACTGTTAAAAGAAGTGTCCATTTTCTCATAACCAATTAACAGACTTACTGTCAAATATATGGATTTTTGCTAAAATGGCATCTCAATACATTCCTAATTTCTTTCATTTGAGAGAAGTTGAATATTCTTTTATATAGTTAAGAGATATTTGTATTTCTATCCTGTGAGCAATTCATTCATACTTCTGATGACACTTTTCTCAGTAGCTCTTATGTTAGGATTATTTCCTCTTCATCTACAGAATTTGCAAATACATTTTTCAAGCTTGCCATTTATTCTTAAATTTCTTTCTTTTTTGCCATGTAGAAACTTTTTTAAAAGTTATGTATTCAAATTTGTCAGTATTTTCCTTATTGCTTCTGGAATTTATATCATAGGAAATATTTCTCCACTTCCAGATCATAGAGTAATTCTCTAATTGTTAAAAAAATATTTTTATGGTTTTGTTTTTTTACATATAAGCATCCGATTCACTTAGAAATTGGGTTATCCTAGAAAAAATGGATTTGATTTCATCTTTTTTCATATGACTGTCTAGTTATCCACTTATTTCTTGTATCCTTTCACTCTTCACCTTGTACTTTGAGGTATCACCTTTACATATACACATACACATATATACAACTACATATATATACATGCATATACATGTATATGTAGTTTTATGTATATGCATATATATGTAGTTTATAATATATTATAATACCTAGTAAGACTCTCCCCTTCTCTCATTGTTTTTATATTTTAGGGGTTTTCTGACTATCCTTGTTTGTTTATTTTTTCCAAAGAACTCTATTTAATTTGCCTACCTCCAGAAAAGTGGCATTTTCACAGGAATGGAATAAAATACATAAATAATTTCGGAGAGAACTGACATCATATCTTTATGAGGTTCAAATCTACTCTTATTTTTGTCTTTTAGGACTGTCTTACATTTATTCTCATATGGCTTTTGAATATTTCTTGTTAAATTTATGCATTAGCATATGTAAGTTTACTTTGCTATTGTAGATGAGAATTTTTCTTTTATTATGTCTTCTAGCTAGTTTTTTTCTTGTACCTATGAAAGGTATTGATTTTTACATGTTAACTTTATAATTGCTATTTTATTAAACTCTCTTGTGTTTTTTGCAGTTTTCCTATCAATTCTTTGAGTTTCTCAGATATATAATTATGTCATCTGTAAGTAGAGATTTTTCTCTTTTTTTGCAATTCATGCATTTTCTAATTCTTTTTCTATTTCTCTCTTTTTTTAAAGATTTTATTTATTTATTTGACAGAGATAGACACAGTGAGAGAGGGAACACAAGAAGGGAGAGTGGTGGCAGAGGGAGAAGCAGGCTTCCTGCTTGAGCAAGGAGCCTGATGTGGGGCTCAATCCCAGGACCCTGGGATCATGACCTGACCATGGCAGATGCTTAACCACTGAGCCACCCAGGAGCCCCTCTTTTTCTCTTTATCAACAGTGTGGGATGACCTGATCAGGTGGAGGGCAGTGGACAGCAAAAGAATTCACCCAAGGCAGAACAAAGGAGATAGGAGTTTATTTGACTCTACCACAAGGGAGTTGTGGACAGCAAAGCAAAAACTGCCAGGAGGCAGTGGTGGGGGACTGTAGTTAAGAGGGAAGGGAGGAATTGGAATACATGGAATTTTCCTTTTTTTGATACCTGTGCTTGGTGTTAAGTAGTCCGTCGGTCAGCTAGGGCTTATCAATATTTTGTGGTGAGTTCCCTAATAAGCCTATTTGCATTCACCCTGGTGGCCACTATGGGCCCCTTTACCTTATTCAGGCTGCCATTGTTCAAGCCTGTTAACTAAAAGCAGCCCCTACAAATAGAATTCGCTGATAAAATATGAAGATGGTGTTAAATAGTTGAGGAGATAGTAGGCTTTGTTGCTCCTGACATTGGAAAGAAAATCTAGAAATTTTCCGAAATGTGGGGGTACTACATTGGCTACTGTGTTGAATTATTAAGGGAGTATCCATTAATTCTTTTATTTATTTATTTATTTATTTATTTAGCCTGCTAGTAAGAAGACTTTTTTTAAAAAATTAAAATATAATGTATTATTTGTTTCAGGGGTACAGGTCTGTGAATCATCAGTCTTACACAATTCACAGCACTTACCATAACACATACCCTCCCCAGTGTCCATAACCTAGATACCTTATCTCTCCTCCCACCCACCCACTCCCAGCAACCCTCAGTTTGTTTTGTGAGATTTAGAGCCTCTTACGGTTTATCTCCCTCCCTGGTCCCACGTTGTTTCATTTTTTTCCCTCCCTACCTCCCATGATCCCCACCCTGCCTCTCAAATTCCTCACATCAGAGAGATCACATGCTATTTGTCTTTCTGTGATTGACTTGTTTTGGTTAGCATAATACCTTCTAGTTCCATCCACATCATTGCAAATGGCAAGATTTTGTTTTTTTTTTTTGATGGCTGCATAGTATTACATTGCATATATATACCACACCTCCTTTATCCATTCATCTGTTGATGGACATTTAGGTTCCTTCCATAGTGTAGTTATTGTGGACATTGGTGTTATAAACATTTGGGTGCTTGTGCCTCTTCAGATCACTACATTTGTATCTTTGGGGTAAATACCTAGTAGTGAGATTGCTGGGTCATAGGGTAGCTCTATTTTCAACTTTTTGAGCAACCTCCATAATGTTTTCCAGAGTGGCTGCACAACTTGCATTCCCACCAACAGTGTAGGAGGGTTCACCTTTCTCTGCATCCTCACCAACATCTGTCATTTACTGACCTGTTAATTTTAGCCATTCTGACTGGTGTGAGGTGGTATCTCACTGTAGTTTTGATTTGTATCTCCTTGATGCTGTGTTGTGGAGCACTTTTTTTATGTGTCTTCTGGCCATTTGGATGTCTTCTTTGCAGAAATGTCTGTTCATGTCTTCTTCCCATTTCTTGATTGGATTATTTGTTCTTTGGGTGTTGAGTTTGATAAGTTCTTTATAGATTTTGGATACTAGCCCTTTATCTAATATGTCATTTGCAAATATTTTCTCCCATTCTGCTGGTTGTCTTCTGGTTTTGTTTACTATTTCCTTTGCTGTGCAAAAGATTTTGATCTTGATGAAATCCCAATAGTTCATTTTTGCCCTTTGTTTCCTTGCCTTTGGTGATGTTTCTAGGAAGAAGTTGCTGCAGCTGAGGCCAGGGAGGTTGCTGCCCGTGTTCTGCTCAAGGATTTTGATGGATACCTGTCTCACATTGAGGTCTTTCATTCATTGTGAGTCTATTTTTGTGTGTGGTGTAAGGAAATTGTCCAGTTTCATTCTTCTGCATGTGGGTGTCCAATTTTCCCAACACCAATTGCTGAAGAGACTTTTTCCATTGGACATTTATTCCTGCTTTGTCAAAGATTAGTTGACCACGAAGTTGAGGGTCCATTTCTGGGCTCTCTATTCTGTTCCATTGATCTGTGTATCTATTTTTGTGCCAGTACCATACTGTCTTGATAATGACAGCTTTGCAATAGAGTTTGAAGTCTGGAATTGTGATGTCGCCAACTTTGGTTTTCTTTCAATATTCCTCTGGCTATTTGAGGTCTTTTCTGGTTCCATATAAATCTTAGGATTACTATTTCTTTGGAAAAAGTTGATGGTATTTTGATAGGGATTGCATTAAATATGTAGATTGCTTTAGGTAGCATAGACATTTTCACAATATTTGTTCTTCTAATCCATGAGCATGGAACATTTTTCCATTTCTGTCTTCCTCAATTTCTTTCGTGAGTACTTTATAGTTTTCTGAGTATAGACTCTTTGCCTCTTTGGTTAGGTTTATTCCTAAGTATCTTGTGGTTTTGGGGGTAATTGTAAATGGGATCAACTCCTTAATTTCTCTTCCTTCTGTCTTGCTGTTGGTATATAAAAATACAACTGGTTTCTGTGCATTGATTTTATATCCTGACACTTATTGAATTCCTATATGAGTTCCAGCAGTTTTGGACAAGCTCTAGCAGATTAGGAGTGGATTCTTTTGGGTTTTCCACATAAAGTATCGTATAATCTGCAAAGAGTGAGAGTTTGACTTCTTTGCCAATTCGGATGCATTTTATTTCTTTTTGTTTTCTGATTGCTGAGGCTTGGACGTCTAGTACTATGTTGAATAGCAGTGGTGATAGTGGACAGTCCTGCCATGTTCCTCACCTTAGGGGAAAAGCTCTCAGTTTTTCCCCATTGAGAATGATATTCACTGTGGGTTTTTCATAGATGGCTTTTATGCTATTGAGGTATGTAGCTTCTATGCCTACACTTTGAAGAGTGATCAAGAAAGGATGCTGTACTCTGTCAAATGCTTTTTCAGTATCTATTGAGAGTATCATATGGTTCTTGTTCTTTCTTTTATTAGTGTATTGTGTCACACTGATTGATTTGTGGATGTTGAACCAAACTTGAAGCCCAGGAATAAATCCCACTTGGTTGTGGTGAATAATCCTTTTAGTGTACTGTTGGATCCTATTGGCTAGTATTTTGGTGAGAATTTTTGCATCTGTGTTTATCAAGGATATTGGCCTGTAATTCTCCCTTTTGATGGGGTCTTTGGTTTTGGGATCAAGGTAATGTTGATCTCATAAAATGAGTTTGTAAGTTTTCCTTCCATTTCTATTTTTTGAAAAGTTGCAGGAGAATAGGTATTAATTCTTCTTTAAATGTTTGGTAGAATTCCCCTGGGCAGCCATCAGGCCCTGGGCTCTTGTTAGTTGGGAGGTTTTTGATGACTGCTTCAATCTCCTTACTGGTAATGGACCTACTCAGGTTTTCTATTTCTTCCTGGTTCAGTTTTGGTAGTTTATATGTCTCTAGGAATGCATCCCTTTCTTCCAGATTGTCAAATTTGCTGGTGTATAGTTGTTCATAATATGTTCTTATAACTGTTTATATTTCTTTGGTGTTGTTTGTGATCTCTCCTCTATTGCTCATGATTTTGTTAATTTGGGTCCTTTCTCTCTTCTTTTTGATGAGTCTGGACAGGGATTTATCAATCTTATTAATTCTTTCAAAGAACAAGGTCCTAGTTTCATTGATTTGTTCTACTGTTCTTTTGCTTTCTTTTTCATTGATTTCTGCTCTGATCTTTATTATTTCTCTTCTCCTGCTGGATTTAGGCTTTCTTTGCTGTTCTTTGCCAGCTCCTTTAGGTGTAAGGTTAGATTGTGTACTTGAGTTCTTTCTTGTTTCTTGAGAAAGTCTTGTATTGTTATATACTTTCCTCTAAGGACTGCCTTTGCTGTGTTCCAAAGATTTTCAACAGTTGTGCTTTCATTATCATTTGTTTCCATGAATTTTTTCAATTCTTCTTTAATTTCCTGGTTGACCTATTCATTCTTTAGTAGGATGCTCTTTAGCCTCCATGTATTCAAATTCTTTCCAACTTTCCTCTTGTGATTGAGTTCTAGTTTCAAAGCATTGTGGTCTGAAAATATGCAGGGAATGATCCCAGTATTTTGGTACTGGTTGAGACCTGATTTGTGACCTAGGATGTGATCTATTCTGGAGAATGTTCCATGTGCACTAGAGAAGAATGTGTATTCTGTTGTTTCGGGATGGAATGTTCTAAACATATCTTGTTGATCTTTTGCTGAGATGAGCTGCCCTTTTCAGTGAGGGGAGTGTTAAAGTCCCCTACTAGTATTGTATTATTGTCAATGTGTTTCTATGATTTTGTTATTAATCGGTTTATATAATTGGCTGCTCCCATGTTAGGGGCATAGATATTTAAAATTGTTAGATCTTCTTGTTGGACAGACTAAGTTTGATACAGTGTTCTTTCTCATCTCTTATTATAGTCTTTGGGTTAAAATCTAATTTATCTGATATAAGGATTGCTGCTCCAGTTTTCTTTTGATGTCCATCAGCATTGTAAATTGTTTTTCACCCCTCACTTTAAGTCTGGAGGTGTCCTTGGTTTAAAATGAGTGTCTTGCAGACAGCATATGGATTTTTTTTTTAATCCCTTCTAATACCCTGTGTCTTTTGATTGGGACATTCAGCCCATTTACATTCAGGGTAACTATTGAAAGATATGAATTTAGTGCCATTGCATTGCCTATAAGGTGACTGTTACTGTATATTGTCTCTCTTCCTTTCTGGTCTGTTACTTTTAGGCTCTCTTTTTGTTTAGAGCACCCCTTTCAATATTTTCTGTAGGGCTGGTTTGGTGTTTTCAAATTCTTCTAGTTTTTGTTTGTCTTGGAAGATCTTTATCTCTCCTTCTATTCCAGTGACAGCCTAGATGGTTTTAGTAATTCTTGGCTGCATTAAATTTTTCTCATTTAGTGCTCTGAGTATATCTTGCCAGTCCTTTCTGGCCTGCCAGGCTCTGTGGATAGGTCTGCTGCCAATCTAATATTTCTACCATTGTAAGTTACAAACCTCTTTTCCTGAGCTGTCAGGGTTTTCTCTTTGTCACTAGAACTCATAAGTTTTACTATTAGATGATAGGGTGTTGACCTATTTTTACTGACTTTGAGGGGAGTTCTCTGTGTCTCCTGGATTTTGATCCTTGTTCCCTTCACCAAATTAGGGAAATTCACTATTACAATTTGTTCCAATATACATTCTGCCCCCTCTTTTTTCTTCTTCTGGGGTTCCAATTATTCTAATATTGTTTTGTCTTATGGTATCACTTATCTCTCAAATTCTCCCTTCATGGCCCAGTGTTTGTTTATCTCTCTTTTGCTCAACTTCCTTATTCTCCATAATTTGGTCTTCTATATCACTAATTCTCTCTTTTGTTTCATTTATCCTAGCAGTAAGAGAATCAATTTTTCATTGCACCTCATTAATAGCTTTTTTGATTTCAACTTGGTTAGATTTTAGTTCTTTTATATCTCCAGGAAGGCATTTTATTTCTCCAGAAAGGGATTCTCTAGTATCATCCATGCTTTTTTCATACCCAGATACTACCTTGGTAATCATCATTCTAAACTGTAGTTCTGACATCGTACGAATGTCCATATTGATTATGTCTCTAGCCATCAGTACCGTCTCTTGGTGTTGTTGTTGTTGTTTTTGGTGGTGAGTTTTTCTGCCTTGTCATTTTATCCAGATAAGAATAGATGAATGAGACAACAAAATACTAAAAGGGTAGCAACAACCCCAGAAAAATATACACTAACAAATTGGAGGAGGGCCCAAACCAGGGGGAGAATAAATGAGGTTAAAAAAAAAAAAAAAAAGAAAGAAAAGAAAAAAAATATATGACTGGTGAATAGAACAGAGCCACACACTTGATTTTGGGTGTATTTTGGTCTGTTAAAAGAAACTGCCTCCTAATTGTTAAAGAAAGAAAAACATATATATATATATATATATATATATATACACACACAAAAAGTAAGAGTAAACATGATGAAGGAATGGAATATTAATGTAAAGATAAAAATTTAAAAAGATTCTAAAAAAGAAATTGATAAGATAAGAAGTAGGTTGAATTTAAAAAAATGGGGGGAGAATGTGAACAGGCTGGAAACTAGAACAAAATCATGAGCTAGATTTAGGGTATATTTTGATTTGTTAGAAGAAACTGTATCCAAAAATTTTAAAGAAAGAAAGACCTATATGTATATAAGAAATAAGTCTAAATACAATGAAGGGGTAGAATATTACTATAATAATGAAAATTTAAAAAGATTTTTCAAAAGGTATTGGTAAAATAAAATAGTTAAAAAACGTTAAAAGAGAAAAGAGGAAAATTTAAAAAATAGAATAATAAAAAAATAAAATTAAAAAAATTTAACTTTGAAAGACTAAGGAATCATGGGGGAAAAAGCCATGAATTCTATGTGCTGTATTCCTCTAGCTTTGTAGTTCCACAGTTCTCATTGGTCAATGAACTTGGTCTTGGCTGGATGTTCTTGCTGATCTTCTGGGAGAGGGGCCTGTTGCAGTGATTCTCAAATGTCTTTATGTGTGGCGGAATTGGACCACCCTTGCCAGTGTCCAGGCTATGTAATCCACTCCGTTTTTCTCTTGGTAGATTTTGTTCCCTGAATGCTTTCCGTACAGCTTTGGAGGACAGGAATGAAGATGGCAGCCTCCTAATCTCTGGCCATAGGAGCCAAGAGCTCAGTGCCCCACTCCTCAGTGTACCCTCAGAGAAAAGCAGTCAATCCCTCCCATTTCCTGGTCTCTGGCCACACTCCATACTCACCTGGCCCATGACCAAGCATTTCTATGTCTGGTGCACAGCCCTGTTTGGAGTCTCTAAACCCAGCCAATTCCTGCAATGTGCTTCCATGCCACTCCTCCTGGAAGAGGAAGGTGAGTCTCCCCAGATATGCTACTTGTGGAGTCCCTGCTCTAAGAGCAGAGGCCTGACTGGGCCTCAGATCATGGTTTAAGGTAACCCTGAGCTAAAAGTGCACTCCTCAGCTCTGTCTCTGTAGCCAGATTCCCTGCTCTGATACTTGGAGGCTTTGCTGCACTCAGGCACCTCCAGGTTTTTGTGACCCTGTGGGTCCTGAGATCACACTGTCCCTGTGAGGGCTCCACCCCCTGCTTAGCTTCTGGAGTGATGTCCCTCAGTGGACCTGACTTCTAAAAGTTCTGATTTTGCTCCACTGCTCTACCACTTGCTGCAAGATGCCCCCCGCCAATCTATCTTCCCATATATTGCTTCGGATTCACTTCTCCACACATCCTACCTTCCAGAACGTGGTCGCTTTTCTGTTCCTAGAATTGTTGTACTTCTCTTCAATCTCCTGTTGAGTTTGTAGGTGTCCAGGATGGTTTGATAAATATCTAACTGAACTCCTGGAGCCTGATGATATTTAGGTCTCCTGCTCCTCTGCCATCTTGGTCCTCTAATTCATGTATTATTGAGTGTTTTTTTTTTTTTTAATGAATGAATTCCAAGTTTCATAATTACTTTTTCTGCATCTATGAAGATAAAAATATAATTTTCCTCCTTAACATTATTGGTGTGCTGAATTATTTTAAAAGACTTTCTACAGACACATAGACCAATGGAACAGATTAGAGAGCCCAGGTATGGACCCTCAACTCTATGGGCAAATAATCTTTGACAAAACAGGAAAAAATATACAGTGGATAAAAGACAGTCTCTTCAATAAATGGTGCTGGGAAAACTGGACAGATATATGTAGAAGAATGAAACTCGACCATTCTCTTATACTGTATACAAAGATAAACCCCAAATGGCTAAAAGACCTCAACGTGAGACAGGAATCCACCAGAATCCTAGAGGAGAACATAGGTAGTAGCCTAGAGGAGAACATAGGTAGTAATCTCTTCAATATCAGCCACAGCAACTTCTTTCAAGATATGTCTCCAAAGGCAAAGGAAACAAAAGCGAAAATGAACTTTTGGGACTTCATCAAGATCAAAAGCTTCTGCACAGCAAAGGAAACAGTCAACAAAATAAAGAGGCAACCCACGGAATGGGAGAAGATATTTGCCAATGACAGTACAGACAAAGGGTTGATATCCAGGATCTATAAAGAACTCCTCAAACTCAACACACACAAATCAGACATTCATATAAAAAAAATGGGCAGAAGATATGAACAGATACTTCTCCAATGAAGACATACAAATGGCTATCAGACACATGAAAAGATGTTCATCATCACTGGCCATCAGGGAGATTCAAACTAAAACCACATTGAGATACTACTTACACCACAGAATGGCCAAAATTAGCAAGTCAGGAAACAATGTGTGTTGGAGAGCATGTGGAAAAAGGGGAACCCTCTTACACTGTTGGTGGGAATGCAAGTTGGTGCAGCCACATTAGAAAACAGTGTGGAGATTCCTCAAGAAATTAAAAATAGAGCTACCCCATGAACCTGCCATTGCACTACTGGGTATTTACCCCAAAGATACAGATGTCATGAAAAGAAGGGCCATCTGTACCCCAATGTTTATAGCAGCAATGGCCACGGTTGCCAAACCGTGGAAAGAACCAAGATGCCCTTCAACGGACGAATGGATGAGGAAGATGTGGTCCATATACACCATGGAGTATTATGCCTCCATCAGAAAGGATGAATACCCAACTTTTGTAGCAACATGGACGGGACTGGAAGAGATTATGTTGAGTGAAATAAGTCAAGCAGAGAGAGTTAATTATCATATGGTTTCATTTATTTGTGGAGCATAACAAATAGCTTGGAGGACAAGGGGAGATGAAGAAGAGAAGGAAGTTGAAGAAGATTGGAAGGGGAGGTGAACCATGAGAGACTATGGACTCTGAAAAACAACCTGAGGATTTTGAAGGGGCGGGGGGGGGCGGTGGGAGGTTGGGGGAATCAGGTGGTGAGTATTAGAGAGGATACAGATTGCATGGGCACTGGGTGTGGTGCAAAAACAATGAATACTGTTACACTGAAAAGAAATAAAAAATCTAAAAAAAAAGACTTTCTAATATTTAACAAGTTTTCCATTTCTGGGAGGGGCGACCACATAGACTATATAATTTTTTTATTGTGCCACTGGATTCTATTGGCTAATCATTTAAGATGTTTGCATTGATATTCATAAGTGAGAATGGTTTAATTTTTTTTGGCTATAATCTTTTTCAAGTTTTTGTGTCAATTTGCTTCCTTCACAGCTGAGTTTGGAAGTTTTCTCTCTTTATGTTCTGGAAGAATTTAAATAACATTACTATTATTTCATCTTTAAAAAGTTTGGTAGAATTTCCTTGTGAAACTTTCTGGTTTTGGTACTTCTTTCAGGAAGCGTCCATAGAAATATTTTCTCTTTGTCTCCCATGGGAATTATCTTATTTATGCTTTCTATCTCTGCATGGTTAATTTTGCTGCTACATCACTTACAAAATTATTTGTTTCAATTTGGGGTTCCAAATTTATACAGAGAGCTGTGTGAAACTGGGGTGACCATAAAAATCATTTTCCAATTGAGAGCTAACGTGTGTGATCACTGGAAGCAATGCTGGGACTACAAGGTGGGACAAATGGTCATCCTCTGCAGTCATTCCTTAGGATTTGTTCAAAGTCCCTGATTGATGTTACTTCTCCTTTGTCATTTTCCCTCCTTGCCTTGCTTTTTCTTGATTAGCTGGCTAATGTTTTGTCTCTTTCATTTATTTCATTCAGAGAAACAGCTTTGTATTTATCTGATAATTTTGTATTTTCCTTTTTATTGACTCATTAAGGTTTGTTTTTGTCTTATTAGTTCCTTCTTTTGGCTTTATTTTGGTTTACTATTTTTTTCCTTCTAGTTCTTAGAATTGATAGTTAATTTATATATACACATTGTACTTTTATGTGTATATGTTCTTGCATATGTATGCTTATTTATTTACATAACACACATATATGTGATTTTCCCTCTCACTAGTGCTTTAACTATGCATCAGAGCTTCTGATGTGTAATGTTTTCATTTTTGTTATTTTTAAGAACTTCCACAATTTTGTTTTGTATTTCCTTGGATTAGGAGTTAATGGTGCATATGTTTGCATGTGTGTGTTTATATCTCTTAAAACTACTATTATTTGAAATTGATTTCTAGTTTTATTTCACAGGAGTCAAAGAATGATTTTTGTACCATATCCATCTTTGGGAATTTATTGAGGTTTTCTTTGTAGCCTCAGCTCTGGCCAATTTTCCTGAATGTTACATATGTACTTGAAATGAAAATGTACTTTTTTTATTGTCAGTCTTTGGAGTTTGCATAGGATGTGTCCTTGACTCTGTTTCACCCACTGTTTTTCTCTGATCACTTGTTGATAGCCCTCAGCTCGGTTACTGCCGTACTTCTTGCTTTTTGCCGTGGGCTTCTCTGCCACTGCTGTGTGGAGCATGGACAGGAGCCTGCTCAGCGTTCTAGCATGTGTGCAAACCTAGAAGCACTGTGGTATTAACAAGGCATTCAGATATTCTGGGGCAACTCTGGGAGATGGGAAGCAGGGGTGAAATATTCTCTTCCATGTCTCAGGCAATTGATTCTGAGATACATTCCCTGTACATGGCTTTCCAGATGGGTACCTTGTCACTTGCTTTCTTGTAGATGTTGTCAGTGGATTTTGACTTTGCTATGCTCTTGCCTTGTCTTATCTTTTTTTTTTTTTTAAAATGGGTAATTTAGTAAGATTCAGAAACTACACCTCCACTGCTGACATTTTTTCATAGTTTTTCTTATAAATTTAGCATATGTTTATATTCCTCACCAATACATTCTTTTTGCATACTTATGGAGCCTAGATAAGTACAACTGTATTGTTGGTATTCTGCAGCAATTTGCTTTTTTTTTTTTTTTTTAAAGCTTTTTCAGATTCACTTGTGATGTATATAGTAGGATATATCAGTTAAGGAACTGACAAACGAGTACCACTCTAGGTATGAAATAGAAGAAATTTAATACAGGGCATTGGTTCCATGGAGGATGAAGAGCCAAAAAGTAGAGGATGATGAAGCAAGCCAGTTATTAGTAACAGCACAAGGACCCTCCACCACTAGGGTGGGAAGGACATCAGGGGAGTCTACTCTGAGTTCTCTGTGTGCTTGCCTGAAACAGAAGGCAGCTTAAAGCAGCAAGTATGTGGCCTTGGCCTCATTGCCACCTTCTAAATTTCATGTCAGTGCACTTAATTGATTAGACCTAATTTGTACTCTGCTTCTTAGCTACTGGGAGTCTAAGAGTTTTTGTTTTTGTTTTTTATTTTTTTTAAGATTTTATTTATTTACTTGACAGATAGAGATCACAAGTAGGCAGAGAGGCGGGCAGAGAGATAGAGGGGGAAGCAGGCTCCCCACTGAGCAGAGAACCCGATGCGGGGCCCGATCACAGGACCCTGGGATCATGACCCGAGCTGAAGGCAGAGTCTTTAACCTACTGAGCCACACAAGTGCCCCCTTGTGTTTTTTTGTTTGTTTTGTTTTGTTTTGTTTTTGTTTTTGTTTTTAGATAAGATTTGTGCATCACAGGGACACACATCAGAGAAAAGTGGAAATGGAGTCTGAGAATCAGTCAACTACCTCTTCAAAAACTTGTAGTCTTGTCTTCCCACCTAAGTCCTTAATTCATCAGGTCTTATGCTGTCAGGAAGGAACCTTATTTTATTTTTCCACATGGATAACCAATTGTCCAAGTACCATTTCTTGAAAATCTATTCTTCCTCTACTGGTCTGCAATGCTATTTTCATCATAAGTGAAGTTTCCATGTACATGTAGTTTGTTTCTGGTTTCTCCATTCTGTTCTTTTGGTCAGTTTGTCTATCTCTGTACCAACACCACACTGTATTGATTAATATATCTTATATATTTTTTGATATCTAGCAATATTCCCTAATTTTGATCCTTCCAGAAGTGTTTTAGCTCTTCTTTGGGATTTTGCTTTTCTTTTCTCTTTTCCAATATTTTATTGTTTACATTTCCAAACATATAAAAAGTTGAAAGCATTCTACAGGGAATAGGCATTATACCTATTATCCTAACTTATCCAGATTTTATCATTAACATTTTGTTATACTTGCCTTATCATATAGCTATCCTTCTATTTATCCCTTTATCCTTCGATCAACACATATTACTTCTGATGCATTTCAAAGTATGTCGTAGATAGTAACAGGCAAAACTGATGATGTATGATGGGAAAAAAAAAGCAGAACAATGAGCAATCAGCCCCAAATGGCCAATGACTTGGTAATTACCTTCCCTTTCCCTAATTTTTGCCAAGCTTCAACACAGGACCAACCAGATAAAGACAAATATGTTCCCCAAAACCAATAGATGACGCATTTGTAGCTAGTTCATTTCCAGGTTCACCATGCCAACAACTCCCACCCAGAGCACACTTGAAGGCTTCCCTTTATTTCACTACAAAGCTTTCATTTACCCATCTGCCCTGGAGTCACTGCCAAACCCAGGTGAGGGTGGCTCACTCCCTTGTTATAGTAGGCTCTGAAGTGAACAGTCTTTGCTCGCTCTCATGTGAGGGCCCCTCATTTATTTCCACACTTCCAAACGTGTGCAAAGAATGTGAATAGGTGATTAAAAGCCACAAAAGAAAAAAAGAAAGAAGAAGATAAGAAAAAAAAGAGTGAAAAGTATGTATGTTTGATTTCACTACTATTCAGATAAATGCAAACCAAGCTCACATACCAGACTGGTAAAGTTAAATGAATGCTAGTGCCTTATCATGAAGAGACTATGGAGGAAGAGTCATTGTTGGTGAGTTTATGTGTGATACATTGTAGAAGGGGATACTTTGGCTGCATGTATGTAAAGCTCTAAAAATGTTCATATTTTGGTCCTGAAATTGCACTTTTATTAATTTAATCTGCCAAAACTGTCTGTCCTATGCACAAAGATACCTATTTCATTGTTAGTAAGAAGGAAATAGGAGAAGCAAGCTGTATGTCAACTTAAAGAATTAGCAGCGGCATGGGCATGCTATGAAGGCACACACACGAGTTGTGTCTTTCTACAATGTCAGCTTTATTCAGTCATAAAGCAAGGAAAACATAATTATAAAGCAGGTTTAGGATCCCAAACTCAATGACAATTCACCATGTGATTAATTTGGCTTCTTACACAGCATACAAAGCAGGACAGAAGATAAGTCACACAGCAAACAAGATAACACAGGGGATAGGAAGTTAATAGATCAAACACGAAGTCGTCTGTGGGCACACAGTTGAGATAAGGCCTTGGTCTGGTTCGGGTCAGCTCTCAGCACTGACTGCTTCTGATGTTCAAGCAGGAAGGATCTGAGTTCCACTCAGAGATCCATCCATCAGAGCTGTCAGCAGCAGCTGCCTTTTTGGAGTGGTCAGACAGACAGGGGCAGTGTCTTTGTTACCCCAAATCCTCCTTTTTAAAAGGGATTTTATCAGTCTTAGGCCTCTGTAGACCAACTCTGCTTCTGCTTTGTTGTCAATTCTGGGCTGTCATCAGCTGGTGCTGGTCTCCATGATATCTGGTAACCATAGTACCCTTACTGCTTGCATCATTGCTGACATTGGTCCCCGCTTGACAAAGGTGACTCCATTTTGCTCTCCACAAGTAGTATTGGCAAATAGTTTGTAATTGCAATGTTCATGTATACAATTATGTAATTTTTTGAAAGGTCACACATGTATTTTTACTTCTTGGTAAAATATATCTCCTGCCCCTTACCACTCAGTTTTTTGTTTTTTTTTTTTTTTGGTTGTTGTTGTTTTTTTTTTGTTTGTTTGTTTTTGTTTTTTTCTACATTAACACTTGGGCATGAATCTGAGACTTTTTGACACAGGAGAGGGGACTAATAATGCCTAGAAAAAAAAGTCATTTCTTAGCTTTGAACATTTTAAAGTGCCTATCAAGATAAAAATAAAAACAGGACTTTAGGAAAGAAAATAAAAATACTAATTTTCTAGAAAACTCTCAAACTATATTTTCACAAAGTGAGCATCAATCCTTGGAGCATGAAAGAGTAGAGGTTATGATAAAAAGAATGGTCCAATTTCACATCATGTACAAAAACCCTTGTGGGATTAGGGGTGGAAGAAGCTAGGAGACAAATAAGATGGGAAAATGAATTCAGTTTTAGTGGGTTTTGTGCCCTACTTCTGGTATCTTCTGGGTCCCTGTTAGATCTCTGGGATTCCTTGACAGTGGTTTGGGAATCTCAGAACTTAGGGGACTTACAGCTTGCTTCCCATTTGAACTTCTGGTTGACCAGCTATGTGTCTGTCCATGGCTATATCTTTATATGTCCCATGGCTATATGGAGTGGGCACAACAGCAATGCCAGTATGGTAGACTTAGGTGGACAAAGGGTGTGAGAGAGGGTCCCATGATTCCTTTCAGCCCAGGCATGATGTTGAAGACAGCCAGACATTCCAGTGTGCCCCAATTTGGTGATGGGAGGCGGGATATAGAGTGGGCAATGCATATTATGTTCAGAGTCAGTATCATCTTGGCACTGTTGGGTCCCCCCAAAAATGGGTACCCCAATAATGGGTCCGTGATTAAAGGAGCGAGACTGATACAAAGTCAAAGTCAAGCAAAGCTTTATATCGTGCCAAGCATCAAAAATCAAACCGACCGTCAAACAGACTGGTTGGCCCACCCCTTACAGAGAGGGTGACCCCTCCCTGCTTTCCAGACTTACTTTTATAGAGCAAAGGCCATGTGGTTGGGCCTGGCCACACACAGGTGGCCAATTAAAATGTAACACACAGAGAAAGCTGCACAGTCATGCTAGGTGACCAATTGAATTACAATTTACCCTAGTAGACATTTGAACCAGCCTATCACCTTGTTCAGAATTGGCACCCAAAAGGTATGTAAAGGGTGGGGCCCATACTCCTTGGTAGCTAGGAGACAGTGTGCACCCCCACTGATTGCATATCTCCACCTGGCCTGACCCACCCTTGTATTTGGACTTTGTTATCTGGGACTGGTTTCCGGGACTTGTTTTTAAGTAAGTTCCCCGGGGGTGGGGGGGTGCAGAGTCAATTTAAGTTTTACAACAAAAGGCAGTTCAACCAGGGTGGGGCTGCTCTGGCTGAATAGGCCCTTATAGCACAAGGGAATGAGTGACCAATGAGGGACAATGGGGCTTTCCAACAACCGTGGTACTAGTCGATCTTGTAGCAGATCACAGACAGGGCCTGGGCCTGAAGTTCTCAAGTTTCTTGAGAGTCCACTTTAAAGCCTGGCTTGATTTCTCTAGAACACAAGCAATAATAAGACAAAAGTTATCAGAGAGATTTGGGCAAAACAAAGTTCACAGGGAGATGAGCAGCATCATAAAAGAGAAACTGGGGGAAAATTGCACTGAAGCGGGGGCAGGTTTAGAATGAATAAACAGACTCTAAAATAATTACAAACACCAGTGCATAGGTGTGGCTTAATCTTATGGAGGAGTGGGCATGGGGTATAAGGATATTCGGAGCTGGTTGAAACCCAAGGTATCAAATCACTCACAATTTCAAGGTTGATTGGCTCTTGACACAGAAATATCTGGGTTAACTGGAAAGACACCTTGGGACCCGTCCGCGGGATGGGATGGGGGCTGGAGGAAGAGTCCGAAGTGAGAGTCAGACATTCCAAGGTTGAGCATAGTACTCTGCTGAGCAGACCTCCTCTATGAGATAAAATGAAGAACTCAAAAGGAGGGGCAGGGCAGGGGGTTGGAGAAAAGAAGAGGCATTTTGTGCTCTTTTATTTTTAAATTTTATTTGATAATCAAAATGTCTGTAAGCAGCAATGTAGGCCTGGGGAAAGTGCCCACTGAAAAACTGGGATGAATAGCAGACCTCGAATCTCATTACATGAATAATGGTCTAACAAAGCCTGCCTATTCTTTGCCACCCACTTGAGCTTGTACAATGCAAATAATCCCTTAGGCCAGAAGAGGAATCTAATGCAAATGCTGTTTTTCTACAGATGCCTTATTGTTCCTTTTCCAAATACAACCCTGAAGTCTGTAGTTTGTTTGTGATGTAGGAAAATCATTTGGCTGCTGTGAGCTAGAAAATTGGTGTGGAAAGAGTTGTCACAGACACATGAAGTGGCCTGTGTTTTACTTTGACAGTGCTATTTGGAGTGAAGAAGCAGGTTTTGATACTAAATTGGGATAATACCATTTTTATAAGGACTACTTATATAAAAGTAGTCTAAATTTTTTTTATTAATAGATTGTTCTCCTGTGACCAGTGACGTACAACTTATTAGAAGTACTAAAGGTTAACAGAGGGTCGAATATTTTGGCTAGTGTCTTTTTCTGGGATAACTCATGAGAACTGTTCCGCTAAATATAAAGTGACCTTGTTTTTTTGTTTATGATAAAAAGAAGAGAAGAGCAGAAAAGAATAGACAAGGGAAGGAAAATAAAAAGGAAAGGAAAGAAAGAAGAAATCTATTACACTTCTGAGTTTGCCCAAACTGCCATAATAGGTCTTGGCTGGCCTCCCCTGCTTCCCTTTCTGCTCCCAAGTCAATCACCTCAAGGTTGTCAGACTCCTCTGATCATGCCTCACACCCTGTCACTATCGTACTTCAAACCCTCTGATGGCTTCTCATTACGTTCAAAATAAAATCCAAGCTTCCCACCCTGGCTTAATAGATCCTATCTGACCCTGTCTCTACTTGCTTCTCCTTCCCCAAATAGCTCCAGTCTAACTTTCTCTCTGTTCCCTAAATAGGCCAGATTTATTCCCAGCTCAGGTGGCTTGTTTGCAGTCCCCTTCCTGGAAACATTCTGCTTCAGGTGTTTGATAATTGCCATATTATTTTTTTAACACTTCCTTAGGATATAATTTATATACAATATAAGTAAACAATTTAATGGCTGTTAGTATATTTACAGAATTGTGTGACCATCACCCATAATCTCATTTCAAGATATTTTTTTTGCCTCCAAAAGAAATCTTGTACCCATTAACAGTCACCTCCATTCTTTGCCTCCTTCTCCAGCCCTAAGACAACTTATAATCTAAATTCTGCCTCTACAGATTTGCTTATCTTGGATTTTTTACATAAATGGCATCATAAAGTATATGGTCTTTCCTGGCTGACTTCTCTCACTTAGAATGTAGTCAAGGTTCACCCATGTTGTAGCACATATTAGTAGTACTTTGTTATTTTGTTCTTTTTTATTGCTGAAGAGCATCCCCTGGTACTGATATACCATGCTTTGTCTACGCATTCATCAGTGGATAGTAACTTGTGCTGTTTTTACTTTTTGGCTCGTATGAACAGTGCTTCTGTGAACGTTCATGCATAAGTCTTTGTGTGGACATATGTTTTCATTTTCCTGGGTAGACAGAAGTGGACCTGCTGGCTCAAAAGGTAATCCTGGGTTTAGCATGTTGAGCAATTGTTTTTTCCTTTTTTTTTTTTTTTTTTTTTTTTTAAGATGTGAACCTTCAATTTTTATTTTTTAAACCTGTTTCATATTTTTATTTACTTTTTATTTTATTTTATTTTTTTTGATGTAGTGTTCTGTAGTGGCTGCACTATTTTCCGTTTCCACCAGGAATGTAAGAGGGCTCCAATTTCTTTACATTCTTGTCAACATGTATGCCATCTGGTATTGTCCCGTTATTCCGGTCTGTACTCCAGTGACAGAGCTGGTCCATATTGGTGACCAGTACAATAAAACCTCTACAGTCACCATCATGTACTTTTATGTGTTGATTACTTAAAAGCACTTATTTGAAATGTTGTTATTTTTGTTTACTTGTTTATTGTCTATTTGTACCCTAACCTTACCCATCAGAATGTAAGTCACGTAAAAGAAGATGTTGTCCGTATTGTTTTGTATGTTTGTGACTCTGCAATGCTGCCTGGCATATAATATGTGCTGAATTGC
Organism: Mustela lutreola; assembly: GCF_030435805.1. Lineage (NCBI taxonomy): Eukaryota > Metazoa > Chordata > Mammalia > Carnivora > Mustelidae > Mustela > Mustela lutreola. Next base: position 157,447,815 of record NC_081293.1, on the reverse strand, counting down.
TATTTAATGAATAGACCAGTAAAGTAAGTAAAAGAACTAAAATAAATTAGTAAAGTAACATAGTTATCAAAGCAAGTTTGGGAGAATTTCCTTGAAATATACATTGACAGGAGACAGAGACACTGCCTTTGATATAATCTGTGGAATTCCAAGGGTTGTTTCAGAAGTGTGTGTTTAATGTTACAAGAGACGGCTACACTGTTTCAAAACAGCTGTAGCAGTGTGCATTCCCACCAGGAATGTAGGAAACTTTCAGTAGCTCCACATCCTTGCTGGTACTTAGTCTTGTCAATTTATTATCAGTATTGTTGTTATGGTTATTAATGTCATTCTAATAGGTGTGTTCTGCTAGGTCATTGTGTGTGTGTGTGTTTTAATTTGCCTTTTTAAATGACTAATAATTTGAGTCTTTTTTCATGTACTTATTTGCCATCCATATGTTATTTTATTTGAGGTATTTGTCTGAATCTTATGGTTGGCTTTTTGTTTTGTTTTGTTTTATTTTCCCCAACTGGGCTGTTTTCTAATTGGGTCATGGCAGTGCTTAACATATTTTGAATGCCAGCTCTTTATTAGATATGTATTTTCTAAATATTTCCTCCCCATCTACACATGTCTTCATCTTCTTTCTTCTTTCTAGAATTTATTTTTATTTTTTCAATTTCTTTTTAGATGGACCCTGGTATTATTCTCTCTCTCTTTCTAACAGTCAACTTTATTTTTTAGGTACATTGTTGACTTATGGAAAAATTGTGAAGATGGTACAGAAAGTTCTTCCTCTATGTCTGAACCCAGCTTCCCCTATTATTAACAGTTTCCATTAGCTTGGTGCATTTCTTTCTTTCCTTTTTTTTTAGTTTGTCGGTAATTTTTTCATTGGTGAGAGTTTAGAAAATTTCACCTTTATGACTCAACTAACGAACCAATGTTGATACATTATTACAAACCAAAGTCATTACTTTATTCAGAAGTCTACATTTTTATTTCCTTGGTGTTTACCTGATGTTATTTTTTGGATCCAGCATCCCATTCAGCGTAGCATGTTATAGTTGGTCCTCAGTCTTTTGGTAGGTTCCTCTTGGCTGTGACAATTTCCAAGTTTCTTTGTTTTGATGTCTTTGACGTTTTGAAAAGTACTGGTCAGATATTTTGTAGAATTCCCTTGAACTGACATTTTTCTAATGTTTTCCTCGTGATTGGGCTGGGGTTATATGTTCTTAGAAAGAAGACCATGGAAGTGAAATGTCACTTTCATGATATCATTTAAGGATATATAATATCAAACACATATTATCACTGCCAAGGCTGCCCTTAATCTCCTGGCTAAGACAGTATGTGTCAGGTTTTTTATGTCAAGTTATTTCTTTTTCCTCTTTTCTGTACTGTGTTGTCTTGAAGGGTTTTACTGTGCACACCCCACAGTCGCACATGAGGGAGTTAAATAAAGTCCACCTCCTTGAGAATGGAGTGTCTACTTACATTATCTGAAATTCTTCTGCATGGGTGTATTATCTTTTCTTCCCATTTATTTATTCATTCTAATCATTTACTTAGGTTGATGTGAACTTGTGGGTATTTATTTTATAGTTAGAGTTACAATCAAGATGACTTTATTTATTTGGTTGCTCAAATTGGTCTATCTTTTGCCACTGAGATCTTTTTCAATTGGTCCATTGTTCCTTTGACACATCCCCTGCAATCAGAATGTTTTTGAACACTTGCTTACTTTCTGGCATCTCAAGATGCTCCAGGCTAATCTTATCTATTTCCTGCCTCAGTCCTAGAATCAGCCATTTCTCTAAGCAGTCCTCTTTTCTTTCATTGGAGAATGATGTTAGGATCTAAGGTCTCTATGCTTGGTGTGATTGTTGCTATTGGAATGCTTCTAAGTCCTTTTCGCTGATTAGGCATGAAGACATGTATGTTTGCACCTATGTTTGTAAAGGATATTGATCAGATTAATTTTTTTCTTGGCATATCTTTTTAAAAATTTTGATATCAGGTTATAAAACCAATACACAAAATTAATAAACTTCATATAAACAACAACAACAACAAAACCCAAAAATCATTTCCCTCTCAAGCTCTGTCACAAGAGAGACAAGGTGGGCGGTTGTCTCTCCGTGAATTTTGAGTTTCTTGTTTGCCCTGTGATCTCAGCTCTCTGAGAAGCTTACAAAAATTACAATTTTTATCTGGCTTTCCTCATTGTTAAGGGATTTTTTTTGTTTTTGTTTTTGGTATGTATTTATTTAGCATTCTAGGAAGAAGGGAATCTCTCAAAAATCAATCCCTAATGTAGCTAGTTGGTTCTGAATTCAGACATTTCATGGGGAAATGAGTCGCAATCCATGGAATAAGTTCACATTCCCAGTCTTTACTCTTATTCTTGAGACTAGAGCAGAGGTTTGAATGTTTTGGGGGCACTCTGGGATACAGAGCTAGTCTGCATAATGTAGACTAGAACAGAAGGTGGATCCTGGGGTGACATCAACATCTGTAGCTAAGGGATGTAATTTCTTAAAAAAAAATTAGAATTCTCATGGAGAAGTTTTGAGAAGGTGCGAGAAAAAGTCAAATCCTGAGGGCAGGTGAGCCAGGACATCATCTGGTAGGCATAACGCAAAAAGACCTCCTAAGAAGTCCTTAACTTGTGAGATTAGGAGAAAAGTAAAATTTGGCATGCATGTTTAAAATAATTTCCCTATAAATCTAATTCCTTAGAGATTACTTATACCAATAGTTCTCAAACCTGTGTACACATTAAAATTACTCCGAGTATGGGCACCTGGGTGGCTCAGTGGGATAAAGCCTCTGCCTTCGGCTCAGGTCATGATTCCAGGGTCCTGGGCCCGAGCCCCATATTGGGCTCTCTGCTCACAGGGAGCCTGCTTCCTCCTCTCTCTCTGCCTGCCTCTCTGCCTACTTGTGCTGTCAAATAAATAAATAAAATCTTTTAAAAAAAATTACTCCTAGTATTTTTATAAAATGCCGGTCCTTGGTTCCCATCCTGGACCAATTATATAAACATGTCTGGGTGTTTTTTTCTAGGCAATGGTAGCTTTTTGAAAACCTCAGAACATTTTAATGGACAGTCATATTGAGAGTCACTGACTAGATGTTTTACTATAATCTGAAAAGCCAATATAGACATGAGGTCCTAAAGGTAAAGGAAACCTGTCCATACTGCTTTGAAGCAGGCCCCTGGAAGAGAGTGAGTTTACAATAAGGGGAATTCAGGTAGCAAGTTCCAGGTGCTAGAGAAGCAAGTGGGGGCCTAGAGTGGAGAAAAAAAATCTTTGACATAGATTATAGAATATGGAGTGAGGTTCATTACCTGCAACCAAGAGGAATCTCCTCCTATTTAGAGGGAGCTGTAACCATGAAGGAAGAGTTAGAATACTGTAACTCAGGTTACACTCACTTTATTAAAGACTTGCCATATGTCCTATTATCTTTTTCTTGACTTCTCCACTGTCTAGTGAAAATGATGATCCTGGGCTCAGAAACCTTGCTGTAGATAGGGAGGTTTTGAAAGGTCTAAGCAAGGAAGTAACATGGACAGCTTATTGGCTGTATGTGTTTTCCTCCCTAAACTAAAAATTCCTTGATGGGTTAGACTGCCTTATTTATGTATATCCAATATCTGTAGATACATGATTAGTTAATTTTCCTGTCCATTTACTCATCAAAGTCTTTATGAACTTGTTATGTTTCAGGCAGTGGTTTAGGCCTGTGGATAAAATATGGAGTAGGCAGACTAGTCTTTCCCCCATGAATCTTACATTCTAGTAAGGGAGATAGTCACTGAACAAGATAGTTATTGAACAAGTAAATGAATACAAATCCAGATAGTAAATGTTATGAAGAAAACAAAGTAGGTTAAATGTACAGAGCATATATAGAGATATTTGCAGAAAGAACCCCTATTTTGGATAGGGCTAGTTAGGGAAGCCTTTCTGAAGACATCTGAAGATCTGCATGAAAAAGTACCACCTATATGAATGTCTGGGGAAAGTGGGATAGCAAATGCAAAGAGGAAACAGCAAAGGAATTTCCCTGGAAGTGAGAGTGCCCTTAATATGTTCACGCATAGGCAAGACAATCCATGAAATTGAATCACAGTGAGAAAGGGAGAGAGTGGCATGAAATAAACTCTTGGACATATGCAAGACTGGGTCATGTAGAGCACTGCAGATCTTGGCAAGGAGCTGACATTTAATTATAAATATACAGAAAAACTTTTGGAAATTCTTATTCAGGGGAGCAAAGTACCTGATTTTTCTTTAAGGAACTACTCTGGCCATTGGGTGGCAAGTGAATAACATAAAGAAAGAACAAAATATCATTAGGACACTCTCTTATGAGCATAAACGTCTTGGTTAGGTGAGGTAGATTGAGTGTTCCAAGGCACAGGATGGAAAAATATTCCATTCAGCCATATCTCTGGGACATCATCATGATCTAAAAGGACTCAATTAATCTCTTTGAAGGGAAAAGTTCCTCTGAGATGCAATTCCTGTTGGATGATGTCCCATGCTGTTGGCAAGAGTCTATAAAACGCCGTCTCAGACACAGTAATCCAGGAGGACCCAGGCACTGCATCTTAATTGCTGTCATCATAAACAGTTGCATCTGGTTGCTGGAGTGCCAGACACATGAGTCCATGTTCCATACCTATGGTAACTGGAACATCATTTTCTATTATGTTCTATTTTGTTCTGACAGACAAATGATTAATTAGCACAATCAGCATCTCTCCTTGAAAATGGCCATGGATCAGTGTGTTCCTCTCCATCATGTAATTGAATCAGAGCCCACACACCTGTTTCCACTTCCTTTAAACAAACACCTGCCCAATAACCAACACAAAGCAATATTAAATCTCAACCTGTCTTGTGCATAAGTACATCTTTCAACTTGACCTAATCAATGCTGAAAGCTATGAAAACATGGGTCTCAGAGAAGACTGCTGCCTGATCCTCACATGTAATCAGACCGTCTGCAGCTCTGACCCCATTCAGGGGGCTGCGTGACAGAGCTAGCCATGGCTATATTGTGGAACGATTCAGAGTTTGGCTCTAAGGTCAGAGCAGCCTAGGGTCATACTTGGTTTTCCAGTTGTGTGACATTGAGCAAGTCACTTAACCCCTATAAGTCTCTGTTTCCTCATCTATAAACTGGGGATAATGGAGTTTTTAACAAATGTTTGTTGTTTTTCTACATGTAAATCATGCATACAAAATTTTAACATTTTAGCACATAGTAAACAACTGTTGTTAGCATTATTTACTATAATAAAAGAATATGAAGAACAATTATATTGGCAAATTTTAGTTCTGGTTAAGATGGAGTAGATGCATGCCCCTCTAGCTTTTCTGCAGATGACAACAAAAAATCCTAAACAGAATACATAAAACACCATCTGAGGACTCTGAAAGATATATAGTAACAAGTTAACTGGGGAGGAGACTAAAAAACTCAAAGATCACCTATGGAGAAGAATTTCTGTTTCTTCTTTCCTCCCATATTTCCTGGCATAAATTCCAGGGTAACCTGAATCTTGAAACTGTGCAGTAGGTGTTATTAGAAATTGTTGCGAGAAAAATTCTCCCTCTTAGGCTATAAAGTTAGGAAAGGAGCCCCTGGGAAAGAGAGATCATTACCTATTCAAGCTCTATTTGAGATGTGTCAGAGTGATGAAGTGGCATTCCCATGGTAGTGGCAAGAGCAGCGACAGTGGAGGTGGTATAGCAAAAACAGCTACGGCAGCGTGTGGTTTGAAGACTCTTTCCTCTTGCTACTTTGCTCTGAGGTAGATCTAGTTTCAGGAAGTTCCATAGAGTGCATTGATGCTAAAACAATGTTTTTGCAGGTAGAGCCATGAAAAGGAGCTCCTGGGAGTCAGTGAATATGGTGGCTTCACAGAAGGGAGGTAGCTGGAGAAAGGGATCCTTTAAATCTCTATATACAAAGTCTTGGGCTCATCACAAGTTGTACATGCATAGAACTTGATCATAAACAACAGAGCAAATGCTCTGAGAGCTGAACTGTAGTGTAGACCACTACCCAGGTTTTTAGACTGAGCCCTGAAAGGTGCATGCACAGGGTAGGCCAGATATTACAGAAAGGTTGTAAATACTAAATTGAAACTGAGCTACAGTGTGCAAGTGGGTAAGGACTGTGGTCTGAACATAGCTAGGTTGGTTGCCTACTAAAGCAAACAAACAAAACAAAATAAGACACTCCCCATAAATTTTTTATCCAAAGTTAAACGCAGAACCCAGAGTTTCCTAGCATAATAGGAAAATGTCTGGGATACAATCCAAAATTACTCGACATACAAAGAAACCAAGGAAAAAAGTAATCAACAAGCACAAATTCTGAGATGACCCAGATGTGGGAATTATTGAACAAAGTTTTTCAAGAGCCTCTTATAATGATATACATAGAATAAGGCTGAACCTCTTGAAAATGGAAAGGTAGAAAATCTCAGGCAAAAAACAGAAATGATATCAAGAACCAAATGGAAAATTTGAATGGATAGATACTATAATAGAAATAGAAAGTCCACTGTAGAGCCACCAAAGCAGAATGGAGATGAGAAAGAAAAGAATCAATAAACTTGATGGTAGATCAATAAAGATTACCCAATCTGTAAAACTAGAAGAAAAAAAGTTTGATAAAATATACACAGAGTCTCAAAGAACCGTGGGACAGTATCAGAGCTTCTTACTTGACTGTTATTGTAATCCTGGAAGGTGAGGAGAAAGAAATGGTGCAGAAATTTATTTGAAGAGATAATGGCTGAAAATTTTCCAGATTTTATAAAGGAACATATATTTGCAGATGCAAGAAGTTTGTCAAACTTAAGATAAGATAAACTTGAAGAAAGCCATGCCCTGACTCATCATAAAGAACAGAAACTAAAAGCAAAAAATCTTGAAAAGGCCAGATGAAAACAACACATAAGGAATCAGTAATTCAAATGAAGGAAGCTTTCTCATCAGAAATCATGAAGGCAAAGCAAAAAAATGGAAAAGGAAATAGTGGAATAACATTTTAAACTGTTGTAAGAAAAATAACTATCTATGCATATTTCCATGCCCACTAAAAGTATCACTCAGGAAATTTAGTTCCGGGATCAGTTCCTATATATTAAAATATGTTTATTTTTTCACCAAATGCCCCTATCATGTTCTGATTACAGTTCTCTGTAGAAGCAATTTCAGAAAAATAAGGACTCAACCTCTCACTTTAAGAAATTTACTGTAAAGTCTGGGGAAAGGTGGAAATGTGAGCAATTAAGTGCGATGCAGAGTTTGGAATTAAGGTTGGAGTCCATCGAGGGGACTCTGGAGACACAAAGGACAACATGTGAACCAGGTATAGTTTTAACAGGAGATTATGCTGAATATTCAAAGATATGTCGCAATGCTGGACACATAAAGTGTGTCTTAAATCATATTAACTACAGACTTATAAAATAGTCCCCCTTATCTTCAGATTTAAAAAGAAAAACACAGAGATCCTGTGACTGGTACATTGTCATCAACAAATAAGCAATTATTGAAGGATAATAGGAATTTTAAAAAGTGCACATACAATTTAAGAATTGTTGTCATTCACTCCCATTTTCTTGGTGAAGCACTGAGTTCTTGGAGTACTCAAAGGGAAAATTCTTCAGTGTGATTCTAATAAGAAATCATCTCCAATGTGGAGGGCTCTTCTTTTACTTAACATGGGGCAGAATCAGAAGGGCACATCTCATACTAAACTTCTGGTCTACTAAAACTACCATGTTTTAAAATTAGACTACTAGAGACTGAGTTTAGATAGAGAAAGGTGCCATAAGTTTAGGTAAAGAAAGGTGGCATCCATATTTTGCCTTCTGCTTATACTCTGAATTTTCAAAAAAAAAAAAAAGCAATTTGACATCATTTTTAGTAACCCATAATCCCTCAAATTATGGCTGCTCTTCGTTGTTTTAATTACAGTTTGAAATTAGATTTGCAACCCACCAACCCACAATAAAACACTTTGAAGCTTTTCTTCTCAAAGAGAAACTACTTTCTATCTTTATTTTTTTTTAAGATTTTATTTATTTATTTGACAGAGAGAAATCACAAGTAGATGGAGAGGCAGGCAGAGAGAGAGAGAGAGGGAAGCAGGCTCCCTGCTAAGCAGAGAGCCCGATGTGGGACTCCATCCCAGGACCCTGAGATCATGACCTGAGCCAAAGGCAGCGGCTTAACCCACTGAGCCACCCAGGCGCCCCTACTTTCTATCTTTAAACTCTGCACAAATGTCCCATTTTATTTGACTAGTGTTGTACTATAGAAATGGATGACTTTCTTAACAAAGAAAAAACAGTTTAATAGAGCAGCTTTTCATGTCATTAGGAAGTCGTCTGATCTTATTTTTTTCCTCAACAGAATTATTTCCTTTTGAAGACAAAATAACTCTGGTCTTGCAGACAAAAATCCACATATACAGTAATACCTGTTAAAATCTAATGGGACACTTTTCTGAGAAATATTTATCTTTGGACAAAAAAATATATTTGCTTAGACAAATCTATACAAATCTATGCTGTGGTTCAAAGCAGCCTTCAAGGTTTCATCTTTTTGTCTCCATCATGCAACCTGGGTCTTCACTCATGCATAGCAAAACCAAGGAAAATACGTGACTTGAGTTCCCAATATTGTTTCTCAAGTCAGTCTTCTCTATTCAAAGCTCTGGCTTTGAATACAGAGATGGCATCTGGATAGAATGAAATTAATACAGGGAAGCGACCCTAGTCCTTTGATATAGAAGGGGTTAAGCTGTTCCCTTTCCAAATTCTAAATTTGATAATAAACAGGTAGTATGGTTTTACTTTTTCCTTCTTGTTCATTGAAACAAAATTGCTCCAACACTGAATTGGGTTTCAGAATTAAAGAGATTTTTGTTTTAACTTCCTACAAATATTTATTGCAATAATCTCCTCTGTTTTTCAAGTACATGGCCTGTGTTTTCCTGAATATAGTCAACTTGAATACAGACAACTTTCAAAGAAAGAGAATTTAAGATCTTGGGACTTGATGATAGAACAGAAAGATGCCCCAGAAAATCATTCAGAGGCTGCAAAGGGGTTCTAGCCATTATTCCTGTCAGTGGGACAAGTAGTAGTAAGCTAAGAGTTTTTAGGATGCTAGGTTCTTGAGGATTCCTATGTGGTGGATGCCATTTCCTTGTATGAAAGCAACTCGGAGCCTGTATCTGATTGTAAGAGTCCTGTGTGATTAGCATAGTACAGTGCTTTTCAAACTTTTCTATAGTAAGATGATTTTTTTTTTTAAAGAAAAATCTCTGCTGAAGCCCACTATGTAATGTAGTCAGGAGCAGGGCTATTCTGGTTGATTTGGACCCATCAGTGGGCTCCCCATAAGCCCCAAATCTTGGCAGAGCCATAAACGGGAACCACTGGCAAAGCAGGGAAGCAGAGAGTCAACTCAGTTTCCTATTAGTTTCCATAACTTTTTGAGCACGTGTGTGTGTGTGTGTGTGTGTGTGTGTGTGTGTGTGTGTATTCATTCTTGCCTTTCAGGATGGTTGTGAAGAAAAGTGGTAATGCACATACAATGTCTAACCCAATACCTTGCATGGAAGTAGGTATTAAGGAGTTTCCTCTCTTCTTGTTATTATTGTCATCAGAATCTTAATCATACTGAACCATACTCGGTATGGAATCCTACTGAACCATATTCCAATGAACCATATTGCACTCGTTCTAAAGGGCTACATATGTATTCACTCTGATAATTTATAGATGGTGACACTGAGGCTTGGGGATTAAGAAGTTTACCCAACACAGATAATAAGTAGAAGAGTTGGGTTTAAGCTTCAGACCCTGGATTTAACTCCAGAGCTTAAGCTCCTACCCCCAGCATGCAGTTGCTTCTTAATAAAGCACAAGATTCAGTGTGTGCTTATGAGGTCAGCCCCTCCGTATCTTAGCTTCCTCATCGTTCAGATGGGGAATACTTCCTTTAGCACTGTGAGACTCAAATGAGGTAAAGTTTGTCACAGGCAAAGACTCCTATTTTTGTGTAAACAAATGGTGACCTGCATGGTCTGTCCATCGGTTTTATCCAGTTTGATTATATAAACTGGTAACAACCAAATCTTCATTTCCATCTATTTGTGTGGAAGCAACTCAGGTAAAAAACACCTCTGAACTTCGTCAAAATACATCTGGACTCCAAAGTGGAATCTTATTTAGCTTTAAGCTAGGTTCTCAGAAGAAAAATTTTCCGAGCCTAGGGGTGCCTGGGGGGGCTCAGTTGGTTGAGTGGTTAAGCACTGGACTCTTGGTTTCAGCTGAGGTTGCATCTTTGTCTGGGGGTTGTGGGATCAAGCCCTGCATTGGGCTTCACACTCAGCAGGGAGTCTGCTGCTCCCTTTCCCTCTGCCCTTCCCCCTGCTCTTTCTCTTTCTCTCAGATGAATAAATAATCTTAAAAACATTTTCTTTTTCCAAGCCTAGTGAGCAGTTTTGCTGTGAACCTACGTTTGAGAACAAGAGATTGCAAGGTAAGTGCTTAGTATGGGACATTGTTTGTGTATCACCTTGAATAAAGAGGCCAGCAAGGGATACCTGAAGGTTCAAGGTGGAAGGCATTTACTTTGCTTCAACATTCATTCCATAACCGTAATGTTTTATGATATTTTAGGTTGAGTACATTGATATTGGAGTGAAACACTGTAACTGCTATAAATAGTATGATATGCACATGAATTTTAGAAGCTTATTTATGGAAAAGGTGGAAGAATGCAAGGGGAGATCATAAGGTCAGAGTATTTGAGTTACCTAAATGCGTGTTGTAGATTCCATCCTTGAGAAACTTGCTTCATATCCTCATGTACTCTAAATAATACTCAAAAAACCCAGTTTTACATTTATATTTAATATTTATGCCATAAAAGAAATTTGTCTAATTGTTCACCTTTCTAGAATGTTTGTGCTGTGTCCTAGTGGTGGAAGAACTATATACATTTAGAAGACTACTTACATATCCATAATTTTTGTAATGGGCTATTTTATATAGACATTTTCCTCCAAGAGAAGGAAGGTGTTAAATAGAAGAAACAAATAATCCTTACCCTGACCTACTGAATCAAATATGTGTATTTAATCTGGTTTGTCAAATTTGGAATAGGACTTCTGGGAAAGGAAGGAAAACAGAACAAAGTCATCTGTTTACCACTTCTTTATCCATAAAGATGAAATGTAAGAACTGATGAGCAAGGTAGAAGTCAATGCTAAAAAAAATAGAAATGAAGTCCACACATCATTTTTCTTTCTCTTTTCTCCCAGTTTCCTAATTCAATGGTTGTCAATGAATCATGAAAGACTTCTTTAGCTAAGAGGGGTGGTATAGAAAGAAAAATGGGAAATAAAAGAGAGTCCTTAGAAAACAACAGGAACAGTTGAATTGTAAGGTAGCCTTTTCATCCAGAGCAACAATTTTAACTGCATATTAGAATAATTTGGGGAGCTGTTAAAATTTGTGGGTAGCTGGATCCCATCCCTGGGGATTCTTGTTTAATTGATCTGGGGTGGGGTTTCAATGTCAGTATTTTTTAAATCTCCCCAGTGAGTCTAAAGGGTATTCAGAATAGAGAACCCCTGGGGACACTAGCAGTTACTTCATGGATCACCAGGTGGCCTGGGCTTCTAGAGGTTTCATGTTTATGAGAAGAAGGACATGAACTACAGAAGATGGCATTTGGAAGTAGTGTTGGCAATCAGGTCATGATGGGCCGAAGACAGCAAAAGTTCTGGGTTGATGGGCAGCTCTCTACATCTTGGTTCCCCTTTGGTGCTCTTTGTTGGAGAGTTTGGAGAATAAACAAGGAAATGCCATGAGATGTTTAGTGATCCTTAGAGATTCCAGATGCTACCCTTCATCTGAAGGCAATGGGTCTTTTTTGCCTCCCCCTTCACTTCTGAAGTCATCTCCAGAAATTATGGCAAATTTTTCAAAGTCTACATTGGAGATAAATGGAGATAAACAAGGATGCCTAGCATCTGACCCAGGGAAAGAGTAAAAAATTTTAAAAGTTTAGAAAGGGAAAAAATTTGGGGGGTACCATATACATACATCATGTACATATGCACATATATATGTAGTATATCAGGAGCCAAGTTGGGGCTGGAAGCTGAACCATGCTGCAGGAGCCAAAAGAGGGATGTAGTCCAGGGAAATGAAGCAGCAGGATGCAGGAGGGGGCATAGAGCTTATTTGGGGCAAGACTGCTCTGGGCAGGATGATCCTGGGACTTCTCTCTAGTTCTCTAGGATAGCCTAAAAGAACTCCCTGGCTACTCACCCTAGGCCAGGGTAATATGACCCAAGTGATGACCTAGGGAGACCACTTTGGCAGAGGCCAGTATAGCTCAGAGAGAAGGAAGCTAGAGGCAATTAGAAGGCCCCTCAGTTGGGTGTTCACCAGGTAGTAGGTTCTGAGGGAGCTTGTGGGAATGACACTGTAGCAGTCCCCTCAGCGTTGATGTGATCTTTGATTCTGAGGCAAGAGGATGAAGGAGGACTAGGAGACAACATGAATTTGTGGTTCTGAGTCAACACGTCAAGGAGAACGATAATGCCGTGGACAGAAAGTATCAGGAAGATGAACCGATTCTGGGAATTGACAGGATCAGGTTGGAGGCTGAGTGAGACAGACAGGCCAGTCTTCCAAGTGCAAATATGTTATAGAGAGTAGAGAATGCGGGGCAGGAATTCTGGAGAGGGCAGGAACTGGAGACGGGTGCCTGTAGATTGCACATATTGGGGAAATTGGTGTGGAGAGAGAAAGAAATAGAGAATTAAGGATGCAAGGGGAGTGTTCCCAGTCTGAGAAAGGGCCGTCAACAGAGGAAACTGGAATGGTCCAGAGGGTAGGAGGGTTCCCCTGAAGCCAAAGGGTTTTCAAAAAGCAAGGAGGATGAAGGATGAAACAGGCCAAGAGGCCCAATCTTAGCTGGTAGTGGCTAGTTTCCAAAGAAACTTCCTTGCTAGGAAGTGACCTCCACTGGCCCATCTCCTACACGTTATAACTTCTCTCAAGGGACTACTTTTTCCATGAAGTTCTTCTGACTGTTCCATTCTTCTTTCATTCCTCATTTCTTAGAACTTCTCCAGGGCTTTAAGACTGCCAGTGCATCCCACGTTTCAGTGTGGGGGGTGGGGGGCGGTTCCCAAGCTTCCCCAGCTGCATGGAAGCAACTCAACACTTTGCTTCTTACCGCAGGGATTACACCAACAGCCTCGTCCCTGGGAGCGCTGCCTAGCTGCATGTCCCCAACCACATGCTCCCCACAGGCAGTCAGTGGGATTTTTAAATGTAAACCAGACTATCTGACAATCCTACTTAAAGCCTGTAATGGCTTCCACAAGGAAGAAGGATCCTGGTTCTCAGATCCCCATACAGTCAGCCTATGGACATCCTCGCCCTCCACGCTCCCATCATTCATGTGCTCAGCAACTTCAGCTGGTTCTGCCTCAGGGCCTTTAAACTTTCCATTCCTTCTGCTTTCAAGGTTCTTCCCTCAGAATTTCACATGGCTTCCTCTTCCACACCATCCAGATTTTAGCCAAATAGCCTCCTTTCAGCAAGGCCCTGCCCGTCACCCTCAGGAATTCTGTACGCTTCTCTTCCACACCACCCCCTAGTGTTCACATGCTGTCTTCTCCATGGTATTTGTCAATGTTGAAGTTATCTTGTTGGTTGTTCTTTTCTCCGCTCTCCATCCCGCTCTTTATGAGTCGAATGTCTGTCTTGTTTACAACTGTCTCTAGCGTTCGAGGATCTCCTGGGTCATGGTGGGAGCTTCTTCAATGCTTTCAGGGACCGACGGCCTCAAGCCATTGGACAGGCTGGCCCTTCTGAGCCCTGGATTTTCTTTCCCTCTTCTGATGTCACTTCCTCAACCAGGCACTCCTGACAGCTTAATCTTAGTCAGATTCCCTGCTATGTTCTCTTTCACAAAACCCTGTAATTTCCCTCAAATCTCTTTCACAGTTTTCAAATCCATATGTCTTTATGTGTCCACATTCTATCTTACCCAGTAGACTGTATGTTTCTGCAGGGCAAAGACTATCATTTATATCTAGAGATATGTACACATATTTTGGCCCCCATGTATTCCCTGTGCCAGCCACATAGTAGGTGCTCACTTATTATGTATTGAATAAATACTGAAATATTGAGTTTCTCCTGGGTTGAAACACAGAGTAGAATATTTTTAAAAATAGCTGGAGCAGGTTGACCAGACACTTCTGGGGGGCAATTTAGATTTTCTTATCTGGCTGGAATGTGCTCTTACACTTTGCAGGAAGATCATCAAAACCACTCTGATCTAGAGGAAGACATTTGTACCCTTATCTCCAATAGGACAATTTGACAAAGGGGCTGGGCCTGACTCTGCCCCAGCTGGAGGAGACATCCTGGTGCTGCTCTCCAAGGTGGGTGAAGAGAAGGCAGGTAAATGGGTCACCCTTGAGCTGAGAGTTTGCTGGCCATCTTGGGAAGGAAAGGCAACCCGGGGGGCCATGGCTGGGTGGATTTTAGCACATGAAGACTGGCCATTCTTTTCTGCTGTCCAGTAACAGTCATGCAGGTTTGGATAGTGTTCAGTTTGTTCCTCTGTGAGAAGCTCAAAGTGCTAAATAGAAAATAAGAACAAAAAGAGTGGGCAGCTTACCATATTTGCACCAAACAGTTAAGCCAGACTTGTGGGAAAGGTGCTCCTGGGTGGGGAATTCTCTAGAGTGGGCTCTTTGAGCTGGCAGCAAATTCTGGCAGTGGCTAAGCCAAGTCAAAAGTTGTGTTTCTTATTCTCATTGGGAAAATGGCCAATAATAATAATAATAATTATTATTATTATTAATAGGTATTGCTTATTTACAGGGCAGGAGGAAAGATTGGCATAGCAATTAGACGACCTGAGTTCTAAACCTCAACTGCCATCAACTAGCCATGTGGCCTTGAGCAAAGGCTTCACTTTCTTTATACTTAAAATGAAGGTGTTGGCACATAATCCTATAATCTGAAAGGATCGCACAATCGGGTTTCTGATCTAACACATCCCTCCGGTGGTCTGCAGGATGGAGTCAAGTGTCACCCTCCACCGCCCCGTACCAACAGAATCTCATCTTTGATCTGCTGAGCCCGGTCTCCAAACTGAAACGCCAGCTCCTCCACCTGCTGCTGCAGAGCCCAGCGGAGAGTCTGCAGCTGTTTGGCCTCCTGCCTGCAGTTAAAGAACAGAGATTGACCACATTTCCCATCATCTCCAAGCTCCAAGATCATTCCTCCATCGTCCCTCTCAAAAGGTAGGTCACTCCTCTGACATCTCTTACAAGGGACTGTCACCTTCTTTATTTGTATCAGATACGGTATATCTCCAGGGCAGGTGTTCTTTCTTTTTTAAATAAATCGATTGCAGAATAATTTGTATACCCAGCGTTTACCTATTTTAACAGTCCAATGCAATGATTTTTTAATAAATTTGCCAAGTTGCATCAGTCACCACTGGTCAGTTTGGGATAGATTCCATCTGCCCAATAAAAACTTCCATGCCCCTTTACAGTTAATCCCTATTTCCATCTCTCAGGCCCAGGCAGCAGCTAATCTACGTTTGGGACATAAGCTTTTCAGCTATGTGAAAATAATGCAGATTTCCAAAACTCTAATAACCTCCAACACTTACATTTGCATAAGTCCCATTCACATCAATGGAAGATACCCTGCTGGCTATCCCCCATTTTCTCAGCTGACTGCCCATCTTCTGACCTCAAATAGCCTTGGCCTTAAAGAGTAAGTGTTCTATCTCACAAATCTCTCTCACAGATTCCTACTGCGAAAGCAAGAACAAGAGCAGGAAAGCCAAGGAAAGGGACTCATTTCTCATTAGTCCTGCTCCTGGGTGCTCATCTGTCCTGCCCTGATTACTTTTCCTTGCTTCAGGTGTGTGGGCTCTACTTACTTTTATGACTCTCTTCGATAATTACCTTTCCTCCTCTGTCATGTCCCTGCAAAAGAGTGCCTGCTGTCCTGTAAGGTGTTGTTCAATTTCCTCCAAATGCTCCTGGAAGCTCTGGCACACCATCTTCATCATTTCCATCTCCTGGACTGTGCACTGAGAACAATTAGAAAGAGCTGAAAAGGAAGTCCTTTCTGATTCACAGTAAGACCTCCCGATGGTGGAGTCTGCCTGCCCCGCCAGGGCTCCCTTGTCTGCAGTGAAGCCCCATCACTAAGGCAAGGGAAGGAATAGATGGAAAGCCCAGCCTCTGGCTTCTCCAGGTGAGCAGAGGCAATATTTGCCTGGGACAGAAGGGCAGCAGTTGGTTGTTGATTGGCTCTTGGAGACATTATATCCCGGAGACAGGACGGCTGTCTGAAGAACTAGGTGATGTCAGGGTACAAGTACACAGATAAGGAAATCAGGGGGAAAGTGTCGGAGAGATGGCTTGTGCTTAGGAAAGCTGAGTCCTGTTAAATCTTGTTTAACGTGGGCATTGAATATTGCCTCACTCTGAATCTCAATAACGTTGAACACATCTGTTCCAATGCTATGTGTTTGATTAGAGAAAGTCTGCTTAGAATAATATATATATATATCAGTCTTAGCCCTGCTTAACCACAGTCCCTGATGGTGAAATTGGCAAGATTTCACCATGTGGCTAACAAGCTCACCCAGAATAAGGGAGGCATCAGTTAGGCATCCTACTCTCTTTGTGAATTGGAATCTAGAATTAAACTCTGTCTATGCTCCCCATCCTGCTCCTTATTTTTCCTGATGTGAATGGTTCTTTATTTTTATTTTTTTAATTAACATATAATGTATTATTTGTTTCAGGGCTATAGGTCTGTGATTTATCAGCCTTTCACAATTCACAGCACTCACCATAACACATACCCTCCCCAATGTCCATCACTCAGCCACCCATCCCTCTCACCCGCCTCCCCTCCAGCAACCCTCATTTTTTTTCCTGAGAGTAAGAGTCTCTTAAGGTTTTTTCTCCTTCTCTGGTTTTGTCTTGTTTCATTTTTCCCTCCCTTCCTATGATCCTCTGTCTTGTTTCTCATATTCCTCATATTAGAGAGATCATCTGATAATTGTCTTTCTCTGATTGACTTATTTTGCTTAGCATAATACCCTCTAGTTCCAACCCCATCTTTGCAAATGGCAAGATTTCAGTTTTTTATTTGATGGCTGCATAGTATTCCATTGTATATCTACACCACATTTTCTTTATCCATTCATCTGTGAATCATTCTTTAAATTGTTCTTAAATTTCTCTGTGTGACTCTGCTTCTGCCGTGGTGTCCTAATTTATATATCTTCCTGAAGCCCCTAAGTCCAGTCCATTTGTTGATTGAACCCGATGATTTGCTGAGTTCTTACTAGATATCTGCCTTCTTTTCCAGCCCAGGTTGGATCATGCTTTGAACAGATGCATGAAGGTGACTGGGTGGTTCAGTCCCTTACGCATCTGATCCCAGGAGCCTGAGATCTCAGGAACCTGAGATCAAGTCCCATATGAGGGTCTCTGTTCTGCAGGGAGTCTGTTTCTCTCTCTGCCCCTCCCATCACTGATTCTCTAGCTCTGTCAAATAAATAAATAAATATAGATGCATGATCCAGAACCCCAACATCTCCACCCATCTGACTTTAAGCAACATTAATGCTTGTTAGACCCTAATGCTTTCTCTACCATTCTTATGGATTTGGCTCCCCTCCCCACCACCCAAAGTAGCATAGCAGAGGCTGTTCGTTGCCTGCTCACTGTCTTTTCCCCCTTTATTCACATGAAGAGACTTCTAATATCTTAGGGTAACAGTGTGTCTAACAAATGATATTTCCCAGCATCCCCTGCAGTAGGATGGCAATGAGATCAAAGTGGAAAACATGGGGTGGGGCTTCTGGAAAGTTCTTTAGAGGAAACTAGTTTTCATGGCAGCTGTCTTTCAACCTTATCTTCTTCTTCCTTCCATGGAGACCAGTCTTATAGCTGTGTTAATTCCTCTTAGCCCTGTTTTAAGGAAGTCCCAGATTTCTTACTTTTCTCCCCCAAACCCCATGGCCAAGATCCTTGGAGCTTCACTTCTACTTTTACTGAAATTGTCATAATAGAAATACTTTCCTGCAAGTGATGTTCTTATACCAAAAACTCCTCTTCATTTTGCTCTGAGAGTTTGGTTTGATTCTCTCCCCTAATT
Organism: Mustela lutreola; assembly: GCF_030435805.1. Lineage (NCBI taxonomy): Eukaryota > Metazoa > Chordata > Mammalia > Carnivora > Mustelidae > Mustela > Mustela lutreola. The sequence goes on along the minus strand of NC_081293.1, from coordinate 157,429,544 downwards.
TTTATGTATGAATAACATATTTTACATGGCAAAACTCTCTAATTACTTTTGCTTCAGTGTGAGTGCATTTGAACCAGTTAGAGGAGTATTTGAAGTGTTATTGATGTTGGCAAGCATGCTTGAAAGGTGACTACAATTATGGCTATAAATAAATATAAATAAACAAGAAAAGATCTTCGAGACCATGAAGGGCTCATTTTATAGAGAGGTGTTCTGACACCGAATGGCAAGCTGACTTGTCCAAGGTCCAAAAGGACAGATTTCAAGCCTGAGTCATATCTTTTCTTCTCAAGATCTGAGTCACAGTAGTGTGCCTGGACACGGGGACAAGTTATTTGTCGCTTAGGACTGAGCTGCCTGAATGGTCCTAGTAGATTTCCTACAGACCGACCAAACTCTAGGGATGGAAATATGGTGCTCAAGTAGGCTGAGCATTAGAAACATTAAAGTTTACGCTTCATCTAGTTATTCTGGGGTAATTCTTTGTGATTGGAAGGTCCAGGGGTCTGGGATTCAGGAGTACTGATAGCTGGCCTAGAAGGTGTGAGGTGGAAGATTCTGAAACACTGCCATCTTCTGGTCATTTGGAAGTACTAAAAGTACATTTCAGTTGTAGAACAGGTATGTAGTTTTCAGAAAAAAGGAAACACTAGGCAAGCAAAAAAAAAAAAAAAAAAAAAAAAAAAAAGGCTGTTTGGAACTCTTTCTTCCAATGTAAGTGCTGGGTTATAACCCAAAGTCAATTCAAGGTCTACTTGACTGACCCAAGTCCATTAAAACAAACTTTAATAGTAAGAGCAATACCATGAGAAAACATTGAAACGTCACTTTTGAATTGGTTCATCTTAATTTTTAAGCTGTGTATGCTTTTTACCTAAATCTAAATTGTGAACATTATAAAAGACTTTTCTAATATCCAAAAATCTAATTTCAGATGTTCTTATTTTCTTGTATGAAAGTATTTTTTTAATCACTAAATTATTATGAAGAATTCACATATACATAAGAATTAATCCTAGGGGCATCTGGGTGGCTCAGTGGGTTAAGCCTCTGCCTTCAGCTCAGGTCATGATCTCAGGGTCCTGGAATTGAGCCCCACATCAGGCTCTCTGCTCAGCGGGGAGCCTGCTTCCCCCTCACTCTCTGCCTGCCGCTCTGCCTACTTGTGATCTCTGTCTGTCAAATAAATAAATAAAATCTTCAAAAGAAAAAAGAATTAATCCTATCAACAAACCATGGTGACCCACAAGACCACCAAAATAACATTTACCGGTAAGTCAAGTGCATCTCTGCACTGTTATGCACTCCTCTGTAAGGGGAGGTGATGAGAATGTTTTTCTGAGTCTTTTACCTAAACTTGCTCTTCCTTTCAACACCTGCTTGGAACGGGTGGTAGATAGTATCTATCCCTGCCTATAATCTTCACTTGGTCCAAATTCATTTTCCAGATTTTTTTTTATAAATAATTTGTGTAACCCTAGTTAGCAGTTGGCATCTGATTAAGAGATATTTTTCTCCAGAATATTATTTGGGCCTTACAAACCCAGGCTCACTCACCACAGACACCTTTTCTCTCTGTTCCTGAGTATGTTCTTTGGCTTAAGTAGCCTGCTCTTGTGTGCAAATGCAATCCCCCATTTTCACTTGCTTTTCTGCTGGTCTCTGTGTGCCTGTGTGTGCACCTGCCCACAAGTACAATAATGCACATGTAAAAAGACTGTTTTCTTTGAGTGTATGTTTGTGGTTCCTCAAATCTAAGTAAGGAGAAATGCATTGTCATCTAATAAAACCTGAGACAGTATATATTTCAGGGTGTATAATCTCAGATCAATTCGATTCCAAATGCCCGAAACCTTGCAATTTGAAAAATGATGAGTAAATCACTTATCTTTCATTGATTCTCTTTCTATGTTTCTATAACATTTATGCAGATTTCTAGATGTTGCAGGGCTAGGTAGTAATTGCCTGGTCTTTCACATAATCACTTTCTCATGTTGCCATTACACTTCTTCGGATTTAGATATTTTAAAGCTAGATGCATCATTGCCTGGAGTATGTTGTCCAAGAATCTGGTGTCAGCTAAATCTGAATTTGCATATGACTTAACCACTTATTAGTAGAGGAAGTTGGAAACTTATACTCTCTTGATTCTAGGTTCCTCATTTGTAAAAGAGGGAGGACTTGGAATATATATGAGGGACTCAGGATTTATGGTATGGGTGAAAATGAGGGTTATGCAACATATGGTAAATAAAGTGATTAGCATAGGCACCCAATAAATATTTGTGGAATTAAAAGAATGGGAAGGTAACCCGTCAGGCCTCAAACAGTAGGTGCTTAATAAATAACAGTTGCCTTCCACTTTCCTTTGAACAGCTGTAGCCCTATATTATGTGTGCCACCTTTCTGGTTTTTTTTTTTTTTTTTTCATTTTAAATACAGGTGATTTCGTGTGTGATGCTCTTAATTTTTTAAAGAAGAAAAGCCTAGATCATTTCTCACCTTGAGAATCAAGGAAGAGGAAACATGGGAAGGACTCACTAAATGCTTATTGATTTATCGGGGGCTGAACAGGTTGGGGGTCAGGCAGTTTTCAGTAAACTCAATGTCCACTTTTAAATGAACTCACCCACGATGGAGCAGGAGTCCCTCCATTTGACATGGAGCTTCTAGAGAAGCTCTAGATTCAAGAGCTGAACAATAATAAAATAATGATAAAAATGAGTAAGAAAAACAGGAGCCATTCAATGAGCATTTTCTGGGGCCTTGTGTGGGCTGGGCACTGGGCTGAGCGTCTGTGCATGCTGAGTGCTTTACAAGCTTTCTCTCGCTTAATCCTAAAACAATCCTGTGTCTGTGACATTAAGAGTCTCCCTATTTTGCAATGCAGGAACTAGAATCAAGAGAGATGTAATAACGGCTTGTGCAAGTTTATTCAGCTAAGTGAATTTAAGACAGAATTGTTCAGTTAGACTGAACTGGAGATGAGGTACAGATGCGTTAATATTTATAACCTTACATGTGAACTTATTGTTCTATACCCCTCTGTCATATGAGGATTAATAATGAAATTTGTCTTCTTACTTCCGGAGGGGATTGGATGCATCAGATAAGAAAAAATTTGTGAGAGGGGAGCCTGGATGGTTCAGTGGGTTAAGCCACTGCCTTTGGCTCCAGTCATGATCTCAGGGTCCTGGGATCCCCCCACCCCCGCCGCATCAGGCTCTTTGCTTAGCAGGGAGCCTGCTTCCCCCCTCCCTGCCTGCTTCTCTGCCTCCTTGTGATCTCTCTGTCAAATAAATAAGTACAATCCTTAAAAAAAAAAAAAAAAAAAGAAAGAAATTGTGAGAATATGTGGTAAGCTGTAAAGCACTCTACAGATATTCATCATGATTTGAGATGGAAGGGTTTGCCCTGAGAGCTCACATTCGGGAGGCCTGAACATTCTCCCTGAGGTGGTGTTGCTCCAGCGGCCTTCCGCTCTGTCTTGGCAGAGAGGAATACTTACAGAGCACAGCTCCTTCACTGTGGTGTCCTGAAGGACGCTCAAAGTCTTCATGAACTGGGCTTCCAGATGGTGATGGGAGCACAGGCAGTGTCTACAGGCTGAAGACACAGGGCTGGGGCTCTGCCTCTCTGAATGGCAGTGGGGCTGGTGATGACAGCAGACACAGCTGTGGGTGGGTTCAGCGTGGCAGATGCCCGGTGGGCAGATATAAGGGAAGCCTGTGTCCAGAGAGACAGATTTGGTGAGGCGCCGGGCCTTGTTACTCTGCCCTGAACAGCAGTGACAGGGTCTAAGCTCACGTATATCGGCCTGAACAGAAACATCACGGCACTGTCTTGATTTTGTCTCCAGTCCTGGTTCTGCTGTGGGAGCAAGGTCACCCATGGTGCATTCTAAAGCTGTTCCTTTAGAATCAGTCCCCAAAGCCCCAGCATTCAGAGCAGCTGATGCCAGGTTGGAGGACATCTGGATTGTCACCGACTTGGAACCAGCAGCATTTGAGTCAGCGTTTGGAGGAAACTTTCCCCTCTCAGATTCTGCCCGATGTGGTATTTGACCCAAAGCATGACATACTGGCTTTGCGTGGGGAGTATCTCCAGCAGGTTTGTCAAGGTGGGGAATGAACTTCGCAGATGTTTGAATAAGGTCAACTGTATAGGACGTGACATTGCTGGGTCTCGGGACATGCTGTTGTGGGCTCTCTCCTGTCACTGAGGTACTATTGGTGTTAGGACAGGTTGCCTCAGCGCCTACATGACGCTTGTCATGAGCAGGATCAGCTCCCCGTGGTCTTCGGGACTTGCAGTGGTGCCTTTGCACGGATGTTTCCTCAGCTCCCTCAAGCTTCAGAAACCCATCCTTGGCTTCAGTGCTATGGGGTAGCCTAAACCCCAGAGGACAGTCCCACCTGGAGTTAGCTGGACCCACCAGGGCCTCAGTTCCAGTTTGGGGCCTGGGAAAGTCCTGCCTTGGATGGCTGTCTTTCCTTGGGTGTTCTCCCCCTCTGGGGGTCCCGTCAAGGGCTGTATATGGGGTCAATGGCTCTGGAGGCTTCTCCATATCCTCAAACAGAGACTCTTCCTCCACTGTAGATGTTGAGGCCTTTTCTTCCATGACACTCCAGTCTTGATTTGAAAAGGCTGTGTTCACCATACTCTTGGAATCAGATTCATCTGACTCTCGCTGGCAGTCCTGGGGTGGCACTAAGCACTGGCTCTGATCCCTTGGCTCTCTACATCCATTCTCAACAGGACTCTGGCTGCTTGGCAAGGAAGGCATCTGTGTGAGAAATCAGGATAAAAGCAAATGGGTCAGGACGGTGGGGAAGGGATTGGTTTAAGATGCGCTTGTGTCTGTCCCTTGTCATTACCCAACTTAGGGGTCCGGAAATAAAAGTTACAAACTCAGGCTTCCGTGAGGTCACACTTTAACTAAGCTCTTCCGTCTATGCAGCTCGCTTCCTTGTTTGGTAAAATCAAAAGAAAATAAAAAGGAAAGGAATGCTAAGCTTTCTGGCACCTTGTTTAGTGTGACTCCAATCCCCCGCCCCTTGGGTACCTGTGGTGCATGTCTTCAACGGGCTGGCTGCCCTTCCCAAATATGGCAGTGTGGTGGGCTTTCTGTTTATCTTTCCTTCTACTCCAATTCCAACCCACCAGTGGCCCTCTACCTGCAAGGAGAATGGTTCCAGGGGGTCGTCCAGGAATCCGCTGCTGTCAGACTGGCAGCTGTTTTCTCTGTTCACTATGGCACCTGTGGAAAGAAGTCACGAGGCCTGGGGTCAGTGAAGGGAAGTGGGGTGTCAGAAGGACTGAGATCAAACCCTCTCTGTGCCAGACAGGCCGAAGATCCTCAATAAATGCCCAATGCATGGAAATAGAGATGAGTGGGAGAATTCTAAGGGTCTATTTTCTTGATTGTCAGAGGGTCCAGGTAAAACTGTGTCACTGGTTTCCTGATACAAGGAGTAAAACACAAAATAAAGGAGAAAGGATGACCATCTCTTAAGACAAAATAGCAAATGATTGCAGATGCGTCTTTAATAAGGGGAAGAGAATCCAGAAGGAAATGCATAGCCCTTAAATGCCATGCTGACAATACAATAAAAAACAAAGTGTATATATCTCTGTATGTATTTTGCAATGAACTGAATATTATGCACACACACACCCCCCAATCATACATTGAAATCCTAACTCCCATGGTAATGGTATTAGGAGGTGGGGCCTTCAGGGAGTGACAGATAAGGAGAGCAGAGCTCTCATTCGTGGGGTTACTACTTTGCAAAATACCTTAAAAGAAGCCCCGGAGAGGAGAACTCCCTTGCCCCTTCTACCATGTAAGAACACAGTGAGAAGATGACCATCTGTGGACCAGGAAGTGGTTTCTCATGAGACACTGAAACTGCCAGCACCTTGACCTTGAACTTCTAGCCTCCAGAACTGTGAAAAATAAATTCCTATTGTTCATAAGCCACCCTGTCTGTAGTATTCTGTTACAGCAGCTCTGCCTAAGACATATATATTCTTTTTTTTTTTAAACTAAATGTTAGATAAGAACCTTACTAGCTTCATCTGCACTCTATATGACTATAAGGCCATGTTCATGTTTTAGACTGCTTCTCCTGTCATTGCAAAAGGCTGGAAGGAGCAAAGAAAGAACTACATGAAGTGAGGGCAGGTAACAATTCTGTAAATATGAGCCTCTGGAAATTCTAAATCTATCTGAACTTTTACCATAGATATTGTGTTATATTAGCAGGGGTGGGGGATATGGGTGGCTACTCGAGGATGAACCTGCTAAAGATTAAATTGGAAGATTTTTTTTTCTCTTACCTAAGGAGAAATACTTTATGGGCTAGAAGATGAAGTTGCCTGGGAGGAGAGTGTTTGGAGTGTAGCCCTTCTTCTACAAGAAGTAGAAAGAATATCCTTGGGCATGTGGTTGGCTCAGTCAGTTAAGCGTCTGCTTTCGGCTTAGGTCATGATCCCAGGGTCCTGGGATTGAGACCTGCATCAGGCTCCCTGCTTAGTGGGGAGTCTGCTTCTCCCTCTCCTTCTGACTGCAGCTCCCCAACCTCTCTCTTTCCCACTTGCTCTCTCTCTCTCATCATTTCTCTCTCTGTATCAAATAAAAATAAAAGGATATAAATTTCAACAGCTGAATCCTAGACACATGGAAGAAATTTGAGAAAACAATGTCTTTGATCTTGTTATCACCTCTCTTACTATATAGAGAAGGGTAAAATATGGAAAATATTGACTGGTCATCGACCTAAAGAAGACTTCCTCTTCTGACGAGCTGAAGTAATAAGAACTAGATTTTCCTCCCACCTGAAACAACTGAAAAACTGGACAAAGTATATGAAAAACAGTTTCAAGAACATGGACATCAGGCAATTAAAAATGGGTGTCCCTGAGATGTAGGAGCAAATAATGCGAGCTGTATAATCACCCAGCTTCCTGCCTTGAGATAGTTTATAGGCTGTGGTGTAGCGAGGGAGGGCAGACTCAGGCAGCACCCGGCAGATTCTCTGAGTTGAAGAGACAAAATGAAGAGTCTGGAATGACTGAGCCAGCTAGAGTTTTCAGGGAAGAGTGGGAGAGAGGAGAGATCTTCACAGAGAGAAGTCACAGAAACCCTCCTGAGTATTTAGCTGGGGGCTGAACTGCACATGTGTGTGAGGAAACACCACAGGCTGGGGAAAGAATCACTGGAAAGGCTTAGAAGACACAGTGCCTAGGAGTCCCCCGGCTGGGAATAGTGCAATCTTCCATCAGCCAGACTCCCAAACCTCACAATTCCCAGAGCACTGGTGGGGCAGAGTACTCATAGGTGTCTTGCTTTAGGATTGAGGAATGATTAGGCCTAGAATGAGCATTTCCCCCACACCACATATCTTAAAAGTGAGACTTGAAAGAACTTGAAAGGACAAAGTGACTCAACTATGTCCCAGACCTAAGCTCAAGCGCATTTATAGAAATAAAATAATATCTAGCCTCCACAAGGTAAAATCTATAATATCTGGCATCTAACAAAGAACACCAGGCATGTAAAGAAGCAAAAAAAATATGACCCATAGTGGGGGGAAAAAAAAAACCCAGTCATCTGAAACCAATCTAGAACTGACAATGTTAGAATTCACAAAAAAGGACTTTAAAACAATCACTATGGCTATAGTCCATATGTTTAAGAAGCTAGAGGAGAGATTAACTATGTTAAGAGGAGACTGCTAGATATAAAAAATACTCAAATTAAAATTCTAGAGATGAAAACACTATGTCTCAGGCAAAATTTATACTGGATAGGATTAACAGCATTTTAGGAATTGTAGAAGAAAAAATAGTGAAACTGAAGACATGACAGTAGAAACTACCCCAAATCAAAAACAGAGATTCAAGAAAAAAAAATTAAAAAAAAATAAAAAGAACATCAGTGAGCTGTGGGACACGTCACGTAGCTGAACATATAGGTCCCTGGAATATCCCAAAGAGGACGGGAAACACTGGAAGAAATTTTTGAAGAAAAGTTTGTTGCAAGATGTTCGACAAACCCCAAGCACAAGAAATATGAAGAAAATTATACCAAGGCACATCAGAATGAAATTGTCCAACACCAATGATGAAGAAACATTTTAAAATCAGCTAGAGACAAAAAAGACACATTATACATAGGGAAACAAAGTCAAGGAAAGCAGTGAGTTTCTCACTGGAAATGATCCAGAGAGAAGACGGTGGGATGACATCTTAAAAGTACTGAAAGAAAAAAAGTGTCTGTAAGTTTGTTTGTTTAAAGATTTTATTTATTTATTTATTTATTTATTTTTGATAGAGAGAGAGACACAGCGAGAGAGGGAACACAAGCAGGGGGAGTGGGAGAGGGAGAAGAAGGCTTCCTGCCAAGCAGAGAGCCCATTGAGGGGTTTGATCCAGGACCCCGGGATCATGACCTGAGCCGAAGGCAGACGCTTAATGGCAGCAACCCCAGCTCCCCTGGGTAAGTTGCTGTTTTTGTTTTTTTTTATATTTATTTAGTTAGAGAGAAAGAGAGCTTGCACAGGGGATGGGGCAGAGGGAGAGAGAGAGAGAGAAAGAATCTCCAGCAGGCTCACTGATGAGTGCGGAGCTGATGCAGGGTTGGATTCCAGGACCTCGAGATCACAACCTGAGCTGAAATCAAGAGTCGGGTGCTTAACTGACCAAGCCATCCATGTGCCCTGGGTGTGGATACATTTTACAGATTTTTAAAAAATTCTCTAAATCTTTTAAAATAACAACAGACTATTTAAACAAAAAATAATAATACTGTAGTGTGAGGTTTATAACAAAGACTTAGAAGCATAAAAGAAAAAACCAGCCCCTTCCCCCCTGCAAAGAAAACACCTGTTATAAAATTGAGTAGTTTGTGTGGAAGTAACTCCCTGTGAGGTTTTCCTTTGACTATGATGTACAATCTTTATAGACGCTTTAGCCTGGCTAATAGAATACTTGTTTACTTGTTGTCAAAGGAAATAGTGTATACCCATTGTGTATTTATTATAGGAAGTTTACTTGTGTAACATTTATATAATATGATGTAATATTTAAGACTTCAGTGCTCTTGTTATAATGAGCTATAAAACTCTTCCAGCTCCTTTTAGAGTTAGAAAAAAATCACCTATTTTTCTTCTTATAACACCTATGGGTATGAAATCAGTGGTGATTATGGCAGAAACCTTTGAAATGGCCAGAGCAGAATATACAATATTTTTCTGGTACTCTACGAAGGGCTCTGGCCACTTCCGTTGGAACCCCTCCACTGAACAGCCTCACCAAGTGGGCAGCCCTTCCTCATGAGTTTTCCACACAACCCTCCCATCCCAGTTTCTGTGCTGGTGACCCATGGCAGCTTTTCTACTTGGCCCCCAAAGCCGGTTTGCAGTAGACAGACCACAGAACAGGAGGGAGCAAGATGGGACTGACTGTACCCCTCAATCTCCATCCCCAGCCACGTAAGTGTCGGGGGACCAGAGATATTCAGCAGCAGGGTTGAAACTTGCTGAAGGATGGACTAAACAGCTTTGAAACCTCTTCTTTCTATATGTTTTGGTGCAAGATTTGCACGGTAAACTGTGAAGGACTCCCGGTACATCATTATCATTTAATTTTTCCAGATGATCCCTAAGCAATTATTATTCTAGTATAAGCTTCATCCAAAATGGTCACTCGTCCCCTTCTTACAACCTTTTTTTTTTTTTTAAGATTTTATTTATTTAACAGACAGAGATCAAGAGTAGGCAGAGAGACAGGCAGAGAGAGAAGAGGAAACAGGCTCCCTGCTGAGCAGAGAACCAGAAACGGGGCTTGATCCCAGGACCCAGGGATCATGACCTGAGCCGAAGGTAGAGGTTTTAACCCACTGAGCCACCCAGGCGCCCCTCCCCCCTTCTTACAACCTTAAGATGAAATTATACACTTGAGCACCAGAACAAAACTCTATGTCCGAGTTCATTCCTCCACGTGCTGGTTGGTCCATGCCAATCTGGTCCAAATGAAAATGAACAACCACCAAAGTAAAGGGTCCCAAAAAGATAGAAAGAGTGATTTCCTCTAGGAAGGATGTGTTTAAGTTATAACTGTTACCATCAGTTAATGGCACTAGTGTAAAACACAACGAACAAGAACAAACAACAAAAATAACCTCCGAAACTCATTGAAATGAATTTGTGAAACAATCAGATTTTGAGAGCCTTTCTGTGATGGTGAGATCAAGTGATGGGATTGGGCACAGTTCTCCCAGGACTAGAGGCTTGTTTATCTTGTATTTTAGAAGTCAAATACACGCATCTGAATCATTTAGAGAGCGTTACCAAGCAAAGTGTGGGCCAGTTTACAGATGGTTTAGTTTCTTCAGAGAACTAAACATCCTTCCCCACCTATAAACCACCCTTTCAGCAACTAGATGGAAAAACACCTCAAAAATGGGTTTGAATGTCCCAAATATTCTCTTAAGGTTGTGGCAGTTAAATGATCCAAAGGATGAGACACTTCCTTGCTCAGGATGGCTACAATAGATGATTAAACAAACAGACTAATGCAAATGTGCTCTGCTTGTCCTGCCCATGTCCTCACACGGAGGGGCATGACTTAAGGGAAGGCAGTAAGGCATCTGGCTAAGAGCAACGGAAGTAGCACCAGTGCCCACCTGCCAACCCAGCCCAGTGCCTGAAACCATGGAGGCTAAGACTGGGAGAATTTTAGAAGCCTCATCAATGGGATTTTCCACAGGCTTTTAATATGCTCAAAGAGCTACAGTTCTTCCTTACTTCTCTAGATTAGGGCCTTGACTTCCCACCTCACCTCTACCTACCAGTCCTTTTGTTCTAGCTGAATCTAATTATTCAAACCCGCCACTAGTGGAGGATTCCTGCTCCAAACCACCACCAATCCCCTTATGGGTTTGTCAGGTCCCTTGAAACAGCTGGCTCCCTTACTCTGCTAATCCCATACTTTCAGCCACCCCCCCTACCCCCACCCCTTCTCTGCAGGGTAGGCTACTGAGATCCTAGCCCGACCCTTAACTGAGTCGTTTAGAAAATCTGGAACCAGATCTACTGGATTCAGAATCTGACTCTGCTGCTGACTAGTGGTTTGAGCTTGGCCATGCCACTTAGGTCCGCGCGGAGTGTTTCCTCACGTGGGAAAGAATAAATGCGGGGATGATGGGTCACTTGAGGGGTTGCAGTGAGGATACTATCTAATAAGATATACTGGATATATAAAGACTTCAGGCACAGGAAAAGATGATCTAATCACGTATATAAATTTTTGCTGCCGAACATCCTCTTAATATTATCAATTAGAACTCAATCACGATGAATATCATTGTTAAATATCATTCATGTGTACTATTATATATATCAGTATTCGTTAGAAATGGCCTTTTCCAGCACAGGCCTGTCTTCTCAGAGTCAGATTTTACCCTCCCAGTTGGGTGGACCCCGCCTGGGCTGGACCCCTTCTCTGCCTAAGAAGTTTGCAACCTTTCCGCCCCCGAGGAGACCGATGCTTCAGGCACTTTGTCCAAATAATCAGCAGGTGGCAGCATTACACCAACCACAGGACCGAGGAGCCCGGACCCTGCCCAGAGTCCCCTGAACGGCTGAAAGTTGAAAGAAAAGTCCACCGCAAGGGCTTGCTTTCCTGAGCTGAGTTGATAATAAAGACTTCTGAATCCTAAGTAGAGAGTTTTAAGGTTAGTGTAGTTTGAGTTCCCAGAGGCTCAGGAAAAAGAAAGTCTATGGAATCAAAACATAAATGAGGGAGGGAGAAAAGGACAAGACGTCTTTGGGGGTGCACCATAAGCTAGGGTTGTGTAGAGCAAAAGAAATAGTCCAGCCTTAGCCTGGGGCTCACTGTCTACACTGATCTATGCTATTTCACGGATTTCCCTGCCATGCTCCCCTCTCTTCTGTTCCCCCAGTGGTAGAAAATTCTGTGACAGTGCTGGTGAAGTTGAGTCACAGAACAAGTTATCTTGGAACTGCAATGGACATTATAGATTATGCAAATTCAAACCAGGCAGGTGGCATAAAGCTTGTTAAGCAGCTAGGATGCGAGACCATAGGGACGGTGTGGACTGCCTGGACTCCAGAGGGTGTGTTCCCCTGAAGGCATTTTAAAAAGTAATTTTAAATATTTGGTAGAACAAACAAAGTTCTCTGTGGGCCACAGTCCATCCTCCAGACTGGAAGTTAGGATGGTACCACCGATCATCCAAAGTAGGATTCCCTTCCAGAACATTCCTTACAGATGGCCATCTAGCTAGTGATTACACATTTGTGGTACGGAGACCTAGTTCTCTCTGGTCAGAACATATCATACTTTTTATGAAATGCTTCTTTATATTGAGCTGAATCTACAATTGATTTTTCCATTCACCGGTCATAGTTTGATCCAGGGAGTAATACAGAACATGTTTAATCCTTTTTCCTCAAGACAGCTCGCTTGTACTCTGCAGGCCTTTCTTCCTCAGCTTAAATCTCCCCAGTCTTTAAATCAACCGTCACAGGGCAGTTTTCAAGTTATAGTGTCTTGGGCTTTTCAGTTAAGTGCTTACCTAGTCATGTTTGCCATAAAATCCAGCACTCAGAACTAGATTTAGGAGTTAGGATAGGGTCTGACCAACATGGAACAGAGGACTGCCCTTTGCTTAGTCAGAAGTTGAGCTCCCAGTGTTGGGTTATACACTAAGCTCAGTCTCTATTTTGTTCTCTTGTGAAATTGAATCTAGCTCAGTTGAGACTACATTTCTATGGCCTCAAGATGATTTTGATCTTCATTCTGAAATCTGTCTGTGTCATCTGGGGCCTTGCCACCCGTTCTTGCTGTGGGCCAAGCCACTGCTAATATTCTGAAGAGAATAGGCCACACCACACAGCCTGGGATTGGTTTACTGCAAACCTCCATTTTATTGTTTTCCACATTTCACAAATGTTACTGGGCGCCTGTCAGGTCCTACGCTGTTCTAGAAATTCCAGCATAATGTCAACAAAGATACCCACTCTCACAGAGCTTATATTTATCTTGACTCTGATCCTAGAACTGAAAAATGGTTGAGAACATTCGTGACTGTGGCAAATATTCCTGAAGCAATTTAATTCTTCCTTCTATGCCAAGCATACTTGGGCGGAGGAGTTCCTATCCTACAAACATTTCTACATAAGGTTTTCATAATTTCCACAAGTGCCCTGCTGACATTTTTGTTTTAATTTCTTTCTTATTACCTGGGCATTCTTCCTCCTTTCCTCCTCCACCCCTTCTCTCTCTCTCTCTTTTTCTTTTTCTTTTTTTCCTTTCCTTCCTCCTTCTTTTCTCTCTCCCTCTGTTTGTTTATTGCTCTTGGTTTAGCAGTCTGTCCTCTGTTCTTTTTTTTTTTTTTAAGATTTTATTTATTTGAGAGAGAGAGCAAGAGAAGTGGAGGGTCAGAGGGAGAAGCTGACTCCCTGCTGAGCACGGAGCCTGATGCAGGACTGGGTCCTGGGACTCCAGGATCATGACCTGAGCCGAAGGCTGTCGCTTAACCAACTAAGCCACGCAGGTGCCCTGTCCTCTGTTCTTTAGTGAGAATTACCCTCCTTCATCATTACAAAAGAGAAAAAGAAGAAAAGAAGTTGCTTCTGTAAACTGCTTCTTTTGGTTTAATACCGTTAGTTGTTTTTTAGGATCATATAGTATGTGGTGGTGAAGAAAATGTGGAAAATGAAAAAATGTCAATAAGAAAATAAAAATCACTTATCATCTAAGGATGAAGGAAAATAACAAGACTGTGTCTATAGATCTTTCAGTCCAGCCCAGTTTCTTTGTGCATATGTATGTGTGTATTTTATAAAATAAAAGTAATACACAATTTATAATTTTCTTTTTTGCATACATTTGTGAGTTTTTCTTGATCAAAAGTTCTTTATAATGTGTGTGTGCACATGTTTGTGTTTGCAAGCATGTGCATTTCTGTTTTGGACTGTGATGTCATGACTGGGTTGCTGTGTAGAACATAACTGGACAGGCTTCTGTCTTTGTTTCTATGTCCTCAAGCAGCATGGAGAACTGATGTTGTATTACTTTCTTAAACTTGTAGAAGAGCTCAGTGTTAAAACCACTAACCATGGTACATTTTAAAAGATGGAATTCTTTGACAACTTTTAATTTCGACAATAAGTACTGATATTTCAGGATTCCTACTTCTTGGATTAATGGTATTTCTTTTTCTTATTTATTTTCCAATGCCCTCAGTCAAATGATTTATTTATTTTCATTCTGAGGTCTCTAAAAAGAGAAAAGACTATGTCTATGCCTCTTAAGGTAGCTTTGCCCTTATTTCCTAGGTTTTTGTAAAAATTCCATTCTATCTAATGGTAGTGCTATCATTCTTGTTTTCCTTTTCTTTTTCTTTTTAAACATTTTATTTATTTATTTGACAGAGAGAGAGAGAGATATCATAAGTAGGCAGAGAGTCAGGCAGAGAGAGGGGGAAAGCAGGCTCCCTGCTGAGCAGAGAGCCTGATGTGGGGCTCGATCCCAGGACCCTGAGATCTTGACCTGAGCTGAAGGCAGAGGCTTAATCCACTGAGTCACCTAGATGCTCCTTGTTTTCCTTTTCTTTTTCTTCTTCGCACTGGCATGCTTTTTTGATATATTTCTGCCCATTCATTTTTCCTTTAGTTTTTCTGTGATTCCTTATTTTAAATGTGGCTAACAGTTTTACAAAATTTATTTATTTTATTATATATATATATATATATATATATATATTATTTTCTATATTTTAAGTAAGTTCCATACCCAGTGTGGAGGCCAACATGGGGCTTGAACTCACCATGCTGCAGTCAAGAACTGATCTAAGATCAAGAGTCACTCAACCAACTGAGCCACCCAATCTCCCCATAAATGTGGATAACATTTTTTAAAGGATCTTTGAGTCTTTTCCTTTGTTAGAGGCATTTATTGCATCGATAGCTATTTTCATAAGAATGTACTGGGTCTTATTGCTTGTAATTTTATGTTTTCTATTTTTAGAACTGGGATTGATGTAGCTAATATGTGGCACACTTGATGCAAATCTGAAAATAAGCATCACTAATAATCCATAACAGTCTTTTCTGCTGAGCTGGAATCCAGCCTCAAAATATTTATCAGTTCAACATCACCAATGGCTAATATAAATCAATGAAAATTGGGACACAAGTTATAATCTATATTTGCTATCTTACTGTTATATTAATAAACCCCAAACTTCACATTTAAATAGACCTGATTTTGAACTGCACCATAAACAGCAGAGACTTAAATGAGGATTAAAGGAGGTAATTTAAAATATTTAGCATAGTTCTTTATTATCTGAATGTTCAAAATGTGGCTATTTGGCCTCAATATTTGGTAGTATTATTAATATAATTAATTTTTCATGTTTATTATTTTGCCATGTGGACTATATTTTCAATGATTGCTTTTCCCTTCTGGTAATTCACAAGGCATGTAGAGTGTTTTTAAACTTAATTGGTGGTAACTTAAAAAATCCAAGCATTTCAAACTGCAATTATCAACATCAAGAATTAAGCAGTGTCTATTGACTCCCCAGTTAATCAGTATTTGCTGACAATTTTATTCTCTTCTACATTCAGCTTTTTCTCTTCTACATTCAGCTTTTGGGTATGATCTAGGATTTTAGATCCAGGATATTATTGTTGAATTCTTTTATTCATGTTTCTTCTCTTTCAAGATTTTTCATGGTATTTGCATTATGCTTATATGATTTATGATTCCTGAGACTTTGCTTATCTGAAATAAGGCTTCACTAAAAGTATGACAACTCTGAAGGGTATAGAATTCTTAAGCTACAAAATTTCCACTTTATACTGTGCCCCGTTATCTCTGGGCATCTAATAAGAGGATGTTTGTTGAGAAGTAAGTGAGCATGAAAACCTCTTTATTAGTCCTACTGTCTGACCATGGTATTTTTAATGCCTAATTCACACTGCTTCCTCTGGCATCTTTTCAATACCATTTTCTTAAAAACTGTCATATCAACAAATTACCTTAACAATTGTTGAAAAGGACACTTTAGAGTAATATATTCACAGGGAGTGACTTGTGATGTTTCTCTCTGCTCCCTCCTCCCCACAAGTTATGTTCCTACCCACAGGAGAAAAGAAGCCAGTGTGCCTGGAGCTAAGTGGCATAAAGTAATTAAGGGTTTGGTCATGCAGAATTTTGGAATGAAACAAGTTAGAAGTCTAATTCAATTAAATATTTCTAAAACAGAACATTTCTATGACTCTATAAAGATTCTATGAATCTATAAAAATGTATAAAAATTGCAATATTTCAATACACATACCTTCTTTGTATACATAGACCCTTATTTATTAGATGTTCCTGAGTCAAAAAAGAGGGACACAGATCCAGTTTTTTTAATAGCAACCCTGCATTCACTGTCTTGGGAGAATGTAATGACACATTTAGATTTAGATCCAGTGCTTATCCTATATTTGAAAAGAGAAAATTAGAAGTTTCCAGGGTGAAATGAATGATGTCCCCATCACCATTTGAGACAATGGGTGGATTGCAAATTTTGTAATACTAGGTTCTTTGGAATTTTTAGTTTCTGTACTGATTCGACTACCACAGGCCTAGAGACAAGCAATCTCAATGATTTTTTTGTATTTTTTTTTTCCTCCTTGTCAAGCAGTCTGGGAGCAAACATTATTGTTGCTTGAGTTAACCAGTTGATATGCAGGTGATTATGTCAAATCTTCAGACAATAGGAGGAGGTAGTCCTTTCACGTGGTAGCCTACTTCATCAAAAGTAATAATCCAGGATTAAGAAAAGGGAAAAATTTTTGATTCACCAAGCTGGAGAAGTAAGATTTTCTTCAAGAGTCAGCTTATGATTTTCATCTAGATGCAGTCTAGGGGACAGATGTGGGACTCATGGTTGCATCAGGGACAAAGAGGGACTCTTAGGGAAGCCAGGTGTGTGCTGGTTGCTTTCCATTTGCCTTTCCTTGCCTCCACTGCCTCACTCTGGTCATTCTCTGTTCCATCTGTGCTCCAAGATTGCACTTGTGTTCAGTCCTTGGGAGGTGCCAATAGAAGTAGGAGGTAGAAAGAAGTAGGGCAAGAGAAAGAACATGGCACATTTATTCACCCACTTCCTTCAGGGTGTTTTTTGAAAATGGCTGCATTCCTTTACAGTAAGAGTCTTGATGAGGTGTTCTCTCTTTGTGTGTGTGTGTACGCACATGTGTGTTCTCTTTTCAGCCTTGCACTTTTACCTGGCTCCAGCAGCATGATTCTTTCCCTTTGTCTTTTCAGACATGGCCTTCTACACTTACTAGCCATGGAGTGCTTCCCCATCTCTTCGTGGCCCCTTGAATCCAGCCCACCTTGGCAAATAGTTCTTTTTCAAACTTTTTCAGTCAAAACCTTTGAATATACTTTCTCTTTCTTACCTGAGTGATAGACACAATACAATCAGACAACTAAAAATGCCTTGCATGATTAACTTTGACAGAGTATTGTATTCTTTCCTTTAATCCTGAGTAATCTGCTTTTTAAGAAAAACACAGTTTGGGTTTTTAGAGACCTTGGCTCACTCAAGTTTGGAGAAAAGATGGACAGAGAATTGGGCATTGTCTTCCATATCTGTCATATCTACCTACTCTCTTCTATTTGTCCTGTTTATGTTGATGATTCTCTAAAGAATATCTTCCATGTCAGCTTTTTCTTTTCTGTTTTGTAATATTCATGTTCTTTTTTATTACCCCCAAGTCATTTTAAATTCTGATAAAATTATTTCATACATATTCTCATTCATTTAACAACCACTTACTGAATGGCTGCTTTGTGCCAGATACTGGATGAACAGTGAGGAGAATTGAAAGATGCAACCCAGGCTTTGAAGAGCTTGTCCAGTGGAAGAGCCACAGATTAAGGATAGAGTAGATGCTAAACAAAAATTCTAATACTGGGAAGCAAGGGCAAAAATGAACTATTGGGATTTCATCAAGATCAAAAGCTTTTGCACAGCAAAGGAAACAGTTAACAAAATCAAAAGACAACTGACAGAATGGGAGAAGATATTTGCAAACGACATATCAGATAAAGGACTAGTGTCCAGAATCTATAAAGAACTTAGCAAACTCAACACCCAAAGAACAAATAATCCAATCAAGAAATGGGCAGGGGACATGAACAGACATTTCTGCAAAGAAGACATCCAGATGGCCAACAGACACATGAAAAAGTGCTCCATATCACTCGGCATCAGGGAAATACAAATCAAAACCACAATGAGATATCACCTCACACCAGTCAGAATGGCTAAAATCAACAAGTCAGGAAATGACAGATGCTGGCGAGGATGCGGAGAAAGGGGAACCCTCCTACACTGTTGGTGGGAATGCAAGCTGGTTCAACCACTCTGGAAAACAGCATGGAGGTTCCTCAAAATGTTGAAAATAGAACTGCCCTATGACCCAGCAATTGCATTACTGGGTATTTACCCTAAAGATACAAACGTAGTGATCCAAAGGGGCACGTGCACCCGAATGTTTATAGCAGCAATGTCCACAATAGCCAAACTATGGAAAGAACCTAGATGTCCATCAACAGATGAATGGATCAAGAAGATGTGGTATATATACACAATGGAATACTATGCAGCCATCAAAAGAAATGAAATCTTGCCATTTGTGACAACATGGGTGGAACTAGAGCGTATCATGCTTAGCGAAATAAGTCAAGCAGAGAGAGACAACTATCATATGATCTTCCTGATATGAGGAAGTGGTGATGCAACATGGGGGCTTAAGTGGGTAGGAGAAGAATCAATGAAACAAGATGGGATTGGGAGGGAGACAAACCATAAGTGACTCTTAATCTTACAAAACAAACTGAGAGTTGCTGGGGGGAGGGGGGTTGGGAGAAGGGGGGTGGGGTTATGGACATTGGGGAGGGTATGTGCTTTGGTGAGTGCTGTGAAGTGTGTAAACCTGGTGATTCACAGACCTGTACCCCTGGGGATAAAAATACATGTTTATAAAAAAAAATGTGAAAATAAAAATTAAAAAATTAAATAACAAAAAAAAATTCTAATACTGCCTTTTCATTTAATTTGATAGCAATGAAAAATATCCCAGGATATTTTTCCAAAGCTATGTTTTTTTTAGAAACACACAAGTCACAAAATATGCCTCTTAAGCAATAAAAATCATCTTAAAACTGATTATTAGCTATCTTCTAGAAGAAGCCTGCCCTAATTGTTCATTCATTCCACCAATATTTACCTATTGAGGGCAAACTGTGTGTTAGTGTACTAGAGGCAGGTGATACATGGCGAATAGAACCATGCCTCTCCTCTCTGAAGACTCAGTCCAATGTTCTGAAAATGAAGTTTGATGTTAGTGGCCCTTACAAAGAATAAGCTGCCTTATAACAAGAGTTCAGGGGCACATTTAAAACTAAGCCCTTTTATCTGGGGCCCCAACAGCACTGGCTGCTCCAGTAGAGCATGATTTCATTGACATGGGAAAACTGGATTCAAGTGTTAAAAACTATTCAGAAGAGAAATCCCGAGAAATCACTACAGGAGGGAACTCAAATAAAGCTGTTCTTTGCAGTATTCATGACAGCAAAGGGAAACATGATAACAAACGGAAAGGTCAACCTCAGATCTGTAAATAGTAAAATAGAAACAAGAAATGTATTAGGAAAACTTATTTCTATCTAGTAGCACCAGTTTGGTGACCGCAATTTAAAATGTTACTAATGGCATGGAGGACAATTAAATGAAGGGCAGAAATCGGAGTGGGAGAAGAACCAAGAGAGACTATGGGCTCTGAGAAACAAACAGAGGGTTTCAGAAGGGCAGGGGGTGGTTGGATGGGTGAGATCAGTGATCAGTAATAAGGAGGGCATGGATTGCTGGAGCACTGAGTGTTGTACACGAACAATGAATCTTGGAACACTGCATCAAAAACTAATGATGTACTGTATGGTGATGAACATCATATTACAAAAAAAATATGATAATATAAAAATAAATAAATAAATAAAATGTTACAATGGCAGTTCTCAGAACATAAGGTTATCACCCAAACTTAAAATATAATTGTGGTCATAGGTAGCCTATTTGCAAATCGCCCTTTCAAAAGGAGTCATGCAGTCGGTCTCATGTCAAACAAGCAATTTTTATATCTTTAGTTGCATAAAATATCCTCGATTGCTTTATGTGATGCTATGATTTTTTTTCCTGGACTCGGCTCACACGAAAGGAAAACCAGAAGACGCATGCACAGTAACAGATTTGGAGGCTGAATTCTTTTTTTTTTCTCCCTTGGTAGAACATGTTTTTGCCAAGATTACAACCCACTTGAACTTCTGTCTGTTCTTTGATTTTAGAATCAACTTGGGCTCCTTTTAACACTGGAAAAATCACAGATTGAGCCATAGATAAAGAAGTCTGAGCAAAGTTTTCTGAAGGTTTTTATCATCACTAAATATCTGTAAATAAACTTCTTGTTAATATTTAGTGTAGCTGAATCTGAAATATAGTGTTTTAATTTAAGGTGAGATCATTTTATTTTGATTAAGCATTTATAAAATAAGTTCCTAAAGGAAAAAAAATTATTTTTTATTTTTATTTTTTGAGGAAAAGATTTTTAAAAAGACATCATCCTAAGAAACGACTACTCTGGTTTTTTAAATATTTAAAGAACACGCTTTATTTAAAAACCTGTTTGGTCGCCAACATACATATTTTTAAATATTTGCTCCAAGCCAGGCACTAAGGTAAATTATGGGTATTGAAGAGAAGTCAGACACTATTCTTAACCTCAAAATGCTATGGTATAGTGGAATGACCGGCTTAACCTTGGCTTGGTACATAGAGTTTCAACAAAGAATAAATTAGGATCGTGTTACACAGAGAATTTGTTAATCATTAAATAACTAGAATTGAAGATTCAAAACTGAGAGTCTTGGGCCTGGTTTTAACTAATTATCACTTGGAGCTTATCACTTATTGCCCTTGGAGCAAATCACTAACATCATGAGCCTTTGTTTCCCCTCTGTGAAAGTACGAGGGTTGGCCTAGAGATGTAGACATTAAGCCCTTTATCTTATAATGACAAAAATTTGATTGCCTGAAGATAAGCATGACCCCAATTCTACCTTTAAATATCTAACATGAGCATGCATATTGGCTCAACATGGTTCCCCGAAGCCTACGGAGATAGAGAAAGAATACTTTGCATGTATTTACAGACAAAGAAAAGGAAAGGGGAACTAAATCTCTTTTAAAATACTAATAAAGGGGTACCTGGGTTGCTCAGTGGGTTAAAGCCTCTGCCTTTGGCTCAGGTCATGATCTCAGGGTCCTGGGAAGGAGCCCCGCATGGGGCTCTCTGCTCAGCAGGGAGCCTGCTTCCTCCTCTCTCTCTGCCTGCTTCTCTGCCTACTCATGATCTCTGTCTGTCAAATAAATAAATAAAAATCTTAAAAAAAAATAAAATACTCATAAGATATTATGGTTAAAATGAAAAAATTAAAGATAATGTGAGTATATTTTAGAAATTGGGAGAAGACAGTGGCAAACACAGAGACTGGGAACAGTGGGAGAAGGGATTTCCTCTCTCTGCCATACTATATATAAGGCAATGGGCAGTTGGGTAGTCTAGAGTGACTTCTGAAATACTTTGTGATTTCATGTGATAAATCATCTTATCCATTTTGGCTTCTAATAGAATGCAATCTGCATCAGCAAAGCACATTTTATAATACAGTTATTTACAGCATGGAATCTGGGCAGAGCATGCCATTTGGAGTCAGAAAGTTCTGGGCTTTGTCCTGATGCCAATACTTGCCAGCTGGGTGAACTTGAGCAAGTTCCTTAACTTTTACGAGTACTGATTTCCTCATTCACAATTTAGAAATAACTGTGGGTAAGTCTTGATCCTCAACTATAATTATGGTGCTCTAGATTATAACCCAATTAAGGAAGGCAAGTTTCTGAAAATCTGCTTCTGGCCTTTTTTTTTGGCTCCCTTTGGCTTTCTTGGCTCAAGACCTTTTCCAACATCATGTCTACCTTCTCTTAGGAGAAGAATCTCCTGGAGGCATTTTGTCTTGGAAGTGAGCAATGGATAAGCAAAAACAAAAAACAAAACAAAACAAAACAAAAACCATTCTGTACCTCACCTTTCTTGACCAAAGGTTTTGTGAAATGTGGGTACCCAGAGGTGGCAACACCCTGATGCCTCCAATAGGATTGTTATCTCAGAAGAAAAGGACATGAGACAGAACTCCAAGGAATCATGGACACTTGTCCCATGAGCAGCCCCAGTTATTTGTTATGGGCTATTGATTCTATTGTAGGGGAAGAGGGGCAAATTGTGTGGTGACTGGAAAGATTAAACACAAAGCAGAAAAGCTCTCGGGTTTGGAGAACTGGTTACACTATTGATCTTGGTAGGGACATCACAGCCCTTGCACCTGTAGCACTAAGGCGTTCAAGAGGGAATGACAATTCCTAACGTCTGTAAGCAACATGGCTTCTGCCTCCTCCAGGCTTCCTTAGGATGACTGGAAGGCTACAACAAGCATGGAATGTGTGAAGAGACATACAATCTCTGAAACAACAATAAATATAAGTATGCTTCTGAAGTTCTTTTCCCACCATTTCCCTTGCTAAAATAGAAAAGGGACTATATTTTCTTCTCCTGCAGTGATTTGTGTTGTTAGAAATAATTTTAAGCATATCTCTTCTGAAGAAGTCAAATATTTTTTTTTCCTGAAATCCAGCTATTTTATCTCCATTCCCTCAACCAAGTTAACTGAACTTATTTTGGATAGTGTCCTCCTGCAAAAACTGGAGGGGGGCACAACCATAAATCAGAAAATCACCAGATCGTATGGTATTTCTTTTTTTCCTTAGGAAATGAGACACTGGGGGCACCTGGGTGGCTCAGCGAGTTAAGCATTTGCCTTTGGCACAGGTCATGATCCCAGTACCCTGGGATTGAGGCCCACTTTGGGCTCCTTACTCAGTGGGGAGCCTGCTTCTCCCTCTCCCTCTGTCACTTCCCCTGCTTGTGCTTGCTCTGTCCCTCTATCAAATGAACAAATAAAATCTTAAAAAAGGAAAGAAAGAAAATAAGACATTGAATTACTTGGAAAGTAAAGGACTTGCCCAAAGAACAACTGTTGATGGAGGAGACCAATTGGGATGACTTTTCTCTGAAATAATTTGTGTGATCTCTTAATTTCTACTCACAATGAAGTTTTCTTCACAAAAAGCAAGATGGTTCTGACTTTGTGCTAATAACACATTTTCTTTCAATTAAATTGTTGGGGATACCTGGTTGGTATTCCAATGCCCATCTTGCTTAACTTAGAAATCCTTAATACTGCACAGAAGTAGGATACCTTTGGGCAACCTAACTGTAAGGCTGATTTCATTATAGGTTCTCAATGAACACTTGAGACAGAGAAACTCCTTTACACAAATCACCCTCTCCGCAAAGGTCTACCAATTCTTAATCATTGGTGTTATCTCCATCCTAATGAGAGCAATGCTTTACATCTGCTGAGGGTAGTAATGATAAGATCTTCTCTAGGCCTTTCTTCCTGCAAGATGCCAAATGCTCTATATATTGAACATGTCAATAGACCAACTGTGCCAGGACAGGCACACCTGATCCACACCTATCTCTGGGGCAGCTCCCTGCAGCTCTTTCCCATCCCACAGTGGTGCCCAGGAGCAGTTGGTTTAAAAAGAAAGAAGAATGCCACTCAGAACAGAAGCAACAGGGGCCGGGAGGAAGAGCAGACATAATTATCTAGATTGGAACATGACCAGGCCAGTGACACCATCTACGCAAACCACCAAGATTAAAATCATTGCATTTATCAATGGATTGCACAGATTTTGAAGGCAAAAAAAAGGCAGGGGAAGTTGGGGAGTTTGACAGTTGTTTGAAAGACAAGCTAATGTGTTTATGCTGTTGCATATGCATTTTAGAAACCTTCCTGGTCTTGTGTTTTTTGTCTCATTCACTTGTGCATAATCCTCATGCTGTTTCTTGCTTTGGGCACAGAGGAAATCAGAAAAAAGCCATTGAAAACTACTCTTCCGGTTATCTGGGGGAATCTACTGTGTGACTTAAGCTACTAGCTATTTTCAGAGCTAAAATAACAGGTACTGCCTGTGCACTCAATGAGATGATGAAAAAAATTAGATCTTTGTTGCTGTGTGGAAGGGTGTGTTAAAAAGTTATTACCTCCTTCTCATCACAGTCCCACTCCTCAGTCCCCTATGTTTGTTTGTTTGTTTTTTTCTGGGAATACATCTTAATAAAACACTTTAACACAAACCTTCCCCCAAGGTGAGTTTCTGAGACGAACAGTAACGATGATTCATAACTGAGCTCTAGAACCTGCCTGTTAAAAAATCTGATTATTGAAAGCAAAAAGCCCAGATACGTAAATATTTATCATTGGGCCCTAAAGGGCTTACCATAAATATAATAAAGAAAAATAAATTAACAATGACTTACATTTTTAAAAAATCAAGAAATGCCACAATCGAAAGCCATGATCCATTAAAGATGATGCTATTAATACACTGATAACAAACCACAGTTCTTGAAATTTGCAAGAATTCCAACAATTTACATGTCTGTATTATAAGAGGCATTTTGTAACACTGTCAAAGCAGGCCTCTTAACAGAATACTGAGTTAGAATTCCCAGGACAGTTTAACATACTACTTGTATTAGTTTTTACTTCGATACTTAGAATATTACTAGTAACAGTCCGGATCTTTATTTCGATACTTAGAGTATTACTAGTAACAGTCTTGATCTTACCTGAAGTTTAAAGTGGGGAAGCAATTACACACGCTTTACTCATAAGCATTAGAGAAAGGATTTCCATTTTTTAAATCAGTTAATGTTTCATTTTCCTTAAACAAGTAAGGATGATACATTGATAATCACTGATCATGTCTTTATATCTTTGTTCATAGAAATGACAGAAGAGGATTTGCAAGTGATCTGTGGGATGAATCCATATTCATAACAATAGTACTAATAGCTACCATTCCTGTTTGCTGTTACTGCTTGTGATGTTCCCTACATGCCCTCTCGCATTCTTGCAACTGCCAAGTTAGGTAAACTTTGTCATGCCCATCATGAAAATAGGAGCATTGAGGTTTGTGGGCCTCAGATAACTTATCATTGGTCACACAAATAATACATGTTACCTGACCTTTTTCCAAAAAAGCACACATATCCAATTTTTGGTGTTATCTCCAGTCAGTCCAATATCCACACCCAAAGAAGAAATGAGAATATATTGGCCGTATGTATTTGGTGAACCCCTATCATTTTATTTTTCTAAGGGTTAATTCTGGGTGATGGTAACTTCTACAATTTTGCTAATCAATATATCTGTCCTGGAAGCTATCTTATTCTCCTTTCAAAAATTAATCTAAGATTAACCTGAACTAAGTTACATTTTCAAGCCCGCAGCTTATCGCTAAAATATCTATCTAGTCCCTTGGATGATGGGGATGGACACTATTAGCAGTGGACCCTCAGTGAGATCCAGTGTCCATCCCTGCCATTCTATGCCAGGGGACAAGAAAGGACAATTCAGGATTCCTCATGATCCGAAAGCAGAAAAGCAGCTGCTGAGTCAGGAGTTTTCTCAGTGGTTCTTTCTGGAGTTGGTTTCAAAATAGAAGCAATGACTTCTCTAAAGTCAGGTGACAATGGTGTCTGATACTGTCTCCTCAGAAAACATTCCTTAATTATCCAATAAAATATACCTCCATGAACCAGGACACTCTATATTAGCCCATTTTATATTTTTATAACCTTTAAAAAATCTAAAATGATCTTGTTAGTTAATTAATTCCATAAATATTTATTGAACACCAATTATGTACCAGGATCTGCATATGTCCTAAGGATCTGGGGATACAGTGTTGAACCGCTGTATCATGGAAATTGATGAAAATGAAAACAGAGAAAATTACTGTATTCATGAGGCATATATACCTATTAATTATATGTCATCTTTTCTTTTTGTAGAGGCATTGTCGGTATTATTTACAGCTCTGGACACACAACGGGTGCCTAATAAATATTTGTTAAATGGTTAGAAAAGGTATAAAGCCGCAGCCCTGGTGCAGAATTATTTTTCAGATAAGCGAACGAGCTCAAGTCTCTTAGTCCCTTCCATGCCCTCCTCCCCTCCAAAAGCAAAGGTATCTACTTCCAGCCTTCCCTGGTAAAGGATCCTTTATTGGACACATCCCTGGACTCATCTCCCCAGCCCCTTATCTTAGATGCTTAAGAAGATCTTGGAGGTTGTATCGGTACTTTAAGCATTGGATGGATGTTTGATACTAAACAATGACTGAACACTCCATCCTACCTGGGAGCAAGGACACTGGATGATGTATTGAAGAAATCTCTAAACTTTTTCATATAGGAGACCAGGATTCAGTGCCTAAACTTGGTGCACAGTAACGGATTATTCTCTGGCAAGTCACTTAACTTCTCTGAGCCAAAGTCTGGAACCTAAAAAAGATACTAAGCCTGACTGCTTGAGCAATGGCACAGGTGATGTGAAGAACAAACCTATGAGCTAGAAAATATCGATCCCTTACTAACTGACAAGGACACCAATGTAACTTAATATCTTTATGTTGTACAAAGGGCAACAAAGAGTTCAAAATGATACCTGCATATGAAATATTTTTAAAAAAAGATACCTGAATTTCTGAGGAACCATTTTTCAAATTCAGAAATGTCCAGAGTGTTATTGGGTATATAACATAAATATAAACATAACCACTGGGTCTGGCTTCAGACGGAAACAAAACAGACTGCTGATCATATGGGAATTTAAAATAAAGATGGCCTTGACTAAGAATATCTTTCCTTCTGGTGTGTCTTACTACCTGATATTCCACTAGTAGCAAATTTAAAATCCATTGTTACTGAAAAATAACACAAACGTAGGACTGGACTAAAATGTTAGAATGAACACATAGTTTTTTTTCTTTTAATTATCCTACTAAAGCTCCAGTAAAGAAATGTTTTATTACAAAGACATAAAAGGAGAGAAGTACTTCTACACCTCCAAACCCTGTTACTCCATGAAAGTAACATGAACACTGGCAAGAATTGTCAAAATTGACTCTTTCAGAACTCTAGAAATTAACCAAAGTCCTGCAACAATCTAAGGAATATATATTAAAGAAAAAGGTAGCTGAGTATAAGTAAGAACAATGCATTTTGTGACATCTTATCCTACCTGAATCATGTCATCATCTCCCTAGCTCTATCTACATTAGCTCTAAAACCCAGGACCCCTGGAGTAATGAGAGCTATGAAAACCTACAGCTCTAGCACTTACTGGGGAAAACAAAAGGAATGCAAAAGCCTCATTCCTAGATCACTGTCACTGTTGAACCTGTGTGGCAGGTCTCCGGTAGGACTATGAAATGGCATAGCTGTTTTGGGAAACGATCTGACAATTGTTCAAAATGTTAAACAGAGAGCTACCATATGGCCCAGTAATCTCACTCCTAGGTATATTCCCAGAGGAATAAAAATGTATGTCTACACAAAACCTTATACATAAATGTTCAAAGAAGCATATTCATAATAGCCAAAATGTGGGAACTACCCAGATGTCTATCAGCTGATGAATGGATAAATTAAATGTGACATATCCATGTATTAGGATATTATTCATCAATAGCAAAAGGAATAAAGTATGGATACATGCTACATCATGGATGAAACTCAAAAGTGTTATGCTAAGTGAAAGAAGTCAATTACAGAAGATCACAAATTGTACAATTCCATGACATGAAATGGCCAGAATTGACACTAAACTAAAAAGTAGATTAGCAATTGTCATAGGGAGCGAGAGCATCAGAAATGAAGAGGTGACTGATAATGGGTATGGAGCTTATTTTGGGGGGGGATGAAAGTCTTCTAAAATTAGTGATGGTGGTTATTCACACAACTGTGAATACACTAAAACCTTTGAATTGGTACATATTACAAGGGTGAATTTTGTCATATATAAAGTATATCTCAATAAAGTTATTATAAAAGAAGAATAAATGAAACAAGATGGGATTGGGAGGGAGACAAACCATAAGTGACTCTTAATCTCACAAAACAAACTGAGGGTTGCCGGGGGGAGGGGGTTTGGGAGAAGGGGGTGGGATTATGGACATTGGGGAGGGTATGTGATTTGGTGAGTGCTGTGAAGTGTGTAAACCTGGTGATTCACAGACCTGGGGATAAAAATATATGTATATAAAAAATATATGTTTATAAAAAATAAAAAATAAAAAAAAACAAACAAACAAACAAACAAACAAACAAACAAAAAAAATAAATTGAAGAATAAATTAAAAACGCATGAGGGGAGAACAAGAAGGAGATGCAAACACCTAACTTTAAGAATAGCATGTGTCGGGGCTCCTGGGTGGCTCAGTCATTAAGTGATTGCCTTTGACTCAGGTCATGATTTCAGGGTCCTGGGTTTGAGCCCCACATCAGGCTCTCTGTTCAGCAGGGGGCCTGCGTCTCCCTCACTAACTCCCCCTGCTTGTGTTGCTTCTCTCACTGTGACTGTGGCTATGTCTCTTTTTGTCAAATAAATAAATAAAATCTTAAAAAAAAAATAGCATCTGTCTTAGTAAGCTACTAGAGATATTCCTCCATCAGAGGAAGGCATCACGCGAGACAGAGAAGTATAAAAAAAAAATTAGGGCTCCAACAAAGATTCAATCCAACTTTTTAGAAAAGGTAAACAGGAGAGAAAATCTGAGAAAAGCAGAAGACTAGTTTATTAGTGCCAATATGCAAATTATTGAATTTTCAGAATGAGAAAAACGTGTTAAAAATTATTAACAAATAATTTGAAATCAAAGGCATGTATTTATGATTAAAATGGACCCTGGACACTGAGAAATAGGCTCACACATATCATTATGAAATTTCAGAACATTAGAAACAATGAGAAAATCTTTAAATTTCTAACAAGACAGAAAAATAAAACAGGGTTGAACTTGGCTTTAGACTTCTTAACAGTTTAACACCGGAAGCAAGAAAGCCTTCAGATTTTTGCAGGAAATGAACATAGAATTTGATGCTGAGCCGATTTATTAATCAAGTGTGAGGGCAGGATAAAGACATTTTCAGATACACAATTAAGAAATTTACCCTTTTTGCATACATCTGAAGAAGTTACTAGAAATATCCTTCCATCAAAGTGAAGGCCTTCATCAAGACAGAGAAGTACCAAACAAAAACAAAAACAAAACTGGAGATCCAATGAAGATAAAACCAAAAGGATTTTCCAAGGTGATGTTGCCAAGATATCCTAGCATGACAACTATGCACCAGGAATGAAAGGGCCACCATCTGATGGGAATGGCACAGTGAGGGCAGAACTTTGTTCTCTGATTCTACATCCTTTTTATCTAATGAAATCAGTGGAGGATGTTCTATGAACAAAACAAAACAACAAAACAAAAAAGGAGAATTCAAAGAGAGAAGACTTGAGCTCTAGGAAAGAGAGAATCTAACCCAAGAAAAAAGCAAAAGAAAAAAAATCTCAAGGTTGACTCTTCATAGCAGGCTTAGAAATCGTCCCAACCAGAGGAAAAAAGAATGGAAATTACTGTAAGGGTAGATGCCAAGAGTAAACTGAAATTATTAGATTTGCTAGTCTACATGAGGTAAAGTTTTACTTAAAAAAAAAATTGAGGGGACGCCTGGGTGGCTCAGTGGGTTAAAGCCTCTGCCTTTGGCTCGGGTCATGATCCCAGGGTCCTGGGATCGAGCCCCATATCGGGCTCTCTGCTTGGCAGGGAGCCTGCTTCCTACCCCTCTCTCTCTCTGCCTGCCTCTCTGCCTACTTGTGATCTCTGTCTGTCAAATAAATAAATAAAATCTTTAAAAAAAAATTGAGAAGGTATTGGAAAGTATGAAAGAGTTGGCACTAATCACACCGGAAAATAAACAACAAGAAAAAAAAATACTTTCCCAGAAATATCTTGGTCCATATCTCTTTTTCAGTATCTCTATGTAAACCTCCAGTTTACATTTCCCTGATGAACTCCTTTGTTGATACAATAGTTGATATAAATAATTGAAAATGAGAGTCTGATGGACACAAAAAATCTTTTCTTTCTCTAAATTCAACGCTCTTTTTCCACATCATGTCAGACCAACAGAAGCCTATGATAGTGGATTGCATTATCTTTGCAAAGTTTTATCTGTATGACCTCGGTTTCATTTCAGCCTCAGGGGATTGGCCATCATGAATTTCTGTCCGTCCATCTGTCTTGTATCATTGCAGACATTTCCGGACGAGCTTGAAGTCTTTTTATCATAAATAGAAGTACAGCTCCTGGGAAATTTTTGTTCATCTCATTCACCCATTGAACAAACCGTTTGCAGCTTCTAGTAGGGGTCAGGCACCCACGAGGTTAAAAGGGTATATGTGTCAGGGTCTTCCAACTGCTAGGAAATCATAATTTGTTCACTTTCCAGTTAACAAAGAGCAAATAATGGTTTTTGAAAAAGCCTTCTCATTCAGAATATAAGAATGTATACTCAGTATTATTCATTAAAATAATAGAAACAATGATAAAAAATTGAATTTTGAAATTCCCTGGAGACCATTTCTACAGATTTTTAAAAGAGAATCATTTAATGCAAAGGGAGTATCTATAACTTCATACCGTGATATATTTTATAAAATAAACTGTAAAGCCCATTAGTTACAGCATCAGACCCCGATCAAGGTTAAACCTGTGGGACTGCCATGCAGGTGGGCAAATTGCACATGCTGCAGGAAATAGACCATGTCAGATACGATCGTTGACGTCTGTGTGGGCACCAGAAGCTGACTAGAGTTGGCAGTGGAAGAAACCAATCAAAATCTCAGCTGCTCTGGCCCTGTGCCTCTCTCTAACCTCTCTACCCAGGAAGAAGAATGAGCCTTACCTCTGGCTTCAACTTGCCAGGGAAGGCCGGGAGGGGGAGATGCCAACTCTCCTTCCAAGATGAGGAGAACAACCAGAATACGATCAGTTACGGAAGGAAAAATCCTAACCCTCCAAGCCTTTTCTAGCACAGGTTTCCTTTTCATTGGGGTACCCTGTTTGCTCAACCTTTTCTAGAGCCTGGTGCTTACAGAATGCTGTTTGCTACACCAGACAAGAATTGGAACTTCCTTCTGACAGGGAGTGGAAAAGGAGCTGGGAAGCTATGACTTCCCCCTTGTGCTTTCCCAAGCCACTGATCTTCAGACTACCTCATATAACCTAGAACTTTAAACACACACACACACACACACACACACACGCACATACACACGTACACACACACCCCTCCTTTTAATTAATGGCCTAGCTTCTTGATTAATGGCCTTGTTAATTAATGGCCTTGTTTCACCTTGAAAGGTTTTACAGGAGCGCTTGGACGATGACCAAAGGGACACAGAAAGGAGTAGAGGAGAAGTGGGAGGGCGGAGCTGGGGTAGGAATAGGAGATAAAACACAAGAGAAAGAGCATCTGAAACACATCCTCTTACTGTCCTTCCTTCATCTTTGCTTCCATCAACTACCTTGGCCACGCCCTCCCTTCCCTGCAGGATCACCAATCCAGGATCGAAAACATCAGTGAGAGACTGATTTTGGAATCTCCTTCCAAAACAATCTCTCAGGCTAAAATACCTGGCATGAACTATCTTCTGAAAACACTTTGAAACACATCTCTTGTTAAACCAAAAAATTTTATAAGGGGCATGGTGAAGAACGTTCCTGTTTATTTTCATATCTAAAATAGTTCTGTGGGGGTTTGAATATTAATATTATAATATTAACATAATAATAATTATTATTATTATTATGATTAAGTCTGAATTTAAATAGACTCAATTCTTGGTTAAGTCATAAACTTTATTTTGTTCCCTTTGTTGGTGTGGATGATTTCAACCATGTGAGTATACTTTGATTTTAATATTTCCTTGGAGATACAGCAGTGTTTTCTCTATTGAATTATCACTCGACTTCTACCTACCTTTTTAGATTATGGGGGCATCTTGGGGATTTTAACATAACAACATTAAAATTTTTGCTAGGGAAACAGAGGAGTGTTTTAGTAAAAATAAAAGCTTGGGGTCAGACAGAACTGTGAACCCCAGCTCCATCCCTCACTATCTGAGCTAGATTGATCCAGATTACTTATCCTCTCTGAGCTTGGTTTTCTCATCTATAAAATGGCAGTAAAATCCACCTACCCCCATGGCTGTTTTGAGGATTAATTAAGAATGTAAAGTGCTTTGTAGAGTGCTTGGCACACTGAATGCTCAGTGAAGATATCTGTTTATCCCTGAAACCCATTCCCCATGCTCACCCCTCTGTAGACGTGATGCCAACCCTTAGATATGAAATGCATGGAGAGAATCTTTAAAAGAAGTAATAGTCTTATTAGGGACATATGTCTTACTCCAGCTAACTACAATTCAAGGAAAATTGTGTCAAGGCTTGGAGTAAAGGCATATGTCAAAATTTGGGGGAGCAATGAAGAAGGTATATCCCCAGGAAACAGGTTTCTTGCAGGAAGTGAGGCAAGAGTCATCACCAAACCGAGACACTGAGGATGGGTGATATTTGGCACGTGGAATAGGAGATTGGGTGGATTCCGTAAAAAAGAAGCAATGCACTGCAGAGATGAAAATGTGGGAATGCTGGAGAGCACTGAACAACCCAGTACATGCAGTACAGGCGATGGGAGAGGAAGCGAGACCACAGGATGGACTAGGGCCAGAGTGGAACAGCCCTTGAATTCCATCCTAAGGAGATTCACATTCATACAGAGACAACTGAGAAAAATAATTAAAAAAAATATGAATAAACACGACAGCATCCTTAAAGACACAAAAGCTACCAAAAATGTGTAGGGTGTTGTATCTACTGAACTTTGCATCAAGCAACTGCCCCTTTCTTTCCATCATGGATAATACCAGGCTTCGCACCATTAGAACATACTCAGTCAATTAAGAAAAGTACTGATTGCCGGCTGCAAAATATCCCCATGGTGCCAAAATGTCTGTGGAGTGGGTGGGGAGAGGGAGGGAAGGTGTGATAATTAAAAGAATTGTTACTTGCGATGTCACAGGAGCCAATGTGTTAACTCCGCATGCTGGGAAGCTAGAGTGCTCCCAGCTGCCACGGCGAGGGAGGATGTGGTTTGATCCCTGGCACCACTCGTTGGGACAAGATGAATCACAAATGTGTTAATAGTGAGGTTCCATGTCATAATGTGCCAGATGGAGGTGGTTACATCTCTGATTGATTGCCTCCTGGCCAAGACAGGGGTTTTCCAGAAGGCAAAATTGGCATTGGAGCTCTAAGGATCAGCAGGTCTTTATTTTGGTCAATGTGGACCTGACATTCTCGACTTTATGAAGTGCGGCTTCCCCCAAGACACGGACAGCCAGAAACAGTATGTGGATGAGGAAAGAAGGCATGAGGGTGTAACACACGGAAGAAAGAGTTTTCTGCTGGACAGAGGTCCTCTGGCTGACCTTGGCCTTTAAGGCATCCCTGACGGCCAGTGGGGATAGGGGCAGTGGGCAGGGGAGCCGCGCTGAAAATAAGGGACTGGGGTGTGGGTGGGGAGTCACCAAAGATGCCTTGCTTGCAAACGAATGAAATAACTGGAAAGGGAGAGAGAAAGTCAAGGAAGAAAAGAAGCCAGAGAAGGAGCTTCAGACACCAAACTCCCAAAGCAGCAGAGTCCGGGAGCCAGGCTGAGACCACCGGGGTGGGGGTGGGGGGACCACCGAGAGCAGAGCATTGCAAGGTGACCTTCCTGCCTCTTCCCTCCCACTAACCCCGACCAACCGACCGACCATAACCACCCAGTTCTTTGTTGTGGTGGTTTCCTTCCCCGGATGCAAGCTTCCAACTATAAACAGCCAACTACAAGGGCAATAACTGTGGCGTCCTACTGGGAACCAAGGCAGCCTCTCGTGCAGGCGCTGGGTCCTAATACAGGACAGTGAATAAAGCTTCATTACCGAACAATGGAGTTAGCTGCCAGAGCCTACAGATTTGAATAAACAACAAATAAGCAACATCTGCTCCAGCATATGTGTATGGTAAAAAAAAAAAAGTCACAAAATAAAAGAATTTGTAAATGCCAAAAGCAACACTAAAGTGCCAGTGCTACTGTAGAGTGAATTTTTAATTGCACATGCAAAGAGGCAGGCTGTGGGTATTAGTCTCACATATGTCTTGTTGCTGCCAACCTGGGAGTATAGATGAATTTAATTAAATAAGGATTATCCCTTCTCCCCAGTACAATTACTTATTTATAACAATGATAAAATTGCCTAATAAAAAAATTGTAATATTTCAAAAACAAGCCCAGAAAACACCCTGCTTTCTGTGTAAGTCGTTCAGGGCTGTTTGAGTTTGAGTGTGTCTTTTAAAATTAAGTCTTTGCCTACTGCCAAGGAAGGAAAAAACAAACAACAACCCTTATCATAAAGCCTGCTGCCGTTAAACAGCCAGAGACGGCATTACGGAGAAATATAAAGAAGACACAGAGCAGCATGGGAATTGCCTTTCGTGGGGCGCGTAGAAAATTAAGCAATTGGACTCAAATGGAGGCCAGGCGACTGAGCCAAGGGACAGGACCACTGAGGCTTGGGCTCCCCCAGAGCGCTGGTCCTAATCTGTTTTTGTGAGCAGGCAGTCACCGGTGATCAGTCAGTTCCCTTTAGTTTGGCTATCCCTCTTCCCTGCGTGCTAATTCTCTGAAAACAAGGAACATCACCCAAACCAAACAAACAACAAAAGAGATGGGCACTCCAGATCCTCTTCTCAGTGCCAGTGGAGTTCATTTTTTACCTCCAAGTTAGCAACCTACATCATCGGGGAGGCCAGTGGCGACAATCCAAGTATGAAACTGTAGATGGTAAAGTAGAGTCATGTGTAAATTACCACGGAAACCAGTATCTTCTGAGTCTCGTCATCTAAGTTAATCTTTGAGCAATTTCGTTGCAGAAATAGCTTTTCTGTGCTAGAAGTTAAGGCAAGTGCTAAGAGCTTATGATCAGGTGCATCGTCTCAAAGTTAATTCAGAAGCCAGCCAGAAACGAAAGGCAGTCAGGGGCTCTGGGGTGTGTGGCTGAGGGCAGTTACACCATCTCGCCACCTCAGTGTCCTCATCTGTGCAATGGGAAGAGTAGTGATCGAATCCACCTCCAAGGGAGAATTCAACGCAGTAACACATGTAAAGTGCCTGGAATGGCATCTGGCATGGAGTAAGCGCTCAATAAATGTTGCCAAGAATTTAAAGGGATGCTTTAGCAAGGCACGCAAATCTGCACTTGGCTTTTTTCTGGGTGTTAGTAGATTTCAATTTATCTCCTGCTTTCCTTCGTGACCCATTGCAATTTTAATTCAATAATCAATTGGTTTCTCCTGAAATTCACAAGCTCCATGAGACTAACTTTGCTTTGATTTGTATCCCCAGCACCTAGACCAGGTTCTTACATGTTTAAGCGCTCATTAAATATTCATTGAATGAATGAATTCAGTATGGAAGGAGAGCTAGATTTGAATTCAAAAGATCTTGACCCAAATTTTGGTCCTTCTTTTTTGCCAGCTGTGTAAACCCAGGCAAGTTGCTTAATCTGTTGATGTTTTATCTCTAAAGAGGAAAGAGTGGTATGGTGATTATATTAAATAATGTAATTGAAATGGCTCAGGACACTGCAAAAGTGGGTACCAAATGTAAATTGTTAATTAACACCAAACTGCTTCCTAATAATAATTGTAATTGATAAGAATATGGAATTAAGCAACAGACTCCGTATATATTCAGGGAAAACAACTGTCTGAGAGATGTTGCTGGAATGTGTGCAAAACCAAAATAAATTAAGTCTACATTACTTAGGACTAAGTGCAACTTGCAAAAAGAAAGCACCAATTCATAGATTTGAAAGGAAGATACATATTGGATATAGTCCTAATTTACAAATACTGAAATGCATGCCAGTAAAATCATTAAAAATACCATGTGCTGCATTTTAAGATAATCATTATACTCTGCCCACAGTCCACCATTGCAACATTAAATCACCACTGGTGAATTCGAATAGAAACTCTTCCAGCTAAGGTAAGAGAAGTTTAGATGGTGTCATGCATGGGGTTCCCTGATGGGTCAGGCACTGTGCGAGGCATGGTGATGGCAGGTAAACGAGACAAGATTCCTACTCTCAAGCAGAGCACAATTTAGTGTAAAGGAGAGAGGCATAAGCAAATGGTTAGGGGTTTTCCAGGTGAGTCCTGTAGAGGTGTTATTTACCAAGGCTAGCAATAGCATATAGGGAGAGCTTATAGGTTGAGAAGAAAAAGGAGGAATAGTTGTAGGGACTGCGGAATTTGCCTACTTAAAAAAAGAGAATGGGCTGTTTTTGGTGTTCTTCTAAATTAGGATGTCAGTGCCTTTGAAATAGCAGGGAGATAAGAGAGAGGGACAGAATGAGAATGAGAAATTGAAAGAGAATAAACAGAATTTAGTGGTACTGATGAGGAAGACCGCAAGGCCAACTAGGAGACAGAATATAAGAGATCTCTTCAAAACTACCTTTTTTTCAAATCTGCTTTGGAGAAAAATCCCATTAGCAGAACTTAAATAATTTAGCTCTCACTCAATCCCCAAATACACCCAATTTGTAAAAATGAACATTTAGCATTATCTTGGTTGAATGATTATTTATTTTGTTGTGGACAAATTAGCAAATACAGAGAAGAAAAAGAAGGAAAAACCAGACGTCTCTTATCCTCTAGATTGCTATCGTTTATACCATGTACACTTAGGCTTTCTCTATTTTTTTTTTCCTTTGTGGGAAGTTGAGGGTTAGAAACTTGTATTAAAAAATTTAACTTGTAGCATATAAAATATTAAAACAAAGAAAAAGAAACAATACTACCTGAGACCCATCACCATGAGATGGCCACCAAACTGTTAACTGTAGTTTAAATCATATGCAATTTTTTAAAAAAGATTTTGCTTGTTTATTTGAGAGAGAGAGAGAGAGCACAAGCAGGGGAGCAGCAGGCAGAGGAAGAGGGAGAACAAGATCCCCTGTTGAGCAGGGAGCCAGATGTCCTGCTCAATCCCAGGATCCCAGGATCATGACCTAAGCCAAAGGCAGATGCTTAACTGACTAAGCCACCCAGGTGCCCCTCCTCATGCAATTTATATGTGTATTATATAGATTATATATGTTATTTTATATAAGCAAATTGAGAGATTTTTCTGTAAAAACATTTTATTTTATAACTTGTTAAAAACCACTGTGGCATGAAATACCAGTTCTCATTTTTGATGACCGCATGATACTCCATATAATGTATCAAGATTTACATAAACAATCCTTTATATTGGACATTGAAGCAGTTCTAATTTTTTACACCTCTTCATAATTGCCTTAGGATAATTTCCAAGAGGACGTACCCAGGTAGGAAGATAAACACTGCTGCAAAGTTTCTGATACATATTGTTGCACATTGCCTTCCAGAAAGCAATGTGTATTCCATCCCAAAATTAGGTTATATGATTTCTGAAATCTCTATCAATGTATTAACTCATTTGTCTATTTTAGTGTGTATTTCTTAGGTTACTACTGAGGTTGAAAACTGCTTCATTTGCAATAGTTTATTTAATAAAATTCCTATTGACATCTTTTTTTTTTTTAAGATTTTATTTATTTATTTGACAGAGATCACAAGTAGGCAGAGAGGCAGGCAGAGAGAGAGAGAGGGGGAAAGCAGGCTCCCCACTGAGCAGAGAGCCTGATGCGGGGCTTGATCAGGGCTCGATCCAGGACTCTGGGATCATGACCTGAGCCGAAGGCAGAGGCTTTTAACCCACTGAGCCACCCAGACGCTCCCTATTGACATCTTTATTTTTTGTTCAATTCTCTTGCACTGGGAGATTTCAAACATGTACAAAGTATAGAAAATAGCATGACATGCATTCATTCCTTGTAACCACCTACCAGTTCTATTAAAATTTAACATTTTTCCATAGTTACTTTAGATTTGTTTTTAAAGGAAACATTACAGATACAGTAGTGGTTTTTACCTGGTTTTATCCCTTTCTAATCCCATTGCCTTCCCCTTAACCTTTCTCCGCAGAGTTAACCAGGATCCTGAATTTGGTGTTTATATTTCCATTTTTGTGCTTTTACTTGGTATATGCGTTGGTAATACCAAGTGTGGCTAAGGTAAATATATTTTATATATTACATGAACCTAATTGTGATTTATTTACCCCCACCTTATATTTGTGATATTTTTTCATATGTACAAATTAACTTGTTTGTTTATCATCATTGTGGTATATTATATCCTACTCTGCGACAATGCTATGATATCATTAACCTTACTCTTATTGATCTGATTGACTTTAGGTTGTTTTAAGCTTTCCACTATTTCACTATTATTTCGGTGTTGCAAAAAATGTTTTTATATGTTCATTCATCTGTGTATATGTGAGGATTTCCCTAGGGCATATGCTACAAATGAAATGGCTGAGTCAAAGGGTCCGTGGATCTTTTTTATTTGATTTTTAAACTTCTTTGTACAATGGCTGTACTTTAATGGTTTCCTCATCGGTTATTGGTGGTGTGAAAATAAAATTGATTTTTACATTTTGTTCTTGCATTTGACAAACTTGACACACTTTATTAATCTATGAATATGTCTATTAATTCTCTTAGGATTTCTATGTAGACAGTTATTTTGTCTGCAAGTGTGGACAGTTTTTCAGTTTACATACATCTTATTTTCATGGTGTTGTCGTCCTGCTTTGACCTTTAGTTTGAAGCTGAATAAAAGGAATGTCAACGGGTTTTTTTTTTCTTGGTTGAATAGGATTTCCTTGAAGGTTTCATTGTTAGGATTGATACTTGCTATCAAGATTTAATAGATACCACTTAAAGTAAGAACATTTCCTTCTATTTCTACTTGCAAAGAGTTGTTGTTCATCCTTTATTGTTTATGATGAAAATACACTCTCAGCTTGTCATTTACCTTTTAATTTTTTATGACTGTTTTTCATGCATAGATGTTCAATGTTAGGTAGTGAAAACTGATTAATTTAATTAGATATTGCATTTTAAGCCACATTTTATTTTTTATTTTTTTAAAGATTTTTATTTATTTATTTGATAGACAGAGAGACATAACAAGTGGGCAGAGAGGCAGGCAGAGTGAGAGAGGGAAGCAGGCTCCCTGCTGAGCAGAGAGCCCGATGTGGGGTTCGATCCCAGGACCCTGAGATCATGACCTGAGCCGAAGGCAGAGGCCTAAACCACTGAGCCACCCAGGTGCCCCAAGCCACATTTTAAAAATAGTTTCCTATTCCAAAATCATATACAATTCATTTCCTTTTATATTTTTAGCCCTGTGATAATTTGAGTGTGTTTTTTGCATTTAGTTGTCTATATAAAATTTCATTCATCTAAATTTCTGTTGGTAAACAGTGAAATATTTTGTAAATACACATATATTTTTCATAAGCTATCAAATTGATCATATCATTTATTTCCTCTAATAATTTATCATTGTAGTTGATAAATTAGTTTTTCAATTTTTGAAACACTGAAATCTTCAAATAAAAGCTAGTTTTCAAGGATTAGTGTACTTTTAATGTTTTACTGCATTTAAAGTTTTTTTTTAAGAGATCACAATTAGGCAGAGAGGCAGGCAAAGAGAGAGAGAGGAGGAAGCAGCCTCCCTGCCGGGCAAAGACCCCAATGTGGGGCTCGATCCCAGGATGCTGGGATCGTGACCTGAGCCGAAGGCAGAGGCTTTAACCCACTGAGCCACCCAGGCACCCCTGTTTTACTGCATTTAAATCCTCATTACTTTATTGAAAAATGTTTATATCTGTATTCATAAGTAAAAATGATCAATTTTCTGAGCTATCTTAGTCAATTTTGAAATCAAAATTGTTTTGTTTTTAATCTAAAAGGAACTGGAAAGATTTGTTTACATTGTCTGGAAGATTTATAAAGAAGGGCAATTATCTCTTGAAAAATGGAGAGTCTACCCATGTAACTGTTTTGGTTTTATTTTGGCATTATTCATTGTTGTTCTTAGAGATAGTTTTTGGTAAACTCAAGTTTTGTTTGTTTTCTCCCCCTTTCTGGTATTAGTTTACTTAACAGTTATATTATGTTACTTTGGTAAGTTTTTGTTTTAAAATAGATATGTATATACAAATATTGGCAACATAATACCTGCATAAAATTTGGTAGTATAAATACATACATTTTCTAAAATATCATCCATATTAATTATCCCTGATTTTAATTATACCACTTGTATTGGTATTAGTATTCCTTTATAATTTAAACATGGTTTTGCATGTGGTATAACTTCTTTTCTATATCAGTGGTTCTGTCTTTTCTCTAATTTTGTCTTATCTAATTTTGTTTGCATGCCTTTCTCTCTTCTGTTGTTTGACAGCTTCTATTGCTTTTATTCCCCAGACAAAAAAACTAGTGCTTGATTTTACTTACCAAATTATTTTTTTCTGATTTCTACATGATTAATTTCTGGCTTATTAACTTCTAATTTTTAATTATGTTTATTTTGTTTTTATGATGATTTCATGATCCAAATAATTAATTTTAGTTTTTACTTGTTTGATAATGAAAGCAATTAATGCTATGAATTTGCCTCAGATTACTGCTTCTGTTCCAGTTCTTCAATTTTATATGAAACATTCATCATTATTATTGAAATGATCTGAACTTATAGTTCTAAATGAGCAACTTCTGCACTCTTTGTAGGATGGAGAACTCAGTCCCCAAGTTCTGGTTTTAGTGTTTTGTTTTGTTAGGAGGAGAAAGTGTTACTTATATTTTTATTTTTGTATTAAAATATTACTGCATTTATTCATGTTAAGGTGGCCTATACATAATATGGGCATATGTAAGAAATCAATGAGATAATCTTTGTGTTTATAAATTGTTAGCTCTTTTAATAAAATATGCCAAGAACACTAAGAAAGAACACTTGTTTCAATATTTTCTATTATACTCATGTTATCAATTATAATATTAATACATTATCTGTCACTTTTTACTATGTCATGTTTGGTCTGCAGAAAACTGAAGGTAATATTAAAATCTTTCAATTTTGGAATAGATGTTGGTCAAAGGATACAAAGTTACAATTATATAGGATGGATAAATCTAAGGGTCTAATGTACCTGGTGGCTATAGTCAATAATACTGTATTGAATATTGAAAATTTGCTGAAAGAGTAGATTTCAGGTATACTTACCAGACACACAAAATGGAAACTGTGTGAAGAGATGATATGCTAAGTAGCTTGATTACGGTAATCATTTCAATATGCATATGTATATTGAATCATCATGTTTCATAC
This sequence comes from Mustela lutreola, assembly GCF_030435805.1. Lineage (NCBI taxonomy): Eukaryota > Metazoa > Chordata > Mammalia > Carnivora > Mustelidae > Mustela > Mustela lutreola. The sequence continues at coordinate 157,387,972 of NC_081293.1, read as the reverse complement.
CTCAAATACACACAATATTTATTTAAAAATTAAAAAAATAAAAAGTGTCCAAAAGTTTTCGACTGGTTGTCATGGGGAGCAGAGATTTAGTAACAACAAAATCTCCCATTTTTATTGTGTCAATTTCCTATAGTATCACCAGAATTTTTTGCTAAATAGTGTTATGAAAATAACATATGCACATGATAACAAAAGAAAATTAAAAGATGCCAATTAATTTAAAACATGTTAGTTTCCCTTCTGTTAAGTCACTTCCATTAGCAGTTCCTTATATATTCTTCCAGAAGCATTCTGTGCATACTTTCTTCCCTCAGTAGAAATAGGTAACTTTTTTAATAAAAAGAGGTGTCTCTGTAAAATATTTTGCACCTTTTTTTCTCATTTAACAACTGTATATCTCACATACCTCAACACATAAATATCTGCTTCATTTTTCAAAGTGAAGTCTGAGTAGATTTTAATGTAAAAATGTACCATAATTACTTAAAGCTAATTTATACTTTTGGGTCAGTAGGCTGCTTCTAGCTGTTTGTTATTATAAATATATTTTTGCAGTCAAAATCCTTATGTATACACTGGGGTCTACAGATAGTTCAAACTGCAGAACTGGAATAGATGCATACATTTACAATTATGTGACATTGACAGAGTATACTTCAAGTAATTATTATGATTTTAACTGACAACCAACAATGGGTAGATTTGTTTCATATTTTTTACTATCTCTTGGTACTACTAAACTTGAAATACTTGTGACCTAGAATCACAGTTGATGATTATTTGTCATGGTTCTTTGGGTTGACTTGGCTCAGCTGTGTGGTTATTGGATTCTCTCATGTGGTGGCAGTTAGATGACATCTGGTGGGGGGGATGGTCATCCGAAAGTTTGACTGGGTTAAACATTTAAAAGTTTGACTAGGTTGCCTCACACAGAGGCTCAGTCAAGGGTGTCTACCACAGTGGACAATCCCATGTGGTTTGGGATTTTCACGACATGAAGGCTGGGTTCCCAGAGGGAATGTTCCAGAGCAAGTATCTCAAGAGCCAGGAACCAGTCAGGTGGGTTAAGGGCTACACTCTAGACACAACACAGTATCACTTCTGCTATATCCTATTTGTTCAAAATAGTCCATGTAGTATCACTTTTGAAAGAAGTCATCTTTTTAACTTTGAGTCAAAATTCATTCCTTGATATTCATATACAGATACATATATAAATTCATTCACATATATAGTTGGTTCATATATATAATGAATTCATTCATTCATTTATTCATATATAAATAAAAATAATCCTTTTCCCTTTTTCCCATTAAGAGAAATAACAAAAGAATTCTTTCCCTGTCCTAGTTTTTCTTGGTTAATGACACTGTTTTTGAAAGTAATAAATTATATTTGCTTTACTTTAGTTTAGATTTTCTCCATTGGGCTAACCTTCACCCATTTTACTTTGCTCTCTGAATTTGAAATTAAATGTAGGCTAGTGCTTTTGCCTAACTTCCCAAATCATTTTTTGGAATGATTGGGGAGACTTACATGATATCAGCAGACCTCTTAATTGAATGTCAAGGAAGGCAGCTCCTATTGGCACAGGGACCTCCAGCTTCATTGAGAAGCATTCAATTAGATGGAAAACAGATGCTTATTTTTGTCTTATAAACCTCAATGCAGGTTATGTGGTAATTACTTCGAAGAGCAGGATAACAATTTATGTAATCAGCAGGACCCTATAATTACTAATGCATAATTTCTAAACAGCATTTAGCAAAATGAGGCCCATACATACACTTCGTAATGAAAAAGATGTGTTTGACACCACACTAAATTAAATTAAAAATTTGCATATTTTCTTCCAGGAAATGCACTAGCTTCATCTGCTTTATTTTGCTTCACTAATCCCTGTCTACTTTTAGCTCTGTTATAGGATCATGGAAATGCTGAATCACAATGATGGCTGAATGGAAGCATAAGAATGAGGAATAGAGAAAGCCCTCCTTCTCTGCTGTCTAGGATTCTATAACAGGATTCTGAGAGATTATTTGGAAAGTGACATCCAAGCTACTTTTTTCCACAGAGAGTTAATAGGAAGGTCCTACCATCATTTAATTTAGAATGTAGGGGCAAGCAGAGAACTTAAAAAATTACTTCCACTTCCCTAAGGGCCAGTAAAATGATATGATTTTTGACCCATCTAGCAGTTGTCAGTAGAAGTTAGAAAGTATTCACTCAGTTAGTCCCATTCCTACGTGGAATCCCTTCCGCTCTCCTGATCAAATCACACAGAGCTAATCTGAGAAAACCACATATTGCTTCAGCCCCAGGGATGTGGAATGTGTCTGTAGTAAGTCATTTGAAATTTACATGTTCATTGGCATTGCTAGTGGGTTTTCAATAGTAGTAGGTAGAAATAATAATAGCAGTAAATAACAGTAGTAGAAGCCATGCCATTTTCTGAAGATTATATAAGCTCTACATATTAAGAAAGTTGAATGCTAGTTATTTACATTCTCTTTCTGAAAGGCCATTGATGACTTTGCACACCGTGCTAAATCTTACCTGTAATTCCTGATGTCATGTCAGGAGGATTACCAGTCTCTTCCTCAAAGCTCTGGACCTGAGACACCAAAATACATCAATCTCATTAGGAATGCTTTCATAATAAATTCACTTCATTTGTTTAATCAACATATAATGATTGCCTTCTGGCTACTGCTAAGAGGATTAACCATGACTTCTGAACTCAAAGAGCTTACAAGTCCTCTGTAGGCAGATGGCATGTACAAGGCACTCAGGGTAAAGACTAAAGGAACTAAAGGAGATCAGGAAAGAGAAATGGGGGAATCACTTCCCAGTGGGAGGAACAGAGACTCTGTGTGGAAGATGAAGCATTTGAGTAAAACAGAAATAATAATATTATTATTATTCTAGTTTTTTTTTCTCTTAAAGAGCTTTAAATATATTTGGAGAAAGCAAGTTATTTTCCACATTTAATTTTATCTCTCTAAGGGATTTATTTATGACTTGGTAAATTTATGGAGAGCAATTCAGAAAATTCACAACTCAGTTGCTATACGGAGCTTAGACAGCTCAAAGAAAATTGGTTTTCCAAATTGATAGAGCAGAATTTCTTTCAAAATTCTTTACAGAAATTAATAAATATTATTCTATTGTGAGTAAAGTTATAGATAAAATAATAAATATTTCTTTACAAGTAATAATATAGATTACTATAGAAGCTGGATAAATAAAAAAATTAAAGAAGGTAAGAAAACAGTGACTGTTTTGTGAGATTAAGAGTCATTTATGGTTTGTTGCTGGGGGGAGGGGGGTTGGGAGAAGGGGGTGGGATTATGGACATTGGGGAGGGTATGTGCTTTGGTGAGTGCTGTGAAGTGTGTAAACCTGGTGATTCACAGACCTGTACCCCTGAGGATAAAATTATGTGTTTATAAAAAATTAAAAAAATAAAAAAAAAACCCACAAAAAAGAAAACAGTGACTGTTAATATTTTGAAATGTGTATTTGCACATTCTTTTGCAAGAATATTTCTTTTTTTAATATTTTTTTTCTGAATGTAGTTATATAATCAAAAATTTTCACTCAAAACTTAAAAGGGGAACTTTTTCTCACTTGTAAGATTTCTTTGAAAATACCAATTTTAATGACTTTACAATAGACCATATTTGGAAGCTACATTAATTTACTTACTGGTTCCCCTAATGTTGGACTATTTCCTGAATTTTGCAAATAAAAGTAATTAATAATGGTGAGATGAGTATCCTTGTACAGAAATCTTTTTCTACATGTCATATTATTTATTTAGACTGATGTCTGTATAGTGAAAGCTGAATCAAAGGACATTTAAACATTATGGTACATGTGGCCAAAAATGACCTCTAACTCAGGAAGAGAGGACCACAAGGACATAGCCCAATGATGTAAGAAAGACTATTTATTCCTTCCTTTTAATCTTTCATCGCTTTCCTTCAAAAAAGTTGCTTCATACTTATAATTAATTAGACATATTTCTTACCAGTATTTTTATTAGTTTTGTAACTCAAACCAGCCTTAATCACGGAGTTTTTTAAGTACAATTAAGAAAATTTTTTTGCTCTGATCATTAGCATGGAGAAAAGCCCATTTAGTGTGATGTGAAGTATGTATTCAGGTGTTGAGAAATAACCCTCAAACAACAAAATTTCAGCAATTTAAAGTGAAAACTGAGTGTATTCTTGTGTTATTCTGCCTGAGCCAATCTAACTAATACATTTTTAAAAATTAAAGAAATAATTATTAACTTTGGAAACATTTTCCACCTAATCAGGATGCCGACTGGCATTGTTTAATAATATGGGCAATATTCTCACATATGAGTTCTAGACAGCAGGATCCCTGTATGGAAGTCAGAGGGAGATTAAAATGCTTTATTTTGGATATCAAGAAGCATCTTACCTTGACTTTACAATTGTATATGCTTCATCAGTATTAAATGCTCAATATGTTTGGGAATTAAAAAAGAAAGGAACAGACTCAGTTTTACTAAGTAAACTTCAACACAAAAATATGTTGATTTGTGCATTAAAAAAATCTATGCATAATTTTCTTAAAATCATAGTTTTGAAAAGTGAGCCAAATATTGCCAAAGGATGTTAGGGAAAGCATCATAGATTGATCTGGAGAAAAATTTTGGCCAATTCCAGTTGAAATTCTGATAGCTAGATATTTAAGGACGTTGGCTCATGTTTTAAATGCCATGAAAATCTGCCAATTTCACACATATTTTTCATTTCTTATAATTGAATTTTTAAATTTGCCATTAAAAAAATGACTATTAAACCTGGCATTAGCTCCGGTTTAAGATGTAACCTACCCAAACTTCATTTACTCATCCATTGGTATCGAGTGAAACAAGCATTTTTTTTCCCAGACTGGGATGAGAATGTAATATTTTAAATATTTTTTAGAAAACCAAAATTCAAGTAGTGAGTTTCTTTTATATTGTTTTGGGCGTTCTCTCTGCCTTAGATACACAGACAGCCTCTGGCACACACCAAACTGGGCAAATATTAAAGAAACACCATAAACAAAGTTGGCTATGTAGTTCAACAGAATATTTTGTTTCTCTATGGATGCCACCCACTGACTAAATTAATGTTATTAAACTCTTCACATTGGTTTACTCATTCATAAATATTTACTGAGTACCACTATATGCCTAAAAACACATGAGTTTGTTTTCTTTCATTTTGGTGTCTGGGTTTCTTCCCACCTCCACATACACTACTAGATCACTTTTCGTTGAATAATTGTCCTTTATGAATATCTGAAAGTGTATCATGAAAGAATTGACATTCTTTTCTCAGTCTTTTTATGCTGAATATGATACAGCATAATATCATATAATCTCTCCCTGTACTCTCACATATAGGTAGTATCTAATGGACATTATATTCCTCAGTCTAGCCTGAAGCATAAAAAACTTTGTAAGGGACAGTAGCATTTGTGCAGCCTGCCAACAGGCTGGAGATGGTGACATTTCTTGTTTAGATAGTAGGTGATATAACAGACTGACAAATGGATTGCAGATTTTCTTGATATTCTTTAGAGAACTTCAAGTATTAACTTGGTAATTAAATAATCTTTGCAAGATTTCTCAGTGTCACATCAGTTGATCTTCAAATCAGGGCATGAGACCAAAGGTCTGCTTTTCTCTCCATTTGTAATTTTTATCTATTTGTAGGCTACTGGTTTACATTCAGATTAATATTTCAAAGTTCTTTTAAAAAATATTTTCAGGTTCTTGAAATCATTTCGAACATAAGACATGTACACGTATAAACATATATACATACATATTAGGAGCATTGACAGCTATGTATTTTGAGGCAACTGTTTTATCTCTGTTGGCTGGGGAGGGCTACTCATAGGTACATTCACCTACTTTCTCTTCTTCTTTTAGGGCAATGGGTAAGCCTTACTTCCCCCAAGTTAGCTGGTCCTCTCAGTCCCCTGGCAGGTTAAGAACCTCTTTTCTTGCTCCGCAGATATTCCAGACATATCTAGAGTGATATAAAAGTTTACCAGTAGAGCTGGGCCTCTCCCTGCATGTTACTGGTTTCTGTGCCCATCCCTGTCACTGCACAGAAGTTCCCTTGGGGGAAGAGTCTGCCTCCACCCCCAACCCATTAGAGTGTCTTGCTTGTCCCAGGCTCAAAGGAAAGGTGGGCCCGCCTTGGAATTTCCATAAAAATATCCTGCCCCACTTCTGGATAATTTACATGATAAAGGGGAAACTTTTGTTCTTTTGTTCTTCCTTGTCATTATATTAAAGAGTAGAGAAACGTGTGAAAATGTGTAATTTTTTTTTAAAAGACTGAGGAGTGGAGGGGGGTGTCCTCTAAATGGGAGTGAAAATCAGCACAAGTGAGGGAAGGTAAAGATGAAGGAGCACATTGCAAAATATGTTGTTGTTCTTGTTTTGTTGAACAAAAACTCTTTATTGACCAATGTTAGCCTTCTCCCACTCAGGAAAGAGAAGCCTGTGGGGTTACAAGGCTCTCACCATGGGTGGATGGGAAATTAATGGTCTGGAGAGGAGAAAACAGGCAGTGTGAAGAGGTACGAATGGGGAAAGGGTCTGTAAAAATATAATCTTTTCCCTGTCACATGTTTCACGCCCATGTTTTAAGAACAGAATGTATGGTGACCAGGCAGCATAAGATGTGATAAAAAAGATGGAGGCAAGAAGTCACGTGATGTGTGAACTTCAATCAACCCACAAAAGCCATGCCAAGGGGCGCTGTGTCATGGGTGCAGCCCAGGGAGAACCAGAAATGGGAGAAATACCCCTACGCCTCAGTCTCAAATGCATTCATACTTTACTGGAGTTGAGTCAGGGTGGTATAGAATGAGGCTGATGATGCCAACGGCATGGACGCTTGAAGAAGGTGGGATCAGCCCCAGAAAGGTGTATTGGCCTAGGAATGAGGCTGATGTGGTGAGTTCTTTTTGCACAAAATGGTGAATATATATATTTGTGCAAGGGAGGTCAAGTTATGTGACTATCAATAAATTCCAAAGCAAGCAAACAAATAAAATACTAGTCCTGTAAAATCAAAACCAAACCCAAGTCCCTACTTCTTTGTCCAAGACCCTGCATGAGGCATCATGGGGAAACTATTTCCAAGACACATCTTGTTAAGGCCAAAACCTTGTCCTTGGGGAGCTGACAGACCAGCAGGGGAGATATCATCAACACACATGTATGGTCTCTCTTATACAAGTGCTCCCTACCAAGGCTGTGAGAACCCAGAGTGGAAGTGGTGGATAATTTCATTGAGTGGGAAGTAGCTGAACTGACCCTCTAAGATGGTGAAACAAGGGAAGTTAGAGAGTGGATGGAAGCAAGCTAGAATGGCCTTAAATGTCCTAGACAAACAAAACAAAACAAAAATAGGAGTTTGGACCAATAACATAAAACTCTGAGGAAGTTAAAAGATTAAGGGATCAACTGAATGTAGTAGGCAGAAAATGCCTTGGAGAGGATTGTTCCCTTAGAAGTTGAGCGCGTAGGAATAACACTGACCTCTTCCAATTCAAAGGAGTCCAGTGCTTCTCTTGCAAGATGAGACAAGCTCTTGAGCTTGTTAGTTTGAATGGAGTGTACCTTTTCAGTTTTGTCCTTGACCGAGCCCTCAGACATACAGGAAAGAGGAGCCCTCTTAGCCAATGTGGATGAGCGAGGCCACTGTTTGCTCACAAGAGCTTGGGGAGCATGACAGGGAACCAAATCATTGCAGGCTTGGAGAGACAAGTGTTCTGCCAAAGGAAACAAATGGCTTTGGTCATGGTTGTTTGTCACAACTGATAACTCTGCTCCACACCCTCCTGATTTTGCAGAGGTGATGGAAAATTTGCCCCTCATCTTCAGTGACTCTGATGCTTCTGGGCTACAATCTCTTTTAATGCTCTGCTTTGAAGTTCTCTTGAAAAGTTTACCCATTCTCTTCCGATGTCCATTGGCTTCACTCATTGAGGTTCTTTCCACATTTTCCCCTCTGTTTTCCTCTTCATCTTTGTTCTGCAGGATGTTAACATTATTCAGCAAAGATGAGAAGGCATTGGCTACCTGGTCCAGGATCTCCAGCTGTTGGAAACGACCTGAACAATACAATGAACACAGAATTTTTAGACTGGGTCCTTTCCATGAAACTGCATAAATGTAGTAAAAAGTGAAAAAGTTGGTGACATATGTGATTTTCAAGGTCAGATGGACTACAAGCTCTTGAAGCTCTTGAACTTTTTCTCAATACATGCCACTGGTTATTATGGAGGTGATTCCCCAACCTAAGGAGATGCCGTTGTGTCATGCAGAAAGAGAACACCTCTTATATTTAAATATAAATATAAATATTTAAATTCATATATGCCTGTAGTTTTTATGTGTGTATTCATAAAAACTATAGGCGAGGATGAATCTGAATCTTGTATATTAAACTAAATGACAAAGAGTGAACCTAGCTCTTTCATATGGGGTGAACTTGCGTATTCCTCCATGGCTTTATGTGGTAGATATCCTAATCATCACCTTCATCATTTCCACCTATACTGTCACTTACAGTTTGCAATGATCATGCAATATGGAGTCAGAAGGCCTGGTTCCAAATCCCAGGTCAATCAATGACTTCAAGTGTGATGTCAGAGTAAATGAGTTAATAGAAATATGGTGCCTAGCACCTGTGTCAAGCATATAATAAATGGTCAGTTTCCTCATCTGGAGAAAGAGGGTAATAATACCCATCTATATGTCCCTCACATCTGTGTAGAAAGCACAATGTTGTACAAATACCAGTAGTTAGAGTTATAAATGTTTAAGTCTCAGGACAGGAATATATTGTCCTTAACCATCCAAGAGAAAACAGCCATTAATGTGAAAATCCATTTGCTTTTTTACATGAACCAGCTCTTCAACCTGTAAGTCTTTCTGGATGGCTCATTTAGACAATACGCAAGTGTTGACTCATTATCATATGGATGGGACCCAGAGCAGCTAGTGGGACACATTGCCACTTTGAATGAAAATAGCAAAAAAAAAAAATCTCCAGATAATAAAACCAAAATGTTGGGAAAAAAAACCTTTTACTTTTATTACACAGCCTTTTTCTCAAGCCCAGTGATAGTATGCCAGGTTGCACAGCTCAGCAGTGGTCAAGGGTCACCTTGGTGGGTAAGGACGCTGGCCTCTGTTCTGTTGTTTGCACCAGCAGAGCAATGCTACTGACTTTCCCATGAGCAAATCCTTCCACCTACCTGATCCCTTCACCAGAAAGGGTGGGGGGGGGGGCAGTGACTACTGATCCTTCTACTTTAAACACTGTGATGGACTTTTCGCAGAAGATCACAACATTCTTTTAAGACCAAGAGGAACTCTTGGGTTTTGGGTATTTTTAGAAACATTCTGATTGCATTTTCAGAATGCAATCTTTTTAGTTGAAACTAAACCTTCTTTTTGTGAGCCCCAGGGTATGACTGAATCATAATTGTACTTCTATGACTGTCTTAACATCCATCCTATAGCAGGATGGATGACTAAAATAGACTAAAATAAAATCTATCCATTTAATTGGTTAGGTTAATTCAAAGAACACCATCTTGTGGTATTAGATGTGTGGGAGTTTTTTGTTTTGTTTTGTTTGTTTCATTTCTTGTTTGTTTTTGCCTTTGGGAAGATTGAGCTATGAACCAATTGATTGTCATCCCTTTGAATTTGAAGCTATTTTAGTGATTCTGAATGAGACATACTCTCCCTTCTGTTTTTAGAACAACCAACTAATTTTATTATTGTTTGTTTTACATTTGACCATCTCAGTTTTCTTGAATCAAAAGTGTCCAGGTAAGAATTGAGTGAGAACTGTTAGTGTGCATTATTAGCACAGTGTTGATGGTGGAAATAAGAGTAGGGGCACAATCACAAGACTAGGGACCATCTCCTGGGTCTTCTATAATCCGTGTGTCAGTTTCATCTGCAAAATGACAGCTCAGGTCAAACACTTCCCAAATAACAAGAAGTGTTATTATTGTTTCCAAAGAAAGAATTGATCTAAGAACTTGCATCTCCCTATGGCTTGGAGGATGAGACCGCAAAGGATACTAATTTCCTCTAAAAGGTAAAGAAACATGTCATTGCAACACCTTTGGGGATATATATACTCTTTTTAAAAAAAATAACATTGCTGAGATTTGAGACCCATTTCACCCACATGAAAATGGGGAAACAGAGACTAAAATGAAAAATTTGAGATATTTGTTTGAGAAAAACACTGTATCTCACTTGACTTTCATGAATTTATTTAAAGAATGTATTTCAGAAACGGAATTTTGGCATTTTCTCCAGTCCAGAATTCTGCTAAGTCTATCTCATGGAGGAGATGCTCTTCAGTGCTCCTCCAAGAGGGGGTTTTGTATTTAAATAATTTTGAAAATGCTGCCTGGCATCTTCTCTAGGAGATCGAGAGTGCACTTTGGCATATTAAGCAAATTCTGAACTAAATAAACCTGTTCAACTGCCAGGTATCTTTCCCCCAAGTTACTTGAACATAGTACAAACACTCCAAGAACATCCTGGTAACCTCCAAGAGAAAAGTATTCCATTGACCGCCAGTTGGGGAAAAAAATAGCAGCATGCATGATAATGAAGAGGGTTAGGCAGAGTTAGTCCACAAATCTGGAGATGTGACAGCTTCACACCTACCACTTATAGCTCATAGTGGAATAAGAAATGTTCCTAGCTTCAGACAAGAGGAAATTAAGGTTTTACCTTGTGACTGGTGATAAGATTTGTCAGCTCCTGGTTCCTCTGCCTCCAGGGTATGTGATTATGGTATATACTAGTGCTGTTCAGTGGTATGGCTTCCCCAGCCCCGGACATATGGTGAGATGGCACATTCTGAACCCTTTAGAGTTAAGTGTGGCCATGTGACTGATTATGGACAAATAAATCTGATGATACCACTGGGTAAATTCTGAACAAAAAGAGGTAAGAGTCAAGTATGATTCTCCATTTCTACCTTTCCTTTGTTATTGCAACCAGTGACATTCCAGATGACAGGGCCAAGTCCACATAGGAGGACAACATGGAGAGATCTCCTTTCCCCAAAACACTCATATGAACCTGAAGCAGACACTTCTCTGTTCTAGGCTGCTGCAAGAAAGGGGTGATTGCTACAGCACACATTTTCCAGAGAGTTCCTCCTGATGTTGTGACTCTCATCTGGACATTCAGCCCCATTGCTGAGATTCAGAAACCACACAGCCCCCACTTACTGTACAAGTCAGGATTCTCAATGTTCATTCGCTGCCTTTGAGCTTCAAGGAAGACCCGGATGTTGATTCCTCTGGCGGCTGAGCTACAACCCAGAAATCTGGCTGGGACTTGTGTGCAGATGTCGGGCTCATCTGCACCAAACCCCAGATCCAAGAGAATCTCCACCGGATCTTTTTCCCAAAATTCCAGCCATTCAGGAATGCTGTGGTAAAAATATGAATATCTTTATCCGGTAACAGTTCACTTAACAAAATCTGGTCTTTTTTCTAATCACCTGCCCTTCCTGCCCCCACTCCTGCCCCAGTCTTCCAGAAACTGAGTAAAGAGGAATATAAATAGACAACGAGATGGTGTGTCTACCAGAGCTCATACATACTTATTTAAGGGACAGTCCATCACTCCCACTCAGGGACTGCTTGTCTGTACTTCCTGTGCAAGAGCCATGAGTTTATTTACCTGACTTTCCATTTCATAATAGGCAAATGTTAAGTTAGGTAGGACAGGGAGATTGTGGGTCAGAAGCCAGAAGCGATACACTGATAACCACAAAGAAATGCTAGTTTATGGCAATAAGAAACAGAAGAAAAAAACCAAAAACCTGTAGGTAGTGGAACTCAAAAAAGAATTTTTTTTTCTCTTTTAAAGATTTTATTTATTTATGTGACAGACAGATCACAAGTAGGCAGAGAGGCAGGCAGAGAGAGAGAGAGAGTAGGAATCAGGCTCCCTGCTGAGCAGAGAGCCCGACATGGGGTTCAATCCCAGGCCCCTGGGATCATGACCTGAGCTGAAGGCAGAGGCTTTAACCCATTGAGCCACCCAGGTGCCCCAAAAAAGAATGTTTTTAAAACGAGTCAGTCTGGGGACCTCATCAGCTACACAGATCTGCTGACCATAGTGTGAAATGCAGACTCCAAGGACTGATACAAGTAATGATTTTCAGCCCCAAAGTAGAATGAAAATATGTTCTGGTTTTTTGTTTTTTGGGGTTTTTTTGGACATGGGTGAGAAATAAGACATGGTTTCTTCAAATTGTTTGACTCAGTTTTGGCTTCGTTTGGTTTAGTTTTGGCTTAGTTTGACTCAGTTTATTATTATTAAAATAATAAACTTTGGTTATCTGGAAATTCTATTTATGTCTACCAATTCTTCCCAATTATTGACCTTCTCCTTGGTGACTGTGCTCTTGACCTTTTAGAACTCATGGACCGTATGGGAAGCAGAACTTTTGATAAGGTTTTTCTAGGTTTGCTTGGCTCTTTTGTTGCAAGTCCCTGCTTGCCTATACTTTCCTCGCAACCCTAGGGAGCTTATTTGAGATAGTTTGGGTGATTTACTTTCATGACTTCATCATTTAAATTGGATTAATTACAATTCATTTATTTAGCCATTCACACATTGAGCAACAGTCACCTGTAGTCTCCCTGGGCAGGCCCACTTACCACACATTACCCAACATCACGTTCACACTTTCTTATGTAACATAGAGATGGGGTGCTTTGCCTCCCGATTCGATCAAGGAAGAAAAGACAAGCCAAAAACTCTTATTGGAGGGCTTAAATGGCTGAGGTTGGATATCCTAATCATTGGAATAACTGGAGAACAGGGGTACCAATCCCTTGATATCTTTTTTTAATTTTTTATTTTTATTATTATTTTTAAATTAACATATAATGTATAATTAGCCCCAAGGGTACAGATCTGTGAATCGCCAGGTTTACACACTTCACAGCACTCACCATAGCACATACCCTCCCCAGTGTCCATAATCCCACCACCCTCTCCCCCCCCCACCTCCTTCTCCCCATCCCTTGATATCTTAAAACATAAAAATGTTTCAAGGGAGAAAAAAATTCTTGCAAGAAATCTAAATTGCATCTGAAAGGTTTAATCTGTGATCATATTGACCTCATTGTACACATTTTTATCCCTGCTCATTTATACAAATATTTATTGAACATTTATCACATTCTATGCTCTCTGCTAGTCACCCATGGCACAAAAAGGAATAGGGCATAGTTCTGCCTTTCAGAGGCTTACAACCTCATGTCTAAGAATGCATTTACTGATTGATTTGTCACTAAACATATTTTTAATATCATTAACTCTTCTTATTTATATTTAATTATGCAAGAAACACATACATATATTCACCTTGTTAAAAAATTATTATATTATACATAAAGCTCTCTTTCCCTTTAGCCATTACACCTATCAATCCTGACTCCTTTCCTGCTAAATTTATATTTATCCTTCTGGATATTTTTCTGTTACATATATGCTTTCTAGTTGTCACTGGTTCAATCTATAAATAGTAGCATACTCTAGGTGTCTTTCCACATCTTGTTTTTTTCTCCTGAAAAATATGACTCAAAGATTGTTCTAAGCTAATGTATATAGTTCTCTCTGCCTATTCCTTTTATCATTGTATAGAATTCCATAAAATGGGTTGGCCAATTGTCTGTTTGGCCATCTCCCCATGGACAGATATTTAGTTCGATGTCACTGAATCTTTTACCTTGTTCTTGCAAGTTGGAATTTTGAAAACCCTTTATTCATTCTCTCATCTGTTCATTCAACAAGTTATTTCTCAGGGACCTATTTATAATTTCATAAAATCTACTGTCACACTGAATGATTTCTCTGGTTGACAAGTGCCTGGAAATCACATACCTTTGTGGGAGACTTGCAGCAGAATGGCAAGAGTTGAAACTGGTCCCTCTGGAAAGGGTGGGAGTTTCTGAAAACGGATGCAGAGATCTACAGTTGGGGAAAATACCAACGATGAGCTGTGTTGATTTAGATAGTCCCCTGGGAGATCATTGTGAATCTTTCCCTTCCAGGGCGAACATTTGCATTTCCTCCTCATTTCTAATAATCCCATAATGGCCACACCTTTGAGGAAGAGAGAGCATGCCGTGGAGAAGCTGCTCCTCTTTCCAAGAGTGTCTTGTTACAGAAGGTGTGAGAATTTAAGTGTTAGGTGCCCGCTAGTGCTCATTATAAAGGTGACAGAATGTCTCACTTTTGACAGATGGCAAATCATTGGGGAACCTTTCAGGAACACAGCTCTGCTAGGCACCAACTTTCTGAAGAAGTTAAAATTGTGTGGTGAAAGAGGTACGGTGAGCCGTCACTGACGTGACTCCGTCTTAATTCCCATAATGGTGAAAGGTTCCATATTGCACGGTTCACAATCTTTCAGTGCTGTCTCCTGGGCTCCGGGGGCCATCCATATGCAATAGTAACCAACTCCTCTACTACCACACAAAAAAAGTGTCACTCTATCCAAAGAGGCCTGCCTTACAAGTCCTTTGGAAGCACTTCCAAACAGAATGAAACCCTGTTGTCACATAGTTCAGTGTTACAGAGCTCGGATACAGCATCAACACATCCATCCTCATCAGTCATAACAGCCAGGTGGCACGAGATTGGAATTAAGCAAAGAGCACCATGTAGATATCAAGTTTCCCTAAGAGACAAAGTTGTCTTGAATTTGCCTTAGTCCTCAACCCACAGGTGGTCAGAATAGCTGGTCTTTGCCTCTTCGTTCAGTTGCTTCTCCACGTTAAGGTGGAGAAAGTATATGTTTCTGAATAATAAAGATTCTGGTTTTAACAGAGGGTTGAGTTTGCTGGGAGCCCTGACGAGATGCAGAAGATATCCTTTTATTTATTGCCTCCCCTCAGCTTGTATTAAGCCTGCCATATTTCTGTTTCATTCTGGGTTTGAGGATCACACCTCCCTTTGTAACATTCATCAGAGCCACTCAGAAACTGCAGGCCTAGGATCCAGGAGAATCCCTGTAGAGTCACAGTTCTAAGCAAACCAGGAGAGCAGAAGTGAGTCACTGACCTTGGCTTTCATTTTCCTCTTCAACAAAATGAGAAAGTTGCCTGAGAGACTTCTAGGGTCCCTTAGGGCTCTCTGATTCTGTGGGCAACAAAAATAGCTAATCTGCTCAGAGGGGAAGACAGACAAAGTAGCATTTTGATTGTGAATTGGTGGGACTCACAGAGAGACAGTATTGAATATTTGGTCTTCAATGAGTTGAGATTATGTTGAAAATGCAAGGGTGGCTGAGGCATGGGAACAGAGTTCCCAGCTTCAAAAAGCTCACAGTCTATGATAGTGGTTCTTAAACCAGAATGTTTCTCAGAATCATCTGAAGGGTTTGCAAAAACACAGATTTGTGAACCCTACTTCCAGATTCCCTGACTCAGAGTGTCTGGGATGGGCCTCAAAAATTCTCAAGGCTATTAAGTTTTGAGGTGATGCTCTTGTCCCCACTGTCAGGCACCACCTTGAGACTTAGTCTACCTTCATATTAAGAGATTCTCACTGCTCTCTACCTGTAACATTGGAAATCTTATGCACAGGTGACCCTTGAACAACATGGGGGCTAGGGGCACTGACCCCCACCATAGTCAAAAATCTATGTATAAGCTTGGACTCCCCTGATACTTAATGGCTAATAACCTACTGTTGACCAAAAGCCTTACTGAGAAGAGTCAACTAGCACATATTTTATATGTCATATACAAAAAATTGTCCTTACAATAAAGTAAGCTAGAGAAAAGAGAACGTTATGAAGAAAATCAAAAGGAAAACACATTTATAGTAATGTATTCTACTTATAAAAAATCTGCATAGCAAAATACTTCAGTTGGAGAAGGACAAATACCATGTGATTTCGCTCATATGTGGAACCGAAGACAGAACAAATGAACAAACAAAGGAAAAAAAGATAAACATAAAGTCCCAGACTCTTAAATACAGGGGAGGTGAGTGCCAGGAAGGGTGAAAGAGAATTAAGAGTACACTTATCTTGATGAGCACCGAGAAATGTAGAGAATTAGTGAGTCATTACATTGTACACCAAAAACCAAAACTGTGCGGTAATTATACTTGAATTTGAAAAGAAGTCTGCATGTAGGTGGACCCACACAGTTCAAAGCCATGTTGTTCAGAAGTCAACTGTCTTATTGCCCAGAAAAGAGCATGGTGATGAATAACACTGACTATGTGAGAATACGAAAGCAACTCTTTCATGAACAGGTTCTTCTGGACAGTTGTCTTATAGTCAAATGCCTTTTATGCATGTGTTTTTTTTTTTTAATTTTATTTATTTACTTGAGAGAGAGAGAGAGAGAAAGAGAGAAAGCATGAGAGGAGAGGGTCAGAGGGAGAAGCAGACTCCCTGCTGAGCAGGGAGCCCGATGTGGGACTCGATCCTGGGACTCCAGGATCATGATCTGAGCTGAAGGTGGTCGCTTAACCAACTGAACTACCCAGGCACCCCGTGCATGTGTTTTAATTAAATTTCTTCCCCACCCCTATGCCAGCGTTCGTTGATTGAATTTGCTCACCCTTTTATGACATTGAAAGAACCTCTAGCTCTCTCAAGGGTTGTGAAAGCATCGTGGGTGCTGTAGCTAAACCAGTGACAAGATCCCAAGCTCCATGGTGGTATTAAGAAGTCTCCTCATTTCCATTTCATTTGTGAAAGATGTGGCTCTAAAATACTCGAGTGAAGCCACACGGGTCCCACCACCTACCTCATATAGTCCTTCACGGTCATGTGCACCATTTCTTGTTCATGTAAAGAAACTGTAACAAAGAAAGATTGGAATTAATCAAAGCTTCATTTCTTTTAAGAAGCTTCATTTCCTTTAAGATAGAAGATTTTCTGGTCCTCGTCTGAATGAAGATGGGATTGATTTCCGTATCTGAGATGGTATCAGCATGAGGTAGAAGGCATCCCTGCAGCGAACAAGACAGAATGTAATTAATGGCTAAATGGTGTGACAACAACGTGAAGAAATGTACTTGTTCAGTCAAGATGGAAGTCGGTGGCAAAGGAAGTAGCCTGCAAAGGTTTCATGGAGAAACTGGTACGTGTCTTGGATTTTTAAGAAGGGGTAGAATTTGATAAAAGGAAAAGAGGTGTGGCCAAGCACAAAGTGTGTCTGTAGCAAGTCTGATGAGAGCATAGGGCATTTTGGAAGACTCACTCATGGTCCACAAGATGAAGGAGTGAGTGTGGGGACAAGCAAAAGGATACACGGAGGACCCCACTGTTGTCCAGCACCCGCCATGCATTTCTATCTCCTAATCCTCATGACAGTCTTAAATTTAGGACCTATCCTGATTTTTCAGATTAGGAAGCAGACTCATAGGAGTCGAGTAATAAGCCCGGGATCACACAGTCAAAAGTAGCAGGTCTGGGAATACATCGTCACCTTGGTGATTGATTATAGCAATAACAGCATCATTTATTTAATGTTAACTTTATAGGATGCAGTGGGCTAAGCATGTTGTATGCACCGTCCCTGTTAATTCGTACGACAAATCTATGAAATAGGTATTATGAATCCCCACTTAACAGAGAAGCAAACTGAGGCTCAGAGAGATTAAATGTATTTCGCACGGCCAGCAGGACGCCACAGCTTATTTTTATTTGTTGCTGTTGTTTCTTTTCAAAACACCACACTGCCAACAGCATGTCCGGAGCTTATCTGAAAACCAGAAAGAGGAGTTTATATGTATGTGTCGGGACATGGATTTTGAGCACACGAATAAATGTGAGAGAGACGATGCCGACAGTCCATTTGTCTGGTTAGTGGTGCTGAGGACAGATTAGAAGAGCTCAGTACTGGGAGGCTCCAGAACGAGCCGTGGCAGCCTTCAGGATCTGTGTCTCGATGTAATGCTACGGCAGCAGACGTATGCAGAGGGAAACCTTCAGAACATGGGCCAGTTCCTCCGAAAGTTCACCAGCCTTCTCATTTCCTCTCACAGTGGCTTTTTCTGGGTGCGAATGTGTGACATGTATAAAACTGGAAATGTCGCCACCCAGCACTCCCCTGAGAAAGTATAAATTTTTCACTGTAAGAAATACATGCAGGTGGGGAGAAATTTTGGAAAAACAAGCCTAAATGATTGAAACATTAAAAAAAAAAAAAAAGGTTGAAAATAATAAAGGGCTCCTCAGTCTAGAGCCAGAGTTCTTGTCTGGGTAGGATACTATGAACAGATCTCTAGGTATCTGTGACCTTGGCTCTGAGTGCCAAAATTTGAGGGTGGAGATAAGAACATGTGTAGTTTCCAGCTGTTTTTTCAAAGGCTCAGTGACCCTGCTGAATGGGACAAGAACACTGGTCTAGAAAGATAAAAACTTGAAGCATATCATGAGGTATGGGCAGACAGTGAGTACTTAACTAAGCCCAGAACACACAACTACAGTTTTAAAAGGTAGCGAGAGTGCAGTTTCCATGAATCTCTGCCCTATGGAACAAATAGAACTCTGTCACCTGAGAGTCACAGGGAGTGAAAAACATAAACCCACGATGTGCCTTTCCAGTGCTGGGCCAAGCGGTTGAGAGTCTCACAAGACAGAATGAAAGTATTATCCCTTGCCTGTTGGAGGGTTTGTTGGGTTTTAGTTTAGTTCAGTTGTAGTTGTTTTTCCACTTTGCTAATTTGTAAGATAAACTTCCTGGGCTTGTCAGGGTTGGGTCCTTGTTCCCTCTGTCCCTCTTCAATAATGAACCTGAACCAAGAGGCACCAGCTGGCAGCCCAGTTCTCTCCAGTCCTGGGGTTCCTAGAATTTCCTTACAACTCGAAGATAAGGCAGTGTCGGCCCAGATCTCTTCGGAAAGCAATGCATCGGAGGCCACGTGTGTGGCACACATGTGCAGTCTCCATCCTACTCACTTGGTTCATAAGCGGTTATCCTCCTGGCTCCTGGGAGCATTTGAGTCCGCTGCCTCTGAGCACAGGAATTTGACACCTAGGGAATGCCACCATGGGACAGACAAACTGCTCCTGGTACCCTGCATTTCCTCAAGCTTCTGTAGGCATCGTGCTCCAGGCTGAAGGCGAGACACCTGCGAAATGTGCCTGTATCCATCCCATAAGGCCCTGCCTGCTAGGGTCTCCTTACTTCCTTCTTGTATTTCTAATGGTTTGGTCTCATTATTTTTCTCCATTTTTTTTCACCTTCTATGACAGTCTTAGTAGGTTTTTAAAACCAGATTTTACTCTTTAAAAGCAATGGTGGATGGATGAAGAAAAAAAAAAAAGAAAAAAGAAAGAAGGAAAGAAAGAAAGAAAGAAAGAATCATAATAATGTCCTCCTCTCCCCAAGGCTCAAGGCTCATAAGGGTTGAGTTGGAAGAGAATCAAAGTAAAAAAAAAGTTCTCCGCTTTACTCACTACATCCCATCGCATGGGTTAAAATGCCAGTTCTGAGTCTCCAGCCGCCCTCCCGACTGTGAGGTGGACTTCTGCCATCTGAGGCAGCAGACACCACACTTAACCCTGCAAACTGTATTACTGTGGAAGATGTAGTGAGATATGCAGAAGGCACTAATTAGCACCTTTATTGGCTTAGAAAGCATTTTTTATTTTGGTTTTCCTAAGCATTTCTGACTGATTCATGGAAGACATTTGGTTCTTTGGAATATCGTCCAATAGACTAATCAAATTACATTTTCAC
This sequence comes from Mustela lutreola, assembly GCF_030435805.1. Taxonomy (NCBI): domain Eukaryota; kingdom Metazoa; phylum Chordata; class Mammalia; order Carnivora; family Mustelidae; genus Mustela; species Mustela lutreola. The sequence goes on along the minus strand of NC_081293.1, from coordinate 157,368,148 downwards.
AGGGCTCTAAAATAATAGCATTCTGCAGCTTTCTGTATGTTTAACTCCTGCATGACCAAGACGCAGAGCAGAGGCCCTCGGCAGCGTTTATTTCTCCCAATTTGTTTATGATTTCAATCTACACTCTTACAAAATAAAAGATTCTTCCTTCTCCCTGACACTCAACCTCAAGACCTTGTAGGCAGCCATACTCTGCTCTTCTCTGTTCGCCTAGCTGCTTATTTCCCGGATGCAGCTGACTCCTCCTTTTTCTTCCAGCGTGGAGCCCCAGCCCCAGAGACCTCAAGCCCGAGAGTTCTCAAAAGAGTCTTCCCAAGATGTGCCCCTTCTTTCCTCTCGCCAAGATAAACAGCGGAATCTGTCATCTTTTTCCTCAGAAACCATTCAAAACTCACTCTAATAGACATGGCAAGTGTGTAACACGCCTGGTTCAATTCCCCAGTGCTGCACCTATGGCAACTATCACTAATTATTCATGACCTTCTGTTCAGGTGAACAAAGACACGGTCTTGAAATCCTCCCAACACAGACCCCAGTTACGACTACCTCTCCTTTGACTAGAACCTGAGATGATCGTCATACATCGTGTGGTTCCCTCTTTCTGGATTTTAAGGCGTTTACAACCAGACAACAACCTATTTACCAGAAGAATTTCCACCTTTGTTCCCCAGCATGAAACCATTTCTCTAGTTTGACCGTCTTCTATATGCTTTCCTGCACACATTTGGTTTTCTTTTCATTCCGTGCCTTTGTTCTAGCTCCTTGAACCAAGTGACATTGTCTTCCTTTGCCTCTTTGTTTTTTTTTCAGAACCACATTGCTCTTTGACTAGCTCAAGTCACTCTTCTTTGAAAATTTCCCAATCTGAGTCACATCAGCTTCATTATGGACTAGTTGTACGAAGGTCTTTTGTTGACTAGCTTTGGGGAAATCAGATGTGTTAGAGATCGTTCCTACCTCAGCAGGAATTACAATTTTGTTAGTGAGGCCGCTCGTATCCCTAATAATTTGAGGAAGCACGGGCCAAGTACCATATGGGTGGAACCCAGCACGGATGTGGCAGGTGTGCAGAAGAGAACTTGAGGCTCTTAGTGCGGGTGTCAGGAAGCCCCTTACAGAGAATGGGGGACCTGAGGCATGGTTCAAAAGAAAGCAAGAGGAGAACAGAACAAGAAAGACTTTATGGCAGGAGGCATGGATGAAGAAAGATGAAGCATCAGGATGGCAATGAAAGGGGATAAGATAAGAGGGTCTTGTGAAACATGGGCACAGTTATATTAAGATTGCAACGGTCCTGGGAAGTCAGCATGACATATGTAAGAGCAGGAGCCATGCATTCTACATCTTTGTATTCTCCACCAGCACAGTGCTTTCTTTTTTTAGAGAGAGAGTGTGTGCCGAAGGAGAGATAATCCCAAGCAGACCGCATGCCCAGTGGAGAGCCCAATATGGGGCTTGATCTCACGACACTGAGATCACAACCTGAGCTGAAATCAAGGTCAGATCCTCAACTGACTGAGCCACCCAGGCGCCTCTCTACCAGCACAATTCTTTGCTCTGGGTGCTTCTGTTTGATAAGGATTAAAGGAGCATCTCTTATGTTTAACTGGATTTGCATCGACCTCAGCTTCTAGGCCACAGATTTTAGAATTTGATTTTGTAGTTCTTATTGAGTAAATTCCTTCTGGAAAGGGTAATTTTATTGCTCAAGGACCTCTCTGGGGATTGGAGAAGATATATCTAAATATCAAAAGGACAAATAAATTAACCACCCACCAAGTAATCAATGCATCCAAGGCGATCTTTGACAAAAGCTTTTTTTTTTTTTTTCTGTAAACATTGGATCTGTTTTTTCTCCCCTCACAGTTATGTGTGGCTGTGTTATTAAACAAGCACACATTTTATAAAGCTCCCCAGTGACACAGGCATTCATGTAGGTGTCCACCCCAGCAGGGTCACTCCAATGTACTCTCACAGGGCAAAGGTGTCGAAGTCTAATTTGTTCCTTGGTGGTGGAAATGGGCTTGTCAAAGACCAACTTCTCTCCCTAGGCTTTCTTATACATAGTTTTAATATGGACTCTGGGATTAGGAAGAATCAGCAGCCTAAGACAGGCCTTCACATCCATGGCCATGTACCGTTTAGCACCCCAATTGACCTCAAAGAGGTTCTGACTGTCCTTTGTGTTTGTGGTTATAGAAATGTCCACAGATCCTCAGAGAGCACAAACTGAGAATCAAACTTGCGTTTGCTTCTGTTGTTGGTGACAAGTATGAGGAGCCGATCTGCACCAGTGGTGGTGGTTCTCGGAAAGAGAAAAGCCAAAAAATGGAAGGATGCCCATAAGGGTCTTCCCTATAAGTCACCCACGTGCACAGAGCAGACAAGGCTCTGGAGATACTAAGAAGACCGCCAGACCACTCAGCCAAGATGGCCAATATTTGTCAGAAGACAGGACAGACAGCGAGACACCATCCTTTGTGAAATACTTCAGTGAGTCATGGGAGGCAAGCAGCCAGCCAACCTTCATGTGGCTTTTCAGAGGAATTATTTGATGCACCTTTTTTTTTTTGACATAAAAAAATTAGTTCTACTCTTAAAAAATGTAAATCCCGGAGGACTGTGTTGTGGCTCTGAAGACAGGTGCATCAGAGCCAGGTGACCTGGAGAGTCAGTAAACTCGGCCACAATGCTCACCCTCTGACTTTCCTCACAGCGAGATAGATGCAGGCCTTGCTTTCCTGCTGGGGGCTCCCGTGCGTAGCACACAGCGTAAATGACCTGGGCCTCTGGAGAGGCAATGCGGCTACTGAGTCAGACAGATTCAAATTCAAATCTTGACCTCCTTACCTACTCACTGGCCTACTTTGGGCAAGTTACTTAACCTTTCTGAGTCTCATTTTCCTGCTTGCAAAAGTTAGTGACTGTAATATTTACCTTGGGAGATCTCGGTTTGGGTAAAAGAGATGATATAGGTGAGGTACCTAGGCTGTGTGCTCTTCACACATATTCCTTTCTCTCCCCTCCTAGTTCTCCTGACGAAGATGCTGAAGTGCCCAGAGTTAAGGCTTTCATCTAGCATAATGGTACTGAGCACAATGGGAAATGGGCCAGCCAGATTCTAGGAATTTTTTGCTTGTTTGTTTTTTAAGGATTTTACTTATTTATTTGACAGACAGAGATCACAAGCAGGCAGAGAGGCAGGCAGAGAGAGAGGGGGAAGCAAGCTTCCTGCTGAGCAGAGAGTCCGATGCGGGGCTGGATCCCAAGACCCTGAGACCATGACCTGAGCCGAAGGCAGAGGCTTTAACCCACTGAGCCACTCAGGTGCCCCAGGCCAGATTCTAGTTTAATGAAAATGAGACTTTAGGTGACCACAAAGCAGCATGAAAGCCAGAGTCACCATAAAAGGCCAACACCCCAACTTGGCCATCTCTAAACTCACAAGGAATTCAGCAATAGGACCCCTAAAGCCTTATGCCAACTACCCCCTTCCCATTTTATTTGGGACTCAGTCCAAGACCTGGAGGCCACTAGAATGCTTCCTACAGAGGGCCCTGTGTCATCTATAAGAAGAGCAACCACTTGGATCTCGTTGCTGCTTCATTGTATGAAGGGCTCAGGCATGATCAATGAGGGAAACCAGCCTTAGAATATATTCTACTTGTACTGGGTTGAATCAAACTTCTGTATCAGAAATCTTATTTTATTTTTAAAAAAATTTTTAAAGATTTTATTTATTTTCTTGAGAGAAGAAAGAGAGAGCGTGCACAAGTGGAGTGAGGAGCAGAGAGAGAAGCAGACTCCCCTCCAAGCAGGAAGCCTGATGTGGGACTCGATCCCAGGACCCGGAGATCATGACCTGAGTTGAAGGCAGATGCTTAACTGACTGAGCCACCCGGGCGCCCCTGAAATCTCATTTTAGATTGTGTCTTTTATTTAGAAATAGGGTTTTTGTAGATATAATTAGTAAAGGTGAGGTCATACTGGATTAGGGTGGGTCTTATGTCCTTATGAAAAGACAAAAGCTTTCCCCCCACAGGGAAAAGCGGCTGTGTGGAGATGGAGGCAGAGAAAAGAGGACTGTCACCGCAAGCCAAGGAATGCCCAGAATTTTTGGGAGCCACTTGCCACTAGGAAGAGGCAAGGGAGGATTCTTCTCTAGACCCTTCAGAGAGCGCATGACCTTGTCGCCACACCTTGATTTCAGACTTCCAGCCTCCAGAACTGTGAGAGAACAAATTTCTGTTCGAAGCCATCGAGTCAGTGGTACCAAATTACCTAGGAACGAATGTACCACTCTGGGTAATGCTAGGATTGCACAAGTTGTTCTGGGATTTTCCCTCAGGTCGCGACCCCTCTTTTCTCTTCTCTTCAGTTTCTTTTCATCTCACCACAGTTCTTCTCCTTGCCACCCTCACCACGACCTTCAGGTTACCAGCTTGTCCTGTTCTAGTTTCCACATGTTTTAAGTATGACCGCTGGCTTCTCTGAACTCCGCATTTATTGGTCTCATCGTGGCTGTGACCTGCACGCAGAGGGCTGATGGGACGCTGGGCTTCGAGTTCCTCTGCCCCCTTCTAACCAGATGGGCCCCCAAGTCACAGTGCTTGATCACTCTGTGGCCCAGAATCTTCACCTACAAAGCTCAGATGAATACCAGCCTTGCTCCCACACAGGTTACGGAGTTTAAAATATGATAGATCATAAAGAGCCTTGTAAAAGTGAAGGTTCAATTAAACTTGTAAGAGGCTACTCCATTATTATTAAAACCCTCGCTGAAGATAAAGGACCTGGCAAGTGGGAACTGTGCATTTCTGCTGGCTAGCCCGTCTTTCCTCCAGCTTTACACCTCCTGTCTGTGCCTTTACACTTCATCGACTTGATTCAAAGGTGGAAAGACCATGGTGTCTCATGATGTCTCTTTCTGGGAAATGAAGCTTTTAATAATACAGTTACTGACAACCCCAGAGTTAGTACCAGGCTTCCCACCATGCCCTGGGCAAGATGAAACATCAGGGGAATCTGACATCTCATCCTGGCTACATTTCTTAAGTCCTTCCCTTCCCTTCCCTGCCATATCTTTCCCTTTCCCCTTTTCCTTCCTTCCTTCCTTTTTCAAGATTTTATTTTTAAGTAATAAATACCCAGTGTGGGCCTAGAACTCACAACCTCAAGATCAAGTCACATGCTCTACCAATGAAGCCAGCCAGGCACCCCAAGTTCTTGCCTTTTCTTGATTCTGTACTACTATAAATAGAGAATTCAGTTTATTGGCAAACATCTTCAGAGATGTGGGGATTGTGGAACTTTTATATTAAAAAAAAAATAAAGAAGCTTGGAGAAAGAGGAAATTTCAATGATATACTTGGTTTTTTGTTTTTATTTTCAGTAAAGAAAAAAAAAGTCTAAATTTAAACTAGTTTGTAGCCAGTGGTCAATCTTAATTTAAGATGTCAGTGAAGGAAGTAAAATAATTAAAACCAGCCAAGTAAGTAACCAGCAGACTAATAGTTTTCCCCTCTAATCATTAAACTCTTAATTTATGTCATTTTTTTAAACATACATTATTTATGGTGTTTCCTCAGTTTTAAAACACGCATTTTGTCACATTTTAACGTCTATGAAATCAGGAAGTGTCTTGCAGTCAGTGTTGCCTTTCATTTATAATTGCCAGGGCTTGCTGTTTCATTTTCCTGAGTAGTACTTAATATGTGAATGTATTTTTCTTCCTTCCTTCCTTCCTTCCTTCCTTCCTTCCTTCCTTCCTTCTTCCCTTCCTTTCTCTCTCTCTTTTCCTTTCATTTTTAAGTACTCTGTATATCCAAGGTGGGGTGCCAACTCACAACCCCAAGATCAAGTGTCACATGTTCCACCAACTAAGCCAGCCAAGGTGGGGGTAGGGGGCACTGTGAGTGCATCTTTCAATTGTATTTCTATGAAATACAGTATTTTCTTTAAAGAATGTGGGAACTGTGAGATCTGCAATTAATTTCTTTTTCTTTTTATAATATTCTTATCAAATCTCAGTGTAACAAGTGTGATACATTCTCTGCGTCAGAAATACATACTTTCACTGTTTGCCATAGGATTCAGTCATCTGTTCTTTTTGAGAACAAATGCACCATTAGAAAGGGAGGATATAATTTTGAGACTGGAGGATAGAAAGAAACTAGATTTAGACATAAAAGTACCATACAGTGAGAGGAAAAGTTAGACTATTGCATTTCCATAATTACATCCTTGCAAAATGTCTTCATAGAACCCAGTGAGTTTTCTGGTAGAGTCTGAGCTAATGATGTGGCAGGAGGCCTGGTTTGCAACCCCACATGCTGCTGATGACCCCATCCTTCCTGAGACTCTGATTTATATATCAAACAAAGCAATTGAGCTGGATGGTTTTCGAGATCCATTACATTTCTAGAAAGCTCTGATAATTCTCATTTTAAGAAGATTTATTCACATAAACGTTTTAACAATTTTACTCAGGTCCACAAAGCCTAAATGATTCTGGTTCTCTTATCTTACCAGTGTGGTCGATGACTTGCTGAAAGTTTTCATTTACAGAGACCCTATAAAGAAACAAAAATATTGCGAGTCAAACAATGTGTACAACTCAATTATACTAAATTGCATTTTAATTAAACAGATGAGAGTAAATGCAAAACTAGGCTTTATTACAGGGGGACTTTTTAAAAGCAATCAACAGCCAGGGACTGGAACAGTATTCTGTTGAGTACTTTCAAATTGATATATAACTTTTGCAATAATAGAGAGATCCTTCATACACTCAGTTAAAATGAAAAGGTAGGCCTGCCTGTCTCACCTTGCCCCAGAAGAGTTACCCACATTGTTTTCACAGATTTTTGCAAGAGATATGTGTAAAGGCACGAAGAAACACTTACAAGAATCCAGAGTCCAGCCACTGCTGAATACTTGCTTGTTTGGAATCTTCTATGAAGGGGAAAGAAACAGACCATCAATCAAAGCACACCAGTTAAAATAACGCTACCCTATTATCCAGCCACCACCCATAGCTCTATTTCCTACATAGTTACACACTTGTTTTAGAAGGCATATTTATTTATTTTCCCAAGGCAAAAGTTCCTGCTTTCCATAATCAGTCTTTCCTGAGAATGAAGTATAAACTTGCCAAATGACTGACATCAAAACAGAAAGAGAAAAAGAAAGAAAGAAAGAAAGAAAGAAAAAAGAGAAAGTGTGAAAAGGAAAAAGAATAACACCGAAGTACAAGAGATGTCAGGATAATTTTTAAATTACCTTAGTGTGAACATGAAGAGTGAAAAAGCATACCAGACTTTTGTCTTTCTCTTGTCGGATATAGATAGATCACCATGGACCCTCTCCTTATTGAATCACGTTTACCTAAGGCAGCTAGCCAGTGATGTGTATTTGCAAGGAGTTCTCTGCCAGGTTCTAAACCAAATTTGCTTTCATTCCAGGGACAAATTGCACTACAGTCCCAGGATTGCCAAAGGCATCCTGTGTTAAAAAGGCACTAGTCTTTTAAGGTGGATCTTTGTCACTGGCTTAACCAATAGTGGAGGGGCAAAAAGGAGAGGATAGAAAATCAGTATTTCCCAATAAATATTTCTTTCCTTTCTGGTTGGCTACAGGCTACTCTGGTCTGATTTTCTTTGACTTTATCCTACCGAACAGTGAAGTAACTGACTTAGCCCCTCACAAGGGGTCTGGTGAACCAGAAAGGCCAAGTAGGCAAGCAAGGTGCTTATTTTTCAATTTAGGGACTCTAGAGAGGTAGAATGAATTGGGTGGTGGGCAAAGAAGAAATACTGTCAGTTATATCACTGCTGAGGGAAAAGTGTTTTCCTACTTACGGCTCTTTAAACTATTAAAATTATTACGGATGCTTCATGCAAGACCCAGCAAAAAGAGCCTTTCGATAGAATGTTTGATGTTCTGAAGGAAGCGTCAGGTGTCTGGCATGGATTCCATGCCCCTTCAGGGTCCTGGAGAACTTGAGATGAGGGGACCTTGAAGTAGAAAGGGAGAAGTTGGTCTATTTCCATCAAGAAGATGTGTGTTTTGAATGTGTGTGGGTGGAAGTCAGAAGTACCCATTTCACAGAAGTCTGTAGCATCCTGCCAGGAACACTGGATCTTCAAAGCCAAGTGTTTGTTCCAGAATCATCTGTCCCCAGCCAAGCCCCCATGACCCTCAGCACCCACAGCAGAATGTTTTCAATAGCCCTGAGGGCCTGTTCTCACCCAGTGTGGGGATGATGACACTCTGGCTTTCCTCCTCAGAGCCAGGAGGCAGCTGCTCATCGAGGGGAGTCCACACCCTCTTGGTGGACCTCAGGATCTCTCTCCTGCTCTTTTCTTGGCCTCCTTGGGAGTTGCTGGAACCATGTGACCTCTCCGCCATTGTGAGAGAGCAATTCGGTAAACTGAAACACGGAGACACACAAATCAGACCCCACGAGCCCGCTTTCTGGCTCTCGATTCAGTGAGAAGGAGAAGCCAGAGCGCTTGTAGGCCACCACAGTCTTCTGGAGCTTGGCTCACCCATCTGATCAGAGTTCCCAGTCTCGGTGAGGAAGAATGGTTTCCTCTCGGTGGAGCAGCAGCTGGAGACTGGGGACTAATGTGGCCTTGCCTGTTGTCAGGCCACATCCACCCTCTGGTGGATCCAATTGGGTGGTCGGCAATGTGGATGGGGAGCAAAGAAATGGTGGACTGGGAAGGCACTCCAGCCAGGAAGAAAGATCGAAAGTATTGATTAACATAATCAGTATCCTTCAAGTTTATCCAACGTTACATCTATAAAAATATTTTTAGAGAACCCAAAATGTAAGAAATAAGGGCTTTGGCAACAGGTCAACCTGCATGAGTCTCACCTCTGCAACTCTGTCGCCTTGTGTAAATGATATAATCTTCCTACATTCTCTTATTTCTTAGTTGGGTATAAGTTGTACTGAGTGGTAATTACTGTTGACCTCAGTGAGTACTTATGATGTGCTAGAATCTATGCTGAATTCCATGCATCCATTATCTAATAATTGCCAACAAAGGAAGCAATCTAACTGCCACAATTTCATTGTAAATTGGAAAAGCAGAGGGGTTGCATACCCAAGACAGCCCAATAATGAGCAGTCAAACCAGGCACTGGAGAATAGGGACTGTGCCTTATTTATCTGTGTGTTCCCCAAGCATATTCCTGTGATTAGTAAGCTAGACCATCTAACCGATAGGATGGTTGGGACAGTTAGAATATTAATGAATATATTATGCATACTGCTCAAGAAATATTGACCACGCCCATTATCTCATTTAACCTTTGTTAATATCATTATGAGGCTTGCAGGGTAAGAGGAGGGGACAGAAGCTTAGAGCAGAGGAGTAAACTGTTGCAACTCCCCAGATTATCAGGACATTAAGAAAGAGGGCCTCCTTCTCACTCATCAGTCTGTCTCCAGTATTTGACTGAATTCCCAGCACAGAATAGATGGTAAATAAATACATATAGAGCTAAAGTAGCAAAGCTCGGTTTCAAAACCACACTTTCTGACTAAATCCTTTCCATGGCATCTACTTGAATTTGCATTCATTTATGCTTCAAGTTAAGAGAAATGACTAAATAGTCAAATACCTATTTCAGCAGCATGTCTTGCATCCCTAAACTCACCCAGAGTCACTGGCCCTGTGACTTAAACCATCTTTTCTGATCAGTGTTTAATCGAGGCAAGTCATTCAGATATATTACAAACATTTGAATATTTTCTTTTAAGTATATGTAAGCATTCTGGCTGCAATTGGTAGTGAGAGTTTCCTTCCCTGCTTCATACGTTAGAATTTTGTAATTCAACTGAAGTATAAATACATTTATTGTTACAATAGTAAATTACTGCAAAAATCAGTGACAATGGTGATGGCTATTCATTTTATGATAAAAAAAAGCAAATACTAAGAAATTTCAATTGTTTAAAAATTATGGCAAGGGGTGGACAGGTGAGATCTAAATTAACAGTGAGTCTTTTAGTCAGCCAACTTTAGAAAGTTAACTTTTGGAGGGTGCCTGAGTGGCTCAGTCAGTTTAGCATCCGATACTTGATTTTGGCTCAAGTCAGGTCATGATCTCTGGGTTGTGGGATCAAACCCCACTTTGGGCTATAAGTTCAGCAGGGGGTCTGCTTGAGATCTTCTCTCTCTGTCTCTCTCTCCCTCTGCCCACCTTCAAGGGTTCTCTCTGTCTCTCCAAAATAAATAAATGAATCTTTTAAAAAAAGGAAAGTGAACTCTCAGAATATTCTATGGGAACAAAAAAACGTTAAAAAAATTTTCAAACACAAGACAAAAATAAAATAATAAAAGGCAAAAATGATACAGATAAGATTATATTTCTAACTTTTATTTGGTATAGTAGGATGTATAACACTAGACAAAATCAACTTTAGGAATTGCATTTAATTTCTGGCTATTTAATTTTACACACGCTTTGGCTCTTTTGAGTAAAAAAAAAGTCCTCTTTGGCAATGCCAAGCATCTTGCGTGTGTATTCAACTCCGACAATGCACAATTTCGAAAGGAAGGAAAATCTCCAAAATCGTGCTCAACAAGATTCATGAGAGCTCAGACTCAGTAAGTGCTCAGGGTTTGAAGAAAAGAATAATGATTTATGGAAAAATAAGATACCCCAGAGAGTCCTGCTCCTCCACCAGCCTCGGCGGTAAGTGGGGTCATATTTAGCACAAAAGCTTCTGCTCCGTAGTGGGGGCCAGAGTTCTCAAGCAGCTGAATTCCTCAAATTGCTGCATCTGTATTACAATGTCCAATTTTAACCAAGCTACCACATTTTTTCAAAAAGAACACTGTAAAAATCATCAAAGTTTTCGATAAAAGTGCTGCTTTATTATTGGTCTGTCCCCAAACTTCCGTTCTAAAATGGCACGTTTGACCTTAGCCACCAGGCTCGCACAACCGGTGAGGATATGCTCCCTGCCAGCTCCGTGGTAGTTGGCTTTAGAGCAGTAAAAGCCTGCCAAGAAAAGTGGGAACCTTTGCTAAAGGCGAGGGTCAGGGACCAGTTTGTAAAGAAAAACCCTTTTGTTCCGGTCTGTTTCAGTGGATCACTTTCCGCTTAGTAAACAAATCTGCTTTGGATGCTTCAGTTCTCATGCTGGATGCTCCGGTGTCCTTCTTTTGACCTCCACCGGCTTGACCTGAAGAGCTGTTCTTTGTAAAGGGACAGGGATCAGATGGCAGGTTTCAGGATGTGGTCTCTGTCCAATCCTCTGATTAACCCCTTAATCCCCAGGATCATTTGGAACCAAATTCTTGCCAATGCTGACTTAGTCCAAAGTGAATCTTCATCTCGGATTATGTTTCCGTCTGTGCTTGAAGGTCCCTTCCCTGTCTTCAGATCCTTTTTTATATCCTAATTATAATGCCATTAACCCTTATGTGATTAAGAACTTCCTTTAATATGGGAAATTTCTTAAATTATCATGTTTAATTAAAAAAGAGGATGAAAACCAATATATGCCGCAAGAACTCAATTTTGTAAAAACAAAACTAAAGTGAAGTGTTTTGAAAAGACAAAAAAGAGAAATGTACTGAAATATTATCAAGTTTCTAATTTTTTAAAATACTCAAAATGAGAAAGAAAATTGGTGTTGTTACATTAACTTTACATGACATTGTCTTTCACTTGGGCAAAGGCAACCATGTATGTGAAGCTTTCAGCCCACAGTGAAATCACAGAATTTGATACTTTGATTCTTGAAGCAGGGACAATGGTTACATTCTTGTCCTCTGGGGTTATTTAACTTTTTTCACCTCTCTGCAAATAGGCTGTCTTGCCAAACAGCTTGTTCAGACTGGAGAATAGGAACTGTGCCTTATTTATCTGTGTGTTCCCCATAGATCCCAGCACAGAACTCTGCCCAGGGTAAATAATCTGTAACTGTAAGCTGATTGCTTGGTTATTTGGTAAAGGGACACCAACTGCTTTAGCCAGCGTTCTTGGTTCTTATGTGGTTAAAAGAATAAATGTTTTCAGGTTAGATAACTCCAGATTTTAATCTCAGCTCTGCTGCTTTTCTGACATCTCCTTGGGGAAATTTTCAAACATCTCTGATAATCTATTTCATCTCTGTAATTAGTAGGAAATAACCACTTCATATGGCTGTTGGAAAAAAAATTAATGCAAAATGTATATAAAACAATCAATACCCATATTGATCAGGTTTTTTTTCTTTCTTTCTTTATGTTGCCTCTCTAGGTCACTTTCACGTCGATAACCATCAAGTATAGGAAAAGAATCAACAGTCAATGTAATAGTTGGATTCTTTTTCCATAGGAGATCAATTCGACACTCATAGTTTGTGGATAACCTGTGTCGTCTTGAGATTACTTAGTTTGAATAATTGTGAAGATACAGTTGGAGAGTATGAGAATAAAATATTTCTGTGACCATGAGAATGCAGATTTACCTGAGACTAGAGACTCATATAAGAGTTTGGAAATACCTTCAACTACAGTCTTAATTTCAAGGTTATAACTGATAATTGTAGGCTGTAGTTCTAGCCTTGACCCCACTTGTGAAGGAGACCTGTGCTCAAGAAGAGAACATCATAATGGGAAAAAAATTCCACAAGCATTCTAGGTCCACGGGAATCTCACCATCCCTATGTCTCTACAGTGGATCCTCGTCATGGCTGCCTCTGCTCAAGCCTTCTGTTAAGATCTCAAATGGTGGGCACCTGGGTGGCTCAATGGGTTAAGCCTCTGCCTTCGGCTCAGGTCATGATCTCAGGGTCCTGAGATCGAGCCCCGCATGGGGCTCTCTGCTCAGCAGGGAGCCTGCTTCCCCCACTCCCCCTCTGCCTGCCTTTCTGCCTACTTGTGATTTCTCTATCAAATAAATAAATAAAATTAAAAAAAAAAAAGATCTCAAATGGTGTCCTGGCTTCCTTGCTCCCCTCCACCTGCTATATACAATGACTTTCACCAGCAGAAAAATTTAGGAGAAGTCTACTTAGAGCCATATGCTCCATGAAGACCTGTCCCCTTCCCAATTGTGACATCACTCACAGAGGTTTAAAAAGGAAGCCTTGAGAGCCCCTCATGCTCTGAAAAAGATGATTACCATGAGCTTTGATATCATTCACTTCCCTCCAAAGACTAAGATACCAGCCCTGGGAGGTTAACACTTTAAGAGAACTGATTCATACTTCTTACACTTGGAGACCATAGGACTAATCCCATCATGCCCCTGAACCATGCTCCTGTGGCAGTGGACATTGCCTCATCTGGCCCAATCTCCACCTTCTCCAGGCACTCCCAAACCCTATGCCCTCTGGAATTCAGGGACTGTCACCTACTAAATCCCTTTTATCCTAAGCTCTTCACTGAATGTCCCTTCATGCCCTTTTTCTAATTCAAACCTGAACACGGTTTCCTTTGCCTCTTTCTCAGGCTGTGGCTTTTCTTTTTCCCCCACCCACTGAATAAGGACTGTAATCTTGGAGATAGTATAGAGTTCCTCCACGTTCCTCAATGATGCTTTCAGATCTCATTTCCTCTCTCCTTCGAAGCATAAGCTATCAGACTGTGTTGTCATCAACATCCAGGACACTCACCCTCATTTACTAAAAATGGAATGGTATCTCTGTCATCCTTCTGGAAGATTTCATTGTCAATCTAGATGACCCATCAACACCTGACCACTGAGTTCAATAATCTTCCCACTTTCAGTATCCCTTCCTTCCATTCAGTTCCTATGGTCATACTTCAACACGATAAATGAACAACCTTCAAATTCCCGATTTCAAGCATCCTTTGTCGCCTCTATTTTACTCACAAACTTTGCTTAGATACCATTTTCCTTCCCTATTGGATTGTTTCTTTAAGCTTAGAACATGCTATCATGTCTCTCATCTTAAAATGATTCTCCTTTGACCCTTCAACTTCCCTCCAACTCCTACTCTAGCTTTCTATTTATCTCAAGATGATGCCTGAATTCCTATTTCCACATCTTAGAATAGAGGATCTAAGCTTCAAAATGGGGTATTCCTAGTCACTTGACATCTTCACTTGGATGCTTACATTTTTAACATAATATGTAGCACCCTGAATTCTTTACTCTTTTCTTGACTTCTGCTTGATTCCCTGTATACCTGCCTTTATTCCATTGGCCCCCATCTCAATAAATGGTGTACACTATTCAGGCAGTTGTTCAGGCCAAAAGCTTATGAGTCTTCCTTAGTTCCTCTATTCCTTTTACATCTCACATCAAGTCACTTAAAAGCGGGTGAGAAAGAGGCCCTTACAGTATATCTCACATTGACCTCTGCTGCTGTTAACTGTATGTGAATGAGAACTTATAGTCTCATTTGGATCACATAGCAAATGCTCCCACGTACAGACCTATCCACACCTCCCACTCTCTTATTACCCACCCCAATCAGTATGCTAACACTTAACTATCTGTTCTCATCATTTCAGAATTTTCAGTAGTTTACCACTTCCTCTTAATGGAAACAATCTTTTCATTCCTTTTCTTTCTCTATTTCTCGTTCTTTCTTTCTTTTTAATATATCTTGCTCTCTCAGATATCCTCCTATCTCACTCAAGGCTTTTTTTCTCAAGATCTTTTGTTGGCCTTTCTAAATTTTTTTTAGAGTGGGGGAAGGGGCAGAGGAGAGTGAGAGAGAGAATCTTAAGCAGGCTCCATGCCCAGTACAAAGCCTGACATGCGGCTTGATCTCACCACCCTCAGATCATGACGTGAGTTGAGATCAAGAGTCAGATTCTTAACTGACTGGGTCACCCAGGAGCTCATGACTTTCCTAAATTTTGAGTGTTCAAATCTCAGCCCACTCTTATCTTCTCTATCTACATGCTCTCCCTATGTGAGTATGGCTTTAATTGCTCCTCTGTGATCTAATAGTTTAGTATAAATCACTATAAAATATGTTCACATTGTTTTATAAGTTTGTACTTAAAATTCTGTTTGACCATGTAAGATTTTCTTCAGGACAGAGATCTTAGCTCTCCTATCGTAATTGTAGGATAATGTACTCAATATATGTTTGCTGAATAAATTAATGTTTAAGTGGATGCTAGCAAGGAATTGAGAAGTATCATTGCAAGTTTGGTTATGAAACCTTTGATAAAACTTCGATATTCAGCAATGTTAAAGGTACAACTTGCTAGGAATAGCTATGGTATCAGAGAACAATGTAACCTGAACTAGAAAAATGATCAGATTATTATTTTTTTAAATATTTTATTTATTTATTTGTCAGAGAGATAGAGAGAGTTCAGGCAGGCAGAGTGGCAGGTAGAGGCAGAGGGAGAAGCAGCCTCCCTGCGGAGCAAGGAGCCTGATGTGGGACTTGATCCCAGGACCCTGAGATCATGACCTGAGCCGAAGGCAGCTTGCTTAACCGACTGAGCCACCAGGCATCCCCAAATGATCAGATTATTATACAGATACATATATATTTGCACACATACATGCACATATATTTCAATATATATTCACTACCTCCACTTTGAAGCAAAATTTTCTGGGTTATCACTTGAGGTCCACTTCCACTATTTCAACCAAGATTATCTGAGTAAATACCTTCTTTTACCTTCTTTTATGTGCCTTCCACCAGCTAACAGCAGATGAAAGATCTTAACTCATCACCAGGGAAACAAAAGGTAATTTATTTTAATTAATCAACAAATAGTTCATGACATTTGGGTATGACATTGGGTATGTGGTTTCAAGTTGTCATGGAATGTAATTTCCTCTTGCACAACATATGAAAACTGGATGAAATGAGATGATTCCATAAGATGATTATTCTATTTCTAGTCTCCACATAACCTCTTCATTGACCAATGGAGCTCACATTTTAAAAATATTTTAGGGGCACCTGGATAGCTCAGTGAGGTAGGCCTCTGCCTTTGGCTCAGGTCATGATCTCAGGGTCCTGGGATGGAGCCCTGCATCGGGCTGTTTGCTCAGCCTACTTCCCCCCCTCTCTCTTGCCTGCCTCTCTGCCTACTTGTGATCTCTCTCTCTCTCTCTCTCTCTCTCTCTCTGTGTTAAATAAATAAATAAAATCTTTAAAAATAAATAAATAAATAAGAATATTTTAAAGGTCTGACCATCAAAACTATACAAAGGATAAGAATAAAAACACTGTTCCTATTATTTAGAAGATAACTCAAAAACTCAAGCAAAAAAGCCAGGCCAGGAATGCCCTTCTGCTCTTCCTCCCTGTCCAAGTATCAAAGTCCCATAAATATGGGTAAAGATTTCCAAGTGATTCAGTGAAGTAGAAGCAGAGCCTAGAGAATAGAGTGTTCTGTCAACACTCTGCTAGGAGGAACGCGCAGTCTGTGATGATTCGCTCTGTGGGTGGCTTCCTCCCACTGTGAAATCTGTGAAGGGTGCTCTCTCCTGCCATTTAGGAGCAAGCTAGATTTAAAGACAAGGCAGTTGCACCCAAGTTGGAATCCAGAATCAGTTCTCTCAGACTTGGAGTCTTCATCTTTTGCTGGTGAAATAAGCAAAAGAGTATTAAGATGACAGTCAAGAACCATATCTACAGCTTCCTAGAAACGTGAAATGCCTTTGAGGCTGGGAGCACTGAATCAACAGATTTACCTACTGCGAGCCCTGTTCGAATCCCTTTCCAACTTCAAGGAGATTTTTTCCTTCTCAATGATTCTTTCTTTTTTCATTATTCCTACTCTTGTCTTCTCCGTATTTGCCTTGCCTCATCCTGAGGAAGGAGAATGAAAGGTGGTGGGGCTATCTTCCATTCCCGTAGCATTGCTATCCAGGTTTCTTCGTGTACATCACATTCTGGATGCGCGGACCTGTTTGTTGTTTTCAGCGTGCCCTCCTCTCTGCTGCTGCGGGCTGCAGATCCCTCTGCTGGTGCTGCTTTTCCCTCTTTCCTGGATACCATTCCACTGAGTTCAGATGGAACTCATTCCATAGAACTTTCTTCCCTTACCACTCTCCACTCCAATCCTAGCTCTCTTCTGGCACTCCCAGCAACCTGCACAACTCCTTATGAAAGCACTTTTCACATCAGTTTATTTACACTCTGCCCTTCCCACTCAACTAAATGGACCCCCTGAAGACAAGGACTGTGACGTTTTTTTTTTTTTTTTTTTTTTATCCTTGGCACTTAGCCTAGACCATGAGTAATAATGGGGGATTAGCCATGACTGTTAAGAATGAATGATTTTTCGGGGCGCCTGGGTGGCTCAGTGGATTAAGAATGAATGATTTTTCTGATACTGGACTCTTGTTTTTGTTCTCAGGAGGTGAGAATTATGACTTACCTTCACAGTCTCTGTCATATCAGAGACAGTAATGTGCACTTGTCATTCCTCATAAAAATGCATTGTATGCATGAACTATTACATAAATGCAATAATAACATCTACTAATTCAATGAAACATTTTACTGTCTATGGTATACAAAGAAACTTTGAAGAACTTACAGTCCTTTATAAAAAATAGTACTTATTAACTATATTGTGAAGTAGAACATAATATGCATTTTAAGAGAAGTATAAAACAACTGTTCTCAAATATTAAAGGAGGAGAATGCTCATTTAGGGACATAAAAAATGTTCCTTTGAAGGGGAAGTATTGGCTATGGTTCTTGAAGATGGGTAATGGATAGACAAACATTCCAGACAGGGGGATTAAAATGCATGTGAACAATTATAGCATAAATTTCACCAAAGGGCTATTCAGCAGTGGATTTGCAACAATTAAACAGCTGTTCTTCAATGTTAGCTTACTGAAATCACAAGTCATCTTATCTGATAGAGCAATGATTAATATTTTGTGTCTACTTGACTCGGCCGGGGGGTGCCCAGATATCTGGCTAATCATGATTTCTGGGTGTATCTATGAGGGTGTTTCCAGAACAGATTAACACTTAAATCAGAAGACTGAGTAAAGCAGATTGTTATCCCCAGTGTGGACAGGAATTATTCAATCTGTTGAGGCCTGAAGAGAAGAAAAAGGTGGAAAGAAATTTCTCCTCTCTGCCTGACTGTTGAGCTGGGACATCAGAATCCTCATGCTATAGAACTGGGGTTTACACCATTGATGCTCCTGGCTCTCAAGATTCACACTCAGACTGGACTATACCACCAACTTTTCTGGGTCTCCAGCTTGCACATGGAAGGTCATAGAACTTCTCAGTCTCCACAGTTGTGTGAGCAACAATAGGTAGGTAGATGGATAGATAGATGGATAGATAGATGATAGATAGATATAAATTCCTCCCTCCCTCTCTCTCTAATTAAATACATGGAATTATTTTAATATTAAATATTAAATATATATTTAATATATAATATATAAATATAATATATTTATATAATATATAATATATAATAAATATATATAAATATATATATATAATATATAATATATTTTATATATACACACACACACACACACTAGCTCACTTCTCTGGAGAATCTGACCAACCAATGCAGATGACTATTTCTCTTAAAAATACTCTTAATTGGACTCTATAATACCTTCCTTCTATACACTTTTCCTAATACCTTTAAAAAACAACTGATCAATTTGCTTTAAGATTTTCCGGGTGTACAAGGCACCTGGGTGGCTCAGGGGATTAAGCATCTGCCTTCGGCTCAGGTCCCCATCCAGGTGTTCTGGGATCGAGCTCTGCATTGGGCTCCCTGCTCAGCAGGGGGTCTGCTTCTCCCTCTGACCCATTGCCTCCCACCCCGCCATGCTCTCTCTCTCACTCTCTCTCAAATAAATAAAGTCTTTAAAATATAATTTTAAAAGATTTTCAGGTGTGTACATCTCAAGTTTCAAAACATACTGTTACACAATAAAAATTGCATCATATTTCGGTCCAATAAGAAACTATCATATTGGTTAAATTCTTGACTACAATGAGAATGTGTTCCATCCAAGAACACACAGACATAGCTGGTAGTGAAGAGAAGAGATCAAGATTTAAGCCAGCTCCTGGGTCTAAATCCTCTTTCCAACCTGGATTATTCCACAAAGGCATATTCTAACATATTCTTTACTCCTCTGACATCAAAGGTGTCATCATCTTTGCTTTCCCCCATGATCATAATCATAAACATCTCAGGGAATGTAGAGAAGAAAGTAGATATTATTCCTTATAAGTGATTATGAGGAACTGTCCTGATATTACAACTTCATAGCTGTTAAGTATGTTGATAGGATTTGTCCTATCCCAGATAGAAATCTACATATGCAGAAATAGGTTACCTATGTTGGAAGGATTCCTGCATTAAGGCAGGTAAACTTCGTATTATTTTTAGAACTGTGTGTGAATTTATAGTTATTTCTGAATTTAAGATTTAATGGAAAAAATACAAAGCAAAACAAACAAGAGCCCCTATACAATTCATCAAAATGAGTTCCAATAGTGTTAAGGTTTAATGTGAAAAAAATGAAATGAAAATAGTCCTCAAAGAAAATATTGGTAAATGTTTTTTTAATCTTGAGGTGGTGAAAGCTTATGGTGAAATGACGCCAAAGGCAAGGAAGGAAAATTGCAATGGATTTAACCGGTTAAGAGTTTAAAAATTTCTTATGGTAAAAATAATAAAAATGTCAAAATGTTAAAAAATCTATAAAAATGTTGACAGTATATGTGACATGAAAGGCGTTTTTATCCTGGATGTATGACAGGCGATGATAAATCAATAAAGAAGACACATAGAAGCAGAAACAATGCAATGAGGCAATTTGAAAGGAAATTGGGGCGCCTGGGTGGCTCATTCAGTTAAGTGTTCAACTTCTGACTTCAGCTCAGGTCTTGGTCTTAGGGTTGTGAGTTCAAGCCCCACATTGTGCATGGAGCCTAGTTAAAATGGAGGGAGCATGTACGAAGGGCTAAAGAATGTAAATGTAATGAAGCTTATAAATATTCAAGGAAATGAAGACTAAAAAGACAATAGGTGACCATATTAGATTCTCAGAAATTCATTAGTGTGAGAACACCTAGAAGATAGGAAATTGACACTCATCATTGTAGAAATATTAATTAGGGAAACCTCCTGGAGAGCTCAGATAATGTGTACTAATATCTAAAGGAGGCAGACCTGTGGGGAGTTGGGAAAGCTATTCTTAGAGAATCCCAACAAATAATGATAGAAGGAACGACAGATTAGAAAATCATCCTCTGAACCAAATCGTGGTAGTAAGTACCAGAGAAAATGACACACAAGTCCCACTAGTTACAATAGAAAGTAAAAATAACTTCTTCCTCTTCCCTCAGAAACATCGCTTGACATGGTATTCACAACCAAAGGGAAATAAACTAAGAATTTTGAGCCTAGAGCATTTCCATCCCCTGTATTTTTTACCTTTCTTTGTTAATGGCAGCCACCCAGGTAGTCCTGGGAGTACGGAAATCATCCAGGCCAGAATCCATGCAATTAGATCGCTTACCTTATGGCTTATAGTCTTTCTTCCTGGGCATCACCAGGTCACACTGCTGCGGGTACGGAAGTTTCAGATCATACCACAGCTGCCCTCCCATTCCAACAGAAAGAAACTGAGAACAGAGGACTGAGACCCTTCCCCCACAGGCTGGAAACAAACAAATGGTAAGAATGAATCTACCAGAAGAAAGGAATTTTGGCAGAGAAGTGGCCCTTGCAACTTGCTGTGGTTGTTCTCAGAAAGTGTCTGCTTCTATTTGGACGCCTTCCTGTCTCCTTGAGCATCACAGCTGCTAACACTAAAAAGTCCTTGTGAACACAGAAGCAGGTTTCTATCTGCTCCTGTTTAGGAGCTAGACATGGAAAGCCAGGGCAGTGGGCTTGCCCAAATCTACAGTCAAGCTGGGGATAAAGATACAGAGGGATTCTTTCTAGTCTCCCCTCCAAGAAAGCTGAAAGCAGTTAGAAATGGCAGGAGAGATTGGTAGCCAGTCCTGGACTCAGGCGAGGAGTGTGGGGGAAGGAATACAATGGCTCCAGTTGTGTTTTTATATCTCTGAACCCTCGGGCTGTTTCTTTAAAGCCCTTGACTGTTGGCAGTAACATCAGGTCTGAATGCAGGGCTGGAAAGTACTTCACTGAGGAAGTAAGGCAAACTTGTCTTCATTTGGTTACCATGGTTATGGTACTGTGTGTAACCAACCCGACAATTTGCATTGCAAACCATCACTGGAGATGAGGACAGTAGAATTTGATATTCCAGGTGGAGAGACTCAATTCCCAGGAAGTTCTATTGGAAAGTTCAGAGAAAACGAAACAAACATACGTGCGTATTCTCAAGCCCATAAAGAAGGGACCAAGCTGTCAGGGCTAACAGTCAGTCCTACCTTCCAAGGGATTTCAGTATTTGTGAAGAATTTTAATTGAAAGATCAGACAATCCCACTTAGAAAGGTAAATAAGCACAATAGCAGCTTCATTTTTAAAAAATTAAATTTCACAGTCACATTCACCATGCATCCTTATAAAGGACACAATGCTAAAGCCCTATTTAAAAATGATTCTGGGGCGCCTGGGTGTGTTAAAGCCTCTGCCTTTGGCTCAGGTCATGGTCTCAGGGTCCTGGATCAAGCCCCGTATCGGGCTCTCTGCTCAGCAGGGAGCCTGCTTCCCTTCCTCTCTCTCTGCCTGCCTCTCTGCTTACTTGTGATCTCCGTCAAGTGAATAAATGAAATCTTTAAAAATGATTCTGTTCTTGAGTCGTGCATGCCAACCATTCTTTTCATTTTGATAAGCTGTATTATCAGAGTTTGGAATGACAGAAAAAACCATATGCATTTCCAATGCTATTTCATTTCAAAGAAACAGAACCCCAGGGATACTGGGTGGCTCAGTCACTTAAATGACCAACTCTTGGTTTCAGCTCAGGTCATGATCGCAAGGTGATGGGCTCTCGGCCTGAGTCAGGCTCCGTGCACAGCCCAGAGCCTGCTTCAGATTCTCTCTTCCTCTCCCTCCTGCTCTCTCTCTCAAATAAGTCAATAAAAGTTTCAAAACAACAACAACAATAAAAACCAGGAGCCCTAATATATAAAAGTGGGAGGCTTCAAGGGGAATGAAGAAAAAGACCTTATTATATTTCCCCTCTCCCCATGACAGTTTGAGAATTCCTCTGCAGAACTCCTGTCTGTGAGCAAGATCTGAATAGCCCTACAAACTGGCCTTGAAGCTAACCTGGGAGATGTCCCTTGTCTCAGGATTTTTCTCACCTCTCTACCACTAGTATCTGAGACCTTTACTCTCAGGAGCCCAGGAGTGTCTTAAGGTCTGAGGTAACAACATCCTTTTCCTCCTGTGGCACCCACTGCCCATTTATCCTTGAGAAGATCAGAACCTGGGCGCCTGGGTGGCTCGGTGGGTTAAGCCTCTGCCTTCAGCTCAGGTCATGATCTCAGAGTCCTGGGATCAAGGCCCGCATCGGGTTCTCTGCTCAGCAGGGAGCCTGCTTCCCCCCTCTCTCTCTGCCTGCCTCTCTGCCTACTTGTGATCTCTCTCTCTCTACCAAATAAATTAATAAAATCTTAAAAAGAAAAAGAAGATTAGAGCCTCTACATCACTTATTGGGATATGACAGTCTTGGACAAAAGCTAATTGACAAAACATATGTTAATTGAAATACTATGTCCAGAACTACACTTAGAAGATGAAATCCCTATTTTAACAGTTTTCATCTCAGAAGATTTTTTCAAAAATGGTTTTTTAGGGCGCCCGGGTGGCTCAGTGGGTTAAGCCGCTGCCTTCGGCTCAAGTCATGATCTCAGGGTCCTGGGATTGAGTCCTGCATCAGGCTCTCTGCTCAGCAGGGAGCCTGCTTCCTCCTCTCCCTCTGCCTGCCTCTCTGCTTACTTGTAATCTCTCTCTGTCAAATAAATAAATAAAATCTTTAAAGAATGTTTTTTAAAATAAAAATGGGCATGCACTTATATCCACAAAGAAGCCCTCAATTACCCACATTTTGATTATCCATTAATTACACATGTATTTATTTATGTAGCTCATTTATTGAGACTTGCTGTACACATGCATAGAAATCCGCATTTGAAAATAGGAAAATAGGAGCCTATCTAAACATAGCTCCTACGAGAAAGGTCTTGGAAAAATCAATTCCTCTTCAGATCCATAGTCAAATCAGAAAAAAAGAAATGTGTCATCACTGAATTAAAAAAAAAAAAAAAAAACCTTTCTTCATGAAAATTAAAGAAGATATAATAGTGAAAAAGTTGGGTGCCTGGGTGGCTCAGTGGGTTAAGCCTCTGCCTTCAGCTCAGGGTCCTGGGATGGAACCCTACATCGGGCTATCTGCTCTGCAGGGAGCCTGCTTCCCCCTCTCTCTCTGCCTGACTCTCTGCCTACTTATGATCTCTCTCTCTCTCTGTCAAATAAAGAAATAAAATCTTAAAAAAAAAAAAAAAAAAAAAAAAAAAAAAAAAAAAAAAAAACAGTGAGAGGGGCACCTGGGTGGCTCGGTGGGTTAAAGCCTCTGCCTTCGGCTCAGGTCATGATCCCAGGGTCCTGGGATCAAGCCCCGCATCAGGCTCTATGCTCAGTGGGGAGCCTGCTTTCTCCTCTCTCTCTGCCTGCCTCTCTGCCTACTTGTGATCTGTCTGTCAAATAAATAAATAAAAATATTAAAAAAAAATAGTAAGAAAGTCTGTGAAACTTTGAAATGGCAATTGATAGCCAGTGCATTGTTATGCTAAGAACAGCCTCCCAAATAGAACACTTCCGGCAGGGTCTGTCCTTCAGGTTGCAGAAGAATATCGCTCAGGCCAAATAGATACTTCGAGTGAGTGAACAGAATTCACTGTCTGAGGGAGGAGGCAAGAAAGTAGATCAAAATGACAATAGAGTTGCTAAGTTTTTCTGGAGAAAAAGAAAGTATTAAGGGACCTTATCAGTAGGGTTCTTGGCCCAGCTTTGGGGGTTTGGAAAAAACATCCTGGAAAATACCAAGTCGAAGCCTGGTCCTAACAGAGAATAGAAGTTAGTGGAGGAGGTGAGGGAGAAGGGAGGCAAACTAAAAGGCGGAGTTTCTCTGGTTAGCGGAGAGGTGAGAGTAGAACAAAAGTGAGATTGGGTAAGTGATGCCATGCAGTTTCCATATTTTCAATAAGTAGGTCATTCTCATAGCCTTGACTTTTTTGGATTAACACAGTAATCTTGTAATGGCATGTCAAGGTTAAAAGGAAAATGAGACCCGGAAAAGCTAAGTGATTTGACAATTTTGCAAAATGAATTTTTGGTATATTATGCACTAGAACGAAGGTGTCAGAAAGCCGCTGGGTAATGCTTCTACCATTAATGGGTCGTCCTGGGAAAAAACAGGCTAAAAGAAACCCAGTTATCAGGTGAGTTCACCAGTAAACCCTTTTGCCTGCGATAGCCTTCTTAAAGTGCCAGTAAGTAAATGTTAGCCCCTACGTTCTGCATGGGGTGGGAGGAAGGTAGAGGGAACAGCATGTGCTTGGGACAAGAGAGGGAATGGTCCACTTGAAGAATTGCAAGAATCTAGGAATGGCTACTGCAAAAACTATGAAGAGGTGTTTCAAGTCATAGAGCTGGAGAGAGAAGGAGGAACTGGATCGCGAAAGATGTCATGTGCTATTAAGAACTTTAAACTTTAGTCTGAGGGTAATGGGAAGTGACATGATCAAATTTATATTTTAAAAATGTTCTCTTGCTTCAATATGGAGAATGGAATAAGTGGAAGGAACTGAACTGAAAGATGGGAGCCTGGAAGCCAGGTGAGATATAATTGTGACTACAGCGATGGCCCCAAGATTAGAAATAAAAATGTGAGTAACTTGGGATTCATGTGGGAGAAAAAAAAAAAATCAGTAGGTTTCATTAATTGTCCACTATGTAGGGGGAGACAGTGGTCAAAGATTTTTCTCAGGTTTCTAACTTGGGCAAGTGGTTGGTACCATTCCTTTATTGAGCAGGGATTACAGAAGGAGGAGTCAGTTTATGGAGGGATCTAGCGTATTTTGTTTTGCAAATGTAGCTTGAGGTTTCCGTAGAAACCCTGAGGAGGAAGTATCAATATGCCTCTTGGATACTAAGTCCAGAGTTCAGTAGTGAAGGCGGGGCTAACATACCTGGGCAGCCACAGACTGGCTCCTACGTGAACCAAAGTGACAGATGAATTCATTGAAGGGTGGAGTCTGGAGTGAGAGGAGAATCTAGACTATGATGATGAGGAAAAGAGTTAAGAATGCCAAAGCAGAAGCAGACGTGGGCTCTAAAGAACAGAAACCTTTGACCTCCATGAGAAGCTACATTATAATCATGTTGCTTGGAGTGGAGAATAGAGTCGGAGGCATTGTTGAAATGTCTACTGGGAATAAACTCTCATAGGGAGAGACAACAGCAAAAGGTCTAGTAAAAGGCCTCTCAGACCTGAATGAGCATGGGAATTGCTGGAGAGAGCTTTCTAGTCCATCAGTAGATCTGGGTGGAATCAGAAAATCGGCATTTTTTCCTCAAGTTTCCAGAACAGCGCAGATGTAGTGAATCCCAACAACAGTATTTCAGAATCATTGTCTCTGGTGGGCTAATCCTTTCCCCTGGTTGAGCTCTGACCAGTTTTCCTTCTTGTCATTGTTCTTCTACACACAGACTCACCTTCTTTTATTAAACATTTAAAAAGACATATTGATTAGGCTAGAAGAGTGCTACAATTCCCATTTTCACCATCAGAAAACTGTTTTTGCAGAGAGGAAGTGAATTAGCGAACTAGTGAAGAGGTGGATTGGGATAGTGGTGGGTTAATGCTCAGAGACAGAGCCTGGGGTAGGGAGAGAAAGCCTCAGCCTTCCCCAGAATCTTCCTCTGACCCACATTCTTTACTAAGACCCATTGAAGTGTTTCCTGTTTTATAAAAAAGATTATGTTAACATAACTTCAAAGGTATACTCATTCTCATTTCAAGCTAGTCCTTCCCATATAGGAGTTCTGTATTTAGTAGTTGTGATAAAAATAGGATGATAAGATGATGGTAATAATGGCCACTATTTATTTTTGACTTGTGCTAAATCCCATACTAAAAGTTTTACAAGATTTTCTTACCTGATTCTCCCAAGAAACTTAGGAGGAAGTCATTCTTTTTTTTTTTTTTTTTTTTAGGATTTATTTATTTGATGGGGAAGCGGGTGGAAGGAGAAGGTAAGGAAGAGGCGAGGGGCAGAAGGAGGGGGAGAGAGAATCTCAAGCAGACTACCACTGAGCAGGGAGCCTGACATGGGGCTCGATCCCAGGACCCTGAGATCGTGACCTGAGCTAAAATTGAGTGGGATGATTAATCGACTGAGCCACCCAGGTACCCCAAGGTAGAAGTCATTCTTATCTTCACCCTGTAGATGAAGAAACTGAGGTTCATAGATCTTACAACAATTTGTCCTCAGTCACATAAGTCATATGGATAGAGGCAGGGGGCAGGCATATCTATATCTATCTGACCCCCAAATCCATATTCTTTTTTTTTTTTTTTAAGATTTTTTTTTTTAAAGATTCTATTTATTTACTTGACAGAGAGAGATCACAAGTAGGCAGAGAGGCAGGCAGAGAGAGAGAGGAGGAAGCAGGCTCCCTGCTGAGCAGAGAGCCCGATGCGGGACTCGATCCCAGGACCCTGAGATCATGACCCAAGCCGAAGGCAGCGGCTTAACCCACTGAGCCACCCAGGTGCCCCCAAATCCATATTCTTAATAATTATACGTATTTCCACAGCTCAGAGAGGAATATGCAAACAGCTCCTATACACTTTCCAAAATTATTAGTTGAAGGAAGAGAAGCATATCTTTTCAGAGATGTCAGTTTTCCAAGTAGATTTAGCCCTGGGCTCATCAAGCTGAGTCAGAGAGAGATGGTTGTCATCTCTGCTGATAGAGTTTCTATGCAGTTCCAAGAACTTGGCTGAACAGGGACAAGAGCTAAAGGTAGGTTTTCCTTTCTTTCACATTTATGCAAATATGCTCCAGTTCAATAGTTTTGTACATTCCCAATGAGCCAGAAACTTACGAGAAAATACAGTCTCCATGTACAGTACAATTAAATGATGATTGGGACTGATTTATAAGTTAGTAAGCTACAAAAATAAATGGGAGGCAATTCTTTCCTAAGTATTCTTTAGCAGATAATATAAATCTAGATGCTAATGCTTGTTATGAGATTAAGTGACCCCAAATAGCTCTATATTCCACTAGATGGACATTAAGATGGGATTTCATTTTGGGAAGACATTTAACAATGCTTTTTATATTTTAGCCCTTAGAGCTAAATTGGACACATCGTGACTGCTCAACAAATATTTGTTATTCATTCTCATCTCAATAATCCTGCTAGGTCAATTCAATCTTTCCACCGTAAAGATCCAAATTAAAAGCTGCCTCTGCTATGAAGGAGACTTCCTCCCCACCCCCCATTTTCCTCTCATTTGATTAATGCTGGTCCCAGAGCACTTAACACATTGTGTCTGTTATTAGACCACTGAGTCAACTGGAACTGATTTTGCCAACGAGACCTTGGCCATGTCTGCAGACATTTTTGTTGTCACAAATGGTAACAAATGATGGAGTACGCCAATGGAATCTAATGGCTAGAGGCCAAGGAAACTGTTCAATATGCTGAACAGAGCAGAGCAGCTACCCTCCCCCAATGACAAAAATTTTTTCAGTTCTAAGTATCAAAAGAGTGTTGAGACCCCCATACCACACAAAAGAGAATCATAAATTGCTTAGGACTTAGGGCCCCAAGGGCTTAGTCCTCACGCTGGTTCCAACGTGTACTATGTGTGAGACCCTGTAGGTCTCAATCCCTAAGACTCAGTATTCTTACCAGTAAAAATGCAAACATTCATTTCATAGGTGCTCCCTCATACAATTATTGTAGGCATCACTGCCATGATGTATGAAAAATATTCTTTAAACTGACTAAAATCATGTTAGATGCATGGTGATTGGTATGTAGGACAACAATCAGGATAATCATCATGCAGGCAGTTTGGATACATGGCTTTAGAGCTCAGTAAAGAAAGAAGCTCAACTTCAAATCTAAGTAGAATCTTATTAGTTTTAATTTCATCTCAACAGGTATTTATTGAGCAATATCTCTGAGATAGCTTTCTTCCAGGTACTACAGATAATAAAAATAAGATATTCTCCCTGATTTAAGGAGCTATCTTTTTAGGATGGAAATAAAGGCATAAACAAAAAGTTATAATACTATGGGAAATAATCTAAGATAACAGAGGATAGGTGAATAAAGTTTTTTAGAAGCAGAGCAATTCAAAATATATTTTAAAAGTTTATGGGCTGCATTATTGCTGGCAACAACAACAAAAACCCTTTCTTTACTCTCTCCCTTTACCGAACCCCATGGGAGAAAATGTACATTCTTATGACTTAGATTACCCACTCTACAGAAGATGAAAGTTGGCAAGAAAACTGAAATTGCTTTCTAACAATGAATATGTTAAATCTGACCATATAGGAAAGTAACACAATGGAGGCAGCTCCCTAATCTTTACTCCTGAAATAGGACCACTAGCCATGACACAAAACAGCTGTATACACTGTGAATTGCTTATCACTGTAATTGAGGTATAAAATGCTTTCAGAATGCAAAGAAACGGTATTTGAGGAGAGTGCTCTAGGACACTCCAGACAGATGGATCGTCATCTCGTTTCTTGTGCTCATAAGAAATAATTAACTGATCAATAAATAAAGGTCTGATGAACTGAACCAGTGTGACACAATAATATAGGAAGGGAGCACTAGTTTTAGTCCTTCCTCTACCAAGTTTGATTGGAAGGGAGAATGCCAAATATTCAGAAACATTTCATAGAAAACAGTAAATGGAGTCATTTTGCCTACACATTGTCTTGAGAACTGAAAAATATCAGGATCACTAAATAGCTGTGATATTAGTTATCTTACGTTATATTACATATATTCAGACACTCCCTGTCATGTTCATTTCCATGAATGTAGTCAGCATTGTCCACTCTAGTGGTTCCAAGCCATTTTAGTCTAAAGGTTTCTTCAGTAGTTCAAGAAGAACCACCACCCTTACAACTACCATTTCTGTCAACAAGCTTCACAGAGTAAGAAAAAAGTCCAGATTTCTGACACAATCCTAATGAGGGATAGTGTATTTGTTACTATTTTGCAACAGTAACACACTGAATATGACACAGTTTGAGGTCACCTAAGATCCCTCATGGATGTAGTCCAGGAGAATCTCATATTTTTGTGGGCTTTACCTCCAGGAAACCCACCAGGTCCTCACAGTGAAGATATAAGAAAGATCCCTTCATGGTTCTGAGAGAAGGAGAGGAAAAGTAATCATTCTGAAATATGTTCAGATCTTTCTCCACAGCAAAGGTCTACTTTCCAGGGGAAAAAGGCTTTGCCAGAACTTTACCCCAATTTAAGGGAAGAGAATTGTGGAAGGGGATTTCTCCTTTATTAGACCACTTTAGCCTTGTCTCACCTAAGGAAAAAAAATAAAAAACAAAAACCAACCATAGTTAACAGTGGTCAGATCTCCAGGAATATAGACTGGGAATGCTGCTGCCATGGGCAGGAGGGAAAAGGTTGTCCCACTAGAGAAACACTTGTGAAAATCACAGCCCTAAGACTAGATCTAATCAGAATATTATAGAATGCTTCCTCTCCCAACATTTATCCAATACACCAACAGGGATCCTCTATAATACTAGTGGGTTACAGTGAAAGAGCTGGAATCTCTGTCTCTCTTTTTCTCCAAGGAAGGCCGAAGTCAAAATAGGAGCCCAAAACTAAGACACTAGAGGAATTTGAAACTTCTGGTACTTAGAGCTATAGCAATCATTAAACATAGGCCAACTTCTAGTTTGATTAACATAAATTCTCACACCAAAAGCTGTTTACTTCAGCTCATATTACCTGACACAACATGTATGACTTTCAACAAAAATTTACAAAACACATCAAAGCCAAGAAAAAACATAGTCTGAGGAGACAATATAATCATTAGAAACAAACTCAGGTATGACACAGATGTTGGAATGATTTACAGTGTAAAATAACTATGATTAATGTGTTAAGGGTGTAATGGAAAAAGTTGACAGCATGCAAAAAAGGATGGGTAATGTAAGCAAAGAGAAGGAAACTTTAAGAAAAAAATTGAAAGGAAATTCTAGAAATAACATATATTGCAGCAAAAATGAAGAATGCTTTTGATGAAATCATTAGTAGATTCACACAGCCATGGAAAGAATCTGTGAGCTCAAAGATAGCAGGAGAAACTTCCTAAACTGAAAGTCAAAGAAGAAAAAGAATGAAGTCTAAAATAGAACATTCAAGTTCTATGGGACAATTTTAAGATGTGTTATATACGATTTTAATATCAGAAAGCAAAGAGAGAACAGAGCAGAAAAAAAAAAATTTAAATAAAAGCCGAGAACTTTCCAAAATTAATGACTCCAAACCACAGATTCAGGAAATTCAGAGGGCACCAGGTAAGATAAATATGAGAAAACCACACCTACCTATATCATCTTCACACCATAGAAACCTAAAAACAAAAAGAAAATTTTGAAAGGAGCCAGAGGAGGGGAAATGTACCTAGAAAGGAACGAGGGTAAGAATCAC
Source organism: Mustela lutreola (assembly GCF_030435805.1). Classification (NCBI taxonomy): domain Eukaryota; kingdom Metazoa; phylum Chordata; class Mammalia; order Carnivora; family Mustelidae; genus Mustela; species Mustela lutreola. The sequence continues at coordinate 157,337,478 of NC_081293.1, read as the reverse complement.
AACAGACTTCTTATCGGAAGCCGTGGAAACAAAACGGGAGTGAAGGGAAATATTTCAAGTATTGAATGAAAATCCCCCTCCCAAATTAGAGCTCTCTATCCACTAAAATTATTTTTCCAAATGAAGGGAAAGTAAAAACATTCTCAGAAACACAAAAATTGGGAAAATTCATCACGTGTGGAACTGTCCTGAAACAAATGTTAAGAGAGTGTCTTTGGGTAGAAGGAAAATGATCTAGGTCCAAAATTTGGATCTATAAAAGAAAAGAGAATCATGGAAGAACAGAACATAAAGGTGGAATAAAATGTTTTGTTTTTCATACTCTTAGTCGATCCAAAATATAACTGTTTGAAATAATAATAGTAACAATGTATTGGGTGATTATAACATACAGATAAGTGAAATAAATACAGTAATATCACAAATGGGATAGGAGGGAGGAACTGGGACTATTCCATACAGATACAGAAGGTATCCATATGACAAAGGAAGTAGTATAGTGTTATTTAAAGTGAATTTAGATTAGAGGTGGCTGGGTGGCACAGTCAGTTAAGCATCAGACTCCTGGTTTGGGCTCATGCCATGATCTCAGGGTCCTGATGTCCTGTGAGATCAAGCCCCATGTAGGCTCCAGGCTCAGCACAGAGTCTGCTTCAGTTTCTCTCTCGTCTCCCTTTGCCCCTCTCCCCTGTGCCATCTTTCCTGAAGAGAAAATTTATTTATTTAAAATTTATTAAATTATTTTAAATTTATTTATTTATTTATTATTTATAATTTATAAATAAATAAATTTTTAAAAATTGAAGTGAATTTAGATTAAAATGTGTATTGTAAACTCTAGGGAAATCACTAAAAGTATTTTAGAATAAATGTAACTGACAAGCTAAGAGAAGAACTATAGAATCATATAAAATGCTCAATAAAACCAAAGAAAGCAGAAAAAGAGGGAGAAAAATAAAACAAGGAACAAGTGCAGCCAATAGAAAACAATTACAAATACAGTAGATACTAATCAATAATCTCTTTAAATGTGAATGGTCTAAATACACCAGTTAAAAAACAAATACTGTGAGAGTGGATTAAAAAAACAAGCCCTGATTATATACTGTCTACAAGAAATGTACTTTAAATATAAAGACTCAGATAAATTAAAAGTAAAAGGGATGGAAAAAGACATATCACACTAATCAAAGAAAGCTGAATTAGCTATGTTTATTTCCAACAAAGCTGACTTCAGAGCGAGGGAGATTATCAGGGATAAAGACGAGCATTATATGATTATAAAGGTTTAAATTCTTTTAGAAGTCATAACAATCTTGTGTATGCACCTAATACAACAGCATCAAAACACATGATATGAAAACTGACAGCTCTTAAAAGAGGAATAGACAAATTTACTATCATAGTTAGAGACTTCAACACTCCTCTTTCAGTAACTGATACACAAAGCAGGCAGAAAATCAGTAAGGGTATTGACAGCCTGAACAACACTATTAACCAACTTGATCCAAATAGCATTTATAGAAAACTGCATTCAACTACTGAAGATTATGCATTCTTCTCAAGCTCACATGGGACATTCAGCAAGATCGACCACATTCTGGGCTATATAATACAGTTACAAGATGAGATAAATGTCAAGACTTTATAGGTTTACAAGACGAGAAATCACAGAAAACATGTTCTCATGCACAATGGAATCAAACTAGAAATTAAAAACAGAAAAAACCTGGGAAATTTCAAAATAGATTAAACAACAGAATTCTAAGCAACATAACATGAATTAAAGAAGAAATCTCAAGATAAATTTTAAAATATTTTGAGCCAAATGCAAACGAAAACACAAAAGTATAAAAGCAGTGTTTAGAACGGAATTTAGGGTACCTATTTTAGAGAAAATAAAGATAAAAAATGGACAGACTAAGCTTTTACCTTAGAAAATTAGGGAAAGAAGAGCAACATAGGCTTAAAGCAAGCAGGAGAAAAGAAAAGAAATAATAAAAATGACAGTGAAAATCAATGAGGTTGAGAACAGGAAAATACTAGAAAAAAATTAATGAAACCAAATCCATTTCTTTGAAAAGATTAATAAAAGGGATAAATCTCTAGCCAGGCTGAGAATAAAAGGGAAAAGACACAAATGTAAGGCAGGAGCCAGATTTCTCACAGTTGGAGTGGAAATTTACAAGTAAACAAGGGGAAGAGGCGGCAGTGACCCAGGTGGTAAGGGATTAGACTTGGGGACATCAGAATTAACTCATGATTAGCTTACTGTAGATACAGATGGTTACATATGGACATATAGGTATGTCTGTATACAAGGGTCGACAGACACATATATATTTCCTCCTTCTGTCAGCTGAGAAGGCCTAGAAGCGAAATACCCCACCATTAATAAGCATGCCTAGTACCTAGAACTTGGTTTCTGATACCATTCTTCAATAAAAGGAATCAGGTCTAGGGCAGGAAATAAAAAACATGAACTTACAGCTCTTGACAGTGCTAGAAGGTAAGGAAGTGCTATACACACACACACACACACACACACACACACAAATGTGTAATGTTGGAGATCCAAAAGCCATCTGGGAAAAAAAAAAAGCCTCCTAATTGCCAAAGTTGGTACAATTTGAGCACACACTGAATCAAACAGCCTTAGATCAAGACCAAAAGTTTAAAATAACTAGCCATGAGTCCTCACTGATATAAATGAGTGATTGAATAAATAAATAATTGTGGGAAAAGAGACCAATTTCCCATGCAGAAGAATTCCAAATAGTTTAGGTCGATACACCACCTTCCAAATTCCCACTCCTTGGAAATGGGCTATGCATAGTGACTTTCTTTTAGAGGGTAAAGTATAAGGTGTGTTTGGGGAGTAACTTTACAGTAGAGACACCAGGCAGACAGTACCTGTGCCGGGTGATCTAGGTCAACATCGGCAGCAATATCATGTCGACTGTTATGTAGCCTTGACCCAATTTGAGTAGAGTGCTACTTTACCTCTGAGTTCTTCCTCTGCCACACTCATAACCCTACTCTAATCACGAGACAAATCCCAGAGAAATTCCAGCGGAGGGATAGTCTACAAAATGCTTGGTCAATATTCTTTAAAAAAAAAATGCCAAAGTCATCAAAAACAAGAGAAGTCTGAGAAACTGTCAGTCAAGAGGAGCCCAAGAAAATGTGACAACAAAATGTAATGTCACATCCTTCATGGGATTGTGGACCAAAAAAAGAGTATCAGTTACAAACTATTGGGAATGTAACCATGGACTTTTGTTACCAATAGTGTATCAATATTGGTTCATTAATTGTAACAAATGTGCCACACCGATGTCAGATGTTAATAATAAGGAAAACAGATCTGGGAGACTCTCTGTACTACCTTTGCAATTTTTCTATATATCTCAAGTTATTAAAAAATAAAAAGTTTTATTTATGTGGAAATTGGCCTAGATGGCTTTTAGTGTATCCACTCCAATGCTGAGATTTAGTGACTTTAAATAAGGTATCTGTGAGAGTGCGTTGTGACAACTAGTAGCAGGAGATTATATATTTATATATATATATCCATTAAAATTATACATCTATTGAGAGACTGGAAATCCATATGTATATGTATATGCACACATCTACATATAGATATAATAGCACTATAATCTCTGGACACTATCATTTCGATTATGGACCATCTTTATTTTCTTCATTTCATTGTGACAGTATTTTAAAAACAATTTACCTGGTGCCTACGTGGCTTCATTGGTTAAGTGTCTGCCTTCACCTCAGGTCAAGATCCCAGAGTCCCGAGATCTAGGAGCCCCCGTGAGGCTCCCTGCTCTGTGGGGAGTCTGCTTTTCCCTCTGTCTTTCACCCTGCTTGTGCTCTCTCTTTCTTTCTCTCTCAAATAAATAAATAAAATAAAATCTTAAAAAAAAAAAAAAGAAAGAAAAACAGGGGTGCCTGGGTGGCTCAGTGGGTTAAGCCTCTGCCTTCAGCTCAGGTCATGATCTCAGGGTCCTGGGTTAGAGCCCCGCATGGGGCTCTCTGCTCAGCAGGGAGCCTGCTTCCTCCTCTCTCTCAGCATGCCTCTCTGCCTACTTGTGATCTCTCTCTCTCTCTCTGTGTCAAATAAATAAATAAAATCTTTAAAAAAAAGAAGAAAAGAAAAAGAAAAACAATTTACCAAGGACACAATTATTTTTGTCAACTAAAGAGAAGTTAATGGACGTTTTTATTTTGAAAAACAAGGAGTATCCATGGCGAGTGGGGCCTGTTGGGGCTGTGTGTCCTTCCTCCAAACTCAGCTAGCACCCTGTGCTTACCTCTGTCATTGTATTTATGAGAAACCGCTTTATATGTTTACATTATTTGTTGTCTTCCTTCCGAAATTACACAATTCTCTGGGCGGGGGGGGGGGATCCGTACTCCTACCACCTTAGGAAGCCTGGCACGCATGCTGTGTCCTTGGGGGCACAGGCGGAGGGCAGCGCTGTGTGAAGTCTTGGACAAGTGACTGCTTGAGTTTCTTCACATGAAAATGCAGAATGTGGGCTACTGCCATCTCTGGGGCTCCTTCCAGATCTAGGATTCAAGATTCGTTTCCCATCTCAATGAATTGGGCATAATTTCACAAAACAGGAACTCTAGGGAGATTATGTGACTTGCCCACATTCTCCTTTTGCATCTTCTGGAAGGTGATGGAAGATCGAGATTCAGGAAATGTCAGCTCTGTGGGAATGGGCTCAGAAAGCCTTTTTCTGTAAGGTTTAAATAATTTATTATCTGCAGTTAAATTTGTCTTTGAAAATTTACAAATGCCTGAACAAACCGGAATGGTTAAACTATGAAAGGATTAAATACGAGGATAATTATTTTGTAAGATCTTTGTGAATATGTTTTTTAAGTTTTCTACACTGTGCAGAGAAGCTCCTGTGTGATGAAGTGAGTGCATTGCTCTATGTGTGTCACTCAGATGATGCTGCTTTTTCTTGGGACCCAAGGATTAAGGAAGAATGATGGAAAAGCACCATTCACTGTCTACACCTCTAAAAGTCACACTCTGAGGCTTTTCCAGCTGAGTGATTCTGCCCTGTCTTGATCAACAATATTCTCCAGCTATCCCACTCCTGTCCTCAGTGACATTGATTGCTTGGAACCCACTAGTACACAAAAAAAGTCCATGGCAGTGGTATTTGTTTCCTATTGAGCTGCAACAAATTACTACAAATTTGATTGAAAGCAACACACATTTATCATCTTACAATTTAGGAGGTCAGAGGTCTAAAATCGGTGTCACTAGGCTCAAACCAAGGCATTAGCAAGGCAGCATTCCATTCTGGGGGCCCCGGGGGAGAACCCATTTCCTTGCCTTTCCCAGCGTCTAGAAGCTGCCCATCATTGCGTGCTCAGGACTGCCCCTCCAGCTTCAAAGCCAGCAGGGTGGCATCTTTGGAGCTCTCTGACACGGACTCTCCGCCTGTGTCATCACATCTCCTCTCTAACTCTGACTCTCCTGCCCTTCTCGAACATGAACCCTGTGATCACCCTGGGCCCACCCAAATAATTCCAGACAATCTTCCCATCTCAAGACTCCAAATCATCTCTGAAGTCCTTTTTGATACGTACGGTAATGTGTTGACATCTTTGCTACGGGGGCCATGATTCTGTCTAGTATATATCCATCTTTCCTTTACTAGCCAGTGGAGTGGACATTTCTTATATGAAACCCTATTTTCTTGTACCCTCTGAGTCAGGCATCTTTGGTACCAGTCACATCTTGTCCCAGAGAAGTCACTGCTTTGTTGGTTCCATAAAGCTTGCCCTTTTAGAAAGTATAAGAGGATACGTGAAGCTCTAATTATAGCCTTGTGAGCAAATGATACTTTCGTGTCAGGCAGAATTTGTTTTTTTTTTTTCTTAAGAGTATAGCTTTGCTGGGACACACTTTGATTTAAATCTGGGCTCCACCCTCTACAATCTCTGTCACTTAGAGTGGGTGGCTTGCTTTTTTCCGAGCTTTGCTATCTCTGACTCAACCACAACTCCTGTCATCCTTATACTACACCCTCCCCCATCCCTGAGATTTCTCTCTTGAGATTTGAAGGATAGCCAGGGTGTCTTAAATTACACAGTAAGGGGCATAATTGAACTTCATAGACTTTAACAGAAACAAGCAGAAAACAAACAAGATCATATAATGTAGGTGGGCTTTTTCTATGAAGCCTAAAGTTTGACTTATTCAAATCCTGCCTCTGAAAACATTTTTAATTCTTATTTTCTAGAACCTATAAACACCTACCAAATAAATAAATAAATAAATAAATAAAACTTTGAAAAAGTACCTAAAGTTCCAGTAAGACCCTAAGGTGATGAAATATTATGCACATTATAAAGTATGATATCTATAAAAAGGAGTTTACTATTAATCTTCTGACCCCTTTCACTCCTTGCCCCACCCTGTGTCTCTGTGAGTCTCTGTATCTTGTTCAAGTTGTTCTGCATGCCCCATGGTTTGGGGGGTCCAGCTCCTTTTTCCTTTTTTTGAAAAGAAAATTAAACTAAGTTCCCAAAGTGTTCCTGTCCTTCCCCAATGTCTCTTTTTATTAATATATTGAATTGGTTAAAAATTCAATGTTTAATTAGGAGCCTAGTATATTATTAGCAATATAATTTATTAAGGATTGATTTTATTTATACACACACCCACACTTATTTTTTTTCTTAGCACAATGTCTTTGGCATTTTATAACACGAAATAGAAAACAATCAGCCCCATCTGCAAAGGAGGACTCCTCGACCACATTCTTGGGATCTGTGCCCTGACTCCTTCTTTCCCTCTTCTCATTTTCTCATTCACATTCCCTCTTTCAGTCATTTTTTCTTTATGGAAGAAATGCAACACTTTGGCTCATTGCCAACCTTTTGAACAACACAACATATATAACACCAAGTGGGGAAATGTTGCCATCTTCTCAATCTTGTGAAGTAATCATGATAAAAAGTGTTGCCAATTTTGGCCTCCAGGATGTATACACCTGCTGGACGTTATGCCATGGCCAAGTGTGTAGATCTGACTTATGTGTTAGTGGCCGGGTAGGTGTCCATTGCCTAGACGTATCGCAGTTTGTGTCTCTCGAGTGTTCTCTTTACTGTTGCTGCAGAAAGCAGATTGTTCGTCTCATTGCATTTATCACTCCATGTATTTTTCAGGGGAGAAGCACCAAAAAGGAATGCAAATGCAGCCCTAGAGCTATATCCTTCAAAAAAAAAAAAAAATCCTTTCTCCCCAACCCCCTCACTTCTTGATCTCTCATCTTAGAGGAGTTGAGGGAGTGGCCCAGGAAAGTTTTATTTAGCAACATATTATCCACCATGAATAAACAATTACTAGGGTACTTCTGTGAGAATACCCCGGGAATGGTGATGTCAGAACCAGGATAGGGGGAGGGAGCCCTGTGCTGACTTTGAAAAAATATCTGCTGAAAATAGTTACTTTTATTATGCAGCAAGACAGACAGATACACACACATATATAAAACAAAGGTTTTTGTGTTTCCATATGTTGATATATAAATATATTGGAACATTCAATTTCATTAGTCTTAGCATATTTCATTAATTAACAACTTATATCTGCTAAGGATCAGGTACCAAAACATCATTCTGCGTAGGGCATGCTGAACATTGTTCTGAACGACATCCTCACACAAAAATATCACCATCTGGAAACCAGAAATGGAGCATCATGCTTACAGGGGGTTCTTATCTCCTGGACTTTTCTATTTGTCTCTCTCTCTCTGTCTCTCCCTTCCCCTCCCTTGGAGTCAGCCAGCTCTCATGACCACACCATGTGTTTGTCAACTCCTAGCAACAGCTCTAGATTATGATCATCAGCGATGTGTCTCAACCCACAGAGAGACTCAGACTTCATTCTCCTCCTTTTGTCTCCTCAGGGAACTCCTCAGCCACTGTATCACTGAGAGGATTTCTCATCGTTCTACTCGTTTCTAACAAAGGCAGTCTCATCCATGTCACCTGTGTGCAACCCAAGCCCGTTAGCTTGGTCACAGTCAAAAGAGACTTATAGATACTTAAAAACAAAAAGTACTTAGAAATAGGAGGAGGGAAAGAAGAAGGAGACTTTCCGTGTCCCTTCTGTAGTGACCAGGAAGAGTATTTAGGTTGCTAAGACACAAAGAGAAGTTCTTGACGAACAGTCTTACCTCTGCCTGGTGGCGTAGAGCTCAGGGGGCAATCAAAGCCCATCCCCTAAGGAAGCCAATCGTCACAGTCCCCTCCACCGGCCCCCATTCACCTGCAACGAAAGATCCACTCCTGAACTGACCGACAGTTGTGTACCTGGACAGTTCCTAAAGGAAACAGTGCAGCATTTGACTAATCTTGCATAATATTTTCATAATCCACGCCCATTTGTCCCAAGGAAAAACCTGTTCCCTGATCTTTTTGTATCAGGAGACATTCCAAACAAGGGGCTGAGACAGTGAGCTCCTTCAGACAAAGGATCCGAATTAGAGGAGACTTCCTGTATGTGTGGGCACCACAAGATTTGGGGAGCTTTACTTCAAGCCCGGCCCAGGACTAGAGAAAGAAGTGAAGAACAAATCACTTTCCTCTCCCCAAGGATCTTGCAGACTTTGGAGGGGTCACAATCAGTAACTCTCATGGAGGAATGTTGAGGACACAATGGGAGAGGGGACATATTATCAACTGGGAATCTGGGAAGGATTCACCAAGGAGTAGTATCTGCAATAGGTTTTGAAGCATGAGTAAGAATTCTCCTACTGAATGAGGATTGAGCTAGGCTTGGGGTAGTGGGAAAGATGTTGAAAGCCAAGAGATCAGTATACAAAGGTAATGAATTATTGAATAGGATGATACATTTGAGGAACTGCAAAGTCTTCTGTATGGCAGAAACCAAGTATGTGGAAGCAAAGGGGAGAGATGAGGCTGAAGAAGTAGGAAGCCCATATAAATCACGGGCTGATTTACAACTTAGAAAGTAACAACTGTGAATTTGGGTACTATAATGACTCTTCACTTTACTGGCTGAACTTAGCATATTATTTGTAATTGCGAGGGGGAAGCACTGAAGGGAGCAGTTTGATGTATATTTAGTTACTCTGTGTGCTCAGAAATTGGGTGGTCTGGTTGGTCAAACGACCTACCTTGAATTAGGTCACTGAATACCAGCTTCCAAATAATTAGAATAATTAAAGTCCATTAAATATTAAAGCTGCCATTAATACATGTGAATACTCCTTTAACATTTCAGAAGGAACTTCAAGACTTCAGAAAGGGTCAGGACTGTAATCAGCATGACTCCCACTCTGTGTGAGGTCCAAGGTGATTGCCAACAAGGTCCATGAGGGAGGAGGTGAACTTAGGATTCTCCTATTTTAAAAATCACTTGCATTTAGAATATTTTTACACTTTATGTGCTGTGAAGCCTCCTGACAGATTGAATTTGAGCCAATGTAATACATGAAGCACTGCACTAATAATGTTAATACAAACAAATAATCAGAATAAACCACATTTCCCCACGTGATCTAGTAAACATATGGTCTTGCGGTTGAAACTTGGCAAGTTAATTGTCATAAGAACCCTGAAAGGAAGGTGGAATGAATTGGTAATTCTATCCTTAGGTCAGATCTCCGTCCTTGATATTTCCCTGTTCCCACAGACTGGCAAACCCTTACAACAGCAAGTACATTCTATTGTTAGCATTTCTTCCCCTAGTGAAATTGCATTAATGATTATAATTTGCTCCATTGGTATTGGTTTTACAGCTTCATTTAAATGCATCCATTATTTTACTTTGTTTTTAAAGACCTGTTAGATACCTAGGGCAGGAAAGGTTTTTTTGTTCTTTTTTTTTTTTCTTTGTATATTGAACGTGTAAGAAGCTAAGACTCAGAAATGTGGTTGCTTTGTCCAAGGATACATAACCTGAACTCCGGACTACAATGGATGCTTCTACCTCCAGAATCTGAATTCCCATTTTCACAATATCATATGGCCTCAAGGATATGACTTACTCACTTATTCAGTTTATTTATTTATTTTTTAAAAATTAACATATAATGTATTATTTGCCCAATACATATAATGTATTATTTGTATAATTCACAGGTCTGTGAATTGTCAGGCTTACACATTTCCTCCAGAATCTGAATTCCCGTTTTTACAATATCATATGGCCTCAAGGACATGACTTACTCACTTATTCAGTTTATTTATTTATTTTTTAAAAATTAACATATAATGTATTATTTGCCCAATACATATAATGTATTATTTGTATAATTCACAGGTCTGTGGATTGTCAGGCTTACACATTTCATATCACTTACCATAGCACATACCCTCCCCAATGCCCATAACCCAGCCACCCTATCCTTCCTTCCCCCTCCCCGCCAGCAACCCTCAGTTTGTTTCCTGAGATTAAGTTACTCACCAGTCTAAACACTGCTTGTGTTCCTAACAGTGTCTTAATTAAAACCTCACATCAGACCTGCATTATAGGTGCTATAGTTAGTCCCATTTTGCAGATGAGGAACCTGAGACATGGAAAAATTAGAGAACACAAACTCTCAAAGGAGGAATTAGGATTCAAACCCCAGTACTTGCTTGGCTCCAGAGTCTCTGCTCTTAATTACAGTCAGTATGCACCCTCCAAGGCAGCTAATTTCCCTTCCCTGATGCTATTCCTGTACCTTGCAATTTTACTACAATATCACTTGTTTCTGTGGCTTTCTTCCCCACTGAACTTGAAGATTCTCGACAGCAGAGCCAATGACTTAATTATTTTTGTTTGTATTTGTTAAGCCCCGAAAGTATTCCCCTGTATTTCCTGTCTTCTGATCTCAGTTAATGACATAATCATTGACTCAAATTCCAAGCCAGAGATGTGGCATTATTTTAGATTTTTCCCTTCTTCCTCACTCCTATCACAACCAAGTCCTGCCAATTCTTCCTTAACTCCTCTCAGATTTGTCCTTTCCTCGCTCTCCACCAGTACTACCTGTTCAAGACTGCACATTTCTGGATTGTATCAGCCACGTTGCTGGTCTTCTTGCCTCCTTAGGTCCTTATTCCAGTCTATCCTCACAGCTAGTCACGATCCAACCACGTCACTCACTTACTCAGCATCGGACTCATTGGAACAACCTGAAGGTCATTTCTGTTTTTTATTTTCCTCACTCATCACACCCATGTAGATTTTGCTTCCTTCCTAGATCAAGAAGAACTTCCCTTTACTTCTTCGCTTGTGGGGTTCCCACTCATCATATAAGACTCAAGTCTATTTATTTTACTTATCCATTCCACTACTGATAAAATCTCAGCTGGGCTCCAGCACAGCCCGTCGCCTGCCATGAAATTTTGAGCGTTCATGTTCATGTCTCTCATGGCTAGGTGTTCATGACGTTGTATATGAGTTTATCTGGGATATATAATTTGTAGTCAGAGGTCAGGATCAGAGTCAGTGAGGCAAAGTCACAGAGCCTAGTATAGAGTCACGGATTAGTGAGAAGGGTAACTCAGATATGGTCAACCTTACATTTTACTGTGTTTTTTGGGTAAATGAAACACCTACGATCAAAGATCATGATGTTGTGAATGATCACAGCTCTCCCAGGTCTCTTTTTAGCTCAGGATACCTCCAAAGTTTTGAGGTCTCAGCTAGCCTTGTAGAGTGAAGGCCAAACCATAGCAGAGAGGTCGAGTCTTGGGCTATCTTCTTTGTTATTTTGTTCTTTGTAAGGTGGGCATAACACCAACATCCATGATCCACCCTATGACCACAAAGGGAATTGTATGCCATTGAAGAATTGAATGATTTGGTTGCTTTTCTCCTTATGACATTCCTGCTCCTTCTCATCTCTACAGGTCAGGCCATTGCCTACCTTCGATGGTTCATGCATTTCTTATTTGGCCCAGGTCTGCCGCATTGCTCTCCAGAATGGTGCTGCCTTGTCCATACTCCCACCAGGGTTCAGGAAGTGATCTCCTTTCCTAAGCATTTGCTAACTCTGGGTGGTATCTGATTTTCACTTAGATGGACAGAAAGGGGTATGTCCGCATTATTTTAATTTTTACTTCTCTTGTTACACTTTGACTAACAAAGTTGAGAATCTCTCCCACTACTTTTATCTTTCTAGGCTTTCCTTTTCTTTGAACTGTAGCATCATAAGCTTTGCCTATTTTTCTACTGTGTTTGTTTTTGTTTCTGGTTGATTCAGAAGAGTCCCTTGTATTTTCTAGATTAATCCCTTGTTGATTTTTGAGGTTGCAAATATGTTCTCCTAATCTGCCACCCATATGTTAACATAATCTATAGAGCGGTTCGTTGAACAGAGGTCTTTAATTTTGATATTGTCAAATCCAATTTTTGCCTTCTGGTTTGTGCTTTGGGGTTCTTATTTAAGAAGTACTTCTCTACCAGATGATTAAATAAATTATCATATCCCCCATTCATTTTATAGCTTTACTTTTAATATATAGGTCTTTTAAACCCCCGGAGTTCACGCTAATATTCAGTATAAAGTGTGGGCCCAAACTTATTTTTTATGCATATGATGAGCCAGTTTCCTGAATACCATCTACTGAACAATCTTCAGTCAATCCACTTCTTATTCTTCCTGTTTATGGAAGCATTTCTTTACTATATCAAATCTTTGGGTGCATGTGTCTCTCTATCTCTCTGCCTCCCTCTTTGTCTCTCTCTGTCTCTGTATCTGTCTCTCTGCCTGTCTCTGTCTATATGGATAGATTTTATAGTATCTATCTATCTATCTATCTATCTCACACATCCTGTTCTCTGTTTCTCTGAAGAACCCTGGCTAATAAACTAGTATAGAAGAATGATATTAATATAACTGTTTATTTTCTAATTTATTTTTTAAATTTATTTTTTAATAACATATAATGTATTGTTTTCCTCAGGTGTATAGGTCTTTCTATCATCAGACTTACATATTTCACAGTATTCACCATAGCATATACCCTCCCCAATGCCCTTGGCCCAGCCACCTTATCCCTCCTCCCCCAGCCCCCAGCAACCCTCATTTTGTTTTGTGAGATTAAGAGTCTCTTATGGTTTGTCTTCTTCTGATCCCATCTTGTTTCATTTTTTCCTTCCCTATTCCCCACAACCCCCCACCGCCTGCTTCTCAAATTCCTCATATCAGAGAGATCATATGATAATTGTCTTTTGCTGATTGACTTATTTCATTCAGTATAATACCCTCTAGTTTCATTCATGCCATTGCAAATGGCAAGATTTCATTTCTTTTGATGGCTGCATGGTATGCATATATACATATGCATATATACATATATATAGATATATATCTCTCTATATATCTATATATATATCACATCTTCTTTATCCATTAATTTGTTGATAGACATCTAGGCTCTTTCCATAGGTTGGCTATTGTGGACATTGTTGCTATAAACATTTGGGTGCACATGGCCCTTCAAATCACTGTATCTCTATCTTTGGGGTAAATACCCAGGAGTGCAAATGCTGGGTCATAGGGTAGCTCTATTCTCAACTTTTTGAGGAACCTCCATGATGTTTTCCAGAGTGGCTGCACCAGCTTGCATTCCTATCAACAGTGGTATTGATATATAGTACCTAAGTTTGTACTTGACAATCTTTGGAATTCTATTGTTACCATATTTTGAAAATTCTGTTACACTTTCTGTGCAGATGATCCTGCAATTTACAGTAATAGCCATGTTGTCCCTTTCTATCTTCATAGCTTTTTTTTCTTTTTCTTCCTCCATTAATTATTATTATTTTTTTCTCCTCACATTGGCCAGAACTTCTAACACTATTTTAAACAGTAGGGTAGTAGAGATAGTGGGTGTATCCTTGTGTTATTTCCTACATTAAGAGGATCAAGTCTGTATTTCTTTGTTGTGCATGTTTCCTGGATGTCTTTATCAAGTTAAGGTGATGGTCTTCTAATTCTAGTTTTCTAATAATTTCTCTGAGTTAGTCTTCCTTTTAGGTATTAATTTCCTAAGATAAATCCTCACTGATTATGATGTATTACCTTAGAAATACATTAAGTATTCATTAGCTAATACCTAATTTGAACTTTTAATCTGTTTTTAAGTGAAATGTCCATGTAATTTCCATTTGCTGTTCTTCTCTAGCCTTGGTATTACAAATATACTAGCCTCATGAATTATTTAATTACCTTTTTTTCTTTAAAAAAAACAAAACAAAACAAAAACATTATTTAAAAATAGATAGAACTCTTTTTAAAAGTCATCTGGGCCTGGGATTTTCTGCTGGCAAAAGCAGAGTGGAGGTATAAGTTTTTAAACATTTCTTTGATAATGGGATTTATTCATGTTTTCTATTTATTCTTGTGGTATTTAATTTTGGTATTCTATATGTTCCTTGATATGCATTTGTCTCAAGCTTTTCAAGTTGCCACCTGTAGTTGTCTCTGTCATTCTATCAAACTGTAAAAGCTTTCCACTTTGTCCATAGTTATTTCTCAAATTTCTAAAATATTTTGCAGATAAGCATTTTTAAATTAAATTTTTAAAAATTCAAGAATAATTAATGTGAAGATAAACATTTTTAATTTTCTGATTAGTCTTACCAAATACCTTTAGTTTATAAATCTTTGAAAAGAAACCAAGTTAAGGTTTTATTCATCTTCTGTATTGCTCTTTTATTCTGTACTCCATTTATTTCTTCTCTAATCTTTATTATTTCTTCTTTCCTCATTCTAGGGTTTACTTTCTTGCTTTATATCTACTTTCTTGAACTATATATTAGATCACTTGTTTTGAACCTATCAGGCTTATTGATCATATATTTAAAATTACAGACATTCTTTTTTTTTTTTTAAAGATTTTATTTATTTATTTGACAGAGAGAGATCACAAGTAAGCAGAGAGGCAGGCAGAGAGAGGAGGAAGCAGGCTCCCTGCTGAGCAGAGAGCCCGATGTGGGGCTCGATCCCAGGACCTGAGCCGAAGGCTTTAACTCACTGAGCCACCCAGGCGCCCCATTCTTTTAAGTAATTATAAACATTTTAGTTTCCATGATGCCAATGATATGAAATTAATTGATGACTAGTACTTGAATTTTTGTGAATTTTCTGTGCAATATTGTATGTAGTGTGAGCTTCTCTTTTGCAAGCTCTTTGTATAGCTATTAGTTCTCACATTCCTTACATTCCTGAGTATACCTTTTTTTAAAAAAAATTATTTATTTATTTATTTGACAGAGAGAGAGAGAGAGCACAAATAGGAGGAGCAGCAGGCAGAGGGAGAGGGAGAAGCAGGCTTCCTGAGGAGCATGGAGCCCAACATGGGACCTGAGAGTATCTTTTTTAATGTTCAAGGTTAAGTGAGAATTTAACTGGATATAAAATTCTAGACTGAATCTTTTCTTTAAAGCTTTTGAAATTATATTTTATTGTATACTTGTATCTAGTGTTGTGGTTGAAATCTGCTATCTCTCAGATTATTCTTCTTCTGTAGATGATCTTTTTCTGTTCAGAAGATTTCAGAACTTTCTCTTTTCTTTCATGTTCTTAAATTTCACCACAACTGTAACAAATTTTATACCTTAAAACTCTTCTTTATGAATTCTTATTCTGGCTTCATTTTCTTAACCTCCTTCTCTATCCCCCATGAGAATATTCATTGAATAGTTATTGCACATTCATTTGTAATTTGGCACTTAATATGTGCTAGGTACTATTCTGCAAGATGGAAATATGGCTGGGACAAAACATGTCCCACTGAATTGTATTATATCAGGGGGAGCAAAAAATAATCAAATAAATATATGTCAGGTGTTATAAGCATAGAAAAGAAATCTGAAGCAAAGAAAGGAATAGGAAATGTGAATGAAAATCCCATTTTTAAACCTTTTATTTTAACATAATTTCCTTCTTAGAGAAAACTTATAAAAACAGTACAAGGAATGTATAGAGGTCATTTACCCCCTATCCTTATTCTTTTTTAAAAAGATTTATTTATTTATTAGAGAGAAAGAGAGAGAGCATGGGGAGAGGCAGAGGGAGAGAATCCTCACTCAGATTCCCCATTGAGCGGCGAGCCTGAAGTAAGGCTTGATCTCACACGAACCTGAGATCATGACCTGAGCCGTAGCCAAGAGTCATTGCCCCAACTGACTGAGCCACCAGGAGCCTCCCCCAAATTCCTTATTCTTAACATTTTGTCACACTTGCTGTTCTCTCTCTCTTTGAGTTTAGATATCTTTATTTAGCTCTCAATCTACAGATACAGGTAGGTTTATAGATATACAGGTCTAAATCACCTGAAAGAAAATTATGGACATGATACCTCCTTATCCCAAAAGACTTCAGTGTTAATACATACCACTATATGGTAATACAGTGATCAAATTCAGGATATTCATATTGATAAAATACTATTATCTAACCTATAGCCCTTACTGAGAATTCACTAGTTGTTCCCCAAATGTCCTTTAAAACAAAAGAAAATATTAGATGATGAGTTGCATTCAGTTATTATGTCTCTTAATTCTGCTTTCATCTGGAACATCCCTAAGTGTTTTAAATATAGTGGGAACAACATTTTAAAGCATTAAATTGCAGGATGTCCCTCAGTTTGGGTTGTCTAATATTTCCCCATAATTAGATTCAGGTTATGCATTTTTGCATGAGTACCACTGAAGTGTTTCTGTGCACTGTATTCCTCTCAGTGCACTGTATCAAGAGTCAAATGAAGTCAATGTGTCCCATTATTGGTGATGTTAACAGTGATAATTTTAAGGAGATGTCTTGCTAGATAGGTAGACATTTTTCCCTGGTCTATCAATATTCCTATATTCAGTGTATGCTGTTCAAGTTGTTGTCTTCCTTTTTTTTTTTTAAGGATTTTTTATTTTGTTGAAATGCAATTGCTAGGTGAACAGACATGCATTTTTTAAAAGATTTTATTTATTTATTTGAAAGACATTTATTTATTATTTGAGCAGAGAGCCCGATGTAGGGCTCAATCCCAGGACCCTGGGATCATGACCTGAGCCGAAGGCTCATTTAACCCACTGAGCCATCCAGGCACCCCCAGACATGCATTTTTTAAAAGAAGATTTATTTACTTATTTTAGAGAGAGAGAGTGAAGGTAGGAGCAGAGGGAGAGAATCTTTGGCAGACTTCTGACTCAGCACAGAGCCCAATAGGGCCTTGATCTCATGACCCATGAGATCATGGCCTGAGCCGAAACCAAGAGCTGGATGCTTAACTGACAGAACCATCCAAGTGCCCCTGCTGTCTTCCTTTTAATGTTGCTTGCTCTTTAGCTACCCTGATGTCTTTCCCTCTGAATTTGTAGTCCTTTGGATATAGTGCACAATTTGATGGGCGATATGAAGCTATGGCAAGGAGTAAAAGCTTGGATGCTTCCTTATGTCCACAAGAGTTTAAATGGTGGGAGTGAAGGAAGGCCTCTTGGTCAGATGAGTCATTTGACCTCTCTTCGTACCTGTGTGCTGACTCTGCTCCTTTTCAACGGTTCTCTCATTCACTTGTCATCATCTAACCAACACCTTGGGTCAAGGAAGGTGGTAATTAGGGTGGAAAAGCTCAATTACTGATTGGCCCAGTTGTCATGCATCTGTTGCTAGTGACCCTGTGGCCTGCTTCCAGCCCTACCGCGACGAGGTGTCCCCTCACCTCAACTGGGCTGGTTGCTGATTTTTGTCTTTTAGAGGTGGTGGGGTGAATAGTAATCTGCCCAGTGTAGAGTAGGGAGAAAAAAAGAGCACGTGTGAAATCCTCTTCTCTACCTAGAGGCTCATCCATGGTGTCTGGTCCTTCTGTTGTCCAGGAATTCCATGGGTTTCATGTAGGTTGGTCGGGGCTATCTTTCTCTATCATCTGGGGTCATTCCAGGGCTCAGTCTCAGAAAGGGGGCCACTGGCCATGTTAGTTTTCATCCTGTGTAGTGATTTTATGAGGATTAAGTGAATTCATTATATAAAAGCACCTGGAAAATAGTGTATCACCAGTAAATGGTATCCACTACTAGTATTATTATATGAATATTATTATTGTCATAATTCATAATAACCTTTAATTTTGCATAATAGTAAATACTCTCACCAACATTTGAGACCCCATTCTGGATGAAAAGATGCAAGATGTATTCCACATAGGCCTTGCTTTGTGGCCCATGACCCAAACTACTGAGTTTCCAGTGTGCATAGCAGAAGGGTCACACACCCACTTGAAGCAGAGACGGTCCACAAAGCCTCAGAAAGGAAAGGGTTTCTAAAGTCTTTGTGAGTTTGCCAATATCTCTTACTCGATTTGGCAGGGAGGCAACTGACAGGCATGAGCATCTGTCTTGAGGAAAAGTAGGGCCAAGACTGTAACCGGAGAACCTGTTGGGCACCCAGAGTGACACTGATGTTGGACCTGACGACACCACATTGGGATTTGGTGGGAAGAACAAGAAGACAGAGACAAAGAGAAGACACAAAATGGGGAACATAGTAGGGACTCCATAAATTTGGATTGTACTGATTGTTCTGGATTTAAGAACTGGACCAGCCCCTTATGAGCTCTGTGGCATTGGCAAGTTATCTAATTTTTTGATGCTCAGGTTCCTTATCTGCCAAATGGGGATAATAATGTCATGCCTGCCTGCTTCAGAGGGTGGTTTTGAGGTGCAAAAGATCAATAGATAATTCAGTTGCTTTGAAAACAGTCCAAATGCATTGTATTGGTAGCTTGGCTCCTGCATTAGAAGATTTCATTGTGGCACAGAGACCCATGGTGAGCTACAGACCAGTGGAAGGTGTCTCTCAATCCTGAACACGGTCATGGCATGGTTGAATCTGGTACTTTTTAATTACTGATGCATCCCTGATCGCTGGGCTCAAGTTCATTTGCTAATTTCTTCTTCAGGGCTGAAAACACATTCTCTAACTACTACAACCCCTACTCCTTCCCCCCTGCCAAAGGGAGTTTCGTTTACTCTGAGTTTAGAGGTGAGTTAATCATACCAGTTACTCACAGTCTAATTTCCCTCAGCTGAAGCCAAGTATTTTAGGCCACTGGCCAAACATTGTGGCGAGAGAACGGCACAGGCGGAATTCAGTTATGATGATGTTATTCCATTTTGGTGAGGTAGGGAGCAGTGCTGCCTGATAACAGAGAGCATTATATTTCCCCCAGATAAAGAAAAAGGTGTTAGCCTACTTAAAAAAAGAGGCTATCCTGGGCTTTCATTTTCATAGAATTTACCTGTAGAAGATTTCCCCATATGCACAACCTTTTTCTTTCTTTCTTTCTTTTTTTTTTTTTTTTAAGATTTTATCTATTTATTTTTGTCAGTGAGAGAGAACACAAACAGAGGGAACAGCAGGCAGAAGGAGAAGCAAGCTCACCCATTGAGCAAGGAGCCCGATGTGGGACCCTGGGATCATGACCTGAGCCAAAGACAGACGTTTAACTGACTGAGCCACCCAGACACACAACTTTCCCTTCTCTCCTTTCCTGCTTCCATCAAACTACAATGGACCTGCAACTTTGCACAGAGCAGTGATGTTGAGTAAACTATGTTTTTACAACTTCAAAATCATAGGCCACTCTTTGAAGATCCTACAGTTTTGTTGAAAGAGCAGGAGTAGCAATAAATGTTTCCCAGGGAAAGGCATTAAGACATTACCAATTTCCATTCTCCTCTCCCATTGTTTTAGGAAGTTGAGCTCTTCTCATGGAAGCAGAGCTGGAAGCCCAGAGCTGGTTATGAGGACAATGTGTGCAGTATGGAGAACAAGGGCTTTCCAACTTTCAGTCCCAGGAAATATGATTCCACAGTATCTCTCCCTCCCCACCATATGTCTTCTACGGTGATGGACTCGGGAACATCAGTTCTCCCCACCACGATTTACCAGAGGTCATGCAAGTCATAACTAGTGAAGTTTGGGTGCAAACCGAGGCCTTTCTTTTTTCAAAGCTGAGAGGTTTGAACCACGATATCATTGTGCTAAGGTGTTTTTATGTGTGCGGCTCACACAGGTCAACAGCCTGTCCAAAGCTTCTCTTCCTTTAGCTACCTGAAACCCACACCAAGGGGACCACACTTCACTTGATAATCAAGACAAAATTGTACCTTTATGCATAATAAGGTGGGTTGTTTAAAATGAAGAAAGTTCTGGAAAAATTTTGTATTGTTACCACACACCTTCTTCTCAGGCTCCAATATTTTCAGTAAACATTTAATTAAATGTCTATTGTATTCTTCAGTTTGTGTTAGGAGATAAAGAAACTTAAAATATGAGCAAATAGAGTCAGTCATAGACAAAAACTATGTTTTTCACTTCCTGTGTTAGGAGTTCCAACACTCAAGTCCTAGCAAAGGGGCCTAGCAACAGGAACAGCATTGCAATTCAAGGCCAACTTACTTTTTTTTTTTTTTTTTCACTCTACACATCACTAAACATTATGGCTCAACAAAGCAATATCTCTAAAACTTTCAATGTCCAGGATGCATCAGCACTATGCTCAAGAACTGTTTAAGAATCAAACCATTCTTCTCCTTTGAAAAACTCTGTGGAATTATTCCCTTTAGGCTTGTGAACGAACTATGGGGCAGCACACCAAGGCCACAGTGGGAAGCCGATGGACACCTGAGAGGAAAGGAAGCAAAGCCACCCCAAAACACCCAGCCGGAGCTCAGCCAAGGGGCTCTCCTTTGGCATGTCAGTTCCCACAGGCCTGGGACCCACATTACAGGCATCTTCACCACCTAACACTTGGAGAAGAGCCAGAAATCAGGGCCTGAACTTCTGGGAAGATTTGACAGTCCTTGACGGACTAGGTTTCTAGCTTAAATAGAGAACAATAAATACTTAAGAGAAGTTTGTGGGTGGCAGGCCAAGGGGAGGTGACACATATTTCCCTTACCAGTCAAGGCTCACCCTTTGGGGGCAGGAAAGGAATGTTTATAAGATGGGTGGCAATTGGGCAAATGTTTGCTGTTTCTTTCATTCTCTAGAGGACATTTTCTCTTTTGAAGTCAAATTTCTCTCAGGTTTATAAAATATTTTACATCACTTACAAAAGCAAGTTGAGCTGAAGGGTGAGGCGCTGCTGGGTAAGAGGAGCTATTAAGAAAACAAAGAAACAAAAAAAAAAAAAGAAAAGAAAGAATGAAAGAAAGAAAACCAACCCAGTCTTCTGTAAATTTCACAACTGACCTTTCCTTAAGCCAATGACATGACATTCTCTCCAACACCTATCCATCTCTGAGACCAGAGCAGTCATCTTCTAAAGACTTTCAACAGTTGGCCCTTGAGCTGAAAAACAAAATTAAAAAACTCAGCCTGGTTTATTTGGAAAATTTGCTTTTCCTTACTGGTGCCTTCATACATTAATCTTTTGTTATCAAATTCTAATGTCATTGCATTAGTCAGGACACTGAGGCCTATACTATATGCCTTCTTTGGAATTTTTGATTCTCTGTATATGAGTTTATGTGTAATTGATTTGTGTACATGGGAACATGAGGTTATCAGACTCCCAGTTTGTAAGGACATAAATGTGAAATGTATATTTAAGATTATCTGTATTAGTTATGTTACTCACGTCACCCAAAATCTTGCTTGTAACTTTACATATATATACACTATATTGTGCACTTCATCTGACAAAGAATTTTTAAATAGGCCAGGCTGTATCCAGATCCACTCCTTTTATGTTATGACTTCTTCATTCTTGCGCTCCTAATTTTGCTTACCTTCTTGTTTAATTGGAATGGGTCAGCAAATAATTCTATCAAGTGGGATACGTGTGTCATTAATATATTTTATGAGGGATTTATCAGAAGACATATTTCTATTGCCTTCTCAAAATCGACTGAATCTAAGATTCTTGAGTCTAAAAACTGTTCATTGACAGAGAAAAAAGCACTGCTTTATTGTCTACTGACATTTAAGGTTACAAATGAGAAAGTGAGCTAAATTAATGTTTGTTTCCTTGAGGAAAACCTGTTTCTCTTATTTGGATCATAGTTGATTTTTATCTTTATCCTAGTTGTTTGTCTTTATCCAAAGGCCTAGATGTGTGTGTGCCATTTCTTTGACTTCACATAGAATATGCAGAAAATGCTCTTTTATTATAATTTTATGTCTTTTCTACTTTTTCCAGGGTTTCATTCAGAAATAATAATAATTTGCAAGTTGGCCATCTATATTTGTCTTTAGTCTCTATAGCCTTTCTTTTTTTTCATATTGGCTCTGCTTTCTGGAAGAAAATCACAGATTTATCATTCATATCACTGCTGATTTTTTTTTTTACACGTTAGTTCTACTCTTCTCCAATGTAAAATTTAATGCTGCTGTCTTTTAAGATTCTTTAAAATTCTCTATTATCTCATTTAAATCTATTTTAATCCCATGCTCCAACCTTTTAACCTCAATCTGTTCTCCCTTGATGGCTCTCTGCTGGTGTTTCACATAGACCATGTCTTTTTTCTTCATGTTGAATAATAACCTGCTTCCCAAAATTTTCCTTCAGATCATGTAGGGATGATTTGTAGAAATATCTTCCTTTCCTTTTTTTCTCCAATGATATGCTAGATGAGTCATTGGCTGTTATTTGCTTTCATGGTCCCCACACTTCAAGAAAGGTGAGATCTAGTAATTCCCCATATTTATTTTCATACAGGGTGTTTCCACTTACTGATTTCCCTTCTCCAATCTAAAGTGTAAGGCAAGTCAATGAGCTCATCTTCTAGATCCTTGACCAGTTTCTTCTGAGAAGCTTTTAGCTCATGGATAGTCCTCCTGCTATTCTCCTGCCTTAGTTCTCTCATGCTACAATCCCAAACAATATGTGAAAATCGCTCATGCCGAGCTTGCTGTGCTTTACAAGTTTCCTTCCTCAGCCCTGGGCTTCACTCACTTCTTTATAAGCTATCTTTAAAAAAAAATGTTTACTTTTTTTAGAGAGAGAGTGGGGAGAGGGGCAGAGAGAGAGAGAGAATCTTAAGCAGACTCCTCACTCAGCATGGATCCCAAGACAGGGCTCCATCTCATGACCCTGAAAGCCAAAATCAAGAGTCAGATGCTCAACTGACAGAGTCACTCAGCTGCCTCATTCACTATTTTCTTCATAAAATGAAACTTTCCAGAAAGCACTCTGCCCAAGACTTGCCCTCTGCACCTATTACATGAGTCCACCGCCCCCTACCCCACCCACTGCCTGCCTCTCTGCCTAATTGTGATCTCTCTCTGTCGAATAAATAAATAAAATCTTTAGGGGCACCTGGGTGGCCCAATCGTTAAGCGGCTGCCTTCAGCTCAGGTCATGATCCCAGGGTCTTGGGATCGAGCCCCACATCAGGCTTCCTGCTCAGCAAGAAGCCTGCTTCTCCCTATCCCATTTCCCTGCTTGTGTTCCTTCTCTTGCTGTGTCTCTCTCCATTAAATAAATAAAATTTAAAACAATTAAAAAATAAAATGTGCATTTAAAAAAAACAAAAAGAGGGGCACCTGGGTGGCTCAGTGGGTTAAGCCTCTGCCTTTGGCTCAGATCAGAGCACTAAGGTCTCTGCCTTAGTGCTTAAAAAGTAGAAAATGAAGGATTGGAGAGTATACACACTGCTAAGTCTTATGGGTACAGTCTTAGTTCTTAAATTTGCAGGAGATAATATGGAAGGAAGGGAACATCTATTATTTCTTTAATCACACTATTTCATTACATTAAAGCAGGTCATGACACAAACTGGTCTCCTTTTTTCTGAAATAATTCCATTTGTGTTTTATATAGTAACGAGGCATTCCAAATCTTGATAATAAGTTGTCTATAAGTCTCAGTTTCTAATGCTTTAGATTTTCTCTTATTCTGCCTCTTCCTGAGTATTTTAGTAAGAATGTGGGAGAGACTATATTGGGAGTTACTTACCAAGCAACAGTCTGAACAATTCCGTAATGATCAATTTTTAGTAGCCCTTTGGGAAAGATGGTTAAAATCATTGAGTCATTGGGCATTAATCTGTTAGAAAGCTTAAATGCCATATGGTCCATCTATCTGAGATACCGAAATGTGGTAGAAGAACTTATGCCCCAGCAGACTTTCCAAAATCTGCAATTCTATTGGAGGAGATCCTAAAATTTTCCTATTAGCCTCTATCTCTACCCCTGGCTATAGGTCAGGGGCATATATGCAATGCTTCAGAGGAGCTAGGTACTAATCCCTTTGCCAGCTTTCCTAAGAGAAGCTGATACAATCTGTCATATCTCAGCCTTTCGTCTCGTCTTTCCATACCAGGAGTTGGATTCATGTTTCTACCTTCCTCCATCCCCATCCCAACTCCCAGCACTTCCAGGAACTCATGCCAAATCCTTAACAACGTGATTTCCCATCACATTTCCATTTGCAATATTCGTATAATAAAGGGTAAGAAGACAAGTTGGGACAGTCATTGAGCTCAGTAGGGAAAGCAAGTGAAGTGGCAGAATTTGTTTATCTGTATTCACCTTCTTATTGTTCTCAGTTAGATGTGGTGGTAGCACTAAGACTTTCAGGCTCTTTCTTTCTGTTTCTGTTATGTGCACAGACACACCCCCCCCCCCCCCAACACACACATACGTACATCCACACAAAGAAAGCATTAATCATTGGCTATTCCTGCCATGGCCTTGATTGTCTCATAAAAGCAGAATAAACCAGAGTATCATAATGTCAAGTCCAAGGTCTATGGAATGTTCATCCATATTACATGGAAACCAAGAGCAATCCTGGCACAGTAAGAACAACAATGAAGACTCATGGGGAAAGGCTTGGTGATCGAATACATTTGGTGAGTGTTGACTAAGCATGAATAGTCCTTGTAAGCAGGAATTCTGAGGCTCTTTCCTGAGCTGATGTGCCCAAGAATCTCTAAAGCCATGGAAAAGTAAGTATTTCCCACCTTACTGAAACATGATTATTTCACAGTGTATACCCAAAGCAAGCTTTAGAAGCATGGACTAAACACCTTCCCCACTTTTCCCCAGAGATTCCAGATTTGGGGGCTATGGAGTCCTGACGGCTTATATTTAAAACCAGATTCCACTCATCCCCATGTGGCCTCTGTTAAGTTGGTAAACCACTCTCAGCTTTAGTTTCCTTTCCCACAAGAATTTAAATAATAATGTGTTTCATGAGGTCATTGTGAGGATTACATGATAAGTCCGCTCAAGTGCCTAGCAGAAGGCCTGTCTCCTTTCCCCTAAAGATTCGTTTCTCATAAAACATTTTCAAAAATGACAATGAATTTGATGGACCCTACCCAAAAGGCACAGATCTCCAGCAACTGGCTGGTCCCCGAAGAAAATCTCCCATAGTCCCCCAAACCTCCGTAAGTTTGCCAAACCGCCCAAACACTTCATATATTAGACATTTATATCAGAGCATTGAGGACAGTGTAAAATGCAGAGGCTCTTGCGAAGTCATGAAAACGCTTAATGCTACTGTGTGAGTCAGCCTCTCAGATTAACATCTCCTAACCAACAAGGCCCCGAGGGAGAGCAGCGGCTGAGAGATACAGTGTGGAAGGGCCTACCTTAGGGAGGCAGCGTTTGAATCCCTGCTCTACAGCTCACTGGTTGGGGATAGGACTGAATATTGTGTGAATATCTTAGTGCAATGCCTAATGCATTATAGGCACTTATTTAAAAGGATGTATGTAACATTATTATTAGAAGCTCATTAAGTGAGCAATGACTCCGGGCCGGACACGGGGGGCACCGTTCTTCCTCTCCTTACAGGGATGTGTTCACTAAGTCCAGCCGTTGTTTATGTAATATTAGGTCCTCCAAGCCTTGGAAGTCACTCTAATCCGTATTCTTCGATCCAGTGATCGACTCCGCTCCACCTAGTTCCCTAAAGGTCACCAGGTTCTGCTGGACACCTAAATGATGAGGAAGATCTCTCCATTTTCCAAGATAGCTGATTCCATGTTCAGAGGCTGTAATGGTCGAATGTCCTCTATTAGGGGGGAACACGGGTATCCAACACTGCCAATTGTGCTTTATGAAAATAACTTCTATGCACATTTCAAATAACCTTGACCCATGTTAAAATCACAGCCAGCATATTTTCCCCTGTCCTTTTTTAAACAATAATTGATAGCTAAAACACTCCTCTTTACCTGCCATTCCTTTTGCCTGGTACCACTAGTGACCTCTGCCCACCTTTTGTTTCAAATAGAGCTGATGCCACAACATCTGGCATGATTAACTACGATGTCCGTTCGGATGCTTGATTAACTGCAAAGTCCACTTGCCCTCCTGTGCTGCAAGGACTCCCTTCCCATTGTCATCACGGGGTGCAGCCTTGGCAGTTTATGCTCACGTCAGCAGGGAGGTCCGCTCCCCTTAGGGACTGTTGGCTGTTTATTGCTGTCCAGCAGGAACAGCAGGAGGAGAGCTGCCTGTCCTTAGCTTCATCTGGGCCCTCATGGCGTGTGTCCAAAGGAGCCACAGGATTTCTGTTTTCCCCTCAGTGAGGGGTAGCAGAGATGGGATAGGCATGTTAAGGATCTTGGAAAATCCTTTTTTTTATATTTAGAAGGGACAGATTCAAGCCCCAGATTACTTGAGGTAAATTTTTTACCAGGATTAATGTGGGCAAATGCTCCGCCTCTGCTCCTATCTTTTGCCTTCCCTATGCTTGGATTCAACCCCCACTTGGAGGTCAAGGACCCATTCCACCAAGTCTCTTTTTCTTCTCTGCCTTCCCCTCACTTTTCTAACAGTGGGTGGGCAAATCATTGGGTTGGCTGAGAAGGCAAATGAGATGTTGGAGGAATGTCCAGTCTCATTTTCAAAGCTATTATTTCAATGCTATTATTAGCTTCAGTGACTGGGCTCAAATTCTGGTTTTGTCCTTTGCTAACAGTGTGAATTGGGCCAAGTTAATTCCCAAATGACTCTGGAAGACAGGTGTTGATAACCCATTTAGAGAAGAGAAATCTGTGACTCAAAGACAGTGACTTAACTAAAATCAAAAAAGCAAAAGTGCTTCCAAGGTAAGTTCTTAAGTCTGAGTCTAAAATCCATTCTCTGTTACTTGACCAAGCTCTCTGATCAACGAATAGATGCTGAATGAATTCATGCCAGTTGGCAGATAAGACTCTACCAGATCACCCATTCACGGATTTTCCTTGTCAGTGACAAGTTTTGCCAGTAGAGTTCTCTGTTCTTTTCAGTGATATTGACATAGGAACCAGCTCCCAAGGGACTGAGTTTGAGATCAAGGTCCATTTTGCCTACGGGTCAAGTTATCTAACTTCTTTGAGCCTCAACTTTCTTATCTAAGAAGTAAAAAAATGACACTTCTCCCATAGGTAGTGTCAGAATTAAAGCATGAGGGCTAAGCAATTTATACAAGTACATTACAAGTGTTGTTGTCCTTGCCAAGACGCATCTAGTTCCTTGGGAACAGGAGCTTCTGGGCCATCTGAGCTACCCTTTTGCTGGAATGATAAGAGTGTGTAGAGGAAATGGTAGAGTCTCCACTTTCAGATTCCAGCAGAAAATGAGTAGTCTTGGTTCTTCCTGATACTCGGTCATTAAAAAAAAAAAAAAAAAAAAAAAAAAAAAAAAAAAAACCCTATTCCTGTTGCAGTGTGCAGAAAACAATGAGGAAACAACTAATCTTTGAGGCAAGTCATTCATGAACATCCCTCAGCCCCAGGCAGGAGTGGGCAATCTGGGTTTTCTAGAATGAGAAAATTTGGCAGTTTAGCCCGGGCTTAGGAACAATGACGATTTCTGTCGATATAGTCGGTCGCAGATCATGTGTTCATTTGATAGCATTTTTGATCAATGGATCATCTTCCTCTATTACTCTACCATCATTATTCATTGATTTTTTCCCCCCAGTGATGTTGATATAAGAAACATCTAAATTGTTCCAGGTTCTACAGCTAGAGTAGTGAACAAAACCAATGAGACCCTCACCTCATGGAATGGACCTTCTAGCAGAGGAAGGTAAACAAAAAATAATCAAGCAAATGAATGGTAAAGTCATTTCAAGTCATAAGAAGTGTTACCAAAAAAAAAAAAAATACAATAAGATGGTGGCGTTGAAAGGGATTGGTTCAAAAGATCCTTCAGATCGGGTAGTAGGAAAAGGCATTCTGAAAAGATGAGACTTAGATGACAAGAAGGAATTAACCAGTGAGCTGGTGATTCACCATTTACCCCCATCCATGCCCTATTCTTCCCTGACTCCCTTCCCAACTGGTTTGCAAAGGGATTTGGCCAAAGGAGACACGAAGAGGCAGGAGGAGGGAGAGTTGGGACACGGCATCTCCTGCTTTTTCCTCGCTTAGCACCTGAGTGTATAAGGGGAGACTGTGGCCCTCCCCAGCTGTGGGTGCCACCCATAGCTCCAGCTCTGTGACTGGGAGCCTCTCATCCTAGCCTCAGTCCTCTGGCCTTAGGGGGGAGCAATGGTTTTTCGCTTCTGCTTGCTCCTCGGTTTCTCAGTTTTCCGAGTTGTTCCCTTAAGCGTACCCACACATCTATCCCTTCATTATAATCTTTGCATTAAGAAATTTGGGGTGAGGATCGCCTGGGTAGCTCAGTGGGTTAAGCCTCTGCCTTCGCCTCAGGTCATGATCTCAGGGTGCTGGGTTGAGCCCCACATCGGGCTCTCTGCTCAGCGGGGAGCCTGTTTCCTCTCTCTCTCTGCCTGCTTCTCTGCCTGCTTGTGATCTCTCTCTCTCTGTTAAATAAATAAAATAAAATCTAAAAAAAAAAAAAAAAAGAAATTCGGGGTGAAATCTGCTTTTTGCTGGAATTTAAACCCATACACCTTGTGGAGATGAAGGGGCCAAGCATTTGAGGCAGAGAGAACACCATTATGTTATGGACAAAATGAAGAGGATGATACTATTCTTCGTGTGATTTTTAAAATAGATTAGAAGCACGGTTACATGTTTAATCTTCATTTAAGTCCCATGACCACACAGACATTTTGGGTGGGTATTATTCCTATTTTACAAACTGGGAACCTGGAACTTTGAGAGATAAATGACTTGCCACAGTGTGACATGGATGGTCAATATGAGAGCCTTCTCTCCAATACAGGTGTCTGGTTTCAAGTTCAGGTTCTTTTCCCCCTCATCTGTCCCTTAGCAGGCAGATGAACCAGGGAATCCAGGGGCATTTCTCAAGGACCAGGCCACTATTATCAGGGGCAGCTCGCAGAGCCTGTCACACTTAACTAATTGCCAGCCAGAATCTTGGTTTCAGTCATAGAGTCACTTGAAGCTTCAGAACTCCAAAACCTCCTCCCAAGATCAGAAGTGACAAGGACAATCATCAAGTCTCACAGTGACAGCCGCATAATTAAGGTCTTCAAATTGATACCTCGGTTCCAGAGTATATGCATTCCTCCCCTTACTCAAAACATTTCTTTCTCCTAAAGACGTGAAAGTAGTCACAATTAATCAATTTTAAACAAACTGGAGAAGCTAGATATTTATTATAATCATTTGATAAGAAAAACGTATTAATATAATTATTTTGATATGCAAATAACTAGTGCCTACTAGTGAGTTTTGAAGTTGAGAATTTTGTATAAATCGTTCTCCTAAAGTGCACATGCCATCCTTGTCACAACGCAGCCTTTATGAGCGATTTCAAGTAAATCTCGGGCTAGCAGAATTTATTCTTAAAAGTGGAGTAAACCACAGAAAAACCCAATCTCCGGCAGTAGATCATTGCTTCCAAGACTTCCACAAACCACTTTGCTCATTAACTTATCATTCGAGCTTAAAATATCTCCAGGCACCTCTGCGATACCCCCATAGTTAGTCCTCTGGGGGTTTCCGAGCCAGATTGAACATCTGGACTTTGCAGCGAATCCTAAAGGTCACCAGATTCAGAGTGGTAGAAGTAGATGGATAGATGGGCATATGACACCAAGACAAACAGCTCCTGCTGGCCCAGGCCAGCCTCTGGAAGTTTCCACACATTGAGATAGATGCATTGTTATGTGGATGGATTGTTAGATGGCTTTGGAAAAAATCAGCATTTCCTTTTCTTTCTCTCCCATTTGGCATTTTGGAGCCTGCTGTCAGGATTCACACCGATTTTTGGCTTGGGTTTCTAGAGGGGTTTTTTTTTTTTTTTTTTTCCCCTACTACAGTTGAGCTTAAAGAAAAATAGCGCAAAGAAATTGTTAAGAAGAAAGGAAATCATGCTCCAGATGGTTTTGAAGAACTCAAAATTGACCCAGAGCCCAAGAAAAGGCCTTTTATTTATAGAACATTGAGGAAAGCGGTATTCCTTTTATTTGGTCATAAAAGCTACAACTGAAACTACTCTGAACATCCCTAAGAATCGCTCCAACGTGTGTGTGTGTGTGTCTGTGTGTGTGTGTGTATCTGTGAAGAGATGATACATATGTACACATATATAACCACTCCTAGGAATCTCATAGAATCTGTGAAGAATACCAACTTACAATCTTTGATTTTGCATTCCCTGATGATAAAGGGCATCTCAAAACACTGAGAAATGATAGAACTCAGTCTCCCAGTGGTAAAAAGTTTCTGACAGATCCACTTTGGGAAACACGGACTTTCCCTCGTGGTATTTAAAATACAGAATTGTTGGGGCGCCTGGGTGGCTCAGTCGTTAAGCGTCTGTCTTCAGCTTGGGTCATGATCTCAGGGTTCTGGGATCGAGTCCTGCATCTGGCTCCCTGCTCAGCGGCAAGACTGTTTCTCTCTCTCCCACTTCCCCTGCTTGTGTTCCCTCTCTTGCTGTGTCTATCTCTGTCAAATAAATAAATAAAAATCTTAAAAAAAAAAAGAAATAAAAATAAAATATAGAATTGTTGAATCCTTACATGGCATACCTGAAAGTAATTTACCACTGTATGTATCTCTACTGGAATTAACACTTAAAATTTTTTAAAAAGAAGAAAAGAAGAAATAAAATAGGCCCAGGCAGATGAAGTCCTGGGCAATGTGGGAATACAGGAAAGGAGAGTCTGGCAGGTGGTGGGCAGCTGAGGAGGCTACAGCTGTGATGCCTTCATGGTTACAGGTCATGGAAACCATATTCAAGTAAGTGTTGGCAAAACAATAAGGAAAAAGGATTGATTATTAGGCTTCTGGGGCAATAACGGAAGCAAGGCAATGTGGAAGGGCTAGGGCCTGGGATGTGGGACTCAGCACAGTCCCGAGTGCCAATCCATTCCTCCTTTACACCAGCCCCTCTGCTTTTGACTCCACCGTGCACACAAATTTTCTCCTGAAGGCAGAGAATGTGCTCATAGTTGGTGTCTAAGCACCAAAGGCATATCGTCCTCCTGTTGGTTCCAGTTAGAATAAACCTCAGAGAAGCAGTCTGACCAGTGCAGCTTGGATCACACATTCCTCCCTTCACCAGTCACTGGGGCCAAGTCGATCATGCTGCCCAGCCTGCTTCCCCAGAATCAGAGTCTGCACAAAAATAAGTAGCAGTGGAAGGAGGGGCAGCTAAGGGAGACAGTGGGGGCAGTGCCCCGCACAGATGAACACAATGTCCACCAGGCAGGGACTGCAGGCTAAACCCATTGAGATGTCTTGTGTTCACCACACTTACTATCCCAAATAATATATATTTCAAAGATGGGACACACATTTTAAAGTTGGGGACATCTTCTCATTGTATTTTGGGTGGCGTGCGAAGAGCTCACCCCAGCCTGCAGACACTACAAGAGGTGGCATGTCGCCTCCCAGCCTGGGGACACTGGGGTCCCTCCTCTGTACAATCACACCGATCTTTTTTTTTTTTTTTTTTAATTTATTTATTTGAGAGAGAGAGACAGTGAGAGAGCATGAGAGATGAGAAGGTCAGAGGGAGAAGCAGATTCCTCATGGAGCTGGGAGCCTGATGCGGGACTTGATCCCGAGACTCCGGGACCGTGACCTGAGCCGAAGGCAGTTGCTTAACCAACTGAGCCACCCAGGCGCCCCCACACCTATCTTTTTCCAGGTCCCGGAGCACAGCAGGCTCTTTCCCTCCTGTGCAGTTAACACATTTTATACCTTCTGCCTAGAAAGGCTTCTCCCTTGCTGCTCACACGGCTGAGACCTTGTCAAACTTCAGGGCTCCTGTCTTCGGAGAAATCTTCCCTGAACCCTCTGTTTAAGTAAGCCTTGCTTTGAAATTTATTAGAGCACTTCGTTTAGTTTTTATGCTGCTTCATCAGGCTGGGTCGGTATACTGATTTGTTCGTGTCCTTGTTCATTGGGCCTGATAGACCGTAAGCGTAGTAATGGGTAGGTGCCATGTCTGGTTCTCTCATTGCTACATTCCCAGCATCGGTGAATGTTCCCACCCGTAGTAGGGGCTCATAAGTATTCACCGAATGAAGAGATGAATGATGGAGATGGATATATTGGTCAGTGCAATGCAGCAGCAAGCAAGGAATAAAAAGGGAAAATGAAATCCAGTCCGAAACGGAGGAAGCAAGATTCTGAGTGGATCCTGATGGGCAGTGCGGGACGTACGCTGGGCTCCTTTGCTTGCAACACCAGGGGGCGCCATTTGCATAGACTACAAGGATACTGGGCGGGGGGGGGGGCAGATCATATCCTCCCTCAGTTTGGTCCATGCCACCTTAGGAACAAATAAATCCCATCTACAAAGTCACACACCCTCTGAGCTGTTTCAAACTGGAGATCAGTGCTTAAATCATCTGTGGTGAAGGACTGGTTTTGTAAGATGATTTCCAAACTGTTGCTCACCAAAACTTTTATAAACTATAACAAAAATGAATTGCTAAAAAAGAAAGAAACAGAAGACATGCAAGATAAAAATCCTAAACTCGTAAATAGGTTGAACAGACATAAAATCAATCTGTCCTATTATTATAAAAATATGCAAACACTTTTAATTTCTATAATTGCAGACCCACACTGGTTTATAGATCAAAACAGGTCTTGGAGCCAGGCTCAAGCACTGATGCTTTCAGGGACTCAAGTCCAAGTGCAAGATGAGGCACAAGGCCACATGCGGGTTAACCCCCTGCATGGAATTCTCCCAGCCACCCTGTGAGAAGAGCAGGATGAAAAGTGAGTTGTAAGGGCAGGGCCAGATACTGTTTTTATTAAATTTTAGAATGTGTTCACCATGTGGTTCTTTCGCATTAATTTTGACCTCTAAAAACTATGATGTTAAATAATATTTTCTTGATTACTGAGTTTTTGGTGTCCCCTGCAATCTTTTGTCCAAAGGGAAGTCTTTATTTTTTTTATTATTATTTTTAAAGATTTTATTTATTTGACAGAGAGAGAGAAACAGGGAGAGAGGGAACACAAGCACGGGGAGTGGGAGAGAGAGAAGCAGACTTCCCACCGAGCAGGGATCCCAGTGTGGGGCTCGATCCCAGGACGCTGGGATCATGCCCTGAGCCGAAGGCAGATGCCTAGTGACTGAGCCACCCAGGCGCCTCAAAGCAAAGTCTTTATTCACCTCTCCCTGGTCCTGGCCTGGAGGAAGGGCAAAAGACTTACTGTTGTATATACAGAAAACTAGGCTAAAAGAGCTTAATAGTTCAGTGAGTAAGTCAGGAGCAGTGAGCAGGCACCGGGGGCGAGAACAACTTGAATATGAGGTCAAGGAATAGGGATTTTATCTGGAGTTACTGGGACAGTCTAGAAGTGACACAGTCAGAGTTAACATTCGGAAAGTTCACTCTGAGTGCAAGAGGGTGATTTGGTAGACTGGAGTGGGCCGAACTGGAGACAGGTGCCCTGTTAACGGAAGGTTGCAGCAATCCAGGGGAAAGACGAGTAAGAAAGTGGAGATTTGGAGAGGGTTCCTATACTGACATTTTCAGGTTCAAGAGAAGAATGAAATCAGCCTGCTACTCCCCATCCATGCCCTGCTGTGCTCACAAGGATAAGGAAAGACACAGCACAGGTCCACTGGAGAAACCAAGCAATATATAACCGCACACGGGGAGGGATAAGGAGGAAAACAGGGAGAATCTGGAGTGTGGAAAACGGGTGCAAGGAGACATGGCAATACAAGAAACTGGTAAAGGAGAGAGCAGAAGGCAGGCAGCATCTGCGTGCTCAAGGACAGGAGGAAGGAGGAAGGCGGGAGTAGGCGGAAACAGCAGTCAGATTCGCAGCAGCACTAAAATTGTCCCTGCCACTTGGCAGGAGTCAGTTCAGATGTCCCAGATCCAAGAGCCAGGCTCTTTTTTCTCATTCATGCAACTGTACAAGGAACAAGTCGTTGAGACTCGTGGACCCAAGGATCCCTTGGTAAATATCATTTCTATCCTCCGGGGTGTTTTAAGTCCTCGAAGCTTTGTTTATCAAAGCGATGACAATGACAAAGGGTTATTTCTGCCCGAGTGAACTATAAGAAATTTCGTCTGTCTGATTAAAAAAAAAAAAAGTTTCTAAAGCACAGTTCAAACATGTGCCATGCCTTTTAGGAAAAATTTATTTAGAATTGAAATTAACACATAAATGGATACTATGATTCAATCTTTAGAGACCCCAAATGGTACTGTTTCCATTATTGACTATTTTTATAATGGAAAAATGAGGCTCCCGATACTATGGACGACTTCACAATCCTCTCAACTTTCTCCACCCAGTTGTGTATTTATTTTTGTATTTGTTGTGCACATGCACTATACAATTATTGATTTAAAAATCCTAGAGGGCAGAAAGGGAAGGAATTATTATTCTCATTTTGCAGAAGTGAAAACTGAGGCCCAGAGCTCTGCCAGGATTTGCCCAAGGTCATACATTTGCTAATGATCAGAGCTGAGCCAGGAACCCAGCTGTCTTAACAAACAGCATTCTTTCCACCATTCCACCCTAAGCAGCCTGTGTTGTGTGGCTTTTCTGGAAATGCAGCCTGATGACCATTTCATCATTTTCTCCCAAAGATCTGCTCATGGATCATTGTGAGCCATACTCCAAGTGTCTCCTGTAGGAGGTGGTGGCAGAGCCATGAGCTTGGAGTCAAAAGGCTTAGATGCTCCCACAGGGCGACCTACCAACCCCATGGTCTCAGTCAAAATATTGAACCCTGGGAGTCTGTTTCCTTAACTGAAAACTGGTGGCAGCTGTCCCTATTTGTTGTAAGGTATTATTGTCCGGCAGGAAGGGGATGGACAGAGGGATGGGACACAGGGTCCAGCAGATGCTATTGGAGAAAAGACAGAGAAAGAATCCCAGTGTATTTGGGGTCCCTAAGGGGGATCAGACCCGACTAGGATGTATGAACACAGAAGAGGGCATAGAAAAATAAGTTAGAATTAGCATGAGTCCTGTAAGTGTCTGCAGGACAGAAGAAAAGTTCACTCCTAGAGCACTCACTATGTGCCAAGGACTGTGCTAGACCCTTTGGGGGTACACTATTGTTTCCATGACTGTTTTTGACCACATCCTATGTGTTGAGCACTGTTGCAGGTGTTGGGGACACCCAAGGGAGGAGATAGAGATCCGATGGCCCCGGAGGCTTACCTCTTCCCTTTAATGGCTTAACAATGAGAGTTAGCTCACTGGGACCAAGGCAGACTTTCTAATGAGGACAGTTCTCTACCAGGTTGTCCACTCCACACCCTGAAAACTCTCTAGAACTTCAAGGTAGTGGCAGCTTTCTCTCCACCAGAGCCACGGTGCACGTGACCTTGGCACCGTGCTCTGGGATAATGAACCTTGAATGATCATGTATATTCAATTCTCCTTCTGTTTGTAATTTTCCCCAATATGCACCAGTTTGTATCACAGGATACTGGTGGCTCTCAGTGCCTTTACTGCAGAACAGTAATCTCATGAAACTAACATTCCTGTGGACGAGGTGGACAGTGAACAATGAAATAAAATAGACTCTGTCATTGACTCCTTCCAACTTGACCACAAGTGTTCAGGTTGAATCCCGCAGGAAACCCGGGTCTCACACCCAAACACGGCTGACACTCTTACCTGGGTGCATGTTCTCAGCTACTCTTGTGCCTTCGACGACCACCTACAGGCTTGATGAATCCTCTAAGGCTTTATCAGCAGCCAATGTCACCCTTCTGAGCACCAGGCTCATCCCTTCCACTGCTTCCCAGAAGTCTCCCCATGTGTTCAAGAAGCTCTGTACATGCCTCCTTCTTTACCATCTTTAGGCTTCCCTGACACAGGCACCATCCATTTTGCCATCCAGGCTATGAACCAGGGAACAGTCAGCCTCCATCTTGTCCTCATCATCTTCCTACCACCAGTCTGTCACTGTGACCTGTGGAGCCTCGCATTTCTGGTCTCTTCCTGTCTCTCTTTCTTTGCCCTGTCTGCCTTAGATCCAGCCCCAAGATCTGAGGTCATGCTTGCCATAGTTTGCTAACCACTCCTCTTGAAGTGACCCTTCTCTCCAGTCCTCCCTCCACCTGCACCACAGTGGTCTCCTCAGAGGACATACTGAAGCAGATTGCTCTCCAGCTTCCAAGAGCTTATAGGAAATGGGCCCAACTCCCAAATGTATCTTGGCTTTCCCTCTCCCATCTCCCTTCTGGCTCCTCTCCCTAGAATTGTCCTATGCTCTGACCCCACCAAACTTCTCACCAATCTCCAAACACAACTTGCCATTTGAGATAGCCAAGCCTGCAGACCCTTCCTAGGTGCCCTGACCCCTCACCAGCCTGAAGATCCCAGCCCTCTACCAAGATGCACCTGCATGTGGCTTCTTTTAAAATGCCTTTCCTGGGGCACCTGGGTGGCTCAATCATTAAGCATCTGCCTTTGGCTCAGATCATGTTCTCAGGGTTCTGGGATTGAGCCCCGCATTGAGTTCTCTGCTCCACAGGAAGACTGCTTCTCCGTCTCCCACTCACCCTGCTTGTATTCTCTCTCTCTCTCTCTCTCTGTGTGTGTGTCAAACAAATAAATAAAATCCAAATAAATAAATAAATAAAAATAAATGCCTTCCCAACTTCCCCCACCTAGAGAGTCTGGGTTCTCCAAACACTTAGAAAGATATATCTTAACAGTTTTTTTTTTTTTCTATATGCCTATTTTCCCTCTAGACTGTGAACATCTTAAAGAGCTCTTTGTATGCTTAAGAGTTAGAAATTGGTATGTAATGTTAATAAAAATAACAATAAATGATCTATCATTGCCTAGCACTTACAGTGTTCCCAGCAGTAAGTTTGTGTCTATGAATGTGTCTTCACAATGTTCACAAGAATCCTCTGAGGTAACTGTTATCATTTTTCCCATTTTACAGACGAAGAAATGGAAGAAAATATGTTAACCGTCTAGGCAAATATCATATAGCTAGTATGTGGCAAACCCGGATTTTGAACTTCGGACCAGAATCCTTGGTCTTCACCACTAAGTTGACTGCGTTGCACAGGGCACTCCGCAAACTTTGGTTGTGGCTGGCTGACAGATTGGAGCTCATCTAACCCTGACCACTTTCAGAAGTTACCTTCTCTGGATACTCTCACACTGTGGGTGGGGTTTCAACATATGGATTTGGGGAGTGGGGGGAACATAATTCAGTTCATAATGGTTCTCTGATCCAGGAAGTGGGCATAATAGACTATTTGGAAAAACAAAGTACAATTCAATGAGGATATATATAGATATGTATATGTATGCATATATATACACATATATATAAATATATATGATATTTATATACTATGAGCTATATAATATATAATGATTTATTGTATTTATATATACATATTTTATATATATATAATACACCTTTATAAGGGGTGGATATTTGGCTTTAAATAGATTAGTTTCTTGGATTTTATCTCCTTACTTTTGTGGCCTGTCCACTATCAGGTGACGAAATAACTCAGGTATTGACTCCTCATCCAGTCCTCTTCCAGACCAAACACAGGGTTGTTGGTCTGGGGGAAGTGTCTGTCTTGTTCAAATCCACAAACATTTTCCCTGAAAGTACTTAAATGTTTCAGGGACTATGCTGGACCCACATGGGGCAGGGAGAGGGGGCAAAGATATTCAGCTCCACACCAGTGCTACTGTCTAGTTTAATGGTATTTTGGCTAGATGGAGCACAGGTTCAATAAGAAGAAAATGACCAACCTAACGTCGGATGCTAGGAGTCAATACAGAGAGAAAAGGAAGGGCAGATGAGAAGAAAAGCTGGAGATCTTCCCTCCTGCATTCCCTCTTTTGCCACTGCCCTCCACAAAAAGAGGAACGGGCATAAAGCCATCTAATAGGCAAAGAAAGATTTGTATAATTTCCTAATAAAATGGTAAAGGTTGGCCTGACTCTAGTCAGCTGAGTGTTCTCGCCCCGCTGTTGGCCGGGCTCATAAGGAAAGCATTGCACCGAGGAAATTCGGGCATGAATTTTATCCCTCCCCAAACAGTTCTGAGCAATAGAAGGGGAGGCATTACTATGAAGTTTTAAAACTCGTACTACTTTGAAATGATCACGTAAGGACTGTCACAGGGGAATGCAGCAAGACTGCGATTTCTCCTTGTTTTACACCACAGGACTGAAAAGGGAGTTGAAGGAGATTAATTACATTCCCTGCTAATCAATGCAAAGACATATTTTTCTGCTTCTCCATCTCATAATTTTTATTTCATCTAGTTTGGGCTTTTTTAGGGTTGCCAGATGTCCCAGTTTCAGTGGGACAATCCTGCGTTTTGAAGGTACGTCCCATCTGCTCTTGAAAATATTTCTGTTCACTGCTCTCCCGTGGACTGTAGGGTTTTTAGAGCCGCCAGCCAGAGTACGGCTGCTGGAGAGAGGATGATAAATTATTGTAACACTCTAAAAAAAATTACTCACATCCACCAGCACCCCACCTTAGCGAAGCTGTGAATTAATTCTGCGGGAATCTTTGTCATGAAAGGTGAATCTCTAAGGTGCCCTATGGGAATCTGAAGCTCTTTCCACAGTGGCTCAGAGAAGATAGAAGATGTAGGCAGGGCAGGATAGGATGCAGGGAATGATTCCTGGACTTGCCTTTGGAACACCTGTCTCTGCCATTTTCACCAGAAGAGTAACTTTAGGCAGTTAATGAAGAGAACCAACTATGTTTTGAGCACCTATGGCCTACCTGACTTGAGTTCAAGTATCTGATGCAGTTCTAAAATAATATTGGACTGCATCAGTTTATACCCATTGTATAGGTGAGAATGTTAAGGCTCAGATGCACACAAATCCAGAAATCCACAGTGTCAAACTCCATGCTCTTTCATGCTCTTTTCCTTACAGATGACCCATTCTCTTTGTCTATTAAGCAGGGATAATCATAACCTATACCTTGCAAACTATGAATCAGAAGTTGGTGAACAGATTCTCTAAAGGTCTCCTCCAGAGCTCCTATAAGCTGGTGTGGGAACTTGTTGGCTAAGGCCTTGTCTGTGAGACGCTTGAAAAGGACAAGTTCAACCAAGTAAAGCTTCTTAGTGTTGGTCTAAGTCCTTTTGAACTTGACCTCAGACTGGATGTCAAGGCCGGCACTATCCGAGATAAGCTCTGCCATGTCAGGGCAATGAAACCACCTTCTCTTCCTCTTTTGTATTCTTACATCCCTCATGTCTCCTCACTGAGGCATTGAAACCCGCGCTTTAATTCTGCTATCACCAGAGCTCAGCCACTCACGACATTATGAACAGCTGTCGTAACTTACCCAGAGGAAGCTTAGCCTATTTATTTTAACGGAACAAGTCTCTAACAGCAGAGGCCAGGCTGGGCAAACACAGAGGGTGGTTGCTGTCCCAGGTAAATCCTAGGAGAGAGGCATCACAGGGGAAGCCATGTCACCACAAGAGAATGTTCTGGAATCCTGTGGGAAAGGCACTGGATGATCTCCCTAATATGCACTGCATGGTTTCCATCACACCAATAGCTGGATGTTTTTGCCAGACCCATGGCTTTCTTATTGTCATCCTCGATAGAAAAGCCTCAATGGAAAAAGAGTCAATAATCTTCAATGTGGGCCTTTGTCAGTGTATCTAAGGAACAAATGTGCAAGTGGCAGAGAGATCCTAAAATACTGCTAGCACGTCAGCTGTCATCACTTTGGATGTCTTGCTGGCAGTGCATCACCAGCCTACTCATTTTCTTGTTTTCCTCCTCCTGCCCTTCAGAAGGCATTTTCTCCCAGGAACGATGAGCATCTTTTTCTTAGATTTCAGTTCCTTGCATTATCCTTCCACACCTCCCTCCGTCCTTTGTGTGGGGTTAAGAGTTTTTACCTCACAGGCGGTAGAAGTGCTTCAGGGGGTCAGTAAAGCCCTTGCAATTTTTCCCAAAGCCCAGGTCCATAGGTACATTCCATCAGAGTCTCCAAGGACCTTTAAGACATGGAAGTGATTAAGAGCTAATGTCCTACTATATCCCTTTCCCTGGGATTATAGGGCCAAACACACCAATCTAGGTGGGAAGTAGGAATTCCAACCCATGTTCTATTGATGGAGAGAAGAAAAAAGTTATTTCTAATCCTAATTCCTATATTACAACAAGGAAATGCCTAGAGCACCGGATGCCTCTGTTTCTCAGCTATAAAATGGGCTCAGTCTGTCTCTCACGGACTCCACAGCCCTTTGTTTCCCACGAGCCGGGTCTCCGGGGCCCTGGACCTTCTTTCCGGTTCTGCATACACCACACCCTCATGGTCTTGGATGATGTCACACGTGGTTTCTCTACTCCTGACCTTTACTACTAGGCCCACCCCCTGCACAATAGTGCTGCATTTACATGCCGGCGTCCCCTCTGTGTGCAGTGTCCTAGGGAGTGGTGGCCGTGGCTTCCTCATTCCACACCAGCGGCCCGCGGTGGAAATGAAGGAAGGAAGGGACTCATCGAGTTGTTGGTAGGGTTCAGTGCATCCGAATGCCCACACCGCCGCCACCTTGCTATAGAAAGAAAGAATGAATGAGACTAGCATGGCATGCGTTTCTTTCTTTCTTTCTTTCTTTTTTTTTTTTTTTTTTTTTAAAGATTTTATTTATTTATTTGACAGAGATCACAAGTAGATGGAGAGGCAGGTAGAGAGAGAGAGAGAGAGAGAGAGAAAAGCAGGCTCCCTGCTGAGCAGAGAGCCCGATGCGGGACTCAATCCCAGGACCCCGAGATCATGACCTGAGCCGAAGGCAGTGGCTTAACCCACTGAGCCACCCAGGCGCCCCATGGCATGCGTTTCTAATGGCACAGAGAGGGCAGGGCTGTGTAGGCAACCTCACTGCCTTCCGGCTCCTAGTGTGTAGAACAGCTTATTAAAAACACACAATTCTAAGCACTGCCAGTGGAGATTCTAATCCCCAAGTGGCTTCCTCGAATCCCTGTGCACCCGAAAGTTCACTTTTAATACATTCCCAGGTGGTCCTGTAAGGTTTGGTGTGCCAAGGTCATTGGGGACAGACATTTGTGCAGGGAGAGACAGCTATATCTTTCCTGAGATAGAAAAGGGTCCCGAGAGGTAAGGAGTCATTAAATTTCCTCGACTGTCCTCTGGATGGCGCTGTGCAGAAGCATCTGTGAAATAGCAGGTGGCTGTCTGGGCTCTGGAAAACTCCATCCTTGGGGCTGGCCCCCAGGTGGGTCTTCTGGTGTGGGCTCAGGTTTGCCAAGACCAGAGGTTCATATGAGGCAATGTCTGGCAAGTATGAGGTTCTCATCCAGATTTCTCTGGAGAGAGCCTTGTTTCAAAGACAGGAACAAGAGTCTGGGTGCCCCCGGTGCTTATCACTTCTCACACAAAGAAAGGAGTTCAGAATGGCTGGGATAAGGGGTTTAGTTACTTTTCCCTCCTTGACTGTTATTTTTTTTTTAAAATATTTTATTTATTTATTTGAGAGAGAGACAGTGAGAGAGAGCATGAGCGAGGAGAAGGTCAGAGAGAGAAGCAGACTCCCCATGGAGCTGGGAGCCTGATGCGGGACTCGATCCCAGGAATCCAGGATCATGACCTGAGCCGAAGGCAGTCGTCCAACCAACTGAGCCACCCAGGCGTCCCTTGACTGTTATTTTTAATCACAGAAGCAGTGCATGCTTTTGTAGATTATTTTAAAAAAGCATATAAACAAAAAGAAATGTTTAAAAGTCACCTGAAATCACACCACCCACAGATAACCACTGTTAACATTTAGAGCATATCCTTAAAAGGATACTGTTTGGTAACTTGCTTTTTGTAACTTAACAATATAGCGAGAACATTTTCTGGGCTAGCAACCACATATAAATCATTTTTAATGTTACATAATATTACAGTATTTCATTTATAGACGGACCATGGTTGATTTAACCAATTAAATTTATTGTGGGCATTAAAGTTCTTCACATGTGCATTTTCTCTCTCTCTCTCTCTCTCTCTCTCTCTCTCTGTTTCTCTTTCTGTCTCTGTGTCTCGTTGTCTCTCTGTCTCTGCTTTTCCTCGGTCCTGCTTCACCCCCCCCCCCCCCATTTCCTTCTTCCTACCGATCCTCCCTTCCTCTTTAAGTATCTTTGGCTTTTAAGGGCAACTCTACTGTCACATTGTTACTTGTTCCCACTGCTACTTTCTTAGAGTTTGTCTAGTGATTTCATAAAGTATAAATTCCTAGAAAAAGTATGTCTGGGATTACGGATATATACTTAGAGTTTGTAGTTCTTGCTGCTCTCTGGAAAGGTTGCCCATTTCACTTACATCACCAGTGAATGGAAGGGAAAGAGGGACCTCCCTAAAGAGTCGCTTTCTGCAACTTGTCCTACTGCTAGTGTAGCCAACCATACATTCTAGGGGGGCAAGGGAATCGTGGCTGCAGAATGCCTTCACAGAGGTGCCGTTGATTCTATCTCGTTCTAACAGAGCAGCTCTTCCCTCTTAGGCTTGGGAAAGTAGACATTTACTAGCCCAGTATTATTCAAGAAGAGACATATGGGCAAGGTAGTGGTGAGGCTACAGGGCGTGGCTAATGTAACCTGAGCATCAACCCCATTATTTCTTCCTCCTTCTTTGGAAGGATGATAATGACTGTCTTTTCCTCCTGTCACACTGAATTGCCCAGGTATCGGAAGTGGAAGGGGGATTGGGACCTCACTCTTTGCCTAGGGTAGATAATGAGCAACCAAAAACATACATAGGCAAAATGTTGGAACCCACCCCATTGCAACGGAAGAAATTGGGGAGGAGGTGTTACCGTGGTCAAAGCTGAAACTCCATATGACCATGAGGTAAAGGTGGAACAAGCCCAATGTGACAAAAGGGAACACAAAAGCCAGAGCCAAAGACCAAGAAGTAAAAAGCGGTAGAAAGTTGCCAAAGGATACCGCAGACAGCAATCTGAATTGGATACAGAGTTCAGAAACTGAAGCCATGAGTTCAGGAGCAAGGACAGGTGAGCAGAGGGCCTGGGCACAGTCCGGCTTTGAATTTGCTTTGATCAGCCTACATGAATGTAAATGAATCACATACAGCTCCCCTCTTCCCAACAAACTCACAAGTCTCCTACCCAAAGGCCCAAGGGTAGAGCGAACTGGCAGAAAAAGCCAGATCCTCCAAGTGCACCATATTATGGTCATTATGGAATGCCAAGCAGTAGAAAAGACCTTTGGCAGTCAGGGTCAAAGGGATTATCCTATAGAATTAAACAAAAAACTATCAAGGAAGAAAGGTACCAGGCTAGGGATCTAGAGACACGATATGCAAACACCCCCTCCCATTTGCCAGCTCTGCTTCACTCCACTGGCAGCCTGGAAAGGCCCAGATTCAGAGACCTAGCGTGAGGCCTAGCAGGCATTTGAGTCCATGTTCTGGGGGATGACATGGGGCTGGGTATGGGTAGGGAGAGACCACACCCTTGTACACCCTGCCTGGGGTCCACCATATGAATATTATATGTTACACCATTAAAAAAAACAACACTAATTAAATTTGTTTCCCAAGTTGTTTTCATAGAATTTTGTATTCTGTAACAACATAATGTTGGGTGAAAAGAAAGCAGAATACAAAATTATGTGTAGGGTATAATTTCAACCCTGCAAAAATGTTTTTACACAGACACACACACACACACAGAGAGACACAGACACACACACATATACACAGGTATTAGAAGGAAACAGACCAATATTTTGACGGTATAAGGGAAATTTTGAACTTTGATCTATTTTATCAGCTGATATTGGCCACTCTCTATCATCTGTTCTAAGTCTCCAGTTTAAGGGGGCAGGAAGCAGCCACCCCTGTATGACTAGCTTCATAAGTCCCAAGTGGACCCCAGGCAGGAGCATCGGTGGGATCCAGGAAATAAAAGAAGAGGCCATAGCAACAAGTGGAGCAAAGTCACGTCCTCAGCCAAATACCAGTGAGAACTATTGTCCCTTCTGTAACTTTCTCTCATTTCTTCTCTTTGCTATCTCTGCTTTCCCCTGTAATATTTTTATTTGTTACACAATCATGCTCTTTCATAATCAGGGTAGATATTAGCCAATTAACTAATTTGTTACAATGAAGTAGGCATGGCAAACAATGTCCGCAGGGATATAATGATTGCATTTCGGTCAACTGAAGAGTAAACGGCAGATAGTTCCTATCCCATGATGCAGATTTAGCCATTTTCATGTAATCTGTATTTGTAATTCACTAGTTGGAAAACACCTCCAAGTATCGTTAAAAGGAGATATGCAAACTGTGGGGGGGGGGGACCCAACTGTGCGATGAGGCAGTTTGGATGGA
Organism: Mustela lutreola; assembly: GCF_030435805.1. NCBI lineage: Eukaryota > Metazoa > Chordata > Mammalia > Carnivora > Mustelidae > Mustela > Mustela lutreola. The sequence continues at coordinate 157,292,758 of NC_081293.1, read as the reverse complement.
GCAGAAAAGATCAAGCATAATGAGCAAAGATATGGGTTTGGTCCCAGCACCCACCCACCCATACCAGATTGTAGGCTGTGTGACGTGGGATCAGTCACATATACTCTCTGAGCCTCAGTTTTCTCATTTGTTAAATGCGGATGTCCTCCCCATCCTCTAGGTAAATAAAAATGATACAAAATGAGGGCTCGCATACCCAGAACCAAGAAGGGAGCTGCCAGTTGCTCCCCTTTACCCACATCTCCTCCACTTCCAAACCAGGTTAATGCAATTATTATTCCTAAGAAGATGCCCTCTGCTAATGCAGAGGCCCCTGGCAGAGAGCCTGGAAATGTGAGCCATTCTTGCCTTCTTCACACCTCTACCTGCACCAGGTCTGAATTTCTTTCCACGAAAATCTTTACGAACATTCTCCTCCCAGCCCGAAGCTTTCACTTTGCTCAGTACTGTACCTGTTCCCTTATTAGTCCAAGGTGGGTACCAAACCTCACCTTTTAGAAGAAATGAATTAGCGTTCAGAAATACCGTCATTTAATGAGAATATTTTCTTCACTTGACAACAGTGAAAAGGAACAAAGCTGTTGTTGCTCATAAAATATATATTTTGTGAACTCCGAATTTCCAAAGTTGAATTTGTCTGGTTTGAAAAAACCATGTACAGTAATTCATCTTTTCTTGTAGCAATTCTTTCTTTCTATGAAAAGAGTCTTTTGCTTGACCATCAAGCTAGATTGCACAAGCTTTTTATTCTTCCTTTTCCCCCCAGAGTTTCCAGCCTCTAGAAAGCTCTAAATCTATTTGATAAGCACCTGAAATATTAATATCCCTTGTGAACTGACGTTCCATAAACTAATTTTTGATATAACAATTCACAAAGCAACCCTTAGCAAATCCGTTTGCCTGCAGACCTGCTCAGAGCTCACCTAGTCCAGGTGGTCCAGAAGAAGGTCTTCCAAGGGGACGGACCATTCTCCTAACATTGACAGCATTCACATTAACATTGACAAGCTCTGCAACAGCATCACTGTATCAAGTACTTTCAAAGAACAGTGGAGGCTGAGCCTTGAAGAGAACTCCTGCAATTGTGAAGACCCCCTGCCTTTGTCCACGGCCACTTTCTCCCATGTTCCATTTCCATATGCAAGTCCTCCTGAGCCACCACTGTCAAGTCCGCTCCAGAGTGGAGAAGACCCTGAAACACTTAGATTTAAGCTTCTAGTATATTTAAGAAAATAAACCAAGTAATCGAGATGACATTATGCATGAACGCCAGGACCTTGACACAGTGCTCACCAGGCCCAGGGCCTAACAGACGCTGCACTCTGGCTACACACTTTCTGTTGGCCAAGTCTCAGCTTAGACACAGAGTTCGTCTTTCTCTGGAAGAGAGTGGTGCTCCCCGAATGTCTTTGTCTTCTGAAAGTGGGAATGAAGCTTCAGACTCGGGGATTTCCCCAGCTTCAAACATCACTCCCAGACTAAGTCTTAGGGCAGGGCTAAAAGTCCAGGGGTGTCACCTTCATGGCCCTGCCTTTGTTCTCGTCCCCTGGGGAGATTGGGCTCTCCTGGACACCTCCACTACATCTCATGCTTTCTCAGCAACATGAGTGAGCAGAATGGGGGATCAGCTGACTTGATCCTTTGTATCTTTAAACAAGAGAAGGAGCGAGAGAGACAGGGTGACAGCATGTATGTATTTTCACTTCTATTATCCCATCCACTTCCCCACCAACCTAGGTCTGGCTTCTGGCCCCTGAACAGCTCTTGTGGTTCTGGTGGTGGCCTCTCTGCTCCTTATTCTAAGGAATCCCATCCTGACCTTATGGCACCTGCTAGCTCATTTCGGCACCACTGACCATTTCTTCTTCCTAAAAGAACCTCTTCTTTTGGTGTCTGCTCTCAACACAAGGGAAGTATTCCTCCCACTTCTGGGCCCCCCTTCTGAGTCCCACAGGCAGGACTATGTTCTGCAAAGAGTGACCACCGTGCTCTTTCCTCTCCCATTTCTCTTTGCTTGTCTGTGGTCAAGATGTCAATCACCAGTGATACATAGGTGACTTTGGACATTTCCTTTGGTCTCTAAATGCGTGTGCCCAAAAGATTACTTATTACAGCTCTTTTGAGACATCTCAAAGGCACTTTGGATTCAACCGGTTGTGTGTTTCTGAAATCAAACTTATGATTCGCACCATGAACTTGGTTTTTTTCTAGTGTTTCCTCTGTCAGTGAATGGCCAGAATTCACCATATTCCTTCCCTTCCAAGAAGGATGGCTTATGATGCTCTCTCTTCCATGTTAGTATGTGCTATATAAATATATATACAATGTATAAACATATGTGTTCATTTTTACCAGTTGTCAAATATACAGAAATGAATCCCATTTTATCACTTGCTAAATTTCAGAGTCTTCATGACCATTTTCATTTATGGACTGAGGTAAATAAAAATCACTTATTACAAAGAAATGGACTTGGTGTTCAATTCTGTATAAGTAAAATATTTAATTCCACACACACTGCAATTCTTTCCATTGTAATTATTGTAATTACAGCCTCAATTGTAATCCACCATTGCAGATAATCAGTTGAGTTTTCTTTTTCTATTTCTTGTTTCCCCACTCAGTGGACAGCTGCTGACACTGATGCTTGTTTTGAGGGAATATTAGCCAGAATTTTCTGTTGCCACAGATCAGCCAATAAATTAGGTTACCTCCTAATTTAAACATGATGATTAGAAAGGACTGCATATGCTGATCTATTTTAGTTGAAATAGAAACATGTGATAAAAAGATCCCAGAGGCCTCACTTCTCACTTTTACCCAGATATAACCCTCAAGTGCAACTTCATCTCTCCAAACACTTTCTAAATATTTATCTTACCATTTACTTTCACCTTCTATACCCAGGACCAGCTATATAATTTGCAAGGTCTAGTGCAAAATGAAAATGCAGGGCCCCTTGTTAAAAACTATTAAGAATTTCAAGATGGTGCCAGCTACACATTAAATTAAGTTTGGGGCCCTTCCAGGCATGGGGCACAGGTCACACACCCATGAGCAGACTGTGTGTATAAATTTTACAGAATTTTCTTTTAATTCCTTATACTCCAAATACCACATCTCCAACTATTCTGACATGTGTATATGTTCTTCAGCTTTTTCCTACATTATTGCACCCATTTTTATTCCCTCATTCGTTAAACACTGAAGGAGTGTCTCCCATATGCTGAGAAATGTGCTGGGAAGCTGGAGATACAGAGATATATAGGTGATGAATCTTATCCCCAGGGGCCCAGAGTCATTCTCCAAAGGACATCAGGTACCAACCTTTGAGCTGAAGTCCCTTCATGAGATTTCAGAAGTATTGCCATCCTTTTGCTTTTTTGATCATCAATAAATGTTTGATATGAAGTTCAAGTGCATTCCTAGTAAAAAGCAAGTTATATAAAATGAGATATCACTACCATTGAATTATATTAGTAAAAAATTAAAAGAAATTATAATTTTCAAGATGTTCAAGGGTGCTTTGCTCACATTTACATTTTAGGGTGTAATCCGACAATATTTATAAATTTTTAAAGTACTATCTAATTATGTGTCCTTCTTCTGATTTCCCACACAGATATGTTAACACACATGCAGAAAAACCTATGCAGAATGTTATAGATGGAAGAGAAAGGTGTTCATTACAATACTTTTACACTAGGAGGAAAAAAAAAAGGAAACAGTGATGCTCATCAAAAAAACGTTAGGTAAGTAAATTATAGTTTGTACAAGCAAAGGAATATTATGTAGCTAATAGGAAGAATGGTATAGATTCCTTTTTTGTTGACAGGACACCCAAGGTATCATCGTGAAGTGATCAAAGCAAATTACAGAAGAGCTTATGGAGTATGGTGCCATTTGTGCTTTGAAAAAATAATGTTCAGCTCTTCCAGCAAGCAGATCCAGAGCTAGATCTGTGTCCTATACAGGCTCAACACTGTCTGCAGGGCAGAAAAAATGATAACCTCAGTGCTTCTGGGGAACAAGGTTGGCCGCTTTGTGCAGAGAAGGAGAAGACATTTACTAATAACTCTGTTTTTTATTGAGTGATTTAAACTGAAAATGAATTTTTACTTCTTTCATAATTAAAAAATACTCAGTTATTTTTTATATCCCCAGGTCTGTGAATCACCAGGTTTACACACTTCACAGAAAAAATAAAAAATTAAAAAAAAAAATACTCAGTTAAAGACAACTCAGAATCACTAAGTCTATTTTCTCTTCCCATCCTTTACCTCTTATATCATTTTGGAAAAGACAGAAAGAAATAGTTAATAGTTGAGAAATCCAAGAAGCCCTGACATCTACCATCAGAAGGATGTGGCTCAGCCTCTGTCCTAAAGGCAGGATTGGTCTTGAGTGATAGCCACGCAGTCCTTTCTCGCTGCATCGTCTGTCCTTGGAAAGCTTATAACTGTAGTACACGGGCAGAACCAGTCTTTTTATTTCTGGAATGAAAACAAACTCGACCCAACCATAGTCTTTTTTTTTTTTTTTTTTAGATTTTATATATTTATTTGTCAGAGAGAGAGAGAAAACAGCAGGCAGAGGGAGAAGCAGACTCCCAGCTGAGCAGGGATCCCAATGTGGGACTCGATCCCAGGATTCCGGGATCATGACCCCAGCTGAAAGCAGATGCTTAACCGACTGAGTCCCCTGCCACCCTGGCATCCCTTGACCCAACCAAGTCTTAAAAGAAGACTCTTTAGCACTGAAAGTTCTTTATGTCCCTCTAGCCTTGGTGAAAATCATTTAGATGGGATATTTTTTCATCAAATGCCCATAAACCTCTATAAGGAAACTATGGGAATTGCCTTGCTGCTCAGCAACCCAGCTGCTGCTGCTGCTTCTTCTTTCCTTCCACTTGCCTTTCCCAGAATCCACTGGCACTGGGGACTAGATTAAGCTGCAAGAGTGAGTGACCCTTAAATCTTGGTGGCTTCCAGCCTCAAAGATCTGTTCTCACTCATGCAACACATCTGTCCTCAGTGGCTACACTCAGTCTAAGGTCCTCTAAGGTCACTCTAAGGGACTCAAGGTTCTCACCTTCACTCCAGGTCCCAGATGATGAACAGTCTCCACCTGGAACATTATAATCTCCAACTGTTACCACAGCAGAAAAGAGAAAGGGTGTCAAGTCCACAGGGTTGGACACTACCTTTCTTCAGCCTGCACTGGTCAAAATGACTCTCACGGTCAGGCTTGATCAAGAGATGAATATCTAGTTCTCCTGCAGGCAGGGGTGGTGAATAGGGTTAATAATAACATAAAGAAATAGAGACAATTATCAGGCCCACACTGAGAGCAATACCAAGATTTAAAATAAAGGGTCAGCAATGGGGAATAAGCAATAGAGCAAAGCAGAGAGGCTAAGGCAGTCAGAAAGGGTATTTTTTTTTCTATTTTCTCCTTTTTCTTTTTTTGTTGTTGTTGTGGTAAAATACACAAAACATAAATTTGACCATTTTCAATGTACCGTTCAGTGGTATTGCACACTGTGCAACCATCACCACCGTCCATCTCCATAACTCTTTTCATCTTGTAAAATTGAAACTCTGGTTTTTAAATTTTGAATTTGGATCTTTTCCTGAGCTAGCAGTACACAGTATGAGTCTTTTCCACAGTGCTGGGCCATGACAGCAAGCCTTAGCTCCCAGTCAGCCACGCAACCATGAAAGTGAACAGGTGATGTACACACCACCGTTCTGTACCCACACAACCATTCTGATTGGCCCTTTCGGTAATGTATTCAATACACTGGAGGAGATATTCAGCACTTTACTGTAAGGTGGGCTTTGTGTTAGAGGACTTTGCCCACATGTATGCTAATGTAAGGGTTCTAAGCACACTGAAGGTAGGCAAGGGTGAGCAGTGAAGTTCAGGAGTTAAGGTGTGGTCCAGACTTAACATATTTTCGACTTGCAATGGGTTCATTGGGATGTAACCCCAACATAAGTTGAGGAAGATCCATACCACATTTTGCTTATCAATTTCATTGATGCACACTTAGGTTGCTTCCGTGTTTTAGCTATTGCAAATAATGCTACTATGTACATGGGTTCAAACAGACCTTTGAGATACCACTTGCAGTTATTTGGGTTATATACCTGCAAATGGAATGGCTGGGTCATATGGTAATTTGTCTTTTCATTTTTTGAGGAAACACCTTACTGTTTTCCACCGTGGCTGCGCCATTTTACATTCTTACTGGGAGCGCACCATGTGTGGGGTTTGTGTTTAAGTTATTTTCCCAAAGCAGCATGAAAAGACACATTCCCCCTTAACAGGATGAGGTCTCTAGACTGGCAGACCCTGTATCACAGTAATCATCTTCCCTACTAATTACATCTGTTCAGGTTTTCTATTTCCTCATGATTTAATGTTGACAGGTTTTGTGTTTCAAGGAATTTGTGTATTTCGTCCAGGTTATCCAATTTGTTGGCATATGATTGTTTATGGTTCTCCCTTAAAATCAGTTCTGTTTATGTGGAACTGGTAGTAATACCCACTTTAACATTTGATTTTAGTAATTTGTGTCTTTTTTTTCTCTTTTTTTCATAATTCTTCTAGCTAAAGGTTTGTCAGTTTTGTTGATTTCAAAGAACCAACTTGGTCTCACTGATTTTCTCTATTATTTTCCCAAAATTCTATTTCATTTTTCTCTATGTGATCTTTATTATTTCATTCTTTCTGCTAGCTTTGGGTTTAATCAGGTTTTTTTCCTAGTTCTTTAAGTTATAAAGTTAAGTTTTGATTTGAGATCTTTTTTGTTCTAATGTAGGCATGTATAGTTGTAAATTTCTCCCTTAACATTGCTTTTGCCATATCCCATTAGTTTTGGTATGTTGTGTTTTAATTTTTATTCATTGCTAAGTAGTTTCTAATTTCCCTTGTGATTTCTTCTTTGATCCATAGGTAGATGAAGATTGTGTTGTTTAGTTTCCACAAATCTCTGACTTTCCCAGTTTTATTTCTGCTCTCAATTTCTAACTTCACCCAGTTGTAGTTGGAGAAGATACTTCATATAATATATACCTTTTAAAATTATTGGTATTTAGTTGTGGCCTAATGTATCTTCTATCCTGGAAAATGTTTGTTCATTTAGGAAGAGCGTGTATGATGTTGCTGGGTAGATTGTTCTGTGTATGTCTGTTAGATATCATTGGTTTATTGTATTGTGTACCTCTATTTCCTTACTTATCTTCTGTCTGGTTGTTCTATCCATTTTTGAGAGTGGGAATTGAAGTCTGTAACTATTATTGCAGAACTGTGTTCCTCCCTTCAACTTTGTTAGTTTTCTTTCTTTATTTTGATGGCCTGTTATAAGGTACATAGATATTTGTAATTTTTATATCTTTTTGCTTTATTGATCTTTTATTAATATATAATGTCCTTCCTTGTCTCTTGTGAACATTTTGATTTAAAGTCTGTTTGGTTTGCTACTAGTTCAACCACTCTGCTCTCTTTAGGTTGCAGCTTGCATAGAATACCTTTTTCCATCTTTTCATTTTCATTTATTTATACCAAGTATCAAGGATCAGCCTGAAGAATAAACTTAAGGTCTTTTCAGATTTTCTGAACAGGAACCTTTTCCTCCACATGTGTGGTCACTTTCTAATTTTCACCATGTATGCATTTGCTTTTTTTTTTTTTTTTTTTTTTTTTTTTTTAGAGAATCTTAAGCAGTCTCCTTACCCATCACAATTTGATCTCATGACCCTGAGATCATGACCCAACGCCAAATCAAAAGTCAGATGCTTAGCTGACTGAGCCACCCAAGCACCCCCGCATTTACTTTTGAATGTCCTAGGCTTTAATGTCTGGTTTCTAAAAGAGGAAGAGGGAAAAAGGAAAAGATGCTGGCCCCTTAAATCTCCTGAAAGTAATTTCAGCCAGAGGGAGAAAAATTCATGCAATGGAAAGTGCCATGTTCCTGCCACAACATAGGCCACCTACCTCTTTACCTATACCTCTTTGATCAGAAGCAGCAGTCAGCAGTCAGAGCACAGATTTCTGCTATATGTGGAATAGGATTCTTTTTGCTCACCCTGGCTCCTGAAAGCTGTGTGTGGGCTGCCTCAGGAGCACATGTCCACTGTGGCAGTGAAGTTGGGAGAGGAGTAGCTCCTATCGTGAGACCTGATATTGATGGAAATTAACAGCAAATTACTTTTCAAAACTTCCCCTGGAAGTTACAAACTTCCTACAGATTCAGGAATCCCAGAAGAGTTATATTAGACAGATTTTGCTAGGCAATTGTTGTCTCGGTGGGGACCCAGATTCCTGGTGTTTCCTACTCAACCATCTTCCCAGAATGCTTTCTCCAGCAGAAAGTTTGGGTTTTTAAAAATTTTATTTTAACTTTTGATGAAAGATCACATACTAGCTTTTGCAAAATGGAAGAGATAAGAAAATGTTCTAAAGAAGTAGCATAGTTCAGTGAAGATCAAGAGACTAAGAATCAAGAAATTTTATTTGCATTCTGTAGCAACACTATCAGTAGAAATACAGTGTGAGCCACATAAATAATTAAGTTTTTAGCAACCACATTAAAACAAAGTACAAATAAACAGGTAAAAGTAATTTTAATTTTATTTAATTCAATATATCCAAAATATTATTTCAACATACAATAAATGTAAAACTTATTGATGAAATATTTTCATTTTTTCATACTGTCTTTGAAATCTAATATGTATTTTACATATAGAGCACATCTCAATTTAGATGCTAAATATTCCTCAGGAGTAATTGATTTGTATTTAGATTTCATGAAGTTTATACTTGGAAAGTATATTAACAAAGCCAAGTTGGTCTAGACACACTTAGAATTGTCCAATAACTGAATCAACATTAGTTTTTAAATTTAAAATAATCAAAATAAAATAATATTTAAAATTCAGTTTTTCTGTGTCTCTACCTGCACAGTGGCTATGTGTGACTCATGTCTACCATATAGGACACTACAAATTTAGGATGTGACTTTGGAAAAGTCTGTTCCCATCTTGAAAATCAGTTTGGCCATGTGATAATTAGACTAGTTTATCTCTGATGTCACTTGTCGGTTTATCATTTGGTAATTCAAAGTGACGAAAATGAAAACACCACCACCACGCCACCCAGCCACTGAATTACAGAGCATTTCAGAATCTCCACTTTAGATCTCTGAACAATTTCCGGGCTGGTTTCCACATCAATGAGTTTTAGACATTTCTGAGTGTATTTCAAAACCTTGTTTGCTAATTATAAGTGAAAAGATCCTACAAAATTAAAAAAAATATATATGGTTGTTAAATTAACCTTGATGTTATACTACCATATTCTTCAAATGCCTCTGCTTTTTTTGATATATATTTAAGTGTTTGCCCCTACGTTTTTGGAAATATGCAAGGTGACTTTGCCAGAATCAGGAAGGCCCGGGAACAACACAAGCCATCACCCACTGCTTCCCTCTATCATTATTCATCTGCTCAAGGACTGTTCTTTTCTATCTCCACATGAATTTGTTTTCTACTTCACCTACCCATCCGTATGAGTTAAAATTTAGTTCTAATTTTCTCTATTACTTAAGAAGCCAAGAAAGTAAGTTGAAAATTGCATGTATACTACTTTCATTTTAGATAACCATGCAATAACAATTTGCACATGGATCATACTTTATAAAGTTCAAAAATTTTTATATAATCTTGACCATGCAACGTTCAAGTCAATTTGAACAAAAGGAAGAGAGGAGTTTAAAATCATGCACCCAATGCACAGATTCACCTATATTAGAGCAACAGTTTCCTAAGCGTCAGCCAAGTACTCTAAAACATCACCTTGAATCTACTGTCTCCAGTTTGCTTGGGGCTAACGTGGCATATAACCAACTCTCAACTTAGGCACTTTTCTCTTGTGCTCAGGATGTTCTACGATCCAAAGAGCAGCCTCTGGAAAGGCAGGATATCATTCCATTTTTTCAAAGGATACACTTTCAGCAAGTTCATTCGAGAACACAGCCTTGAATTCAAAATCAAGAAGAAATAAACTGAAAACTTGATTATTTGATACGAATAATAAGTGATTAAGTAGGTCAGCAGGTGCTTCTGTTTCCAAGGAGATGTTACTTGTAAGTTTCCACCGTGCAAAACAATGGGGGTTCATTTTTAAAACCAGGTTCCGAATAGAAAGGTCACTCTTTCCCTCCAATGGATGCTTTCCCACAAGAAAAGACCGTGGGAAGTAACAGAGTACAGAGGCACAGTCAAGGACAATAGACCGTCCTCTTTGAGCACAGGGAAAAGGGTGAGGTAAGGTTCTCCAGAGGTCAGTGAATGGGACACTGACTCTCCAGCCCGTGTTTTTAGCACACTTACAAGCATAAAACAAGTGAACAGAGAAATAACAGAAACAATGTCACCTCACTGCCGTAGTCACTTGAAAGAACACAGACAGAAAATTCCGGTTAACAAGACAGAGAGCTATAGCTTCTCCCAGCCATTCCAGGGCGATGAAGCACATTAAAGTTACATTAATAACAATTGCCTTGGAGCAAGAAAGGGATATTATGAAAAAAATGATGATTACAAAAAAATTAACAGTATCCGTGATGGTGATGATGATGGAAATGAGGGCAAGATGTGGATTTACTCTCTTCTTTGTATAGCTTACTTGCATTTAGTGAACTGAAACAGACCTGAGAATGAAGGTCTGGGGCAGTTCATCATGATTATTCTGGCCTGGACATTAAGACAGAGTCTTACTCTTCTTACTCCTCTGTGGCTGTCTGGGTCATCTTCAGACTGGCCTTCCCTAGCCAGTGGAGAGGTAAGATACTTGAGGACTTGAGATTCAGAGGCTCAGGAGGAAGGAGCAGTGGCAGTCGCTGAAGTCCCTTTATCCTAGGTCAGAATCTGGTGCATAGTCCAGTCTAAGTACTGGACTTGGGTCCCCTATAAGCTGCTCCACAATGTGATTCCCAATACAAGTGCTGGCTTGCTTTGGGATATCCTCTCTCCCAGCTTTGTCTTCAGCATGGATGGTGTACATGGGAGCCATGTTCTGGCAGAATAAACCTGGGTGATGAGTTACTGGAAACTTTGGTGAACCTCCAAGAGACCCAAGCAGTACATGCAGAGGACTAGAATATGGGGTAGCTGCCTCCCACATTGTGGCACGTCCTGCTGGCATTAAGAGAGGACTCTGGTGCCCTTTTCCAAGCCTATCCATACACCTCAAGAACCAGTCAGGAGAAAGGACAAAGAGGCTGTGTATTTAAGTCTCTGGGCCAAAGATCCTTATTTCAACCAGAGAAGCTATACTTTAATTTGTTCATATATTGGCCATCTGAGTGACATTTTATTTGAATAAAGAATTCTGTAGCACAAACAACAAACAACATAACACAAACCAGGTCTGAGAATCACCATTTTCATGTTTCTATCCCTAATGGAAAACTGTACCAGCCATATCTTCTTACTTTCTATATTTTGATACGTTGACATTGCGGGTCATCACGGACCCCAGAGGGACTGCGCCAGCATCAGTGAATTCCTAGAGATGGTTAATGACTCAGCCAGGAGCAAGCCTTTCATAGGCAAACCAAGCAATAACCCCAATCAAAGTATTTATTAGGGCCTTACATTCCTACCTGTGATTTCCCTGCCCTAATTACTCCAGAGCCAGGTACCAGAGCATTAGGGCAGCCTGCTATGCCCCAGAGCCAACTGAAATTATTCCCAGGAACCAAGCCTAAATCTTCTCAGCATGCCTTGCCTCTTCCTTCCCATGGAAACCACAGGAAAAGTTCTTGCCTGCAGTTCTACACACCTCCCCCTCCTCCAACCCCGGCCACCCTACCTTGTTCCCTCTGCTTCCTGCCTGACCTCAGGGCTCCACGGTATGGGCCTGCAGGGCACACCAAACTTCCTGTTTCCAGGGAACTGTATACAATTTTTAGCTTCATGGCAGAGCCATTTCTGTGTCTGCATGTCTTTCTATACTTGACTCAAATGAATCCCAGCTAGCCTTAAAACACAAAATACAATGGCACTAAATTCATATCTCTCAATAGTTACCCTGAATGTGAATGGGCTAAATGCCCCTGTCAAAAGACACAGGGTATCAGAATGGATAAAAAAACAAAACCCATCTATATGTTGCCTCCAAGAAACACATTTTAAGCCCGAAGACACCTCCAGATTTAAAGTGAGGGGGTGGAAAAGAATTTACCATGCTAATGGACATCAGAAGAAAGCAGGAGTGGCAATCCTTATATCAGATCAATTAGATTTTAAGCCAAAGACTATAATAAGAGATGAGGAAGGACACTATATCATACTCAAAGGGTCTGTCCAACAAGAAGATTTAACAATTTTAAATATCTATGCCCCCAATGTGGGAGCAGCCAACTATATAAACCAATTAATAACAAAATCAAAGAAACACATCAACAATAATACAATAATAGTAGGGGACTTTAACACTCCCCTCACTGAAATGGACAGGTCATCCAAGCAAAAGATCAGCAAGGAAATAAAGGCCTTAAACGACACACTGGACCAGATGGACATCACAGATATATTCAGAATATTTCATCCCAAAGCAACAGAATACACATTCTTCTCTAGTGCACATGGAACATTCTCCAGAATAGATCACATCCTCGGTCCTAAATCAGGACTCAACCGGTATCAAAAGATTGGGATCATTCCCTGCATATTTTCAGACCACAATGCTCTAAAGCTAGAACTCAACCACAAAAGGAAGTTTGGAAAGAACCCAAATACATGGAGACTAAACAGTATCCTTCTAAAGAATGAATGGGTCAACCGGGAAATTAAAGAAGAATTGAAAAAAATCATGGAAACAAATGATAATGAAAATACAATGGTTCAAAATCTGTGGGACACAACAAAGGCAGTCCTGAGAGGAAAATATATAGCGGTACAAGCCTTTCTCAAGAAACAAGAAAGGTCTCAGGTACACAACCTAACCCTACACCTAAAGGAGCTGGAGAAAGAACAAGAAAGAAACCCTAAGCCCAGCAGGAGAAGAGAAATCATAAAGATCAGAGCAGAAATCAATGAAATAGAAACCAAAAAAACAATAGAACAAATCAACGAAACTAGGAGCTGGTTCTTTGAAAGAATTAATAAAATTGATAAACCCCTGGCCCGACTTATCAAAAAGAAAAGAGAAAGGACCCAAATAAATAAAATCATGAATGAAAGAGGAGAGATCACAACTAACACCAAAGAAATACAAACTATTATAGGAACATACTATGAGCAACTCTACGGCAATAAATTTGACAATCTGGAAGAAATGGATGCATTCCTAGAAACATATAAACTACCACAACTGAACCAGGAAGAAATAGAAAGCCTGAACAGACCCATAACCAGTAAGGAGATTGAAACAGTCATTAAAAATCTCCAAACAAACAAAAGCCCAGGGCCAGACGGCTTCCCGGGGGAATTCTACCAAACATTTAAAGAAGAACTAATTCCTATTCTCCTGAAACTGTTCCAAAAAATAGAAATGGAAGGAAAACTTCCAAACTCATTTTATGAGGCCAGCATCACCTTGATCCCAAAACCAGACAAGGATCCCACCAAAAAAGAGAGCTATAGACCGATATCCTTGATGAACACAGATGCGAAAATACTCAACAAAATACTAGCCAATAGGATTCAACAGTACATTAAAAAGATTATTCACCACGACCAAGTGGGATTTATTCCAGGGCTGCAAGGTTGGTTCAACATCCGCAAATCAGTCAATGTGATACAACACATCAATAAAAGAAAGAACAAGAACCATATGATACTCTCAATAGACGCTGAAAAAGCATTTGACAAAGTACAACATCCCTTCCTGATCAAAACTCTTCAAAGTGTAGGGATAGAGGGCACATACCTCAATATCATCAAAGCCATCTATGAAAAACCCACCGCAAATATCATTCTCAATGGAGAAAAACTGAAAGCTTTTCCGCTAAGGTCAGGAACACAGCAGGGATGTCCATTATCACCACTGCTATTCAACATCGTACTAGAGGTCCTAGCCTCAGCAATCAGACAACAAAAGGAAATTAAAGGCATCCAAATCGGCAAAGAAGAAGTCAAATTATCACTCTTCGCAGATGATATGATACTATATGTGGAAAACCCAAAAGACTCCACTCCAAAACTGCTAGAACTTATACAGGAATTCAGTAAAGTGTCAGGATATAAAATCAATGCACAGAAATCAGTTGCATTTCTCTACACCAACAGCAAGACAGAAGAAAGAGATATTAAGGAGTCAATCCCATTTACAATTGCATCCAAAACCATAAGATACCTAGGAATAAACCTAACCAAAGAGACACAGAATCTATACTCAGAAAACTATAAAGTACTCATGAAAGAAATTGAGGAAGACACAAAGAAATGGAAAAATGTTCCATGCTCCTGGATTGGAAGAATAAATATTGTGAAAATGTCTATGCTACCTAAAGCAATCTACACATTTAATGCAATTCCTATCAAAGTACCATCCATCTTTTTCAAAGAAATGGAACAAATAATGCTAAAATTTATATGGAACCAGAAAAGACCTCGAATAGCCAAAGGGATATTGAAAAAGAAAGCCAACGTTGGTGGCATCACAATTCCGGACTTCAAGCTCTATTACAAAGCTGTCATCATCAAGACAGCATGGTACTGGCACAAAAACAGACACATAGATCAATGGAACAGAATAGAGAGCCCAGAAATAGACCCTCAAATCTATGGTCAACTAATCTTCGACAAAGCAGGAAAGAATGTCCAATGGAAAAAAGACAGCCTTTTCAATAAATGGTGCTGGGAAAATTGGACAGCCACATGCAGAAAAATGAAATTGGACCATTTCCTTACACCACACACAAAAATAGACTCAAAATGGATGAAGGATCTCAATGTACGAAAGGAATCCATCAAAATCCTTGAGGAGAACACGGGCAGCAACCTCTTCGACCTCTGCCGCAGCAACATCTTCCTAGGAACAACGCAAAAGGCAAGGGAAGCAAGGGAAAAAATGAACTACTGGGATTTCATCAAGATCAAAAGCTTTTGCACAGCAAAGGAAACAGTTAACAAAATCAAAAGACAACTGACAGAATGGGAGAAGATATTTGCAAACGACATATCAGATAAAGGACTAGTGTCCAGAATCTATAAAGAACTTAGCAAACTCAACACCCAAAGAACAAATAATCCAATCAAGAAATGGGCAGAAGACATGAACAGACATTTCTGCAAAGAAGACATCCAGATGGCGAACAGACACATGAAAAAGTGCTCCATATCACTCGGCATCAGGGAAATACAAATCAAAACCACAATGAGATATCACCTCACACCAGTCAGAATGGCTAAAATCAACAAATCAGGAAATGACAGATGCTGGCGAGGATGCGGAGAAAGGGGAACCCTCCTACACTGTTGGTGGGAATGCAAGCTGGTGCAGCCACTCTGGAAAACAGCATGGAGGTTCCTCAAAATGTTGAAAATAGAACTGCCCTATGACCCAGCAATTGCACTATTGGGTATTTACCCTAAAGATACAAATGTAGTGATCCAAAGGGGCACATGCACCCGAATGTTTATAGCAGCAATGTCCACAATAGCCAAACTATGGAAAGAACCTAGATGTCCATCAACAGATGAATGGATCAAGAAGATGTGGTATATATACACAATGGAATACTATGCAGCCATCAAAAGAAATGAAATCTTGCCATTTGCAACAACATGGATGGAACTAGAGCGTATCATGCTTAGCGAAATAAGTCAAGCAGAGAAAGACAACTATCATATGATCTCCCTGATATGAGGAAGTGGTGATAAAACATGGAGGCTTAAGTGGGTAGAAGAAGAATAAATGAAACAAGATGGGATTGGGAGGGAGACAAACCATAAGTGACTCTTAATCTCACGAAACAAACTGAGGGTTGCCGGGGGGAGGGGGTTTGGGAGAAGGGGGTGGGATTATGGACATTGGGGAGGGTATGTGATTTGGTGAGTGCTGTGAAGTGTGTAAACCTGGTGATTCACAGACCTGTACCCCTGGGGATAAAAATATATGTTTATAAAAAAAAAAAAAAAAAGAACCCACGCTAATCAAAAAAAAAAAAAAAACCACAAAATACAGCCCCAGGCCTGGTGAGCAATGGCCCATGTATTGTTAGTAGGATCTGGTATTAGCAGGAGAAGGAATTTTTTTGGATGAGAACAGCTTGTTCAGGAACCTTAAGCAGCTAGGCACTTGCCTTCTTGGTGGGTAAATTCCCATAGCAAAAACACAGCTGGCGTGGGGCTGGTTCCTAGGATGAGGGAAGGCTCTCCCAACCAGTGGAGCTTGATGCGCTGCTTGAGGCCTTTTGGACTGAAGGGCTCAGGCAAGGGTGGGTGGCCTTGTGCTAGCTAGTG
This sequence comes from Mustela lutreola, assembly GCF_030435805.1. Lineage (NCBI taxonomy): Eukaryota > Metazoa > Chordata > Mammalia > Carnivora > Mustelidae > Mustela > Mustela lutreola. Next base: position 157,276,277 of record NC_081293.1, on the reverse strand, counting down.
TAATCTCTTAATCCTTTCTCCTACCTCTCAGCGATGGTCAAGAGGCTAATGAGCTCCTGCAAAGACGTAGGGTCAAAGACTATGACGACATGCATGTTGCTGTTGTGATTCAATTAGCAGGGTTGTCCAAGGCAAGGGAATTTAAATACATCACAGATGTTTGGGGACTGGGGGATGTTTGGGATACTAGGAATAAAGGTGGGCATTCAGAAGAAAGGAAGCAGAGTTTTTTTTAAGGACACTTGGGAGAGTTCCTCTCCTTGGGAGGACAGTTGTATCTCTGTGTTTCAATCACAACAGGGACTCTCGGGTGGGGATGATTTGGTCCCCACCCCCTCCCCCAGAGGACATTTGGAAATGTCTGGGGACAGCTGTGATTGTTCCCGCCAAGTGTGGGGGGTGTGCCTCCGGCATCTAAGGTGTCAACAGCAGTGATGCTGTTAAACATCCTACAATATAGAGAACAGCCCCGCCCCTGACAAAGAAGTATGCAGTCCAAAATGTCGATAGTGGTGAGGTTTAGAAACAAACCCTAAGCTAGGGGGTGGGGAAGCACTAGAGAGAAGATTGCATTCGCTGGAAGAGGACAGAAGTGTTGGGTTGATTTGACAGTAGAAGGCCCTACAAATGCTAAGCTATGGAGGCTGAGATTCCAGCCTGGAAATAAAGGATAAGGGGCCACTTGGCCAATGCTTCTCATGTTTCATCTGCCTGAGTCTGGACAGGAGCCTAATGCACAGGGCAGGCTAGTTGGCCGGTGCCTCATGCTTTTGTAGGGGCAAAAGTCTCCCAATATTAAAGGTTTTATCTCTGTTCCTACACCTACAGCTCTTGGGCACCAAAATATGGCTGCGCCCCTGGGAGCAAGGACCCCCCATCTTACGCAGTCTACCTGCCCACTACCCTGTCATGTTCTCCCTCACAAGGGACTGTGTGCTTGCTGCATGAGCTCTTTCTCACCTCTGCACCTCTGTGGGGGTAGTCCCTTCTCCTCTGTCTGGATTGTTACTCTTTCCCCTTCCAGGCTTGGCTCATGAGTCACTCCTCCAGGAAGCCTTCCATGAAACACACACACACACACACACACACACACACACACACACACACACTTTCCCAGGGAAGGCGCCCTACACCTGTGCTCCCAGGGCATTTTCGGCTCATCTCCACCAGAGTCAGAATCATGCTACACCAGAGTGAGATTTTTGGTCTCACAACTCCAAACACCAGGAGCCTCCTTGAACTCAGCGACTGTTGTAGTCTCTTCTGGACCTCCAGCACCTACGATGATGCCTACCCCAATGAGTATGAATTTAGTTGCTTGAAGGCAGGAGACTGGATAAAATGACCTCTACAGGCTCTTTTTGACCTTCAGGCCAAAAGGTCAGAGGTCAAAGAAAATCTTTCATCTATAGCTGTGCGATACAAACGAAAAACTCTCCTATGAGAGAAGAGCCAGAGTGGCAATAAGGCCCTATCTTTGTCTTACCTAGAGAGGTCTCAATCCAAAATGCCAGCCTGAAAGCCCTTTTTTTTTTTCCCCAAGGATGTGTTAAGAGCTCTCGTTCCCAGCCTGGCACTGACGTAGTTAAATCTGCACCATTTGCTGTGTGAGGCTTTGATTCTGCTGACTTTATTTCAAGCAATCAAAAATATCTAATTTGCATTCACATTCACATCAGTGGCCCATATGTTAGCCCTGCTTAAAAGCTATAGGCTTGCATTCATTATGAAAGACTTGGCTCTCCTTCCTTATCTTTTCACTTGAAAATTATTGAGATACTGTCGCTACAAAGGGTTATATTTAGCGAAGACACAGCATTTCCGTGTGCGTATGTGTCTCTGCCCATATCTGTGTGTCTGAAGGGATCTGGTATTTGCATCTTCCTCCAAAATATCTGATAACTTTCAAAACGGGAAGAGGAAGAGCCATCTCTTTCTGTAGCCATTTTATATGTGACAGCGCTGCCTCCTACCTAAGGCATCATTAAAATACTGCGTTGCAATATGCTGGGGCACATGATTCTAGACCACACACTGAGCCCCGATAAGCAGGCCTCTCTGGAGAGCTGCAATGAGAAATTCAGTTTCTTGAGAAGGAGGCTGGCCAGGGTTTGCTCCTGGGATTCAATCACATCTCAATTAGATGGCACTTGCCGGTGGAAGGGCTAGTCTCTGTATTCTTCTACCTCTCAAATTTTACTGAGTCCCTACTATGTTTTTAAGCAGTCTTCTTTGTAAAGCCCCAGAGATCTGCGATGAAGGGTTTCTGCCAACAAGGAACTTACAAGGAACAAGGACAGAGGAGGGTGAACCTTCTGACAATTATGACTATTGGGGAAATGCTAGAGTATTGGAGGAGAGCATGTGGGGAGCACCAAAAGGAGAAAGGGGCTCCTTCCTGGAGAGTCAGAGCAGTGGGCAGGATGAGATGAGAAGGGAGGTCATCACAGAGCTGGGCGCCTCCGACTGGCATGCTCGTGAAGGAGCTTGTCGCTGTGGATGGAACAGGAGGAGGAAGAGCAGGGTCTGAGTGCGGAAATCATCTTCAGTGGACTCCCTGGCAGGTTCTGACCCTACCCCTGACTCTGGCATAAATGAGAGATGCAGTGCCTGGGGTGTGTCCGACCCACTCCCCCAGACCCTTCGTCCTGTGGAAGACTAGGCAAGACACCAGCAAAACGGTTGCCTAATAGGGAGGCTGAGGATGGAAGTCAGGAGAAATCTATGTCCTTTTGACCTGCTTGGATTTTTCCTGCTCTGCATAGGTCTTACCATTTTTTTTTCTTAAGATTTTATTTATTTGACAGAGAAAGAGATCACAAGTAGGCAGAGAGGCAGGCAGAGAGAGAGGGGGAAGCAGGCTTCCTGCAGAGCAGAGAGACTCGATGCGGGGCTCCATCCCAGGACCCTGAGACCATGACCTGAGCCAAAGGCAGAGGCTTAACCCACTGAGCCACCCAGGCGCTCCAGGTCTTACCATTTAGGGTCAACTTAGACACTTCGAATTGATGAATTCTAAGTATCATTCCATTTCAAAAGTTTTATCAATAACGATGCTAAGTAGAGGAACCGTATCAAGGCGTCAAGTCAAAAAGGCCAAAGAAAGTCAAGGGGATTGAAGAGCGCGTACGTGTATTCAATACTTTAATCCCAGTGCCAACAAGCCCCTCCCAGCTGCTCTGGACTGGTGGACTCCCAGTGAGCTGGGATGCATATCGAGAAGCACAGGGCTGGAGGACGAGGCTCACGGAGGGTGCAGTGCAGGAGGCCATGAGAGATGCAGTGGGAGAGCAGCTTGGTTTCCGCTGTAGTGACGGGAGGACTCCTTGCTGAAGTCTCAGCCAGCATAACCCTAGTCTCCCAAGGATAGGTCAGAAGCACATGCACACAGCTGTGCAAATTGCTAAGAATTGCTCACTTTGGGAGGAACCCAGGCTGAAACAGAAAGGAAGCTGGGCCACCCCTGGGCCTGGTCTGGGACACCATTTGCCTCCTGTATGGGAGAATGTTGTCCCTTCTAGTTGTGCAGGGCAAATCTGTCCAATCGGGGGGCGCCTGGGTGGCTCAGTGTGTTAAGCCGCTGCCTTCGGCTCAGGCTGTGATCTCAGGGTCCTGGGATCGAGTCCCACATTGGGCTCTCTGCTCAGCAGGGAGCCTGCTTCCCTCTCTCTCTCTCTCTGCCAGCCTCTCTACCTACCTGTGATCTCTCTCTGTCAAATAAATAAATAAAATCTTTAAAAAAAAAAATCTGTCCAATCGTTCTGAAAAGTGGTGTGGGAGAAGAAAGCTTCTAACACATTCAGAGGGTGGAGATTTAGGGGAGGAGATAGAACGGTATTCTTCTTTGCAATTCCTGGAAATCACACTTCCTAAGTGTCCAACTACACCCAACTGTCCCCTAGTGCTCACTGGCCCTTTCTTGCTTTTACTGAAAGGAATGTTCTAACGGGGTGTGTGGCTGTCCAGCCAGAAACTACACTTCCCTGACACTTGCTCACATTAGGCTAATGGGGTATGAATGCAAGTGGTTGTGTATCTTCTGGGTCATCGCCTTAAAGACAGACTGCTTGTCCTGGATCCCTCTTTTCCTCTCCAGCTGTCTCGAAAAGAGTGATGCTGGAGGCAACTTTGGAGGTTACGTGTCAAAGATGAGTTTTGGCATTTTATTCCTAATAACACTAATGCATTTATAGCATACATACATACTACTTTGCAACTTATTATTCTTACCTAACAATATCTCATGAAAATGAAGGACTATAATGTCATGGAATGCCTGCATTCCATTCCATAGTCCACGGTTTGGGTGCTTCATAAACCATCTAGAGAAACCTTTGGGCCTGTACCTTTGTGTGTTATAATTCAGTGACTAAGATCATTGACTTTGGGGTCAGAGAGACATAGGTTCTGCCAAGTCAAGTCTTTGGACTTCAAACAAGTCACTCTAAGTCTCAGTTTTTTATTTTGTCAAATGGAGATGATGATGGTACACACTTTATGAGGTTGCTGTGAAACGAAATGATCCAATATCTATAAATATACTAATGCTGGTCCTGGTACATAGTAAACACCCCGTGAGTATTAGCTATTATAGTAATAAATGGCATTCATCTTTTTCTGTCTATCTTTGCATACCTATTATTTCTCCAAAGTCCTTGAAAATAAAAATTCCTATTCCTTGTATTTTCTCATTGGGTGAGCATATAAGAGCCAGGCAGCTTGCACTGCGGCTGACTTATCCTAAGACTGCTGGGCTAAGGCCAGTTCCACCCACAGGTCATTAAGTGAAGGGTATCCCTGCTGTGATTTCCCTGCTCCCTCCTGTTCATATCATCTCAAGCCCAGGGTTGAATCAAGGTTTCTGAACTCTCCTTGCTGGTCTCCTGCCTTTGTGTCCCCCTGTTTTTCTTTTGTTTGTTTCAATTTTTTATTTAAATTCTAGTTAGTTGGGGAGTCTGGGTGGCTCAGTGGGTTAAGCCTCTGCCTTTGGCTCAGGTCATGATCTCAGGGTCCTAGGATCAAGTCCTACATTGGGCTCTCTGCTCAGCAGGGAGCCTGCTTCCCCTGTCTCTCTGCCTGCCCTCTGCCTACTTGTGATCTCTCTCTCTCTCTCTCTCTCTGTCAAGTAAATAAAATAAAATAAATTCTAGTTAGTTAACATATCGTGTAATATTGGTTTCAGGAGTAGAATTTAGTGATTCATCACGTCCATATTGTAAGGGCCTATTTAGCCAGAGCAACTCCATCTTGGTTAAAAGCCATTTTGTTGTTTGTGCAGTAAAACTTAAACTGACCCTGCTCCCCCCACTCCCACCCTGCCCCAAGAGGAACTTACTTAGAAGCAAGTCTGGGAAACCAGTAAAATATGGTCGGCTAATTCCTAATAACAGAGCCCAGAATACAAGGCCAGGTCAGCCAGTTCCTGATAACAGAGCCCAGAATACAAGGACGAGTCAGGCCAGGTGGAGACATCCAATCAGTAAAACATACATACTGTCTCCTTAACCACCAAAGAATGTAAACTCCACCTTTTGGGTGCCAAACTAGGGCGCCAATTCTGACCAGAGTAATAGTTGGTTCAAACAACTACTATAGGGTAAATTGTTATTCAATTGGCCACCTGCGTGTGACCTAACATGACTATGCAATGTTACAATCTTACTGGCCACCTATGTGTGGCCAGGCTTTTGCTCTATAAAAGTTAGTCTATGAGGCTGGGAGGGGTCGCTCTCTCTGGAGGTGACCCTGGCCAGTCAGTCTGACTTCTAATGCTTAGCATAGGATAAAGCTTTGCTTAACTTTAACTTTGTTTCAGTCTCGTTCCCCTGGCCAATCAGTCTGACTTCTTTTTTTTTTTTCAGGGGAATTCTACCAAACATTTATTTATTTATTTATTTATTTATTTTTTTAAATAATTTTTTAAATTTTTTTAATAAACATATAATGTATTATTAGCCCAAGGGGTACAGGTCTGTGAATCGACAGCATTCACCATAGCACATACCCTCCCCAATGTCCATAACCCCACCACCCTCTCCCTACCCCCGTCCCCCGCCCCCCCCCCCCCGCAACCCTAAGTTTGTTTTGTGAGATTAAGAGTCTCTTATGGTTTATCTCCCTCTGATACTTGGCATAAAATAAAACTTTAAATAACTTTCGCTTTGTCTCAGTCTTGTTTCGTTTAATAATGGACCTAATACATATAACACACAGCGCTCATCACAGCACGTACCCTCCTTAATTTCCATCACCCGTGTAGCCCAAACCCCTGCCTACCTCCCCTCCATCAACCCTCAGTTTGTTCCCTGTAGGTAAGAATCTGTTTTACAATTTACGTCTCTCTTTTGCTCCCTCATGTTCATCTGTTTCATTTCTCAAATCCACTGTTCTTTGTTTTAAGGAGTCCTATTTATCCTTCAGTGCCCTGTGTAAATGACCTCCTTGCCTCCCCCCGCCCACCTCCGCTCTCTGCATCTCTGTAATAACAGCCATCTCAGCCTGCTCAGTCTGAATCAAAGAGCAAGAAATGCCGGTCGATCTACCAGCTATGCTCAGATTGCCTGAGAATCCTGACTCTACCATTCACAGTATGACCTTGGGTAAGTTATTTAGTTTCTTCCTGCCTCATTTCTTTCATTTGTAAAATGGGGATAATCGTATTTTATCTCATAGGGTGGCCACATGAAACAAATGTTATGTCTGTAAAGTGCTTGGTGTAGATTTTGGAACATGGTAAGCTTTAAAAAAAAAGTACTTTTATTAGTAGTAGTAGCAATAGTAGAAGAAAGAGGAGGAGGAGGAGGAGGGGGGAGGTGAGGAGGAGGTTATAGTGGTATACTCCTACAGCCCTGCTCAGGGAAACAGACCTGGGCACTATTTGCATTGGGACGGCCACTAGGGTTGAAGGAGAGATGAGGCAAGTAGGTGCATGGACATGGCACGGACATAGACTGTGTGACCTGGTCTGAATGATGACACACATGAATTACCTATTTTCATTTTAAATCTGAACAGAACCACAGATGAAAGTTGTCAGTGATAGGAGGGCAACTTCTTTTTATGACTGTACAGATGAATCAGAGGAGTTAACAGGAAGCAGAAAGCAGAGAGAAACAGATGCCTAGAGAAAATTAGAGAGAGAAAGAGAGAACAAGCACAAATTTGCAGTCTCTGTGAAAGGTTGTCCAGGTTTCTGGCCACTTTCCAGTTCCCAGTTCCAGTCCCCAGGAGTCCTGGCTATACTTTGGTTTCTGTCCTTTGATTTCCGTAGTAAGTGTCCTTTATGTGAGTTTATAATAAATGTACCCATTTTGAAACTAGACCGAGGGATTCTCTGTTCTAGTCATCAAAAAAAGCTCAATACAAACCAGTTGCAGATCTCATGTTCCACCTTTAAACTGAAGGCTGCAAACGTCTTTATTATTTTTTTAAAAGATTTTATTTATTTATTTTACAGATAGAGATCACAAGTAGGTGGAGAGGTAGACAGAGAGAGAGGAGGAAGCAGGCTCCCCGCTGAGCAGAGAGCCTGATGCGGGGCTGGATCCCAGGACCCTGAGATCATGACCTGAGCCTCAGCCAGAGGCTTAGCCCACTGAGCCACCCAGGCGCCCCTGTAAGTGTCTTTAAAACAAAGGCTGAAATCAGTGTTTTTACTTAAAAGATATTTCAAAGATAGAAAAAAAAAAAGAGAAATGATTAACATGCACATGTGAACCCAATAATTAGCCTTAGCAGTTGTAGAGTTAAATAGTTTTGCCATCTTTGTCTCATAATTTTCAAAAAGAAATAAAGCACTCAGTGCAGATGAAACTTCAGAGATACTCATCCTCAGTCTTATTGTCCATCCTTCTCGAAAGCAGCCACCATCTTGATTTTGGTATGTATCACCCACATGTGAGATTAAATCTATTATTTTGTATTATTTAAACTTTACAAAAATGATATCATTCTGCAACTTCAGCATGTTATGTTTTTGAAAGTTATGTAGTCAACTCTACAGATAAGTGGAAATTTTCTCTCCCCCAAATCATGCATCTCTCTCCTTGCCCTCATACTTTAGACATAATATTCGCATGCCTTCCCCTCCCCCCACTGTCTGATCCAAATGTTGAACATCTTTTCACTTTCCTTACAATTCAAACGTCACCCTTCAGACACATTTTCTAGCAGGAGCTTTATTCTCTCCTATGCTTGTTGCTCGTCTTTCCTGCCATCAAATTAGTCATCCAAGTATATTATAATTGTTCGCATATCTATCTCACGCACTAAATGTTGAAGTCTTGGAATGGAGTCAACAAACTTTTTCTGCAAAGGCCAAGACAGTAAATATTTTAGGCTCTGTGGGCCATAAAGTCTCTACCACAACTACTCAGCTCTGCTGTTGGAGTGGAAAAGCAGCCATAGACGATGGTATCGTACAAATGGGCATGCCCGCGCTGCAACAGAACTTTATTTATCAACACTGAAACCTGAGTTGCATATATTCTTCTCTTGACTTTTTCCGACTATTTAAATATGTGAAAACAATTCTTAGCTCACAAGCAGTATAAAACCAGATAGTGAGCTGAATCTGGCCCATGGGTTATAATTGCCAACCCTTACCCCAGAGGCTGTGATCATGTCTTTCCAGCTTTGCATCTCTGTTGCTCATCCTGGTGCCTGGCACAGTAGATGCTCAATAAACCTGATTCAAATCAATGAATAAAGAAAGGAAAGAGCACAGGCAACAGGAATATAGGCATTTCTGTTCTCTCTGTGCACGTGAGGAACAACAGGACTTATCAGCATTGTGAACAGAGCACACACAGAGCCCAGGACAGATATCCTCTAGGGCTCTCTTCTCAGCTGGTAGAAGTGCTAAAAGCAGTTCAGAGTCGGGTCAGGATTTCCAAGAGTCCAAACTAAAAGGCAATGCCCAATTGTGGAGATGAGCTGGATGGGGAAGAGGAGCCCCTACGAGCTGGGTATACGTAGACTCAGAACAGCCCACCCTAAGGTTAAGGCTGGGAGGTTAATCAGCCGCTGCGCCAGCAGCTGCTACAACCTCTTATTTCTCTCCTGCAGCTGCTGGCAATGGCGTCCTAAGTCCTTGAGAGAACAGCTCGGGAGAGGAGACTCATGCGAGATGATAGGAAGAGTCAGTCTACCAGAGGGGATGGGACAGAGTCAGAGAAAGCTGTGAGATGGCTGGCGCATGGCCAGGATGACATGAGTCTTATAAACCAGGCAGGGAGTGTGAGACATGAGATATGATGAGAGAGTTGGAGCCATGAAAGTTTTTTATTGGGGTGAAGATAGGATTTAAGAAAGTTTTGTCATCATTTATAGGATTTAGAGAGACCCAAATTAAAAAAAAAAAAAAAAGGAAGAAAGTTGGGGGGTCTCTTGAGTACATGTGGGTATGACATGATAAAGTTTGGCAAGGAAAATGAAGAAAAGGATGGTTTTAAAGAAACTTCAAAGGAACAACCATTAAAACTCTATATATCCTCAGTGAGTGCAGAGAGATAAAACAAAGATGATACCAAGATTTTGTGGCTAGCTGATTGAAAAATATGTAATTACTTTCTGAAAAAGAGACAAGAGGTGAAGAAGGGGAGGGGAACAGATTTGAAACCTAGGTCTTAGTTTCTGCTAGGAGAGTCTGAGATGACGATGATAAGTTCAAAGAGTGGTATCTGTTAGACATCAAAGTTAGAATCGGACATGAGGGGGTCATGGTGGTATGCTAGGAAGTGCTTACCCACCGGCTCTCCAGAAGCAAAAGCACTCTGATCTGTCGTACATGCCATTCCCCGGGGTACAACAGCTCCTTTCTGGGCTGATTGTAAGCTACCAGTCTGATGTCACAGAACACAGATTGGGAAAAGCAGCTAGAAGGGGACTTCTGGGAGCTGGGGTCAGCCAGGAGACAGCACTGGGAGATGGCAGGGGTAGATATTTGAAAATCAAAGGAAATGTATACCTGGGAGAACTCTTAAAAATCTTGGGCTCAGTCCTTCATTTTATAAAGACAAAAGTGAGACTAGCAATAGGACATAGGACGGAGCTGAGTTCTTGAAAGTAGCAGGATGGTTTGGAGGCAGAAGAGCAGAGCATCGGGGGTTCAGCCATTATACACCCGGACAGAGTGTGTGGGGCAAAAACACTCCATTTGAAGAGTGAGAAAGTTATGACATCTACAGTGAGAGAAATAGAATTCCCAGTGATGATTGGTAACCACAGAAGAATAATAAGGTTGGTGGCAGTTTTTTGTTCTAGGTTTTGATTTATTTATGGTCTGTTTTCCTTAGCTACCAGCACAGATGCCAAGGCTCTAAGTTTGCATGGGCACTCCAGTTGACATGTTCCTACAACAAATCAAAAGCAGGAAATGATCTTTGGGGGTGTTTACCTGGGAGTCGTAAGAGAAGGCTGCGAAACCCACTACCTCTCAGATTCCACTGAGAGTCTCCCAACATCCAGGGGCATGGTGGGAGCTCTGCTATTGTCTTTAGGTCGGTGGGGGACATCTGCTTACTTCCTCATCATGATGCCCAAAACTTGACTTGTAAGGAGGCTTCCCAAGAAACACAGATGTCACACATACAGCTATATAGTCTTACCTGCTCCTTAGACTTGGAGGAGTTACAGGTCACATCAAGTCCTCAAGTTCAAGGAAAGTTCAATCAATATTTTTTCTTTTGTTCACTTCAGTTTCAATGAGGTGACAGTTCTCAGTCATCTCAACACCTTGACCCTGTCTTGCTCTGGTCTTCAGGAAATGAAGGCGCATGCAACTTCATGATGTTGAGTTTTACCCCGAAAGTCTCCTTGAAATGTAACTTCAGCCTCCCTTCTTATCCTGAGGGTTTTGTTTTGTTTGTTTGTTTTTTGACAAACTAAGGTGCTGTGAGAACTTTATTCTATGGAGAGGGGAGTATCCTCTTATTTATACATGACCGATTTCTTTCAAATTTTCAGAAATGAAGAAAATCCCGTTTCCCTTTAAGACTTTGACCTAGGTGAGATCAGCCCTATTATCCACTGATAGACCTCATAAGCCAGTATTGATCTGCCGTCAGAAACTTACAAAGCCATTTAAGTGTTTTGTTTGTTTGTTTGTTTGTTTAAGATTTTATTTACTTATTTGACAGACAGAGATCACAAGTAGGCAGAAAGGCAGGCAGGGAGAGAAAGAAGCAGGCTCCTCGCTGAGCAGAGAGCCCGACACAGGGGCTCTCTCCTGGGACCCTGGGATCATGAAGGCAGAGGCTTTAACCCACTGAGCCACCCAGGTACCCCCATTCAAGTGTTTAAAGATATGAAGACCAAATGATTGATTCACCAGGCCCACTTTGATCTTGCCAAGAAAATCATTTATAGGGAAATATTTGCAGGTTTGCATGCAAATACTTGTGTCAATCAGATCTTAGAAACCCACTTGTAACTCACTCATTCTTATTGGGAGCCCCCATGAACTGCTCAATCAGCAAAGAGTCAACTTGTTAGTTAAAACTGCTACTTTACTCCTGTAATCCATATTAAAATGGCCCTTTGGTGGTGGCCTTAAGCCTTGTTTCATCACACATGAAATACACGCACATCTACAAGAGCTTTAGACAGTAAGAAAACTCTGTTCTAAAGGTTTTCTTAGAACTGAGCAGTATGTCATGGGAGGAATTATGCTTTATTTGATATACCCAAATTTTATAAAAACCTGAACTACATAGCAAGTTTCCCTGTCTCCTTTCTTCCTTAAACTCCCTCTGCTCACTCCTCCTCCCCTCTCTCCCACATTGGTCTTCTGGCCTTCTTTCTGGTCATTTCCCTCTCTGCCTGCTCTGGCCTAAATGTGTGTATCTCCCCACAATTCACATGTTGGAATCCTAATGGTCAGTGTGATGGTGTTGGGAGGTTGGCCCCTGCAAGTGAAGGTGCTTTAGGTCACGAGGGTGGAGCCATCGTGAATGAGATTAGTGCTCTTATTTAAAAAAAAAAAAAAAAAAAAAGACACCACAGAACTGCCTAGCTCCTTCTGCCACATGGGGATATCCTGGGAGATCTACAACCCAGAAGAGAGCCCTCACCAACCATGCTGGCACCCTAATCTTGAACTTCCAGCCTCCGGAACTGTGAGAAACAAATTTCTGTTGTTTATAAGCCACCCAGTCTGTGGTATTTTGTTATAGCAGCCCAAATGGACTAAGACAGTGACCATCTTTTTTGTTAAGGAAAGCAATCTGGTCCTTCCTTAAATCTCCTCAAAACCTCTTCATGTGAAAGAAAATGTGGTAAATATTTTTAATTTTTTGTCCTGCCCATAAAAATACTTTGTCATGATTGTTGTGCAAACAAATAGTTTTCTCTTCAACCAAATCACTGATATAACCTGTGAAGTGGTTTGCTGGTGCTCCTTCTCCTCCTCGTTTCTTGTCTTCCACAGAATGTGTCCCCAGGTTCCCTAGAGAGAGAGGGGAGCAGCTTCACTGTATTATCTGTACGCTCTTGCCTAAAAGCTGATCAGGGGTCTATGCCAAGGACGATAGTCCTGATCTCATAGAAAAAGAGGGAGGCAGGGAGTCCCCTTTCCTCTAAGTGATAGCAGACTGTGTTACCATAGTGGTAGGTCATGAAATCATGGTAGTAGGTCATAAGTGGTGTGTGTGTGTGTGTTTTTAAAGAAATATGGTAGAATAAAATATCAGAGTTCATTAGATAGGCAGGATGAATAAAATGTTGTAAAATATTTATTTCAGTTATAACTAACGTAAAATGTATTTCTCATTATGAATTGCAAGTCAAAAATATTTGAAAAGTTTGAAAGTCACTGCTTTAGGTAATGTTTCACTTGAGAGGCTCAAAGATTGTTACCAACTCTGTAGAGTAGACTGGGGTTGGGGAATTAGGCTTATCTGCTCTGGCTCTTCCGTGTCCAGTACAAAAGCAGATCTTCCCCCTTAGGTCTTTGGGGGCAGAGGGTTCTCGAATATTCTCTCCCAGGCTTTTAGAGGGTGTTGCACTGCGGGTTTTCTCATGGCCAAACTTTCTTCTCCACATCCCACAGCCTTCTCCTTTAAACTGCACCTTCCGCAGAGGGTCCCGGTCTGTCTCCCATTTTGCTCAACTGGAACTCACCATTCCTATCCACCAAACTGATTAAAACTCAGCCAGCATTAAAATCTTCAAGTAGATTACATATTTAATAGCCTTTGGTGTTGAATATCTGCCTCTCAAGGGTTGATGAGCTCTGGTGTTCCTGATGGTGTGTGCATGTGTTTGCCTGGAGGGAGAAAATTCTCCCCTAGGCAGTCCTTCTCCAACTGTAGTGGAGATGTTGGCTTACTGCAGATTCTGATTTTGTGCATCTAGAGAGGGACCTGAGATTCTGCATTTCCATCATATTTCCGGTGGTGTCAGTGCCACTGGTCTTTACACCATGCTTTGAGAAACAAGGCTTAGCACACTCAACATGAAACATGTTTGGCCACCACTAGAATTAACTCCCTACTAGTACACCTTTCTTTTCTAGTATACATAAGAAATCCACATCCCGCCTATTAACATAATTTTGACTAAGAAGATTCAGACATCCTTCCTATTCTGAATTCTCTCCCACACGACCAGTGCATCTCCAGGAAGTTAATAACACAGAGCACTGTGCCCAATCAGCTTCATCCCTTTCCCTGGGGATGGAAGCTTTGGAGAAGTCCGGGTTTGCCATGCCACATTTACGTCTGCTGTCCCAATTAGCACTGGTAGGTTAGAGTCTCCTCTTAGGCTGTTTCTGATGCCATTGTTTACAATATGAACTCACACACATATGCACACACATTTATTTTAACAGCTCTGAGAACTGTGTCATCCGATTATCGTAAGCCAGGTGGTAAGCTTGAAATTATTGTGCTTGCCTGTGTGTGAGAAAACATGTTATTAGTGGTGGAATAACCAAACAGTTCCAATTCTTGGACCCTTTAGTCAACAAAGCATTTGTTGAGGGCTGTGAGTTCCAGTAGTTGCCTGAAAACCACCAGCTGACACATTCTGGTTAAGACCAAGAAACTGCCAGTGTCAGAATCTGCGGATGGGTATCAGTAGCTTAGAAAACACCAGAACCCAAAGCAGTGGGCTCTTGAGACAGCGCTCTGAAGACTGCGGGTGAGGACAAGGGAGCATCAGCAACACTGAGCTGAAAAGTCACTCAGAAGGCTTCAATTTGGAAGAAGCTTTGTATTATTTTGCTTGGCTATTCCTTTGATGTGCATGCGCATGCGCACACACACACACACATAATGTAATTTCAGGAATCTATATTTAAATAAGTCTTAAAGAACTATGTCAGTACATCAAACAAAAATTCCAATTAGATAAGAAAGTATTTTATCAAGGTTTCGTAAACTTTTTTTTGTTTGTTTCTTAGCGGTACATATAATAAGGTTCATTTCCCATTCGATGGCATCTTAAATTGATGGAACTTGGAATTACATTTTGAACCACATTTCCTCACTTCTGATATATCCAGGGCCCCAAATCATGACTAATCTAGGATCATGATTCACCTTCCCTAGTTCTTGGCCATTCCATTCCCTCCCATATATCAGAGTGCTTGTGCTAAGGCACCAGGTCCCGAGCAGTGGACTCTGTCTTTTACCCAGTAGAATATCTTATATGTAGCGCTATTCAGTAGCATTTGTTTTCTGAGTAAAGGAATGAATGGATGATATGGTGAGCAGTAAGCATTCAAAGTGACATGGCTTATGCTTTCCTAGAAGTGATGACCAGTAAGTACCAACTTCAACCTCAGAAAAAGACAAATCTCTCCTTTCTTCTACATCAAAGGAATGTGACCAAAATGTAGGTCAAGAGGCAGAGTAACTCATCTTTCATGTAGATATCATTGTTTAATGCCATCTGAAAAATATGAATGAAGAAGAAAAAATAATCCGTGCTTCACCAAACCCATCTAAATTTAATTAGCATGGCAAAAAGAAAGGAACTTTATTTGTGAAGGATTATTATACCTTTCTACACAGAGGAGTACATTTTTTCTTTAATTTGTGCATGGAATCTCTAAAGATGACAGCATGCACAACCTCGGCTCTAGATACATTCAAGCCAGTACCCAAGACACTCTCCAAGCTTTCAGGAGGCTCATCAGTGATGGAAATGTGTCACTTTTGCCTAAGGCAATGTCATTGCTCAGGGGAAAGTAAAGCACAAGTGTTAGGTCAAGGGAGTTGTATACAGAGAACACCCAAGGGCATAAGGGGTTTCTTCAAAGAAATGTGTAAGAGGAACTAAGTGAAAGTATGCAAATTTCCTTGAAAATGAGATGAGAAAGTCTTTGAGAACTATGTGAAGCCCTTGATAAGCCCATAGCTCCAAAGCCTCATTTACATGCCAATTAATTAGGGAACCCTAGTAAGGAAGGCAGAATCCTTGGATTGAAAACAAAACTGCAGCAGGACTTGAGCCCTATCCTGTAAATAATCAATAGCCAGTTTGATAAACCAGTATTATACAAAGATTTTCAGCTCCAGATTTGGGAAAAACAACTTTATGGAAAAAGGGAAATCATGGAAACTCATCAGTTGGCCACCAAGAGAAAAACAGAATAACTCAACTCAAGACTTTTAGTTACGGTCTACATCCCCACCAAAAGTAGTTGGGTTGTCCACGTAATCAAACTCAAGAATTGTCCTGATGTGGGAGTGCCATACAATTTTTGCCCCTGTATTATACCTTTTCTCAAATGGCTGAATCTTCCTAAGGTGGAGGTAAGAGACTGATAGGGAGGAGGGAGGGAGGGAGAGGAGCAATAGTTTACTAGTCCACAGTAATGAAATGACCTAAGAAATTCTCCACAACTCAGCAGCAATATCTATGCAATACTCACAGAGCTCATATTTCAAGTCCCAAACTGCCACCCCACTGGCTTCGAATGATGGAGAGCCCTGGGCAGAGAGTTTGAGGAGAAAGAGACTCTAGTGATTCATCCACTTGCATTGGTAGGAACCAATGGAAAAAGTATCAGAAGTTCTGTCCCTATCCTGGCTCTGTCTCCAACTACACATGTGTTGCTGGAAGACCAGTTCGCATCTCTGAGTCTCCATTTCTTCATATTTAAAATGAAAATATATGAGCAGATTACAAGACCTTACAGATGTGTCATGCTGTAGGCCACTCCTGCTCTCAAGGAATTCAATTTTAGTCAGTAAAAAAAATTACAAACTACAAGTGCAAATTAGAAATTAATGAGTCCTCAGAGGGAGGAATAACAAGTCCTGTAAGTGTGCAATGGAAGAAGAAATTTCAAGGAGGCTTAAGTGAACATTCATGGCCTGAGTGTCTTTTAGAATGGGTAGGATTTGAATTTTTAGAGAAGTAAGGTAAAACTCAGTCTCCTTGGAGAAGGGTCATGTCTGCCTTGCCACGATATCCCCTGGTAAAAGCATCACAAGTTCTCAATAGCTCCTGTCACATGAGGGGATAAGGAATATGGAATAAGGGAGAAGGTCCCAATGTGGAAATAATGTTTCTGTCTACATGGAGTACTTTTTGACTTGCAAACAGTATTTGTATTTCTCACCTCACTGCTTCCTGATGCCTACCCTGGTAGATGATAGTGCAAGAAGCTATTATAATGACTGAGCCACCCAGGCGCCTCCCTTGCAAGAAGCTATTATAATCCCTTTGATGGAGGAGAGCCTTTATGACTGGCCTGGACTCTTGCTGTGGTTAAGGACAGAGCTGAGCATGCTCATGTTATGTCTCTCCTCCCTCCTTCCACTGTCTGACAATCCTCCCATGAGCATCTGTTCCTTCAAATGTACATAGGGGCTAGATTATATAGTCACTTATATATAAATCCCATCAAAGGTAGTCCCCCCAACAGTCTTCATGTGAGAACACTGAAGTTTAGAGGGACTAATCACTGTGTAAGTGCTAAATGATGTAGAAGATTCTCTAGTAAAAGCTATGAAAGAGACCAGATGATTTCTTTCCTTGGCAGCTTAAAAGGCAGAGGGACATGGAATCACAGGTGGAACTAAAACTCTTGGCTGGCAGCTTTCTTCAATATTTGAAGGTTGTCATAGATCAAAGAGGTAATATTTGCTTGCTTGTCTACTTCTAAAAAGGGACAACAAGAACCAGTCAACTTGATAAGAGTGTGACAGATTCCCACTCAAGTTAAGGAAGAATTTTTTCAATGTTTTCCATTTGTAGAGGAAATACAAGAAGATGTGAGGAAAATTCAAAACACAAAGAAAAATAGTAACTCTTCCTAATCCCATAATCTAAAAATATATTAATATTTCAGGATATTTCTTCCTGTGATTTTTCAATGAGTATGTATGATTAAATAATTGAGATCATACTATACATAAAACATTGTATGCTTTTTTCACTCAACATCATATCATCTTATAAGCATTTTTTTCCAGCTCACTAAAAGCTCTTCATAAACATAATTTAATGGCTACATAATATTCAATTGTGTGACTGCATCACAATTTATTTAAGTAATGCCCTATTTTGGGACATTTATGTTGTACATAATTTGGGGCTATTATAAAGTAATGTTTCAATGAAAGTCTCTTGTGCATAAATCTTGTTGCATAGTTTCTTGAATTTTATAGGCTAGATTTTTAGGAGTTAAATTACTTAGTAAAAAGTGTGATTATCTTTAAGACATTGATACATATTGCCATTTTCCCTGCATGAAATTTGTACCAATTAACCTCTGCCTCTTCACTTTTTTCCCCTTGGTATTCAAGACGCCGCATGCAGGGGAAGGGAGGGAAAAACAGAATGGGAAGAAATCAGAAAAGGAGACAAACCATGAGAGACTCTTAACTATGAAAAAGGAACACAGTTGCTGGAAGGGAGTGGAGGCGGGGGATGGGCAAGTGGGTGATGGGAATTAAGGAGGGCATGTGATGTGAAGAGCCCTGGGTGTATATGCAACTGATGAACTCTTGAATTCTACATCTGAAACTAATAATGTTCTATATGTTGTTTGATTGAATTTAATTTTAAAAAAGACTCTTCGTACTTCTGTTTTTATTTTTCCTTCTTCACTGATTATTCCTTCTCAATCCATTCTGCTTGCCATTTCTTTTCTGTTTGGCCCCTAAATATTGGAGGATAACAGGACTCTCTTTGGCCCTCCTCTCTCTTTGCTATTAATATACTTTCCCTACATGAATTGAAACAGTCCCCTTGGTTTTGAAAACCAAATAAAACTCCCAAATTTGTATCTCCACCATGACCCTTTCCTGCAACTTGAACCTAGTATATCCAATTGCTTGGATATATCAACCTCGACACATCCAAACTCCTGATTTTCCTCTCAACCCACTCCAATCTGCCTCTTCATAAGCCTTTCCCATCTCAGCGACTGGAAATCCCATCCATTAATAGCTGTTCCTAAAGGGAGTTTTCATTGAGCCTTTTCTATTCTTCATCTACCAAATCAGATCTGCCAGCAGGTCCTACCAACCTTCTCTCCAAAATCATTCCTAATCTGATTCCCTCTGACCCCATTTCCCCAACCTCATCCAACTTACTATAGTCTTTTGCCTCCTTGGAGATCTCACTTTCTAAATGAAGTCACCATTTTCAATCTTGCTATGCCTACATTTCATTGTCCACTTAATAGCCACTTTTTCCATTTATGCATTCTGCCAACAAATATTTTTGAGCATCTCCTACATACTGGGTACTCTTCTAGGCACTGGGATATAACAGGAAATAAAGTGTCAACCTCAAGGGATTTATATCAAATTGAGTAGTACAGAGGATTAAAAAAAAAAGTAGGAATTATTTATTTTTTAAAAGATTTTATTTATTTGAGAGAGAAAGTAAGTGGGGGAGGGGCAGAAGAAGAGGGAGAAGGAGAATCCTAAGCAGACTCCACACTGAGCACTGAGACAGGGCTCAATTTCATGACCCTAAGATCATGACCTGGGCTGAAATCAAGAGTCAGGCGCATAACTGACTGAGCCACCTGGCACCCCAACAAAATGTAGAATTTAAAAAGAAAGTTTGGGAGTGGACCAAATTGCTGCTTCACCTTGGGTAGTCAGGAAAAGTCTTCTAATGAGACATTTTCACAGAGACCAGAGGGGAAAGAGCAAATGTGCCATATACACATCTTGGGGGATGATATTACTGGCAGAATATATACTGATTGCAAAGGCAGGAACACATGTGGAATGTTCAAGGGCCATGCACATTAAAGATCTTTATGTTGATATGGGATGGTTCAATCCTGCTCAGGGTAAATTCTACCACATCCCACAGAGTGTGTAATAAACAGGCTTTACTGGGGAATCTTACAAGTGAGAGATCCACAGGATTAGATGAGGCACACAACCCCTGCCTCGCATCCCATGGAAAGGTGTGCTGGGCTCAGGCACACAAATGGGTTTGTGCCCCAATGGAAGGACCTAATTTCCTGTGAGAATGACCTTCTCAGTGGGTAATAAACACCGCTTGGAGTCAGGCAGGTAGGGTTTAGGTGCCAGGTGTTTATGGAAGTTTTTGGTTTCACGACAATTTGTAGCCCTTCCTGCCAGAGAAAGGAAGCCATTATTCCCACGAGGAGCTAAGTTTTGGGACAGCCCCTCCTGCCAGAACCAAGGTAGTCCCAATTACCTCATTGTCCAAGTAGCCCCAAATGAGCATCTATGCCACTTTGAACTCCTACTTATTAAACCATACCAAAGAACAGCAAGGAGACCAGTGGTTTTGGAGCAGGAAGGGGAAGGAGGAGAGGAAAGTGAGGGAGAGATGATAAGAGGATGACCGTGGTGGGGGTGGAGGGGATTCTTGAGTTTGCAAGCCACTGCAAAGATTCTGTGCCCCCATGTGAGGCCTTTCCTCTTGTCACTATGGATAACATGTCAACATTCCACTCCAGGTCTTCTCACAAATGACGTTAATCTCTCCTGAATCATCAGTTCTCCCTTTCTCTCTTTCTCTCTCTACCGGATCATGCAAACATGCAATTATTCTCCAGTTTCCAAAACCCATCCTTTGACTCCAGACCTCCTGTCTCCGTCAGCAAAATGCCCTGAAAAGTGTAACGGACTGAAACTCTCACTACCCCATGCTTTCTGGCTTCTGGTTAAGTATGCCCATGGGGAGAAGGTTGCCAGATTTAACACCCACAATCAAATACAAGACACCCAGTTGGAATTTTAGATAAACAAGAAATAATTTTTTTTTTTTTTAGTAGAAGTATATTTAAGTATCACACTTATACTAAAAAGAATTCACGGTTAATCTGAAATTCAAATTTAACTGGGTGCCCTATATTTTATCTGGCAACCCTGCATGGAAGTCAGTGAGATTGGAGGGTAGGGCGGAGAAAGGGGACATTCTGTCCCCCGCCACTCCAACAGCGTAGTTGTTTCTGGGGTCCTCTTCCTGATCCCTCAACCCCGTCAGGCAGCCCATCTCCCAGGGTTGCAGCGCTCAGTGTTACTGTAACAGTTCCCAGTCCTGCCGCTTCAGAGCCAGAGAGGGTCAAACTTCCTGTTCCTGCTAATGACTGGGCCCCCCACATACCTGTATTTCCACGAATGCTGCCCACACCTCTGTGAATTGTCTTTCTTAATCTTTCCTCAGTTTCCAACTTTGAGTACCCTGTCCTCCTGTGGCACGGTTATCCACACCTGTTTATTTTCCCTGACTTGGGCATTTCTTTCTCTGGGCCAGGATGGTGACTTGTGTACTGCACTCAGCACTTGTACACATTTGAAGTATTTGTTGATTAGTTGAATATAATTCCTTCATTCACATGTATTTATTGGGTCACTGGTTCTCATGGTGTGGTCCTTGGACTTTGGCCAATTTAAGAATCATCATGTGGGAACTCCTTCGAACTATAAATTCTCAGATCCATGCTGGGCCTATCAAATCAGAGATTCTGGAGGTGGGCTCCAGAATCTTTGTTCCAACAAACACTCCAGGGCATTCTAATATCTGCTAAATTTGAGAGCCATGGGGGTAAGAAATGGGAATATTGTATTGAACAAAACGACAAGGTCCCCAGATTCATGGTAATTATCAGTATGTCAGACACATTTGCACGCATTTATGTTAACTAACTTTAATAGACTGCTTCTAAATATAGTTTGCCTACTTATACTTGTGAATGTTTCTCCTCTGTGATTCATAGCCTGGGCTTGCCCTCTGTATGTAATCCCTGGAAATTTCCAACAGACCCTTTCTGAATCTGACTTGATGTAAACTGAGCTTTGCCAGTTTAGAGAAGCTGAGTTCTCCACCTCCAGCTAAACTTATTGCTAGCAACATGGGGGACAAAAGATCTGACAGCAAATAATGGAAAATCTGGAGAATCGTCCCATAATCTCATACTGCTTTCACATGTCCTACCTGATATTAAAAATCAAAAGTAAAAACCTAAATCAGGTATAAAACATGTTTATGATTATACAACCCTAAAACCAAAGCTTCATTTTCATATAAACCTAAGATATTTTTGCACCATTTATTATGCTCTGTATTTTCCAGGGTTGCAACTACTATGCAAATCGAGGGCACGTGGTACTCTGGTGTGTTCTTGTCTCAAGTGCTGTTCATCATTTCCAAAAATCATACCACCATGTGCTCGCTTCGGCAGCACATATACCAAAAATCATACCACCAATGGATGTCTGAGTTGCCAATACAACACATCTTTATCAGTCACATTTGTGACTACCATATTCACTATGATTCTACAAATAGGAAAAAATATCTGACTATATTATGTCTTCTAGCACAGTATGTCTCAGACTCATGAGTTTCCTGGCAATGGTGTTACAACCAGATCCTCACTCAGTAAGTTTGGGCTGGGACCTGAGATTCTGCTTTTCCAACAAGCTCCCAGCTTATTGATGCTGCTGGCCCATGGACCACACTTGAGTAGTGAGTTTCTAATGTAACTGTGCCCCATCACTTGCATATTGAAATATATATTATTTCACTAGTAACACCTTTCATTTCTCTTTTATGTTGTAATGAAGACATTAAATCAATTAAATATGTAGGTTAATTTAATTCTCTATGGATTTCATTTCATAGTAATAAAACAAACAATATAAAAACTCAATATTTTTTTAAAAGGGGTGCAAAATCTTATAGAGCTGAGAATATTGGTCCAAACTTTCAAGGTCATCAAGTATCTTTGCCATGTGGGTGACTTAGAGATAGGAGACCTAAACCAGTCTCTGCATGGGACTTGTCCTAGAAAGAAAGGTAAGGAATGGGCATGTCTCAATTCAAACCAAGCAAACTCAAAGAAAGCTTTTTTGGGGATTTGGGGAAAAGAAGCTTCCTCATTTTTATGAGAGTGGATCTAGGATGAGAGCATTTTTCTCACTTCCTCTGGAGATTGTGGCGAAAAGGACTAAGGTCTGGAACTGTTAGAGCTGTTTTACTACCAGTGAGAAGACAAAGCTAGCATGTGGTGTGGGAAGAGGAGAGAACAGGCAAGTGCAGACAAATGGAGCTGAGCCTCTGGATTAAGTATATCCCGAAGCCCATCTATTTGTCATTATATGTGGTGTTTGAACCAATAAAATGTCCTTTGTTTAAGTCATTAGGAAGTGAGTTCTCTGTGCTGATAAGACATCAAAGTAGAGTGTCAAGAAGATGGAAACCAGAGGAGTTATCTGGGCTTAGAGATTCACATTTGGGAGACAGCAATGCAAAGATAGTTTTTAAATCCATAGAACAGAATAAACTCACCTAAGAAGAGACAATTGCTAGAGAACAGAAGAGGCTTAGGATTCAAACCCAAGGGACTAAAAACTTGAGACTCTGGATGGATGATGACAGACACAGGGTGGCCAGCTATGAGTGAGGAGAACCAGCAGAATACTGCCATTGCCAGCAAGGAAAACTCTTATGAGGGCACTTGGTTTTCTAAGCTTTCGCCAATACAGTGTGATGTTTGGTTTCATTTTCTCCCCACCACTCTTTATAACATCTTCCCTAGACTCAAAACTTGCCAAAGCTCTCATGCAAATGGGAATTGTTTTCATGTAAAAATCAATTAATATGCATGAAATGGATTATTTTAGTGTTTGAATTATATCCCCCCAAAACACATTTTAGAACTCTACAAAACAGTGTGAATACAAATTCTTCTTTCTTTCTCTCACATGGGGAAGTCCCTGTTGAAAACAACAACAAACGCATGTAATACATTTCTAGAATTCACTAAGTCTGTGTGCAGGGTGCTGGCTCCTTTTCAGTACACAAGTATGGAAGGGTAATTGGACACATAATGGGGGGCCACGTGGAGCTCGAGGAGGCTCCTTGGTACTTCTCTAGAGAAAAAGAGAAGTAGAGGAGCATGACAGACAGGGAGGGTGGAAACAGCAATTGGCAATTGCTAAGAAGAAGATGAAGACAAAAATCCTTAAGAAACATTGAGTCCTTTTTTAGTCCACTATATCCTGAATAGAAACGCCTTATTTAACATTTGTTTGATTTCTAAAAATTACCTCCCGAAGTAGTTCATCTTTGACAGGTTGCTGTCTCATCAAGACTTGTATTGTTCACTTGGACTATCACACCCTCTTGTGTCCTGGCAATTTCTCTGGGAGCCTCACTCCGTCCCCAGTGACACAACAGTCGTGTCCTTCCACATACTACTTCCTTCCCCACTTGTTTCAGATATGTGCCTTCAACCCTGAACATTCCATCACAAAAAGGTGATGGACTTTGTATCATGTCCCATTCAACCAAATAGATTTCCAATAGCCTGCTATCTACACACACACACACACACACACACACACACACGTGTCTCGCATTGGTCCTAAACAATCAACAATTTGTTCTAGAAAGGAACTAGACTTCATACCAAACACATTCCTGAAATTGCTTTCCCATGACTCTTTTGTGGTATTTTTAAAGCAGCAATTGTGAACTTGTGGTTCTTTAGCTGTATTTAGTTGGCAGTCATGTTTTATTTGTCCCATAAATTGTTTTTGAAAATATGTATTTTAAAACTTAGGACATTTTAACATAAAAATCCAGGCTGTTTGTTTTCCTTGCAAACTCGAAAGATCTGGCAACCATGTGGGTTCCGTTCTCACATGGTAATAATTGGACATACTCTGTGGTTCACCATAGTCCTCACCATTCCCTAATGTCTCCATGACCTAAGGGTCATGTGACATATGCCATTTAGCATGATGCTTGTATCATGTCTTCTCTTTTTGTAGAGGAATAGCTCTCTCTATCTACATCTCTATCAAAAGTGGTAAACAAAGGACCACATGTTTAAAGAAAAATAAGCTTGGATTGCCCTTTTTTTTTTTTTTTTTTGGTGGCAGTGAAAACCATCCCTTCGTGTTTTAAGCCAAATGCAGTGCTACTTTACTTGGGTTTTTTTTTAATCACCTCCATGTCCCTTTGTATAGTATCTATATATGAGATGCTGCCTTTCAGCACTGTCTCCAATTAGTACAAAGGAGCCATAAAATTCCTCAAAACAAAACATTTCATTAACTTAAATATTAAATATGCTATTCAATGCATTTTCAACATGTGGGTAAGAACAAGGTTGGGGGGGTCATGAAACTAAATAATAATACACCAGGTTATCCCTGGGACAGCTCAGAACCAAGGCCTTCTGAGAATAGGCAATCTTCTGCCATCACTTCACAACTGCGTACCTCAATATGCTCATAATTTAAATTCTGAGGATATAAGAAATGTGAATCTGCTTACTCTTCCGGAGAAAAGAAATTCTACAACTGTGAAGCATTCTAATGGAATAGGAATGGGTTTCTTTTTTTATAACAATAAATCTAAACCTTTACCTGTATTTAAAGTGGTGTTTTGAAAATTAGAAAAAAGCACTGAAATTAAAAAAAAAAAAAAAAAAAACCTGGTGAACATACTTGTCTTTAATTTCTTTGCAATCCAAGACCTCAGTTTAAAAGAAAAAAAAATTAAGGAAGAAAAAATGAGAAAGTAATTGCTATGTTTCATTAGGAATTTTAGTAGCAATTCTTCTGTTCAAAACTTACTCATTTGAATTAAGATTATGAAGAGCACATTACTTCTTAATGGTGGCATGTGATAGTTATCTCTCTAAAAGAATGATCTCATTCAGGCACATGCTTTCCATTAAATATTTGTTTGTATATTGGCTTTCTGTTGTTCCTTTTAGTCTCCTCAGATCTCCTCTAGGAGGAGGGCTGTCCAATTATACAAAAGGGTATATTGCAACTTTTTTCTAAATGGGAATGGAGGGATGCAGGGAAGGAAACTAAGATATGAGTCCTTGTGAAGTGAAAGAAATTCTGTCACATACTCTCATTTCATTTGTTTAACTCTTCCAACTCATTGAACAATCATGTGAAGTCAATATTATCCTGGCTTTTTTTTTATATGAAGAGGAACCTTGTTTTTCAACACACAATGAATATTTAGGGGAGAGAAGATGTAACTCCAGGGTCATGTGGACTTCAATTTCCCTACTTTCCACTTCATAGAAATACCCAGAACCAGAACATGGACACTTGCCTTCTGGCATGGTGACCTGGAAAACAAGGGCAGAAAGAAAGGAAGATGCAGACCTGGCAGGTAAAGAAAAAGGGGCAATGGATTCAGCCCGTAATTCACCTTTCCTGAGTACAGAAACAGTTCTATATTATTCAAGATGTTCACTTTGTCATTTGTTTTTGGATCTTAAACTAGGAAAATTCTGAAAGAGCCCAGTCTAATAAAGGATCACAACAGGGAGAATTTCAAGGGGCTGGGAGTTGAAATAGCCTTAAAAAATTAACCTCAAGGCTCTGGCCTGATGCTGTCCTGGCCGTGGGGCCTCCTGAGGGCGGGGGGTCCAAGAGGAGGGCAGGATTCTCTGCAAAACAGGTAAAAGGGACCAGTTCTCCCCCTCCTTGCAAAGCAGTGGTTCTCAAGCTTGACTGCACCTTCGAATCACCGGGGAGACTTGAAAAAATTCTTGAGACCCTACCCCTATGAAATCCCAAATGAATTGGGCTATAAGGTGGCTTGGCTGTCTGGGGTCTTTAAAAAAGTCTTGCTGGTGATTCTAATGTACAGCCAGGACTAAGACCTGCTCAGAAAGGAAGAATATCTTCATTATGTATGGCCCTCCTCAGCCAAAAAGGCCTGTGTCCTGGCTGTGGAAGGTGACTGACAGTAAATCACACCCAAGAGTACCTTTGCTTCCCAGTGGAATCTAAAAATACAGAAAATCAGTGAACAGTCATCAGTAATTCTCAGCCCCTTATGGGATCTATGTCTCCTCTGGGACTCCCTGGAGATGTGACTGCACAATCTTCTCACCTGGGGGCAGAGTCTTGCGTCTCAGAGTGTGGTCCTGGGTCTACAGCAGCATCGGAATCACCTGGGAGCTGGTTTGGGGGATGCTGAGTCTCGGGCTCTGCCCAGACTTACTACACGAGAATGGGTATTTCAACAAGACCCCCGGGCATAAAGATGCATGTTGCAGTTTGAGAGGCATTGTTGTAAGAATAATAACATGTATTCATTGATTTTTTTGTAAATTATTTAAATTTAGCTATTAAAACTGACATGCATCCACACAGTACAGTAGGAATAAATATTTTAAAATCAGGACAGGAAAAAATAAGTATTAGAAGATATATTAAGAATAGGAGCAAGAATAAGTACACAGATAATTAAATCACAGGGAACCTTTGGGTGAAATTGTTAAGCACAAATTTGAATTTAAATTTCCTAGACTCCAAAGAGGAAAATATATAGTTCGTGTTACCCAAAGGCAGCTGGGATTGTTTTTCACGGTGCTTCAAAGGTCACCAAGTTTTGGTGAAAAGTATCTTTAATAAGCACCAACGTGAAGTCAAAGACATTCTGCTCACGCTACTTTCTAAATGTGTTCAGAAGACAAGTTACCTAACATCACTAGCTCTTAGTCTCATCATTTCCAAGACAGGCATAATACTTTCAATCCTACCAGATTATTTTGAGGACTAACTGCAGACAGAATGATATGTCCCACTTCTTTGAGTTCAGAGTGAATTCACACTTTGGTTTTGATTCCAATAAAGTCAGTCGAAGCCTACTCTACCTGAATCACAGTGTTCCGTTTTGAAGAAAAAAAGACATGGGTCTTAATCTTATTGAAATCTATAATCATTAGAAGAATATTATGCTGGTTCCGAGACAGAGACATAGATTAATGGATTGTGAAAGTGACAAAAAGCAGACCTATAGGTGTATCGAAACTTGAAATAGAACACAAGGAGCCTTATAAAGCAGTAGAGGAGATGATGTTCTTATCCATAAATGATAGTTTGACATGCGGAAATTCTATATCATACATTATACAAAAATAAATTCTAATTGAGTTTAACAATTAAATGGGAGAATGTGAGAAATTAGAAATTAATCAAACTCTCTCATCTCTCTTTCTAGAGAAAGAGGAATCTCATATCTCTCTCCCTAGAGAGAGATGATAGATAGATAGATAGATGGTAGATGTAGAGAAAGAGGAAGAAAAAAATTAAAATAAATAAACGAGGTCTTGTTCCGTATCAAATGGATAACTTTAAAAAGTTAATTTTGGGTGAAATTGAAGACAGAAACATAGAATATGGTAACACTTATGTAAATTTTAAACACATCACTACTTTATATCATTTATGGACACACACATGTATAGCAACAGAAAAACATGGCTAAGCAGTTTTGTACCACCTGTAGAAGAGAAGGAAGGAGGAAGGAGAGAAGAAGGAAAGGGAACAAACATGGGATCAAAAGGGACTTGAGCTGTCTGAGTAATTTTTTGGTTTTTAATCTGAAGTAAATATGCTACAACCTCAATGCTTGTTAAACCTGGGTATTGGATATATAATTATTTATTTTATTCTCTATACTTTAGTGTAGTTGAAATTGTTCTTAGTTTTGTTTTATTTTTACAGTTCTCTCTCACAAGCCTCATATTCTGGGTAAGTTCAAGAACTTGGGAGACTTACCTCTTTCCAAGACCATGTGAATAACTTAGCTCAGGAAGAGGAAGCTAGCAACTGTGTTCCTTCCCAGAGGGGTTCCATGGGAGAGGTGACAAAGCTGCAGCCACATGGTGTCCCTGACAAGCCATCAGGCCAATTCTGTGTCATTCTCTCCAGACCCAAGTTCTGGCAGATGAGCAACTCAGGCTGTGCTTCTGTGCAGGCATCCCCTGCCCCCCACAGCCCCTTCCGCCACCCGGCATGGCCACGTGCGTGCACAGGGGAATGAGCCCCAAGCTGCAGAGAAAGAAAAAGTGTCAGACCCCACATCTCATATCTCCCCTGCTCCTGGGCACAGCTTGGCCAGTCTACACACCCTGGCACAGCTGTCCCCAGCACAGGCCCAATTGTTCCCCAGGGGTGTCCTGGAAGGAAGGCGGGTCTTCTCATCTGTTTGTCCATCTCTGTATCTTAGTATGGGCCTAGCTCTCTGTCCTTTCTTCTGTCCCTCCCTCCATGTCTATCTGGAAACCCCAACCACAGTGGAAGCCTCTGTGTCCCAAGTCCTATCTCAAGAGCTAGTCTCCTTTCTGGGTCCTCTAAAAGGTGACATCTCCTCCAGGAAAAATCCCAGGAGGTTAGAGTTTGCTAAGTAAGAAATCTAAGGTATATTTGCTTAATAATTGTGAAAGCAGTCATTACATGTGAAGACAAAACCCAGAACCACAGAGCTATTTTCATTCAGCCATCACTGGGCCCCACATGACTGTTTCAGGGGCCCTGACCTCTAGTCTTTCTATTCATGTTGGACTTTCTCACCTGGAGCTACAAGAACTTAGGAATCCTCATGGAAGGAATTGGACTGGCTCACTGACAGCTTGGTGATATGCTCAGAAAGCACTTTCTCTCGCCACTGCCTCTGTCACTCAACACTGATCTAGATGGTTCTTCCCTCAGACTCAGTCCCTTGAGTCTGGGAAGCAAGCCACTCCCTTCTTAGCACCTGGTGCTGGCCCTAGAGATCAGTGCAGTTCTGTGATGAAATGGAGGTTTCTGGGGCTTTTGCCCAGTGACACCTTTGTCATTTGTCTAAACTGTTCCTCTCTTCCTTATTCATCTTTCCTAAGGCATGCCCACTTTAGTTTTATGATTGTGTTAGCTGCCATGAGGCCTCTAAGTGGGTACTGTGGACCCGAACGTAAAGACTCAGTCCATCCCTGTTTGTGAATATAAAATTTCTCATTTCTTCTGTCTCAGAGCTTGTGACCCCTGTTGAGCCACCTACTGAATTCCCTTTTCTTATTTGATGATTGCCTCTTATTCACAGTTCACTTGCAAAGAGACAGAGCTCTAGTCCTGACCTAGCTCCTTCCCCATCTCAGATTCCCTTGGATGACTTCCCGCAGCTAAGCCTCTAGAGTGTCACTAGTAAGAACCCTCTCCCCACTGTTTTACAAATGAATAATATTATGTACATATAATTATACATGTATACATTTCTTATCAAAATAATTTTCTTACTCATCTAGATATTTCTGAATATATATCAAGTGTCAAGCACATAAAATCTTATCACTCTTTGTTAACTGACTAATCAGTATCAATAATATATATAAATGTCAGTGGCATGGTTGAATGTTCATGAGTCCCATATAGATATAGGTGGTAGTATGGTTATTTCTAGTTTTGATAGGAAGATATCTGTATGCGTAACAATGTGGCATATGACTGTACTTACAATCCAATCATTACACATGACTGTGGGTCGAGTAATGTAAAGGCATTCTAAAATGTGATTTGAATGCAGGAAAGACCGTTGAGGAATCAGGAGATTGGAACCTGAATTTTACATGAACCCCACCCATTTCAGGTTTGCGTGGTAGACCTGGAAGCTGTTGTGTTCATCTGATGATTTTAAGCTTGGCCTAAACCATTGGCCACACTACTTTGATAAACCCCTGGCCAGACTTATCAAAAAGAAAAGAGAAAGGACCGAAATAAATAAAATCATGAGTTGAAGAGGAGAGATCACAACTAACACCAAAGAAATACAAACAATTATAAGAACATATTATGAGCAACTCTACGCCAACAAATTCGACAATCTGGAAGAAATGGATGCATTCCTAGAGACATATAAACTACCACAACTGGACCAGGAAGAAATAGAAAGCCTGAACAGACCCATAACCAGTAAGGAGATTGAAACAATCATCAAAAATCTCCAAACAAACAAAAGACCAGGGCCAAACAATTTCCCGGGGGAATTTACCAAACATTTAAAGAAGAACTAATTCCTATTCTCCTGAAACTGTTCCAAAAAATAGAAATGGAAGGAAAGCTACTTTGGCGTTACAGCCTAGTGTTACGATTAAGCTTACCCACTTCGGGTATGCATCTGGTTTTGCCACTTTCTACCCGTGTGACCTTAGGCAAGTAAATGAACACTTGTCTATCTCATTTCCTCCTTTGGAAAATGGCAGGAACAACAGACCAACCTCCTAGGTTCATTGTGAGGACAGCTAGGACAAGGAAAATCACTTAGCATAGCGTTGGCAAATAGCATTCAATAAATCACTAGGATCATCACCATCGCTGAGATTTTCATTTAAAAAGAAGATCTAGTCTTCACCGTATACAGGATTCAGGGGCTCCAAGCCTGGGGACGGGGCATAAAACTGATAAAAACAGGGAGGAGTCTCTCTGGTCCCAAATAGTGGGCTGGAGTTCAGGGAAGAGCCCCAAGCCCACTGGAGACCTGGCAAGGTGGGCCAGGAAAGGGGGCAGAAGTCCTGCCTGGAGGAGGAGTCGTGGGGAGGGCTTATTGCACATGGAAGACTGCCACCGGGAAGGAAGATGCCCCCTCCCCACCATGGGTCATCCCTGACAAAGTAGATACCAGCTCTACAGGTGGTAAGACCAATTTCAATTCTCACTGAATGGTGGCCCTGAGGTTTTCGCTCTATTTTCTGCCTTGACTGTGAACCAGCACTACGCTTGGTTCCCGAGATGGGGGCCAAATTGCAGACAAAACTCTAAAAGTCATAAAATAACATCATGGATAAAATCATATGTCTTGGTGCTAGGTAGGGTCGTGTCTAAGCTCTGCCACTTTGTCATGAATGGCTTCTAAATTGTTGCCATGAGGAGTAGATGAGATAATCTCTCCAAAGTCCCTGGCCTCGTATTTGGCCTATGGCAATGATCATAACCTAGTGGGCTGTTATTACTAAGTTTTATTATTAAGTTAGTCTGGTAATGATGAGGGAGATGAAGATGATGAACATGATGATGGAGAGAATGAGGGAAGAGGCCAAGGGAGGGGAATAAGGATGAGTGAGACCTTTCCCAGTGATGGAAAAACAGGTAAAGATTTAATCAATTTTTAATCAAGTAAAATGAACCCCCCAAATGGGACATAGTTAGTTCGTCTGGCACAAGCCACCTCTCCCAGACACAGGACTCTCATGGTTCTGAGTTAGTTTGTGGTGCACACTTCTTCCCACAACCCCTGAATGACCCTGTTTAGCTGCGATGGGCTAAAAGCCCACATCAGACTCTGCACTCAGGAAACAGAATTTAAAACGCAAGGAGCAAAGGTTTAAATAACAGAGCTGACAGCCAAGAGTTACGTTCCCACACCTTTGGCACTGTGTACAGATCTCTGACATTTCACCAAAGCTAAATGTTCCATCTCTAGAACCTGACTCGTTCTTTACTATTTTTATTGTGTTGCAGCTTAAAAAAAAAAAATTGCCAATTAAGTTAAACTAAACCGTCGCACAATCAGCTTCTATAATTACCACCAATGCTTTATGATAGGTTCAAGCAAACAGAGGGTTTGTTTTTTTTTTTTTTTTTTTTTTTTTTTTTTTTGCCAGAGTTGTAGTTTCTTTTTGTAGAAACAATTATCCTGGCAGTGCTTCCCAGCAAAGGGAACACATAGCCCGAAGCCATTGCATATTTCATTTTCAGTCCAGCAGTTTTAGAGTTCTCGCTTTTCCTGGTGACTGTTCAGTGGGAGGAAAAGACAACCAAGGCTCTGGGCAAAGAATGGCATCTCGCAAGGCAGGCGGCGAGGCCATCAGAAGCTGGACAAAAAACGCTGCCCCATTTTGGTGCCACCAGCTTCC
The DNA here is from genome assembly GCF_030435805.1 of Mustela lutreola. Classification (NCBI taxonomy): domain Eukaryota; kingdom Metazoa; phylum Chordata; class Mammalia; order Carnivora; family Mustelidae; genus Mustela; species Mustela lutreola. The sequence continues at coordinate 157,244,167 of NC_081293.1, read as the reverse complement.
CACATTCACCCACAGGATGGAGTAATGACGGGTTAAGGTCCAGTCCCCCAACATAATTCATGCACGCCTTTTCCAACAACAGATGTCACAAGGCGTAAGGTTAACAAAATCTAATGGTATATCTACTAACATTAGCAATAAATGGCGAAAGACACATAATAACTTGCATTGGGAATATATTGGGTTTTAACTCCCATACCATCACCTCCTGGTTGAGTGACCAGTCTCAGTTTTCCCAACTGTGAAATAGGGTTACCAGCAGCATTTAGCTCAGAGAGCTATTTTGAAGATCAGGTAAGCTAATGGGTGGACTCATTGATTCAACAAATATTTATTGAGTAGTTACTATGAGTCAGATGCTGTTCTAGGTGCTGGGGATACAACCATGAGCAAAGCAAACAAAACAGGCCAAAGGAATTCAAGGGAAGATTAGCTAAGACACTGCTCAGCACATAATAAGCACAAGAAAAATATTACCTATTTTTTATGTGGTATTATTTCACTTTTACATATGGACTTTATTTTTGTTACTGGTACCCATTATATTTTACACACACCATAGTAGTGTATTTTATTATTGCCACATCACATATGGGAAAACTGAAGTTCAGAGAGCCCAAGGAATTTGTACAAGGTCATATAATTAATATGTAAGTCAAGTTTCAAACCTGAGTTTATGGGACGTGGGTCCATGTACTTCCAACTCAGAGCACAGTGTTGATTTTTAATGAGTCTGGGCTCTAAGTCTCTCAGCTACAATCCACTTGGACTCAACATTTCCCTTGTTTCTAGATCGTGGTATGATAATATGATCGCATTCTTCATCATACATGGTGATCAGAAGATAAATGTATGTATCATCCTTTACCTGGAGAGGAAATCAGGATAGAAGTAGTGAAGAAAACATCAGACTCAGGTAATCCTAAGGAAGAGCATTTCTATAATTACAGTGGTTGGACTTTGCTATGGGTTAGAATAAGAGCTAGCATAATCGGTGGTGAATTTCTTGTCCTTGAAATGTTCAAGGAGAAATCAAAGAAGTATTGAAGGAAAATGTAATCCAGGGGATTTATATATCTGTTAGGGAGTTGGTCCAGATTTCCTACTTCCCAACCTGGCTGTCCTGAAGAAGCTTTCAAAGACCTTGATAAAAATACAGATCCTCTACGCTCTTTTCCAGAGTTACAGAATATCTGGAATATTTAGTTTTTAGCTCAGAGAACTATCTTTCTGATTAGCTAATTTTTTATTATTTATTTATTAACAAATTTTTATTTAACAAATTTATTTAATGTATCTACTTATATTTATTTAACAAATATTTATCAGTTATTTAGCAAATATTTATTTATTTAACAAATATTGATTGATTGATTTAACAAATATTTATTGAATATTTACCATGTGCCAGGTCCTGTCTTAGATGGGGATATAACAATGAACAAAACAATCCTTCACTTAAAGGAGCTTAGAGGAAGATGTCCAGTGCAGATCTCAGCACATAGTAAGCATGTAATGAATATTAGCTTTATTTATTTATTTATATGAATATTAGCATTATTTAGTTAAATAGATTCATTAGTCATCTCTGGTCTTCTAATGTAGCCTGTCCTTAGGTATTCCGAACTGAAGGATCAGCTCTAGGGTGTGACCCTTTTGGGTCTTAGGAATGGTACCTAGCACAAAAACTCTCCAAGTGTTTCTTGACTGGGTAATGAGAATACACCACCAGTGTTTTTTCAACTGCATCACTGAGTTGTAGAGACGCTGAAGACAAAAGCATGAACTGGAGCTTTTTGGTAGTACCACAGACTTCTAGTTTCTGGACTCCTGGGGGGGCAGGATCCACCTCTGTTCCTGCTCTGTCCCCACAGTTTCTAGGAAACCTCCTTGTGCAAAACTTGTTATCAAAGAAGTTTATTTAGAGAATGGATAAATAAATTAGGACAGTGTTTTCGCACCTGCCAAATCATAAGGTTCATCCAGAACCCTTTAAAATACTGATTCTTGTTACCTACCCCAGGCCGACCAAGTCAGAATTTCAAGGGGAGAGGTCTCTAGGAATCAGTATCTTTAACAACTGGCCTCTCTGAGGACCCTTGATCTCAGGAATGTTAGGGATATACTGATGTAAGCTGAAATTCCCTGGGTTGGCTAGACTTGAGGATGCTCTCAAGTGGGTTGACCATCAGGGACACTGGTCTGGAAACCAATTCCCATGCTGGGTTTTTCCCGCTCATTTCGGAAACTGCCATCCATGTGGAGATCAGGAGTGACAGTGGCTCATGCTGAATTAGACGCTTGGGCTTAATTCACCTTGTTTTTCTGTCTCTTTCTCCTCTGTGCTAAGCACCTATTTCAGAAGAATTTCCAAAGAGGCCTCTGAAACACTCGCTTTAAGAAAGGGAGAGAAGCTGTAAGAAATGTACCTTCTTTTTTTTTTTTTCTGCTAAAATCAAAACTTGCATTTTCTCCTTCTCCCACTGATTAGAATCTCAGCATTCCACCAAGACAATCTCCAAAAAAGGAAAAGCAAATGAGCAGGGCTGTTTCTGAGGATATGAAATACTTTACAATTAAATAAGGTATGGTCGGGCTTGGGGCTGATCACCGGTGATGGGTAGGTTTCCGCGAGGCTGCAAATGAATTCAGCGCGGGACAGCGTTCCAAATGGCTCCTACAAGCTTTCCCTTTATTATTTTTATTTGGTTATGTGCTGACTCTCATCCAGAATTGCACTTAATGCCCTAGTCTGGAGTTGTTGAAATGGCCCCCCATGGCATAGTGTGACAGTGAAAGGATATTGCCTTTGGAAGCTGCTAATGGTCCATGAAAAGGAAACAGCAGAAACAGGAAAGCAATGCTCCAAAATAATGTCAGATAAAAATATTCACGTCTTTGTGTTCATGTCCATTTATTGAGAGAGAGAGGCATGATCCCAGGGAAGGCAAGCATTTCCAAAACAGGCAAAGGTAGAAAGAATGCAGGCACCCAAGGTTTAAAATACACCCACATTCACACATACATTTTTCTACAGTTCATAATTAAAAGACAGAATTTACATTTGGAAGCCTAATTGAGCGCCAGACTGAGCACAGAAGGGAAAGAGCTCTGGGGCTATCATGGTAAGAATGGTGGTCAACTGTGGGCAGGATCCTTAATTCCTTTATCTAACCCGTCTGCACGGGCACTTAGGATACACCAGGCCATGTGCTAGGAGCGGGGATGGGGAAGTGAGTAAAGTGGGTCCCCCACCTGCAGAAGGAGCCCCCATTGGTGGGGAAGAGAAACTCAGCACACATCTTCTGGTAACTTGACAGGTCAAAACAAAATACCGGAGGGGCCCAGTAGCATTCAGAATTCAAGGAAGAGCTGGTATTGGAAGTTGTACATTGCCACGAAAAAGTGAAGAGAGGTTTTGGGTAGGGAGAGTGGAGAGTCATAAGAATGTTCTAGGCTGAGGGAAAGTTAGGGGCAAAGACACAGCATGGATAAGGGACTGTTGAATGGATAGAGTTTTGAGATGTTCAATGTGGAAGAAGCAAGGGGTGCTCGTGGGAAGAAGGTCCGGTAAAGCTAAGGCAGGGAGAAGGGGGAGAGGGGCAGCAGAGACACTTAGAGAGAATTCGTCGGACACCGTACAAGTCTACAAGCACAAACAGCCAGCGAACCCTTCACTAATGATGAGGGCACCCACATACACTCCTCTTGCTCTTAGGGAGTGTTTGGCTTTGGTCTTGAGTGAGTATGTGAGAAAACATGTATTACCTTTTGGCTTCTAGAATGCGACCATTACATTTGCCTCCCACCAACACTCTCAAAGGGAAGATGGGAAGACATTCCAGCCAGAAGCAATCTCTTACTAGAAGAGAACAAAAAGTAATCAACATCATCATTCGAAACTCAGTTATGTGGCAGTTTTATCCATCCAAAACAACAGACATATATTAAACACTTAAAATGTACTAGATTCTACTGTGATTTTTAACGTCTTATTTTATTAAATCCCTCCAGTCACTTTATAAGAGAAGTACCTCTTTTCTTCTTGTTGTATAAGTTGAGGAAACTCAGTCACAGAGAAATTATAAGCCCAGACCTCCTAGCTAGTCTGTCTGGTCCAAAGGACTTCAGAACATGATCTTCAGCAGGATAGAAAAGAGAAATAAATGGCAAGAGAGCCTAAAAATATTCTGAGAGGCTGAGGTAAATCAGTATATATTTATGTTAATTAACAAAACTTATTCATTAAACCCCTTCCCTCCTTCTTCCTCCCACCATCCCCACACATGATTTATGTGACTTGAGTATGTTCCGAAGTACAGTTATTTTGGTAAGGATTATAAGACATTTTGGCATCAATTCAGAAATGTCATGATTTATTAAAGATTAATGGAGAGAGAAATGAAAGACCCGAGTCTTAGTCTTAGTTCTGTTACTAATTAACTGTATAATTTTGTCAAACCAATTGCTTTCCCTTTTCTGGATTCAGTTTCCCCACCTGTGAAGAGCATTGAGGTGAGAAGCTACTGAGGTTTCCTGGAAGGTTAGTTAAGGAGGAAGATATTAGTCAAGACAGAAGCCAGGACCCAAGACCACAACCAGTGGTTCCACGTTCATGCCTCTTAGATAATCACAAATTTTCTTTCTCCTTTCAGTCATAGACTATAGTTGAGATGAGTCAGTATACATATTTAAGAAGACTCAAGAATTTATTGGCTGATCACTGAATATGCTTTTATAGATATGGTAGACCTATTCTAGGTTACTTTTGCATGAGATTAACTAATTTGAACGAATCTAAACTTGTATTGTCCAATATGAGAGCCATTAGCCACACGTGGCTACAAGCACTTGAAATGTGCTTGGTGAAGATGGGCTGAAAATATAAACACACATCAGAGTTTAAAGATTTAGTTGGGGGAAAAAAATGTAAACTATCTCAACAATTTTTACAGTGATTACAGATTGAATTTCCAGTTCTCAAGAAACAAAATATACATTCAATGAATCAATAAACAGAAGTAATTGAGGGGCGGTATACAAGGGCATTCATGCACACACAGTTCAGAGGGTCAAAAATAACAAAACCCTTTATTGTCTTCAGTGGATGAACATTAGTAAATATAAAAATGTCTTCAAATTAAATTTAAATGTGCATCTTACCGACCTAGTGTCTTAGTCTGCCCATGATTCCACAACAAAGCACCACAGACCAGGTGGCTTAAAAAACAGAAATTTATTTCTCAACCTTCAGGGGGCTGGAGGTCTGAGATCAAGATGTTGACAATTCCATTCTTGCAAAGGGTTTGCTTCCTGGTTTGTAGCTGGCCATGTTCTTGCTACATCTTCACATGACCTTTCCTTTGTACACACACACACCTACACACATGGAGATCCTCCTCTTTTACAAGAACAGCAGTCCCATTGGGTTAGGGCCCTGCCTTTATACTCTCATTGACCCTTAACTACTTTCCAAAGATCCCGTCTCTAAATATGATCCCCTTGTGGGTTAGGGCTTCAGCAGGAATCTTCGGCCGGAAAACAATTCAGTCCATAACACTCAGTGTGGCTATCCTTTGTTGGAAGGTGTAGGATAATTCACTTCGTAAGTACCTACATTCCATGTTGCCTAGAAATACAAGATTTTAATTTTCCAGGGTAACCATAACTTGGCAGTTTCAATCTTGAGTATTTTTTCATCTCCTCTTCTTCCCAATACAACAACAATAATAAAATAATAATAATAACATTTAGGAGGAAAAATATTACCCTAAGAGACAGCCATGTTTACTGTGTAGTGATTTCCCAACAGAAATTAATTCCAAGCAAATTTACATTCTACATTTAAAGAAGGTATAAATAATTCATATTTTCATATCATCAGCACTGTGCATTTCCTACACCAGGGTACCTGTAATTTTTTCAGCTTATCTGTTCTAAATTTTGGTTCCATAGCTCATTATCACATTGTTTGTGCTTCTGTTCCAAGGTGGTAATTTAATAGCCTTCCATAGAATTATGTTCAATTAAAATGTTTTCAGTTTTAACATTCAAAACCTTTTTAGTTTTTAATTTAATTGCTCTAACTTCATTTGTATGTATCATTGACATACCTTATTTGCTCACTGCACTCACACAAATACCAAATCTTCCAACTACATGAAACCTTGGACACCTAGGAGTGTGTCCAGCGTCTTCTCCCTCCGCACCATGTGATTCATTCATACCAGCCTCTTGGAAGGGACTGATTCAGCAACATTTTCTGTCTAACATCTTCAGCATTTTGATTCTACAGTCTCTTTAATGGGCTGCACAGTGCAGAAAATGGAGTTGAATTTTTTTTTTTAACTCCTGTTGCTTTTCTGAAAAGCCCAAGAAGCCTATTTATATCACAGTGCTACATTCAGCATCAGTTTGCATGTTACATATTCATGGCATAGATCTAGATAGATTTACAAGCAAGAACCCAGGGAATTCCAAGCTGTAAACTGCAGAAACCACACTGATTTCTTCACAAAAGTTTGCAAATTGTAGGTTGTGGTTTTCATTAGGAAAGCTGTCTAAAAGTTGCAAAAGCATTCCACCTACTACCTACAATGCTTTCACTTTAAGTAAAAGTATTTCAAAGAGGACATGACATGCCTCGAGTTATAGAAAAAAAAATCAAGTGGGCTAGAAAAGGTAAGATATAGAATTTTAAGTCCAATTTCACTTATTGCACCTAAGAAATGGTGAAAAGTTTAATACTATCCCTGATGATCTATGTGTCAAATAATTGTGACAAAAATAATAAAATGATAATTCATGGAAGCAAACAAATCACCTACCGGCCCTCTGGAGGTGGTAAAGCCACTGAACTCTGACTGTGACTGTGACTCCTGCAGAGAAGACTCACTGGCCCAGGATTTCTGCTAATGCCCTAAGAACCTACTAATCACCACTAAGCCGCTTGAATTTTGTCTACCCTTCTTAATGGGTAAAGATGAATGAGGAACATGGAGGTCAGACATGTTGTAAGACAATTCTAGGGCAGCTGAAAGGCAAGGGAGGGATGTGATGGTGCTGTGGACTCATGACTTGGGAGTATGAAATACACCTTGCCTATTTACTGAAGGTAGCAAAACCCATAGCACAGGCCTTCTTGATACTCCCATGAACCTTATTACTAATGCAGTGACTTCCGGGAGTCCTGGCTACAATTACTTGGAGAAGGATGAGTCTCTTTCAGTGGAATGTCTGGGTCAAGTTGCTCACAGGTACCAAGAGCTCCTTTGGTTCTTGCTAAGTTGCCCTCTTATTTGAAAGGATCAAAAGCCCACAATTTATGAGGTTATAAATACAGACCTTTGAAAATATGGGGATGGGTGGGCTTAAAGTACTGTAATAATTCCACTTTCTAAATCCAAAAAGGAAAATGACTATAATTAGGCTGAGTTGTCTGCCAAGTTTCAGCCTGGAGGGACTATTTTGGCCAAGATATAAACCCCTGAGAATAGAGGCTCATAATGGACGCATCAAATCACACTTAACTATGGCAGAACAAGTAGCTGCTTTGTAATGCGATCACTCAATGATCATGCCTTATGTTAGCATTTTAATTAAAATAAAGAATACTTCCTCCTTTTCACTGTCTATCACCCTCTTCTCAGATATTATTATCGGTTAAGACATTTAGATTAACCAAAAAAATCTTTGAAGTACAAAAGTAGAAATGAAACCTCACCTTCATCATGTCCCAACTTACAAGATACCTTCATCAGGGCAGACTGGGAGGCAAAGAAAAAAAAAATTAGGTAATATAAGCCTCAAGAAAAATTCAGGTTTTGGTGTGTTCATGCCACAATCGATGCAGTGTGAATCTCAAATTCACTGGGGATATAGAGAATTTCATTTTTAGGGAAGTTGAGTATAGTTTAATTAATTATAGCTACAGAGCACTAACTGGAACCTTAATGACTTGAGAGAATGAATTCACCTCCCAATGAGCCTAACCTCCTCTCAGGGAAAATTTACACAGAGGGAAAATCAAAATGATTATTAGATGAAATTACTCAGTGCAGTCAGAAACTGCAGCTACACCACGATTTCATTTCCCATCCAATGGGACCTCCAAAGCCAAGTGGCACCTGGTTTACAGTTCTAAAGTCACAGCTTAAACAAAAGCTTGTAACAGTGGCAAAGCTTAGCCTGAAAGGTAATCACATCTTAGTATCTAAGGGTAATTTCCGTGTGTGATGAATAGGGTATTATTCAAAATACTATCATCCAGACTTGAACATAAATCAACCAAGACACATGCTGGCCATGAACAGACTCTAATAGTCATAGCGGGAGGTACTGGGCAAACATCAGTTATACAGAAGGGGGGATGGGGTTAAAAGGAATATACCCAGGCTTTGTTAAAGGAGACTTATGAAACCAAATGAGACCATGAGCACAGAGGAAGGAGAAAGATGCTGTCTATCCCCTGACCTGGCACTCTGATGCCTACATCTGTGAAAGAATGAGACATCCCCTCCACTTCTGTGCTGTTGAAGTCCTTTGGAAGGTGGCTGGAGGATAAACATCTGACAAGATCCCTAGCTTGCCTTCCCACATCCATACAGGGGCTGAAAATTCCAGAAAAAAAAATCCAAGACAGGAAAAGGAGCTAGGGGAGGGCCAATGGTAGTATGCTGCATTCAAAACAAAGCACTTCCAATCAGAGACACAAGCAAGGAGAAACCTAGAAATAGCAATTTTGAAAAAGAGGAATAAAGTTGAGAGACCCCGTGATTTTAAAAGCTATTATAGAACTCTAGAAGACAAGACAATATGGTAATGGTATAACAATAGACATACTGACATATTCCATAACAACAGAATAGAACTGAGAATCTAGAAATGGACCCTCCCATTTATGGTCAATTGATTTTCAACAAAAGTGCAAGACAAATTAATGGGGGAAAGATTAGTCTTTTCAACAAATGGTGCTGGAACAATTGGATATCCACATGCAAGGGAATGAATTTGGACCCCTACCTCATACCATACACAAAAATTAACTCAAAAGGATCATAAGCTTCATTTTAAGAGCTTCAACTATAAAACTCTTAGAAAAAAACCATAAAAGTAAATCACTGTCACTTAGGTTAGACAATGGTCTCTTATGCTTAAGTGACAAAGCAAAAAAAACTTTATCAAAAGGATGAACTTTTGTGCATCAAATGACACCAGAAATAAATTGAACAGACAACCCATATAATAGGACAAAATATCTTCAAATTATATCTCTGACAAGAAACCTGTGTCCTGAATATGTATACCATATAGAATTCTCACAACTCAATAATAAGAAGACAAATAACCAAATCAAAAATGTGCAAAGCCTCTGCATAGATAGTTTTCCAAAGAAGAGATATAAATGTCCAATAAATACACAAAGAGATACTCAACATTGTTAGTCATTAGGGAAATGCAATGTAAAAGTACAATGAAATGTCACTTTATACTTGCCAAAGTGGCTAAAATAAAGACTGACAATAACGAGTGTCTACAAGAATGTGGAAGAATTAGAACTCTTCTTTTCTGCTGGTGAGAATGTGAAATGGTTCAGCCTCTTTGCAAAACAGTTTGATACTTTCTCAAAAAGTTAAACATAAAGTTATACTAATACCCAATAATTCCACTCCAAGCTATGTATACTCCTAAGAGAAACGAAACATACACAAAGCTTTCACATGAAGGCTCATGATAGCCCCCCAGTGGGCACAAATCTAATATCCATCAATAGGATGGTAATTTTATGAAATAGATAAATAAAATACAATGCATTCGAACAATGGGATATTATTCAGCAACAAAATGAATGAAGTACTCCTACATGCTACAACGTGGATGAAACTTGAAAACACTGCACTACGTTAAAGAAGTCAGTTGTAAAGGCCATGTATTGTATAATTCCATCTATATGAAATTCCTTAGAATAGGCAAATCCATAGGGACAGAAAGTAGATTATGGTTTCCAGGCTCTGGGAAGAGGAAGGGAATGAAGAGTGATGGCTAATGTGAATGGAGTTCCTTTTGAGGTCATGAATATGTTCTACAACAGATTGTTGTAGCAATGGAAGGACAGTTTCATGAATACACTAAACATCACTAAAGTACACACTTTCAATGCAGGAATTTTATGCTATGTAAGATATGTCTTAATGAAGCTTTAGAAAATAAATATAGGGTTTGAATGGGAAACTTCATGATTTGAGGCAAAGTTAGGTTTTTACATCTGAAAACATGGAACTAGAGTTTCAGATACATAGGAAATTTTAAAATGTACTCTTTAAAAATATTAATTAATTATCTACTTCAACTAACCCCAGAAAAGGTCAAAAAAGAGGAATTCAACAAGACTGTTGCCTGTCCAATATTGATTTTACCTTTCTAATTGTGTTCATGTTAGTGTGTCCATCAAAAAGCCACAGGTCTTCCTGGAAGAGGGGTGTGTGCAGGAGCTGGCTGGGTCGGACATAGATCTGGCCAATGAGATGTAAGCAGAGGGCTCTGAGGGCTTCTGTGAAGGTATTGCTCTCCTGATACATGGACAGCCTTCCTACCTTCCCAAGACCCTTCCTTCATAACTGTTGAATCCAATGCAGCCACCTTGGAGAAAAAAGACCACATTCCAGGGATGGTATAAAAGATCCTGAGTAGCCAATGATATTGTGAAGCTTCTATACCAATTCTGATTTCCCTGTATTTAGACTTCTTGTTACACAAAAGAACACAAATAGCTATCTTGTTTAAGCAATTATTATTTAAGTTTTCTGCTACACATTGCTGAGTTTACTCTCTAGCTAACAAAGGTTATGAAACAGTGAATTTAAGTACTGCAACCAGTTAAGTTAGAAATAAGCCTAGGGGTCTCTCCCCTGGGTGGCTCAGCCAGTTAGTCTGCCTTTAGCTCAGGTCATGATCCCAGGGCCCCGGGATCGAACCCAGAGTCAGGCTCCCTGCTCATCAGGGAACCTGCTTCTCCCTCGCCCCCAGGGCTTGTGATCTCTCTCTCTATCTCTTTTGTTATCTCTCTCCCTCTTAAATAAATAAATTAAATTAAAAGAAGGAAGCCTGAAGAACATTTGAAAATCTAGCTAAAACAATGAATATACTGAAAAAAAATATATATATAAAGGAAGAACTAATAATGTAATGCATTTTTGTGTATTTCCTTTTAGAGTCATGAACATGTTCTAAAACAGATCTTGGTGATGGGCACATAGCTCTATGAATATATTGAAAACCAATGAACTGCATGACACAGAATATTGTATTCTGATATAAATCTCAAATATTCACATAAGTCAGGTAACAGGAGTGTGATTAAATATAACAAAAGGGAAAGTTGGGTATTAATAGTTAGTTCTCTTAAATAATGAGATATTGAAGATTTAATTCAATTTTTGAATCTTATAGGAAAAACAGGTTAAAAATCTTTTTCAACAAACTTTAAGTAATGGTAGAAAATCTAAGAGAGGAGAAAAAGGAAAGAAACTATCTACTATATAATGCTAAAATATAAAAAAGGGGAGAAGCATAATGAGAGGGTTAAAATCAGTTATAATAATAAATCTAAAAGTCACATTTCAGATTGCTTTAAAAAATCATAAATTTTACTTCCAATAGACATATTGCAGCAGACAAGAGTTAGTTGGTTAATTAGTCAGATATTTCCGACTCATTCTTCTTTATCTTCTACCAGAGACTCTAGAATAGATAAATACTTTCTAGCCTCATTTGCAGCTATGGTTAGTCAAGTCGTACAGTTTTAGTGAAGGACAGGGAAGTGTGGGGTGTCTGGGAAAGTTTTTACTTTTCACATGGAAGAAACTAACATAATAATGGTGCCATTCTTACCCTTTGTCTTGGCTTGGAAATTGTTGTGATGTCTAGAGCTGCAGTGTACATCGTGCAAACCCAAGGCAACAAAGTAACATGCTAAAAATGGATGGCATATGAAAAGAACCTACGGCCTTAGAGGTCTGAAAAGGCAAAACAAAACAAAATAGAAGAGCAAAAGACACTATTTTTATTTGCTTAGGCTTTGGTTAGTTTTGATTTCTGACTTATGGCTAAAAACATTCTTTGCTGATCTTTACAACATACACAAATAAAATGACAGAAAAAGCTTTAAATTAATGGAGTGTGTCATAGTAAGCAATAGCAACACAAAAAGAACCTGTTTTATGTTAATATAAGAAATAATGAAAGAAAAAGTCTTGAATAGAGGGCCTTGTTTATATCAATAAAGAACAAGTGTTATAAATGTTAGAAATAAAACAATGAGTAAAAGTAACAAAGAAAAGTTTATTGAAATATGGAAAACACTTGGAATTGATATAAAAATATTTAATAGAAAAATAGGAGTAGTAGCTTTTTAAAAAACTCCCATCTAAATAAAATATATGATAAGGTCCATAGAATTAATAAATTAATGCAACAATTGTTTTTTTTTTTTTTTTTTGTTAAGACCAATGAAATAGGCAATTCTAAGATGGGTAAAAATTATTAAAAAAAACAGAAATGTGCAATATTCACAATTAGACTAGAAAGTATGAATAAGAGACTATAACACCTGTAAGTGAATACTAACTATAATTCTTTGAAACTAAATGTAAAGATGCAGATAAAATGAGTAATTTTCTAAAGAAATGTAAATGACCAAAATCTAACCAAAGAAGAAAATTTGAATATATCAATAATCATGGACAAAATTGAGAATACATTCTAAGAATCACTTAGCTCAGATGGTTTTATAGACCTCACTGTAGACCCTGTAAAAAGTAGATACATTTTATATAACCATGGGACATACTAAGAGATGGAAATTCCTCAAATGATGTTAGTAAGGTAGCAAAGCCTTGACACTAAAAAAAATGTTAAGATAAGTTGCACAACACTGATGGTAAATGTCACTTGCTAATAGAGAAACTAAGACCCTAATTAAAAATTAACAAATATAAGACTATATACATCATAGCCAAAAAATAGTCCAGTTAGAAACTGAAGAATGATTTAACACTTTGAAATTAATGTAATCCATGCTGATAATAGCCAAAGAAACAAAAAGCATGTAATCACTTTGGAAAATGCTGCATACATATGCAAGCCTGTTTTAAAAAAGAAAAAATATATACAAAAATAGAAGAAATCTGTAAGTAAATGGGATAAAGGAGAGCACTTTCCATGCAGGGCAAAACTGGAGTAAGAATGGCAAATGGTTTTCTCTGCCTTTTGCTCATTCCTGCCAGTTGGCAGTAGCTGTGGGTAGCTGGCAGAGCAGAGGTATGGTGCTCTGCAGAAAGAGTTCTGAGATTGAGTCCCAGTTTCCACCATATTAGTGCAAGGCTGGGGAGGGTCAGAACATTTCATGATGTCATGAAATCAAGACTAAGATTAGGGTTTTCATTTTCATGGTATTACTTAACGTTTTCTGAAAGTTCTCTCAAATATAATAATTGCTGGAAAGAAGGGGAAAATGTTACCATTATTTCTAATGCAGCCCCTTAGCTGAAGTTAATTCAGGACGTGTTAAGTGAAGATTACTGTTACATTGGTTCAGTATATGTGCTGCCGAAGCGAGCACTGTTACATCGGTTCATACAGCAGAGGGATGTCATGAAAACCAACCTGAGTGATGCATCAGCCATGTAAGAGCAGGGAGCCCGCCGCCGGTAATGCACAGAAGGAGGGGGCCCACCCTGTCCTTCCTCCTTTAATCCTGCCCCACCATGGGAAGAAAGTACCTCCAGCAAATCTGGCCCCAAACTGTCTCTACTGGAGGATATTTCCAAGGAATTATGGACTTACTAAGCATGAGGAACCCCAAAAATAAGGAGGTAATTTATTGTTATGGGAAGATCAAGACCTAGCAAGCAAGAGTCCTGGATCCTGGCCTACCTTTGCTGGGTAGTCTTGAGAATATCAGTTGACTTTTGTGGTCATCATCTACAACATAAGCAGTCTTTAGGAAAAAAATCAATAACTCACCTACTTTTCTACTATGTAACCACATCCTTCACTGGCAAAAACAAATGCACTTTCTAGTCAACTGAGCCCAGAAGCTGTTCGTACCAAAGCTCATTGCATTGTTATTATTATAATCACATTATTTTCGAGAAAATACGTGTAGGATAACAATCTTGATCTCTAATTTTACTAAATAAAGACTTTTCATATAGTCTGTGCTAAATGTGTTGAACGCCGAGTTATTATCTGAATGGAGTTCTATTTGGCAACTGGTTTAATCAACTGTTTCACAATTTGTCATGTATTTATGCCAGTTCAATTGGGTGTCTGACAATAGGAAATTTACTTTTAAAGGCTGTGATCATTGTATGAGTGGCATCACTCTTTCAACTCCTAAATTCAGTATCATGAGTTTGAATAATAATGCCCCATCTGCCAATAAATGAGCAAACAAATAAATAGATAAATAAATGGCCTTAGTTTTTCAGGAGCAAAGGAAAGAAATAAATGTCTTTTCCTCAGCAGCACCTCTTAATTACTCCATCAAAATCATGAGGTAGTATTTTCACAGTCACTTTTGAATGTGTCACATTTGGTAATTATTATATAACTTCCTTTCATATGCACTCCTCCACCCACTGTGCACACAAGATGATTTTTAACACCACTCTTTCTTTTAAAAAAATAAAAAAAAAGATTTTATTTATTTATTTGACAGAGAGTGAGAGACCACGAGAGAGGTGGGAGAGGGAGAAGCATGCCCCCCACTGAGCAGGGAGCCCAACACTCAGCTTGATCCCAGGATCCTAGGATCATGACCGGAGCTGAAGGCAGACACTTAATGATTCAGCCACCCAGGTCCCCCAACACCATTCATTCTGTTTCTGCAGGAATTTCCAAAGACACCCTTGAGAAGATTTAAAATAATAGTATTTCTAGTTCCCTTCGAGTGAGACTTTGCAGTGTTTGAGTTGATGCTCTAAATGTAAAGAGTGGTGAAGAATGCAGACTTGCAAACAAAGTTCAGCTTTGTGCCTCCTTTTTCTCACCTGCCAAGGGATGGACACAGCATGTCTCTCATGCCGTTGTTATGAATAAAGTAATATATGCAGCATTTGGAATAGTACCTCGCCCACAAAGGCAAGCTGCTCGTTTTAAGTGGGTGATCTCATTTCCTTCTCACAACAGCTCTAGAATGGAGCCATGAGCTTCTTCCTTTCATAGCCTAGGAAAGGCTAAAGGTTAAGGGACCATCAGAGGTTACACGGGACTCAGGATAAGGAGGTGAACCCCCATTCCATGGTTCTTTGAGGCCTCACTTCTATTTTATTCTAGCCATTGTGTGAGAGAGCAAGGCTCAGAGCAGAAAATATGAGGACCCCATTTCCGGATTTCACCCCAGTCTTAAATTCTCCAGATTTCCTTAGAAGTCTTGCCTAGAAGTTGTTAATTTTACAATTCTCCTCTAAACTGATAATAATGTTTTCAATTCTTCCATATTTGGAAGCTCAAAAACAGAAATAATCCCTTAGAATAAGATAGTAAAGACAATCATCTATATAC
Organism: Mustela lutreola; assembly: GCF_030435805.1. Classification (NCBI taxonomy): domain Eukaryota; kingdom Metazoa; phylum Chordata; class Mammalia; order Carnivora; family Mustelidae; genus Mustela; species Mustela lutreola. Next base: position 157,228,603 of record NC_081293.1, on the reverse strand, counting down.
AGCTTATGGAAAACAAATAGCTTTTAGACCAAAAAAAATTATATTTATCAGGTGGCTTACACATACATATATTTTACCCTTTCATTCTATGACCTAAAGTTGGCAGGATGATACAGCTTTGGGAATGGGAGTAAAGCTTTTAGGCAAAAGAGAAAGTAATAAATATCTCACTTATTATTTATCACTTTAATCTCCTGGAGAAATAAAAAAGTCAAGTAACTGAGCTGACATGTTCATGTTCTATAAGAATTTTAAGATTTGTGAAAACAAAGATCTTATAAAGATGATGAGCACATATATAATCTCAATATGAAATCAATATGACTCTCCAAGTAAAGTTCAATATTAACGGAAATGTGGTTAAGAGATAAACATGCTCTTGAACTGAAGAATTTGGAACAGTATAAATGATTTGGAAGGAAGGAGAGTCATAGCCTGGAAGGGTAGGAAGAATAAAAGGTTTGGTCCTTCTTCCCACTCCTTGTATCTATCACTACTCAATGTCAAAGGACTGCTTATCTCATGCCCCTCTTTAGATCCACTGAAGGTGAGGACAGAGCTCTGTGGGCCAGCTCATGGACTCCCTGCCAATATGGCTGCCTTTGCAGTGATACCACCTTGGCATGAGAGAAAGCAAATGCCTAGATCTGTCTGAATGGAGACATTCTTCTCCTGGCCTCTATTTCAGCTTCACCATTGGTTGGGGCCTCTATTTACCTCTCTGGATCTCCCACATCTCAGCATCTTATTTATCCTCTATCCCTCACCTCAGTTATACTCCAAGGAAGATGGGTCCCAGGTCACTAAAGATGATTATATCTTCTGCACTTTGAACGTATATCCCTCTGCTCCAGTTTATTTCATCATGTTACTGTACTATAGATCGGAGAGAACATTGAACCAACAGGATTGACACAGGCTGACATCACTCATGAAGATTTTTATGAATTTTTAGAACATAAAACAAATGAGGTTATGAGCTTAAACTATCTATGTACAGGCCGTATTGATTTTGTGTTGCTGTGTTGTTTTATCATTTCCACTCTGTTTCATGGCCAACAATCACACCTTGACCCTGCAACACATTCTCTTGTCCAAACCATCTCCTTTGATGGCAGTGCGAGATATCACAATAGAGTCAATTGTGCCAAAACCTCTCATCATGTAGAAAAATAGCTAGGCACAAACTCTTGAGTCAGGGGCATTTGTTACTTTGTTTGAAAAGTAATCCTTTCTTATCTAGTTCCCCACATAAGCATTGTTCAAGAGTTACATTTGAAAACACTTGAATGGAGGCAGAGGTCAAGTGTCTCACTTTCTGGAACCAAACCCAGTGCCCTGGCACATAAATCTATTTAAGGAATGGTGACTCTCAGGGGCACCCAGGTTGCTCAGTTGGTTGAGCAGCTACCTTCAACTCCTGTCATGACCCCAGGGATCTGGGATCGACGAACCCGGCATCCGACTCCCTGCTCAGCAGAGAGCCTGTTTCTCTCTTTCCCTCTGCCTGCTGCTCTGCTTACTTGTGCTCTCTCTCTGTCAAATAAATAAATAAAGTATTAAAAAAAAAAAAAAGAATATTGACCCCCAGCCTAAGTATATTCCAAAAGTTCATGGTTGAGCTGCTGCATGACTTCCAGAATGTTCCCACTCTATCAGTCCATCATGACTGGAGTCCATCATTTCTTCTGAGAAAGACTATAAAATTTATGTGATTTCAAATGTCCAAAGAAAGTATTTACTCATGCATGATGGTCCGTCCCTCTCCCCCTTCCTTCCTGCCTCTTGTTACCTTCTTTCTCTCATTCTTTACTCATGTGTGATTTTATTAATTTTCAATGAATAAAAAGCTACTAATTCAGAAATGTACTGTGTACCTAACCTCATTCTGGATTTAAAAATAAGAACTCTTGAGTTTTCTAAAAATGTTGCTTTGGTTGTCGTTACAATTACAACCAATTTCACTGTGCTGGTGAAGATACTGCTCAAATCATCATTTGGTACTAAGAAACACCAGGGATGCTTGTTTGTTTGTTTGTTTAATAAACAGTTCCAACATTTTAACTTAGAAAACTTTTAAGTAAAAAATTTAAAAAGTACTCTGGGCAACATGAAGAAAAACAAAAGAGAGCTGGAATGTAACCTCCGTACAGAAGGAAACAGTCGATCCCCAAGTCTGCTCTTGTTGACCCAGAGAGATCTGCAAAGACATCACTATGATGGCTGAGTGCAGGTGATTGAATATAGTACAAGGAAAGGGAAGCATTGTGGGGGAAAAGCAAGAATATTTGGCTAGAGAGATTCAGGGAGCAGGTCAGGGGAGGGAGAGAGGAAAAGATGCTGAGAAAAAAGTGAGAAAGTGTGAAAGCTGTCTATTCCATATTCTATACACTACCAAGGTTGGGTGAACCCCCGCTAATAACAAATCCATATATGTGACATGCGGCTAACCATAGTCTAAGAATGACATAAATGGTAGCCAGACACGTATAAAGAGGGAAAAATAGGTGACAAGCCCTCTAGAGAGGAACTAGAATGTGAAATGTGGAATGGAGGGGCCTGGGAAGTTATCACTTAGGATGCAAAGGTAGCCCGGGTTCACACAGTCACACCAGCCTGGGAAGAGTCCATTTTTCTCTGGCTCGACCTTTCATTACTACTTGGTAGAAATTTGAGCCTGACCTCAAATACCTCCATATTGGTTCCTGGGTCTTTACAGCTAGTGCATCTGTCATTCTTATCTCCTCTTGCTCCTGCTGCTGTGTATGGTACTTCTGCTGCGGACAGGACCCAGAGCTTCTGAAGGAGGTGGTCCCACGTCTCCCATAGCTTCTTGCCATGTCTACCAATTGTACCAACGCAGAGGCTGCCATGTAGACAGTGCCTACCTCGCTATGTGTCACACCTGATACGTGAGCAACCACACAGCGGTGCTGACTTCTGCTCATGCCAGCTTCAAGCCCTTGTTCTGCTTCGTACTTGTTCTGCATTAGACTGTTTTCCTGAGATGAGGCAGAAGTCATGAGACTTGGGCCACAGGACAGTCCACGTGACGGACACCCCTGTAGCCAGAATCACCCATGCCCTTGCGTGAGAACCTCAAACAGACCCCAAACATCGCTTCTGCGTTGGTATAAATTCCTTCTTGGGAGGGTCTCTGTACAGACCCTTCCAAATAAGTCTCTGAATAGTAATGCCAACTGCGCTTTGGCCTTTTGCCAGCACTGCATTTCAGAGGAGTTTTCTTTAGTGAACCAATAATCCTTTGGGATGGAAATTTTCTCCCCTTGACACCTGGGGAAACTGAGGCTCAGAGAGGCGAGAGCCTCGCCCAACACTTGTCAGCCAGGATATTATGGAGTCTGGATTTATTCAGGTCTTCTGTGCTCCAAGAATGAAACTCTTAACAGCTAGACACAGTGGGTTTCAGAGGTAATGCCCTATTGACAGGGGTCCTGACGCAGGGTGCAGGGCTGTCCCTTGCTTGGGTTACTACACTCCTTTAAATGGAATGCCCAAGGAAAGGGACATGGTAAAATAATTTATTGTGCCTCACAGCTTATGGTATCCCTTGACAACTTTTGATTCCTATGGACCAGTCCCAATCACACCACTAGCAACAACTTTGTATGAAGTAGAGGGAAGTGGCATGTTACAAGTCTGGAAAGTCCCAAAACTGAATTAGCATAATACATGCATACCGGTAATGTGGACTTCCTTGTAGTAATAGTGTATGCTCATGTCAAAAATGTTTTTTTTTAATATTTTAGTTTTATAAGACAATTAGCTACAAAGAACATGGCCATAGGAAATTAGATGTCATTGTTTGACGCTGCTTTATGGAGTGGAGACCGTGTAAATTTTAATTCCGTGACCTGTACGGTTCTAAGTAAGACAGCAGAGAATAATCATTCTACCTGATGTTTGGAAGGAGCTAGACAGGGGTAGAAGTGTATCTGAGTTTGTAAGAAACTGCAAATGACAGTCAAAGTATGTGCAAACGTTTGTCTCACATGTAGAGAAGAAAACAACTGACCATGCAGATTCCAGGTATAAACCAACAATGGCAAAAGTATAGAATGAATCTGTTTTGTCCACTTCCCTAAGTTTGCTTCACTTCCCCTCCCCCAAGCCCATGATGTTCTCACTTACAACAAGGTTCTATGCTCAGGTGTAAAGCCCAAGACTAAAAATTCTTTAAGAAACATATCCCAGGGAAACCTGGGTGGCTCAGTGGGTTAAAGCCTCTGCCTTCAACTCAGGTCATGATCTCAGGTCCTGGGATCGAGCCCCACATCAGACTCTGCTCAGCAGGGAGCCTGCTTCCTCCTCTCTCTCTGCCTGCCTCTCTGCCTGCTTGTGATCTCTCTCTCTGTCAAATAAATTTTAAAAATCTTAAAAAATAAATAAATAAACATATCCCAGATGGCACCTGGGTGCCTCAGTCAGTTAAGTGTCCAATTCTTGGTTTCAGCTCAGGGATCGAGCCCCTGCATCAGGCTCTGTGTTCAGCAGCAGAGTCTGCTGAAATTTCCTCTCCCTCTCCCTCTGCAGCCCCTCACCTGGCCCTGTTCACATGTTCATTCTCTTTCTCTCTCTCTCAAATATATAAATCTTAAAAAGAAAGAAACATATCCCAATATGTGAAATTCCAAGCACCATGAGAGGTGTCTTATATCCTTGTTTTCACACCTTGGAGACAATTCCCTTCTTTAATTTCATCACAGTAGATACTCTTTCTTTATGAATATGCTGATGTTCCTCAATGAATAGGTTAACTTAGTTTTGCCCTGATTAGCTGTATTTCTATCATATTTGCTTTATGTATTTCTAATCTACACACATTTAGAATGACTGCATCTTCCTAAATGGATTGAGTCTTTTATTTTTTTATAAAAGGGTGTTACTTTATGGGACTCGAATATATCTTTTTCTATATTTTGACTTCCATTTACAGCATCCTATTTTTAAGATGTTTCTTTTGTAAGTAGCATATGGTGGTTGTTTTTTAATCTACTTGGATAATCCTTATGCTTTCACTGGAGGATAATAGTACCAGTGTATTTTTTAGCGTGTGCTTTGGTACTGGTGCCCCATGCCCAAGGCCCACCTCCGACCTGAGGTGCAGCTTTTGTGAGCAATCCTGAAACATCCTGGCAGTGTCGCACCTCAGGCACCCACTGTGCATTCTATGTTCCTTATGTTTCCTTGAGTGTGTGCTTTTCATCTATTTTTCTATATTTGAGTGCTGATATTTTCTACTGGCCTTGTTTCCAGTTCTCTAATCGTTTCCTTGGCTGTATTTAATTTGTTATTGAACCCATCTGTTTATTTCTTAATTTAATTAATTTCCTATGTATCGTTAAGTTCTAGAATTCCCATGTGATTTTTAAAAAATATACATTATAGTTGCCTGGAGAAATCCCTCATTATTTTCTTGAACTCACTAATTAGTTATTTAAAAGTCTGTGCTGAATAACTCTAGTATCTGGATCGCCTGTAGCCTTATTGCTCTTTTTTAGCCTCAGTTTTTCATTATTTCTTCTTTTCCTAATTATGCTTGAGATTTTTTTGTTAAATGCAGACAGTGTATATGAAAACAATTCAAGGCTCAGAGTGATGTTATTTTCTTTCAGAGATAATTTATTTTGCTTCTGGATGGCAGGTAGGTAGGTACAATGTCTTTTAGTCCAATATGGAAGTTAGCTGATTTCCATTGTAAGGCCTGGTTAAATTCTGTTAACTCATAGTTCTTACATACAGTCCTTCGGGTGTCCAAACTGACTCCAGGTGCTAGTTTGAGATGTTTACCAGGACTTGCACTCACAGAAGGCCTTGAATTCCAATTTTCTTGTCTCCCCAAAGTTCTGCCCACCTTCTCAACGTCTCAGCCTCAGTCTCTTAGAAATTGACAGATTCCTGGAAGGTAATTGGTCATACCTCCATGTGCTAATTTTCTCTCCAGGGTCCTGGTGCCCCAAACCCCGGCTATCTTTTGACTGACCTGACTGAACCCTGATATTTACATATAATTGTGATACATGTACATGTGTGTGTGTTTACACACATATGCACATATGTCTATACACATGCACATACACATGTGTATATACACATGTACACATATGTATACACATACATATACATCATCTCCAGCCTTTCTAGTTGTTCTATGTGAGAGGATCTGTCCACTGAGTTAATCCCTCACATAGAGATGAAATTGTCCATCTCGGTGGGTCAGCACTGTGGGAGACTGTTGGCATTGTACTGGAGCCGTAAGTTCACTTAGCTCATCAGACCGAATCTGCATCCAGTGCACTGTGTAACCTTAGGCATTGATTTCACCTCTATGTGTCTTATGTCCCAAGTGAGAGGTTCAGCCGCACAACCTCTCAGGTCTGCCCCAGCCATGTCGTGCTAGAATTCTGTTCTGCTGATTCGCAGCATGATCTTCATTTAAAAAATGAAGTACAACTGGGATTCAGAAGTCACTGGCCAGTCAATCTAAAAATAATTTGCTAACCTTGCATTTGAAAACTTCACTGGTGTTTCTTAGTATTTCCTTTAAGAGGCTTTAAGAACTTTCTGTGAGACTTTTCTTTAGATCTCAGATAGTAAGGGAAACAGCAGACCACTGTTAACCCATAGGCCTATTAGCAATTTTGCATTCCTGGGATAAACACTTCTTGATTGTATCTTTTTTGCATATGTTACTTTGGTTTGACCATAACTTATTCAGGACGTTTTGGGTCTATGTTCGCATGTGCGTCTGGCCTACAGTTTCCTTTCCTTATGCTATCCTTGTCGGTTTCCTGCATCAAGGTTATTTACCAGGCCCAAAGAGGCAGGTGGTATCTTTTTCTCTTGTTTTATTTTCTGGAACAGTTGGATAAGACAGATGCTTTCACTTCCTTGGCACTCTGATAAAACTGAGTGTGGTAGTTTGAGGAGTAGGTCTTCATTAATGCTTTAAATTCTTTGAAGATATTAGGGTTTTCTACTAATTTTCTAGCCAACTTTGGCAATTTTTCCATTTCACCTAAATTTTAAAATCTATTGCCTAAAGGTTTCCAAGATATCCTCTTATGATTTATTTGATTTTCACCATAGTTGTGACCCTTCTGCATTTCTTTTTTTCTTTTTTTAAGATTTTATTTATTTATTTGACAGACAGATCACAAGTAGGCAGAGAGGCGGGCAGACAGAGAGGGGGAAGCAGGCTCCCCGCTGAGCGCCGGGCTCGATCCCAGCACTCTGGGATCATGACCTGAGCCGCGAAGGCAGAGGCCTTAACCCACTGAGCCACCCAGGCGCCCCGGACCCTTCTGCATTTCTAATATGAGTTTCTTTTCTTTTTCCTGAACGATATAATTTTTTATTAAAAAAAAGATAACTTTTTTCAATATCTTTAAAGAACTGGACTTAATTTTATTGATCCTTTCCATTGTCTAATTAGTTCCTATATCATTAACTTTTTTTTACTAATTTATTTATTCCATTTCCTTGGATTTACATTTTAAACTGAAATCTTAGATCATTTGTTTATAACCTTTGTTAATTTCTAACATAAGTTTATAAGTCTGTATTAAAATGAGTCATGAAATTATGACAGAAAATAGTATATTCAAATGAATCAATTGATAAAAGCTTAATAAAGGAATTATTTTGAAGTTGTGGAGAGAGTTAACAAGTCTATTTCATATAATGAAGTCTAAATATCAGATCTGTCTATCCTACAATTGTGTGCCATTGGGAAGCTTTATACCCCCTTTCCCATTCTCATTCTGCCATCTTATTCTGTCTCATATCTTAGCTCTAACTTGTTTTTAACTACCTTACCACTCTTTAGTTGTTATTGTTGCAGTTTTGCTTTTATAGTCATTTTATTTAGATTTCATATTTGTTTCTGTGTGATTTCATTTTCCTTCTTTCTAAAATTTAACCTTTATTTAGTATTCCTTTCAATGAGAGTCTGTGAGTGGTAAACAGAGTCACTTATTACATTAGTATTGTTTTGTCATTCTGATGACAACTTATGTCGATTATTCAGCATGGAGATTCCTCATTATGTTTTTGGTACATGCAGGATCCCTCACTACTGTGGTGTACGCATAAGATTTCAAGTTTTTGTGAGTGACTTTCTTCTCTTACAGGGCAAACTCTTTTGCCCTTTTGTCAGACCAGGGAGTGGAGATTTTCTAGATGCTGAGGTCAGGTATAACTTTGACACTGGAAGCATTATATGTAGAGCACTGCTCTTGTTTCTTTATTCTGGTTGGGCTATAGCCCATCTCCTGCCCTTCATAGATAGCCAAACTCCACGTGTCTACCCCAAGATCTTCTATTCATTCTGAAAAATCTATAAGCCGTTCCAGGATTGGAACAGCTTCCATGAAGCACTACTTATGCTTCATGCCTCTTTTCATTTTTATGGCCTCCCTTTTTCATTCAATGTCTTGCATGTTCATCATGTTCACTGCTATATAGTATTTCACTTTACAAATATGCCACATTTTATTTCTCTATGCTCCTGTTCATGGACACATTGGCTCTTTCAAATGTAAACTATGCTCTCCTTGGACTTGCTGTCTGTATACAAATATGAGAGTGTGTCTAGAATATATTCTGAGAAGTGAAATTTCTGGGTCATAAGGCATATACATCTTCACCCCAGCCATTGTGTTTTCAAAGTGGTTGTAGTAATCGATAGTCCCACCAGCAGTATGTGAGTGTGTCTGTGGTCCCACATTCTCGCCAATACTTTGCATCCTTAGTCTTTTTGTCTTTTTGCCAATCTGACAGGTGTGAAGTCTTGTGGCTTATTTACATTTATCCTGATTACTGATGAGGTTGAGCATTTTTCATTTGTTTCTTTATACCTTTCTTTCTTTGTTTTTTGAGAGAGAGAAAGTGTGTGTGAGAGAGAGAGAGAGTGAGGGGAGGGGCAGAAGGAGGAGGAGAGAGAGAATTCCAAGCAGACTCCCACTGAGCACGGAGCCCCGCACAGGGCTCAGACCTCATGACCCTGAGATCATGACCTGACCCAAAATCAAGAGTCAGATGTTTAACCAAACCAAGCCACCCAGCTGCCACTACTCCTTCATTTCTTTCCTCATTTTTCTATTTTAAATTTTTTCTTCTTATTGATTTATAAATATATATTCTGGAGGCTAATATACATGGTTATGCAAGTTAGAAATATCTTTTCTAATCTGTGGGTTGTCTTTGTAATTTTTTTTTTTTTGCCTTTTGGTGAAAATAAAATTTTAGTATTAATGATGTTAAAATGGTCCATCTTTTTCTTTAGGTCCTCCATTATTTGAGAATGTTTAAGAATTTTTTTTTCCTACTCCAACTTCATAAAACATCATTCTGGATTTTCTTCCAAACGTTTAACTTTTTGCATTTCATTTTTAACTCCATCTTTATGTTTGGCATGAGGAAGGAATTCAATTTTATATTTTACTCTATGGGTAATCATCAGATTCTGTCTTGGTAAGAACTGGGATCGATTTTTGTGAATGGTCCATTGAGGAAAAATGAGCCAGTATTGAGCAACCTTCAGTAATTTGTTACAAACAGCAAGATTTGGAGCAAAGTCTTTCTAAGGAGTATTTTTAAACTACTCAAGTTTAGCTCTTCTACTGAGCCTTTGTCTGAAAACCTTTCTGTAAGACAAACAGTTAAGTGGCTCTTCTCTCCGCAAGCTAACACTGAATTTTTCTACTTATTAGCAAGTGTTTCTTTTTACTGGGCTATCTATGTGCCCTCCTATTTCCCCCACTAAACTGTGGCACCTTCGGGTCGAAGGTAGAGCCTTCTATCTTTGCATCCTGGTGCCTTACATGTAATAGATACTAAACGTTTGGCAGATTAATGAATTAATGAGTATATTTGGAGCACTCAGAGGGGAGCTTGGAAGAGCCGCAGACGGCTTGCTTAATGCTGGATAGAATCCTGCACAAATTCTTTACTCTTCTCATTCCTGCGTCTAAAAATCGGGGAAGAGAAAGATATTCTAAACTGTGCAATAATTAGTTCTAGAAGTGTCTTGTCCTAGGCTTTTGTGAATTAATTTGGGAAGCAGCACAATGCCCCATTTACTTTCATTTTTCTTTTAAAGAGAGGCAGAGAAACATCATGCATACAAAAAGCTGCATTAGGCGGAATCCGGCTCCAAGTGGTTAAAGAGTTACAATCCAATCCTTGCACATGATTCTAATCTTTTTTCATTTGTTTTATCCCAATGATTAGTTATTTCATACTGCACATTTTTTTTACCTGCCTTAACATATTTGAACTCTGTAAAATTCTCCTTTGCACATGAGTTAGTGTGAAATTTATTACCATATTCTTTCCACTTATTAAAAGGGATGTGCTCTACAAATATGACTGTAGTGCAGATTTATTATTTACATCCCAAGCCCTAGCCTTCATAACTACTTAATATGGATAAGGTGTTTAGTTTTCCAATGGAGTCCAGCTGCATCACTGGAATCAAACTTGTAATTGCCTCTTTGGGATTTAAAACCATTATAGTTGTGCTTTTATGTTCTCTTTTGTTTTGCTTGAATCACTTTTTCAGGTCTATGAAGTACAGCTGGCACAATAAAAGTTTGATCAATGCATAACCAATGCAGTGTATATTTCTTCCAGAAATATAAAACCCAGGTGAAAAATGTTAATCTATGAAAATTATCTTTGTCAGCTACTTATTCTTGGCATTTAAATGGGTTTCAATCTTGAGGTGAGGACTGAACTTGGATTTCTGTGTGAAAGTTTTGCGACTTTGCCCAGTTGTTTGTTGTTTGTTGTTTGAGGTGGATGTTAGGGGCTATAGGATGGAAGCTTTCTGTTGCCAAAGATTTTTTTTCGTCTATAAGATGATCTATGTTCAGATTGGTTAAATAATGTTCACTTGATTGTCTTACATGTTCTCTTGATTAGAAAATGGGGACAATGAATATTTTTTCCTTTGTTCAGGGGGGCAGACAGCACACACATTTTTTAAAATATAAACATTACATTTATAAAGAAATACCTTTCAAAAACCCTTACCATTTAAAACTGAGTACTACCATTTTTTTTTTTTTTTTGAGACAAAGAACTGAGGCTAACTGGTTTCACTTGAAGGTAATATGATTTCAAAATGGTGTGATTGTCTCTAATTTCTAAGTGCAATAGGGGTTAATCATAGACAGATGTTCACCATTAACTCCAAATTTCTTTGTTCTTGTCCATTAAAATTAGCTATATTTTGAAAGAAACACAAAGCTGTGTCCATAGCTCCTCCTCCAAGGAAAAAGAAAACATATATACCGATACGAAAAATATGACGGGGATAACCATTGCCTTAAAAGCTCTGGTTCCATCGCTTCTGCCACCTGGAATCAACCTGACTGTAACACAGATGTGTCTGTCAAATCTGTCCCCAGCCCTTCCTGTCTCTGCATGTTCTCGCTTCCAGGGCACATGTGTCCCTTTGCCCTCCCTCTTTATCTTAAATCAGAACCTGGAAAGAATTGATATTAGTCATTTACTTAATAGTGAAAACTAAAGGCATTCTTCTATCTTTTCCTTGACATAAAAAGTCTGGAAGCTATTACTGTGGAATGAATTGAACTGCTTTATCCCTAGATAGATACATTAAAGCAGGTGCTCAGGAGAGCAGGGAGAGAGACACCATCCCAGTTTCCACAACACTTAGGCAGCCATGAGTTGGGACTAGGGAGAAGAAAGTGAGGCACTTGCCTTGGGTGTGAAATTTATGGGGGTGCACACATGCACACCCAAAAGCTTAGTAATCAAGATAAATATTGCGCGGCAAAATGTAAAAAATAAGTTTTGGTATTTTGTTCATCTCAGCTAGTCGTACACACTTAACATTGATCCTGAGGTGAATAATTCACCTGTGGCCTGGCCCTGCGTGGTACTCCTGTTCCAAACATGTTTTAGAAACTACTTCTGCCCAGGATGTGCTCTCCCCACAGAGGGTAGATAACCAGCTCATCATGTGGGCACTGGGAGAAGTGTTCATTGTCATGGCACACCAGGCCAAAACCAAAATGATCAATAAATATTTTGAAATAGGATTGAATGAATGAATTCATGAATACATGTTTGTTATTATTCGTGCCTAGATGAAAAAGAGACTTTTTAATGGGCTTCCTAAATGAAGGTTGCTTCCAATTGGGTCGGCTACATTTTTGGAAAGAAACTTAAGTAATAATAAACCTTAACACAAAAATCTTCTCATTTAAGACACTGTAATATAAGCTAGATATGTAAGCTGGAACCATAAATATAAAAAAAAAAGGATCTTCAGTTTCTTATATAATGCAAATGTCATAAAGGAGTTGTTTTTAGTAATCATACTGCCTTTTAATTTTGAAATGAACTAGGGTAATTTTACTTCTTGGAGAAAAAAGGACAATGTTTAGATAGCAAACTACATTGTAGATCTACTGATTTTTTTAACCTATGGAATGAAAGAACTTAGCTTCAAGACCTTTATTCAACCAAGAGTAGACCCATTTTCATCTGCCTTGAAATATTGCACTGAATATTAAGGAAGCAATGTCTGTGTTACCTAATTAGTTCACTAGTTAGAGCACAGAAATATTTATATTATAGGTAGTCAATCAACTCCTATAGAGATATTATAGAAATAATAAAGGGTATGAGATGCTATAAATGGTGGAAAACCCAAGAATCACTAACGTAGCATTTGCTTAAATGTCCAAGGTTTGTATATTTAAATATACAGAAGTCTGGCGCTCTTGGAATTCAGTTTAAATAAAACAGCTAAAACACATGATGGAGACTTGGTTCAAGAAGAGCTGGGTATTTATATCGCTTCCTTTGCTTACCTGTGCCTGGAGCTCTCATCTACCTCTCTCTGCCCTGCTGGAATTTGACCAAACCCCCTCTTAGAAAGAGGCAGGCTTCTTTTATTTTATCTGTGGCTCAGTCAAGCACAGTCAAATTCATTGAGCAATGTCATTGGTCCCAGCAGGGCAGAGGGGAATATGAAGGGAGGACAGGCAGAAGGCTGAGGTAGGTAAAGGTCTGGAAAGCGTTTCCAGGTAAGACATGGGCGTGGGGTGTGGTGTTTGAATGTTCGGGGTCTGACCGGAATCACAGAAATGCGTGGAGACTACAGTGGGCTGAGAAAGCAGGCAGGGTACCATCATGTGAGGTTTTAAGTTTTCATTTTCTTCTGAAATGAAAAGATTTGAAAGATTTCAAACACACCTTCCCACCTGCACTTTGGAAGGCTTCCTTGGGGCAGGAGCTCAAAATGGGTGGAGGTTGGGGGGAGGCGAAACCAAGAGGCTACCGCTAGTATGCTGAAGGTCACAATCATTTGGATGACAGCGGAGAGTGATCTGAACTAGGATAGAGGCTGGGGGACAGAAAAGAGGGCACAGAGCACATTCTGGTTTAGAGTAAGTATGTATTTCTACTAAAAATACCTTTGAGGATGGCAAGCTCCAAAGGAAGCCAGCTTAACAAGAATGGCAAATGATTGAAGTTTGTTAAACTCTGTAAAATTTCACTATGAATTTCAAGCAATCCGTTTCAGATAAATGGAGGTTTGGATCATAGTCATGACATACATGTGTGCTGAACAGGTAGAGTCAGACCCAGGGAAGAAGCACATTGGTAATTGTATCCTACAGTGAAGCTTTGTCTGAGCTCTGACAACCCACATAAAACTTTGTCCTGCTGTTTGGCCCACAACCTATTCCACTGGATTAAAAAAATAATAATAATTTTTAAAAATTAAAAAAATAATAATTAAAAAAACTCTTACAACAGATATGTTCACAAGTTCTATCTATTTCATACAGATTTATTTATTTATTTAGGTTTGGAAAAACATTACTTTGTGGAATGTAGTGATAATTACACTAAAATACCCAAATATAGTGCTGGTGTCATTCTATGGGTGCCATACCTGATGGTGAATGTTTCCAGACTGTTGTTTCAATCATCTCAAAAACATGTAGGAGGCCACCCCTCCACGGACAAGCAAAGAAAAAGTCCTCTGACTACATCCTTCCTTTAACAAGCATCCATTGGGATGCTCTCAGCAGCTAGAGGAGTTGCTGGAGCACTGGTGAAGGATTTGCTGGTGGAAAGCCCCTTTCTTCCCCTACACGTCTGCCTCCCCCAAAATACAATGATCCTTAGAGGAGGGAACATTCTTTGATAATGGACATATACTCTTTCTGTCCCAAAGAGCAACCACACTGTGTTTATAAGACTTTCCCTTGCAGCAGACATAATTGCCACTATTGCATGAAGTGCTTATCTCAACTCCAGGAGGAAGATCTCAGATCCTTGCACATGTGTCAGATGAACCAGCAGGCTCTCTGCACATACGTGTGTGTATGTACAGCATTGAGCACCAAGGCAAGTACCTGCATCATGTCCTTCGGCTAAGGCCGATTTCAGAGCCAGCTCATCCAATGTCAGACTCACCTACCCTCAGTGACACTATGGGTCTCCATCTTCTGTCCCAGGGCCTTCTACACTCTGTGCAAAAGTGCATCCCGTTCAGAGGCACCCTCGATCCACATGAGATGGGGACCAGTAGTTAAATGACCTAGCTTCTTGTCCCCGGAGACCCTTCTGAGGAGGCCTCACTGGAATTGAGGTGGTTCTCATTAACCCTTCCATAACATCCCCTTACATTGCCTTTTCCTTGTTCCTGCCACACTCACCCTTGACCCCCGCTCCTGCTTGCTCCACGATTTCCAAATAAGCTGCTGTACCCAAGTCCTTATCTCTGGCTTTGTCTGGAGGAATTCCAACCCAAACAAAAGCTATGCCTAGCACATAGTAGGTTCTCAACTAATGCAAAACTCTTGACCCCTTCTTCTTCCCACTGTGAACAGGAGAACTCTGAGGCTCAGGGGCACTGAGTAACTTGCCCAAGACCACACAGCCTGAAATGACACAGAATTCAAATTAAAGCTGCTTTCTGGTGGTTTCTAGTTCAAAAACTGGCTTTTGCTCTGTCCTGAGTAAACCAATGAGGACCCCTAGTGGTGCAAGTAAGATGGACATAGAGGAACCGAAAGCAGTGCCTTGAAACAGTCCAACACCATTCAGGGGAGACGTGTGAGATCCAGGTTTGCACCCTGGTCTCTGGGAGAAGTCCAGCTAGCAAGTTACAAGCAGGCTCCAAGCAAGGCTCCATCCAGCATAGCTTCACACCACGGAAATGTCCCCAAAGTGAGCATTTCTCTTTCTTGTAGAAGAAAAATGAACACCTTATTCCTGGGTTTCTAAGGGAGGTTTCTTTTTCTAGATCTTAAACCTCCCTTTCCTGGTTTGGATAAGTTCTAAGCTTTCCTGCCCCGACTAATTGGCTTATTTGTCTACCTCGGAAGTGAGGGAGAGTCCTGTGCCCAGACTGAGCGCCAGTGAAGGGGAGGGTAGGGAAGGAGGACAAGGTCTACATCGTGCCCACACTTTGCTGTGTTGGAATATCCTGTCCCCAGGCTGGGCACAGATGCCCCGGCCCCCCATAGCACAGCCCATATGAGAAACAACTCTCATCCGCACTCACCCACAGGCATCACTGCAGAGGTGTTTGGTGAGTAACCCCCTGATCCCGCCATGAAGTCAACCATTCTGCTCCTAATGTGCCACCCACATCTTACTACAACTAGATCTCTTTATCATCCATGCTCTGTAGCCAGCGGTGTCACACTTACTTCTGGGAAGCTTGGGTACATGGAGCCATTGTTCTGAGTAGACCCTGTCAAGAGCTATGGTCGTTGCTCCATGGCAAGGAAGCAGAAGGTGCTGATGGAGACCCAGTGACAGAGCGTAAGCCCTAGAGTAGACATCATAGGTGGACTGGCCCGGCACAGGGTGAGGGAGTAAGAAGGAAGCAGAATCCGGGTTGACTAGTCTTTACTGGTCTTTTTATCCCAGCTGTAGAAGCCACCCTTTTCTTTTTTACTAGCTCCCCACATAAGGTATGACACAAGTGTCAGGAGTCCCTGCTCTCCGTGAAAGCAGGGCAGTCTTACCACATCCTCCCTCCCCTAGGACTGCCTGCTTATAAGCAAGATTGCTTACAGACAGATAACTTGGGGGAAGTGTAAAACAAAATAAGCTAAGTGCAAAGGGCAGATATGAAACAGATTTTTTTCAGGGCTCCAACTGTGGTAGATATTATAAGCAGAACAGATTTCATATGGAAGACATTGACAAGGAATAAACATAGTGCCCAAAGCTAGCGTTTTCAAGGATTTGCTTCTTTGAATGTAAGCGTTTTTTTTTTTTTTAAAGCCACACACATTCTTATTAAACAATAGGCAGCAAAATCTCTCCCCCAAAATGGCAAAGCCAGATCAAACCTAGGTATGGGTTACCTGTATTTGCAAGACCTGCTTCAAAAATCCCATTTCAATTTGCTATGAAAGCATGTGCTGCCCTAGCGTTCTAATCTATGTTGAAAACTCAAAGGTTAAAGAGACTTGGCTGAATTTGTCTTAAGATATATCCTTTGTTCTGATTCAATCATTTATTTGAATTTAATATTTTAAAGAACTTTTCAAACAGACTTCACAAAGCCCTGTTACCATCAGGTCCATATTTATTATTTAATATTTAACTGGGGAGATTTGTCAAAACCCTTAAGAATTAATGGTTGCAAACTTGTGGAGTGAAAAGATTTGTGGAGGAAACCATTTGCTGACAACAGGGGGACCCTGCCCCTCAGGCTGGGCCACCACCACAATGTGAATGCACTCCTGCTGGGGGTGGTCTAGTGACATGGCGAGCCCATCTCCCCAGAAAAGGCAGGAAGTACAGTGGCCTTTAAATGAATGTTCTAATGTATTTGACTTCTGAACCCAGCTTGCACCATAAGACAAGGTGGGAGTAAGAGCAGAGAATTTGAATGCAAGTCATAAACAAACTATCACTTCTGGTCTTTTCCAGACCTTCTGGAGAGAGTCCCAGGGGTCCAGTGCCAGCAACCACACTGGAATGTACCTCTGCCTCAAAGATCTTGGGACATAGGGGGAAGTGATTTTTGATCTTCAAGATCCATGGGTGGTATCTATATTTTTATGATGCCAAATGTCAAAAAGAAAACCCAAAGCCTGCATATTTATATATAGGCGGATGGGTCACATCACAGAGATGATGGATCATGGTGATTTCCGAATTGTCCACTCAGATGGTACTGTGTCTTGCAGACCAACAAGGTTGTTAGGTGGAAATTGTCATAGCTCTCAACAGCCTTTACAGTCATTCAGTAATTTTGATTAATAACCTCAACTATGCAAAGTCCCTGACATAAAAAGAGGTGAAGATCTGTTAGCAGCAAGCCAAGAATGTCATAGGATGAATGCCAGACATGAAGCTGACTAGGTCGAGATTGAGGAATGGAATACCCAGGGTGAAATTTCTGGTTGTGGAAGGATGTACTTTCCCAAGAGGAAGGTGAGTCACCAGCCTAGCCTCACAAATACCCCGGACCAATGAGAATAGGGGCCAGAGTAAAGGGTGCGCCATGGGAACAAATCTCAATTTTATGAATGATGCTAGGAAATAGTGCAGTTTATGAGCTCTTTCTGAACTTAAACTTGGCCAGTTGGAGTGCAAAGCCAATGTGGAGTCACTATAAATGACACCAGTAGAGACCACAATGGCCTATGGGGCTTGTCTCCGCCTCTAATCTGGAGTAGCCAGCTTCTCCAAGCAAGAGTGAGGGACGCAGAGTCAGCAGGGTGAAAAGAAAGCCCTGTCAGGGGCTCCCAGAAAGTGTGACCAGGACAACAACAGGGGTCATCCCCATCCTGCTGCCTGGGCTGCGTAGGGCCAGCCAGACACTAAGGGACATCAAGAAGAAAGTCATGGGCTCCAGAACTCAGAATTCCTTGTCTCAAACATCTGGAACCTCTATCTTCCACAATAAGAGTTCCCCAAACATGAGCTGTTGTCATTCTCTTTGTCTGGCACTAAAATACCTGTGAATGGTGATTTATAAACCTGCCAATGAAGCCATCACAATGTTTTAAAATAAATAAGCATCAATCTCCGCTTCGACCCTCAAAGGTAAACATTCACCAGACAAATGAAAAGATTCGCTGGGCCAAAAGAAGCAGCAGAGTCAAATTCCCAAAACGATACCGATTTATGACCAAAAAAAAAAAACATCTTGTAAACATTGTACGTTGGAAGTTGCATGTTTGGTTTCTGTGACAATATATCCTGGGTCCAGTCAGTATATTGCAGTCGCATCTCTACAAGGGAAAAATCCGCTGCCAGGAGAGAATGCTTTCAGATGAAAAGGATTCTCAATGCAGAAGTGCAGGTGCAGCAGTGAACAGCAGAACAGGGAGTGCAGAAAACGGAATCCCTGAACTAGGAGACAGCTTCAGAGTTTTGCTCAGAACTCAGTGGGAAAGGACACACAGAATAAACGCTAAGCAGAGAGAGATCAGTGACATGGATGCTAGAGCCACAAGACGATGGGAAAAACATCAGAAAATAGAAATACACGGGAGAATGAATTGTCTAAGAAATAACAAAAGAAAGATTCGTGTGTTGAAAAATGATAGATGAATCTGGATTTCATGGGTCCATTCCACCAGGTAGGAAGAAAGACACAAACCCACACACAGACACACACACACACACACACACACACACACACATACAAATTCTAGTTATGGCTTTCTATTGGAAAGACAAAGAAAAAAACTATATATATATATTTAGGCATGAGTGATTTTTTTGAAAATGGTATTCCAAGAAGAAAAAGAAAAAGAAAACAAATCAAAACTCAAAGCCAGAAACTAATTGGGAGGAATATGCAAAGAAATTTGAAGGAAAAACTTCAAAACAAATCCTGTGCCATTTATGTTTGAAGGCAAGATAAAGGTTGTTTTTTTTTTTTTTGATATGCAAGTGCTAAAAATGCTGATCACCCACATACCCTTTCTGAAAAATGTCCTCAGAAAGTATTTCAGTTCATTGAGAAAGGTATTAAAATAAAGAATTTAAACATACATCAAATGTTGTTTAAAACAAATGGCAGTGAGCAACGAGAGCCGTCAAGTCCAGACTTACTAGTAAACAATTGTTACTATGAATCTAAGCAATGCAAGTGTCGAACACATTCTGGAAAGGAGAGCTACAAACTGTATTTCAAGAAATGGATCTCAAAACCCCCAATTATTTAAACATCAACTGAGAATTGGAAGTGGGAAGAGATAATAAAAGCAAAAGTATCTTCTCTCACAGGAAAGTGGAGGTGGGAAATTAGCAGAAACTGATTAAATCCTAATGCTGATAAAGATTGATTCAAATATTTTCAATAAAAAGATAATGAGTACTAGAGAACAATAAGTGTAGAACAAACCACTAGTGGAAAGAACTGTAAGCAACAAAGATAACAAAGGAAAAGGGAAACTCACAAACATAAAATAGGATGACATATAAATGTAAAAAAGACTGAACTGAAAACAATTCAGAATGTCCCACAACATAAGACTGGTTGAATAAATTGTGGCATCTCCATTCCCACAACTGAATACTCTGCAGCCATAAAAATGAGGTTGTGCATTTTGAAAAAGTGACACCAATGAGTGACTACATGTGGCCACAGACACACACACATATACACATACATACCCCAAAACAGCAGCGAGGGGTTGACTGCACTTTTGTTAAACAAATACCAGGTGCTTCTCAATGTATTTATCAACCAGGGAAGCACGGACTCTAATCAACCAGAAGGAGCCTTAACCCACTGGTCCAGATGCAGCATCAGTGCAAACCCCAGCAACACCAGGGACAAGTGTGTAGAGAAGTATGAATGTACATAAACACAGCTCTAGATGCAGCTACAGATTAAGTCTGGAAGGATGTAATCCTAAATGTTCATGGTGGTCATCTTTAGGTAGTAAGATTAAGGATTATTTTCATTTTTCTTTATTCTAAAACATGAATATGAAAGAATGTGTTTGAAAAGGGCACAGATTTTAAATTGCTTTTCCTGGAAACCTAAGGCATTTCCTTTTATAAGCAGCAGAACCTGTTTTCAGACGAGGCGGCTACAGGATGGAGGTACAGAAGAGAGTTTCTTGTGATAAGCCCGCTGGTCATTTTAGGACATGAAATGCTTAACCTCAGCTCAGAGTCATCCTTTAACTTCAGAAGAATCGCCAAGAAATGGTGAGATCAAAAACAAAACAAAACTCAGTCATTTCCCATTCAAAACATGGGCTAGGAAAAATAATCTGTTGAAAAATACCTCCTCTTCGAGAAAAGTACGACTCAAACACATTCCACATCTAATATATGGCACAGGGTTTCTAATGTAATTTTCTGAAGAAAACATGTTTACATTTTTTTCCCGTTTCACCTTTGTAAAGCATTGATTAAGAACATTTATTTTTTTCTTTCAGATGGAATTTTGAAGGTTCAGTACTGCAGATTTTGAACCATATCCTTTTGTATTCTTAAAAATCTGCATCACTATTCACATTCATCAGTCTAATTATGATCTAAGATGGTTAGTGCTCTCAGGCTCTCATATTAAATAAATAATCAGCGCAGCCCTTCCCCCTTTGGGTCCCACAGAGCACAGCCGTATGCCCTGCAGAGGGGAAGGGTAGGAATTCTTCCACACACATAAACCCACAGAAGGGCCTCACGGGCCTTTCCCAAGGCTGTTCCCAGACCAGCAGGTTGGAGGATTCTGCTGAAGAACTGTTAATCATCACAAGCCAAGGAACATTCAAACGAAGTTTATTTTGTTTGATCTTTGAGAAAATAATCTCCAAATTGTGTTCACCTCAAGACAGAAAGTAAGAAAACTGAGCCACGCAGGGGAAGCTGGGGGCTGTCACAAGCACGGGAAACACTTTGGGGTCCACCAGTCGATCAATGAGCATCTCTCGTACACATATGATTAGGCAAATTGTCCTTACTAACAGGGCATAGACGAAGCCATAAGTTGTTTATAGTTTATCAACACACACTGAAATATCATAAGAAGGAAAAGGTGCTTCAGGAGAGAGGGTGAGTTTAGTCATGTTTCAAAACTTTAAAGTAGGGGTGCCTGGGTGGCTCAGGGGATTAAAGCCTCTGCCTTCGGCTCGGGTTAGGATCCCGGGATCCTGGGATCGAGCCCCACATCGGGCTCTCTGCTTGGAGAAGAGCCTGCTTCCTCCTCTTGTTCTCTCTGCCTGCTGATCTCTTTCTGTTAAACAAATAAATTAAAAAAAAAAAAAAACACAAAACTTTAAAGTATGCATCCTTTGATCCAGCAATCTTTTTCTACATATCATTCTACAGATCTACCTCCACATGGGTGAAATCTTGTACATAGAAGGATATTAATTGCAACATTATTTGTGGTAGCAGAAAAATGGGGAAAAATGGAATGTCCACCAATTGGTGGCTAATATAAAAACAATGACTGCTCTGATATGGTGGAAAACACGCAGGCTTAAAAAATGTGGCATAACTTTTATGTATCAGTATGTGAAGAGTAAGATGCAGAAGAGCATTATGGTATGCTGTCATTCATCTGTATTTGGGAAAAGACACACATGTGCCTGTGTATGTGCACATGCACACACGTGTACGCATGCACACACACATACATCCTATCTCTGTATCTTTGGGAGGATGCACAGGGTTAGCGGTTGAAACTGGAGAGGGGATCAAGGAAGGAGCTTCATTTTTTATTAATTTTCCTGTGTAGTCTTAAAATTTTATACCATGGACATGTGTCTGGCAGTCCAGTTTTTCAAAAAATCTGAAAGTAAAGAATTTCTATAAATAACAAAAGATCAAGAACTAAAGTCACATAGAAAGCAGGTGGGAGGTGAGGAATGGGCGCTGAGCTGCCTGACTGCAAAGCCCTGGCACCCACAGTGTGGGTGATAAAACCATCACTCTGTTTTTGCCCACGAAGAAATGGATGCCATGAGATTAGATGCCTTTCCCAAGATCCCCAAACCTCCAGTGGCTGAGCTAGGGCAGCCACTGCCAGTTGCCCAGCTGTAATGATAGCAGCTTCTTCTTTATTGATTACACATCAAATCCCATACAGAGAAGGCACAATCGAGAGGCAGGAGCATGGGGAATTAAAGTAGAAATACCTTATTGAGAAGGAGAAGGAAGTGAAGGGACATCGAACACGTGAGGATTTCACTCTTAACCACCATGGCTCCTTCCTCTCATCTCCCAATCACTGAGTAGCACTTGGCACCTACCCAACAAAAAAGCAAGACTGTACATGAGTAACAATTATTGTTACCTTAACTAGACTGGAAGTCCCTGAAGGCTGCAGCCGTTCATCCATCCATTCATTCATTCATTTGGCAAATACTTCCTTTAAAAAAAAAAAAAAACAAATGAAACGATTTTATATATGTATTTGACAGAGAGAGAGAACACAGAGGGAGAAGGGGAGAGCGAAGCAGTCTCTCCATGGAGCAGTGGGCCCAATATGGGGCTCAATTCCAGGACCCTGGGATCATGACCTGAGCTGAAGGCAGACTCTTAACCCACTGAGCCACCCAGGCGCCCCACAGCAAATACTTCTTAAATGTTCTCTCTGGGTATAAAGCTGTTAGCACATAGGTAAATCAGACATAGCCGCTTATCCTCCAAGAATTCACCGTCTAATTGGGAGAGACCATTTCCATGCATCACTTGCATGTCATTCTCTCCGCCACAGCGGGTAGCTGGTAACACAGTAGGTCTCCAATAAGAATTCACGAAATAAATCCAGGGCTCATCGTTCCTAGACATGTGGAAGACAGTTTCCTCCCCTACCAGCTCTTCCTCACCTCCCTCCTGCTGAGCCCCCTCCCCCAATACAGTTTCTTCAATGCACCCCTAAATCTGAATGATAAAACTTTTCATTCAAGGGCTCAGGAAAGCAAGATGATCATTTTGGGTTAAATCAACAACGATAACAACAAAACCCTTGAAAACATTGGATCACAAGCTGTAGCATTCCAGCAAAGAAATGTGATTCCCTCTCTATATTCTCATTTTATTTATAAGTGTTTTGCTGCAAAGTGGGTGAACTGCCGAGCTCCATGTCACAGCCTGCAGCACAGCAAACCGGCTTTTTCTGAAGCTCATAATGTGATAATTAAATTGCTAACAGGCACCTTAGTGATGGCATTTGCTGAAGATGTGAAAGCCCTCTCTCAATTACACCTTTCTGGAGGGGACTCATCAGTAGAGGCACAGTGATCAACTCAGAGTGTCTTTTTATATATATATGTATATATATATTTTTTTTTCCTTCCATGAGTACATTAAATTTTTATGTGGAGTGAAATGGGACAGGACTTGTTTCCCTTCCACTGCACAATGATTTATTACCCAAAAAAGACCGCAGAACTAATTAGCAGAGTAATTAATTAATATAAATTTGCATATTTGCATTTGCAATTAGTGCAGCCGACTGATTAGTCTGAAAATGAGAAGTTTGACTCATTAGATGTTAGTGTCTGCTGGACCAGAAAGCGGCTGCCAGATGAGGCGGAAAAGGGTGGAATAAGCATGTGTGTTTCTTTTGTTAGAAGAATGGAGAATATGCTCAGATATCTGGGGCCAGACATCAGGGCTTGCAATTTGAAAAAAAATAAATTATTTGCTTCCATTTCTGCTACTCAATGTTCCTTGCCCTTTTGCCTACAGCAAGTTATTCCAACCAACCCTGGAAGCCAGCGTGCCCCTCAGAGTGGGCTTCTCCTATTCCCCAAAGGCAGAGGGGTCTCTGTTGTTTGTGGACGAGCAGATCTGTCCTGGTTTGATGTCCCAGGAATTTGACTCCTGCACCCAATTCAGTGGTTCTGTCAAAACAGTTCTCCAGTGTTGATGAGGACCCTCAAGGGACTGCATGAGTAGACTACCTTCCCTTCAGGGGCTTCTCCTGATTGCCATCCCTTTGTTCCTCCAGCTGAGAGCTAAGCTCAAAGCTCTCCTAGCTAGTTGACTGAGTGAATCCATTTCTGCAGAATGACACAGGGCAAATAAACTATAAACACTCCCACAGATGCGCAGACACACAGACATCAAATAACAAGCATTAAGCACCCGTGGTAAAATGAGAGATCGGCTCACAAATTTCCAGGCAGGTTGGTGGAAAGCCTGAATGGGAAATAGTATGTGGTTGTGACCTCCCTAAATTTATTTTCAAGGGAAGGATGCACATGGCAATACGAGAGAGCCTGACCTGTTATGAATGTCTTCTTTAGGAATAAGGGATATTTTTAGTCTCAAGTCACACCAAAAGGGAAATCAAATTATTTCATTTGTGTCCTTAACATTCTTTCTAAAAATGAAATGTACTGTATATACTTCCCTTGATGTTCATGTATCTTTTATGGATGCCAAAAGCAATTTCTGAGAGTATGTCATATTGGCCCAATCCTATAGATTCTTCGTGGATGGAAAATTGTCACTGAGCTTTGTCAATTTATGAAAGACCTTTCTGAACCACACAATTGGTTATGTTGTGGCTCAACTCCTGCTCTCAAGAGATTCTAGAAAGAAAATATAAATGCGTCTTGTATCAGAGTTGCACTTTTATTTTGCTTTCGCATTTTATTTTTCAGGTTCAAATAACATCAAATGCCTCCTCCTACCACCAAACCCTAAGCCAGGGCTTCCACACTGATGGGAACCCATAGCGGTCCTGGGGGGCTCACTCCACCTTTTGTCCTCTAAAGCACCTTGTTCTTGACCTGGACACCCTGCTTGCCAGAGAGCATTATAACCATTTCTCTATACCTTTCTCTCAGTCCTTAGAATGAGCACTATTTTTTGACATGGCTATCTTATATCTGTACCTTGGTACCTGAGAGCCTAGAACACTACCTGGTACATAGCAGATAAGAAGTTTAAATCACGGCAGGAACAAATCAATGAAGGTATTGATGGTTTGACTGTAGAGTGAATTTATCCAGGGTTTTTCCCAGGAGAGAAAGGAAGCACAAAACATAGGCAAAGAAATGGGTAAGAAGAAATGCAGTCAAATAGAGTGAAAGAGAATGAAAATGACCAGTGGATCAGTGTTGTTCTGAGGTCCAACCTTTACTTGGGGTCCACACTTCACTTCTCTTGGTTTTTGCCTCTCTCGGCGCTTAGGAAAGAATCTCTGGCACTTCCTAGATATTTGGCAGATACTGATATTGGGTTCTTTGGCATTGTATAACAAACGATGCCACCTTCTTTACACGTAGGTTAAAAATAAAGATAAAATTTAGACACGTAGCCTGACTATTATTTTTAACCACAACCTAAAGCTAACATTTAACTAGTAGTCCTGAAAGAATTGATATTATAAACACATGTAAAAAACTTAAGGGCAAGGCAAAAGGCCTGATGTGGTGTGTGAATCTACATGTCTCCTTATCGAATGTTTTTCCTTATCAAAAGCAAACAAACCTATTTTGACGTTATGAAGTATTATTTTTTGTTGTTGTTCTGCTTTAATGCACCTTCCCTAATAGACCCCCATCAGGTCTTTTCCAACACTATATTCTCCCATCCCCAGGGCAGGGGCCTAGCAGGATGCCCTAACGTGGGCCGTACTGGGTCAGGGAGGAGCAGAATTTAATACAGTGACCTGGATTAACTTAGACATTATTTCTACCTAGCATCCCTGATAATAACATCCCCACGTTTCTTAAGAAACACTTGGAGCATATCCTGGGTTATCAGCCATTTTTCCCGGACAAATTTTCGTGCACAAATACTGCACCAGTCATCACTCAGTCACTTATTTCTTTGTTGGTCTGTTTGTTTTAAATTTATTCTCCACTTATCTCCAAGAAGATTTGAGGTAGCAATCGCACTGAACATTTTTATATCCTTTGTAAAGCAATTCACCATTTAAAAAGATTCCTTGTTTCCTAACAGTGCCATAATACATATGATAAAATATATCTTTATATTTGTTTTCTATAAACTGCATGGTTTATTTTCTGGAAATGTATCACAGATATATTGAGAGGACACCAGCCACGATGGATGGCAATACCTTCTGTCTTTATCACTGGAAAAGAGGGAAAATAAAGTCATATCTCAGAAAATGTACGGTAAGAATAGCTATAATTGTCCATTCCATATTTGCTTGTTGAGAAAACGAGGAGTGATTTTTATACTTGTCTGAAAACATAAATTAGGACTTGCTTATCCATGTAGTCATTTCCAAATGAGACAGGAAAATATGGACTCATGCATTACTACCGTCCAAACACGGCACTTTTGCGCAAAGACTTTGTTTCTCTGGTGTTGTCTTTTTATTCTCCTAGTCAAACAGTGACCAGAAACAAAAGAGGTTTAATTGTGCGAGTGGCTCCTTAGATATAGGAAGTTACAACCCAAAGGGGACACATGGCTCTGGTAATGACAGAAACTTTTTCGTGCCCTGGTAACTTATAACACTGATTTTTTGAAAGAATCATTCCAGATCATTAGTCCATTAGGTGAATTAAACACTTGGCTATTTTCGTAAAACACATCGCAGGCTTTTAACATTTCTCGAAAAGAGAGACACTTATGCTCCTTGCGGGGCCCAAGTCTTTAGCAACTGCGCATCTCTGTGGGTTTGCCTTCCCGGGTACTCGCAGACAGGCGGGATCCCTCTGACCGAGGACCTTTAACATTTAAAATGTATTTTGTGAATTCATCCTCTCTTTCACAAACTATAAGGTTTAATAGCGATTAACACTAGACCACAGCACTTTCAAATTAACAATAGCCCTGCCAGTTCTAATTGGTATTCTAATTAGCCCAACTGATTCAACTAATTAAGAACATTAAACTTTTTAACAAAGGCTATCTTGCTTTGTGTGTTGTAAAATGGAATTTAAGAGGGGTGGAGATGGTGGGGGAAAGGGGAAAGAAGAAAAGCTGGATTTCCATTACAGGCAGGCGGAGGAGGAGCAGCCAGAGTCTGGAGAAAGGGGGTGGGGAAGGGCTGGTGCTTGATGGAGGGAGGGGTCAAGGCAGCCTTTGCATCCGAGATGGGTGAGAAAAGGTTCATAGAGCGAGGCTACCCGACAGTCCGGGTCCCTGCTGAGACTTCTCAGGGGTGGTATTAAGGAGCAGGCAGCCCTGTGTCAGTTCACAATGAAATGGAACCATAAACCATCCAGCTTTATGGACAGTTTGACCTTTGTTACAATGAAGGAGATTGGGGCTGCACAACTGAACCTGCCATTTCAAACTGTGTTTAACTGAAATCTCAGATTTTCAGGACACCTCCTTGCTGTGGTAAACTCGGCAATGGAGCAGCGTGAGCAGCACAGGCCGTGCTAGGGATGGCTGGGTTTAGGGTGAAAAGCAAAAACGTGGCCTCACACTCGCGTCCCCTCTTTCTCTCCGTCAGTAGATTCTGCGCCTTCTTCAGTAGATTCTGCGCCTTCTTCCTTCAAAACAGATGCCAATTCTGGCGACTTCTCTCACTTCCTACACAGAACTGCTCCTATCCAAGCCACCAGGGCCAGCATGCAAGGAAGTGTGCATTCCCAGGATTGTAGCCCCAGGAGCATGACCCCAAGGATAAGGGCCTCCTCCAGCTTAGGACCCCGGGTGCCTTCCTTGCTTCACCTCATCATGGCTCTGTCTCCGCCATCATCTTTCACCTTGACACCTGCGATAGGCTCATGACAGACCTCATTCTTACTTCAGCTCCCTTAAACTATTCTCCAACAGCACCTTAAAGCAGCTCTAACGACTGCCCATCATGGTTCAGACGAAGTTCAAAATCCTCATCATTGCACACCAAGCCCTATGTGATCTGCAACTAACTACCTCTTTGGCAATCTTTCTTGGCTTTTCTCTTCCTTAGTCACTACACTCCAGGCAGGAGGGCTCCCCTGGGGTGAACCAAGGAGCCAGGGCTGTCCTTGCTACAGGCTGTAGAGGGTACCTTGTCCGCAGAGAACTTAAAAACATTAAAACTGACATAGTGGTCTGCTTTTCATGGTCACCATTTTCTACCCATTCTAAGCCATGCCAGTGAAAATACCCATCTCCGCAAAATAGCGGTCTCTTGTTATTCTGAGTCTGTGCTGTCCAACATACTAGCTACTGAGCACTTCAGATGGGACCCGAGTTACTGACAAAATAAATTTTAAATTTTACTTAATAAATTAAGAACTGACACTTGATTCAACTACTGGAAAACATTTAAGAAAGTTTCTTAACAGCTCGTGTACGTGAATCTGTTTTCTGCTGTAAATTTTATGAAATCTAAATCCAGATTGAGTATTTCTGATGGAAACTAAGCATACCAATGGAGATGTGCTTCAATGTTAAAATACATTCCAGAATTCAAAAACTTAGTACAAATGTAAAGAATGTAAAACACATCATTAATTAATTTTTATATTGAACGCATGTTGAAATGATATTTCAGTTATGTTAGAAGGGAGTGAAACATCATACTAAAATTAATTTCACCTGTTTCTTTTGCTTTTTTTTTTTTTTTTTTTTTACTATAGATACCAGAAAATTTTAAATTACATATGTGGCTCACATTATATTTGGAAAGTACTGGTCTAAGTTCTAAACCAGGGTATGCAAATTACTGCCTATAGGCAAAATTCAGTCTACCATCTGTTTTTGTACAGACCAAGAGCTAAGAACACTTTTGCCTCTTTAAATAGTTGAAAAATACCAAAATAAGAACCAAGATTTTATGACATGTAAAACCGTATGAAATTCAAATTTCCGTGTCCATAAATAAAGTTTTATTAGAACCTAAACACTCTCATTTGTTTGTATGTTGTCTATGGCTGCTTTCACATTATAACAGCAAAACAGATCCCAGGACCTGCAAAGCCTTTAAGTATTTACTATCTGTCTTTTTAGAGAATAAATTTATCCACCCTTGTTTTAAGAATTGATTCAGTTGCTATGGAGTTTTGATATATGTTCTAAAGGAAAGTAAATTCAGAGAATTCCTAGTTACGTAGCTGGCCCCTGACATGCATAGACAGAACTACAAACTGGGCATGTGGACACAAAGAAAAAAAACACAGGTACTTTACTGGAGAATCGTGACAGTTAGATAATGTAATAAAGCACCCAAGAGAGGCTAACACTTAGAAGCACCAAATAAATGCTCTTCCCAAAACACAGCCTCCCGAGGAGCTTATCTAATTCCAGAAGAGGAGACAGATAGGTAAGCAGGCAATTATAACTTCTCATGGCAATTGTAGCTGTCCAGGTACTTCTAAGACGGTATCTAAAATGGTCTCAGGGGAAATACCAATCAGTGGACCTTCAGACTGACTCTGGTTGCCACTCTGGTTGGCCACTTTGGTAACATAATTATCACTCATCTCCAGTTCTAAAGCCCTGTGCGTAATGTTTGTCAATACTGTTAGTGATATGTGCCAGAAACTCCAACCAGAATTTTTTTAAGTGAATTAATTGTTCCCATAACTAAAAGTCTGGTGTAGGACTTGTTTCAGACATGGCTTGATCTAGGTGCTCAAAAAATGCCATCAGGAATTTGTCCCTGCCAGGTCTTGACTCCTCCCCCTCAGTGTGTGCATTCTTCTCAATCAGCCTCTCCTCAGGAGTGGCCAAGATGGCACCCGCAGCTCCAGGCTGACGTTCTTCCAGCTCAGCAGCCTCAGTGGAGGCTGGGGCTGGTTCTCATTGGGATGACATGGGTCATAAGCTGGTCTGCTAGCAATCACTCCATGTTAGGGGAAAGAATTTGCTCATCGGCCACGCCTGGCCCCTAAGTCTAAGCCTATCCTTGAGGGTGCAGCCAGCCCAATGGGGGTCATGGGGAAAGACAGTGGAAGAGGTTTCATCAACCAAAGAAAAGAGAAACACTTTTGCCAAAATGCTTGACTGACTTTTGGTGCTCAGAAGCAGATGGTACTCAAAATAATAAACCAACAATTAAAGTATTCTAGAAACTTAAAAAAAAATAACTAAAGCTGTGATTTGTTAAATAAGAACAGCTTCTTCTACATTGTTCAGAAGTTAGACTTAACCAGGTAATTGTCTTAATTTAAAGAAAGAAAAAATATAGCAGGTAAATATATTTGGCGACAGCTTTCTTTTTAAAGAAATTTGCCTTCTTTGGGAAAATCATATATATGAGATATGTACAATTCTAATGACAGAACAATAGATTAATTTTACATTTTTAGTCTCCATTTACAGTTTTTTATTTCTTTTTTTTTTTTTTAAGATTTTATTTACTTATTTGACAGACAGAAATCACAAGTAGATGGAGAGGCAGGCAGAGAGAGAGAAAGAGGGAAGCAGGCTTCCTTCCGAGCAGAGAGCCCAATGCAGGACTCGATCCCAGGACCCTGAGACCATGACCTGAGCTGAAGGCAGTGGCCTAACCCACTGAGCCACCCAGGCGCCCTCCACTTACAGTTTTTTAAAAATGATTATAGATCTTATGCCATTTATTTCTAAGAAATCATATTTATTCATCAGGATACATGGATATATCTATGTATATATGTCTGTCTTTCTGTGTGTGAATTATAAAACAAAAATAAATGAACAAAATGTTCCCTTTTAAAACATAATTTTTTAAATAATTGATAACCCATACTTTTTTCCTGTCTTCTTTTGCTAGACCAAAAATAGAATGAGACCCCTCCATAAAATTTTGGGGGCACCTATTATGAACTGAATATGTGTCCCCCAAAATTCATATCCTGAAGACCTAACTTCCAATGAGATGGTATTTGCAGATATGACTCTTTGGGAAGTAATTAGGATTAGATTATGTCACAAGGATGTGGCCATCATGAAGGGAGGACTTATAAGTGGAGAAAAAGATATCCCCCTCAATTCCTCTCTCTCTCTCTACTCTCCATTCCAACCCTGACCTCCGGCTCCCATATGTCTAGACAAAAGTCCATGTGAGGACACAGCAAGAAGGTGGCTGTCTGCAAGCCAGGAAGAGCATCTCCCTCATCAGAAACTGAATTTGCCAGCACATTAATCTTGGAATTCCAGCCTTCCTATGAGAAGTAAACTTTTGTTGTGTAAGCCACCCAGTTTAGGGTATTTTGTTCCAGCAGCTTGAGAAAACTAAGACAGCACCAAAATTTAGATAAATAATATCCACATTACAATGTTTTAAAGATTCAAAATGAATGCAAAAATATACAATGAACAAAATACCAAAAATTAATGTCCTCTTTGGCCAACTCTAGTGACCTTGCTTCTGCTTTTGACCTTTGGGTATCCGAAGATAGTTCTGATTATTAATTGGCCTTTGGAAACTCCTGGGGTTTTCTGGGTGAGGACTCTCCTTATTTTGGCATTGAGGATGGTGCATCTGCAGGGCTGAATTCATGGGGGTGCCACCTGTGTGCCCTGTACTAGGTTTAATGATCTGCTGATGCCATCTTGAAATGTTTAATTATTTCTGAATAAGGGGTCCACGTCTTCCTTTTGTTCTGGGTTCCACAAATGATGTAGCCAGTCCTGTACACTTGCTTTAGGTGTCCTTCCTTCAACAATAAGGAAAAATCCACAATTCCACAGACCCCATATTGTAAACTCCATCTCCAACTAAACATAATCCAGTCAAAAAAGGGAGCCAGTAAGACACTTAAGATAAAAGAGAAAGGTGGGTGTCTCCCTGCTATGTGTTTCCCACTACAGAAGCCAGGAACAAAAGAGAAGAGGATAGTAAAGCAAATCAGTGAGGCAGATTCAAAATATTCATCACACTCAACATAAATAAAGACACATTGGCCTTTGTAGGGTATTAGGTGCATCCCATCAGAAATTTCAATCCTGTGAGAAACTCCAGCAGAAAAGGAAACCACTCAGTGGAAATAGAAGTTTGGGACATGCTCCTCCCATATCCTGCTCTTGGAGAGTCATAATGTGCACCAATATACAGAAGAGTCCAACAGAACATGCTTTAAAGAAAACAAACATCTTCAACCATGCAACTTTCTCTCTCTCTCTTTTTTGAGTGATTCCTATTAATAGTTTACAGAGTGTTCTTTGGGCAACACTTTATTAGTGCATGGCATATTAATCAGAGAGTGTATTTTGGGAGGAAAAAAACAACTTGAGTTCCAAGAATAGAGGAAGCATAGAGAGTTGCCAGGTAAAATACAGGATGCCCAGTTAAATTTGAATTTCAGATAGACAATGAATACTTTTTTAGCATAAGTTTGTCCCACACCTAAATATATCTAAAATACAAATTCAGCTGAGTGTTCTGCATTTTGATTCGCTAAATCTGGCAATTTCAGTAGCATACCTATTCTGCCATATCCCCACACCAGGTGTATTTCATACGCACAGTGGGTGGTTCATGAAAACTGGAAGGGGGAGAAAGTGGAAGAGGCAGACACTTGCCCAGACTCTTCTTTAGGTCCTTGTGGGTTAGTGGGTAACTCCCAAAGCACAGGGATTCTCAACCCTGTGGAGATTTAAAAAATGCTCTCGGCCAAGCCCTATCTCCAATGACAGGTGGACTTCTCCATCAGGCACAGTACCCAAGAATAAAAATGAATATAATCAACCTTGTGTTATAGTTTCTTTATACCAACACAATCATCAAATATTTTTATTATTTTTATGGAGGACAGAGCCTCTGGAAGCCAAATGTCCAGGACCCAGAAAAGTGATAATTTCACACTACCCAGAGATTCTGAATGAAAGACCACACCCCCACCTATCTGATTGCCTCTTTTCATTTAGTTATTACTAGAATTCCCATGGAAAATAAGAGTAAGTTTTATCCTGAGGAATAGTTAAAAACCAAATGCTCCAAAGCCCTGAAGAGTTAAATTTTATTTTATTTTTTTTTTAAAGATTTTATTTATTTATTTGACAGAGAGAGATCACAAGTAGGCAGAGAGGCAGGCAGAGAGAGAGAGGAGGAAGCAGGCTCCCTGCTGAGCAGAGAGCCTGATGCGGGACTCGATCCCAGGACCCTGAGATCATGACCTGAGCCGAAGGCAGCGGCTTAACCCACTGAGCCACCCAGGCGCCCCAAGAGTTAAATTTTAGATTTGCATTTCAATCTGTCTTATTTTGCCATAGAGAAATTCTAATTCTCCAGGTAGGAAGGTTGATTTCACCCCAGTTCCGAAAGGGCTATTGTATCATTATTGTCATTACCACTAAAAATGTCTAGGTTCATTTCAGACCAAGAAGAGACAGAAGATCTTGCCCATGCTTCAGCAATGTCTCTACGTGAATCTAAATGCCCCTGAAGACCAGGAGCCCCTCCAGGGCAAGCACCAGGTTTGAGTCATTTGCCATGTTAGGCATTCAGTAACCATAGTCATGGAAGTACATGCCATCATCAAGTGTCCTCTCTGGCCTTTAATTCATTCATTTCTATTTCACTTCCAGCACTGAGTCTTGCTCAACCCCCTCCCAACCTGGACTGTTTGTAAGAGAGATGCTAATCTGGAAAGGCTTCTGCTTTGGAGAACAGAGATTCATTATTAATATTGTGGATTTCCCATTCCTTATCAGTCCACCAAATGTATGTGGTGCCTCATTCGCCAAGTAACCAGCAGGGCCAGATGGAGCATGACGGAGGATGGTTCCTTCCATTCTTTTAATGTCAACCATCTCAAAAAAAAAAAAAAAGGTAGGAGTGGAAAAAGTCGAGCTAACGTAATGCAAGTTAGCGTCGTCTCTGACAAGCCAAACTTGCATTCTGTGAATGGTAGACGGTCCAGCTGGGGAACGCTTAATCTTCAGATCAAAAGGATAATGATAGATTTCCTCCAGAAAATGACACTGGGCAATAAAAGAATTCAAAGCCATGTGCCGCAATCTTAGACTGGATCTTGAACCAATATTGGTGGCCAAAATGAACTGCAAACTGCTTAGTGGGAAAAGTTACTGTAGCTTTTGAAAGAAATAATTAGCACTGGAGAAGCCTTTTTGGATAAAGAGCCAGAAAGGAGATAGCTGGGTTCAGTATTCATACAGACTGCATAAAATTATGGCAAATCATTATTGCCACGACATTGACTCTTGCTTTCTAAAGGATTTTTGCTGCTTAAAGAATTATGTAATCTAGCATCTAACTTACTGTATGTGGGGCATGCAGCTCTTTGTCACTGACTTATTACCTCATTGCTTAGCCATGGTGCTAATGAAGCAAAGATCACAGCTTTGATTGACAGATGGGTCTCATTGCTTTAAGGTGTTCTGCAGCCAAATGTGCTGTGCTGCCCCCAATCGATTCAATTCCGCTATCAATATTTTATTGAGTCCCTACTATGTACAGATCAGCGCGTTGTGTGACACAGTACTACAAAACAAAATGGAACAGACATCCAGGAGAGTTTTTGTCCTCACAGTCTAGTTGGGGGGACAGATGCATTCACAAATAGATACACTATGAAGCAAATTATGCTAAGCACAATTGTAGAAGCACAAAGTGTAGTGGGAAATTAGAGGAGAAAGATTAATTCCAACCCATGAGGATGTGAATGGATCGCCACGAATTTATCACCACCCAGGAACAACAACTTACCACATATGTTATAATAACAGTGGGCTAGGATTGCTATTTTAAAACACAAATGAAAAATATATTGTAATTAGATGAGATTCGCCAGCCAAACAGAGCAAACCAACCAGAAGTCTAAAATACAAAAAGGCAAATAATGATTTGGGCTTTTGCATTTTGTACAGGATTATTTAGCTGCTTATTTTATTGCTATAGGTGTGGACCATGATTTTTTATTTTTTAATGTGATCTGGAGGTTATAAGACTTCCCTGCATATGGCAGATCCCAGGGCAAATACGTGAATCCCCTGGGGAATGATTGGATCATGCCTGTGTGCTTTTGAATCTGTGGCATTAGCAAGGTTAGCCTTTCAACCTAATGCTTTAGTTTCCAAAGTCATCTCTGGGCTTAGATCAGCAAGCATGTGAACATTAGGACTAAAAAAAAAAAAATTTCTATCTTTTGGTTATGTAGTGTATTCTTCTATCAAAGCTGCTAAGAGATTCACAAGTAGGTAGAGACAAAGAGCAAAGCTTTTGGTGTTTCTCTGGGAAAGAAATGGAGTATACACAGCCATGAAGTTTGAATCTCTAAAAGATCTATTGGCCCATTCGGCCTTAAAATCAGAAGTTATTTGTCCTTAAGATGTTGCTATCTTTCCTGGGGTAAGGTGTGGAAATTGCAAGCAGATATCTGTAATGTTTTCAGAACTGGTTCAACTGACATCATAATATGTCCTCCCTATCTATACCCCAAATGATCGAGTGACCAGAGGTCTCTGCCATAGACAGGAGCCTTTCCTTCACAAAGAGATGAGAAATTATTTCACATAAATGTTTTATACTCACTTCTTCCCACCCCATTCTTATTTTAAAATAATGTCATATAATAGTGCAGTGCCCACCACATACCAGGGACTGTTCTAGCCACCTACATCCAACAACCAACCCATAAGGTAAGAATAGAATTACCCCCATTTGACAGATGGAAACACTGAAGAATAGAACCTTGCTCAGAGTCAACCAGCTAGAAGGTGGCAGCACCAGGAAGCCTGGCTCCAGACGCCATGCTTGAATCACTAGACTAGTCATGCTCATGTATAAAGTCCTCATATAGCTGCTGTAAGAATTACATCACATATACAGAAAAGCTAGCACAAAGAAAGTATTCAAAAATATTGGGCAATAGTCCATTGATCAAATATTAGCCTCTGTAATTTAACTATTGTGTTTTAAAACTTAAGATGTGGTATGCTGTAAGTGCAAGTATTCTGAAATGTATTCTTGGCAAAACTACTGCATAGTCTTAAATTGGTACTGAGTTCCCAAAGGATGTAGGATAAACAAAGAAGGGAGTCATTTGTTTGATACTCTGCACTGTACTCTGCCCTTTGGGCTTCTCGATACTCTAGGTTTGTTACTTTTCTTTCCTCAGTGGGACTCTAGATTCCTTGAAGAAAAGGATTATCTCTTCTACTCTTTCTTTCCACAATCAGAGTGGCTTGATGCATAGGAATCCTTCAGTAAGGATTTGTAGATTGGTAATCAATACTCTCCTCGATTAGAAGTCAGGAGTCCATAAACTTGGGATAATGTTATGGATCTTATGTAATGATTTTAGAACATGGGTGCTTATCATGTGGGTAATTACTAAAAATTAACATTTTGTCAATGTCCTATTTTAGACTTCTCTTAAAAATCATACATGCAGAACACACATATGCATTTCTGTTGGATATATACCTAGGAATGGAATACACCTAACGTATATATGTTCACTAAAAAATATGTACTAGAATAGCATGACTTATAACATCCCCAAACTAGAAACTGTCCAAACATTTGTCAACAATAGAATGGAGAAACAGATTGTGGTCTCATCACACAATTGAGTACAGTACAGCAATGAGAGTGAACAACCTATAATTTTGTACAAAAACATGGGCAAAGGGCATAAACAAAATGTTGAGATAAAGAGTCAGATCCAAAATATATTTAATATAAAAATGATTTTATTTATTTAAAATGCAAAATAAACAAAACCTATTAGTGCTGCTGGAAGTCAGGACAGTGGTTGCTCTTGGGGAGATGGAGTTGGTATGTTGAAGTGTCAGGAAGGAAGCTTTTCTTGATGGGGATCTTACTAAACAGACGTGTTCAGTTTATCAGAATTAATCAAGCCACATGCTTATTGTCCATATGTATTTTAGTCTCTAGTAGACTTCAAATAAAAATAAAGAAAAAAAAAAAACCCTAACTACCCATACTTGCAAGCTCTCTACTCAAATTTTTCTTCATTCCCTGCCAACAACCTCTCTTATCACAGTGAGCTCACATTGTTCCTAATTAGACTATTGTGGACATATTTTATGTGCTAATTCAACTTTAACTTCCTTGACAGGTGGGGCTCTTGGTTATTTACCTTTACTTGCCCTTACAATGTCTACAGCGGTAACATAGAAAAAGTGTTTTGTTGAGTGAATGAAAAAGAAGGAAAAACAACTCCTTTTCCTGAAGGAAAAGACATGAATAGATGAATAAGTGGATGAATGAATGATACATGGCTATTAAACAGCAGGATCAGGATTTTAATGAACAGCTCACCCCTTCTAGAATCTCACTGTCATGACAATTGCAATCATTGCCAGATGAATCCATCATACATGGCAGTCTACTGACCTACCTGTAAATCT
Organism: Mustela lutreola; assembly: GCF_030435805.1. NCBI lineage: Eukaryota > Metazoa > Chordata > Mammalia > Carnivora > Mustelidae > Mustela > Mustela lutreola. Next base: position 157,191,400 of record NC_081293.1, on the reverse strand, counting down.
CAATCTCAAATACAAACATATGATAAAAAGCTTAAGTCACCAAATATATTAATGGGATGATTCTTCATTTTGTGAATAGGTTCATGGTTAAGTTTCTCTACTCCAACTAATATTTGGCATTTATTCAGGATTTGTTATGTACTGGAAACAGTTCTAGGCAGTTTGCTGACATTTGATTATTTAATTCCTAAGGTCAACAAGTGTAGTTGGTAAAAAACTAGAATTTTGATTCCCACAGTCCTCAGTCCAAATCACGATCCCTTCACTGAAAGGTGGAACAGTCCTGGGTACGTTAGCGAAGTTCTCTGGGCCGCAGCTTCAGGGCTCCTACAGTGGAGATAATCCCATCTACCTTATTGCAAGGATCCCAGGGGGCCATGTATGTGAAGAACCTGGCCTGATGCTTGGCGGACTGCAGTGGAGGAGCACAGTTCATTGTCACCATGACCACATCCCCACATCCTATCCACACCCATTCGTCCCTAAGTTCTGGAGAGTCTCTCTCCAAAATACGTTTCTAGGCTTCCTCCCTTCATTTCCTTCACCCCACCCTAAGCTAGGCCATGGTCAGCCCCTCGTGATCTGTCCACTCATATAGACTTTGTAAATCCGCTCCCTGCTGCTTTTTCTCTTTCCAACTCTTCTTAGCCAGAGTCATCTTTTCAAATCTTTAACTGCCTGAAGTCCTCCCATGACTTTCAATGAAATAAATTCTAAATATGTTCCATGACCTATACGGTCTGGTAGGATCTGATCCCTACTCTCACTGTTGTTTCCCCCAGAACATTCGACATGGCACACATGCTCATGCCTCTGCTTGCTACTCAGTCTTCACGACTCAGCTTGAAAGGTGACTCAGAAAGGGCTTCCCAGATACCTGAATCAAGCAAGGCGTCCCGTGATTCTCTGTAGCCACTGCTATGTAAATTTCATATTTCTGTGATTACCTATTTATTGCCTGTCTTCCCCCTCTAGAACTGTACCCCCCAAAGGCTTGTCATATCTGTTCCACATGCTATTGAATGGCCATCACTAGGGCATTGTGTTAGCAAGTGTTGAGTGCTACAGAGAAAAGCAAAACTGGAAGGCGGATAGGAGGGACACATGGCTATAGGGACACAATATAAAGTAGGATGGTCAGAGGGGACCTCCTTGACAGGGAGCAATTGAGCAGAGACTTGAGGGATGTGGCATAGGGATACTCGGGGGAAGGAGTCCAGGTAGAAGTAAGTGCAAGGGTCTCAATGCGACATGCCTGGGTGTGGGAGGAACAGCCAGGGCCACTGTGGCTGGAGCTGAGTGAGCGGAGGGGAGAGCAGTAGAAGTCGGGAACAGAAAGACCAGAAAAAGCCTCTGGGCCTCTATGAGGACTTGGCTTTGACTCTGGGGGAGGGGAAGCCACTGCAGGATTTTGAGCATAGAGGAACGCAGACTGATTTATGTTCTAACCACATGCCTCTGGCTGCTGAGTTGAGGACTCTGTACCGGATATATGGGGCGAGGAGTGAAAACCCAGAAGCTATTTGGGCCAGGTGAGAGACGATGGTGGTTTGGATGAAGGAAGGTGTGGTGGAATTACCAAGAAGTGGTCAGATTCTAGATGTAATTCTAAGGCAGTACTGAGAGGATTTGCTGACATACTGGTTCTAGGATGTAAGAAGAGCAAGGAAGGAGTCAAGCATGACTCCAAAACTGATATTCAGTAAACCTTTGTTGAATGGATGAATGGGTGAATAAGTGAGTGAATGAATGGCACAGAGAAATTAAGGAGCAGGAGCAGGATTTCAGGCAAGTTTAGTAAGACATCAAAATAGTCATTGAGACTCTTAACCTTTTAGAATCCGACAGAGGGTCTTTCTTGAGAAAAATGCACGTATGTACATACATGCCAAATTTTCACATAATCTTAGGAAGCTCCAGAACTTCTTGAAACCCACCCAGAAATCCCATGTTAAGAGAGACTACATGTCATCCTATAAGCATGTAACTTAAGACTTGACTTTCAAAATGTGGTTTGCATGAAACCTTTGCAAAACATCTCTTGCCTGAAGTTCCCACTCCAATCTTAAAGTGGATTAATGTTAACAGAAAAGAGACAAATTGTATTTCTGCTTTCTGTGCTTAAAAATAACCATCACAACACATATTATTGGAATATAACTCTAATTTCTAAGTCAGTATCATAAAAAGTCATAATCAGGGCCAATAAATCATTCTTTCTACTTGTAAAAGACTAAAGGAAACTATACATTTTCTTACAATAACATCACAAAACTTAATAAAGCACCTTCTTTACGAATGGCTGGAACTATAATAACTCAGTCCAATAATACTGGTCTTCTCATACTGATAGGAGTTTAACCAGCAGATTTAGAGGAATTTATTTAATAACAAGTTAGAAAATGAATTTAATACATGCCGTTGAGGGAGTCAAATAGAAAGTATGCTCCATGAAGGAAAAATAATTAAGTGTATTTCTGGAAAGAACAGCAGTACCGTTTTGTGCAAAGGCTAAAATAAAAGATCGGATGGTGCTATGTTTTGTGAATTGCATAAACAACCATATAATTACTGCAAAATAATAGTACAATGCTGTTTACTCTTCACCCTGAAGTAAATCTGTAAAAGCAATTCAAATGCTGCCCTCAAATTTCCAGATTATCTGTTGGAGCTAAGTAATCCTTGTAGGTATGTATATATTTATAATATACACATACCTATACATACACACATGCATATACATATGTATATATGCATATATAATATATATACACACACATATATTATAAAACATTTAGACATCTATGTTCAAATCATATTTTTAAGCCCTCTAAGTCTTCAAGGGGAATAAGGTGGTTTTACATTTTGCCTTATATTTTCAATACTTTTATTTAATACCCAAGGGCTGTTTCCCAAAGTCGGCTGCTCTGCCACAGCCATAAAACTCTTTCAAGCCACAGGGGATGACAGAGTTAAAACTCTAAAAGATTAACACAGGGCTCGCTCACAGGCTTACACACTGCCCTGAAGCATTTGTCTAAGAGCTTAAAAAAAAAAAAAAGGCAATAGAGAAAATTGTACAAAATCTATCTCAGGAAACACCCGACTTCTAGGGGAAAAAACTCTGGTCCTGAGGTTTTGCTGCCTGACCCTGCCTGGGTCTGCATTCTGCTGCCTTACTCTCTAGGAGAGCTGAGAAAAATGCCTGTCATGTTCCAGACTGATCTCTTAGGTGATGAGAGGAGTGTGAAAGGGAAGTCAATAGAATCCTCCTTTCCTATGACACAGGTACTCACTGGATGACCTACAAATAACAATCCTTCAGCCTTGATTGAGACGTGTGGCTTCTATTGCCTTGCAATGAATCAAATTATATCTACATTTTCTGTGGGTCACTTTTATAACTGAAATATGAGGAATTGCCCAGTGAAAGCAAGACAGAGGCAGACAGACATTGGGCACATTAAAAATATAAATATATAAAATGTCTTGACCCCAGAAGCAAAGATCGTATCAGTTAAATCAGTATCAAATTGAGTTAAGATGTAAACTTTGGTGTTCAGGGATTACTGTAAAATGAGAAAATATATTATAGAAATGGGGATAATACACTCCCCATACTCGGAGTATTCGTCTATAATTCAGAATGTATTTCTGTTTGGAGTATTGGTGTTAACGTGCTTTCTTAGCAGAGAGTAGAACAGCCGTTATGTTGTATGTTATGAATGCATATTAACAGCAAAGGCATTTGCATATCTGGAACTATAGTAGAAAATGCATAACAAAATTTCTTTTGAAAGATTATTGTACAAACACACCGAATCCTTGCTAGATCTTGACATAACAACTTTTTGTCCCCCCCACCCCCCGCCTTTTTTTGTTTGTTTGAAAAGGAAATCTGGGACATTCAAACAATAGATTAATACTCTGCAAACCTCAACACAGATTCTATCCCCCCTTCACCCCACCTCACCACCACCACGAAAGGTTTTTATTTCATGTTCAAAGGCAGAAATAGAACAGTCCCAAATGTTTTCATCAAAAAACTGTTTCTCATTTGTCTGCGCATTGGAAAGATAAAATATAAAGTCTATCCTTGCAATGAGCTACATTGGTGCTAATTTTCTACTAACATGTCATATTAGCATTCCTTGGATTTTGATTCTCATGTTTGTGATGCCCGTAATACAATGCAGCTTCTGGAGACTTCGCAAGTTTAGAACATGGTACGATATGTAAAATGAGTGACAGGCTTTGTGGCTCCTGACTCTTGATACTTATGCCCTTTCACATTCCAAAAATTAAGCCATACGTGAGGACAAACGAAAGTCTGCATCTGCTCTTCCTGTAGAAACTCTGTTTTGAAGTAAAAAGTGTGTGTATCTTTTGAACCAAAGGCTATATGAAATAATCTCAGTGCACCCATGACCAGTAATATCCCCTTAAACAACACATTTTGAAATGCCTTTGGTGTGTCTGACTTTTTAAAAAGGTAATCGAGGCCAATCTACTTCACTTAACTTATTAATGTATAGGCTTATTTTTCTTTTAAGTTTGCAATTTTAGCAGACCATTGAGAGAGAAAAATTATTTTCTTTTACCTAGCATAATTCTACTTTTTGCCATCTTCCTCATCTTTTTCTAGAACTGTCCAGGCAAAGCTGAACAACTTTGAGGGGGACGGGAATGAGTGGGATATGACAGGAGCAGAATTGAATTAAATTTGAGGCCCCCAATGCCAATTTGGAACCAAAGTGCATTAAAGCAGCAGAATTCTAAACCTTTCAAAACTGGGATTTATAAGGGGAATGCTAACACAGATTCAACAGTTACAACTCTGCCAGGGATTACTTTAATACCAAAAGCATACTGTCTCACTTTATAGAAAGAGATTATTCAGTTGTCAAACAACAAAGGTTGTGTTTGTCCATTTTTAAACTTTTTTAAGTGCACTTTTTACTTTACTGACGGGCAATTCTGAAATAAAATAAAACACTCTCTTTCTTTCTTTTTTTTCTTTTTCTTTTTCTTTCTTTTTTTTTTTTTTGCAAGGGAACGGGGTGACAGGGGAGCAGAGAAAAGGAGAGGAAGGTGGAGTTTGCCTCTGGTTTCACAGTTTATTTTATCAATAAGGCCCTGCCAGTTTTGCTTAACTCTTTCTACTCCACTTTCGTTAAGATACCAAAAGTGGGGAGTGGGGGAAAAAGAGGAATATGAATAAACCTGACAAAGAAAAACAATCGGACAGCGATACAAGAATGAGGAGACTTTTAAATTGGGTGTTAGTCTAGAGGGGGGGAAAGCGTGAGGAAGAGATTTTTAAGAGAAAGGGAAAAAGAAATCTGAGGGCTTCAGAAAACAGAAAAGCTAATCTTTGATCAAAAATACTCAGCAGAATGCCAGGGAGAGCAAGACAAAAACCTCAGAGCTATTTTTTATATTTATTGTGTATGAACCGAAATGAGAAAGAACAAGCAAGTTCACGCTGGAAAGAGACTGGGACAAGGCTCGAGTGGAGTTGTGACTTTTGGGTAGAGTACACGAGAATGCAGTTTGAAATCTTTCACGGGAGACTTGCAGACGTCTCTGCATTTGATATAGATAAAGAATCTCTCTGAAAAGTTGTTGAAAGGTACCAGCAAGTGTAGAAAGGGGAGCGTCGGAAGATGTCTTTCAGACCCCAGATGGAGAGACTGTTCTTTTATTCCAAATTCCCAAGAAGCACAGAAGTCGTACATGTTAATAAGAGAACACACAGACACACACCCATAAGTTACATGCCATGAAACAAAACAAGGAAATAAGGAGACCTTTGTTGATCCCTGTTCGCTTACACAAATCTTAGTTTGCTTAAGCATCTCAAGACCCTTTTCCCGATTTCAGCTCCTCCTCACGGCTTTCTCTCCCCGGGTACCCAGGTGCACGAACGGGATGGTGATCTTTACAAAACGTCAACATCAACAACAACAAAAACCTCTCGCTCACACAAAAGCCCACCTTGTAAATGAATGGAATATTAACGACTACCTAATAGTTACACCGTTGGCAGGGCGAAACTGAACACTAACACAGCTATTTCTCCAGACTGCCAGTGAAGCCGAAGCAGCTCGAGGAGAAATGCACCTACTGTATGTGAAATGCTGGTGCAGATTTTTTCCCTATCAGTCTAACCTTCTGTGTTGATGCATGAATGCTGGTACCCACTTACAGGGATGCCAGATGATCAGTGCAGAATGAAGGTCCCAAGAGAGAGGATCACATGGTTCTCTCTGCCCTGTGACGTCACTAGCAGATGGCATGGGTACCAGCTCTGGCAGTTGGCATCAATGTCACTTTTTAGAGATCAATGAGATAGTGCAGATATACACAGATCTAGAGACTCCAGGAGACGATGCGACACTCAGCCTGAAAAGATTTGGAAGATACAAAATGAAAACTGATTATTGAATGAAATTAAAACCTAAGGTAATATAAATAAAGATCTACTTCAATTGATGCTGGCTTTGCATGCAAGTATTTAAAGATACAGTGTCACTGTCTTATAGTATTTATATGCTCTTTGCCATCTATAACTTCTTATCATATTTCATTCTTATGATGTAATTGTCACATACTTTCACTGCTATTATGTAACACTGCAAGTATGTGGACATTACTAAGAGTTTGTGTGTGTGTGTGTGTGTGTGTGTGTGTGCTGAGGGGGCTAGAGATTGTTAAATTGAAAAGTCTCTGTTTTAAAGTGCTTATTTGTTTGAAGACTTTAGATGAAAATACTTGCTGCTTCACCAAACGAAAGCCAAAATTGCATTTGAAACACAAATTATTTTCCCCTTTCATTCGGGATTCTGAACACACGTGCACAATTGCAGTCAGAATCCTTGGACCGTTCCTGTCAGATATTAGCTAGAGGGAGACTTCTGTGGCTCGTAGAACAAAAACACTACGAGAGTGGTTTTTTGTCCAGGATGATTTGAACAGCAGCAAACAGACGATTACATTTGGAAAAATTGAAAATGTAAAAGCAGTCTTAGCATTTTCTTTGATTAAAAAAAAATGCCAGTGATTTTTATTTTTTTAATTTATTTATGGAGTTTATTCCAAATTAGCCCCAACCCCCTCCCCCCCCTTTTTTTTTGTGAAGGCTGGGAAAATAGTGCTCTTTTACATATTTCTTCACTAATCAGAAAGAAATCAGTTTAAAAAAATTGGCTCTGGTTAATCTTTTCTTTAAATTTGTAAATGTCAATAGTCACTTATCTAAATTTGCAGTTATATAATACAGCAGATAAAGTTAAGGCTTATTTCTTTTTCTAAAACAAAACAAAACAAAACACCTCACAAATCTGTCAGCTAATGGAGAGATAACACTTTTTTATTTTAAAAACTGAGGTCTCTTCTCATGTGGTACTCAGGGGAATTGGAATTAATGAAATTCTGCATTGCTATACCATGTTTTGCATTTGCTTAAATTCCACGGTTCTTTTTGTGCATTAAAACCAGTTTAAAATCAAAGGGAAGTGGAAATGGTGGTGGCATTATCATAAATGCTTCTTGTTTTATTTTCTTTTGATAATTTGCCTATAAAAATCTATCCTATTGCATGTGCCAATGTTTTTTTTTATAATTACTAGTCTGCACAAACTCAAAGATTCTATTTAATGTAAAAACTAGGTCCCAGAATTAGTCTTATTCATGTGTTTTTGTATTCTTATGAATAAGTCATTAAATATGCTTTAAGTGTATCAACTTTAAAAATGAAAACACTTTAAATATTGTGCTGGCACTTTTTCAGGTAATTTAAGATTAGAGAACCATGTTAACACTACCGTTTGATGAGTCTGTTGTAATGCCAGAATCCCAGATGTGCAGAAAGTTTTCTAGAGAATGTGAGGACCAGAAGCAAATTAAGAAACCAGAAAGCTTTTCCAAACAGATTGTCCTTCGAGGAAAGAGCATCAAAAGGGCCCCAGGAGAAGAAACCGAGAAGGAAGAAGAGGAAGAAGACAGGGAAGAGGAAGATGAAAATGGCTTGCCCAGAAGGAGGGGTCTTAGGAAAAAAAAGACGACCAAGCTCCGACTGGAGAGGGTCAAGTTCAGGAGACAGGAAGCTAATGCACGTGAGAGAAACAGGATGCACGGCCTCAACGACGCTCTGGACAATTTAAGAAAAGTGGTCCCCTGTTATTCCAAAACCCAAAAACTGTCCAAAATAGAAACTTTACGACTGGCCAAAAACTACATCTGGGCACTTTCTGAAATTCTGAGAATCGGCAAGAGACCTGATCTGCTCACGTTCGTCCAAAACTTATGCAAAGGTCTCTCCCAGCCAACTACAAACTTGGTGGCAGGGTGCTTGCAGCTCAACGCCAGGAGTTTCCTGATGGGTCAGGGTGGGGAGGCTGCGCACCACACAAGGTCGCCCTACTCTACTTTCTACCCACCCTACCACAGCCCTGAGCTCACCACTCCCCCAGGGCATGGAACTCTTGATAATTCCAAGTCCATGAAACCCTACAATTATTGCAGTGCGTATGAATCCTTCTATGAAAGCACCTCCCCTGAGTGTGCCAGCCCTCAGTTTGAAGGTCCCTTAAGTCCTCCCCCAATTAACTATAATGGGATATTTTCCCTGAAGCAAGAAGAAACCTTGGACTATGGCAAAAATTACAATTACGGCATGCATTACTGTGCAGTGCCACCCAGGGGTCCCCTTGGGCAGGGTGCCATGTTCAGGTTGCCCACCGACAGCCACTTCCCTTACGACTTACATCTGCGCAGCCAATCTCTCACCATGCAAGATGAATTAAATGCAGTTTTTCATAATTAATGAGGAAAATGAAAATAAACAGTGGTCATTCACCTCCCCCGTCTAATTAAGACAAAGCAGATGCTTGTGGGCTGAGTAATTGGCACAACTCTATCTGAGGTGTTTACTAGTTCCTGAAGTGTGTTTCAACTATTGTGAGAATTTTCTATGTAATAATAAATCTCTTTTCGTATGAGAACTTCTTTTCCTTTCCTTTAGTCTGTAAAGCACTGTGATTCTGTTTTTACTGGAAGGATTTTTTCCCCCTTGTTTTATTTTCTTTTAAATTCACTTAATTTGTTTGAACAAGGTGTCTAAGAATATACTGTTGAATAAAGACATGCACACAGCATAACTCAATGTCTATTTCAGTTGTACAGTAATTATAAAAATGCATGTTATTAAAATCAGATGAATAAAATGATGTGTTTATAATTACTAGCAATTATATATTATGTATCTCTGAAAATTGAAAATATTGAGAATAACACGAAGGTGACATTGATATTGGAAAATGCATTTGAGGATGTGCAACAATATAAAAAGCTATGCAATTTTCTTCTTATTAAGGATGAATCTAAATGCATTCAATTGGTAACTATTCCTCTTCAAGTATTGCAGATGGGGCAACAAGATATTTGGGTGGACAGTGTCATGATTTGGGAACAATTATTTCAATCGTAAAGAAAAATTTTTCAGCACTTGTTTTGTATTATTCAGAAATTATCTGTACAGGTTTGTTATCACAATGTATAATTGTGTTTTTCCACCCCACATTTTTAAAGCAATTAAACATAGATATTTACACTCCTAAAGGACATCTATTAGCTGTGATATTTTTGCACGGTACTTATTATTTCCTGGTACGCAGCTGCTTTCTGTCTCTAACACTCCCTTCTCCCCATTTCAGAAATATTTCTGGATCTCAACCGTACAAGGTAAAACAAATTTCTTAAACAAAATGGCCAAAGCGCTTACAAGAATTTTTTTTTTTTCTAAGTATGTTAAATGAAAGAAGAGGAGCCCATGAGGGTTAAACATCCTGGGGAAACAATGATAAATCCTGGTAACCTTCAGCTCCAGCCGAAATTCGGTGGCAAATTTCCAGCAAACACCAAGAGTGGATGTTAAAAATGGAAGGTTTTACTCTGCTCGGTTTAAATAAGTCTGGCCGATTAGAGGCTAAATTCTGTGTGATTAAAAGTTTCCTGACAAAGGCCACCAAACACCTACCTGAATAGCTACCGCCTGGGGAGCTCACCCTCTTAGGCAAAACTGAGCCCCTTCTAGAATATAAACCAAGGTGGCAGTGACCTCCCTCCAGCTGCCCTCTTGCGCAGGTTTGCCCCCCTGGGGGAGCCGGGCAACAGCTGTGAAGGCCGACAAGGTTAGCAGAAATGGGTCCTGCGGTGGCGGGACGGAGCGGGTCGGGTGGGCCCGGGTAGGGGGTCCGCGCTCACCGCCGCCCGGCGCTGCCCACTCCTGCGCCCCGCAGGCACTGCCCCGGACAGCGCAGGCCCGACGGCTCTTCTCGGGCGGCGCGTGAAGAGGACAGAGGCGGCTTCGCGCCCCCACATCTGTCACCCGGGCACAGGGGCACAGGCTGCACTGACCGTGGCTTGCCCGCAGTGGGCGCCCTGGGGCCGGGGGCCCTGCGAGCAGCTCCCGAGCCGACCTCGCCGGCCAGGAAAGGGGCTGCGCGCTCCGGGGATCCGGCGGGCCCGGATGCCATGGTCTGAAGCTGGGAGGAGACGACCTCCTGGGACCAGGACCCAAGAGGCTGGAAAGGGCGTCGCCTCTTCACCCGCCCCGTCTACCGCAGTGGAGGGAGCGGCGGCGGCGGCCGCCGCTCCAGTTTGCCCACATTCCGTGGAAATCTGCCCCTGTCCTGCCCTCCCACGCCTGCGGGACTTCTAGAGCCCAGGCTGAAAGGCCTGCGACGGGGTTCTCCAGGGGCAGCGACTCTCCAGCTCCCCCCGCGTTAGCGCGCACCGCAGACGCGGTCCGGGGGGTAAAGGTGCCCAAGCAGCTGCTGGCGCAGGACTTGGCTGGTTTTGAACGTGCCGTTCTAAGCGGTGGTGACAGCACCTGTTCATTCCAATCCCGCGAGGGCATGAAGTCGGGGAAAGAGGAGGAAGTGTGCCCTCTAGGGGTGGAGAGAAGTTTGCCCGAGGTAGGGAGCCATCAGTCTCCTGTCTGTCCGACCCAGGAGTGACTCGCCCGCGTCCTCGCAGACACGCACAAAACTTGCCTTCTCCGGGACCGTGTCCAGGATTGCCAGGCCTCTTTAAAGCCCCTTTGACACTGGGAGTCTGATCACTGCTCACCCCGTCTGAGCGAAGAGCAAGAAAGTGAGGAAGCATCTGGAACGAGAAGAAGCTGACTTGAAAAATTAAGGCATTTCTGTTTAGTCACTAACAGAGTAAGTGCGGTCTCCCCGACCTTGTTCCAAGGTGACCCGCTGCCTGACTGTGAACAGCATTGCGCCGGCTAAGAGTCTCCTTTGTCCAGACAGGCTTAGAAAACTACGGTCTTTCCAGGGTCGCAAAGCCATGTTGGAAGTAGAGACTGCCACAGGAGATGCATTCTTCCCTCTCCCTCCTGGCAATACAGGAACGCTAAGGAAAAAAGCAGCTGGCTGAATGTGTGGGGAAGAAGCAAACACGCAGAAGTGTCTTATCTCAGTGCTTTGTTTGAAATGAACCCAAGCAAAAGAGTGGGCTTTTCCAGCACAGACCACAGAGATCATGAAATTTCTTCTATAGTTTGGGTGCACAAACCCGATGTGGGCGCTCTCCTCTGCCGGGCTGCTGAGATCTGGGATGCCATGTTGTGTGTTAGTAGGAGGTGTGGGACTGCGCCCTGTGATTTAATTATCCTTTGCATCCCACTTTGCATCCCTATCCTTTGATGACCTCTGGTATGGGAACCACCCAGCTGGTCCCCTTTACACTAACCAAGATCAGGGTGTCAGTTCTCTTCCTCAGCAAGGCTGTACCTGTTCCCCAGGGACTGCAATCTTGAGAAATCATGACTCGTTCTTTCACATACCAACACTGCAGATGCCATGCATTGCAGAATCTTGCCTTTTAAGGTCTGACTCCAATAGAAGGGGAAATAGGATAGTATAGAAAGTATACTTCAGGACTGGGAAGTCTTAGGAGTCAGATTTAGGTCCAAATTCTGTGTCACCATGAACCTCTTATGACAGCCTCAGGGAGACAGCATATAGAAGCCAAAAGGTCAGGATACCTTCATTCCTTGCTCTCTTTCTGACCTTCTGCTTTCCTCATCTCCCAACGTGAAAGGATGAAAGGCCTTTCTCTTTTCTGAATCTTTTAAATAATTACTGCCTTTCACATGGAGAGGCATTTCTTTTGTGTTGAATTATGTGAATATTACATTTATTTTTTACATTACAAATCTTGTGTCTCTCTGTTTGTCCTTTCTCCTATGTCAGGACTTGATTAATAGGAAAATAGATAGACAGACTCAGATACACATATACCCTCAACAAAATAAAACAAGTAGTAGGTAGTACAGGACTGAAATGACTGTCCAGGGGCACCAGAGGCCTAGGTTCCTTTTACCTCCATTAACCTTAGCATGGTGCTTCCATTTTCAAATTTGCCTCATGACCCAAAATGGCTGTTGGGGTACTAACCATCACATCCTCATTCCAATTATGGAGAAGGGAAGGAGATGGCAAAAAGGTGTCCCATCCACCTGATCAGAGCCTTCTAAAAAGTTTTTATGACTTCTACTTAATATCTCACTGGTCACCTCCAGATTTAAAAGAAGCTGGGAAATACATCCTTTTATCAGAACATAGTGCCATCTGCAAGTAAGAAAGAAGAAGATGTGTGTTGGTCAGGCACTTACTAGGCCTCCCTTTCCAGACTCTGAATCTTCAAGAGGTTGGGCCTTATCTTATATGCTGTGTAGACCACCTTAGCACTCTGCCTCGAACATCATGGGTTCTCAATAAGATTTTTAATTGTTTCCAAAATGCTCCCCACAGTTCAGCAGGCCTATGTTGTTGCCAGACATGTCTTCCATCCAGGTGCTAATGGGACATACCACACAGCACGCCTCCACTGGACCACTGCTGAAGTACATGCATTCTTCATCAGTGCCGTCATGGGGTTGTCTTGAACCATGCTGAACCATGCTGACCACACTGCACTGCCCTGGCCTCAAACCTGACACATTCTGCATGTGGCATCACTTGCCTTAGCCCGAAGGTTCAGTCTACCAGACAGGAGATTGTCTTAGTTATCCTCTTTGTAGTACTGTGAGCCCCATCTGTGAACCCCATCTTTACACGCACTTTCCCTTGCCGGCTGTGTGTGGCTGGGCTTGCTTACTTCTTTCCAGGACCAGTGCCTTTCACTCTGCTGTCTACCAAATCCTTCTTCTCCTCTCTGAGAGAGTATCCTTTGCCCAAGCATTCTGTTTCCTGTTTCTACCATCTCTTTCCCATCTGACTAAATAAATCTGTGTTACACATGCTCTCTTAGCTCCCCAGCTTGTGTATTCTAAGTACTTTAATTCTTATACCCAGTCCTCCTTCCTTCCTGTAAATTGCATGACTTCAGGTCTCTTGCTCTGTTGGAAGGCATGGAAAGCCAGGGTTTCCTATATCCCCAGGTCCCCAAGTTGTCTGTGCTGATGCCCCCTCTACTGAGGCATCCCACGGCTGGTGATGTACCCCAGCAACCCACCTCTGACCTCCATGTAATGTCTCGTGAGCATCTGCCCTCTCCCTTGGAACTGCTTTCTCTCCCTCATCACCTGTCTGTGGGTCTCTGGCCATGAGAAACAGTATGTTCTCATTTTAAAGGAAAGGCAGAGTGCTCGGGCTCCTGATAAGGGTCTCCAGCTTTAATAACTCAGCTCTCTTGGTCCCAGGGCCCTCAGCCATCCCAGAGAGTAGATTCAAGCAAAACCTGATCCTCTACACAAAGCTACTGCAGCCTCCCTTCCCTCCGGCCATTTCTTACTTGACCTCACTGCATCTGATACTTTCCCTACTTGTGGGATCTCCCCTCTCTCCCTCAGGGACCCTGTTTCTTAATCAGTCTCCCAAATTGGGACAAGGTTCAAGTTCTTACACTGAGTAGCTATACAGCAGGAGATGGAAGGGGAGGGTCTACACCCTGTGCTCTCATACTAGATGTGTAATGCAGTGCTCTAACCTCGGCAGAGACTCGGCTGAGTATGTAAGACTTCCCTCCCAAACTGGAGAACCAAAACGGAAGAACAACAACAGAACACCTCTCTACATCCTAAAGCCCCACCTAGCCTCTTGCTCTCTTTTCTTCCCAGTCGAAACTTTCCAATAAGCGCTTGACGCGAAATGTCACACCTTCTTTACCGCCCTGTCTCTTTGCTCCGCTGCAGTCCTTCCTCCACTGCCACCATCCAACAGAGACTGCATATGTTGTCATATTTACTCTAACGCCTATGGTATCCTTTGAACAAAGCATAATGATGTTTAAACATGAAAGTGTGTAAAAACCAGGGATAAAAAGAGTTGAAAGAGCAGGTTGGAAAAAGCTGACAAGAGATCTCATTATAGGAAGCCCTGGGTGCCAATGAAGGGGATGTGCAAGATCACCTGAGGGCAAAGCCTGAGGGCCCAGCTTTGTCCAGCTGGGTCCACCAGCTTTGCGAGTGAGGGCAAGGACATGACTTTGTAGATTCTTGATTTCTGGTAAAAGAAGGATCGTGAGAAGTAACACAAGTTACTGATGCCCAGTGACTGTCTTTCAGACCTTCTCTTTCCTTGCTCCCTGGCTGCCCCTGCCCTCCCTAGATAGTGTGGGTCACCTCATACTTTGGTTACTCTTCTTCTGTCTCCTTTACCAGCTCTTCTGCCTTCTCTCATCTTTTCTAGGCACCCCCACTGAATCTGTCTTCATTGTCCTATGGATCCTACTTCTCCTTCTGGGTCCCCCACTTGAGGACTACCAGACTGTACTTCAGGCCACCAAATACCTCCACTTAGTGATCCCATTGTCCTCTAAAGTTCAACATGTGGACAGTAGAGCCCTCTCCAAAACACTACCACTCCTGCTAGCTGTTTCCAGAACTTTCTTGCAATGTGTATGAAAAAAAGATATTAAATATTTCTCATTTTTCCTTCTCTTTCTGGCCCCTGTACTTTCAAGTTAGTTTCCATGTTCTGATGATTTCCTCTTATCACTTCACCTCCATATTAAAACTGAAAACAACTTTTGATATCATATAGCACTTTAGAATTTACAAAATACCTTTCACATATTCATCTTTTGTAGTTCCAGGAACTTCAGCATTAGTTGTTAATTTATATCATTCTTATTTTACTTGGAAACCAAATCAGCAGAGTCATGTCACTTTCCCATGGGCACAACACTAATGGACAAAGGTGGACAAAACCTGTCCTGATGTTTTTCATCCCTAGGCAGTATCCCACAGTCCCTAATTTGGCACCCAATGCCTCATGGGTGGAATCTGTAGTCCACTTCTCCAAACTGATATCCCATTTCATTATCAATGGTTTTCACCTGCTTTTTAAAAAAACATCAGTATGCTTTGTTCAAATGGTAACTTGGGAGTTAGTGGACACATAGAAAAGGTTTCTGATCCTGGTGAAGACAAGACTGGAGGGCCTGGAACCAAGACACCCTCACCTGTGTTCTAGCTCCTGAGATATCTCTGAGGAGCAAGATTAGACCACTTCTGTGCAACAGGAAAATGTCCCTGAGGTTGAACTTGTTTGTTGTACCTCTATCTGCCTTTGGGTCTCGTGATGTTCCACATATTTGGGATGTCCTCATTTCTAGTTTCCACTTTCTCAAATTCACATGTACTTCAAGGCCACTTCCAATATGAAGGCTCCCAGAGCCCGCCAATCTGTAGGGCATCATGCTGCTCTGAAGTCACATCTCTGTTGTTTTGGTTACATAGTTGCCATCTAAATCTTTGCTGCCTAAATGTTATTGTATTCAAAATCTTACTTAGGCTTCATATTGATGTTAACGTATAGATATGACTAGATTGTATGCTCCCTGAGGGCAGGGACAATATTAAATCCTCTTTAAGTACTCGATTCAGTGATTGTGATTAGGTAGATAAGCTCTGGCTTTGTTACAGAAGAACATCATGAATTACAGGCAGAACAGCACAGACCTCTCACATCCAACAACAATTGACACTAAGGATCAGATTTTCACCTAAAAAGTGAGAATAATAACACATATGTCATCGGGTTGTGAAGATAAAATGTGATCACTTAGGAAAAATACTAGCTCACTTCCTGGTGCAGAGCAAGCACGCAGTTGATGAAGCCAGCTATTGTCCTAATTGTTAACATAGTATCAACATACTGACTCCTACAAAATCTGAACAACATGAACAAAAATTTTTTAAAATACAGGTTAGATCCAAGGAGCATGTTGTGATACAATTTAGGCTAGTGAACTTAATCAATATAATTTTAGTATATTATAGAACATAATTCTATTATATGTAAAATATAACAAATTTTATTTACAGAATAAAAGATAGAGTCCCTCACACAAAATCACCAACCTGTCTTAGAGATCATTAGGGCACTGTTTTGGCAATTGCTTTATGCCTTCAGTAAGACCTCAGAATAACGGGTCATGGTCTTCATGTGTTTTCATCCTCAAGAGAGGCAAAAAGTAGAGGATGGAATGAGAGGAGTTGTTGATTTAACAATTATTTATTGAGTCCCTGCTCTGATGAGTCACGCACTGCTCTAGGTGGTATGGACACAGTGAGGAAAAGGGGAGGCCAGCTCCCCATTCTCGTGGAGTTTCTGGTGTAGTAAGGATGCCTATGAGTCCCTCACCCAGGGAGCACTGCTGTCAGGGGTGCCATCCAGCTCCAATGCTGTAGAAGGTGCTAGGAGAGGGGTAGACACACGTCTGAGCAGGACAGGGTGCTCCCTGTTCTCTTGGGGTCTGAATAACCAAGGCCAAAAGAACACCCATTCAACATATATCTATTAATAAATTACTGTTTATTACTCTGCACTGGGGGGGGCACCTGGGTGGCTCGGTGGGTTAAGCCTCTCTGCCTTGGGCTCAGGTCATGATCTCAGGGTCCTGGGATCGAGCCCCACATCGGGCTCTCTGCTCAGCAGGGAGCCTGCTTCCCCCTCTCTCTCTTCCTGCCTCTCTGCCTACTTGTGGTCTCTGTCAAATAAATAAATAAAATCTTTAAAAAAAAAAGATTTATTCTTTGCACTAGGTATAAAGTGTATAAAAAATGAAGAAGACATGGCTAAGAACAGGGAGTCCAACAAGACAGAGGACATCATATAGTTAAATATAAATGACTAAATTAAAGGCATTACTGGAGGGGACATAAATGGAGGCAAAATCTGCTTATTCTGGGCTAGGCCACTGGGGAGGCAGGACCAGGAGTTTCCTGTAGGAGTTGCTCCAGTTAGAGACATTCCACAGGTGGACCAGCGTGAGAGGGTGTACAGTGGGAATGCTTTCCTCTTCTTGTTATTTCCATCCAAATGGAAAGGTCTAACATTCTTGGCTTTGCAGTAGCTCCTAAACCCCTTCTCTGGGGAAGAAATTGATCTCTAAATTGATTAGAGGATGTTGTCAAAGAACACTGGGTATGTGTGTCTCAGCCCCTCCTCCTTTCCATCCTCCCTTGGTCCCTAGAGTTCTAAGTTAAGAAATGACAGAGGTCCTGCAGTCTTCTGGGGTCTTCCAGTGTTTCCTATGATCACTTGAAACAGTCTTCCCATTTCTAGAGTTGTGTTAGCAAGCTCATTTAGCTCACACTCAAAGCAAAATTCTCTAACTTTAACCTCATCAATTATAAGGTTGATCTTTGGCTTTCATCTGCCTATGTCTTATCATATTAAGCAGCTGTTACTTATTTGGAAGCCCCTCTGAGACTCTAACAGAAGGGAGTTTCAGGCAGAAATGTTCAGCTGGAAAGAAGAAGGTGCAAATCAATTCTGGAGTTGCAAGTCCAGTTTGACGGGGATGTTTGGAGTGAGCTGGGATTGGCCTGAGGTGGGCCTGGACTCGCCAGCCAAGCCAACACCATGGAAAGCCTCGTGGGTCTGTGGGGGAGTCTGCTGGAGGGTCTTTCTGGAGGAGCACATCAGCAGATAGGCACTGTGGGAGGGTCTCCGGGAACTGGACCAAGGGGAACCTGTCAGGAAACAGCTCCAATGCAAGATGACTATGGACTAGGAAGGAAGGGAGAGGCCTAAGGGGTGATGAACAGAGAGAAATCATTGCTGGTGACTGCCTGGACCTCGAAGTGAGGAAGAGAGGAGAGGCTGAAAAACAGGTAGACATCTGTGCTCTGTTTGTAACTTGCTGAGATTAAGTGCCTTGTGTTCAGTCCCAGTCGCATGGAGGGGCAGGAGGTCCAATGGCAGCTCTCTACGTCTGGAGTTCAAGAGAAGGGTCTGTGCTGCAATCGGAAGTTGGGGCAGGGGTGCACTCAGACTCAGTGTGTGGAGACTGAAAAGAACAGAGGAATGAACCTGGGGGGAGAGGGGAGCACCAATAGTGTTTCTCCAGGTACAGCTTGCTGCGGTGTTGAATGTGGCACAGTATAGTTTGTGCTTGTGTGTGGGGTTGAATACAGAATCCTCTCTGTATTGCTGCAGGAGCTGGACCACAACTGACCTTGACTCCTGGTAGGATCACTGAGGACCATGCAGACAAATGAAAATATGGCTCCTAACTGCAAGATTTTGGAGCAATATTTTTGTACAGGTTTTTAAAAGCCCTTTGTTATAAAGCTTGGTGTCATGAAATCAGATATTATAACAAGAAAAGAAAAAGCTGAAACTGACCACTCTACTGCATTCCAACACATGCATGAGCTGAACCATCAATTTAGGAAGGGACGGGAGTCTCTTTTTAAACCTGTCTTCAGTATTTTTACTTGCAATTGTGAGATCCCGTAAGAATTACTTGAGAGCATTTAGGGGAAGATTAGATTAAATCCTGTAAGTAGATCACTCAGTGTGTCTGGCACATAGTGAGCACTCAATAACTAATGATTGGTATTAGAATCTGTGTTGAACATTTGGGCTATTACCATTCCAATGACTCACATACAGATTACCCATAGCAATATCTTTTTCAGTATAAGCTAGTTTCCTCCTCCTTCAGGGAAGGCCATCTAATTATAATATTAGCCATTATCAAACATAATTAGAAAGAAATATTATAGCCAAAAAATAAAATATGTTTTAAAAGTTATATATAAACATTTAGCACATTAGTTGTGAGTATAGATTTTTCATATTGTCCCTATTGTCAGAAATCTCCTTTGGCATGGCGTCTGAGATTATAGGGGCAAATGGGCCATCTGACTGAGCTGTGACCTCATCCCCACCCCAAATAATAGAAATGAGGTTACTTCCCATGAAAGAGAGAGGAAATGAATGTGAATATTTGTTGAAACTATTGCATGACTAGCCTTATGTTATACTTTTCACATTTCGTCTCCTATATCTCTCCTAGCAGTTCAGGGAGACAGGTTTGGTATGAACATTCCATTGTACAGATAACTTCATTCCATTGAAGTTCAGAGCAGTGAAGCAACTTACCTAAGCTCATTTAATGTCTAAGAACAGTAACCGGTAGATCTGGGATTCCATGTAGGTTTGCCTGACCAGCAACCTCCCCAGCTTCCCATGAAACTCATTCTCCCCCAGAGAATTACAGTAGCTCACATTCAATGAGGCATCATCAAGGTGGCTCTCATCCAAGGGCTTTATATCTACTTTCTCTTTTAATCCTCTCAACAACCTGTGGGATACATACTATCATTTGTCCCCCTCAGAAAACCGAGGCACACAGATCAGCCCAAGGTCACATAGTTTGTAAGCAGTGGGATGAAAGATCAATCCAAGGGAGTTGGCCCCCAGAACTATAGTCTCCACCACCAAACTAAATAGCTTCCCTTAAGACCACTGACCACAATTTTCAAAGTTTTGCGCTGACATGAAAGCATGATTAGTTTTAATCCAACAGAAGGGAGGAAATGGGAAATTCCATGATAGAGACAAATCACCTATGAAATCGGGACAGGGGTGAGCAGGGGAACACTTGCAACAGTGCAGTTCCCACTTGGCTGTAGTGCCATGGGGGCCGCTCCTGGGTAGGAACACACCCATTGTTTACCAAGAAACTTCTCCAGTTTGAGCAAAATCATTTTCTCTCTAAAACTTTGGTGTTGGGGGGAAATAGTAAATGCACTCTTAAGCTTTCAAAATGACAATCTAGCATTACTTAAAAGTCTACAAATTTGTTCCTAAATGTATTTAAATCTTACCAGCGAACATGATGCTTGGTTATTAAAAAGTAATTCTGGAGAAATTAGCTTGCAGCTACAAAATTAATATAATTCATTTATTACTTGCAGCCACAAATCAAGATGCTGTTAACACTGCTACACACAATTTAATATGCACAGTAAGTTTCCATATGGCTTCAATTTTAGGTTTCTGGTCAGTCCATTGAATCATTTACAGAATAGGCCAGCATGTCAAGTCAGAGGGCACTTGACTTAATGGAAATGTGAAACACTGGCTTTCAAATTCTGGAATTAGAGGTTTGGTTTATTTCTTATTTTCATCATATTAGACAATATATATTTTTAAAGCTATAGGCCTACTATTACATCGACATTTACTGATGGAGAAAAACCAAAGCACCCAATCACAAATACTAACCAAGACTCAAGACTCTTCTTCTTCTTCTTCTTTTTTTTTGGTTCCCAGTTTCTTTCTAATTCACTGTTTTTCCTTAGAAGATGAAGAAGAAGGAGAAACACACACACATACCCTGCTCATTTAAAAAGGTTGAGATAAAAGAATTTGTCCAGAGTTTAAGACTTCTTTTTCATGATCCTGCCAGAATTGATAGGTAGCTTATGTTTCATAGCTAGATTTCATGCTTAGATGAGAAGGAGTTCAAGTTCCCTATTGAATGAGATCCCTAACTTGCATCATTCTAGATGAAAAATAAATATAATAATTGCTTTCATTTCTCAGGCTCAAAAGAGAACAGTAAGCTGAGAGAAAAACCTGTCACCTGTGACTTCTTCTAGTGTTGAGTGTTCTTGGGAACTTGTGTCTCATGGACCGGCGCCATGGAGTACCCCAATTTATTTTGTGCTGGACAAGTGCTTTTCTTGCTTTACCATCCTCATTCTGAAGGCTGGTTGAACAGACCAGATGAGTCAAACCACTTTCCTTCCAGACTTTGTCCTGGAAAGAATCTCTTCATCAATCACAGTGAAGTCTGTGGTTAAGTCACTACATTTCACTCTAGAAATCTTGCCAGAGATGTTTTTCCTGCCACTTGTCAAAAGTTAAACTTACAAAGGAAACTGATGATTGGGGGAAAAAAAAAACCCTAAGTGACAGAGTTCGCTTCTCAACTTTATATTTGGCAGTGGCACCTTTTCACTTCTGTTATATACAGAAGGAGGGGCTGATTGAGGGGGGAGAAAGGCAGGAGCTGAGAAGACAGAAGGGCAGTAAATCGTTGCTTGGATCTGTACTAGACAAGGATGTTCCTGCTAGAAAAGGGGGCAAGGCTACGTGAGAGAAACAAGTCCAAAGGGCTTCTGTTCTCAAATGGACATGAAGCTGCACATCTTTGTAGAAGTCGTCTGTGTTTTGATCTGAAGCTAGAAAATATGAAGTGATTAGAAAAGAAACACTCTATGAAGATCAGTGAAGAAATAGAACATTAGAAATTAGAAATAGAACATTGATAACCAGTAACAACTAGTGAAAAAAGTTTGTTATGATAATGTGCCCTCCCACCTGAATGATACCTGTGTTATTTTGCATAGATTTTCACAACCATCCTTTGGGTAGATTGTGGCAAATAAATGTAATTGCCAGTCTTGAATCTAGAAAAACAGAGAAATTAGGTGACTTGCCCAAACTCACCCTGTTAGCAAGTGGCAGAATTTAAATTAGATCCTAAACTTTCAAACTCCAGCTCCACAGGCTGTCCATAGCATGGCTCAAAAAGTCCTGGCCAAAACAAACAAACAAAAAAAGACACTGGTTAAGAAAACCTTAGAAAAAAAGAAAATATGAGAAAGAAAACCTGAATTATGGCTTCCCTTTGTCCTTCCCAATCTGAAAATGCATTGCCCATCCCTCTCTTGACTTCCTGGGGTATTTACTCCATCATCGGCTCATATGGTACTTATTCCCTTTATGAAGATTAAAGATTCCATATTATGTCCATGTAAAGCGATATGCTCTATTAATTTGCAAATCCTGGTCATACTGTTGACTCAGTATAGCACTCAACACAATGTCTTGCACACAGCAGGTGCTCAATAAATGTCTGCTTAACTGAATCCATTCGTTCTGTATGCCAAAAGTTCCCTATGTGTTTATCAAGTGTCATTCCTGTCGTAGAAGATGAGAATGAGTCTAATTTGTGTTTAGTATCAGTTTGAAATGCTAATTTCTTGCCTGGTTTCTGAATACCAACTATCCAGGCCACCATGTGGAATCTGACATATAGACAGTGCAAAAAGGCACCCCACTGCCTGAATAAAAGATAACTGTATTTTGCGTGTATTGTTTTCTCCAGGGGATCCCAGAAGGAAGTAGAATCTCTTTCAAGATCTTCTGATAAGTTTAGAAAAAGCAGGCACTGCCCCTTTAAGAAACCATTTCTGGCAAAAGGTTGGTCAGAGGTCAGGCTATAAAACTGCAAGATTAGTACAAGTACTAGTGAGTACACTTTCCTAGTTGTTTGTTAACGGAAGGAAAAACTCAGCTTCAAAGGGCAGAAAGCTAGGCAGGAAAATAATGAGGTGGAGGAGAATTACTCCCTTCTGATTGGAAAAGGACCATTAGGAGGGAATCACACTGAGGAGCCCTAGTGGGGCTCTGATCTCTCCCTTCCAGCTTTTCCTAAGTGATGTGGGGCAGAAAACCACGTGCATCTGAAAGCTGAACAAAATGCCAAGCCCAGTTCCTGTGTAGTGGACAGAGAGGACCTGTGTGGTTGAATACACAGAACTGAATTGCAAGCAAGAGAGAGGGGAGACCAAAGGGGGAAGGTCCCAGCATCTGCAGGGATTGCTGGCCCACTTGTCCTAAAACCCAGATGGTTGGGACATCATTTTAGCATTGAGAACTGTGGACTCTCACCTCTTCTATCCAAGCCTATGTGAGGCACAGAATCTGATGAGATTTGGAGGGGACCCACAGCAGTTACTTGCCAAGGGTGGAAGAGCAGATGAGAAGGTATCTGATTGTTTCTAGGATTATATTAACAATGTGTCCTCATTGTATCATTCTCTAAGTGTTACATAACACAAACAATAGTGCTTAGAATTTTAAATAGTGGGCAATAAAAATTCACTGTTTTGTTGAAAATGTCACTGTTCTCCTCTTCCCAAAGAGAATAATTTTCTTTCATCCAAGAATGATTTCTTTTTAGAAATATGACAGATTCTGGCTACATTATCAGAAACATATTGAGCACTTGACTCCACCAACCCAAGGTGGCCTTAGTCTATAAGATCGCTGTGGTCTGCTCCATTCTGCAGGGAGGCATTAGGGAAATGTTGTTCAGCGATGGTGACTAAGCACCTATCACTGGGAGCAATGAGGTGTGCTTCTACTTGCTCAAGCCCCGTGTTCTGCTTTGTAGTGGATTCTCCAGAAGCTTGGAGCAGCATTTGCTCTGCTTCTCCACCTCCCAGGCTTGGCGATTGTGGGAACCCTGAATGTTGATGCCAAAGTTCCTTCAACAATCTTCCCAGAATCCAACAATTTTTAGCAGACAGATGTCCTAGTGCACTTTCTTGACACACCGAACGGAATTTCTAAATTGTATGACTAGATTAGGCCTTTCAAGTTTTGCTTGCTTGACAAGTTTTTCACTACTTGACATTTGACAAGATGTGACAAGTTTTTCAATATTATTTAGAACAATACAAGTACTGCATATTCACTGTAGAACATCTACGTTATAAATCTTGCTCTCTTGACAAATATGCCTGCCCAATGAATGGGAAGGCCTAGTTCAAAGCAAGAATACTCTGACTCCTTGGAGTTTTTCCTTGGACCCTGCAATGTGGGGAAAGCCATCCCCCAGATGCTAGTCTGTCTTCTGTTCTACCTCCCCACCCCGGTTCCACTTGACCATCATTTAAGCTTGAGTAAGTATGTTCCACACAGTGATTGGTCAAGCCAGAAGGTCAGTGGCCCAGGAATTCAGGAAAGGAATTCTGGGCCCTGGTACCTGGAGCTTAGTCTAGAGTATGTGCCAGGACTCAAGGTGGGTATCTGTCCTTGACTCTCTGTCCTTCTGCCTCTCTCTCATATGGCTTCTTCTTACAGATGAAGATTTGGGGACACTCACTTAGGGATCATTTATGTTGGGGTTACTGGGATATCTTCCTGTGGTTCTCAGTCACTTCATTCTACTGTGGCCAGCTTTCTCTGTAGGGTTAGCTTCCTGGAATAGTCATGCTACCTACATCCTGACCTAAATGGGGAATGAAGGTGCAGCACCAAAAGCCTCATGTCCTACAGTACCCAGCAGTGTGGTGATGGGGGAAAATAAGAAGCCAGACACTAGTCAGTGGGAAGTCCTACTAATGACTGGATATATGTAATTGTTAAGTGAAACTTTCTGTCTCATCTCAGTCTGGTCAAATGAAAGCTCTCCTGTCAGGGGTGGATCTGGTAAGGCAGTATATCCAAGTATAAATGCACCTTACAATTCCACCTTTTTTGCATACAATGGCTTATTTGAGAAAACTTATAAAATACCATCTGAACTAAAGTTTGTAAAGGCATTTTAGGATGTTCAATAAGGAAAGTGATAAATTACAAAATCTTGATTTGAACATACAGGAAATACATCTTCTTTGCTAATCCTTAAAATCATTTATAAACATACACACACACACACACACACGCACACCCCACATAGAGAACCAAGTTGGATAAAAATGATGGGTGGGCCATCATTTTTGGTGATATTGTGGTCAACTATGGTGGAGGAAATACTGGCTCAGCTTTCTATCCTGTTAAAAATTGTATTACCAAATTGTTGTTCTGTGAAGAGAGGATCAATAATTATAATAATCATATAGCCAAAAACTGTAGGAGGGAAATGTATTTTTAAGTTGTCAACCAGTTAACAATTGAAAATATTGTGTGTGTAAGTGTGTGTACTTGGAGGTCTTAATGTTTTTAGTATTTTCCAGCTTTTTAAAAAAATTTATAAAGTACCTTAAGTAAATATTCATTTTGAACCTAATTTTGTATTTTTCATTTTGCATCCTTTTTGTTAAAGATCTTCCACCCTCACCCAACCTCCTCCCCATACAGCTCCAGAATCCACACATCTAGGCGTGCCACTGGCTCCAGGGTTAGAGTAGATGAGCAAGTGCAGGGAGTCCCTAGATTTGCGGGTTGGATTAAGGTCCAGAAAAGCAGAGTGACAGCCAGAGACTTTAAAGGGATAGAGAAGGTATTCTTTAAATCAAATTAGAAGTCATGATCATTGAGTAGAAGTCAATACATTCAGAATAATAGAAGGGAAAAGTCAATATAAACTAAGTGTTTGAATTACAGATATCTTTAAAGATTTTTTTTTTTTTAATTTATTTGTCAGAGAGAGAAAGAGCACCAGCAGGGGGAGAGGTAGGCAGAGGGAGAAGAAGGCTCCCTGCTGAGCAGGAAGCCCAATGCGGGACTTGATCCCAGGACCCCGGGGTTCATGACCTGAGCAGAAGGCAGACATGAAACCGATTGAGCCACCCACGTGCCCCTAATTACAGATGTTTTTAATAGAAATATGCTTTATCTTCTTTCAAATATGTAAGTGAAGGCTAAATTAGTTCAATAAAACATTTGGGTATACATATTCTTTAGTTAATGACTAAAATATAATTAATTTGTTATTTGGGACCATTTATTATATTTACATGTAAACAGTTGTTAACATATAGTCTTACAAACATACCATGTTATTTTTTTAAAGCAAGTGGTATATGAGCACACACTGTAACTTCATCCCATGGATGACGATTCTGGCTTCCTTGCTTACTATCTTTATGACTTTGGGCAGGCGACTTACACTCTCTGGCCCTCAGTTTTCTTCCTTGTATATCTTGCTGACTAGTAGCTCCAGCCTCATTGAACTGATGTGACGATTAAGTGAGATAATACATGGACAACGCTGAAAGCAGCGCCCAGCCCAGAATCAGGGCTGAATTCATATTACCTCTAACTTGCTAATCAAACACCTCCTTTATAGATTATGATAAAATGAATTTCAACCACGCCAGGACGAGATACTACAAAACCCGAATCAGATGGTAGGCAAATCAGCTTGACTGAACAAATTGTTTCATCTTTAGCCCAGTCACATCGTGACAGAGTTTCTGACAGGTCATGCAGTGTTAGGCTGATGGGAGAACACGGCAAGAAGGAGATTAAATTAGTCATGAGCGTAGCAAGTGATTGATATCATCTGTAACCCTCTAGGATTTTTCTGCATTGCCATGCTGACCAATTTAAAGCATGGCTTTTACTCTCTAGGTCAGATGTTTGAATTCTAGATCTACATGGACTGACTTCCATCCACCTGACAATATATGGAAAAGAATTAAAGCAACAGAATAAATTTCTAAGTGGTTAATTGTCATGGCAATAAAACTAAAATAGATTTCTCATGTGATCATAGTACAAGATTCCAAGTATTGTAAGTAATGTCCAAAAATATATATTTAAGAATTTTCTGCTGTAAAGCAATTCTATTGCAAATTAGCAAGTTGTAGTAAGAAAATATTAACATTTCCCCTTTTTATCTTTACAATACAGTCCTTCACTTGAAAAATTATCTTTGGGCCTATGATAATGATGTCTTAGAAAAAGAAACAATAAATGCTGGCATTAAGCAAAAGGCTTAGTATTTTTTTCAGCCACAGAATCAATGACTGTCTAGAGAATAACATGTGATGTTCATTGCACAAAGATTTCTTAAAAAGACTATTAGCACCATAAGCTTTCGTGGATTTTTTAAAATAACAATTTTCTACTAAAACACAAAAGAAATTAATAGAAGTAATTTAAACCAGGTTCAAAAATAAAGAAGAGATAAGAATTGGATAGTTCCTCTTACTGTGCCTATCTTCCACAAGAAACTTAGCTCAAAAGTAGCATATTCCTCAATCTTGAGTCAGGAAATGTGGAATGGATGGGGAGGTCCATTGTTACATATCCTAATTAATGTACAGACCAATAGTACTTTATGTGATTCATACTATTTCATTAAAGTTGTGTTTGCAGGTCACTGGCAAAGTGTGGGCAGTGTTACAGTTAAATTCTGTTCTGTTAAGTTACAGTTATGGTTATAATGGAGCCAGATCTAAGTCCTATAAAAAAAGAATAGAGGAAGAAATTAAAAATAGAGCTTTCCTATGACCCTGCAATTGCACTACTGGGTATTTACCCCAAAGATACAGATGTAGTGAAAAGAAGGGCCATAAGTACCCCAATGTTCATAGCAGCAATGGCCCAGTCACCAAACTGTGGAAAGAACCAAGATGCCCTTCAATGAACGAATGGATAAGGAAGATGTGGTCCATATACACTATGGAGTATTATGCCTCCATCAGAAAAGATGAATACCCAACTTTTGTAGCAACATGAACGGGACTGGAAGAGATTATGCTGAGTGAAATAGGTCAAGCAGAGAGAGTCAATTATCATATGGTTTTACTTATTTGTGGAGCATAATAAATAACATGGAGGACATGGGGAGATGGAGAGGAGAAGGGAGTTGAGGGAA
The DNA here is from genome assembly GCF_030435805.1 of Mustela lutreola. Taxonomy (NCBI): domain Eukaryota; kingdom Metazoa; phylum Chordata; class Mammalia; order Carnivora; family Mustelidae; genus Mustela; species Mustela lutreola. The sequence goes on along the minus strand of NC_081293.1, from coordinate 157,163,737 downwards.
ATTGGAAGGGGAGGTGAACCATGAGAGGCTATGGACTCTGAAAAACAACCTGAGGGTTTTGAAGGGGCGGGGGGTGGGAGGTTGGGGGAACCAGGTGGTGGGTATTAAGGAGGGCACATATTCCATGGAGCACTCAGTGTGGTGCAAGAACAATGAATACTGTTATGTTGAAAAGAAATTAAAAAAAAAAAAAAAGATTTCTAATTCAAGATGACCAAGGTCATGTGTAGCCAACACTCTTTCCCCAAATTCCATTTAAAATGCAGGAAGAGATTTAAAAAATTAAATACAAGGGGCACCTGGGTGGCTCAGTGGGTTAAAGCCTCTGCCTTCGGCTCAGGTCATGATCTCAGGGTCCTGGGATTGAGCCCCACATGGGGCTCTCTGCTCAGCAGGGAGCCTGCTTCCCCCTCTCTCTCTGCCTGCCTCTCTGCCTACTTGTGATCTCTCTCTCTGTCAAATAAATAAATAAAATCTTTTAAAAAAATAAAATTCACAACAACACTTGAAAGCTGGAAAATGTAGCACCAACAGATCAGAACAGAGAAAGTTTTCTCAAACACGTAACACAGAGAGAGAAAAAATACAACTGAAAAACCTATAATCTCTTTAAATAAAAGAGAAAACTTCCTGGTCCAGGTGAGTTTCCCTACAGAAACCCTAGGAACTCCAATATCAGAAACAGCAGAGTCTGGAGAAGGGAGATAAGAGAGACTGCCTAGTTAATAAATCAGGTGACAATAAAAATGTTAGAGCAGCTCCATAATCTTGTGCTTCTGGAGTTAGCACTTGACTGTGGATTAAATTCTGGAGCACCCTGTGACTTCAGAATTCTGAAAGGGCGGGCCTAACAGCAATTAGCATGGGGCAGTAGAAGCAAGCAGCACTCCAGTAGACCTATGGTCACTGAGAAATTAGTCTCTAAGCCCAGAGGTAAAACCACCTGTACTCTTGAAAGCAAAGCCTGTCCTGACCTGCCATGTGTCCTCGTACTCCATTCAGCCAGCAGGAACTTTCCAAACCAGACTCAAATTCATGGGTCAGAGAGGAGGTTTCAGTTGAGCTGAGGAAATAACTCTTCTTGACAATATTGTTTAAATTAGAACCACATCTATAATATGAACAGACCGCGGAGTCACCAAACATCCAAGAAAAACTCCAGCATGAAAGAGACATAATACTTAGCAAACACTAGAACTGCATCCAGAGAACACAGAATTAACCCTGAAAACAAAAGAAAACTGAGTAGATTATCCTCCAAGAGATTTGTAAAGCCATTTATAAAATTTATAAATTTTAAAACAAATAGCAGGCTATGATAAGAAATAAGCAATGAGAACTCATATTAATTAAAAACAGATTGTCAAAAAAAATCAACAATTCATCTAAAACACAAAGTGCTTGGCATTGAACATCAAAGCAGAGTTCTAGAACAATGTTCATGCAGTGTTAGTCATCTTCTCTCCTATTGGAAAAAAGATGGCCTGGAGGAGCATGGGACAGCTCAGGGCAAGGAGTCATTTAGTTTGGCTACATGGCAGTATGAAAAGTGAGTGTAGTGGGAGATCCTGCTGTTGCGTGGATTAGAGGATGGCCAGGGAGAAACTAAGGTTGCCCCAGGGCTGGTGGAGAGTCAGTTACTGGAAAATGTGGCAACAGGGGGAGCAGGTCCAAGGTAGCTATCTGGTTAAGCCTCAGCTGCCTTTATCTTCCTCTCACTGTGAGCTAATCCAGGGAGAGCCCACAAATACAACAGAAAACATCTGGCTGTATATTCTGAGTGAAGGAACAAGAACAAACTATTTTCCAGCAGCCGCACCTCCCTTCAGGTAAGGGCTAAGGATCCAGGGAGGCTGCCTGACCCACAATGGAAGCAATGTCCCAGTCTTAGGCTCAGCAACACTGTGGAGTAAAAACTAACTAGCCATAGGCATTCACCCATCTTCCAAAGGAATCCCACTCCACAGTATTGCTCCTGCCAAAAGAAAAGCCCCCACCTAAGCCAGACTTCAAATAAACCTATTTCTGTTAAATGGACACAGTGTTTCAGTGAAAGTAACTTATCCCAGACACCGGCTGCGAGAGCTGTGTAGGCAATAGAAGCAAATTTACACTCATGTCATTGGTAAGAGCAGCAACAGTGCTAGGCTGGTAAACGTTTAACAGCTAACTCTTCAGGGGAAAAGCCTTGATTGTGGCATTTGCCATGTTTTGTTTTATAAATACTCCCACCTGGGACAACAATGTCAAACTATCTATATAAAGGCACTGAGTGTGGTGCTGGGAAGAGATGCTTGGCCACGTCCCCTCATAGTGGTGTACAGATGTACAGATCACTCCCATGTTGACCTGGCCCTTCCCACAAAAGCCCCACAACCCGCTGTGATCTTTTGGACCCAAAGTGCATCTTCCAAAAAAAAAAAAAAATGACAGACATTTAAAAATTATTGATCTTTCACTCTTTTGACAGTCAGCCAGCTCCTTGTCAGCATCCTTTGAAATGTACTTGCTTAACAACCTTTACCACTGAAATGGAACTCAACCATTTAAGCAGGTGTTTAGGTGAGACTGTGGATGTCTCCAAGAATGATCCATAGCAAACCAATTCAGAAACCTATTAAAATGACACAAAATAGGGGGGAAAAATCCCCCTCTGCTTCTAAAAACCCGGAGACAAATCTGGACTCTATTCCACTATTTTCCCAAAGCTAGAAAGAAAGTAACTAGTTCATAAATTCCATCAGGAGCTTGGGGATTTTTGATGTAATGAGTTTTACAGTTTCAGAGGAGAATGCTTTGCTAATAATTATGTAACAGTAATTAAATCTGAAAAAGGCTGTACTCTAACTATGTTGATTTATTGCAGCTCCTACAAAGTACTCCTCCAGCGTGCATTGGAGTGTGCGCTGCCTCCCTCCAGTTTTCTTTAAATTCTCACAGAGCACTGGGTCACAGATGGTCTGAGCTGCTATATTTTCCCTATTAAATTCCTAATAATCTTTTTCTGAGGCTGAGTCATGGAAGCCTGGGGATTTCTCATTTTAATTAGAAGGTTTAAGGAGCTAACTCTGTTTGAAATTTTCTCCTAGGAGAGATGGGTGCAGGTGATCCCATTCAGAAGAATGACACAGTACCGTGGCCAGGACGAATTTCCATATTAGATTGCAGCTTGCTTGGCTCGGCTCCTATTTCTGAGGTTGATGATGCATTGTCTGAATCTGAAGAATAAACTTTGGAAAATAGGGTTATTTGGGGATTATTCTTTTTGGGGACATATTTTGGCATTTGGTTCCCATCCCTACTTTGCATGTAGAGCAGTGATTCAGGGATGTGAATTATTTGTTCTTCCTGGTGAAGTTTTTAAATCATATCACTCTGAGCCAAAGTCACTAGGGAACAGATTTGAGGCCCATTTGTCCATTTTATCCCCATCACTTTCTTCCTTTGGCCCTTTCAGACTTGGTTTTTAAATCTTCCAAGTTTTGGGACAACCTCCTATTCAATCTGATCTTTTGTGTTTAGTTTTGTTAGCAAAAGAATGTGTGTGAACAGACAGGACAAGCTACTTAGAACAAATAATACCCATAATTTATTGAGTAACCAGAGAGTAACATTCAGGATGAGCCATAGAGCTGAAATAAGATTATCTTTTGGAGTTGACCAATGTTTGATTGTTTTTTTGTTGTTGTTTTGGCTTTTTGTTTTGTTTTGTTTTGTTTTGGTAGAAAGCCTGTTATGTAAGACAGAGTATGTGGAGCTAGGCACCATTCCCTTGATATTATAATGTACAAAAAAGAAAATGCTTCTTATAAGACAGCTGTTCAAGTTTCGTCTGTTTCCATCACAAGGCTGGTTTCTCTTCTTTTGTGAAATAATGAGCACCTCATGCTTTGAATGTGGCAAGATCCAGAGAAGAACAGCCATGTGATCTGCCACCCCCACCTCCACGGTTTTCATGTGGGCATCTGCAAGGGAACCAGCAACCACTGCATCTTATAAAACTAAAAAGTATAAGAAGAATGAATGCAACATTTAAAAAATAGATTTTGTAAGTGTAGAATGTAGCTGGAGCCCCCCCCCCCAGAAACCCCCCCCACACACACACACACTATTACATCAAAATGGAGCTCTGCTTTCTGTCTGTATTATTAATTCTCTGGCCCCTTCATGTTCAGCTAATTGAGTCATTTCAGAGTTTGAGAAGTATCTTCACTTAGTTATTACCAATCTTCAATGATTATTTTTGTGGCTTTATATTTTTCGTAGCAATTAATTAGGTTTCTCAGGACAGCTCCTAGTCTTTATGGTCATAGTTTTATATGTAAATATATTTTTATTTTATATTCTATACCTGTGGAGAAGTAAATATTAAATTATAGATTTTTTTTTCATTCCCCCTGTTAGGATATGTGTCATTTGCCTTGTGTTAAAATTCAATCAAGAAAGGAAGTAATAGTTCCCACGCTAAATTCTGGGTTACACCCGAAGGTTAAAAGAGTAGAGACATGTACAGCTTGAGAATATTATACTGAAAAAAATTGTTTTGAAGGCTTTTAAGGATCTTTAATCCTTAAGAATAAATTTTCTCTCAGATAGCTGCAGCCCAAGCTGATGTTTCTAGAATGTGCTGGCTAGAGCCATATGTTTGGTGATTCTATTGGTGAAATGTGTGGACAAGGTGGCTGAGGACTGCCAGACTGCCCCTGTGTGAGCAGGTTGGCCTGCATGATGGGTGTGGATAATCCTGTCATAACAGGCAAAATGACACCCGCACTGTCATCGTGTGGGAAATCCAACCACCTTCGCTCCTAAAGGCCAGATTTAGAAAAGAGGAGCAATTTTGCATATCTCATTCACAAAATGGCTAAAGGGGAAACTAAACTGTATGAAATGGTCCGATAAAAATGTATGTGGGTATATGGAGATGGAACGAATCTCAAGTTGTAGATGTTTATCCACGTTTTCAGATTAATGACTAAAAGCTTTCTCTGACATTCCCCAGACCTCCTGCTACCAAACCTCATCAAGGGAAAGGAGCACACTCTCTGAGCCTTTGGGCAGGGAAGAGTTAAGGGCTTTATGCCTGCGACCAGGTTCTTGAAGGAGTTAAATAAGAAAATGTTTCAGACTTCTGATTAATGGCCAGGGACATTCCAAGCTGCTTTGCCTACCTCAGCAGTACATGACTGGTACGGCGGGGTAATATCTAATAACTAATCTTTGACACAAGAATTAAGTCATTTTGCAAGAAAGCAGATCATTAGAAGCCAAATTGAATTATAAGTAATACTATCTCTGTAGAGGATTGTAAATTAATTGGTTTTTAACAATAACATTTCTGTGTTTTATTAAAGCAACGTAAGAATTCGGTGAAGAAGCGAGCGCAGCAGACAAACAGGCCAGGTGCCGGCGATGCAAATGAAATGGATGACAGATGGTGAGTAGCACGCTCACTCACTGCGCGTGTATAATGGATAGAGGTAATCAAATTCCTCTGTGAATTGGCGACTTTCTTTACATCAGGAACTTGAACACGGGCTCCCTTACACATCTCTCTACCCTGAGCTCAGCACGCACATGTGCACGCGAATACACACCACCCTTTCATTACATACACATACGTCCTAATTATAGCCTATGTTAGTATCAGAAAGATGGGCTATAACTCTATTTACATAACACCACACGCAAATATCATTCCGCCAAATCAACCTGTATACACTAAACAACAGATTTGTCTGATGAGAACACCACACTCAGGAAACAAAGCAACCTGTTTCCATGAAAGAAGTTCCACTCAGTAACAGAAGTGATACTTAGACCAAGAGGCCGGGTGTCAGTGGGGAAGAATTACTTCTAGCTCCTTACCTTGATTTTCCCAGGAATATCTTTGAAAACTGAGGAGAATTCTGATGGGTTTCCTTTTGGCATTCAAATAATGGTTGAGGAGTCTCAACACTCAAAGAAACTGCTGATCCAAGTCAACTATTGGATTTACAGGTTGTAATGGAACTGATTTGTCTCCTCCCCGTGCTGCTACCAAAGAGAGATTGCTTTATGTTACTGCTTCTTCTGAAAAAGGAAAACTATTCAGCTAATTCGAGGACACAAATTCACATCCCACGAGAGATATAGAGAGTAGTATCCCTCAGGATTGTAATATAAGAACACCAAATTGCTGAGAATTACCTCGCATGGACTCAAATCCATAATTCCAGTCCTATCCTGGCTTTATTCCCTTCTTTCTAGCTCCACATTGAACATTTCCATTTAGTTTTTTAAATGTCTCTTCAACATCAGTATGCCCCAATCTTACATGTATAGTCCCCCCCGCCCCCCGCTTCAAAACCATGTTCATATGGAAAGTATCCTTTCTCTGACCTCCATTTTACAGACTTGAAATTCTGGAATTTTGCTCTCTTCTTTATACCTCATGTACAGTCAAAATATAACACCTATTGATTGTTCTTCTAAAACATCCTAACTTATCATTTCCTCCACTGTCCCACTTCTGGATTCTAAACAGGGCATCATGGCTAGACAGCTTCATCTGCTTTCTGTATACTTTCCTCAGATTCTTACATCTCCTACTTTCCCTGTTCCCCTCCCAAGTAGTCTCCCCTACACACTGTTTCCATGGCTTTTCCCCACTCATCCAATTCTTTGCTGGCCACCAACCTTCTCCAGATAGTCCCAGTTCACACTGGCCCTCACAGGGTGCATGATTTGCTCAGTTAGGACCAGTCTCCAGCCATCTCTGCAGTGCCATGTTTGTTGTGGGTCAACCTACCATGATCCCTGCAGCCATCATGTTCCTTCACCCTCAGGATCTTCACACATGCTATTCTTTGCTTGGGAGGCCCCTGATCTGTTTTCCCTTCCCCTAATCTTGTCAGGGCTGGCTCCAACTCCCTTCTCTGTGAGGATTTCCTTGACTATCCTCTCTGAACCCACACATTCAGGAGCCCATTACTTAGTCCATCATTATTTGCTCTTTTAAACTGTTTTCTGATTGCTTCCCTTGTAATGATGGAGTCTGCCCAACTATACTGGGAGTCATTTGAGATCAAGGATTATATGTTGCATATGTCTTTACCCATAGCCATTGGCACACACTCCGTGGTGTTCAGAAGCCTTCATGTCTGATTTCTTACTGTGTAGCAGGTACCAAGCCAACAGGCCTATAGCGCTCTCACTCTTCAGGAGCAACTGACCACCCAGATCACCTCACTGCCCCTTCTCCCTGTACCTTTGAGATTTGATTCTCACCATGGTCTTGTCTTTGACTATACCCCTTACTGGATGCCCTGCCTTAGGTAAGCCCCTTTCTGGCTGACTTTGGTCCTGGAACCTGTACTCTTTGTCCTTTGAGGAATCTGCTTAGAAAATCTACCCTTATGAGTGCTGAGCAATAATAAGTGCCTAATTAGTGTGTGTTCATAACGTGTTGTTTCTGGGAAAAATACATTTCTTTCTCTGTGATTTGTAGGCTATGGCATAAGTTTACCAGATCATTCTGAAGTACACTTGATTTACATATATATATGTAAATATATATATATATGTATATATATATATATATATATATATATAACCAGGTTACAGTAAACTATATTCCCAAATCAATATATATATACATATATATATATATATATATGTATATATATATATATGCCTACCAGAACACCTCCATACACCAGGCCTTAAATTTGATTCTAAGAAGTAAAAATGACATTTGCCTTGCAGGATTCTGTGCTTAAGGCAGCAGAAAGCACTAGAGTTTGGCCTGGTGGTACTAATTTTGTGTTGACTCCTCCTAAGGGAATAGTATGCTTTTGGACTGTTTCTGATTTCCTATTAGATGGCATTAAAGGAAGTATATTATATCCTGAACCTAAAAGGATCAGCTCTTTAATAAACCAAATTGACCTTTCTGCTTTTTCCCCAAGGGGATTGGGGTCCTCTTCCATGCCTTGAAGCCCCCTCTCTGCCTTGCTAACAAATTGATTTTGTGACTGTTTTGTTGTTGTTTTTTTTTACATGACAACCACATATATGGTGAAGAGTAATGACAAAAAGTCATATTCCTGGACAATTGGATATAGCCAGATGAGACAATAAATATAATTTGTCGAATTACAGAGGTAGCTCCTGTTCTGCTGGGTGTGTGTTTCAGCTTCAACATCTTGGCAAAGAGATGATGTCACCAGAGTCATAAGGCAAGTGGCAGACCACCTGTTAAGCATCCAGTCACAAGTCAAAACCAAGAGCCCTGAGTCTAAAATGTCCCCTTTTAAGTCTCATGATTCCAATATGAAGATACACTGTTTTCAACAAAAATCTTTTTATCATGAAAACTCTATGTTAAGGATGATCAAATATTGGAAGACTTGGTGTTTTCATACTTTCCTGTAGTCACTGCATTTATCCTGGTTCATACTTCTAGAAATGGACAACCTTTCAACATACAGACAATTCAAACACTCACAATCCTGTGGCATGAATGAACTACATAAATATTCTAAATGAAACATAGATGGGTATACATGTTGCTTTTGTGGGACTGTATAAGAGTAACTGATATATGGGAAATATTCTGAACCTCACTCACCTTTCTTTATGGCCAACCAAAGCCTAGATTTTGATTTATTGTAACTGTAATGTTCCGTTTTAGCACCTTGCGCTCTTACTGAAGATTAAATTTACTTATATCCTTTAGATGTGCTCCCTCTCTGATAATTTTGGCCTTTCTTTTGCACAGGAGAAATTCTGTAACTGAGTTCCAAAGCCTCTCCTTCCTAATGCATCTGTAAACAGCTGCAGCTCCCTGTTCAATATTGGCTGCAGCTGCCATAATGCCCCAGAAGGACGAGCAAATGGAGAGAGCTCCCCTTAATTGCCTTGCCACCCCCGATTGAATTTATGTTTTGTTTTTAAGTAACATTTTGTTGCATTTGCATTACTGAAATTACCAGGTTACAGTAAACTATATTCCCAAATCAATGTCCCCCCAAAGAAAGCAGACATGAACTTTATCACCAACAACAAATTCAATTTTCACATTACCTACTGACAAAGAAGCTTGTGCCAACAACACTTGCGGATTCCTGAAAAGTCCGCCAAACAAGAGGAAATCCACAAATCTTAGATTTTATTATCTCATAGTTTTGCTTTCTATTTAACTATTGCTTTCACCTATAGGTAAAAACTGATCTTCATATGCTTTGTTTTTATTTCAAAATCAGATAGGGTGACACATAAAGATAATCCCAACTGGAACCCTCATGCATTGCTGGTGGGAATGTAAAATGGCACAGGCTTTATGGAAAACCATTTGGCAGTTCCTCAAAAAGTTAAACATAAAATTACCATATGATCTGCCAGTTCTGCTCATAGGTATATACCCAAAAGAATTATAAAGAGGGACTCAAACAGATACTTGTATACCAATGCTCATGGCAGCATTATTCAAAATAGCCAAAAGGTAGAAACAGCCCAAATGTCCATCAACAAATGAATGAATAAACACAATGTGGTATATACACATAATGGAATATTACGGAGCCACAAAAATGAATGAAATTCGGATACATGCTACAACCTGGATGAATCCTGAAAACACTATGCTAAGTAAAATAAGCCAGGCACAAAAGGGTGAATACATGATTATGCTTATGTGATATACCTAGAATAGGAAAATTCATAGAGATAGAAAGCAGAGGAGAGGTTACCAGGATCTGGAGAGAGGGACAATGAGGAATTACTGCTTAATGAGCATAGAGTTTCTGTTAGGGGTAACGAAAAATTTCTAGTGGTAATGTGATAATGGCTACAGCACTGAATTATATATTCAAAAATGGTTAAAGTTTCATGTTATGTTATGTACATTTTTTCCACAATAAAGAAAGTTATTGCCAAATATCTAGAGTTTAAAGTTGTGTCGTATACATTTTGATGTGAATTCTATTAAGAAATGAAGTGAGTCAAAGTATCAGGTTCAAGTTGATAAATTTCTAAAATATTTGTCAAAGAAAAAACTAGAATTAAGAAATGTTCTTTAATGTCTTTGTTGCATTTTTCTTCATGGTTTGTAGAGATACATATATACACATACACCATTGCTTTGTAATTTTAAATGTGTTACATACCTTTGAGTTTGTGACTTGTCTTTCATTTTCTTTAAGTGTTTGTGAATAAATTTAAAAATTTAATACCGAGAATATTTTGTGCTTCATCTAAAAAAGTCAGAAAGACTTCTTCCCTATTGTGAAGTCAAAAAGATAACATTAGATACTTATTTTCAAGCTTTTATTGTGTGTCTTTCATGATTAAATTCAGTAATTGAATGTTGTACGTGGTGTGAGGTAGGATTAAGCTTCATTTTTTCCACATAGAAAACCAGTTGTTCCCCTACACATACAAATATATGTTTATAAAAAATAAAAAAAATTAAAGTCAAAAAAAAAAAAAAACCACATTTACTGAATTCTCTTTCCTCCCAAGAACCTAAAACATTTCTGTCTTCTATAACAATTTTGTATATACATATGTCTATTTCTGTTCTCCCTCTTCTGTTCCATTCATCAGTCTTCCTGTGTCAGTACTATACTGTCTTTTTTTTTTTTTTTAAAGATTTATTTATTTATTTGACAGAGAGAGATCACAAGTAGGCAGAGAGGCAGGCAGAGAGAGAGAGGAGGAAGCAGGCTCCCTGCTGAGCAGAGAGCCCGATGCGGGACTCGATCCCAGAACCCTGAGATCATGACCTGAGCCGAAGGCAGCAGCCTAACCCACTGAGCCACCCAGGCGCCCAGTACTATACTGTCTTAATTACTCAGTTTTATTTTTATTTTTTTAATTTATTTTCAGCGTAACAGTATTCATTGTTTTTGCACCACACCCAGTGCTCCATGCAATCCGTGCCCTCTCCAATACCCACCACCTGGTTCCCCCAACCTCCCACCCCCATCCCTTCAAAACCCTCAGGTTGTTTTTCAGAGTCCATAGTCTCTCATGGTTCACCTCCCCTTCCAATTTACCTCAACTCCCTTCAATTATCATATGGTTTCACTTATTTGTGGAGCATAACAAATAGCATGGAGGATAAGGGGAGTTAGAGAGGAGAAGGGAGTTGAGGGAAATTACTCAGTTTTATAAACCTTGACACCAAGGACAGTAAGTTCTTCTTCTCTTTTCTTCTGTAATACTTTGATTCTTTTTGGCTCTATGGTCTTACATATAAATTTTAGAATTTGCTTCTCAGGCTCCATGAAAAATACTCTTAATTAAGTGTTTGTTTGGAAATTAATTAAATTTCTTTGGAAAGACTTAATATCTTTACAATATTGGGCTTATGCTATCATAAACGTGAACTACCTACCATTTTTTAGCCTTCTTTAGTGCTTTTAAACAAAGTTTAATAATTTTCTCTATACAGGTCTGTGTATATTTTGTTAGATTTATTCTTATGTTCTTTATAGTTTGTTAGAAATATAAAGCTTTTCATTTGCATTTTCTAACTATGATTGACATTTATTGTTTTGTATATTGATTTTAAATTAACAACTTAGATTTTATGATATCTAATAATTTGTGGATTATGTTGGGTTTTCTAGAAATATTCTATTATCTATAAATGGTGACACTTTTGTTTTTCTTTTCTAGCCTTATGACTTCAAATATTTTTCCTTATCTTATTTCAACAAGTAGGATTTCCAAAACAAGGTAAAATAGGATACAAGAATGGGCATCCTTATCTTTTTCTAATATAAAGGGACCTCTTTTAAAGTTTTCCCATAAAGAATGATGTTTGTTGCAGTTTGGGACAAATATCCTTTTTTTATGATTTTATTTATTTATTTGAAAGGGATGGGGGCAAAGGGAGAGGGAATAGCAGACTCCCTGCTGAGCAGGGAGCCCAACATAGGTCTGGATCCCAAGACCCTGGGAACATGACCTGAGCTGAACATGAACATGACCTGATGCTTAACCAACTGAGCCACCCAGGTGCTCTGGGACAAATATTTCTGATTTGCTATGATTTTTTTAAAATATTGTATTTATTTATTTATTGGACAGACAGAGATCACAAGTAGGCAGAGAGGCAGGCAGAGAGAAAAAGGAAGGCAAGCAGGCTCCCTGCTGAGCAGAGTGCCTAATGCAGGACTCGATCCCACAACCCTGGGATCATGACCTGAGCCAAAGGCAGAGGCTTTAACCCACTGAGCCACCCAGGCACTCCTATGGATTTTTAATAATAAAAAGGTATTGAATGGATTGCATGGAGCACTGGGTGTGGTGCAAAAAACAATGAATACTGTTATGCTGAAAATAAATTTAAAAAAATTTTTTTTAAAAGGTATTAAATGTTATCAGTGCTATTGCATTTTCTCCTTTTATTGAGATGATCATATATTTCTTCTATTTTAATATATTAATGTGAATACTAGTAATAATTTTAGAATGTCTAAAACTAAAAAAACTGATATAAATAATTATTCTACTTTATGTGACTAAAACATAGAACAAACTAAAACAACAGCATAAAATTCAAGGAATAATTGGTATTGAAGTGTTCTAAGGTCCTTTTTATCCTTCAGGAAAGGAGTTACTATATTAGGAGTTACTAACTTAAAATGGATATTTGTTAAATAAAGGATCCTTAGAGACTGGGTTCATAGTATATCTGCTCCTTAAAAATGTACTTCCTTAGATTCACCTAAGTTAGAAGAAATTATTACTCTTGTTTTTTTTTATATGCATAAGCATATCTTTTGCCCTACAGCTTCCCTCCCCCTCTCCTGTGATGTCACTTCTCTATATGAAGGTCATTTTCTGTATAGCTTTCTCTTGTTACAATCTTAAATGTCTGCCTCAGATGGGGTCAAAGCTGTGCCCTGCTACTCTGGAAGTGTTTGAGAATCAGAAATATTTAAATCTCATAATATATAAAAGTTTGAAGAATTTGTTATCAAAATCTATCATTTAAATGACATACTTAGGAATCACTGAATTATTTTCCATTTGAATTCTTTCAAACTCTGTTTCTTCTTGAGCTGCAGACAAGTAACAATAATTTCACATGGAAAAACAGGATAATACAGAGCTATGGGCCAAAGGTCTTCTCAGTTAAAAGAGATTGGAGAGGGATGTTATCAGGTTTAGTTGGTTAAGCAGCTGCCTTTGCCTCAGGTCGTGATTTCAGGGTCCTGGGATCAGGCCTTGCATTGTACTCTCCACTAAGCAGAGAGTCTGCTTCTTCCTCTGCCTCTCCCTCTGTGATCTCTCTCGCTTTCTTTGTCTCAAATAAATAAATCAAATCTATGAATAAATGAATGAATGAATGATACTTGAGTGTCCCAAAAGCCTGGTTTGGACAAACCAGTCGTAAAAGACATTTGGGGGATAATTTTTAAAATTTCAAAAATGGACTGGATATTACTTGATATCAGTGAATTACTGCCAGTTTTGTCAGATGTAACAATGGTTTTGTGATTAGGTAGATACATGGAATCCTTTTTTATGTGCCTATTAGGTTATGAGTGAAATGTCATGATGTCTACAACTAACATAAAAATACTTAAATAAAAATAAGAAAGTTAATGAAGCAAATATGGCAAAATGTTAACAGTTATTAAAGTTAGGTGCTTTGTTCTTTATTATACTTTTCTATATTCTTGCAACTTCCCGTAAGAAAATAAAACAAGATTTTAGGTACTAAATAATAAGGGGAAAATACTGTGTTAGGCAATGGCTGAGATATCCCAAATATCCCCACCACCTAGTATTCACACTGCTGTGTAATCCCCTCCCCTTGAGTGTGGGCTAGACTTTGTGAGTCACTTCTAATGGACAGAATAGGACAAAAGTGATGGAATGTCATTTCTGAGACTAGTTAACACAAGACTCTGGCTTTTGACTCACCATCTCGTTTCTCTCTCCCAGGCACTCTCCCGTCCTCTCTCTTTCTCCTTTCTCCCTACCCTCCCTCTGGGAAAAGCCAGCTGCCATGTCCTGAGCTACCCTATGGAAAGGCCCAAAGGCAGGGGACTGAGGCCTCTAGCCAACAGCCTGGGAGGAACTGAGGCATGCCAAAAGCCAGTGAATGACCTTGGAAGAAATCTCCTCTGAGTCAAGTTTCGAGATGACTACAGCCTCGTGAAAAACTCAGAGCCAGAGGACCAGTTGAACAGTTCTGGGTTCCTGACTCACAGAAGCTATGATGTAGTAGATGTTTGTTGTTGTAAGCTGCTAAATTTGGGGGTAATCTGGAATGCAGCAATAGATAACTGATACGAATATTATGAGAAAAAAAGAGGCTAAACCCACAGCATTGCTAGAGGCATTTGGAAGCATTGTGATTTCAGTTCTGTTTTCAGTAAAGAGCTCCTCCTATTTCAGGAGTTAATCAGTTTGGTGGGAAAGGAAAGTCCATGTGGTCATAGGAAATGATTGCTAGAAATTAAGAAACACTGAACTACCATTCTGCGAAAAAACATATCTATTAACTGATAATTAAATCAATAAGCATTTATAAGACACCTACAATTTGCGCAGCAGTGTTTTAGATGACAGAATGAGAACCGCATAATTAAAAGATAGCCCCTACCACTGATGGAACTGGAGTCTATCCATGCATAAACCACTCGCTGAGATTACGCAAGGCAGGTTTTGAAGCCATTTTCATGCTTCCAGGCCATCTGGATACCTCACGTGGAAACTCCAAATGGACAACTCAGCTTCTAAGATTTGGTTAGCTTACTTCTAGAAATTAGTTTATATAAGAGGAGGAGCTGCAGTTAAGCACCCACGTCTGGCAGCGTCTGTGTACTACGGTGGCGTAAGCAAAGATGTGGGGCCGATCTGCTTTCAGCCTTCTCTTTAAAATAATCATGAAGACCCACTAAAAGGAGAACATCTGTGACAATCATGAAGGAACCAATATTCACTGAGCCCCTACTGTGTGCTACAGACTGTGTTATATGCAGCAAAACAGAGGTGAATACACTAGATGTGGACCCTGCCCTCACTAAGCTTATCCTGTCATGGAAGAGGCTCAAATAAATTCTAACTACGTGCTACCCTGCATAGGAGGAGGGAAAAGCATAACGTGGGGAGAACACTTCACTGAGGAAGTTTAAGTCAAACTGTGACCTGAAGGATGAAGAGAAATAAGAATATATCCAGCATTTCCGGGACGCCTGGGTGGCTCAGTTGGTTGGACGACTGCCTTCGGCTCAGGTCATGATCCCGGAGTCCCGGGATCGAGTCCCACATCAGGCTCCCAGCTCCATGGGGAGTCTGCTTCGCTCTCTGACCTCCTCCTCACTCATGCTCTCTCTCACTGTCTCTCTCTCAAATAAATAAATAAAATAAAATAAATAAATAAATAAATAAAAATTAAAAAAAAAAAAAAAAGAATATATCCAGCATTTCCAAAGGCCTGTGGTCCCGGGCTATGGCCCCGAAGGCACAGAAAGCCCAATGTGGCTGGAGTGGGGGGAGTATGAGGACAGAAGGTGGAGGCAGAGGAGGATGGACAGAATCCTGCTACCAGGAGAGAATATTGTATCTTCCCAGAAACACAATGGGGAGCCTCTGAAGGGACTGGAGAGGGGGTAATCCTGTCTTTAGACGGTTAGTAGATTGGTTAGTAGATCACCCTGGTGACTGTGTGGGGAAAAGGTCCAGAGAAGCCGCAGTGGAGTGAGGGGCTGACCTCTGGATTACGGGAGCAACCGTCTATTAGGACTGTACCTCCTCTATCCTGTCTTATTCCCATTGTGTTCTGCTCCTTATTTTTGTCTTCCACATTCTGAAAGAATTTACTGAATTCATCTCTTAATGTGCTGATTCAATGTTCTGAAGTACCCAATTCTCTGTCTGGATTACAGATAAAAATTTTACAATTGTGCTTTTCATCTTTACATAGACTCTTCAAAAATCTCAAAACTACATTTTCTTCATGCCTACATTGTCTAGTTCCATGTGTGCAAGATATCTTTCATCTTTTAGAAACAATTTTATTGGCTTTTTGTTGTTGTTGTTTACAAAATCACATCTTCACATGAGGAAAAACTAGAAAACACAAACAAGCAAAATGAAGAAAATAAAATATAGTTTTAATTGCACACTTCAGAGATAGTCAATGTATGCTTATAGGGTTTTAAGTTCTGTGCCCTTTTATTGTCTATCTTCTTTGACTTAAAATACATCACAAAAATCTTTCCATGTGAATATCCATCTCCAACATATTTTAAAGCTGAATAATATTTGTGTTTATGTGCTGTCATTTCAAGCAGTATCCTCTTCTCCTACCTACCCCCAAAATGTTATGCTTTCCCATGGGTATTCTTTCAGCACCTTCTTTTTACTGGATGTAATGTCCTTGAGGGAGTTTACTATTCTCATGGCTTTAAGGATCATTTAAATTAAATAATGCAACCACAAAACCATACCCTCAGCCCAAACCATTTTCTACTTAACTTCAGACTCATGCTTAGCTACTGCCCAATAGATCCATCCAGATACCCTATAGCAATCTTTCTTCAATGTTAGCACATGTTAGAATCACCTGAAAGGTTGTGCAAACAGATTGCTGGGCCCTGCCCCAAGGATGTTTGATTTGGTGCATCTCAGGTGAAGCCCAAAGATATGCTTTCCTAGCAAGCTCCTGAGTAATGTCACTTTTCCTTAGGGGACCACACTTGAGAATCACTGTCATATGGACATCTCAAATTCAGAATATGTAAACAGAAATCATCCTCTTCACCCTTAATGATTCTCGCCCTTGCTTTTGACATTTTTATTGTGATATGAAATTCACATAGAAACATGTCCATATCATATGTGTACTGTTCAATGTATTTTTCATAAAATGAATGCTCATGTGTACCTAGTCCTTAGATCAAGAAACAGAATCGTCAGCACCCCCCCCAAAGCCACTTCATAGCCATTACAATTGCTACACCCCATCTACCAAACTGATTTCAGACATCCTGGATTGATTTTTGCCTAGCCCTGTAGTGATACGAACAGTGAGTGCTTCTTTGTATCTGCCTTCCTTCTCTCAACTTTATTATTACATGTGGTGTTGATTTTATCCATGTTTGTGCCTGTCAGGCACACAAAAAAGGTTAGGCATATTCAAGCCTCCCCTTTGTCCCCACTCTCACACCCATCTATGACCCGGCCCATCAAACTTACCCATAATTATGTTTTTGACTTATCCCCATAAAGCCTCAAAAAGGGCTCTAATCACCTCTCAGGGGAATTGTTAAGATACTCTGTCAACTGGCTTCCATGCCTCCATTCTCTTGGTCCTTTCACTTTTGTGCCAATTTAGTCATTTAAAATGAACGACATTCTTCTTGTCACTCTCTTTGACTTAAAAGTGAAGCACCAGGAGCAAGTTTTCAGATATCACCAACACTTTTCCTTTCTTCCTGAAATTTCATTCTGTCTCACCACAAATGGGGATGGTCCATACGGCAGAAATAAGCTTTGCAGTTTTCTTCTACTCAGGAGAGCTAACTATTCCCCTTTGTTCCAGTTAAAAAGAAAAATCCTGGAGAAGGATGTTGATTGGCTCTACCTAGGTCAGCTGATCAATCCTGAATATCCAGGGCAGATCCAGACCAGAAAGCAGAGGCATGGCCATGGGAAACTCGCATTCAGTGTGGCATCAACAATAAGCACACACTGGAGCCCATACAAGCCATGTAATGGGAGTTCCAGAAGGGTGAATTTAAGTGGGCAGAGGGGAAACAAAGTCCAAAAATGAAAAGAAAGATGCTGAAATACTTGAGTCACCAGATCTAAAAGGTCCTGGGCAGGAATATTGAAACACACTTCACTCATATCATAATGGCATTTCCAAATGCCAAGGATAAATGGCAAGTGAACCAGAAGAGAAGTGGACTACATACTATAACATAGAGAAATGTTCACAAGTTGTAAGGAAACAGGAATTTTCCCTTAGAATTCTGACTTGAATAGGCTATTACTCAGACAAGAGTGGAAAAGTATGACATTTGTGGACAAAGACTGAAAATGTACCACCTATGTCCCTTTTCTGGGAGAAAAAATCTTTTAGGTCCCAGGGAAAATCATCGAGTCAGTCACTCCCTAACAACAACAAAAAAGACTCTGAATACAGAGCTCAAGACAGGGAAAGTAAAGATACAATGACAAGCAATCCGGCCATTAAAATATGTAACTAAGTCAGACAATGGTAGTTAGTGGAGTTGTGAAGTTTAATGCTACTATTTAGACAAGTACCTAAAAGTAAAAGACACTAAGTCAAAAGTATATTGAAACTAAAACAATTGGGAGGAGGACAGGTAGAAGGTAAATAAAAGCATATGAATATGCTTTAATTTGTGAAGGGAAAGGCAGTTTTATAGACACTATTAAATCCTTGTTCAAAAACACTGTTAAATTCTAATCCATTTGCTCAAAAACTTAAATCAGCAAATTATAGCCCAAGGGCAAGCTGACTGTTTTAGTAAATAAAGTTTTATTGGAAGCAAGGCTGGGGTTGAAGGAAGGCCATTGAGAGGCCATTGAGAGGCAAGGTGTGCAGGGCAGGGTTGGGTTCTTGTTTATTTAAAACCTTGATATATGGTTCGTGGTGGACTTTTTATATTAATTTTGACTTTTTATTTATTGCAAGAACATACTTGTAAATCTTGAGTGTTGGGCATCCTCCTAAATTTTGCATTCAGTGTCTCTCGCTTACCTCACTCTGGTCCTAGCTGTGCATCAAAATTTTTGAAGGAATAAATGAAACAGAGAAAAGTGGTCAGTCCTTTAAAACAGCTGAAGAAATAAAGGGAAATAACAACACACACACACACACATATATACACTGGGGAAAAATTGATAAGAAACGTATACCATATAAAGCTGATGATAAGAAAACAGAGGAAATAGTAAGCTCAGAGAAAGAAAAAGTACATCAAAAAAGAGGGGGCGCCTGGGTGGCTCAGTGGGTTAAGCCGCTGCCTTCGGCTCAGGTCATGATCTCAGGGTGCTGGGATCGAGTCCCGCATCGGGCTCTCTGCTCAGCAGGGAGCCTGCTTCCCTTCCTCTCTCTCTGCCTGCCTCTCTGCCTACTTGTGATCTCTCTCTGTCAAATAAATAAATAAAATCTTTAAAAAAAAAAAAAAGGAATATTTGATAATTTAGGTAAAGGTACTTTTTTACTTGATATGCAAAATTTATTGAGACATCTATGAAAACATTATTCTATATCAGATATACAGATATATCATTTGCCATCAATACTTGTAATTTATACATCACCTTCAGCTGAAAGACAAGGAAATTTATATAAAACTTTTAAGTGCTTTCCATTTTTCTTTAGGTAAAATTAGAAGTTCTCTCAGCCTCTCCTAGGCTCCTAAATAAATTTGGCTTTTGAGCCCTCTCCCAAGCCAACTACCTGCCTTCCCTATATTCAAATGTACCAGACTGCTCCCATCTAGGATGGTTCCCCCACAAGAGCCATGTCCTCCTGTCATTGGCCTCCTTAACCTGGCTTAACTTTAGTGATCCTTCAAGACTCAGCCAAAATATCACAGTCTCAGGGAGGCTACTTGTGGACCCACAATAAGATCCATCCCTCTGTTCTGCATCTTCTGGCAACACTGATTCTTTGTCCATGACATTGCTCATACCTTCCAAATATTCAGCCTATAATGAGGGCAGGGACTGTATATTGTCCACAACTTTTTGATCTAGTGACTTAGCATAGCAACTGGTACATAGCCTCTGCCTAATAAATGATTTCTTGCTGAGTGACTGCAATTAGATATTTACTATTATGTTTTCACAATTTATTTACTATCCATATCCCAGTCCCATAGA
Organism: Mustela lutreola; assembly: GCF_030435805.1. Taxonomy (NCBI): domain Eukaryota; kingdom Metazoa; phylum Chordata; class Mammalia; order Carnivora; family Mustelidae; genus Mustela; species Mustela lutreola. The sequence goes on along the minus strand of NC_081293.1, from coordinate 157,143,868 downwards.
ATTTTCATTGCAATATATTTAGTATTTATTTATAGCTGATAGAGTAAATACCTCCCACTAGTTCTTTTTTAAAATTCTTTTGACAACTGGTACATATTTAGAACCAGCTTGTCCTGGTCCAAAGACAAGCAAACAGAAAAGACAGTTGGGATTCTGGTTGTAATTGCATCACACATCTATATTCATCTAGGAAAGACCAACATTTGCATGACATTGTTTCCTGTCTAGCCAGGATGCACTTTCCCCAGTGAGGGCATCTCCCAGGGTATATTCATAACATTCAGTTGGTTGGTGAATTTTAGGGGTTTTGGTTATCCCCATGGGAGAGGACGGACAGGGAAGTCAGGTAACCCTTCTCCCAACACATTACACGAATATGCCACAAAAGCGATAGAGTAGTGGACCATAGTCTCAAGAGAGCTTTACTTTTCCTCACACTTCATCCTAGGAGTTCCTTAAGTTTATCTTGTCCTTGGGTGCTCTTATGCCAGCACGATCTTTCCCGTTGCTCATACACCAAAGCACCAGCATTAGCAACACCTTGGAACCCAGACTGAGACTCTACTATTCTTTTTTTTTTTTTTTAAGATTTTATTTATTTATTTGACAGAGATCACAAGTAGGCAGAGAGGTAGGCAGAGAGAGGTGGGGAAGCAGGCTCCCCACTGAGCAGAGAGACTGATGCAGGGCTCCATCCTAGGACCCTGGGATCATGACCTGAACCGAAGGCAAAGGTTTTAACCCACTGAGCCACCCAGGCGCCCTGAGCCTCTACTATTCTAAGTGAACATCCTAGTTAGAGGAAGTCAAGCATGGTTCACCTTTACAACCTGAAAGCTTATTTACCCTGGACTGTAATGACTGGTAAATCTGGAAGCAGACACATTTTCTAAACAATGGAAATTCTCTAACTCAATTAGCCAGGATGAACACAATAAAGGAAGAGCAGAGGTCTGGCAGTCATAAGCATTCTGCCTTCAGATGTCTCCAGGAATGATTCTGAAGAAGGAGCATAAGTTGGCAGTTTTCTGCTTCTTTCGACTTTTCTGTACATTTTATTTTGCTATTAGAAAACCAAATGTTTAATCATATTATAACCCCAAGTTTCCATTTATCCAGGTCTTGCTCTATGTCCTTCAGAAATGCCACACACCACAGTGGAGATTCATCTTACATAAGGATTGATTTCCAAAACCTGCATCAAGGTGACAATTGCTTATGGTCAAAATTATTCTTGAAAATCCTTTTAAGTGCCCCTGAAGAACAATATGCAGATGTAATATCTTACAATAAATTCAACACAGTCAGCTTTTCCTTCAGGATTGAAACAGATTGCTGTTTCTCAACTTGAACACCCAGGAAAGGACTTGGCCTGTATTTGGGAGCTTTATTGCATGAAATATACATATCTTCAAAAAGAAGTATGTGGGGGCGCCTGGGTGGCTCAGTGGGTTGAGCCGCTGCCTTCGGCTCAGGTCATGATCTCAGGGTCCTGGGATCAAGTCCCGCATCGGGCTCTCTGCTCGGCAGGGAGCCTGCTTCCCTCTCTCTCTGCCTGCCTCTCTGTCTACTTGTGATTTCTCTCTGTCAAATAAATAAATAAAATCTTAAAAAAAAAAAAAAAAAAAGATAAATAAAAAAAAAAAAAAAGAAGTATGTGTAGCATGGAATAAGTTTAATTTAATTTGTATATGATAAACAGGCATATGATATGACTTCCTATATTTCTCCTTATGTAGATTTTTTATTAAATATATTCCTAAGTACCTTATTGTTTCTGTAGTCATTATGAGTGAGATCTGATTTTTCATTTCAATTTTTTTGCCAATTATAGCTAGCAAATGGGAACGCTGCTGATTCTGTGTGTTTCCTGTGCTCCTCTAATTTAATAAATTATTTTAGTGCTATTAATAGTCTTATAACGGATGCTCTTGTCTTTTGCAGGTATAAAATCAACAGTTAATAAGAATTCCTCCTGTATTCCAATATTTATATGCTGCTCATTTTGTTTTCTCATATTATGACATTTGCTTGAACCTTCAGAATGTCTAAAAAACAGTGATGACAATGGGCATCTTGTTATTTCATTAATTCAACAGGAATACTTTTATTTTCTTCCTACTATAAGTACCATTCTCAGTTCCTGACAAATTATCTTCATGACTTTTGAGAAGTTTCCTTATATACACTGTAATAAACATAAATTCAATGTTTATGATAAATCATGAATGACTACTTCTTGACTAAGAAGGCTATACAAAGATTACTAGACAGGGTCTACCAAGAGACAAATAAGTTTATTGATTAAGTTAGATGTATTTTTCATGCTCTCAGGTGTTGGGAAATATACTCAGACTATCTTTCATAATAAGGATTTATTTTTAAGCATATCCAAGAATATGTACTGGCATGGAACAGAGCCTCTGAAGTTATGTCCACTTGCTTCCCAGGCTCAGATAGATAGCACAGAGGAGAGGACCTGGAAACATATTCAGAGTTTCTTAGAGGCTGACTAGCTTTAATTTTTTTTTATTATGTTCAGTAAGCCACAGTACATCATGAGTTTTGATAGTTTTAATTTCTGTCAAATTACTGGGTGTTTAAACCTTTTAAAAGAAGATCTGATGGGATAGGTTTAGTCAACCAGTACTTAGCCGACTTTGACTGCAAACCAATTCAGAGTTGACTAACCTTTTTTTTTTTTTTTTAAATCTACATTTCTGGGGCGCCTGGGTGGCTCAGTGGTTTGGGCTGTTGCCTTCGGCTCAGGTCATGATCTCAGGGTCCTGGGATCGAGCCCCGCATCGGGCTCTCTGCTCCGCAGGAAGCCTGCTTCCCTCTCTCTCTCTCTCTCTGTGCCTGCCTCTCTGCCTACTTGTGATCTCTGTCTGTCAAATAAATAAATAAAATCTTTTAAAAATAAATAAATAAATAAATAAATCTACATTTATATGCTCTTATATGTTTCCTTATGGCTAACACTCAAACCACCAATCTACTCAGTTGTAAGCATATCCAACCTATGTTCTATTAGATATAGTGACACATAAAAAGCAACGAGTTTGGGCCACTTTTATACAAGATAGTTGTGTGTGGCAGATCTGAGGCTTCATGAATATGGTAAGTATTCTGCCCTCTGTATTAGGTTGAATCTCAGATGCTGTGTAGGATGTTTATAATAAAATGGAATTTAATGAACTAGATTTTTGAGGTAAAATGTTTATTGTTTCATTTGGGGATTTTATAGAAAGCAATGCAACAAATAATAGTTCACATAATGACTTAACCGTGTAATAGTAAGTGATGTCTTATTTTACCAAATCTTAATTTATTAAAATAATATGGACATCTATCATGTGGGTTTGGTTTCTATATATTAAAAATTATTTTTTGATATTTGGGTTGCAAAAATAGCATTTTCTGATTTATTGGAAATAGATAATGATTTTCTACTCTCTATTACATTTAATAGATGTGTATACAACTAATATGCTGAGATATTTGATTTAAGGCCATGTGCCCCAGCTCCTGTATCTGTTTTTTTTTCCCACCAGAGTTATATATTTATCTTCTTTGTATATATTCTCACCATATGTTACATAAAGCAGCAGAAATGTCAATGCTATCATTGCTGTTAAACAGCAAAGTACTTAGTCTTTATGCTAAAATTAATCAATTGCGATGCTTGTCACCATATAAATATTATCTGAGTGTTTATAATTACTCTCTATGTATAAAAGATTTTTTTAGCTCCATTCTTGCTCTCTCAGCCCCTTAGCAGTGAAAGATGAAGCCAACCATCAAGACAGCAAGCTGTCAAATTTCTAGACCCCCAAACCTATCCTTAAAATCTACCACACTGAGAGAATACGCCCTACCATCTCCCAAGCCTAGAGTTGGCTTTTAATTAGTTATGGTCAAAGAATCAAGGTGGAGATCTGAATTCACAAAAGCACTGACTGTAATACCATCATGGGAAGCAACACTTGGAAAACAATACACCTGGAGGAACAAATCACTCTGGAATCAATGAGTTCACATGCTTGCCTGTCCAGTAAAATCTTTTATTTGTGACTCAAGACCACATGCTCTCGTCTCTGTCTTTTATCTTTTGCATATCACCACCTTGCTGATGACTCCCAAGACACTTTCCTAAGACAGGGCAGTAAGTCTAAGGGTTTCTCTATTACTAATGACTATTTAATTCATTTGTACCTGGCTTTTGTTCATTTTAATGTCATGGTCATGAATGAATGTTCTAGAATTGAGAAGATAAGAAGTGATACCTACAGAATTCAGTGTTAGCTGCATCTGCTCCACTGCCCCAAATTTCACCTGTGTACTGGACTCACATGAAGCTTACAGTTTGAAGCATGTAAGTACTCAGTGGGCTCCTTAGCTAACTCATTCTTCCCAATGTTGTCACAGAATTTGTGACATACCATATCCTATTTCTGCCCCCAAAACTAATATATTTCCCTCTTCCAATAAAATGAATATTCATTGAGTCAAAACTACTCAAGAAGATTTATGAAAATATGTAGATTTCCCAGTATTAGCTTTTAGTGAAATTCTGTACTCTGTGTGTGTGTGTGTGTATTTCTGGAAATACTGCATTTATCTTACAATTAGTAGTATTATCAGTATACTTATGATCCTATTCATCCATAAGTCCACCCACCATTACTGCATGCCTACCGGGTGCTAAGTATTTTGCTAGGCAAAAGTTAGTGTGATTTAACCTCTTTTCTACAAATGGACTCCAGTTCAACAAATCCCAGGCACCAGGAACCTGAAGAAAAACTACATCAAGTAATATCCTATTCAAACTGCTTAAGATCAAGGAAAAAGAGAAATATTAAGAGCAGCCAAAGAAAAACTCATAGGATATAAAGTAAAATAGATAAGAATGACAGCAAACTTCTTGTCAAAAACAATGCAAGCCAGAAGTCAGTAGAACAATGTTTTTAACATATTGTAAGGAAAAAACTGTCAATCTGGAATTCCATACCCAGCAAAAAATATGTCAGTATTGAAGGGAGAAATAGAGACTTTTGCAAACATACAAAAGCTGAGAGAAATCATTATCCAGAGATCTACACTACCAGAAATGTAAAAGGAAATCATTTAGGCAGCAGGAAAATGATCAATGATACCAGACAGAAATCTGGAACTACAAAAGAAATAAAGAGCATCAGAAATAGTAAAGATGTGACTAAATATAAAACATTTTTTGTTACTCATAAAATTTCTTTGAAAGAGACTTAATTATTTAAAACAAAAAAATAAAGACAAAGTATCATAATATTTATAATATAGGTATACAACCAATACAGCACACAGGAGAGGAGGGAGGGTGAATATATACAATTGTAAAGTTCTTACTCTCTATACAAAGTAACATAATATTACTTGAAGGTAGACTGTGCGAAGTTAAAGATGTATACTATAAATACTAACACAACCACTAAAACAAACAGAATTATAGTGAATGAGCCAATAAAAGAGATAAAATGGAATCATAAAAAATCATTAATCAAAAGAAGGCAGAAAAGGTGGAAACATGGAACAAAGAACAGATGGGAGAAATATATCCTATTCTGAGGGAATAATCTAAAACACAAAAGTTAGAAACAAAGGTGTTTATCATGGCATTGTCTACATACAAAACACTAAAAACAACCTACGTGATAATAGAGAAATGGCTAGTAAATGACAGGATGGAATACCATGCAGACACTAAAACTGTTGTTTACAAAGAGCTTGTAATAACATGAGAAAATGCTGATGTTAGAAAGTAAATTGAATTAAGGAAGAATATAAAATTTTATAGTGAGCATTACCTCAACTACAAAAACTATGATAGAAAAAGGGCCAGAAAAAAACTAGATGGTGTAACAGTGGTGATTTTTTTTCTTACTAACATTTTTTTTCAATTTTCTACAATAAGCTCATAGTCCTTTCATAATGGGGGGGAGGAGCCCAGTAATTAAACTCTTAAATTTTGTCCGGTCCTGTGCTAGACCCATGCACAGGATTATTTCATGACTCCCACAACAGCCTTGCCAAAGAGGAGAGAGAAAAGTTTTCGTGTGTTTTTAGATATGGAAATTGAATCTCAGAGAGTTTGCTTTGGTTGTGTAGCAAGTAAGTGTCAGACTGTTGGCAGTTATTCTGTCTTCTGAATATGTTTAATTATTTTACTTGGGTATTAGAAAACTTGGTATATATTTGTTGCAGAAGTAATGATAAGAAATGGCATGTAATTCTCTTTGTGTATATTTGTTCTTCAATTTGGGGGATAAGAGATGTAAGACACAAGTCCTTTGCTTGATGGAGTTTAAGACTTATAAAAAGATTTTATGCACTGAACAATAAAAAGCACTGAACTTTCCAAACAACTTGCTGTTTGGAAAGTCCCTCTGCTCGGTAATATTATAAAATACAGAACACCGGTGTACTGTTGATATGTTGGGCATGCTGGCATTCATGTTTACCAAATAAATTAAATAAATAAATAAATACATGGATTGTTAATTGTTATCCTTAATCACGGAATAATTCGTTATTTATCCCAACATAATTGAACCTGGTGCTAAGTACTTTTACTATTCATAAAGGCAGAAAAATCCAGTTTTAAAATATCTCAGGTATTAAACTTGAAAGAATGATCTGTTCCAACATCAAATAACCTAAAGAAATCTGAATGCTGTTATTTATGACCTGCAAGCACATATTTGCGGAATTTATGCTTAAGTGTTCTTCATGTGTTCAATCCTCTAGCGAAAGAACTCTGATCTGATGCAAAGAGAGAGCAAAATACTGTTTTTGTTTCTGAATACCGGCTACCTGGACAGCAGACACAATGCTTCTACTCCGCTGAAAAAATCTGAAGCTACAAAGATGATTTTCAAAATTAAGGGCAACTCACAGCTGAAAATTATACCTTTGGGCAAAGGGCCAACTCGGGATGCGTTTCACTCCGATTTGGAGCCATGCCAGAGTCCCTCAGTCCCATTTGTTCGGTTTTATAGCTAACAAACAAAAAGGAGATACTGAGAGTGAGCTGAAATGTAGCTGCTCGGAAGTCAGGATTTAAGGTCTTGCTAAGATTCGTGTTAACATGTAGAGCGGCACGATGACAGCAAGAATCACTGGGCATTCTCGAACAAGCAAGCAAAACAGGACTCTGGAAGGAAGGCTGCTTGTTAGTGGAACCGCGTCAGCGTCGCTTCTATGCACCAGTCAGCGGGCATCGCCAAAGGAGCGTGGGAGGGGCTGGGCCGCATGTGGAAGCAGGACCACGTTCTGATGTTAGCACGAACACCAGGATTTGTCCTAATGGCCTCGCAGGTTGACAAGACCCATTTCTAAAATAAACGCCTGGTGCAATTTCACCTGATTACCATATGACAATCATTGTTTATTTTCACCGTGGACTTACATAACGGCGAAAGATCAAGCCGGTTGATCCTCAAAATAACTTTATTAATACTATTAGTTTTTAAGACTGCGGATAAAAAAAAAAATCCTGGCCTCATTTTTCATTATGAACCTCATTTGGGGAACAAATTTGGTTTCCTGTGTTTTTCAGTTTCACAAGAGCTGAGGTTTTGGGGAGAATGTTACAACTTTTAAAAGAACTGACTGAAGAAAATACAAACAAGAAAAATAAAAATTATTCTGAGTTAGCCACTTCTGACATTTTAGGGTATTAATATCCTGCCACATATATATGTGGTGTGTGTGTGTATACATATGTATATACGTGTGTGTGTGTGTGTATATATCCTACCATATACACTTATGGATATTAATATCCTGCCATATATCTATATGGACATAAAAATATATTTTTGTGCAGAAGTGGATCATTCTGCCGTGCAATGTGTGTTTTGTTTTGTTTTGTTTTCTTTCACTTAACCATATATCCTGAACAGCTTTCCATAGACTACTATTTTAAGCTTAGGTAAAGAAAGACTTTGAGGATCCTTTTTTGAATAGGCTTTAAATGGAATGTGAGTAACATAGTGGAAACTGCTTCTTCCTCAAATAGGCTCTAGACATGATTTGTAATACAAGAAATTTAAATGGCTGTCACACTTGCAATATGTAACACAGATATTTAAAAATCTCAGTATCTGAAGACCTTCAGACCTGTGTTGGAGTACCAGTTCTACCCAGCTGTGTGACCTTTGGAAAATTAAATAACCTTTCTAAGTTTAGACTAAAAATTTCATAAGGATTAGTGAGATACTGTATATTCCTGCTTACCACCAAAGTACAATTGATAGCTAGCACTTATTTATTCTTTTATACTATTTTTAAAATCATTTAATTGATCATACCCTCCTGCCACTTCCAGAAAACTCATAGATTATCATTTGAACTTATGGTGAACATATATCTTAATTTAAGCAAGATTTTCCATTTTATAATATTCAGGCTTCCCTACTTGCTTCAAGAAGTCCTTCATGTACCTTAAAGTAGTGGATCCAATCCAGGTGGGTTATTTTTCCCTCATATAGGTACTAAACATCTCCAGTTATTTCTTTCCCTAGATACTTTTTATTTCCACTGTTTTAAACACGACCATTTTTCCAATGTATTTTCTTTTTTTAAATTAAGTAATTATTTTAAAAAATATTTTATTTATTTATTTGACAGAGAGAGAAAGAAAGATCACAAGCAGGCAGAGAGGCAGGCAGATAGAGGGGGAAGCAGGCTCCCCACTGAGCAGAGGCCAATGCGGGACTTGACCTCAGGACCCTAAGATCATGACCTGAGCTGAAGGCAGAGGCCCAACCCACTGAGCCACCCAGGCGCCCCTCCAATGTATTTTCTACTGATGATCAATGGCATAGAGAAAAGCTATTACATTTAATTTTTTTAGCTTGTTACATATGAAATAAATAAGTTCAGAACAGTCCACCAATACTCTTGGTAGAAGTTCACATCATCTATAAGTAATGATTTTTCTATATATTCCCTTATGAAACTTTCATTTACTTCTGTTTCATATCTATTGTATTGTCTAAACTTCACAGAAATATTCAGTAATACTAGAAATAGTAGGAATTTTTGCTTAATCTTGGTTTTAATGGGAATTCCTCCGTGTACTGTGAGCTATTGTTTTGAATAAATATTCTTTAAAAGGTAAAAGAAGTTTCCCACTATTTCTGGTTTTCTTGGATTTTTAAAATTAGTGATAGACATTAAATATTTTTAAATGCTTATATACAGCATCAGTTATGATGATTTTATGTTGTTTCCTTTGATCTATTGATTTAACAGATCAATAGAGATCCTAACACTAAGGTATTCCTTCTAGAATAAAACCTATCTAACTAGGATGTATTATTTGATAGACTGCTCTATTCAGTTTAGAATATTTTATTTTTAATTACTTAATTGATTGATATTAATAAGAGTATACAATCTCTAGTTTTTGTGCTAGATCTATCTTTATCAGATTTTGATATTTCTGTTACATGAGTTTCTGAAAATGTTTTAGGAAGTTTTTCATCCTTTCATCTGACCTGAGATAGTCAAGTGATTTAGGAATGGTGTATCCTTGGAAAGTTAGATCACTATCTGGGTTGTGGCATTTTTAATGGTTAATATTCAACTAATGAACTTTCTGATTGATTTTATGATTATTAGCTCGAGTCTTCTCCTCTTCTCCTGCTGATTTAAAATTTGTCATATATTTACTTTACTTTCATTTTTAGTTTAAAATTTTTTGTTTTATTTCTCTTTTCCACTATTCCTTGTTTACTATTTTATATTCAGCTTTTACCTTCATTCTTGCTTTTCTGCCAACTTCTTCTGTGTTTTAAAAACTGCTTATATTCTATAATGAGTTTTCAGTCTTCCCTTTCCTTCAGATCATTGTTTATTGCATCCTAACATCTTGCTTTTGAGTTCATTTTCCTTCTTTCTTTTAATTTAAATTAGCAATGTGTAGTACATCATTAGTTTTTTATATAATGTTTAGTGATTCGTTAGTTGTGTGTACATACATTCATTTTCCTTCTTGCTGAGGTATAAATATTTCGTGATTCTTTAAAGGAGGGTCCATGAATAGTGCATGCACTTGGTGTGAGCGACTGAAAGTGTCTTATTTACCTCTCATTTTGTGGGACTACAGTTTAGATAAGCAGGGAATTCTAGGTCAACAGTTATTTCCTCATGGCACAATGAAGATGTTATTCTATGGTCCTATAATACCTATGGTTGCTGACAAGAAGTCTGCAATACCTCTGATGATTGCTTCTTTACAGACAGCCTTTTCTCTCTGGCAGCCTGTAAAATTTTCTCATTTCCCTAGGTGTTCTGCAGTTCCACTGTGATGCGAATCAGACAGAATTTGTTTTTACTTAAACTTTTTAGGACTCTGTACGTTCCTTCACTCTGAAATCTCATGTGTTTCTTCAATTATGGAAACTTACCAGTCTTCACTTGTTTCAACATGCCTCTAACCTATAGGCTGGAGTCTTGCCATGCAGAACTACTATTATATAAATTGAGCTCTTTCATTTCTCCAAGGCTCTTACCTTCTCTTTCATATTTAAATCTCTCGTTTCCTTTCTGAGCTGCATTTGATTTATTTCCCGAGATCCATATTTCATTTCACTAACTCCACATTCAACTGTATGTAAGCTCCTTTTGAATCTAGCTATTGAATATTTTAAAATTTTTTTCAATGACTATATTTTTGTCTCCAGAATTTCCATCTGTTCCTTATTCAAACTTGCCTGTTCTTTTTTTTTATGTAATCTAAATTTTGTTTTATGTATCCCATGATCTCTTTAACTATTTTTAAAAATATTTATTTTAAAGTCTCTTTCTAATTGACATACTATCTTTTGTCCCTCCAATGTAATTTCTTCTCTTTAATATACTGGTTAACCATCGTGCATGAATTGTTTATGGCATTGAAATTAAGAAATCCTTTTGAGGGCTCTTAAAAATATAAACATTGAATTTGGTTAGGGGGGGTCCTTCATTTATCCATGTCGGGCCTCTTAAGGAACAGCCTAAACTCCAGGAACTATAGTCTTCAACCCACAGGCCCTATAATCCGTAGGAAGTTTATGAATCTATAACCATTGAGTATTATAGACTGAATAAATAAGTTTGTTTCCATATGTATCTGTTTAATGTCTGCCCCTCCTGAGTGACCATGAGAGGTGACACAAACCTTGTTTATTGTATGATTCACTGTCTTGTCTGCACTCAGTAAATATCATTAAATGAGTAAGTCATTTAATGATATTTATTTTAACAATACTTAATAATAGTATAAATTTAACAACAATAGTATGAATTAACAAAAATGTCATATTTAACAATTAAAGTATGAATTAATGTTATTTAACAATAATAGCATGTATTAACAAAAATGTCAGCTGGGAACATTCAAGAGTGACATGAAATCAGCAGTTTATGGCCAAGACCTTGAAAGGCTTCTTCGAGACTTCTGCAAACTCCTGAGAAGCTTACAGTGTCCAGTCCTTTCCTGCATCTTTACTGTCTAAATGCCTACTGCTTCAACCCAGCATGGCACCTGCCTCCTTCTCTAGTGGTCACATCATGCATTTCTGAGCTCACTAAGCAACTGAACTCTGTAGAGGGGTGGAGAAAGTTCAAAGGAAGGGTCATTTCAGACACTGAATAATTCTCCTTTTCTGCTAGACTCTCCTCTCTCTATCCTTTCTCTGCTTTCCCACCCTCCTTCTTCTCCATTTCATCTTCTTGCACTGCCTCCCGAAGTTCAAACTTCTCTCTCTGTGTTACAGAAATCAGTGTCCTCCTCATCCACCAACACTCCTGTCCTCTGCATTTCCACCATGTCCCTTACATACTCATCAGGCTATTTTCCCAAAGTGAACTCCGTAGAAATAATCCGGCTCTATCTTCACCTAGCCTAAGTTTTAAGATTAAAAATGTCTTAGTCTTGTTATACTTACTTAGATAGTAATATGATTAATATAATACAAATTAATTTTCAAGTCCTCCTCAAATTTATAGCAACCTTTTATCATTATGCATTTGCTGAACAACAAAGATTAAAAATTGACAACTGCTGTTGTGCAGGTAGATCTGCATAGTCATTAGTGCCATTTACCCAATATTTCTGGTTCTCTCCTCGTTCTGAGCCCATACATAGTTTATACATATTGGCCCTCTTGTTATGGGGAGCATTGTATGACAAGCTGTGGTGAGTGAGTTGTGAAAATAAGTGCTGGCTGCCCCTTCTGAGCCAGGCTTTCATTGTCAGTGGGAGACCCTCTAGTGTTCTGCTCTTCCCTCTGCTTCTGTGGTCAGAGTTGATGGCTGCTCCATCAGCTTGGCTGCCAGAGTAAGGAGAATGATCAGGGGCCCCCATTGGTTCAGGGTGGACAGTAGTGTGATCCAGAAAGAAAGTTGGTGGTTTGATGTCAATGACATTTTGAAGCTGTTGGTACTACATAGCATAGCCTATTCAGGGTGATACAATTTATAGTGGGTTTTGATATTTGAAAGAGCTTTCCATATGTGAAAAGATTTTGAGCCACTTTCTGACTAGCTGACAGCCATCATGACCTCTGCAATCCTAGGACAGGGGATGATGCAGAGCATATCTAGCCTGCTTGGGTCTGCACTAGTCCCATTCCACAAATACTACCATAAACTCTTCAAGAACATAGGAGGTCTTTTATTTTGCTATAATCCTCTATCCCACTCTTAATTTACATTACAGTGGTCAGTATATAAATATACTCTAAAATTTTAATTGGCTTATTTACAACTTGGTTCTTTCCATAAAACCTTCTGAGTATAATATAACCAAAATCACTGATAAAAATGTAAATTAAATAGGAGTAAAAAATTAAGATTATAGAAAAAAAGGTGACTAAAATTACATTGCTATATAAGTTTATGAACCCTAATTGCAACTCAGTGATTCTAATTTGGCAACCATGACAAAAAGAGAAATAAGACATGCTATGTAGCTTTTCTTTTTGAAAAGTAGACAGGATTCCAGGCTTTTAGAGGGAGGCACAAGGGATTATGGAGGGGTAAAAAAGCATGTCATAAATTAGAAAATAAGGTTAAGGTAAAGGAAGTTCCACTTCCAATTTTGTCCTACAGAGTGAAAAATATGCAAGATGGGCAGACTATACTAGGTTATTAATCTCAAATGTCAGGATATTTGAGAAAGGTACAAGTAGCCAAGGGCCATATTTTTTAACCCACTGAGCCATCCAGGTGCACCAGGGCCCATATTTTTAAAAAATTTTATTTAAATGTCTAATTTTTGTATGTTAAAAAAAAGAATCCCATTCTTTTTTTCCCTTATCTATCTATCTATCTATCTATCATCTATTTTGATAGTGAGAGAGTGAGAGGGCACAAGCAAAGAGGAGGCAGAGGGAGAGGGAGAGAAAGAATCTTCAGCAGGCTCCACACTCAGTACAGAGCCCCACCTGGCGCTCTATCTCACCACCTGAGCCAAATCATAACCTGAACCAAAGTCAAGTCAGTCACTTAACCCACTGAGCCACCCAGCCAGCCCTTTCTCTGTCCTTATCTAATATTAAACTGACAAAACAAATCAGGAAATTTTTATGTAATAACAGATTGTTATTTCCCTGGCACAAACTACAATGAGAATTGCTCTAAGACAGCAGAACATAGCTTTTTCTTAGTGTGAGTACACATGCATGTGTGTGCCCATTTCTTTTCTCTTCTCTTCTTTTTTGATGAAGTTGCTTCAGTTACAAACAGTATCAGAAGATCATTTAAGTATGTATTTAGGTAACAGCTCTATTCTCTTGAACAACATAGAAGCTAGAAACACTATAAGAAATGAATATGAAGGGGAAAAAACAGAATCTTTCTTAAAGAAATGAGCAGAATATATCAGATGGAGTAATATTAACCTATTGAATAAGAGAGAAGTATTAAATAAACAAACATAGACATTAATCCCTCACCATTCATTTATTCAACAAGTATTTGTGGGATGCTAGGCACAACTCTAGGCTTTGGGGATGCACTGGTGAACAAAAGGGACAAAAATCCCTGTGCTCATGGAATTTACATTCTGGGAAGTAGAAGGGACCCAGATAATAAATAAATCATAAAATATGTTAGAAAGCGATGTGTCATGGAGGAAAGGAGAGCAGGGAAAGGGGTTCGGGAGTGGGAGGTACAATTTGTCCCTACCATCTGGACTAACCCCTGAAACATAGAAGAGTGTTTGAAAAGGCAGTAGTTAAGAGTTCCACATGTCTGAGTCACAAGCATGTGGTTAGCATTGGAATCTTTAAAAGCACCTTTGGGGTGCCAACAAAGCATAAAGAAGACAAGGATTTAATTTTGATTTATTTCTATTAATTTCCTGGAGGAGAGGTCTTAATGGAAGTTAAGTAATTGAGCAGCAAAGAACTTGTTTTTACTTGTTCATTGTTCATTTTTCTCTTTTTCAGTCATGGGGAGCACAGAGCGCTCTAACTTTTTTTGCCCTCTTGGCACTCTTTATGCATCTTCTAATATCGGTACCCTGATTTTTCTTTGGAAAGCTGCCCTTCCCCAGTTTTGGTCCCTGTGGCATGACTGGACCTACCCTCCTGTCTCCAAGGCCTGCCCCATTACCATGTTTCAGCTCCTTAGTCAGAGCATTTGGCTCAGGGATATTGCTCAGGAGAGCCCAGAAAAGCCCTGAAATCCAGCCTGTGCTATAGGAAAAGGGCATGACCTTCTCTCTGGATATTTGAACTTAGCATGATGTAAGCCTAGGATGCAGGGGCCATGATGAAGGAAGAGTCTGCCAGAGAAAAGGCCAACAGGCAGGGGCAGAAGGAGTGCTGAGGACCCTATAGGAGGGCATGATCTAGCTATAATCTACCTTCATGTGATAAGGCTTCATTTCAAAGAGGCGGTAAGTTCTCTTTTTATGTTAAATGACTTTCCCTTTGGCTTACTTATTAGCTTGTTCATTCAGAAAATATTTTCTAAGTACCTAGCTTATGTGCAAGGCACCATTGTAAGTGCTGGTAATATAGCAGTGAGCAAGACAAAATCTTGCCCTTGTGAGATTGATAACACACATACATATCAATGAACTAACAGAGTGCCAAAAATGAAGACCCAGACAGAGAAACCAGGCAGGTAATGGGAAAGAAAGTATTTGGGGGGTAGTTTAGAAAGGGACATTAGGGAGGGCCTCTGTGAGAAGAGACCTAAATAAATGAGGGGTAAAATCCTCTCTATGTGTTTGGGGTAGATCATTTTAGGAGAGATAGAAAGTCCAAACTAAGAAGGAAAAGTGTGTTGTGTATCTGAGGAAGAACAAGGAGGCCATTGTGGAGCGCCTAACACAAGGCATGATAATCTTTCTTTCATTGACTCTCTGACCACCATTTATTCAACTTCCACTATATGCAAAACTAGGTACTGCTATTAAAAGTATAGATACAACTTATGCAGAGACATGACAAAGCCAAGGCATCAGTGAAATACCTAAAACTTTCTTTGACTTTGGTTTTATGACTCAATGCTGCAAAAAGTGCCCTTCATCTGGTTTTGCCCACATGGCCAGAAAGTTCTGATGAGGCCAGCTTGAGCCCAGCCATTTTGACACTACTGTTTGATTATCTCACCACTGCCAGTTTCTGCTGCTTGCTTACCTTACTGCTGCCAATTTTACAACAACTCTGATTTTTCAGCCAATTTGTTTATTTATCATTTCATTTCCTGGCCTTTGTCAGAGGTACCTGTAATGTGTAAAAGGAGGTAATGTGTTCAGGTGAGGAACAGAGTCTTGGCAGAGTCTCACTGGGGATTTTTTGAGAGAAAGCATGAATGTGGAGATGGGGTGCTTGGTGAAAATTAATGAGTAGTGATTGGACTGAGGAAGATAAAATCAAGAATTTTTTGGCAAGAGGAAACAACACCCAATGTTTTCATATCAACCTCACACCTTTCTCCCTAAAAGGCAAATTATAAAACTTTCAGCTGTTAAGTGTTCCTGCTGAGTTTCTCCAACCACCAACAATAGAACACCACAAAGTACCAAGTCATATGTGTGACAGTCCTCCCTATATTAACAGTGCCACATACAACTCACTCTGCATTTTAATTAGTAGCCACATCCTGCTTAGTTGCTTGAGAAAAGTACTTTTTTTTGTTGTTTCGTTTTGTGAAATGAGCTGAAGTACACAAAGAAGTTGATTAAGCAGATAGAATGGTTTCTGCAAAATGGTGGCATCAAAATGTTGGAATAAAAAATTGAAATCTAAATGCCACGTATTTCCCTGAGCACAGGGATTTTTTATTTTAATTGTAAGATACTATAGACTCATTCCAGGTATTAATCTACCAGTAAAAGTGTTTCCCAATGCGAATAGTTTATTCTTCAAATAAATAGGATGATCTTGGTTTAAAATAAAGTTAGTAGGCCCTGCTCAATGGTAAAAGACTGGAATCTCTCCCTTAAGATCAGGAACAAGAAAAGAATGCCTGCTTTCACTGCTACTATTCAACACCATACTGGAGCCATTAGAAGAATAAGAGAAACAAAGGCATCCAAATTGAGAAGGAAGAAGTAATACTCTGTATTCATGGGTGAGATCATCAGATATATACATAAGAAATTCCAAAGAAGCCACATAATGGCTCGTTACTATAGCGAATATACAAATTTGGAGAAAGTTTCAGGGTAAAAGAACACAAAAATCAGTTGTGGTTCTATAGACCAGCAATGAAAACTCCAGAAAGGAAATTAGGAAAGCAATTCCATTTGTAACGACATCTAAAATAATTAAATTCTTAGAAATGATTCTAACATTGAAAGTGAAAAAACTTCTATGGTGAAAACTGTAAAACATCACTGAGAGAAAATAAAGAGGACAATAGTAAACAGAAAGACATCTCATCTTCATGGATAGGAAGACGTAACATTGTTACAAGTTCACTAATACCCAAAATGATTTACAGATTCAGTGTAATTACTATCAAAATTTCAACAACCCTGGGGGACCCAGGCAGTTCGGTCAGGTAAATGTCCCACTTTTGGTTTCAGCTCAGATCATGATCTCAGGGTCATGAAATCTAGCCCTGCATCAGGTTCTCTACTCAGCACAGAGTCTGCTTGAGATTCTCTCACCCTTTCCTCTGCCCTTACCACTCCTTCTCTCTCTCTCTCAAATAAATAAATAATTTTTTCTTTCAGGAATGGAAAAGCTGATCCTCAAATTCAGGTAGAACCACAAGGGACCCTAAATAACCAGAACAATCTGAAAGAGAAGAGTACAGCTGGAGGGTTCACACCCTTGGCTTCAAAACTTACTGCAAAACTCAAGTACTTGAAACAGTATGGGGTACTAGAGGACAAAAGACATATGGATCAACGGACTAAAATAGCCCAGAAATAAACTTTCATGTAAATGGTCAATTGATTTTTGACGAGGGTTCTAAGACCATTTAATAGGTAAAGCACAGTCTTTTCAAGAAGTGGTGTTGGGAAGTCTGGATATCCACATGCAAAATGTAACTCCACATGTATACCTACCATATACAAAAATTAACTAAAAATGTATCAAAGAACTAAAAAGCCAAAACTGAAAAGCTTTTAGAAGAAAACACTGGGGAAAATCTTTGTAACATTGAATTTGGTAACAACTTCACAAATTTGATTTAAAAAAACACTTTTAATAAAATAATATATGGATAAATTGGACTTTATCAAAATTAGAACCTTTATGAATCCAAAGATACTATCAAGAGAGTGTAAAGACAATTTACCAAATGTGAGAAAATATGTATAAAAAACATACCTAGTAGGGAATTAATACCCAGAATATATTTTTTTAAACTCCCGCAATTCAACAACAAAACAACCCAATTAAAAAATGGACAAAGGAACTGAGTAGACACCTCTCCAAAGAAGGTGTACACTTGTTTAATAAAAACGTGAAGAAATGTTTAACATCACTAACTGCTATGGTCTGAAAGTTTCCATTCCCCTAATATTCATATGTTGAAATCCTAATGCCCAGTATGATGGTATAATGTGGTGGAGCCACTCAAATGTGCCTATGTCATGAGGCTGGAGCCTTCATGTATGAAATTAACACCTTCATGGAAGAGCTCCCACAGAGATCCTTAGCCCCTTCTGCCATGGGAGTCTGCAACTTGGAAGAGTCCCCTCACCCAACCAACCAGCACCCTGATCTTAGACTTCCAGCCTCCAGAACTGTGAGAAACAAATTTCTGTTGTTTAAAACCCACCCAGCCTATGGCATTTTGTTGTAGGAGCCTGAATGCACTCAGGGAGTAATCGTTAGAAGAATGCAAGTCAAAAGCACAAGATAGCACTTCAAACCTGATTATAGGATGGTTATAACTAAGAAAGAAAAAATAAAGTGAACTGAAAGGTATTGGTGAGGACATGACAAGAAGAGATTCCCACTTCATACACTGCAGGGAGGAATGCAAAAATGGTGCAGCCACTGTGGAAAACAGTTTGGCAATTTCTTGACTGGTTAAACCATATGACCCACCTGTTCCACTCCTTGATAATCATTCAGAAGAACTGAAAACAAAGATATGAATAAATTTGTATGTCTTCATTGGAGAAGTGTCTGTTCATATCTTCTGCCTGTTTTCTTAATATGAATGTCTGCTTTGTGTGTGTTGAGTTTGAGGAGCTCTTTATAGATATCAACCTTTTGTCTGTACTGTCATTTGCAAATATCTAGATGTGAAAAGACACTTCTCCAATGAAGACATACAAATGGCTATCAGACACATGAAAAGATGTTCATCATCACTGGCCATCAGGGAGATTCAAACTAAAACCACATTGAGATACCACCTTACACTAGTTAGAATGGCCAAAATTAGCAAGTCGGGAAACAACATGTGTTGGAGAGGATGTGGAGAAAGGGGAACCCTCTTACACTGTTGGTGGGAATGCAAGTTGGTGCAGCCTCTTTGGAGAACAGTGTGGAGATTCCTCAAGAAATTAAAAATAGAGCTTCCCTTTTACCCTGCAATTGCACTACTGGATATTTACCCTAAGGATACAGATGTAGTGAAAAGAAGGGCCATCTGTACCCCAAAGTTTATAGCAGCAATGGCCACGGTCGCTAAACTGTGGAAAGAACCAAGATGCCCTTCAACAGACGAATGGATAAGGAAGATGTGGTCCATATACACTATGGAGTATTATGCCTCCATCAGAAAAGATGAATACCCAATTTTTGTAGCAACATGGACAGGACTGGAAGAGATTCTGCTGAGTGAAATAAGTCAAGCAGAGAGAGTCAATTATCATATGGTTTCACTTATTTGTGGAGCATAACAAATAGCATGGAGGACAAGGGCAGATGGAGAGGAGAAGGGAGTTGAGGGAAATTGGAAGTGAAGATGAACCATGAGATACTATGGACTCTGAAAAACAATCTGAGGGGTTTGAAGTGGCGGGGAGGCGGGGGGGAGGTTGGGGGAACCAGGTGGTGGGTATTAGAGAGGGCACAGATTGCATGGAGCACTGGGTGTGGTGCAAAAACAATGAATACTGTTACGCTGAGAAGAAATAAAAAATTAAAAAAAAATTTGTACACGATATCTGTAGCACTATTCACAATAGCCAAAAGGTGGAAATATTGTGTAACCATTAGCAGATGAATGGAGAAACAATAAAATATAACATGGACTATTATTCAGCTATAAAAAGGAATGAAATTTTGTGTGTGGTACAACATGGATGGACCTTGAGAACATTATGCTTGGTGAAATAAGCCAAACACTGAAGTACAAATATTATATGATTTCACTTACATGAATTACTTAGAAAAGCCACATTCAGTGAGACAAGAAGTAGAAGAGAGGTTACCAGGGGCTGGAAGGAGGTGGGAGGATTGTTAAAGGGCACTGAATTTTGGTTGGAGATGATGTAAAGATTTGGAGTATAGATAGTGGAAATGGTTATGCAACATTGTAAATGTATTTAATGTCACTGAATGGTACACTTAACTATTGGTTAAAATAAGTAATATGTTATATATACTATGCCACAATAAGAAAAGTTAAATGGGTTGATTTTATCAGAGGCTTTTATAATGAATTTTGAATTGCCAAAAGGGGGAAGCATAAGATACAGTGACTTTTAATTTTTTTCCAGAAAATGTTATGTTAATTTAGTGGAATATACTCTGGGAAATGTTGATCACAAATCTATAGAGGAGTTTGTTAACTTGAGACTTTAATCATATTAAATGATGTTCAATCTCTCCCACAATAAAAGTAATGCAAATTAAAACTATAATGAGATACTATTATTTTCATGAGAGATCATTATTTTTAGCTACTGGATTGGTGAATACCAAAATTAAGATAACACCATGTTGTTAAGCTGTGAGAAAATGGGCATGCTTGTAACATGTTTAGAATATAAATTAGAAGTTCTATGAATAATAGTATGGCAATGTATATCAAAACACAAATGCATATTCCCTTTGACCAAGTAATTCCATTCTAGGAATTTTAGTAACATATATTTGCCCATATGTGAAGTAATGGACATATAAGTTTACACACTGCTTTGTGGTTTGCAATAACAGATATAAGAAACAAACTGAGTATCCATAAGTGGGAAGTACATAAAAACACTGTAGAGTATCTATACAATGATATACTATGTAGTTGGACAGGAAAAGAAAAAGACGCTCATCTTGTGCTAGGTAATAGGGGATTAATTCATAACAGACCAAATCTCTCACTAAGAACAACTAAAATAGCTATATTAACAAGAAATTTGAAGACCATAGAGGTACCAAAGTGGCCAGCAGGTGAAAGGCCAAAGTCCTGGATAGAAGGGAAACCGAGATGCCTCGGGTGGTCTGCCACCCTGCACAGAGTACAGGAAAAGAAGCTGGGAGATAAGCCAAAAGAAGTGACTGAGAAACCAGGGAAGCTGAGGAAAGCTTTCAGCAAACTCAAGATCTGGTGAGAATGAAAGTGGAGTAAGGGCTGCTGAGATGCCCCGGGGCTGAGGGTCTAGGAGAAAGGCAGCAGAGTCATGTGGAACTGACAGTGTGCAGCTTCCCCTTGATGCACTCACTGATGCCTCCCTGCTTTGCTGGGCCAAGAGAGTTTTATTTTGCTTTGTGGGATGCACAGAGTGGCAGCCAAGAAGTGTAGAGGTTTTGGAGAATTTCTTTTTACTGACATTCCGGGCCTTCCAAGAAAAGAACTATGATAAACACCCCAAGTTTTCCTTTGGGATCCCTGAAAAACACATGCTTGGAATTAAATGAAAGCAGAGATAGACCAGGCATTACAAATCACTGGGTAGAAAAACAGGACAATGTCTCGAATAGGGACTTCACCAAAGAGGATATCCAAATGGCTAGGAAACACGTGAGAAGAAACTCTGTATCATTATTCATCCAGGAAATGTAAATTCAGCAATGAGCCAGAAGCACACATCTTTTAGAATGGCTCAAATTAAAAACACTGATATTAAGTAATCACCAAGTTTAAGCAAGAATGTAACAACTGGAATTTTGATAAACTGCTGGTGGCAATGTAAATTGTTTCAATCACATTGGAAAATTGGCCTTATTTGCTAAAGTTGAATATGTACGTATACTCTAACCTAGAAATTTCATTTCTAGATTTTATACAAAACAGAAACAAACATGTACATATGTTCACCAAAAGACATAGACAAAAATGTTATATTGTACTTTTTTTACTATTGTCAATAATACCAATATATCATTGTTGTCATAATGTCAAATGAAAAATCAGACTGCCCAAAAAGTAGTATGTGATGTATGGTTTCATTTACACAAAATGCAAAAACCAACTACTGGTGATTGTGATTGATTATAAAAATGGCCACAATACATTGAAGGCCTTGCTTTGAGGTGGAGAATCACCCCTTGAAATTAGGCTGGCCTCCCGACTTGCTTTGACAGATACAACATGACCAATGGATGTATCCATGAAGCCTGGGTCTTGTAACGGAAATAAGCTGTTACGATTCTGCCCCTAGAAGGAGAAACCTGACTTGGCCCCTGGGAAGGCTTACATGGAGGAAACCTGACATCCCAGTCAGAAGTCAACCAGCCCCCAGGCAATCTAGGAGACACCTGCAGGAGGGTGCTCTCACCGTAAGATTAGCTGAGCCTCATCTAGATCAACAGAAATTCCCAGTTGAGCTGAGCCAAAGCTGCCAACCCACAGAACTGTAAATGACTATTTTCTTAAGCCACTAAATTTTGGAGCGGTTGGTTACACAGAAGATTTAACTGATACAGAGAGTCATGAAGGAAGTAGCAGTAGTGATTGGGAGATTGGCTTACAGGGGCTTCTGAGGTGCTTATAATATTCTATTTCCTGATTCAGATGTTGATAACACACATACATACAGTGTTAAGATTCATTGAGCTGTGATATATACATTCATGTTCTGTGATATATAATTATTAATCATTATATTAATTACATAGATATTAATATTAATAATATATCTATTATGACATATTATTAACATTATTAATAATATATTAAAATATTTAATTTAAAAAGTAAAATAAAATCTTCATCCCACTGAGGTGGGATAATGTTAGATATATTGGTAAGAAACTGGAATCCTTGAGGTCAAACCTAAACTTACTCTTCATAATCAATTGCAATCTTTGAAGAAAATGGTGCTTCTACAATAAGTAGTTTATGTCAATGCTCACTGTGAGATTTTTTTTTGAAATCCAAAAATTCATGATTTTTAAATTTCAGAGGGGAAAATTAAAGCTAGGATTATCATTTACTCATTAAATTTTTTTAATGTAGAATTTAGTTTTGATGTGCTCAGCCTAGTGGATCAACAACAACAAAAATATTGCCATATCTAGAACAGGTGTTTTTATAATTGTGATACATTAGTTGGAGCTTTTGCCATGCACACTGATTCTCAAAGCCATGCTGCTTTTTAAAACAAACAGAAAGCTTTATTGAGGTCTGTAGGAATCACTGATCTATAAATAATCCTCAACCAAAGTTCTTCAAAGACCTAAGCACTTTGCAAAGCCTGTGCAAAAGCCAGAATGGGAACTCCATTCCAGCTTCTCATTCCTGCCTCCTCTGGTGTCCAGAAACAGAGATGGCCACTGTGTCCATCAAGAACCCATTCACAGCTCCCATCTCTTGTCCATCTGTCCCTCAAAACTTAGCTGAAGATCTCTCTCCTCTGTAACGTTTATCTTGATTCTCCAAGAAACATATGCTTCTGTCCATCCCCCCAATGATAGCAATTGTCTTAACATATTATAATGGTCTCCCTGGTAGGCTGTAGATAAGTTCATGGAGGCAGAAACCATGACTTATCTGTGTAAACCTAGAAGCATTTAAATGTCGGGTCCTAATATAAAATGGATGTTTTGTCAATATTGTTTAATGAGTGAATTTGTCCAAGTTCTTGGCTGAAATGAGAAAATATATTACCTTTGCAAAACAGAATGATTCCATACTGAAATATTCAAAGTGTGCTTTCTTTCCTAAGGATGCAAACCAACTTAAAACTTAATATATGGCAAAATAGGTGTTATTATATAAGCCACACATGATCTGAATCAAGCAGTTTGATCTTCCAACAGTGGGCACAAGACAAACAGTTTCCATCTCTTTCTAGGTTTCACATGCACTGTTAGGAGAAGCTGGTAGGATTAAACACAAGCCTGAGTTGGCAAGAAAGCTAGAAGCAAGCTGGCGTACTGAGAAATCAGTAAAGAGGGTAGGAGGGTTTCTCCATCTCATTACCACTGTCAATGAGTTGTAAAGGAAATGGAAGATGAAGGAGAGGGACCTAGACCCAAAGCTCCCCTGCAAGAGAGGTCTCATGGTCTACCCCAGAGGAAAGGCCACTCCCCATGCCTCGTTCCCCTCAAGCTGGAACCAGATGGTGATTGGGGCTTGCCATAGTACCCACAACCTCCTGCAGAACCCCAGCTGTGGCCCATTATTGGGAAGTCGCAAACTTACCTTAGGAATTTGGCCAGGAGATACCTGAGGTTTTCATCAGCTTCAGGCATCTGGCAGTGCTCCCCAAAGCCCCTCTGATCTCCCCTGCAGCCTCTTCCTGATCACCAGGAAAAGGGATGCCCATCCAAGAGCCATGATTAAACATCAGAATTTAACACCCTACTTCTGTTGTTATTACTCCTGGGCTCAACCTGCTGCTTCCAGAGAATTACACTGGCAACCCAGATACCTTACTGCTCTTTTACTGATGCATGGGATCATACAAGGGCTCACTGGGCTCCAGATTCATTCATATAAAGAACAGGCAACCTAAATCTTGCAAAGTACTTGAGCCCCTGAACAGCACAGGCAATGGCCTTAACTGTTGAAAGATGATCCAGGACACTTCCCACAAGCTCCAATATGGCACGGTGTGACTGTTCAGCACTGTTTCCTCCCCATCTCCCCTCTTCATTTACCACTCCTTCCTTTGCCCATCTCTCGAGTATATTTCTTAGTTAGCCTTTGTATCTACATTGATATATCTGTGTAGACACCATGACATGTAAAAAACATAGTTTGTGTGTGTGTGTATGTGTATGTGTATTTTAAATTATATTCATGGCATTATGCTATTAATCTGTTCCCATTTCTATGTCACCCCATAGTTGAAAACTAACCATGTTGCTATATGTAAACTCAGTCCATGACTGAGTGGTACATACCACTTTTTGTCTATGCATTCCCCGGTGATCTTCAACTCCTTCAAACTACTTCAAACTGTGCTGCTAGGAACGTGAGCTGAGTTGGCTTCCTAACTTTGAAGTCAGCCTTGGCACAGAATCATATTCAGGGATGTCCTGTTTTAACAAACTGAAATAATTGAAAGGCTGTTTAAGTATTTAAATATATTCTTTTCCCTGTTTAAATCTCTTTTAAACACTCACCCAAACCTGCCTTTAGAAATTTGGGTGTGTTCCACTGCTACCCTCTCCCTTTTCTGGGTCATTCTTTCCTCCCTGGGTTAGTTTCTCTTCTGTTTCCAAAAGAACACATCCTTTAGTTTCTGGCTCCTTTCCTGCCCCTGTCATCCCTACTAACACCACCTTAGCCAGGAGCAAGGTAGTGAGAGGAACAAAAGGGGAAAGGCTGATATTAACCTTTTCCCCAGACTTTTTTGTTTTCTTGACTCTCCATTAGCTTTCTCTGTAATAAATGACAGTGCTGACTAGGGAGTTTTACTAATTACTATTACTGTCTTCTCTTTTGTCCAGTTGAGAAGATATTTTAGAATGACATGTGACCATTGGTAATATGCATGAATTTATTCTTGGTGACTTTAAAAGAACTGAATACATGTCCTCTTGACATACCACAACAAATAACCCAGACTTTCATGAGGAACTTTGACACCAATCAGTACCTACCCACCTAAGTAATACCTGCCCCACCCTTTCCCATGGTACTCCCAAGGCCCTGACTCTGCTCTAATACTACAGCATAACAATTCTTCATTTCTAACATACTCTATATAGTATATATTGATCCGGTTTAGGTCACTGTCTGCCACCCCTTTCCTCCTTAAGAGCAAGTTTCTGTGTCCACCACATTCTCTGATGTATCCTAAGCACCAAGAATGGTGTGTGCCTAGCGTGGAGTACAGATCTTTGAGAATGAAGGAATGAAGGAGTGGCTGACCTCCACTGTTTCCTGGCCATTGTATGGTTCTTTTTCTGGGACACTTTCACAAATCCTGCAGAAAGTTCTTCTCTGGGAATGTCATCTTCTTCCTCTCTCAATTTTCCTCCAAGTGACCACTCATGGCAGCCTCCTCAGTGCTTGCAATTTGAGGGGCCCTTTCTGCCAGTTTCTTCATCTGGAAGGAAGCCCTCCTTAGTGGAGTTCATTTTCAAATAACTCAGGCCCAGTCTCTGCCAAGGGACCTGTGATTGATCTGTGGGTACTATGACCCCAATGTGGCACCACTTGCTTTCAAGGGCATCCTCTTCCCTTGCTCGCTGCTAGGCAGATGCCTCTCTCCTACCACCTTTAAATTGAGTATTCAGGCATGTGACCCCACCAGCTCCCTCTGTCTCCAGGGTTCAAATTCTTCAGCTCTTTCTAAGGAGGTGTTTGAAGAAGGGAGCACACCCTCCCAGCACACAACTGGGGGTTGGAGACAGTGGGAATGATACCAAATTCTAGAAAATGTCTCCAAAATTCTATCACCTGGCCTCCATGTCCTTTATATCTGGGACATACTCATACTAAAATTAGGTATTATTTATCTGAAATTCAAATTCAACTGGGGCATGCTTCATTTTACTTGGTAAACTTACATATAGTGGATATAGACCTTGTGTTGAAATGAAGACTACTTAACACCTAATGTTCTTCTTTGGGCCTCAAAGAAAGGGCAATAATACCAAATAAGTCCATCCACAGAACAACATGCTAAACCACATGGCACTCACCATGTATAATTTTTCTCATTTGGATCACTCTTTTCTTCCTTCTCTAACTCTATATCCACACAGCCAGGCTAGTCTACTCATTTTTTTTTATTCATCTAATAGAATGGATTCATCAGATGCAATTCGGTGCATCTTTACCTAAAGTTCCTACCTTTAGGAGAAGCTATATTATACCTTTTTATGTAGTGGAGGCAGGCATTCATCATACCAGACTTCAGAATTGCTCAGGCAAATTTCTCTCTTTGTGGAAAATTGCTTGCCCAAATATTCAGAGCATTCAAGCCTGTTATTATTTGAGAACTGGCCTGGCTATGCCTGACCTGAGGTGTCATTTGAAGAACTTTCCAAGCAGAAGTCCCTGTCCCCTCCAGGGCAAGAAATGAAACTATGGCTTCTTAAATAAATGGATCAGCTTTAAGTGACACCTGGCCTTTCTCAGTGTCTTATTACAAATTCTTTGAAGACACACAAAGATGAAAATTCATAACATCAGTGAAAGCTAGAACAATGAATCTACTTCCAAAACTTGGAGAATCTGGCTCTAACACCAGATAACTGTAACTATAATCAGACTCATAAGCACCATGCCACAAGGGGGGACATGTTGTGCTTTTCTTCTAAAGGGAAGAAATCCTGCACAGCTGAAAGAAGGGAGAAAAATCTTTTGTTTCTCCTCCACTGCATGATGCTTTGTTGAGAAACACGTGAACTGCACCTACCAGAAAACTAGCCGGCTAGACCCTCACTGAGCTCATGTTATTTTTTTTAGGACAGCCAGATGGTAATTTCTCATTTCAGTCACTCCCACCTCACCCTCATCTACATCCAGAGACTTCAACTCTTCAGAAAACACCTGGGCAAGACTTGGGTTGTGGGCTACCAGCATAGTAGTCTCCATAAATAAACACTATGGGCCTGGGAGTAGATAGAAATAGAAGCAGTGAAAACCAGGGCTATAGTTTTCCATGTGGTCCATCTGTTCCATGTGCTGGAGAGCCAGCGATGGACGTAGGAGTGGATCCCATTTCTGTCTGAGGGAGCAAAACTAGACAGGAAATGTGTGAGGCACTGGGCTCACCAACCTACCTACCATCTGTGACTCCAGGAAAGAGACTCAGCCTCTGCAGAAGTGGTCAGAGCACAGGGGCTGGGGGCCCCTCCCATGGTGGGTTTCCTGGGTGAGGATGGAAACAGTGAAAAGCAGGGGGACCACCTACTGGAGTACTCAGAGAAAGAATATGTCCAGACATTTTAGCTCAGGGAAGTAAAAGTAAAAGTCGTGAGTTGTTTGTGTTTCAAAAGATGATGAGATGTGGTGGAAAAAGAAGGTTAGCGAGGGAATAGACCTGCAAGCAGTAAGATGAGAAGAAAGTAAGGTTTACTGAAGTTGAAAATGCCGTAAGGAAACCAAAAATTTCAGAAAGCAGAAATAGCAGAATTGGCATTGACATACTGAATAAGTAATGTGGAGGACAAACTTGAGAATTCGTTATAGAATAAAGAGGAAAAAGACAAAAATGGAAACGGGAAGAAAGACAAATGATGGATACAGAAATTCAAAACAGAGATCTAACTGAAGATCTAGGTGATGCTCTACATGGAAATGTTGGTGAGTCAATTAAAAAACTGATGGATCAAAGTTCAAGAATTTTTTCTATACAGGGCATCACAGCAAAGTTAACAGGAAGGACAGAAGTTGAGAGAAGATTGTTGAGTTGCTTAAACTGACAGATTACCACCCAGAAGTGCAAAGATGGATGAATGAATGAATGAATGAATGAAATAATAAACAAACAAACATCCTGACCAGAAAGTGGGTAAAGGATGTGTAGACTTAATTCATTACAAGAGGAAACCAAAGTGACTAATAACATGAAATGAAGTCCAGCCTCACACTGGAGATCACAGAGATGCAATTCAAAACAAGACATCACTCTTCACCTGTCCAAACAGCAAAAACAGGCAAGTTCAATTATATGTTAAAAAGTACTGGGGTGCCTGGGTCGCTCAGGCAGTTAAGTGTCCAACTCTTGATTTTGGCTGAGGTGGTGATCTCAGTATCACGGGATCGAGCCCCAGGTTGGACTCTGTGCTCCGTAGGAAGTCTACTTGAAATTCTCTCTCTTTTTCTGTCCCTTCCCTGTACTCTCTCTCTTTGTCTCTAATAAATAAATAAGTCTTAAAAAAAAAAAAAAGTGCTGGTGAGGATGAGGAGAAAGGGTGGGATTATAAATGACCTTCTGGAGTGCTGTCTGGCCATGAAGTTATTCATGTGTGGTTGCCCTTTGATGCATGACTACAGCAGAAGAAGACAGAGATGATGGAGGAGGAGAAAGACACTGGGAGAGAGGGACGCAACAAGGAGCAAAGAAAATAGAAAAGTCATAATCATTGAGGAAGAAGAAAGTAAAAGGAGGAACAGAATTGGGAGAAATAAGCCAAAGCCGCCTTTGTTTTCTTTTTACTTTTCTGTACTTTTCATTTTTAATAATTAATTTTATAATATGTATGTATTATACATGAATTTTATAATACATTATACATTCACATCAAAAAGAAGTATTTTTTAAGCATCCATAATCCCACCACCCGAGGTTTATAACTACTGTTAACATTTGGTATATTTCTTTTGGAACATTTTCTGTGCATAAACACTTTCCCAAATCATTAAATATTCTTCAAAAATGATTTCCCCATTTTTAAAGATTGCATAGCATTACATTAATTGAATGTGCCATATTAATTTTTAATGTGTTCCCATTATAGAAAATATATGCTATTTTCAAATTTTAAAACTACAATTAAATAGTTTTTACACAAACTTTATTAGCATTCCTGATCACTTTATGGATGTGGAATGACTGTTCAAACATTTTTTTTGGTTTAGTTTAGTTTAGTTTTGTTTTGTTTTTTAGAGGGTGGGAGCAGCTAGAGGGAGAGAAAGGATCTTAAGCAGGTTCCACACCCAGCATGGAGCCTGACACAGGCCTCGATCTCACAAGCCTGAGATGATGACTAAAGTCAAAATCAAGAGTCAGATGCTTAGTCAACTGAGCCACCCAGATGCTCCCCCACTCCCTTTTATTAGAGAGAGAGAGAAAGACAGAGACGCTGCTTAAACATTTTGCAGTCTTTTTATTCCATAATAACCTTTTGCCTTCAATAACAATTATAGCAGTTAATACTTTCTCCTATCTTGTCAAATCTCCATGTATCATAACCAAACTTATATTTTTAAAAGTTTATGCTAAATTAACAAATGGGATCTTATAACATTGTTTGAATTTGCCTTTTTTTATTGGTTAGTAAATTGTAAAATTTTACACTTGCAGGCCATCTGTTTGTTCTCCACCAAATCTGGGTGAAAGCATCACCTTCTCATGGGCCAGTGACCACCTGGTACAGAATTACCATCTTCAGCCTAATCTCACCAGTCCCCATACTTCCTACTCCCTTTGCCTTTTACTTTGCCACAGAAATTACCACCTTCTTGTATACTTTAAAATGTACCTATTCATTATTTTTATTCTTCATTTTCTGTGTGTCTGTCTTTTTCTACTTTTATGTAACTTTCTCAAGAGTCAAGATTGTTGTATTTTGCTCATTGAAATATCGCAAGATTCTAGAAGACGGCTTGGTGCATGGTAGGCTCTCAATAAATGTCTTATTTTGTTTAATGAATATTACCAAACTTTCTTTAAAAAGTATTTTAGTCCTCCTGTACGTGAGCAGGTAAATAAGCTATGGTACATCCTCACAGTGGAACATTAGACTATGATAAAAAAAGAAATGAGCTAGTAAACCACGAAAAGACACAGGAGAACTTGAAATGCATGTTGCTAAGTGAAAGAAGCCAGTATGCGAAGGCACCATACTGAATCATTCCTATTGTATGACACTCTGCAACAGACAAAAAGTAGAGGTATCAAAAAGACCAGGTGGAACACAGGAACTACCTGTATGATACTGTATTGGTGGACGTATAGCATTACCCATTGGTCAAAACCCTTATAACTACCTAACACAAAGAGGGAACCCAGACATAAACTATGAACTTGAGTCAGTATTGGTTCACCAGTGATGACAAATGCACCAAACCATTGCAAGAGGGCTAATAGGAGGACCTGTGAGAAGGGGAGCGAGGTGTATGAAAGCCCGGCACTTCTTATGTAGTCCTTCTGTAAGCTTAAAACTCTAAAAACTAAAAAAGAACAAGTATTAATTTTAAAGCAAACAAAATGTCTGCATTCTCTCCTAGTTTTCCTATATTTTGCTTCTTTTACCTGTAAATCTTTATGCCATCTGGGAATCGTGTATAGCATGAAATGAGAAACTAAATTTAATTGAGAAATTATCAACCAACTTCTGCAGCAGCAACACCCATTCTTACATTTATGTGTGACTCCATTTCACATTAAGTCTTTAGGTATAAAAATGCTTGTAATATTCTAGTTTCTTTTGGATTTATCTTGCAACATATAGTAAGGTTTTAAAATGTGTAACTTTTAATATATTTTAAAAACTGAGATTACTGGTTTCTCCTAATTGCTCATCTTTATTACTTTGGTTCTTTGCTACTTTTTTCCATTTATCTTCCAGCTGAACTTCAGAAACACTTTCTCAAGTTCTCAACTGGGGTTTTAAATAGCATTGTGTTTAATCGATAGCTTGATATATTTTACAATATTGAATGATCTCATTCGGGAATGAAGCAGACCTCTGAACTTACTCATCTTCTGTATATTAATTTTTTTTAATTTGGGCTATTTAATTCATATATATTTTTGTGAAGTTTATTTCTAAGTTGTTGTATTTTGTTAGTCTTTTAAATGTTTCCCATATTCTCCAAAATTGAACACCACTATTCATGTAGTATATATAGTCATTTTCAATATATTTATTTTTCAGCTTCAGTTATATTTCTTGTTAGTTTAATAGGTTGTCCCAGTTGGTGCTCTTGTATTTTCAGAGCTGACTCATAATCTGCAAAATCGTCATCTTTTCTTTTCGTTTTTGTGTGCTTCATCTTTTTCTTTCCTTTTTTTTTTTCTTTTTTCTTTTTTGGTCTTACTGCACTGGCTCACACTTTGCAGAATAGCAGAATAATGTAAATAATCATGAAGACAGATGCCTCCTTATTGCATTTCCTAATTTAAAGTAAAAGCCCATGCACAAGTAGCTGGTGGTGTCGCTTGGAATTAGTTCCAGCAGGTACTGTGTGTTCATGCACATGCACACACACACACCAAAAAATATTAAAAAAACATATAGTACACAAGTTTATTAATTGAAAACAACACAGGAGGTATTAATATTCTAATGAAATAGTGACTTTTTTTTTTAAAGGCTTTATTTATTTGACAGACAGAGATCACAAGCAGGCAGAGAGGCAGGCAGAAAGAGTGGGGGAGAAGCACTGAGCTTTCACTATTGCTAAAAAGCTCAATGAAGCTCTGATGGAGGCCTCCCCAATGCACAAACCTTCAGTCTTGTGGGGGACACACACAATAAAGACAAAGTAACAGCTCTGTGGATTAGAGTGCCCAAGGAACACAGAAGAGGGGAGACTAATCCAGGTGAGCAGTTTGGAGTTGGCAAGGAAGTTTTTCTGGCCCTAGCAATGGACTTCTAAAAGTTATTAACTTGTCACTTTGGGGAGGGGCTGGGGGAATGGCGGCTGACAGCAGAGATGGCTACTCCAGGCAAAGAAGGAGAAAACATGCGGCATAGCAGAGAAACTGCAATAACTGAGACATGAGCCATAGAAGGTTCTTGAAGCCAGGAGTGACACGACGCCGAGTTGTGTTTTAGAAATCCCCGCCCTGGCTGCAGGAGAGAGAAAGGGCCCGAGGCAGGCAAACCTGGCACCCAGTAGGCCCAGTCAGCAGGCTGATGTACTATCAAGGCAAAGGCGGCCAGCATGTCTTTGAAAAGGATTAGGGAATAAACCAATTTTTCTGCTTCCTTCAGGTTGTATTGCTGCTTTTATAATGTGATTAAAAAACAGATGCCTTGGCTATCTTCTCTCAGCTGTCTGTAGAAATGCCTTCCAGAAACCTTCAACACAACCTTACATTCATGGCTTTTAATTTGCAGTCAGGGTAAGAAATAGGACACAGAGGCCCTTTGTCTACCACAAAATTTCTACTGTGTTTCAATGTCTATTCTAGACAGAAACATGTAATAACTCATGTCAAAATTAAACCAAAAACCTATTCCTTACCTTATAAAATTTTATTTTTTATTTTATTTTATTAAAGTAAGATATGACTATTATATTTTGCTCTTCTTTCCTTCTTCTTTCTTAGCAGTGAGAAACTCACTGCTAAGGTTTTAACTTAGTTATAATAGACTTTCTTAGCTTCTCTCCTCAACCTTTTACCAAGTTTTTGCTTCTTAGTCTTTTATTTTCTTTTTATTATCAAATTGTATTTTTATATTTTTAAGATTTTTATTTATTTATTTGACAGAGAGAGAGAAAGAGAGAGCACAAACAGGGGGAGCACCAGGCAGAGGAAGAGGAAGAAGCAGACTCCCCACTGAGCAGGAAGCCTAATGTGGGACTCCATTCCAGGACCCTGGGATCATTACCTGAGCCAAAGGCAGATGCTTAACTTACTGAGCCACCCAGGCTCTCAAACTGTATTTTTTAATATGATAAACTTTAATCCTTTACAGAATATTTTTGAGAAGTAAAGATGAGGGGAGAGAAAAATTTTCACCTATCATTTTTTGTGGGGAAATGATAATAATAATAAATTATTGTTAATAATAAATATTGTCCTCCTTTAAGAGTCAGAGAAATTAAGTAACTTGCCTGTGGGCACATTCATTCACTATACTATAGTGAATTTTGGGACCAGGATTTACATCTATGTCTTCTGGGGCACCTGGGTGGCTCAGTTGTTTAAGGGTCCAACTCTAGATTTCAGCTCAAGTCATGATCTCAGAGTTGTGAGATGGAGCCCCACATTGGCTCCATGCTCAACATGGAGTCTGCTTGAGATTCTCTCTCTCCCTCTGGACCCCCCTCAACTGGCCCCCTCACTCTCTCTCTTTCTCTCTCCCCCTCTAAAATAAATAAATAAATAAATAAATAAATAAATAAATAAATAAATAAAATCTTTAAAAATAATAATAATAAATGAATTAATCTATGTCCTTGACCCCAATCTTACCCTATTCTACTCTATGCCTATTTACATTATGCCTCATAGGCAGGAGAACTTGAGGAGGGTGAATTGAATCTATGAGGTTTTAAACTCAATTTAAAGTGAAAATATTACTGAAATTAAAAGGGGCACCTAGCTGGCTCACTCAATAGAGCATGCAACTAAATTTCAGGGTAGTTAGTTTGAGCCCCACGCTGGCATAGAGTTTACTTAAATCTGTCAGGGGCACCTGCCTTCAGCTCAGATCATGATCCCAGGGTCTGGGATCGAGCCCATGTCAGGCTTCCTGTTCAGCAAAGAGCCTGCTTCTCCCTCTCCCTGCCACTCTCCCTACTTGTGCTCTCTCTCTCTGTGAAGTAAGTAAATGAAATATTAAAAAAAGAGATAAAACTGTCAGTTTACACAACATATACATGTATAAAATCATCACATCATACTTTAAATATCTAACAACTTTATTTGACAATTATACCTCAGTAAAAGTGAAAACATTTTTAAAAATAAAAATAAATAGGATAATTCCAAAAGGCATAATGACAGGATGAGAAAGAGCATGGCTAATGAAAATTTATCAAAAAAAATTGTGAGAATAAAAAATACTAACAGAATTAAAATTATTTAGCCTAAATCAAAGAAAAGTGAAAAATGATTTCAAGCATATAAAATATATGTTTGTTGGGCTCTTTTAGGTAGATGAGGGTTTTCGAGTTTACTTCAATAAACAGGGTTTCTTATAAGGTTGAACGCAGGAACTGAAGAATGCAGAGAACAGCTTCCAAGTCACACCCATGGACCCTGGTTCAACTTTAAAGATACAAGCCAAGTTGAGTCACCTGGTTTCCCTTTTCTCTCCATGGCAGGTAAACTTCTGATGCTCCTTCCAGTGACCTGCCATTATGGCCACACAGCCTCACATAGCTGCTATTTCCTAAGATGTCTCCACTACTGACAGACTCTTCCTGTAGTCTCTGCCTCAAAGTTTCTGATGACTCATGGATTCTGGTCACCTACTGTCTTTGTTAATCTTGAACAATGGCTGACTGAATCTCCAGCTCCTAACTAGATTCAAGCATCTCCATTTGGCAGAGGTATTTGTCAGGTCACCTGGGTGACTGATGATCAGCCTAGATGGCTGGGGTGGCTAGGTCACCAACCCTCAGCACCTGGCCAAGATTCCTGGATACAGAGCTCTTCCTTGCATTCCACTCTGAACACTTTACAGTCTTCAGAAAGAGGTCCTGTTTTAGGTGTTTTTAAGGGACACCAGAGACAAACTTTGTCCAGCTCAAAGATAGAAATACAAAAATAGTTTTTAATGGCTAAGGGGAAGATGTAAGTGAAAAAGAAACAAATTCTTCATAATAATGAGACCTGATAAGCTATACGATGAGACCCTAAGGGGTGTTCAAAAGTCTTGTCCCTAAAAATCAATGACTGTCTGAGTGACATTACTGAAGCCTACCTTGTAGGATTCCAACTAGTCCCACATATCTATAGTTTGGTCATATGATAATTATTAATGAGTAGAATATGTATCAAGTATTACTCAGAGGCATCAAAGTCCCATGCCTTTTACATGTGCACCCACATTCTGAATTTCCCCATATCCAGCACATTTCTTTCTCCCCTTACCAAGCAAGCATCCATCTCTGAGCCTGGGTCCTCACAGGGGATCAATGCTATGGAATGTGTTAATCTGGCAGTTTTGGAGTGGAGTCTTTTGGGTTTTCCACATATAGTATCATATCATCTGCGAAGAGTGATAATTTGACTTCTTCTTTGCCGATTTGGATGCCTTTAATTTCCTTTTGTTGTCTGATTGCTGAGGCTAGAACCTCTAGTACGATGTTGAATAGCAGTGGTGATAATGGACATCCCTGCCGTGTTCCTGACCTTAGCGGAAAAGCTTTCAGTTTTTCTCCATTGAGAATGATATTTGCGGTGGGTTTTTCATAGATGGCTTTGATGATATTGAGGTATGTGCCCTCTATCCCTACACTTTGAAGAGTTTTGATCAGGAAGGTATGTTGTACTTTGTCAAATGCTTTTTCAGCATCTATTGAGAGTATCATATGGTTCTTGTTCTTTCTTTTATTGATGTGTTGTATCACATTGACTGATTTGCGGATGTTGAACCAACCTTGCAGCCCTGGAATAAATCCCACTTGGTCGTGGTGAATAATCTTTTTAATGTACTGTTGAATCCTATTGGCTAGTATTTTGTTGAGTATTTTCGCATCTGTGTTCATCAAGGATATCGGTCTATAGCTCTCTTTTTTGGTGGGATCCTTGTCTGGTTTTGGGATCAAGGTGATGCTGGCTTCATAAAATGAGTTTGGAAGTTTTCCTTCCATTTCTATTTTTTGGAACAGTTTCAGGAGAATAGGAATTAGTTCTTCTTTAAATGTTTGGTAGAATTCCCCCGGGAAGCCGTCTGGCCCTGGGCTTTTGTTTGTTTGGAGATTTTTAATGACTGTTTCAATCTCCTTACTGGTTATGGGTCTGTTCAGGCTTTCTATTTCTTCCTGGTTCAGTTGTGGTAGTTTATATGTTTCTAGGAATGCATCCATTTCTTCTAGATTGTCAAATTTATTGCCATAGAGTTGCTCATAGTATGTTCTTATAATAGTTTGTATTTCTTTGGTGTTAGTTGTGATCTCTCCTCTTTCATTCATGATTTTATTTATTTGGGTCCTTTCTCTTTTCTTTTTGATAAGTCGGGCCAGGGGTTTATCAATTTTATTAATTCTTTCAAAGAACCAGCTCCTAGTTTCGTTGATTTGTTCTATTGTTTTTTTGGTTTCTATTTCATTGATTTCTGCTCTGATCTTTATGATTTCTCTTCTCCTGCTGGGCTTAGGGTTTCTTTCTTGTTCTTTCTCCAGCTCCTTTAGGTGTAGGGTTAGGTTGTGTACCTGAGACCTTTCTTGTTTCTTGTGAAAGGCTTGTACCGCTATATATTTTCCTCTCAGGACTGCCTTTGTTGTGTCCCACAGATTTTGAACCGTTGTATTTTCATTATCATTTGTTTCCATGATTTTTTTCAATTCTTCTTTAATTTCCCGGTTGACCCATTCATTCTTTAGAAGGATACTGTTTAGTCTCCATGTATTTGGGTTCTTTCCAAACTTCCTTTTGTGGTTGAGTTCTAGCTTTAGAGCATTGTGGTCTGAAAATATGCAGGGAATGATCCCAATCTTTTGATACCGGTTGAGTCCTGATTTAGGACCGAGGATGTGATCTATTCTGGAGAATGTTCCATGTGCACTAGAGAAGAATGTGTATTCTGTTGCTTTGGGATGAAATGCTCTGAATATATCTGTGATGTCCATCTGGTCCAGTGTGTCGTTTAAGGCCTTTATTTCCTTGCTGATCTTTTGCTTGGATGACCTGTCTATTTCAGTGAGGGGAGTGTTAAAGTCCCCTACTATTATTGTATTATTGTTGATGTGTTTCTTTGATTTTGTTATTAATTGGTTTATATAGTTGGCTGCTCCCACATTGGGGGCATAGATATTTAAAATTGTTAAATCTTCTTGTTGGACAGACCCTTTGAGTATGATATAGTGTCCTTCCTCATCTCTTATTATAGTCTTTGGCTTAAAATCTAATTGATCTGATATAAGGATTGCCACTCCTGCTTTCTTCTGATGTCCATTAGCATGGTAAATTCTTTTCCACCCCCTCACTTTAAATCTGGAGGTGTCTTCGGGCTTAAAATGTGTTTCTTGGAGGCAACATATAGATGGGTTTTGTTTTTTAATCCATTCTGATACCCTGTGTCTTTTGACAGGGGCATTTAGCCCATTCACATTCAGGGTAAGTATTGAGAGATATGAATTTAGTGCCATTGTATTGCCTGTAAGGTGAATGTTACTGTATATGGTCTCTGTTCCTTTCTGATCTACCACTTGTAGGCTCTCTCTTTGCTTAGAGGACCCCTTTCAATATTTCCTGTAGAGCTGGTTTGGTATTTGCAAATTCTTTCAGTTGTTGTTTGTCCTGGAAGCTTTTAATCTCTCCTTCTATTTTCAATGATAGCCTAGCTGGGTATAGTATTCTTGGCTGCATGTTTTTCTCGTTTAGTGCTCTGAAAATATCATGCCAGCTCTTTCTGGCCTGCCAGGTCTCTGTGGATAAGTCAGCTGCCAATCTAATATTTTTACCATTGTATGTTACAGACTTCTTTTCCCGGGCTGCTTTCAGGATTTTCTCTTTGTCACTGAGACTTGTAAATTTTACTATTAGGTGACGGGGTGTGGGCCTAAAATCTGGAAAGCAAAGTAGACCCACTGTAACAGCACTGTCAGTCGCCTCCCCATATCCCTTTGTCCCTTACCATTTTAGTGGACAATGGCACAGCTTCCTCCTGCAATACTTGTGTCTCTTGGTCAGAGGGCTTTCTCTGACTGCTGAGGTCCACTCTGCCCAGGCTCAGCAGACCAAATTAGTGACCTCATCCTACACTAGTAGGAAGAGACTTCAACTAATGACTGTGCTTATTCCAACTCTTCTGCCCCATGGGTGGCATGACTCTATACCATTCCCCAGTTTAATGTATAAGATTAAGTTCCAGGTGGCAACTTGCTTTCCTGCCTCATTTCTCCACTCTCCTACCACTGTTTCCTAGGATTACCTCCCAGTAAACTACTTTCACTAGGAATCTTTGACTCATGGCTTACTTCCAAGGGAATCCAAACCAAGACACCAAATATCACTTCCGCCTTTGTATTTTACTCAACGATGGAGATATTCACTTGTTATTATTGATTACACAGATGGTTCCCAGCACTGGGAGTGACCAATCCTGATCCTATTTGCATAGGACTTAAGGGATTACCAGGACTTGGGACTTGCAGTGCTGAAAATCAAGTAAGTTCTGGGCAAACTGGGATGAGATGATCACCCTACCTGCAGATTGCCTGCCTGTGCTGGTGAGTTCATGCAGCAGTTTCCTTCTTATGGGCTCTACCTTCATCACCAAAAGCTTCTGAACAGACAGGAGGCAGACAGCTGGAGGTTGCTCTGAATCAACCAAGGACGGAACAGTATCATTAGCATGTGGGTTAATTAGCTGGAAAAGAAGCAGAATTCTTCACCCATTGTGCACAATAGGGATGCTGAGGAAGGAGAATAAAGGGCTCGACAGCCTGAGTGGACCAAAAGACTTGCAATCGTTGCCTTGAGATAGGGATGAGTGGTTATCATCTAAAAGTTATTCATAGCTTCTCGCTGTGCCTAGCACAGGGATCTCACATTTTGCCAAAAGTCCTGCAATACTTCATGGGATGTGAAAAAGCAAAGATGTTCATTAAACTAAGTGTCACTAAGTGTAGTGTTCAACTCTTAAACACATCAAGGTATGTTAAGGTCTCTTGTGACATTAACTAGCTGATTTTCTTGCTAAGTTCTGCAACAGGCTCTCAAGCATATTCTTTCTAATGGAAATAAAACATAATCACGAACATCACTTTCATGACATATCAAGGCTCTATGGCCAGGAACATCAGTCCAATACCTGGCATGTCCCAATGCTTCCATAAGGATACTTGTGTTGTAATGATGTATGAAAACATTTTGTAAACCATAAAGCATCATGTAAGTTGATTAACCCATAATTCATTCATCACACATCATTGTAACAATTGAAACTATAAAATTTTATATTAATGTGTTGGAATCATTTTAATTTGGACTGTGAACAGGGATTTTTTTTTTCTTTTTTATTACTCGTTTCTAGTCCTAGAAATGTGAATGGCACAGATCAGGTAATCAACAAAGGTTTGCCTTAGGAATACATAACCAAAATAGTGCTGCCTTGGGGACTGAGATCTGTGCATCAGGGCCCAGTGACCCTCTGACTTAATGCCTTTAAGAATACTTTCTTTATGCTAGTTTTAAAGAGTGTATTTCATTACAGTTCTTGAATTGTACGACAATCCACCTACAAAGACTTTAAACTGTTCCTTCTTTCTTTCAAAGGTTAGTCTATGTTAGATTACTTTTAATGCTTGTGTCTTAGTGGATGCTTTTTCTTCCTGAGGAACTAATATGTTTCCTCCTTTTTGACAATGAAAAATTATGCATGCCATTTTCCATATTTCTCTTTTTGCACTGGTTTCTAGCAAGCCCAGAAACCAATTTTATATGTATTTCTATTCAAATTTAA
The DNA here is from genome assembly GCF_030435805.1 of Mustela lutreola. Lineage (NCBI taxonomy): Eukaryota > Metazoa > Chordata > Mammalia > Carnivora > Mustelidae > Mustela > Mustela lutreola. Next base: position 157,104,035 of record NC_081293.1, on the reverse strand, counting down.
CTTCTTTTGTTTAAAAAAATCCCTTTATATCTTAATTTTAAAGAATTATGTTTCCTTAAAGAACATTCCATATGTTTCTGGGAGATGGAATATAAACATATCTGGTGCCATGAATTTTATGAACTTTAAAGTAGGTGTCTAATTTACCAAGGCATTGCTCTAGACTTGTGGTAGTGTCATTCTTACTTTACTCTGCAAATTTTAAAAGTTACCATGTATTGTCTACACAACCTGGTAACTTCACTTTAAGGTTCATAGAATCAATGAAACTTGCCTATTTCAACCAAATTAAGAAACAGTAGTGTGGACTTACTTAGGCAATGGGAAGGTTATTTGGAATATGTTATTCCGGGTACAGTCAAAAATCTGTATTGTGCAGGTAGTTCTAGCTAGCTCCCTCTACTCCCTAATTGTTTGGACTAGTTTTTGTTGTTGTTTTCCTATTGGATAAGAAATTGAAGCCCCAAACCCCACATGGTGAATAAAGCAGCCAAATCCGCAGTCTGGCACCCTATGGGTTTGTGTCCAGTATTTGGCCTCTTAAATAATAATTTCAATATAGATGGTGGGGCAGAGTGATTAAAAACATTGATTTTGGCTTTTGAAAAACTCTAGACTCTGCCACTTAGTGCCACTTGATCTCACAAATAACTAAGTCAGTACAACTCCTGTACAAGAAAATGGATCCCTTTGAGCCATGTAGTGACCTTGGCCTTTTCCTTAAGTGTTAACCTCTCCAAGGCCAATTCCCAAAATAAACCAAACTTGCTCCAGTGAAAGTGGAGCTTCTGACAATTCTAGCTTCTGACAATTATTGCAACTATACGCTCCTCAGGGTTGGAGCCCTTTCTATACCTGTCCTTCCAACGAATGCCTCAGAGACCAGGGAGAAAATGTCAGCCTGAGGGGCACACCTGCCAGGTATCATCAGTCATGGCTGGGAGACTCGATGCCTGGCCACTAGTTTGTTGGGACATATTTACCTGCTCTGATCCTTGAGCTCTCTCTTCCTGACTAGAGTCCATGGCCACCAATAGGTCATTCAGCCAAGTCCCCCAGCATGAGCCCAATCCTGGGGCTGCTACCACTACTACCTACTATGGTTGTCACTCTCCAGCATTTCTCAGAGCATACTTGTGACCCACTGGGCACAGACTCTCAGGGGACATAGCTCTGAGCTCCAACCCCAGATGGTGGGAATTAGAGGAGCGGGATGTTCTAACACACTGACTCAGATACAGTTTTTCACCAGGTTTGTGACTGATGGAACAGGATCGACAGTATAAGGGATACCATGGGACCACCTACCTACACTTTACCCAAGCCAAAAGCTCTTTTTTCATTAACTCCTCCAAGAGGAAGTCACCTCCCTGGACTTTCTAGGTGACTGACTCCCAGGCTGACCTGAGAATAGGTCTCTGTGGCCCCTGGATCGGTATACCTACCTCATCATATTGCAGCTGTTTTATTATGTGTATTATAATTATAGTTATAATTTCAATAATTTACTATTATAATTATGCACCTATGTATTTGTCTCCTATCTTAGATTGTGAGCTTCTGGAGTACAGGGACTATATCTGATTCATCCCTTTCCCTCCATTGGCTAGCACAGTGCCTGACAGACAGGAAGCAGGCAATACGTGTGGGTTGAACTGCTCTGATTTCATAGGAAGGAACGGACTATAATTTTGCAAGGGTTGTTTGTTCATGGTTAAGGCCTAAACTAATGCGTAACATTGGAAGTATAGTTTCAACAGAATGGTAAAATTGTCTAATTGTTACAGTTAAAATTAGGTCTCCCCCCGGGCCTTCCCTCAAAAAATGCCTTAGTAAAATTATTTTATAACTAAAATCATTACAAGAAAACTTAGATTTCCCACCACAATGTTACACTACTGAGGAAGGCGCATGAAAAACCCTCATCACCTTTCTTAGGATTCCAACAGATAACCCTTTTCCATTCTAATCCACATCCCTTTTATCTTCAATTAAAAAAAAAAAAAGGGAGGTGAAAAGTTAAAGTAGAATAATATTGCTGTGTAAACAGTTTTTTTTTTTCCTTCCTAGTGTTTTTCTCCTCAATGCGTGCAATTGGTAATTAAATATATTTCTGCTGGTCTTGTGGCCATATGCCTACAATATGTAAAAATACATTTGCGCTTTTTTTCCTCCATTCCTTTTGTTCCCAGTGCTGACTGCTGTCAGAGTGAACGGTCCAGATTCCCGTGTGCTGGTATCCATGGGCTCCGTCTTGCCAAGCTGCCAGTCTGGAGCGTCACACCTTACTGCCTTTAAAGATTGCCCTGCAGAGATAGAGGGAAATGGCAATTTTTACATGATGCAGTCTGGCGACCCAGGAGATTTGAAGTCAGAACTGGTGCCAAGATTTACCCAGGAGAGCAAGCAGAGGCAAAAACAGAGAACCTGGGCCAAAAGAAAAAAAAAAATAAAAGAAGAGGAGGAAGGCTGGGGGATGGGGAAAACCCACCGTCAACTCTCTCTGGGGGTTCTCTCCAAAGGCCAGAACTTAAGGCCCCTGAGTGGGTGATGGCTGTGTTATTAGGAGTATGTGGGTCCTAAAGAAAGTCAAAGGGAAGAGGTCGGCTTTTTTTGCATGCCCTAAATTGTAGTAGATTGCAGAATGTAAATGAGACAATTATTACACCAACGCTCATCAAGCTGGGCTGGAAAGACTTCAATAGCCTGATGAATATGCATGCAAATTTGTTAATTAAGTTAATTATTCTGCTGAAAATTCATTTGTCTTCCAAGGACATTTTCCCAATGATTTTAACATGCTAGCGCCATTAGTCATGCTCCATGCTATTTAACATTACTTTTTGTCCACTTTCTTTTCCCCCCACTTTTTTTTTTAATATTTTAAAGTTTTAAAAACAGTTGATTGGTTCTTTTAATTGACCCCTGCAACGTTGGAAGATGCCTAGAGCCAGCTCGGTAGGCATCCTCGGAAGCACATTTCAGTTAAATATTTCCTTGATATATAAAATGTCTGCAAAGTGTCACATTGGTGGGGAGGAGAAGGGCTCTATCTGGGATCATTAAAGCCAGAATTTGAATCGTTCTCCATAGTGACTCTAAGAGGTAATCTGTCCCTGCTGTGGGCGATTTCCCCAGCTCTGAGTGTCATTTGATACATGGGTTTACCTTGCTGTGGGAATGCGGTGATTCCAGCCTTCTCTGTCCTCCTGCTGCAAGGCGAGACCCAGCGAACATGTGTGTTCAAACAGGAACCAGTACTGTGAGACTTTTCTGTCACCCATGAGGGCCCAAACCTGTAACCATGGCAACAAAGGGGAATAGTGTGTTTAAAATCACATCTAAATGGCAAATTGAGATATTTGAAAGAAACGGTTGGGTTTAATTTTGTTAGCCAACAGTAGCCAAAAAAAATTGTAGCGTAGTATTTTTCAAATCTGCACATTATTTTGTTGGGTAAAGCAGGTTTATTTAATTGAGACCTTCATTGTGGGCCTCAAAATTAGAATCTTTGTGAGTCAGAGTGAGCTTTATTCAACCAGATTCTTGATCTTAAGGCACATAGACACGTACAAAGCAGCCTATAAAAATCTTTCAAAAATCTATGTGCAGCGATTATTACTTCCCATCTCAACTCAAAAATCTGAACATGGAGTCTGATAAATGCAAGTGTTCTTAGTGAGACAGTAGAATAGAATACCTGAAATCAAGACTTGCAGAAAATCAGAGGACTATGGTTGCCTGCATACATTAGACAGTCATATTAAAAGAAGAAAGATTGATCTATGCGTCACTCAGGGGACTGCCATATGCATTTTAAAGGTCTCTCTTAAGGTCATTTATTTCCTTTGGAAAGAAGGTAAATTCAGATTTTACCCCCACACACCATCAGTCATCCTAAAAGAACTCACTGATACTATCTTCAGTTAGGGTTGATCAGACCAGCTGAGAGCCAAGCTAATGGAAAGGGGATTAAATAAGGAAGACAACATGATTTAATTGAGAGTTAAAGAAAAATTAATTGGTATGCTATCTCTTTCGAGCCATCCGTATATATTTTATACAGTATGAATGGCACTATGTGTCACATAGATCGTAAACCAATTAAAATGATATTTTAAACCCTGTAATTTCTATAATTCCATCTGTTTTAGAAGGTTTAATTAGCAAAGTTACAAAAGCCAAATATATTTGAATATTTTGAAAGCAGGCCGAACAGCAAAAACTGAGAAGTTTCCATAAACACTTAACCACACAACCATGTACATTCATGAGACTATATTTCAGTTAAAATAATATGTGTGGATTTTTCTAAATTTTACCAGCCACAAGTCTCATCCCCCCCAAATTATGATCATATGTTAGGCTGTGTAAATTAATTCAGGGGTTTTTTTCCTGTTTTTCATCAAACTTCCAGAGATTCCTTCTAATGAAAATCCCATACCTGTCATTTAACCTCAATTATGGGCCCAAAGGAGTGACAGCTACATAAAACTAACACTATTGAACTTTCCCTTAACTATTCTTTCAAAGGATTATAAGAGAGGCTTGCCATTTTGCAAGTAGAAGGGACTATTTTTTCAGATATATCCAAAAACATATTTCAGCTACCAGTAACCTATTTTTGAGAAATAAGAGCATAAATAAGAGATGACAGATTGTGTCATCTTTAAAATTTGAACTCAAAATCCAAAGCTACAAAGTATTCAACTTATTTCGGCACTATGAAAGGAAACTATTATTTCGGTCTTTAAAATAATGGGTCAAACATGAGATCTTGCTCTGTTCTTTGGTTTGGATGCTGTGCTGAGCAGCTGTGCAGGGTTCTGGGCCTCATATGGCCGCAGTCACCGATGACTGACAGAACAGTGGTGACAATGTGACGTATAATATTCTCTCTTTTCAAAATGCGTGCCATACCATGATTGTGACTCAGTGGGTGTCCAGCTCTGTCTTTCCTTTCTACGGGATTTCTGACATATAACAAGATGTAATTAATTTTTTTATAGGCTTGTCTTTTTCATTACCAGAAATACAGTGAGTGTAATTTATTATTAATTCTGCTCCTATTCCATACTACCGGAACAAACTACTTTTGTTTCCATTGGTATTTGTGTTGTATGCTCTTAAGTCAGATAAAAATGGCTAATAAGGAAAACAGGGACTCAAACCTCACTGTGCTGAGGAGATATATTGTGCTGGAAAACTGCCATTTATTGAGGATCTACTACATCATTGTGTTTCGTGGGCATCATCTCCTTAATCTTTGCATCTGTCAACCAAGAAAGGTATAATTATCCTCATTTGACAACTGAACAAAGCAACACCCAAACCCGAAGAATTTAAGCCCCTTGCTCCATAAAAAAGAAAGAAATGAAAATTTCCAGTAAACGAGCAGCAGGAGCAAGATTGGAGCCAGAAAACATATCCAAATTGTTTGTTTTACCCCAAAGCTTTCAAGTGTTCTAATATACCTGACTACCACTACTACTCTTCAAAAACTCATCTTTGGAAGGCCAAAATATGCACAACACTTAATATTCTTGTAGGATCTCGGCATTTACTTTCGTCACCAAGTACGACCCAGCCCTCTCAGCTTGATTTCATTGTATCATATTGCAGAGTATTAAGGATGGACTTCCTATCTTTTAAGAGGATTACCTTTTCTACTTGGATGCATTTTGAGTTTAAAAAAATGGGGAATATTCCCAAGAAGGAGGTTAAATAGATTTTGTTTGTAAATAGTTGAGCAGTTGCAGGAGGCATCTGTTCCTCTTCTGCTTCACCTGTGCTTCTCCTTCTTTGGATCTGCACTTCCTCCCCACCTGCCATGCGGCTGTCCTGGGGAGGCTGCATCTCCCCACCCTGTCCTTTTCATGGGGCGGTGGGTGCCTGGAGTCCTGAGAGGGGGTTAAATATGTCAGAGGGAAAAAGTTCTTTCTCCTTCTAAAATGATGAATAGGGAGGGCCTATGGATCTTGACTGCTGTGAGCAGCGAAATTTTTCCGAGAGAAACCGACATACAGGGAAGCAGAGGAGAAAGAGGGAGAGAGAAAGAGGAAGAGAGAGTCAGAAAGTTGGTATCAGGTCAGCTTGTCTAGGACTTCTCACTGAGAGGAGCCTAAAAGTTCTCTCTCTCCCTCTTTTCCTCTCCCTCTCTCTCTGTCTCACTATTTTGACTTGGATAATTGTCCTAATATAGACATCTGCAAGAGTCAGAAGGAATAGTATGCACCAACTGACATTTCTTCATTCTGTAGTATTTTTATTCAAATTTTACAAGGGCAAAGTGGATCAATATTTCAGAAGATCCATATATGTTGATCTTAAAAGGGTTGTCCACCAGCCCATCTTTAATTATCTGTGTCACTTTAGTCACTGATTTGTATTTATCAAATATTTCAGTAGTCATGAGGAATCCTCCATCCATCATAGCAATGTATCAATTTGTAATTATACACTAGAGTTGAGTTTCTATACTAGAAAGATTGGCCATGAGACAAAACTGAGTCTTTTTATAGTCTGGGCCTGTTTGGTAACACTTTGAATATGACATTTGGCAATGATCATTGTGAAATGCTATCCAGATAATTGAGACCAAAGAATCCACTCCCAGGCCTGACTTGCTTAATTTGCTTGCCTATGATAATGAATGTAACTTTTTTTAAAAAAACTTTAAGTTGTATACATACTTCCAAAGTCTTAAGAAGGGCCTGGAACTCTACTGTACCCTTGGGAGTTAATGTTCTCAGTCAGAGATATTTGAACCATTTTTTGGTAATAATTTAGAGAAACTTACAATTTATCATAAGACTAAGCTAACATGCTACAGGATCTCAGAACCTGCATTCCGATAACAGATTTCTTTTTTTTTTTTAAATTTATTTATTTTCAGAAAAAAACAGTATTCATTTTTTCACCACACCCAGTGCTCCATGCAATCCGTGCCCTCTATAATACCCACATCTGCTACCCCAACCTCCCACCCCCCCCACCACTTCAAACCCCTCAGATTGTTTTTCAGAGTCCATAGTCTCTCATGATTCACCTCCCCTTCCAATTTGCCCCAACTCCCTTCTCCTCTCTAACACCCCTTGTCCTCCATGCTATTTGTTATGCTCCACAAATAAGTGAAACCATATGATAATTGACTCTCTCTGCTTGACTTATTTCACTCAACAGAATCTCTTCCAGTCCTGTCCATGTTGCTACAAAAATTGGGTATTCATCTTTTCTGATGGAGGCATAATACTCCATAGTGTATATGGACCATATCTTCCTCATCCATTCGTCCGTTGAAGGGCATCTTGGTTCTTTCCATAGTTTGGCAACCGTGGCCATTGCTGCTATAAACTTTGGGGTACAGATGGCCCTTCTTTTCACTACATCTGTGTCTTTGGGGTGAATACCCAGGAATGCAATGGCAGGGTCATAGGGAAGTTCTATTTTTAATTTCTTGAGGAATCTCCACACTGTTCTCCAAAGAGGCTGCACCAACTTGTATTCCCACCAACAGTGTAAGAGGGTTCCCCTTCCTCCACATCCTCTCCAACACATGTTGTTTCCTGTCTTGTTAATTTTGGCCATTCTAACTGGTGTAAAGTGATATCTCAATGTGGTTTTAATTTGAATCTCCCTGTGGGCTAGTGATGATGAACATTTTTTCATGTGTCTGATACCATTTGTATGTCTTGATTGGAGAAGTGTCTGTTCATATCTTCTGCCCATTTTTTGATATGTTTGCCTGTTTCATGTGTGTTGAGTTTGAGGAGTTCATTATAGATCCTGGATATCAACCTTTTGTCTGTACTGTCATTTGCAAATATCTTCTCCCATTCCGTGGGTTGCCTCTTTGTTTTTTTGACTGTCTCCTTTGCTGTGCAGAAGCTTTTGATTTTGATGAAGTCCCAAAAGTTTATTTTCGCTTTTGTTTCCTTTGCCTTTGGAAACATATCTTGAAAGAAGTTGCTGTGGCTGATATCGAAGAGACTACTGCCTATGTTCTCCTCTAGGATTCTGATGGATTCCTGTCTCACGTTGAGGTCTTTTATCCATTTTGAGTTTCTATGAAGCCAGCATTACCCTGGTTTGGGGAAACCAGGCAAAGACCCTACCAAAAAGGAGAATTTTAGACCAATATCACTGATGAATATGGATGCTAAGATTCTCAACAAGATCCTAGCCAACAGGATCCAACAGCACATTAAAAAGATTATCCACCATGATCAGGTGGGATTCATCCCTGGGCTACAAGGATGGTTCAACATTCGCCAATCAATCAATGTGATACAACAAATTAATAAGAGAAGAGAGAAGAACCACATGGTCCTCTCAATTGATGCAGAAAAAGCATTTGACAAAATCCAGCATCCGTTCCTGATTAAAACGCTTCAAAGTATAGGGATAGAGGGAACATTCCTGAACCTCATCAAATCTGTCTATGAAAGACCCACAGAAAATATCATCCTCAATGGGAAAAAGCTTGCAGCCTTCCCGTTGAGATCAGGAACAAGACAAGGATGCCCACTTTCACCACTCTTGTTCAACATAGTATTAGAAGCCCTAGCAACAGCAATCAGACAACAAAGAGAAATAAAAGGTATCCAAATTGGCAATGAAGAAGTCAAACTCTCTCTCTTCGCAGATGACATGATTCTTTATATGGAAAACCCAAAAGACTCCACCTCCAAACTACTAGAACTCATTCAGCAACGTGGCAGGATACAAAGTCAATGTGCAGAAATCAGTGGCTTTCTTATACACTAACAATGAAAATACAGAAAGGGAAATTAGAGAATCGATTCCATTTACTATAGCACCAAGAACCATAAGATACCTAGGAATAAACCTAACCAAAGAGGTAAAGGATCTGTATTCAAGAAACTACAGGACACTCATGAAAGAAATTGAAGAAGACACAAAAAGATGGAAGACCAATCCATGCTCTTGGATCGGAAGAATAAACATTGTTAAAATGTCTATACTGCCTAGAGCAATCTATACTTTTAATGCCATTCTGATCAAAATTCCATCAGTATTCTTCAAAGAGCTGGAGCAAATAATCCAAAAATTTGTATGGAATCAGAAGAGACCCCGAATTGCTAAGGAAATGTTGAAAAACAAAAATAAAGCTGGGGGCATCATGTTACCTGATTTCAAGCTTTATTACAAAGCTGTAATCACCAAGACAGCATGGTACTGGCATAAAAACAGAGAGCCCAGATATGGACCCTCAACTCTATGGTCAATTAATCTTCGACAAAACAGGAAAAAATATACAGTGGAAAAAAGACAGTCTCTTCAATAAATGGTGCTGGGAAAACTGGACAGCTATATGTAGAAGAATGAAACTCGACCATTCTCTTACACCACACACAAAGATAAACCGATAACAGATTTCTAAAGGTTGAAAGCCTGGTTCTACCACTTACTGTCATTGATGTGACTTTGGGTACATTGCTTCAGCATTTTGTTTCTCGGTTTTTTCATGTTCGAAATGAGGACAATAATAGTTTCTACTCCACAGAGTTGTTGTGATTGTTTATGGAGTTAATAATTGAAAAGTTCTTGAAACAGTCCCTCGTACATAAGCTAGGCTCAGGAAAGATGAAGTCTTCTTATTATTGAGTTTTTAATTTACTAATAGAATAGTTTTTTTATAGGTGGGAGGGGGCAAAAGGAGAGGAAGAGAGAGAGAGAGAATCTCAAGCTGGCTCTATGCCCAGTGCAAAGCCCAATGTGGGGCTCAACCTCAAACTCCAACATCATGACCTGAGCCAAAATCAAGAGTCAGACACTTAGCTGACTGAGCCACCCAGGTGCCCCTGAAATAGTTTCTTTTAGGGAACTCCTTCTGCCCCATTGGCAGAATACGCAGACATTAGTTAGTTAGTGTAATTAATGCTAACAAGGTGAAAAATCCTGGCTAAAATTCTTCCTATTTCTTAGTAGCTGTATTTGCAAGAATTCCAAATAATTAACACCTATCCAAATCTATTTGTCTGCTGTAGCTCTTGTTTACATACCAGATGTATCTTCAAAAATTCTAATTTTTAAAATCATCTTAAAAATGTATCACATATCTCCTATATACAAGGTACTGTATTCAGTGTTTCTGGGGTTTATACAGAAATATGTCATGGAGCTTTCTTGGGCATGTGCTGCAACAATTGGGAGAGTGGCATACTTCCAGAGGGGTATTTTCTTTGGGTATTATAGTGTGTTATCTTCTGGCCTTAAGGTATCCCTGATCAGAGCCTAGGGTCCCTGGGCCCCTTCACTCAGGATAAGTAGACCATCACCAACACACTTCTGCATAGTGGCCACTGGCTTGCCTGGCTGATTCATATGGGCATTAGCCATGGTTTTGTGTAAGTCTAAAGGCATCACAAATGCTTAGGCTCAACTACTTCTTGTTCTACCAACTTTCATCTTTGGGATAGCATCTCTCTCCATCTTGATTGCTTACTGACCAAAAATACCAAAAACACACTTAAAGAAGATATCCAAAAGCTTTCTCTACACTTTTGACATTTGACTTCACTGTTTGGGGAGCAGGGGAGATGCTGAGTTTACTTGATCTTTCTACTTTCCAGAAATTGAAGACACTCTAGTTATTCGTTATTCTTTCAAGCATTCTGGATGAGCTTGACTAAATGACAGGAAAGGATTTAACCTCCCCAGTTCTGCAGACCTACCTACTTGGCCTTAAGCTTCCAGCTATCTTCTTGAAGTACTTGGCAGTGTTGGTGCTCTTTCTATCACCTGGTTTAAGTTGTGTACTTAAACTGCTTGTTGGTATAACTTTGCTCCCACCTTCTGACTAAGACACCATACTCTTATACCCCAACTTAGCCCTCCTTTCCCCGAATTTTTTCTACCTTTCTGAACCAAGGCAGAATGACACTTCCACTACACATCAGTTCCACACCAGACACCTCTGAAACAGGAAGGATCTTACTCTCTCAAACTTCCATTTCTCCACCTCCACCACCAAGAAAGATAAGGAAGATAAGCAAGTGCCTGGAATGGGCCAGACTGAGCAGTAACCCGGAGGCAGAGAGGGCACGCTGAGTACCAAGAAGAGAGGATGGAGGAATGCCGTCCTTGATGGGGCCAGCCAGCCATCTTTCCTCCACGTGGCCCCAAGGACAGCACTCTGTGGTGTGCAGGGGTCTGATGGCCACTGCTAGATGGCTCCTTCCAGTCAAGATCACATCTTAGACAGTTTGATGGTCTTCCAGCACCTGTCCCTTTGCTGGGCACACAGGTATTCTATCAGTGTTTTCTGAACCATGGACGGAAACTCTGAATAAACTTTCCACTTGTTCAGTATCATTCCACTTGTTCATTGAAAACTTCAGAACCCACTTAGTTTATTCCCTTCTCAAAGAAAAGCACAAGGCTGCCCTTGACTGGTTGTCCCCCTTTCTGTGGGTCCCTTGGGAGGAAACCTGTATCTTTTTCACACATGCCTATTTTTAGTCATTTTCTCCAGAATCTGTAAAGTCTCCCTCCAGCTCCGGCTTACTCAAACACAGATGTTCCTGGATAGAGATTCTAACTGGAAGCTAGTTACTACCTCTTGCACTCACCTGGTTAGACTTTTTTACTACTGACTTGCCAGAGCAGGAGGGTCACTTACTCTGTCCTCTAACCTTGGCAGAATGACTGTCACCTAGGAGCCCTTACAGATTCCTTTCCTGGAGGACCATCTGCATGTTATCTAGGGAATAGGCCTTATTTTCCTTCTATGATGCAGTAGATGATGTTCTCTGTTTTAAACAAACATCTATAAGAGACAGTCCCCTCTCCCAAAAAAGAAGCCCCAAGTAGAAATACAACCCTGAAAGATTATGGACTATGAATTCTTTCTGGGGGAGATCAATTTATACAACTAAATCTCAGTCTTTTCTGATTCTCTTATGATGAAGGGTTGCCTTTTGGTAAGGAAAAAGATTTTTAATCATAGAGCGAAACATCATGGAAATCCAACCCACACTTTTTTAAAAGCATGGTCTTCTCAAAAAAGAAATAGTAATGACAGTAATATTAATGGTGACACCAACGATATGGCAGGTTATAACAAAATGGATTAACTTGAATAAAATGCTGTGCATTGGGATGCCTGGGTGGCTCAGTTGGTTAAGCAGCTGCCTTCGGCTCAGGTCATGATCCCAGCGTCCTGAGATCGAGTCCCACATCAGGCTCCTTGCTCAGCGGGGAGCCTGCTTCTCCCTCTGTCCCTGCCTGCCATTCTTCTGCCTGTGCTCACTCTCTCTCCCTCTCTCTCTGACAAATAAATAAAATCTTTAAAAAAATGCTGTGCATTATCTTCTTTATTCTATATATATATTTTTTTCACACACACACGCACATATATGTCATGGAGAAAATGTGGACTGCCTCCTCACACGAGGAATACATTAGGAAATTTATGATGTGTACACACAAAAAGGCTAGAATGCAGTGTCTAAAGTGAGACAGGCTGCAAAAGCCCCCATGTTAGGGGCTGAACTGCATCCCTCTAAACTTCATATGTTGAAGCCCAAACCCCAGTACCTAAGAATATGACTGTATTTAGATACAGGCTCTCTGGAGAGGTAATTAAGTTAAAATGAGGTCATTAGGATAGGACTTAATCCACTATGATGGATATCCTTTTAAGAAGAAGGGATTAGGACAGAGACACACACAGAAGGAAAAGCAGGTGAAGATGTGAAGATGCAGGGAAGAGACAGCCACTTGCAAGCCCAGGTGAGAAGCCTCAGAGGAAACCAGCCCTGCCTGCCCTTTGATCTGGCACATCTAGCCTCCAAATCTGTAAGAAAATACATTTCTGTTATTTGAGCTGCCTTGTCTTTGGAGTAAATTAATATAGTAGGTAAAAGAAAAAAGCATGTTGCCTTGACCAGAGCACTGGAAGTATCCTTCCAGCTGGAAGCCTTGGAGAAAGCTCTATCAAGGTGACTTGATAATGGCCTTTGGAGTAGAAGATGGGCACACAGAGCTGGAAGAGTTGGCTGCTTTTCACATGTCAAGCACAGGGCTGCGGAAAAGTAGAGGTGCCAGCTGGACAGAGGGGAAGAAAGACTGAATGCAGGTTAGAGCCAACATAACAAGCTTGGATTTTCAGGCTGAATGCAAAGGAAAGCACTGTAACAAAATCACAGTTATGCTTGAAAACGGTTAACCTGGATGTGATGTGATGGTCAGCTGCGAGAGGGAGGCGTTTTGAGTTGGGGCAGACAAGCTGGCAACCCAAGGCAACAGAGTACAGTGAGGGGGTAGAGAAGGCTCAGAAGAGCCAAACACAGAACAGGTAAAATAATCAGGACCCAAGAGATGGATTTGCAGTGGGAGGCAGGGGGAGGAAGAAGAACTGAAGAACTGAGTGATGACTGGAAGGTTCTGATTTTTGTGGTCTGGAGGGACGGGATGATGCATAACTACAGACGTAGGAAGAGAGTGGCAAAATAGGTGTAGAGAGGATGATGACCAGTGCAGCTTTAGAGCTACTGAGGACCAGCAATTTGAAATGGGTCAGAAATACACAATGAATAGACATATATATATGTACACACACATGTCCTATTGACCACAGTATTTGTTTGGAAATGTATAACATATACCCTTTTGGAAAAGTTTGCTTCTATATATGTTTGAGACTTTTACAGTCCTAAAAGTAAGGGTGAAGCTATAAGTTTGGAAGTTTGGATCATCACTAAAGCCATGAGAAGAGATTAAATTGCCAAGAGAAATAATAGAAAAAGAGAAGAGAAATTTGGGCAAAGCCCACAGAGGGCCTTTATGGGAGACAAGTCAAAAGAGAAGTAAGTGATGCATTCTTTGGAGAGCTAGAAGGAGGGCTTCTACCTGGCAGAAAACCTCTACTTAGCTACGGTAGTTGTTCTAGAACCTTGAAAAAAAATCCCCTTCTCGTATCCTCTTTTTTAAATGATTAAAATTTTCAATGGAACAGATGAAAGGGTTTCTCTGGTTGTAAATAATAAAGTAGATCCATTTTTACTTGCATCATCAGAAAACAGGAATCTCGATTTCTTCTCAGCTATAGTAAATCTAAATAGAAATATTAAAAATCAAGCTATCTCATGACTACCAGCTATTACTTATCTCAAAATTTCTTTTAATGGAATAACTGTGTTTTCATAAAATTTGAAGAAATATATATTCAAATACTGCCTCATAGAATATTTACCTTAGAAGCAATCCAACCTTACCTCTTTCTCCCAAGTGGTGGGATTTAAATCAAAGAACTCCATGGAGTTTACATTACTAAACATTGGCGTTTCATATGTTCATTCCATCAATGATAGAACATTGATATAAATATCAAAGGTTATAAAACTCCTCTCTCTGGCACATTGTCTGGCCTTTTCTCTGATTTTTTTCTGAATTAGGTTGCCCAGGGCACTTACATTTAGAAATATATCCCCACTTATAACTACATTCAGGGACTGCCTAGTGTCCATCCAATCTGCAATGGACAGAGGGACAGAACCTGCCCCATCCTACGAACATAGTTGTTAGGGGCTCACAGTGTGAAGGTGATGAACATGAAGAGGTGTGCTGAGAACTCACAGCCCCCAAAAGAGAGTTTTCCCATTGATTAGAGAACTGTCTTTAAACTCTTCCTTGTCATTCCCCAAACCCCTGGGCTTGAAAGGGATAATGATATTTTATAGGAGGGGATTTATGAGCAGTTGTAAACTTTATAGCATACTGAGCCTTCTGTGCATTTTTGGCTATTATAGAATAAAGGCAATTTACACTTAATATCAATTAGTTTAAAATTAACTTACAAATCTGGGAGAGTTCAACTTTTTTATTTTGAAGATCATAGTAATGACATCTACTTTACTTTCTTATGAATGTTAAATTTTAACATGAAACTAGTCTAAGTAAACAATCAAATAAAAGCTTTAGAAATGATCCTTAAAAGTCAAAGATTCAGATAGGACTATATCTAAATAAACTCAAACAGACGGATTTCTATCATACTGAAAGCTATTCCACAAAGAGGCTTTCTAACATCCTTCCTGAGTGTTTGTTTATCTGATATCCAGAAATAATTAACTAACCAATAGAATATCAATTTAATAAATTGAGTTTATTATTCCTATTGTACCATCTTTGCTAATTGTATCTATCAATCATTTGCCAACAACCACTTAATTGGAATTTTTGAATAAACCTTTAAAGCACTTATAAAATATGGATTTATAGGAAACACAGATTATATAATGCAGCTGAAGAAAATTTATCAGCATTTCTCTTTTGCAAATGGAAAATAATTGGCTAGTAAAAAAAAAATAAAGATTTTATTTGTTTGGTCAAATCAATTCACAATCATTGACCTATTTATGTCTATGTATCTCCTTCCAAATAAGATATGAAAGGTATAGTCAGCAGTGTAAATTCAATAAGTTTATTACAGAAACAGAAAACCAGAACCAGGACTGAGTATAACAAGGAAAAATGGAATGGAGATAAATCTCAACAGCAAAACCAAAAAGCTAGCTGTTCTGTTTTTTAATAACTCCAAACCAGTGGGGTTTAGGGTATGTTCCCCCTAAATCTGGCACCTTGGCATACCAAATATTTTAAGCTGAAGGAATCTGAGGAAACAGCAGATGCCGGAAAGTCATTTTGGTCTTTCTCCACCCTTCTCTCCAATCAGGTCATAAAACCTTCATAGGAAAGGAGACCTCTCTACACCTGGATGAAAGAAGCACCTTATCGTTGAAAATGCCATCTTAACAAATAGGCCTTGCTAAATTTCCCCCAACTTACTATACTCCCCTTGTACTCCTTAACCTATATTCCTACATGGCTGTCCACTCTTCATCCAACCTAGCATAAATATACTCAGGCCCAACTCTTTCTTTGGGTCGTCATTTCCTTATGAAAGGAAATTTTTGTCACACAAAACTTGGATTTAATAAATTTGTGTGCTTTTCTTCTGTTAATCTGTCCTTGTCAATTTCATTTTCAGATCCATCCAGGGACTCTAAAAGGGCTAAGGAAAAAAATTCCCCCCCTACAAAACCACCAAGCCAACAAAAGCAAGCCTCAAATACACTTGCTAGTGTTAATCATATAACCATGCTGACCATCTCCAAGATCTGGTTACAGGAGTTTGAAAGGATTTTCTCTCCATCCGCCTCATAGGGCATAATACTGGTTTCCCTGGGGCTCACAGATGAAAGTGCAAGTTATTAGATTGAACATCATAATCATACCATGATTGATACCACCATTTCTTCCTGTATGAAACCTTTCTGAAAGTTTTATATCAACGAAGAATATTTTTGGCAATAATATATCCTAAATGGAATTTGTGTGAAACCATCTTTTTGTGTGAAACCAACTATCTTTTTCAGCAGTGTACAGGCCATACAGTGTTTCTGATTTTAATTTTCCTTTTAAAAACAAATGGCAACTTTGAACTTGAGGATGTGTCTACCAGCATTGGTGACTTCAAGACAGAGGTGTTTAATTATAGCGGTACAAGAAATTAACATGCATCTGTTCCACAAAGACGAAGTTAAATTTTTATCATAAGTGCACTGATGTTACAAGAATAAAATGGCAAAAAGGTTTGCTGGAAATGTTCTTTGCATTGGCGGTGAGAGGTGGGTAATTGGGTCAGTCGAGTTCATATATTAAAGAATTGTCTGCCGGCTATTGCATGGGCTGTCACAATCTGTCTAAATCAAGCATAACTATAGATCTCCAGAAAGCTATTATTGATCGAAATAAAAATCCACATTTTATTTAGGTTCAAACAAAGAGCCAAGGCTAATATCAACTATATTTGATCACCAAGTGTGTGCTAGTTGAATATTCAGTTTTACTGTACCACTGCTTATTAAAAGTCTTGGTGTCTTTTGAAATACAGATAAGTTTGGTAATTCATCTCAGTTTGAGGACAAAAAGTGAGATTGGAAAGAATGAATGTTTCTTTGATGATGTTGCATCTCTAGATAGAAGAAAATAAAAAGAACAAATTTATAAAAATAGTTGAACCTCATCACAAAAATTTCTGACATCCATTATCAATCAATATTTCCTGAAGATACCATGTTTTCTCCATCATCTATTTAAATGGCTCAAACATGGTATCACAATGGACAGACTCCCTTGCGAAAGAAACAATTACTTGATAATATAGGTTATTTTAATGGACATATCTCTTTAAACAAAGCCATCACATCTGTTCCGCCTTCTAATTACAAATGCAAAAGGAATACAATTCACCAATGCCCCATAAAAAAAGTAAAACATAAGTGATTTAAATGCATATGTATGTTCCCTAGTCAATGCAGCATGCAATCTGCTATGTTTTTTACATGTTCTGGGCACAAATCAGATGGAAAACCTGTTCTCTGACGAACTGTGACTTCTTCCTGGATAAGTCTGATGCTGTACCAAAGCAATGGTTTGCACGAATAGTTTGCAGTGTACATTATCGATGTAGCAAGTTTTCCAAGCTAAACTTTTCCTGGGCATTGACATTTTATAATCAATATGATCGGTCACACTGTTCTGATCCACATTGATTATTAAAATATATTAATCCAATGTGTAGAAGAGATTTTCAATTCTTTTCATTTCTTTCTGTTTCTTCCTAAAAGAAGAAAACAACAGAAGTATTTGCATAGTGTTACCTAGTGGTCCCTGCTCATGTGGGTGACTTAACGGCATTTGCCACTCTCCAATGATTATTTAAATAATTATATGTAGTTCTCACATTAAATGGTAGAATAGACATTGGTATATAATAATATTATTTTCTTCTCAAAGAAAAGTAACTTCTTTCCAGTAAAAGTAGTCCCATTTAAAGATGACATTTGAATGGGGTTCATTTTCTGGACCTCTGAGTGGGGCAGGAAAGCTGGAATTTTATTAGATCTGGAGGTCAGGAGAGCCAAAATCCTGTACTTTATTAGGACAATGCAGCATACTCAGAGTGCTGTATTATCAACCTAAGCTCAATTAACAATTTAATTTCAAAGGTTAAGAAAATGTTATTGTATCTCTTCCTCAATCAAGATTGGATTCATCCAGTTTCTTTCACTCACTTTTCTCTAGGACTGGGAGTTTGGTGGCATGTAGATGGGCCTCAGTTCTTCCCCTGCTAAGAAGGAGGCATCTCCAAAGTGGAGGTTGTCTTACCCATGAGTGTGTCCCATTACTGAGAATAGACTCATTATAGAGAACAAATATTAGCTGCCAGTATTTTTTGAATGAATGAATGGATGAATGAATGGACCTGAAAGTGTGAATAGGGAATTGACTGATCCTGACAAAATTCTGCTTTCAAAGAGTCATTTTATGTGAAAATAGTAAAATAAGTATTAATACCGTCTTTCCATCTGAAGGCAATTTTCCCACCTTGTTAATAATTGCTAAATATCAGAAGACCCTATTAGTATCTCTCTCCTAGAATTCGTTGTGAGGATAAAATGAGATAATACATGTAAAGCACTTAAAACACTGCCTGGTCCAAAGTAAGTACTTGGTTAATATCAGTAATAATTATTTTGTTCACTATGACGAATAACTCAGAGTCTGGTCAATTTCTCATCCCATAGAAAATTAATTATATTAATTACTAATTTTTTAAAACCTGAATTTAATGGCAGCATTGGATAGCCAAAGTTTTAAAGGTACTGAATACACACCTGCACAAGCATACATAATTAAAAGGCAACAGATAAAGATCAGGGTAAATTTTATCAAGATATGACAGAGAATAAGAGTTATTAGGAGTAAAGCCTTCAGAGGTGACCAGTTCTGCCTTAGAGAACCAACTTTGTCTCTTCCTCACTGTGTGAGCTTATATTTAATTCAGCTAAGTCTCTGTTTCCTCATCTGAGACATGGGGATGATAAAGAATACCATCTCCTAGGTTTGCTGTCAGTGACTAATAAGGCAAAGTGCATTTCCTAGATCATTCTAAGCACTCCATAAATATTAGATATTATTATTATTGCTACCACTCCTGGAACCAAATTTCATCACAGGCTGTCAAAGCTTTTAAATTGAATTCTGTCATTTTCATGAGCAAGAAGAAGAAAATCCTGATAGGGTTTGACAAATAAGAACCCCAAAGTAAATTATTTCTCCTTCACATACACAACTGACTTCCTTTGATATTAATATGAGCTCTCTATGTGCATAGAAATGAGGATAGACCAAATGCTCTTCACATCTATTTGGCTTTCTAACTTCAAAAGCAAAACTCGGAGGCAATCTGCTGCTGCATGCAGTCCTCACAGCCTCCTGATTGGGTTCACTAATATAGCATCAGATGGAAGCTCTAGTATTCACACAGCAACTCTGCATCACCTGATTGGCATGAAAGACTTGTATACACTAAATATTTTCTTTCCAAGCATCTTTCCCATCCTTTCCATTCTCCTTGCAACACCTGAGTGTCATGAGCATTCCAACTGTTGGACTCCAGCAGATACTCCTTCTTAAAACGACCCAAAATTCAATCACATGTTATCATTACCCTGAAACATAGACCAAAAACATTATGTCTCAACTCAAAAAGTCGTCATGTGGTAACCTCTTTGACATTGGCCATAGCAACTTCTCACGTGTCTCTTGAAGCAAGGGAAACAAAAGCAAAAACAAAGTATTGGAACGTCATTGAAATAAAAAGCTTCAGGGCATCTGGGTGGCTCAAGCAGTTGAGCATCTAACTCCTGGTGTTGGCTCAGGTCCTGTTCAGGGTCGTGAGATGGAGCTCTGCTTGGGGATTTGCACTCAGTGTGGAGTCTACTCGAGATTCTTTCCCCCTCCCTCTGCCTCCCCTCTGTCTCTCCCCCCAACTCACTCTCTCACTTTCTCTCTCTAAAATAAATAAATAAATAAAATCTTAAAAAATAAAAATAAATAAAAATAAAAAGCTTCTGCACAGCAAAAGAAATAATCAACAAAACTAAAATGCAACCTTCAGGACAGGAGAAGATATCTGCAAATTACATATCTGATAAAGGGTAAGTATATATAAAGAACCTATAAAACTTAACACCCCAAAAATAAATAATCCAGTTAAAAAATAGGCAGAAGACATGAATAGACATTTTTCCAAAGAAGACATACAGATGGTCAATAGACACATGAAAAGATGCTCAACATTATACAGCATCAGAGAAATACAAATTTCCCTGCATGGCTACAGCAGCCACTCTGGAAAACAGTACAGAGTTTCCTCAAAAAGTTAAAAAATAGAATTACTCTATGATCCAGAAATTGTAATACTCAGTATTTACCCAAAGGATAGAAAAATACTGATCCAAAGGGATGCACACATCCCAGTGTTTATAGCAGCATTAGCAACAATAGCCAAACTATTGGTTTTCAAGCCCAAATGTCCACTGACTGATGAATGGATAAAGATGTGGTATATATATATAATGGAATATTACTCAGCCATCAAAACAAATGAAATTTTGCCATTTGCAGTGTTGCGAATGGAGCTGGAGTATACCATGCTAAGTGAAATAAGTCAGAGAAGAAAGAAAAACACCATATGGTTCACTCACATGTAGAATTTAAGAAAGAAAACAAATGAACATGGGGGGTGGGGTGGGGGAAAGAGAGGAAAACCAAGAAATAGATTTGTAGTGATAGAAAACCAACTAATGGTTGCCAGAGGGGCGGTGAGCAGGGGGATGGGTGAAATAGGTGATGGGGATTAAGGAGGGCACTTGTGATGAGCACGGGGTGTTTCAGTGTTGCATGTTAAATGTTGAATCACTAAATTCTATACCTGAAACTTTACACTGAAATATTACACCGTATGTTAACTAACTGGACTTTAAATAAAAACTTGGAAGAAAGAAAGTTTCCATTAATTCTCAGTGATGCTAGAATGCAGAATCCTTAGCCTTAGTGCTGGGTCTTCTTCATTTGCCCCTCTAGATCCACTCTACTCTGCTCTGTCCAGCAGTCTCACCTCCACAGAGGGGCTCTTGCTCTGAGGCTTCTAGTTGGGTTTAACCAAAGGGAAGTCCCAAAAGGTCCTGATGAGGACCTTAACTGAAATGTGGGGGAAAAGAGAGCCACCTATCCTTCACTGCCAGAATATGGTTCGGGCACCATTTTGGCACTAGAGAAATGGCCGCGTTTCTTGACCTAAAGTCACAGTTCTTGCCAGGCCTACAGTTTTCCCATAAGTGTAGCACTTTCCAGTTTCTTGTTACAGTTTCTCCTCTTGACGATTCAGGCCCCCTGAGGATTGCTTCCCTTTATTAAACTTTTCAATTTTATCCCATTTAAGTGTGTCATCCGTTTCTTGCCAGGATCTTGACTAATACATAGAAGTTCATGGCATGTGCTGCCATCATGAATGCTCAAATTATCATTATCCCCTAAACATTTGGATAAGAAGACCTGGATGATGCTTTGTGAAGGCACTTAGAAATGCATTGGCAAGAGAAGCACCCACATCTTTGAAAGCCCCTGAGGTGTTATTATTAGGAGGTAGGGGTAGAAGCTGGCATTGAACTTCCTGATTTCAATGGAAATAATGGAATCTCAGGGTGGTGGGAATCATATGACAGTACTTAATCATATGTAATTACCCCCAGTAAGCCAGGGAAGAGTTCAGAAAAGCTAAGTAGGAAGAGACTGCCTTCAAGTGGAAGGGACAACTGTATACTTCATAAGGGTTCTTCTCATTCTCTTGCCCTCTGTCATAAAACAGTCCAGAGGGATCTTGAATGCCTTGATATTCTGCAGAAGAGCACAGTGGTCCAGTTCATCAATGACATTATGTAAATTGGATCTTGAGAATGGGATCTTGAGAACCCCAGATGTCTTAGAAAGACATAAGCATGCCAGAGTATGGTAGAAAATCTCCACAGTATTTCAGGGGTCTAGCACATTGGTATGATTCCAAGGGTACATAGTCTGGGACATGGCAGGGTATCTCTTCTATAGTATGAGACAGATGTTTTAACTGACCCCCTGTCCACAAAGAGGCATAAGGTTTGCTGGGCCTCTTTGGGTTCTAGAAACAACATAGGTGTGTACTGCTCTGACCCAAGTTCTGAATCTCCTGTGAGGCTGTCAATTTCTGTTAAAGCTTGGCTGCCATTCAAACTACTTATGCACTTGGACTTTATGACCAATCATATCCAACTGGATCAGAGTATCTGTAGCAGATAGGGATGCTCAGTGGAGTCTCTGGAAAGCCCCACTACAAGCAGTGCAGAACACATCCCTTGGGGTTTGTTTGGGGGTACAGCCATGCCATGTTCTGGAAACAATGATTCTCTACTAGAAAGACAGATTCAAACCTGCGACTGAGCCTAGTAGAGACCGAATACCTGACCATGGGACATCAAGTGATTACCTGTCATGCACTGGGTATTATTTGATTGACCAAATCAGGAAAAAATGGATATACACAGCAGCACCCCATTGTCAAGTGGAAATGGTATGCATAAGACTAGGCCCAAGCAAGTCTGAAAGAACAGGGGAAGAGCACAGACAGGTCACTCAGACTCCAATAGTACTTGCTCCTCGTACTGTGCTAAAGAAGTTATCATAAAACTAAATAGATCTACTTTATAAGACATTCTCTATTCTGTGATTAGGTCCTTCTACTTTATTTTGATTTTTATTTATTTTTTAAATTTCTTTTCAGTGTTTCAGAATTCATTGTTTATGCACCATACCCAGTGCTCCATGCAATATGTGCCCTCCATAATACTCACCACCAGGCTCACCCCACCTCTACTTTTTAAGATGAAAACATTTTTTATTTGATTACATAATGGTAAGAAATACTAGGGTTTGTTTCCTTTATTATTTGTTACTCAATGTTTATACTTGGCAAAATACAATATGACTACCTTCTGTTCATTTCTGGGAATTTTATTAGTTTGTGAAAGACAAAGTTTAGAACCCACTAGTGTATTGGTTATCAACACTGTAAGACCTAGAGATGGTTCCAACCCCAACTCCACCACTAATATCTGGAGGAAATTTAATTACCCTTCATGGGAGCTCCGTTTCCTCAGTGACTTCCTAGAGTTTGGGGCAAATTAAATGAGATATTCAGTAGAAAGTGTTTCTTTCACCCATATCTGGAATCTAATAAGAGCTCAAAACTTATGTTGGTATTGGTTTATTATTATTATTATTATTGATAGTATTATTCCTATTAATACATTGGTCCAAATCATAGCAGGAAAGAAGCTAGTAAAACTTTCTGTACCACTTTGAGTGGGTATCTCAGACTATTATATCACCTACTCTTAGGACACAGTGTGAGTTCCTAGATTAGACACAGACATAAGAATCAAGCAGCTTGGATACCAGCCTGGCCCTCTTCCTAACTTCCAGTGAAACTACCACATCATTTCTCATCCACAAGATGAAGGGTGGGAGGAAATGGTCTCTCAGGTTCTTTAAAGCACTGACCTAATTCAACTATAAGAACCATCTCCAAAATGATCCTAAGCTCTCTGTATCACTTCATCAGGAAAGGGAATGGGTGGAAATAGCATGATTCAAACATGTTTGCTTTTCTAGCCACGTTTTTAGGTGAAATTTATGTAATATAAAATTAGCCATTTTTAAGTGTACAATTCAGTAGCATCTAGTACATTCATAATGTTGTACAACCAGCACCTCTATATAGTTCCAGAACATTTCTCCTATCATTAAGTAGTCAATCCTCATTTCTCCTCCCTAGAATGACCAATGTTTCCTGTCTCTATGGATTTACCTGTTGTGGATATTTCATATAAATGGAATCATACACTATGTAATATTTTGGGTCTGGCTTCTTTCACTTAGCATGTTTTTGAGGTTCATCTCTGCTGTAGCAAATATCTGCACTTCATTCTGTTTTATGGTGAAGTGATATTCCATAGAATGCCTTGACCATGATTTGTTCATCCTTTAATACATAATGATCATTTGGGTTGTCATAGCCATTTCTTATCACCCATGATCTGTAATGATTTCTACTGTGATGATTGTGATGATCTACTGTGGTTACTCCTTTTTGTTTTTAATTCGCCTCTCTTGTTTTGCAATAATACATATCTCAGTCTTTTCAATATGTCAGTTAATGTTAAAGGAACCACATTCTAATAGGACCTTATTTCAAAAGATATTTGGCTCAACAGCATCCCCCATAACTCAAATCATTCTCTTTTCTCAGAGAGTGGTGCCATTTAAGATGTGTGCCCTAAAAAGAGCCCTGGTGTGTAAGAGAATACCCCGACCTCGTAATCTGCAGTGACCAACATATATAAACAACAAATATGTACTAGAGAAGGGGAAAGGAAAAAACAACAACAACAACAACAACAAACACCAGAGTGGTTCCATGGGAACTTAGGAAGGCAGATGATGCGGTCTGTCATATCAAGAGAGAACTTTTGTCCAGTCAATAAGATGGCAGAAGTGGTCCATCCTTATGGCCCTAGTCCCCTGTCTGGAGTGAGTTATCATGAGAGAGTTCTACCCTGGGTGTCGAAGGGCTTTTTATCTCCTCCTTTATTTCTGCCCAACCACTCAGTCCCCTCATCACAGACGAATAACATGAAGGCCTTTTTCCTAATTGGAGAACAATCTCTCAGGAAGATTATGAGGAGTGTGACTGCACACCAGAGATCATGAGGCCTGCTGAGCTGGCTGTGTGATCTGGAAATAAACTAAATCTATGACCTCTCATATCAGTTATCCAAATATAAGAATATCATTATCCCTTGCTTTGTGGTACGTTTTCCTCTCTACTTCAATTTTGCTACTTCACACAATGAGTCCTGTCTCTGAAACAGCCTCACCCAAAAAGTTGTGTCTACACCCCACTGAGGAAAATGGAGATCTGGCAATGATCCAGTTCATTTGATCAACATAGCTGGCGGAACCAGATAATTTAAGCTCCAGATTTCCCCATTAATCAAAATAGTCTGATGAGGGATACATCTGCTTTTACTTTGGGTTGTATAGACACAGTCTAATTGTGCATTTCCTAAAAACAGAATTGTATCATCTGTAACATTCATAGAGCTCTTCCTGCCCACATTTCTTTCCCAGTCTGTTTGACTGAACAGATAACTCAGTAATTAAAATTCATAATCAACACATGTTGAGTATTTTTCCTCTTTCTTCTGTTTTTTACAATCCTTTTCCTTGACTTCTGGGTGGTTTGCCAACTGTTCCACTTTTCAGAAGTATATACGAGAGGTTCTCTTCCTCTGGGGTCACCACATTGGCCATCTTTCTTACACCTTTCCTTTTCCCTCTTGCCTCAGCACCAATCTCCACCACTTCAGAAACACTGACAGCTCTGACTAGTCCTTGAAGGCCAGTTGGGAGACTAAAGTAGAAAGTAGTAAGAGAAATAAGTAATAGAGACAAGAGAGAGTTTGGTTTGGAGCCAGATGTACCACTGTATTCACAGCCACGGTCTTCCATTTCAGAAGGTCTGTGAGTCCTAGACAAGATTATCAGCCTTGTGCCTTGGAATGGAACCCGGCCAGGCCAACCTTGTGCCAAACAAGTGGGAAGATGGCTGGTGGGCTGCTAAGATTGCAGTTAAGATTGCTGCTAAGACTGAGATCAAAGGGGCTTTGGTAAATGTTTGCTTGGGGACATAAAATGATTGTGTTCTGAAAAGGAAGACTAAGCTCTTGAAGCTGACTTAGGTCTTTGGGACTTGACTAAGCAAGAGCCATGTTCAGTTTTAGAGCAGAGCCCACCTGGTTTCTAAAATAAACCTGACCCAAGACTGTCACCAACTTCTTTAACTGGGAACAGACCCCCAGGGCCAGGTCTTCTTCTGGAGAATTTGCATCCCTCTCTTCAACATGCTGGAAGCTTCTTTTCTCCTCAGCACTTAGGATAAACTTACTCATAAACAGATCTCTCTGCCTCCCTATAGCAGCCCTGTTACCGCATCTTACAGAGGAAGCCACCATCAAAATTACACCTCAATAAAGCTGCCAGGCCCTTCCATTTTTGATGCCCTAAAGCCTTCTTCCTGGTTGTACTTTGAGCTCAGAGAAGTTGGTGGTTTTTTGAAATTTAAAGCACTGAGATTCTAAAGCTGCTGTTGCATAACCCAATTAGAGAACCTCTTTTAACTGGCTTGTGCATTTCTCCCAGACATACCTTCATCGGAGTACATAAATGAGGACGCCGCCTCACAGTTCCAGCAATCTGTGAAATCAAGATGGTATTTTTAACGCATCCATTTTAAACAATGTCTGTGCCGGACCACTTTTGTTTTTGCTGTTGGCGCAGGTGAGGAGCTCCTAACAGCTGAGCTCCGGATTCGACATGTGTGGTGCAGGGAGGGGCTCTGGATTTTTCAAAGGGTAACGTTTTCACACGTGGAAAAACACTCAAGTGTTTTCACTATTCATGGCTCAGTATAGCTCCTTCATGTGTATTTCATAGACAAACAAGAGGCATCTAACAATGGAAATTCTATCACCTTAACTGTTTTACTCTTCCTCCCATCTGGAGAACACACACACACATCCCCACCTGGGAAGTTCACTTTCTTCTTGAATTCCAGAAACTTTTATGAGTGTGCCTAGAATTTTCTCCTTAGTACGCAGAAGGGCTCTGCATATTTCTGCCTACTTCTTCTCCAAGCCCTGAAGAAAATGAGCTCTAGAATTCTCTACTCCAGCCAGAGCCTGGCCTGGACACTGTAAACTTTCCTGAAATTCCCAAATAGGACACTGACTTTCTAGTAAGGGGAAGGCCATGTGTCATATTCCATGGGCTATGTAGAAATGGTGTGTGATGTCCTTCAGCCATAATGCAGAATAGCCTAGGACTGGTCAGAACAGCACACCCTTGAAGCAGGGTCCCCTGGTCATCTCTCTGTGCGAAGGAAAATAGGAAACTTTAGTTTCCTTACAGCCCTTCATAGCCCCTGCTACCTCTGGTGGTAGAGGAGTCCAGAAGATGCCACAGCATCATAAAAATTATTTTGAGCAGAAGGTATTTTAGTGCCTAAAAGCCCCTATCTGTCAAAAAGCAGAATCCCTCAAAAGAAGTCAAACGAACTCACATGTCATATATTTTCTACTCAGGAGTTTTTGCAACCAGAGAACATTAAGTCATCACTGGAAAGGGGACATTGTCATAAAACTGTCATGTCTTCCATCTTTTCTCCCAAGGGCCATTTATCCTCAAAAAGTCATTTGTTTTCCCATAAATGCTCTTCTCCCCTCTCTCTTCCCCTATTAAAGTGGTATATAAACCCCAAATTCTAACTGCCACAGTTTTCTGTGAACTACCTGAAGTATGTCATTAAATCTGTCTTTTCTCCTGTTAGTCTGTCTTTTGTCAGGCTAGTTCACAAATCCCCACATTCTGAAGCTAACAGGATAGAGGAAAAGTTCTTCTTCCTCTATAGTGGGGTCAGCATATGCTGGATGTTTTCCACTTGGCCCTCCTCTACCCTTCTGCCCTTTTCTCTGCGTAAAGAGATTTGCTGTATGGTCTACTCAACAGCCTCCCTTGTCCTCTGGTTTCCAGTGGGGCTTGGCCACCGGAGAGCATCCGAAAGAGCTCAGAGTAAGAAGAATGAAGTCATGGTATTTATATTTCCCCAAATCCCTCATCACTGCAGGGTCACTAGGGGCACTGTCCATCAACTCAAAGTCCTTGCTCTTGTAAAGCATCCTGTTCCACACAAATTCTCTGGCTCCTGGTTCTGGAAACTTCTTGCTCCCCTTATTCCTTGTGGTCTAGGGGTGATAGAGTCCTCACCATCCCCGAGAGCTGCAAGCACCTCTTGAATTTTCCTTTACCCTGCTCCGTCTTTGGACATAGTCACATATTCAAAGTACCCAGTTTGGGTGTGCTTTCTCACCAGAACCCTCACAGATACACAAGGAAGACCAAAAACAATCATGGATTTGGAGGCAATACCACTGCCTTTGAACAGGAACCCTATCCCTAGGGAGTCACCAAATGCCTATTACTCCAAGCCCTCTCTCCTGGATCGGCAGCAAGGTCCGGCCAACTGTTTCCTGGTCCTCTGGAGCTATGAAAGCCCAATCACTGCTCTCACCAGTGGGTCACTTGTCCTTGTGCTTATTGCCAAGACGAAGGTAATGTCAGGGTACCAGCCCTCCCACACTTGTGAGAAAGACCAATCTGATCTTGAGACTCTTTCACCAGAGAGTTTGACCCCAATGCAGGAAGGTGACTACTTGATTCTCATCAGGTGCTAAACAAAAGAGGGGGCAGTGGGTCACCTGGTCTTCTTATAAGGCACACCTCTGATCATAAGGTACCCACTTGTCTAAAGGATTCTATCTGAGCTCCTTGGCCTGGAGTTCAAATTCCATCAGAATCTGGCCTCAGTGTATCCTGCCAGGTATGGCCAATAGTTCTGGTCAAATGTTGGGTTAGGTGATCAAGTTGGGGGGTCTTCAACTGCTTTGTAGGTGAGAGGACCTCACAGTAAAGAAGGGAAGATGAGGACAATGAAAGATCACACAGATGTCAGTGTGGCAGAAGACCAGATGGAGGTAGCCTGAACAGAGGCAGGGTGGAGAGGTGGGGGGGGGGGGGAGAAGGTCCCACATCTTCTTTGGAATATGGCTTTCCACAAGGTCAGGAGGGCCTATGAGTGATCCCACCCACCTGCAGAGAGGTGTGTGGTATGAAATAAGCTGCTACAAGCTCCCAAGGAAGCAAGGGGTCAGTCTCCACTGCTGTGGCAGCCCTGGTAGAAAAAGAAGGAGAAGGGAGAGGTTGGAAAAAGAAACGATGGAGGGAAAAGATGCATTTTTGAAAGTGAAAGCCTTTGGGTTTCTGAGCTGCCCTCATCTCATAACCTCTCTAATATTCCTTCCCATTCCAACAAACAAATAAACAAAACAGATCAGACCCTGAAGCTTTGGGAGTCCAGTGAGCAGGACATTCATGGATCAGAACTGGGAGGCAGAGATTCTGGGAGGGGCTGCACTGTTGGCTTCCCCTGTCCTGCCAGCCAGTGTGCCAAGATGCTGGCGGGGCCACCCAGGGACAGTACTGAGGCCCTGAAGTGAGCAGAGAGCCCAAGGGGCCTTGTGTTTTGACTTGGAAAGAGACATCACTTCCATAAAGACTTCTCTTAGCAAAGACCCAAAGAGGCAATTCACAAAAGAAGAAATAAAGATTCAACAGCACCTGTAGTGTAGGATGACCTCACTATCCACCAAAGAAATGCAAAGTAAGGAAGGTATAGTTCTTCACCTATCAAACTACCTAACCTTGAGAGAAAGAATATACTCATGACTGGGGAGAGTTTAAAGAAATACAGCTTTTTATAAATCACTGGTTTTTACAGAAAGCAGAACTACCTTACTGGTACATTTTAGTAAGTACCAAAAGCTTGAAAAGTGACACACCTGTCACCCAGTCATCTCATTTAGCAGAACTGATCCCAGATCACTAATTAAGGGTGTAACCAAGGTACTAACTCTTTCATTGGATGATTGCCCTTTGTCCAATTCCCAGTCCTGTACATTTGAGGACTGAAGATGGTATCTATCTTTTACCAAACAACCCTTCATTCTGTTACCAGCCCAGTGAGAAAACTATCAATTTTTTTAATAAGCACATATATGGGAAACACATTATCTTAGTATCCATATGAACAAAAGTCCCAAATCCATTACCTTTCTATGCTAGGCTTTAGTTTTTGGCTTTGTTTCTACTGTCATTCCCAGAAATAGTTCAACTCTTCACACTTTTTATTTTAATTGGAAAGTCTTATATAATGCATATGACAAATAATTTAATATAGATTTGGCCCACAATGAGTCAGTCAGGAAAGATTAAAATACAGTAACAAAAATCCCCCAAATTTGTGTGGTTTAATCACCACAGGGGGTTATTTCTTACTCATGCTTCATATCCCACATGGGTCGGCTGGAGGGTCTGCTTCATGTCTCCTCAAAGGAGACCCAAGGGAACTCAATGGGCTATAGCTTCCATATACACAACATTGCTGGCACAAGAGAACCCAGTTTGAACTGCACCCATAGAGACACCATCCCTTTCACACACAAGTCTTGGAACAGAGTCACGTGGCCACACAGGTAACTTCAGGGGTTTGGGGAAGCACAGTTCTACTAAGTCTGGAAGGAAGCATACCGGCACGTAAGTGAATCATCCTCGTGTTTACTGCACAGGCTGAGGCCAGGGAGTTTGTCCCTAAAATATCAGACTTAGGTATCAGACTGTATAATTCATTCCTGAAATTTTCTGAGTATGTCGTGAGGAAAGAGGAAATGGAATCAATCTAATTAATTGATGATTCACTCAGTGATTAACTATTGAGTATTTGTTCAGCATCATGCTAGGAATTAGGAAAATACAAAGAATTATAATCACAATGTTTCCAGGTGCTTAAATCTAGCTGGTGGGATAATATATTTGGCATGCAAAACTGAATATAAAATGGAGGGAGTCAGTAGTAATGCCTGATGACAATAGAAGACTACAGTTTCTTAACCTGCTCCAGCTTTCAGAATCACTCAAGCAGCTATTTCAAATCATACAAAATCAAGGTCTAGCTCCGGAAATATTGAATCAGAAAATAGTCAGTGAGATGACGGCCAGGCACATGAATTTTGACAAAATTCCCTGAGTGATTGTGGGCTCATCTCGGGTGAAGAACCCTTGAACTATAAGAGTCCAACAGTCATGCTCTTATGGGACAAAAGAGTGTGACACACACCACATACATATGAGGTTTAGAGGAGGAAGAACCGGTAGCCTGCAGCCTGTGGTCAGGGAAGTTGTCAAAGGGAAGGTGGGCCCTGGCCCCTTGAAAGGGCCTACACATAGGGTTTGTCTAAGTGTTCAAAAGAGTTGAGCGGAGGCCTGGGCTCAGCGGTAGGTGTAGCAACATACAAATTATACTAGAAGGATAAAGAATAATGCAATCATTGGGTACTTAAGATGCAATGATGCTTAGAAACTAAGTTTTCTAAAAAGTGAGTATTGAGTTTAGGGCACTATCCAATTCTGTAGAAAGCCTTTGGAGCAGCACAGATCCTCAGCACTGCGGACAGTGCCAGGCAAATGATATGTGCTTCATGAATATTTGTTGCATTAATTAAATTATTAATTAATTAATTCTGAATTGAGTAACTGAGAATCAAACTTCAAAAGTCAAAGAAAGTAATTAATGGCTGTTTATGAATAATTTATAACCAACTTCTCCTTTGGTTCTACTTCTCCCAGAGATTAAAACAAGAAGTTATGTGGTCCTTTTGTTTTTAAAAATAATATATACATCACTCCTGCTTCCATAAAGCATTCTCAGAGCTCACCATATAAGCTGAAGAGGCCACTGAAATCTCCTAAAAGACAGAAGCATGTAATGGAGGGGCTGTTAGTGCACAATAATTAAAAATTAATAACTATTAAACAGAACTTGTGTCCCTTACTAGCTACGTGACCTTAAACAAATTATTTACCCTGTTTAGGAAGTTGGGATAATTATATCTAACTCATAAGAATGTTTTGAGGATTAAATAATATCATGACTGTAAAGGCAATTTAGGAAAAATCTAAGACAATGGCATGGTCACAACCAGTAGACTTTTTTTTTTTAAGATTTTATTTTATTTTATTTTACTTTATTTTATTTTATTTTATTTTATTTTATTTTATTTTTGACAGAGAGAGAGAGAGCAAAAGCAGGGGGAAATAGCAGAGGGAGAAGAAGAAGCAGGCTCCCCATTTAGCAGGGAGCCTGACCAGGGGGCCTATTGCAGGGGCTCTATCTCAGTACCATGGGATCATGACCTGAGCTGAAGGCAGACACTTAACCAACTGAGCCACCCAGGTGCCCCACAACAGGTAGATCTTAACAATTACCTAGAACTATCACCTGTGACAGACGAGGATATCAAGATGTGCATTCAACTGAAGCAACAAAAATCCTTCACACACTAAAACTCCACAGATCAAACCACACAGAGGCAAGTGACCACACCTCATTCAGTAGTGGATTTTAGATTTTATTAACTTATACAGCTGTATGAAACATGCTAGACCATTTCCCATATGCTTAAACTACTCTGCTGAGAGATGGAGAAAACTCCATGCATTTTATTTTCACAAATCACAAATGATTTCGCCAACAAACTTTCTTTGCATTGGCCTGCCCCATATTTACAAGGTTCTCTCTTGGCCATTCTACCTCGTTCCCTTCCCAGCCCTGTGTCACCAGCTTAAACAAACATGTGCATCTGCTCATAGGGAACACACTCAGGTCTTCGTCTCTTCCAGGCAAAGAAACAAAACAAACAAGTAAACAAAAAAGGTTGATATGATAAAAATTGAGCCAACCATGGTTTCTGGCTATAGAACACCAAACTGGTTAAACTAATTTCAAAAATCAAAACAGACTTGATTAAATGAATGCACAATTTATTGGATACTAATCCAGTTGAGTGGGTTCATAGCTGGCCAAATAAAAGTAATAATGAGAAAGAGTAGTTAGCATTTTAAAGCATACACTGTGTACCAGACATCATGCTAAATGCTCTGTCTTTATGGGGTATTGTGCTCTCCATACAAGAACCTAATAATATAGCACTATTTTATCCATATTTCTTAAAAGAGGCAGTACCATTGAGAGGGGCAACAATTTGCCTAAGAAAGCAACAAATCTCTAAAACTCAAGTGGTGATATACTGACTTTATTTCCTGTGCTCAGTTATTACATTTGATTATCAGGAATGACATGGGTATAATTCATCTGGATTTTAACAAGGCCTTCAAAAAAGCTTCCTGAAATCCAAATATCTCCAGAATTGCCAGGTGAAAGGGGAATTCAATGCCAGCTCTTCTCAGAGAGCAGAAAAAGTACTAATGGGAAGAGAGTTTGTGGCAAGATCTTCAAACACCACCAGTGCAGCAAAGTCAATGGAAAGAAGACAGAAAAGCCTAAAGGCAGTGGTCTGTGGTTGGATTGCCCTTCTTATCACTTCTCTTGTAGGGGTGTCTGCAGAGAAAGAATGGTACTGAAGATAGTCCAAAGGAGTAAGCCAAGGGGTGGGGTGTGTGCTCTAGGAAGTTGCATTTGGATGACCTGAGCTTGAACAGCACACAGCCAACTGAACCACAGAAAAAGAAATAAAATATCCAAAGTCTCCAGAAGGTTTCTTTTCTTCCACAATTTGAACTTGAGGAAGGTTCTAAATGTGAGGAATTCATCCTTGTAAATGTCTCTGAGAACAGATTCTTGCTAAGACCTGTCACCTTAAAAGTTGTCACCCACCTCTGATTCTTCCATCAAATTCCCAAGGGACATTCAATCTTTCTGCTCTTTGTATTGGGATAAGGGAAGGAACTCATAAAACGCGTTTAAATTTCACGTTAAATTTCATGCAAAGGACAAACTGAAGGAGTAAAATTGGGCTCCCCAAGATGAAATATGGAGTACCTGCCCTCCTCTAACTTCAAAAATTTCCTTTGTTATGCTTCTAATTGTAATAATTGATGCCAGTCGACATCCACTTAGTTTACCAAATTATTCCACAGGACTTCTTTTTAATGAATTGTCTCAGTTTATGCTCATTTCACAGAGTAGAACTGAGGCAAAAAGACGGGGAAGGCCCTAGGAACTCCCAGACAGTGGCAACCATGGCTCCCCTGTCCCACCCACCATTTGCAAGCAGAGTATCTCTCTCTGAAGCCCACCACCTCAGCCACAGTGCGATTTTGCCAGCTAACCACCTTAAAACTGATTTTTGTATCAGTTCATGACTTTTAAAACTAACCATCATTCATCATTTTCTTAAATAATGAATAAGGTTATGGCTAATAGAAATAACCCTCAGCTCGGACTTCCGGTGTGATATCTGGACTGCTTGTTTGGTTTTCTTCTCTGGGCCTGTTTCTTTCTACGATAAAGAGCTATCAGGACGGGCGTTGGCCCTCTCATACCTCTAACATTTTATAGCTCTGGATGCAATAGATTGAATGTAGCACCAGCAAAAATTAGAGGTTATCATAAAATTACTATGCCATCTAAATCCATCTCTTGTTTCTTTCTTTTATTTTCTCTTTACCATTAAGAAGTGAGGCTAACCGCAGTCGTTCATGAAGTTAAAGAACAATCCACTCTTCTGACCCTGGCTAAACAGTCGTGTTCGGAGGGAGGAGAACGGAGGTGGGAGCGGCGGGTGCCGGTAGGGCAGCGGAGGAGTCACGGGGATGGCGGGGGGGGGGGGGGGGGGGGGAAGCAATCTGCACAACCCCACCCCCTGGGGGGCTTGCAGCCCACAGGCTCAGGGAAGCCGCTGGTCCCCGGCGCCAGCTCCCCAGCGTGTCCTAGAGCCGCGCAGATCCTGACAATCCCTGCACCACACTGACCCCTAGGGGCCGCGGGGCACTCCGCAGTCAGAGCTCCCGCGCACACAAAAGAAGCCCCCAGAGCTTCCAGCTGGAGCCGGCCAAAAAATCTGCGACAAGTGCTCTCAGATGCAGACACCACAAAGCCAAAACATTAACATTTTGCTTGCTATTTATTCAGCTTCTCCGTCTTTAATTCCCCCTAGCCAAGTAGCCTCCAAATGTGTCTCTTTGAGTATCAAAGTGATCACTTTGGATTAAAGTATTCCTTCTCAAAAGATACCTTAATTAAAATGTGTGTGGTGGGGGGAAAGAAGGAGGGGAGACCTCCATACTTCTTTCTCATTCTTCTATGGGAAAGAAAAGAAATAACTAGTTAATGGAAAAGGCAGGTGGCCTTTTCGCAACACAGGATACAAAATAATGTTTTAAGCTCTTTGTTTCTTTCTGGTCGTTATTAAAAGACTTTGGATAATGGCTACAATAGCAACAGTAACAAGTAACATTCACTGAGTGCTTGCTATATGATAGGTGCCTTTCTAAGTACTTGCGTTTGGCATACACATTTTATTATGACACAACTAAGGCACAGAGAGGTGTAGTAACCTGGCCAATGTCACACAGCTCTAGGTTGAAAGGTTAGGATTCCAGGCCACACCCTTCTCTAACTTACTATACTGCAACCCCTTCTAAAGCTGCAGCTTAGAGGTATTTCAAACCTGTTTATACTCTCAATGACTTCCTCTATAATTAGCAAAATCCTGCTAACACGCAGGTAACCCAACCCAACACCTTCACAAGGAAGAGTTACGGCTTCTCTCAAAAGAGGAAAAGAAACAGGTTATCCACAGGGCTGAATCACCACCAAAGGTAAGGAGTCAACACTGAAGACCATCCCAGTTATTTGGGACATCACTTAGAAGTTCCTTTGTGGGGGATTCTGAAACTCTTGCCCTCCGTTTCCTCATCTCGAGAATGCAAATACTATTTGTCCGAAGATTCTTGGGAAATCGTACGAGACGATTGATGTTAAGGGCATTAAGAGTGCCTGGTAAAGGGTAAATACTCAGGAAACCTGACTATGCACAGTCAGGTCAGGGTGGTGGAGAAATAGATCTTCACATGGAAAATTCCCTTGGAAGGAGCACTACAGAGAAGGGAAAAGGAAGATTCATACCTAAGAACCCTAATACCAGGCAAAAATATAAGTACAGGAGAATATTGTAGAGGTGGGCCCTGGAGGAGAAGTCTGCAACTGGATGTGGAAAATATGCTTCATGCCCTGTACAACCAGAACTGCGCCCAGGGCTCAGGGGCTAAGAAATGATTGCTGGCACTGTCCATGAAATATTCTTGCCCAAAATTTGAAACCTGAGTCTCATCAAGCTTGTAGACCCAAATGCCAATGATAATATGGGAGAGAGAAGAATGCATTGAACCATGCTCTAGGAATGCAATTCGAAAGCAGATTGTGGTCAATTCTACAAGACAAATAATCTCATTTCTGTAACAAATCAGTTACATGAAAAGAAAAGGGAATATATAGACTAAAAGACATTTAAAAGATATATCAACAAAGTTTAATGGGTGGACTTTGAATCCTGATATGAATAATCAACTATAAAACAAATTAACAAACATTTATGAGATAATTGGGGAAATTTAAAAATTAACTAGATTCTTGATATTAAAGAAAAGCTGTTCATTTGTTAGATTGATCATGGTATTGTGGCTAAAGCAATGCGGTTTAAGCAGATGGTATTGTGCTTAAAAAGAGTCCTTATCTTTTAGAGATACTCACTGAGGTACTTATGAACAAAACCGTATGATGTATGGCAACTGCTTTAAAATAACCTTTTTGAACAAATAATCCAATCAAGAAATGGGCAGAAGACATGAACAGACATTCCTGCAAAAAAGACATCCAGATGGCCAACAGACACATGAAAAAGTGCTCCATATCACTCGCCTTCAGGGAAATACAAATCAAAACCACAATGAGATACCACCTCACACCAGTCAGAATGGCTAAAATTAACAAGTCAGGAAATGACAGATGCTGGCGAGGATGCGGAGAAAGGGGAACCCTCCTACACTGTTGGTGGGAATGCAAGCTGGTTCAAACACTCTGGAAAACAGCATGGAGGTTCCTAAAAATGTTGAAAATAGAACTACCCTATGACCCAGCAATAGCACTACTGGGTATTTACCCTAAAGATACAAACATAGTGATCTGAAGGGGCACGTGCACCCGAATGTTTATAGCAGCAATGTCTACAATAACCAAACTATGGAAAGAACCTAGATGTCCATCAACAGATGAATGGATAAAGAAGATGTGGTATATATACACAATGGAATACTATGCAGCCATCAAAAGAAATGAAATCTTGCCATTTGCAACCATGTGGATGGAACTAAAGGGTATCGTGCTTAGCGAAATAAGTCAAGCAGAGAAATACAACTATCATATGATCTCCCTGATATGAGGAAGTGGAGAAGCAACATGGGGGGTTAAAGGGGTAGGAGAAGAATAAATGAAACAAGATGGGATTGGGAGGGAGACAAACCATAAGTGACTCTTTTTTTTTTTAAATTTTTTTAAATTTATTTACTTGACAGAGAGAGATCACAAGTAGGCAGAGAGGCAGACAGAGAGAGAGAGAGGAGGAAGCAGGCTCCCTGCTGAGCAGAGAGCCCTATGCGGGACTCAATCCCAGGACCCTGA
Organism: Mustela lutreola; assembly: GCF_030435805.1. Lineage (NCBI taxonomy): Eukaryota > Metazoa > Chordata > Mammalia > Carnivora > Mustelidae > Mustela > Mustela lutreola. Next base: position 157,066,918 of record NC_081293.1, on the reverse strand, counting down.
AATCATGACCTGAGCCGAAGGCAGCGGCTTAACCCACTGAGCCACCCAGGTGCCGCCATAAGTGACTCTTAATCTCACAAAACCAACTGAGGGTTGCTGGGGGGAGGGGGGTTGAGAGAAGGGGGTGGGGTTATGGACATTGGAGAGGGTATGTGCTATGGTGAGTGCTGTGAAGTGTGTAAACCTGGTGATTCACAGACCTGTACCCCTGGGGATAAAAATATATTATATGTTTATAAAAAGTAAAAAATAAAATAACCTTTTCAGGGATAAAGTTGAAACAAGGTTGGTCATGTGTGTGTTCATTGCGGATGTGATGGGCACAGGAGGGTTCATTTCATTTCATTATTCTCTTTTAGTGATACAGATGAAATTTTCTGTAATATCTGCTTTTGAGTGACTGATCTCACCATGGATAAATAAGTGAAAGAACCCACACGTGTTCAGATGTATAGGTGGGAACTTCCAGGCAATCTGCAAGAAACCAAGAGCCATGCAGACTCTCACAGGTTATGTAAAGCAAGGCAGAAACACATAAGTTTGGGCAGAAATAGTAAGCTTTGATTATGAAGAGCCACGAATACCAAGAATAAAAAGAGCAGCTAACATTTTTTTTGACAATTACAATGTGGCAAACATAGTGTCTCCTCACTCTTTAGTGTTAGATCAATAATTAGATCCATTTTACGGAAGAAGAAAGTCACACTTACAGGAGGTAGGTTGCCTATGCAGGTACACGCTTAGCAAGCTGAGGAGCCCGGATCCAAAGCAGCATCTGATTACGCAGCCCCCACCTGGGCTTCACCACTGCATCGGGCAAGAGTGCAGGTGATGGCATGGAAGGGAGAGTGCAGGTGGAGAAACCGAAAGATACTGCCATTATCTAGATGAGAGCTGGAGAGATTGCATGAAGGAATGAGACAGAAAACAGACTGATACCAGAAATGAAGAGAGGAAGAACACAGAAGGATCCAACAGCAGATTGGACTTAAATGACCAGAAAGAGAGCACTGAAGTTAGGAGGGTATCTAGAGAGAATTCTTTTAACCCCACTGGGTGCAGGCTGGGAAAAGGGCAGATATGCTATTATATTCGATGGAGCTATGCTTGGGTGCACAGTTTTTTTGCTGTGAGGTATATTCAGATGACATTTTACAAAACGATGCTTAGTCCCATGATTTATAAACCATTATCAATTTAATTGCAGCTGTGAGACTGAAAATAGACACATCTTTTCAAGAAAAAAAAAGGCAGACTTTGCTGGACTCTTGTGTCTCACAATGGCAGGGGCACTCTTGGATTCTAGTTGTGAAAATGGAGCTCTCCGGAGCACAGGGCCTTCTGGACAGATCTGGACAAAACAGCCAGACCACCTGGAGCTTGTTTGTTGAGGAAGAGATTAAAAAGTTCTTCAGGGACAGGAAGAACCTTCCTGTGCCGGCAAAAAATTGAATCTCTGATCCCCCAGTAATCTCTCCATGCTTGATTTATTAGAGATGGAAGGAATTCTCAGCTCCTATGAAATGAGTGTGAAACCCAGAAGAGAGAGGTGACTGGTCCAAAATCTCACAGCTAGATGTTGGCAAGAGGCAGCTTAGAGGTCAGGTTTCTAAAACATAGCACCTCTGGGGCAATAAAATCACTCTTAATAATTTCTCCAGTGAGCTACTAATCTCTCACATTTTTCAGATTAAGAAACCAAAAATCAGAAGCCAGCTCAGCAGCCAAGGTTACCAGTCTGCTGACTTGGTTGGTAAGTGACTGGACTTTACAATTTTACCAGGAATGAGCATGTTAATTGGCATTCCTTTAGGGAGGGCGCCTTAGCCTTTGGTTCCCGGCATAACACCAGACTTGCATAGATATATTCTACAGCAATTTGGTGAGCACATGGTATGTGGTTCTGAAAGAATGAACTTGACCTCCTTATATCTCTACTCCATGACATGACGATCTTAGCCAGGTTTTGTTTGTTTACTTTAAAGCCTTGTTGATAAATTAATGAGTGCAGATTTACTAGGCCCTAGGCAGACATCTAAGAACTCAGTGCTGGAAAAGTCCCTGTACTCAGGCAGGCAGGAGAGCTGCTCCAGCATCTTGGCCTGGCATCCTGATGGAGGTACGCTGGGAGAAATGGCAGTGTCTTCTGGTGCCAAGCCTTCCAGAGGCACTCAAAGACATCTGGTCACTCTTTTGAGAAGGCAGAGACTCCAAACAGCAGGGAAAATTAATTTAAAGGAGCAGGATGAGCAGCTCCATTCTGCTGGTGGTGGATCTCAGCAGAGCGCATGTGTCATCCAAGACAGGCAGAGTGCACCAAGAAATGGATCCAAGCTTCCTGCCAAACCATGATTCTGCATCTGGAGCAGATTGAAGAGGAAGCCTTTGGGGTCTGCTGGGAAGTTGTCAAAATGGGAAGGAAGCACGCAGCAGTGTACCTAGGGGTGATGATCAGTTGAACCAGTAGGAGCCAGTATGGCCTCTGACACCTCGGCTGCACTGTGCAATCTTATCCCAGAGATCTGCAGAGGAGGACTCCTGCAGCCACAACCCCACCCAAGTACAGGATGGCAACATCAGACCGAGGTTAGCACATTGTGCCATGGGAGAATTTGGTCATAAAATTGGACTGGGGGTTGATCAATTTGCATTACAGATGACTAACACCACTCCTGTGTCCACTCTCTGGGCCAGTCACTTGCTAAAAACACCAGAGACAAGGAATAAAGAGGACTTGGTTCCCTACCCCTGATGACTTGATGATCCAATGAAGGGTACAAACAGATGAACACTTATTTACAATATGTGGCATGTTTGCAATAGAGGCATGGAAGAAAGTACTCTGGGAACTTAGAGGAGAACATGAGTCCATCTGCAGGGAGGCAATGGTCGGGAAGGCTGCACAATGCAAGTAACATTGGAGTGGACTCCACATGAGATTGCTTCAGCAGGCTGAGGGCAATGTCATTTCCAGGAATGGGAGTGACACGTGCAAAGGTGCAGCAAGTTTGATAACAGAAGGAAGAGTCTTCAGCCTCTCTTTATGGCTTCAGAACATTCCATATCAGGTGATTTATAGCGCTGATTGTTGTCCCTCCCAAATGTATGATTTAGGTCACTCATAAGATTTGTTTTGTTACTGTTAACTTTTATAATTGCTCATTTATGGGTCAGTGATGGAATGAATAAGATGGTAGAAAAATAAGGCCTCCCTTGAACCTACAAAAGTACAAGGAAATCAACTTGCAAGATATGGAGCTAAAATAGCCACTATTTAAAAAGCCCCTTCCACTCAGTCCTTAGATACATTAGAATTTAGGGGGTATTTGTAACCCAGTACAGGCTTTGCTGACCATCTCTCCTAGTACTGCAACAGCAAGGAAGCTATTGATAGCTAGGATATTCTAGTTTCCTTTACAGATTTCTGGTCACCTAGAACAATGACCTTGGATTTTTCTGTCATGTCATTTTTCAGAAAAGGCTCATTGTTTGCTTACCCTTTCTTGAAATGAAAGGTGTTATGCTCCCTATAAAATTCTATTTTTATTTTAAATGCTCAGTTGGGAACTTTAAACTTTGTTTTGCTAACTCATTTTTAACTGAAGCTGGATAATACCATATGATCTGAATTCTATAAATTTTTCTCTTAGCTTCAAAGACTTCCACTCCCAAGAGCTTGAACTCTGGCACTTTATACAGCCACGTGGTTTGAACGTGTTGGAGGGCGGTGGGTCGGACTTGTCATCAGGATAGCATTTGGGGCTAAACTAATCCCACAGTCACATCTGGGGCATCTCTGCCCTTCTGTCAGCACTTTTGTTGCCCTCACCAGTCATTCTGTTTCCCACGGTGACTCCAGTGGGAAAGGAGCTAACCACAGAAGTAGAAAACAGAAAGAGAGGCTCCCTGTAATATAGAAATACGATGGAAGTTCCCTATGGTCTCCCTGAAAAAGGAATGCCAAATAGTAGCATCTATTAAACCATATACAGTGTGCAAGTGCTAGGAACACCATGACAAAGAGAAGTCGGGGCCTCCTGGAACATGCGTTCCTGTGGGGAAGACCCAAAACATATACCAGCAGGCCAGGCAGTCAGATGCAGAAATGTAAAGCTGGCTATGCAGGCAGAGAATGATGGTGTGGGAGAGGTGGGCTCTTGCTCAGATGATCAGGAAAGGCTTCCTTTAGGAGAGGATAATTGAGCAGAGATCTGTCTGAAAGGAAGAAACATCCAGCTGAATACTCAAAGGAAGTTTCTGGACCATTTTCTGAGAAGGAAGTGCCTGAGTGGCTCCCACTGGGCCAGGACCTCGAAGGTGGGCTCCCGTTCCCAGGAGCAGCCCATCTAGGCACCGCAAGCAGGTGTGGTATGCCTGGCGGTCTCCTTACTGGGAGAACTCCCTGTCTATACCCCAGAAGTGCTTTGGTTGACAGTGGCTTCGGGAGCACTCAAAACACCAAGGGGAAGGGACCGAATCAGAGGTCCTAATCCCAAGCATCTAGACAATGAAAGAACCTATTCAAATTCAAAACAACCGCATGAAAAATTTCTTTCCGCACAAATAGATTTGTCTTCATTTATTTCTATCAATATGTATAAAACATCTATTTACAGAAGCATTTTATAGAGGCTGTATTCATCAAATATTGCATTTCTCAGGATTTGTGGCTTGGTTTATCTAAAGTATTCTCCCTTTTCATTTTTTATTTTCATGCTGGGGGAAATTTCTCCAACTTTATCTTTCAATCCTTCTTTTGAAATTTTTGTTTTGGGAAATAAATTCTTAATTTCCAAGAGCTCCTTCTTAATTAATGATTATTCCTTTTCTCATAATATTCTGTACTTATTTTATGGATACAGAACCTTCTTGAACCTCTCCAAGGATATTAAGTAGAGGATTTCTTTTAATGTCTTATGTTCTCTGCTTTAACCATTTTCTTCTAGGAGAATTAGCCTATTTGATGTATCATGGTATTTATTTTCATTTATATCCAGTGACAGCTGCCTATACAACTGAGGGATGCATTTTTTTTTGCTCCCATATATGTACATCACCCCATCCATCCCCCAATTACTAGGTCTTTTCCAAGAAAGAAAAATCTGACTAGTGTTACACATAGGGGTGGGGCTCACTGCTGGCAGAATTCTATTACCACAAGAAGGTAAAATCTGGCACTGCCATCGACATTGCAACCTTAATTCTCAGAAGATTTTTACCCAATTTCTTGAGAGAGACATCTGATGTTTAGGCATGGAAGGAGGGAAAAAACCTAGACTACTTGTCCTCTGTGCAGAAGGAAAAGAGGGCCATGGAACCAGTACTGGCATTCCTTCCCGTGCATCTTAAATGAAGGCAGTGCCTCCATTTTATTTAAAAACAACTCGGGGGGGGGGGGCGGTTGGGGCGCCTGGATGGCTCAGTGGGTTAAAGCCTCTGCCTTCAGCTCAGGTCCTGGGATCGAGCCCCACATCGGGCTCTCTGCTCAGCAGGGAGCCTGCTTCCTCCTCTCTCTCTGCCTGCCTCTCTGCCTACTTGTGATCTCTCTCTGTCAAATAAATAAATAAAATCTTAAAAAAAAAAAAAAAAAAAGAAACAACTGGGGGCATTTTTAGTTGTCATACTAACTGGGGGATCATTAGTACTAGCATTTAATGGGAGAGGCCAGGGACATCAAACGACCCACAATACATAGGACCGTCCCATTTAATAAAATCTGATCAGCACAAAATGTCAGTAGTGCCTCCACAGAGAAAGTATTAGACAGACTTTCCGTTAAATGCTCCTCTCCCCAACACCACTCTCAGCTTTCCTTTGTGCTCACATCAACATTTTTTTTTCCCAAAGATTTTATTTATTTATTTGAGAGAGAGAGACAGAGTGCACAAACAAGCAGGGAGGGCAGAGGGAGAGGGAGAAGCAGACTCCCTGTCCGATGTGGGCTCCATTCCAGGACACTGAGATCATGACCGAGCTGAAGACAGACACTTGACTGATGGAGCCACCCAAGCACCCCACTCCTATGCTTGTTCCTCACCATCTGATTCTGGAGGGTCTCCAGGTCTCTGGCCTGCCAGACTGATGCTTACTGGTGTTGCGGGCCCCCTTCTGGATATTCTCAGCTATAGCTCTCCTGCTCTATTTAACCACCAAAGGGCTTCCACATCTTCATTATCCACAAATTTATTAAGACCACTGTTTACTGCTAATGTCTCTCTTTTCTCTTCACTGTTGTAAGATTATGCCTATATTATTCCTATATTACCATTTCATTGAGTCCTTTAGAAAGGGAGAGGGAATGACCAGGCTTCCATACAACATCATGACTCCATTTTTCATTTTATCAACATAAGTCCAGTATCTTAATTCTCTTCTAAATATGAAAAGGATACTGGCATGCTTCCCATTCCATTTTCCCCCTCCACCTTCTACCCTTCCACCTTCCACCCTATAACTTCCACTTAACCGTTGCTACTTTTATTACCATTCACATTGATTTCTCCAGCTGCAAACATCATCCATTCTTTGTCCATAAATTGGTTCTAGAAGTTGAAAGTCAATAACCTTTATTTAAATTTAAATGTTATTTACAGCTGTCCTGAATATGATGCTTAAATATATTTCCTATAGGCCCAATGTCCTAACTACTAGACATTCAACAGCCTTTCTAGAAAGGAACTGAATGCATTACCTGCCCCCTACCTCCTTCTCTCTTTCTGATTGTTAATTTTATGTGTCAACTTGACTGGGCCATGGGGAGGGGGGAAGTCAAATATTTGGTTAAAATAATTATTCTAGGTATGTCTGTGAGGCATTTCCAGGTGAGTTTTATATTTGAATCCATATACTGAATAAAGTAGATCACCTTTCCCAATGTGGGCAGGCCTCATCCAATGCACTGGAGGCCTGGCCTGAATAGAACAAAAGGCAGGGTAAGGGAGAATTCATAGATAGATTTAAAAATAAAGTAAGAAAAAACGTTTTAAAAGGTTAAAAAAAAAGTAATATGTATAGCATGACACTACTATCATAGAAATGTTTAAATGGATAGGCCAAATCGGTAAAGGAGAGTAGGAGATACAGGCTTCCAATTATGGAATGAATAAATCACAGGAATAAAAGGTCCAGCATAGGGAAGACAGTCACTGATACTGTAATAGCATTCTGTGGAGACAGGTGATGAGCACAGCATAACATACAAGAAGCTGAGTGACTACGCTGTACCCCTGAAACTAATGTAACATCGTGTCAGCTATACTGAAAAAAATTGTAAATAAAAAAGTAAAACAAAATGACAAACTCAAAACAACTCTGCAGTAAGCACTAAAAAACTAGGAGTATTAGGAAATTAGATGGAAAGGACTCCGCTGGAACATAGCAGAGTGAGTACATATGGGGCAAGGAGAATGGGACTGGGGAGAATGATTAAAGGGTGAAAACAAAACAAAACCAAGCTAAACCAAGGAGAGTAATTAAGTCAATTCTGTTCCCCAGAGGTCCTTACTTCCCATCCTTACAACAGAGATAACAAAGCAGAGACAAAGGACAGAGCAGGAGGATGGGCAATTGTCTCCAACTCCTTCCCTCCAGGCCTTGCCTATCAGCTCCCTCCTACCCTCTTCCTCTCTTCAAGATCAACTTAAGCTTTCTAAAAGCACCTCTGGTCAACCACCAGTTTCTCATATGTCCTTCCACCACTGACCACTTAGGACCTACTGAGATGTCCCCAGGGGACTGCACTCCTGCTCAGGCTAGGGCCCCAGGGCACACTCTAAGCCACACTGGCATTACCAGTCCTTATCACAGCACCTGTGACTGTGGAGCCCTCTACCTGCCTGGCTGGAAGCTGCCCTGGGGATCTCAGGATCCCACGTAGGAATTTCCCAGCTATTCCTGTTAATTTCCCAATGGATTGGAACTGTACCTACTGCTTCCTTGAGCTTTCTGCAATACCTGGCACCTCTGTAGCCATAAATGAATTGTGGGTTTGTGGAGTGATTCAAAATACATACCTTGGATGGACAGATTAGTAATGTTGTAGAGAAATGATAGTATATTTCCCTTCTAAAATTTTGATGCCATTGTGTTCAATAACTTTTGGAAAAGTGATTTCTGAGGGGAAAGAGACAAATTTCCCATACAGAAGAATACAAATAGTTTATGTAGAGACTCTACCCTGAAGGAGGGCAAAATAACTCCCTATTTCTCAGATGTGGGCAGCACATAGTGAGTTTTGGGAAAAGTAACTTTCCAGGGGTGAATCTGACAGATGCCATGTCATCCAGGTTATCAAGGTCAACATCTACAGTCAGGAATCATGTTGATAATATATACCTTTTGTAAGGGCCTATTTAGCCAGAGCAATTCCATCTTGGATTAAATAGCCATTTTGTTGTTTGTGCAGTAAAACTTAAACTGACCCTACCTCCCCCCAGGGGACTTACTGAAAAGCAAGTCCGGGAAACTAGTATAATATGGTCGACCAGTCCCAGGTAACAGAGCCCAAATACAAGGGTGGGTCAGGTCAGGTAGAGATAACAGAGCCCAAATACAAGGGTTGGTCAGGTCAGGCGGAGATAACAGAACCCAGATGCAGAGATGAGTCAGGTCAGGGGGAGACATCCAATCAGTGAGGTGTGCATACTGTCTTCCTAGCTACCAAGGAGTGTGGGCCCCGCCTTTTGGGCGCCAATTCTGACCAAGGTGATAGGCTAGTTCAAATAGCTACTATGGGGTGAATTGTAATTCAATTGGCCACCCAGTGTGTGACCTAGCATGACTGTGCAGCTTTCTCTGTGTTTTGCAATCTCATTGGCCACCTGTGCGTGGTCAGGCTCAACCACATGGCCTTTGCTCTATAAAAGTTAGTCTGTGAGGTTGGGGGTGGTCGCCCTCTCTGTAAGAGGCGGCCCCAAATGGTCAGTTTGATTCTCGATGCTTGGTGTGAAATAAAGCTTTGCTTGACTTTCGCTTTGTATCAGTCTCACTCCTTTGATCAGGGACCTATCATTGGGGGACATTTTACTTTGAAATGATGTGATGAAGATGGTGCTTTGCCTCCATGAACCTTCTCCCATATCCCCCATCTAATCCTGAGAAAAACATCAGATAAATGCCAATTGTGGGCATCTGCAGAACACCTGACAACGACTCTTCAAAACTGCCAAGTCATCAAAACAAGGAAAGTCTGAGAAATTGTCACAGAAAAAAAGAAGCCTAAATGTAGTAGGGCAGCCTGGGTGGGATCCTGGAATGGAAAAAGGACATCAGGTAAAAGTGAAGGAAATCTGAATAAACTAGGGACTTTAGTTAATAATAACATACCATTATTGGTTCATGAGTTATAACAAATACAACACACTGATGTAAGCTGTTAGTAATAGGGGAAACTAGGTATGGGGTGTATGGGAACTTTGTACTGCATTGGCAACTTTTTCATAAATTTAAAACAGTTCTAAAAAATAAAGTCTATTAAAAATAAATCAGATTTGTAAAGAAAACTAATTGCTAATACTGTTAAGAGCAGTGGCTATATGTGCTTCCATTATTAGCACTGTTGTCCACAGAGCAAACCATAGGCTACTCCCTCTCTGGCCCCCAGACCCCCTCCATTAAACTAGTTAAGCCTGCATTTAATGAATATGGCCACTCATATGTAAAACTGACACAACCTTAAAAAAAAAAAACAGTCAAGAGAAACAAGCTGACCCTCTGGCTCATAGAAATTAGAGGAGGATCAAGACTTGGAATCTTCCCCATCTCCAGCAAGCGTGTGGGCTAACTCTCTTCTCAGTGGAAAAGAAGTCCCAGCTACATACTGCTCTAGTAGCAAAGGAGATGTGACCTCAAAAACAGAGACAGAGAGATAATAGAGAGAGACACAGACATGGACATAGGTACCATAAGGTATCTGTCAGGATTCTCCAGAGATAATCACCTAATATATTTTGCTAGGAAAGTTGGACTTTTTTCCAAGATAACAGGATTTATTAAAATTAGAAGAGATCTGCATATGAAAGCAGATCAATTATACATCAATTATATTATTCCATCTTATTAGCACCTTGATGTAATCAACAGAACCAATATATACTGATCCGCAGCCTCATGGCTAACAAATCCAGAACCACCTCTGATAAAGAATAAAAATCCTTAATCTGCTAAAACTATACTGGAAGTCCAAAGCCGGGTATATAGTAAGGGAGATGTTAGCAAGTTCATGTAAAGTGGTGATGGACACTTAGGCAAGGGGCCATCCTTCCAAAGAAGGTATGAGAATTAAGTAAGAAAAGAAAAGAAACTAAGTCAAAACAGAAGTGATATTTTTCATTTGTTGAAAAATATTTGCTTTTCTTTCTTTTTCCTGGGTCATTTCCTGTAAGAGAAGGGACTGTAAACACAAAGACAAGTGATACTGATCTCTTATGTAGTATCAACAGAAATATGGGAATAGAATCATTAAGTGTTTAATACAAAACGAGTTAATAAAATCAACCCTTTCTTCTCCCAGTAGCTTTCGCAGAAGTTTTCTGTCAAAGAACAGTCTTCACAGATAGCATGAATGAGCACGCAGTTATTATGCAAGGAGAGTTTTCTTCTGGCATCAAAAGCATTCAGCAACAATGTTAATAGCATCTTCAGATGCTCAGAAACAGAGATGAATTTTCTACTTGGAAATCTGATTGCTTTAGATCTATCCAGTTTCCATTTTGTTGCCTTTGTTTTCACTGCCATGCGATGCTTGATGGTGTCAGGCAAGGATCGAAGGTGGGAGAAATGAAGTTTTGTGGAAACAAAATGATCATTCAGAGACTCTACTGTTGAATATTGCAAAACCCTAGGGGAGGGGTGCTGAAGTAAAGACAGTGAGCAATCCTCATTTCCCCAGCCCAGTTAGTTCCTGTGTTCTTCCTGTGCTCCCAACTTCCTTTAGGGAAACAGCAGCATCCATTAAATGCCTCCTCATAGAGTCTGAAAGACCTAGTAAAGTGAATCCCACAAGGTTAAATCTAGATGATTCCTACAATCAGAATGAATTGGTTTAATAACTGCAATTGCTGGGGTTTGGTTTTGTTTTTTTCTTTTTCAAGCTTGCTGACTCCTTTTGTGAATAAAAGCCCATGTTTGGATGGGCTCTCTCTTTTCCCCACGGGAGCTGTGGCAGACCTTACATTAGCATTTCTTAAACTTTTTTTGAGGTTATGGGTCATCCCTATAAAAACATGTTTAAAGCTACAGATCTCTTCATAGAGTGATGGACGTGAGCGTGCACACACACACACAATGTCAGGTAAGAACCTTTCCTCTAAGTAATTTTCCAGAGCTCTTCACATTCCCACAGTCTCATACAGTTGGTGTGCCCTCACATGAGCTTCTGCAAATTGTAGCAAAATTAAATGCACTCCCACAATCCCTAAAGGTATCATTCCTGGCAGGCACACAAGTGCAGGTTTGAGTCAAGAAATGACACAAGGTCTGAGTAAGCGAGGTGGCTCAGCCTGGAGGTTCAAGCATGTCCCCTCCGTCCCCATGATGAGTGACCTGCTGTGGCTCTTTGGGAAAGTTACTTCAGCTGTTTTCCCTGCTGGGAAAAGAAAACAAAATAGTTCAACCTCATCAGAGAGGTGCTGCCCACCACCGCCAAGGACTTGGTAAACTCTCAGCAGAAGTTAGCTATTATCAGTATGATTTAGTGAACTCAAACTATGCTCCCTTTATTAATTGGCTACTTTAGCCTCTTTCCTCTCCCAAACCTTATGATTCAAAAACACAGAGTTCATGAGAGATGGAAGGGAATGGAGAATCCTGCCCAAGAATAGCCCTGTCGTAGGTGGTCATCCTGTCCCTACCGGAATGCAGAGAACATCTACAATTCCTTGTCACCTACACTACTGAACCACCACAGCAGGAAGCCTTGCTGTCTTGTAAGCAGCCCCTTGTCACTTGGGTCTGTTTGTAAAGATCTTTTTCCTTCGATGAAACTGAAATCTTATCTTCCAACTGCCAGAATCAGTCTCCTTTTCCTTCCCACATGAGAGATGTCCAGAAAGCAGAACATATTCATTTTCATCTTCTCCACATTCCGGGTTCCAGGCCCAGTGCTGGCCCCCAGCAGCCGCTGAGTTTTTTATTTAATTCACTGAGACTTTAACTACTTGGAAGCAACTATGTAGTATGTCCACTGCCTTAAATGTCCCCTCTTGAGAGCTAACTTTGCCCAGTTTCTTTGAAATCCCTCATCTGACATGGTTTCCACAGCGTCACCATCTCAGCGGTCCTTTGGTTTGAGCACAATGATCCAGGTGCTGTCTGACCAGGTCAGAGAGGAAGTATCCTTGTTCTTGTTCTGTTCCCTTCATTCATTCACTTCCTCATTAACTCATTCAACAAATGCCTTTGATCCTTGCTCCTAGAAAATTCTTGGAGATGAAAAAGGAGAATTATACCCGATACACAACTCAGAGTCCTTGACCATTGAGGGAAGGTTATAGCTACCTCTAGGGAAGAGCCATGCGGGTCCTTCCTAAATCTGTCGTGGCACAGATTTGCTGTGGACCATTTGCTGTTCCTTATTTTCCATATTGAACGTTTTTAACATTCCTGATTGACCTAATCTTTCTCCAAAAATAATTCTTAAAAAGATTTTTTCTTTCCTCTCAATTGTAAGTTTCTTATTCCTCTGGCACATCTTTCAGTGACCTTTAATCTTTCTGTTTCTTCTTTGTACTCAGGGGCCAAAATATAACTTCAACTCCCTTTTGACCTATATAGTCACAGAAGCACATGTCAGCCACTCCCAGAGGCACTTGGTCTTCAGATACCAAGTGCCAGCAGCAACAGGAGCAGGGGAAATAAAAGAAGAAATATTTTGCCAAGTAGAGATTCAAAAAACTACTTTCATACTTCTGCATGCAAGTCAGCTACACAAATGTCTGAAACTGTGTGATTCTCCCAAAGAACAGCCGACATGTTTAATTTCAGCACAACCCTTGAAAGAGCTCAGGGACCCCAGGATAACTGATTGTACTATATGATACAACAGGACAGGAGGGATGTGTGTCCCCTAATAAATATTGATATTGGCTTTCAGATTTTCATGTGATGACTGTTTTCAAAGGAAGAGTCTTTTATATAAAGGATGGGATTGACAGGTAATGATTTTGGAGGCTCTTTCATCAACAAATTGGGTGGAGAAACACTGGCATAATTAACTTTTTTCGCTACTAGTTTTTTTTTAAGACCTGTATTCCACAACTCTCAATTCACTATTCTCTTTCTGAAGTAAGTTCTGATTCCCATGAGGTTGAGGAAGGTCTACAAACTTCTAAAAGGTCAAATTGCAAACCAGTGGCAGGTTTGAAATCCGGCTCCTCAATGATCATGGCTGAATTAGACAGGAGCATAGGGCATGGCAAGCATGACCTCCTAGGGGGTCCTAGGGGTAGGTGAAGATCTATTGGAGGCCAAAGAAGGTGCCTCCGTGAAGACCCTAGAGAGGTGAAAATGTCCTCTAACAGCAAGTGCTCAGCAACCTCTGAAGGAAAAGCTGCCAAAGTTCTTCAAACCCACAGCCTGTTCCCACCTACATGATTCCTCAGAAAACAAATACAAAGCAGGGAGAAATATGGGGTATGAAGCCAAGCTACCTACATAGAAGAGAGTTCAGGTGGGGTTTTAACTTTTCTTCCCTAGAAAGTTTTGGCTTTAGAAGAGAAAGGAGGCTGAGGGAAGTGGCCAACTGGACTGGATTCTTAAAGTACATTTACCGATGGCACGATGACTACTGGCATGAGGTAGAGGACATCGGATGCAAACCAAGAAGTCTGGGGCAAGAGAGCTATAACCTGGGCACGAGAGAAAAGTGCCTACATGAAATAGAAAAAACATAAGATGATGGAAGACAAATCAACATTAATATATAAAAAAGAACATTTGGCTTCTCCAGACAGCACATAAAAAAATCCTAAACTCTTCATGTTATTATTCTTATAAAATCTTTGCATAAACAATTGATAGTATGAAAATCATGACTTGAATTGAACAGTGAACAGTGTACATTATCCCTTTAAAACAGAGTTTATTTTACTTTCATAGGACTAAGTAAGATACTGCATAAAAGGGACTGTTGGTTAAAAATTCTGTTTGTTTACTTACTGTTTCTATGAAGATTTACTACTTAGCAACTCCATGTGCTACAGGCACTGCTGCTGTGTAAGTAAACAGAATTACTACTTGCTCTTAAAAAGCCTCCTAGCTAGTGAGTTCCCCATAGTATAAGCCATCAGAAAAAGATACCACTGAAGTCAAAGACAGAGGAGAAAATATTCTGAAAAGGATCATGTGGCAGAAGGACCACAACAGAGCCGAAGTGAGAAAGCTTGCGAGTCAGCCAAGCAAGAATTAATGCAGTTCAGTGCAATGATTAAGAAGATGATTTTGTTACCTGGTAGGCCTTCTGGAAAGATGACTTAATCCGTGTGTCTCACTTCCATTCTCTGCAAAATAGGAGTAATAATGCCTGTTCATAGAGTTGTTGCAAGAAAAGAGTTAGGATATTTCTCAGGAAACAAGAAAGATCTCAAATACACAACCTAACCTTATACCAAAAGGAGCTGGAGAAAGAACAGGAAATAAGACTAAACCCAGTAGGAGAAAAGAAATAATAAAGGTAAGAGCAGAAATCAATGAAATAGAAACCAAAAGAACAGTAGAATGGATCAACAAAAGTAGGAACTGGTTCTTTGAAAAAATTAATAAGATTGATAAACCCCTGGTCAGACTTATCAACAGCAAAGAGAAAGGACCCAAATAAATACAACCATAAATGAAAGAGGAGAGATCAAAACCAACACCAAAGAAATATGAACAATTATAAGAACATATTATGAGCAACTATATGCCAACAAGTTAGGCAATCTGGAAGAAATAGATGCATTCCTAGAGATGCATGAACTATTAAAACCAAAATAGGAGGAAACAGAAAACCTAAACAGACCCATCACCATTAAGGAAATTGAAACAGTAATCAAAAATCTCCCAACAAACAAGAGACCAGAGCTGGATGGCTTCCCAGGAGAATTCTACCAAACATTTAAACAAGAATTAATATATATGTTCTCAAGCTATTTCAAAAAATAAAAATGGAAGGAAAAGTTCCTAACTCTTTTTATGAGGCCAGAATTACCTTGATCCCCAAACCAGATAAAGACACCACCAAAAAGAATTACAGACCATGGTGATATCCTGATGAACATGAATATAAAAATTATCACCAAAATACTAGCCAACAGGATTCAACAGTACATTAAAACGATTATTCACCACAACCAAGTGGGATTTGATCCTAGGCCCCAAGGATGGCTCAACATTGGCAAATCAGTCAATGTGACACACTACATAAATAAAAGAAAGGATAAGAACCATATGATCCTCTCAATAGAGACAGAAAAAGCATTCGACAAAGTGCAGCATTCTTTCTTGATTAAAACTCTTCACAGTGTAGGGATAGAGGGAACATACCTCAATCTCATAAAAGCCATCTATGAAAAGCCCACAGTGAATATCATTTTCAATGGGGAAAAACTGAGAACGTTTTCCCTAAGGTCAAGAACACAGCAGGGATGTCCACTATCACCACTGCTGTTCAATAGAGTACTAAAAGTCCTAGCCTCAGAAATCAGATAACAAAAAGAAACAAAAGGCATCTGAATTGGCAAAGAAGAACTCTTTGCAAATGACATGATATTCTATGTGGAAAACCCAAAAGACTCCACTCCAAAATTACTAGAACTCATACAGGAATTTAGCAATGAGATAGAAGACAAAGAAATTATGGAGCCAATCCCATTTACAATTACACCCCAAACTGTAAGATACCTAGAAATAAACCTAACCCAAGAGGCAAAGGATCTGTACTCAGAAAACTATAGAACTCACATGAAGGAAATAGAAGAAGACAAAAAATTGGAAAAACATTCATGGCCATGGATTAGAAGAACAAATATTGTTAAAATATCTATGCTACCTAGAGCAATTTACACATTCAATGAAATCCCTACCAAAATACCATCAACTTTTTTCACAGAGCTGGAATACATAATCCTAAAATTGGTACAGAACCTGAAAAGGTCCCAAATAGCCAAAGTAATGTTGAAAAAGAAAAAGAAAACCCAAACTGGTGGCATCACACTTCCGGACTTCAAGCTCTATTACAAAGCTGTAATCATCAAGATAATATGGTACTGGCACAAAAACAGACATAGATCAATGGAACAGAATAGAGATCCCAGAAACAGACCCTCAACCCTATGGTCAGCTAATCTTTGACAAAGCAGGAAAGGATATACAATGGAAAAAGGACAGTCTCTTCAACAAGTGGTTTGAGAAAATTGGACAGCCACATGTAGGAAAATGAAACTGGACCATTTCCTTATACCACACACAAAAATAGATTTAAAATGGATGAAAGACCCAAATGTGAGATAGGAATCCATCAAAATCCTGGAGAGCACAGGCAGCAACCTCTTTGACCTTGGCCACAGCAATTTCTTACTAGGCACGTCTCCAAAGGCAAGGGAAACTAAGGCAAAAATGAACTGTTAGAACTTCATTAAGATAAAAAGCTTTTACACAGCAAAGAAAACCACTGACAAAAACAAAAGACAATTGACAGAATGAGGAAAGATATTTGCAAATGACATATCAAATAAAGGGCTAGTATTTAAAATATATAAAGAACGTATCAAATTCAACACCCAAAGAATAATCCAATCAAGAATTGGGCAGAAGACATGAATAGACATTTCTCTAAAGAAGACATCCAAATGGCCAACGGATACATGAAAAAATGCTCAACATCACTCAGCATCAGGGAAATACAAATCAAAACCACAACGAGATACCATCACACACCACTCAGAATGGCTAAAATTAACAAGTCAGGAAATGACAGATGTTGGCGAGGATGTGGAAAAAGGGGAACCCTCCTTCACTGCTGGTGAGAATGCAAGCTAGTGCAGCCACTCTGGAAAACGGTATGGAGGTTCCTCAAAAAGTTGAAAATAGAGCTACCCTATGACCCAGCAAGTGCACTACTGGGTATTTACCCCAAAGATATAAATGTAGTGATCTGAAGGGACACTGCACCCCAATGTTTATAGCAGCAATGTCTATAACAGTGAAACTATGGAAAGAGCCAAGTTATCCATTGACACATGAATGGATAAAGAAGATATGGTATATATATATATATATATATATATATATATATGCACATGCACACACATGCACGCGTGCACACACACACACACACACAGGAATATTATGCAGCTATCAAAAATGAAATCTTGCCATTTGCAATGATATGGATGGAACCAGAGGGCATTATGCTAAGCAAAATAATTCAAGCAGAGAAATACAATTATCATATGATCTTGCTGATAAGTGGAATTTGAGAAACAAGGCAGAAGATCATAGAGGAAGGGAGGGAAAATAAAACAAGATGAAACCAGAGAGGGAGACAAACCATAAGAGACTCTTAATCATAGGAAACAAACTGAGTATGCTGGAAGGGAGAGAGGTAGAGGGATGGGGTAACTGGGTAATGAACATTGGGGAAGAAATGTGTTGTCATTAGAATTGGGTATTATGTAAGACCAATGAATCACAAACATCTGTACCTCTGAAACCAATAATACCTTATATGTTAATAAAGGAAAAAAAAGAAAAGAAATGAGTGAGGAGATTATATATATATAATATATATATACTATATATATATATATATATATGGACATCATAAGTACCCAACAAACTGTTTTTAAATGAAAGAAACGTTCAAGTTCTATCATTTATTTCTGTCTTATTTGCATTTTTTAATAAATATGTTATGGTAAGTCAGAAAAGAAGGAGGGGAAAGAGAAAATGCCAAAATACATGTAGGCAAATTAATCCTCAATAAAGCTGATTTTTAAAAAATAAGGAACTATGTACGTAAACCGCTGATCTCAAAAACAAAGACAGAATTAGAATTGCCCAAGCCATATTCTTTCTCCTGGATGTCACACTATGGATTCAAGCTCCTACCTAATTAGGACCGTTACTTGAAGTGGAGCACAGTGGGTGCTGGAATGCTGGCCTGATTGTCTGCCACACCAAGAGCTTAGCAACGTCACACACCAAGAAGGGAAATCCCAAACCTACTTCTAAAGGGGCAAAACATGAATTTTCTGGGAAGTCAAGCTGCATGGAGACCTTTCACACAGGAACCACCCTGGATAAGAAATGTTCTCTTTTCTGATACCCACAGAACTAGGCATTAAGGGATATCTGAGCCTCATAAAGAGGAATGAGCTTCACAAAACAGCCCTTTGTCTCAACCAGTACAGATTGGCCCATGTGAGTCATTCAGACTTTTAGATATTTTTTTCTAGACCACGCATTGAGTTTTCCAAATATTCTGTGTTCTGTAGTGGAAAGATCAGGGCTTGGGTTGGGACAGATCTTACTATCCTCTTTCTATCACTTAGTAAGATGTGGTCAACTGTATGTTCCTTAACTTATCTGCTTCTATGTGTTCCACTGTAAAAACAGGGAGAATACTACTTCCCTTGCCAACATCTTGTAAAAAATAAATGATCTTTCAGTCTGTGAAATCTCCTAATCTAATGTCACTTATATAGTAAATGCTTAATAAATGGTGGCTATTACTAATTTCTGGATTATTATTATTTGATAAGTAAATTGAAAATTTGCCCCATCTTTACTTAAGTTTATGTGGACTAAGAGGAGAATGGTATTATGAAAAAAATATTAAATGTGATTATTTCATATCCCCAGAATAATAACCAGTGACTATTAAGAACTGCTGGCCCAACTTGTTTAGACCTCTTTATATGGATCTTATTCATATTTATTTTGCCACAAGGGCCAATTATTAAATAAGTAGTAGCTCCCAAGAAGTTTTTATGCATTTTATATTCTCAAAAGTTTGACAAATGTAAATAAATAATGCACATACATGTATAGACAGACATAGAGCAAGTGTAAAATCTTGACAACTGGTAAAATCTTGACAACTGATGAACTGTATATGGATATTTGCACTGATATTCTTTCAATTTTTCTAGACACTAAAAATTTTTTAAAATAAAAAGTTGGGGAAACCTTTACAGAAACATTAAATTAATATTAACTAAATTGAAAAATGTATAATTCATTTTTCAATTTCATTTCATTCATTGAAAGGACATACCAAATGTTGGAAAAATTTGCCTGGAATGGCCAAACAAAGACATATTCTACTAGTTCTATCAAACTTTAAAAAAAAAGAAAAGAAAAGAAAACATGTTTTAGATACCCAAATAAAAAGACTAAGTCCCTGATAGGGGAAAGAAAATCAAATTATCATGTATTTTTTGTCAGTAATATGGCACACCAGAAAATAATACAGTAAAATTTACATATTCAAGAAAATAAAATATAAGCCAAAGATTTTATATCTGGCCAAACTGAACTCAAGAATAGAGGACACAGTGCCCTGCCCTGGCTAGCTCAGTTGGTAGAGCATGCAACCCTTGATCTTGGTGTTGTAAGTTCAAGCCCTGTGTAGAGCTTACCCTTAAAAAAATAAAAAAGAATACAGGACATAGAAATTTTAACTTTTTATTTTGAAATCATTTTATAATCACAGAACAGAAAAAAAATACTAAAAGAGTTCCTGTTTGTTGTTCACCCTGGTTGCTCTAAGAGAATACGATTGTGTCCTTATAAGAAGAAGAAGAGACATCAGAGATGCACATGGACAGAGAAAAGGCCATGTGAGGACATAGCACAAGGCAGTCATCTTCAAGCCTATGAGAGAGGTCTCTGGAGAAACCAATCCTGCCAGTACCTTAGACTTAAACTTCCAGCCTCCAGATCTCTGAGAAAATAAGGTCCTGTTGTTTGAGCCACCATCTGTCTGGTGTTCAGAGCAGACACACAAGGAGTAATATGGTCTGGCCTCCATTTTTCAGATAACAAGTCATTTATTTTACTATATGTCTGCCAGAATCTTCACCTCTCACATGCTAGGCTCTTAGGTTCCTTGGAAGGGTCCACACATGAACTGATTCTTTGTTGTCTTCTTGCAAGCTGGTATTTAAATACTTTGTGTTTCTGGCATGCAAAGCCATCATCTCCAACTTCTAGTACTGCTATATTTTTTCTCTATTTTATATTCAAATAGCCATTTCATTGAGAATCTTCAAATATGGTATTATAGACACATACTAATTCTTACTCCAGCTCTCCAGGAAATCTGATGAACGGTCTTCCTAAGTGAATATTGGTTAGAATAACAGATTTATTAAAGATTTCTTGATGTAGCAAGGTTATGCATTTAATAGTCTTTCTAGTTTATGAAAATCTTCTAACCTACCTGGTAATGAAGCAGCAGACAAACAACATCTGGGCAGATATTTATCTTGTTAAGTTAAACATGCACCTGGCCCCTTAATTATCAACTATAATTGACAACTTCATCATTGCAGAGCACTTTTCTGTCCATGCCACAGTGGTGCAAGTAATTAGGTAATAATTAATGATTCTTTAAGTGCATTATTTCCTAAGAGTTCAATTTGCACTGTATGTATATTTAAAGAGCAACAACTCTGTTTATTTTGTCCATATAGACAAATGTTAGAATAAATGAAAATTGCCATGCTTATCATGGGTAAGTCAAAGTATCATCTATAATCATTCTTAACCTTTTTTCTACTCCATAGAGTGCTTATTTTATTTTCACTCAGCCTTACCAAATAACCATAAAGTTTTAGAGCTAATTATAGAATCCAAATGAATACACATTCACAGATACTCAACCCCATGTTACACATAATAAGGAAACATGTAAATATATAAATGACCAACACTGGGGAAAGGATTAGTAAATTATGGTACATGAACTAACAAAACATCATGCTAAATTTGAAGATAATTTTCAACATTATAAAAATATGAAAATTTATATTTAAAAATAACAAAATTCTGGTTATAATTATATAAAATATGTATATTAGTAGAAAAATAATGGAAGGTAATAGGTAGTATAATAGGTAGTATAATAATGTCCACAAATGAAGATTATTTTAGAGTATAGTAAAGATGAATGTTTCCATCTAAAAAACATTTTATTTCCATTATTGAATAGGTTACACATGCCCACAGTACAATATTCAAAAGATAAAGAGTGATATGCATTGAAAATTTAATGTCCATCTGAGACCTGTTTCCTAGTGGCCTCATCCCACTCCCTAGGAGTAACTTTTTCTAGAAAGTAGCAAATTTTACAAATTCTTTTATATTATTCTAAAGACAATTTAATTACTTATAAAAAATGCATAAACATTTTTTCCCACACAGATAGTAGCAGTAATAGCACACACATTGGTCCACATCTTGGTTTTCTCACTTAATACTTCTTGGAATAGTTCCATATCATTACATAGAAAGCTATCTAATTATTTTTAATGGTTGTATTTCATTATATGAATTTATCATAATTTATTTAACCATCTTGCATTCATGTACATTCAGGTTCATGCCAATCTTTTACTGAAATAATGTTCCAGACAATAGCCAGAGTGATACAACTAAAATGAAAATGAGATCAGACTTGTAATGTGAAGACAGCATTATAAAGTTAGAATTTTTCCTTCATTTCCCTGAAAGTCTTTGTAAAGTAAAAGGAAGAATGAGAAACATAAACACAGAAGCCATAAACATTTTCTTTTAGTGAAGAAAAAGAAAAATCCCATACATGTTTACCCAGTTCACAGAAAAGAAATAAAAGTTAAATGAGCTTATATACCAAACCCTGCATCATAAGAAAAATTTCACCTCGCTTCACACAGAACACTTACCATTCTTCTACCTCTTATAAAAGCTCCTCTGGGAAAACTGTGCATACTATAAATATAATTAATCAGAAATGAATCCTTCTGGTAATGACAGAGTAGCTGGTTTCAGAACAACTATCTCACTAAAATCACCTAGAAATGCTCAGGAATATGTTTTTAAATATATATTTGAAGACATTGGAGAACTACAAAGCCAGTGAGAACTTGAAGAAACAAGATTCTGGAGAGAAGGAACTTACAAAGGGGTAAGCTGGGCATTAATTTCAAACTACTTTTCTGATCAAGGAATTTGATGATTCACCAGTGGTTATGAAGATACAGAGAAGCTGAGCAAGGATTTCCTGCATTCTTACAAGTCTTAAGGGAAATAAGTGGAGGAGGAGCCCTAGTAAACTCCCCAGGATTTCCTTTGAGAGACCTAAATGACCTACATGGCAGGAATGGGCATGAACCAGAAATAAAACATCCCTTACAAAGACCAAAGCCTGACTTCAAATTAACTCAATATCTGATTGGATTAAAATGATTGTATCTTACTCTAATTTCCTTCCAGAGGTGAAAATAAACCCTCTCTAGGCCTAGATAACACCATCCAGAGCATCTCCAAAGTGTTGTGTTCAATAAAGGAATTTAAATTATTATAAAAAATTATTGTTACATCAGGAAATAAAACTAGATGATTTCTTTCATGAGAAAGAGAGAAAGTAAAACAAGGTGCCTGGGTGGCTCAGTTGTTAAGCGTCTGCCTTTGGCCTAGGTCATGATCCCAGGGTCCTGGCATCAAGTCCCTCATCAGGCTCCCCCCTCAGTGGGGAGTCTGCTTCTCTCTTTGCCCCTCCCCACTGCTTGTGTGCTCACTTGCTCTCTCTCTCACAAAAATAAATAAAATATTCTTTAAAAATAAAAAAAAAGAGGGGCACCTGGGTGGCACAGTGGGCTAAGCCTCTGCCTTCAGCTCAGATCATGATCTCAGGGTCCTGGGTTCGAGCCCCGCATTGGGATCTCTGCTTGGCAGGGAGCCTGCTTCCCCCGTCTCTCTCTGCCTGCCTCTCTGCCTACTTGTGATCTCTCTCTCTCTCTGTGCCAAATAAATAAATAAATAAAATTAAAAGAAAAAAAGAAAAAAATCAAGAAAAGAAAGAAAGAAGCAGATAATAACCCCTGAGCCACAGGTGATAAAATATTGGTTTATCAGATATGGTCTTTAAAATAAGTGATTACTGTTGTTCAAGAAATTAGATGACAAGATGGTAGATTTCATTAGAGAATATAAATTGCACAATAGAAAAATTGAATTAAAAATGCAAAACTGAAATTAAAAATCTCAACTGATGTGTCTAACAGCAATGTACATATATAGATAGAGCTCTAGGTCTATATCTAAAATAGATGGAGAGGGCGCCTGGGTGGCTCAGTGGATTAAGCCTCTGCCTTCGACTCAGGTCATGATCTTAGAGTACTGGGATCGAGTCCCACATCAGGCTCTCTGCTCGGCGGAGAGCCTGCTTCCTCCTCTCTCTCTCGCCTGCCTCTCTGACTACTTGTGATGTCTCTGTCAAGTAAATAAATAAAATCTTTAAAAAAAATAAAATAGATGGAGACAGAGATGGGGGAGGGAGAGAAAAATTAGTTAGCTGGCAGTAGATAAGAAGGAAATATCAAAAGTGAAGCCTGAAAAAGAAGGAAGGATGGAGTAAGAGACATGTAAGCCATGGCAAAAATATATGTAGTCCGGGAGGGAATGTAGAGAACAAAAGGCACTACTGAAGCAATATGTAAAGTAATACCAAATAAAAATGATCTTCAATTGATGAAAGACATCAAGTCACAGGTTTGAGAAATATTATGAACCTCAACCAGAAAATTCCCCAACCAGGAAAATACAAAAAAACAAAACAAACAAAAAATGCCACCCCTAGATTTATCACAGTAAAACTGCTGAAAACAAAAAAATGTGTTGAAAGTAACTAGAGGAAAAAGAAGACATTTTCTTCAAAGAAACAAAATAAGAATGACAGCCTACTTCTCAATTTCTATAATGGAATACAGAAGACAATGGAATGACATCTTCAAGTACCGAAAGAAAACAATTGCTGAACTTAAATTCTTCCCCAGAAAGAAACATCCTTAAAATAATAAGACAGTTCAGACCATGGAAAACAGAAAATTCATCAGCAGATCTACAGTAAAAAGAATGCCAAAGACATAAGGAAAATAATTCCAGATTAATCCTGGTAATGCAGAAAAAGATAAAGAGCACAAATAAGAAAGGTCCTTATGACCATGATATTGATATTGATATTGATTGTATAAAAATAATATTTGTTTATAGAAATTAATAGGTATGTAAAATTAAAATATGTAATTCTAAGGGGTTTTTGCATTAACAGAAGTGTGGTAAAAGTACTATTTTACGTTGCATTTTATTAAGTCAGGATTTGCAGACAACATGATTGTGTGCAGAAATGTTTTTAAAATACAGATAATGTATAATGCTTAATAAATAAATTTAACAAGGTTATTTTATGGAAAAAATTAACTATTTCTTTAGACATGCAATGAAGGATGGAAAATAAATTTTTTAAATAAAATAACGTTTTCAAAAAAATCAAAAAGTTAATCACCAGAATAGCTTTCTAAGATGTTATTTTGGGTGCCTGGGTGGCTCAGTGGGTTAAGCCTCTCCTTTCAGCTCAGGTCACGATCCCAGGGTCCTGGGATCAAGGCCCACATCTGGCTCTCTGCTCAGCGGGGAGCCTGCTTCTCCCTCCCTCTCTGCCTACCTCTCTGCCTACTTGTGATCTCTCTCTCTGTGTCAAATAAATAAATAAAATCTTTTTTTTAAAAAAAGGTGTTATTTCTTCAGAGAAAACTATAACACATTACTGAAAAATATTTTTTAAAAAAACAAAGGGATGAACATTACCACATTCATTGACTGGATGACTTGATACTGTTGAAGATGTCAGTTACCTCCTACATGGATTTTTAGATGCAAAGGAATTTCAGTCAAAAAAATCCTAGCCCCAGTTTTTGACAAGCTGATTCTAGAATTTATAAAGAAAAGTAAAAGGGGAGAAAGAAGCCAAGACAACCCTGGAAAAATAAAAAGATTTACCAAAAGATGCCAACAGATGTCAAGAATGCCCTTCAACGGACAAATGGATAAGGAAAATGTGGTCCATATACACTATGGAGTATTATGCCTCCATCAGAAAGGATGAATACCCAACTTTTGTAGCAACATGGACGGGACTCGAAGAGAATATGCTGAGTGAATAAGTCAAGCAGAGAGAGTCAATTATCATATGGTTTCACTTATTTGTGGAGCATAACAAAAAGCACGGAGGACATGGGGAGTTAGAGAGAAGGGAGTTGGGGTAAATTGGAAAGGGAGGTGAATCATGAAAGACTATGGACTCTGAAAAACAATCTGAGAGGTTTGAAGTGGAGGGTGGGTGGGAGGTCGGGGTACCAGGTGGTGGGGATTATAGAAGGCACAGATTGCATGGAGCACTGGGTGTGGTGAAAAAATAATGAATACTGTTATGCTGAAAATAAATAATTTTTAAAAATACAGAAAAAAAGATATATAATAAAATCAGTATAAAATAAAATCACCATAATGTAATAACAGCACAAAGAGAGACAAACGGATCAGTGGAATAAAACACAAAGTCCAGACATGGACTGATTTTTTTTTAAGAGTTTTTTTTTAAGATTTTTATTTATTTATTGGACAGAGAGATCACAACATACAGCCCAGCAGTAGTGATTTTGAATTTTTGGCCTCTAGAACTGTGAGAAAATAAATTTCTGTCTTGGTGCCTGAACTCACCAAGTTTGTGGGAATTTGTTACAGTAGCCATAGGAAATGAATACAGAAGTACCACGGAACACTGGGGAAAGGTTGGTCTTATCAATTAATGGTGCCAGGTCAATTGAATAGCCATAAGGAAAAAAATGAATGTAGCCCTTGACTTCACCTTTCACCTTTATACTTGTCTCAAGTATAAACTTGAGACAAACCAAAAACTTAAATGTAAATGATTTTTAAAAGAACATCAAAAATATAACATAGGGAAACATTTTCATGAACTTGAGAAAGACTACGATTTCTTAACTAGAACCTCAACAGAACGAACTAAAGGAGAAAAGACTGGCAAGTTGGGCTACATTAACATTAAGGACTTCTATTCATGAAAAGATTATATCATGAGAATAAAATTAGAAATCAGATAGTAGAAGAAGATATTAGCAAATATCTATATAACTCTCAAGAGATTTGTATACAGAAAATATTTTCAAAACATTTCCAAATCAATACAAAAAAAGACTGTCAACTCAATAGAAAAACGGACAAGAGATTTTAGCAGGCACTTGACAAAAGAGAATATCCAAATGTCCTAGTAAACCTATAAGATGCTCAGTGTCATTATTTAATAGAGGAATAAATACTGAAACCATAATGTAATACACAGTTCTACATCCACAAGAATAACTAAAATTTAAGAGATTGATAGTACCCACTCTTGGTGAGGAAACAAAGCAGTTTTAAATTTCATATAATGCCAGGGGAAGCATAAAGTTATACAGTAAGCACCTTTGGAAAAGCTTTTGGCCCCATCTCCTAAAGCTTAACATAATACCTATCTCATGACCAACGGTCTGGGCACTGTGGTCCAGCCATGTAGACACATTAATCATCACACTTCCTTTTAAAAAAAAATTCTAACATTTTTGGAATACATCTGTATTAGTTGTTGAATATTATTGGCATTAATTTGCTATTGAATTCTGTTTACACTTTTGTTTCCTAATAGTCAAAATAAAGATCGGTCTATAATTTTCACTTTTATCTTGATACTGAAACTTTTCACATCATAAAATAAATGTGGAGGTTTTTCCTTGTTTCCTATAAGTTTAAACAACATTGGAATTTCAAGTTCTTCAAAGATAGAGTAAACTATTTCCATGAACCCATCTGGATCTGGAGCTTTTTGTGGGAACTGATAGTACCTCTTTGGGAAATTTCTCTATTTCTTCTCTTGTACTTGAGCTATGTATTCTCCTTCTAGGATTGGCTTTGTTACTAGGTATGTTTCTAGAATATCAACGAATTTCATATCACTGCTCAAATGTAGTTCCATAATATTAAGCAAAAATAGTATTCTTCTAATTTCCTCTGGTTTTGCAATTAGTACTACCTTATCTTTTCTAATATGTGATTTTATATCCTTTTTAAAAATTAGATTAACAGTTTATCTATGTCTCTAGTTTTCCAAATAACAAAATTTAGAATTTCCAAAGATTTTTGTTTTCCAATTTATTAATTTCTGCTTTTAATTCTTTTTTTCTGCTTTTCTTGGTTTTTACCATTTCCTAACTTGTGAAACAATGCTTAAGTCATTTGTTCTCATCATTTATTTTTGAAGACCATAAGTGTTGGGGGTATGTGAAATTTTTTCCCAATTCTTTTAAGATATTAATGGATTTAGTATTTAAAAATAAATACACATATGCAAAGTTGTCCAAGAAAGGACATGAAACCCGTGTGTTATTTTTCAAGACTACTGGAAATATACAAAAGGTGATGACTACTGACTTCTCATTTCTCTTTGGAAATATGGTAAAATCGTACAATGACAACATAGCTTCTGGTTAAGAACCTGAGCTGTGCCTTGCAGCTCTGGGTGAAAAATCTTGAACTTACTACCAACCTGTTATGTGACATTTGGAAGGTGGTTTATTCTCTCACGGCTTCTGTGTCCCCATCTGAAAAAAAGCAAGGATTTAAAAGCAAAATTTACAAAGTCCCTATTGTATAAGGGTGTTGGGAGGATAAATGGTAAAAAACCTTTATGAAACTTAGAACAGTGCTTTAATATATAAATTCAATTCATCTGTTTGTTTAGTGACATAAATGAATATAATTAC
Source organism: Mustela lutreola (assembly GCF_030435805.1). Classification (NCBI taxonomy): domain Eukaryota; kingdom Metazoa; phylum Chordata; class Mammalia; order Carnivora; family Mustelidae; genus Mustela; species Mustela lutreola. Next base: position 157,039,082 of record NC_081293.1, on the reverse strand, counting down.
TTCCAGTTTTCTTCAGAAGTATCATGGCATTCCAACATTTATTCTACAGAGGTCTGGACAAGGATGCCTTGTTGACCAGTGACTGAAACTGTGCCTTTTCATTCACTATATCCAAGGCTCTGGTGGCTCTCAATGACCCTTGGAATAAAGTGTGTGGCTCCAGTAGCTGTAGGGAGTCTCTGGTGGCTTGAGGACAGAGTCTACACTCCTGAGTGCAACTCTGCACACTCAGGTCACTAGCCGTATCTCCCCACCATGCCTTCCCACCATAACAAGACTATCTAGTTCCTCAAAACACAAGACATGTTCCCTCATCCCTGTGCTGCTTCCTCTGGGAGTTCCTCAACCCAGCACTATTGACCTTTGGGACCTGTAAATAATTCTTCATTGTGGGGGGTGTCCTGGGTGTTGTGGGATATTTAGCAGCCTTCCTGCACTCTACCCACTGGATCCCAGTACACCTACCCCTGGTTGTAACAACCAAAACTGTCCACAGACATTGCCAAAAGTTCCCTGCGGGGCAAAATCCAGGGGCGCCGGGTTAGGAACCACTGTTTATGAGAATGTTTTTACCTGGCTAACTTCCAACTCACCCTCAAGATTTTTTTTTTCTTTTTTTTAAGATTTTACTTATTTATTTGACAGAGATCACAAGTAGACAGAGAGGCGGGCAGAGGGAGAGGAGGAAGCAGGCTCCCTGCTGAGCAGAGAGCCCGATGTGGGGCTCCATCCCAGGACCCTGAGATCATGACCTGAGCGGAAGGCTGAGCCATCCAGGTGCCCGCCCTTAAGCTTTCGGGTTAAACGTCGCTGCTGTGGCCCCAGAGTCAACACCACTGCTATGTTCCAACACACCGCCGCGTTCTGGGCACAGGGACCAGGACGTTAGGAGGGCCCGGGTAGCCGTCAAGCGGGGCCGCATTAACCAGGGGCAGGTTGGATGGGACCGGGAAAGCTGGATAGGCCGCTGGACGGCTTTTTGGTGGCAAAGACTGGGTTTCACGGCTGTAATGAAGGGGGAGGAGGCTCCACAAAGAAAGAGTAGGCGGGGGTGCGACCGGGGGAGAGAAGGAAGGAATGGGTTCAGACTTTTTTTGAAATGGTAGTAGGCGAAGGTGCCTGCGGAGCAGCCCCGGGGGACACTCGAGAGAGAAGAGGAAGCAGTTGCCGTCCCTTCTTTCTCGCCCAGAGTTAAAGCTGTGCCTTCAGAGAGCCCGTCCAAAGATCTGGCGGTCCCCGCAAGTGCCCTCTCCCTCGCCACTCAGCGCCATTCCACGCCAAACACGCACGCGCGCACGCACACACGCACGCGCGCGCGCACTTGTTTCCTCTGCTTCGAGATCACGCGTGCACAAGCTGCTGCCGGGAGAACGAATTTTCTCCGTGGGATGGGGAATAGGTGAGAAGGTGGAGAGAGAGGGAAGTGGGAGACTGAGAAGGACAGTGGCAGAGCGGAGAAGCCTTCCTCAGACCTTGCGTTCTCGGCGAGGACCTGCGGAGCTAGCGAAGGAAAGCACTGGAATCTAGGCAGCTGGCGCCATCTAGTGGCTGATTCTTATAACGCGTGGAGCTATGGTCTGCGGTGAGGACCAAAGCCAGCCCACAAGCCGACAGAGGGGAGTGAGGGAGTTCGGGAAGCAAGGGAAGGAGAGAGAGAATGATTGAAAAGGCACATGCAGGCTGTCCTTCTGGGACCCAGGAATCACAAATCCGGCTTGGAACAGGGCATCTGAACTACATTCAGGCTGCCCGTTAGCGGTCCTCCATCTGCAGCAGCCCCTCTCCCGGGAGGCTGGTTTCTCAGAACCACATCATTTCCCCTACAATCCTCTCCAGATCCCTGGCCCCTTTTCTTGGACTGACCAGAAGATCCCTCACGTCTGATTAATGTCGTCCCTTGCTGACGTTTTTCTCCTAATTATTAGCAGTCTTTATTGCTGGTGCTGGGATATAGTATTTCTTATTTGGAAATCCAACAAGCTTTTAATTAGAGAAGCAACAGGAAGAGATATTAAGCTGTATTAATGCATCTGAAAACCCAGCACAGTTAAAAGAAAGACAATCTCATAGATAACAGCACCATTGAAAATTACAGGAACAGCTTCCAGTAAATAACTAAATGGAAAATCCCAGAGAGGGTCAATTGTTGTTAGTTAATATTTGTAGCAAAGTACAGCACTTAATAATGCGGCTGTTTCTTATCCTTAGGGGAGGCAAATAACAAGAATTGGGATTTCCACATTAGATTGTAATTCTGGCTCATTTTTAAGGGTCCCAGATTTTGCAATAATGAATCCAATGAAAGTTGGTCTTAGAAATAATCCCTTTACCATCAACTCTCAGAGAAAGGGTCTCTAAAAATGTTTTTCTTTCCAAAAAAAAAAAAAAAAAAAAATTCACAAAATGACCTTAGGCCAGGTCAGAAGACAGACTCTGAAATAGCTTGTAAAAACAGCCACAATTACTCTCCTCCCTGCATTTACTCCTTGAATCCGGTCTGGGTTTGACTTGGGTTTTTTTTGTTTGTTTTTGTTTTTTGTTTTTTCCCTAATAAAGCGGAATGGAAAACACTTATCAGTTCTGACCCTGGATCCCAAGAGACCTTGCATACTTCAGCTCAATCTCTTGGAACACTGCCAGCTGCCAACAACCCTAAGCAAACAACCCCAAACCAGCCTTGTGGAACATGCAAGGACATATGGAGCAGAGACACCACTGTAGCAAGGCACTGAGAGATGAGGGAGAGCCTAACTGAGATGAGCAAAGCCAGCCACAGAGGTGTGAGAGGACCCAGCAGGAACTGCAAGAACCACCCAGCTGGTCTTCCCAATCATGAGCTAAATAAAATCTAAGTTTTGGGTTGATTTGTGATACAGTAATAGGTAGCTGATATAAACATCGTGGTTAAAACATATAGAAAATATATTTCCTGACTGCATAGGAAATCACGATACCAAAAAAAGGGGGAGGAGGAGGAGTACATTTGAGGAACAAGTCTGATGGAATTAAGGACGTTGATCCTTCTCATGTTGCCAGTCAGAGGACTCTTGATCTCCTTCTGGACGATCTAACCCGGACTGAAACTAACTCTGTTCCATCATTAGTACATTCTAGTTAAGCAGCGATGAAATTTTAATAAACTGCAATTCCTGTTGTTACTGCATTGCTTGAGTCCTCATTTATTTCACACCTAATTTATTATAACAGCTGATTTTTCTTACTCTAAATTTATTTCTACTCCAATTCATATTGTTGTCTTCAATCAGATCAAGTGGTTTTTTTCATCTTTTTCTGTATGTCGCCCCCCTGCTCGAAATGCTTCAAAATCTTTGTTTCTCATTGCATAAAAAGTCTCTGAAAACAGAAGTAGCAAAATAAATTTTGAAAAATTTTAAAAAATGATAAATCGAACCTTATGAAAATTTTTAAAGGTCTGTTCTTCTAATGACGCTGTTAAGAAAATGAAGACGAGCTGCAGACTAGGAGAAAATACGTGTCAAACACACATCTGGTGAAGAACTTGTATGAAGATTTTTTTTCAAGAAACTCTCAGAACTCGATAGGAAGGAAAAAAATCACCCAACTGTTTTTGAAAAATGGGTTACTTGAGCAGACATTTAACCGAAGCAATGATACGAGTGGCAAATAAACACATGAAAAAATATTCATCAGCATAATTCATTAGGAAAATACAGATTAAAACTGCAACTTTAGCTGCACTACGTGCCTATTAGAAAGGCTTAAAAAAGAAAAAACCTATCACGGGCTGGTGGGGATGGAGGGCAACTAGAACTCCCATTGGTTCCCACTGGCTATGCAAAAGGGCAGAGAGCCTTTGGAAAAGAGTTTGATAATTTTTTACAAAGAGTAGGGAGAATTATGGCCTAACCTTCAGCATATTTGCCTTAAAATTGCACACAGCTTTTTAAAATAACTAATCACAAAAGCTAATATGAAATATTTTTTTAAAAATGCTGAAGACAGATCAAGCATAAAAATCTATGATCATATTTATTTACACAGAACAAGTATAGCTTAAGTTGAGTAAAGTTAAGAAAAACTAAGCTTCTACTATTTACATTTATTGGCAGTAGTAGTAGTTAGGCCTGGATTTACAGATCCACCCAAATATGTCTGGTCAAATGTAGTCGAAGCTACTTAGAGCAGTGTTTCTCTTTTATAGTGGTGTTTCATTTTTTAACTTAAAAAAAAAAAAAAGTTTTGTTGAGATGTAAGGCATATACCAAGCAATTCACCTATTTAAAGTGTACCATTCGGTGATTTTTTGTGTGTGTGTACTGACAGACATTTCCAACTATCACTACAGTTTTAGAACATTTGCCTCGTTTCAAACAAACAAACACCTCCAAGTGTTTTCATTATCATCCCTCTGTGCTCGCAGTCCTCCCCCAGCCCCAAAAGTAAGCATCATCTCCTTTATGTCTCCATAGATTTCTGTGTTCTGGACATTTCATATGCATGGAGCCAGGTAATCTGGGCCTTTTGTGATTGGCTTCTTTCACTGGGCATGTTTTCAAGGTCCATCCGCATTATAGCATGTATCCGTACTTCATTCCTTTCTAAGGCCAAATAAGATCCCATTATATGGCTATACCACATTCTGTTTACCTATTCATCAGTTGCTGAACATTTGGGGGGGATGTCCATCTTTTTGTGATTGTAAATAACGCTGCTAGAAACAATCATGTATAAGGGCTTTTTAAATCTTTGTTCTTTCTCAATATAGAAATTTATAGCGATAAGTTCTCTAAGCCTTGGTTTAGCTGCATAATGTAAGTTTTTGGTATTTTGTATCTTAGTTTTCATTCATCTTGAAGTAGTTTCTACTTCCTTTGATTTCTTCTTTGGCCCATAGGTTATCTAGGAGTGTGCTGTCGAATTTCCACAAATCTGTGAGTTTCCCAATTGTTTTCCTGCTATTGATTTCTGATTTCATTCCACCAGTGGCTGGAGAACACACTTTGTACTATTTCTCTCCTTTTACATTTATTGAGGTGTATTTGATGGCCTAACAGATGGTGTCCTGTGCACTTGAAGAGAATGTATACTCTCTTGTGGGGTGGAGGATTCTATACATGTTAGGTCTAGTTTGGTTTCTTGAGTCATTCAAGGCTTCCATTCCCTTATTGATCTTGTCTAGTTGTTCTATCCATTATTGAAAGTAGGGGTATTGGGGTGCCTTGGTGGCTCAGTAGGTTAAAGCCTCTGCCTTCGACTTGGGTCATTATCCCAGAGTCCTGGGATCCAGCCCTGCTTCTGGCTTTCTGCTCAGTGGGGAGCCTGCTTCCCTTCCTCTCTCTCTCTGCCTGCCACTCTGCCTACTTGTGACCTCTCTCTCTGTCAAATAAATAAATAAAATCCTTAAAAAAAAAAAAAAAGTAAGAAAGAAGGAAAGAAAGTAGGGGTATTGACGTCTCCAACTATTGTTGAAATATTTCTCTCTGCATTTCAGTCTGTTCTACTTCAGTCCCTTTAGTGCTCTACTGTTAAATGCACATCTCCTTGATCGATAGACCCTTGTATCATTATAAAACCTTTATGTCTATGTTTTCTGATATCAACAGAGCCACTCCAGCTTTCCCGTGGTAGCTGCTCACATGATGTCCCTTTGCTAATCATTTACTTTCCATCTACTTATTGCCTAGATTCTGAAGTGTCTCCTGGAGGCAGCATAGAGCTGGATCATGTTTTTTAATCCAATCTGATAATCTCTGCCTTTTGATGGAATTGTTTATTCTAACTTTTTAATTTTAAGATAAATACAGATACAGAAATGATACAAAAATGTACAAATTATAAGGTGAAAGCTCTCATTGCCGGCACCCAGAACTTTCCTTAGCTGCTTCAGAAGCCCCTGGCCCCCACCCCAGCCATGTGGCGTTCTAATCACGGTCTTGTCCCCACCCCCCAAATTAATGACTATCTTGACTTTTATAATAGTCGTTTTCCTGACTTCTTTAAAGTTTTATTACACCAATGTATATCCACAGATACTATAGTTTAGCTTCTATTTCTTTACATCTGGTAAGTTTCTTCTTGAAAGCTATACGCTTTGGTTCAAGCTGGCCTATCTGAATGAGAATGGAAGCAGGATTCAGCCTTGTTAAGAGGAATCAGAGAATCAAACACCTTGTAGAACCGCAAAAGCTAAATGTTTGCCACGTGTATACTAAATCCTGTTTAAACAGAGGCAGAAAGTTGAAATGTGGCAGAAGGAAAGATTCAGGCCAGGGAAGAATCCAAGAAATGGGGGACACGATATTCTTGGTCCCCTCCTGCCCCCTGCTGTCCACCTGAGGTAATGCCTGTTGCCATCTGGGAGCACCCGCTGGAAATGTGGTCTGGAGGCTGGAACGGATGGGTTCTACTCTCCCCTACAACACACAAACATATTTCCTAACCTTTGGAGGCAGAGGTCAGGAAAGTAGCCACCAAGGTGAGACCTAACACAGAGCGAGAGCCTGTGCTAGGAGACAGGAACCCGACAAGATCCTAATTGGGGGCCACTGTCCGTGATTTAGGACATTGGAGAGCAGAGCACAGCCTTTCCAAGAATCACGTGGTCAATCAGCCTTTTATCAATTCCCCAAAACTGATAAATGGGGGTCAGGGATTACTAATCTCCAAGACCATCAGACTAAGCATTTACTATCTAATTACAGTGAAAGGGAGAAAGGTACATCTCCTATTCCTCCTTTCCTTCTTTTGGCTCCCTCTCTTCCTCCTGACACCCAGCAGCCCTGGCAGAGGAGAATGCTCCTGGAGCTTGCTTTCCAAGGTAGCTGTGGAAAGCAAGGCAGGAGGGAAATCCCTCCAGGGTGAAGATGAGGACAGCTGGGAATGGTGAATGGCGGGTCAGGAAAGGAGGGCACAGAGAACCACAAGAATCTGGGAGCACCATAATTTCCAGAAGAGCTGAGAGCCTGTGCTGCCTGCAGAGGATGTGAACAGCTAGTTTCCGTTCAGCTGGTCCCGCCCAAGTACTACTATCTCCTGCACCAAGGCTGGACCATTCAACACTGGGAAGGCACTGGAATGGGGTTAAAAATGCCAGACAGCCTCCTGGGAGGTGTGGAAATGACTTGTATGATGAACTCTAACAACCAAATAAGTAAAAGGTGCGGATGTTCCAGAAACGTCCCTGGCATTTGGTGGTGCTGGCCAGGAAGTTATGGCGTACTCAGCCCTCTGGGCAGCAGTGTGCTGCCCTATGACCCCGTACCTAGTGCTGCCATCAGAGACAGAGTCCTGGAAGATCTGGCCCTAGGAGCAGTCCTTCAGTACGCGCTAATAAGAAAAACTCAGTTTAACAGAATCAGCTTTAGAAAATCAACTCAACGGAGTCAGCAAGCTACCCTTGATATATCTCAGTGCTGGGTGGTATTAGGTAACCTGAAGAAGTGTAGAGCAGGATCCTTCTTTAGAAAGACGGGAGAGCTTTCAAGGAAGGAAAAGCCCAGTCTTGAAGTCTACTTTGGAAATTTCGGGGGACATTTTTGATCATCACAATGATGAGAGCTGGAGTACAACCGGCATCCCTTGGGCAGGGGCCAAGAACAGAGGACATCTTGGGATATACAGGGCCGGTCCACACCCTGAACCCCTACAGAGCTTTCCAACATCCTAAGAAACTCTGTGTAGGCAAAACATGCAGGTTTTAAAACCTGGGCCAAAAGAGTTTGACATCTAAACCTGGACTGAGAACACAACTCCTGTTTATACTTACACTTAAATGAAAAGTATTAGGGGTATAGTTTTAAAATATGTTGCATTTCCTGGAAACTTTTTTAATCAAGGGAGACGTAAACCCTTGTCAAAAACTCTACTGAGACTGGGGTGCCTGGGTGGCTCAGTCATTTAAGCATCTGACTCTTGATTTCAGCTCAGGTCACAATCTTAGGGCCCTAGGAAGGAGCCCCCAGTTGGGCTCTGTGCTCAGCTGGGAGTCTGCTTGATGATTTCTCTTCCTCTGCCCCTTCCCCTGCTTATGCTTGTCAAGCACACAATCTCTCTCTAAACAAAACAAAACAAAACCCCTACCGAGATGCATTCCTAATCTTAGATAATCTTGCAATGGCTGTATTCTACTTTTGTACGACTGCTAGTGTTGTCAGCTAAGGGCATTTGCTTATTGAATATATAACATTGCACTCCAATGCCCCCTTCTTTCTTCTTTATATAGCAGTTAGACCCTTCTATTGCTTCTTAAAAATGTAAGTAAATATAGATGCATATACATATAGACACATACATACTATGGATTTCATTTTAGGAAAGTAAACTGCATCCATCAGTCATAATGCACTTATTAGGCCACAGAAATCAACAACGCCGTGCTAATCTCTGTTATTTAAAATAACCAAGGTTTCTTTCTGGCACAAAGGGTGTTTCCAAATTGATCTTTGCTCCAGCAGAGGGAACAAGAACATGACAAGTCTCCGACGGCTCTTGAATGCTTCAGGAGCAAAGTGGCCCAGCTCAGTTGTGTTCATGGGTTGTTGGCTAGTGCGTGTCACATGGCCATGCCTGACGTCAAGGACTGGGGTGAAAGCCATCCAATTTCTTTTCCGTAAAGAGAAGGATCAAAATATTTAGGAAAGCCTTAATAGCCCCCCAAAGCATTATGAGAAAAGAATGTTGGATTTCATAGGATCGGTAACCGCTGCATTAGGGAGATTCTATCCCATGCAAATTACAGAAGACGAGAAAACAATCAGTTCTAAGATCAGTCAGCCATCCCAATGATCATGAGAACCTTTGTGAAAGAGATGACACTGGAAAGGTGGGTGCCTTTTGGTTATTGGGAACAGAGGAGAATATTTCAAAAGGAGACTGGGTGGCAGATGGGAGCTGGAGAAAGAAATATGTCAAGATCTACTCCGTACAGACAATAGTGGGACAGTCTATGTAAGATTCCTGTGTCGAAGCCATCTGCCCTAAGTCACATGCTCTGGGATTCCAGTGCAGGCCAGAGGTCATTCCCCAGGCAGCTACGGAACCGGAGAACAGGCTGAGCAAAGGCATCGTACCAGAAAGGCCATGGGGCTTGTCAAATGGGGAAAGGACTGTAATCTGGCCTTTGGGAATCATGAGTCGGGCAGGCAAGCAGGGACTAAAAAGTGTCCTAGAAGTCACTTATTTCCACGAATGTCAGTGGTTAATTCCTGTGCAGTAAGATTTGTTTTGTGCCCATCAGGCGTAGAAAGATGATTGAAACACACACGCTGCCTGCAAGAGCTTCCAAGCCAGTAGGAGATTTTAGCTCCTAAGTCTGTATGTGTTTGTGGAATGAACGGTCATCTCTAATGGGCTTGACTTTAACCTAACCTTCCAGGCACGTTTTCCTGACCCGGAGAATAGACATCGTCTTACCTGAGCCTTTATGATGGCCTCTGTTTTTGTCTGGATTCTATAAAAGCAGAGCCTAAAGTGGAGAATCTGGAGCAAGTAACTTATCAAGGGGGTACCCTCGGAGAAATCGTAGGGGAATGAGGAAAGCAGGGAGCAGCAGAGGAAGGGGCTGGGCAGAGATGTCTTTTCAGCTGAATTGGTCTCCTCCCAGCCCTGCAGGGAGCTCTGGCATGTACCCCACCCCACGGAGCTCGTCCCACCCAGAGGTTAGGGGCCTGGGCTCTCCTACCATAGGCCACCCAGATGGGAAGTGTGGAGGGAGGGTGGTGTTACCCCTTGGGTATCCCTCAGCGATCATCTGGGGAAGGGGGCAGATGAGCGCCATGAACAGCCCACACCTGCAGCCGCTGAACCTGGGTAGGCAGAAATAGCACCCGCCAGGACAGGTCTCCCCGCATGCCTTTCTCCGGCAGATTTATTAACTTCCTCACAACCAGCAAGCTCCTAGCAGTCAGAGTCCTTATCTCTTTCACGTTGGTGTCCTTGAGGGAGGACGTAGCAAACACCTCAGTGGCAATCTGAGGAAAGGATGAATGAGTCAATGAGTGCATTCATGTTTACGACTGAGTGTGAAAACCCTCAGGCCCATATTCACTTCCTAAGGGACACCAAACATATATATGTTTCTTATATTTATGTGGTTTTCAGAAATAAACTTTCTGTATGATGGGGAGTGGGCGGGGGGGGTGGGGGGGTAGACGGGGGCGTGGGGAGTAAGCTAATACTTCACAACTGAAAATGCAAGGGGTGAAACCCACTGCCAAATCTTCTTTGGGCTACATTCTCTCCACAGAAGATTTAAGATGTAAGTTTTTCCTCCTGATGTTAATTATAGTAAATATTTTAGCTTGCTCTTGCCCCTCATTATCTCATTTATGAGTCACTGTGTGGAAACAAGCCCGGATGGCTGAGAAATAGGCGCTGGGAAGGGCTCCTGCAAGTTCCAAAAGGGAGCCCTGCGCTGCCTTGCTGATAATTGAGTGACCAGCAGGGGGCAGTGCAGAACCACGCACTGATTTTCCTCTCGCCATTTTGGCTAGATGAGTTGGTTCTGAGTGCCTGGACTTTTTATATTTGCTGTTGCCTCACCTGCTCATTCAGGAAATGACAGGTTGGGTCATGACTTGTTTTAAGTATTTCTCTATTCGAGATGCAGACGTATGAGGAGGGAGGGCCACCCACTGGGTCATTTGCAGAGCCCAGGACATCTATCTTATGCGCTCTGTGCTTCCATATTGCCCACTCTGTGGGACAGTCTTGGATTCTGTTGTTTCTGGGAGGGCTCAGTCCAGCCTGGATCTCACTCTTCTAGCCTTTCCAATGGTTCTGTGAGCCTCTAATGCCCCCTGTTAAAACTCCTCATACTTGGAATGCCCACAATAGCTTCTCTTTTCCTGACTCCCTAATGATGGCCAGTGACATTAAAAGTTGACCCTTCTGTACAAGAACTCTTCAAGACCCCTCCCCAGTCTGCCCATCTGTCCTCATCTCCATGAATAGCACCCTACCCCAGCCATTGCTCCAGCTGAGAACCTAATCATTGTCTTTCCCTTATCATACCCAACCCAAAAGCAACTCCTGTCAATTTAAGCTCCAAATGCCCCCGATTCAATCATTTCTCACCATGTCTGGTGCTACAGCTCCACTCCAAGCTACAAGATCATCCTTTGCATCTGGACAATGGCAGCAAAACTCTGGATCAGCCTACATCCTGTTTTCTACAAGGCATCCAGAGTGGTTTGAACATATAAACTGCACGACCTAACTCTCCAGCTTAAAACTCTCTCAAGATACTCCATTGCACTTGAGAAATATTCCAGATTTTTTTTTTTTTTTTATCATGGCCTACAAGATGCTACTTGACCTAGTCACTGCCTGCTTCTCAAACAGCATGACCCTCCCCCTCACTTGCTGCACTCATTGCTTTATCTTTTAGATCTCTCCTTATTTCCATCACCTGGAGATCTCCTTTTCTTTCTTTTTTTTTTTTTTTTTTTTTTTAAATTTCTTTTCAGGGTAACAGAATTCATTGTTTATGCACTACACCCAGTGCTCCATGTAATACGTGCCCTCCATAATACCCACCACCTGGCTCCCCCAACCTCCCACCCCCCACCCGGTCCCTTCAAAACCCTCAGATTGTTTTTCAGAGTCCATAGTCTTTCATGGTTCATCTGAGATCTCCTTTTCATATATTGGTTCTGCTAGATTTCTAAACATATACATAAGTGTGTGTGAGAGCACGCGTGTATAATTCAATTCTTTCAGAATTTCTATGTATTTGAAATTGAAGTTTGCTTAAGTCTTTTTGACCAGACATTCTAGCCACACTGGTCTTTTTTCTGTTTCTAGAAACACCGCTTAGTCTGTACCTACATCAGGATTTTTTGCGCCTTTCAGAATATTACTCTTTTGATCTTTGAATGACCATATCCTCGTCTTTTAGGTCTCAACTCAATTGTCACCTTCTTGAGAGGCCTATCTGGAGCATCCTATTAAAATCTTCTCTATCCCATTACCTTCTTTTGTTTTCTATATAGTACTACCTGAAATTATTTTATTATTTGTTTGCCTATATACTTTCTGCTTTCCTGATTAGAATGTATTCCCTGCAAGAAAAAAACAAATCTTCTTCACTCGTGGTTTTATCCCAGGCATCTAAAGCACATAGAACTTAACAGATTTGCCATTAATATTTCTGGCACGAGTGCTCAAAGTCAGTGCGACTTCAGTACAAAATTCTATGAGAAAACATCAGAGAGGCATTTCACCAGATTTGGGATCATGGGAAGCTTTTCAGCTTCATAGCTGAAGAAGAAAGTGAAGCACTCTTTGCTAATCCTATTTTCTCTGCTTTTAATGACTTTCCACCCCACCCCTCTGTTCATAGCCATTTGCTTATCAATACTTGGGCTCAAGAGCAATTCTTTTGGAAAAGTTTACTTACCAAACCCCTCCCCCAGCTATTATCAGGTGCCTGTAACAGTAAAGATACTATATGTTACAAGAGACTGAAAACCTGACACCATCTCACATATTGGGGAGACGGTGAGAATTTGGGGGATCTAGCTAAAGGCAAGTTAAGTTAGAGATACATTCAGTTTGGCTTACAATTAAGTAGCATATTGATGCTTCATTATATAGATTATTACTAAGTCATCTAGGAATGCTCCTATATTTCATTCAGCATTACATGCAAAAACAGAAGACTAGAGATCACATCATAATATGAAAGTGTCTGGCATTGTGATTAATTGTGGAGAAAAAAGATTTGACATATATGGAGCCAGGCACTAGTCTATGAAAGTAATCTTTCAATTTATCAGGTATGTGAAATTTTAAATGGGAGATTCTGTTCTCATTGGTACTGAGTCCAAATTATCAATACTAAAACACAAATTTTGATGAACCATGTGACTGAATTATATTTCAATTATCTGTATAGAGAATGATAGAAAAATTATTATTCAATAAAGACAGAATCAAAGAGTGAATTGCCAAAAAAAAACCAAAAAAAAACAAAAAAAAAACCAGAAGGGCCATAGAGTAATTAATACACATGTTATAAATTTTTTTTCGGCTTTGAAACATTTATGATAGTTGTCAACTTTTCTCATTCTCAAAAGAAAAACTCATTTTTATACCAGTTTTAATTTAAATCTTTGCATTTTTTTCTTTTATTTTTTAAATTATCATTTAATGTATTATTTGCCCCAGGGGTACAGGCCTGTGAATCATCAAAAATCTTTGCATTTTTTATTAAAGAGGACCCCCTCCCCCAAATTTTGTGTGTTTCACACCCTATAAATCCTAGATCTGCTTTTGTTCAAGTTGGATAAATTGGCCACACAAAGATTTGGCTCTCAAGCAGGTATAGTATCTTGGAACTGTCTGTGGTGCTGGACCTGAGGTTCACTCAGCTTTCCCCAAGGTACTTATTGCACAAACCCCCCACCCCTCCCCTAACCCACACAGGCCTATGCCAATAGATTGTGCCTGGAAATGAAGAATCAGGACTATCAACTGAGGTCATGGTTAATGAATACGAATGAGTGCTTTTGCCCATGGAGAGAGTATCTAAAAATAAGAGGGTTGAGGAGGAAACCACAGATGACTCAAGTGTCAAGGAAACCCAAAGGACCAAAGGACAGGGACACCAAGAGGGTATCAGGTCAAGGAAAACATTGAGCACGAAGCCATGCCTGAATCTAGATCAAGGGCAGAGAGGAAGGACCCAGAGTGAAGGAAAAAGTAAAGAGAATTAAATAAATCAGGGGTTGGACTATCTGGAAGGAGAACAAGAGAGAATGACGGAGAGGGGTGGCCTGAGAGAAAGCCTGGAAGTCCAGAACAAAGATCTTCTCCAATGAGTTGGTGGGACTTCACTCCCAAATCCCCATGTGAAGGTCTGTAGGAGTTGGAATAGATGTAAGTGATGGTTTTGTACAAGTCTTCTGGTATCCATGAGCATGTGTAACTGACTATCAGAATATTTTTTCAGTTTCCCTTTGCTTCTGCTTTGGAAAGGAGACTCAGTGTCTTTGGATTCTGGGGTTATTTGGAGAATGAAAGAAGGTCAATATCTAGCCTTCCTCAATGGATTTCATCCAGCTTCACCTGCTGAGACTGGGCCCCCTAAGCATTTGGATGCTGCTGTGGGAATTGTGATCTGGAAGGCAGTGGAATCCTAGAAGCCAGCCAATTTCCACAGGAAACATGAGAAATGTTCAACAAAGAACCAGACCAGAGCTGGCTGGGCCAGCACTGATGCACATTTATTACAGTGACCTGGGAAGAAAAGACGATGGCCTGGGAAGAAAAGTCAATTAAACCTTATGGTGCTGATGTCTGTGCTGGTCCTCCCCCTCTTAGGAAGTTAATCATTGTCCAAGTCCAAGGTTATAAAAAGGGACAGCGATGTCCAGCCAGTGTCCTCAGTAGAATATCCAGAACAGTGGTTCCTAAAGTATTGTCTCCAGACCAAAAACAGCCATAGCAGCAGCACCTGGGAACTTTTTAGAAATGCAAATTATCAGGCAGGCCTTACGTCAGACCTACTGGACCAGAAATTTTGGTCCAGCAATCTGTGTTTTAACCACACCTCTGGTGATTCTCACACATCCTAATGCTTGCAAACCACAGGGAACCCGAGAGGGATTGCTCATGCTACCATTAGCAAAGAGCATCATCAGGAGTAACCAGGCATTCTTTTAGGAGGCTTGGGAGAAAAGAGGACTGGAACCGTTGAGAGATGTGGTGGAAGGGATAAGATAGGATTTAGTAAGTGTTCATAGACTGAGTAGTTTGATAACCTTCACAGCTGCAGGTGCCAAGAAATTCAAGTCTAATACAGAATTCAAGGCTTTCAGCTTGCTTTTGGCTCCTTATCTTTGCTTCTTGAATGTGACCTCCCTCTAAGAACGAAGCCTATGGAACCTCAATGTATCATGGTCAAACCAGTGAGGATATTTCTCTAGACACTAGAGACATCTTCTGCCTGAGCGGTCAGACATCTGACACGCCAAGAGATCGATTTCCCCCTGTTGAGGGTGGGTTCCATTTTGGAAGCAGCTTAAGGTACCTGCTAAGTGGGTCGAGTGATATAGCTGGTAATAACCTTTAGGGTGTTAGGTGGACCTGGAGAGGAAAGAGCAGGGGCAATCTCAGGAAACAGAAACACCTGGGGAACAGCCCCACTAGACACCTGGTGCCTTTGGCAAGTTGCCTATCAAGTTTGTAGGGCTCCCATGTTATCTGGTTGGGATGTATCTTTTCATTGTCTTGACTTTGTCCTCGTAGCCCACTGATCACTGGTGGGAGCTGGCTCCACAACAGGCCTGCTGGGACGGGCATTTGATATTTTAAGGCTTTCTAATACTATTGTTAAGTTCCAAACATCTCCAGATTTAGTAGCCTGAGTTCCCCAACGTACAATCTGGAAACGTGAAATTTACAGCCTCCCTGGCAACCAGAACACAGCTAACCTAATGGACTTGTGTGGGCTGCTGGCCACAGCAGACAACAGCTTCGTCACCAGCTCTGCAGCATGCTCAGGCTTGAGCCACCTTTGCTGGCTTCTGCAGTCCTGAGAGAATTCTAGGAGATGCCCAGTATGTTTTCCCTAAACCCCATCTTTGCTCTGTCAGCCAAAATTACCTTCTATTGCTAGCAACTGTAAATTCCGACGAATACAAGAATGGGCACTGGAGGATATGACCATCAGTAGAAACTCGAGGAAATGGAGGTTACCTGGAATTGATTAACTGGTCTGGCATGGGCTGATGGCTCAGAATATCCAGATGACGGGGTGGGACTCCGGCAGCCAAGATGCATCTGTGCTTACCTGGGATGAAGTTTTCACTGTAGACCTGCTCCGAGATATCCGGTAACCACACACATAAACAACATCAGGCCATAAGGCATTGAAAAACTGGGATGAGCTACTTCCATTTCTAGGAACTCAAAACATCCAACAGGCCTTGTTTCCACTCAGTTTGCATGATGCTTGGAGATCCTTTTGAGGCCACGACTTTGCTTTTCCAAGCCCGTAGTTCTAAGCTCATTCATGCTTGTTCCACACCTCTCCCTTGGAATCCAGGCCACAGGACTCTGTGGACTGGATCACTCGGGGTGATCAGATTTCCTCCCCTTCCACCTCCTCTCCTCCCTGCCCGCCACTTCTGCCAAGTTACAGCCACCAGGAAAAATGATAAGACATTTATTGAGTCATCTACAGCACGGTGACATCCTTAAAATCCCAGACAAGATCGTGAGCACAGCGTTAACGGCGGCAGCGGTAGCAGTGAGGTCTTCGGGCTTATCTTTATTGTGGGAGATGAAATATGGGAGCGGGGGTCTGGTTCCATAAGTGAGCCTAGAGCCACGTCTGGGATGCTGGGGACTGCCCCACTTCAGCCCTCGGCAGGGGCAAACCACACAACACAGACATAAGACAAGACACAAATGGCCAAGCACAGACACATCCCAGGACCTCACATATTTAGGGAAAGAATAAAAGAGCCCATAGCCCACTTGAGGAATGTCCCAGAACCTTGAAGGATTCCCATGGAGGTGACAGGGAAATCACCACCCACGTGAAATTCTCCCCATCCTAAGTCCAAGAGCAAACTGAATCCATTGACAGAGATAAGCCTGGAACCCTGTGTCCCTCACAGCCCACTGGTCTCCCTCTTGCCCCCAGTGCTGGTGGTTTTACAAATGGGGCAAAGGTTAACCCAGGATGGCTCAAAGCAGTTGACAAATAGCACAGGGTCCCTTTCAGGGGTCTTCACCCCAGTACCAGCCCATACCTGTGTAGTATCCAAAGCCCTTTTACACACAAGGATATCTCACTTCAACCTCATCTCTGGGCTGGGGAGCAGACTGCAAATCATGTCCTCCCATTTCTCGGATTAGGAAGCAGAGGCTCAGAGAGGCTGAGTCTTGGGGCACAAGACTCCAAGAAAATCCCAGGCTAGAACACGGTTCTCCCCATCCCACACTGACTCTATTGCTCTTCCTGCGATTTGAAATCCTAAACACTTCGGTAGCCAGAGCCACTTTCTTGCACGTGTCTGAATATTTTCTATATGGATGCTCTCGTTGGGCTCACATGCAGGGCTGGGCACATGCTGGTGGGCCCCTTGCCTCATTCAGGCTTGTGAAGCATCTTGGATCCCAGCACAGTACAGGCACTGTGCTAAGCCTGCCAGTAAGGGATTTCTCAACAGCCCAATGGGGAGGTTTGACCTGCAGATCTCTGTTTTTCTTCCCAGCTCTAGTGTTTTGTGAGTCTCCCTAAAGAAATACGGGGAAGGGGTCAAGGCCAAACAGCAGGTCACTGGCAAAGCTGAGAGAAGTCCAGGTTCCCCACTCCCTGCTCAGAGACCTCCTCACAAGCTTCCATGGTCACTGAGCTCAAGGAGGAATTTATGATAGCAAAGCACTCACTGCTTTCACTTTGGAGTGGTCTTGAGGGGATCAAGGGTACTCACAGATTCACAAAGGAAGCTTCTGCTAGCTTTCCTTTCAGGAAGGGCAATGGTCAGAGGGAGGAGGTGAGTCAGAACACTTTGTGGGTGATGATGTATATTTCAAGCCTTGGGCCCGGCTCCAGCTCCCTGTTCCCCCGAAGAAGCTGGTTTGGGAAGGAGTGAGGGTAAGAAGAGGAATCACTGCAGACCACCAGCTAGGTCAAGGAGAGTCACAGGGCCACCCAATGAGACAGAAAACGTGGCCTAGCCTCACATGTGGTAGGGAGTTAAGAAGCCCCCAGTGCGGGGACCACCAAGAAGCTACTGAACCCCCTCCCACCCCCAAATAGCACACTCTGTCCTCTCACAGGTTCCTTGGCAGCCTCAGCATCCCTAACTTGGCTTCCCACTTCCGCCGGGGTTGGAGACTCTCTTCTAACATGGCCTGCCCCATGGCGGAGCATTCATAAAAGAATCTGAAAAATCTCTTCATTCCAAGAACTCAGCCTCCCCTGGGTGACTGTTGACCTTTAGGATTGCATAAAATTAGAAAAAAAAACCCTCCTGGTAATTATCTTCTAGAGTCATGAAGATGGAGAACTCTGCTCCTCTCCAGAATGACCATTCCTGAAGACTTCAAACCCCTCCCAGCTCACAACTCTTTCTTACCCCTTCCCGGGGAGGCAAATGTGGCCTGGAGCCCATCCCCAGTAAGTAGATGGCTGGTGTTTAGACAGAGAATTCCAGAGATGCAATGGGCTCTACAGATCACCTAGTCCTACCACCCATTTTACAGATTTGAAAACAAAGACTCGGAGAGGGAAAGGTTTTGTCCAGACCTTATGCTATCCATCCCCCTCCCCCTGCCCACTGCCTATGACCCTGCAGGCCAGCTGCTTAACCTTGTGGAACATTCAAAATACATGGGGCACATCTGTTCACAAGATGGACAATATTTAATCCAGATAGAAAAATAAAGCAACAAACCAACAGGAACCCGGAACCTCTACAAGGATGCACCCCAGGGCTCAGGTGGCAACACAGCCCATAGGATTCTAAGCTGATGATGTCTTTGCTGTTTTATGAGGATATCTGTATAAAATCAAAGTCTCTTTTTCCACAGTGAAGCAGAGCTGCTGGTGGGGACTGGGACGAAGGAATGAGGTCCACTCAGGGCACCGCTCCTAGGATCTGGAGGTAGCCACTGTCTAAGCAGCCTTGGCACCCTGCCCAGGCTAGGGACATGGCTGGATCTACACATCATGCCCGAGGCCCCTGTCCAACTGTCCCTGGCATGATCCCTCCCTCCAGCCCACCAGCTTCCACTACGGTGTCCCAGTGGAAGAGACAGAAGTTTCCTTTCTAAGAAAGGGAAAATAAACGGCGTTCTCCCCTCCCACCACATATACACGAACACATACACTTCAAAGCCTTAGATGATACGTATTAACAATGATGCATGCCCTTTTATCTGCTTAGCTTTGAAAGCAACAATTGCTGAAGTGCAGAGATTGGAGAAGCTTTCAAAGCCACTTCATCTCACATATGGAACAACTGAGACCCCGAACAGGGAGCTCTGTGTCCATAGTCTGAGCAGTAGAGGCCCAATGGGGGGCAGATTCTAGGTTTGCCAAAGACCCAGGGGTCTACAGTGCTTCACTGGCCAAGGACACAGGGCTCATCTCTAAACCATGCAACTAAGTCCTTCTCCAGTCATCTAGAGGATCTCTCCAAACACGGACCGCAAGGTCCCCCAGGCTCTGCGCTCCTCATAAAAACAAGCAAAGCAACATTCCCTCTCCACCCAAGTTCCCTAAGCATTCCAGAACATGATCACGAAACAAGTCTGCAAACACACTTGGACAGGAACAACACCAAAAGTTGACATGGAATGAAATGGGCCCCCCCACATGGGCCACGGCACTCTAGCACTTTCTCCCACCTTCCCTCACAATCTGGTTCTACACCATTTTGAATTCTTAGACTGTGGCCAAGCAACTTGCAACTGGAGAACCACAACGGGAGCTGGGGAGCTGCCATGCCTTCCATGTGTGGCTTCTTCTAATAGGCACGGTGGGTATGGTTCTCCTCCCAACATCCTAGGCCACTGTAGCATCTGTGGTGATTCAATGTCAAGAATACACAGAGGGAAGTCTTTGCAAAGGTCTCAGAGATAGTTCAGTAGCTGAGCTCAAGCCCAAGGAACTGTTGGCCGGGGCTTCTCATTGTCCATGAGGGTGGGGGGGAGGGGAGTTATGAGGGCCCTGACTCAGGCGCAAGGAGGTAAGGTGATTCGGGATTCATTGACATCATAGGAAGGCGGCTGGTTCATCCTATTCATGGCTTTGACTTGAGGAGAAATGAGGAGGGGGAGGGCTTAGGGGTTCCTTGTGGTAGGTAGGGGTGGGAAGCAGTCTCTCTGAGGCATGAGTCTCTCACCTCCCGCAGCTGATGCCTAGGGATGGGAAGCGTAGAAGGGAGGCTACCCGAGGAACCCCCGCCCACCTCGAGTCGGGAGCGAAGTAATGGAGCCAGTGAAGGTCTTCTTCCACGGGTCCCCAAACTCTTTCCATCTCCTTTCCAATCACATCCACGTTGCTGGATCTTGGCAATTTTTCTTCTACCAAATGAAGAGCACCAGAACATGCCGGGACCCTGAGCCCCACACCCAAAATGAAGTCTCTGATTGGAAGAGCCCTGGAGCTGTCCACTGCCCTGACACCAGGAGCTGGGCACCTGGACTCCAAGGTGCTGGGGGCGGAGGATGGGGGGAGTCTCGGCTCAGGTCTCACCTCCACTAAAGGATGCTCAGAGCACCCAAGCTGGATCTCTGGCAGGCCTCAGGGACTGGGCCCGGCCTGAGAAGAGCCTCAGGTGGTGAGCAGACTCAAGGAGTCCACACTGAAAGTCAGACACTGTGGGGGCTCTCGGGCAGGCCCCTCCCTAATCCCCCCCCCCCTCCAAAGCAAGGTCGTCAGCCTCAGCTCACAAGGCCTCATTCACAAGGGCAAGGAGATCACTAAGGCTAGTGGAAACAGGATAGGGTGAAGCTGGGGACTTGCCTGAGGTGGTCAGGGGGTGGGGATAAGACAACTTTTCAAAATTGGTGGAGTATTTACAGGTTGGGATCAGGGCCCAGGGGCCCATGGGGGTGGGGGGACAGTGCCAGATGGGGAGGGGCGATACCCGGGTTCGCCCTGCATCCTTCTCCCACCTCGGGGAGCCCGGCCTCCAGCCCAGGGCCTGCCCGAAGTGAGAAAAGAAGCTGAACATGCGTGGGCCGGCGCCCGCCTGCAGCCCCAGCCTGTGTACGGAGGAGAGAAGGAGGGGAGGACGGGCTCAGGTGGCCAGGTTGTCAGCCGGGAGTCCGGACATGCGGATCTGGGAGCTGCTCTTGCTCAGGATGGAGAGTTGGGTGCCCCCGTTCACCCCACTGCTGGCCAGGGACGGGTGCCGGTGCTTGAAGTCCACGGCGAAGTAGCGGTTCACCTTCCAGCTCCGCCACTTACGCTTGATCTCCGCCTGCACCTGCAGGGAGCAAGTGGGATGGTCACTTCCAGACAGCCTCTTCTACCTGACTGCTCTGCCGGGCCCCTCCCCGGCACCGACTGCCACCTCCCTACAATACCCACAGACTCAGACGAAGGCTTGCAGCCCTCTAGGCCAGCAGTGGGGAAAGGAATGCCTCTGAGGAGCTGACTTGAGCTCCTTTCCCAAGGCACTGCCTGAACAAGGAGCTCGAATGGCTTCTTGTTCTCTGAGGGCTTCTAGTCCTGGGCCTTGGTATTCCCCAGGCCATCGCAGGCTCACAGGATCTTTCGGGGAATCTTAAAAAGCAGTCGCTTGGGGCAGACAGACCAGGGAAGGAGCGAGCCCCTCTCTCTCAGACCATTAACAGTGGGCTGCACATCAGAATTACCTAGAGAGCTTCACAAATCCAGATGCCACGACCACAGCCCAAAGTAACGACATCAGAATCTCTGGGGTGAGGCATCCGTATGTTGTAAAGTTCCCCAAGGATTCCAATATGCAGTCAGGCTCGATAATGGCTAACTAAGGTACTGTCTGAGTGAACACACCCCCCATGTTGCCCTTAGCCTGGTATGCACAGGGCATGGCCAGCTTCAGCCTCTCTACGCCCTCCCCAGTTTAGCACCTCTGTGTGGAGCCCAGACTGCACGCCTGCAAGTGAGTGGTCCCAGCACCCAGCCCTCCAGCTCCAGCTCCCACCTTCCCCACTGGTCTCCTGGCCAGCTCCCTGTGCTCCTACCCCCTGCCTCCCCTAGCCGCTTGCTGCTTGGCGCCTCTCCTTATCCGACCTTGCCGGAGGCTGTCTTGGCAATCTCCGAACCCAATCTTCGTGTTTCTCAGATGCAAAAAGGGGAAGAGCCTGCTGTGCTAAGCCAAGACCCAAGCACAGATACAATGACTCCTGGTCACGCCGCACACCCATCCCACCCATTCAGCCCCCACTCCTGTCCCAGCACCTCTGTTCTGGGCTCTGTTCAAAAGCATCACCTTAACAAACAGGAGCAGGAGGCCCTGAGACCATAGCTCTGGAAAGGACACGCTACGAGAAGGTGCCAGGCCTCTCCTAGGGTTTCTCGCAAGTTCCAGAGTTCCCACTCTACAGGGGATGGGCTGGGGCAGACAGGCAGGCCTGGTGGGGGCATTGCTGAACTTTGGGTAGCTCCCCACTTGGCACCCCTGCCTGGCACAGCCTCAGAAACTATAGGTACCATTTTTTGTGCCTTCCTCTTTCCATCTCTTTTTACTAAGGTGTGTCTTTTTTTTTTTTTTTTTAGATTTTATTTATTTATTTGACAGAGATCACAAGTAGGCAGAGAGGCAGGCAGAGAGAGAGAGGAGGAAGCAGGCTCCCCGCTGAGCAGAGAGCCCGATGCGGGACTCGATCCCAGGACCCTGAGATCATGACCTGAGCCGAAGGCAGCGGCTTAACCCACTGAGCCACCCAGGCGCCCCTAAGGTGTGTCTTATAAGCAGGGTTGTGCTCAACAGGGGACGCCTTTACAAGTCCACATGATGCTTTGCACAGCAGGCGAAGTGAGAGAGATTCTGGCCCAGGACAGAGGCTTCCTGGAGACTCTAGCACCACTGCCTTCCCCCTCCTCCAGGTGCTGGGAGCCTGGTGTGGCCCTGGTCAGGAGCATTAGCTCTGGTGGGCAGCAGGCTATGCCCCTGTCTGCTCCCCAGCAATTCCCACCTCCATTGCTAAGAAGCCAGAGGGCCAGAATCTTACCTCGCCATTCAGAAAACAGTAGAGAACAGCCACCACAAAGCCCTATGGAGAGAAAGCAAAAACAACCTGAGAACACTAGCAAGGGACCTTGGGCACAGTGAGGTAGGAGGCAGCACCAATGTGGAATGACCCCAGGAATCAGAAACATACCTGGATGGGGGGCCCTTGCCCAGGAATCTGCAGTAAGATGGAAAAGGTTCTGCTGCACCATGATGGCCATGCTCAGGAGGCCAAGTGGCTACAACCTGGCTTTGGATCTCACATTCCCTAGGTCAGATCCTTCCCATTCCCAACGGCCAGCTCCATCCCATGTGCTGCCAAGAAGCCTTTCATGGATGTCCCCAGCATGTTCTCAGGCTCCCTAACCAGCCTGCAGGACCCTGAGGGTGGCACCCCTCCAGGATAGAATGGACCCCCACCCCCTCCCCATCCCACACTTCCTTGGTCAAACACTCTTAACAGCACACAAAACACCATGACTAATTGCCTGACACAGAGGAGGCAGCCGGCTCCCCTGCATATGGCCTTTACATGTACTCTTTGCCTTTAGAATTCCTGTGCTAAGACGGGTACCCTGGGCTCGGACTCCGAGGCTGGGGCTACAGCCACACAGCTCCCAGCCATGCCAAGCTAAGAACCGTTAACAGGGAAAATACCTTGAATCAAAACTGGGGGAGGGAGAGTAAGAGTAAGTTTACTCTTACTCTTACTTACAGAGTAAGCTCCTGACCCTCAAGAAGCTGGAGCAAACAGCTGGGTTAGGGCGAGGTGCTTTACCAGAGGACACTCAAGTTTGCCCCTGGTGCCCCTTCATGGACCCACTTGTGCAGCTGTCCATTAATTTACTCACTAGGCATCCTCACACCCACTCGCTCACTCCTTCATTCACACGTTGACAACCCCATCCACTTATGCCTTCAGGGATGGAGTCATGGTCCCTCTCTATTCTCTGGATCATCTGTATCTCTCTTTGCTCATCCACCTCTTTAGTTCTCTTTGGCCAGGTCCTGTGTTGGGGACACCAGAGTAGGTAAGACTGAGCTCCAGGGCTCCTAAGAGGCGTGGTCTACAGGCTGGAGTCAGGGTGTCGACACAGAGGTCTCTGGAGAGCACCCTGCTCCCCGCCCCCCCCAGGCTGAAGGGGAGGGATGGGGTACCCAAGGAAGGCCTTGCTCAGAACCCCCAGAGGCAGCCGTGGGAAGATACCAGCACCTGTTCTCACAGGAGCCCACGGTATAGACAGCAGAACGGGCTCTCCCAGCTCTCTTCCTTCTACTGCTATTCCAGACATGGAAACACAAGGCTGGGTCTAGGTTACAGAACTTAGAACCGCCAGCAGATTAGAGACCGGGGCCCTGGCTCCCCACAAGCCCCCACCTGCCCTACCCACCACACCTACCTGGAAGGAGCCCAGCCCCAGCTCAAACACAAGTCTCTCCCTCTTGCTGACATTCTCCGGGGAGAAGGCGAATACCGTGTAGTGGATTCCAAACAGTGGGATGAGCAGCAGGGTGGACCGGGCTAGCCGTCTGTTGGGAGAGAGTGAGAGAGTGCTTGCTCTTAGGGTGGCCAGGTCTTGACATTGGAGCCATGGAAGGCAGAGAGGCTAAGTCCCAGCTCCCCGCTCTCCCCCAGAGCTGGGGCTCCTGTCCACAGACTCTCTCAGGATTCTCTCCCAGGGCACGGGGGCTGGGGGAGAGGGTGGCCAACCCAGCAGGGCTTCCAGACCCCCCTGGAACGTTTTGGGTGGACATCCCATTCCTCTAGGCCATGTCAGTGTCCTGTAGAACCACTAAATGTGAGTGTGGGGTTTACAGACACCTCTTATGGAAGGTACAAAACCCGTGGCAAAAGGGAGATGGGGACCAATGCGGGATTTGGAAGGTTTGTGACATCATGGGCCCTCAAGCAAAGCAAACTGTCCCCTGCTCTGGATGGAAGCTCCACATGCTTGGAAAGAACAGCCACTGGGGGGCCACGGAGGCAGCGGGCTTTTCTGAGCCTGGGGTTGCCACACACATGGGGAGTGATGGGGAAGTGCTGATGAGGGAGGGGGTGGGGGCACCGGGGGTGGACCACAAAAGGAGAGACCCAGGAGGGATCCAAGGAAGGACTGACTGCCTCTGGGAATCAAAAAGCACTGGCTAAACCGGAGGAATCCACCACCTGGGGAACAGTCAAGGGAGAGGAGGCTGCCTGCTTGGAATTTGAGGGGAAAGAGAGAGAAGGAGCCAAAGGGCCCTCCTTGCATCCTAAGGCTGCTCTTCTGGGATTCCTCTGCTTGCCACTGGTTACTTGGTCCAGCAAGGTGGGGCTCTGCTCTGAGGGGCAGGGGCACAGAAGCCACAATATGACGTCCAAAGGGTCCACACTGCATGTGCTTATGGGTCCTATTCTGTCGGAAGGGATGTTCCCAGAGGGTCTCCAAGTGGGACCCCAGCTTTGCCCACCACAGGGTACTGGCTCCCTCTGGATCTCCTGGAAGACCCAGCCCTGCCCTTGTAGGTGTGGTCTGCCCACTGAGTCATCAGAGTGGGGGCAGTAAGTGGGAGGTCCAGCTCCCCTCCCTCTCAGTTCCTGTCCACGGGAAAGGACATTGAAGGGTGAGGAGGGTAGCCCTTTGATTTGGGGGCATTGCATGCCCTCTTCCCCATCCTAATCTTTCCGGGAGAAAATGTTCTGTTGAATGTGAGGGCTCCAGATTTCAGGAAGTGAATCCATGGGGTCTGCGTGAGGCACTTGGCTTCCCAACTGAGAGAGAGGGAAGGGAAGAAAGAGAAGCAGAGAAGGAGACTCAGAGGAAGGGGGAGGAGTGCCCTGGGAAAACCTTCAGGTGGACAAAGGCTGAGCCATGGAGGCAAGAAGCACCACGTGTGCAGATGCCCGACCCTTCCACCCCTGGCCACAGGCAGCCAGTTCTGCAGGGCCCCGGGTGCCCTGGACCAGAGCTGGCGCCAAAAGGATGGGAGTAGGTCCCACCCTGAGCCCAGGTGTCCTCGAGGGGGCTGTCCTCTCTCAGACTGTGGATCCCTGAAGATGCTCTTGGTGTTTCCCTTATCGGTTAGCTTCCCTGGCCAGCTCGTGCCAGGCTGGGGGCTCACACTCAGAAGGTTCCTGCCCAGGAAGAGACAAATGAACACACAGGCCATGGGAAAGCCTCAGAGTTCTGACACCTGAATGTGACCTGGGGCTCGGGTCCTGCGCATCTCTGTGTCCCCCGTGGTAAGGGGCAATGCATGGCTGAAGGACGAAAGCCTGAAAAGAAGTGGCAGGTGGCCTGGAAACTCAGGCATGTGGGCACTTGTGGACCCCTTTATGACGTTGCCCAGAGGTGGGGGTACCTCATAAGCAAAGTTTAAGTGAAGGGGCTTGGGAGGAAAGGCGGCCCTCAGACGCGCCTGTGGTTTGCGCCCTCTTCCTCCCTCCCTCCCTCCCTGGGCCTGTTTGCAGGGATCCATCCCCGCAGTTTGAAAGTTCTTAGAAACCAAAAGGCCAAACCTCTTCAGCTTTCACATGGCTGTGGCTGGATGGTTCCATGTGTGAGAAGCAGGGACCTTCCAGACATGAGCTCGGGCCCTTCCCAGTCCCTGGTCAGGTGGCAAATGGCAGCAAGGGTGACACAGGTGGCCCAGCAGCACCGCTGGAATGGTTGGGGACTTCTGCCAGGGCAGATGGTCACCACTTTGGCAGACAGAGAAGTGGGGCGCAGACGAGGAGGCCATGAGGGCCCAAAGCTCTGGGACCAATATACTTCAGAGCAGACCAGAGGCCTTGGAATGGGGACACATGGTGTGAGCCTAGGGAACCCTCTGAAGAGAGTCACAGAATCACCCTATCTGATCAAGTCACAGAGACTGTCACACAAGCCTCAGCCTCTGTCCTTCTGCCCCCAAGGGGACATCGATGGACAGAAGATCCCTAAAAAAACACAAGGAAGAATTTCCAATGGTCAGAGCGGCCCAAATTACGGTGGGCTCCCCCTCCCCTCCCCTGTCAAGGGATTTCCAAAGGAAGACTGATCTTCAGTTAGAAATGCCCTGGGCCTTTGTGCTGAGGACTCCCTGGGTTCAAATCCTCGCCCTGCCAGGGATGGGACCTTGAGTATTTCCCCTCTCTGTGTTCAGTTCTCTCATCTGTAAAATGAGGTTATTACAAGGACCCCACCTCAGAGGGTCACTGTGAGGATTAAGCCTCTTAGCACAGGAAGTGTGAGCAAGGTTCCTCGGGGGTGAGGGTCCAGTGTATAGGAACTCAGGCTCTAAGACTCTTAGAACTAATTTGGCGGGTGCAAACACTGAAGCCCAGAAGAGTGGGGGATTCAAGGGAAAACCACGCACCGTGGCAGCAGCAAGGAGGCTGCTCCCACAGGGACCACAGCTCCGTCCCCACAGCATCCCCCCTCCCCCTCCCCCGATGGCTTGAGGTTGCAGAGAATTCACAAGACACACAGACACCAACATGCAACAGCAGAGAAACCACTGGGCTGGAGGTACAGCCTCGCTCTCCGCTCTGGGACAGCTAGCAGGTGCAAAGCTCCAGGCGGCAGCAGCAGCATGCGGCCCCCTCCCCTCCGGGACCCCCAGCTGCAGCCACGCCGCGCACACTTACAGAGTTATGGTGGACAGTTCTGACATCTTGCAGGAGTGCTGCTGAGCCCGCTGTGGCTTGCAGTAGCATTTCTGCACGCAGCTGCTGGGTGTGACAAGATCAGCACTTCTGTCAGCTGGGGGCATTGGGCAATGAGGGAACTGAGGGGAACCTAGAGCGACTCGAGGCTCAAGGGAGGGCAGAGGAGCCCAGGTGCAGAGCCAGGGCGGGGGCAGTGACACGGAAGAGAATGAGGAAGCCAGGGACCAAGATGTGGTCAGCTCTGGACATAGAAAGGCATGCCCAGACGTGGACAGGTGTGTGCACAGAGACATACGCACACAATGAGCACTCACACCAGGTCCGCAGCAGGTGAGGGCATGGGTGTTCTGAAGGCGGGGGCGGGCCTGGGTCTCAAGCAGGGCCCCCCCACCCCGAAAGCTCTCTGCTGAGTCAGCGCCAGGCCTGGAGCACGGCCTTGTCAGAGGTCACGCAGCAAGACGGACAGCTGGAAACCCATGCTGTGGACCTCGCGTCGCCCAGCCTGGGCCGACCCAGCCCAAATCAAGCCCATTCTGGGCTTGGGTGTCCACTGGTCTTCTTCCTCTACACCTCTCCCTCTTCTGCCTGGACCTCCTCCTCTCTGAGCTCCCAGGCAGCTTGGCGTGGGCATATAGGGGCAACAGAAGTGGGATGGATGGAAGAGATGGCTAATTAACCGAACTCTGCACTATCCAACAAAACAGCCATGACCCATCTGCAGCTATTTGAATTAAAATTAAATCAAGCTAGAAATACACCTTCCTCAGTTACCTTAGCCACCTCACAAGGGCTCAACAGCCACACATAGCTAGTGCCTCCCATATTGCACAGCATAGTCCAGGGCATGTCCATTCCTGATGACGGTTTCACAGCACAATGCTGGGCTAGGCTTCCTGATCAAAGTTCCACAGGCAGGGACTGCAGGAGTATCTTTTGGGCACTTGCCCATAGCCTGCAGAAACAAGTCATCTTAAAGGAGGGGAGACCCGGGGGTCAGGCTCACTCTATATTCTGCTGGGTAGGGCAGGCACAGAATTTCCACCTTCTCAGAGAGGTCAGGCTGAATTCCCATCTGTCCCAGTTCTTTACGGTCCCACTTGCACTTAGGTGGGGACAAGCCTTAGACACTTCTTTTCCTTCTCTGATAAACATATAAGACCCAAGTCAAACACTGTGTCACCTCATCAGATAGCAAAAGAGCGGCCTCCTCTACAAACTCTCCTCGGGCACTACATGGCACGGAGCCCCTAATACCTGCCGGTGATCTGAGCTGAGGGGCTCTGATGCACATGAGAACAGAGACACATGAGGAGACCAGGCCTTGGGCATTCACCGATTCATAATTTATGATTCCAGCTCTTTGAGAGGAAGTCTAAAGGTCCTTGACCTGGGCAGACATGTCATTTTGCTAAGGCAAGAATCAGAATCACATACTTAAAAGATGAGGCAAGCCGAGGTCGCCCCAGGACCCTTGCCTCCATCAGGTGCATGGTTCTCATTTAATAACCAGCACCTCTCGGTCCACACCGCATGGCAGGGTAGGAACCACCACTGGCTCACCTGACAGATGTGGGATGTGAGGGACAGCGCAGTGCTCGGTGCTGCCCAGACCAGTGGCATCAGCACCACCTGCAAGCTTCTTAGAGATGCAGAATCTTAGGTGCCCACCCCCCACCACCTCCAGCACTGCTGGCTCAGAATCCGCCTTTTCACAGGACCCGGAGGTGATCCACAGACAGCTCAAAGCCTGAGAAACACTGTCGTGTGGAAGTCATGTATTTGAGAAGTTTCTTCATGTGTCCTCAGTGAATGTCAAAGGTCTGCTTCGTATACATACAAAGAGATGGATAGACACACAGAGGTATGTTTTTCTCACAACTTAAAAGAGCTTAATTGGACAATCAGGAATGGGAGCCTTCCTCATCTCCAGATTTATCTCTGCCTGGCCTAGATTGGAAGGCTGGCTACTTTCTCCTACAGCCAGTAGCCTGGTTGGTGCCCAGGAGCCTGAAAGCCCAAACCTCAGATGTGGCCCCCTACGTGCCCATCTTAAGCCCTCACCCCAAATTCTAAAGCCTCAGCTGCTCTCCTCTGAGACTACGCCTCCTTGAACTCCCAAAGGGTTATCCCTGCCATTCCTGGGCCCTGGCCACAGTAAATACAGACTCCTCTGATTTCTAACACTAAAGGTCACTTAATGGCAAGTTAGCTGAGACCCCTGGTCAAGATGTGGGTCTCTGCTGGGAGGGGCAGGATAAAGTGTGGGGGGGGGCTGATGCCTGGGAGGGCTCTCACGAAAAGAACCTAGGGACAAAATTAAATGTCTTTCTTCCCAAACAGTACTTCTCCCAAAACCTCCCTGGCTCTGCACAAAAGGACCCACAGAAAAGCATACGAAAGGGTGGCAGAAAAGCCAGAGACAGGTGTGAGAAAGGAAGAGATGTCGCAGCCTCTCAGGAGTTACTACAGTTGGTAGCAAAGGGGAAAGGAATCAAGAAGAAGACGTAACCCCAGACTGGCTGGTGAGCTCAGTTCTGATTTGGACCTGAAGGGAGAGAAGAGACAGGCCAGAGTACTGGGTAGAAGTGGATCAGAAGGCTGAAGAGCCCCATAGCAGGTACAGGGTCCACGCCTCCTTCTGGAAACCAGGGAGCCCTGGCCTATAACTCAGGGAGGCAGCACATGGATTTTCAAGGCCTGTTATGGTCACAGGCTAACCTCCATGGAAGCTCTGGTGCCTTTGTGTGCAGCGTGCCCTGGGCTATGAGGCCCCAGGGAACACCCCACAGAAGGCTGGAGCCCCCCCAACCCCACCCACCCCAGAGGGCAGCTTTGTGTCTAATCCACCCTGCTCCTGGCCAGCAGTGTGGTGCTGGGTCACTGGGCAGGTCCGTGGAACATCTCAGCCTGAGCCAAACACTCTCCAAAGGGTCCCTCCTGGCCCTGAGATGCCATATCCCCCTGGAACCCTGGCCCAGCACCTGGGGAATCACTGCACACCACACCGGCACTCCAGCCAGAAGCTCAGCTCAGCAGATCTTGGAGCTCCCCTGCCTGCTCCTACCCCGTCCCCCACCACTGAGGACAAGCTCAGGCTCTGTGCCCCTCTCCAACCTTGGGGAAAGGCAGGGAGTGAGGGCTCCTGAGCTCAAGGCTTTGTCTAGACAGTGACTTGCTGGGTGGTCTCAGGCCTCAGTTTCTCCATCTGCAAAATGGGAGTAACCATTCCCCGCTGCTGATCCTTAACAGGAATTTTGAGGACAGGGTGCTCCCCGATAGGGTAGGGGTGCTTTGGAAGTGGAAAATGGACCTCCCTGTGAACTGGGAGCCTTAGGCTGTGGGCTGAGTTCCTGGGCTGACAGCTTCCTGGCTGCATTTCTGCCATGACAGAGCCTGTCTTTAGAGTCAATGCCGTCCTTCAGACACTGGGTATGACACAGCCCTGCCGACTAGCGACATCACTAGTGACAACCTCCTTCCTTTACCCCAAGAGGCCATGCAGACTGGCTCTGCGAGGTCCCCAAGGGAAGTACATGTGGGGTTTCCCTCCCCCACCTGAGACCTGAGAGGCAGCTTCCAACACCCGCTGGAAGCAGACCTGGGGAGCCCGCTGGGAGGACAGCCAGCTCCTGGAGGTGGTCTCAGCACAACTGGTGCCTGTGCAGGGACCTCACCCTTCCCTTTCTGAGCCAGCTGGCACCTCACAGAGCTCAGGGCAGGAAAGGGCAGACTAACCCTGACCCCAGCCTCAGGTTGAGCCCTAGCCCCAACCCCAGACCAAAGGGAACCAGAGCACATGCCAAGCCTGACCCAGGCCCACACTCCACACCTGGCCACTGCCCATGGTCTGAGGCCAGCCCCTCATTCCATCAGAAGCCTGAGGTGAGAGTGTGGGTGGCTCAGTGTCGCCGCCCCCCTATGGGCCTCCAAGCCCCCAACAGAAGCCGTGTCTCAAACCCTTATCATCTGAGCAGCTGGAACCAACCTACAGGAAAGGGAGTGAATGCTGGTCTGAGGGCACAGGCAGGGGGTCCTCTCGGGCTTTCTTGGGGACTCTCAGGCTTAAATTTGTTCTGGAAACAGAGGAAAAAACCGGAAAGCTGTTGTGGGCAGATCGGAAGGGGCTTCTTAGCCCCACACATACCTCTGGTGGACCAAGGGGACTCGGGCACAGCCCTGAAATCTCCTCTCCCACCAGGTCCTGGCCCTTCCCCTCCGTCCACCACCCCGGTAGTCTCCCCTCCCCAACAACAGACACCTCCCGGGCCCAAAGCACTCCAGGTGGGGATGTTCTCTACAAGGCCGGATCCCACTGGGGCCTCTTCTTCCAGGAAGCCTTGTTTATCCCCTTATTTAGGGACCATCTCTCGTCTGTAACTTCCTGGAGGATAGGAAAGACAGTGCAGTCAAGCTCAGAGCCAAGGGCCCCTGCTGTCCTAGAGCCATGGCTCCACTCGTTCCTACTGGATTCATTTCACTTCACTGACAACTAGTTCCCTCAGCTGTAAAACGCGGATTATCCTGAACAGTTGGCAACTCAGCCCATCAGATTCACTGGGTGTCTGTGAGCACAAATTGTGCATGGTCAGAGTGGCAAGTGTTGCTAGGAGCTCTGCAGTCCCCAGCAGCACCGTCACTTTGATTGTCCCTCCCTGGGTCTCCCTGACCCTGCAAATGCTCAGAAATGTTGCTAAATTTCATAGGATCAAATTGATCCCTTATCCCACATCAGCCCTCCCCGCTGGCTTGCAGACCACATCTGAGTTTTCCATCTCTGGGGCTGGAGACAAGTACAGGTTTTGTCTAAGAAGGGGATGTACGGAGATAGCAAAATGATTTTTTTTTTCCCCCCAGAATGGAAGCAAACCAACCAGCTGGTTCTTTCAACATGGGCACGTAAATGTAGAAACCACTTTGAGAAATGGTCATCTACACATCAGGAAGGCCCAAAGGCTACAGCTCCCAGCCTGTGGTAACTTGAAAGCCCCCCCAGCCCCACTCTTCTCTCCACCAGACCCTGGGGCTTCCTACTGCCTGGGACAAGATGTCTGAGCTGAAGTTCGGTGTTGGGGTCCGAGAAGTGTCCTTATTTAGGCAGCAGCTGGGCCCCTGTGTACATCCTTGCACAGGCAGGGTGAGGGGAAGTGGGCAGAGCCTCCCAGAGAAGAGATCCTAGGAACCAAAGAAGGGAAAACACTTCCTACCAGGAAGCAAAGAGTGGAGGAATGAAAGCTAAAGCTCAAAGGAGAGAAGAGGGACCCTTTACTACTCTAGCCTCCTATGTCTGAAATAACCGTGTGGGTGCAGACACGAGGTCATGAGTGCCGATGGCAGAGGGGAGATGAGGGAAGCAGGAGGGCCCTGTTTTGTGGGTTCTGGAGACTAAGACAGGGATGACCCCTCAAGGGCACTTAGTTGCAGGGAGCCAGCCCCATGGATGACCCCCCAGTACAAGGCCTCAGAAACTTTATGATTTATGCATAATTTTTGACGACATAACACATACACATAAGCATGGGTTGGCAAAAACATGAAAAAAAACAAAAGACAGTAAATGCATAGCAAAAAAAAAAAAAAAAAAAAGAGGGTCTTTTCTAATGTAATGTAATCATCCTAAATGCAGGGAAAAAAATGGTTGACCAACCCAGGCCCTGGGCAGAGCCCCCACCCCCACAAGAAGGACTTCCACAAGGAAGAGTGCCCAAGTTAAACCTACAGACCAAGGGCAAGCTCCACCTCCCTGGGGAAGCCCCAAGGAGCGGAAGGATCTGGGGCTGGTCTCTGGGTAGCTCCTGCCTCCCCTTCTATGCAGGACAATGGTCAGCTGCAGAGAACCCTCTGCTGGGTCTCTCTGTGCTGTCCTACTTGTCCACTGGTAGCCATCAGGGTTCTGAGCCTGGGGTTGGGGTGGCTGATGAAGGCAGGACCAATTCCCCACCGATGCCATGAGAAGACCTCGGCTCCTTCTAACCTGCCTTCTTCTTAAAAAACCGAGGAGGCAACACATTTTCTACCTTGCTTATGGACAGACCACTAGACTGCCCTCCAATGTTCTGTGCCCATCTGGCCCTTCCAGCCAACCACAGGGGATCGATCTTCCTCATCAGCATCAGAAATGTCCCCAAACCCCATACCCCAACCAGCTGGTCATTCTCGGGATGATCAGGCAAGATGGGTGAAAGAGAAGATGCTTAGACTCAGAACAGGTGGGAGGCTGGGGGAAGGCTGACAGAACGAGTGGGACAAGCTGTTAGTGACTCCAAAAATACTTGTAGAAAGCAAGCCAAATGGCCATGGAAGTGGAGAAAACCCATGCTCAATGGTAAGGGTTGCCCCCAAACCCCCTGGATCTCAAACATATCAGTGTACGTCTGCTCAGGGAGGAGGAGGGGGAGCTGCAGGAGGAAAACCAGACCCAGAGATAAAGCTGCCCTGAAAGAAGGTAGAAAAGAGAAAGGACTCCCCCCTTCCAATACCCAGACCAGCAAAAATGTCCACCTGGCTCGCCAGTCAGGCCTGAGCAACTTGCACACACTGGGCTGGTGGTGGGGACATCAGGCAATGGTGCATCCAGTGGCATTCATGAACTTCCCACAGACCCAAGATCCCCAAAGGAAACCCAACTGCTCAACAACGAAGGCCCTAATTACCCTAAGGAATCTGGTGTTTTCCACCTTGATTTTGCTAGTGCGACCCAGGATCTGACCATCTCATCCTCTCTTTCTTCCCTCCCACCACGCAGATTAGCAGCTGGGTTGGCTGAAGAATAGGCGGGCAGCTACATTTTAAGGGCACTTTAATCAGAAAGAAATCTTGCAAATACCCTGTCCGCGAAATACCTAGGCCTTCTCCTGTGACTCGGGTGCAGGGCCCACACAGCTGTTGGAAGTGACAATGGCATTCACATGAAGGTACTTACAAGTAGATGCTGGACTCATTGCCTCCCATGTCCGGAGACTGAAGTTTCTGCACAAGGATAACGATGATGCCAATGAAGAGAACAAAGTTAACCTGAAGAGCAAAGAAAAATAGAACTGATTCCAGGCCAAGACTTGCCGCAGCCCTGCCTCGGCCTGGCCTGTTACAGCCTCAGCCCTCCCTGATCAGTCAAAATCCCATCTCGACTTATAATTCAAGCCGGTGGCAGGAGAACACGCATTTACCTCACCACCTACTAGTGCTAACATGACAGAAAAGAGCAAAGAACATGAATTTCATAGGAATCATGAGGAATAGGAAAGATTATCCGGAGTGAGCCAGAAAAGCAGCCAATTTCTGGTAGAGTAAGAGCAAACAGGATCGGGGTCATGGAAAACAACACCCAACAGATAGAAAAGAGGCTCCCGCAGAGGTGGGAATTGTCCTCTGGAGAAACTCCAAGTTCAAAGAATGGAACATGGGGAACCAGAATGGATGGCCATAAGCATTATTAATTAAAGAGATGCCCGGGAATAGCAATAATAGCCTTTACCTTCAGAGAAAGATCAGGGACAAAAATCTCTCTAAACAGTGAGAAAGCAAAGGGGACGGGGAGCCAATAAATGGAAACAAGGCATAAGGTGAGGATCACATGGCAACAGCCTCTGAAAGTAGCCAAAGCAGCTACAGCCGGAGGAAAAAAATGAAGAGCTTGACACTAAAAAATGTAGAGCTTGACACTAACTTAACAATAACTTGACACTAAAAATACTAAATACTGAAGACAAAATAATTAAGCATTCAAATCAAAAGCTAAGGGGAAAGTGCCACCCATTTAACTTATATAAGAAGGAAACTACTGAAGATAAAAATTCATTATAAAAAGTTGGGTAAAAGTAGATTTGATCAATAAAAACTTTATTTGGGGGTCTGGTCTTGTTGGTTTGTTTCCACATTCTCCACGAAGGTAGTTCTCCTAGTCTTCTCCCTCTCTTCAAGCCCAGGGCCCCAACAGTCCCAGGAATTCAGCACAGAACCTGCTGCTGCTCCCTGCAGAGGTTAGTCAGTCCAGAAGGAGAACATGCAAGTAAACAAATTTAGGGATGAGAAGGAGAACAAGACAACAGATGTATAGAATATTCTGAATCATAAGAGAAAATCAAACAAAATGGGAAAGTAGAAAATAACAAAATCAAATCAAGGAGGTGTAGAAAATCTAAGTAGAGAAATGACCTCAGGAGAAATTTTAAAAAGTAATCAAAGACATAAGCATTAAAAGGCTCGGGGCCAGTTAACTTTACAGACCAGTTTCATAACACCTTTAGGGAAGATGTCATTTACAGGCTATGTCATTGTTTAAAAGCAAATAAAAAGACAACCTCACAAGTTGCTTATTAGGCTAACAAAACTCCACTACAAATCCCAGACAACAGGGCACCTCAGTGGCTCAGTAGTCAAGCATCTGACTTCGGCTCAGGTCATGATCTCATGGTCCCGGGATTGAGCCCTGCATCAGGCTCCCTGCTCAACAGGAAGCCTGCTTCTCCCTACTCTACTCCCCCTGCTGTGTTCCCTCTCTCGCTGTGTCTCCTTCTATCAAATACATAAAATCTTTAAAAAACAAAACAAAAAAAACAAATCCCAGACAACAAAGAAAGCATACAGATACACACACACACACACACACAAACACACAGACCCAGAGAACTTACAAAAAGTAATGCAAAAACTATAAATAAGATACTAAAAAATAGAATTTATCACTGCATTAAAAGAACAAACAGATCATGGCCTAAAGGTTTTATACCAGAAATGCAAAAAAAGTCAAAAAAAAAAAAAACAAGAAAGTCAAAATCTAATATTTCTTACACTAACAGATTAAAACAATAAGCTACCTTTATCTCCTGTAAGACTAGTGAATAGTTCAATGATCAAAGAATCAACAAAGACATGAGAAATGAGCAATCTTGGATTCTGCTCATTTGATATCTATGAAAAACATTTTTTAAAGATTTATTTATTTATTTATTTGAGAGAGAGAGAGAGAGAGATCACAAGTAGGCAGAGAGCCAGGCAGAGAGAGGGGGAAGCAGGCTCCCCGCTGAGCCCAATGTGGGGCTCAATCCCAGGATCATGACCTGAACCGCAGACAGAAGCTTAACACACTGAGCCACCCAGCCATCCCATCTATGAAAATGTTAAACATACATAACCTTTGTCCCAGAAATTCCACTCCTAGAGATTTATTCTTTTTTTTTTTTTTAAAGATTTTATTTATTTGACAGAGAGAGATCACAAGTAGGCAGAGAGGCAGGCAGAGAGAGAGAGAGGAGGAAGCAGGCTCCCTGCTGAGCAGAGAGCCTGATGTGGGACTCGATCCCAGGACCCTGAGATCATGACCTGAGCCGAAGGCAGCGGCTTAGCCCACTGAGCCACCCAGGCACCCCCTAGAGATTTATTCTAAAGACATATTCACACACACAGATATGCACAAATATATCCATCGTGGCATTGTTCATAAGAAGAAAAACTGGAATATTGTAAAAGTCCATCACTAAGGGAAGAGACCACTTTAAAAAAATGTTTCCAAAACACATTTGATTTCCGGATTTTTTAAAAAATACACACTAAAATAAGCCAGAAATAGAAACTTTCTTAATTTAATGAAGAATAACTACTCAAAACTATATAGCAAACACCATCCTCATCCAGACCAAGGAACAGGGGTGCCTGCATGGCTCAGTCGGTTAAGCATCTGCCTTCAGCTCAGGTCATGATCTCGGGGTCCTGGGATCGAGCTCTGCATCAGGCTCCTTGCTCGGCAGGAGGCCTGCTTTCCCTCTCTCACTCACCCTGCTTGTTACTGCTCTCTCTCTGTCAAATAAATAAATAAAATCTTAAAAAAAAAAGAAAGAAAGAAAAGTAACCAAGAAAAGAAAAAATACACAAAAACAAATTGCTTCCTTATGCACCAGCTGTAACCCACTAGAACATACAATGACAGAATGAGTCCCAGACACAATACAAACCCAAACTGGAAAACACTCTAAGATTTTATTTATTTATTTGACAGACAGAGATAACAAGAAGGCAGAGAGGCAGGCAGAGAAAGAGAGGGAAGTAGGTTCCCTGCTGAGCAGAGAGCCCTATGTGGGACTCGATCCCAGGACCCTGAGATCATGACCTGAGCTGAAGGCAGAGGCTTTAACCCACTGAGCCACCTGGGCGCCCCTGGAAAGCACTCCAGAGCTAAACTGAACAAGATGATGGAAAAGCTGTACAAAATGTCTCCACAGGAAAGACTGAATCAATGGAGAAGGATCAGGCCATGTTCTTGGAGAGGAAGACTCCATATTTTAAGAAAATCACTTCTCCAAATTAATTTATAGATTTAATGCAATTTCT
The DNA here is from genome assembly GCF_030435805.1 of Mustela lutreola. Classification (NCBI taxonomy): domain Eukaryota; kingdom Metazoa; phylum Chordata; class Mammalia; order Carnivora; family Mustelidae; genus Mustela; species Mustela lutreola. The sequence continues at coordinate 157,001,465 of NC_081293.1, read as the reverse complement.
CTAAACATTTCCACCACCCTCTTTTTGCAGCTTGACAAGGATACTTGACAGTTCACCTGAACGAATGAATGTGTAAGAAAATTTTGAAGGAAAAAAAGAATGAAGAAGAGGATATTATAACATATTTGATTTAGACATCAAAACCTGCTACCAGGTTATAATAACTATGACAAGGAGGCATTCACTGCAGAAACAGCCAAATAGATTAGTAGCATAGCACTGAATACTGGTAGAATATACGGAATATTCATGATAAAAGGACATTTCAACATAATTGAAAAACGATGGTCTATTTAATAAGAAGATGAGAGGGTAGAATATCTATCCACTGGGAGAAAAAATAAAAAACTAAAGACGATTAGATATCATTTCAGATCAAAGAAATAAAAATTCAGCTAGATTCAGGACAAATATATAAAAATCCAACCCATAAAAATGTTATAAAACAACTAAGAATACTTCTATGTCTTAGGCTGGGAAAAGGCTCCCATAATAAGATACAAGTTTCAGAACTTATGAAGACAAAACTTGACAGTTTGTATAAAATTATGCAGACTTGGAAATATACTTACAACATACTTAACAAATAAAGCGTTACTATCTTTGAAACAATTAGGAAGATAACTGAGCAAAGCAACCAAAAGAGAAATGAGCAAGAGAAATAAACAGATAATGACCAGAATAAAAGCAAATTGTCAATAAATGTCTGGGGGAAAAGTACCTCACTGTACTAGCAATATGGAGAAATTCACATTAAAACAATGAGCTACCATCATTCCCCAGGAGCTTGTGCAAAAATTTAAATGATTGATATTATAAGCACTGACAAAGAGGTACTCTTTCCCACCCAACTATTCCATTTCTAGAGATTTAGTCTAAAGAAATACTCATGTTCAAAACTATGCACAGAATTGCTCCTAGTAGCATTTTTTCATTATGAGGAAAAAATGAGAAAATATAAATGTCCAACACTAGTGGACTAGCTACATAACTAGTGTCTCCATGTCGCCAAATATAATGGAGCCAGGAAAAAGGAGAAGGCTGGCTTATGCAGTGGCCTCTGTATTTGTCCCCTTCTCCTGCCTTCTGTCCAGGCCCCTGTCTCTTCCCCATCCTTGCCCAAGGATACTCACCATTATGGAGCCAACCACAGGGCCTTTGATCACCCACCACAGAGCCGTGTTGTCATTCATATCCCAGCAGCTGAAAGACAGAAAGAAGAGAGATTAAGCTCAGTGCTGGGATGCCTACAAGCCAATGCTGACAGCCCCACTGTGGCCCTTTTCCCTTGCAGCTGTCTGAGGACGGGCTGGCTGGAAAAAGAGTTTTCAGGCATGCTGCAGACCAGAGCCCAGCTCTGGTTCTTCTAGTGTCCTGGTCCTTGCGTCTTAGAATCACCAGTGGACTCCTGGGCAAGGGCCATGCCCTTCAGGATTGTGAAGGTGCGACCTCACCCTCAATAGCCTTCCTCCCCTCCCCGAAAGGAAAACAGGACGCTCAGAGCTGGGCCCAGCCATGGAGAGGGCCTCTGAAACCTTGCACATTCTCACTAGGATCCGGCTGAGATGTGGCTGGGTAGATCTATCAGTGGTGCAATCAGGGTACAGTCGGGGGAAGGTGATTGGGGTGCAGTCAGGGGCTATTAACTTGAAGTCAGGGGAGCCACTGAGGCCCATCTATAAGAACCTTCTCGGGGTTCTGGGCCCTGGCTCTTGGGCACGTACTCACCCTGTGTCATCGAAGTAGAGCCTCAGCATAGCCCACACGGACACACACACAGTTGGGGTCCCTGGGAGAATAAGAAAAGAAGCCTGGTGACAACAAGAAAACCAACAGGCCCTGGGGTCCCCTCAGATTTGGGCTCCCAGGGTGTTTCTAACCCATGGGGCAGGTCTCTCTTTCAGACCTGGAGTCTTGGGGACCCTAACTGTTCCTCACACCTCTGCCTCTGCATGTCCACGTATCCCTCAGAACTTTGTCTATCTCACTTCTCAGAAGAACTCCTGTGCATACCATGTCTTTCAGACAGTGGGCTTTCAATGGGCAGGAAGAGCAAGAAAGGGTCCAAGAACCAGAGATGCCATCAGCTGCGGACCAAGGACATATCTGGCCATGAGGCCTGAGCCATGTGGCCTGAGCACTGGCCACAGTCAGTGACCTACCCCAGCCTATGATGATGTACCAGTAGAAGTATCTCCTCTCAGGAAAGAAGGTCTCCACTAGCAGGGTGAAGAGGTACAGACCCTCGATGAACAGCCAGAAGTAGTTCGACACGACACAGTAGTGGAAGAAAACCATTATAGCCTTGCATTCCACCTGCAAAGAGGGTGGGGACGGTGAGGGAGGCAGGAAGCCCCCACTGCTGACTCCCACCCAGCCCAGCAGGAGCACAGAGAATCCTGGGGGTCCTTCTGCTCAGGCACACTTGGGCTCAAGCATCCCACAGATCTGCAGAGTTAAAAATGGCAGCACCCTATGATTCTGAGTTGAAGCTGTCCACAGAGGCAACTCCAGGCGTGTCAGAAAAGGATGGGGGGAGGGCAAGCAGAGGGCCCACTCCTCTCCCCAGGTTCATTCTCCCCCAACTTTCCTGCTCCTTCTCCTCTGCTTTTCCAACCCTGCATCCTCATCAGTAGGGGAGTACAGAGGACCCTGCAGGAGGCTTCTTAGTCAAATGAAGTTTTTAGACATCAATGGGGAGACTCCTGGTCCCAGAAATCTCGGACAGAGGGGCCCACCCCGGCCCTTCCAAGTGTGCTCTCTTGGGTCAAGCCGCTGTGCTCTGGGCTGTTCTTTCCATCTTGTTCCACCAAAACCTATAACCTCTGCTTACCTCCAAAGGTATGAGAACTGGGGAGATGTTCTGGAGAGATCCCAACCAAGCAGCCCCTCAGCTCTGCCACCAGTTAGTGAAATGACGAGAGGCCAGGCAAACCCTCTCTCCTTGGGCCACCGAGACTCAGTGTTTCCACCTGACCCTCCACATTGGCTCTGCCATGTGTGCCAAGTACACTGTGTGTCAAGTACACACACAGACTGAGGGACAGGAAATGACATCGAGCTGGGGTCTCACTGGTTGCTAGCAACTCATGGTCCTTCCTGGATTTCTGTGTTCTCTGGGGACAGTCACTGTCCCAGCAGGTAAGTACCTGGAGGGTAGAGGGGGTGGGGGGGGTCACAGGGAAGGGGGCCCTGGAAGGGCTTTCCTGCCAGGGTTCCACACACTCACGGTGGAGATGAAGCAGTGGTTGCTGTCCTGCTCTGCGTAGAGGATCCAGTCTTTGATGAAGACAGAGATGGCCCTCAGCATGAACGACACGAACAGGTTCATGTGGATGAAATTGCGCGTGCAGTGCAGCTTCCTAACCCAGCAGGCCGGGGGAAGAAGAGGCCTTGAGGTGAGGAGCCCCGTGGGACCCCCTCCTCCGCTCCAAGCTCTGCTCTGGGCCAGCTCTACGGCTCTGACTCGGGGGCTCCCCAGCTTTCCGCCTCTCTACATCCTCCCTCACAGCCAGGCCGTTGTTGCCTCACTCCGTGACTCTGAGACACCAGACTTTCCCCTCCTGCGGCCTCTGTCCCTTGGACCAGGAAGATAAAAGTGAGGCATGGGGGTCTCCTGCCTAGGTTCCCCTTGCTGCGTGGCCCTGGATACATCAGTTGCCCTCTCTTGGATGGAGTTTCCCACCTGTTAGTGTAGGGGTGGGGGAAACACCTTCTAAGGGTCCTCCAGGGCTGACATCCAGGGGAGAGGGTAGGGGTGGGTAGGACAGAGCCAGGGCTCTGAGCTATGGTGCTGCTACTCTGAATGCTGCTGGTGTGTGGGTGGCGGGGGTGTGGGGTCTTACCGGAAACGACAAAGGATGACCATGGCAGTGGTGAGGGTGACAAGGGATGTGCTGTAACCAACTGTGTACAGGGCCTTGACTGACAAGTAGTAATAATCCTGGAGCAAAGCACAAAACATCCAGGGCTCCGCATGGAAGCTGCTCCAGCCCCCAGCTCCCTCAGACCAGGGCCTGCCTACTCTGGGGGCCCACCACCCAGCTCCACCTTCCTTTCTTCACCTCTAGCTGATCTCATCTCCTCCTTTCCCCCCACCCCCGGGCCTCGACTACCCTGTCCTCCACCCTCTCCCCACAAGCTTCCTCCTCCCCTCCACAGGCTCTCTACTCTGTCAATGCTCAGTAAATGCTTGCTGAGTGCAGGGGCACTGACCCACCAGAAGAGGCATCAACCTTGGCCTGGAGAAGTGTCCAGGAGGCCCCCAGCTGGGCCCAGCTTCAACCCTTCGGTTGCTGGGCCACAGGAAGGATGAGCGGCCTGGAAGAGTAGCCAGGGAGGTAGGGGACATGTGGTGGGGGCTGGGGGCCTCAGGAAGAAAAGCAGATGCTTCTTGGCCCAGAATGAACGAACAAAAACCTTGCCCTCTGTGTGTCTGGCTTGGCTATGCAGCAGGTGCTCCCGTGCTTCCTAGGGAGAGACCTGTAGGCCCAACAGGAGCCAAGGTCTTTGGTGGGAACACCTGGTCACCAGCCTCCGCAGCCCAACCTCTGCCACCTCCACAAAGGGACAACTACTCACCTGGTCCCCGGGCTCGTATTCATCATAGTCATCAAACCCACATGCATCTACGTAATGAGGGAAGGGCTCTGACCATCCATCCTCTGTGCAGTTCCGGCTCACCACCCTCATGTCTGCAGCAGAAGAAACACTCAGCGAGGCACGGGAATGATTAAGAAGACCCTGCAATTCTTACTTGAAAATTACTTCTTAAGTGGGAATTTCTAGAAACCACATATGCACATCTGGGAAGCACGGTGGTTGAAGGCTCATGAAATTTTCCACTGTCTGAGGGAACATAGTGCTTGCTAGTGACCTCTAGCTCAGCCTGGATGTGAAGGACACTGGGGAGGACAAGGCACAGCTGATCTCTTAACAAGAGCCAAGAGAATCGAGCCTCCCTCTCTCTGGACCTGGGAAGTGCCCTGGCGCCTTCCCCAGGCCATGGGTCAGCACTCTTCAAACGTCAGCAAACAGAAAACAATGACATGAGATCACCATTGCAGACTCCAGCAGCCACAGCTCTCCAACCCAGGAATTCTGGTCCAGGAATCAGCTCAAGTGACCTTGGGGCGGGAGAGCCCCTCAGACATTGGGAGCTCTGTGCCTTACAGCAGCTCCAGAGCTCCCGCACCAAGCCATGTATGGCTTGTTTGATTAACAAGGACCAGACTTCCATTAACCTAGCGCCAGATCTTATTAAGATATGTATTCAGGTTTAAAAAAAAAAAAAACAACTTTTCCTTCTCAGGTTTAGAGGTCTGTTTCCTCTCACTAATGTACTTTAATTTCCTTTTGATAGACTTTAAAGGCCATTTTGTAGGACACCAAAGGGGAAAGAGTCATTTACGGTCTGTAGGGTGGAATTTAGATTGGTTTTTGCCCCGCCTGGGGCCTTTTAGCCTTTAATGATTGCTCATCTCATCTTCCCCTCTCCAGATTGTCTGCAAGGGTGAACCACAGATGTTCCGTGGAGGAGAGAAGGTCAGCAGCCCCCTATTCCTCCAGCCTTGGACTCTGGCCCTGACCAACCCTGGTTCCCAGACTGGCTTCCTAGGAGTTTACCTGGTATATCACGACACATGGCAATGGTTCTTTTTTCACAGGACTCAGGGGCCAGAAACTTGTGTACAAGACATTTTCACAGAAGAGGGGCTCCAGCACCCATGTTGCTGGACAGTTCCCCCTGCTGGGGAACCTCTGGAAAGGCCACCTCTGGAAAGGTCAGGAAGGAGGCAAGGGCAGAGGCCAAGACAGGAATCCCCTCTGCTCTTCCAACCCTGCATCCTCGCCAGTAGAGTTGGAAGAAATGAGTCCAGTTCTTTTTTGCCAAGAGAGTCAAAAACACACTTGCCGGGACTTTGGGAAGAAGCAGAGGGTGAGTGACCCTGCCACAGAAGACAGCTCTGCCCAGAGTGGGGAGACGACGGGTCTCCATCCCTTCTCGAATTCGAAGTCCTATGATAGGACAAGGAGGATGCGTGGCAGGCCCAGGGAGAGGAGTTGCTTCCGTCCCCCATTTGGATGCCATATTCCTCCTTCTTCCAGCAAATCCATGTCAAGCTGTGACTGGCGACCTCCTTCCAAGTCCTCTGAAAGTCTTCATGCCCCAGGGGAGTCATGGCCGTGGCCATGGGCCTCCTCTCCTCTGTGCTTTGCCCACAGCAAGGTGGTGGGAAGAGGAAAGGGAAACTGCTTTGAAAAAGCAATTATTTAAAAGTGTCCCGGAGGTAGAAGCCATTTCCTTTCTTTTATTTTTCTCCTTTCTCCGTTTCTTTTTATAAGACAGTGTGGGCACAGAACCGTATAAATCTTTTTGTTCAGAACTCTTCCACGAATTTGTCACGCTATTGTTCTGAAGGAAATCTCTAGAAGACGGAGTACTCTCTAGATTGGGAGAACCTTACAGTGACTGCACCCACTTCACTAGACTCTTACCCCAGCAAATCCATAGGAGCACAGGGTTTTAGGGCACTGGTTCTCAAAATGGGCACCCCTACCCAGACAGGCCCCTCAGCAGCACTGGGAAGACAGGCTGGAAATGCACATTCTCAGCGCCTCCCTGCCTCAGGCCAGCTAAATCAGAGACTCTAGGGGCAGGGAATCAGAGTTTTGAGGAGCCGCCTAGGTGACTGAGGTCACAGTTGAAGTTGGAGAATCACTGTTGCCCCTGAGGGAGTTCCAAACTTTCAGGGGCCCTTGAATCTAGGGTGTCTGTATTTGGAGTCCCTAGTGTGGCTTTGAGAGATCTGTGCCCCCAGAAATCATACACACAATGCTCTGTCTGGGCCCATGAGTGCAAGTTTCCGTGGAGAAAATCCACACCTTCTACAGGGAAGGAAAAGGGCCCACTATAGATCCCACAGCCACAGAAGCCCCCACCTGCCCTGGATCTGGGCCCCTCAAGCTCCCGTGCCAGCCCATGCCCTCCCTCCAGCCAGGCCATGGTGGGCCCCAGTTGATGCCCTCACCTGAGAGATCCAAGGAGTTACTGTCAGGGAAATCGAACTCTCCTGCAAAGCACAGAAGCGGGCATGAGTCAGCACGCACGGCCCTCCGTGTATCAGAGCTATGCATCGTACACTCTCTACCCTGGAAGGTCAAGGCCGTTCCAGGTCTGAAGGACAGAGTGGGGTCTCTGCCAAAAGGCGGCAGTGCACACAGGAGCCGCACCCCTCTCCGACACAGCGTGCCCTCCAGCATCAATCCCATTTGCTTTGTATTGCAGTGATGCTAAGGACGGCCCATGACTCAGTTCTCCCCACGGGGCCACAGGAAGTGGAAGCAGAACAGAGTCGGGGAGGTGGGAGGGCCTCCAGACTGGGAGAGGAGTGCAAAAGGATGACTGGGTATTTTCCAGAAAAAAAGCAGGAATAGCTACATGGGTCCTGGGCTTGGGTTTCTTCTTGGGTCCACAAGCCTCCATCTCAGCCCCAAACCTGTCTCATCCGAGGGGGCACCCAGGACTTCATCCACGGACATTTTTTCTCCTCTCTCCTGATTATTCCACCTCCATCCTTTTCTCATGACAAAGCCCCTGAAAGCAATGATCCCTCCTTTCCATTCCACTTCTAAAAACCCTATTTTCAACACATAGCTGACCTTCCACCCCCTACCCCCAGGAAGCCTCTCCTGACCTTTCATTATCCTGCCTACATGCTGCACAGCTAGGTATCTCCTGTTCTCAAGCTTGCCTTCCATTCCTACATCAAGGCCACTGAGGATGTCCACATCTACATGGGCTCACACGCACCTTCAGGGCTGTACCATGCCCATTTTCTATCCTCCACGAGTGTGTCTCATCCTCCCAAATCAGTGCCGAGCGCCCCGAGACCAAGGGCTATGTCTTCCAAGTGCCTGTGTCCCCCACCTCCTTGGATGGTTAAGGGCAGGGGGTGGGTGTGGGGGGAATCTGGTCCCTGAGGAGCCTCTCATTCCACCCCCACCCATTCCCAGCAGTCAGAACTGGGCTCCCACTGGATGGACAGATGGACAGATGATCAGCGGTCTCTCCTCTCCAAGGTTCCTCTTACCAAAGGTTTCTAGCTTCCACACTGAAACAGAGAAAGAGAGAGAACCCATAGGTAAACCAGGGAGCTAACGCTGGGTCTGTTCTCACAGGGTCCTGCTGATTTCCTCTCTCCTCCCCTCCCCATGCCCAAGCTCTGCTGGGGACCCAGGGACATGAGGACTGTAGGCTATGGGTGGGCCAGACACAGGACACTTCTACCTCTCCCTTCGGAATAGGACCCAGGGAAGGAGAGATGAGCCGAGGTGTTTCAGAGAAGGAGAAATCCCTTCCCCCTATCATCAGTAGCCTAGGAAGCAACAACTGCTATAGTAAGCAGATTCAGCCCTGGGAGCCATGAACTAGAATAAGAAATGCCATTTTCAACTTTCTAAGCAAGTCTCACTAATCCAGGCTTGTGAACGGAGACGCTAAAGGGCCCTGCCTTAATGAGCCATTAAGAATCAGGTGTAAATAACACATTCACGGTGCAATTGTCAGAGGGAGGGGACACAGTGGGAAGGGAAGTTTTCCTTGGCATCTTAGTTCACCACTGATTCATTCTGCCTTTTTGTTGTTGTTGAAAAGCAGCCGTCTCGCCATGGTACCTGACCCAAAGCAGACGTTCAAGAGACCTCAGGTAAATGATGAATGAGAGGAGTACATGAACAAAGGAAGTGAGGAAGGCGGTTTCCACAGGAATGCAGCAGCCATGTGGCTGAGTCACCGGCTGCCACCGCACCGATGTCCCCTGTGCACACTCTACCGCGTACTCCTGCACTGCTTTGCCTCTAATTCCAAATTCACTTCCTGTCTGGCTCTGGGGCACACCCAGTCCCCCAGCTGTCAGGATGGGAGAGCCCAGGGCATCCTCCTTCTGGGCTGGGGGATCTGGAGGCGGGAGGTGGGGCTGAACACCCCAGAAGGGGAAGTAACAGGGAGGGAGAGCTAAACCCTGCCTCCCTTGGTCTTCAGATGGGGCCCCACACCCCAGCATACGGCCACTCTCTGCCACCTCCCACATGCACCTGCCCCTCCAGGCAGGGTCACAGTTGCTGGCGTTCTGGAAGTGAAATAGAATGTGCCTCTGCCTCTGATAGACAGGTCAGAGGTTGGAGGTAGGCAGGACTCCATAATGGAGTGGAGCTCAGAGGTTCTCCAGTTCTAGAAGGACCCTGGCCTAAGCCTTGGGCAGGCAGCCTCAGGAAGCTGAGGGTCAGGTGGCAAGGTCATGTGCATGAGCACACAAGTGACTCAGATGCCTCTCACCCCCTCAAAAGGCCCTGCCCTCCATCCTCCCCTAAACAAGGCCCCATCCCTGGGCTCAGCAGTCTGTGGACATGTTCTCAGGACATCACCTGCCTAGGACCCATCCCTGCCTAACTTGGTGTCCTGCTTCCCTCCACAGCCACAGGAGTGGGGTGGAGGAGCAGGGCAGGGCTCTAGGCCCTTCCCAGGGCTTGGGAGGCCTGGCTAGGAGCAACCTTCCTCAGGAGTCTACAAGGTTCCAGCTGAAAGGTGGAACTGGCCTAGAGAGCCCAGTGGACTCACACCCAAAGAAGAGATCTGCATGAATCCATCTTAGTCAGACCCCTTCCCTTGGAAATGCGGTCAGTAAAGCCTTATGCCTTTGTGAGGAGCACCACCCCCCCTCACTTGTGCCTCCATTCCCTACATCCTGAGTCACACAGCTCAGCCACTGCCCAACCCTAGGACTCTCGAATGGATCTGGGGCCCCTGAATATCTCCACAGCTCATCAGTGCTCCACACCCCCAAGACCTCAAACACAGGCATGTCCTAAGCAGAGTTCTTTGTGATACCATACCTAGTTTCTAAGTGGGTATGTGAGTGTGGACATGGGGGAGTGTCTTGTGTGCGACTGCCAGAGAGCGTCTCACTGTGTGTCCATCTCTGGACACACAGCCTGGCCTCACCCACAGGCCCCATCTCCAGGGCTTCCTGGGAGCCATGTCTGTGGGCGCTTCCATGTCCCTGTGCGGACCAGGGTCTGTACTCTCATGTTCCTGCTAGCATGGGAGCTCTGGAATGGAGAACATGGCTGCAGGGGGTCCTAGGTCCTGGGTACTAGTGTCCCAGGAAGGCCTGGGGCCAAGTGTGGGGCAAAGGCTAGACCAATCATGGCCTAGGGAAGCCCCAGGGGGAAACTCACTTTGGTCTGGGTTGAAGATTCGGAAGAATTCAGGGCAGCTGACCAGGACCATCTCGCCCACATGGGCAGGCTTCCAACACGTGAGGTTGTCCCACATCCCAGGGCAGCCTATGGAGGAGAGAACCATAGTGAGAGGGGGCCCAGCCCCACCACACCAACCACACTCACCACACTCATGCAGGTGGGCACACACACACACCCTGGTGAGTCAGGCCCCTGCGGGGGGAGGTAACAGTTTCAGGGAGAGAAGGTGAGGCTCACTGTGTGAGGCAGGGCTCAGCCTCATCCCTGGAAAACCCCTCAAAGAGGAGCTGGGACATTTCAGGGGCTCCTGGGGTGGAGAGGGAGCTCTTACCTGATTTTCCATCTCTCACAGCCCCATGGTGCCAGGAGGACTATGGGGAAGGGAGAAGTAGGCCCATAGCAGGCCAGGGCAGGATCACCATGCACGAGATGCTGGGGGGTCCTTGGAGCACCCCACTATCTCTCCACACCAGCTCCCCTAGTCCTCCCAGCCTCCAGCATCATGATGGGGTCCAGCTTTAGCTCAGCCTCCTTGGTGGGCCCTCCCGGCCTCTAGAGGAGTTCCAGGAACTGGTTGGTCTCAGGGTGCTACTCCAGGCCTGCCCCTGCCTTCCAGAGATCAGGGCTCTGAGCGGTCTGACGAGGAAGAGGGCAAAGCTGGCCAGGCAGAGGCCTGCGTGGCCAAGGCCTGGGACTGTGAAGGGACTCAGAGCCCAAAGACAGAAGAGGCCAGTGCAGTAGTGGCACAGGCCCAACTCAGGCAAATGCTGAGGGCTGGAGGGGGAGCAAGGGCAGACCAAGGGGTGTTTAGGAATCACCCAGACTTGGTGCATCGCCGGACACATGCTGCCAGGAACAAGAGAAAGATGGCAAGCTTGATGACCAGGTACTAATTTGGGGGCTCAGCAGACCCTCCTGCCCCTCTGCCCACCCTGTACCCTCTGTCTCTCTCTCCTTCCACCCCTGCCAGCCTTTCCTGGGAGGTCTGGGCAACCCCATGGCTGCTCCCTCACCTCCCTTCATGCTCCACCCCTTCCTCTGACGCTATCCCTCCTCTCCGATGAGGTGCCTCTGGCCACCAGCTGCCCACGTCTTCACCCTCCTGATGGGTCTGCCTTGCCCACCTTAACTGAACGCAGATATACCGGTGGCCACCCTGCCCCCGGAGCCTCACTGCTCCCACCTTGAACAAGATCACTGGCTCATGGACTTAGGGACAGAGCTATACACAGACAACCCCGGATCCTGAGACCTGCACTACCTGAAAACAGGCTGGATATCCCCACCGTGAAAGGCCGCAAGTAATCCAAACCCAGCCTGCCCAAGACTTCACTCAGCATCTTCCACTACAGCCCTGTTTCCTGTCTCAGCCCCAGCTAGACAGACTTGAAGCCACCTCAGCCCGTCTGGCCAACCTAGTCATCTTCAGACTTTAGCAAGCACCCGTAACCCACGTGATTAACTAAACCTTTCTTTGTACACCTAGAGATGATGCATTCTTTCCTAGAAGAGAACACAGCCCTTCTGCACCGTCACCAGACCCTGCTGTATGACCTGTGGGCACCCCGATAATGTCTGCAGCTGGCTTCTGCACGCAATCAAGAAAGGTTACAGACCACTGCCCTCCTGTAACTGCCCTAAACTCCTTTAAATAAATCTCTGGGCCAAGCAGTAACCTCAGAGTTGGTTTTTGGACAAGACTGCCATCTTCCCAAGTGGCAGGTGGCCTGAATAAAGCTCGTATTGCTTTCCAATCAAAACTCATCTCTCAAGTGTTGGCTGTTCAAACAAAGGGCGGCCGAAGTTGGGTTTCGGTAAGAGACTGCCCTTGCTATGCCTCCTCCTCCTTCTTGTGCCATATCCAGAGGGCCATCATGTTTGGTTGGTCTGACTGAAAAATATATGTGGACACTCGTGTCCTATTCTCCATCCCCTCAGCCCACCTGAAAGGAAGATCTGGGCAGGACATCCAGCCCACCTGTAGTTGTGCTAACCTTTCAGAGGACCTACCACCTCATGTCCTCAGCATGGCCCCCAAGGCGCAGCCCTTGCTTCCCCCTCTGGCACACAGGGAGAGGGTGAGGCCCTGGGACGGCAGTCCCCCCAGGGAAAGGGCATGAAGTGCGAAGGGCATGAAGAAGGGAGCCCCAGGGAACCAACCGCACATTTATCAGGTGGGCAGAGGAAGTGCGAGTGGTGACGTAATTCCCACGAAGGGGAGCAAAGGTGGAGGAGGGAAGCGGCCACACGGAGGGTCCGACAGCAGAGTGCAATTTCAGGAAGGGACTCACATCCTGCTGAGGGGTCTAGAAATATGGGCTTTGGAGAGGGCTTCTTTACCAGATCAAGGACAGTCAGAGGGTGACCGACAGTGTCCCACCGCCCAGAGCTGTCGTGAGGATTAATGAATTCATCCATGTAAAGCTCTCGGAGCTCCAGGCCCACTCAATGCATGTTCATTGCTGTTACTGGCATTAATTTCATTATTTCAATTAGGCGTCCCTGAGAAGCATTCCCCTGGGAGAGGTCCAGGCGAGGAGATGAAGCAGAGCCCGGCAAGGTGAGGAGAAATTCCAGTGGAGTGTCACAGAGGACGACTGGGCAGGCACTAGGCCTGCAAGGGGAGCCTAGGGCAGACCTCATGGGCTCCCGGCCTGTCGGGGTCCACAATGGACTTAGCCTTTGGACAAGAAGGCACCCAAAGCTTCCAAATGCAGAAAACCGGGTCTCTCAGAATCCAAACCCAGCCACTTTGGAATTCACACCCAGTAACATTGGCCTGTGGTCTCCTGGCTCCTGGGATGACCGAGTTTGGGAGCTGGAAGCCCCACAGAAAATTCTGAGGGAAACAAACCAGAAAGACTAGGTCACTGGGGCCACGTGAGGGGAGCAGGGTCCCAGGTCTCACAGCAGTAGCCAGTTATTGCTGATTCCTGCCCACCCTTCACAGCAGGAAACCAGCCGGCACGTGGCTGGTTATGACATCATGTCCTTGAAAGAGACCCAGCAGCGTATCTTTGGCTGCCATGGCCCACGCGGATCACGGAACGGCCGTGGAGCATGGCTGTGTCTGGCCCATGCCCTAGCAGCCCCAGCCAACAGATGTTCCCTTAATGTGGAACATTAGGCCCTGACCCAACCAGCTGCGACAGCCAGCTGACGCTCCTGAGGTCTCAGGGCCCTTCAGATAAACAGAGCGTGCTCCCGAGGGTTGAGGAGCAGGGAAAGATGCAGAGCCCCAGGCAGCAATGCCATGAGGGGCAGTGGGGGCTCCCAGGTGGGAGGTCGGAGGCCTAGAAGCCTGTTGGGGAATTTGTCCTGCCCCACCTCTCACACCCATCAGGACCAGGGCCACAGCGGAGCAGGAAACAAATTTGAGAAGGTTGCATGGGAGGGCAGAGGAAGCACAAGGGCCCCTGCAAGGCAGCCTTAAGACTCGAATTCGGTTGACTTCTGCCAAGGGCTCCCTTCATGACGCTGGCAAGTCTCTACCCAGTCCACCCGGACTTAATTTCCCTGTGTGCAGAGAGTCTCTGAGCATATGCCCAACTCTGGATGACCAGATCTCAAATTAGGAACAGAGGTTCACTCATGACCTGCTGGTGTCTAGAAGGGTGGCCGGGGAGGCCGGGACTGCCCTCCAGGGCCCCACTGCCAGGGCAAGCATCTTCCAGGACCTATCCGCCACGGTGCCCCACCCTACCCCATGGTCTGCCACACTATCGAAGCCTTCCCGGTGCGCTCCTTAGGTTCCTGGCCTGGTTCCCCTCCAGGGACTAAGGTTCCCAGGGGCAATTCCTATAGCACCAGGGCAGGTGGAAAGACTAGAATAGAAATCCATAACTTGAGAGCCCAATCCCAGTGTCTGGGTTTAGGGAACCGCATGGTAAGAATTGGATATTTGGTCTTAGTCCAGCTTCCAGGCAAAGCACGTAAACCTGTGGAATTTCCTGATAGAGGTAAGGGGAGTGTCTTCAGTTATTCATAAGGCTCTTCCGACCACACCTGAATTTATGCTAATGAGGTGACTCTGGGGCAAAGATGGCTGGTTGCCAGCGGGTACTTTCAGCTGGCAACCAGCTGTACTTCCCTACATGGGCGGGGAGCTAGAAATTGGGCTAATCACCAAAGGCTAAGGATTTAGGGGATCATACCTACATAACAGAACTTCCATAAAAACCCTAAACAATGGGGTTCAAAGAACTTCTAGGTGGATGAACACATCCACATACTAGCAGAGAGGTGACCCCCGAACTGCACAAGGACAGAAGCTCCTATGCTCCTTCTGGACCTCACTCTACGACCCCCTTCATCTGGCTGTTCATTATATCCTTTATAGTAAACTGGTGAACGTGTTTCCCTGAATTCTGGGAGCCACTACTGCAAATTATTGAAACTGAAGAGAAGGCAGGACATGGGAACCTCCAATTTGTAGTCAAGTCAGACAGAAGCATGGATAACATGGGGACCCATGATTTGCAAATGGCATCTAAAGTGCGGGAGGGGAGAGTCTTCAGACCGAGCTCTTAGCCAAAGGGTCTGGGCTAACTGCAGACAGTTAGTGTCAGAAGTGAATGAAATTGTAGGGACACCAGTCGAGTGTTCACAGAAGCCTGGAAAACCCACATGTTCGATGTCAGAAATGCTGTGAGTAGAAAAATAGTTTTCCTTTAGGGGACAATGTCACTGACCCCACTGGGAGCTCACAGCCCTCTGCCCACCCTCCTGCCCTGCATCATAGGGTTTGCAGGAGATCGAGAGGGCCACCTTGGGGCTCCCAGGATGCTCCACCTCTCAGAGGTGGCGTGGGCTCTAGCTTGTCTCCCCTCCTTGATGGGGCCTGCTCTGAATCCCCCCCAGAAACCCCTTCCAGGAAGATAAGGAGGGAAGAGCCTTGGGTTTCTCTGAGGACAGCAACTCATTTTCCTTCCACCCCCACAGAACACATCCAGTTCTCTATCTCCATCTGTTTCAGACTCTAGTCCCAACAAAGCTTAGTGTTGTTGGGACTGGAGGATTTCAAGACAGACGCCTTTTCTCCTTCTCCTCCCTCTCCTCCTTTTACCCTATTTTTCTCACTCTCCCTTCCCCTCCCTCTTATTCACACATTTATTCAAGAAATTGTGTCAGTTATGAGTCCAACGCTGCAGAGCAATACAGGAGTGAAGAAATATAGCCCCGGTCTCTGCCTGTACAGCGCTTACAGCTCGGTGGTCTAGGGAAAGATCTTGCTCTTTAGGCTAAATGCTAAGAGAAGCCCTTAGATGATGAATTACCTTCCTATTGCTATTGCAACAAAGCCAACTCAGTGGCTTAAATGCCACAATGTCTTATGTTGCAGTTCCGGAGGTCAGAAGGTCTGAAACTGACCTCCCTGGGCTTAAATCCAGATGTTTGCTGGCCTGCATTTCTTCTGGAGGATCTAGCGTGAATCCATTTCCTTATCTCTTCCAGATTCAAGACATTCTTTGCCAGTGGCCCCTTTCACCACCTTCAAAGCCAAGAGCACAGCGTCCTCAACTCTCTCCTTCTCTGACCCTCGTGCCTCCATCCTTCCCTTATGAGGACCCTTGTGATTACACTGGATTCACCTGAATAATCCAGGACCCTCTCCCCATCTTAAGATCCTTAACCCAATTACACCTGCCAAGAACATTCTGCCATGTAAGGTAACACATTCTCAGGTCTGGAGGATGAGGATGGGGCCGCCACTGCTTTGCCTCCCTTAGATGCGTTTCAAGACAAGGTGTCCCCTAACCCTCCTACACTGTTGGTGGGAATGTAAGCTGAGGCAGCCACTCTGGAAAACAGCATGGAGGTTCCTCAAAAAGTTGAAAATAGAGTTACCCTATGAGCCAGCAATTGCACTACTGGGTATTTACCCTAAAGATACAAATGTAAGTGATCTGAAGGGGCGCGTGCACCCGAATGTTTATAGCGGCAATGTCCACAATAGCCAAACTGTGGAAAGAATCTAGATGTTCATCAACAGATGAATGGATAAGGAAGATGTGGTATATATACACAATGGAATATTACGCAGCCATCAAAAGAAATGAAATCTTGGGCGCCTGGGTGGCTCAGTGGGTTAAGCCGCTGCCTTCGGCTCAGGTCATGATCTCAGGGTCCTGGGATCGAGTCCCGCATCGGGCTCTCTGCTCAGCAGGGAGCCTGCTTCCTCCTCCTCTCTCTCTCTCTCTCTGCCTGCCTCTCTGCCTACTTGTGATCTCTCTGTCAAATAAAAAAAAAAAAACTTTAAAAAGAAATGAAATCTTGCCATTTGTAATGACGTGGATGGAACTAGAGGGTATTATGTTAAGCGAAGTAAGTCAATCAGAGAAAGCTAATTATCATATGATCTCTCTGATATGAGGAATTTGAGAGGCAGAGTGGGGAGTTGGGGGGGTAGGGAAGGAAAAAATGAAACAAGATGGGATCGGGAGGGAGACAAACCATAAGAGACTCTTAATCTCATGAAACAAAGGATTGTTGGGGGGTCGGGGGTAGGGATAGGGTGGTTGGGTTATAGACATTAGGGAGGATATGTGATATGGGGAGTGCTGTGAATTGTGTAAGTCTGACGATTCACAGACCTGTATCCCTGGGGCAAAAAATACATTACATGTTAATAAAAATAATTAAAAAAAAAAAAAAAAAAAGACCAGAGTCTTTTTTTCAGGAGTCCCCTGATCTGATTCCATAGGAATTCCATAGGAATCAGATCACGTGTGGGAAGGTAGAACATTTCAAGAACAGTCAATCAAACACGGAAACATATCTGTTAGGAGGATAGGGCAGAAGTGCAGGGGAAGGCGGAGGGGCTGGATTTGGAGCCAGGACAGCCAGGAAGGAAAGTTATGTCGTGTAGGGAGGTCTGGAGGCAGGACTAAGGGCCCTGCGACAAACCAGCTGTGACCGGCAAGCGTGCCCCCGACTGTTGGGGGCTCAACGATATCACATGACTGAGTTCACACAAAGGTAAGTGGAGGTTATGGACTGCTCTCAGAGGCATCCCTCACAGGCTCCATGCCCTTTCTCTCCCTCTCCCCTCTCTGCAGCATCCTTCGAGGCGCCAGGTTGAGGCCGGCAGTGTTCTAAGATGGAAGGAACCCGGGGCTCTGAATGATGGTGCAGAGTCAAGCTCTGAGTCCCACGTCTGCCAACCACGCCGCCCTGTGACCCGCATAAGCAATTAAGGCTCCCTGACTGATGCAGTGAAAGGGAGGCGGGTAGGAGAGATGGCACCTGGGTTTCTGGCTTGAAATGTCGGTATGGCTGGAAGAGTCAGCCATTCCCCACAGTGGAAAGAACCTGAATGAGAAGCAAATGGTGGTGGGCACGAGGCAGGCTGGAGCTCAAGGGTTTCGTCTGGAGGAGTGTGTTCAGTTTGAGATGGTGCCAAGAGCCAAGTGGAGGTGGATTTCCCACAGGCAGTTAGATAAAAGTCCGGAGTGCAGACGGGGAGTGGGAAACTGGGGCAGGAGAACAGGAGTGGTCAGCACAGGGAACAAGGAGTGCCCAGCACAGTGAGGGATGCTAGGTAGGGCCACGGACCTGGACAATGGGTCTAGTGAGAGGGTGTGTGGCAAAGAGAAGAGAAGAGGATATGGCTTGTTTCTGACAGAAGAAGGAATGCAGCATCAGAAGAGGGGCTCGCAAAGAAGGCTGAGGAGGGGTGGCCAGAAACCGGGGACTCCCAGGCCAGGTTAGCAACATAGCAGACAGGAAAGCATGCTTCAAGGAAGACATGGTCAAATACATCAGTCGCTGTTCCCCTCCTCTCTGCGAGTCAAAAATCAGAATGGCCTCTCTCTCCCCTGGGAGAACTCTCTGCTTGGACATCCCCAAGCACCTCTCCTCTAGTTCCCCAGTTCTACATGAGGCCCGTCTCTGCCCCCCTGGCTCAGTCTGTTCCCCAGCCCCACCCCACCCCCCCGAAAACCTGAAAGGCTCTGTGGAACCTGGTCCAAGGAATCCAGGTGCTTCAGGGATCCTACTTGGGGCAGAGCGCTGTGCACACTCAGCATTGGGGGGTGGGTGTGGCTGCTGCTCATACCAAGACACTAAGACACAAAGCAGCCAAGGAGACGCAGTGCCTTGCGACAGCAGGAGGGGAAAAGACCATTTGGGCACACTGAACAGCGAGAGAATACAAGGACCATTAGCCTCGACTGGAACAAAATAAGGAGCTAATTGCAGGTTGTCATGGTGATGATTTTGTCCAGTTCCACAAGTGTTCAAAACCCATGAGACCAGGGGCACCAAAGGGACTCAGACAAAGATGCAGTCCTCCCTTTGAGGATGCTCAGGTAGTGTTAGAACAAGCCCCTCATTTTAGCACAATTCAAGGGTAAAAAAAAAAAAAAAAAAGATTCCATTTACTGTAATTGACTTTCCAGCCAATATTTCTGATCCATAAAATGGGAACCAGCTGTGGGCTCGGTGCTGGGTGGTGGGGAGGTTGTTGGGGAAGGAAGAAGATGCAGTCCTCCCCTCTGGAAGTCAGCCGCCCTCAGAGCGGGGACCCCGGAACCAGGAACACCACAGGGAACTTGCCAGAGGTGCAGCTGTTCAGGCCCCACCAGACCCACTGAGTCAGAAACTCTGGGGCTGGGTCCAGGAATTCTGCATTTTAACAGCCTGCCAGGAGGTTCTGAGGCAGGCTGGGGTCTGAGAACTACGGAGCTAAAGGAAAACCAGTTCGGACAGAAATGGAACCTTTTGTCGGAAGCGAGGGTCCCCGTGGACCCTCTCCCCATCCCATGTTGAATGCCTGTTCCGTCTCAGAGCAGCTGGGAGAGGCGGTCAAGGAGGGCTGGGGAGCCTGGGCCCGGCCCTCCTCCAGGCCTCTCCTTGTGCGGTGAGAGTGGAGGTGGGAGCTGGGGCGAAGCACTCGGCACCCCCGGACAGGCCTCCGAGGCTGGGGCAGAATAGCAATGAGCAGGCTTCCTCATCTTCCTGCCAAATCTCCCTCCTGCCCCAGCCAAAGCCACCGCAGGCCTCTTTCATCTTCTCCAGAATAGGGGGACCCCCAAGGAGACCCCACTGAAACGCGGGGAAGACCTCCAGGCTGACGGAAGCCCGCAGCGCTGCAAAGCGGAGGTGCTGACCGGACCCACCTCGCACAGGCAGGCCCCTCGGGTTGAGCACAGGGAACAAAGAGGGCCGTGCCTGTGACTTGTGTGCCCGGCACCTCTTCAGAGTGGAGATCCCGTTCCCACGCACAGGACTCCTTTCTCCTCTCTGGGCACAAGAGCACTGCCACACAAAAGCACCCCCCTGGCTGGGATGGCAGACCTGGGTCCTGTCCCAGAGCTGGCTCTGGCACTCCGTGTGACTGAGCCAGTGACAGCCACCTCCAGCCTCAACCTCTCTCTGGGTCACATGACAGAGCTAGACTCGGTGTTGTCTCAAGTCCCATTTAGCATTCAGGGGCTTTGGGATGAGGTTCAAAACCACCAATCAGGTCGCCTCAGTAACGGTCCCGAGAAACATCTTTAAAACACACCCAGGATGTTGTGAACAAACCTCGCAGTCAGCAAGCCTGTTTTCACTCTGCCGGCCTCACCTGGTTTTTGTACCCTCTTCAGCCGGCATCTCCCTTCCCCTTGGCTTCCACCCCGAAGGCCACTCTGGCCACTACTATCCCATGTTCTCTTTGAGGTGTTCCAGTGACAGACAAGAGTTGGGGAGGAAAGAGTTGGGGCTCCCTTCCTGGGAGCCCTCCCCCCGCAGCCTGCCCTCGCCACAGACACTGTAGCGTGGACACACTTCAACCTGGCAGATCGGTGGCCCCATTCCAATGCACTTGCTTCACTGGATTTAAAAGATTATAGGAAATATACGAAATACATAGAAATACATTTTTCAAATACAGCAAAGCATGACTGTGAGTTCATAACTCATGGTTACTAGAGCAAGAAGAGAGTTTTCCTTTTTTCTCTTTCAAGTGCACTTCAGAGGCATCATTTGACCTCTGGCCAGAGTTCCATGCGTGGTGCATGTGCTTAGGGGCAGAAGGGGCAGGAGAGGGGGAAAAAAGGGGTGCAGGGGGAGGGCTGGCCTCCCAGGTCACCCCAGCGCAGACCGGCAACACCATGCCAATCGCCAATTCTCCGTGACATTCGTGTTTGACTCTTGGCTAGGAACAAGCCCCCAGCCTGGCTTACCTGAACGCGGAGGGCTGCTCTCTTGCCCAAGACGGCACGAGCATCAGTGGCTGCTGTCCTCTGGCCACAACAGTGGCTCTCTAACTTGGATATACTTTAGAATCATCTGAAGGCTTTTACCACAGACCTCCCCACCAAATGCTGATTGCATTCGCCTGGGAAGGGCCTGGCTATCAGCATCTTTAAGTGCTCCTGGGGGTTCGAAGACACTTCACAGAGCAAGGAGATAGACTGTTGCCTGGATTTCACAAGCAGGTTTAATACGAAGCCAAGAAGCCTGGCTCGACGGCAATGACAAGGACCCCCCCCCCCAAGGACCTGAGGCTCATATGGAGCATGTGGGGAAAACAAAGGCCCCTAGCAAACTCTCCCCTGTCTGCTGACAGCAAGATCAGTGCTCCCCCAGAACTTGGCACTGGAAAGATGCCCAGAGGCCGCCTCCTCTGAGACCCACAAGGGGCTCTTCTAACCTCAGCTTGTACAGAAAAGCCCCTGGTGACCACTGGACCCTCCCAGGACTCCCGCCTGCCCAGCCCTGCCTCCTTCCCATAGGACTGGAGCTGGGGCCTCACACCCTTAGAAACACAGATGCCCTTTAGCCTTTCCGTAGCCAAGTGAAGTGCAGGCTTCTAGGGGGTGCACTGAAGAAACCCCCCCCCCTCGCTCCTAGTTATCTCTCCAGCCTCATTGCAACTTCCTCTGCCAAGTGATATTTCACTGCACAAGGGGGAAGGGTGCAGTGGATGGTCTCGCTCTGCTCCTCCTCTGAGCCACAGTGCAGTGGTCAGCAGCAAGGGCTTCAGAACCTCCAACCACATGTCCCAGCTCCTCCCTCCCTGGCTGTGTGACTTACCAGGTAACGGGCTCGCAACCCGATTTCTATGAGTCTGAGAAGCAGCAGCTATAAAACGGAAGGGAAAACTCTGCCCAGCCCATAGGTGGGTGAGGTTTCATGAGCTACCCTGGGCAGCTCCGTGGAGGGGGAGATTCAGAAACTGTCCGTAGCGAGCTGCTACAATCCCCGTCTCCCATACTCACGGCTCCCTTCCTCCCTCTATCAGGTCGTCTCCCACCTGGAGCTCTTGCTCCCCTTCCCATGCTTCTCCATCTGCCCTCTGCAGCCTGAATCTGGTTCCCAGCCCCTCCTCGAGTCTTCCAGAAAGCCCTTCCAGATTGTCCCAAACTGCAGTTTCCTGCAGAGAACTCCACAGTTCCCCAGAGCTCTGATCTAATGGAAGACGGAGACCCTAGAGGCACTCCACGCCCTAACACGACGACTCTGTTACTCTAACATCTTTGTTGAATACTTAGCAAATGCCACATAACACCCTTAGCCTTTCCCACGATTGGAATTTAATGCAATAATCCTACACGGTAGATATTATTTTTTAATCCTCCATTTTGCAGACAGAATAAATGAAGGGGTTAAGTGCCCTTTGCAAGGTCATATAGCAGGTGAGGGGGGCTAGGGGCTCAGTGTCTCATATCCTTCTTCCAAGGCAGTGGATCCCAGGAGTTGAGGGTACAGAGTACCCGAATACAAGTTTCACCTCTGCCTATTATTTAACTGTCTCTAAGCAAGGGGCATAACCTCTGTGGGCAGCAGTTTCCTTATCTACAAAATAGGGGTGATAATAGACCCCACACCTAAGGAGCTGCAGTGGGAGAAAAAAGCACTAGCACAGTGCCTGGCACATGGTAAGTCTATATAAATATTGACTATTAATATGATCCATCTCACCCGCTTAATTAATAGAGAAGGTTCTGAGGCACAGAGAAAGAAAGGGCCATGGAGGTAGCAATCCAGCTAAGCCCTCAGTCTCCTCTTCTTTTCCACCTGCTGGTTGCCTTTTGGCTGTGCTTTGTCCTACAGAGGTAACATCTCAGCTTTGTCCTATAGAGCCCCACCCTATGACTCAGAGTAGGAAGATAGGAAGAGGTAGGACAATCTCTCTTTAGGCAGACCATGGGAGGGTGTAGACTCCTCTCTCCTCTGGGCACTCAGAGTTAGAGGAAAGCTTGCTTCCAGGAGACCCCTCTATACCCTGCCTCTTGCATGCCCGGCCTGAATGCCCCTTCCTCCTTGAAGCCCTCCCTGATTCCACCACGTCCACTCACCCTACCCAGCACAAAGCACTTTCTCCTTCCACTGAATTCCCACAGCATCAGCTCCACCTCTGCCACTGGCATGACCTCTCTGAAGTAGCCAGGGCAAGCAGGGTGCAAACCTCTGTCTCTACAGTCCCCTGCCCGTGGCCTTGCCCTATTCTACCCAGGCCAGACACTAAGATTCCAACTTGTCATATGAGTGAGTGAGCAAATGAGTGGGTGAGTGAATGAATGAGAGTGACTGAGAGTGCATGAATGGGTAAGTGACTGAGTGAATGAGTGGGTAAGTGGATGAGTGACTGAGTGAGTGAATAAGTAAATGAGTGAATGGGTGAGTGAATGAATGAATGCGTGAGTGAATGAATGAATAAATGGGTGAATGAATGAATGAGGGGGTGAGTGAGTGAATGAAGGAATGGGTGAATGAATGAGTATGTCAGTAGATGAGTGGATTTGTTCCATAGGCCTGGGGTCCCTCACCCAAATCCAGGTCTGAGGGGGACTTGTGGTCAGTCTTGACTCACAGGGCCCCTGGGACCCTCAGTCAGACCCTCTTGATAGGCCACCCCAACCCACCCTAATTCAGGGTTCCACACACAGGGAGGTACTCTTTCCCCTCCCCACCTCTTACTGCTGGGGTTCCCTCAGCCTAGAATGTTCTCCCTGCTCGTCCATCCTTCCGCTCTCATCTGCCAGCAAGTGCCTGCTTATCCCTAAGCTTTGCTCAGGAGTTTCAGCCTAGCTTCTCATTGGAATGGCCTGGGGAGACTTAAAAGATCCTGACTACAACGGACCACGGTGCTGATTTAATGGGTTTGGATTGTGGCTTCAGCACATTTTTCTAAAAGCTCCTGGTGATTCTAATGCGCAGCCAGGTTTGAGAACCAAGGATCTGGTTTAAATACCACCTTTTCCGTGAATCCTTGCCCACCTTCCCCAAAGAGAACTCCTTTCTTCCTCTTCTGAGCATTACCTGGTGGTGAGGACCCCCTCCCACCTCGCACTGTCCTGCCCCCTCCTGGGAGGGTGTCCAACCTTACATCCATCTTGCTCATGCCTCTGAGAGGACACCCCTGTGGCCAGGCCCTTGTGTCCTCTCCCACCCCAGGGCTTCCCAAACTGCTGTGCAATTAACCCACACGCGGCTCCCCAAGTCTGGTCCCCACCCCACCTCTACCCTTCCTTTCTGGATGCTTCTCACTACACCACCCCAAGTGTATCTGAGACCTGTGTTGAAGGCGCCACGGCCCTGGGCTGGGAGGCAGGACACCTCAACCTGCCACTCACTCCAACCCCTGTGTGGCCTAACAAGTCACTGCTACCCAGGCTCCCCTCTTCCCATCCCCTCGACTAGAGGTTTGGACCAGGTACCCTTTTGGTCTCTTGCCACTGTGTGCCCTTCTGGGCCCCCTGCTTCAGCTTCCCTGGGTGGTGGGACCTAGAATCTACTTTCGGCCTCGGTTAAGACTGAACCAGAGCTCAGCCCAGAGGGAGAGGCCAGCATGACCGGGAGCTTCATTACCAGTTAATGCTCACTGACTGTACGGGGAGCTCAGCCCGCAGGGACCATTACATTTAACTGGGCTGCCGATTAATCAAGTATTTAAACAGATGGTGCTCAGAAGAGCTCCTCAGAAATGGGGAGGATCCAGAGGGAAAAGTCAAGCCCTCCAGTCAGGGAAGGGAGCCCCACCCTCCAGCAACTCAGGCACAGGTGAGGTTGGCAAGGCCACGAGGGAGGCCCCGGCTCCAACTCCGGCCCCAACTCTGCAAGCTCCCACACACCCCACTCTGTGGGCCTGAGCAGACCATCTGCCCAGTGGGGAGTCTGCAGGAGAGGCCTTACACAGACCTCTGGTTCTCAGCCAGGGTCCCTGCCATGTCCTTGGGACACTTGGAAAAGGTGTGGAGGATTTGAGGTCATCAATGGTATTGGGGATGTTCTGGGCATCTAATGGGGAGAGCTACGATTGCTAAGTGTGCTGCCGTGCATGGCCCCATCCAGCTCCAGGAAGCAGTATCCTCCCCTCTCCGAGTGCTAACAGCAGCCCCAGGAGAACATTTCACCCAGCAGGCTTAGGAATGGGGTCCCTGCTGCAGCCTTGTTCTCTGGCTTCTGGTGGAGTGAGCACAAGAAGAGGGAAATGACCCCTCAGTGCCCGCCCTGGGTTAACCAGGTGCTCTCCAACTTGGCCACTGGCGACAGCTGTGTCCCTGTTGCCACCAGGCCCAGGCTGCTTGCTAACAAGCTCTCTAATAGCCACTCCCCAGCCCAGACACCACCCCGCTCCCAGACCCCAGGGGATCAGAGGCAGCCATGTCCAGCTGCCCAGAACAGCCTCCTCCAGAATGAGGAATCCGGGGTAGGATGTCCCAAGGAGGGCAACCCCAAGGTCACTGCAGATCCAGGACTCCATCACCCTGCAGGGTTTCCAGAAGGACCCAGGTACCGGTACCCTCCACCACTCTCTACAAAACGGCCAGAGGCCCAGATGCCAGTTTCGAAAGCCTGACCAGGCTGTGCTGGGAACTCGCTGACCTCCTCAGCACCCCACTCACCTGGGGAGGAGTCATTCAAGCCCATCAGGTCGTTCGCCCTCTGGATCTTCTCCAGGCACATGGCTTGCTCCTTCTTGAAGATGCAGTCAGAGTGCATGGCGGTGGCCTGCGAGGGACACGCGGGACACATGGGATGGATGGGAGGAGCAGGCAGGAGGTTCACAGACAAACCCTGCTACCTCAGCCCTGGAGCGATGTGGGGTGTGGGGGTGGGGCAGAAGCAGGAAGAGGATAGTGCCAGAGAGATTTTGGGGCCAGCAGAGGCCCCAAATATCATGAGGGCTCCTCTCCTTCATCAATTCAATGTGTGGCCATCGGTGGCTTCCAGCCTTCCTTGGGTCTCAGTTTCCATGTGTTATAATAATATTAGCAAACATACATGCAGCACTGTCCTGTGCGTGTGCATTATTCTGTCTTATACACATACACACACACACACACACACACACACACACACACATATATATATAGCTCAGGAGCTCTACAAAGTAGGTGCTTCTCATCATTCTCCATTCAACAGATGTGAACCCTAAGCACAGAGATGTTAGGTAACTTTCTCAAAATCACTTAGCTTAGCAGACTGTGCAGTGAGGACCAGAACCTAGGCAGTCTGGCTCTAGAGACCAGGGGACTAGCACTGTACTTCAGGGGAGCAAGCAGGGGTGGGTGAGAGAAGGGGCTCAGGAGGCATGCACCCCCAGGGGGGTGCTCAGGAGGCATGCACCCCCAGGGGCTGTGGGCAGAGAAGCACTGGTTGCATTCAGCGGGACCTACGAGCTGCTCTCATTCCCTCCTGCCCCCATTTTACAAAAGTGGAAACCAAGACTCAGAAAAATCACATGTTCCTGTCCAAGGTCACACAGCTGGTTAGTGGTGGGCACTGGATTTAAGCGTAGGACCAAGTAACTTCAAAGTCCACGAGAGCTGTGTTCTCATGCTGGGGCACGGACGGTTCCTCGAGGGGACGTCTGTAAGCATGCCTGGAGGGGAGAGTCCTGGGCCCTTACCATAGGCAGCAGGAGGAAAGCAGCCAGGGAGGCCTGCAAGATGCTGGCCATGATGCTTCTCAGTCCGGACGGAGACTCAGGCCAGCTATGCTTGCCTCCCGCTCAGAGCAGCCGCTCGCCAGCCCCACGGTGTCTATGGGCTGGAGAGAAAGGAAGGCATGAGTCCTGCGGGTCCCCGGGCAGGGACAGGTCTTCCTCCTGACACCCCCGCTTATCTACAGCAAGGTTCTCAGCTTATCAGAGTAAGCCCCCTCCCTGCCTTGGTCTATGCATTCCTTACTCCTCTAGCAAACAAATATCCACTGAACACCTACACAGCGCTCGGCACTGGGGATACAATGCAGGGCACAGGGGCTCAGGCCCCCATCAGGCCACCAGAAGGGTCTGCATGGCTTTCTTCTCTGTAGCAGACAACTGTCTCCCCCAGCTCCCTCCACTGTGACAGAGTTTTCACCAGCATGCCCACCTAGAGAGGACATTACTCGCTCCTTTCCGCTCGCAGGTGCGGGCGTTTGACCCAGGCCCCACCTACGGAATACGGGGGGCGGGGGGAAGGGACAGGTGCCACCTGCAGACCCCCTGTCCACGAGGCAGCACCCGTTCTCCACTTCTGCTCTTTCGCCCTGCCTGAATGCCAGAGCCAACCCCCGGGCCGTGGGAAGCCCCACAATGAGAGGAATGGGATCACCGCGAGCGCCCCACCAGCCTGGGAGACCTCCCTAGCTCCCGACTGCTACGTGAGAATGAACTGCTCCTTGACTCCCGTGCCCACCACAGAGCATCGCTTCATTCCAGCTGCCGGGCCAGGGCTGTTTAGTCGTAACCTGCTTTCACCCCGCCTCGGCCCACTGGGCCTCCAGGAGAAAGCAGTGGTTGCTGAAGAGCATGCTCCAAGGAGGGCAGGTCCCTGAGGATGAGGGTTGCCAGCGGGGACCGGACAGGGGACCGGAGTCCAGCGGGGAGGGTGTGGGGGCCCTAGCACATTCCCGAGGGGGAGAGTCTGGTCTGCTTCTAAAATCGATGGTTAGCACACATTCCCTTTACCCCAGCAATTCCGCATCTGAGTATTTACCGAGAAATACTTGTACTTGTCCAAAAAAAAGCACGTGCAACGGCAGTCACTGCAGCATCACTTAAAATAGCATCCACAGCAGAAAAGGAAGCAACCCAGCATCCATCAAGCAGACCCTGTTAACAGGCCCCAGCAGCCATGCAAGGGAATACCACACAGTCATTTAAAAATTATTATTCACATTCCTATTAAACCATTATTAAAAGGATTCAGTTGGCAGGGGTCAGAGCCCCCACCACAGGTGCCTGGGCTCAGAAACCCAGCAGGGGGTGCACCCCAGCTATTAGTCTCCATATACACCACTCCCCCCTCCCTGGGCAGAGCTGCCGTGATCCTCATTCCTTTTGTGCCCTTGGCTTTTTGCCACCCGTGTGTCCTCCCTCCCTCTCCCCTAGCTTCTCTAACCTCACTTTGGTGACCAGCAAGTATCCAAAAAGGAGAAAGCAAACAAGCTGCAGGATAGCTCCACCAAAGGGGGAGCCTGTCTTACCCACCTGTTGCTCTACTCCTCAGGGCCCACCCAGAGTTGCTGAGGAAGGCCTTGAGTGTCCCCAAGAAATGCTCGGAGAAGCCCAGGGGTCCCTGAGGATGCTGATGCAGGCTTTCCCCTGCAGGTCAGGAAGGATAGGCAGGCTGGGGGAGCTCTGGCCCCAGCATCCCGGCACCCCAAGGCACCAGCTGTGCCAGACTCTCAGGCCTGGGTTTCTATACAGGACCCTCCACAACTCTACTGGTCATGGGCTACTTCTGGCATGACCAGGCCCTGCTGGTCCCCAGGGGCTTGGTCAACCCCACTCTCCCTGAGGAGCCTAAAGCCCTGTGTGCTGATTCCGGAGCTGACCCTCTGACCCACCTGGCTGGGGCAGAGGAATGCCCCGTCCCCTGCCCACAGCAGAACCTGCAGGCTGTCTCTCTAGGCCAACGGAGGGCTTAGAGAAGCCACTGCAAGGCATCGAAAGCCTGAGATCCGCAGCTGACTCCTCCCCACCGGGACAATATCAGGTCAAAGGCCGGTGAGATGTGAGGTCAGGTGGGCCCCCACCTACAACCATGCTGGGTGGCTCTGGAACCTCCGTCAGCCCATCTGGCAGGGTCACCAGCAGCCTCAGAGCCTGCAGGCGACGCCTGGGCTCCGGTACCCGCACCCAGCCACAGTCTAGACCCTCGACTTGTGTGGGTCTCAGCTGTCTTAGCCAGGAGGAAGGTGACTCCTCCTCTCAGCTCCCTCCTGGCCAGCAGGGCCCAAACAAGAGCCAGAGAAGGAAAACGGGTACATAGCCTGTGTCACCAAGTGGACACAGTGCTCCTTCCTTAGGGGCCACCTCTCTTGTGCTCCCAGTAAGGTGCCACCAAAAATAGGGCCAGTGGCTGTCTCTGTCCCTTGGGGGAGACCTCTGCCCTGGGGCACAGAGCAAGGTTCCTGGAGAGGACATGTGGCAAGAGCACTCAGCCATGAAATTGGGGCTCCCTGCTCTCAGCAACACCCTGAGATGGCAATGGCACTACCTGTCTCCTTCACGACGGGGACCCCACAAATGGAGACTTGCCGCCCCCTCTCTGGCCCCTCTTAGCCCACACTCAGCCCGAACCACCCATCAGAACCACTGAGAAGCGTTTAAAGATACCCACGCCCAACTGAACCACTGCCTCTGGGGCGGGGGCCCGGATATCAATGCTGGTTTTGGCTCTTCAGGTAACTCTCACGGAGAGTAGGATTTTAAAATCCCCGTTTATTAGAACTCAGAGAGCTGGCCCGGGAGAGCAAGCAGCTTCCACACCTCTGGTTGCTCTAGGGGCAAGTGGGGGCACCAAGCAGGCAGAGAATGAATCTGTGTTTGAGAGCTGGCTGATTTCTGATTATCTCCCCCCTCTTTCTCTCTCTCTCTCACACACACACACACACACACGCACACACACATACAAATACATAGAAACAGGTCCACAGAGAAGAGCACAAACATACGTCAACCCCACAGAGTCAAAGAGAGACATTTATCCCCAGGGGGCATCAGTGCCCTGCCAGGCATGGAATACACAAAGGTAGAGACCCCTTCAGGGGCCGACAGACAACTCCGCGCGCGCACACACACACACACACACGGCCCTTTGCGGAAGCACAGACGCACACGCAAAACACAGAATAAAGACACGTACAGATGCAATTAGACGGCAGTGCCGGGATTCACCTGCATTCGTCTGATCCCCGATCTATGTAGTAACACACACCCGAAGCGGCAAAGGCATTCAGACACACAGAGGAAATGAAATACATCTGGACTCAGGCCCGGGCGCATACACACACACATACGCACATACCCACGCGAGCACGCACACGCTCACGCACTGGCACGGGGACGCCAGACTCGCGGGATGCCCCTGCCTGCTCCCAGCAGGCCCGCTGCTCTGATGAAAAACAAGCCAAAACAGAGGCCCCCGCCAGACCATCCCCCAGCTCTGCTTTGTCACTAGGCTGCCTGGGCCATGAGGGGAAGCAGCCCAGTGATGCAGGGTGGAGGGGCTGGGGTAGGCTCAGCTCAGGGTCTCATCTGGAGCTAGACCCGGGCTCCCCATGTCTGTCCACTGTTGCCCTCTTTTTTTTTTTTTAATTAAGATATAATTGACATATAACGTTATCTTAGTTCTAGGCACACAATGTAAGGATTTGGCATTTGTATATATTATCACCACAATAAGTTAACATCGTCCCCACACAGTAATGTGATTATCAACATGAGAACTCTTAAGATCTAGTCCCTTAGCCCACTTTTGCCTCTTGTCTGCTCTCCCCACCACTCCCCGGCCCACTGGACTCACCCGCAAGAGAGCGCGTGGGAGCTCTGGGGCCTTGATCTTTCCACACCCCCACCCTAGCTGGGGACCTCGGGGGTCACCTTCTCTAGCTTCTCCAAGACGATAGTCTCCTCAGCCCCTTCTGGCACTTCTGCCTGCCCCGCTGTCCATGCTCTGACACCTCCCGGCCCCATCTGAGCGTTGGACAGCACTCAGAGTTTATGGCTGGAGGCCATCTGCCCTCGAACCTGCTCCCCTTGTGAACTACAGGCATGTGCCCTGAATGCATCCCCTGGGCCTGCCACCTGCAGCCCAGTCAGTGGCTCCTCCTCCCCCTTGTCCTGGCTGCCTTCCTCCTCAGCACTCCCCCCAAATGGCCAATGACCCTCGCACAGGACAAGGCTAGGCATGGCTACTGCAGCCTGTGGTTGGGCTCTCGCCTGCCCGGCCCTTTCAGCCCAGCCACGCAGCTGGCGCAGGACAACCTGGTCACCACTATGCTTAGGCTCACTGTCTTGGGGCCAGGCTCTGCTGGGGCAACTGGCTTTTATAACTGATCTGAGAACAATTAAACTCGACTCCCCGGCATTTACGGTGATGGGCATGGAGACCATTCTGCTGGAGTTTTAAGCCTTAGCCCTTCAGACAAGCCAGTTTTTCCTGTGCCTCAATTTGACTGTCTGTAAAATGGAAATAACAGGAACGCCTATGTCGCGGAAGTAAACTACAGAGCACACAGCACAGCCTGGTTCCCAGTAGGGCCGTGTGGGGATTAACTGTTATGATTCTTACTACTCTGTTCAGGTTTTTGTACCTCTTGCTGTCACCTCCATCCCCATAGCCCTGTATCCCTTTCAAAATGGCAGCAGCAGGACTGCTGCACCTTTATTTGCTCCGGACTAACATTTATTAGACACTCAGTATGTGTCAGGCACTCTTCCAAGCGACCAATTTGCATTAACTCCTTTCACCTGCCCAAAACCTTGAAGCAGTTACTAGCATTATCCTATAGCTAAGGTAACTAAGGCACAGAGAGCCCAAGTAACTTCTCCAAGGTCACACAGCAAATATGTGGTAGAGCTGGGAAGGGAACCCAAGCAGGCTGGCTCCAAAGCTTATACACTCCATCCTTACACTCCCGCCATTCTCTGTCTCTCAAAAAAGGAAGATCAGCTCAGAACTCATTGTATGTTATTAGTGATCCTTCTCACACCTTTGGGGATTCGTCAGACCTTCTGGTACTCTCTGCCCATACTTCTACATCTGAAATATCTTCCTTGGAAAGAGTTCATTATAGACATTTCAAACCTGAGACAGATTTTCAAGGCCATCTTCCATTATTACTACTGAGTTGCCTGTGGGGAGACTGAGGCCAGAGAGGGGAAGATAGATCCCAAGGTCACACAGCCCAGAGGACTGGACCTCTGCCAGCAGGAAGGGATGTGTGACAGATACTTGGTCTAGAGGGGAGTCAGCTCCCCTGTTTACACTCAGGAGGCCCTCTTTGGGCCCCACCAGCCCAGTGACTGATGGTAGCAGGAACAGACAAGAGCAGCCGTGTCCTCCCGTGAGCCACTGCACCAAGCAGACAGGAAGACAGCATCATCAGTCAGCACACCGGAGCCAGCGGTGACTCACTGGGCTCCCAACGTTCCCCATGGAGTGGGAAGGGACTCTGACACCCTCCAGCCACTCCCCAGGCCCCACCACCTGCAGGACACTTTCTGCTGCACCCCAGCTAGGGATGGTCCCGCCCCTGGGATGGGGTGTCACCCCCTCTGGCGGCTGGTCGAGGGCCCTCAAGGGAAAGCTCTGATATCTTTCCACCATGTCCTTCCGGGCCAGCTTTTGCTGGACACCCCTGCAGTGAGAGGGTAGCACTCCACCTTCCCTTTCCCTTGGGCCACATAGCTCTAGGTGCTTCTTCTGCCCTCATGGGGCTGAGGCCAGCCAGGCTACCCCCTACTGAGCTCCTCAGGCTACCCAGCATCCCTCCCTGTCTTTAGGCAGTGCCAAGCCTAACATGAGACAGATGACCCATGAGAAATGGATCAGCAGCTTCCCTTGCTCACCACATACTCCTTTTTAATGCACCTAAGCAGGCTGGTCCCCCCACTTCCTCCTCTCCCTCCCAGGGCAGGAAACCAGGGAAGAAGACGAAAAATAAAACGTTACCCACCCACCCCACCCCCGCCAAGTTTACTCCTCAAAGGAAGGGAACTACACTTTTTTGGGGGGGGAGGGAGGAACAGGGAAACCTCCAGAACCTTTTTCCTCCTCAACAGGGTCAGAGCTGATGAAGGACAGAGCCTAATGCCTAGGTAAAGGGCATCCTGTCAGTGGCAGATTAATCATTAACACTGATGTGCCTCTGGGTGTTCAAACCTTCCCCTTCCAGAGCCTGGCCACTGGGGTGGGTGACAAAGCCCAGGTCCCTGGAAGGATCCCTCATGATTCCACCCACAACCTCCACTGGGACATGTGGGAAACCGGGGCTCAGGGCACGGAAGGGCTGGGCTGGAACTCAAGAGTGGATGCTGGCAGCGTTACCCCATCGCCCCTGTGAGGGTCTGAGGTCCTGAGAAACCAGGAGGCTTTCCCAAGGTCATGCAACAGAGGCCTTCCAGCTGACTGGTCCAGGCAGCTCAGCTGATCTGGAAGGGGTGCAGGGAGTTCAATGCCAGGGAGAGACCCGCCCCCCTCCACCCCTCAAGAACGAGAGGCCATTTTTTGGATTCAGGGTAGAGGTGATGGTGGCTTGGGCAGGGGAAGGGCAGCTAGAATGGAAATAAGGGAACAGAATCTAAAAACACAGGGAGAATGGGAAAGGAAATTCTCCTTGGAAAACGGCAGGAAGGAAATGTCAAAAGGGAACAGGAGAGGGAGGAAGAAAACAAAGGCAAGACCTGGATCACCACACAGCCTTAAATCACAACCTGGGAAATGTGGAGAAGCCTACAAAGCAGCTATGTATTTTTTTTTTTCCTCAGCCAAGCCTCTGCGGTGCCCATTTGTCAGGGCAGGGTGGGGGTGAGGAGATATGAGGGGAGGCTGAGGACAGCGAAGGCAATGCATTGCCCTGGGATGAGAACATCCAGGTATTCCTCAAGGTCAAAGCCACCTCCTACCACCATCTCTAGGAAGCCCACCCTGTTCTGCATCTGCCTCCACTGATCTCGCCCTTGTCTGAGAGCCACCAGCCCCAGATAAGGAGACCCTCCCTCCTGCTGGGGCCGTTTTGGGTCCCATTCTGCTCACTGTGAGTTTCAAATCTTGCTGGAAACACGAGACATGTCCAGGGGTCCCTGCATCTCCCTCCTGGTGGAGGTGGGCACAAACCTGGACACAGAGGCTGAATGGGAAAGAGGACGCAGGACCTATCTGGTGAGCTGAAGGGACATGATGTCATTTCATGTCCGTGAATGTTATCTTTCCAGGTGTCCATAGAGCAGATTTACCACACAGACACAGCGAAGGCCTGTCTGGGTGGGGTGCTGAGGCCAGGCAGGGAGCCTCTCCTGGCCCTGACCCACTAAACAGATGGGCACTCCGAGCTCCAGGCAGCGTGCAGGGAAGCATCCAAGGCTCCCTAGGGCAGCTCAGGCTCCCAGGACCCAGGCCTCCCTCCCTTTAACTGTTAAACCACTTTTCTTCTCTAACCTTCCGTCCTACAGTTTGGCAAACACTTCGAGCAGGTCAGACCCAGCCTGTCACCTACTTCTGGCCAGCCAGGAGCTAAGAATCATTTTTACATTTTTAAATGGTCAGAAAAAAATTAAAATACTCATATTTCATGTCACATAAAAACTATATGAAATTCAAACGGCAGTGTCCCTAAGCAGTTTATCAGAACTAGGTGTGTTCACTTGTTTTTGTATCATCTATGGTTCTTTCCCACCAGGACAGCAGGACGGAGAAGCTGCCACAGGCAGAACGGCCCGCCAAGCCCAAGTATTTACTACCTAGTCCTTTACGGAGAAAGTATGTCAGCCCTCCATCGAATCTC
This sequence comes from Mustela lutreola, assembly GCF_030435805.1. Taxonomy (NCBI): domain Eukaryota; kingdom Metazoa; phylum Chordata; class Mammalia; order Carnivora; family Mustelidae; genus Mustela; species Mustela lutreola. The sequence goes on along the minus strand of NC_081293.1, from coordinate 156,967,490 downwards.
ATGCCACACATGCACTTTCTCCTTGCAAGTCCATGTGCCTCTAGACTTTCATTACAGGAGACTTCCATAATCTCCCTTGGGCAAGTGTCTGAGTCCCCAGGTGTGCCCAGATCTAGGTGAGACAGTGTGTCCCAAGGTCCCTATGTCTTTCTGCTGTTGCATACCCCACCCCAGCTCTCTGGCAGGTGTCGTTGGAAACCTCCATGCCTTCTCGGCAGTGTGTCACTCCCTCTTTGTGTGTCACTGTGGGGGTGGCTGTCACCATGTGCCTCTGACAGCATCCAAGGCTCAGTACAAATGTCGCCGCTGAGGAGTTTCCAAACCTGTACGTTGCCACGCATCTGGACCACTAGGCCCAGCACGTTCAGTCTCCAGACTCAGATTCATCTGCTCAGGGGCAGCTAAGGTTTCCAGGGCCTTTGGCCCTAGCAGTGTAGAAAGCCCCCAGGCAGCCCTGTTTGGGATATCAGACCTCTGCTCACACACCTCCCGAGACAGGAAACCCACTGTCACTCCCAGTGTGGGCTCTATGCTGGGTGGCTCTCAGGGAGGCGAGGCCTTCCTGGCACTGAGCGGAGCTCCTGCTCTGTGCTTGGCACTCCTCGGTTCTGCCCTCTGGCAGACAGCACAAAGTGTCCTCCACTGAATCAGCGCCAGCCCTCGGTCAGTGAAGGCTTCGTCCCTGGGAGGCCAGAGGCCTGGGACACTCAGTCTGAGGCCACTTCCCCGGGAAGAAAGCCACTCTGTGGCCTGAGCTCTTGTTCTCCCTGGCCTCTTAGCTGCACATACTAATCTGTAAATACCCATTTTGTGTGTTTGGTTTGTCAACACGAGTTGAGAGAGTGTCCCAATGTAGGGGCATGGTAGGGAGAGGTGACCACATGAAAAAAAGGGGGGGGGAGTATTTCTCCAATCAACCCCCTGTCACCCTGAGCTTTACACCAAAGGGGACTTTCATGGAGGCTTGAGCCTGATTAGCCCTCAGTATGCAGGGAAGGGTCCTTGAGAGGCTCCCCACCGACACCTATCCTCATTGCACATAGGGCCAAACAGACCAGAGGGAGCCTGGCCCAGATACAGACCCACCAGTGAATCATCCACAGAGGAAGGGACGAGGTCCACATCCCTGGTAACCCCATACACCTGTTGATGGATTAGCTGGAAGCTTTGGCCCCAGGCCCACCCTAGTGTGTTCTGTCTCTGAGCTGTTGTTCCAACCGCGGTTTGTATCCAGACAGGCCCCTCTGCTTGCCCTCCCCAAGGTCAGTGGGGAACAGGAGTCCCAGATTCAGTGGGGCATGGGGGGGTGGGCTCTGCCTAGCCCACCTGCAGCCAGCACCAAACTGAGATTGGGGCCTCCTGAGAAAATCTGGGTGCTGCTGCTCCCCACGCCCCCCCCCAAGCTCATAGTTTTCCACTCCCTTCATTAGTTCACATCCACTCAAAAGCCTCTAGCCCAACCTGATGCTTGTCTCTCTCTGCTGTCCCAAGGCAAGTGACCACCCAAAGACCCTGCGTATTGCCATCCTATTCTCCAGCCACCCTACACACAGGACTGTACACCAGAAAAGCTAAACGCTTTCTTTTTTTAAGGGTGGAGGGCATTGCTTTATGGGACACTGTAAGGCAGGGGTAAAGTCAGGGAGCCTGCAATAAAAGCATGGGAATGGTCTGGAGAAGTCGCAGGGGTCCACCACCCCTCCACCAGCAGCTTTCTAAGGGGACCTGAACTCCTTCCAGTGGTGAGGTTCCATTCCCCAGAAACGTGTGAAATGCAATCAGCTTCTGCCCCGACTCCCTCCTGAGCGGCTAGCTCCATCCACTGGAGCCCTGGCCCCCTCTTCTGACCTGCTCAAAGCGCCAGCCAACGACCGGCCCAGGATGTGGCCCCCGCCTCCCGCAGCTGCAGCAGGAGCCTGTGCCTTTAAGGCGGCCGGCAGGGGTCTCGGACTGGCCCACTTTGGTCCTGCAGGCCGAAGCTTTTCTCCCACAGCTCCCCTTAGGCGTTTTCTTCGAGACCACCTAAGCCCAGGCATCAAGACCCCATCCCATATGCTCCGCGAGAAACCAAGAGAGGATGCTCTCTTGAACAATCCCGAACGTGTCACTAGAGACAGACATTCTAGGCTGGCCCCTACCCCCACCCACCCAGCACATCGCTTGCCCACCCCTGAGACCTCGCGAGGACCGCAGCACCCAGAGACCCTTCAGGATTGCCTTCCCGATCCGCGTAGGCGCGTCCGCCGGCCTTGGGAGTAGGGAGACAAGTCCCTCTGGCCGCAATGCCTTTCCTGCCCCTGGTCCTCCCTCTGGCATGGGGAGGGGCGAGAGATAGCTCCCTTGGGGCTGCAAGGATCGACTGCCCCAAGTCTAGCCCAGATATTGGGGGGTGGGGGAAGGGGCGTTGTCAGACTGTCGCGCAGGAAGGGAGCAGCAGCGGGAGGGGGCTTCATTTCGATTTCCGCAGGTTGGCCCGCGCTGGCCCCGGCCCCCTATCCGTCGGTGAAGGACGAGGCTCGCGGGGATCACCGGGCTGGAGGAAGGGGTCCGCTGTCCCCTGGGGGGGGGGGGGGGCCGGGGGACGAGGGTTCTGGATCGGGAGGGGGAGCGGGGGGGGCGTGGATGTGCAGGGGCGGCTGGGCGGCCCTTACCTGCTCACAACCGGGCCTCGCCGCGGGGCTGCGGGGCGGCCCGGGGCACACTCCGCGGGGAGGGCGCACAGCGGAGAGTCCGCGCCCCGCGCCGCCCGAGGATGGGGAGCGTGTGCGCCGAGGAGCGCGCGCCGAGCCCGCCTCTCCGCGTCCGTGTGTCCGCGGGCGGCCGGAGTCCGCGGTCCCTGCGCGGCGGCGTGTGCGTGTGCGCACGCGGGGACCGCGCTCGCCTGGAGCTGCCACCACCGCCGCCGCCGCCGTCAGTCACCGCCCGGGCCCCCGAGCGCGGCGCCCCCCGCCTGCCCTCTCCCGCCCCGCACCGCGCGCCGCTCGGGCGGCTCTGCCTTGCGGGAGAGGCGCCGCCTCCTCCGCGAAGCCAGGCCTGGGGAGGGAGGGAGGGGACCGACCACCGCCTCCGCCGCGCACTTCGCAGAGTTAGGGGCGGGTGTAGACCAATGGGCGCCCGGGGGAGGGGTTAGGCCGGGGGTGTGCGGGGGAGCGGGACCCCGCCCGCCGCGTTCACCAGGCCTAGAGACAGACATCAGCCAGAGCTTTGGCTGAGACCCCTAGGCGGACGGTGCGGAGGCGACAACCCCCTCTGTCGCCCGGGCTTCCGCAGCTCAGAGTCCGGTCTTCCCTGGGGCACATTTCCCTCCTTCCCACCCTCCCCAAGATATCTAGAATAAGAAAGTTCTCTACCTTCTTTCTTCCACGTCCTCAGGAGTCCCTGTCTGAGACTGTGCTTCCTCCTCCCGGAAGCCTTCCTTACTTACTTACGGGGCAAGTCCAGACTCTGGTTGGGTTACTCTTTGCCCCGATAGTCTGGGCCTGGGAAGGGCAGCCAGCTTTGGCCTGGCTGGATGAACTCAAGTATGACCCCCTGGAGAACATCTCTATGACTAGAAAGGGACAGAGGGCTTACAACAACTGAACAGTGACGCTGCTCTGGAGTCAGACTGCCTGTGCTCCAGTCCCTGCAGAGTCAGGGCTAGTTCTGAGAGCTTGGGTGAGTGCCTTGACTTCTCTGAACCTCAGCTTCTTCACTGGTACATGGGAACACGTACCCATCTTGACAGCAACATTAGGTAAGAATGGTACATAGACCCCATACCAGGTTTTCACTGATTTTATTTACTCATTAATGAATAAATTAATATTGCTACTGTTATTGTAGTCCTACTCCACCTCTTCGTAGTACAGGTGGATAAATGAGGCTTAATGAGGGGAACTGAACTGGTCAAGGTCATGTCGCCAGCCAATAGTGGAGCCAAAGCCTAACTGAAAACAGTTACCCACTCCCAAAGTACTTTACCCTGCCCACTCACAGGGTCCCAAACCCCTCCCCCACTCCTCCTCACCCCAGGTTCCTGCCTGCCCCTGCTATGGTCACACCCCACACCTGAGCAACCCAAGAGCTCTCTCCATACCCCTCATCCATAGTCCTGCAACCAGGCTGACCTTTCTCAGTAAGTTATTGTCCAGCCTCCCCTGGGCCAAGCCTTGGGTGTGGCCGCCTTGTTAAGGAAGCCTCAAAGAGAGAGGAGGAGGAAGAGATGAATGTTTCCTTGGGGATTCCAGTCCAATCGAGAAGAGGAATCCATAATGGATTGGAGACTTATAGGAAGTAGCTGAGGCCCCAGAAAGAGGCAAAGAGCTCCCAGACTCTCTTTCCTTCCAGTCCAGGAAAACTTCCTGGAAGAAGAGAATGCCAGTCCTTCTCTGTGTCAATAAAGAGTAAGACCTCCCTAGAGAGAAGAGGGCCAGGTGCTGTACCAGAGTTTGACAGACAGACAAACAGACAGACAGGACCTCCCTTTCTGGACCTGGCTACCCTCCTGCCTAGTTCGTTGCCCCAGCCCCTGGGAGCCTCCCTTCTTTGCTGTGAAGATCAAATGAGATGTTGTGTATGAAGGTGCTCTGTAAACTGAAATGTCAGCAGAGGGAAGGAAAGGCTGCCTGGAGTCTCCGAGTCAGGAGAGAAGCAGGAAGTTCAGGATGCCGGGGACCTGGGAGTGTGGGGAAGGGAGGAAATCAAGAGTAACCTACAGCCGGCCAGCTCAGCCTGGAAAGGTCAATGGCCAGGGTCCCAGAAAAGGTCCCTTTGTCTCTAAGCTTCTTCATTCTGTTCCAGGTTTACTCCCTTTTCTCTACCTAGTGTTCTAGGTCCCACTCAAGGTTCTGTATCCCCTGTTGTCTCTTCTGTGTCCCCACATGTATGTCTTCTTGTGGACAGTGAGCACTTTTGTTAATTGGTCCTGGAGGAGGGACCTCTCCAGTTCTCTCCGAAGTGCTGTAGGGACCAGCCAGCCTTGCAGATGGACTCTAATCCCAGCCCTACTAAGGATCATCAGCCTGGGTGAGGCATGGAGGTGACCATCAGAGCTCAAATCCAGGAAGGTGGTTCCCTGTGAATGAAGTGCCTGAGGCCAGAGGGACAAGAGTCCTAGGATGAGGACACACAGGCAACTTTTCCATCAGACTGGGGACCACAGCCTGTGTCCCGGTGTTCACCTCAGTGGTCTTCTACCCGATGGGCAGCCTCCATGATGCTGGGGGCCCAGGCTGGGCTCTCACGGTCCTCACCCTTCTAAGCTTATCGGGGCAGAGGCTCTGGTCTCTCCCAACAAACATGGTTCTCCTTGAGCAGCAGCTAGGCCAGTTGTTTCCCCAGATGACAATTCCCCAAGGACAGAGTCAGAGTCTCCCTGCTTCTTCTGAGGCAGCCAGCCCATTCTCACCCTACCTGCCAGGCTTTGGGAAGATTGGAGGCTGAGGACCCACCCTTGGGAATGGTCTCCTCCCAAAGGAGCCCTTGAGTTGCCTTGTCTCTCCTCCAGAGGGAGGCTGGGGGTTGTCCCACAGCCTTTTTCCTATCCTGAGGGGCTCACTGCCTTAGCTCTGTTCCACATGCCAGCCAGTCAGGCGGGCGGTAGCTGAAAAATATGGCTTTTAATTGAATTTTCTGAGACATGGCTGAGGGAGATGGATGCCAGGCTGCCCTACCCAGCATTCATCTCTCCTGAGCAGCAGTGCCCTCTATGACTCCTGATCCCCCAGCCCAGCCCAGCCCGCCCTTCTGCTGCTGCTCCGTCAAGGAGAACAGCACATTGGAGGACACGGTGGCATTTTCATTACAGGGAGCTGACATGTGCCAAACGCTCACCTTGCCTTGGGCCAGTGTTTCTCAGCTCTCCTGGTGCTCCTGAGTCCCTGGGGAGCATTAAAAATATACCCATGCCCCAGCTTCACCACCCTAAGTCGCTAGAGGGTTGGTATTTTAAAGCTCATTCTAACGTACAGCTAAGGTTCACAACCACTGTCACAGGCCCTCTGCTAAACACTTTACATACAAGCATCCCAAGGTGGCATGCTTGTGTGTCTGGCACTGGTTAACATGTGTCCTGCGATACTGTCCCTCGGCCTGGCAGGCAGCCCAGAAGTATATACGTGATTTTGTTTTCTATATGCTCCAAGGCATGAAAAGGATGGGGAATAACTGCCTTACATTATTTAACCCAATTAGCTCATATTTGGGGAATGGGCCCTGAATGCCAGGCCCTAGAGTCCATGTTTCTTTTTATGGAGGAGAAAGTACTGATCCTGGGTCCGTCCTCATTCAGGCCAGTGGGAACCAAGAGACTAGATTACACAGGCTGGGGGAAAGCTTGATTCCGAAGGCCCTCTGATCACTCCTGCATCCGTGCAGGACCCAGACAGCCCCAGGGGCACCAGGGAATGCCTGCTGGAAGGCCTGGAAGCACAGCAGGGCAAAGCAGCAGGGAAGTTCTGGAATGTTTGGCCCCATGCAGTGTATGGAAGCCATGACCATTGCCCCATAAAGGTCCCCTCTCCCACAGATACACAGGCTCTGGGGACACTGCAGGCATTAGGGCTCGGGCTCCCCTCAGATGGTAGCCGTTCCATGAGCAGACCCCGCAGGTCAGGTACACTCTGACCCCTGCCCTCCCATCTGAGGTCAGTATCTTCATCTGATGAGCCAGTGCCATCAGGCACCTTTTAAGTTACCCTGTGGACACTAGGTCCTTAGGACCCTGGGGGTTCTCTGAGAAACCAAAGCAATGAACGTTAAGGCTGCTTAGATCCATGGTTTTCACACCAGGCTCCAGGAGCTGTGGAAATCCTGCCTCACTGCAAGCCTGGAGTACAAGAGGAAAGGAGACCCATCTTCAGAGCTAAGCAGTCCAGAGTCCTCTCTGTCCTGTCCCCCACAGGGCATGGCAGGGGATAAGGATGAGCAAGGGGAGGACTGTCTGGAGTAGGGGGAGGTGGCACCAGGGAACCAGAGATTTGGAGCCCTGAATTCTAAGTGCCGATGTGAACAATTAGCAATCCATTTCACAGACAGAGCCAATGAGGTTCAGGGAGCAGAAATGACTGGCTTCAAGTGACAAGGCTAGCTAGTGGCAGAGTTGGGCCACAAACCGGCTCTCTGAAATTTCAATACTGGGCTCTCTCCGCTCAAGCATGATAACTCTTAGAAAGGGAAGTGGGAAATGTAGGTGTGTGGGAAGGCCAGTGGCCAAAGAAGTAATCTCTTGAAGCTCAGAGTAAAAGTGAGAGATGGAGCCTCCTTCCACCATGTTTACAAATACTCAAATGTATTTGTGCTCACATGTGCAGGCTCCTGAATACACATACTTGTGACACATAAGTGTACTTTGCGCACATACACATGTGCATTTCCATCCAATCTCTGCCCGGAAGGGCAGTCACATAGGGTCCAAGCATGCACATGTGCACACGCACACGCACACACCAGGGACCCAGCCACAGACATGTGGTATCAAAGTACATTTTCTCTACCAAGGTAGACATGCTTTCTCTCCTGCAGAATTGCATGGAGGCAGTAGGCCTCTCTGCGGGGGGTATGGGGGTGGGGTGTAGCTTCTTTGCTGTCAGTGACATGTCTCACTCACCTCCAAAGCCCCCTCCCCTAGGAACTCAGCTGTTCAACCATGGGAGCCGAATACTCATCAGGGGACAGGATTGAAGGCAAATCAACTCCACCGCAGCTCTGTCTGCAGGGCTTTTCTTTCCTGATCCCTACCCCCATCCCCTCCTCCCTCTTTGGCACACTCTGAAGTTGGTGTGTAGTCCTCTTCTGCTGCAGAAAGGACCCCTCCTGGGCATCCTACAAATGGGCCATATTGTGTGTGTTCAAGAGCCCTGTGGTGCTTGCCCTGCCCTCTGATGGCTAGGGGCTTGGTCACTGCCCTCAGTCTGGCTCTGGCTCCTATGGGGACAGGCACCCGCTCCCCTCTGCCCACTCTCCCCGCCCCCTTGTAGATCCCACAGTCCAAGCCAGGTCCCACTTGCTCTGGCTGCCATTTCCTCAGAGCCAGCTTGGCTGCCTTGAAAATAACAGCGCACTAAACCCGCCCCAAGTCCTGGCTTTAACGCAGGCCCTAGGCGTGCATGGAGGTGTGGAAATTGCAGATAATTCGTGTGGGAGGCAGCAGCACGCATGAGGCTTGGATACAGCTGTTCCCAGAAAAGCAGCTCAGGATAATAGGGGCCTGTGACAGGCTGAGCCCTGACTCGGTGTTGTGCGAACGATGCTGATAATTATATTAAAAGTAGGGCAAATAGAATGTTCTTTGACGACCAACTTTGGGAGCAGGTTGGCAGCTGATGAAACAACCATTTGCCATGGCAGAGGAGAGCACTGTCTGCGAGGAACTGAGGCACTGGGGACCCCAGGCCCTGAGCAGTGTGGGGTGGGCAGGGAAGCTAGTGGCTGCCAGCAGGATGGGGCTGATCTGAGGCTTCACAGATATTCAAGGGCAGGGTTTGTGTATCAGTCTTCTATTGCTGTGTAACAAGTTACCACAGACTTAGAGGCTTCAAACAAATCACATTCATTATCTGTTTCCTCATGGGGCAGGAGCACAGGCAGGATCCCTGCTTAGGGTACCACAAGTCTGCAGAGTATCAGCCAGGCCTGGGCCGAGGCTGGGGGTCTTCTCCCAAAGCTGTAGGCAGTTTGTTCCTCATGGATGTGGGGCAGGGCCCTCAGCTTCTAGAAGGTTCCTACCATCCCCCCCCATGTGGTCCTCTCTACAATGTGGCACTTTGCTACTTCCAGACCAACAGAAGGGAGACTCTTTGTCTTTGACTTCTAGACCCTCTTGAAAAGGGCTCACATGATTAGCTCAGAGCCTCTCACAGTGATCTCCCTTCTGGCAAATTTAAAGTCAACATATTAGGGACTTTAACAACATCAGAAAAATCTTGCCCCTTTTACCACATAACTAGACTAACCAGGAAAGTAGAAGTCCATTTTATCTATAGGTCCTGCTCACATTCAAGAGGAGGAGCTTGTATGGGCTTGTATACCAGAAGCAGCGATCTTGGGGACCTCACAACTCTGTCTACCATAATCCTCATCACCTAGAGCCTGGAGTGTGAGGAACTGGGTTGGGATAAGCCATCAACCAAAGCTCCATGAGCTCAGATCCTGGGTGGGTCCTGTTCCATCTCCAGGGCTTGGCATGAAGTCAGCACTCAGGAAATACTTTTTTATCTGGATAAGCAAGTCACTAAGTCCCAACTCCATTATACAGCCGTGGAAACCAAGGCCCACAGAAAACAAAGAACTCTTCCAAGTCATCCAGGGCAACAGAGGAGGAATGTGAACCAATGATGAGCACTACCACTTGCTGAGCCTCTCCTACATGCCAGGCTCTGTGTTCACTTATTTCATTAGCTCCTCGAATCACCGTAAAGCTGTATGATTAGGGATTATGATTACCCCCAGGATTATAGATGAAGAGAACAAACCTCAGGGAGGCAAAGCAACTTGCCCAAAGACGCTATTAGCACAATCATAAAGCCAGAACTCGAGCTCACTTGGCTTGATCCCATTGTCCCTGATGCTCCCACCCCCGCCTTTCTATGCTGCCCTGCCTGTGTCTCCAGGCAGGACAAACTGAGAAAAGCATCAGGAGGCCAGGTATGCAGGAATGGTCAAGGATGCCCCGCCACCTACCCCCACTCCCTTCTTCTCACCATCACTCCCTCTCCCCTACCCCAACTTCCTTCTCAGGGGGATTTAGTCCTCAAGGCATCATTCAGTTTCACTGAGGGCCACCCAAGGTGGTGGGAAAAGGTTTCTAATTCCTCATAATTAGCCAAGCTGATCAGTCCTGTCATGAGGGGATTGTCTCTTTTAGTTCTTTCTTTTGTGTTCCCAGGACACTTCTCTGGAAAGGAAGGGACTCAGCTGCAGGACCGGAGAAGAAAGGACACAAGGGAATGTGAGCAGGGTGAGCAAAGGGGCCTTTTCTGATCAGAAAGACAAGCACCTCTGAGCCTGCCCCCTCGCACCAGATTCCCACGAGAAGCCATTTTCCAGCCCTGGAGTGCAGAGAACACAGGTCCTCCGTATTGCAAGAAGAGATCTGGCTTACTCCCCAGATAGGCACCTGCATTGTCCCCTCGCCTTCTGGTAAGTTTCCCATCCAATGTCCCCACCCTCCCTCCATCACCCTCCACCTTCTGACTCTGCATTACAACACAGTGGATACGAATAGACTCTGGAGTCAGACTGCTGGGTTCAAAACCCAGCTCCGCCACTCGGACAAATTATGTAACCTTCTGTGCCTTGATTCTCTCTAAAGTGGTACTAAACAATAGCATCTACTTTTGCACAGTATTATAACATTTGAATAAGATGTAAAGCATTTGAACAGTGTCTAGCACGGGGTAGGTACAATAAAGTATTAATTATTCCCTTGTTTGCTCTTTCTTTAGAGCACTTAGCACTAACTGACATATTGCATGTTACTTGTCTATTTGTTCAATATCCGTCTCCTCTAAGAGAGAGAAAGCTGCTCGAGGGCAGGGTCTTTCTTTGCTCATTGCTCTGTTTCAGCACCTAGAGGGTTTGGACAGTGTCAATTCCAGGAGTCAGTCCCACCCTCCCCTTTCCCAGGCCCTAGTTTCCTTGTTCTCTGTGCTCTTGGAAGTTGCTATTTAAAGAGACTAAAAATGTGGCTCTGGGGCCCTCATCGTCTTCTAAACTCTGTCACCCTGTTTCATGAGTCCAGTCTGGAACCGCAGACCCCTCTGTAATACAAAAGCCAAATTCTAGAATACAAGTGAATGATCTGAGACCCATGTCATAACACACAGGAATTCTAGAATTCTAGAATTCATGGATTCCTAGAATGGACTCCAGGATTTGGAGAATTCCAGAACGGAGCGCATCTCAGATTGTCGTTGCTGATAGGACCCAGGAATCTTGGAAAGGAGGCCCAGCATTTCAGAAGACTCTTGGAATCGGGTCATTGGGAGAATCTGGTGAGACCTGCTGGCTCTGCTTCGCTGGCTTCTTTGCAGCAATGAAAACACAAATGGTTCCAGTGCTCAGAGCAGAGGGGCAGGGCCGGGGGCCAGGACAGTGGTGGGAAAGGGCTCCGCTGTGAGTGTTGCTAGGCACTGGCATTGGCTGAGACAATGAGGCTGGCGGGGTAGGTAGAGCCGAAGGCTGCATCGCTGCATCGTAATCAGGATACAGGGGGAGGGTGGGAGGGAGAGGTTTGGGGCGGAGTACAGGGGGGCGGGCACAGCCAGCCCTAATCCCATTACAACTGGCCATCCCAGCTGCCAGGGCTGGCTAGGCACCAGGCCTGGCTGTGCCCTCTCCTCCAATTACAGCTCAGGCTGCAGAGGGCTTTGAATTCACAATGGTCTCTATCTTATTCTGAAGTCCCTATCCCAGAGCAGGAGTATGGCTGCATCTTGAGCCCCAGGGCACTAAGAGCTAAAAGGGAGATGGTGGCAAGGGAACTAGAGGATGAAGAAATCACTCAAGGAAATGAATTGACCCTGAATAAAACGGTGGGACTTTGTAAAACATTTTGGATATAAGACAGAGATTCAATTAATGGATACCTGATACTACTTCTACCCTAAGAACCAATTCAGCCCCCACCAGCACTTTGACCCAACTGGACACTGAACCTGACCTTTTCAAGTTAGACTCTAATCCCAGTCTCAGAGGAAGCCCCTGCCCTGGTCGCAGCCTGATTTGTATCATTGCCCTAATCTGAGACCAGTCCCTAATCCCAGCTATGGATTCCTCTTTCGTGAGCACACAGATCTCTGAAAATAGGCTTCACCTCAAAGAACCCAGAAGACAGTAAGGTTCGTTAAAACAGTAAAATCGAGTCCCCTGAGACTCGTTGGCTTTTGGAAACGCAACTACAAAGACCTGAGTTGAACTCCCGCCCAAAGTCCAGAGCAAGCTGGTTCTCATCCTCACTGCGTGGAAGGTTCTTCCATCCAGAGGAAGTCCTGCCCCCTCCCTGGCCTCTTTCCAACATGAGAAAGAGAATCTGGAAGGAGGTCAACGGGCCAGGGTTTAAACTGACCCAGAGGGTGGAGGTGGAGACACTGACCTTGGCAAGAGGGTTGGGTGGAGTGACCGAGGAGGTGGTCCTGCTGGTGGTGGAGGTGCAGTGGCTGTGGGGATGCTGACCTTGACAATGGCAATCCAGGCGAATGTCCCAGCAACTGCCACCAAACTGTACAGGTCTCCCAGCTTCCCTTCCGCAACTGCACTCTTTCCTCTTCTCTGCCACCCTGTCTTGGATTCAGTGTGTCTGGTTTTAACGTCTTGCAAGAGGTCATTGCTTTTCCTTAATGAGCCTGGTGCTTTTCAAGGAGGAAGTCTATACCAATTCAAGTACAGAATAAATTTGAATCTTTGTGTGCTCCCTGCTCTTCTGTCAGCATCTCCGAGCCAGGGGATAACTGTCTTCTTCCATCAGTAGGCTGCACGGGAGAACTGGAGGCTTCCCCCTTGAGCACTGAACTTGTCTGACATACGTACATACCGCTTACTCCCAGGAAGGTCAAGGGAGTCCTGCCTGGACGAGATGGACGGGCCCTTAGACTCCGCAGCTGCAATCACGAGGATGGAGGAGGGAGAGACTGTAGGCCACAGGACGGGTGCTCTGCCAGCGACTCCATGAAGGTGCTATGTGGCCAGGGTGGGAGGGCCACAGGGAAAAACCCTCTACCCACTCTACAACTTTTCCTTATTCAGCGCCTTGCCCAGTCTCCCCACTGGGACTCAGTCTCTTTTGGTGACAAGTGGGAATGTGCAGCACTGAATGCTCCTGTCTGGTGGGGAGAGGCCCGCCTGCTAATCTGGGTCACAGCGCTGCTTCTCACCAACACTTCTGCCACCTAACCCCATATTCATTTCTCCAAAGGCCGTTTTGGTTAGGACACGTCCTTATCCCCAAGCTGCGAATAGTGCGAATCCTTTGGCATCCTGAGTCCAGTCCTAAATGCTAGTGACATTGCCCAGCCGCTGTGACATTAAAAGCATTCCTATGCAGGGGGCACCTGGGTGGCTCCATCGGTTAGGCTTCTGCCTTCCACTCAGGTCATGATCCCCGGCGCCTGGGATATATTGGGCCCCCTGCTAAGTGGGAAGCCTGCTTTTCCCTCTCTCTCTGCCCTTCCTTCCAACTCATGTTCTCTCTCACTCTCAAATAAATCTTTTAAAAAAAAAATTCCCATGCATTTCCAACAGTCCACTCTACCTGCTTGAGAACCATTTTGGGAGATTGTCTATGCAGGGCTTGCAAGGGGAATGGCCTCAAAACTGTTTTGCCAACATCAGCCCACCACCAGCCTCCTGGCTTTATGAGAGAAGGCAAGAAGTTTAAGTGAAAACCACTGAGGATATACGTGGGGGGTGAATATGAGCTGATCAGAAACATTATAGTCCCCAGAAACCCCTCCGTGGACCTATCTAGCCAATGGGAGTGACAGTAGCCATCACCACTATTACAAGGAGAGAGTCCCACCCCTCCAAGTTAGCTTAAGCAAAGGGATCTTTCTTCTTTTACCCACTCAGTCACTGTGGTTTATTTCTAATTTTTGGTTGCCTCCGTTTTCCCAGATGTAGAATGTGAAGACTAACGAACGGCATGTTATTAGGGCCATAAGGTGGTCACGAAGATTAAAGGTGTGTGAAGAGCTCACGCCGAGGGTGGTGGCTGGTGCGCGTGGGTCCCCAGAAAGCAGCAGCTAGTACCACTTCTGCTTCCCTGCCCCTCCCACTGCTGTCATGACTGATCCCCACGGGGCCTGGCATTCCGTAGATGCTCCATCTGTGTTTGCTGAGCTAGACTGCTTGTGGGTGTGGAGCGTGGGGAGAGGTGTGTGCTGCTGCCGGGCGGGCAAACCCAGGTTCCAGCCTTCCCTGGGCTCATGCCGCATGCTACCTAGAGCCTCAGCCTCCCCACCAGGCCAGAGGGCTCTGAGCAAGCCCTCCCGACAGCAGAACTCAGCAGGGAGTTCTCCTGGTCTTTCCCTCCTTTCTCTTCCCCTCTGAAGTTGAACACATTGCCAGGATGCCCTCTCACCTCTCACCCCAAACATCTGCCTTTCTGTGGGCTTGATTTAGGATAACCTTGGGTCAGGTGGGGAATCCCATGTCCATTGACTCAAGTAGATCATCTCCCCAGAGTCCATTTTCCTATGCCCAACAACTTACTTGACTTCCCAGCCCAGCGTTCCCAACACTAAATGTAAGACCCTGCCCCCATCGAATCCCCTCCTTGTGCCCTACCTCCACAGATGGTACCACATTCATCTCCTTGATGAACCAAAAACCTGAGAATCACTCTGCATACTTCTACAATCCCAAAGTTCATTGGGGCAACCACCAGTTAGCAAGGGATGATATCCTATGGGCCAGGCACCATGCTAGGCTCTCAATGGTCGTGCCCTCCTGGAGTCTACAGTCTGATGGGTATACACCACCTAAGTAATGATCACACAAATATTATAATCCAACCCATGACGATGAACCAAAAGAATAAGGTTCCATCAACCTGGGGACCAGGTGGCCTGATCTCATTCAAAGGGAGAGGGGGTGGCTTCCAGGGCAACTGTAAGTTTATCTTAGATCAGAGGGACAAGTACAGGGGAGCAGGATGGGGATGGGAGGGGTGCAAAGGGGAGAACGCTACAGCAGTCAAAGCAGTAAGAACAAAGGTCGTGAATAGAGATGGGGCTGTCCACACTCAACCCATGGGACTCGGGCCAATGTGGCTGGAGAACGGACAGCAAGGGAGAGTCTTCATTTGAGGCCAGAGGGCAGATCACATTGTGAGGGTCTTGGGGGCTAATCAAGGCCCAATAAAGGCCATGGGGTTTTATCCTAAGAGCAGTGAGAAGTTGCTGAACAGATGATCAGGTCTCCTTTGCACTGAAATGAAGTCACCCTGGATGCAAAGGAAAAACCAGGCTGGAGGCTATGGGGAGACCAATGAGGAGGCTGTCGCAGAGGACAGGGAAGGAGACTGTGGTTTGGACTAAGGGAATGCTGGGAGAAGGACATCGAAGCGAGAGACGACCGGAGACCATCTGAGGAGACGAACTCAGTAAGATGACGCTTCCCCGATTCTCTTGCCGCCAAGTGTGAGCCTGTGACTAAATCCTGCTCAGTGGGACAGGAGCAGAAGGGATGTGAACAACATCCAGTGTGTGCCCCATGGGAGAGGCATGACCTCTCCTTCCCCTTTGCCCTTTCCCACTGGCTGGAGCGAGGACATGGTGGTCAGAAGGAGAGCACCCTGTAGGATGAGGAGAAGAAGGCTGCTTACAAAGGAGAGCCAATGCACCCGATCGAGGATGAGCTCGGGCCGCTAGTGGTTACAGAGCTGCCACACCAGCCTGAACTGGGCACCCAAGCTTTTATATGAGAAAGAGGGAAACTTCTATTCTGTCTGGACACCACTTGGGGGGTCTCTCTGTCCTAGGTGCTGAATCAGGTCCCCATGGAGCAGCAATTAGACGCTAAGCACATGGACAAGGGAGGCAGGGCTGTCCTCAAGTCTCTGGCTTGTGCGGCTGGCTGGAGCTGATCAAGCTCCCCAAGACAGGGAGCCCCAAGGGAGAAACAGTCTTCACAGTGGGGTGAGATGGCATGTACAGATGACGAACTCAACTTGGGCAAGCTGGACGGGAGGCATCCTAAGAAGAGACAAGAAAAAGAATGAAGGGAACAGGTGGAGAGCTTTGAGGACAGGTGGCCGCTGGAAGAAAGTGTGACCAGAGAGGGTGGCTCCCAACCCTGACTGAAAAAGAGGGGGCGACCAATTCGGATAGTCTGGCCCATCCCCAACATTCTGATTTAGTAGGTCTGGGATAGGGCCAGCATCCGCATGGGTTAAAAGCTCCCCAGGGATCCTTGCAGTGAAGGGTGGGGTGCAGGAGGCAATGGCATGGCCATGGGGTGACTGAAACCACAGGAACGGATGAGACAGACGCCTGAGGAAGGAGTGTGGACGGGAATCAAATCAACCTGCAGGCCTTCCCATGCCTCCTGGGCCAGAGGAGAGGACAGAGCAGATGAACCAGAGCAGCCACCCAGCTAAGGAGTGATGGGACTTTGGAGCAACAAAACTGGTTCTTTTCCCTGTTTCTCTCCCTTCGTCTGTCCTTCCTTTCTGGGGCTCCCCGCATGTCACTCATTAGTCACTTAGGAAGTGTGCTGGCCAGAACCCGCTCCTGGGGGGCTCCCCCTTCCCTTCCGGGAGGGAGCCCCTCTGCCCAGGACAACTCTAGCTGCTGTCACTGCAACCAGGTGCCCTCTCTGCAAGCGTCAGTCCCAACTGCACTGGGAGCACATGCACACACATGAGGGAACCGTCAGGACATTGGCCCCTTCCTCTCTTTCTGCCCATTTTGTTCCTCTGGGCCTCAAATTGCTCAACTGTAAACAGGAGAGCTATCCCATACTCAATGCTAGAGATGCACTAAGTTTTGTGGTGAGTACTAGGTGGTCATTAATGCAACTATAAGAATTTATGAAGCACACTTTATCTGCCCAATCTCTCTTGTTCGGGTCAGGTGCAAGGAAAAGTCAGGGAGGGAGGCAGAGAAAAGAGACCCATAAATCCCTTACAAGAGAACATGCCTGATATAAGTGAAAGCCCAGAAGGAGAAAAGCTCCATAGCATTTGTGTTAGGAGGAGTCCACAGTTTATGAGGGCAGAGGTCAGCAGGAATGAGAGGGCACAGGAAGGCATCCCGGAGGAGGGTCCTAGCCCCAGCATTTCCTCTAGAACAATCATTTTCTTCCCCGCACTGGGTCCGCACAGCACAGGACCAATGTCTGTTCGGGGAGGTCAAAGAGGAAAGTGGTAAGGGTCAGCCAGATCTGGTTTGAATGTCCGCAGTGCCACACTCTGGTTACGTGACCCTGGGTGAATTGTGAAGAAGCTCTTATCCTTTCTGAGCCCGTGTCTTCATTACTTAGCATTAAGCCTAGAACAGAGCAGTAGTTAATAATAATAAATATTATATTAATAAATATTATAAATATTAGCTACTTCTGCTGTTGGTGAGATTTTACGAAATTCAGATGGTTGTGAGCTAATACGGGAAGTGCCTGACCTAGAGGATGTATTCAGTGTGTACCGCTTCCCTTTCTTCCTTCAAGTTTAATCCAGTAAAGTTTCAGTGCATTGCAAGTGTAGAGGGTGAGGACAGCCAGCGCTTTGCAGAGGTGAGATCTCTGCCCCTGTTACTTGGGCTGGCAGGGGGAAAGGGTTTTGAGAAACGGCACCTCTTGTAACCATCTACAAAGTGGATGCCAGTTACTCTGCTTGGTGTTACTCAGGCCAGGAGCAGACGCACAAGGTCAGACAAAGGGCCAGGGAATAATATTCACAGCCTGCGGCTGAAAGAGGAACCCCAGGACCAGAGGTCAGTGGCAATGGGGTTGGGGCAGGGGGACAAAAGAAAGCCTACCATAAAGTGTTTCTTGGATGGGTGGGTAGGTAAATGGATGGAATCTGAGAGCTCCTGGCTATTAGACATGTCAGAACCGGATAATCCAATGCTGAGCCCCTACCCTGAGGCGAACAGATCCTCCTGCCTCCCCCACCTCCGGGACTGCTGTTCTTGCTGGGTCTGCCACACACACGCCCAGGAGTTGTTCTCCCAAGGCTCCACCTGTGGCCACCTCCCAGAGCGCTGAGCTGGAGGGTTTTCCCAGGGATGACTGCAACCTCAGCCCACAGGCCCCGCACTGGGACATGTTGGCAGGGCCTGAGTACTTGAAGGAGCCCTCTGTGTATCCTACCCTGAAGCTCTGCTCTTCCTACCTTCTCCTTGTATTCCTTCACTTTCTGTTCCCTCCAATGGTAAAGTAGGGCCCCAAATCAAGGCCATGTCTTCCCGCACTCTGCCACTCCTCCAGGGCACTCCCCACTTTTCTACCCCCAGCACCTAGCCCGCCTTCCTAGTGGCCCCGTGGTGCAGAGCCCAGCCACGGTGCTGAAGTGCTCTTGGTGGAATCTTGGGGTTCTCAAAGGAGAAGACGCCGGCCAGAGAGCAGCATTCCAGAGGCCCTCGGTGGCAAGATGGCTTCCAAAGATCCCGGCCAGCGAGCTTGCCCGTGGGGCTGCAGGCTGAGCCTGGTCTCAGTGGTGGTCAAGGGAGGTAAGGGGGCATAGCTGCTGCCTGGTGTATTTGGGGCTCTGGGCATTGTCATTGAGGCTTCAGAAAGTTCTGGCACATAGACAGAGCTCTACTAATGTTTATGGCATAAAATATACCCAGAAGGGAATTTAAAACCATCAACCCAACCCCCCTCATTTTGAGACTGAGCCGTGCAGCCATAGGGACTAGACCATGGCTCCACCCATCCCTGAATTAGTCAGTCCTCTTCCCACATTACACTCAGGGTCACAGCTGGCCTTGCCAACTTCTCCTTTGGCTGGACATGAACTTCTCGGCTGGCTGTCAACAAATCCACGCAAGGTGTTAGCTTCTGATAGGGCCCCGAAGTCTCTCCCCTGCCAAGGACAGCCCGATGGCCAAGTGGCCAGCCTCACAGCCCCAAACGTAGGAACTGTGGTCGGCAGCATCTCAGACAGAGGTCCTCCTTGTTGATGTCAACCCCCCATCCTGCCCCTGCCCCACCAGCAGCCCCTGTGAGTGTGAGTAACACCATGACATCCCAGCCACTCAGGAGAGGCTAACACAATCGGATTGCAGAAATCCATGAAAGAGAATGGATTTTCTTACTGCGCTCTGAGGCTTTAATTTCCTGTGTTTGCCCCCAAAGGGCTTTTTCATTGACAAAGCACTTGGTTCTGTGGGCAGTGCGGTTGAAGAAAAGCTGCTGATGGAGAGATTAGCGATGGGGGCAGCAGGGGCTGGTACCCTGGGATGACAGCTCTGAGGACGTGGTAGGAGAGCCAAGACCTGGCCTAGGCGAGGGGCGGGGGTACCCCAAACGGCCAAGAGTGAACAGACTGAGAACAGAAGCCAGCTTGGGCTGCAGTCGGGACCCAGGTGGCAGAGAGCAAGTTGCCAAACCAGAACCAAGTGCTGTTGAGAACAGATTCCTGCAGAAAGAGACCTTTCTAATCAGCTGAGAGAAGCAGTGGAGGATAGGGATGGGGGCCAGCCGGAAGCTGCTAGAGCGAGGCAGGACCCAAGAAGCAGATCAGAGTTTCTACCTGTCCCTCCCCAAGTGTCCTGAACTGCCCAAGCCTAAGCTGAATTTGTGGGCTGTTGCAAGGAGAAACGTCTCCTCTGGGTGAAGGAAGAAGGAAGAGCATGGGGAAGATGGGGCTGCTGGGTTTGGGGGAGGGGTGGGGAGGGCAAAGCATTTTCAGACTTCAGCCATAGGAAGGATATCTATGAGGGGTCTGCTCCGCTTAGCTACAAAGAACCGTAGTCTCACTTTGAGGCCCTTAGGATTACAGTCAGACCTAGGGAAGGACTTCCTGACTATCAGATGTAATAAGCCACCCACATCCCTGAGCCTTCCTCTCACCTTAGCTGGGGCTGCTTGACATGGCCCTTCCCCCATCTTTTGGGAACCAGAGATGCCTAGTTCTAAAGGTTGGGCATGCATCTGGGCAGCCTGCAAGGCTCCAGCCCAGATGTCCTTCCTTGGACCAGAGAGTTCTCCTAATCTGGCTCCAAACAGCCAGAGGCTCACAGGCTGATCCAATGAACCTGAAAACTGACCCCATGCTCCTTCCTAAGACATCTTCTCTTGCCTTGTTTTCCTTTTGTGCTATTGGACCATTGGCTTCTCTCTGAGCCTCCCCTTCAGCTTCCTTCTCCATGGCTCATCCTCTAAATATTGGTGTGCTTCAGGGCTCCATCCTAAGCAACCTTCTCTTCAACATCTGTACTCTCCATGGGAGGTAAAATCACTCCCATGTCCTTAAATTTGATCTGCTATGGACCCTCAAATGTCCATCTCCACCCCCAAAGGCCTCTCTGCAAATCCCACTACCTTCTTGACATCTTTTTAGTTGGAGGTCTACAGTCATCTTGAACTTGGCAGGACCAGCACAAAACACTTAGGCTTCCTCCTCTGGCTTCCTCATTTTCATGAATGGCATCACCCTCCACCTGCCATTCAAAGCAAGGCCTACTGAGCATTCTTGATTCTCTCCCTTCTTCCCCGTGTCCACCCACCAGGGAATCCTGTGGAGCCCGTGGGGTTTGGGGGTCCTGAATCATCCTACTTCTGCCCAATTTCATCCTTTCCACCAAAACCCAGCCATCATCTTCATGGGGCCTGGTTAAGCACCCAGGTTTTGGAGCCAGCTCTGCCCTTACTCCCGGTGTGGCCTTGGGCAAGTTACTTAACCTCTCTGGGCCACAGCTTCCTCACATTAAAGGAGAGATAACAGTATCTCCTTTATGAAGTTTTTCTGGAAATTCAGTCAAATGATGTGTATAGAAGAAGAGCAGTACTCAGCACATAGGAAGCTCCTGATCAACATTATCACTGCCCACCACAGCTTCATCCATTGGGAACATAACATCAGCTACAAATGAAAGCCGTCTGTGTGACTTAAATTTTTCTAGTAGCCACATTTTAAAAAAAATTAAAAGCAGCAAGTGGAGTTCATTTTAATGAAACATTTTATTTCACTGAATAAATCATGATTATTAACAATCTTAACATGCAGTCAATATAAAATATGAATATTTTACATTATTGGTATTCTCCTGAGTCTGGATTGTGGTGTGTGGTTTAAGCTCACAACATCTCTCAACAGGGACTAGTCACGTTTGAATGTCCAGAAGCCCCCTGAGGCCAGTGGCCACTGCATTGGCCAGTGCAAGTCTAAGCAGTCTCAACGCTTCCATGCTTCCTATGCAGCGGAGTTTCTTAACCTCTGCACCACTGACATTTTGGGCAAGTGCTGGAAACCGAATTTGAACCCAGAGTATATATAGAGCTAGATGTGAGTACAGTGTGACCCTGGGTTATTCAAAAAGAACAGCAGCCCTGGGGAATGCCGACATAGAAACTAAGGTTTCACAACCCCACCCACCACTGACATTTTTCGTTGAGGGGCTGTCCTGCAGATGGGAAGACATCTAGCAGCGTCCCTGGCCTCTCCCCTCTGGGTTCCAGTAGCACCCACCTCTACCCCCAGTCAGAATTGTCAGATATCCTGGGATGGTGGGGGGGGGGGACACTCCTGTTGAAAAGCACTGTCCTTGAGTGTCCTCTGTTTAGATTCCACTCCTGGCTTCTCACTGCACTCAGGACAAAGTCCAAACTCCTCACCATGGTTGGCAGGGTCCCCAGATCTGGCCTCTGTCTGCTAAGTGCTTCTCCTCCTCTTTCCTCAGCGCCACAACACTCCCATCTTCCCAGCCTCCTTGCACTTTCTGAACAGGCCAAATTCCTTCCCTCCGTGGGGCCTTGGCCCAGCTGTTCCCTCTACTTGCCAGGCTTTTCCCCTTGACCTTCACTCTGCTGATTCCTTCTCACTCAGGTCTCAGCTGAAGGCTTAGTGGGGCCTGCCAGACTGACCCACCCAGCCCCGATTTATCGTAACCCTTCACTCCCTATCCCACTGCATCATGGAAGCCTCTGCATGCCCCCTGATTATTTTTAAGTTACCCTTGACTGTCTCTTCCCTGCAAAACATAAGCTCTAGGACCGCAGAGACCTTGTCTATCTCGAGGATCCCAACATCCAGAAGAGTGCCAGGCAATGAGGAGGTGTTCTCAATTAGTACTTGCTGAAGACATCCATGCCCTTTCTGCCCTGGCATCCGGCCTCAGCTCAGAGGCATCAAAGCTTCCCCCACCTGCTGTGCCAGCCAGCCATCTCCCTTGGTTCTCCAGGGCGTCAGTCTGAGTGGCTGTCTCTCCAATTTCTGCTTGGCAGGCCTCGATGGACACCAAGTTAAGTCGGCCCCGTGCAACGGCGGTCTTCGAAGGAGGTGAGGGACTGAAATCCATGCACTGTGGGGCCATGACTGCCCAGAGGGGGTATCTTTTTCCAATTCACACAGGAGGGTCATGGTGGGGGGGTGATGGCATCCTTGTCGATGTGGCCCCATGATGCAGCCAACAGCCCAGTCTCAGTGGAACCCCCACCATTGCAATGGTCCCTTCTGCTGCCCCAGGCCTGGGGGACATGTGAGGACCCAGCCTGGATGGGAAATGCCTGGATCTTTCCTCCAGACCCAGGAATATCTTGGAGGCGGGACAGTGCCCCATCCCAAGCACCCCGGCAGCTCTCCCTGTATCTCAGTAAGCAAGCAATGCCCAGGATCTATCCTCTCGACACACTCCCTTGGCCACCTCCCAGGGCCAGCTCCAGCTTCCACATCTCTCAGGACATGAGAGGTTTGCATAAGGGCTTTGGTGCACGAGTGACTATAATTTAGGACGGAACTGCCCAGCCACCAGAGCCTGCAAATCCTAGGAGTGGCAGAGGGAAAGGCTAACAGAGCAAAGCCAGCCTGGAGAAAGCTCAGAGCCTGGAGGGTTGCAGGTCATCCCTCATGCCTTTGCTATAAGGAGAAACTGAGGCCCAGGGTGGTGAGATTCCACATGGAGTGTTCTGAAAGCAGGGGTCACTGAGAGGGCAGGTCTAAGGCGGTGAGGTGGGGTGGGGGACTGCACAGCCAGGGCCTCTGAGTTTTTTTTTTTCCCAGGACCCCTGGCTCCAGCCCTCCCTCCTCCCGACCCCACTCAGCTCTTATCTGATTTGCTCCCTGTGACAGCTGGGGAGGCTGGGCCTTGCCCCCGCTCCTGCCATCAGCCATCTCAGCATGGCACTAAAGATGTGCGCGGGAGCCAGGCCTCGGCGGCAAGCTTGGCAGGCACTCGGCGTTGCCAGGGAGACCATGGAGGAGGAAAGCTGCTCCACAAGACAACCGAGGGCCAGACGGCTAGTGGTCCCAGAGGTGCCTCTTCTGGGGGCCCCCACCTTGTACGCATCTTGCTAGGGTCTTCTAGACACCCACAAAGCAGATTGGGAAAACTGAGGTGCCAAGCCAGGGAAGGCCTGCCTCCTTGACACACGGAGGATCAGTGGCAAGGAACCAAGGACAGAGCCAGAGCCCAGGAGCTACAACCCAGTCACACACAGCCAGGGGGCATCTTGTCCCCAGGGCTGGGTCTCCCCCAGGCCCCTCTGGAAAGATCTCAGTCTCTGGAAAGCTCACTATTACACCTTGCTCTCTGGAAGAGCTAGAACCCACAGCCGCAGAGTCAAAGGAAATCTCCCAGCCCTGTTGCACTGGAAGAGAACAAGCAAACCCTGGGACCAGAGCTGTACTCTCTCCTGGGCTCTGGCTAGGGGGTGGGGGAGGGGGGCAGGAAAGGGGAGCTGAGCTGGGGGCAGTGGGGTCTAAGAGCTAGGGTGTCCCAACCTCTCCCTTCCACGCGGGAGGAAATCAAAATGTATGTTGGCTGGGGAGAGAGTGCAAGTCATCCAGAAAGGCTATCCAGGAGAAGAGGAACCTGGACGGAGGGGAAGCTTGAAGCTGGGGGAAGCAGGTCAGGGGTCTCCAGCACACATAGGGTAGGGGACCCGCCATTCTCAAGGTGGATATGGCTGTTTTACCCATTCCTCAGCCCTGCTGTGTTCCATTCCCAAGCCACATGCGTAGCAATGCTGAGCTGGACAAGGCCCTGGGTGCTGACCCTGGAGCCCAACAGCTTACCAATGGCCTGCCCACAGAGACCCCCAGGGAAGCGGGCACCTCCCCCCGCCCCTGGATGGTGAGTGGGTGAGGCACGCATGTCTGGCCCGGAGTCTGAGGCTGGGCCTGTCAGGGCTGTGGGATGGAGGAGCCATGGCCATTTTCCCAGAGAAGGGGAGGGAGCTCTGAGCACAGCTCTTGCTTGGTCTCTTGCGAAGCAAGGGGACGGCTGGATAATTTTCAGCACTGACATCAGGCATGAATTAAATGGGGAGACAGCCAGGTGGGCTCTTAGGGTTTCCATAACTGAGCTAAATTGTCCCACAGCCCTCTCCTCCGTAGCACAAATGGAAACCCCCAGCTTCTGGGGTTGTCACCCAGGCAGCCAGGCAGCGTCTGCTCCCCCGAGAGCTGCCTACAGCCCCGGGGGCCTCCCGCCCGCAGCCCCCCACCCCGCCTGCTGCCTGAGCTGTCAGCCTGACTACCAAACAGCCTGATTATCCCCATCTGGGGAAAACAAAACATGTCAGCAGTCGTGCCTGAGAAGAGGCCTGTCTTATTAGCGAGAAGGAATCTGAGTAAAACTCCCCGTTCTGATCTGCAATAGAAGTGAATGAATGCGTGTAGCTTTCTTCATCTGGCTTTCTCCTTACACCCAAGCAGCCTTCCGCCAACATCACCTCCTCAGAGAAGCCTGCCAGGCCTAGGTGGACCCTGCCCAGTCTCCCCTCCGGCTTCACTGGACCCTCCCAGGGACTGCGGTGACTTTTGAACCAATATTCCCCTGTGTAGTCCTAGAGCTTTTGTCAATATTGCAAAAGTAGACTCTTGATCATACCGTTTTTGGTTATGTAGGAATTTGGAAATAATTCTGTGCTTCAAGACTTGCCGACTCCTCCGGGGGCTTTCTGTTCCTGCCTGAATGGGGTGACCTAGGTGGGAGGTAGGGACATAGCAGGGTTCCAGACCCACTTGCCTACCACAATACTGGCCTATGGGTGCCCTCCCCCTGGGACGCTTTTCCACCTGAACTTCTATCCTAGCTGTCTTTCAAGTCCAGCCAAACAAAACCCAACCCAACCCTACCTGTCCCTAGCTTAAAGGGCCCTCCGCCCCCCAGCCAGCCTTTGTACTTCCACCTGACGTAGGGTTCATCCGAGCCTACGTCTTCACCCCGCTCCCTGTACAGCTGGGAGCTCCTGTGAGCACGGTTTATGTGACCATGTCTGTCTGTCTGCCCGGGACCCAGACTAGGAGCCAGACACAGCGAACATTTGGGAAATGCACTGAGTTGAATGAAAAGACACATTTCTTCTGTCCCAACGTGGCTTCCCTACCTGCTTCTTCTGTGATAGCTGCCAGCAGCTGCTCCCACCATCTTCTCAAATTCTAGCAGGATCGCATGTGATACATTACTCTGCTATCCTCTCATTGGCGGGGGCAGGGGCAGGGAGCTAACTTCCTCTGAATGCTTCCAACTTGTGAGGTCAAGTGATAGCAATTACACACATTCATCTGAGCTAACTCTCAGCATCACGGTGTGGTCACTGTAACATTCCTCCCTTCACAGATGCAGAAACAGAGGCTCAGAGCAGACACAGGCCTTTCCCCGGGTCCTTGGCGGCAGAGCAAGGATCCGAGTTCCCAGTCTCATGGTTCCAGGCCAGGGGCTATGTCCTCTGTAACAGACTGTTCCATTCAAGCAGTATCCCGGTGACCAAGCCTCAAGCAAGAGGCACTACTCCTGGAAGAGCTCCTACCACAGCCCCCACTCCCAGGATAGACACTCCACCGGAGCCCATTTCGACACAGCCACATATATCTTCATTATCCCTGGCTAACTGCTAAGGGGCATTTACCCTATGCCAGGGGCAACACTGTGTTTCTCTTTGGGGTTTATAATTTACAATCTCCACATTGCAGATGAGGAAACTGAGGTAGACACAGAGTAGCAAAGTAGCCTATGGTCACAGCTATCAAGCGATCAAGTCCATATTCTTAACAACTTGCAGGCCAGGGCCAGAGGAAATCACATGCCTCTGCCCTGTGGCTAACCAGAAGGGTGCCCTGACCGTGAGCTCCTCAAGGGTGGGGGCCAGATCGACCCTATTTTCTTTCTTCCCCTAGGGAAGCAGAGAGCAGAGTTGAACAAAAGGAAACATAATGATTTTACATGTGCATTTACAACGCTTACTCTGCCAGCTTCCAAAGCAGACATAAGGTGGCTTAGAGTATGTAGATGCACAATTAGGACAATACAATTATTCTTTAAAGCAGAGCTGCTGGAATCCAATCAGCAGTCTGAGAAGAGAGTTCTATCAGGCAGCTTGGGGGCCCCAGGTTGGGATGGAAGAATCTGGATTCCTGCCCCACTTCTGCCACAAAAAACGTTATGCAAGTCACTCCTCCTCCTTAATTAAGTCTCAGTGTACCCATCTGTAAAACAGGTACTCCGAGAATATCATGCAGAAAGTGAAGCTGGCCAGCAGTTTTTGAAACTGGGCTACCCGGTGCAACTAGGAGTTAATCAAGGACTCTCTAGTGGCTGCTGGGGTGGGCTTCAAGGATAGGAGGCTATAGGTGGACCCCAGCCCACCACCACCACCTCAATCAGAGTGACTACCATCATATATTTTAGACATGGAGCTTCTGCTAAAAATGTTTGAAACCCCATCCTGGACAAGACATTCTCTAAAAGTCCTTCCATATTTAAAGTCCTCTCCCTCTTCCCTATGTCACTGGCTCACCTACCCAAGGCAAGCTTCTGTTCTGGGCATTAGCTGGGCATTCCTGATCTCAAGGGACATCTGAGCCCAGAGGGTGAGATACAGTTGACTGTCATCAGGGGCCTATAGTGTAGGGGCTTATGCGTGGCAGCAGAGAAGCTACTGTTCCTTACCTCTCTAGACAGGAGCTTATCTGGTGCCTCCAAGACCCAAGATTTGACCTCCCTTCACCAATAGCCAGGGGCTTCCTGAGGGCAGGACCCAGCATTGGTGCAAAGGCCATGGACTTCAGGACTTTTCTTGACCCTTCCTTAGCCCAGCTCTGCAGGACCTCCGCACTGCAGGCCAGCGCCGAGGACACTGTCTCCTCGCAGAGATCACATCAGACGGGCAGGCGGGTGGCCCAGATAAACTACTGTCCACCAGCAGGGACTGGATGTTCCAGCCACAGCAGCTTCGGGAATGACTCAGCCGCCGCTAGGCCGCCTGGTGCACCCCCTACGTGGACCTCCCGTCTGGGCTATCAGCTTGCCGACATCCAGGCTTCCCTCAGTCATGGGCATGGCTGTGGGCCCTGACCTTGGATCACTGCAGAAGGGCCCAGGAGGGGAGAGGCAGAGAGCCATCCACGCTCCCTGAAACGTCCCTCTGGCCAATTTGCTGGTGTACTTTGTCACCTCATCGTCTGGTCCTAGCCTGAGCCTTCCCCAGCGTGTAACCCCCAAGCCCCACCATGGGTTATTCTGAACAGCAGCATACACTTCAGGTTCCATCACACGGCACTCCTGCACCCTAGGAAAGGGAGTCCTGAGTCCTGGGAGCAGGGTGCAGGAAGTGGTAACACACTTGGGCCTGGAATGGTCTAGGCCTCTGGCTCCAACTTTGGGAGGAAGACAGGAAAGGGGGTAGAAGGCCAAGAGGACAGATGGTCAAGACATAAGACCAATGGGCTGGGAAAGGGTGGAGAGGCCAAATGGTGAGCTCCTCCACTCCATGACCACAAGATGGGGGCCCTCCCTGGGGCTTTGCAGGTCCAGAGTAGTACACCTCCACATTGCTTCCAAGACAGCTTGAAGAACCCAGCCTACCCGATAGGTACCAGCAGCAACAGACTGGACTTGACTTCTGGGCTCTGAGCTTTTCCATCAGTTGACCCGATGCTATGACCCCAGAGGCCCCATGACCTCCTGCTAGCCTCGTGCCTCGTCACACTCCCCTCTGCGACACCAGACACCTGTGGCCATGCCCCTCGGCTTCCTCGACTCCACCCATTGCCATTCCTCCTCTGCCTCCCCGTAAATGATGGGGGTCCCCAGGTTTGGGTTCTGACCCTCTTCTCACTCTTAGCAGAAACTCTCAGGCAACACTTAGAATGGGGTCATAGAACATAGAATGTCTGTGGGAGGGGTCAAGATGTTCCCTACGGGCTTTGCTATTCATAGTCACCCAACTGAGCACCACACTCTACCCCCCAACCATCTGCCATCCCCCATTTGGGCCCCCATCCCTCATTTGTGCTCTGCTCCTATCTATCCAACCATCCACAACCATCCACAGTGTGGACTGTCTCCATACTGATGCCTCACAGAGGCTTGGTAGTCAGCCAGTCCAAAGTCAAGTTCATAATTGTGTTCTCAGTCTTTGCAAATGGCACCCCATCCCCCTAACTGCCAAAACCAGAAACCTAGGTAGAAATTAACCTCTTCTGTATAGATGAATCCCATCCCTATCTAATCTACCCCAGTCTATCCCACATCTATATCACAAAGGATTTTAGTCCCTACTTTCCAACCACAGGGAATTGCCCAAACCAGGGCACCCCTGCCTTTTATCAGTTACAATATTCTTCCAACTGGTCACCAAGCTTCTGCTCTCACCCACACTCCAGCCAGGGGAAGAGTGAGCTTTGCCCCTGCTAATCTGACCAAGCCATTCCTTTGCTCTAGAACCTTCAGTGCTTCCCTATTTCCCCCTATACCATGTCTAACACCACCAGCCCAACTCTCTGCAACTGGCTTCCAGGTCTGTGTTTTCCCTTTCCTGACTGGCCACACCACCCTTCCCTGATCCAACTAGGTGGAGCTTTCTTTCACCTCTCCCATCTCGTCATCTTTCATTGCTAACTCTGCCCCAGCCAGGGCAAGACAACACCTCCACCTCAGGGCTCTTCTTCCTGAATCCCCATGTCCACATCCTGAAGAGCCGGCCCAATCCGACTCCCCCCTCTGCCGCTCCACCACAGGACCCTCCCCAGCTGCCTCAACCCTCACCCACCTCCCTTTCCTGAACTTCCTTGCCTGGACTGGCTGAGCCCTACCCTCCAGCCAGAGCTCG
Organism: Mustela lutreola; assembly: GCF_030435805.1. NCBI lineage: Eukaryota > Metazoa > Chordata > Mammalia > Carnivora > Mustelidae > Mustela > Mustela lutreola. The sequence goes on along the minus strand of NC_081293.1, from coordinate 156,938,798 downwards.
CACCACAGCCTGGGCTCTTCTCTGGCTGACCTGGGCTGAGTTTCGTCCCCCCACCAGCCAGGGCTTCCTGAGGGGAGGAGCCAGGTCTTCTATCCCAGTCTTTCCAGTAGGCCAAGCAAATGAAGACCCGGATGCAGGGGAGGGAGCACAAAGCAAGGTCTCCTTCAGTATCTGGAGTGACCACTCATGCCCTCCACTCCTATCTTTATTTTCATTTTTCTTGGGGGATAAAACCCTGGGGTCCAGTGGTCCTGGGTGAGTTTTGTATCCTGTCTTTTTGTGGAAGAGGGGTGTAAGAGCCTCCATCTTGCAGCAGGGAGGCCGGGGTCTAGGACCCTGAAGACTGACATTTACCTCCTCCCCAGGCATCCACTGGGCCTGGGGTGGCCCCTTCCTGAGGTCCTCGCAGTGAGAACACCCTCAGAGGCAGAAGTCACGTTCTTCCTCGCTGCCCAGTGTGCAGCTCATTGCCCTCCCTTCTCCTGAATTGTAGCCTGAAAGCTCTAGGCCATTTGAGTCCAATTTTCTGCTCAAATAGACAGGTGCTTGAGGCATTAAGACGTGGTGTCCGCTGTTCAGAATCAGCAGTACACGGGACAAATAATGACAGAGATGATGCAAGAGCGCTTCCTCCTCCTGTCCCTACCCTTCGACACCCCTAACCCCCTCCCCAGAGCCTAAATCAGGAGAAGCCCTGCCTGGCACAGGCACTCCCATGTGACCCCAGACAAAACACCTCCTCCTGCTTCCATCCCTTCACAATAGGCATTAACATTTTCTTCAAAGGATTAGACGGAAATTAGAAATGTTGTTAAAAGCCAAGGAAGAAGCCAGTCATTGTAAACTGTTGCTGATCCTATCTAATATTGGCTTGGATTCCCTTTCCAGCCTTGGCAGGTTGTCCGAGCCAGGATCACTATTCCCCTTTCAGCAGGTAAAAACAGGTGTGCAGAAGTTGGTGGTGCCTTCTTGCTGCATCCATTCACAGAACCCCAAGTAGTAATAACCACATAGTTCTGGAGATCGTGTGATGTCTCAGGCTCAGGACTCCTCTTGGATTCTCTCATCCACAACTCATAACACCTCCATGAAATGGTCTGATTATTATCCCCAGTTTACAGATGGGCAAACTGAGGCAGGGAGCATTTAAGCAACTGGCCGCTAGAGATATTTAGTGAGCAGCTCTCATAGTGTCATTTTCCTTCATTACCAAATCCCCTGAATCCAAGGACTGAAGGAGAGAGCCTGGTTGGCTCTGGTCAGCCATGACCCCGGAGTTGGGTTGGAGCCCCCACCCCCGGGAGCTCCACCCATTTTCAGAGGAAGGTGGGCCAGGGTCAGGAACCAGGATGCAAACAGGTGAATTCTCCTTTGTTAGGCCAAGAACCCTCTCAGATTCTCCATCCCTGCTTCTGTCCTTTGATCTCTTTCCTTCTGCATGTCTCCATCTCCACTTTTTTCCTCTCTTGTCTTCTTCCTCCTGTTTCTGCCTCTGGTTCTCTCCAAATCTCTGTGCCTGCCTGCCCTTACCATCCCCAAAGCCGCCCCCAGGCCCAGAGAGGGCAGGATGGGAGGAGTGTGGGGCTAAGCTGCTCACTGCCCGCCCTGGCTGAGAGCCGGCAGGCTAGCGGCTTGCCACCTCCACCCACCCCATGCAAGTAAACGGGCAGAAGGTCATTGTCTTAAGTGTCCTCCACCACAGCCCCCGCATTTCCTGCTAAGAGGCGAAAATGAACCCAGCAGCCAGAACAGGCACCCATCCCCAGACTTTCCTCCAATACTCCTACCCCTTCTCTCTCTCCTCCCCTCTTCCTGTATCCCCTTCTTCCCAAATGCATTCAGTCATTCACTCAGCAAACACTGGTCAGATACTTCCTCTGTGCCAGGTATGAGGCCCAGGGCAGAGGTCCAGAGGTGAACAGAACACAGCCCAGGCCCTGGCCTGGAAGAAGCGGGTGGGCACGGTGATCATCTCCCCATGGTAGGTGAAGGGCTGTGACTGGGGCATTAGCAGGGAGGCCTGGGGGAGCCTGAGCAACGGGGCTCTTTTCTGCGAGTTAGGACAAATCTATTGGGGGCCCATTGCTAGACATTTCTTGGTTAACCTGAACTGCCCCATCTCATCTGAAAACCAGAGTAACCTCCCAACCTGAAAGACATAGACACCGAGGCCTGAAGGAGGAACAGGAACGCTTGGTAATGAACGCATGCCCTTATAAAGTCTTGGCGCTGCCCCGCAGCCCTGTCCCCCAGCCAGCCGGAGGTCAGGGGCCTGCTTTCCCAGGACTTTGATTAGGGAGGAAAGGAAGCACAGGGTCCCTGAACTTGAGCCCCTTCCCAGGTGGGAGGCCTACACCCACTCCTCTTGTCTCATAGCAAATCCTCCCTCTCCCCAAGAGCAGCAGCGCGCTCCGGCTGTACTCCCACCCTCCTTCCCTATACCCCGCATTCTAGCCCTGATTTGGCCCCCTGCGGTCCTCACCTTTCTCCGTGGTCAGTTCCCATCAGCAGGGCCTTGTGCTGGGTGGGAGCCAGGGGTCAGGGGATGGAGGACAAGGAGGAGGAGAAAGTCCAGGGACCCTCCCTGTGTCACATCCTCCCCGTTCGTCACATCCCCCAGGCCATCCCTACCCTCACATGGTCCTGGGGAAGGAGGAGGATCATAAGGGCAGGAGGGGGACATTCTGACCTTTCTCCCAATACACAGAGGGGAGACTTCAGAGACTGGGGGAGGGGGAGGGGGGTGCCCCCAGCAGGCAGCAGCGCTCCTCAAGTCTCTGATGGGGACATGAACTCAGAATCCTGGAGCATCTGGGGAGTTGCTTTGCTCTTCTGCTTGGGGCCCACATGGGAGCCAGGTGAAAAGAGGGCCTGCCTCCTCTGGGTCAGCAGGAAGACGGCCTTATGAAAAAGTATGTAACCTCTTTATTCCACAGAGGAGGACAATTAAGACCAAGAGAGTCTTGAACAAGGTCTTTAACAAGGTCACACAGCCCTCAAGAAGCCGATATAAGGCATCCGACACTGGTCCAGCTCCTGGGATGGTCCAGGAGATGAGAGGCCTCTGTGGCTGCGTGGTAGGCTGTGGGATGGGCATTGCCCCCCAGGAGGAGCGCCATTGCCTTCCCTGGACTACCAGAACAAAGACAGCCCCCTCCCAGGTATAACAGAGAAAGAGCCGGCCTTACCCACCCGCCAGGCTCAAGGCATGAAGCCAGCTCGTGATGATGCCAGCTCTCCCTTCCCAGCTCCCTCCTGCCCTTGCTGCACCCAGGAGGGGCCAGAAACTGGCTAAAGAGCCGGACATGGACTAGAAAAGGGAAGAAGCACAAGAAGTCTGCCATGTGCCCTCTTCCCACTGCAGACCCAAGCCAGGAAAGAAAAAAGGGCTGTAAAGTCAATTCCAGACTTATAATTAACATCTCCTTTGTAGCCTCAGAGTGAGCAGAAAAGACATGGGATCTGCCCAAGTTCTCATCTCATAAAGCAAGACTCAAGTTCCCCCAATAATGCATTTTTCAAGGGGCTCTGAGATATAAAGATAAACCTACATTTTCAGTAGATACAGGCTCTGTTTGTTGGACACATATGTGTAATGCACCAAGACTGGCACCTGTCCCAGTAAATGGTAGCTAAGATGATTATATTTCCCAGGGCCTCTCAGCCCCATCTGACCTTAATGGGGCAAGGTGCTCACCATGGGGCTCAGCAGTCCATGAAGGCTTGGGTTGTCCTCTTTATCTGTCCTGGGTAGCTCCAGCTGCAGCCCTGCCCCAAACCTACACAGTGTCCTTGGCCAGACAAGTCCCAACCCTCTCTGGGTCCCAGTGTTCCTAACTGGTCCAGGATGAGGCCCATGAGATCATTTCTAAAGGCTTGGTCTTGATCTTGAGAAGTCCTGCATCTAGGTGGGCATGGGACTGCAGTGAGGAGAAAGGTAAAATTCAGGACAATTCCCAGAATCAGGATTTCTGGCTTCTCCTGAACAAGTGAGCCAGCATGTCCACATGGCAACAGTCAACTAGAGTGAGTAGGCACAGTGCCCGTCATGCAGAAAACAAGCTCTCCATTTGGCCACAGTCCCTACCACTCCCCATCGCCCCCATGCCTAATGCCAGCTGCCATTTAGCACTGGCCATGTGCTGTTGTTTTAGTAGAAAACTATTTGTCACTGTCAAAGTGGAAGATGGAACCGGAGGGACATGTGTTGTAAGAACCAATAGCAAAGGGAGACTACTGCCTTGGAAAAGTGATCAACCATCGAAGGCTGGGCCCTTTGCTCTTATGTAGCCACCCAGCCCGAAGCGTTTGTGTCTCAGGCCACCCAAAGGACTCCCTAGCCCTGCGTCACCCCCTGCCAGCTGCCCTAGGAAGACCAAGGAGTCAGCACAGGGGCCCCCCAGCCACCCGACATTCCTCCCGGGGGCTGTCCCTTACCATGCTTCACCCACACTAAGACATCCTTCTCTAGACCCAGAACTTGATGCAGCAGCAGGGGGAAGCCCATGTCTCCCTCAATAGGAAAAGGGCTTGCATGGTGCTGAAGCCAGCTTGGAGCCGGGTCAGGCAGGAAATGGGGTGGGGGGCTCACAGGGCCTGCCAAGGCCAAGGCTTTCCTCTCGATGGACACATGGGGATGTCCTCAGCACATCCCCACGTAGAGAACCAGCTGACAGTGGGATAAATTCACCCCACTCAGGCCCTCTCCCTGCTTCCCTCTGCTGGAGTTGCCATGACAACCAGAGTTCACCCTCTATGCCAAAAACCTCACAAAACAACAACAAAAGCTCCACCCTCCGCTGGAAGGAAAAGAGGTAATGGCCAGGCATCGGTGGCAGGGTAAGGAAGGCACGTGGTTTGCTACCCTACTTTTCTCCCACAGCTCTCCCTCCCGAAAAACGTACATAGCTGGGAATGGGGGAACCTTCAACTGGCCAGAGGCAGAGTTGGGGGGTGGGTAATGGTCTGAAGGGACGTCTCATCTTCCCTAATCTTCCGCATACCCGCTCACCTCATCGCCTCCATCTGTCCCGCAGCTTCTCCGCAGTAGCCATGCAGTCTCCCTCTGGCAGAGGACAGAGGGAACAGTGCAAGTGCCCAGAGGACCAGCTGTAGCTCTGGGAAGTACGTTCCCAATGAGACCAGGCTCCCTATCTCTGCCTGGCCCGTGCTGTGTGACTTCAGACAAAGGCCTTTACCTCTCCAGTGCCCTGAATCTGTCCTTAACTCCCATTGTTAAAAGCCAACTTGGGAGGGAGTCCGGATCTCATTCATCCTGTGGTGTACGTGACTGATAGGGCTGTAAGCCCAGACTAGGCATTGGGGAGAGTTTTCGAGCAGCCACGTTAACCCAACAGCACTCTCCCATAGCACATGGGGCCACAGGTGTGGTCACCACTGGAGCTTAAGTGGTGCCATCAGTGCCATCTCTTTAAGACAGACCAGGCTGGAAAGCAGTGCTTGGCCACAGAAGGGGGGCTGCAGATTTGTGGAGGGAGGAAGGGCAGGGAACTACAGGGAATGGGAGAAGGGCAGAGGCCAGCCTTATAGACCTAGTATTTGAACGTATGAACACAAGAGACGCACAATCTGGTAGAAGCCCTACCCTCAGCTCACATGTCCTTTAGCAAACTCTTCCCCTCCCTGTGCCTTGGGCTTCAGGTTCCAAGGGGGCTTGGAAGGGACTGCCATGGAGAGCACAGCTTTGTGATGTTCCATAAGCCTGAGAGCTTGACAGGGCAGGACAGCTCCCCTTCACTTCTGACCTCCCAGGCACTCAGCCTGGGGTGTGGAAGGAAGAAAGGGCTAGAAGGATGGTGGCTGTGAAGGTGGAGAGCAGAGGCAGACATGGTCCTGACCCCTGCCCCCCGAAGACAGCTAACACCCCATCCCCCAGGGGCAGGTAAAAGAACTGCTTCTGCTGTGGGATCCCACAGCCCCTGTACCCCGGGGGTTTACCCCCATCCTTGATGCCAGAGTGGAGGAGACACACAGGAAAGCGATTACAATTCCACGCAGCCTCTGTGAGGATGGAAGGCTCCTTAGGAAGCTGTCAGTGGGAGGAACAAGGTAGGGAAGTGTGAGGTGGGCACACGTATACCTGAGTTTGAGGTAGCTGAGCACAAGAGGTTTCCTGGAGAAGGTGAGAACAGCCCAAGGCCACGTGAGGACTTCCTGGGGCAGCAGGAGCAGAAGCTTGGAGGCAGAGAGCCTTGCAAGCAAAAGTCTGGAGGTGCATAGGGCACCCAAAGGCAGGGCTGAGTGTGTGCGCATGCACATGCCCATCGTTGGCAAAGGCAGAGAAGTAGGTGGAGCTCAGCCCTGGTAGGCCCACAGTACAAAGGCAGAGGGGAAGGGGTCTTCCAGGAGGCAGGGAGACCAGCAAGGAGGCGACGGTGGTCCAGAGAGCAGAGCACAGCCCACTCTCCAGCATCCTTGACACAGTTCTACGTTGCACACTTCCCCAAGCACCTACTCAGCAGTAATGAGCTTCACTTTTGCAAGGCTTATGCTTGCCAGGCACCGTTCCAAGAACTTTACACATGTCGGCTGCTTTCATCGTACAACAGTACAATGAGCTAGTGCTGTTTTCACACACAATCTATAGATGAGAGAAGTGAGACCCCGAGCCATGAAGGTCTCTGAGAGTTTCCATCCCTGGGCAGCCCAGCTCCAGAGTCTTTGCCCGTGACCATCCCAGGCTCCTGCGTCATGCCCACCAGAGCAGGCAGTGTGCCAGGTATTGGGAACAAATAAAATCTGGTCCCCATAAGATACCAGGCCAGAGGAGATGAAGACTGATCGAGGGCAGGCCAAGTGGTGGGGTTAGAGAGAGAAGGGTGGGCTGAGAGACGGGGCAGGTGGGGGGGGTGGTAATGTTTAGTTGAAGACTGGAGAGAAGCAGGAGGAAGGAGGCAGGAAGTGGTGACTGGGGTGAGAGGGGGATGGGGTTGGGACACTGGCCAGGGACTCTGATTCCCCTGAAGTGGCCCCACCTCTCCCCATCCTGCCTTGGGAGCTGCTCCTGAGGAGGAGCTGCCACGTAGTGACTCAGCCCCCCAAGCACCCAGGCTTGGATCTGTTTACAGCAACACCCCATTACCCCAGGTCTCTATTCCAGCTTCAATGAAGGCAGTGCTGTGGTCCAGGGAAAGTGCAGAGGGGGAAAAGCCCCCCCAACTCGCTAGGGAGAGGTGAGGGCTTCTTAAGCCACCTTCTCTTGGCTGAAACCGCGCCTCCCACTCCCAGACCTGGGTGTCACTAAAGCAAACACAGAGTGATTTACGTACACTCCTCCAACGGTGTCTCACTAAGTTCCCGAAAATACCTGACACGGATCTCCTCCTCAGACGAAAGACAGACCCCCGCTCTAACCATGGAAGACTCCACTGTTCATGGGTTGACTCATTAATAATGTCACAAATACAACAGTAGGGAGCACCTCATCAATCTTGGTTGGGACGGGGGGTAGGTGCAGTCATGGAAGGCTTCCTGGAGGCAGTAACATTTAAGCTGACGCTTGATAAATAACGGATCAAAGAACGAGCAAGAGGCAGGGAGAAGACAGAAGCCAGAAGAGATAGGGGAAGGAGCAAGGGGAACAGATAGGCTGAACTCTAAGGCCTGGCAGGGAGAAAACACATCATGTCATACGTGGAGTATAGAGTCCTCAGGGTTAGAAGCAGGGGATTGGGCTGTAGACGTTGTCTGGGGACAGACAGCTAAACTCACAGGCCAAGTGACAGGGTTAGATTATCTGAGGGGCAGTGAGAACCTCCTGGGCATGATCAGATCGAGAGAGGTGTCTGAGCCCCAGCAGTGAAAAGGAGAGCAGCCAAGGGCTGTTGCCATTCAGGTGAGGAATGATGCATGGCCTAGAAGAGTCACGGTGGACACAGAGAGATGAGGATGGGCTCACGAGCTGATCAGGAGGTAGAACAGACCATGGGTGGCAAGCCACAGGATCCAGTCCCTGGAATGCAGGTGAATGGTGGGACCACTTACTCCTGAAGGACACAGAAGGAAGAGGTGACGGAGGTGTGGAGGTGTGGAGGGAGTGCGGAGGGAGTAAGGATGAGTTCAGCTGGAGGTATGCTGTATTTGAGGGGCCTGGGAATGCCTGGGGGATAGTGCCAGGACACAGCTGAATACAGCGGTCTGGGCTCCGGGGAGATAGCTGGGCTGGAGGGCAGAAGCAGGGACGCCCCCACCCCCCAGCACACAGATGTGCCCAGAGGTGACACAGCCCTGTCCCAGCACCCCAATAAGTAAGCCCCGTGGGTTGGCCCCACTCCCACAAAGCCCGACTGAAATGACAGAAAAAGACAACCAGAGAAGAGACAATAGGGCACAACGAAATTCTGCAAAAGGGAAAGTGAACAGAGGAGTGGTAAGTGCTTTGGCAGAGCTAGGAAAGCAGAAACCTAAGTGCTGGTGGAGGTGGAAGCAGCAAGCAAGCCAGATCTATCTTGATGCCTGGAAAGCCTCTGGAAGGAGAGTTGCCAGAGCCCTACGAGAGCAGGAGTGGGCTGGAAATGGAAGGAGCAGTGTGAACGTGGTTAGAGCCACCCTTCCCGTCCCCCTGCAAATTCCCTTCCCACTAGCTGAGAAGGAAAAGCTTCCTTTCCAGAGAAACTAAACTTTGGTGACACTTTTGGTGACACAGTCTCGAAAAGGGACTGAGATGTGGAGGGGCAAGGGTAGGGACAAAGCGCCATACATAAGTGGGGATTGAATACAGAATTGTGGACCTCCACCTGCTGTTCCCCCTGCAGAAGACTGAAGACCCCTAATAGAAATCAGGGATCTCCTCTCAGGGGGAGAAACTACCCAGCTCAAGAAGATAGACCTAGAGATGGTGGCATTTGGGCTTGCCACCGGGTCACCTACAGGGAAGCCTCTTTAAGGACAAGCTGGGTCTATGCACACAGAGCTTGCTGTTAGACTAGGGGTGCTTCTGTCTTAAGTAAGAACTGCTGGCGAGGGTCCCTGGATGTTTTAGAAAGCCCTCTGACATGAAAGCCATGAGACAGGGAGGGGGAACAAAGAGAGGGGTTTGGCAGACAGAGAAAGAAACTTACATGAAACAGAGACATGTAGGGAGGGAAAAAATTTAAAGTACAGCTTAAAAATATCCTCAAAAAATTAACAAAATGTATTGTATACCTAGGGAAGGGGAAAATGAACAGAATTCTATTTTTAAAGAAATATCCAAAGAATATCATGAATGGATGTTGTACTTTGTACTTTGTCAAATGCTTTTTCTGCACCTTTTGAGAGGATGATATGGTTCTTTCCTTTCTTGTATTAATGTGGTGTATCACATTGATTGATTTGTGACTATTGAACCACCCTCACAACCCAGGAACAAATCCCACTGGATTGTGGTGAATGATTCTCTTAATGTGCCGTTGGATTCGATTAGCTAATATTTTGTTGAGAATGTTTGCATCCTTGTTTGTCAGAGATATTTACCTATAGGTCTCTTTTTCAGTGGTGTCTTTGTCTGGTTTTGGTATCAGGGTCATGCTGGTCTCATAGAATGAGCCTGGAAGTTTTCCTTCCATTTCTTTTTCTTGGAATAGTTTAGGTAGTAATTCTTCTTTAAATATTTTGTAGAGGGTATATGGGAGGCTCAGTTACATTACAAAGCTATAGTAATCAAATCAATATGGTACTAACAGAAAAACAGACACATAGATCAGTGGAACAGACTAGAAAACCCAGAAATAGACCCACAACTATATGGTCAACTAATCTTCAACAAAGCAGGAGATAATATCCAATTGGAAAAAGAAAGTCTTTTCAACAAGTTGTATTGAAAAACTGGACAGCAGCATGCAAAAGAATGAAACTCGACCACTTTCTTTCACCATACACAAAAATAAATTCAAAATGAATGAAAGACCTAAATGTGAGGCAGAAAATCCTAGAAAAGGGCACAAGCAGAAACCTTTTTGAATTCGGCCACAGCAACTTCTTACTAGACACGTCTCCAGAGGCAAGGGAAACAAAAGCAAAAATGAACTATTGGGACTTCATCAAGATAAAAAGCGTCTGCACAGAAAGAAACAATCAACAAAACCAAAAGGCAATCTTCAGAATGGGAGAGGATATTATGACCTATCTAATAAAGGGTTAGTATCCAAAATCTATAAAGAACTTACCAAACTCAACACCCAAAAAACCAAATAATCCAGTTAAGAAATGGGCAGAAGACATGAACATTTTTCCAGAGAAGACATCCAGATGGCTAACAGACGCATGAAAAGGTGCTCAGCATCACTCATCATCAGAGAAATACAGATCAAAACCATGATGAGATACCACCTCACACTTGTCAGAATGGCTGAAGTTAACAACGCAGGAAACAATAGGTGTTTGTAAGGATGCAGAGAAAGGGGAACCCTCTTGCGCTGTTGGTGGGAATACAAACTGGTATAGCCACTCTGAAAAACAGTATGGAGGTTCCTCAAAAAGCTAAAAATAAAACTACCCTACAACCCAGCAACTGCACTACTAAGTATTTACCCAAAGGATACAAAATTACAGTCAAAGTGGGTATATTTGATTTTTTTTTTTATTTGACAGACACAGAGAGAGAGAGTGAGCAAGCACAGCAGGGGGAGCATCAGGCAGAGGAAGAGGGAAAAGCAGGCTCCCCACTGAGCAGGGAGCCAGATGTGGGGCTCGATCCCAGGACTTTGGGATCATGATCTGAGCTGAAGGCAGACGCTTAACTGACTGAGCCACCCAGGCGCCCCTATTTGATATTTTTAAAAAGATTTTACTTATTTATTTGACAGAGATCACAAGTAGGCAGAGAGGCAGGCAGAGAGAGAGGAGGAAGCAGGCTTCCTGCTGAGTAGAGAGGACCCTGGGGTCATGACCTGAGCCAAAGGCAGAGACTTCAATCCACTGAGCCACCCAGGCACCACTATATTTGATATTTTTTGCAGCATTATCAACAATGGCAAAATTATAGAAAGAGCCCAGTTGTCCATAAACTAATGAACAGATAAAGAAGACATAGTGAATACACGCACGTGTGTGCGTGTGCACACACACACACACACACACACACAGCGGAATATTACTCAGCCACGAAAATGAATGAAATCTTACCATTTGCTACATGGATGGAGCTATAGAGTATTATGTTAAGTGAAATAAGTCAGTCAGAGAATGACAAATACCATATGATTTCACCCATATGTGGAATTTAAGAAACAGAACAGATGAACATGGGGAGGGGGTGGCAAAAAGAGAGAGGCGAACCAGAAAAACAGATTCTTAACTATAGAGAACAAACTGAGGATTACTGGAGGGGCGGTGGACAGAGGTGTGGGGCTGGGTTAAACAGGTGATGGGTATTAAGGAGGGCACTTGCTGTGATGAGCACTGGGTATTGTGTGTAAGTGAAAAAAATATTCAAAAAGTAAGCAAAAGAACTCAGAAAATAAAAAGAAAAATATTATAGCTGAAATTGAAAAATCAGTTAAAGGGCCGAAAGATTAAGTTGAAAACATCTTTTGGAAAATAGAACAAAATGGCCAGGTCAGAAAATAGGAGAGAAAAGTTAAGAAATTGAAGGTTCAAATAGTAAGTTCTAATGTCCTGCTAATAGGAGTTATGGAAACTGCAAATAGAGAGAATAGAGAAGAGAAATTTTCCAAAGAGATGAAGCAAAAAGATTTTCTAGAACTGAAGGATGTGAGTCTCTACTTGGAAAGCACTCATGAGCACCTAGCAACAATGAATCAAAAACGATCTATACCAAAGCATGTTATCATGAAATTCAGAGCATCATAGACGAAGAAAAAAACCAGAAAAGGAGAAATTGGGAGGATAGGTCATATATAAGGATAAAAACTTAGAATGGCTTCAGACTTTTCAACAACAAAACTGGAAAATAGAAAACAACTGAGCAATCAAAAATCTTTTGAGATTTCAAAATCTTTGAAAGAAATGTATTTCCTAGCTAGAATTTCATACCTTGCCAAACTATCCTTTATGTAAGTAAAATATAGGTTCTTTTAAAAAAATACATATTCAGAACATGTAAAATAAATACATATTCAGACATGTAAGGATCACAAAATTTACCTTCTTTGTACAATTCTTAGGAAATTCCTGGAGAATATGCTACACCAAAACAAGGAAGTTAGCCAAGAAATAGGAAGGTTCTGGGTCCAGAACACAGTGGGTCAACTAATGAGATGGAGAGGGAACTTCTCGGGGAAATGAGGAAGGACAGTTCTAGAATGACAGCTGGGGAAGGGACATGACTTGTATGTACAGGTTCTCTGAGGAGGTTGGTCGAATTGAGAGAAGTTTTAGGTTTTCTTGGAGAGTTTGGGAAGAATCATGGTAGGTACATGAAAACTTAGTAAGCAACTTACAGAAAAATAATAACTTCGGCAAAACTATTCCTCCTATGGATTCCACTTCCAAAACATCTCTCAGCTGTTTCCCCTCTATTCCTAGATTCCAGAATATTTGAAAATATTTAAATTAATTTAACCAAGCTAGTTGTAACCATTTCACAACATCTACTTAAAGCAAATCATTATGTTGTACACCTAAAACTACTACAATATTATGTGTCAGTTATATCTCAATATTTTTTTTTAATTTTAAAAAAAGTCCATAATGAACAAAATATCACACTTTTAAATCCTGCAGGATCTGCAGCTGGCCCTGCGGGACCCTGAGAGTGAGACCCTCACTGACCTCACCCTAGTCCCAGCATGGAAGCGAGGCTCCCTTCCTAGCCCAGTAGGGTCAGCCTCTCTGGGAAGTGGGTTCAGACAGAGGGGATCTTTGGGGACAGTTCTACAGGTCATTCTGCTGTACAGAGGAGGGAAGGGATGCCTGCCACTGTGGAACGGTTAGATGCACACAGTCAGACAGTGTCCCGTCTGCTTTTCCGCCTCCTTCCCCTTGGAGCTTTCTCCATGGGCTTTCCTTAAGCATTCAGAAACTCAGGATGATTAAGCAATGCCAGAAATCAATTTGCTCCTCCTTTCAGGACCCTGTGAGTGGGGTCCATCTCTCTCTGCTTATCCGAATCCTCTGCAGACTCCAGCCCACTGCAGCCCTCCTTCCCCTTCCAGGAAGACCTTGAAACCCCTTTGGTTCTGGGCTCTCTCCCTCTATTTATTCCACAAGCACATGCTGGAGAACGTGCTGTGTGACGGGCTGGGTTGTAGAGACATAAGGACTGAATTTTTTTTTTTTTTATTAAGCTGGGGGAACTCAAAAACAATACCACATAATTAAAGTGAAATTGTGCTTGAAGTTTAGAAGGAAAGGCACAATCTCTTCTCTGCCTTCTCCAAGTTCAGCGTCACCTCGAGGTTCCAATCACCTTTAAAATCCTTTGGGGTGTGTTGTCCAATATTTAGCTCCACTCTTCAAAACTATCTGAGTACACGGTATTTCTTGACATTTCAGTGTGGGCATTAGCTCTTGACTTCCTGCCACGGTAAATAAGGACTTAAATCTCCCATCGGTCCCGTGCTTCCTCTCCTCCCATCCTCCCAATAGGCTCACTTCCAATTTTTCATTGAGCAAAAGCACTTCTGAGCCCAGTATTCTTTTTGAATGAGCCCTGCATTCTTTTTTGCAGCCCTAATGAGCCCTGCATTCTTTTTGGGTACTAGCCCTGCCTAGTATCTATTGTTCACTTGTTCTAAGTGCTTACCATCTCAGCCACTCACCCATCAACAGTAGTTTCCGTTCCAACACCTCAGGTTCATTTTTCCTCCATCCTCTTGTTTGCATCTAGCCGTGTTGCTTGCTGACCCCGAGACTCAGCTGTCCTCTTAGGCCACTCCTCATCTTGGCGCTGAGACATGCCTTCACTGTACTTCCTGTGTTCAAGTCCTCATTTCTGGAATCTTCTTTCTTTGTCTTCCTGGGCTTGTTCCCCTGTTTTGGCGGTGTGCATCCTCCAATAGCTTCCTAAGAACAGGGCCATAGGAAGGGAGTTGTGGTAAATTGGAAGGGTAGATGAATCACGAGAGACTATGGACTCTGAAAAACAATCTGAGGGGTTTGAAGTGGCGGGGGGGTGGGAGGTTGGGGTACCAGGTGGTGGGTATTATAGAGGGAATGGATTGCATGGAGCACTGGGTGTGGTGAAAAAATAATGAATACTGTTTTTCTGAAAATAAATAAATTGAAAAAAATTAAAAAAGAAAAAAGAAAAAGAAAGAAAAAAAGAACAGGGGCATAGGAAGTAAGAAATTAAAACATGATTGATCTCGATAACTGAGTTTGGGGTCCCCCTTCAATTGTGCATCATTCCCCTGGGTCATTCCCAGGGTCAGTCTGGCCCTGGTGAGTGTCAGTGTTGCCCCTTCTGCCCCACCAGTGCCTGAGCTATGGGGTATCACCTCTGCACAGAGGAACAACTGGAGGCACACTGCTCAGGGAAGGGTGAGCTATAGCCAGGACAGTCCTGGGTATCCAGAGAGCTTCCAGAAGAGATCTGGCAGCATCCTAACTTTGCTGGATCCCTCTGCTTCCTGGGTGCAGCCTCAGGACTAGTGGAATAGCTCTGGTTCCCCTGCTGTGTGCTGGGAAACTTCCGTGAAGGGAAAAATGACATCCGTGAAACTTTCACTTTCTGGAAAAGCCATCCAAAAAGTCCCCTGCCACAGAACCGTTCAGTGTTCTGAGGGAGTAAATCGAACGACTGTTGATTGCTTGAATAGCTAAGGCTCATTATAGTTCACTCTGGTTTTAGGGACATTTGCAGAGCAGTGGAGCTCAACATTGCCTGAGAGCTAATGATCCCTCGCCACGTGCCAGATGCTACTCCGGGGCTTTGGGCAAGTGATCTCAGCACACGCTCCTGCCACCTCAGGAGCCAGACAGCCTTGTCATCCCTGTTTCACAGATAAGGAAACTGATGGCCAGAGAGGCCTCGCGACTGCCTGCAGACACAGCTGGTAGAGGGGGGGAGCTAGAATTGACACCCTGTCATCCTGACCCTGTGCTTGGAAGCACCCTGTCACTCTGACTCCACTAGCAGAAATGTCTAGAGCCCTATCTGGAGGCAGGAAGCCAGGGTCTCAAGATGGAGTCAGAGCGTGAGCGGGGGGCAAACACACCCTCCCACCTGCTGTCTCTGGGCCTCAATTTCCTCCTCTGAGTGGAGGAGTCAGGCATCTGTGCCCTTTCCAACCCTGATACGCAGGGATCCCGTGACTGGACCATCTGGGCCCATGTTCCCGGCAGTCACATGTCCTGTGGGATGCCATAGGGGAGAGGGATCTTCAGCTCAGCAGGTCAGCAGGGTTGGCTCCAAATTCTGAAGGTAAGGATAGTGACGAGCTGCTAGGCTAGCTAGAAGCTGCTAGGCTTCTCGGAAGCTATGCTGTCATCTTCCTCAGGACCTCCTGGTCAGGGGATTTAGCACCTATCCTAAGCCCTGAGATTGCCCTCCCCTTGTCCAAGGATCTCCTGGCCCAGCAGGGGTAGGGGGAACAGGAGCAGGTCTTGGGAAGCGGCTGGGGTGGACTCAGAGAGAGCATCTGGGCTACCCAGGCCAGGAAGGGATGGCACTCTAAGCATCTCTCCTGTGTTCAGAAAAAAGGAGCCCTGGGAACATGCTGGAGGTGAGCCTTGCTCTAAGGCAGAAAGGAGAAGAGAGGAGACAAGAGCGCTCTGAGGTCCCCACCAGCCAGTAGCGAGGGGTGGTGGAAAGGAGGGGTTCAGGGAGCTAAGGCACAGCAAAGCCTCTTACAGGAAAGCAGGGCCGGTCTGCAGAGCTCAGACTCACCAGTGGTCAGGCACAGGAGCTCTGAGGTATGAGGACCCAGGCAGGAAGCCAAGAGGAAGAAATAGTCCTCCTCCCAGGAAATGGACTGCGTATCGGGTTCTCTAGAGCCCAGGAGAACCTCAGAAGCTGTGGGAAACCACAGCTGAGGCTGGGTTGCAAGAGATCAGGGTCTGGGGACAAGTGGTTCTTCCTATAATGCTTCTCACCTCCTGGCGGCCAACTGCAAGGTCAGTGACAGGCCAGGGTCCTGCCCTTGACCCACTGTCTGGACTATGTGGTCTCCACATCTATTCTGTTTTGCCCTGTGTGTGTTGAGGGTGGGGTTGTGGCACAGATGGGCAGGACTGACTTCAAGTGGCTGCTCCTGAGGGGATGGAAGAGGACCTTGAGCCTAACTGACTCTAATGGCTCCTGGGGTCTCACTGGGATGCCACTACCCTTCCCCACCATGGGAACACACCTCGGCTACCATGTTGCATGCAAGTCTGGAAATCAAGAGTCCTGTATTCTGTCACCAAACCTTCATTGCCTTGCTGGGAGACCAGGTATGGTCAGCAAACCGGGGGGATATAGACAATCATCTCAAAATGACGCCTCAAATCCATGACACTGTGGGGCTTGTGGGTGACTCTAGAGACTGAAGCAGCCCACTGTCATGAGCAAGGTCAAGGGGGCTTAGCAGGACCACTTCTCCATGCCCCCAGCTCTGGGGGATCCCATGACCTCCCTTACTATTTACAGTGGGACAGCACCCTTCCTCCTGTGTTCTCCTTGGTTCAGAAACACTAGCTCCTCCCACAACATCTCAGGATGCCAGTCACTAGGCAACATGAGAGACTCAGAGAAGTGACCGGCCCTGTAGAAACGGACCAGGTCAGGAGCACAGACCCGGCTCCTTTGGATCTGTAACCCCCTGAGCATAACCAAGTCCCAGCCCCTCGGCCTGCCTTCCTTTCCCCTTCTTCCTGGCCCCCTCCTTCCAGAACATCTCAGTCCCCAATTACTCAGAGCTGCAGGAGGCCTGCCAGGGAAGAAATGAGAGCTACACATCAGCTCTTCTATATTTACCACCTGACGGCTGAGGAGGATCTATCTTCTGCACAATTAAATGAAAAGAGTTTTAATATCGGCAGGCAAAGGACTCAAGCATCAATGGGGAATTAGGTTAGAGCCAGCAATTGGATTAGCTCCCAGCTGCAAGTGAAATGAGGACTCGGACAGGGGAGGGTCATCCCTCTCCTGGTGACAGGGCCTTCCTTGGTGTGGGGGCAGGAAGCTGGGTTCCTGAGACCTGCCCGACAGGACCCCCCTCCCCGCCCTGCCAACCCACAGGACCAAAAACCAGGAGGGGCAGCCTTTCCCAGAACGCTCCATGCAGATGAAGCCCTTAGCCAGGCATGGTAGATGTGGGGAAAAGGAGTCCCCAGAGCCAGCCAGCCACCACACCCCCTCCTGAGGAGCAGCCTCCCCAGTGTCCCCTACTCACCCCTCCCTTACCTGCCAACCCCCTGATCCTTGCCTAGTTGAAGCTCACACCTCCCTTCCCCAGAGCCGCTGCAGCCACCCACAGCCTCTTCCCTCCCCTCCAGGCCAAGCCGTAAACACACACAAATCAGTCTGCCCTGAGCCAGCTTCTTTCCCTGAAGTGCAGCCCAGGGAGGCAGGGACCCACACGTCCCCAGGTGAAGGCTGTTGAGGGCACAGCAAAGATGCGAGTCAAATCATTGTCCCTTTCCCTTTTGACTTTTCCAATTTCACCCTGAGTTGCTTTCTTTATATTTATTAAATGTGAAACGCATGAAGGCATCCTAGTTTTGCCAGGTGTTGATTTGGTGACAAATTCCGGCACAGCCTACAACAGATACCATGTGTCTGGCCCCCACCCTTTGCGGGCCCACGGCTGCAGTCCTGACGAAGCCCAAATCCTTGGCTGGGAGTTAACGCAGGTCCTTCTGGTCAGTTCCCTAGAGGTGGGTGTCATGTCTCCCGTTGCAGACAGGACCTCAGAGACACACCAGCCAGCCCCATCTTGTCTGTGCCGGCCTCCGGCAAGAATCCCCAACCAGCTGGGTCTCTTCCGGCCGCCTTGCTCCTTTCTCGCCAACAGCAAGTTCTTCCTTCCTCTTTCCTCAAGTCTCTCTGGGAAGAGTCCAAGTGTGCTGGCACTATTTCAGGGGAAGACAGAAATTGGCTGGTGAGTTCAAGAGAAGGCCTGCCCTTCTCCCCCAGACTCCTCAGTCACAGAGTCCTGTGTGAACTGGGGGTCTCAGCCTGTTCTCCCCCATCGCAGGGATAAAATTGAGGCCTGAGGAAGGAAACGGCCACAGAGAATGAGGTATGGAACAAGGCTCTCCTGAGAGTCCCTGACCCCAAGACCAGCGAGCGAAAAGTATGCATGCTCGCTGCCTGTCGGCCCAGTGCAGGGCCAATCCCGTGCTGACCTGGGGCTGAGGGAGGCAAGAACAGTGCCTGGTCTTCTACGAGTTTTGTTGTTGTTGTTTTAATTTGGCAGAGAGAGAGAGAGATCACAATGAAGCAGAGAGAGAGGGAGAAGCAGGCTCCCCGCTGAGCAGAGAGGCCCACGCGGGGCTTGATCCCAGGACCCTGAGATCATGACCTGAGCTGAAGGCAGAGGCTTAACCCACTGAGCCACCCAGGCGCCCCTTCTCCTACATTCTTAAAGGCAATTACAACTCACCACTAGTCTCTATGTCTGTTCTCTATGAAGAACAGCAGCTTCTCCTGCTGCCCCAGTTTTGATCCTAATCCACAGGTAAACAAACCAGGTGTACGACCCCAAAGTGTATGTGCCTCTTCCAGGCCTGAACGTCTGGAACATGGGGCCTCCGTGGGAACCGAAAGTGCCCTTGCTTAAGACAATGGCAGCACCATATTCTAATAGCTTCTCGCCTGTGTTCGGTTGCTGGGGCTGCGGTAACAAGTACCACAGGCCAGGGAAGGCCTCAACAGGAGAAGTTATTTCCTCACAGGCCTGGAGACTGGAAGTCCAAGATCAAGGTGTGGGCAGGTTTCCCCTGAGGCCCCTCCCCTTGGCTTGCCAATGGCCATCTCCTCCCTATGTCTTCACGTGGTCTTCCCTCTGAACCCACCTGGGTCCTAAGTCCCTCTCCTTACTAGGACATGAGTCTATTGGATTGGGGCCACCCCCAAGGACCTCATTTTAAGGTAATCTCTTTAAAGGTCCTCTCTCCAAACACAGTTACATTCTGAGGTACTCGGTGTTAGGACTGGGACGGGTGAATTTTGGGGGGGACACAATTCCCTAACTCCCATAATACCTCCTCTCGTTTCAGCCCCCATAGCAGGAGCAGAGGACGTCCGCATCCAGCTCAGCCTGTGGCACCCGTCACTAGTTGTCCCATCTGCGTCTCAGCTACCCCCGCTCCCTGACCACTACCGTCCCCACTGCAGACTCCGGCCTCCCACAGCCCTGCTCCTGCCCCTTGGCCCGGGGCAACCACGTGAGCGCAGACAGCGTCCTGGCCCCCTGCATGGGCCGTGCACGGAGAGGACTTGGCCCACTCTGAGAGGCCAGAGGCAGCAGGAGGGAAGAGAAGGGTCTTGTGATGGGCTGGGGAGGCGCCAGTCCGCCCTGGCTCTGGAGAAGCTGTTTCGGGATTTGGATGCAGAAGGAGGCCTGCGAGGCCTCTCACAGGACCTTCTTGTCCTTCCCTACACCCCCAACCCTGGCCAGGTCTCCCTCAGTGGGAGAGGATAGCTAGCAGATGTTCCAGATGTTCCAGATGTTCCCAAGGGACCTTCAGCCTCCAAGTCCAGAAGAGGGTCAAAGGGCAGCCTCGCCATTTCCTGGCAGAGGAACAACAGCTAACCACGGGGGCCTGTGGTTCTGTCCAGTTTCCATGTGCCTTATTGCCCCTCCATGCTGAGCACCTTTTCTGTACATCTGTGTTTTTATTGCCCTAACAGGCTGCCCTTCTGTCCATTAGTCACACAGCTGCACGAGGCTCTGTAATGGGGAGGAAATGTCTAAGTCAGGGACTGTTCAGGGCTCTTTTTGGTATTTTTTTTTTAACTGATAGCTTTTCTTGTTTTTATTAGTGTATCATCAGTGCCTGAAACAGCACATATTAGGACAGATGTTCAAGGAGGATTTTTCAACAAAGGAGTGAAAAAGGATGAGCAAACCTTGTCTTGGGCAGCTGGTTTGCAGAGTAGAGTAGACAAGCGGTAGCAGGAGGAAGTCTCTATATAAACATGGTTAGACAAAAAGCATGTGAGGGTTCTTAGGAGCACCTGCTGGGAAGACAAAGGAGGGTCAGGAGCAGGAAACTTGACCTCTAACGCCTGAGTCCAGAGGTCAGAAGAACAAAAATGAAGAAAGACGAAGAGAAATCACACAGCAGTAGTGAGTCCCCTGTCACTTGAGGCATGCAAGTTTAGCTAGACACCAAAAGTGCAGGATGCTGCCCAAAGGTGCACACCTGAGGTCTTGAGAGAGCAAATAGTCTCAGACTGGGACCTGGGCGGTCCCTTCACCTTCCCTGGTCCTCAGTTTCCTTCTCTGTATTATGGCAGGAAGCGGTATGATCTTGAATTTCATGACAACTCCTCTAGCCTCAAAGATCAGTGTTCTTGAGGTTCAGGAAAGTCTGCCCCAAAAGAAAGCTCTCCAGAGAGAGGAGGCGAGAAAGAGGGCAGTGGGGAGCCTTGGAGGAGGCACGCAAAGGCCTCAGTGAGAACTGGCTTTGCCCTGACTCCCACGCTTCCAGGCAGTCCCAACAGGCCCTCGGCCCGGAGTTTGGTGGCCCCAGGGGTGCTGGAGAAATCAGTGAGGGCTCAGCAGGGTCAGGAGCCACGGCATCCTCCACGGGAACCCAGACTAGAGGCAGGGATCCCAAGAACACAAGTCTGGCGGCGGGAAGGCCTCAGGCTGGGTCCTGGCCCCTGCTTAAACTCTGATTCACTGTGTGGCCATGGGCAAGTCACTCTCCCTCTCTGAGTCCCAATGTTCTAATAGACCAAGGATAAGTCAGGGCTCTACTGAGATGGGCGTAGGAAGGAGACAAGAGAAGCAGACAGGGTCCCAGGCTGCAGGAACCCTCAATGTGACTAAATGTAGGGAAGAAGGAGGAAGCAACACACAGGTTTAAAGATCAACATGGCAAAATCTGTAAAATGGGTTCACTAATCCCTGCCCTGCCTTTCTGCCTCCATGTGAAGAGGTGTGTCGGTTTCGGTACTGGAGTGCCTCCCACTCCACTGTGCCATTTGACCTGCAAGTTGACCCCTCATGAGAAAATAGGCTCTAAGATGTTAAGTGACGCCCCCCCCCCACACACACACACACTCCGCTCTGACACCCAGGCAGTTCTCTGCAGGTGGTTCTCTCTGTCTGCACCACTCTCCCTTCCTGTGGATGCCCACAACCTCCCTGTCACACAGCTGTCATTGTTGTCTGTTTCCCCTAGAGCCCGTGAGCTGTAGGAGGACATCTGTATTTACCTGGCCTAGCATGTGGCCTGGCTCCCAGGAGGGCTGTGGTGGAGCCAGGCCCCAAAGCAGAGCCGGATCCTGCCCAAGGAAAGGTCTAGAGCCAAGCAGGGACGTCAAAGAAAGACTTCGTTAATGACTTTGGTTTCTAAGAATTTGATATGGAAACTTGAGGGAAGTCACAGGAGAAATCAGAATTCTGGACCTCTTGATCTGTGTTAATTCTATTTCAGTTCACTTCTACAAACATCTTTCTAATGCCTTCTCCATGTCAGGCCCTGTTGAACAAATGAAACAAAAAACCCCACCCTCAGGGAGCTTATACTCTAACGTAGAGAGATGGACAATAAACAAGGTAAGTCAGTCATAACAGAATTTTAGTCCAAGGTGCCATAGAGAAAGCAAGAAAGTGGCAGAAGGCACGCTGTGGGCTGCCACTGGGATTGCAGAGTGCCATTTGGTCTGAGGTAAAGGAATAGCCATGTAGGTACCTGAGGGGAAATTGCTCCATGCAAAGGAATAACAAGTGCAAAGGCCCTGGGGCAGGACTAACAAGGAGACCAGCGTGGCTGGAGCCAGGCGAAGGAAAGAAAGACAAAAAGGAGATGAGTCCAAAGAGGCAGAACCTGGAAGCCTTGGTAGCCCTGTATGGGCCCTCTGAAGGCTTTTGGCATTTGACTTTGAGGGCACAGGAGAACTATTAGAGGGGCTGGCAGATAATAGGGGTTTATTTTGTATCACAGTGTTTTTTCTTCTCTGAATCCATCCCTGGCATGAACTCAGGTTTAACAACTCCAGATTCACACCCACTCTGGTACCCCAGAAGGACCTATTAGCTTTGAGGGCAGAGGCCTGGGCTGGGGACTTGGGCAGGGGTGAGGGAGGGAAGCCAGACACCCAAGAGGCAGCCTCCTGGGGCTCCAGGCAGCTCTGTGAAGGTGTGGCTCCCACACTCCCATGGGAGAATTCGCCCTCCAGGCCACCAGCAATGTGGCCTCTGCCCTTGGGTCGCCCACTGGGACTTGCCTGGGAAAGGAGAAAGAAGAAATGAATCAGGAGGCTGGGCTGGGCTGCTGGCCCCAGGATTGCCCAACACTCTCAGCAGGAGTCTGGACCCTCCCCACGCCCCCAGCATGCCTCCTGGGAGCCTCTCTGCCTCAGGGTCAAAGGATTAATAAGCTCCTTCTCAGCAGACCCACGGAATCCCTCAAGCCCTCAGGAGAGGCAGCCTCAGAGAATGTGGCTGGAGCCACCACTTGGGGTACAGGAGGAAGGAGGAGGGGGCCACTACGGAGATGCAGTGTGAGACTCAGGGTGCGTTCTGGTCACTGCCTACCTGAGTCCCAGAGGGGCCCAGGGGAGGCGTTGCAGTCACGCAGAGAGCCTCAGTCCAGCCTGGATTTGAACCCACGTAGGATATGCAAGAGCAGCATGACTTTGGGCAGCAGATGAAG
This sequence comes from Mustela lutreola, assembly GCF_030435805.1. Taxonomy (NCBI): domain Eukaryota; kingdom Metazoa; phylum Chordata; class Mammalia; order Carnivora; family Mustelidae; genus Mustela; species Mustela lutreola. The sequence continues at coordinate 156,916,082 of NC_081293.1, read as the reverse complement.
CTGTCTGAGCCTCAGTTTCCTTATCTGTGGAATGGAAAGCCTATGCTGCTTGCTTCCCAAGGCTTAAGAGATGTTACATGTCAAGTGCTTCTCAGAGAGACTGGCCCGTGGTGAGCAGGACTGCACAGTAGTCCTTTCTAGCTCTGACCCATCATGAATCAGGGGACTTCTCTCCCTGCATGCCCCTACCCCTGGCCAGGCTGGGCGCAGCAGTCAGGGGAGCAGAGGGGTCTCCGGGCTTGGCCCTATAGGCGATCCCGGGCTGCTGCCGCTGCCGCAGGAAACTCAACAGGACACAAAACCCAGAGGACTGTGTCGCAGACTCATTTCTACCTCACCCTCTGTGAGAAACACGGGTTTCCTTGTGATTCAGCAAAAACACGCACATATATGTAAAATATGTTTCATGATACAGTGCTTACCCGCAGGAGGTATGAGGTACTCTATCTTCTATTCGCTTCCATTTCATTAAGAACACGAAATGCTGGTCACCGCCCAAACACGGAAAGGATGGAGGGGCTGGTGTGAAGCAGCTGGGCTCGCCACCAGCCTGGCTGGGGCTGCGTGGGCTGAAGGTGCACGTGTCCACAGCCACGTGACTCTCCTCACTAGGTCCCCGTGGGGCCATCAAGAAGCCCAGCAAACACACCAAAGAGCTGGAGGCTCCTGAGAGCTGCTTCCGACCCTCTCAAGATGGGCCCTTCCCCCCTGCAGAGCCGCCTGCAGGGGACCCTGTGTTGGGGAGTGTTCCTCATACCAAATACCAAATGCTAAAACCCAGAGAATCAAACCTCCTAGGGGACCATGGGCCCTCCTGTTCCTCCATGGCCCACAGGCCACCCCTTTCCCTGCCCAGTTCTGCATTTGCACCCCAGCTCTGCTCTTAGCAGCTCGTCAGTCCTGGCCTGAACCACCTCCGGGAAGGCCAGGTCTAGTATCTGTAGGACTGGGACCGACCCTGCCCCGGCCCCCCAGGGCTGCTGTTTGACACTTGGCAGGTGCAGGACAAAGGCAAGGGGCTGCCCTGAGCTCTCCTCTCCCCACTGCTCTGCTCTCCAAGGCCTCTCCGCCCCATCCCCGCCCCACCCTCCCCCGAAGTCCCAGCTCCCAGCAGAGCCTCCCTCCTAGCAGAGCCTCCCGAGGCTCTTCCCGTTTCCGGGTGCCGGGCTGTGTAAACAGGTCTTGCGGCAGCGGCAGCAGCCTTAATTTTAGTTCTGGGCTGGGTAATTTCCTGTGATTACAGGCCCTGTCAGGGCCGCAAGCTCGGCAGCTGCTGGGAAGCCGGCAGGCCTCGTCGGGGCAGGGCTGGAGCGCAAGCCCGCACACACGCCTCTGCAAGAGGGGATCGGTGCTCACGTGGGCATGCACACGCACACACGTGCTGCTCTGGCACCACCGGGACCCAGAGGACCTCAGCCAGGCTACATGTGCCTGCACAGATTCCTGAAGGAGGGAGTTCACACCACTCGTGCACACGCACCTCCTGTCCTGTGGCAGATGTCAGGGCAGTCTGGACAGGAGGACAGCGAGAGGGAAAGTTTAAGGGCAAGAACTCTCCCCTACCACCCTTTTCCAGAATCTTCCTTCTCTCCCTTGCCTGGGGGACCCAAGGGAGGAGCAGCAGGAAAAGAATCTGAGAGCTCCTAAGAACTCTGTGCATGCGTGCCTCTCTCTCTCTCTCTCTCTCTCTCTCTGTGTATGTGTGTGTGTATGAATGTGTGCGTGTGTGGGTGTAAGTGTGTGAGGCAGGTCAATCATCTTTAGCAGATGCCTACTCTGAATCTTGACCTTGACTCTGGTGCTGGGAATGCAACATAGGGAAGCCTGGCCTTAAATACAAAAATATAAACAACATACAGTTGATCCTGGTTTTTTTGCAGATTCCAAGTGCGTGTGCACATTTGCCTGCCAGCTAGTGCCGTCTGTACCTCAAAGTCAATACTCAACTGCTGTCAGTCACCTCAGAGGCGCACATAGCAGTGGAGAACTTGAGGGGCCCGAGGCATCCGTTCCCGGCTGAGGTCCCACAAGAAGACACCCTGCCCTGCCTTCTTTTCTCAGCTCACACACTGTAAACAAGTGTCTTTTTCATGGTCTGTTTAGTGGCATGTTTTCCACATTTCTGGGCTTTGGGTTGGTGATCTTGCTGTTTAAAATGACCTTCCAGCGCAATGCAGAGGTCCTGGTTGGGGTTCCTCGGTGCCGGAGAGGGTTGATGGGCCTTACAGGGAAAGTACGTGTGCTAGACAAGCTTCTTTTACTCAGGAGTTATAGCACCATTGGCCTTGAGTTCAATGTTAATGAGTCAACAGTGCATATTAAATAAGGTGTCTGCAAACAGAAACACACAGAAAACAAGATTCCATATAGATCTGTAGATGAAAATGCTGTGCACCGAGGCTTTGCCCGGCCCTGCTACTCTTCTGGGGGCCACGGTTCTGTATTTGCTACTTCTGTGTTCCCTGTGACTTTATGGAACCTACGTACCGCGAATACGGAGAATTGACTGCAATTAGTACTGAGCACCATGAAGAAACTAAAACGAGGACACGCAATGTGACAGTGAGTGATGTCACCAGGTGGTCAGACCAGGCCTCTTGGAGGAGGTGACATGGGTGCTGAATAGAGATTAAGTGGAAGGCAGCAGCCACGGGCAGTGCCAGGGAAAGTGGCAGTTGTGCTGATCTGAGCACAGTCCCAGGGCTCCTGGGGACCGAGAGGCGGTGGGCCAGGCCAGGGAAAAGCAGCCGGGGTGGGGGGGGGGGCGGGTGGAAGAGGACGAGGCTGGGGAGCTGTGCCGGCCCAGACTGAGCTGTGGAAAGGAACTTCCACAGTTCCTTGGGAAGAGGCTTCCAAACCTCCCAATGGAGAGTCAGGAATTACTCCTGGGATCCAGAGGGAAATGCCAGGACAAGGAGGCTAACTTCCAGACCTGGGAGACCCGCAGGAGGAGCTGTCCTGACACCCGCCGAGTGGGAGACTCCCCAGACACCCACACAGAGCGGCCGAGGAGGCCGCTGGGCCTGGGCTCAGGGGTTGGAGGCGAAGCGGCCACAGGCACATGGGTCTCCCAGGTGCACTCCATGAAGATCTTCCCACCGAGGCCGTGCCGGGGCTTCTGCAAGCCTCCCTTTAAAGAGATCTCACAGGACCCTGCTAACCATGCCTCATCCGATCGTGCATGACACTCCGGTGCTCCAGCAATGCACAACTAAACCCAGAGAAACCTCTACACACACAGCACGAGCCTCTTTCTGAAAGACTGAATTTGATCAAATGGGTCATGTGCTCTGGGTCTCCCCACCTTCATGCCAGCTGCTCTTCCTCCCAGAATCTTCCCCCTCTTCTAGTCCTACTCATCCTTTTGGGCCCAACATATGACTACTTCTCCCAGGAGGCCTCCTCTGATGGCTCTGACCCCCAACTGACCTCTGACATTTGACCCCCAACTGCTGCCCGCCAGAGTCCCTCTCCCCTCTGTTCTCAGCATGCTTACCTGCCCCCAAAAGCAGGGCTTAGTTTTCCAGAACCTTCCCTCCTTTCTGCTTGATCCCCAGGGCATAGCCCTAGTGGGAGTGTGCAGAACCAGAAGACTAGTCTGGTCTTCTAGTCTGGGAGCAGGGTCAAGATCAAGATGTCAGCAGGGCCCAGGTGGTGGGCTGAGGCTCTGTTTCCTGAGGGCCCCTGTTTGGACTGAGGAAGGGGCTGCAGAAAGGATCTGGGTTGCAGACAGCCAAGGGTTGGCCTGGGGCAAGGCCAGGGCTCAGCATTGGGTCTGTGCTGAGCCAGCTGGTGTGCAAGGCTTTCGTTCCCACAGCTGTCCACCCCCCACAGGGCCTTGGCCATGGGTTGAGAGGCTGAGCAGGACTTCGGCCTTTCCAGAGGCTGCCCTGGGGACTGCTTACCTTCCCCCTGACTCCACAGGCCATGAGCTGCCTGGGAGGGGAGGAGGGGTGAGATCTGCCCAGTGGAAGCCCAGAGCTGCTCCACGCTAGCACCATGCCCAGCAGAGCTGAGGGCCACACCGGTGCCATGGCGATGCCACCGCAGCCAGCCCTTCCCAGCCCTGTAACCATGGGAATGTGCACTAGGCTGCCGTGCTTCTGAGGCAAGGGAACAGCTGCCCGGCAGCCCCGGCAGCCCCAGTAGCCTGACCTGCTCCCGGGGATGTCCACAGGGAGGTTCGGTGAACTTGGCTTGTGTCATCCCACCTGTCCTCCTGCAGTACCCCGTACACACACCCACACACACACACACACACACACACACACACACACACACACACACCGGGTGCTCCAGGTCTGGAAAGCATGCAGGAATCAGAATGGTCTGGGGGGAAGACAGGGAGGAAAGAGAAAAGCAGTTGTGGGGGCTGGGCAGAGGGGAGCAGTGAAGAATTCTGACAGATGCAGGCTGCTGGCCATCTGGATGCAGCCGAGAGCTCCAGCCACCTCCGGCCAGCCCCGGGCCCAGAGAGCCAGGATCACAGACACAGGCCAGCTGCCCCATGAGCTGTTCCAGCACTTCCCACAGCTGGAAGCTGGGGCCCCGTCCAGAGAAAGAAAGACATGGGGAGATAGAAACAGAGAGAAACAGACCAACAAGAACAGAGAGAGCGAGAGCCAGAGAGATAGAGACAGACAGAGAGAAAGGAGGTCGGTGGGGAGAGGAGGCACAGACCCAGAGTGGGAGCACTCGGGGAGAGAGGCAGCCACACAAGAGAGCACAGAGAGACAGAACAGACTCTCAAAAACCAAAGTCCCAAACATCACCAGTGGTTTGTGATTTCTTGGGTTTCTAAAGTCTAGTTATACCTGGGCAGGCTGCTTTGTTCCTAAAGGTTCCAGGGCCTGGGCACCTGACAGTCCCAAAGCTGGGGGGGCAAAGGCCATTGTAGGACTGCTGGCCAGATACATCAGGCTTCTAGAAGGTGAGGACAAGTGCCTGGGTCTTTTGTGACCCCTGCCACTTGCCCAGGGAGCCTCTGCACCTGTGGCCTTGTCTTGGATGTCTATCCAGCTTGCCCTGTGCACCCCAACACCACTCCACGTCACCCCACCCCTGCCTGGGCCCCCTTATCATCACCAGCCTTCATGCTGGGGGACTCCCATGCCCAGGGGATGCAGCCCCCACCCCCCCACACACTGTTCCCTCCAGCAATGTCACCTTCCATTCCAGTGGGGGCCCGTCCATGGCTAGAAACCTCACCCGCAGCCACACTCATCCCCTCCGACGCACCACTGGTCCTGCCAGACCTCTCCCTCAACACTTCACCCAAACTACTGTCCCTTCCGCACCCTGACCTGCCGGTCTGCAGCACAGACCCTTGTCTGCAAATACAGTGATGTCTTTTGGGCAAAACCCCAGAAGACGCTCTGCCAGATAGTGCCCCCCAGGAGAAGTAGTGTCACCCCAAATTCTTGCTCTCGGCCGGGAGCCAGGCCATCAACACTGCCTGACAATTTCAGGTATTTCTCACCAATGGCTTCAACCCTCTCCTGCCACTGCTCTTTCCAACGTTCTTTGTTCTCAAGAGCCCCCCGTTTCCTCCATTACCACCCGCGTGCCGGCAGACAGCCTTGCCTTCGTGGTGAATGCCACCGCCAGCAGACACCCCTTTCCCTGGTCACAAGCCTTGCTCTATATAACATACTTCCAACAGCTCTCGGGATTGAACCTCCCTAACCTGGCTTTCCTGGCCCTATGTGAGCCGGGGATCGCCCACCCACCATCTCAGTTCCTTTTCTCACTATATTCCTCTAGCTAGTGATATATTTCACTATATTCCTATAGCTATACCTATATGGAATATAGCCATATTCTATAGCTAGAGCCTTCAGCTCCCCCCCCAAACACCACGTTCCTTCTTACCTCAGGGCCTTTGCACATCATTTCCTCTACCTAGAAAGTGGATATTAATCCATTTCTTCATCTGGCCAACTCATACTCATGGTTTTAATTTCAGCTTAGATGTCACTTCCCCAGAAAACATTTTTTTTTTTTTTTAACATTCCCAGACTAGCTTTGGTCCTTGACATGTTTGTTCTTATGGTCCCCTGTTTCTCCTGGCACACCTGCCGCCATTATGAGGCAATAGTTTGAGTGGCCCGATCGCCTCCCAGCACAGGACTTCTGTCAGGTTTGCAGCCAGCCAGCAAATGCTGAGTGCCCTTCCTATGTCAGAGGAGCTTGCCACAGTCTGCAGGCCCTCTCCAAAGGCAGAAGTCAGAACTGGCTGCCCCAGCTTCCCCGCCGTGTCACTGGTGGGCAGGGCCAGGACCTCATCTGTAGACTTCGTTTCAGAAGAGAAAAGCACGAGGAAGCCCGTGCCAGGTGGAATCAAATTTTTAGCAAGCAGGGCTGTGGAGAAGTTCGGCTTTTCAGAACAGCCAGGAGTGTGTGTCTGGCATTCTGTCCACAGTATTCCTGGTGTGAACAGCTGTGTGTGCGAGCAAAAGGGGTACGTGGGAAATTTGTCACAGTGATCCTCTGGTGTGGGCTGGGCGCTACTAATGGCTGCGCTTCTGGAGACAAGTGAGCGCCTCCTGTCCCTGAATACACCGAGTTTCTGTTTAACCCAACCTGAGGGGTCCTGTTGTTTGCAGTAGTGTACTCAGTCATACCTGCTCTAACCAGACCCAAAGCCTCCTACGTAGGAACATTCGGGGGTTGTCTGCCCCTATTTCCAGGCTCTAGCAAAGTGCCTGCTGCCTAAGCAAGTGCTTTGGAGATAGATCTTCACCAACTGAACGAAGAGGCAGACCAGCGGGGCCCAGAGCCTGAACAGGAGCGCTCGTGAACATCCCTGGGGATGCCAGGCCTGGGTCCGATGCCCGCATTCTCATCCTTCCAGACCCGTCCTTCCAAGCATTGCTTCCCAAGCTGAAATCAGCCACACTCTTGCTTCCTGCCCAGCAGATGGTGACCCTTGGCCTGGTGAGGTTCTAAGGTCTATCCTGCCCAGCAGATGGTGACCCTTGGCCTGGTGAGGTTCTAAGGTCTATACAACTGACCCAAGTCCTCTCCCCCAGGAGGCCTTCCCTGACTGCTGCAGCCCTCCCCCACACTCTGTCCTCTGAGCTTCCACAGCCCAGAGGGTCTGAGTCTCTCACACGCCTGTTCTTACATCCAGGTTAGGGCTCACCCCTGGCATAGCCCACACATTCCTGAGGGCTCCCTACGGACAAGGAATGGCTAAACTCTCATTTTTATCCCTGCCTCTGCCCCACGTTGTAGAGAAGCACAGGCTGACCACAACAGGAGAGAAGTCGAATTTCTTCCTTCCCTTTCAGAAACTCCTTTCAGGGCCTGAGGAGCAGCTTGCTGGAAGGAAGATCGGTGCGGGTGATGGCAAATCCTGCCCTCCCAGCCCGTACAAAACCAGGGGCCCAGAGCAGCCGCCTTCTGGTCTGAACTCCGCATGGAGTCTTCAGTGAACACCAGTTCTCCTGTCTCTCCAGTACTCCCTCTTCTTCCCAGTTTCGTCCACCTCAAAACTGGAACCATCCTTTGCTGGCCAGAGCAGAAGCACCTCCTTCCAGCAGCTCCATAGGCTCACTGTGCCCCAATACCAGTCCCTGAGAGTCTCGAGCCCTGTTCAGTGGTCAGTCCTTACAGGGGCACAGCGTAAGCCCAACCAGGGTTCCCAGCTGCACTTATCCTGCCACCTGGTGGCCAAGTAGAGAATTGCTCTTCTCAACTCCCCTCATTCAATGTCCCTTCTGAGCCCTCCTAAGTCACCTGATAAACCTCTCTTTCCTGCCATGGATGTGCATGCTGAGCCCTGAGAAGGGAAGGGTTGGCCAGTCAAGGAATGGGCCCAGGAACCACGAGAACCATCACTGTAGTCCCAGTCCAGATCCCGTGGTGGAAGAGACTAGAAAAGCAGCAGGAATTTGAGGTTCCAATTGAAACCGGAAGGGAGCAAGGTGTAGACTTCCAGCCACAAATGAAGCTTTTTCTAGCAAAGGGATGGAATTCAGGGAATGAACTTCTGCTTCCACCATGGCTACCTGCACAAAGTAACCACGAAGGCTAACTGCTAACTAACCACTCACGCTAACCATGAACTAACCATTAACACGAACTACTAACCAGCAGAACTCCCAGAGCCCACCACTTGATCCTCAGGCTGACAGAGCCATTGATGATAGTATGAGACAGAGAAACCGTCGCACTCACCCCCTTTGTGCCAGAATGCACCAGGGCCAGCTGTTGGGGACATAGCTTACCAGGAGGAATTAGAATTCTTCTCATGTGCATTGCATGGGGTCAAACATTCTAGGTCTCGGAGTTTGTTCTGAAGATTTTCTCTTGTTGAGATGTACGTGAAGAATTGTCTGCAAGGAAGTTTGCCATCAAAACTACTGATTTTTTTTTTAAGATTTTATTTATTTATTTGACAGCGATCACAAATAGGCAGAGAGGCAGGTGGCGGGGGTGGGGGCGGGGAAGCAGGCTCCCCACTGAGCAGAGAGCCAGATACAGGGGCTCGATCCCTGGACCCTGGGATCATGACCTGAGCTGAAGGCAGAGGCTTTAACCTACTGAGCCACCCAGGCGCCCTGTAACTACTGATTTTTTTAAAATTGGGAGCAAAACTGCAGCAATAGAAGATATGTCAAGTAGTTATTGGTTAAAGAAAGAATATTCACTTTATTGGGAGATAGTAATAATAATAATTCACATATTGTAAATGTCACCCTTTTCAACTATACAATTCAGTGGTTTCTAGTGAATTCTAGAACATTTCATCACCCCTGAAAGGAACCCTGTAGCCACTGGGGGAGGAGGTGTCAGTCCCCATTTTTCCCTTCTCCAGCCCCTGAAAACCTCGAACCTACTTTCTGTCTCTACAGATTTGCCTATTCTGGACATTTCACATAAATGGAATCCTACCATATGTAGCCTTCTGTGCCTAGCTTCTTTGAGTCCATCCATCCAGCACATGTCCATACTTTGTTCCATTCTATTACAGAAAAATATTCCATATTATGGATCTGTGTCATTTTGTTTATCCATCCGCCAGCTGAGGGATATTTGAGTTTCTGTCTTCTGGCAATGAGCCATACCACTGCTGGGATGTAGTACTCATGCACCACTTTTCGTACAGACAGAGGTTTTCCATGCTCCTGCCTAGGTGTCTTGGAGTGGATTTGCTGGGTCCTATGGCAATGCAACGTAGGACTTTTTGAGGGACTATCAGACTTTCTGCCAAATCAACTGTATCACTTTACATCCCCACCAGCAACGTAGAAGAATTCCAATTTTCTCCACAACCTGGCCAATGTTTGTTGCTCTCTATTTTTTCATTTCAGCCATCCTGGTGGGCCAAATCAATATCTCATTGTGGTTTTGATTCGCAGTTTCCCAAAGACTAATGACCGTCAGCATCTTTTTATGTGTTTACTGGCCAGTAAACACATAAACACAGTGTATGTTTGTTTGAAGCATAAAAAATACAAATTTATAAATACAGTATGATCTCAAGATGGTTCAGAAATGCAGAGAAAAATAAATCTTTCAGAAGATATATCAAAATATCAATAGTGACTGTCTTTGGGTAATGAGATTATGGCTGATTTTTATTCCTTTTTAAATTCTGGCTACGTCTCTCGATGCCCTGCAATGAATATGAATTCCCTGAGGAATTCAATTCCCTGAGGCTAAAGGAAAGTTCTTAGATTGTAGTCACACCTTGACATTTATCTGACCAAGAAGGTGCTGGGTAGTCGGATATCGTGGCCAACGATGTGACCCTGGGTTTCATCTGGCTGAGTCTCCCTGCACTGAAACCCTCATGCCTGGGAGGGAGGAGGGTGTGCATCAGAGCAAGAATGTCAGGGAAGACGGGAAGTCTTCCTGGAGGCCAGAGAATGGAGCTGAGCTTTTGCACCACAGATTGCTGTGGGCTGACCAAGGACGGGAGCGATATTATCCTGACCTGCAGAGTCCATTTCTGCCTGTTCTCTGCACTCAAATCTCCCATCAGTCTACAAACACATTCCCAGGGACAGCACCCAGGTCTCATTCTCCTCCCTGCCGCCAAGGAAGAGAGTGGGGGAAGGGCTGACCCTTCAGATGCTTTACTTCCTGGGCCTTCCACCAAGTGGGGGGGGGGGGGCAGCAGAAAGTAGGCTATGAGCACAGGAAGGCACACAATGGAGAGAACCTGAGGGAAAGACCTAGAATTGGGACATCTCCGAGACGGAGAAAAATAGGGAAAGGGACCTGAGTGGATTTCCAGAAGAACAAACCCAAAAGGCTAACGGGCAGGCAAGAGAAGCTCACACTCATTAGTTATCAGAGAAATGCAAATTGAAACAACAATGAGATGTCACTTTACACCCATTTGACTTGCAAACATTAAAAAGCTGGGTAATGCCAAGTGTTGGTGGAGCTGCCGGTGGGAGTGCAGGTTTTGCGGAGCATTCTGGAGCGCAATCTGGCGGTACCTGATCCTGGAAGAAAAGGCATACGTGATGACCCGGCACTTTTGTTCCCGGGGCTGTGTCCCGGAGAAAGTCTCACTTACACAGGTGCATGAGGGGACAAGCTTGTGAATATTCACCTACAGGGGAGAGGGGGAGACGGGAGCGGTCAGACGTGGGCGATGACACCATGTGGCACCATATGGCAGTCAAAACAAGGGACCAGATGAGCACACGGCAACACGGGTGGATGTCTTCAAAGCAGAGTGCCGACGGGAAAATGTTAGAAGCAGAATGAAGCATATAACCAACAAAATTTATGTAACTCGAAAGTGCAGACACACACAAAATACTACGTATTTTGCAAAAACACACAGAAACACAAATATTCACATGAAACACGTGGGGACGCTTGCCTGTGGGAGGAGAGGGATGGGACTGGAGATAGAGACAAAAAGAGAACACGTTTTAAGAATAAATTAAACAAGAGGATTCTTGCGCAGACTAACAATGGGGACGAAATGGATGGGGGAATCATAAAGGCACATCCACACCAGAGATCCAAATCAAGGCTGCAGGTCCCGCCCCTGTGGCGGCGCAGGTGTCCACTCAAGCTCTGTATCTATTCATTTACAAGTTTATTGGCTCCTCTGGCCTTGAACTATGGCCCAAACTCCAGGAGGAGGAACAGGAGAGTAGAGACAGAGCAACCAGGGACGTCAGAAGTAGACACACAGGGGCCGAGGGTCAGGTGCAGAACAGGTGCAGGACAGAGTGAAAGGTTTGCCCCGGCCCAGAGCAAGGCAGCAGCTGGGATGGGGGCGTGGCCTGAGGGTTCTCAGGGTGCCCATCCCTCTTGGTCCTGCAGAGGGCGGTGAGCCCATTGCAGCTGCCCAAGTCCCGGTGTGCTCTCCAGTCGCGTGATGTGGCTAACCTAGCAGACAGATGTCAACGCCTTCACCCCAGAGCGAGAAGGCGTTGTCCACTTGGTGTGGGTCCTCCGGGCTGGTAGAAGCTCAAGGTCATGGCTGTGCCACCTCCGTAAGATCTCGGTCTTTACCTCCAGGGGCAAGGGAGAGGATGTTAGGAAGGTCCCACTGCTACTTCTGTACTCCACCCCAGGGGGACTGAGGGTCTAGGGAGAGACGACGCAGGAGAAACAGAGACACGGACTCCTGGGAGAGGAGAAGCCAAGACTGACCAGAGCCATCACTAAGCTGTATCTCTGAAAGACACGACCTCCTCCTTCCTGTGAGCATTCCTGGCCAATCCCTTTAGCTCTTTACTCTAGTTTTTAGCACTACCTTTGTATGAGTCCAGTTAAAGACATTTTCTAGGGGTGCTTTCTTCTGTTTGTGGCCAACTAGCCCCACCGTCCTCCCTGAGTGGCCTCCCACCCCCTGCTCTGGGATTCAGTCCTGCCCTGCCCACTTAACTAAATGATGGCCACTGGGAACCTGTCCAGAGGATATGACCTAAAGGGCGAAAAGATGGAATCCCATCTAAGGAGCTGAGGTAAGGGGACTGGGACTCCTGAAAGAAAAACAGCTAGGTTGGGAGGGAGGACGGGGGGGGCAGGGAAATATGAACTGAGACATCTCCAAGGTGCTATTGGGGTCAAAGGGAGCTGAGAGGCTGTGACACACACACCCCCACCACCACCAACAGAGCCGAACTTGGGCTGTAGTGAAAGATAAAAGGGAGACAGATTTCTGTTCAAAGTAAAGGTGAGCTTCCCCTCATAGATGCTTAACAACAGAAGAGGTATTTTTGAGTAGTAAGCTCCCCATCACCAGAGGTATGTAACTATTTGGTATCCAATAGGATTTCCCAGGACAGATTCTTTCACAGCTCTCCTTGGAAGCCTCTTTCCCAGGTCCCTCTGGCCACAGCCAGGGCTGTTCCCCACTCTTGTCACTGTCCACAGGACTCAAGAGCCACTACAACAAATACCAAAGTCCTGTGTCTGCACCCAGACACCAGATAAGGCTGTGTGAGGCTCAGGGAGGCTGCAGTGGGAGTAAAGAGTCAGCGGGGTGGGAGCCAGTCAGGGACAGAGGTGGCAGGAGAGGGGCGAGCTCCATTCCACAGCTGGCAGAGGGCACGTGCATCTCCAGCGGATCAGAGCCCATGGCAAATCCATGCTGCTCGAGGAACCCGTCACTCTGCCATGCACACAGCTGCAGGGCATGGGGTGTAGGGCACTGAGATAAATTCTCCTGCCTTTCCCACAGAGCTAGTCTGTCCTAAGGGAGAAATGCAAGGTGCCTCTTGGGTGGGATGTTTTCCTTTTCCACTCTCTGCCATCTTTCATATCTCTACAAACATATCAGCACCATCGATGTAGTCATGGGTGTGTCCTCCTCTGGTTGGTCTCTTCTCTTCATCAGTCCCTCCCTTCCAGGTGCTTTCTCTCAGGATCTCTGGCTCTGTTCTTCATCATCCTCCCTGCTGCTGCACCAGACTCTGTTTTCCTCATTCCCTTTATGTCTGCCTCTGACTCTCAATTCTGTTGTCTCTGTTTTCTCTGTCTCTCCCAGAGCCGGCTCGTTCCCTCCTCCACTCTCCCTTTTGTTCAGTTTTAGGAACACAGAGTTGGGGGATCCTTTTAGACCATACCTGGTCCTGAATGGATAGTATATTTGGTCCAACCCAGAGGAGGAATGGATAAAGGACATTAACATGAAGCAATCAGGTTCAGCTTGATCTAGAAACTCGGGACAAACTAAGCCTCCCAAACGATCACAAGAGTCAAGATTTGGATTGAGTTGGGATTTGCAGGGTCTGGGAAGAAGATGAGTGGCCTTAGTTCTGGCAGGAGAGGAGACTCAAGGACTAAGAATAGCCAGCAGAGTTATATACCTCTTGGTTGAGAAAGCAATACAGGACAGCAACGATGAAGCCCTGCAGGGCCAAAGAGAAAGGACCACATCAGAATATGATGGCCTGGACACAAGATGTCCACAATCCTTCTACTATATTTTCCTCCACCCACCCCCAGGATGTGGCCTGGGCCAGGTCTTTGGGGAAAGGGAAGGAGGTGCGTTCATCTTACTACATGCCAGGCACGCTGTCTCGTGTAGTCATTGTGGAAAGCCTGCTAAAGCTATTTCTCTGATTTTCCTATTAAGCACAGATCCTGGCACATAATAGGTGCTCAGGAAATGTTGGATAGACAGATAAGTGTATGAGAGATGCATGGGTGGATGATGAATGGATAGATGAATGAATAAGTGAGTGATAGATGCATGCGTAAAGAGGTACGTGGCTGGCTGGCTGGATGGATGGATGGATGGATAGATGGATGGATGGCGAAATGGATGAGTAGATGGGCTCAGGGGAAGTTGAATGAATAGAGAGATGGATGGATGAAAGAAAGAATAACCAAGCCTGATAACACTTAACCTACCATGAACTCAGCCATACAAGTGGGCAGCACTGCCTCCCTCCTGCCCAAGGACTTGGTGGAAAGAGTCCCTGTGGGGTTCCTCACCTGGAAGGAGCCCAGTCCCAACTCCAGGGGAAGGCGGATGCTCAGGCCCACACTGTCGGGCAGAAAGTTGAAGATGACATAGTGAACTCCAAACAGCGGGATAAGGAGAAGCGTGGATTTAGAGAGACGCCTGCAGGAGAAGACAAGCCCTAGGCACCCAAGGCTGGGATTAGAAACTCCCACATGCCTCCTGCTCACTCCCACTTCCCTTCAGTTCCCCATATAGACTCTCTGCATCAGGTACCCTGGAGAACACCAGCCTCCCCAAACACAGTGTGGTGCAATGCAGGGCTTCCTTACTTTGGGGCCATGAATCTTGCTGTTCTTGCTGCCAAATGCTCCATTTATTCAACATCTACATATAAAAGTCTATTTCAAAGACCACCTCCTCCAGGAAGTCTTCCCTAATCATACCTCATTCCCCTCGCTCCATCTAGAAAAGTTTTCCTTCCGCGGGATCCCACAGAAATGGACCTGACCACTCATCAGTCCATTTGGCCTGGTAACTGGATACTTGGAGCCTGATCCTCCCCACACTGTGATCTCCCAGAGGGCAGGGACCAGATCTGTTCTCTCTCTCTGGAAGCTTAGGTAGGACCACAGTCCTGGATAGTGAATGAAATGGAACTACACTGACTCCCACTCCAGTTATGGCCCCAGGGTCCCCAAAGGCACTCATGTGTACCCACACATTACCAGTACTGAGACTCGGCATGGAGGCTGCCCTGAGCCGGCTCCAGCTTCCTCAGCAGGACACGGATAATATTGAGAAAAAGCCCAAAATTCACCTGGAAATAGAAGTGCAGGAAGGTGAAAGGCAAGAGTCAGGGGGTGGCCCCGGTGGCCTGGGATAGGACCTCTTTGAGGATTAGAAATCCTAAATCCTTGAGACACAGGGGTGTGCAGGGGGAGGGATGTTCAGGTTGTTAATCCAGAACTTGCATCCTAGGTCCCCCTCCCTCTCCAGCCCGGGAATAAAGGGCTGGGGGGAGGGTCAGAACTTGTCATCCTGCCTCCATCGCCTCCCAGGTCTACTCTGACAAAGTAGGTGTCCGTCCTTTTGATAATATTGGAGGCAATGCACACATTCCCTGAGGCCCTGCAAACCAGCCCAGGTGACCTGGTTTGCAGCATGGGGGCAGGCAGTCGGCTCAGCTACCGCCCTCCTTCTGCTCCCCACACCAGCCTCGCTGCAGTGGGACATGACCTACAGTCAGGCACTGAATTCATCACAACTCCGAGCGAGAAGGAGCCTGAGTGCTGTGGAGACCACCCCCACCCCACCCCACCCTGGCGCCCAGTTTCACCAACACTGAGGTCTAGAGAGGGCCGCTCAGACAAGCCTGCAGAGCAGGGCTAAAGAGCCCAGGTATCCTGACTCCCAGCATGGAGTCATGTTTCCTGTCGGACAGCCACCTCCACCGACCCAGGGAGCAGAAAGCAGAGAGCGTGGCCTGAGGGACTGACCCCAACAGAGAGGACGATCGGCCCTTTGATGATCCACCAGTAAGGAGAGCTGTCATCCAGGTCCCAGCACCTAGGGAGAAGACAAGCCAGAACTGATGGGGGGGTACCAAAAATGTCTGCCCGGTCTGATCTCCTCTCCCAGCCAGTTGGGACCCCTTCCAAAGGGACACGGCAATCCTTGTTGGGCTAACCCCCTCTCTCTCCACCTAACTGCTTCTTGCTGGCCCCAGAACCTCCCCTTGTTCTAGGAGGCCCTATTTAGTGTGTTCCCAAACCCCACCTCTCCCTGAGCCCAGCACCCCGAGCATCTGAGGCCCCCTCCCACCCCGGGTCCTGCCTTCCACACTACGCCTGGGTGTTCCCTGAAGGCAGGGCCAGAGTCTCCTCCTCTTCTCCCCAGATTGGAGGACCACCACACTGCCGGTTGGTCCAGCCCATACCCAACACAGTGGGATGTGATTCCCCCCAGACTCACGCCACATCCTCGAAGACCACTTTGCAACACACCCACATGGCAGTGAAGAGCAGGGGAAGCCCTGTGGGGGTACAGAGGAGACACAGTAAGGGGTCTGCGTCCTTGGCTCAGAGACTTGAGCCTACCTGCTGCCACCACTGCAGGCTAAATGGGGCACCGGGAAGGTGGGACCAGGAAGCCAGAGAAGTAACCAGCTGCTGTTCCTTCCCTGCTCTGGGTCTTGCGTCACCATCAGTGAGCAAAAGGGACCTTTGGTTGAGCTCCCTGTGCATCCCCAGCCCTCCCCTAGCCCTACAGTGCCCCACCCAGCCTCGGCACTCACCCCAGCCAGCAAGAACCAGCCACCAGAAGGCTCTCCTTGTGCTGGGCGACTTGGAGACCAAGAGGTGGGTCAGGTATGCAGCTTCTACCAAGAGCCAGCTGAAGTTGGTCATGGTGGCAAAATGGGAGGTGGCCACGGAGACCTTACATAGAACCTGTGGGTTGGGGTGTGGCTTTTTTGGACCTGGACATCCACTGGAGTCCCTACTCCACTCAGGCCCCTCCCCCTCAGGCTGTCCCAGAGGGGCCGTGATAGTATAATGTGGTGGTTAACCGCACAGACTTGTGATCTGAGTTCACACCTAGCCTGCATTAGCTGGGTAACCTCTTCGGACCTCGCGTTATTGACTGTCAAAGGAAATACTCCCAATTCCTATCAAATGCCTCCTCATGAGGATGAGATGGAAACGCTGCGTAGGGATTGCTACTATTTGCTCTTTTGGTCAGTCCTTCCTGACCCCACATCCAGCCCCAGAGCCGTGGGTATGGAGCTCCGTTCATTCCTGCAAACGTATGGGCCATCACACGGCCTTCACTCGTTCAGCGTGGGACTCGCTCATCTGTCAGGGGCGAGGAGCACCACCCCTGAGCTCAGGCAGCCTGAGCTTGGACCCAGGCCCACACACATATAAATGGAACTAAAATGAAAACATACCCAGGAAATAAAAGGTGGTAATATATGCAATGAAGCATTTAGAGCAGTGTCACTTGGAAGTGCTCAGTTCATATCATTATTACTAGCTTTTCTTTCATTCGTTCATTAAGGTCATTGTGGGTTTGTCCCTCTGCGTATCTGTCCATTTCCTGCACAGTTAGTGTTTCTGGGGGGTGCGGGGCCTCCACGCTATCCCCAATGGCCTTGGATTTTCATTCTCCTGTTTCTCCTACCTTCCTGTCCTGCTGTGACCGCTCTGGTTCTTGGACGTGCTTCATGTGTTCCCATCTGCGAGAGTCTATTCACCCCAGCCCCTCCGTTGAATGTGTCTCCCCTCCCCTTCACCCCTCCCAGCTCCAGAACCATCTCCTCCCTGAAGCCCAGTTCTCAACACCCCCTGCCCCACTCGGTGGTCCCATAATCAGGTGCATTCTGCCACCACCACCACCCCCCCCAAGGCCCCTTGGATGCTTCTTGAGGGAGGGACCCAGCTCCACCTCACCCCGCACATACCCACACCCAGCCCCGGACAGGCTGGCATGCGCAGGCAGGGAGGGAATGCAGAGACTGCTGGGGTGAATACGGGCCAGGTCAGAGTATGGAATAAGAAATGGAAAGGGGAACACGGAACTCGGGGAAGGACATGAATGGGCCCCACAGTCCAAGAAATAGCATGGGGATTTAGGACCTGACTCTGTGGAGGGGCAGGTGTTTCCTGCTCTGTTATTAGCAATTGTAGAGCCCCAGGGTCAGCCCACAGGATTGGGCGGGCTGGCGGGGTGGGGCACATCTCTATTTCTCACACGGCCTTCCTTCCCCACCCACCCCGGGGCCTTCCAGTTGTTACAGTGGAGAAGCTGCAGTGGTCTGTGTTCTCCCCGTGGAAGAGGGTGGCGTCCTTCAGGAACACAGCGCCCGCCTTGAGGATAAAGGTGACAAACAGCTGGGTGTGGATGTAGTTCCGGGGACAGTGGAGCCTCCTGGAGGAGCGGGGAGGGAGGAGGGTGAGCGTGGTGGGAAGCAGACTTGACTGACTTGAGCCACACTGGGCGGCACTTGGAGTGGCCGTGCGGGACAGCTGACCAACCACTGCCCCGGGCTCAGCACTGGGGAGAGGACAGAGAGGACCAGTCCCTCCCTTCAGGGGCTCCGAGTCCGGGGACAGAGGCAGAAAGGGCAGGATACCACCCAGGGGAGCCCCCTCGGTGCTCAGAGAGATGAGGCACAGCCCCGTGAGACAGACAATAGCACAAGCCCTGTTTTGGGGCTCAGACTCTAAAGCTGGAGGGCCTCCAGAGGGGCAACAATCAAAGGGCTGGAAGAGTCAAGAAGGGTTTCGGGGGTGGGGGAGGGGAAAAGGATTCTTGAAGCAGTTGGGAGCTGGGTTTCGGATTTTACCAGATACAAATATATCAAGAACAAAGCAACTGGGCATTCCAAGCAAATAGAGTAAGTTCCACATGAAAAACGGTATAGAAATGGCAGTGAGTCCCGGAGGGGCTTTCCAAGGGGTGGAAAGGGGACATGCAGGGGGAAGGAAAGGAAAAGCCAGGAAGGGCCATGGTGCCTAGATCTGGGAACCTCCTGGATATCCAGGCAAGGAATCAGGCTTAGTGCTGCGGGCAATGGGGAGGCAGGGAAGGTTCTCGAGCAGGCAAAGAGGACGGCAAACCTGAGAGCAACCAGGATGGCAATGGCCACAAAGAGGGCCACTACGGAGATGCTATGGCCCAGGGTATAGATGATCTTCACCGTGGAGAAGAAGGATTTCTGGCAAGATAGAGACAGAGGAAGTCTCAGCAACTGCACTTTCGGGGAAGGGGAGGCTTGATGACCAAGCAGGTGAAGGCTCTCAGTTCTACCCCCAGAGCACCCCATCAGGGGGCAGGGGCACCTGTGGGAACTGGAGCAAGCTCCCTCAGGAACACAAGTGTTTGTTTACAGCCTGTCTTGCACCTGACCTGCTGGTGGGCAGAAGCGGAGGGGTGGAGGGGGTGGTGAAGGGGAGTGGCCCGGGAGTGAGACAGTTGACTCTCACTGTTACTGGGGCCGGACAGGCTGCAGAGAAACTACTGCTTCATTTATTCATGCATTGGTATGTTCTTCATTCACTGAGGAATGAGAAAAGCTCAAGAGGAGCTGGGGCTTGTTTACTGAATCCTACTTGCTTACTGTCTTGGGCACACAACATGCCCCGAAGTAAGGGGGCAGCCAGCAACAGCCACAGGGAAAAGTGGAAAAGATGGAGATGGATGGGGTAGCCCGAGGGAGGGGATCGGGACCCCTGAGGGGTGTAGGCAATCACCACCTGTGTCTGTCTTCTCATCTGAAAAATGGGCAGACTCAGGCCTTGCCTTGCAGGGCTGAGGGGAAAGAAGTATGGGACTATGGGTACCAAAGCACCTTGCAGAGGCCCTGCTCAATTCGGAGGTGTTTGGGCATGTACACCACTCCATGGACTGAGGACTGGAGAAGGGAAAGAGCGGGCCCAGGACCACTACGAGCTTCTGTTTCCCTGGAACCGCTCAAAGCTCCTGCCCTGGGGTCCTGAGCACAGAGAAGGCACGCCAAGGAGACGGCAGCCAGCACACCTCCCACACTGCCCTCTGCCTCCCCTCTTTCCCAGCACTGTGGCTCATGAAGCACCCCTAAGCAATTAGCAAAAGACCATGGCCCTCTCTCTTCTAGATACTGCCATCTTCTGGAAACTTCTGCAATTGATATTCCAACCTGCTAGTTACAGTGGGAATGGAAACCCCTCCATTGTGTGGCCCACCATTCCTACCAATATTCATGGTGACTCTTGCTCCAAGAAGCCTCTTACCTCCTCCATCAGCAGCTCTAGGGGCACAGGGCAGGCCACCGGGTAAGGTGGGAAGGGCTCGGACCAGCCTGTGATAGTGCAATCCCTCTTCACGACCCCTGGAAGGCAGGCAGAGGTGGGAACCGAGAACAGGTTATCCCAGCATGGGTTGGGGAGTCATGGACCATCCAGAGTCTGCAGACAGCTCCTCCCAGTGGCAGAGGTGAGGGTGGCCTTCTCTCCATGGACCTGGGTTCCAGGAGCAAGCCTTCCTCACTCCCCCCACTCGGCCGCTGGTAGCATGGGAATAGTCAGACAGACCCTCCTCCCCTCCACCCCATAGGTAGCCCTCCTGCTAACACTCACAGAACATTCCCTTGGGGTCAGGCCCTGGGTCCTGCACTTCCACGCTCTCCTCACCAATCCTCACCCCCTCTGAGGTTAAAGTTCTTATTTTCCCCAGGTCACAGGTCAGGAAGCTGAGTGTTTGGAGGTTGAGTGACTAGCCCAACGACACATGGGAAGATGGGAAGTTGGTGTGCAAATCCAGATCTACTGCCCCCGTTCAAATCCAGATCTACTGCCCCCGTTCAAATCCAGATCTACGGCCCCCGTTCAAATCCAGATCTACTGCCCCCGTTCAAATCCAGATCTACTGCCCCCGTTCAAATCCAGATCTACGGCCCCCGTTCAAATCCAGATCTACTGCCCCCGTTCAAATCCAGATCTACTGCCCCCGTTCAAATCCAGATCTACTGCCCCCAAAGCCAGGGAGGCACCTGCATATTCTGGCATCACCAGATGAAACCACCTCTCCTCCCCACTCACCTCCACACCCGGAACCCTCACCTGGTTCTGAGCTGAAGTGAGAGAAGAAATCAGGGCAAGAGAGAGTCACCCACTCGCCAGAGGCCCCCGTCGGCCAGCACAGCAGCCCATCCCACATCCTGGGGCAGCCTGCAGAGAGAGATGGAAGCACAGCAGACTCAGGGGTCCAGGCCCTTCCAGCATGGGGAGGGATTTGGCTGGAGGAGATAAAGAAATCTAGAAGTCCCTCCCTCTCTCCCCAGCGCCATACCCAGCGTGGTGTTGGGCATCCATTCTGCCGCTTGCTGACATGACCTCTCATCCTCTCTCAGTTGGGTGATGAAGTCGCACTCTGGGTGCACCTGGCCAGATACCTGCAGGAAGGAGGTAAGGGGATTGGCCAAGCTGATCGGCGGCTCCTTCTGGGTTCTCTGATCCCTAAGACCTTAGAAGAGAGACAAAGCCTGATGCCTTTCTGCGCCCTTTGCTCCTAAGCACAGGGCCTGGCTCCCAGTACTGGCAAGGGTACTTGTGGAGGAGGGAAAGGAGGAAGGAAGGAAGAAGAAAGGACGGAAGGAAGGGGGGGGGGGGCGTGGGGAGGGAGAAAGGAAAGAAAGATGGGCATTTGGACAGGTGATTCCCAATTTCATCTCCTGGGAGTAAGTTCTGAGACACGTTGAACTCGAGTCTTCTGAAGATCTCCTGGAGCTGGCTGAGCCCACGACCTGTCTGTGCCGGGCCTTTCCTCCGTCCCTGCTCTCCTAAGCCCGTTCTGCACTCCTGCTCCCTGGGTGCAATCCTGCACAAAGGACCTTGGTAGGCAGAACAATGCCCTCGTACACGCAACAATGTCTACGTCCTAATCCCTGAAAACTGAATATGCTCTCTGGCAGGGCCAGAGGGATTTTGCAGCTGGGATTAAGGTAACGATCTTTTGATGGGGAGTTTATCCTAGATTATCTGGGTGGACAGGAGGTCCTTCTAAGAAGGAGGCAGGAATGTCTGAGCCAGATAAGGAGGCGTGAAGGAGTCTGAGGGAAGGTGGGGGGAGGTAAGGGTTGAGGGGGGAAGAGAGAGAGAGCACACTTGGTTATGGTGGGGTGCACCCAGATGTGAGGAAGGAGACCCCCTCACTGCAGAAGGGAAGGCAATACAAGTTACCTGTATGGCCAAAAAGGGGGGGGGGGTGCAAAACAGGTGAAGGAGAATGGGAGCTCCAGGCTTCCAGGTATGGAATGAATAAGGAACAGGGAGGAAAGTTACAGCCCAGGGAATAAAGTCAAATAAAGCATTGTAGGTGATATATGGGAGCCACACTTGTGGAGAGCACAGCATGACATATCAGCTTGTCAAATCACTATCTGGTACACCTGAAACTAATGTAACAAGGTGTGTCAACTCTGCTGAAATTACAAAAAAAAAAAAAAAAAAAAAAAAAAAAAAGAAAAAAAAAAGAAAAGAAGGAGGAGAGATTTATTAAGCACCCTATGCCCAGCCCTTGACAAATCAGATCCCACTCAATGCACAATAGCCCCAGTGAGCTGATATGATGTCCTTTATATAAGAGACAAGTTGGGCTCAGGAAAGGTGGGGGATTTGCCCAGGCCACACAACTAGTTTCCCTGGCACCAGATTCTAGCCCCAAGGCTGTGCACCTAGGGGCAGGTGCTGCTGGGCGCTTGGCAGGCCTGGCGGCCATGGGCACACACACACACACACACACACGCACACACACAAGTCAGCGGAGGAAGGAGTCCTCAGTCTGTGTGCATTGAGCTTCCCACCCAGTACCCTGTACGTCCTGTCCTGGTCCCTGTGTCCCTTGCGGTAATTCCTGGAAAACATGCTGGGAAATTGCAGCACATGCTGGGAGGGCCCCTGTCCTGCACCCGACTCCCCGGCACATCAATTTGGCAAAAGCTCCTCCAGCCCCCAGCATGGGCATGGAGAAAGGAGCAGTTCCCCAAGTGCCAGCGGGGGAGCAGCTATCCTCCTCTCCCTGCGCAGGCCCACCTGGTCGCTGGCCACAGCCACTTAAGAGGCAGCAACCTGAGAAGAGTGTAGCTCCTGGGATGTGGGGGATGGGAAGGAGTCTGGAGATTTTGTGGAAGAATTAGGGACCTATAGCTCAGAGAAGACTTGGGGGACACGAGACAGAGAAGAGAGGCCCTAACTGCCTCCCTGATTCAGAGTCTGTTTTGGGCGGACACAGTCTCTGTGGTCCCCCCCCACCCAGGGGGGTCCAGAGAGGCCCTGGAGGGAAGCAACAGGGAGGCTAAGTCAGCTCAGCCCGGTTTCCTAGCAGAGCTCCCCAGAGCCAAGCAGCTGAGGTGGTGGTGGAGGAGGAGGAGGAGAGGAACGAGGGGATGGGGCAGGATTTCTCTGAGCTATGGTCAGTAGTCTGCTTAGTAGGAAGAAACTGCTGTGCTGGGGAAGAGGCAGTGGGGACCCCACCAGGCCCCAGCTGGACCCCCACCCCAATAAGCCCTGAGGCTCCCAGATCCCGAGCCCAGCGGGAGAGGCAGGAGGGTGTGTGTTGGCTACTCACAATTGGCCATGGGCTCAGCAAAAAGAGGATGCAGGCACCCCATGCCCTGCTGTCCATGGTGGGGCTCCGAGTTGGCTCCCTCAGTCAGCGTCCTCGTCGTCCTCGCTGTAAGCTCCAACCCTCTTCCCTCCCCACAGTCCCCTGCTTTTGCCGCCACGCCGCTGCCCCTGGCTTCTGCCTACTCTGGTGACTGTTTGCATAGGCAGAAGCCAGCAAAAGGGACAGAACCAGCTAAATATTCACAGGATTGCAGAACACGGTGCCCAGCTCAGCCCCAGCCCTCCAGTGGGCCTCCATGCCCCCATCCCCTCCCCCTTCTACTGTGTCCCTAAGTCTTCCCATGTGCCTGTCCTGACAGCAAGGGCTCAGAGATGTGAGAGCCACAGGACATTTCTTGCCCTGGCTGGTCAACATCCTTTTCCATTTCCTTCTCTGAGCCCAGCTTTCTGCCGGCCCACAGTGGAGAGAGCATCCCCCCACAAATGAAGGAGACTCAGAGAAGAAGATCTGGGCCCACCATCAGGGAGCCCCCAGTTTGGTTGGTGACCCGAGTCTCATCCACAGGGCTGCATGGTGGGGCCAGGGCTGTGGGGACACAGCAGGGATCGGGGCAGGTTGTCCGTGGGGGTTGCAGAGCAGGGATGACCTTAGAAAAAGAAACGAGATCACAAGCCCCTGCACGGGCCGGCCAAAAGTTGTCCTAGCAGCAGAGGCCCTACCAAAGCTGCTCCAGTGATTTTAGAACATTCAATTCCTGGTCACTTTTATTATAGTTTTAGACTTTAAAATGCAGAATCCCAGTTGACCAAGCTGAAGACAAGGCTCTGAGTCCCATCCAGATCTCATGCAGCCTTTGGGGCTTTGGAAGCACATGGTATCTTCCAGGGCCCTGGATGCCGCTGTCCCTGGTTAGCCCTGATGTTTGTGCGTAGGTCTGTAGTCCCAGAGCCTGGCAGGCTGGATGTGGGTGACAACAAGCTTGTTTACAGCCTGCCCCAAATCATGAATGATGAAGGCTCCACACCCCCGCCTTGTGGACAGTGAGGAGTCATTTTACATCAACAAGGATTTATTTTTCTATTTGTATTCATCGCCGACAGCGTTGAAGAAAAATATTTTGAAGAGAAAGCATGAACCACCCACCCCAAGCCCCAGACCCCCTTCCCTCTCCCAAAGGTTTTCCTGCGGGTCACCCATGAAAACAGTGCAAACGGGGCACACACACAGCTCAGCTCCTCTCCAGGGTGAAGCAGAGCTCCTGGAGAGGCAGGCCAAGGGAGGACTCACAGGTGGGAGAGCAGAGCACTGAGCAGGTGTGGTTTAAACGGAAAGCTGGAACTTTCCATCCCCCAGCTATAAATGAGCAACAGTGCAAGGATACATACCACAATTAGCCCCTTGGTAATTAGTGTCAATGTCATTAGCATGAATGATGGTTAATAATGGATATTGACACTTAATAATCATTATCTAAAGTAATGGCTTTTCACAGGGAGTGATTTCATCCCCCACGGACTATTTGGCGATGCCTAGAGACAGTTTTCAGTACCCCAGCCAGAGATAACGGTGGCAAGGGCGGTGGCAAGGTGCTACGGGGGTATAACGGATTGAAACCAGAGACGCTGTCGGACAGCCTACAGTGCGCAGGACAGCAGCCCCCGTGACCATATGAAGAATTCTCCGGTTTAAAAGGTCAGTGGAACTAAGGTTGAGAAGCCCTGCTCCAAGGATTCTCCAGGCCCATGGTCTTCCCGAAGAGACCAGGGTCACTGAACACCCTTCTCAACTACCTCTGTACCAACTCTAGTTCAAATTCTGCCTCCACCGCTGGCCAGCTGTGTGACCTTGGGTGGTCAGTTTTTTGAGCCTCAGTTTTCTGACTTGCCAGGGTAAGCAGACAAGAAAGGCATATAAATTACCTCACAGAGAGCCTAGCTCACAGTGGACAATCATGAATGGTATTATGTAATAAGGAAGGACTGTCAGCCAACAACATTAGAACAACAATTAGAACATATATATATATATATATATATATATATATATATGTATATACATATATATATATATCCTTACTCTCTCTATATATAGAGAGTAAGGGTTTTTTTTCCAGAAGGGAAATTTGTTTTTATCAGAACAGAAACTTCCTTATATAAAAAAGCCATGAAGAAAAAATTAGTAAGTTTGACCACATCCACATTAAAAAAAAAAAAAAGAAGTATGCTCAAGAAAGGACACCACAGATAAAACTACAAGAAAGCTACAGACCTAAAGAAATATTTGTGATCAATAATGACAAATAACATCATAATTTTTTAAAATATCAAAACTGTTTTTTTAAAAAATACCTACAAATAAACAATAGAGAGAAAAACAACCCAAAAGAAAAGTGAGCAAATATATAGGCAGGCAAGTCAGAAAATAAGTAAAGTGTATGGCCTATAAATAGATGAGGGGGTGCTTAATATCACTAACACTCAAGAAAATAAAAATGAAAATAATAATGAGCTACCCTTTTCACTATCACATTGCCAAAAATTCCGATATCTAAAAATATGACACTTGGAAACTAATATGGGGAAATGGTACTTTTCTACTTTGTAGATGGGCGTGAACATTGGTACACCCACTTTGAAAAGTAACTTGATATGATCTTTTCAATGTATATACATGAACATACACAAACGTCAGAAGCTCCCTTTCTGAAAATTTGCCCCAGAGAAAAGTATTATGTAGTAAAAATCAGAAAACAACTAAAAAATCCAAGGATCATTTGGGGTGCCTGGGTGGCTCAGTGGATTGGGTCTCTGCCTTCAGCTCAGGTCACGAACTCAGGGTCTTGGGATCGAGTTCTAAATGGGGCTCTCTGCTCAGCGGGGAGCCTGCTTCCCCCTCTCTCTGCCTGCCTCTGCCTACTTGTGATCCCTCTCTCTCTGTCAAATAAATTAATAAAATCTTTAAAAAAAATCTAAGGATCATATAATAACTAAATAAAATGTGATACGGTCATACAGTGGACTACTGTAGAGCGTACCATTAAATACTATGAAAATACTGTTATAAAGGATGAACTAAATCTACTTGTGTTAACATGGAGAGAATTTTTTTTTTAATGTATTTGTGGAAGCTTTGCTTCCTGCCAAGACAGAGTAGCAGAGACTGATTCTCCCTCTTCCTGACTTAATGACAGGAAATCCAAACAAAATATACAAAATTGTGTGTTTTAATAGGTGAAGAAAGAAAGTATACATGAGCATCTCAATCGAGGCAGAAAAAGCATGTGACAGATTTGAACACCCTTTCAAGACACAAACTCTTAATGTGGTAAGAGTAGAGGGTGTTTCCCGAACATGATGAGGGCCATTAATGAAAACCCACAGTGAACACCATGCTCAGGGATGAAGATGGAGAGCTTTTCCCCTGAGATGAAGAACAAGACAATTGTCTGCTTTCACCACTTCTATTCAAGGTAGTACCAGAAGTTCTAGCCAGAATAATGAGGCAAGAAAAGAAATAAAAGAAATAAAAAGAAATTCCCACATTGGAAAGGAAAAAATAAAATTATCTGTTCACAGATGATCTTATTGGCAGAAAACCCTAAAGAATAAAAACAAACACATGCAAACTATTAAGTTTAATAAGCAAATGTAACAAAATTGTAGGATACAAAATTAACATGCAAAAATCTATCTGTTGTTCTTTTTTAACACTAAAATTAAGCAATCTGAAAAGAAAATTTTAAAAAACATTCTACCCATTCACAATAGCATCAAAAAGAAATGATCTGGAATAAATTTAACCAAGGAGGTAACTTTTACAACACACACACACACATACACACACACCAACAACAACAGCCACAAAACAAAACCCCCAACTACAAAACATTACTGAAAGAAATTAAAGATCTAAAGAAAGGAAAATATGTCTCGGTTAATGGAGGAGAAGACTTGATTTGTTAAGATGAAAATACAGATTCAATGAAATCCTTATAAAAATCCCAATGGCATTTTTTTCAGAAATAGAAAAATCTACATTAAAATTCATATTGAATTTCAGGGGACCCTGAAAAGTCAAAGCAATATTTTGGGGGCACATTAGAAACCTCACACTTCCTAATTTCAAAACTTACTGCGAAGTCATGGTAATCAAAACAATATGGTGCTGGCAAAAATATACACATGTAAACCAGTGGAATAGAAGAGAGCCCAGGAATACCCCCTCACATGTAGGGTCTATTGATTTTGGCAATGCTGCCAAGACCTTTCAATGGGGAAAGGACAATCTTTTCTACAAATGCTGCTGAGAAAACTAGATATCCACATGCAAAATGCGAAGCTGGACCCTTATTCATACCATATGCAAAAATTAGCTCCAACAGATAAAGACCTAAATTCAAGAGCAAAGAGTATAAAACTCTTAGTGGAAGACAGAAGGGAAAATCTTCATTACCTTGGATTTCACAATGATTTCTTAAATATGACACTAAAATGACACAGGAAACAAAGGAAAAGTAGATAAATTGGATGTCACTAAAAGTAAAAACTTTCATGCAGCAAAGGACACCATCAAAAGAACAACAACAACAACAAAAAACCAGAATGGGAGAAAATATCTCCAAGTCATATATCTGATGAAGACTTAATATTCAAAAAATAGAAAAGCTCTTACAACTCAACAACAAAAAAGTAAACAACCCAATTAGAAAATGGGCAAGGGACTTGAATAGATAGGTTTCGAAGATGACAGATCCATAAAAAGAAGCTCGGCCTCATTAATCATTTGGAAAATACAAATCAAAACCACAGTGGCTTATAATTTCACACCCACCAGGATGGCCATTATTTTAAATAACTGAAAACAATACCCATTGTTGAGGTAGAAATGCTAAATGGTCCATCTGCTGTGGGAGACAGTTTGGCAGTTTCCCAAAAGGTTAAACAAAAAAAAAAAAAAAAATGGGTAAACAATTTTACTCTTAGGCATATAGACAGAAGAATTGTAAAGCAGGAACTTCAATAATACGTACAGACCAAGGTTCATAGGGGCATTATTCACCATAACCAAAAGTGGAAATAACCTGTGTCCATCGACAGATGAATGGATAAACATGTTGAGGCATGTACCTACAATGGAATATGGCTCAGCCACAGGGAGGAATGAAGCTGTGACTAATGTTCCAACATAGAAGATCCTTGAACATATTCTGCTAAGTGAAAGAAGCCAGACACAAGAAGACAAAGACTGCATAATGCCACTTGGATGAGAGATCTAGAGTAGCCAAATGCATAGACACAGAAAGTAGAATCGAGGTTACCAGATCTGGGGGAAAGAAGAGTTGTTACTTAATGGGCACAGAGTTTCTGTTTGAGATGATGAAAAGTTCTGGAAATAAATAGGAATGCTGCTTGCACAACATTATGAATAGCTAATACTTCAGGACTTAGGCCTCTGAAATGTACACCATTTAGGCTACAATGGTGAGTTTTACATTGTGTGTATTGTACCAACATTTTTAAAATGAAAAAATTAATTGATTAGTTAAACAAAATCAGTAGTAATATATTGTGGGATCTGTGGCATATAGAGAAGTAAAAAGTAAGAAAACAAGAACAAAAATGAAAATAGAAGAAAACCAAAGTGTATGTTTATACAGTTTCTATGCTGTGTGAAACAATGTAATATAGTTTGAAGGTAAACTGTAGTAAGTTAAAGATATGCATTGGAAATTCTTGAACTCTTACATCAAACAATAAAACAAAGAGACAGTTCGTCAGCCAATACCAGAGACAAAATCGATCATATAAAAACTGGTTAATCAAAAAGGAAAAGAAGAAAAGGAAAGGAAGAAAAATGAAACAAAGCGCAGATAGGACAAATAAAGAGAACATAGTAGAACCATAGAAGTAAATCCGACAATGTGAATAAATAAATTAAATGTAAAGGAACTAATCACCCCAATAAAAGAGATCATCAGATTGAAAGACAAATGAAGACCCAGCTACATTCTACCTACAAGAAATTCATTTTATTTTTAAGTAGCTCCACACCCAGCATGAAACCCAATGTGAGGCCTTGAACTCAAGATCCTGAGATCAAGAGTTGGATGTTCAACCAGCTGAGCCATCCAGGTGCCCCATGAAACCCATTTTAGAGCCACCTGGGTGGTTCAGTGAGTTAAGTGTTTGCCTTCGACTCAGGTCATGATCCTAACATCCTGAGATCTAGTCCCGCACTGGGCTCCTTGCTCAGCAGGAAGCCTGCTTCTCCCTCTGCCTGCTGCTCCCCCTGCTTGTGTTCTTCTCTCTTTTTGTCAAATAAATAAATAAAATAAAATAAATTTTCATTTTAAACATAAAGCCCAAATAGGTTAAAAGGTAAACAATGGAAGCCACAAACTACACAAGTATTAGTATGGTTAAAATTTAAAAGCTGACAAAACTAAGTGCAAACAAAGATACAGAACAACTCGAACCTTTGCATATTTCCAGTGAAGATGTAAAATAGTACAACCACGTTGAAAAAGAGCTTAGCAGTTTTCTTTTAAAGTTCAGTGTACATCAGTCCAACTCTAGGTATTTATCCAAGTCAATTGACCACTTCTGTCCCCCTGTACACAAATGTGGACAGCACCTTATTCATAATCACCCAAAACTGGAAAAGACCCAGATGTCCTTCAACAGATGTTGGTAAACAAATTATAGTATATTCACACAATGGGACATTGCTTCTCAATAAAATGGGACAGCCTAGTTCATGCAACCATATGGATGAATCTTAAATCTACTTTAATGGGTGAATAAAAGAATCCAAATACAAAAGGCTACACACTCTATTATTCCATTTACATGACATACTAAGGAGAGAAACTACAGAACCAGAAAGCAGTTCAGTAATCCCCAAGGGTTGGGGATGAGAGAAGAGTCTGACAACAGAGGGGCAGAATAAGGGAATGGGGATGGATCCAGGAACAGTCCAGCATAATAATGTGAGATACATGATTCCAGGCATGTCAGAACCCATAGAACTATACATCTCAAGGGGTGAATTTTACTATATGCAAATATTTTTTATATAATTTTTTAATCAACCAGGATGGGGTCGCCTGGGTGGTTTAATCAGTTAAGCATCTGACTCAGCTCAGGCTTGATCTCAGCCTTGTGAGTTCAAGCCCCATGTAGGCAGGGAGCCTGCTTAAAAATGTCAACCAGGAACTGTCGAACATCAGAGGGTCTTTAAGATGTCATCCATACTGTGACAAATGAATCTGACTGTGTTACAAATATATGACATAATCACACTCTAGGGAGTGGCAAAAAAAGGGGGAGGTTGACCTAAGTGTTTTGCCTGGATACTGTGGGGCTAAAGAAAAAAGAACTGTACACAAATTCTGTTTTTCACCAGGCATGAGTTAACAATCCTGAAAATACACTGCATGTATAGTAGGGTGGAACAGATAAGCAACTATATTGTAAATAATAAAATCGACATAAAGATACTGTAGTTAATGAAAGCCAGAGAAGTTACAAAGTAACTTCTTAACAAAGTAAGTAAAGAAAAAATGCCAGAATGAACACACAGTGCTCCACAGACTTGGAGTCACAGATATGAGGATAAAGACATGTTTTCCTTGAAGAGATTGATACATAGGTCTAGGAACAAAGATAGTCATGTAGATGAGTAGATACATACATACATGTACATATATATGCACACACATGGGTAAGTATATATTTATATATTTTCTAGCTCTGTCCAATGAGAGGTCAAGTATCATCCTGTATTGGATCCTGGAACAGGAAAAGGATTATCAGTGGAATCTGAATAAAGTCTGTAGTTTAGTGATGGTATTGTATTAAGGTTAATTTCTTATTTTCCATAATTGCACCACGGTTGCACATTAAAATTGGAGGAACTATGTGCACTACCTTTGCAATTGTCCTATATGCCTAAAATTATTTTTTTAATATAAAGTTGAAAAGAGACATAGTTAAATTAAGAAAATGCAAAGGGAGGGCACCTGGATGGTTCAGTCAGTTAAGCATCTGCCTTCGGCTCAGATCATGATCCCAGGGTCCTGGCATTGAGTCCCACATTGGGCTCTCTGTTGGGTGGCGAGTCTGCTTCTCCCTCTCCCTCTGTCCCTTCTTGTCCTTGTCCCTGCTTGGGCTCTCTCTCACTCTCTCAAATAAATAAATAAAATCTTAAATTAAAAACAAATGCAAAGGTAAGTCACTAAATGAGAGAAAATATTTCCAAAAGATATATCTTATAAAGAACTCGCATCTAGGGTGTACAAAGAATTCCCACCACTTAGTAGAAAACAACCTGATTTTCAAAGAACAGTTAGTATTTGGACAGTCATGTGAATAACACACAAACACCTTTAAAGATGCTCTACAACATTGGGACGACTGGGTGGCTCAGTTGATTAAGCGGCTGCCTTCAGCTCAGGTCATGATCCCAGGGTCCTGGGATCGAGTCCCACATCGGGCTCCTTGCTCGGCAGGGAACCTGCTTCTCCCTCTGCTTCTGCCTGCCTCTCTGTCTGCCTGTGCTCGCTTGTGCTCTCTCCCTCTGTCTCTGGCAAATAAATAAATAAAATCTTAAAAAAAAAAAAAAAAAAAAAGATGCTCAACAACATTAGCCATTGTAGAAATACACATTTCACTATGGGCTGCACTGCACACCCACTAGCATAACAATAAGGAAACTGACAATATGAGTTTGGGCAAGGATATGGAGCACCTGAGGCTCCCAGACATCGCAGGCAAGAATGCAAAATGGTACAGCCTCTCTAGAAAAGAATTTGTCAGTTGCATATAAACACAGACTTATATGACCCAATAATCTTACTTCGAAGTATTTATCCAAGAGAAACAAAAATATATGTTCACACAAAGACTTGAACCCAAATGTTCATAGTTCATAGGAATGGAATGTGGGGAGAGGTCAAAGGGAACATTTATTTGCATTAACTCCAAAGTCCTAGTGTTTACGAGAATCTTGGGGGGGGGGCACTAACTATACAATTAAAACTAAATTTAAAAAGTCACAGTAGCTAGTGTTTCGCTTTTTTCTGTCACCTAGTGGTTCTGTCTGCCCCACAAGCAGGTGGACTCCTTGAGGGCAGGGGTGGTCGGGGTCTCCTGTGAGAGCCCCTCTGGCCCACCATGCAGGGCCCAGATACAGGCTTCTCCAATCGCTCCCGTCTGGTGCCCTCTGGTGGTAATACTGAGCAATCACGGCCTCTTTTGACGCTGGCCAGGCTGGAATCTCACGGTGGTCTAGACACGCCTGTAGCTGAGGCGGGAGTCTGGAACTGGTGAATGGGTCTCAGGTACCAGCTATTTTTGGATATTTGACCCTTATCTCCTTTCTGAGGTAGGCTAGGGGCAGAGGGCACTAGAGCAAGGCCAGAGAGAGCCCTCTCCCTGCCTGAGTTTTAGCCCCTTTCCCTGTTCCCTGACTGCCCTTCCCTCAGGGGCAGAAACAATTGCGCACAGGAGCTGGGGTCCTGGAGCCTCAGAATGGAGCCCTATAGACAGCATCTTCAGCCCTCTGAGAGGGGACTTCACCTAACAGGAGCTCTGCAGGGACTCTGGCTGCCCGGAGCCGTTGGCAGCTCTCACGCGGGGCCATGACCCAACTGCATGGAGCCAGAGTCGGGACTCAGCCTGCGATGTTTGGAGTCTGGGTTAGACCGAGGGTAAGGCTCAGATCAGGGGTCAAGGTCAGAGCTGAGTTTGGGGGCTGGGTCAGGTCTCCATCTCTGGTCAGGTCAGGAAGAAAACCAGGGCTGAGAATTCTTGGGGGACCACTAATAATGATGTTTAGGTTCTTTGGGCTCTGAATGGTAAATCCATTTCTGTTAGAGGGCTTTTAGGTCACTCTCACAATCCCAAAGTGATTTTTCTGCCAAACAGAAATTATGACCCCGCAGGAGCACCTAGTAAGTAGGGGGCAGGGCGGAGTGGGGCAGGGTGAGGTGTGGACTGGCAGGGGTGCAGGAGGAGCTCTGGCCTTCAGCCAGGCAACATGAGAACAATGTGACACTTTGTTTTCCTCCAACCAAAGAAGGTGCTTTGATTTGTACATGGATAACTCATTTCTTTGTAAACTTTAAACTTCACCACAGACTTTGCCCTCCTTCTCCTCAGCAGGCTCTCTCTAGCCAGGCCTGACGAGAGGGGTTGCCTGGGGAGGATACCGAGCCCAGCTGTCCTTGGCACACACCCAGCATGGATAATTGTCCTTGTTTTGTAGAAGGGGAAACTGAGGTGTCCGAGGTTGCCCGGGAAGATGTTCTCTGAGCTGGGACTGGGATTTAGTTCTCCCGGTGTCCAGCCCCAGGTGCTGTCCATGCCCCAAGATGAGTACTCTACATCACCATAAGATTCCTTTTTTTGTTTTTTTTTAAGATTTTATTTATTTATTTGACAGATAGAGATCACAAGTAGGCAGAGCAGCAGGCAGGGAGTAGGGGAGGTGGGGAAGCAGGCTCCCCGCCTAGCAGAGAGCCTGATGCAGGGCTTGATCCCAGGACCCTGAGATCATGACCTGAGCCGAAGGCAGAGGCTTAACCCACTGAACCACCCAGGCGCCCCTCACCATAAGATTTAAATTTTCAGTGACTTATTTGGGAGTTGAAGAGGTCATGACGCACATGAAGGTGTTTGGAGCAGGGCCCCCGATCCCTGTGAGAACATCCTAGAGAAGGGTGTCTATCCAGTGCTCTCCCCGGTGACAGGGCAGAGCTGGACTGCCCCCCCCCCCGCACACACACATACATTGCCCTGCCTCGCACCCACTCCCTGGACTTCCCGGACAAGGCAAAACACCACCTCCAGGCAGAGGAAGGACCTCCTCACAGGCGGGGACACTGAGGCCCAAAGAGGGAAGGAGGCCTATCCAGGGCCAAACAGCCAGTCAAAAGCAAACTGGGGTGCTCCCACGTGGCCAGCCACGTTCTCCTCCCAGAGCAACGGGAGAGGGGACAGTGCCTGTGAAATATGGTTCTGGATGTGACAGAGAAAAAGTCGGGATGCCAGAGCTGGGGACTGAGGAGGGGTGAGTAGGAAGGGCTGCAGGGTTGTGGATCAGAGGCTGGCCCTTGGGAATCTGAGCTGCACAGAGTTCCGCTTGGCTGCACTGTGGCCAGGGGGTCAGGAGGAGGCAAGAGTGGCTGGGAGAAACCGACGGTGGCAAGTTCCCCAGAATAAATGAATTCCTGCCACATGCAAAAGCAGGGATGAGCCTCAGAAGCAAAGATGGAGGGAACATCCCAGAAAATTGTCTACGACATGCTACCATTGTTATAAAGCTCAAAAAGAGAAGCTTTATTTTATTTAAGATTCCATTCATTTATTATTTATAATTGACAGAGAGAGACACACAGAGAGAGGGAATACAAGCAGGGGGAGTGGGAGAGGGAGAAGCAGGCTTCCTGCCAAGGAGGGAACCCGATGTGGGGCTTCATCCCAGGACCCTAGGATCATGACCTGAGCCAAAGGCAGATGTTTAACAACTGAGCCACCCAGGTGACCCCCCCCCAAAAAAAGTCATATATGCCATTCTAGTTCCGGGGTTAGTGACAAGCTCGTCAGTGTCTACTATATTATTAAACTTTATAAATTGCCTCTATTACTATTTCCCTAGAGCTTACTATGAGCAGATCCTTTAATAAAGGATCTCACGTATGTAAGCTCAGTTAAAGCTCACAATAACTCTATGGGGTGCATCCCCTTTTCACAGATGAGGAAATTGGCCCCAGCAATTTGGAAACCCTGGATTCCAACCCAGACCATCTGACTTCAAAGCCCATGGTTTAAACCACTCCACCAAGCGGTATATGCATTGTGTAACTATGCTGTTTTTTTCTGCAATTAAAAGTTTAATGTGTCCTGGGAGAGGTAGGAAAGGAGGCTGCTCCTGGGCTCCGGGTAGATGTCCCCACCTGCTGCCCCCTTCCCCAGTTAAAACCCCTCCCCTTGCTGCCACCCCCCCCTCCTCCCCTCTTCCCTCCCCTCCTATTCAACCATCCCCACCTCTTCTCGGGCACCTAATCCTGATGATCCTGGGCTTTCAACTGCACAACTGGGTGACCTGGGGTGCCAATGAATGTGACTTGTTCACAGCAGGGCCGTGCCTGGAAGACATGTGGAGGAAGCAGCTCTGGTCCCCAGCTCCTCAGGCCTCCTTCAGAGTTGCCACCCGTGGGTTGGTACAGGAGGTGCTGATGCTCTCAGGATCCGAGCGGGGCCTGTCCTTGTGGTTCAAGAGGGTGGAGAAGGCAAGGAGGGCCCAGATGTCCCCCAAGGTCTTCTTCTGGCCTCTCTGCAACTTGGTCTTCACCGTTCCCACCCAGACCAGCTTGGCCCCACCCAGACCCCTTATTTATAAACCATATGTCCCTGTGTCCCTGCCTGCCCCTGTTTGTCTAAGGCTTCAGCTGCTTCCCCTGATAACCCGAGGACCAGAGGTCCTGGGGAACTGGGAGGAGCCCAGGGCAAGAGGAGTTCAGGGATGCTCAGCTGGGCCCCTCCCTCTGCTCAGGAAATTTCGGGAGCCCCCATGGACGTTCCAGGGCTTGACGCCTAGAACTTGTTCAAAAACTGGTAGCTGTCCCCATTTTAAAATTTAATTTCCATTGTGGCCCCCCCAAGAACAATTCCGGACTGCTTGACCAAACCCCTTAAGGTCAACTTAGGAAATTTAGGCCCAGAATGGGAAGGTCACTTGTCCACACTCACACAGCAGGGCAGTTTGATGTTTCCTCTACCTCACCACCCTGGCTTGCCACCCAGACAGTACAGAGAAAGGGAAAAGAACGGGGCCTGGAGCGTGGCTCTGAATCCTGGCTCTGCCCTTTTCTAGCTGTGCAACATCGAACTGGCTGCCTAACCTCTCTGATTCAGTTTCTTCATCTATAAAATATAAGTGTTGTCTGTTTTGTTCAATAGTACCCAGAATAATGCTTTGCACCTAGTAGGAACTCAGGAAATATTCCTCAAGGGAACGAACAAGCAAATCCATACCTCTCTGCTCATTGATGAGTATCGAGCAAATCAAGGTGCATGAAGTCAGCATACAGTACCAAACACACAGCGGGACATTACAAATGGGGCTCCCTTTGCCTCTTCACGGATCGCTCTGAGGGCTCCAGCCTCCCTTCTGACCCCAGCCCAGGATCCTGATCTCTGAAGCCTAGATCCACCCTGAAATTCGCAGGCACCAAGAGCCCCAGCCTGAGGAGTCTGCTCAGCACCGCAGGCCAGCCTCCTCTGCAGCAGCCCCTCCAGTCCATTCTCCCCAATCCTCTGCCCGCCCTGGGGTCCCTCTGCTTGCTGCCTGGGGTAAGGACTGCCTCTGGTTGCCGCCGTGAGATCCAGCCTGCAAGTCCTCATCCCCTGGATACCTCATTCCTCTCCTCTCCTCTGTTCAGGGAGTGTCTTCCTCCCTCCTGTACCCAGTGGATGTCCACAGGTGGGCAAGCTGAGGGGGCTGGGATCTGAGCGGGGAGCCAGGCAGCTATGCCTTGAGCATGTACTATGCTCACGGCAACTCTGGGGGCCTCTGCAGAGTCCCTTAGGACTGCCCCCACAGGGACAGGGAAAGACTGAAATAAGAAATGGCCTCAGTGAAAGGCAACAAGAGATGAGGGGGACAGCGGGCTCGGAACAGCAGGAAGAGCTCTAGCCCCCGCTAAGAAGGCACCCAGGGGACTTAGGGAAGCTTCCTCTCTGGCCTCCATTTTCCCCAGCTCTTTAATGGGGATGGGGGTGTAGGTGTGGAGGTTTGGGTCAATTCCCTATCACCCCTGGCCGTTGTCTGGCTTCCTAGCATCATCACAGCTGGTGTTTCCACCAGGATAAGTCCCAGGGTGTGTGGAATGAGGGCTAGGTCTGTGAGAGCTGCCCCAGGCGGCCGGGCAGGGCACTGGGACTGCATCCTGGCTAGTGTAAGCAGGCCATGGAGGACTAGGACTGGTGGCCTCAGAGACCTCCTGCAGTGACACACACACACACACACACACACACACCCCCGCCACCGCCCCGGGCCTTCCTCCCAGTGCTGTGCTATGGGAATGCATAGGGAGAGGGGAGCCCAGGGTCCGACAGCACCAGGCAAATAGGCAGTGGGTACAGGAGGTTCCCCATATTCAGCACCTTCCAGAGGCAGACAGACCCAATCCTGGCCAGCTGCAGGGGATGTTGAGTCTCCCCAAGCACCCTGGAGCTTCCAAGGACAGGCCCAAGGCCTCTGTCCCTAGGGGTGTCCCCACAATGGAGTTAAGCAGGCGCAGAGCCCAGGTGGCATTAGGTCAAGTCCGCAGGGATACAAGCTGGGGTATGAATAAGACCCCAATGCCAACACGTGGGGAGAGGCTTCCAGGTACAAGGCTTTCAAGGCTTTTGAGCAAAATCCTAGACCTGGGAGGACTTTTCAGGACTCTCAGATGCAATCCCTATGGTATGGGTGGGGAAACAGAGGCACAGAGAGGGGAAGAGACTCATTGGAGGTGCTGCTGCCCTGCTCTGGCTGGGAGGCAGCCCCAGGTTTGCCGAGCCCACGCTGACGGCCCTACACTGGCCTGTTTCTGGAGGCTTTGGATGAGACCCGGCTCAGCTGAGCTCACCTCCAGCCCGTGCCACCTCTGCCCACAGCTCCAGGAGCTTGGCCTGGCAACAAGCACCAGATGGTTCCAGCACAATGGAAGGCCAGTCAATGATTTATGGAGGCCCCTTTCCTGGAAGCCTTCTCCGGCTGTACCCAGGCACCTGCCCCTGGCTCTCACACAAGCTGCCCACAAGGCAGGCGGGGATTAATCAGTGATGGGCCTGAGGAAGAGTCACTCTGGCAAGGAAGGTCCTCCCCAGCCATCCCCCAGACAGTACACAGCGTACCCCCAGCTCCCACTTCTCTCCCTCTCTTGCTTTTTTTTGTGACTCTCAACTTTCATGCTCTGTCTCTCTTGATAACTAACTGGCTATCTCTCTCTTTCACCTCCTCCCACTCCCTCTCCGTCTTGCGCTAGTGTACATAGGCATGTGCATACTCTTATCTGCCTCTTATTCCTCCCCACGACCCCAGCACCCTTGCCTTGAACTCAGAATTTCTGTCTCCTCCTTCGTCCCTCATACCTGCCCTCAGGAGAGGTTTTGGTAAACTAAGTCAGCCTGAAGATTTAAATAGGAGAAGCTGAAAGCCAGAGGGCCCTCAGAAAAAATGCCCAGGCTAACAGTTATGTTCTGTAGAAAAACAGTCTCCCAAAACAATAATACCAGTTACTTCCAAAATAGAGCTCTGTGAACAAATTAGTTTGGTGAGCACTAACTTAGATAAGTGAATTTTTAATTGCAAGACTTGTCAGTGCCTCTACTGTAATTGCTCTGATGAGTTCCCCAGAGGGTGATATGATTTCCAAACTTAACCTCATCACCTGTGAAAACCAGTCAACATTCCAGGGCTGGGGTTTTCTGCAAGGACCATAAGGAGCAGGTGACTCACCTAAGTTCAGGTAATCTACCCAAGCCATTCACTCAAGGCCGTGGCCAGGCACATGAGTGGATTTCACAGTTGGCGAAATCCCTATGGCCACTAAATTCTGTTTTAAATCTAACTTTCTAGGATTTTTTATTTTCCCTTTCCAGAACATCTCAGGAGCAGCCTGAGGAGACTTCACACTTAGGGAGCAGGAGAGAAATGGGAAGGGAGCCTTCGGAATTTTCTAGAACTAGAGCTCTGGACCCCATGGAGGCATTCAGAGGCTTGGTGTCTCTAGGCCCCGCATTCCTGGAGGCAGATGCAGTTGCCCCTCCCAGCCCGGGAGGTCATGGCCAGCGGTGGAAATTCTTGGAGTTCGTCTCGGATGGAAGGTGCTAGCAGCCCATCCGTCACGATCCAGGTGCACCAGCGACTCTCGGAACTTCACGAACAGTTGAACAGAGCCATTCTCTCCCTAGAGCCAGGAATCTTCTCTCAGGCTGTGGAGTAGAGACACCTCCTCGGGTCTGCAGAGAAGCCAACAGGAGAGAGGAGTGAAGGAAGGCAGGAAG
The DNA here is from genome assembly GCF_030435805.1 of Mustela lutreola. NCBI lineage: Eukaryota > Metazoa > Chordata > Mammalia > Carnivora > Mustelidae > Mustela > Mustela lutreola. Next base: position 156,877,025 of record NC_081293.1, on the reverse strand, counting down.
CAAAAAGGTCCAAGTATCCAGGGCACCAGGAGATGCCTGCGTGTCCATGTCTTTGCTGAGACCCAGAAATGAAGGGGACTACCAAAGGCGAGCAGCAGTGGAAAGCCACAAATGCTTATCCCAGAGTGGCAGGTGCCTGTGTGACAGCTGGCCCATGCAAGGTGGCTGGCTGAGACTAAGAAGCCCTACACCCTGTGACGACAGGAGAGGCTCACTCCTGAGCCCGTGGGCCACCAACCCAGCTCCACCCTCACCGCACCTTCTCCAATGTGGAACTCCCCTCCCAGTGTCTGGCTCCCCCAGGAAAGCTGGCTGAGAAAGAACGAGGTGTGAAAATAGAGAGGGCAAGCATTGTTGTCAAATGTCTCATTTATTATGCATTTCTCACTGGGAAAAAAAAAAAAAAAAACACCAAAAAACCCCACCACGGTACCTCCTGTGTCATCTATCCAAGCAACGAAGCAGACCTCATCTTGGGGAGGGAGAAGACAGGGGCCCAGCCTCCGCCAGTCTCCCAGGAACTTGCTTTTCCCAGCAGGCCCTTCGGAAGCCACTGCCCGGAATCCAGCAGGTGCCTGGGCCCTCCTCTTGTTCAAACACTCAAGCCCAATTTAAGGGAGGTTTCCTTGGAGTTCAAACAAGAAACAAAAAGTTGTGAGTTGTACCTCCACAATCCAGAAGACACTGTGGCAGCTCAGACCCTACTGATTCCTACTTTACAGGCTTTGCCTCACCATCCTCCCCTGACAAGCACACCCAAGTGATACTCAAAATACATTAATACCTTGCCTGACGCCATCTTCCTCAGCTGGCACTTTTAGTCTTGGGTGATTAAAATTAAGTTTCTTGGTATTATAGGTTTAGTGTGTTGGGGTTTTCCGTTTGAGTTCCTTAAAGACGTAAGTTACTTACATCTACTTATATTGCATTATATGAAAAACATAAGCTAAGTTTAAAAGCAAAGCTTGTGTTAAATGAAGTACCAGGGACCCTTGGCCACTTTTAGAATGTTCAAGATTGCTATGAATGGTAGGGCTCCTATCCTTGAGAACTTTTGCATCTTTATGGATTCTTTGGGTTTGCTTCTTTTCTCCTGGGGCAGGGGGACTCATTTATTGAATTCTTTGAGAGTCTCTCTCTCTCCCCTCCTTTCTTCCCTACATCCCTTTCATTTTTCTCCCCAAAGACAATCTTTTTCTCCTTCCCAATTATAGATTTATTTGCTTACTCAGTAACTTACACAAAAATGTGTGCCGGTTCCTCCTTCATGAGCACAAGCCAGGCCAGTCTCTTCGAGCTAATATTCTACAGGGCAGGCTGGCTTTAGGCAAACCAAGGATAGCAGCTGACGGTGACATCTCTTAGTAGCCAGGTGACTGTGGGCAGAAGACATGCCTCCAGCCTTTGACTGTGTTGCTGAGATGGATCGGGGGCTAGGCTGCAAGCGCTGGGAGAGGGCTGTGTCCTTACACAAAGCCAGGCATGCCTCCTGTGAGTGAGAATTATTGCGAAGGTTCTCGGGGCAGATCAGAGGTTGACTCCAAATATAGTAGTATTAAGGACTGAGTTCTCTCTCTCATACACACACACACACACACACACACACACACACACACAGATAAAACTTTCCAACTTAGACCTTGGACCTATATATATGTGAATTGCATGTTTTCTCTCCCAACTGGAGATGATATGCAGGGTATATTACAGCAAAGTGCTGTAATCCACCAGAACTCCCCCAGGTCCTAGGTGCTGAGTAGGACCCTTGAGGCCCCCTGCTGATGACAGGCTTAACCTTTTAAGTGCTGGGTAGTGGAAGGGTCCACAGGAGACTAGAGATAAGAGAAGGACCAGGGTAGCCAGGGAAACCAGCCGTGGAGAGGGGTTCTTGAGGAACTCAGAACAGATTAAAGTATTTTCATATTTAAGAAGTGCCGGCACTACTGCCCCTATAGCTGAAGATCAGCTGTGTCTTCATCTCATTCCCCATCAACACACTGAGGAGAACAGAAAAATGAGCAGAATCCTATATGCGTAGAGTGTAATTTTAGTGGACTGAAATAGAGTTGCCTGAGCAGAACGAGCTCATTAGCATTTTGGGAGACAGTTCACCAGTAGCTCTCCGCACACCAGGACCCAAGGTGTTGGTGGGGCAAGCTGTCACTTGAGGGCTGGGGATGATGACCCCATAGGCAAAAGCCTCACCTGCATCATCTCCAGCCTTTCCTACTTCCAGAACTGCCCTCTTTTCAGCACTGAGGGAAGGACAGTAAACATCACTGCCTGTGGGTCCCCTAAGAATTGCCCCACCCTGGCCCCCAGCTCAGAGCAAATTCCATTCATCGTCTTCATTGTATTCTAAACCTAAAGAAAACAAGGCATCATGCCCAGCAGCTCGTCCATAAAACATTAATCACTATCCCCCCCTCCTTGAGAGGCTACTGACCAGTGAAGGTGTGACCTCCAGGAGAGATGGAAAAATCCTAATGGGTCAACACGTGGCTGGGCCACCTCAAGGACAGGGGCCCCTGTTCCTCCAGTGCTTTTCCAGACCAGTTCCTGGCTTTGGATCTTGGAATTCTGACGACTGGCCTTGGAACCCCCAAAGAGAGAGAACCCTCCCTGCATTTATCAGTTCTCCCAAAAGGCACCATGGTCCTTGGGGCCAAGTGGCAAATGACTGCCTTGAGACAGCCACATCCTTTCATTTGGGCTTTCTTTGAGACCATGTGAGTTTTTGAGATGGATACTGACATTGGGATAACAACCGGAGTTACAGGCCACCAGCCCCACTGAGGCTTCGCGGCACATGTGTCCGACCAGTTGCTCCTGACCCCAATTCAGGGTAGCTTCAGAGATCCATTCTTCTCCCCTGGACAACTCAGCACCCCTCCAGGGTCTGAGAAGAGGAATCCCTTTGATCCTGGAGGGGAAAGGGAACTATCAAAAGGGAACAATGGGTCTACGAGGACCCCAGATTCCTGCATATTTGGAAACCCAGCACAGACTGACCCAGTCATATATATGTGTGTGTGGTGTAAAGGCAATCTCAGGTTGATCTGAGCATTCATCACAGGCCCCTGGAAGACATTCCCTCCAAAGGCCTTTGGAAAAATCCTGCAATCTGGGCCAGGGATCCTTGGTCTCAGAACCAGTGGGGTGAGTGTGGAACCACAACATTTTGCTCTTGTGAGTTTAATGATGGGACAAATATTCTAGGATTCAATGACCGCTAGATTGCATCCTGCTTCTTCTGGGACCAAGTGCAGATGGCACAGCCTTCCAGGCCCACTGAGCCACCTCCATGTGCAAATCTCTGTTAGACCACGGGGGAGTCCCAGCAGGCAGCCAGCTGAAGGGGTATGATAGATGATCCCCACAAGAGCACTTCATGTGGGTGCTCACTTGAATTCTTGGAAGCTGGCAGACAAAGTCTGAGTCATGGAATCTTCCAGGAAATGTACTCTCTTCGTTAAAGTTAGATGAAGAAAATAGACAAGGGCTCTGGTTGCTCTCCCAGCCTTGCTCTAGCTCCAGTTTTTCCTGCAAAACTTCTTCCCTGTGCTGGGTTGGACAAAATGCAAGCAGAGCAGATGGGGGCTGACCTTTGGGAGTTGGGGTGTCTGAAGTTCTGAACCTGTGGGCCAGAAGATGAGAGGACACCTGGGGCAGCCTCACCCTGAAGTCTTTGTCCCCAGGCCTGGAAGGGCATCTGAAGCTTCTTCGTTGGGCATTATTTTCCCTCAGAGAGCAGCATTGCCCTTCCCCTTCCCATATAGTCTTGTGGGAGAGGGCAACCTCTGGATAAGCAAGTTTAGCAGACAGTTCCCTCCAGAGAAAGGGGCAGTCAGGCCTAGAGGGCTCCAGGGAGGCTGGGGTGTGGCCAATGCCAGGGGAGATGCCAGGGGTCTGGTGGTGATGAAGTGTCAGAAGCAGACACCAAGTCTAGGTGGTGGCCCCAGAGTGAGATGCACTCCTCTCAGTGTTGGAGTTCCTTCAGCCTGCCATTGTCCTTCCTGCTTCTGCCTCTCAACCCCCTCCAGGCAGAGGAAGATGGGCTGGCTGGCTGGCGTAGAACCAAACTTCATGGAGTTCTTGACAAAACAGACCAGCACCTCATGGTGGGAGGAGCCTAATCTTTGAAGCCAGGCAAAGAAGGTTCAAATCCCAATTTTGCCACCACCCTGTAGTGTGGCCTTGGGCCAATCATTTCAACTTCAGGGGCCTCAGTGTCATCTGTAAATGGGGGCAGTCATCTCTCAGTTTTCTAATAGTGTTGTTTCCACTTTGAGAAACCAGCCCTCCCTCCTGGGCAGGGAGGCAGGTACCAGGGGCCTGTGTCCAAGTCTCAGCAACACAGACTTGTCTTTGGGTGTCCATCTCCCTTTCTGTCAAATAAGGACAGCCACACCTGCTGTGTCCCCAACTCTGAGAGAGGCCTTGAGTCAGAAAGGGTTTTGTGAGTTCAAGAAGGCTGAACAGAGCCCTGCTGGGCCCACACCAGCCTCCAGACTATATGGGGACAAATGGAAAAGCAGATGCAGACCAGTTCCCTGTCACCTTCAGGGCAGAGGACAGCCCATTCTGACCTCTCTTCTCTTCTGCCTGAGCAGACATGCCAGGAATCTGACTCAAGCCACAGATGCCTCCACAGGAAAACACACACCCCCACTAGGTGTGATACCTGCTTCCAGGACGGTAGGGGGCCCACAAGGCCTCAAGGCGCTAACTTGCTCTTTCCCCCTTAGCTACCACAGGTCACCCTTCCCAGCCAGCTAAGCATCACCTGTGCCCAGCACAAATTCACTCTGTACTGATGCGTGAGCTCCTGACCAAATCTTGGGTTCCACCATCCAACACACTTGTGGCCGGGGGCAGAAATGGGAGTGGAGGGACAGAAGGATGGACACAGGAGTGGCCCCTGGTGCTCCCTGGGCCACCCTCTGAGGAGGCCAAGTCTTGATGGGGCTGTCACACTTCAAACCTGCTTTCCCCCATGTCTTTCGTACTCTGTCACCAAAAATGACCCCTAACAGGGTCAGAACTCTGCACAGGTGGAGCTCTGGGGTGAGGCTGTGTCCACCCACTGAGACCAGGGACCCTCGGGGCAGGAAGGCAGGCAGCGACTCCTCCTCAGACTGGGTCCGCAGTGTGGGCAGCCATCTCCTCTCCAACCCCGAGAGCCTTCGTAGGAACACAGTACCCAAAGAAGAAAAACTACAGGAAGCTCAGTTGACCTTATAAGTCATTTTCCTTTATTTTCTTAACATAGAATAAACTTCCGATTCCAAAGAGACACAGAGGCAGAGCGGACAGATGCGGGGTCCGGCAGGCAGCAGTCAGAACCAAGCAGGAAGTGGGCCTGACCCCCTCCCCTCCAGCACGCCCCTCGCCCCTCCTGGCTTCTGACCCTGCCCAGACAGAAACCGAGCAGCTGGGAATAAGAGGGGCCAGTCTCCCGGTCCAGGGAGTAGCCAGAGACATGGCCTCGGCTGCTAGGCCTGGCCAAATCATTATCCAGCTGTGGGACCTTGGACCTCAGTTTCCTTATCTGTTAAATGAGCTAGAAGTCCCTGCCAGGGAATGATGGAGAAGAGAGTGTGTAGATGTTACGATGTGTTGGTGACCAGTTAGGGTTCCCTGGTTGTCCTGCTGCTTTAAGATAATCTGCAGATGGAGTCACTTGAGTTTTTTCACCATGATGGCTACAGGCTTGCTGGGGGACCTGCTCTGGCCCCAGTGGGATTGGACAGACCATGGAGACAACTGCTCCCAAAGCAGACTCTCTCCTCTGAGACGGTCCTGGAGTGGTGTTGGGAGCTACATCATAAGGCCAAAGACAACTATCCCCCCAGGTAAATGAGAAGGGAAGCCTGTGGCTTGGGGTCACATAGCAAGCCTGTGCAGGTCACCCAGCTGCCCCAAATGCCTCTAACCAGGAGTTCAGCAATAAGTGGGGGAATCTGCTCCTTCCCACCCTTAGCTTCAGCTAGGAGCTTGGAAGCCCCCCTCAGCGTCCAGCAAGGGCCATGTGCCTCCATGGGCTGATCCGCATCATGGTCCCCTGGCCTCAGGCTTGGGGCTTCTGATAACGAACTTCCCTTTAATAAACACACACCTGCATAAGCGTGACCTGTGTCTACACTGGCAGGAGGAAGCGAAGAACCACAGGACAATTAAGATGATGCAACAATAGGTGGGCAAGGATGACTAAAACCCTGTGAAGGAGCATGGGTATTGCTCCTTTGCACTCCATCTGACACCTTCCTGTGACAGAGGACCCCATCCCTGCTGCATAGGGGTCAGCCCTGCTCCCCCGCGGACATGGACTTCTCATGACCTGGGCTGTCTGTTGGTCTACTGCTCTGAACCATGTATGCATATGTCCTTGTGTCCTTGTGTTCGCACAGGTATGTGCTATAGCTCTCCCCTTGGGAAGGAACCAGGGCAAGTGGAAAAGCTGCTGGTCCATATTACACCTTCTAGAACCCACAGAGTATCTACACTTACAGAATGGAGAGGCCTCGAGCCTGGAGAGCTCTCCCTGTCCCTGTTCCCTCCCACTCTACAGATGGAGTCACAGGGGCCCAAAGATATGGACCATCACAAGGTCACGCAGCAAGTCTGGGGGCAGAGGTGGGGCTGGAGGTCGAGCCAAACCATAGGAATAAAGCCAGTCTGCCACTTGCCCTACCATACACCTCCTGGGATCTCTTCCCCTTGGAGCACCCTCAGAGGCAGAGGGACTGTTCCAGAAGGAGGGCCACGCCCAAAGACTCAAAGCAAACAGGGCGGTGCCCAAGAGACCTGTAGCAGGCGAGCCATGGAGCACCTCTGGGATGAGGCGGACTTCCTGGCACACCTTCCATCACACTCCGAGGGGACAGCTTAGCAGGGTAGGTCCCTCTCTTTCACCTCCTCCATGACTTCAAGGGAGTGAGTGATTGATAAATCTTGGTCCCCAGGAAGCCCAGAGGCCAGGAAACAGAGAAAGAGAAAGAAAGTGATAGAAACAGTCCCGAACCAGGCTTGACCACGCAGATCTGGAGGACCTTTGGGAAGTGACGTTGGCCAGCTTGTCAGAATGTCTGTAACAGGATTTTCCCCTCCCCGCCCTCCGCCCGCCCCTGCCCCGCCCCCACGTGGGTGCCCGGGCCAGGGCCTCTCTATTTGGGCTTCATCTCCACCCTCGAGTTGATGTCGTCGCCATCCAGGTCATACTCCTCTACCTGGCCGCTGGTCCACACCTTCACGCGGTCGGTGAGGTCGCTGCTGCGCGGGGCCAGGATGAAGTCGTAGATGAGCACGGCCAGAGCTCCCCCGATGAACGGCCCCACCCAGAAAATCTAGGAACAGAGCGGACATGCTCAGGGGCTGTCCACCGACGTCCTGGGCTTCTCCTCTCCAGGGACATCTGCCCTGAGAGGCACCCCACCACCACCACACGGCAGTGTCCTGATTCCAGGGCTCGCAGAGCAGGCCCAAGACATCCACTATCCCAGGACCCTGCCAGTGGGCCTTTCCTTGCCTCCATGTGCCCCTGCTCGGGGTGCCTGGTGTGACTGGGCCAACCCTGTCCCACCCTCCCCAGTGTCAGAAGGGCCACAGGAAGGTCTAGCTTGATAAACGGTGGCCTGAAACAGTCACATGTACAGGAAGAACAGCTCCAACTGCTGAGCGCTGACTGTGCTACGCTCAACCTATAGGCGGTGAGGCCGTCGGTCCCAGAGGCCACCCTGGGAGTTAAGTAGGGTTCATGACACCCAACTTCACTGCTCAGAGAATGACAGCTTGCCTGTGTCGCACTGAATGGGGAAAGGGCAGGGCCACGATTGGGTCTGGCTCCTCATCATGCTGCTGGGGCGCTGCACCCCATCACCCCCATGTCAGGCCACGCTTTCCCGATTTCCTCGGCCCTTTCGGTCTCCCAGAGCCTCCGTGATGAGAGGATGCCACAGGGTGGAGCTGGGACCGTCATTCGGCACCAAAACCACCCGCCTCCCCCCGGGGATAGCCCTGTGACCCCTTACCCAGTGGTCCTTGAAGTTGTGTGTGATCACAGAGGAGCCGAAGGACCGGGCGGGGTTGATGCCACAGCCTGTGTAGTCGATCTGAGAGGGGCAGGGTAGGAGGCAGAAGGGGGAGATCCAGAGAAGTAGAGACAGGGGGAGAGGAGACATCGTGACACACAGAGAGAGAACAGGGAGGTGACAATCAGACCCAGAAAAACAGGGGCACGCTGACCCAGAAAGATGGTCAGGAGGTCCCCATGCTGCCCTCTCAGAGCAAGAACCTGGCCCCAGTGTCCTACCCATGACAGGGTACCCCAACCGCCCTGCCTAGCCCTGTTCTCCCCATTCCCAGCTGGGGAGGCCCCACACTCACCGCCAGCAGGTGTCCCAGGGCCACGGAGAGGCCAATGGCAAGAGGTCCCGAACCCCCGAGGTCCCGGCGCCTCCTATCTGTGGTGGCGAGCACGCACAGCACGAGCTGCAGGGTGCCAATGATCTCGATGCCCAAGCCCTGACCAGAGTTCACACCAGGGGCCAGCTGTCGGGAAGAGGGACAGCAAGGTTCATTGAGCAGGCAAGGTGGGGACTGTGTCCTAGAGCCTGCCCACCCCAGGCCCATGCACCTCTGTGTCCTTACAGCCCATCACAAGCCCCCCTGCTGGGCCCAGTGGAGGGGGGCCAGTCCCCACCCCAGCACACAGCGTGGGTAGTGGACACCAGGCTTTGTTCCTCCCATAGCATTGAGGAGTTGCCAACCCGGCCGCAGGTACCTGCCTCCACTCTCTGTGCTCTCCCTGGAGGCTGGAGAAGCCTGGGAGGAAGCTTGGCCTCTGCCTCCGGCTCCAGCCAGCGAGGGCATCCTGGGGGACCGGAGTACCCGAGGGGAGGGGCAAGCCCCACATGTGGGAGGGTCCACCTGGACACATGGCTTCACACCCCACAATTCCAGAACATTCCACCCCATTCCCTGCTGCGTCTAAAACTCCCAAAGCTGGGGAGAGTCTTCGTTGGTCAGCTAGCCCCGCTCCCTTAGTTTCTCTCCTTGAGGCTGTCTCCCTTGCTGCCTCTATCTCCTACCCCACCTTGTCTGTCTCTTCCTTTTCTTCTCTGCCTTCCCTGTTTTCCCCTCCCTCCTGGACCAGCCCCCCCCCCCCCCCCCCGCCATCTCCCTGGCCGCATAGGCCCCGCCACCACTGTCTGGCTGCCACTTGCTCTTGGGCTGCTTTTAGAAACATGACTCATGGAAAAAGAGGGAATGGGAGCTGCCATGAGGTCATCAGAGCCCTCCCCCCGCAGCTGCACCAGGAAGACCCCTCCCCAGGGAGCCCCCACACCCTCCCCTTTGTGGGGGTCCCAGGGGCCAGGTGCACCCACACAGGGGAGCTGAGCCGCATGGACAAAGGCCTACTGCCAGAGACACCCAGATGTGGCCATGCAGTCTGCTTCCTCCAGGTAGAGCTGGTGTGTCCAAATAAGCCTGAACTTGAAGTCTCGTCCTGGAGACGAAGGGAGAGGGGGTGGTCCTCTAAAGCCAAGGGGCATTTTACAAAACCCTAGGTGGGGGGCTCTCCTCCATCCCCCCAATCCCCGAGTGTTCTCAGCCCCACCCTGAGGCCATCTTACAAGAACAATTCTCTTCCCGCCTTTGTCTGCAGTCCTGGGTCACAGGGAAAGTGACTCACATCCCCTCCCCTGGGCTGCAGCCCCAGCTCTAGGCTTTTCCTGGCAGACCCCAGAACTGTGACCCCTCAGGCCAGCCAGACCTCTGGGCAATGCCCAGTTTTCTTACCATCCCTAGGTTGGGTGGTAGAGGCAGAAGCCCTGTGTTCAGGTCGGGACCCTCCCCCTTGCTGGTGCCATGGCCATGGCCTTCCTCCAGTCTGATCCTCAGTTTCCCTATCTGTAAAATAGCTTTCCCTGCCCACTTTCCAGAGTGGCTGGAGTTTCCAAGGCAATGGGGTGGGGAGGGTCTTGGGGCATTTGGGAAGGGCTGCAGAGGCAGGAGGGACCGGGACAGCTGTGGGTTTGTTCTTATTCTTTCTCACCTTATCTGCTGGACTGAGGGACAGGGGGAAGGGGAAGGGCCCTGCATAGGCTTGTGAAGACAAGAGTGAGGCCTGCCAGGAGCCATAACGAGCTCCATGGAGGTGAGGCCTATGAGACGGGGCCGACTTGCAGAAATGCCTATCCCCACTCACGCCTGCTGCTGCCCTCCTGACAGTCTTCAGGAAGCCCAAGGCTCCTCTTCCTGCTCTCTCCTTGGCTCTCCAGGCTCAGCCTAATTATTAGCTGGCAGGAGTCCGGAAACCAGGGCTGGCACGCTGATTGATGGAGCCATCATTCTGAGTACCCCAGCCCCTGCTCAGCCCAAAGGCACAGGTACTCATGCAAAGTGAGCAGCGCCAAGGGCCCAGGGCCATGCCCAGCTCTCTGAGTCTACGGGAAAGCGGGGCTGGGGGGTGGCCACCTGCCCTGGGAACTCTGCATTATACCCCCTCTTTCCTGACCACCCAGAGCTTTAGCTCAAACCACATGGGTTGATGAACTTCTTCTCGCAATAGCCATCTCAACCAGCACCACCAGGAAGCCTCCCCTGATTGCTTCAGTGTCTGCTGAACACTTCTCCTTTGACCACCAGCACACTTGTATGACTTACATTGGGCAAAACTTGATAATTCAGTACTGAAAGGGAGGGATAGTTAAAGGTCTGCTGAAAGTGGATGTCCAGAAGAAAGCAGGTAAAAACTCAAAATAATGTTATTGTTTACAACCCATTAAATCAGAAACAATTGCTTAAATAGGGCTGATCTCAGTTGTGGTCACTTGGTATTGAAAAAAAAAAATGTTCGCACGTTCCCAGGGAGTTTTGCCGAGCTTAGTCTTACATGCCACTGATTAAGTCCCCTTCAAAAAAAAAAAAAAAGAAAGAAAAAAGTTTTATGAATATAAGTTTGAACAACAGAATAAGGACCACATTGAATCTGAAGCATCAGAAAGAAGCAAGCTCTCCATTTTCACATCAAATCCAGGTAAGTTCCCTCAAGGCCCAGTTCAGACCCCACAGACTCCAAGAAGTTTCCCATAGGCCCTGGCTGGAATTACCTTCTGCAGCTGCACCATCAGGCTCTCACTGAACCGCCTGTAACTCTTGCCGGGAAGTAACCTTCCAGCCTCCTCTGTGGGTGCCTCCAACCCCTGGCCTGGGAGCTTGGTGAGAACGGAGTGGGGAGACCTCTTCTTACTGCCTGGACCTCAGAGGAGACACTTGCCGTATAGTGAAAGAAGAAGCAGAGAATGCTAATTTTCTAGAACTCCCACCCTCTCTAGAGGCAGCCTGGCTCCAGGGAAGCTCTCTGGATTTAGGGCTGATTTACCTGCTTTTTGGCTGGGGCACCACAGGCCAGTCATTAGTTTTCGTGGGTCTTAAGGGGAGGCCTGCACAAGCCTCTGTGAGGTAATGGATGAGGGGGCTGAGACCCCGGGAGGAGATAGCAAAGCCACCTCATCCCAGCCAAGGATCCTGACTATCTACAGGTCCAGCCAAGGGACCTGACTGTTTCCAGCTTGGACCGAGGAGCAGGTGGAAGATGGGTCTAAAGCGGTCAGTGTGACCCAGGCCCTGGGACGGCGGGACAGGGAGAGCATATGGGACTGAGCTCTCTAGACAGCGGGCCTCAACCCGTCTCTGCTGCCCATGGACAGAATGACCAAGGTCGCTGCCTAGGCCCAGGGCCCCAACTCGACCTGGACGCCCTGGTGACTCATCCTCGGAAAACAGCAGGTTCCTAAACGGGCCTGGCTGAGCATCCAGTCTTGAAAAACAGGGGAGGGGAGACTTCGAGGCCTGCCCTATTTGCCCACTGCCTCCAGGACTCAGCACTCACAGTCAGGGGGACCTCAGTGGGTCCCTTGTGTCACTCCTTGGTGGGTATTCCTGTGTGCATGTCCCTCCAGGTAAACAACGCTCTGTGTGCCTCTGTGTCTCTTTATAGGCTGGTGTCTGCAGGATCTAGGGGTGACCGTATGTGTCCGGGTGTGACTCTTTCTTTTTCTTTTTCATTAGATATTAAGAGGCCTATTACATCATAATTGAATGACAAGTCTATCAAAGAGCGACATAAATTCGAAACCTGTATGCGCCAAACAAGATAGCCTAGAGTTCTGTCAGGTGAATTTGGTCACTCAGCCACCAGAGTGGAAGAGTTTACCAGCCCTCTCTCAGAAATGGATAGACTGAAGCAGTCGGACACTATAAATAGCAGCAATGGGAAGGATTTGAGCCTCACAATTAACAAGCTTGATTTCGGGAAAATGCATAAAGCCCTGCACCCCAAATTTGAGAATATCCCCTCGCTTTCAGCCCCCATGTGGACACGCAGACCAGCTGGCCATGTGTTAGCCCGGGTGTCCTAGCTGTCTCTGAGAATCTCGATCACACCCGAGCCATCTCTTGCCACGGGGGAGCTCTGTGTGTCTGGGGGTCTCTCTGTGGCACATGGCCCTGCATGACCGTGCTGGGCCTCTGGTGGAACTTTTGAGGGTGCCATCCTGTCCCCTGGCAGCAGACGTGCCACCGCTAGCTAGGGACAAGGGTCGAGAAGGGAAGGCGGCCCCGTGAGGGACAGAGTGAGCAGTGGATTTCAGCGCGGCCTTATTTGCTCCCAGAAGCCGCTTCATCTTCCTGACAAGAAACAATACACAAAACAATGGCTTCCTCCTTCCCTCCCTCCTTCTTTTCCTTACTCCAGGGCAGTCCCCACCCTCCTGCCGGGGAAAGGAAGAGGCTCTTTGAGAAGCACTTATCCCACCCTCCTGGGATCCCAGGGCCTGAGTGGGACTGCCCAGGCTCGTAAATGTGCTCTACACCCACCTGTGTGTGCCTCCCCTCCCCCGTGCTGTGTGTGTGTGTGTGTATGTGTGTGTGTCAGTGATGTGTGTGTATGGGCACTTTAGAGCAGCAGAAAGAACGAAGGGCCAGGAGGCAAGCTGGGGGCCCGCTCTTGCCCTGCCCTGATCAGCTAAACAACCCAACAATCTCAATGCCTCTTTGGCCTCCGTTTCCTGATCAATAAAATGGAGGCACTGGCCCAGATGTTAGCCCCAGGATGCCTTCAGGCCTGACATGGAACCCCTGCCCCCAGGACCTGCAGTCACCCTTCTGGTCAGGATCGTCAGTGCAGGATGCCCACAGAGCCATCTGGACTGGGATCTCAATAGGGACAAAGCCTGTTCCAGGATCTCCTTCCCAGAGCAGCCAGAAGCAGGCAGATTCGACCCGCAAGCCCTTATGGACTTATGGGGGCCTTATGGACTCAGGGGCAGCCCCATCCCAATTGTATCCGCCTCTCTATGGTCCCAGTGGTAGGATTTCAGGCCCTGATAGGAGCTGCTGCTGGAAATAGGGCATTTTCCAGTCTTTTCTACCATATATTGAGTTGGGGTTCTTAACGCCACTGGAGTGCAGCTCCTTGGTAACATGAAGATGGCCCTTCACTTAGCCCTGTAAGCCACCAATGGGAGATCAAGGAGCTCCCCAGTTCCTGGGGAAACGCCCTGGCTGAGGGGACATTGACCATGACCTTTTCCTGCCCACACCTGCAGGCACGTTGACTCAGCCCCAGCTATTCAGGAGGCCCCAGACCCACTGGAGCTTCCGGAGGGCAGGGACCATGCCCCTCCCACTCCCCCCACTTCCCCACTCCCAGGGAGGCTCTGCCAGCAAGAACGAGGGGCTCTTAGGGAAAGCCTTCCTGAGCCAGTCCCTATGGGGTGGATGATGTGGGACATGTCCGTCCAGCCTGGGGAAAGCCCTGGTGCTGGAGGAACCCCCACTGGGTGGGGCCCTAGAGAAAGTGGGGAGCACTCCGCGGCTGAGCTCAGGTTGTGGGGCACTCCGTGGAATTGGTCTGCGATGAAGTAAGGGCTCAAGACATGAGAAGGAGGCCGTGACCTGGGGGCCAGGAGGGAAGGCGAGTCCTCACAGACTGGGCTGCTCCCGCAGGCTATGTCCCCTCTCACGGCCTCGCCCCTTTCAGACAAGACGGTGCCAGAGTGAGCCCTGGGTAAGGCCAGGCTTTGGGGTGGGCAGCATGGGCCTGGCAGGGCTACTCCAAGGCCCCTCACAGGGAAAACCGCCTCAGAATTTTCTGTGGTGAGGGAAGTCACCACAACGCTCCCGCCTCTCTTCGCCCTCCCCCTCATCTGGTTCCGGCTGAAACCGGTAATTATAGGTCCCAGCTAGGGCACCTCCACCCAGCCCCCAGCCTCCTCTCCAAGCACGTCCATCTGAAAACTGGCTTCCCTTTCCCCAAACCACCCCCAACTCTGAAGAAGGTGGAGGGACCCTCAACCCTGGAAGGACTCGTGGCCAGTGCGGGCGCGGGCGGCTAACAGGGAAGGGACAACCCTTTCACTCTGTGCTTAGGGAAACTGAGCCCAGGAAACTGGGGAAGGTGAGAGTTTAGGGCTGAGATCAGGCCCTAGATGGAGCAGACAGAGGCAGTCCCCCGGCAGTCAGGTCCAGAATCAGCAGGGCTGAGAGAAAGACCACAAAGAGGAAAGGTTTGCCCTGCCTGAGCCCCTCGGGAGCTAAAATCCCAGGCCTCCAGTCCCCTCTCAGACACAGGCAGACACTAACCTCAATCCTGACCATCCACCCTCTAGAGCCCCAGCCTCCCACCAACCCCACCCTGCAACCCCCCGGCTCTGGCCTCCCACTGCCACCTTGCCTGTGCTCATGCCCTTTCTCTGCCTGGAAGCCCTTTCCCTGTCTCCACATTCAGGGTCCCATGGCACTTCCTCCTTGAAGCCTTCCTGGCCCTCCCCACGGCTCAGAGGCAGAAATTCCCTTGCCGCCCGGACACATCTTATCACACCTGCCTCCTGCCCGGTATCACAGGCCGCTGTGCTGTGCAAAGGGCTTATCTCGCCCACCAGGGGCCTTGGTCGCCCAGGGTAGGGAGCTGGCTGACTCAGCGCCCGTCTGGCTGCCAGCAGTCCCAGTCCAGTTTGCGGGGAGCATGGGTGAATGAGCTAGGGAGGGGAAGAATAAAAAAAGAGCCGGCAAACAGTCAGGACACCGAGGTTCGGGAGCATCTTTCATTTCGCAGAGCCTGGACACGCCCTGTGTCTCTATTTCACAGATGGAAACTAAGGCCACACAGGCGAGACCGCTGGCATGAAGAATGGTAGTGTCTGGGTAGGGCAGGGCCAGATAAGGCCACCAACCCCTGACTCTAACACTCTCATTTTGGGCCGAAATTAGGGTTTGGCTCTAAGAACCAGCCAGGATCCTATAGGCGGGACAGAGGCCCATGGTCTCTCCAGGGCGTATCCTAAGCCCTGACTCAGTGAGAAGAAAGTTGTCCCCACTATGCCCCTGGGGACACCCCCTGACTCACCCCAACCACTTCCTGCCGCTTCTTTCCCTATTTTCCTTAGGAATCTCCATGCCAACAAAGGGCTCCACCTCGGTTGGGCCAGGGTGGGGTCCAGGGCCTAAGGGGCTGTGGGAGCCTCCCTCAGAGCCTAGAGGAAAGAGTGTGTCACTCGCTGCATAGATGGCTCTCTGCCCCTCTTGAGGCATTGGGACCACCTGCCAGCTGCCTTCAGATCCCTTCAGATTCCGGGTTCAGGATCTGCAGGAGTCCCTGGGCGAGATGCTTTGTTTCTAGGCCCAGCACTTGTACTTCTGAACCCCCAACTTCCACGGTGTAGACAGGACAGTTCCTGCATCCCACCCCAACACTCAGTACCCCTATGTTCTGCGTGCCCCCCTCTTGGACTCGTCTTAGCCAGACCCTCCTGGGAACAGTGATAATAAACTCAAGTCTACAATGTAAGCTTGCTGGTAGTCCAGGCAGGGCCAAGAAATATCTAGAGACCTAGGTTCCCTCTTGGAGTCTCAGGGTCCTCAGCTCTAGGGCAACTCGACAAGTTAGCTGCAGACAGGACTTGAACCTGGTGTGCGTGCCTCCCAGACCCGGCTTGACCCCAGCCTGAGTCAGTCCCTTTTTCTCCTCCATCAGCAACCTGCCCAGCACAGGCATCCAGGTAATTCTGGAAATTAGAGGCCAGAGAAGGGAAAAGACACTGGAGCAGGGTGCAGCCAGATCACGACACCATAGCAGGCGGCCGCCCTCCCTGCCTCTACCTAAGATGCCTACATCAGAGCACAAAGTTGGCCAACAGATGCCTGTCCCGCCTGTCCCTCGAGAAGGTAGGTCAAGATAGGGCAGGTCTGCAGAGATTCAACCCCTCCCCTTATGAGGACCTCCTTCCCCCCACCTTCCACCATCACACCCCACTGTGAACCTGACCCTACCCAGGGACCACCCCCTCGGGCACCAGGCTCTGCCCTTCCGTAGAGACCGAGGCTTGGAGCTGCGCGGCCTGCCAGAGCTCCGGTCCCTTCCACCCACCTCGGCCACATCTTTCCCGACTAAAGTCTAAACTCCAGCCTGCAGGCTAATCTTCAATCTTGGGCCGAGCAGCAATTGGCTCTGCAAGGGGGCCGGGCAAGGTGTCACTGTGACACCAGAAGTGCTAATCCCCCCGCGGCAAGGCTGTGCCAGCTGCCCTCTGCACCAGACCTTACCAAGCCTCCCCCCAGCCGCAGCGCCAGGCTCTGAACTTTGGCTGGGAAGTAAGGGAACAATTGCTATAGTCGCCTGCCACCGTCTCTGAGGAGCCCTTGGCCACCTCCCTCGGTGTCCGTACACCCGCCCGCCTGCCCTGCCCCGGCCGGCCTCCTTTCTGTAGATCCGATTCCTCCTCGGTGCTCCTTCGTCTCTCCCCTTCCCTGGGAAGGCACCCTCCAAGCCTTCCTCAGCCTCTCTCAGGCCAAATTTCCCCCTGCTGTGGCCCAAGCCTCGTCTGAGTTTGCACTTGGCCGAGGGGTTGGAAAAGCCCTGGTCTGTGACAGCAGGAAACTGCCGCCAACGGCCAGTTAGCAGGGCTAAGCAGCTGGGGACGAATTCTTTACAGCAGCCTCCCCCCAACTCACCAACATCTGCTCACCATTCGTGCCCCCTGCCCAGACCCCACTAGAGCCAGGAGCAGAGGGCACACACAGGTACATGCTCACCCCTGCCTGCTTACACCACTGCACGAGCGCTTGCAGACGTGCTTCCAGAAGCAGGCACACACGGGAACGCGCGGCTTACACAAGCCCGGAGACCCATGCCGACATCCACGTGCACACACCGTTCACACACACAAATACATGTGCCACACCTCACGGGGCTGGTGGCAGAGTGCAGACGGGAGGCCAGATGTCCCCACCCCAGCCACCACCCCACACTGCAATCCAGGAAGGCCACCTGCCAACAGTCCAGAGAAGGTTTTCTCTCCCCTTCCACCCCCAGCTTGGTCTAATTCCTGGGGGCCAAGGAGTGGGGGTGGGGGGCTTTCTCCTTGAAGGCGGTGTGTTCGGGCACCTGTGTGCATGCGGGGCGGGCTGGGGACCCGTGGGGCCTCCCACCTGGGTCCTGTTCACTCTTGCTGACTCGGAGCAGATGCGCCGGGACTCTGGCTCAGGGTGGCTTGGGACAGTGGGCAGTGTCTCCCCAGGGTCCAGGCTGTAGGAAGAGGGAGTTGGCCACCCCGGCAGGCTGAGGAGGGGTCAAGAAACTACAGATGAGGGGTGAGGAACTGCTGGTCCCAACCTTAGTTGGGGGACTAACCTCAGAGCTTAGTCCCTATAATAGATGCCCACAGGGGACATTGGCAAGACGGCTGTTGTCTGGGTCTCAGCCTCCCACAGTGCCTGGCAGAAAATGGGCTCCGGGCTGCAGATGTAGCTGAGCTCGAGCCCCGAGTCCACATGACCTAATGCAGGAGGCAGCCACATGCAGGAGGCAGCCACCTAATATCCTCTCTGCTCCTCAGTGTCCCCATCTGCACGATGGGTGGAGAATGAAACCCCAACCGTCTCTGCTCCCCGCCAGAGCCCCAAGTGCCTGGGGCCATCCCGCTTACCTCATTTCGGCCGAGTGAATTGTCCGGCAGGGAGGAGGTGATGCCCGAGAGGATGGCGGTGGCCACGATGGCACCCACGCACTGGGCGATAATGTACATGACAGCCCGGAGGATGCTGATCTGACAGCTGAGCAGCAGCCCCAACGTGACGGCCGGGTTGAGGTGGGCACCACTAATGTGGCCCACACTCTGGGCCAGTGTGGCGATGCTCAGCCCGAAGGCCAGGGACACCTTCACGTTATCCTGGGGCGCACCTGCTGTCTGGTTGTTCCTCAGCGGGTAGTTGAAGCCGAGAGCTGAACCGATGCTGATGAAGACGAAGAGGGTCATGGCCAGGAACTCGGCCACCACGGCCCTCCAGAAGAGCTTCTTCTTGAACTCGCTGGCCATGCTGGCAGGGGGCTTGGCTGGATACCGCTGCCTGGTGCTTGACTCCCTCTGAGAGCTGAGCCACAGCCCGGGCTGGGCCTATTTATAGGGCCCCGAGTGGTTGTGGGGGGAGGAGAGGAGGGGGGAGCACAAAGGGAGGAAGGCCTCTCTTTGCTCCTGGCCCGCCCCATACTGCACGGGCCTCCTCTCAGCGATGGATGCAGACACAGCTCTGCTGTCGGCCTGCCAACTTTTTTCCCTCCCTCCTCTCCCCCCTCCCTCCCTCTCTCCCTCCGCCCTCAGCCCTGCCCAGCTCTAGGAGGCAGGCAGGAGGCAGCCACAGCTCTAATAGGCTTTGGGAAATTCCTCCAAGCTGGCCCCACTCAGGGGGCCAGAGAAATTCAGGTGTCCCCGCCCTACGTGCAAAGCTCAGGGGGTGCCCATGGGCAGAGGCAGGAGCTCTGGATGGGGCGGGGTGGGTGGGCGGGCTGGACTCAGCAGGTGGACTTGCCTTCCCTGGAGGCGGGGCGCCATGAATCCTGCTTGCCTGGCATCCCCATCCTGCCCCCCAGTGGGGTCAGTCTAGAGACAGGGGCCCAGGGGTCCCCGGGGTCATTCTGGGCCTCCTGCACCTCAGCCCCAGGCCTGGCTGCTGGATGTCACTTTAGGGGTGTCCCAGGGCCCCAGCACCACAGGCCAGGCCCAGCTAATGGAGGCCCACAGACATCAGGAGGCACCGAGAGCTCATCTGTGGCCCACCCTGTACTCTGTGGTCAAGGGCAGGCTCGAGATAGGCAAGGACGTGGAAAGTACCCGCTCTGGGAGGCCTCATGCTTCTGGAGCAATTTGAACTAATTTCAGGGCAGATGGAGAAAGTGGGGTCCGTTTAGGCTTTTTTTCTCTCCAAAGCTGCATGCTGGCAGACCCAAGGGGTGAGGGCAGACATGGCAGGCTAGCCTGGAGACGGGAGGGCAAGAGGAGAGAAGGAGAGAAGGCCCAAGAGAAAGAGAGAGACAGAGACACCGCCTGAGAAGGGAAGAGAGAAGACAGACAGACAGCAGAAGACGGACGGACAGAATGAAAGAGGAAAAGGGAAGCAGAATGCCCACAACAGTGGAAGTGAAAGAGAGATCTCAGGCCAGGCTGAGAGGGAGAGATAGGCAGGGAGCACAGAGGGTGAGGAGACAAACTGGAAAAAGAGGAGATAAGACTGGAACCAGAGGCAAGAAGCTAAAGGGGAAAGATGGGGGGAGGGGAGGGGAAGAGACCACTCTGCAGAGCCCCATGGTCCAGCCTGTGCCCTATCAGAGACCCCACAGCAGCCGTTTAGCTGTACAAGCAACTGGACTCCCACAGCCTGGAGCTCCTGCCAGCCTGGGGCGGGTGGAGGGGAAGAGCAGGCAGGCGGCACACGGAGGGGGGCGGGGGGGCGGGGCCAAGCCTGGGAGGGAGGGGCCCTCTCTGGCTCTCTCCTTCCACCTTCCGCAGGCCCCTCCTCGGTCCTACACGTGAGTGTTGGCTTCTCCCCATTTTACAGGAGGCAAACTGAGGCTCAGCAAGGGGAAAGGCAGCTCTAAATTCTGCATGCGCCAAGGGCAGGGCCAGGATGAGCGTGCAGGTCTCACGCCTCCTGTGTGCGGGCCATCCACGGATGACGATACCAGCGCCTATGGGCCGCCCTTTGGCCCACCTGTGGCACACATTACAGTCACCCTGGAGCAGGGATGAAGCGCCCAGGAAGCAGCCTGGGATTCTCTGGGAGCAGGAGGCCCACTGGGGGTGGGGGGCTGCGGTCACCGAAGTCCACCTGCATGCCCGAAGGTACTGGATGGGGATGCAAGGCTGGGGGTCAGCGCAGTGGCGGGTGGGCACTGTGTGCTCTGAAAGTCCCAGCTGCCTGAAGTCATCTGTGCCTTAGTAACCCTCCAAGAGAGGGACCCAGCCCGACTGGGCCCCTTCCCAGAACCCGCCACGCCTTTCCTCAAGGCAGCTCTTATTTGGCTCTCCATGCCCCAGGGAGCTCCTCACGCCCTGGTCCTGGACATCCACAGTGTCCTCCAGCCCCCTGAGCTTCCTGGACCCGACAGGGCCCACATCTGTCCCGGCCTCCCACCTGCCGCAGGGATGAGGGATGCTGGCAGGTAAAAGGACTCCGCCTGGACGCCTGGGGATGGCAGCAGGCCCACAAGGACCACTGGGCTCAGGCCAGTGTGAGGGTACAGCACCTCAGAGAAAAAAAGGACCCTCCCGTGACAGGGCCCACGGGCCAGGTCAGGACCCATGTAGCTGAGGACGCACAATGTGCTATGTGGGTGCGAGTCACGTGGGACATCCTAACTTGTCCACCAAATATTTATTTGGTGCATGCCATGTGCCATCCTGTTCTTATCTTTGGGGAGACAGCCACAAACCAGATAGCCTAGCTGCTTGTCCTCCCGTAGGCTCCGTGTGTGCACCCAGGCTGGTGGCGCTTGCAACTGTCACAGGCACGGGGGGGAGCACATACTTGCTAGAGGCCCACATGCTTCTGGAGCAGGGTTGGACCCAGGGGACCCAGAGGAGGCAAAACACTTTGGCCAGAGCAAATCAGCTACCCACCAATGTCAGGATGATGTGAGGGTCCTCAGGACAATACCCCGGACACCAAACCCTGTCCCCCTAGTAGCATGGCTTCTGACTTACATGCTGCCCACTGTTCTGTTCCTTTGGGCAAGGCTCTGCCATCACCAGGAGACACCATCCAAAGGCAGACCTCTCTGGAATAAGGCCCACCTCACTCACCCACCATCTCCCACAATACCAAGGGGCCTGTGCAGCCTCGGCCTGACAATGTCAATGTGAAAGGAAGAGGACTGCCCCTGGAGCCCAGATCCAGGAAGGCCACGAACCTCATGACCTTCTTCTCCCTGGTCTGCCACAAATTCTGGCCAAGCAGGGAAGGAAGGGAGGTGAGGAGAGGGGGAGGGAAGGGGGGAGAAAGGAAACCGTGCCTGGCTGACGGCTTGTCTCCGCCACGACCCTGGAATGCTCCGAGGGTAAGGGATTTGCTAGAAGGTGGCAGCACTAGGATTAGAACTCAGGACCCCCTAATTCCCAGAACCCCAGTCTGGTTCTCTGCCGGCCTGTCAAGGAAGGCTCCTGATGGCCCCGTTTCCCAGATGGAATCCTGAGTTTTGATGGCCCAGTTACAAGTACAGGACTGAGGGATCCAGACCCCAGGACGGGTCGGGGACGTGGGGGTAATAATGAGAAGACCGTCCCCAACTTCTCTGTATAATTGGGGTGGGATGAGGGGCAGATGGGGAAGGAAGCATTGAGCTGAGAGTGGACGCACAGGGAAGCCAGGGAAGGCCAGAGCTACGCCCTCACCCCGTGTAGTCCCACCAGCCCCGGGAGCTTGGGCTCTGGGGCAGGGTGCCGCCCCCTGACCTGCTCCTCCTCCAGGGTGACCTGACTCGGTGAGCAACCGAGTCCCTCCCTCCCATGGCCAGTGGCATGGGCCCAGGCCTGATCCCACAGGCCTGAGCCAGGCTAAATAAGGGGGACTGCCCTCCCCCCCCTCCCGACTCCTGAGTCCTGGGCGGGGCCTGAAGCCACTCAGTCCCGGGCACTGTCTGGCCCTCCCAGAGCAACGGTCTCAGAAAATGGTTTTCCAGATGTGCCTTATTCCTGACGTGCCCAGTGAGGCCCACTTTCCAGTCAGAGCTGGCTGTTCCCAGGACAATCTGGACTCTAGCCCCACCGATGCTGTGGGAGAACCTCAGGCTTTGTCCAGAGCTGGGTGCACAGGTCCTCAGACGGATGTTAAGGTTCAGGACCTCAGGCTGTGTGGAGAGAAGATGCCCACGGGTGTGGCCAAGGCTGGCGCTCTCTTAACCCGAATCTTCTTGGAGCACAGGACAGAGGGGCTGAGGGGAGTGGACCCTGCCTACTGGGCAGGGCAGGGATTTCCACCCACAGGCTGGGTTGTGGGAAACAATGACTTCACTCCCTCTGGGAGGCCCACCAGGAAGATGGAGTTTGAAGCGGAAGGGACCTCTGATAGCAGACGGGCTGTGACCATGCAGTCACCATCGGCTTACCAGCATGCTGGACAAATCTTCCAGAATCTCTCAGGCTGTCCTGAAGGGAGGCAGAGCACTAGAGGCGGCTGGGAAGATAAGACAAGGCCCCAGGGAGAGGGTGAGAAATAACAGAGTGCTTTCTCCCAAAGAATCCCTCTACCCCCCCGCTCCCCAGCTCTGCCCCCTACCAGGGTGCTCTGCGCACCCCTCCCCTGACCTTGATCAAGGACCTGACAGCCTGGCTCTTGTCTGCACAGATGGGGCCTGTCCCCCATGCCCCCCACCCTGCCACCACTGCCGGGGAGATATGGGCCAAGGAGGCATGGGCCGGTGAGGCTCAGCCAGGCCCCCCACCCCTGAGCTTGGGGGAACAGAGAACGGACCAAGGTCCAGAGCACAGAGACCAAAAAAACAGGCAGAATGTCCCCCACGCTCCTCAGCCCAGTCCTCAAGGCACCCCACGTACCACCACCCCTTCCCAGCTCCAGACTGGGGCCCTGGTTCCTGTGCCCACGGGCTCACTGTTCCCGGATATTTGCATGTACACTCTTCCCCTGCCAAGCACCTTCCTTCGTTGCCCTTCCCAGCCACACCACCACACCACCTCTCCTGATCCCCTCCTCCGTGGTGATTGTGGTGGTTAAGGCCATGCACCCTCACCTCCAGAGCCGGTTTCTCACCCCCACCCATCCTCTAATGGCCTTGTATGGGTGAGAGTGGTTCAAGCACAGGGCTTGCATCTTCTCCCTCCCCTTCCACTGTGCCCCCAGCAGAGCTGAGCTTGGGGCTGAGCATAGGGGTGGGGGTGGATAGGGAGATGATCCAGGAGGTGTCCAAGTCCCCTGAAAGACAGCACCCACCTCTCAAAGCCTGTGTCCCTGTCTGACAGAGGACTCCTGGCCTCTGGCCATTCAGGCGTCACACAATCCCCCTGAATTCAAAACCGGATTTCGTGGGCCACCAGTAATTGTCCAGAGGCAGAACAATTCAGGAAACTTTCTAAGCTACTTCTCCTCTTGCCGCCTTCCCCCACCCCTGCCTTCCCCGAGCAGTATTGTGTGGCTCATTGTGTGTGTTGGGGCCGGGGGGCAATGTCAAGCCTATTTCTGGAAAGTGGAATTTTCTATTTTGATGTTTTACCAATTCTCCAGCAATGGCCTCATTCGATGCTGTAGGGGAGGGGCCTGAGCGACAAGATGGGGACAGTTGCCCTCTGCCCTGCTAGGGTCGATGAGCATTTGACACGCCCCATCCAAAGATGGGAGCAGGGATTGGAGAATGGGCTGGACTCCCAGGCCTGAATGAGGGCGCCTTGAGGACACAGGGCTGCCCCCTGTCCCACCCCCATCTCTGTTGGACTGGAGGAGAGAAGAGAGAATGAAGTCACGGTTTCCCTAGCCCTGCCCTACGAGCAAAGAGGCCCTGCTGGGCCAGGAGGGAGGTATCCCTCACTTCCAGAAAGTGCTGGTGGCAACATTTTTGCCGGGTTGCCAGACCCACACTTGGGGGCCAGGCAGGGCAGAGGACTCTGCCTGGAGCCCGCCTCTGCAGTATGAGTCCTGGGAAGAGAAGTCTTCATCATATGTAGAAGTGACTTTGGAGCAATTCCTCGCCCTGGGCACACACTTGCCCCCTCCCCTGGCCTGGCTGCCAACACAGCCTCCGCTCCCTCTCCAGGGCCCTAGCCCCCAACCTGGGCCTTCCAAAATCTCCTATCTGTGCCTTCTTAGATCATAAAGCATCAAGATCAGGAAAAGAGGCTCCAGTAGCATTGGATCTAATGGCCTCATTTTACATGTGGGGAAACTGAGGCTCAGAGAGGCAAGGTGGCAGGCCCAGGGTTCTTTTGTGGGCTGGTGGGGGGGTGGGGTAGGCAGGACTGGAGTCCAGGTCTCTGAGCTCCTGTGTAGACCTGGTCTGCTAGGCATGGCCTCTTCCTCCTCCCTTCTCTGCTTGGTAAGATGCCACCTTCTCCCTGGACTCCAGCAAAGACTCGGAAAAGCGCCTTCCCTGAGCAAAAAGCCAGAGACCCGGGCAGCCAGAGAGTATCCACAAGGGAACTGGCCTTCCACCACCCCCAGCCCCCAGGACCTGAGGTTTCAGTCTCCCAGGAGGCCCTGAGCCAGTGTAGAGGGACATTAGCCACCCCCCACCAATGCTGTTGTCCCCAAAGTGTCTACCCCTGGGGTCTGCTCAACTTCGGAGATTTCCAGTGGTACCCTGCCCCTGTCCCACCCTGCCCCACCCCTCACTGATAGCCAGTGTCCCCAGAGAGAGTGTCCAGGTGCCCCCAGCAAGTCCTACAGGCAGGGACCGTGATTCCATCTCTTCCTGCTCCAGCCCCTGTCCCTGGATGCCCCCAGGCCATCTGGCCTCCTGGCCTCACTGCCCTCCTGGGGGTCCTGCTGCTGCTGCCACTCTGCTGGGGCTCCCTCAGCTGGATCTCCTCCTGCCCCAGCTGCCCCCTTGGTCCCATCACCCACTCTGGGTGGCCCTTGCTTCCTCTGGGTCCCACTTCTATGGCAAGCTGGGTGCTTCCTGGGCTCAAAGCCTCCCTGGCTTCTTTGGCTTGTCCCTGCAAGCACAGGCCAGCTAGGATCCAGCAGTTGGGGCAGGACCCAGCCCAGATGCAGCCTCGTGCTCCTTCCTGGGCCCTATGGCAGGACTGCTTAGATGCCAGTGGGTTCCAGAACTGCAGGAAAATTGCTTCTCTGTGCTAGTGGCTGTGCTCACAGCTCACCACCAGGATGAATATGTTCATCTTTATACCAATGCAGTCCTAAAATTCAGCTTTAAAGTCTTTTAGGGAGGAAGAAAGAGGCCCATGAAAGCAAAAGAGCCCAGGGTCCACAAAAGTCATAATGTGGGGGCACCTGGGTGGCTCAGTGGGTTAAAGCCTCTGCCTTCGGCTCGGGTCATGATTCCAGGGTCCTGGGATCGAGCCCTACATGGGGCTCTCTGTTCGGCAGGGAGCCTGCTTCTTCCTCTCTCTCTGCCTGCCTCTCTGCCTACTTGTGATCTCTGTCAAATAAATAAATAAAATCTTTAAAAAAAAAAAAGTCATAATGTGGCCTGACTACCCCCCCGCCACAGCAACCCATGACCACTACCACCACCACCACCACCACCACCGCAGCCAGACAGCAGCGCACGGAGCCGGGACAGAGAGGAGTGTGCTCCATCTGAGCTCAGCCTGCCCCCTCCAGTAAGGACAGTGCATTCCTGGGCTGAGCCGTGTCCCCAGCCCTCTCCTGCACGGAGAGCCTTGCATCCCTCTTGCCCACCCTTGCCAAGCCACACCTGGCAAGGGTGCCACCCCAGAGGCTCAGCTGTCCCTTCCTCCTCCCCTGACAGGGCACGAGCTTTCATGCTCATGTGCACGCACATACACACACACCATGACGTGTGCTTGCACACATGTGTATGCACACATGGGCAGTGCACACCAGCATCACAGCACAACACATAGCACTCACATATGTACGTACACATATGCAAACACACGGGCATACTCGAACATGCTCGAGTGCATATATCTCCTCACATGCACGTGTGCAAGCAAATGCACAGATGAAAAACACACACGGTGGCCGTGAAGCCCTGCCACCCCTCCACTGTGCATAACCTGGACTCTGCTGCCTGTACCCTGAAGCCAGGGACTCTGTATGGTCTCTCTGGCAACTCTCACAGCTGCTCACAGCCGTGGCCTCCTGTGCGGCTCGGATTCCGGGGCCTCTCTCATCCCCTCTGCTTAGCAGGGAGCTGACTTTAAATGGGGAAGAGGAGGCGGCATGGGCAAGAGGAATGCCGTGGTGAGCATTTCTGTCCCTGCACAGCTCCAAGGTTCCTCTCTTGGGGACACGCTCTGTGCGTCCTCGTCTCTTCATTTCCAGCCGGTACCCTCACCCTGGGTGGGGACGGTGGCTAGATCTGACCTATCTCTCTGCTCACAGCCAGGTGGGGAGTAAGCCCAGTGTGCAGAGCAGTGCGGGAAAGTTGCAAAGGTGAACAGAGCCAGCCATCTGCCAGCCAACCAGCCAGTGTTAGGAGGGATGTGCTCCCCCCGCCCCCCAGAGCTGGGAAGTGCAGGTTCACCTCTGGGACCACCCTCTCACTCTGTGGCTTCCTAGGATGTCATGATGCTGTGGGCTGGGGCTGGCAGAGGTGAGTCTAGGAAGGCGGGAGGTGCCCACTCTTGTCCCCATCCACTTGGGACCCCCCCCCCCCCCCCGTGGTCCGCTCTGGGGATTCTATTCATGTGAAGCCAACATTCCTGGAGCCCACAGGGCCAGCAAGATCATCTCACACAGGCAGATCGCTGTCTTGCCTAATGAGAAAATGATGACATGGCCCCCTGCCCTGGGCCCCTGTGCCCAGCCAAGCTCTGGCTCTCCCCAGCCCCCAGGGCCACCGGCTTCACCCCAACATGCACACACCTCCTGCTCTGTGCTATCATTCTGCAGGAGTCTCCATAGGTCAACTCACAGAGCCCCCGGGCCACCCCCTCCGGAGTCCTCCTGTCACCACCCCTCAACACCCAGGGAGTTAGACCATTTGGATAGGAGGGCCTTCAGGTCATTAGGACAAAAGTAAACTGAGGCCATGGGCTGAAATGGCTTCCCCATTGTTGAAGCCAGGGCCTGAGGGGTTTCAGTTACAGTGTCTGGAATTCAGGAAGCCCAGGTCCCCTTATGGCGATCCTGCCTCTGCCCAGGGCAGGCCAAAAGAGGATAAATATACAGTGTTGGCAGCAGCCAAGGGGGTGGTGAGAGGTCTCCCCGCAAGCACTCTGTGTTCATGAGCCAGAAGTCCATGGAAGTGGCCATTTTTAGAGCCCGCCGGAAAAGAAAAAACTTGGTTTAGCTGTCTGCCTGCCTCTTCCACTCATCCCACCTCGCCAGTCTAAGGATAAGTGAACAGAAGAGACCCAGGCCAGGGGTTCCCTAGTGGTTGGGGGCCAAGACTCACAAATACAAGGCAGTCAGAGGAAGAGCCCAGGTGAGGTTATGAGCTGGGTGTGAGAGAGTGATCAGTGAGGGTAGGAGAAATTCTGGTAGCCTTCCTGGAGGAGGCAGGACTTTGAATCATGGAATTTCAGGATCTGAAGGGATCTCAGAAGCCTCCTAAAATCACATATCATCAGACTCAGGGTTCTCCTTGCTACTCTCCCTTCCAGAGGGCTATGACCCTCTCTACATGAGGACTTCCCCCACTGGGACAGTTCATGGGAATGGTTAGAGAATTGCTTATGCAGAGACACAAGGATCTATTTTCTAAGGGCTGCTACTTCTCAGGTGGGCCAATCCCAGGACTCTCAGGCCCTCTCTGCTCCTCACCATCCTGGTAGTGGGGCAGAGGGAGGGTGTTAGGGCTGGGCACAGTCATACCAGGACAATCCCATTACCCCAGGAGTGGCCAAGAGCCAAACCATATGAAGACCACCTTGGTCCACGAGGGAATAGACAACTGGCTCATGGAGGGTCCCCTCTCCTGGGCACTTGTCTGCCACCTGTCTCATCCCTATAGACAACAACTTAAGGGGGCACCCGTCCCACACCCCTCAGTTACCTGAACCTGCCAGAAAGCAGAACTGAGGATCAAAATCAAGGCCAAGGCTGGTTCGAAGGAGGTGGGTGAGGCCTTGGGCAGGGCTGCAACAGAGGTCCATTTGTTTGGTTGAGAAGTCAGAGCAGGAAAGGGGAGAATCATTAAGAATCTTAGTGATGCATGTAGCTTGTATGTAGCTTTTATATATGTCCTAAAAACGTCTGAGGATTCCATCAGTGCTTCTTGGACTAGAATGTGAACATGAATCCCCTGGAGGTTTTATTAAAATGAGCTTCTGACTCAGTAGGTCTGGGTAGGGCCCAGGATTTTGCATTTCTAACAAGCTCCCAGGTGATGTCCATGCTCCCTGGTCTTATGACTTGGAGCAGCAAGTCAGAATTACAAAATGAAACAAAGTCCTGATCATAGTCTAGTTAAAGCAAAAACACAGAGAGGGACGAAGCTTCTCATGAGGCCAGAGAGAGATTACAATGGAGCCTCACTTTCCATTGGAGCTTCCTGGAAGCCATGACAAGAAAGGAAGACATGCTCACCAAAGCTTACTCTATGGTCACAGAGGCTGCTGCCTCCGGTCAGGAGAAAGTCTTTCTTCCGATTCTGGCTGTCCAGGAACTGGTTGAGTGGACCTTATTATGAAGAGATTTGAAGGGCAGGCAGGTGGCTGTGGTTTAGGGACATTTGGGCCTTTCTGTGAGAAGGTCTGAGCCTGGGCACCTCAATGGGGTACATCCCTGATGGAGAGTCACAGTGTGGATAACACAATGCCCCTAGGAGCCCAGCCGAGGCCAGCACCGTGGTCAATGCCCATAGGAGACCATCCTTCCGCCATTCGCTGGCTCAGACCCGAGCTGGCCCGAGCTGGCCCGAGTGGCCCTAACGACAGAGCGGGGATTCTAGACAGCCCTGGGTGTACAGGGGAGGGCAGCTAAGGCCTAGGCCTGAACCTCAGGAAGGGGTGAGGTAGATCTGTGGGCAGCGGAAGAACCCCACCTCTTTCCAGTAATCAGGAAAGGCTTCCTAGAGGAGGGGACATGGCAGACAGATTTGTTTATGCGAAGGAAGGGAGGTGGTTTGGGAAGAGGAAAGGCCAGGCAGAAGGAGAGGTGGACGGGTGGGCTTCCAGCCCAGTGAGGGACTGCCCCCTTTCTCCAGGGCTGACTCAGACCCTCTGAGTGGGCCTGGCAGAAGAGGGATGTTGCACTTTGTGAGGCCGTCGGTGCCTCAAAGCCTGAATCGCCAGTACAGAGGCGGCGGCCTGGGCCCTGCTGGCCTCAGGGGCGCCCAGGCTGGGGGTGCAGAGTCTCTGCCCTCAGGGAGCTCCTCGCCCAGTGCAGTGCAAGTGGGAGCTGGGGCCGAGTGAGGAGCTCGAACAATTAGGCCTCTGGACATGAAAGGGGGCACAGCCAGGGACAGGACACAGGAGAGACAGACTTGGTCAGTCTGGTGCCGCAGGGGCTTGGGACGTCACTGCCCCAGCTAGAGGTTCCTCGCTCATAAGCAGGTATGTTCCTATGAAAGGCCAACCTGAACGGTCGTCTCAGCGTAAGAGGGCATCAAGGGAGAGCACAGCTGGGTCACACGATGGTGCTCAGGTCTCGGCTTCCCTTGCTTACTCCTTCTCAGCGTCCCCAAGGACACACCTCTCTTTTCCCAGCCTCCTTTGTGATGAAAGGGACGGGCATAACCCTGATGACTTTCCAGAAAAGGAAATGGAAAATCTTTAAACAAATAAACCCAAGGTGTGTCTGTGTTAGTGGGGAAGAAGGAAAAAAGTGCTTGGCATTTTCTGTGGTTGCCAAAGCCATAGGAGCTGAGGGATGACAGGAATTGGGGTTTGCAGGAGACGTTGAGGTTGGCGACCTGCTCCTACCTTGGCTGGTCAGCCTTCCTCTAGGCAGGGCCAGACTGGTGGTGGGGGGGGGTGTGTGACCCAGCCTTCTTTCTGGGCTGCTCACAGAGAGACGTCTGGATGGAAGAAAGACTAGGCTCCCATAATAGCTTGCAGGTATAGAAACCAGAGCCCTGACAGGTGTTTCCAAAGACTGTGAAGTCTCGGGCCTGGGCTGGTGACTGGGGATAAAATCAGGGAAGACAGGGACCAGAGGTTCCAGCAAGCCTCTCACTCCTCTGCCCTATGTGGGGGCCTGCCAGAATGCAAGGGAGAAGTAAGAACTTGACACCTGCTATCCATTAGCCTGGAGGGCCTGGGTGAGTGCCTTGGCTCTCTGAGCCTCAGTTTCCCCACCTGGAAGTGGAAGGTTTGAGGGAGGGGCCTAGCAGGTGCTGCCCACAGTGTCTGACGCTCTGTCTCCATCTCGGGAGCAGTCACTGCTCTGCTTACCTCATTCTACAAAAGTGGGACCAAAGCCCAGAGCAGAAAGGGAGTGCCATATGGAGTAGCCAGAGAGAAAAGCCAGGAGCTGCTGTGGGGCCAGTGAGAGCTGGGGAAAGGAGAGGAGGGACTGCCATTTGGGGCGGGCGGCGTCAGGGAAGAGGAACTGACCTCCAGGGGTGGAGGTGGCCTCCCTGTGTCACAGCATTGCACACAGTCACGCTTATTGCCTCTCAAGGAGCTCAACCCACCCCGATTCCTGCACCCTCCCATCCAGCTCCCCGTAGAAGAGCCGATGTATGCTGCCCACAGACTGGGTCACCAAGCCCTGTTCCAAGCACTGTGCACTCACTCCCCACGCCAACCTGAAGAAACACAGGATATGATTATTCCCATTTTACAGGGAGGGAAAATGTTTTGTTCTTTTTTGTTTTTGTGCTCTTTGTCACTTAACTTAGGTGACACAGCAGAGACGTGGGAACTAAGATCTAAACCTGGGTCATCAAAGTCTAGGTCCAAGTTTATAACCACTCTGGCAGGCTGCAGTCTCCTGTCTTATGGTGAACACCCCCTGGTGGGTACAGCAGGGATCCCCCAAACCCAGGGAGAGCACAGCCGACAACAGCTTGGGACTTCTGACACGCAGGTTCGGGAGAGCCAGGGCCACAGCAATAGCGCATGTGGGAGAAGCACGAGTCTCGGGGCAAGGGCTTGGAGCTCTCTGTGTGCTTTCCTGCCTGAGAGACTCCTGGTCCCCAGGAGATGAGCAGTTTCCCTAAGGTCCACGAGCACCCCAAATGACCAAGCTAGGGGTCCCAGGCTCTGAGAGCACAGATGGGGCACCCCATGGGAAGGGGACCTTCTCAAGGCCAATGAGGGACTGGGTACTATCCCGCCAGCCTGGCTGTCTTCCATGTGCTCTCGGAGGTGACCAGGCCCAAGGGAGCCAGCTGGTCCCGTCCAGCTGGCCCAAGGTCACCAATAGCTTCAAAAACAATGGGCAGTGGGTCCAGCCGTAGCCGGGTCCAGAACAAAGGCCTGGGTACTTCCTCACATTGAGGCCCCCTCCTTCATGGTTTGCCAAGACAGGAGATGGAGGAAGCCTTCATCAGGAGGTAGGGATGTTTTGCAAAGACTGTTCCCAGGAGAGCGGCGGCCACCGGTGCCAACAGGGGAGCGCACACAGGGGCTGGCTGCTCAAGGCCGAGGTCTGCCTGCCAGGAAGCAGGGGAGAGAGGGCCCTGGACTCCAAGTCCATGGGCCCCCCACCTTGCTCCCTCAGCTGAATCACTGAAATGCAAGCGATCTCCCACTGCTGCTTCTCCCTGGGGCCCGAGCTCAGAGGTCGGCATCACCCTTTGGGCCGCCCTGTACCCCTGTTGCAGCACAGTCTTCTAAAGCAGCACAGGACCCCCTCTGCCCTGCTCTGAAACCTCCCACGGCTACCCAGGGCTCAGGAGACAGCGTGAGCTCTCTGCCTGGCATGCAAGCCCTTCGGCTCTGATATACCTTAACTTCCCGCCATACAGATGCCCCAGCCCCTTTCCCCGGGGCACGTAGGCCCCTGCCCATCGGCCTGGGATACCTCTGCCTCTCCTCCTCCCCTACACTCCTTCAAGGTTCAGCTTCAATCCTCTCCCATCTAAGAAGCTCCCCTGACTGCTCCAGCCCATACAAGTACCCCTAGTCTGAGCCCTATACCCCGAATGCAATCCAAGGAAGATCTCAGCCCAGGACTTTGGAGAACATCGAGGCAGGAAATCAATAACAGAACAATCCTTCCTTAGAGTAAGGTTCCCACGCATAGCACAGTGTATTTATACAATTGTCCTGCCGTCGTTATTATTAGTACCCCTCGGGTTCAGCCCCAGTGCCGGAGCAAGGGAGGGGTGAGGAGGAGAGGCAGGGCCCAGAGATGGTGCCGACAACCAGTGTCTCCAGTGCCCGGAGAGTACTCGCAGTGGACACCCAGGCAGGACACAAGGAATTGGGGGCTTGTCATGGAGATGGGCTCCATTCCACAGGGAGGCGGGACTTTGCTGAACCTCACACATGTCAAGGGGCCTTAAACCATAAAACGCCAGATAAGCACCCAGAATTGCCCTTATCAAGGGCCACAGGAAAGGCGCCAGGTTTAATCTCAAAACCACACCCGGCATCAACAGTTTAGAGACCTTGGGCAATGCCTCCCCATCCCAGTACCCAGTGACTGGGGCTTTATGCCTGGAGCCAGGGTGGGGAGGGGCTTCTTCAAAGGTGGGGAATGAACTTTGGGCTTCATCCCCCCAGGATGGGACAGATACAGGAGGGAAGGGAAGACAAGGGACAAGGAAACAGGGTGCTATGGGCTGGGGTGGGGAGGGGCGGTATACACACACACACACACACACACACACACGTGTGCGCACCTGCATGTACAAATGTGGGGGAATGGGTGAAACCTGTAGCTGGGTGCGGACCACCAACTGGGATCTGGGTGGTAAGAGAGAAGCTGCTCGAGGCTATTCTGAGGACTGGGCCTGCACTTTCAGCTAGATAATCCCAGAGGGCTTCCTAGAGGAGGGGCCTTGGAGATTTTGAGGGTCTGGTTGGATTTGGCAGATGGTCACAGGCAGCCAGAGGGCAGGGACCCAGGTGCAGGGAAGAGCACTAGCAAAGGCTTCAGGCAGTGCAGGGTTTCTCAGGGAAGCTGCTATGGTTGGGGGTGGGTGAAGTATGGAGCTGGAGGAGGAGGAAGCAATGTGGGAGGCAGAATGACAGGCAGTTGGTCACCCCCTTAGATTCCCCCATCAGATGTACTCCCTTCAGCCCAAAGGCCAGCTGGTGGTCTGGTCTCCAAGAGACCCTTCATTGAATGAGAAATGCCCCAGCAGGGATCTTAACTAAGAATTCCTATCTGGGCCTCGATTTCCCCAACTACAATGCAAAGGCCTTCAGTGATTTCCCAGGGACCAGGACATAGGATAGGCATCTCCGGGGAAGGCAAAAGGGACATTTGGACGAAGCACTTCGGTCCCATCCCAAGACAGCAGGAAAGGCCCATGGTGGGCTGCTGGGACCACTGAGCCCCTGACCAGCGTGGGCCAAAGGTCCTCTCTTGTGCAGAGCCAGTCTGCCGGAGCGACATCCCTGCGCTCCGTGCAGGCACTGGCAGTGGGCCACCCTGACCCACGGGCAGCCTTGCTTGCCCCCCTCCCCTGCCCACCTGCCAGCCTGCTCCTCCGCCTGCATTAAGCAATCTCTATTATCGCAAATGCCTGACATTTTTGCCTGGTAATTACAGCTCCCACAGCCCCAGGAGGATTAGGGCATGATTAGGGAGTAGGGAGGACTCTGGCGGGTGGAGAGAAGTACCTGCAAATAGGCTTGGCAGTTTGATGGCCTCCTGCAAGGTTAGGCTCCCAAAAGGGCTCCGTGACCAGAGAGGATCATCCACGGGGCCTTGGAAGGCAAAAGGCTATCAGCATCAGTCACCTCCATCATCTCCTGGCCTCTCCCTCCCCCTGCCTCTCCTGGGATCAGAGCAGCAGCCCCTCAATGTGCCCCTTGCCTCTGCCTCCACACCCGCTTGCTGGCCAGGGGGAAAGATCTGGAGTCAAGCTCTGAGCAGACCTTGTCTCCTGGGAACACGCCCCAGCAGAGAGCCCAACATTCAAGGCCTTCTCCCCCTCTGTGCCTCCTCCCCTGACCCTCTGGGACTCACAGACCTCACGGCCTTTCATGGTCTCTCAGTTCTCCCCACCTCACCATGTCACCCGCAATGATCTTCCGTCCAGTTCTCCACTTGGCAAAGCTATGCCCATCCCTCAAGGCCAAGGTAAGATGCTACCACTGCCAAGGATCCTCCCCCACCCCCACCAGAAACATTAAGAGCAAACACTTAGCAAGTCCTTGAGACGTGCCAGGCCCTGCTCTCCACACCTCACTGCGCAAGGACTCCCTCAGGCCTCAATACAGCCCCTTGAGGTGGGCATTTCACAGAGGAGCAAACGGAGGCCCAGAGAGCTCAGGGCAGGTGCTGGTGGTCACACAAGCAGGAGGTCATGAGTCAAGGCTAGACTCAGGCCTCTGGTCCTGCTACTCCCACCCAGCCATTCAGTACTTCCTCACGGGGACTCCCTCTGTCACCCCCACGAAGTCCGAGGCTCTAGAACAGAACTGTCTCCAACTTTAACCTGATTCACCTGATGGTTTTGTTCAAGTCCAGATTCTGAATGGTAGACGGGGGTGTGGGTGGAGCCTGAGATTCTGCATTTCTAAAAAGTTCTCAAGTGTTACTGATGCTGCTGGTCTAAGGCCCACACACAGAGCCAAAAGGCTAGCAGAAGAGTCCTCCTCTTGCCATTGTGGGCTTAGCAGAGTCAACAGCCTGGGGGAGCAGAAGATGGGTCCTTCACCAGCCCCAGCCCTCCCGGGAGGCTGGGCCCCCGGCCCCAACTTCCCTTCACTCAGAAATAAGCACTGGGTTGGGGTCCTGAGGATATCCCCCAACACTCACCCCCACAAAGCCTTGGCCCAGCTCTGACCCCCAGGGAATCCTTGTGGTTCTTCTGGAAGCTGCTCTTCTTACTGTGCCACTGCCACAAAGAACCTACAGAAATGGGGTGCAAATGGCTCAGCCACCATTAGCACAGCACGTGCCCTGGCGTGGAGGAAGGTGACGAAAGCACGAGGCTGGCCCTGGAAGAGGCCAGTGGCTATTGAGGAATTCTTTGTCCTCGGGTCCCTTCCCCCAGCTATGGGGCCCAGAGGTCTGTATCTCCTCTCCTAAAGCCAGGTGAGGGAGACTTCCCGAAAGCTGCTTCAAAGCTTGCCAAGTGCACCTGCAGTGTGGGATGGTCCCTGACTCCCACCTGAGGACAGGAGACACTGCTGTTCCTGACAGCAGGGTCTGAGCAGACAGGCAAGCTGAGGGGGGAGGATGTGATCTCCAGAACCGGGAAGGCAGAGAGGTGCGGGGCCTTTGCATGGTTTAGTTGTGGATCCTTCCTTCCAGAAGGAAGCCTTGGGTCTTCTTCAATGGGGAAAGAGAAGGCTAACTGCCTCAGAAGCTGGGTGGAAGCCGGTACCGGGAGCCACCATAAGTAGGTACCAGAGTGTGAATCATCCGATTGGGGGGGCAGTCCCCAGTAATGGGAGGCCTGCACAGAAGGCAGGGCAGTTTGCACTAATCGGGGAGAGTGTCGGCTTGAGTGGCCTTGAGACCTCTTTTACTGCCACAAGGGCAGCGGGATCGACCTGCTCTTGTCTCCAGAGACCAAGAATTTGCACCTCACTGACACCTTCTGGCTCGCTAACCCGGCCGATGGCCCACGTGCCAGCCCATGGCCCACGTGCCAGCCCTGATGGGGTGGCCATGCCCAGGTCGGTCTGCAGCAGCCACTCAACTCTAGGACTCTTAACTTTTTCCTGGGGAATTCAGGAAGGTATTAGCCAAAGTCAAACAGACCCTCTCCCTGGAAAATCACACACACGTACATGAACACAAAGATTTTAATATCATTTGGGAGAGAGGCTCGGGACCTGTTGATACCTACCCACAGTCTCTTTAGAAAACTCTGTGCCTCCGGTGGAGAAGAGCCACCAGCAGGGAGGCACTCGCCTCTGGTTCATTCTTGCAGAGGTGGTGGCCGTGCTGTGGGTCTTCTCACTTCCAGACCTGGGAGATGGTGGTGCTGCGGCTTTGCTTGTCTTGTGTCCCAGGAAACCCCAGGCACGGGGTGTCAAACCATGCATGCACCTGCATCTTGGCTTCTAGAAAAAAATGCTTCTATAATATGTTTGAACTGGGTTTTTCAAGCAACGCTGGGAATATTTTGATTTCTCCAGCCCTGCCAACAGGACCCTGGTCAGGAGGTTAAGTGAGTTTCATTGAAAAGACACACTTTTCCTTCCCAGGCTGATAAACAAGCCTGCTACAGGGAAATTGACTTCCTCCACCAGGGCTCAGCTGGAGTGGCCTGTCTCTGGCCAAGGAAAACAAATGCATAAACATTTCGGGGACATATAGGAAGCATTTCTGCGGGACGCCTGCTGTGAATGGCCACTGGAGTTTACACAGCAAACCCCAGCGGGGCCTCCACACAGCTTAGACAAAGCGCGCCCTGCCCTCTCACTTCCCTCCCGGCTCCTCCCTGCTTCTCCCCAAAGACCCACAATAAGATAATACAACAATCCGGCCACGACTTGTGCCCAGCCCACGAGAGTGCAAAACAGGCCCTCGAGCTGTCACCACCAAATGCCTGGCATATAAAGAGAAGGGGTCTCCTCTTCGCCAGCGCTGCAGAGGTAAGACAGTTCCTGAGCTGCTCTGGTCCTGAGCACGGGGGTGGGTGGGGGGATGGGGGTTAGGGGAGGGATGGGACACAGAGGCTGGGGACCAGCCACCATTCAGCATTTAGGGCTCTCCCTGGCCGCTCCCTGGGCCAGGGCAGACAGACACGGGAAGAGCTCACTCCCCGGTCCTTCCATGCAAACACCCACCTCTGCGGGGCCTGCTCAGAGCTCCGGCCCGGCCCGAGCAGGGGCCAGCAATGGACCGCGCTCCTGCGCGCTTGGTCTCATGCTGCTCCTGGCCCCTCACGTGGCTGGGCTGGTGACAGAGGCTCCTGGAGGCCAGTGCTCTGCCTCTGGGTGCCCTTGCTCTGTACCACTGTTGGGAGCCATTACAGAGCAGTCCTTAACGTCACATTCCGTTTGAAGACCAGTAGGATGCAAGCCCATGGAATCAGGGAGGCTGCAACTGTGCAAATTTCCCTTTATGAGTGACTGTTTTTCCCAGTCATACCTATCCCCTCTTGCTCTGGAACATGAGGGCCTTCCCAGGCTCTGCCCACCCACATTGGGGGTCCCTTGGCTCATTCTCATCTTATTGCCCTCTGTGGCAAGAGGTCCCTGCCTAGAAGGTTCTTCCCCATATCCACCTGGCCAGGTCCACATGACCATCCTCCTAGGGCCTTATAGGGATCCAGGTTTGCCCTGAGACAGGCTCCCAGGGGGCCGGTGTTGCCCTAGGCAGCACAGCTTACAAAGCCTGGTGCCTTAGGCCTGGGGCCGACGCAGACAAGACAGGCTAGACCAGAAGCCCCAGCAGGGACACTACTGGACCAGAGGCATCGCCTGTTTGCAGAGACCCCCATTAGATGACCTCTTACCCACAGGTCTCTAGGGCCCTGGGCGACCATCCCTGTTCCCACCCCAGCCATGAACCATGCAAACCTCAGGCTTCCTTTGCCACAACAGAACAAACGATTCTTTCCTCCTCAGCTGGGGTTTGACTCCTGCTTTATAGAACGCCAACCACCAGAAATAAGGAGCTCAGGGTGCCCAGGCTGACTGTATCACAGGCTTGACGAGGGGACAGGTGGCCCAGTGGGGAGCAGGGGAGGGATGCAGACAAAAAGCACACAGGCAGTCCCATCCTTGGCAGTCATGGCTCAGCTGGGAGGGAGCCGTAAGCAGCACTCTAGGCCCTCATCACAGTCCTGGGGGCCCTTCATGGAAGGGGCAGGAAGGTTCTGGATGCTTCTGCAGCACTGCTGGCCCAGAGTGGGGTGACACTCTTCTGAGAGACTTGTCCCTGAGGCCTGGGGCTCAGGTGTCACCCCCAGTGATGAGTGGTGGAGCCATAGGCTTACCCACAGGAAGGGTCACAAGATGGGGTCTGAGCCGTTCCAGTTCACCGCTGCCCCCTTCCACCTGCAAGCAGAGTAGCAGGTAAAGAGTCAGAGCTGCCCAGGCCCACACGGGAACCATCTCTTGCCCTCACTTACCCGAAGGTCCTGTCTTAAGGGCTTTGAGGATTTCTGGTTCTAACCTCCCTACTTTGCCTCTCCACATCACACACAAACCTATATACCAGGCCCCCATGAAACACAAACATACCTAGGACCCCAGGGAGCCCAGGAGAAGATAGAAGGGGCAGGACATTCATTCGTTCATTCATTCGTTCTTGCCACAAGTGTTTATCGAGAGCCTGCTGTGTGCCTAGCACTGCAGGGCCCTGAGCTGATGGGTGTGGTCCACGTGCCCGAGGACACAGCCACCTCCCAGGGTGCCTCATGGTGGACTTGACAGCACATGGGAAGATCCAGATAGGGAGAATCCTGGAGGGTTCCAGGTGCCGGAGCCTAGAGAAGGCGGGAGAGAGGTGTGGCCCACGGCAGGAAGCAGGCAAGGAGGCACCACACAGGACCTGGGAGCCTCCAAAGGATTCTCGGCTTTGCTTTGAGAGCCACGAGAAGCCAGTGAAGGGCTGGAAGCAGCTCAGTAAAACACAGATTTGCATTTTTTTAAATTACTTGATGAAGTCTTAAGAAGCAGTATCATTTAATGGGCTAGATACAATTTTAATACCAGTCCAATTCCAAAATAAAAGTTAGTGGAGATGATAACCACAAAATGACCCAACACTTAATTTTTTTAAAATTTGTATTCACTTATGTATTTTTGAGTGCGTGGGGGGAGGGTAAGCAGAGACAGAGAGAGATAATCCTAAGCAGGCTCACGTCCAGTGTGGAGCCCAGCACAGGGCTGAATCTCATGACCCCGAAATCATGACTGGAGCCTACATTAAGAGTCAGATGCTTAACTGACCGAGCCATCCAGGCACGCCCTAGCATATGACTTGAATACACGGCACACTCGTTTTTTAAAGCAGCCCAGGAGGATCACATTTCTAGCGGATGGAATGTTCCTGCAAGACCTGATCCTGGGTATCGAAGAGATACACATCCGTCCTGAGATCCAGGAACTTTGGAAGCAGATGTGGCATCTACCTCAACAGCAGTGCTAGGGTGCAGGGTTCGAACCCAGGCTCCTGAAATGCTTTTCGCAATGTTGAGGCTAGCGGAGGGAGCACACTTTTTCAAAACCTGATGTTTTTCTTCTGACAGAAGTCAACCTGTCAATGGCCAACAGAAGGGGGTGGAGGGAAGGAAGCTTTTCTCATTTTAACTGTGCTTCTGCTTTGGAGAGTCCCAGCTGCCTGAGGTGGGAGCCTCGACAGGCAAGTGAACAGGGTCTCCCAGGGGAAGACTGGAACACCTCCTGACCGATCGCTCAGAAGGCCCACGGCGTTTCAGCAGTGGTTGGTTGTAAACCCAACCTTCTCCACCTTTATGAAGAGCGCAGGCTCCCTTTGGGCTTCTTTCTCCTTCCTTCCTCAGGCTTCTGCTCTTTGTCTTTCTTCACGACCCGTGCCTTGCTTCAGTGGCTGCACCAATGTCTCTGGCTTTTCGATGGAGAGGGACAGCCTTCCAGAGGCAACGAAACTCGTACTCACTCTGCTCTTACCAAATTACTTTCCTCTTGATTATAGGCACCTTCCTGGCATCTGTAAAGACTGTATTTTCTTCTGTTGAATTTTTTGCACACCTTTGACCAGCTTCTTCCTCTTCAAAGGAGCCAAAAGATTTCTCATCATTTGAAGACAAAAAATCGTGGTGGTATTTCTGTGTGTCTTGCTCCAATGGAAGGGTTTGGTGTGGGAGATACTTGGCCTATCGTCTGTTTTGGAACAATTACTATCCCGCTCAACTCCGACCCCCACCCACCCACTGTGAGGATAGAAGGAATATGGGAATTTAGTGTTTGTCACAGTCCAGACACAAGATGCAGCCCTGCCCTGCGTTGTGAAACATTTTTATCCAGACTGTATATTAATGCTGAATTGCATCTTTCTGTTAAAATCCTCAGCATAAAAGGCTGAAACGGATAGACGGTAGGAGAAAACCTGCCAAGCCAAGACTGTTAACACTGTTTTAGGAAACTAGTCCTTCCAAACTACCTCTGTGTCACCCTTCAGTGTTATGGATGATGCCTTGTGACAGCGAGAGAGCCCACCCAAATGGGGTGGTAGGACTTTTTGACAACCAACCCTTTCCTTCCTGTGTAAAAGCCTGGGAGATACCCTTCACACCTGAGCCATCGGACCCAGGAGAGCCTTCTGGTCACAGATGCTCAGAAGCAGGTCTGGATGTGCAAAAAATTTTGGACACATTCCTCGGTGTTTTCTCCGGACTAAGTGCTGGAAGACCAACCTTAGCAAGACGCACTCCAAACACAACCTGTAATGAGACACATAGCCCTCCTGTGCTTGTCCACCGACCCTGCCTCCCCTTAACTGTCAGTCATGGAAATGGTCGGCGCCATTGCTCCCCTGGCAGGGTGGGGGGACTTAAGTGATTCTGTGGGGGGGACTGAAGTGATTCTGTGGTGTCCGCTTGCTTTCGACTATTTCCTGAGCTGCTACAGGTCAGCCCTGGGGCAGATCTAGAGGGATCTATTAGGTGCTCCGGGGCTGGGCCACTTTGAGGGGCTCCACTGGCATCAAAGTGTCTGTCACTGCTTGAGGAAGAGGCAATGTGACTGTATCTGGAGATCATCAACATGGCTGGAAGTCAGACCATGCCTCGGTCATCAAGCAGCTACTGCCTGCACTGTTTGATGCTGGGGCCTGATGATGTCACAGGGTGGCTGGCCCCTACAGGTGCAGCCAGTAGGGAAGACAGATGCAGCGCTCAGTCACACAGCTGAGCAGGATCTGGAGGTAAGGCCCGCTGGGAAGGCATGGTGCTGACCATGGGTTCCCAGGGACTAGGCAGACTTACTGTGCCAAGTGTGTCAATAGTGCGTCCGCAATACGTGGCAATGTGACCTGGGGCTTCATCAACTCTACCATGCAACATGAGATTTTCAATTTTATTTCTCTGTTCCTCATCTTTGCAGTTTTGAAGCATGTCACTAAAATCTTTTATTGCTCTATTAAGATTTATAGGTGAGTATCAGCCTCTGTAAGTTTCTTATCAAAGTCTTACACACTAGGGCTATATCCTGAATCCAGACCCCCGGGAAAGCATCAGAAAGGAGACGTGGATGAGAGCGACATTCTGCCCGTTGCCTAGCTCCAGGCAGGCATCAGGGTCCCAGACTGCAAAGGGAAAACTATTGCCCAGACCAGAGTGGTTTCCTGTCCCAGTCATGGTAAGAATGGGCAGGGGTGGGGGTGTGGGGCAGGAGTCAGAAGTCCGTCAGATTTCTTGTTACCATAAGGTCTAACTTCAATCTGGTCCCCAAACCCTTCTCTCATCCCTCCCCACCCCTCCCAGCCTTCACCCTCCGCACTCTGACAGGCAGAGAGAAGTTCCTTCTATGAGCTCCCCATTTGCAAACAGCTCAGATCCTGGCAACATGGGGTTTGGCTTCAGTGCAGGGGTGAGTCACATCTCTCTACTACTAGAGACATCCATGCCATTCCAACAGTCACTGGATCTTACAGTTAGGTGGTGGGAGTTAATGCTTAGTTTCGAGGCTTTTTACCCTAGTAACTAACCCACCCAGCTAACAGGTACGAATGAGGGGGAAAGTATTAGAAACAGCAGAGAAATGTAGTTTACAGTTGATACAAAATCAAAGCAGAGATATTTTTTAAATGGCAAGAGCTGAGACATGGGGGTGCTGTGCTTGTGTGAGGATGAATGGTTCCCTGGTAGGAAAGTCCATGGCCAATTACAAGGACAGTAAACAGAGCTCTGTGTATGCAATTAGGGGCAGGCAGGGGGAGGGCAGGGATGAAACGGACCCGCAGACAGCACAGCGGGCAGAATGAAAGCTCACTCTCCCAGGGTTAGTTCAGGAGGCTGAGCATAAGAGTTCCCAGCAGGATTTCTTGACCTCAGACCACTGACATTGCGGGCTAATTTTTATTCTGGGGCTGTCTTGTGCACTGTGGGATTTTTAGTACCCTCCTCCCCTCAGCCGTGATACCCAAAAGATGTCTCCCAACATTGCCAAATAGTCCCTGGGGCACAAGATAACCCAGTGGCTGAGGACCACTGGCTTAGCAGTCGAGCTCCAAGAAGATGCTGTGGTCCTTGGAGCTCAGGGAGGCTCAGCATCACAAAGAGGGCCCATCTCAGGGCCACAAATGAGGCCCTTCCCTCCCCAGGGCCAAAACCCACAGCTGAGCAGGGGTTGCCCGCTCCACAGACTTTCAGCATTGATGACACTAGTGTATCCTGGAGATAGATGCCTAGTAGAGCCAGTATCAGCAAAGAGAAGGGCACAGGCCAGGTTTTAAAGCTCTCACCAGAGCTGACCAGTAGAAATACACCACAGAACTCTTGCTCACTATGGGCTTCCAGGCAAGTATCCTTTTGTGCAAGTTCCACTTCCTGTACTCTAGCCACGGGAAGCAGAAGATTCTGGAATGAACCCCATAGGCTATCCCTCCCTTGGGGGCATTCGCCTGTGCTGTGCCCTCCACCCGGAACAACCATCCCTCATCCCCACCCACAATTCTTCAGGATCAGATCCAAGATTCCTCCTTCTAGAAGTGTGTTCTGACCCCCAAGCAGCCTGGGTGGGGGGTCCTCTCTCAGCGCCATATTGTCATGGGGTCTCCCTCCCCCATGAGACTGTGAGCCCCTCAAGGACAGAGCTGGTATCACTGGCCTCTGTCCCCTCCAAGACAACTCAGGGCCAAGTGCCACTAAATGAACACAGCCCTGCCCAGCAGCTATTCCTTC
This sequence comes from Mustela lutreola, assembly GCF_030435805.1. NCBI lineage: Eukaryota > Metazoa > Chordata > Mammalia > Carnivora > Mustelidae > Mustela > Mustela lutreola. The sequence goes on along the minus strand of NC_081293.1, from coordinate 156,834,175 downwards.
TGGGGCTCCAGGGGCCCAGGGTGGAAGCATCTTCATTCACACTGCGGTCTCTCTTGCCTTTGACCCAGGCAGTCACAGAGCCCAGCCCATGGCCCTTGTCCTCTCTTGTCCCTTCCCTTATGCCTCCTCCTGACTATCCCTTCTCCCACACACGCACGTGCACCCCTATGGTCTCCAAAGGAAAGGAAATGCTTCTGCCTCTCTTTTTTCAACCTCGCAACAGCTCGAGGAAGGGATCCTTCTACCCCTCAACAGATGAGGAAACTGAGGTGTGGAACAGAACCAAGCCTTCTGGAGGTCATACAACGTGACGCAACAGAGCCAGTGGAGGTACTGCATCATGGTGTTGAGTGTTCTGTGAACCTAACCAGGGCGAGGAACACAGCAGGCAAGTGTGTGTGCAGGTTGTGGGGCAGGGAATCAGAAGAGATCAGCTGGGGCCACAGGAGCACCCAGGAAACCCTCTTTTGGTGGGTGAGAGACACTGTGGACAGGGTACCTGGGCAAGAAGTGTGTCAGCTGAGGCATGAAGACTGGCATAGCAGCCCCCTCCCCCAGTGGGTGGGGGTACAGCTGACGGACCTGGGCACTCAGCTCCAGCCCCTGGAAGGCACTGTTCCCAGCTGAAATTATATTTTCAATTTCTTGTCTGAGCCTCCAAACAGAAACATCTGTGGCCCAGCCCCAGGCCCTGGTTATGTGTTCTTTCCTCTTTCCTCTGGACCACTGACAACTGTTTCATTCTCTCCCACTCTGGCTAGGCTGGAAGCTCGAGAGGTCACTGTGTGTGTCTTGTTTGGAAATCACCATAAATGAGTCTGTTTTTGCTGAGATGATCAGAGAGCAGCGGGAATTGCGCGGGGTGGGGGTGGTGGTGAGGGGGGTGGTGGACAGACCCCACATTCCTGACATGAGGGTAGGTAATGGGAGACTCCCTGAGGTCCAGACGTGGGTCACATTTGAGAGCAGAGATGGCATGGGACCTGGGATCATTTGACTTAGGGTGCTCTTCCCCAGAAGCAAAACCAACAGTCCGCTCTTGTGTAATGTCACTGTGGTAACAAAGCCAGGTGGCGGGAAATCATACTGACCGCTCAGTGACCTTCCCCTGGGCTGGGACAATGCAAGCCTAAGCTTCAGGACCTGCACTGTTTGTGACTCAAGGTATGGCCTGGGGCACAGAGCTCCGCTTCGCATACCCTGACGTGTGAAAGGAAGGGCCATCTCAGGTAGTGTCTAAGGGCCTTTCCGTGGACCTCAGCAAGCTTCCAGATGGCCAGGGGTGTGGTATGCTCCGTGCTGGGTCAGGGTGAGCATCAGATGTCCTTAGCAGGCAAGAGAGCTAGGTTTAAGGGTAGGCAGCACATTTCTGCCTGGATTAGGAGAGAGTGGATCATGAACTTGACTTCTATTCAATTGTGAACTCTCCCAGAGCAAGAACCTAGAGTCTCATCTGGCTGTTTCTTTCATGGAGTCCAGCCCAGGGATTCCATGAGGTTGAAGTGATGGGCCCAGGGGTCTGGTCATCTTGCGGTAATCACCCGAGATGTGGCCTGAGTTCAGGCCATGACGCCACATGTACCCCCTTCCTGTCAGGGTGGGGACCTCCTATGGGCAGCAGGGCTCATCCCCCAAGAGGCAGGGCCCTTTCTCCCCAGGGTCTTCACTGACCTTGAAGGCCACTTTCCCAAGTTTCTCCCTTTGAGCTGTTCGAGAATCTGGGATGAAAACAAAACGCAAAGCCTTTGTAATCCAACCCCTTGGAACAGGATTCCAGGAGGCCGGGCCTGCTGTTTCCCATTACAGTGGTATGTTATCTGATGGGTACTGGAGGGAGAGGGGGGGATCCAGCATTCCCACTATCCACTCACCCACTTAGCTTTTCTGAGAATGATGCTGGGAAAAATCTCACCACATTAACATCCCAGGTGGGCCCACCATGGTGGGGCAGGTCGTAGAGGTCATAAGAGAGGCAGACAGCTGGTTTTAGGAAAGTCCTAGCAGAGGATGGATACTCCTACCTGGGGGAAGGTGGGGGAATGGGGTGGGGCTGCCCCCAGGGCCAGCAAGGAAGGACCCCTGGCCCAGAGTATTACAACAGCCCAGATGCTTGAGGCTCAGCACTTCACCTGACATCTAACTTACAAGACAGCCAGAAAGGGCCACAGAGGGGTAGATGCTACCCTTACTTGGCACCAGAAGTTCTGAATGTGGTCCTGGGACAGCAGCACCAGCAATTCCCAGGAACTCCCCAGATATGCCAATTCCCAGGTCCCACCTAGCTACTGAACCAGAACCCATGGGGGTAGGACTCACTGATGTGTGCTCTACCATATCCTTCAGGGATGCCTGCTGAAGCCTGAGGATCATACTCTTCCCAATGGCTGAACCACAGATGAAGACAGGTATATCAGAGTACTGATCCCCACATCCATCAGGGGCTAGGTGGAGTCTGGGCCCACAGAGCCGCCAGGCCAGTTGTTCTGAACCCTGTGTGCTGCACAAGTGTGATTTTCTATCTGTGACAAAGGACTAGGAAGCATGGCTAGAGCCACACACTGATAGTGAGCAGGGACAGAAAAGGGCAGGGCAGAGACTCAGCCTATGGACCATATGCCCCAGGCCAAGGGATGGCTCTTGGCTGTAGGCAGCGACCCCATTTTCCCCCATCATTTCACTGCACACAGTGACAACTGGGATGGGAGGAGCCCTGGGAGAAGAAGACAGCTGACAGAAGAGGAAGAGATGCTCCCGGCCCATGCTCGTGCTCAGATGACCCTGGACTGAGCTCCCCAACAAAACAGAGCCCCAAGTCACTGCTAAGCACTGGACAGTTAGGGCTGAGCTCAGAATGTCCAACCCCTGAGCTGGAGGTACTGGTGAGTCCTGCAGTGGAACCATTCTTGGGACAAGAGGAGTGATTCCAGATGGGGCTGTTGGAGAGGTCCCAGGCGGTGGTCCCCCACATCCCCTACAGAGACAGTTGAAAGTCTTTGGAGTCGGGGAGATGGGCGGAGCCTGTGCCCAGGGTGTGGTCCACAGCCCTGCTTGGGAGGCCCACCTGCAGGAAGGATGCCCTGTGGCCTCTCACCCCGTCCTGAGGAGGGTGCCAAGGCCAGTGTCACCTTCTCTTTCCAGTGTTGCCCTTCTCTCATCACCTGGAATGAGTGGCCCTTTGTACATGAAAGGAAAGCGACCTGCTTGGGCCCTTAATCCACCCGACGAAAGAAAAGCCAGCACATGACCCCACAAGAATGCTTTGTCCCTGGCTCGGTGGGCAGGCAGGAGGACGGATGAACAGATGGACGAATAGATGGGGTCTAATGAGGATGTCCCAGCATCTCCCACATTCCCTCCCTGGGGTTTCCGCTGTGACCGAGGCTCCAGTCAAGGGCTCATGAACCTTTGGCTGGGCAGCAGCCCAAGGCTGCAAGCAAAACCCCTGGGATGCAGATGGTCAGAGCCCCAGCATTATCCATGTCCGGCACCCCAAGTTAATCACTTCACAGTTGGGGACATGAGGTTCCGTCTGAGGTCACACTGCGGCCCGGGGTCGCTAAGACACTACCCGTGAGAGCTGTTTACAGAGCACCTGGTGGAATACCAGGTGCTCTCACAGGTGCTCTCACAACAGCCCCACGCCGGGCTCTCCATTTTACCAGTCTTACAGCTGACAGTGTGAGGGACACACGGGTGAAGAGCGGAAAGGATTCAAACTCTAGAACCCCCACGGACCACGTGCAAGTTCTAGCACTTCCCCAGAAGGTACTGGAATGCAGACCTCCTTCCTCCCCAACTTGCTCCTCCCACTGCATCTGAGGCCTCCAGAGTCATTCCGCAAAGGTTTTGTGAAGGGCCTGCCTGAGGCGGCGGTGTGGGTGGGGGGGTGGGAGGGTGAGGGGAGTGGGGGGTGCGGGAATGGGACCAGAGCTCCGACCCCACAGCCCCCCAGAGTACTGTTTCCAGCCCTGGGGTCCAGTCAGTGGGATCCTGAGTGAAGGCAGCCCCAACTCACCCTGAGCCTGAGCTGGAATAGGAGAGTCAAGGACCTCCCACCGTGTGTCTGAGGCTCTAGGGCACCTCGGGTTCAGAGGGCCCGACCCACACCAACAGAACGAGTGGGTCTGCTCCTCCCGGACACAGAGGGTGCTGCTGCCACAGGAAGCCATCTCAGGGCGACCCCCTGGGGACCGCAGAGGAGCTAGGCCCTCTCCCCTTCCCATCCTGCTCAAACTCCTCCCATCCCCTCTCCCACCTGTATCCTCCCTGTCCTCCCTCCTTACCGGACCTCACAGCACTCACTGCAGGTGCCAGGGATCGCCCTGAGCAAGGATGAGCCTCAAGAAACACCTACGCACTCCCCCCACCCCTGCCACAGGGGCAGCCCCAGAAGCTGTCTGAAGACACAGTCACATCACAGACCACACACTTCTCCACTTGAGCCACAGAGACCACGAAAGGCTACGTACAAACAAGCCCCAAGCCCTGCGCCTTTCCATTCTGTGGAAGGCCTGCCTCACCACAGACTCTTGATTGGGGCAATCCCGAAACCCACCCTCCTTCCGGTGGGTACGACCACCCTCGCCACCATACCTCCCAGGCACTTAGGTGAGCTTCCAGAGCCAGAGACAGACCTGACTCACCTGGTTCTGATGCAGAGCTCGATGGGTGGGACGAGGTCATTGTCTCTGTCCTCAGGGATGGTCTGGGTGGTGTCTGGGGGCCGGGAGAGAGACACACACACACACACACACACACACACACTCATTAGCCCGGGGTCTGAACTTGTGGGTCAGCACCAACAACCCAGCTCCTGGGACCTGACTGTTCTAGCACCTGCTCTGCTTCTCATGTTGACCGGACCCACCCTTGTCCCTGTCCCACTGCTTCTCCTCTGGACCACAGCTCTCTCCTCACACCTCACACCTCCGGTCTCCACCCCACCCTCCTGCTCCCCGTCAGCCACCAGCATCATTCTTTCTAAAACTCATCTGATCCTATCCTTCTCCTGCTCTAAAATCTTCCATGGCTCCTCATTGCCCATAGAAGAAAATCCGAACTTCTCAGCATGGTATTCAGGGCTCCCTACTCTGAGTTCTCAACTCTACCGTACACCTCTAATGCTACCAGCTTCTCAAGGCCCTGCTCTGGCTCCTCCGGTACGAGGATACACCAACACACGCTCTCTGATTCCCCAGTGTGGACACAGGTCTGAGGGCCTGTGTTGTTCTCTGCCCGCCCCGAGGAGGACGCGGGCCGGTGGGGATGGCGCACCAACGGTCAGCCGGATCTGCTCCTGCTGGTTGGCCAGGCCATCGTAATAGTACAGGTCGAAGAGCCTCTCGGCCCTCCAGTCCCGCAGGAGCTCTGGCTGCAGGCTGAAGAGGACGCTGAAGTGGCTCTCGCTGCACACCACCCAGATGGGGAACCTCGGCGTCTTCAGGAAACAGCCCACCTGCAAGAGGGATGCAGCGCAGACAGAATTGCCGGTGCTAGCCCCAGAGAAAGGGCCCCGGCGTGTTCCGGCTAACCTGGGTTGGGCTGACCTCGGAGATACCAGAGGAGGGTCCCGGACTCTGAACCAGACTGCGAGTCCCTTGGGCTGCTCACAGACACGGCTTGTCCCCCGGAGCCATGCCCGCCTCTCTCAGGGGCTTCCCCTCACCCACGGTCACGCTGTGAGGTACGCCGGCCTGAAACCCCGGGCACCCACACTGCTTCCTCTCCCATACTTAGCTGGCTCACAGGGCTGCCCAGTCTGCCTGGGAAAGCTCCTCTGCAGCCAGCCGCTCCTCCCCAGATGATGACCTCCCCACTGGTTCTTCCACAGCCACACCCAGCAGCCGCACCAGCCTCTCACCAGTCCTCAAACACGCCAGCGCGGCTGGCCCCCGTGCGTGGGCACCCCCGTCCCCCATCTAGAGTGCTGGGACACCTCTCCTCCCCTTCCAGGTTCTGCATCACCCAAATGAGCCAACCAGGGAGCATGAATCACCCTCTAGCTCCTGGGTGGGGGCTACTATGTAACAGGTGCTAGGTACCCAGTACCTGCCTGCCCTCCTGCAGCACATCACAGCCTCACCAAGAGGGAGGCCAGCCTGCCTCCCAAGCACCAGTCTGTGCCCTTAGCACCAGGGGCAGGGGTTAGAAGCCAACATGAGCAAATGTTTGACGAGTGAGGGTCCTCATGCATGAAGTGGAACTTGAACTAGTTAGGACTTTACCTTGAAGATAGGTGGGCTTGGAGCCACAGGGCGACGGGAGAGGGAGAGCAGTCTGTTGTGGGGGTGCCAGGGAGGAATGCCCAGAATCATCCATCCGGGGACTAGCAGGGCATTCGGGAAAGAGCGCGGGGGAAGAGAAGGATAAGGAGCTGGGACTTTCTGATCAGAGACTCCCTTGAAAAGCTCCCCGCAGAGGGGTGTTCAGGGAAGGCAGATGGCACGGAACATGCCCCAGGACCCTCACTGCTGCTGCTTTAGGGCAGGGGAGTGTTTAGGGCAGAGGAGCAGCAGGGGCCCTCTGCAAAGTCCTGCGCAGAGGTCTGGCTGGCTCTGCCCATCAGGCTCTCTGAGCTCTCTCCCCGTCACCTGTGACTCCCTAGGGCTGCTCCTCTCCCAACCCCGGGCTCTGGTTTATTCGGCTCCGTGCGTGCCATGGACCAGGCTGATTTTGGCCTAATCCCCACCAGCCCCAGGGAGATGTTTGCATGCTCAGGTATTTACAGCCACAGCCTGCGGATTAAGGAAAGAATGGGAATTATTTTTCCAGTGGGGAGAAGGGCATACTTTCTCCGGCCTGTCACAGGAGAGTGGCCGAGCGGTCTTCCTGGGGCCCCCCGGAGCCCCTCCTGGGAGCTGACTCTAAACTGGGGTATCTCGGACAGGGAACCTGTGCTTAGGTCCCTAGGAAAGACTTGCCCACAAACAGTGGCCTCCTCCAGGGGGTAGGATGGCGATCTTTACAAGGTGTCCGTTTTCTCATTTTCCAAACGTCCTGCCCTGCCCCACCCCCACCTGGCCAGTAGGGCCCTCACCCCAGCCCCTCGTGACATTAAAACGTGATTCCAGAGCCCTCTCCTTGGTGGATGTGGGGGAAATAGATACCTCAGAGGACGTGGCCAGACGTGCCTAAACCCCACTGCAAACTTGGCTCCCATTCCGGGCTCAAACTTTTCTGGTGAGGGCCTCACCTCGAATAGGGAGCCTTCTCAGGGACCCAGGGCTCATTTACTGCAGGAAAAAGAGCCGTGCAACCTGCCAGAGGGCAGGCGTCTGCATAATCAGCCACCCTGAATTTTCCAGGAGAGGGGACAAAAGGGCAGCCTGCCATTTATTAAACGGTCAAAAGATTATGGGGGGGGGGGGGAAAGCTGCCCAGAGATTTTATAAATGAGTTTTCTCATTCAGGAGCCCCCTCCAAGTGGGTGACATTTTCCAAAGATGAAATTAACTTCCTCTGGGTTCCGAGGTAGCTAACCAAAGGCCCGCGGCAAAGAAGGAGGGTGGGGGCACATTTCCTGCAGGACAGTCTGAGGCTTTCCTTCGGCAGGGGAACAGAGGGCACGATTAGGAGTCACTTCTAAAGGGGGATTCTCAAATCTTTTGTAGGGGTGAGACGAGTGAATGCCCCCACACCTCCCTGTGGACTGCCAGCTTAGAAGCCCTAATTTAAAAAGAATGAACACTTGATTGCCAGCAGAGTTGCTGTCTGTCATCTCTGAGGGTGACTGTCCTTCAACATGACTTGTGTTTCAGTCCCGGACATTATGCTCAGTGATGGGGGTACAGCAAGGAAGGAAGCAGGACCAGTCTTGTCCTTGGGGGGGGGGCTCCCTGGATTAATCGGGAAGGCAGATAGTAATCAAATAATCATACAGACACATTTGCACTGCCCTGCCCCGAATCTAAGATGCCATCAGAGTCACCATAATTGTTTGTTTCATGAAGAAAGCAAGCCGGCAGCTAAAGTCTGACACTGTCAGCGATTCCAAGAGTGCCTCAAAATCCCAGAGATGTTCAAATGCACACAAAGTTTGCATCTCAAAAGCAATAAACCATGACACTTGAAACCAAGGGGAGGCCTGTGAAAGAAAGCAGTAAGATTCTGTATTGGAGAGGGACCAGGTGGCAGGGGACCATGAGAGCAGTCCCTATTCAGATGGATTGATGAGGTCAGGACAGGCTTCCCTTAGGAGGTGACACATTTAAGTCAAAATGTGAAGGGAGGGAACAGGTCTCATCGGGCCTCGTAGGCTATGCTAAGTTTGGGCTCTTAGTCCCTGCATTAGTTAGCTGAGGCCAGCAGAAGAAAGTTCCATAGACCAGGTGGCTTAAACAACAGAAATCTGTTTCCTCAAAGGCCTGGAGGCTGGAAGTCCAAGATCAAGGTGTGGGCAGGTTTCTCCCGAGGCCTCTCTCCTTGGCTGCCGATAGCCGTCTCCTCCCTGTTTCTTCATGTGGTCTTCCGTCTGAACCTGTCTGGTTCCGAATTCCCTCTTCTTATAAGGACACTACTCAACTGGATTAAGGGTCACCCTAAGGACCTTATTTTAATGTAATCACTTCTTACAGGCCCTGTTTCCAAACACAGACACATTCTGAGGCTCTTCATACTAGGACTTCAACATGTCAATCTGTGAGGGGACATAATTCAGCCCCTAATGGCCTCAGAGGATGGGGAAACTACTGACAGGTGTGAAGCAAAAGAATGATGTGAGTCAATCTACTCTAATGTTAGAGGTCACAGTGGCTTCAGGGAAGGACTGGAAGAGGGTGGTAAGCTCATTAGTGAGCTCTGGGGTGGTGAGATTGAGGCGCAGTTCTAATGAGCAAGACCATGGTGAGCCCATGGAGGACCAGAACACACAGCCAGGCTGGGGCTGGAGGCCGGCTAGTTCAGTAGAGGGTGCACTTCTTGGCCCAGAGCTTCCTCTTCTTCCCCCCAGACACGTCCAGAGTGCGGGTCATCTAATAAGCTCACTGACAGACGGGACCTCCCTCACCCCCAGCCCTCACATACTCAGTGAGGGCCCTAGAACCAGGCTCCCAGCCAGAGGCTGCCGTGAGAAGCCCCAGACAGGGTGAATGACAGGCGGGCCCGCATCTGCCATCTGTGAGAGAAAGCCTAAACCTTATAGGAACAGTCTCATCTTGGGTGCCATGCCACGAGCTGTCCTAAATGCCAGACCTTCCCTGGGGCCACACTGCTGCTGCCCCATGGAAGGGGCCCAGCTCTGAGTGTGGGTGCTAACGCTTCCTGGATTCCCTCCACAGCCAACATGGCCAACCATGTAGGTCCAGAGGAGTTCAGTGACAGAGGAGATGACAGGCAGAGGTAAGGGGGAGGACAGGCTTTGTCTCTACTGCCAGACCTCTGCCTTTTCCTTCAAAGGCCCAGTCCTCAGTGAGTTCTAGGGCAGAGAGAAGGCCTGAGTGTCCTTCGTCCTTTCTCAGAGATCCCGCAGCGCCAAAGCAGAGGAGCAAACATCCTCTTGCTGCAAGAAAGATACAAGCTTCAGTCTTCAGCCGACCATATAATAGTGTGTGTGTATGTTGGGGGCAGGGGGTGGGTTCCTGTGTGGATTCAAGAATTTGGATCATTGTAGGGCCTGAATTTCTTCAATCGGCATTTTATTCCAAGGGAAGGATGACCCCCAACTGATGTTCCCATCAACTACCCTCCACAGACCAAAGGAAAATAGTTTACTTTTCGACCCACACCCTCAACACAAGAGTAAAACCAGGGCTCATGCACGGTAAGCCCAGGGATTCCATGAGCCTGGCCAAGGTAACCTCTCTCAGCCCATGGAATTTCAGGCCAAATGCTTCTAGAGCCCACCCAGGGCCGGGTGCTCAGGAGCCCTGGTACTTCTCCAGGCCCACGTAGCTGCGTTCCTGGGCTCCCTCCTGACACCAGCAAATCAGGGAGCCACTACCATTCTGTTCTCCCCAAGTCTGTGGAGCCCAGGACTCGGCTTCCTGTCCTCAGGGGCAGGACCTGGGGCGGAGGCCGCACCACATGGCCCATTATCAACGGGACGGCAACCTGAACTTGTGATCGTGCCAGAAGGGCACCATGAAACCAGCTAGAGAACAATGTCTTCTCTGAAGACATGAAGACAGAGGCTCATAGAGGGTCTAATAGCAGGCTAGACAGGAACAACCACCCGCCCTGCAGAGACATGCTGTCACCTTACCCTGCCTGACTTTGCCAGGGGCCCAGGCCTTCTCAAGACCCTGGCTGCAGGGAGAGAGGAAGGAGAGGGGGCAGTACACTAGCAAACAGATCAAGTGGCCTGTTAGGGTGGAACTGGCCCCCCAAAAAGATACGCGGAGATCCTAGCCCCTAGAACGTGATCTTACTTGCAATTCGGGTAGTTGTAGACTAACTAGTTAAGATGGGATTAGTGGAGTAGAGTGGGCAACACACACACACACATACCCCAACTGCATCTGCTCTGACCCACAGTTCCCCTAGAAATCCCTAGGAGTCCCTTTGAAACAACCTTTCCCAGAACATGGCACCGGCTGGCTTTGGGCGGGAATTTCATGCTAAAACTCAATGGCAGCCAAGTGCTATTTCTTCCCAAACCCTCCATGATTGAGACTGGACCAAATTGTGACCAGGTCTGGAAACCAGAGTGGAGCTTCCCTTTCCCTGCCTTCCTTCTCTCCAGTCCTAGGGAGCCAGGCCCCTCTGTCTCCGTAGCCCTGCGCCCCAGTACCTGGCACACGTTGTAGTGCTCGAAGAGAGATAAGAACCCGACGTCACTGCGCGCACCAATGCCCTTGAGCAGAGTGATGTTCCCGTTCCCAGAATCCAGCTCCACGACGTCGTTGAAAACATTGGACACGGCTTTCCCGGTCAGGAGCAGATTGACGAGTTCCTGTAGATGAAAGAAAGGGGAAAGGCTTGTCCAAGGGAGATTGGGGACAAAAAAAAAAAAAAAAAAAAAAAAAAAAAAAAAGGGTGGAAAAGGAAGGAAAGCAAGGAGGGAGAGAGCCCCAGATCACAAGAGGGCTGGGATTTGGAGTTCCCACCAGCCATCAGGGAAAACTGCCAGCGGTTCCCAGTCAAGCGACTCTAGGAACTCAGTGTGACCTTGATCGCACAGACACTCACTGAGGCTAAGTGGCAGCAGGAGACTGCTGGAGGGTAAGAATGGCTCCTGACCTCGGGCTCCATGCCGAGGGCAGGGATCAGGTGCGTCCCTGTGCGGCTGAGGCACAATGTAGGATGTGACTGGGAATACAAAAATACGAGCTCAGAGACCTCTGGGTCAGGCAGGCACGGGACTCCATGGCTGAGTCAGAGCCACTCTGTGGAGAAGCCACATTGGGGTGGGTCTTGAAAGATGGCATTTTTTTTCATAAACTTTTTTATTATGAAATAATTATAGACTCAAAAGAATTTGTAAAAATAGTACAGAGAGTTCCTGTGCACCCTTCACCCAGCTTCCCCCAATGATAACATCTTACACAACCAGCGCCCATTATCAACGCCAGGAAGCGGACAATGGTGTGAACACCAAGAAGGCAGCTCTAGGGCTTATTTGGATTTCGTGGGCAATGGTGGGGTCTTTGAGCAGAGGAGGGAGAGAGGAGGACTGCAGAGGCAGACAGGCAGAGGCGAGGAAGCCCCAGGCTGGGTTCTAGATCTGTCCCCGCCTTGTTGGCCAAGTGGCGTCACGTATCCAGGGGCCCTGTAACTTGTGTCACAGGCCGACAAGCCTGCTGACTCCAGAACCCAGAGATCAGTGACACGGGGAGTCCTGTTCATCTGGCTGCCTCCTTTAGCCAGCGCCTCCTGCATCAACATGGTAGGACGGGCCCTTCCTTTAGCAGGGCATTGAAGGGTCCACCCTCCTGTGAGGAATGGGGACCCTGGGGCCCCCCCGATGGGAGGGGATTTCCACCCACATTTTCCAGCATCCTCCCTGGTGTCCTTCCCTCTCCCTGCATTTGTTACCCACGGGGGACCACCTGGCCGCAGAGATTCCAGAGGAATGTTGGCCGCTAAGTGCCCACTGTGCCACTGGGGAGGGAACCAAGTGAGCCCACCTGGGCAGGCAGCATGCCCCATTAGACCCACCCTGATGGAGCAGCGTGCGTGGCCGGCCAGCAGGCAGCAACAGCCCCACAGTATGTGGGAATGGCCAGGAGAGGCCTTTCCCAGCATCAGCTCTGGAGGGAAGAGTTCACAGAAGTGTTTTCCCCTGAATTATAAAAGACATGCCTGGGTGAATAAAGCCCTCCGTCAACACCAAGACCCCTGCCCTTGTGACAGTAAAAGAGGCTCCCTGTGATGACCACGGAGGGAACCCCATTGGAGGGAGATAGCGAAGGGGCCCCATTGTATCCTTGCAGAGGAAATGAGAAAGAATTTGGAGGAAATGTCTGCTCTGAGATACTGCACCTCGGGGGCAGCAGCGTCTAAGAAAGGTGCAGCCCCTTTCAGATAGGTTCAGTTTTTCCCATCTGGTTTTCAAGGGGGAGAAGGCTCCTGCTCCCCATCTGTCTCAAACCTTCCTTGGCACAGGAAGAAGCCCTCTTGAAACGGGGGAGAAAGGGGAAATAGGCTGTTGCTGCTGCAAGACTCAAAATCAACACAGTGGCAAAGCTTAGTGGACACGTAGCCCCTTGCTACTCAAAGTGTGGTCCATGGACCGGCAGCATCACCTTCTCCGGGAAGCCTGTGAGCAATTCAGAACATCAGGCCCCAGGCCAGACCCACTGGATCTGAGCCTGCTTTTCAACAGGACTCTCGGGGGGTTCATGTGCCCATCAAAGTTTAAGAAGCATTGGTCTAGCCTAAACTCCTCATTCTAGAAACAAGGGAACTGAGGCTTGGGGAGGGGAAGAAGATCCACACAGTTCAGGGAGGGTCATTGGCAAGATGGTGCCCTGTGCAAATACAAAGGATGCCGTGGCCCTCATGGCCCTCATGGCGCCAGCTGGCCCAGAGCCCCCAGTCTGTCCCCAGGGCTCGGGCTGGGGCTCTGGGCTGTGCAGCACCTGGCTCTATCCCTGGCATCCCCCCTCCCCTGCAGTGCCAAGCACACAGATCGGGCACAGCAAGACCCCTGGAGCGGAAGCTGAGATGAGTGGCCTTTCTAGGTCTCCATGACAGAGAGGTTGGCACATGAAAACCACCAGGAGAGGGCTGGGGGGGGGGTGGCAAGGAAAGAAGAGGGGAGGAAGGATAAGAAGGGCCCAATGCCCAGTGACCCTTGGCTACCGCGACCTGGGTGCAGTATCCGTGTGCTCCAATCAGGTGGCTGGTGGGGACATCGAAGTCCTGGCGGACACTAGAAGACAGAAGAGAAGTGGTATCAGCACACCTTTGCCTGACTCAGGCCTCTGGGCAAACCTCACTAGGGGACCAGGGGCTCCTCTCGGGGTCCAGGCTGAGGCCCAGAATTCTGGATGTGGGCCAACCCAGGGCTCCTTAGCCCACGCTCACTCTGTTCTGGGCTGTGACCTCCACTCTGGCCTCCCTGGGGCCACTACCGACACGCAGGGAGGTGACAGGCCCCTGTGTTTGCAGTCCAGCATCCCGCATTCACAGCCCAACTGCCACTTACCAGCATGGGCACTGGGACATCCCCGTCCGTCTCTAGGCCTCAGCCTGCAAGTCTGTTCAATGGGAGCGATGGGAGTCCTATAATAATAGCCGTGCCACCTGGGCACAGACCGTGTACCAGGCCTGGACACACACGGTTCCCCAGACATTGAGAGAAAACCAAGGCTCGGAGCAGCACTGACTTGCCCAGGGCATGGGGCTTTTGGCCTATGGAGTCAATGGAGGATCCCGCGGCCCGTCTTGGAGGCCGGTGCTCTCCCGACTCCAGGTCACCACAACGGCTCTACCCTCAGAAGGGAGCCCCCCAGAAGGCATGAGGTAAAAAGCTCCTTGGCCAAAACACATCCCTCAAACCAGAAGGAGCTGATTTCTTAGGGCTGTACAGAGCTGGGGACGAGAAGTCATCATCAGTGTGGCTCTGTCGTTGGGGAGCCTGGCAAAAGGAGGCAAGCCCAGCCCTCCATGAACCTCAACACTCTCTGACAATCTAGAAAGTCCCCCACCAGGACACAACTCCTTTTCCCTACCCCCACGTAAATCCTTCGGGAGACCAAGTGTTCTTGCCGGCCACAGAACCGGAAAGGAGCCAGCATCCATGGAATACAGTCCCGCCCCTGGCAGAATAAGGGTTACTATATTTTACAGACATGGAAAGACTCACAAGGGCATCGCTGTGGGAGACAGGAGGCTGCAGCTCATGCCCAGCGGCCCGGCCTGCCCCCTCTGGCCCCACCCCAAAGAGACCACAGACAGACAACCCAGAGGAAAGGGCTCAGCAATCACGATGTTTGTTTTCCCTTTTAGTGGAAGAGAAGAGAAACCTGGTCTCAATTTTATGCTTTAAATCTAAGATCTGCCATAAGTCCACAAACCTAAAACACCCTGGTCCCCGTATCCTTCCCAAACAAGTTAAGAAACTCAAGCTCCGTGACCTTTGCTGGAGAAATGCTTTCTTGTGGTTTTTAATAACCGTGGACAAATGGGGAAGGTCTATGGTCCACATGGGAAAATGGGCCGCGTTGGCACTGCGGGGACCTGGTGGAGAAGCATGGGGGCCTGGGGGGCCTGGGGAGGGACTAGGGGGCTCACCCACCAGAGACAGCCCAGGGGGCCTGGGAAGGAGCCGGCGGGGGCGTCAAATGGCCCAAGGCAGCACTCAACTGGCACTAGCTCAGGCAGAAGAATTGATGGAAACGCTTTTTGCCGCATATACAGGCATCTTCTGAAGAGAAGAAAATAACCTCAAAGGAGTCCTGGGTGGACTGATAAGCATCGCTGGTCCCGAGCCAGCCCAAAGCTTTCAGAAGCGGTCCGATCTCCATAATCTCACAGCCTCGTGCTCACCCAGCGGGTTTGAGAGCCTGCGTCAGCCGAGAGCGGAGGGACAAGCAGAGAGGACAATGGCAGGAAATGGTAATTGCATCCTTAGGTGCAAACACGATGGGAAGTTCAGGAGTGAGCACGGAGCTTGAAAGGGAGGAACGTCTGCGTTTCACATTAGGGCATTCGCCAGACGCCAGGGAGCAGCTTACGGCTTAAGAGATTTACAACTTTGGCAAATCTAGATGCCCAGACCTCCCTTTAGGGGAATTCCCTGGAGAGTGGAGTGTGAGGAGTCCTTGAGTAAAGGGAAAATGGCCTCTGCCCTGCCCAGAGAGAGGGCAGTTCAAAGGGCAGGGCTGTAAGCAGGTTGGAGTTCCAGCCCCAGCCAGCCCTGTGGTGGCCATACTCTCCTCTCTGGGCCTCAGTCTCCCCTTTTGTAACACAAGATGCATGGTGTTTGGGGCTAAACTTGTGTCACCCCCAAATTTGTATGCTGAAGCCCTGATCCCGGTACCTCAGAATGTGGCTCTGCTCTGAGGGCCTTTCAAGGGGTGATTGAAGTTCCCCGAGCCCATTCGGGTGGCCCTAATCCCGTCTGAATGAGTCCCTGCAGGAAGAGGATGGCAGGGATGCGAGCTGGCAGAGGAAAGACCAAGTGAGGCCACAGAAGCAGGCAGCCACCCACAGGCCCAGGAGAGAGGCCTCCGGGGAAACCAACCCTGCCGACACCTTGATCTTGGACTTCCAGCCCCCAGACCTGGCAGTTTCTGCTGTTAAAGCGACTCAGGCTGTGGGTGCTTGTGACGGCTGCCCTAGCAAATACATACCAGGTGGCCTCCCCCGTCTGTTTAGACTCAGAGCTCTTTCTTCAAATGTCATCTTCTAGGCAGAAGCCAGATGCACAAGACATTAAGGCAGAGCTGCTCTGGCTGAAGGCACCCCATCCTTTCCCCTCTTCCAGCTCCTGTAGCCCCTCTGGGGAACCCCCAGGTCTCCAAGGTCATGCAGCATCCTGGGAGCAGGGGCTGAATGAGGGATAGGGTTGCCTGGGCTCTGAGGTCCCCATACTCACGGAGCTTCTGAGCCACCAGCTTTGAGGACTTCCCTGGGACTGATGTTGTTCAGTCCAAAGGGCAGGCTGTCCCTTCCCCAGGCTACCTGGGGACTGGACAATGCTGGGCCCTAAAAAATTTCCGCACAGCCTGAGGCCAGCTACCAGGCTGGGTGACAGGAGCCAGGGGCAGCCTCAGACTGATGAAGCCTGCGCCCTAAGGCTATTATGCACACAGGGGACCCCTTCAGGGAGCAGGAGTTTGCCAGGATTTTGGATTCTGAGAAGCACAGCGTGGGAGGAGCCTGAGCAGACTTGCCATAAGGGAAACTTACAAGGAGTGGCTGGGCCCTTGGCTATCCTGCCACCACCACTCCTCCTCAGCATTCTGGGAGCCAAGGGCCAGAACGTGGACCACGGTCGGAGGGACAGCTCGCTGCAGAAGCATCCAGAGTTAGAGGAACAGAGACCTCTGCCTAGGATGCCAGCAAGGCCTACTTCTCCCAGCTGGACCCCACAGAAAGTTCCCAGAGACCCCGCACTGCACCAAGAAGCGGAACAAAGAGGATGCAGGGGGTTGGCAGAGACCTTGGGGCTGAGCTGTTTGCAGCGGGGAAAACAGATGCCTAGCACACGAACACAAGCAGGCCGAGGCAAGGGACAGGTTTCAGGCCAGACTGAGCATGGGAAGCTGGGCTAGAGCGCTGCTGCTCCCTCCAGTCGCCCCTCATCACACACCTCCAAGGGCAGACGTTCTGCCACTGAGCAGTGTACAGGGCTTGAGCCTTGACTCTGCAGAACCTGGAAGCTCACTTTCAGATCCACCGTCCTTTCTGAAGCCTCATGAGGCCAGAAGAGCACGAATCGCCATCTCCATTTCACCAAGGGGGTTACTGAGGCCCAGAAAGGAGAAGGGACGTGTGTGGTCTTGTGATCATATAGTCAGTTGGCCGGCCAGGACAGCGCCCCCGGCGCCAACATCACACAGTGTCCACTGTGGCCTGAAATATGGGATATTCAGCCTGGCTGGCCAGCCCCCAAGCAGGTCAGGGAGCCCTGAAGCTCCACTTCTGGTCCCTACCTCCCTGGCTGGGGCACAGCTTATTCCTTCACCCTAAGCCTCCCCAATGTCCATCTGAACATGTGAATCTGGGCATCTGGTACAGATGTTTCTGAATAAGAATAAAGTAGGTCTAAGTGGTCTAGAGACATGGTTCCAGTCCATCGTCAAAGCCACTCACCTAAAATCAATGTCCACGAAGTGGGATCAGCGGCCAGCTCAGCCTCAGATGGGCTGAGTTAACCTCAGGCAAATCCCTGTCTATCTCTCTCTCTCCCAGCCTATGTCTTCATTTAGAAAACCAGAGGACAGGAGCCAGGGGTGTCCGGGGACCTTCTGGGATGTGAACAAGTGTGCCTGGTTTGTGACTCTGATGTTTAAAACATCATGCCTAAAATAGGTGGTAATTAACCCGGGAGGATCTGGCCAGCCACCTCCCCTTCACCTGACCCCAAGGCCCCAGGCCCCAGGAGTACCACCACACCCCACTCTGGCTGGGCCTCCCTGCTGCCCCCTCCCTTGGGAATTCTACTGACTTTTGAGGACCAATCAGTAGTGAGAAGGGTGGTGGTGGAATAACGAGGAGGACCTGAGCTCCTGGGCAGGGGGCCCTGGATTTGAATCCAGTTCCTGCTACTTACTGGCTGTCCCCCTCTCTGAGGCTGCAGGGGGAGGTGGGACAGTGCCTCCCTCTACTATAGACTGCTGGAAGAGCAAGGTGAACTATATAAAGCATCTGGCATTTGGTAAATGTCACTTCCTTTTTCCTACGATAACAACAATAACAACAACTACAAACACAATGACCAAGAGGTCACGATTCCCGCAACCTCAGCTGCTCGTGTCACAGCCAAGAACCCAGAATAAATGGAGCCCTGCAAGCGGCCGAAATGGAACTATGAATATCTAAAAAGGACTTGGATAGAGCGGATATGGACTGTTTTCCCAGGAAAGCCTGTAGGGAGTGGGCGATGGGTCAGGACACCTGCGTGGCAGGCCCCTGCTGCCACCTGCCCTGTGTGACCTTCTGCAAATTGCTTTCCTTCTCTGAGCCTTCAGGATGTCATCTCCTGATGGGGATAACAACAGGCACCTCAAAGAGCTATTGCCGTGAGGGCCCCACAAACAGCACAGAGCTCCTCTGTGGAGGGGCTGGCTGTGGCTGCCACTCTCCAGGAAGGGGCCAGGACAGGAAGGGGAGAGGTAGGGACCCCGGGAGGGAGGGCAAGGTGCAGGATGGAGAGAAAGGAGCCAGCCTGGAGGAAGGAAGGGGACAGAGAGGTGCCCCAGCCCTTCCCAAGCTGCCTTCCAACTCACCACCCGCTAGACCTCTCCCCACGCGCCGGCACCTTCCTTCCCACTCCTTCCCAACCCTTCCCATATACCCCTCAGAGCCCTGATAAATGTTGCCTCTTCTATAAAGACACCTCCCTCACCCCGGGACAGATGTGCCCATCTCTCCTCAGCCAGCCCCTTCCTCAGAGCACCCACCCATTCCAGCCTTGTCCCTCTGGGCAGCAAGGATTTTGACGGCCAGAGGTATGTCATGTCCCTTGGGCCCCCAGCTCCCAGAACTGGGCTCTTCTTTTGCAGATGCACAGCAAACGGGCCCTAAATTATGTAAGCCTGGCCCACACCCACCCCAGAAGAAGCTACAAGGAAGGCCCAGATGGAATAGCCTCCAGAAGCTGAATCCCAGGAGGGGTGCGGAGTTAGCCAGAAGGAAGCTTCCCACCCAAGCGACTGAAGTTGGCCTGGAACAGAAGATTCTTCCGAAAAGTTAATTACCTCTCCTTCCTCCCAAGGGCCATCCTCTTTCTTTGGATGCCCAAGCCCTTCGAGGAACATGGAAGTCTAGCCCTTGGGTAAGTGGCAAGTGCTAGAGGCACCAAGAGTCAGGAGACCCTCCTAGCTCTGCCCGAGTGTAGCCTGGGCTGAGCTGCACCCCTCAGCCACAGGAGACTCAGTGTTCCCCGGTGGACCTGTTGCCCTCAGGAATACCCCACCCTTGTTTCTGAGGAAATCCTGTGGGGGCCTCAATTAAGGCCCAGATCTGATCCACTCCCAAACTCATACCTGGTATCACATTCCTTGATAAATTCCAAGCTCCCAGTTCCTGACTAGACAACCTACTTCTTTCCCAGTCAGAGTGGTCCCGCCTCTGTGGGTTCTGCCTGCCTTCTGGGCCCTCTGTGTTCACATGCCCCATGATGGGGGCAGCCTAAGCCTGGGCACCATGAGGTATCACAAATGGGGTCACGGCTGCCAGCAGGCTGAGGGGCACTGGAGAAAGGGCTTCCTTAGGGCGCCTGGGTGGCTCGGTGGGTTAAGTGTCTGGCTCTGGCTCAGGTGGTGATCCCGGGGTCCTGGGATGGAGCCCCATGTTGGGCTCCCTGCTCAGTGGGGAGTCAGCTTCTTCCTCTCCCTCTGCCTTTCTCTTTCTGAAATAAATAAAATCTTAAAAAAAAAAAAAAAAAAAAAAAGCAGGGGGGCTTCCTCTCCACAGGTCTCACCGAAGCCCACCATGCAGCAGGGCCCTCCTGAGAACACAGCTGTGATGGAGGAAAGAAGCATGATGGGACAGAAGGAGGGATACCATGTCCCAAAGACGCTGCCTGGTTCCTGGATCCAGCCACTCCTAAAGCCCTGGGCTTTGATACGAATCAATTAATAGTGCTGTTTTCTGCTTACACTGGCTAGGATTCAAGTTTCTGTCACTTGCCTCTGTATCACCAACACTCACGGTTGGCTTTCTCTCAGGGCTATTTCCACAAAGAACTAAACAGTGCTGTTATTTTTTCCTCTCCTGGAGAACGTTACCGAGAGAGCCACAAAGCCACCCCGGTGTGGGTGCTGCCCCTCACGCTCAAGGCCCGGCTTGTGATCCTCAAAAATTACTTCAGCAGATGACAAACTACTGCCTATTTTGGACTTTCAAGATTGCTTTTGGATGGCCCACAATGCTACTGCCCTGAGTGCCATGGGTTGTGAGGCCTGAAAAAGGTCTCTTCACAAGCCGTTCCCCCACCAGCTGGGCCTCAGCCACTCAGTGGGCATCTCCGGAGCCCCCCATTGTGCCTGGCCCCAAATCACTGCTGGCTTCCCAGGAGACTGTGCAGGTCTGGCTCTGAGCTGGCCTCCGACCCCGGGGCCCCAAGCATCTTTGGGACTTGTGAGAGCCTGCTGGGGAAAGTTCTAGGCCGTGTGGTTTGGAAAGCTAGGTAAGCATGAAAGCCTGTATGAGATTTACTGTAAGCAACTCAAGATCTTAGGCAGGAAAATAGATGGCTGGAAATCAAGTGGAAAAAAATAGAGGATTTGCAATCAGCCCCGGTAAACAAAACTCAAACGCCAGCTTCACTACTGTTCTTCTGGCCTCTGAGGGCAAAGTGGCTAGGCTGGGCCAGGCTGTGTTCACATCTTCCCTTGGCACCCTCACCTTGGCTCCCCCCAGAGCTGGGAACAGCCGATGGACAGGAGGCATGGACTTGGGTGCAAGGCTTGCCCCCGGGGCCTCAGGCAGGAGTCTGAAAGCCCTTGCTCAGAGGGAGGGATGGCCATGCGCTCAGACACACATACACACTCACACCATCAAGTCACCTTCCCACAATCTCAAAGGTCACCACCAACAGCCACATCATCTCACACCCAGTCCTAAAGCGTCACAGATCCCTCACCCATGCACACACCTCCGTGAGCGTACCCATACATGCTGTACTTGTAAAAAGCTGGGTTGGGGGTAGATTCTGAGCCCTCCACCGCACGGCCCATGATTGGAGAAACTGCTCTCTTTGGGCTACCAGGACATGTTTCCAACTGCCCAAAGTAGTAACAGATCGCCCTGAAACGGCATCAAAGGCTTTGGCGAGGCTGAATCTGAACTCCAGAGCAGGAAGGCCCTCGGGGTTCGTCCGGTCCTACGGCTGGTAAGCTATGTATGCAGGGCTGGGCCTTCTCCAAACAGGGGTCTCTTGGGGCCAGGCTGGGAGACAGGAAGGGGCATGCAGGGGTCTCCACCTCCCCCAGCCCCCACTCCGGTCCTGCCACATCTACTTTTTACCGTGAGCTTTGGAATATGGTTTATTTAGGAAAAAAAAAGTCAGATTCACTACACAGTTTAAGCAGCAGTTTAAGTTTGCCTCCCTCCTCTTAAAGGTAAAGGACCTAAAGCATAGGCTATGCTGGCAGAGCAGAGATGAGACCCAGATATCTGAAAGCTGCATCCCAGCCAATGAGTGGAATGCTCTGGTGTGACCTGTCACCCACTGGGGCTGCCCTGGGCAAGCCTATTAGCTCAGCCTGACAAAGGGAGCCTGTGCTGGATGGCCTCTGCCCACAGGGGCCCTTTGCAAGCTGCCAGTCCCTGTGGCAGGCCAGGAGGAAGTGGCCTTTCACCATCCCAGGACTGTCATCCCTGCCAAGGGAATCGCAGCAAACCCACCTCCAGGTCTGGCATCCGTCCTGAGATGGGAGACCGGAGGCTCTGGAGAGCCGAGGGAAGCACCTCTGGAGTGTGCGATGAGCACAGAGGAGGTGTAGGCCATTCCAAGGGCTCCCCTTCTAAGCCATAGAACAGCTCCTTTGGAGGAGCCCTGGAAATGCCAGGAAGTCTAACGTGTTATTGTAAATAATGTCAGCGTGAATCTCTCACGGCATCCAGGCACCATTTCAAGGGATCATTCTCTTCCTCGCCATGGTTCTGTCTCTCCCCTCATGCTGCCACCCCTTTCAGCAGTCCCCCCGACCACGGGGAGGAGTGACTGGCTCCACTCCCTGTCGCCCCAGCAGCCCTGGGCCCAAAGCTGCCCCATGCTCCACCAGAAGCCTTTAGTCTGTCTAGAAGTGGTTTTGAACTTGAACAAGACAGGGTGAGTGTCTTTCTCAAGCCCATCTTTGGATGGCACACTCCCAGGGCAGGGACTGGTTCTCCCACCTCCCCTTCTCTTGCGCCCTCCGAGAAACAGTGTACAGCCCCCTAGGAGCCCCCTGGACTGCCGAGGACATGCCTGCTGGGGTGAGCACCGCCACCAGGGGACCCATCCCCTCTTGTGGGACGTGGCTATGTCTCTACCACCAAGCTGAGCCTGAGGACAAGACACAACAGGATGGGACACAAGGTGTCTCTAAGCACAGCTGGGACAGGGTTGGACCAGCAGGGGCCATCACCTAAAATATGTTACCCACTGGAAGCCTCGACCTACAAATCTTCATTCAATCTTGTGAAGCAGGAATTATCGTCCCCCTTTCACAGAGCTAGAAACTCGGCCTCAAAGGAGTAGAGACTCAGACCTGAAACCAAGTGGCAAACCCAGTTTGAGACCTGGCTGCCTGGGCTGAGCTGTGTGAGCCCGGGACCAGCCTGGTTTCTTCATCTGAGAGACAGGAGGCTGGTAGGCATCACCAGTGCCACCTAACAGGGTTGTGTGGGGACAAGGCAAGTTTCTGGTGTAAGAGTTGCAGCATCAGACTGGGTTCGAGGGAAGCTTGCCGGATGTTGCTTATTCCCGTTCCTACTGCTGATGAGAGTGTCCCCTATGTTGCCTTCTTAGAAGGCAAGGGGAGGCCCAGGAGTAAGATCAGCTCAACTGGTACCCTGCTGGGTCCAGTGCTAAAGCAGGGCTCAGTGTCAGTCCTTCTGGAAGGCAGGGATGGGCTGGCCAAAGCTATCCCTGGGGACTCCAACACATCAGCCTCCAGGACCCAGGAAGGTCCTCAGGAGCCCTGAGCAGGAGGGAGATCATCTTGGTGCACTTTCACTCCTCTGTCCTGAGAACAAGGGGAATGAGGTGACACCAGCCAGATCTCTTGGTGAGTCCGTGTGCTTGTGTCTCTCTATGTATGTCTGTATGTGTGTGTCTGTGCATTTATATGTGTAGGTCTGCCTTCGTGTGCATGTGTATGTCTGTGTGTCTGTGTCTTTACATCTGTGTCTCTATGTGTGTGTGTATCTGTATGCCTGCGTGTCTGTGTATCTACCTGCGTATCTGTGTATGTTGTACCTGTGTATCTGTGAGTCTGTGTCTGTGTGTATCTGTGTGTGTGTGTGTGTGTGTATGTGTATGTGTGTCTGTACTTCTGCGTGTGTGTAGTGAGAGGAGGATGGTGGCAGGGCTGAGACCTCAGGCCTATTAGCATGAGGCTGTGCAGCCCAGTAGGGCAGCCTTCCCCCGATAGATGCCCCACGGTACCACACCCTGGGCAGGGAATGACCCTTGCCTGTCTTGGTTGGAGGGGGCAGGGAGGGGACAGAAGCAGCCCAAGTCCTCCAGCTCTGGACAACATGGAAAGTAGCCTGGATATGGGGCTCTGAAGGCCCCTGTGGACAGAGAGGGCCGCCAGAGCTGCTCCCTATGGGGGCACACATGTAAACAGCTCCCGGGCTGGTAAGTGGGACCTGCTGTAGCTGCCCCAGTGACCGTCAGAACAGAGACACTCTGCTCAGAGTCCTAGACCCCCAGAGCCAGAGGGTTTCTTGTACAGATGGGGAAACAGGCCCGGGAGATCACATAGACAGATGTCACAAAGCCCGGCCCTTCTGAGAGCCTAGCTTCCTCTCTGTAGTTCAGGGGTCTCACCCACACACCCAGAAATCCCCACCCAACCTGGGCTGCCAGGGATTAACAAACCCAGGCCTGGGGAGGAGGCGGTGCGGCTTACGGTCTCCATGCACGTGAGCCCGGGCCAGGAATGAATCATATCATTATGGCAGGATTAGAAGAAAAATGCCATTAGAAAATCTGTGCATGTACCGCATTTAATAAGGTCAGTAGCAGCAAGCAGCAGGCAGGCTGGCAGCACGAGGCCACAGAGCCCCCTCGTCCTCCCGCCCGAGCCGGAGCCTGCAGGGGATGGGACAGGCCCTGTCTGGGCCCAGCCACGGGGAGCAAGTGTCTCCTCCTGCTGGGGCCTCCCCAGCCTGGGCACCACACAGCGATTCCTTCTGACTCCCCACTCCTCAGGGCCCACCTGCTTGGGGTTGTTCCCAAATCATCCCCCACAGCAAGCACCCCCCCCCCCAAGTGAAAATTCATTGCCCAGATCCCCCATCCCCTCTGGAGTCTGTGCTCTACTTGGAAAGGGAAGGAGTAGTCAATTGTACTTTATAAAACCTTTAATGAGCTGTTAAACTACTACTCTCCCTGGTGACATAATGCCCAAGTGACAAAAAGGGAGAAGAAGCCTAGGAAGCCCATGGAGGATGAGTGTGATGGAGAAAGTCCAGCTCTCAGGCAGCTTGGGAGGCTGCCTTTGATAAAAATGCACGTCATTGAAGTCGTCTTGCTTCCAAGGTCCCTGGGCACCGGCTCACCTGTTGTCCTCAGGGCTGGCCCTGGACACAAGCGTTGCAGCTCTCCAACTGCCCTGGCCTACACCGCTCCTCCACTCTGCCACTTCCTTCACCCTCTCAACCACACTCACTACAGGCCTACTGCACACCAAGAATGGCCCTGGGCTCTGCTTGGGGCAGCAGTGAACCAGACAGACCAGCCCTGCCCAGGAATTGAGGGAGGAAGACACTCACAGCTCCGTGGACCTGGACAGGATGGCAGACACCGTGAGGAGGATGCATCCGTAGGGACCCACTTCGAACTGGGAAGAAGAGAATGCAGTGAGAAGCCTGAACCGGAGCCAGCTGCCGCCAGCCCGGTCCCAGAGGTTGCCAGGGGGCTCCAGAGCAGGCCCCCTCACTGATGGGAAGCACACCAGCCCAGGTGACAATGGAACTGGACACACAGTCCATCAAGGAGCACGCCCATAAGGTCCGCGTCCTAGACACTTGTTACACAGCAGCCGGGCCAGCCTCCCTTGCCCTGCAGGTATCTTACGGGCACCGTCACACTGAAAACTGTCACAGGCTGGTGAGACAGTACTATTAACACTGCCCTCTGCCCCAGAAGGAAACAGGCTCAGACACCAAGCACCTGGCCTGAGGTCACACCACTGGTAAGTGGTCTGCTGGGATGCTAGCAGGCTCCATCGGATTCCAAATGCCTTAGACAGGCACTGCGTTAAGAACAGCAGAGAGCAGGTGGGGGACAGAGTCAGGGTCAGGAGGGGTGAGTGAGGGGAGCCGTGCAAGTGCAAGGATAGATCCCATCTGCCAAACATGTTTGGTATTTCGTTCATTGTGGATTTTTTGGATTAATTCTGATATGAAAATATTATTTTTGCTGATTACTGAGGATTTTGGTACCCCCTTGAATTCTGCACCCAAGGAGAGCACCTGATTCATCTCCCCCCAGTCCCAACTCTGGGTTAGAGCCCACCGCCCGGAGCCCAACTGCATGTGTTTCAATCCTGGTTGTGCCACTCCTAGCTAGGTGAGCACAGAGACCTTCCTAACTTCCCTGTGCCCCAGTCTTCTCATCTGTAAAATGGGGATGATGATAATGGGCCCAACTTTCATGAGGTTGTTGTGAAGAGTCAGTGAGATAACCCCTGTAAAGCACGTAGCACAGGGCCTGACCCCAGGGGAGCCATGGGTACAATGCCAGCTCTGCACAGCCCTTTGTCCAGGGGGCCCAGGAGGCCACAGCCTCCGGGATGGGCTAGGTCACTCAGGCTTCCTAGACAAATGCCAACCCTCCCCGCCGCCACTCAGTGTCATCCCACCCTCTCCCCATCTGTGATCTGGTGATGGCAGATGCTGCCTGACTAGAGTCAGCGTTCCTTATGTGTGGTCAGTTTTGTTTGTTTGTTTGTTTTTGTTTTTGTGGACTTGGTACCAGACCTAAAGAAGCTTGTTTTCCTGAAACGGTAAGAATGATATAATTTATCATATTTCCATTTTGCCTGGGTTGCCAGGAAGCTCCAAGCCAGACATGGTCCTCGTCTGTGGTAATTATTTCGGCTCAAGGTTCTGATAAAATTATCTTTTCTTTCCTTCAAAACATAGTCTTTATTTTCACACTGTAATTCAATCAGTCATTCAAAAAAAAAAAAATTTCTGTGTGAACTTTCATGCCAAGAGGATGCTTCCTGCTGACGCTATGCTTGTGGACAAGGTGGACATGGATCTCCTTCATGGGAAGTAACTCAGAGAAGAAAGAACAAGAAGCACCTACAGAAGAGTGGGGGAGGGGCTCTGTTCTGACAGGAAAAGCCAGGTGTGCTGGAAACACACAGAGAGGGGTTTAGGGAAGAAAGGAATGTAAAGGAAGGCTTTCTGGAGGAAGTGATATCTCAACCCAAAGGACAAGAAAGAATCACAAGAGAAGGAAATGCTGTTCCAGATAAGATGAAAAGCACAAGCAAAGGCCCAGAGGCAAGAGGGGGTAGGTTTACTACGGTTGGGGCACAGAAGAGCCCTGAGGACATCATTTTTATAGAATTAACTTCTTATTTTTATAAATTTATCAATAACAGAATCTTTGGGGGGATTAAAAATGGAATAAATGAATCAACAACTATCTTAAATCAACTTGATCATTATTCTCTGATCTCAGGCCAGTCACTTCGCTTCTGTTGCCCTCAGTTTCCCCATTTGCACAATGAGGACGACAAATCCCATCCTTGCATTTTCCCTTGGGTTCTGATGTGCATTCTATAAGACCAAGTCTGTGGAAGTGTTCTGGTCATTGCAAAGAGTCCTGCTGATATCCTTGCCCAGGGTAACACGGGCCTGGGAGGACCAGTACCCTTGTCGCAACTCTCCTGCAGACTTCCATGTTGCCTTGGGGAGTGACAGAGCTCTCGGTCTCCATTTCCCCTTCGGGAAGGCCACCTAACTGCTGCCATGGACTGGCACGTTGTCTTGGGGGAGCCACAGAACTTTCTCAGTCTGTTCCCCTCTGCCATGAGTGCTGCTGCAGGATTGGCATGAAGCAGGGAACACAGGAGCCCGCTGCACGCCCTCTGTCTGTGTAACCCAGAGCACTACTGCTACTACACAAGCCAGCACTGTCCACAGCCCTTGGGACTCCCTCCAGGACAGCTTCCCAGGAGCCGTGCACGAGCCCCTCCGTGTAGACTGGTTAGTGAGGTGATGGAGTGAGTGGGGAGAAAGGACGCTGCCTGGGGCTACTGGGCCCTGCTGAACACAACTGAATGGCACCAATATTCCATTTTGTTAAAAAAAAAAATTTATTAAAATTATCTCATCAAACTCAAGCTGCCAAGACATGGGAGGCCGCAGGGCAAGGTGCCTGCTCTGAAAGGAGAGCTCCCCAGACAGGCAGTTGGGCTGGAAACCGCCATGAGGGCCAGGGGGAAACTGTCTGGTACAGCCTGGGAAGAAGGGGCCATTCTCTAGCCCCGGCTCAGGCCCTGGAAGGACCAAAGCCTACCCTGGAACCTCATCTGGAGGCAGGGGCGGGGGCCTCACCAGCTCACGGGGGGCGGCCAGACATCCCGCCCACAGGGTGAACGGTAATGAAAACACAGCAAGGAGGCTATTTATTTTGGGCAGAGATGGTTCAGTGTTCGTTTCCAGGCCTGGCACAAGGCACCCCTCTTAGGCCCAGGCCATGAAAAATGAATTCGGTGAGGGTAATGCTGAGGCAGCTCAACGGCTTCCAGCAAAAACAAAATTAGACACTGGGGGAAAACACTACCTTCCGGGGGAGGAGGGCCAAAGACTGACCGCAGGCACATGGTTCCCCGCTTTGGGTCCCGAGGAATGACAGGAAGGGGGCGACCCCTCTCCCAGTCCCGGCTCCACTCTCTGAACTGCTTCCACAGTCGCTGTCTTGCTTGGGCTTCACCGAAATCCTGGGGTATGGACCAAGGGAGGAAGGAGGCCCCGTTTCTGAGATGAGGTTGTAGGAAGCCTTGGTGCAGAGGCATCCCCCAGCCGGGGCCATCCATGCATGGTGACAGACCCTTGGAGCCTGTGAGCAATTGCCCCAGGGCTCTCCTTTGCCCCCTAGAAGCCTCCCAGGGCGCCTTCCTCTCCCAGGTGCCACCACAGGTACCAGGGGGGCCTGCACCCCGGTCCAAACACACGCACCAAGGCCATCGGCCCTGCTCAGCTCTCAGACACATCGCTGCATTCTCACAATGCTCTGAGTGCAGGAAGAGTAGGATCCTTCCTGCTTGTTTCGATCCCCCTGCTGCTTAATTTAGAAGACATTCTCTTCCGTGCATTTAAGTTTCTTCTTCAAAAACCTCTATTGGACAATAAAGAGCTGGAAGTATCTGCTAACTGTGCCATCTTCTGTTTCCTAGGCGAGGCAATTTAGGCCCAATGTCGTGCCTGAGATCCCATGGGGCTGAGTTAGAAGCCAGAGGAGGCCCCCAGACCCCTGCTCCAGGCCCCCTACAGCTGCTCCGGATGAGCCGCATCATTAGAGAGCCCACTGGGTTACGCCCATGAAGAACCAAAGGGAGCCAGGGATGGAGCAAGTGACAGCCAGCTGAGGCCAGGACCCCGCCCACGGCAGAGCCCCTCCCTCGCACCTCCCAGAAAGGCCAGACAGAACAGTCTGTGCCAAAAGGCAGCGTCCTAAGCTAAGGACATGGGCCTGGCTCTTGGGGCTGAATTACCCCTAGGCAATAGCTCTGGGGCAGAAAATCTGGGGTGAATAAGTAACTTAGTGACTGCACCCCTGCCTCCCAGGGGTCTCCAAGCAGGCTCCAGTGCCTTCAGGGAACAGGAGGAAAGTATTCTGACAGGAGTGTCTAGATTGGTCCCTTATCTGGCAAGTTCTCCCATCCTCCGGGCTCATCAGCAAATCCTCAGTCACCTTTTCTGGAGCCTAAAAGAGCTAGTCCCACAGCTCAGGAGGCTGAAGGAAAGGCAGAGAAGAGGCACGGAGCATTTGCTTGCACACTGGAGAAGGGCTCAATGCTTGGTTTCCTTCTATCCTGACACACAGACATCAGAAAATGAGACCCCTAGGGGCGCCTGGGTGGCTCAGTGGGTTAAGCTTCTGCCTTCAGCTCAGGTCATGACCCCAGGGCCCTGGGATCAAGCCCCGCATCAGGCTCTCTGCTCAGCGGGGAACCTGTTTCCTCTTCTCTCTCTGCCTGCCTCTCTGCCTACTTGTGACATCTCTCTGTCAAATAAATAAAATCTTAAAAAAAAAAAAAAAAGAAAGAAAAGAAAATGAGACCCTGTGGTCGGGGATCTCAGGTCATCTCTCGGCCTTGGCTCAGGCTGTACCCTGCCTCTGTAGTGCATCCCCCTCATTTCCACATGTCCACAGCTAACCAGTCTCAAGGGGGCCTAGAATAATAATAATGGTGATCATAACATCAACAACAGAAGGTAAAATCGGTGACAACATTGAGCCTGGTGCACTAGTTCCAAGTACTGTTGTTATCAGCCCCATTTTACAGATGAGGAAACTGAGGCATAGAGGGCTAAAGAAGTTGCCCCAGGTTACAGAGCGAGTACGTAAGGGGTGAAACCTAGATTCAAACCCAGATGGAAGGCTCCAGAGATCATATCCTTTACCATGGAGCCTTCAACTCCCTCCTCCACAAACCTAGCCAGGCTACAGCCCTTCTCTGAACCCCCATGGCACTCTGTGCTGTTCAGGCCCTGGACGTGTCCCACCCCATTTCACAGCAAGCAGTGGGGGCACAGATCCCCTCCAGCAGACAGGAGGACTCAGTCAGCCACCCAGGGCACAAAGCAAGGTCCTGTACCCAGCAGGGTCCCCATCAAAGAAAGCAGACGGCTTAACAACACCCCCCCCCCCAAATAAACCATCATCCATACCTGATGGATGCTTTGTTGGAGAAAAGTCACCAACTCCTCATAGCAGGTCAAACTGTGCAGCGTGAGCTGAGGAGACACAAACGCACGGCGTGAGCTGCCCAAGCCCCACAGACAGTTCTGGGTCCTGCCCTGGCTTCAGTAGCTACAAGACCCCAAGTGGGAATGTTCCTGCAGTCACAGAGGTGTCCTGGAGAACCAGGGCAATGAGGCATCCCCATGCCTGCATGCGACTTAAAAGGCAGACAGGGCCCGGCTGGGGTCTCCAGGTCAAGTCCGCCCGGCCAGCTCCACCAGGCCAACAGAGCCCAGGAATGGAGACACTGGGGAGTTCAAGCTTGGCTGCACCCCTGCAGGCCAGTTACAGATATCTGAGAAGCATCTGGGGGCGCAGGGGGTTTGGGGCGAGCATCCCATCCAACTGGTCACTGCCAGGCCCACTCTGAGCCTGGCTGGCAGTGTCCTGAGTTCAGTGGGAAGCCGTGGGTCTCAGTCTCCTTTGCTTTCTCAGGCAACTCAGGAAAAAACCACTTGTAGACAGATTACCCAAGCAGGTAAGGCCCCTATTTAGGATACCAGGGCCACATGGGCCCAAACTTAGATCAAAGGAAACAAACCAGGTCCAACAAAAGTCTTCTGTGAAGAGGGGGCGCGTCTGTGGAAAATGTCCCGGTGTCTGTATCCTCATGTCTCCCATTTCTTTCCCTTACTCGGTCATACCGGGTCTGGTTTCACGGCTGGTGCTCTGTCCCCCACTCTCTAACTCCCCCTCCATCTCCCTGCCACCCCCTGCCCTCTCACAACCCCGGCGAGGGTGCCAAGGAGACACAGAGGGACAGAGACGGCTGTGGTTTGGCCAGAAGGCATCAGGCATGGCCCGCTTGTCTCTACAGTCTCCACGTGACAGGGCGCCCTTCAGCCTTTTGGCCCCAAGGGCAGCTCTGGCGAGCGTCCCCCTACCCAGCGCCCGACGCCCACCCCAATCCCAGGTGGAGGATCCGCTAG
Source organism: Mustela lutreola (assembly GCF_030435805.1). Lineage (NCBI taxonomy): Eukaryota > Metazoa > Chordata > Mammalia > Carnivora > Mustelidae > Mustela > Mustela lutreola. The sequence goes on along the minus strand of NC_081293.1, from coordinate 156,803,491 downwards.
TCTGGGCTGCAGGGAGGGCTGGCCCGTGCCCAGCTGAGGGAGGATTTACTTATATATGAAAGGAGACCGTCCCCAAACAAAGCCAAAGGTTGCGTGATAATTTTCCAGAAAGCCGTACTGTTTCTAAGACTCCATCTGCTTTGTATTTCCCTGTTGGACTGAACTGCTGTGTTCCCGAAGCCCTAAAAAGGAAAGGGAGATGCATGAGTTCTCTGTGTGGAAAGAAGATGTGCCCTTGAGCCAGGGGGAAACCACATGTGCCATTAACTGAGGACAAATCAAAAGGGGGCTCTGGAGGAAAGAACAGGACCAAGGGTTTCTCATTTCTCCCCCGCTTAGAACTCACCCACTGGCGTGGGCCCAGAGGATGCCGCGAGTGGGGGTGGGAAAAGGAATGGAAAAAAGATGGCAGAAGGAGAGCTCAGGGTAACCAAACCCACGTCCTGGCACTAGCGAGCCTGCCTCTCACCCACAGCCGACAGACTTCCAGACGGAGGAATGCTGACTTGCCCTTCGCTTTCAGGGCCCTGAGGAATTCCAGCCTCCAGCCTAAGGCTCCCCACCCTGACCCCATCAGCGTCTGTTTACACCACACATGCCCGGTGAGGCAGGCACGAGAAGCGGGGTTTGGGTGTGGGGTCCGCGGGACCATTAGCCTGCCGCGTAGGCTGGGAGCAGCTGCTGCCTCTCTCAGGCCTTCTGTATGCTTATCTGCAAATGGATGGAAACAGAATTTTTGCCCCATTTGCTTTCAGGGCTGCCATGCGGATCCTAAGGGCCGGGATTAATGCGTAGTAACGTATTCACTGGAACACAGGTACCAAGGACAAGCACTCCATGGGAACAGCAACAATAGTTCCTAACACTGACACTTTAGTATGTGCCGACATGGTCCTAAGTCCTTCACGTTTATCATTACTTACGGTTTACTTATATGGACAAATGATTTAAATGGATAGATAATATCATTTATTGTACATAATTTACTTATAGTGACTCATTTAATTCTCACAGTCACTCTACCAGATACTCCTTACTTAACTGGTATTTTCTAGATGAGTAAACATGAAGCACAGAGAGGTTGAGTCAATTGCCCAAGATCACACAGCTAATAAACACAGCTAATAAACAATAGCCTCTGGAGCCCTTTCTCTTAAGCACTATGCTCTACTGACCATTCTACCCCAGGAGAGTGTAGTCTTTGGCCCCAAAAGGCACCCCTTTTACTAAAGCTTAGCCACGGGCCTGGGAGGAAGTGATGCCTCCACTCGGAAGGGCTGGACTGAAAAGCTGGCAAACCACCCATGTGGATTACATAGATGGTGTCCTCCACCTGCAGTCACATAGAGGTGGCAGGGGACATCTCTTCCTCCGAGGAACAGGGTTCCAAGCGACAAAGGGAAAGGAAGTATGCTTTGGGGACCAAGAGAGAGGTAGGAAGCAGAGGGCAACTGGTTCCTGAGAGGTCTGTGGTTTTCTCAGATGGGATGTGTCTCCCAAGTTTCCCCAGGGAGGAAGGCCAGGCAGACACGGCACCCCTCCCCCAGGTAGAAAGGAAAATGGAGCTGCATGGAGTCCCCTCCAGGCCTCTCTGTGTGCAGGGAGGCCTCCCTGGGCTCGTGCTGGCTGGCGCCCGGGAGGACACACAGAGAAGCGGGGTGGGCAGATGATTCCAAGGCAGGAAAGCACAGAGCCAGCTTGCCTGCAGCTGGGCCACTGCATGAGTGCAGCCCCATGCACAGCCCTGGGAAGCACTCACAGTGTGACCACGGCTCTTTCCCGGCCCCCGGCCCGCCACACGATGTCCGCGATGGCCAAGGCAAGGCAGTGACTCCTGCGGGCATTGGAAGGCTGCAGCTGCCTGAGGAGGAAAAGGAGAGCATGTTTATGCCTGTGAGGACACAAGCCACAAGGGATGAGGCAGCCCTGTAGCAGATGGCCTATTCTTTCCTCTGACACGCAGAGAGGGCTCTGCAGCCCAGGGACTCCATCCAGCCAGGCCTCCTCCAATGAGAGCCAAGGAAGAGCCCTGATGGAGAGGCCCTGGGTGGGGCTGGAGGAGAAGCAGGTCAAGGAACTGGCCCCGGGTGAGCAGAGGGAATCCTGGAGGCTTGGCAGGGCCGTAAGCTCTAACAGAGCCCAGGAGGCCACGCTGAACATGCTCGGGAGCTCCTGCCACCCCAAGGAAAGTGAGCCATCCCAGCCAAATGTCTGGTACCGCCCTGACCCAGCCTTGGCCACTCCCAGCAACCGGGCCCCTGGAGACAGCGGCTGGACAAGCAGGTGCCCTTAACTCCCACCAGCCACAGGAAATGGTGGGAAAGCACCCTGCCTTGCTTACTTAGATATAGGTTGTGGGATGCGGGAGAGGGAGGATCCAAGGTGAACTCTGGGGGTTTAGTGGGTGCACAGTGGGGCCACCCACTGAAATGAGAAATACAGAGCAGAGAGGAGGACTGGGGGAGCAACTGGAGGTACAGGCGGGACCCTCTAGCTGAAGCTATCTGACACATGGAAAGCCCAGGAGAGCATTGGGGCTGAAGACAGGGTTATGCTGCACCAGCATGTGAGGAGCCCTTGGCCCTTAGGGGGTTGAGATTTCCCAAATGGAGTTTGAGGAAGGGCAGAGGTGGCAGATAAGGATGAAACCCCAAAGGACTCTTGTATACCAGGGACACAGAGGAAGGCAGGAAGGGGCATGGCAGAAGGGAGATGGTGCTATTACAGAATCCTAGGAGCAAATGAGCTTTGAGAAAAACAGGCAGTCAGCAATGTCAAAAACGGCAGAGAGATGCGTATGATAAAACTGATAACACAGAAGCCCTGGTGCATGAAATGAGCAACAGGCTAGAACAGGCAACAGCCTGATAGAGACACTCCCTTCAGTTTCACCTTTCCGGGGCTCTGAAAGCTGTAGTTCTTGTCCACTGCTGCAGTCTGAATTTTTTCTAAGTTCTTAGGAAAATTAAACTCTTACAAAAGCAGTCTGAGTGTTAGAATCTTCCTAGCCATGATGCCATGAGGAAGACCCTGCTGGGGCTCAAAGGAATGCACGGCAGGGTGGGGGGCAAGGGGTGAGGGTGGGGGTTTTATGTTTTTAGTGGCCCACTAACACCTGAGCTCCATGCTGAACTGTGCAGGGGAGAAAGAAAACTGGAGAAACGGGGACCAGAAGACCAGGGACACAGGTCATTCCCCAGTGCCTAAGACACACAGCCAGTGGTCTGTATCCAGGCTGACCAGTACCCTTAAAATGGGAGGCAAATGGCAGAGCCATCCCTCAGTTTCCCCTTCCATAAACTGGAGACGACACTAGTACCTGCCCCGTAGCATTGGGAGCTTTAAACAAGGTGATGTGTGTATGGGCTGTGGTCACAGGATGAATGATCAATAATGGATACCTATCACTATTGTTTTTATGGAAACATCACGTCCCCACGTTGGCTGTGGTGACAGGAAGGTGAACTCCAACCATCTGGTGTGAAAGTGACAGCAAGCTCCTGACACCAGGTCATCCTTCAAACATAATGAGACAAACAGCAAGTCCTCAACCACTTGAAAAATGAAATGGCAGCCTGCCTGCTACTTGTGCAGCTTCTGGAAGCCTGCCATGCTCCCCGAGGAAATGGTTACCACACCATCACTAAAACGGGCAGCCTGGGCTGTGGGGAGATCACTGGTCAGGGTCACCATCAACTATGAAAACAAAGGTGAGGAAATGTTGTGCTGGGTTTCCGGAGAAGTGATGCCAAGGACAGAGAGGGGCCTGCAAAGCAGGGCTTGTCACACAAAGGAGAAAGGATTGGACATTTATCCCCTTGGATTCAGAACCTATGAAAGTTGACTTCATCATCCCCACAGCTCCTGTTTCCTGCCCTGCCCCCACCCAGGTGACCGTCACATCCTGTCAAACACATCTCCTTGCCCATCCCCTTCCTGTCCCCTGCCCAGGACCCATGTGCCCTGCTCCCCAGCTGAGTTGTTCCAGCCAGGGCTTGACCAGCATTTCTGCTCCGTCTTGTCCCTGTGGGCTCTTCCTATAACACAGGGGTGACCAGGGTACTCCCCAGTTAGAACCCTTGCTGTGGCCAGGAGTTGTGCAAACTTGTGTCTGGACTGTAATCTCTGCCTAGAACATCTATACTGGGAAACCTGCAGACATGGACCTAAGAGGTCACCTTTCACACAGCCACTGTGTTCTACGCTAAGCAAGTCATGTGTCTGACTGAAATCTTCTCAGTGTAGCCACAAATAAGATCTGAAAAGCCGACATATACTGAGTACCTATCATGGGCCAGGCACTGTTAGAAATACTTCACATGTATTGTTTCGTTAGCCATTAAAGCTACCCTAGAAAGGCAGCAGTATTGTTGCTTTTAAATGGGGAAAATGAGGCACAGAGCCTAAGAGATTCACCCAAAGTCACACAATAAAGTTAGAAAAATTAAAACAGCATTGAGGGAGGAAGGAGGACTTAGGAAACTGGAACCAATTGTCTGGAGCTCTTGGCCGTAGAACCCAGCAACCCTCTGTCTTCAAGCCCATCTCTTGGGCGCCGTCCAACGCTATCAAGAGACCTGGCTCTTTGGTCCGGCCCGTGTCTTTCTGATCTCACAGACTGGTTAGAGACCCTCTTTCTACACACAGTCCTCATTCTTTTCACTGGCTTCCATTTAGAAAAACTTCCAGTGTCTCCACCCTTTCCTGGGCCCCAGTTTGCCATCTTTCCGGAAGACACAATGGAAAAGTGCAGCAGTCGGGGCTGCGTTTGGTTCCTGGCTCCCAGGCCTCAGAGAAGCCCCTTGCCCTCACTGGCCTTCGCCTTCCCACACAGATGTTGACACTGGCCCACGTGCCCCCAAGCATCATTCCAGCATTGCCCTTTCTGCCATGTCACTGGCCGCAGGGTAGACAGGGTTGTCCTTGCAGACGATGAGAGGAAGGGGGCGCTGTGGTGAGTCACCCCGAGTTCAGCCTCACCAAGGAACTCCCTGCTTTCACCTACAAAACCTCAATGACAAGGGTGGCTCCTGTGTTGCCTTCATCGGAGGTCTGTGGCTCTTCTAGGCCTGCAGGGGAGTAAGACTCATTGTCCCTTCCCAAAGCCACCAGCACAACCCCTCTGTGGGGAAAAACACGGAGTCTTGATGCCTGGCTCTGTCCTCCCTGATGGAGGAGAGGCCAGCTGCCAGCCTGACGGAGTGGGTCCTGATGAAGCCAGACAGGCCCACAGAAAAAAACACCATCCCTGCCAAGAGGCCTTTATTTCGGCATGACTTCCCTGGAGGGCGCAGTCAATCCCCCACTCTGCTTTCACAGAATCGCTCCCCATCGGTGGTGAGCAGAAGGCATGAGGAGGGGCCCCACCACCAGCCCCAGTGTGGGAAGGCCCACAGGTCCTTCAGGGGCCCCCGTGGGGCCCAGAGTTGGGCAGCAGCAGATGCTGCGTGGTGTGGGGGGCCAGGCCACCATGGTGTTCCTGAAGAGGAAAGGGGAGTCACCTGACTTTTTTTTTTTTTTAAATTGGGTCATTTCTGAAATCCTGGAATTTCAGAGTCAAAAGGAAGTACTAAAGCCTCGGACCCAGCTCAGCACACAGCGCCCAAGCAGAAAGGTCAACGGCCCGCCCACCAGTATTCAAATTGTATGATTAAATTAATGGGCATGAAGAGGGGCTCCTACGGAGCTGTCACCCTTTGCTCACAAGAGCTGTTTGCTGCATTACTCTTAGTACTTCTGTATGGAGTTCTTCTAAAGTAGGGGATGTCGGGGGTTGGCGCGGGTTGTGCCCTGAAGGCCCCTGTGAAACACAGAGCCGCACCTTGGTCACTGAGAGTCTGTCTGGGGATCCAGCACTCGAGTGTTCCAGACACACGCCAGCAGCCTCGTGGGCCCAGCCGCTTCTGACCTCTCTGGCTCTCCTGTTGCCCAGAGTCTCCTCTGGGGCACAGCTGAATGGGATGGCAAACAGAGCGCCACTGCAGATGCCAGGAGTAACCCTGCGGGAGCACCATGCCTCTCTGAGCCTCGGTTTCCCCACATGGTCCCACCTGCTTGCATAGCCCTTGATGACTTATAAACGACTGTGTCTGCATTTCCTTGTTGAGTCTAACTTGGGTAAGACAGAGATTCCTCAGTGGAGAAGGTGAGACCCAGCAGCCCAGGTCTCCAGACCCAGCCCTGCAAGGCCTCACCACCCACCAAGCAGCAATCCAGACTCAGCGCTCCCTTCCGTCCTCTGCCGCCAGCCCTGGGAAACAGCCCCTTGCTCCCCTGGGCTTTGTTTGATCCAAGCCCTAGCTTGAAGCCAGAAGAAGTCTCTCCGCCCAAGCCCCAATTGTTCTCCAGCCCCTGAGGCAGGCTGTAACCTCAGCAAACTCAGCCCCATGGCAGGGGAAGTGGGAGAAAGAAACACAGGACTCTCTCTCTCTCTCTCTCTCTGTGTGTGTGTGTGTGTGTAGGCATCTGGTGCCCATTGCCTGTAGCCCATCACCACTGAGACCTCCCCCAGCTTGTCCCCCTGTGAGCTACCTCTTCCCTAGCCCCTGCCAGAGCCCCAGTAGATGGAAGCAAAAAGCCTGCCCACTCAGCCTGTGTGGAGATGAGCCCTGGTAGAGAGGGGCAGGACTTACAAGGAACACCCATAGTTGTGGGGCTCCCAAGAAAACTGAGGTAACTCTTCTGCAGCATGAATCCTTCCATGCTTCCAGGAGGAGGGGGTCCTGTCCAGCAGGCCAAGTTCCCTGTTTACTCCACACGGACCTCTTCTGGCTGAGCCAGGCAGCCAGACTTGGGCTCCTTCCCACCTGGCACACCCCTACATATACCGCCCCCCCAAGCAGCTCCTTCTTCCCCCTTCTCCCTCTGCCTACCCACTACTGCCCCTACGACCCAGCTCAGACATAGCAGCCAGCCACCAAGGGCCTTAGGTCTAGGCTGGTCCTGACTTGTCTCTCAGAGTCCCAGCTGATGGGCAGCCCATGGGAGCCAAGGCTGCATTCCCTCCTCCTCCCCCCCCCCAGCAAAGACCTGATGGAACTCTCCATCTAGTCGGTGCTTAAATAGACACCTGTCAGTGTAAACTGGGGCCTGAGGCCACGCTCGGCCAGTGGCTGGCTTGCAGATGGTGGGAGGTGGAGAGGACCTCACTTCCCACTGCTGACTGCTGACCCGGTGTTCTTTCTACTCAGAGCCTGAATTGCACCCCCAACCAGGATGGCTTTCTGCCATCCAAGCCCTGGCATCCCTCTCTGGTGTGGAGAGCAGAGCACTCCCCGGAGAATGTACCTGTGGATCCAGAGGCTGGAACATCCCCTCAGTCGTGTGTGGGGTGGGTGACAAGAATCAAGCCTGCCTTGTGTGTGCCCCAGGGAGAAACAGCCCTTCCTGGAACCAACTTAAACACCCCATCCCAATCATTGGGAAACAATCCACAACTTCCCCCCAAATACAAAGACCAAGTTCAAAAGCAGCTCTGAATGAGAAGAGGGCTGAAATGAATTTTGAGACATGTCCCCCGAGGGCCAAGGCCAAGGCTTGACCCAAGCAGCTGGTAAGACCCCGAGGCCCCTCTGACAGCAGAGCCCTGTCCCATGGGCCACCCCCAGGTCTCATCCTGCTTCCCCCCAAACCCGGCCCCGAGCACCCCACGCAACTCTCTGCTCCCCTCCCCACCCTGTTCTCACTGCCCTCAGGCCTCTCTCTGCACATGCTGTTCTCCTTACTGGAACACCATTCCCTCCCCTCCCTGTGAGTCTGGATAACTCATGCATTTGTGTATGCGTTCATTCAACAAAAATTCTGAGGGCCTCTTCTGTGGCCTAGGCCCTGGGCTAGATGCCAGGGGCAGGCTGTGAACCAGGCGGCCCAGGAAGGCCCCTGTTCTCATGGGGCTGGTGCTCCCAGGGGGTGGGGCAGTAGGGGTGTGTCCATGGACAGGTAACGATGTCGGGGAACAAGGGCACCAAGGGGAGGCCTGGAAGCAGGCCTGGGGTTTGTCTTCACTAGAGAAGGCCTCCCTGATGTTAAGGTCTCTGTGGAGTGAGGAGCCCTGGAAGAAGTCTGAAGGGTGTGCTGGGAGGGAGAAATTGAGGGAGAAACGAGCAAGTATGTGAAGCCAGTTGAGAGCCCTGATGATCTCCAGACCTCAGCGGAATCCAAATATCACCCCTCCAATAGGCCTGCCTCCCCGCCTTCAGGTCTGGGGGAGCACTGAGCATCTGGCATAACCCCTAGAGACTTCTATTTGCCTGGCTCCCATGCTCAATTGTAGCTGCCATGAAGGTAAGGCCACGGCTACCCTCTGGAGCCCTGTATGCCCTCCCAGCTCCTGCGAAGCCCTCCTGGGCATGCTTCTATCCAGTGCAAGGAAGGCACATGGGCGGGCAGGTGCACGTGCACTCAGGGACAGTCCCTGCACCCTCTGAGGGCAGACAGAGGTCCCTCATTTAGCAAGTTCCACTCAGTTAGGAGCATTCCAGAACATCAGACACTGTGCTGCCTCTCCAGGATAATCGACAGCGGGGTCTCTGCCTGCACTGTGGGCAGCACTCGGCTAGCTGGCCGTTCAGAGGCCCTGCACGGACAGGAGCAGTTATGTTTGGACTGGCAGGGGGTGGGCGGGTATGGAGGAGAACAAGGATGAGGCGAGGTCCCGCTGTGGAAATGTTAGGTCACTCTGCTCTGGTTATAGCTGGGTTATGCTGGTAATCAGCATCTTTGAGCTTGAGACAAAACACTTTGATGATTACTTTGTAATTACTTATATTATTAGAGAAATTCTAAAATGCCAAGCATGAAAAGCTACCTAAGGCAAAATCCTCTACGCTGGTAAAAGATGTTTTATTTGTCCTGAGCTTGGCAGGATAGCTGGGTAATTCAGCATCCCTCCTAGGAATCTGAACATGGACAAATGGGGAATGGGCCTTGTTGCTTAGAAAGCTTAGAAGCTTTCTTTTTTTTTTTTTTTTTTTTTTTTTTAAAGGCACTGAAATGTCTACATCAAAGAACAAGTCCCTTTCATTAAAATTCAGGAACTGGCAAAGCTCAGCTGTGATTTTAGAATCTGTTTAATCACAACTTTTGGGGGGAGAATGGAAGTCTTTACTAGGCAGGAGGACTCTTCTGGGGTGCTAGAAACATTTCTCTTTCTTGATCTGGCCAATAGGTTGAGGGATGTGGGATTTTATAGTAACTCATTGAGCAGAACACACAGGAGTCATGTACTTTTCTGTGTGCATGTTATTTTTCAAAGAAAGAGAAAGAGAGAAAAGAACACATGCCAGTTCTGTAGCTCTAGGGGTAAGTGAGCACAAGCTAGTCACTGGGCACACAGGGAGATGAAAGAAGGCCATCCTCAAATTGGCCATCTAGCCCCCGCCCTGGCCAGCACCTGGCCAATCCTTCTCTCTTAGCCCCAACCACTGTCCCTCAACCGCACAGAGCATTCTGCCTGCATGGAGATATTCCAGAAAAGTCTGCGGAGTGAGTGAGAAGGAGAAGGAGGTGCCCATGTGCAATCACTTAATGTGTGAGGTGGAAAACAAATGGCCGAAGGGAGTGGAAGCAATGCACTGTGGGGCCGGCTGGAATGTGTGGTCGTGGCTGTTGGCAGAGGTGAGGTAACATGGGGAGGGAGGGGAGACCTGGCCTCAGTCGAAGGGTCAGCGGGTTGACGTGGGTGTGGATGGGACTTGGGCAGCCGCTGCACTCAAATGCTGAGGAGGGGGCAGCCTTAGTTTCGATGCCATTCCCACGGCGACTGGCCCGTGGAACAGGACTTAGAGACAAATGCACACAGGTCATTTAAACAGGGCAGCGCTGGCCCTGTAAGCCAGTCCGTATTTCCCTTTCCAGAAGACAGGAAGTATCAGGGAACACACACGCTTCCTTGCTTGTTTTTTCTGGACACTGAGGAGAAGCCTTGGGAAAGGAAGATATTGCCAGAATGAGCGCTGACTTACCGAACGCAGTCAGCTTCACTATCTCCTTCAAACAGGAGTTTTTGTAGGACACAGCCTTGGACAGCTGCCAGAACACCGCAGGGACCCCCCTGCAAAGAAGGACACATATTAGTGTCAGTGAGGACTGACCCAAGGCCAAGTTGTCTGTTCCTCCAGAACCAGCCTCTGGCCACAGGTTAAGACACAGGGCCACCAAGCCACTGCCTCCAAACGCAGGCCTTTGATATGCCGAGTCCTTCTACAGAGCACTGAGGCTGCTCACAGAGAAGGGCTGACAAAGACCCCAGGACCCAGAACTGGAGAAAGGAGCAAGTCCACATGTCTCACAGAAGGAAAGCAGGCCTTCACAACCAGTCGGCTGTAAAATCAAGTACATCACCATAGGTCCCCAGTCATTCAAGGAAATGTTTCCAAGTCCAAGGGCTGAGAGTGTCAGTGGTTTACTCAGCCTTCAAGACCCATCCTAAAGGCCTCTTTCACCAGGAAGCCTTCCCTGATATCTCAAAAGCCCCTTCAACAGCTCCTGCTCATGGGAGCAATCTTTGCCCAGCTGTGGCCTGCCTCGGCACCCATTAGGTATATCTCTGTCCCCCGGCCCCCCACGTTAGAGGAAGAAGTCTCCTTGAGGGGCTCACCCCGTTCAACAAGTACAAGGATTATCAGAGTAGCAGGCATGGGTACCCTTGAACTGGGGGTGGAGGAAGATGTGCTGATCTTGGCCAAACTAGGGACCGAGGCTAACTTAAGGGTCTTGGGGCTCTTCCTCAGGCAATGAGGGCCAAGGGGAGGCTCTTGGGGCTTGAGTAACGGAATCTCATTGGGCTGCTAGATTTAGAGTATCTTCTGGGCCTCAAAGTGTATGACTCAGGAAATGTGTATAAACAGTGCCCAAATCCTGCCCTCGTGCACCTACATTTCCCCGTCTTAGAACACAACTCCTCCTCGCGCACTTCTTCTCAAAGCCTTCCCTTTATTCGTGATGTCTCCTGCCTCAAGTGGCCTCTCTCCAGTCCTACCTGTAAAACCACTTCCCAGGACTCTGCCTCAGGACCCCCTCTGAGGCCCCCAACTGAACACAGAGCCTCCTTCTGCCCCTCTCAGAGAGGACTCTGGACACTGAGGAGAAGCCTTGGTAGGGGATGGGTCACATTCCCTAGCTCTTGCTCTGCCATCTCCAGTCCTGGGTGAGCACTCGGCAAACATGGTGCTGGTCAGCACGGGCTAGCTCAGTGAACTGCAGGACACCTGGCTCTGCCTGTGGCAGGCCCCCCCCCACCCCCGCCCCGCAGCGATGTCCCTGGGGAACCTAGAAGCGACCTGCCTTGTTCTGCACGATGCCGTATCTTAATGAGGCTTTGTCACTAAAGGAAAAACTCTGAAGCTTCCATTCCTCGTTGAAACAGCAAAGGCTGGAGCCAAACAGAAGGGCCTTTATGTCCTGTCAAAAGAAGAGAGAGTTTCATTAGATGTCTTAAAGGCAAACAGTAATGCGCCGCCCAGTGTCCGGACTCCCTCAGGAGCCGCTCCCGAGTTCTAGCTGAGCAGCCCGTTTTCCAGCAGGCTCATTGATTTTTCTTTTCATTTTGCAGACTCATTCTTCTAGTATTTGCAAAGAGAAAAACATGACCCTGAGGGTCTTACCTCTGAAATATCCATAAATAAACCTTCCTGTGCTGACCCACAGGCCCAACGCTTTGCAGGCTCCTTAGAGGAAACCTGAAACCTAAAACTGTAGTTTCAGAAGGGACGTTCGAGGTCTTCAACTGTGCACTACAATCACCTGTAAGGGTGTAACAATCCTGAGGTTCGGGCCACGTGCCAGCCCAGCTAGATTAGAACCTCTCAGTGGTAGACCCCAGGGGCTGTCATTTTAAAAGCTCTCCAGGCAATACCAATGTGCAGCTACGCTGGAAAACTGGTGCCGTGAGGCAGGCTTAGCAACCTATAACCCATGGGCCAAATTTGGCCCCCAGCATGTTTTGTAAATAAAGTTTTATTGAAACATAAAAACACTCATTGGCTTATATTTTCTCTGTGTTGGCTTTCACATTGCAATGGCAGAGCTGAGCGGTTGCAACAGAGAGCCTAAAATAGACGATGTGGCCCTTCATAGAAAGTTTGCCAGTCCCTGCTCTAGTACCATCCCTTACTACATGCAAGAATCTCCTCTATGCCATCACCTACAAGTGGTCTCCCATGAACTCAACTTGAACCCCAACTACCCAGTGAAGGGGGGGTTCCCACTGCCTATCAAGGCAGCACCTCCATTTCTTCACAGCTCTGTCTTCTCTAAGCTTCTGGCTGATACTGATCTCACTGTTCATGTCTCATAAGCCCAAGCCCCACCCTCCAGAGCCCCAGAAAGTGCCAACCACTCCCCCTGACCAGCCCGGGAAGGCAGAGCCTCCCCCCGGATGCCCTCTCATTTCAGCTACCTCCTCTCTCCCACCATAGCTTTACATCCAAGGTCTCAGAAGGCCAACACATGGGCTCTGTTGTCACATCTCCAGGTCAGATCTTTCCTACAGATTCAGATTACTTCATTTCGGAATCAGTTCTTTTTTATTTTTCATTTAGTACAAGAAAGTCTTGGTGACAGACGCATTTGTCTACATGTCATCAAACGTGGGCTAGCGGCACACAGGAGAGAAGGCTGGATGAAATTGTCTGTCAGGGCTTTGTTTCCCTTCTTACATCAACAACAATCCATGTATTTGAACTGAGTTTTTCAAGAGCTTAGGAAACATAGGGACTGGAGTTTTATGACCAAAGCCCATGTCTGTTCTCTTAATCATAGAACAGCTGCCAGCTAGGCACAGTGGGGTCACCAGGTCACCGAGTGGCAAGCCTAGAAGCCTGGGTGCTATGGAGGCTGTGTGCCCGGGGCCCTCCATTTCTCTGGATGGGCCTCAATTTTTTAGCTGCTTTTAGAGATGCTGCTGCTGCTGCTGGGTGGTCTAAATTTAGGTGTCTCAAAGGGCCCTTCCCAAAACAGGCGTGTTCACTGCAAAGAATCACAGCCCTGTGGATACAGAGAGCCTGAGCACTTATTCCCAGGCCTGAGGCCACGTAAAAGTGTCTGACCCTCCTCCAGTCCCCCTACCCTCCATGGTTTGAAAAGAAGGAAAAAATGGGAAGGGAGGAAAGGGAAGGCATAAAACTTCTAGAAAAATCTTTGACTTTTTAAATCTGTGTGCTGAGTAAATATTTATAGGTGGGAAGAAAAGAGGGTCAACAGTGTCCCCGAGCGTTTTAGCTTTTCTTCCTGCATCCTGGCTCAAGAGCCAGTGGAAGACAGCGGGAGTGGCATTCCATCAGGAACTGCTGGCCAAGGGGAGGGGTGAGGTCATCTGGCAGCTGATATGGTAAGGAATCCAGGGCATCCCTGCAGAGGAGGTTGACAAGGCCAGGAACCTGCTCCCTAAGTCCTATGACCTCAAGTCCCTCCAGGAGGCCAGTGGTGTGGACCCAACAGTGCTGAGGAATTATTAACATCCACCTGTCTGTCCTCCCCTACTGCAGTCCAGCCTGAGCCCAGCTTGGGAGATGAGTGTTAAAGAGCCGGTCTAATGAGGTCGGTTCTCTGCTGCTATTGCAGCTCTGGAAGTACCTGTTGCGTGTGTACGGAAGCAGTTCTGGGCCCAAAGAAGAACAAGACCCTGCAATGTCTGAATGGGAGGAGACTGTACCCTCACCCCTTCCGGGAGAAGACCAGGAGCCCCCTGACTCTCAGTTCAGGCTCTTCTCTACCACACCCGAATTTCCACTTTAACCTGACTGAGACACAAGATCGATGGGACTAGAGGGATCGAAGCCATCTCACCCATACCAATTCACACCAAGACAGCATCAATTCACACTGCACCAATTCACACCAATTCAAATCAAGATGTATCAGTACACACTTTTAAGAGGACGCCTACCTTGGCCACTGAGAGGTCGATTGGCTTTGACACTATTTGCAGCTTGAGCATCAATGGGACTGGAGGCAGGATTACTTCTTCCTTTATCAATTCATCCTCCACATCCTCTGAAAGAAGGATCATGTGAGCCCCTTGTTATGACCCATGGAGAACAGAGTAAGAAATCATTTGGGGTGCCTGGGCAGCTCAGTCGGCCAAGTGTCTGACTCTTGGTTTCAGCTCAGGTCATGATTTTGAGGTCATGGGCTCAAGCCCCACATCAGGCTCCACACTCAGCAGGAGTCTGCTTGCTCCCCCTCTGTCTCCCCCAGCTCTCTAAATAATAAATAAATAAATAAAATCTTAAAAGAAAAAAAAAGAATCATTTAACACCAAGGACATGGATGCATTTGAATGAAAGGAGGGCTTCCCTATCATCCACCTGCCTCTCCCCTTTGGGGCTTCCAGGTTTTCACCAGAGGGAAAAAAGGCAGAGCGAGGGCATTTGCTCCTTGTCACAGCCTGGTGCTGATCCACAGCACCAGGATTCCGCTAGAAAGTTCTGCCTGTGGACATGCAGTGAAACAAGAGCCTAGGGCTGAGGCCATGGAATCAGGCCCAGGAGAACCTCAGTCAGACAGCTTTCTTACAAAACGTGGGCATTCTGCACAAACCCCAGGCCAACATGAAGAGGGAGGGATTGGGAAAGAAAATGCCACCATTCCTGAGAAAACAATAGTAACAGATTATCACTGTCCTGGCTTTCACTTACCAACCACTCATGTTTGAGCATCTAAGTCCTGTAACAGCCCCATCTACAGATGAGAACTGAGCTCAGAGAAGTAAAAGGACCGGCCTGACATCACACAGACGGAAAAGTGGCAGAGACAGGATCAAACCCAGGCCAATGTCTAATCGTTCTGCCATTCTGCCAGCCGGACCTCCCTGGACCTCCAGCCAGAAGGGACACTGAGTCAAATGCCACATACAGTCTTTCTACAGCTGGAGCAATGGGGGCCCGGAGAGGGTCACAGCACGGTGTTGGCAGCCCCAGCCTGTGCCTTCCCAGCTGGCTGAGCCTCCCTCCCCACACTGTACCCACGGCTGCAGCATTTATTGGAACACTCAGGAAGGACCCAAGTGAAAACAATCCGAGGTAATTACTCTGGCAAAGCCGAGCAGACGAGTCTCCAGAGAGCCTGTTGAATGTGTTTTTTGCTCATTTTCCCAAGATGAAACGATTATTTGAAAAGTACGCTACACTGCATAGAAATCAACATTGCCTCCCGTAATTCTGTACATCGGGGACATGGTATTGTCCCTGCCTCACACCTTCTGGAGATGCTATCCAAAAGCCAACGTGTCCCTAGGACACATTCCTTATATCCTATTCTACAGTCTCCTTTTTTCCCCTGGGGGAGGACCAGGCACAGGATGAGGCCAACCCCCAGAGTACCAGTCCACTGAAAAGAAAACCATTCCACCTTTAGGCTGAACAAAATGTAAAAGTAAGTCTGGAATTGAAATGAGAATCTGAATTTAAATGAGAAATCTTAGTTAGGACTTCTGAAAAAGTCACCCTGTGACCGTGACCTTATAAAAGTACCCTGAAGAAACAACCCAATAGACGTTCCCTCAGCAACGTGCATGGGTCTTAAAAACACGGTGCTGGGCAGAGAAAGCAAGAATGCAAATGACATAGCAGAAGGCAACACGATTGACAGCCATGGCAAATACATACACACAAAACCCACGGCACATTTTGCAAGAACACACACAAGCAAACACACCGACTAAATGCTCGGGAATGGTGGCTTGAGGAGAGGAAGGTCATGGGAGTGTGAGGGTGGGGCTACAGGGAAATGAAAGAGAGGCAAGAGGAGGGGGGATGAGGAGAAAGAGGAAGAGGAAGGTGGAGAAGGGAAGGGAGCAAGAAGGGAGGTAAAGAGAAGGAGGCCGATGGGCAGGCTTTGTAAAGACCGATACTGAGCATGTTCCCTGGAGGAACAGAGATGTGTGATGAATTCAACCCTGGGGGCAGCTAAGGCCCAGAACAGAAGGGAAGAGTAACCTGAGTGACTCTACCAGGCCATGAGGGCTCTCTGCAATGCCCCAGTCCAGACTGTTTCCTGGAGGAACCCAAGGGGCAGTATTTAAGCCTATTTGGAGGCTTCTGTTTAGTCTGAGCTTGTCAGGGAGGGAACCGGGGCCAAAACGTGCTCTGCTCGGGGCTCCATGAAGTCAATCTAAGAATGAAAGCTGGGGGCCCCGGGGACGCAGACCGGGTGGAGCCCCCCCAAGAGGAAGCAGCCATCCTTGACTGCTGCCAGGAGGAAGTTGGCCTCTGTGCAGGGATCTGGTTCGGGACCACATAGCAGGCCTTGGGCCCAGATGTGGTGGGACCGCCATGCAAAGGAAAAACAAAGCACTCCAGAATGACATGTTGGCCAAGCAGACAAAACCATCTGCAAATGCCAGTGGTTTGAGGATGCTATTTTTAAGGCCCTGGTATAAGTGTCTGGTTGAAAAAAAGGCAAGGGAGCTTGTCTCCCATACCATTTTATTCACCCTTTGGAGGAAAACATATAGTAAAACATAATAGAGGGCTATACACATCCTTCCCACTGAGTGCAGATATCTTCCCCGGAAGTGCCCTCAACACCCCAGACTCAGGAATCTCAGCAGAGCACTCCTCCAGTCTTCAGTTCCAATAAAAGATTCTCAGAATGTCCCCAGCCCTCCTCCAGGGACCCAAGCTGAGACCTCTGCCCCGTCTCACACACCACGGGGATCCAGCCTCCAGATCATTCTACCCCTAGGTTGTCTCACACCTTGCCCACCCTCACTCCCACCACTATTCCAGGAATATGTCATTCTTTTTCTGGCTGTTCACTGAGCACTTCATTGGGCGTCCATGATGGGCCCAGGGTTGTTTGGGACAGTGGGAGAGTGGAGGTCCAAAGATGTGTAAAACACCACCCTTGCCTTCAAGGAGCTCACTGCCTAGAGGAAGACACAGAGCCCCAAGCAAATAGTATAACGTGAGTACTAAAACAGAGATTGTGGGGGGGTTTTAAGAGCAGAGGAGGAGAGGCAAATAGTTCTGCCTTAGAGGGTCAGAGACGCTTTCCATCAGAGCTAACTGTTGGAGCAGGGTCTTGAAACACCCAGAGGATTTTGCCAGACAGAACAGGGAACCAATCACACTCTTCTAGATTAGTCCAAGAGCCCCCTTACTGGTCTTCCAACATCTAGGCCCTTACCTCTACAATCTGTCCTCCACACATACCTAGAGGGAGCCCTAAACCCACAGAACTGCACACATTACTCACCAGCACAGAATCTTCAAGGGCTCTTTACGGACTAATGATTTACAGTCAAGCTTGTTAGCGCAGCACTCAAGGTCATCCTGGCCCTGCCACACCTTCGTTCCCAGCCTCGGCTCCCCCTAACCCCACACCTTCCCCTATGGGCTAGTCACCTCAAGCGAATCACTCTTTCTCACACTCCATGCCTTGCCCCCACAAGGCTTGTTGCCCATCTCTACTCGGCAAGACCTCCTCAACCTTCAGAGCCCAGGCTAAATACCTCTTCCCTATGGAAACTTCTGGAACCCACCACAGAACTCAGCTTACACATCTCTTGAAGCAGTGATGCACTGAGAACCATTCTCTAAATTTATGTGTTGTATCAGCAGACACCTCCCTTCCTCTGTCCCACCCAGCCGAGCCCTTCAAAAAAGCAAGGCCTCTTTTAATTCACCTTGATATACTTTCAACAGCCTCATCTATGCCCCGGCAAGAATTGCTAATGAAAGTTTGCTGAGCTGAACCAAAGGAAAATGAATTGGGGTAGGGAAAAAAATGCTGGTCCTCTAACCAAATTTTATTCCCTGTCTCTGCCTTACCCCAAAGCTTCTCCTTCCCTTTCTCTTGATGACTGGTTTCTGTGATCTTCTACCTTTTATTTCCTTCCCCTTTTCTAAATCATTAGCTGAGTCACTAGCCAAGCGGCTGCCTCCCTCTGGAAAACACACACTTCAAACAAGTGGGTTCTGAGAGAATTGCTAAAAGCCTTCCTTCCAACAGAAGCCCTCTGGGTTCTGAAGGCCAGGAAGTGCTTCGTTTTCTGTCCAGACAGGAGTGGCTCTCACTGGAAAATCTCGAAGTGCAGTGCTTTACAGAAAGGTTTCAGAGGCCAGTGCGTGCTGGCTCTGGACTTCTGTGTTGCCGTGTGTGGGACTGTCCCTTTCTGAGCCGGCCAGGCCATCCTGACCGGCCACCATTGCAGCTCTATGGAACTGTTCCCTCTGAAGTGAGCTGAGCAGAACAAACCAACCCCTGCCTCATTCAGACAGAGGCCCCAGCCTTTCAACTCCATCAAAGCAAACTTGGGCTGCACGTCTCACATGAGTAACTTCTAAAGATCACGTGGCTCTTTTTCCTTCCACTTAAAAGGGGTGCTTGAAAGGAGAGGAAAAGTGTCTGAACGGCCTGGCAGGCAGATTGCTGGCTTCCGGAAGAAGAGCAAATGTCCACGGCACTCAGGCCTCATCCTTTCAAGTCTGGGCGCTGCATCACCGTCATCTGTTCTACTACTGCTTTGCCAAGCCCCGCAAACACAGCCGTCTTCGGGGCCGAGAGAATCACAGAGAGGGGAGACAAAAGACGGCTTCAAAACTAAAGAGTTCCAGAAGAACATGTTCTCTGTCTTGATGAGGGAGAGCGCTGACATTGATGTACACGTGTGTGAGACTGCATGGAGCTGAGCACTTAGAGTGTACACTTACACACTTCATGCTATCTTGTGCCTCCATGATACATTGATCAGGTTTTTTTCAAGGATGATCTACCCCAGGCAGAGCTGTCTTCTGGAGACCTTTGTAGGTTCAGAATAGCCCTAAAAGAGTCTCTAAATGCACAAGAGGGTCCTCTGCACTCCCCCAACCCCCACCCCCAACCAGTGTGGGTCCAGAAATGCCCAGATGTGTTATAAAATTTCTCGAAGACAGAAGACGGAAGGCAGAAGACGAGAGCCACCACGAAGAGAGAAGTCTTGTCTACTCCCTGGGCCAGCCTCTCCTTCCTAAGGGCAGGTGGGAAGAAAGGCGCCCCCAGACCCCTACCACCTTCCAGACGGAGCAAACAGAGCCCTGAGGACCCTGCCAGGCAGAACAGAGAGACAGCGGCAACACCTACCAAGTTGGAGGACACTCAGTTCGCCATCAGCCTTGTTGGACGCTGGCAACTGATTTTTCCTAGAACAAAAGAAAATGTCAATGTACCAGAGGAAAACGACACCGAGATACAAGCAGCAGAGAAGAATGCGGGGAGCAGTGGATGGGGGTTCAGGGGATGGTTCTCTCCAGCGCCCCCGCCATTCAGGCCTGCCTCACATAGTCACTCTCCCTCTCTGCGTCATGGGTGCCTTCACCGGATGGGACCAAATGGCCAAATTGCAAGGTGCCTTGCAATTCTGTGTTCTCACAGACACACACACAGATGCACACCAGTCAATGCAGAAAACCCCATAGTCTGATGCTTGCCAAGAACCAAATGCAAATGTATCTTGCTGATGTCACTGTGAGACAGCTAGAAAACATACACGCACACACGCACGCACACAGGTACATGCGTGTGCAAATCAAGTGCTTGTCATCACTATGCAGATTTTTTTTCAGCATGGTCTCTGTTTTCTTTTTCATTTGTTTCTCTTCTCCCAGTTTTCTTATAAAGCCATCAGCAGCCATGTCTAAGAAACCTCTAAAATGCATCAAAAATCTGTCCTGGGAGTCTGATTTGTAAGTTCAGGTATGTACATGTGGAGCTTTCCCAACAGGGCCCACCTGTATTTCAGCTCTCTTTAGATATTTTTTTCCCCTCCACCATGCATCAATCTGGAAAATCTTTTTTTTTTTTTTTAAAGAATGCATTAAGAATAACAATATTACATCACTCTCTGAAAACCCATTTACTATGTTAAAAAATGACAGCCCTTTTGAACATGGCATTGAAATATATTTTCCTCCAACATCATTGCAGGGTAAGATATGATTGAAGTAACAATCGTAATCTTGCTGTGCTACATTCTATTGAATTGGCTTCCTCCTGAAGATGTATGAAGGGGTGTGAGTGGAGGATCACGGAGGACGCACGGTACCAGATCTGGACACACATACTGCTTCGGACTCCAAGTTTCTTGCTCTGGCCCAGAGTGCTGGAACACAGAGCACCTTCCCCCACCCTCCCAGGCAGGCCTAATCACCCCCTCACCCGGGTCAAGCCCATGTTCTTCAACTCAAAATCACAAAATTCCTACGTCTCTATGCTACCAGGGTTAGACAGGCGTTCTCTTGGGGACTGGTGAAAGAACACGCTGGAAAGCAGATCTAAGGCCTGGGGGGTGCATGAGAAGGAGGTGAAGGAGGAGGCAGTACAGATGCTGGGTCACAGCCACGGCAATGAGAAGCTATACCTTCACCAGAAGTTTCTGTCCCCGTACCCCTCCCACCGCCACTGGCTCTGCCTCTAAAGGCTGAGGACCTGAGACCCACTTCTATCTGTCCCTTCTGTCACTATTCCATCTGGAGACGAAGGCCAGATACCTCCCTGTTTCTGAACAGTGAGTATTGAAGCACGGTGCTAAGGGCCTCTAACATCTGCTTTGAAACATCCACGCAGGGAACAGCAGGAGCAAAGGCATCTCTGGAACATCCCAAAGGAAAGAGCATCTCTCTTGCACCTGTCTCCGCTCTCTGCCTCTTGGTCTCTCACCCAGATCACTGGAATAGCCAGCCTCCTCGCTGGTTTCCCGACCCCAGTGTGATGCCCCACCCCATGCCGGCCCCCCACGTCTTCACAGGGATGTCAAAACCATCTTTTTAAAAAACAAAACTGACTGTGCCACAACCTGGCTGAAGTTCTTCAAGGGTTTGCCATCATCACCACCCCCAACAATAATATTTATAAAAACGACAGCAGTACAAACAGCAAATACTTGCTGACTCCTTTGGCTGCTCCAGACACTGTGCTGAGTGCCTTGTAGGCAGCAAAAGCCACCTGCTTCTTGGGGCAGACTTAGGAAGGAGCTGTTGCGCTGAGCCTCACGGAGATCCAGGATTGCTCCCAGGACATAGTAAGTGAGTGGCGGCACAGGAATCTGAAGCCAGGCAATGACCCCAGAGACAAAGGCGGCAACCACCATATACATGGCTTCCTTGAAAAATAAAATCCAGGATGGGGCACCTGGCTGGCTTAGTCAGTGCGGCATGCAACTCTTGATCACAGAGTTGTGCGTTCCAGCCCCATGTTGGGTATAGAGATTACTTAAAAATAAAAAAGTAAATAAGCAAAATAAAAGAAAATCCAGGCCCATTACGGTACCCTATGGGCTTCCCCTGAGCTGGCCACCTACTGCCCCAGCCCCCACTCTCTCTGCACCCTCACGCTGCATGCACATTCCCTGCATGCTGAGCTCCCCAACCTCAGCCTCTATACCTCTTCCTAAGTCCTTCAACTGGGGTAGAATGTCCTTCAGCAAACTCGCACTCATCCTCTACAGGTATGCCACTTCCATCTCACCTCCACACGTGCATTCATTCATTTCCTCCCCCACTCATCCAGCAAACACGTGGCTGTAATCTGGCAGGCCCACCTCCCTGCCCAAGGGAGACCCAGGCATACAAAATGAACAGACATAAATTGCAGTTTGATGTGGTACGGTTGGCTAAATGATGGCCTCCAAAGCTATCCTGTGAATGGTACCGTATATGGCAGAAAGGACTCTGTAGATTGAACTAAGGAAAGGATCTTAGGATGAAAGAGGGTATCCTGGATTACCCAAGGGGGAGCAATATAATTGCAAGTGTTCTTGAGAAGGGAAGCCCAGGGAGACTGGACACGGAAGAGGAGAGGTGTGTGGTGCCGGGAGTAGAGGTTGGAGGGATGCACTTTGAAGGTGGAGGAAGGACCACAAGTCAAGGAGTGGGGTGGCCATGAGAAGCTCAGATACTCCCCTGGGATCCCCAGGGGGAATGACCCTGCCGACACCTTGACTTAAGTCCAGTGGAACTGACTTCAGACCCTGATCATCCAGAACAGTGAGAGAATACATTCATGTTGCTTTGAGCCACTAAGTTGGTGGGAATTCGTGACATCAGCCGTGGGATTCTACATACGGTGAGAGAACTCACAAGGAGGGACGAAGCATCATAGATTCTCTTGGTCACCTCTGTACCCTGCGTGCCCAGCACGCGGCCAGTGCTCCATAAACAGATGCTGAGTACCAGAGTGACCTTTACAGAAGCTAGGTGACTCACACAAGGTCCCACAACTTAGAAGGGCCAGAGCCAGAACTCAAACCCGGGCTGCTGGTTCCAATGGCTCTATTACATTCCTTCTTCTATTTTATGCTTCCTTCCCCTGCCCAGAACCCTCCATGGCTTCCTGTGGCCCACGGGACAAAATCCAAACCTCCCAGTGGTCCTCCTGGCTCCTGAGGGCAAAGCCTCAGGGCACGTGGGTGGCTGAGAGCCACAGCGAGAGGGTGGAGATGATGTTCTTGCCACATAGGGTACAGCGGGGCCTGTCCCGGGTCATGGGACTTCCACCCAGAGCCCACTCAGCTGCAGAAGCCCAGCTCAGATGCCTTGTGCCCGTTTCCCATAGATCTCATCACCAGAGGAGACTTCAATTATGCTCACACTTAGGGAATGTGCTTATTGTTCCTTTCATGTGTCCCTTTGTGGCATGAGCATTACAAAGTTTAAAAGGTCAGTTTAAAAGCATGTTCTTGCCTTTGAGTGAAAACTATTATGGAAAACAATGACAACAAGATAAATTAAGGATTCAAAACACTTTTGATGGTGCAGATAACACAGAGACATGTGTCATAGTGGACATCCAGTAAATCCACAGGAGCTGGGCCGTAGACACCCAGTTTGCCTGCCATGTCTGAGGTCACCAGTTCCCACCCATACTCCCTTTTGTGGTCCCAGGGAAGAAGCCAGGGCCAGGGCACTGTGGATATCTGGGGCTCCATGGGGTCAGGACTCAATCCCGGATAACCGAATCTTGGCTGGGGTCGGGGGGGAAGGGCTATTCAGAGACCTAAGTTCTCGTCCCTTTTCTCCCAACCCCTGCATGCCCTTGGGCAAGTCAGCTCCCGGCTGTGGGCCCAAGGTGCCTCACCTGTACCTCGGGGGAAGCCTGGGCAAGCTCATCACTGTGTGTCTGGGCCACACTAGTTTTGAAGATGCTTTCCTGCTTATATAGCCCCACACTCCAAATGGTTCACTAGCTCTTAACACAAAAAGACAAGGAGATGCTCCTTCTTCAATGTTTGGCACTAGATACTTGACTGAATTAGTTTCAGAGTATGAAAGAAAGGTGTCCCACAGGAATAAAGATATTGACCACTTACTCTATATTCTATTTGATGGCAACTCAGAACCCAGTGTGAATGGAGTCCAAACTGACCCCACTCATGTGGCACAAGAATCCAGACTATGACACAAAATTTTCCCAAGACAGGCAGAGCCCAGCACACCCAACTAAAGCAATGTAAAATTATCCAGAGCAGCACTTCGACAACGCAAGTTGCACAAGATTCCCCAGGAGAGAGAAAGAGAGATTTTTTGAAGTGCCACTGAAAATATGCTCAAAACAAAGAGCTGGTAAGTATATGAGAAAATCATGCACCACAAGTGAAAGCCAGGTGACATAACCAAAAGGACTCCCAGGAACTTGAGATAATAGAACAACAATCTAAGAGAGGCTGTATTTAGAGTAGGGAAACTTTTTTAATATGAATGGACATCATTAGAAAATAAACAGATGTTATTAAAGACAAAAAGAATGGGCAGTTTTGAAAAGTACATACTGTCATAGAAATTAAAAAAAAACTCATGGACATAGAAGGATGGTGATTCTAACATATGAAACATATGTTAAACCCCATGAGCCTGCTGCTGGGGGTGGGGAGTGGACAGGATGGGTCAGGGAAAGTTCTCTGTAGGACGCCATCGACTGAATCATAAATGTAAAAGGAATGAGAAAATGATAAAAATTAGATAATCATCATTTTATAAACTCCTAATACAGGAAAAGATTATTAATAGATGTTAAAACCAGCAGCTGAAACATTCTTGAGGAACAGAATATTCATGTAGTCTAAAAGTTACCAATTTCTCATTACTGGCAAAAGGCAAAGTTCCCTTTATAACGATGGACAGTTGACCAAGTGTCTGCCTTTGGCTCAGGTCACGATCCCAGGGTCCTAGGATCGAGCCCCACCTTGGGCTCCCTGTTCAGTGGGGCATCTGCTTGTCCCTCTCCCTCTGCCCCTCCCCCTGATCTCTTTCTCTCTCTCTCAAATAAATAAATAAAATCTTTTAAAAATGTGTGTGTGTTACAAATATATATTATTCTTTATGTGGGGAGGAGAGAAGAAAAGCAAGAATGAAAAAACAAAGTGTGACAAAATCCTAGAACTGCTGAGCATACGTAAAGATGGCACGGGCGTTCATTTTTCTGTTCTTCCAAACTTTCTGTAGGTTAGCTCTGCTTTAACATTGTGGCGGGAGGGAGGAGACTTGGGGTAAGCTTTAACAGGAGCTAGGATACAACGAAGAGCTAATAAATTACTAGGAGCTATCAGATGACATGACCTGGAATGCAACTCAGCCCCAAGTGAGAAAATATGTGAAAGAGCAAAGAAGAGATGTGGAGGGGGAATCTTTCATTCCAGTGCCTATCGAAAAGGAGTTCCAGAAGGAAAAATAAAGAGGGTGTGAGAAAGGAGACTATAGAAAAGATAATGGCCAACAACTCAGCAGACATGAACCCTCACAGAAACCTAAGAAGCTTCAAACGGCACACGTGGAAATCAATGCACACCTAGACATGTCATCTTGAAATGACACATTAATGAGAGAGCATTAATGACAAGGAGAAAAATCTTAGCAGAAAGGCAGAGTATCTATACACAAAAATTACTTTAACAAAAGACATCTTTAGTATTCAAACTAGTAAAGGTAAGGTCAAAATGAAGACATTTTCAGACAAAGACTGAAAAAGATCACCATTACAGACCTTCCCTGAAGAAACCACTCACAGACTTACTTTAGCAAGAAGGAAAGTGAACCCAGGAGAAAAGAGCAGGACTGAGGCAATGACGAGAAAAGAAATCTGGAAGCATGTAGATAAACCTAAATGAGAGCTGATGGTAGAAAAAATAACAATAGCAACTAATTAGGGGGTAGTTCAAAACACAGGGATAATACTAGATGGTGATTATACACAGGAAATGTGGGAACAGGAAATGAGCAGCTGAAGCTTTCTAAAATCCTTGTATATTTTGAGGGGGCAGAGAGACTGATTAAACTGAAACTTTAAGTCAATTATGATCAAAAAAAAATTTAAGAGTAACTGCTAAAATAGTCAAAGCATCAACTATAATGTCCAAATCAGAAAGCCCTAGAAGAAAAAATAAACACCCACTGGATTCACAAGAAAGTGCTGCTGTGGAAAACAGTTTGGCGGTTCCTCAAAAACGTGGACTATCGAATCACCATACCATCCTGCAATTCCACTCCTGGGTATGTACCCCAAAGAAGTGAACACAGGGACACAAGTTCATAGCAGCACTCTTCCCGAGAGACGAAAGGTAAAAACAACTCACGTGTCCACCAGCGAATGAGAGGATACACAAAACACGGTATATTCGTGCAATGCGATATTATTCCACCATAAAATGGAATGAAGCATTGACATGTGCTTCATTGTGATGAAGATGTGATGAACCACAAAACCATGACATGGAGGGAAAGAAGCCAGAGACCAAGGTCACGTACGGCATGATTCTTTTTATGTGAAACACCGCAGTTTGTGGGTTTCTAGGGATGAGGGGATGGGAGGAATGGGGAGAAACTGCTTGGTTGGAAGAGATTTTACTCTGAAGAGAAGGAAATGCTTTGGAAGTACACAGTGGTGGTTATGCAACCCTGTGAATGTGCTTAAATGACACCAAATCACTCACTTGAAAATGGTTAATTTAAAAAAAAAAAAAAAAAAAGGAAGGAAAAGAAGAGGTAAGAGGAAATAAAGAAAAAGCATATGGGAAAATGAAAGTACAGAATACAGGGGCACCTGGATGGCTTAGTCATTAAGCGTCTGTCTTCGGCTCATGATCCCAGGGTCCTAGGGTCCTGGGATAGAGCCCCATGTCGGGCTCCCTGCTCAGCGGGAAGCCTGCTTCTCCCTCTCCCACTCCCCCTGCTTGTGTTCCCTCTCTCATGGTATCTCTATCAAATAAATAAAATCTTAAAAAAAAAAAGTACAGAATACAGACGAATTCAAGTACATCAGTAAATAATAAGAGCAAACAAATTCAACTTGCCAGTTAAAAGACAAGAAACCCAAACTGATTTTTCTTAATTTGCAATATGAAGTTTCATAAGGCATGTGACACAAAAGATGAACTGTACCACATGGGAGAAAAGAGATCTCTTGTGGCCTACCCAATGTAGTTAATATTGTATCATCAGATTAAAAATAGACTTTGGAATAAAAAGCATTATTAGTGGTAAACCTACTTGTCATAGAACAACAAAAGGGAACAATGCAACAGGAGAATTTGGCCATATCGAACCTCTATAAAATGGGGGTCCTAACAGTCCTACCTCAAAAGCTTGTGGTGAGCATTACATAGGTCAGTCCAATAAGTGCTAAGAATAGCGCCTGAACAGAATTGCTCCATGTTCGCTGATGTAAGGATTATGGTGGTTACGAGACTTTGTGGCACCTTGATCCAAACAGCTGAACTTATCAATACAAGTCCAAAAATATGAAATAAAATAACAAACAAATGCGTCGGCCATGAGTGTGAAAACAATCATGGCCGAGCAGTGGTGCAAGAATATTTTAACACTAGAGACTCTGATAATGGAATTCACACCAGCAGAGGGGACAAATGGAAGATAATCTCAATAGATGCAGCAAAAACATTTGATAAAAAATACTCAGGTGCACTTTAAAAATGAAAACTTCAGCAAGTTCCAAGAGACAAGAAGGGTTTTGCTTTACTTGATATATATATACTTCAACCTGACAGAACATGCCAGCGCTGAAGGGAACATCCCAGTTGGAGGCAGGAGCCCAGGAGGCTGTCCTAGCCCACGAAACTCGGACTCTTCTGGAAACACACTAGAGGCAGTGCTCCAAGACAAGTGAAACTGACGAGCGGGGCCAGGTTTCCCAGTGCAGGTTCAGCACTCTTGCTACTTCCTGGCCTCTAACAGACCCTCCTTTTGGAATGAACAACAGGGCTGGATGGCAACGAAGCAGAGAGTTGCTCCATTGTCAGGGGACATAGAGGAATTGGACAGACAAGCCACAGGGCTGGCTCGCGCTGAAGAAGACTGGCATTGCTTTGAGTTGTAACTGCCCTGAGTCTCAGCTTCTCTTTCACCAGAATTGTCTTTGGAGGGTCAGAACATGGAGTGATTAAAGGCTTCAGCCCTTCCCCCCACCGCAGGAACTTCCTGGACATGCGGGGGTGGGGAGTGGGTAGCAAGTCCTTAGGAGGCACCCTCACAGGAGCAGCTGTGTCCCATTCTTTTCCTCAGGGGGACGTCCCATAGCCCCGTGCTTAAAGGCTCTCCTTAACTTCAGGAGGAATAAGCCTTGACAAGGCAGATCCCTAAGGGCAAGCTGATGTAAAAAGAACCTTTCTAAAAAGTCTTAGTTCTCCACAGAAGAAAAGATTCTTTTCACTTTCCTGCTATTTCTCTTCAGCTTCCTACAGTGGTTCAGCAAGTGTCCCCAGATAAAGGTACAGAAAGGGAATGGTGGCAATTTAGGCTGGGAAGAGGCTTGGGAGTCACCAGGCATAACCTCAGTTTGACAGATGAGGAAACTGAGTCTGGAGAGGGGAAGGGGCACCTCGGGTGTCCTCACCTCGCAGCTGCTTGGCCCTGTGGGATCCATGTCCCAACCCCAGGGAAGCACTCTATATCCCTGGGCAGCCCAATCGACAGGCATTTTTAAAGTGAAGCCTAGAGAACACGAGGCCTCGTTCAAGGTCGGGCTGTTGGGAAGTCATCTCATGCACTATCACAACATTTAACCAAATCTCAGTTTCATACCCAGCAGCTTCCAGTGCTCGAACGGTTGACCTTCAACATATAATAGCAATCCTTTTTTTTTTCTTTTTCCTCTTTCTTTTCTTTTTTCTTAAGGATGTGGAAAACTTGACTAGAATTGCCTGGTCTGACATTTCCTGTGAGAAAGCATTCTGCTTGGAATACTGTGAAAGCAATCTGCCTTAACAATTCAATCCAAATAAATTATCTTCCTGAACCCAGTGAAAACACCTAATTGGGAACTGGGCTGCACACCCAAGTCTCTCTCATCCGGGTCCATGATGACGAAGGTTGGAGCAAGATAGGGATCGCCCAGTGAGGACAGATTTGGGGGAAGGGGAGGGGACACTGATGGCCCTGTATCCTCCTGGAAAAGCCATCGGCTCAGCCTGTCTAGCTGGAGAGAACACACGTACTCCCGCCTCCCGGACCATTGTTCTTTTGGGCTGATGATTTCTCAGCTTAACTATCTTTCCGTATGCGCCCTTCCTCACAGGCTTTGGCACGCACCCTTGAGGAGAAGTGTGTGGAGCCAGAGCAATATCTGAAACCAAGTCCAACATTTCTCTTTCCTTGAGTCAGGCCGGATTCTGGCACATTCCAGGAACAGAGAAGAAATTTACCCAGTTACCAGGACATCAGACTGGGAGGGTTCCTTCAAGGGCACACAATTCACAAAACAAAACTGTACTAGGTGTGACCTTCCCTCGCATTATTCTCCCCTTCTCTTGGTTGGCACAAGGTCTTAGCATACAACTGGTATTTAATGGATGCTCTCTCTGAAAGCTGAGAAGTTCTCAGAGTTCACCTAGATGTGGCTCATCCATCTGGAAGGACTGGAAAGCCAGAAACAGAATGTTAGGCTCCAGACTCTCATCTCACAGGCATTGAGATTGCTAAAGTCACACTCCGTTCATTTTCATTTACTGGATGTGGGAAGCACGGATTGTTCTTCCTTCTGACCTGAACGAAGCATTAAGACAGGTTGGCTGCTCTTTCCTTCAAGCTGCTAACAGGTTCTGTGGCTCTCCCAGTTCCTATCTCCCTGCCCTTTCCACAGGCTCCACTTCCCCGGGTGTGGCTGAGCTCTGCTCCACGAGGAGACTGGTGCAGAGAGGGAGGTGTTGCTCAACAGCCAGGGAAAAGGTGCATAGAGCTGATGTTTCTCCAGGGAAAGAAAAACATCCTCTTGAAGGAAAGTGTCATCCGTGGAGTAGATCTCGGGAGTGTGGCCAAATCCACTGAACCATTCATTCACCTGAGCTATGCAGTTCACCAAGCAGGATGTTGCTACCCCATGGTCTCCTTGGCCTTGCCTCCTCCCCTCTGCCCACCAGCTCGTGGCTGCATAGCTCAGCCGAGCCCAAGCACCATGCAACACTGGCTGAGCCCAAAGACTAGGGCCAGAGTGAGAGAGACAAGACATGGTGCCTGGCCCATGTCACAGGGCCTCCCGGTTTGAGCCCCAGGCTACATCCCCAGCAAGTGGGATCACAAGCCCGCCTCTCAGCATGGGAGTGAGGACCCAATGGCATGGCTCTCCCAGAGACAAAGAGTAGCTGTGGCCCTGCCCTCCCCGAGGCTGGTATGAGAACCCAGGATGGAAAGGATTGCTAAAGTCACACTTGGAGTTATAAAAGGGAAGGTTCTGACATGCTGTCTGAAAGACATTACGTAAGAGTTGCCACCGGTTTCCACGGTGAACTGGAAAGCTGTGTGCAGATGTTTACTTAGCTGCTAGGAGAAGCTGCTTTGGGGCACTACCCTGCTCTGTTACTATCCTAATAAAAGCCAACACATCCAGGGAAGGAGCTGTCCCAACGAGAGGGGTCAACTTTCTCGGAGTCCCATTAAGCAGTGAAATCCACCTGGGTTCTGTTTGTTTAAATACGCCAAAATGTGGCTTAAAACAAATGCTGGGATGAAATACATCCATTTTGCACACACAACACTCTCCCCTGCATAAGCAGTGATAAAAGAACCATGAGCCACTGGGCTGAGACAACACTGTCTGGATGCGTTAACTTCTTATCAATCTTAAAGTAGAGAAATTTGGGTTCATTTACTTTTAGAGAAGATGACAAGGTCTATACTTCGATAACACTTACTTTTGTAGCTCACGTCTTGCCCCACAGTGGTCCTAGTTGGACAGTCACCTTCCCTGTTAAATAACCATTGTCCTTCCTGTGACATTCTAAGGGTTCTAAGTGTTCTCTAGTCTTGTCCTTAGGGTAATAATTATTTATCTGGGTATCTACATCTACCTCACCTAGCACTTGCAAACCATCGTTCTCAGCTTAAGTCTCACTAAAGGCCTGTATGGGAAGCAAGCATTTTTACAAATGCGGACAGAGAGGCTCAGAAACTTGGAAATGGTCCAAAACAAACCAGTCCACAACACACAGGCCCATGGTGAAGTGAGGAAAATACAGTGCATCGTTCACATGGACTGATGTGTTAATTTTAAACACTGCAATTTTATTTCAAGATTCTATCTGTATTTAAGTTTATGAAATTGGGTCTTAATGGTCTTACTTAGCTAGAAAATCAACAGCAGCAGCAACAAGCTGAACAGCTTGGGATTCACGGTGGAGTTAACAGGGCCCAAGCATCTGGGGCCCTCACTTGGACAGCCCCCTTCCAAGAGGCCCAAGCAATGTGTTGGCATGGTCTTCTGTTTTTGTAAAATTTGCAAAAATGTGATACCTTTATATCCTTTGTCTTAAAGAGGCCACTAAAACTGTGTAGGTTTCAGGCCTTCCCTCCCTGGAGCTGAACCAAGTTGGTCCCCCAGGGTTTTGTTTTTTGTTTTTGCGTGATTTTTTTTTTTTTTTTTTTTTTTTTTTTTTTTTTTTTGCTGACCTATGAACTCCCAGTAACCCACTGTGCCAGATGCCTGACACAAAGTCTCCTTGGGCCCAGAGACCCTGTCACTGTCTTGCCCAGTGGATACAGAGGGAGGCCCGGCCAAGACTAGTTCTTGCAACATCTTTTTCTTCCACCCCATGTTGCCCTATTACGCGAAAGGAATCTTCAGGAAATTTTGACCTACTCCAAAAGCAGAGAGAACAGGTCGTTGTCTGGAAGTTTCTTAGAAAAAAGAGAAAGAAACTGTTGCTTTAAAACCAAGTTAGCGTTGCTAACTTCGAGCATTACACCACTCACACACATAAGACCAGAGAGCTGAGGAATTTCCATGGGTGGGCCAGCCCCAACTCAGGACAAGCACACCCTGAGCTAAAATTA
Organism: Mustela lutreola; assembly: GCF_030435805.1. Lineage (NCBI taxonomy): Eukaryota > Metazoa > Chordata > Mammalia > Carnivora > Mustelidae > Mustela > Mustela lutreola. The sequence continues at coordinate 156,772,241 of NC_081293.1, read as the reverse complement.
GATGTGTCCCTGAGCCAGTTAGGCAGCCTCCCTATGCCTCTTCTGGCAGCCAGCCGTTTTCACTTGAAATGAGGTGTGAGGGTCTCTGGGTACCAACCCGTGTGGGTCCCCTCCCTTCGCGCCCCTGGAGTTACCCCCTCTGCATCTAATGAGAGTTCCCAGCTATTCGGCACAGATGGCTCCTGAGCAGGGAGCCCCCAGCAGGTCGGGATATTTAGTGGGGAGCTAGGATGCTGCTCAAAGGTAGGGAATCTACGTAGGAACTTTCTACAAGCCCTAAAGCAGGGGAACACAGGGCCCACCTCACACAGAAGTCAGGAAATGGGGACTTCGAATTTTAGCAATTCCTTCCCAGTTCCTGAAGAGGTAATGAATTCATGTGAGTCTGTAAGCGCACTCTCTTTTCTACTTAATAGAGAAACTTTTGCAGAAGTGGAATGAAGCCCTTTGGCAAGGCTCTGGCTTCTCTGGTTTCTGAGGATCTGAATCCAAATAACACAAAACGAGACCAAAAGCTCAGGCCCTCCGAAACCCCCCCGAGTCCCCGCTGCTCCAGGTTGCACCCCTCTGCCACCGTCACCTGTCCCCGGTGGGGTGGGCGTGCAGGAGCCAACAGATGGCAGCCCCTTCGGGATTGTGTGGGCGAGAAATGGCCCCAGCAACGCAGCCAACAGGAAGAGCTTTGACCAAAGGTATCTGAAGCTTTTTCCAGAACAAATATAAAAACCATGTGAAGCGGCTGGACCCACGTCAGGCAGTCTCCTGTTGGAAATGTCACGTTGAGCCTCACGATGTGGGTGTAATCAAAGGATTGGAGGTTCCAAGAAAACATCCAGGGGGTCGGCAGAGGGAAGACACAGCCAGCTTGTACTGCCAGGCTGGGGGTGTACAGATTCCTGTCCAAGTAGTATGAGAAGGGGAGGGTGGATCTGGGGAGACAGGGCTGGAATCACCACCGAGACAACAATGGAACAGTCTGCTTTCTGGGCATCTGGACTGTAACCATGAACTACTGTTTCTGTCATAGCCACTGGGAGGTTCCTTGGGAGTCAAAGGGCCTGAGGAGGCCCACAGGTGACAGGGAAGGGGACCACCACACCACTCCAGGCATGCCGGAGTGCTCCCTAGCTGCTTCTTGGGCTGGCCTTGTGTTTTATATCATCACCTCCCCCAGATGCCAACCCTAGTGATATACTATGACCTTGTTACACTTCTTTAGGATCTTTACTGAGAGACAAATGACAGATTCTATTGACTATTCATTTTTCCTAATTTTCCTATGTGCATTTTCCATTTTTATTCTGAAAAATATTGACCCAACAGGAAAACTGAAGTAGCACAATGAACATCAGTAGACCATTCACTTAACAGAGACAAATCAACATTCACCATATTTGCTTCCCCTCCTCCCTCTCTCCCTTCCTCCTCCCTCGAAACACATGCATACACACAGAAACACACAATTTTTTTTTTTTCTGCTGAACCATCTGAAAGTAAGTTGAAGAGATAAGAACGTCATCCCTAAAGAGTCCAGCCTGAATCTCCTAAGAACAAGGACAGTCTCCTACAAACCCATGGGGTTTGTGTGCATGAGGACACTTTTTCAAACAAGAATCCTCGTTTAGGCTCTCCCACGTGCCAGCATCTTGTAAGTGTACCTTTTGGAGTTCTTTTCTTTAAAAAGATGGATAAATCCATCATAATGTCTTTATTAAGTGGGCCAGTGCTGCTTTTGGTTTTTTATCTAAAGTGGATACTTTCAACTTCTTGTTTCTTCTTTTAAAATACTTCCAGGAACATAGTGGGTCTTAAAGGGTGCCTGGACATCCACATCTAGGATAGAAGGGACCTGGGATTTGTCCGGAAGCTGGGAGGGGGTTGGGGGTGTGGGAGAGACTCTGGGTTGTAGAACCCGGATGGATTTCCTTGACTTCTGTGGGCACTGGTTCCTAACCCCTTGTCAAAATGCCGTCCTAAGTTCAGCTGCCCTCTATAGAGCAGCTTCTGGAACATGAGCGCTCAGTACACCATTGCTCTGTGAGGAGATGAACATGAAATTATGAAGGTGATTGTAAGCCCTGAAAAAGAGCCTCCAGTCTCAGAGGATAGCAGAGAAGATGGTCATGGTTTCCATTCAAAGACTTTTCCAGTTGGTTGATTTTTTTCCCCCTCATTCAAAGGAAACCTTATCTGAAGGCAGAAAAGCTGAACAAAGTGACAGTAGACCAAAGGAAGCACCATGGTCAGTGACAGGAATGCCATCCTTCTCTCAAGGACTTCCCATTTCTCTTTCCTCCTCCTTAAGAATCAAATGAAGCCCCAGGGCCCCCGTAAGGAAGCCTCTACATGGAGGATCACAGCCACAGGAGCCCAGCCAAAGATAGCTTACCATGCCCCCCACTGTCCACACGTGGCCTAGCAAGAACTTCTAGAAAAGAGAAAGGCAGAAGCACACATCTATGTCAACCTTCAGAGCTTTCAAATGAAGGCCCAGCCTCATCTTGGCCTTCAGTGCAAAGGAGAATAAATGTCTTAATGAAGGCAAATTTAATCCACAATGCTCCCTGAAGACCTACTATGTGTCTGGCCCCATGAGAGACACGGGTCCTGAGGCACAGGAACTAGGTCATGCTCTTGTCTTCACTGCCTCTGGCTGTGGCCTGTAAAACAGATCTAAACATTTCTCTCTGACAATCACAATCCCCCATAATCCAGCTCTAATCTTACTTTTCCATCCTTTTCTTATAAAATTCCCTATTACTCAGGAATACACACACATCCCCTTAAGAAAAAGGGTGTTTTTGGATAACCAAATAGTAGAAAAGAAAGCTAGGATTTATAACTACTGTGGGCTAAATATTTATATACATTATTTCTTCTGTTCAAACCCATAAACAAACCCATAAAGACAAGTGTATCATCCCATTTCTTAGACAAAGAAACTAAGCCAACAAAGAGATGAACAAAAACACTGTGCCAAGGTCACTCTGTTAGTAAGTGAAAAATCTGTCCAATTCTAAATCTCAGGTTCTTTCAAGCTCACCACTCTGAAAGTCGTTAAATGTGTTAAAGATGGGGAGCCATGTTTCGAGGTCTCAGAAGTCAGTAAAATGCCAGGTTTTCCAAACGGCAGTCCTCAATAACTTAACAAAGCTATATGTAATTGGAAGAAACGTCAAATAACCCCAAAACTCTCCTGAGCAGAATCAGCTCTTTCACTCGGGATTGAAAAGCTCCTTTGAGAACTTGCAATGCCCCAGGCCCATCATCACATCAGTTACCATTACTGAGCATGGTAGAAAATGAATCTTGATACTGTCCATGCAGCCCTTCCCAGACCCCACCCAAGCAACACACTTCCTGCCTCTCAGAGTCTCTGTGAATGGCCAGTTTCTCCTCTGCTGTTGGCGCCTAGCCCTGGGCTTACAAACATGCTCACATCTCTCCGTCCTGGAAAAAGGACCCTGATCCCTAACAACGCCACCCCACCCCGCCCGCCCCGGCCTTTTAAAAAATTAACATATAATGTTTTATTTGCCCTAGGGGTACAGGTCTGTGAATCGTCAGGCTTACACATTTCACAGCACTCACCATAGCATATACCCTTCCCAAAGTCCATAACTCAGCCACCCAATCCCTGCCCCCCAACCCCCAACAATCCTTAGTTTGTTTCATGAGATTAAGAGTCTCTTATGGTTTGTTTCCCTCCCGATCCCATCTTGTTTCATTTTTCCTTCCCTACCCCTTAAACCCCTGCCCTGCCTCTTAATTTCCTCATATCAGGGAGATCATATGATAATTGTCTTTCCCTGATTGACTTATTTTGCTCAGCATAATACCCTTTAGTTCCATCCATGTCATTGGAAATGGCAAGATTTCATTTCTTTTGATGGCTGCATAGTATTCCACTGTGTGTATATATACCACATCTTCTTTATCCATTCATCTGTTGATGGATATCTAGGCTCTTTCCATAGTTTGGATATAACACTCTCCCTTCTTGAGCTGCCATCGTGTCCCTATGCTTCCCTTCCCCTCTACACTTTTACAAAGCTCTGTGTTCCCTATATCTGACCTCACCCACACCATTCCTCACCCTGCTAGAGTTGACCTGCTGCCCCCAGTATCCTACTGAAAGAGCTCTTTCCAAAGCCACTTCCGTCACCCAACTTGGTGACCTGCCCAACTTCCCCTAAGGGTCTAAATCTGTCAAGTTCCTGACCCTCTCTCTTCTTTCACCTCCCCAGTCCACCTCTTGCTCTGATCACTGCTTTGCCTTATCACAACAAACACATGGCTCTCCCCTGCAGAATTTGGACCCAGGTGCCTTTATCATGCACCGTTGGCGGTGTCCATCCCTCTAAGGACATCAGCTTTTCGTCCCATGCCAGTCCCTGCCAGACACTTCTCATCCAGCCTTTCCCCAGGATCTGCATTTCTGCCCCACTCTGTGGAAACAGAAGGTCAGCTGGACATGCCCAGGATCTGACTCCTCATTGCTTTGTGACCCTGCCAGTGCCTCCCCTTTGGATCCCCATCTCTGTTCCCTGCACGCCCAGCCTCCCAGCCCTCCTCCTATAGGTTCTCTTCCCAGGTGTCCTGCTCTTCGACCCTCTGGCATGGTCAGCTCAGAGCCCACCCCGCCTTCTAGGTCTGGCTCTTGCCACTGGTCCTGCTTAAGCCTGCAGCACCCCTGGAGTGATCTTCTGAAGCACAGCTCTAACTAATTTTTTAAAAAACAACACCCACATAACTGAAAACTCAAGACACTTTTCTATCCCTCTATTGCTCTGTGAGCCAGCTCTCAAGGCACAGCCCCATCCTCTAGTCTCCTCTCCTCCTGGTCCCCCGCACGTGCCCTGTGTTCGAGCTACACCAACACATCCACCTCTTTGCGTTTGTTTACTCTGTCCTCTCAGCTCGGGATGGGTCTTCTCCCTGAACTTCCAGACCAACTCTCCAACTCCTTACCGATGTCAGCATTCCAACACCGCTTCTTCTCGATACAGGTGCCTGAAGACAGTTGTTAGGAGTGAGGCTCCTAGAGCCAGACTGTCTGCATGAACTCAGACTGGTCAGTCACTCTGTGCCTCAGTTTCCCCACCTATTAAATGAAGCCAGTAACTCTCCCAGTGTGGCTGTCAGGATTAAATAAAGTAACACATCTAAGGCTCTTGCCACGGAGCTTGTCAAATATGAGTACTCACTAAATATCAAGAGCTTAGGGGCACCTGGGTGGCTCAGTGGGTTAAAGCCTCTGCCTTAAGCTCAGGTCATAATCCCAGAGTCCTGGGATCGAGCCCCGTGTCAGGCTCTCTGCTTGGCGGGGAGCCTGCTTCCTCCTCTTTCTCTGCCTGCCTCTCTGCCTACTTGTGATCTCTGCCAAATGAATAAATAAAATCTTTAAAAAAAAAAAAATCAAGAGCTTAGTTATCCCTGAAACAATCCACACCTTAGCTCCATGGCTTTCCATCCTTGTCCCCTTGTCACTTGCCTTTTTTTAATCCTGTAGGACAGTCATTTGCATGGATGTCTCAGCCTCTGTGGGGCAGGAACCTATCCATCACCTCTCTCGCCAACACTATCCGAGCAAGCAAGGCACACTTCGTAAATGCTTTGTTGAATAAAATTAAATAACACGTATTTAGATTGAGATCAAAAACTGTTTACTCTGTTAGGAAAGGGCTCCACTTCTGAGGGGCCCAAGGTTACAAAAATGGCCTCAACAGGAAATGGAAGGAATCCTATGGCTTTAGTAACTTCTTGTGGAATGAATAGAGAAAACAACGTAGAATTTTCTGGAATGAGGCACACACATGGAATCCAGCTATACAGGAAACTGCTCTGGCAGGTCATCTTTGTGATTTGAAGACCTCTGACCAAAACGTTCCTGACAGAACTCGGGATCAAAGACCATCTTTCTTCGGCAGAGGCACCAGCCCCAGTGAGTCACAGCAGTGTTCTATCCCACAGATGCTGTTTGGGAAAACCAGCTCGGGGGGTCACGAGGGAAGGTCCGCTCCATCAGAACAGAAAGGCATTCTGTCCCCAGCTCCCTGGCAGTCAGCCTATCAGAGTTCTACTCAAGGTGCTAAGAAGGATGCCCAGTTTTTCCCTAAATCACAGTGTCTTCCCAATCTTCAGGGAAAGCTATGAGCTTAGGCTCTTTTCTCCATAAGCCCCCACATGTGCACATCATCCCCAACTGGCTGCAAATGCAATAGGACCCAAGATAGCCTCCAGAAACAAAGGGCTGAGGAAAAGTAAAAGAGCTGCTTTCGCTCTGAGGAATGAGACTTCCCAGAACACCAGCAAGACATTTCTCAAGAAATCTCAAGTTTGGAGGAAAGCAGAGAAGGGCCATGAGTATGTCCAGGCCTAGAAGTAAGGCCTTTGGCTATTCCCCAAATGGAATCACCCTTCAAGGCCTAGTCCAGGAGCATCCCTCCTCTAAGACCCTGTTCCATCTGAATGGGCGCCATCCATCCAGCCTGGGACAAATGTTGCCTGGTACTTGTAGGTCTTTTTCTGTCTGCAAGATCACTCATCCCACTCTTACTCATGTTCCTTGAGTGAAGGGAAGACCTCACACTTCACTTCTTCCTCCTCAAGGCAAAGCCAATAATTCAGCTCCATCCAGTGAGTGTGGAACAATTCTGAGCAAAGCTGAGGGAGGACAGACCACAGAGAACTTGCCACCATGCTCAGGTAGCTGACAGTCCAGCAGGGGAAACAAGGTGACCTGTCAGCTCTCTGCAATGTGGCAGGCACTGTGAGAAGAATGAGAAGGGGGCCATGTCCAGGGTTGGGAACAGGGAAGAGATCTGAAGAAGCTTCCTAAAGAAGGGAGCACTCAAAATGACTTAAATGCAGGACATCACAGTTGTAATGGGTGGGGTTGGTGGGTTGGTGCATTGGTTAGGTGGATGGTTGGTTAAATGAATGCATGAATGAAAAAATGAGTGAGGGAATGAATGAATACCAACAAACGAACTTGAGCATAAAGTTTTGAACTGTTCCAACTCTGCTTAAAATGATCAGTTTAAGTTTTATGACACTGCCCCCAAGCAGATCAGCATAATTGTCCCTTCCTATGTCTTTGCTATGTACAGTCTCTCATGGGCTCCAGGTTTATGGCCAGATCCAAGGATACGGCTGGAAAAACAACGGAAGGAAGGAAGGCAGTAAGGGAGGAAGGGAGGACAGGAGGATAGAAGGAAGGGAAGAAGCCAGGAAGGGAGGGAAGGAGGAAGGGGCGGGAAGGAGCCGGCGGAGAGAGAGATGGAGGGAGAGGGAGGAAGCCCGCTCCGGTCCTCGAGGACTTCACAGAAGTAAAGGTGAGGTATCAGGTCACTATGCCATACTGAGGGTTGTCCATGATCCTGAGCAGAAGAGAAGCATGGAGACTCTGTGGACGAGGCCAGGACTGGGGTGAGCCAGGCGCGGCACCTGGGGTACAGAACATAAGAAGGCACCCACTCCCAGGTTCATGCAGGTGTCCACACTGCAGATGGGCCCCCAAGCTGAGGACCTATGCTCCTTAAATTCCACACCCTGAATGACTCGCTTGCTTTGCGCTCATCATGGCCCTGTCGCTGACCTCTGCAGTTCTGGTAGCCAGGGTCTAGTGAGCTAACCGGCAGAGCAGCAACAGAGTGAGGGGGAAAGAAAGCACCTAGGAAAAAGCAATGTCCACATACTTCCCCCTCTGCTGACAGTCGTCTCCCAAAAATTATCCCTGAGCCCTAACAGCCTCCTTCCATCCAGCAGCAGTGGATTCCCAGTCTGTGTGCCTTGGGCAGAGCTGTAAGGCTTGGGCAGAGCTGGTAAGGCCCAGATGTGATCAGAGGAGGATCTCTGTCACTCTGATGTCCAGAGATGGACAAAATGAAACCACTCACCCTTCCTAGAAGAGGCATGGACGCACTCTCACCTCTTTAGCCGCACTAAGAGGATCTCAAAGGGAATCTGGGTTATGAGAAGTCCCTCTGCCCCGGGAGATGCACCGGACAGAATTGCTGGGCGCTCTGGAGCCGAAGGTACCTAGCAGCTCCAGTTACCACACAGGGTAAGGTCATCTAGCCCTATCCCGTGTGGCTCCAAGGGGCCTGTGACATGCACAGGAGCAGTGTCTCATGTTTACTCTCCTGCGCATGCTGGGAAGAGGCCCGCGTTCAGATGAGAGAACTGGTATTCCAGCGTGGACGGGGACACACACTCAGGGTGGATGGGGGGAACCAGCTGAGCACCGGGCAGCCATACCCACTGCAGAAGAGAGGTCCCCGAGGAGTCAACTATGAAGGGGAAGCTGGACCAGCACGGGAGCCCCGGCCAGGCCACCTGTTCACACGGGGCCGCTGGCACACAGCAAGCCGCTGCATCGTGTGTAGGTTTCAAGAGGCAGCTAATTCCGAACCTTTATAGTCTGACATCATGTCCAAATAACGTGCAGAGATAAATTAAAATGGAAATTCCACCCATTACTCATCCCATGCGGTGCAGATGTTGTCAGACTTGGGATGCTCGGGTATGGGGAACAGTCAATAAACCACAAATACCACATCCTCGGCTGAGCCCCTGCCAAGCCCCAGATGGCATTACTTATTCCCTATCAGGACGCAGCCAGGCATATGGGTGCCTGCCGGTCCCCCGCTCAGGATCGGGAGCCTGGGAGGGGCCTGGGGACCCAGGAGGGACCCAGAGCACTCTCCTCAGAGTTGCCTGCCCTGGGAGGGGTCTGGTGAGCACCTGTTGAATGCAGTCACCAGCCAGGGTCTCTGGAGTCCTGAAGATTCATGAAGATCTGCCGCCACCTACTGTCCATTCTACAAACGCTGAAAACTCTGCCAGCCACCACCCCACCGCCTGTTAGTCACCAAGTCCCTGAATGGACACAGAGACAGGGTCACTGACACTTTGGGGCCATGGTGGGTGTCTATGCTGCAGAACAAGGCAGCTAAGTCGCATTCCTCACCCGATGTTACTGCCTCACCATGAAGTGCTGGCCTGACGCATGGCCTCTGCGAGCCCAAGGCCCCCTCGCCCTGTCAACAGCATTCCCTAATCCTTGGCTCGTCCATCCTCTGAGAGGGCCACAGTCTAGCATCCAAGCATGGAGAGCTTCACGGCAAGCCCTGGGTTTCGGAGGAAGGGAGCCCTCTCTCCTTTTGCATCCCTGGCGGGGAGCTGGACACCAAAGAAAGCTCAAGAGGTTCCTCCTGTCTGACATACTATGGGACATTAGGAGCCACGGAGCCACAAAGCCAGTGACCGTTCAGCTGGCACTCCTGCTACAGAGGCTGCGGTGTTGGGATGGGAGGGCTGCTGATGTGCCTGATTTGGGACTCACACTGACCTCCCCTTCACGGTCTGTCTGGCCTGCCTCAGCACGGTGTCCTAGGCACCAGAGGTGGTGTCCACAAACAGGCTCCACAGCTTGTCCATCACAATAGCAGGGGCTGGGCGAGTGTACAAGAAGCCACGAGAATGATGGAGAGGGCGCTGGGGCCCCCCTCACTGAGGCCCTTACCTCAGTGTGCCCCCCTCAACTGCCATCCATCTATGTTGGCTACTAATGGCTCAAGGTGGCATCCGTCTCCAGAGTTACCCTCCCCCAGACTCACCCAGGAGGTGGCACACTGCCCACCCCAGCCCAGGATGAGCAACTCTTGGCCCATGGCTGACATGGGAAAAAAGCCCTCCTCCCTCCTCCCAGCTTAATGGTGGGGCAGCTCTGGGTCATTTCACCCTCGCATCTTCCTGTGGGATCCGACTAAGGCCCCACACCCTGGTGGAGACCATCCCCTGCCCTGTCCTGCTTCCCCCACTGCCTTTCCCCTAAGAGCACCCCCAGTAATTCCAAGCAACTAACCCTCCATCTCGGGCTTGGCGTCTAGGGCACTGGTTCCCCAACCTCAGCATGGAGCACATCACCTGGCAGACTTGTTGAAACACACTCCTGTGGGCCTCTGGGTGGCGCAGTCAGTTACGCATATGGCCGTTGGTTTCAGCTCAGGTTGTGATCTCAGGGTCGTGAGATCGAGGCCTGTGTCAGGCTCTGATCTCAGCGAGAGAAGTCTGCTAAAGTTTCTCTTTCCCTCTCCCTCTCCCCTTCCCTGCATGCTCACTCATTCTCTCCCCACCCCCATAAATAAATAAATAAATCTTAAAAAACAAAACAAAAAAGCACTGCTAGGCTTCATCCCGAGAGTTCCAAGGCCCCATGGCTCAAGCTGCCTAAGGAGACACACATTTGCTCAGGGGCTCTGGCCCCTCAAGACTGCCGCTGCGGCCACTGCTGTGGGTTGAATCCTCAAGAACGGCCAACAATTCCTCTCAATCTCATGACTATGATGACACACTGTGTTTCCAAAGGAGGCTGGGCAAACAGTAAGTGCCGGAGCTTGTGTGGCCCACACACACCTGGAACACGGAAGCTGAAGCCATTTCCTCTGGCAAAATCCCCAGTGGAACAGGCTTTGAGCTAATCTGCAGAAAAACCACCACGGCAGTCCTGAGGGCTTCTCACAGAAATGACGGGCCAGCATTCCTCCAGAGACGTCTGTAAGTACCACAGGTGAAGTCATCCCAACCAAACCACTAAGTTTCACAAAGGGCCACGTGGGGAGCCACCAGACTTGGGACGCCAAGCTCTGGGTACTGATAAATACAGAACCCCTCTCCCAGTCCTTAGTCCCACACCTAGGGTTTCCCAAGCACCTGCTCTGGCCTCTGGCATGTGGGTGATGGCAAGGTCTGTAAAGGGGCAGAGGAAGGACCTGCCCGTGACATGGAGCAAAGGCAGGAAGCAGAGCAAGGCAAAGGTTGCCGTTCCCCCCAGGTCAGGGCCAGAGACCCAGCACTTCCCACTGATCATCACAGAAACCCCACAAGGGCAGCCCTGATGAGTCAGGGATGAATGACAGATGGACCCAAACATCCACAACCCCCCAGAGGGGAGCCCACACGACAAGGTTCCCAAGGATCTTCTGAGATCAAAGGACACAGGAAAGAAACAAAGATCAAAGCAACAGAGTCAGACCCATGGAGCCCGAAGGCACAGCTATTCGTGCCCCCCCACATCTCAGCAGGTCAGATGGTGAGCCTGCGCCCTCTAACCCAGGACACATGCTGCCCGCTCCTGCCCCTGCCTGGGCCCCAGCTGGGACTTCTGGGGCCGTCCCTGAGCCCCATGTTGCAAGGCCCAGAGACAGCTCTGCATGGCACCTTCCCTCTGCTCTGTTAGGCCTGGGTGAAGGGGCAACGCTGCACATACAAGCCTGCTCAGTTATCGCCTCACTGTCTTTTGTCATGCTTTAAAATGACAACATAGGCACACGTCTCACCTTGAAGATCAGACCCTCCCAGGATCTGATACACACTAGGACTCACATCCCCATTTACTGAACTGAATGACATAAATGGGGAGGGGGCGCGGGTGGGCAGGACTGACGGAGGGAGGCTGGGAAGGGCAGGGAGGTGACTCTGGCCTGGTTTTAAATCAAAGGTGTCCTACAATTATGTAGGACATGCACTGCACAAAGATGCCCAGGCGAGGGGACAAGAGGCAGCGGAAATCCAACCCACACTCCAACCACCAAACTGTGAGCCCTGGGACCTGCTTCCACCCAGAACCTTGACAGTTTCCTTAAACTCTCTGGCCTCAGTTTCCTCATCTGTAACACAGGGATAATAAGTGCTAGGAGGAGGCTCATTCTCAACTCCCAGGGTCTTCTGGGAGCTTGGAGGGAGCTCTGCTAGTCCACCCTTCTGCAGGCCTTGACTCTCCTCCCCGCTGTGTGCTGCACCCAAGGGCAGGAAGGGGGACTTAACTGACTGGTTAATTTGGGAAAGAAAGAAAGAGAGAGAGAGAAAGGAAGGAAGGAAGGAAGGAAGGAAGAAAGAAAGAAAGAAGGGACATGAAGTTCAGATGCACCCTATTATTCTTGAGAGGGAGCTTTTTTGTCAGGGATGGGGGGGAACAGCCCCTCCCGCCATGTGGCCTTGTGAGCTGATCTGCCCTAGGCCTGACATGAGGAGAGGAAGTCTGCGGAGCTCCGGGCCCACTGGGCTTCATGATCATGATTTGCTGTGTCTTCCCTCTTCTCCTTATTGATCACAGAAATGATGTGTGTGTTACTCCAGCCTAACTCATACCCTTTGTTTTATTTGCCAGCTTGTTCAGAATTCAGGAGAAGAATACTTTTTAGCAAGAACACCAAAGAAAGGAAAATCAACCATAATATCCACGCTGATGGATTATAAAGAGCCAATGGGACAACATACACCAGGACTTAGCATAGTGCCCAGCAAATAGAAACTAAGTGGCAGGCAAACACAAAGCCCCCAAAATGCTTATTGAGTGATCAGGATAAGGGTACTGGGGGGAGGGGCTGTGAATGCACTTTTACCTGCTTCCTGTAAGACGATGTTCGTACCATTTTTCAAGGGTTTAATAACTGGTCCAAGGCCACAGTGGTTCTTAGGGGCAGAATGGGTTTGCCAGGCCAGCTCAACAAACTAGAGTCCAGGTTCCATACCTCCTAAGAGGCTGTAAACAGTAGGTACTCAATAAATAGGTGGCAACTGAAGCAGAGGGCCCAGAATGACTCTGGAAGTGAGAATCCTAGGCCAGCAAAATGCACAAGCTTGAAGGAAACCTGGAAATCAACTACCCAGTGGCCACATTTTACAGTCAGAGACAATGAGGTCCCAAAACAGATGACTAGCCCAGGGCAAAGTGAGGACTAGAAGCCAGGCCTCCTGATACTCCAGCCACTCCCCTTGCTCCCCAACCCACCATCTTCCCTCGATCACCACAGCCTAAGAGTGCTCCCAACCCATTTTGTCTGAGGCACTATTCCCTCTCCAGCCCACACAGGTTCTGGCATAGGAGGGCAAAACAACAGCAACCAGATTTTAACTCAGTGTGAGGAAGAATTTTCTAGCAGTCAGAACTATGCAAAACTGCTGTGGGAAGTGGGGAGTTCTCCATTGCTGGAGGTGTTCAAGCAGATGCCAGTCACCATCTAAAGACTGTGGAAAGGATTTCTATTCGGGGACAGAGGTGAAACCATTCATTCATGCATTCACCAGACTCTGGAGCTCACTGCCCAGGTTCAAGCCCCTGTTCTGCCTCTTACTATGTGTATAAATAATACGTGGGCAAGGAGAGCAACTTCTCTGAGTTTCCTCAACTGTAAAATGGGAATTTGAGTGGCATATCCCTCACACGACTTGATGAGAAGTCAAAGAGTGAATCTACTTAAAACACTTAGAAGAGTATCTTGTACAAAAGAGATCAGTATCAGAAGTTTACTGATCTTGTTAATGTTGTTGGTGGTAGGAGTAATAGTATTAAATAAATATTCGTTGAATGCCCTCTATGTACCAAATACTAGTCTAGGAGCAGGGAATATAAAGGTCCCTGCTCTCAGGAAATTTCTTGTCTATTGTGAGGGAGACAAATAATGGATAAGTACGCAAAATAATTTCACATGATGATAGGTGCTGTGAGGACAACCAAACAGGCTGGAGAAGAGTGGGGCTGGAGGGGTAGTTGGTCAAAGAAAACCACTCTGAATCCAGAACTCCTGAGTGACAAGAAAGACAGTCACGGGATGATGTGGAAGCCAGGCCCTTATGGCAAGGGAACAAGCCAGGTCTCCCTCTTGTGGGAATAAACTACATGTGTTGGGGAACAGGAAAAAGGCCTATAGAAAGAATAAAGATCTATAGGGAGTTACATCAATGTTAAAACAAAGGAAAAGAACGGGGGCTGGCCCTACCAACATACTAAGCTACAAGTACAAATCCAGAGTAATAAAACCTGTGGTTATGTGCTTTTCGTTTTTAAAAAAGGACAAAAGACAATAAACACAACAGAAAGCTCAAAGACAGACCCATGTTGAAATGGGAACTTAGGAAAGAACAAAGGAGGCTTCATAAATCACTGGGGTAAAGAACAGACTGTAGACAGTGCTGGGAAAACCATCTTACTCTATGAAGGAAAAGAGACGCGGATCTTTTCATCCTCACAAATGCAAAAGGAAAATGTAAACGCAGTAATTATCCCCACTAAAAGAAAATTTATCTGATAGGATTAAAAATTCCAAATTTATGCTGCTTATAAGAGATAAGCTTTAAACATATACTGGACCATAAAGAAATCACAACAAATATCAAAAGGCTGAAATCATAAAAAGTGTGTAATGGCTGAAGGGAAAACAAGTCGGGACTCAAAAGCAGAAACCAGAAAAACACAGGTGTAAATAACCTGCACGACAAAAGAAGAAATCACAACAGGTCTTAGAAAATATTTAAACTAAATTGTATGAATGTGTGACATATGAATGCATGGGATACAAACAAAGCATTGCTCAGAAGGAAATCTGTGGCCATAAGAGGGATTACCAAAAAAGACTGAGGGGAGGTGGGGGGTGGGGCAGGAGAAATGGGTGAACTGGGGTGTGTGTGTGTGTGTGTGTGTATGTTTTCGGTTTGAATAAATTATAATTTTCTTTTAAAAAGGGAAGGATTTGGTTGGAACCCCGAAGTAAAAGGCTACAGGACGGTTAAAAGTAAAATCATGGAAAAAGACATCCCCTAGATACACTATAATCAAAGGAAGGCTGGGGTCACTCTACCTAAATAGACACGAAGGCGGTAAGCATTACTAGAGAGAAAGAGAGGTTGCATAACCATAAAAGTCTATCCATCCCAAAGAGATCAAACTTCTGCATGTATGTGCTTCAGACGGCGTAGCCATGAGATGTGTTCGGCAGAGTAGGCCCAGCTCCCTAACTCATAAAGGGAGTTCATGGACTCTAGCTTGCGGTGTACCACCACCGCCCAAGGGCCTAACTCTTCAGGAGATAGAGAAAAGGCGTGCCCTGCTAGCGTATTCCAGACACTGCAATCTCACAAGGCAAGTGAGGAGGAAAGGAAGGAAAGGAAAGGAAATTTGCCAGCCAATATCCTTCCCGAATTTAGAGACCATTGTATTTACATACAAACCCTTACATAAAAATATGAATAAATAAAATCAAACAATATATAAAAAGATAATATATCATACCCAAGTAAGATTTACTCCAGGAATGTAAGGTTGGTTTGCCATTGAAAAATCAGTCAATATAGGAATCATCAAGATCTATTGTGAAAGCATAGAAGGAGGATGGGGGAGGGGGAATGTCCCAGAAGAGACTTGTGGGCACTGATACGTCATCCCATCTTGGGCGGGAACCCCCAGAGGATATGCCTCTCCCACCACACCGGACTGGCCACGTTGCTGCAGGCCAGTCTGGGAACCATCTGCTAAAGCCTTCTTGCCTTTAGGAAACCTTCCCTGAAGCCTCCTGTGTGGGTGCGCTCTGGGCTACTGGCTCCCCGGTGGAGGGACCATACCCACCTTCTCCACTTCCCAGGCTCGTTCTGAGAGGCTGAGGAACCACCAGGAACAAGGCCATCACCTCAGCACAGTGTGCTCACCTGAGGGGCAGGGGCTGGCTCCCTTGCCTGATGAATGTTCTTTCCAGCCTCTCCTGGGTTGGCCTGGCACTCCCACCTGGCAAGGAGAACTTCAAGGGCATCCCGTCGGCCTCTGGGCCACTGTCCACAGCCGGGCTATCTTCCTCGAGATCTCGCCGCCTGCTGCTCCCCCTCCGCAGCAGCCCCTTGCCAGACAAGTGAGGGGGGCTGCTGGGCGTGGTTCTCCACTTTTCTGAGGTCAGCTCACTGAGCGGGCCCAGGGGGCTCCTGGAAATGGAGCCAGGGCTGGAAGCCGGGCCCTCCTGAGCTATGGGACAGGCTGGGGCATGGGCAGAAAGCTCGGGCACTTTCCGGCTCTCTTCCTCGGAGGGCTGCTTCGTGCTGCTCAAGGCTGAGGACCGCCTCAAGGAGCGTCTGCGGAGGGCATCCTAAAAGGGGCGAGCACAAGAGCAGTTAAGGATCCCCTTCAAGGGAGGTGGGAAAATACTCCAGCCACTACAAGCATTTGCCCACGGTGCTCCCTCCCCCAGGACATCGTTCTCATCCATCCCCAGCTCCTCTTAAAATTCCACCTATGGTCTGGGGAGGTACTCACAGGCTCCCAGCTCTGTAACACTTTCTGGGCTCCACCTGCATGAGCCCAGGAGCACGCTCAGCCCTTCTCCCACACCCCTCACAGAGAGCATGTCCCAGCAGTCAGTGAAGCTGTAGCTCCAGGCTCAGGCCTACCTTCTAATTTCCACACCACCACACAGCCACGTCTCCTGTGCCAAGTTACTAGCTTCTCTGTCCCTCCCTACCCTCACCTGTAATGTAACCAGCCCACAATCCACTATCTGTAATTTCTGAAACCTCCCAAAACAAGTTTCTTTTGGAATCCTGTGCCGATTTCTTTTTAACTGCCATGAGGTTGCTCACAGTCCTTTCTTAAGTGTGGCTATTCATAGCTTAAGTTGCAGAAATGATAACATTTTTGCTTATGGGGTGCTACCCCAAACCTGGCCGTAGGCATTAGGTGGTATGTGGCTTGTGCACAGGGTTGCTTTTCTGATAATGAAGAAATCCTGAATTCCAAAACACATTTGGCCCCAGAGTTGGATGAGGGCTTGGGGACCTGTAGCATCTGTCTTGCACAAGATGGTGGCATTAATGGAGAGGCCGGTAGAAGGGACTGGCACAGAGCCAGACCCATCAGGGCAGTCAACCACCCTGATGTATAGGCTACCACTCTACGGCCTCTGCCCAGTTCCTGCTCACACAGGGCCTTAACCCCTCCTGCTAACGGACCAGGAATGGCAGAGGCCAGTCTTCATTCATCTCTGGTGCCTGCCGAGCATCCAGCTCAGTGATTTACCCCGAGTAAGTACTCAAGGCTTGTGCTTAGTGTTTGAAATGAAGGAATTCCAAAGGAGTCAACTGAAATGTCCTCTCTTACTATCAATGATTAACTGATAAAATGGGAACTCAAGTTGTTTACCAACCTAGGGTCGGGGAATGGAGGTAAAGGGGACAAAAATAAACCTGTGAAGCTCTTCCTGGGTTTAAACTTTGGGATCTCTCAGCATTTCCAGAAATAATCCTGAACCAAATGGTAAAGCCCAAGCTGGAATAGAAACAGCTAATTCTGTAGTATTCTTGCCTAGTGGAAATTACTAGGCACTACAAACCTCCCAAAGCCACCAGGGCCTCCCCTGCCACACAGTGAAGAAAATATTAGTCACCATTCCCAAGGAGACCTAAACTTCTGGGCCAAATGCAGGGAACCCAGCCTCTTACTCATCCTTTAAAAGGGCAGAGCTGATCTAGTAGAAAAAAAAAAAAATGATGAAATACCTAGCAAAGCTTGCTTTTTTTTCTCTTGAGCAAACAAGTAAGTAGGGCCAAAGTACTCAAAGACCCACAAAACACTTTCTAGAAAACCTGGGGAAATTCTTCGACAATCTACCCTATCTTTCAATGTCCTTCACAGGATTCAGATACCCCAGGGGAAAAACACACCTCCCAAGGCAATCATTCCTCCTTCTAGAAGTTTGGGACAATCTCCAAGTCATCTACCTCACACCTCACTTGTAAAGGGAGTCTCAACTACACAGATGTGATTGACTGGATGTCATTGCAGGACAGGATCCTGGCATTCATCTGGTCCACCAGTTCGCAAAGTGTAGTCCGCTGGCCTTAAGGGTCCCCAGATCCCTTTAGGGAGCTCAAACCTATTTTCTTC
This sequence comes from Mustela lutreola, assembly GCF_030435805.1. Taxonomy (NCBI): domain Eukaryota; kingdom Metazoa; phylum Chordata; class Mammalia; order Carnivora; family Mustelidae; genus Mustela; species Mustela lutreola. Next base: position 156,754,531 of record NC_081293.1, on the reverse strand, counting down.
ATAATAAAAGGACATGATTTGCCTTCTTCACTGTGTTGACATTTACAGGAATGATGCAAATGAACTGGTGGGAAAAACTGCTGGCCTGTAGCACAAATCAAGACAGTGGGACCAAACTTTCCTAGTTAGTGCTGGAGGTATTAAAAAAAAAAAAAAAATCAGTAAAATGCTAATTTCACCTAAGAATATCCATGCTGCGGTGCCTGGGTGGCTCAGTCAGTTAAGGGCCTGACTCTTGATTTCAGCTCGGGTTATGGTCTCAGGGGTGTGAGGCTGGTTCCGAGCTGCCCTCCTTCTCTCTGCCCCTCCCCCTGCCATGTTCTCCCTCCCTACCAATAAGTAAATAAAATCTTAAAAAAAAAAAAAAAAAGACTGTCCATGCTGAAGCATAAAAAGAATTATATTCAATCTCAACCCTATGGTACACATCTCTTTAATATTCTATGAAGCAAAATGGGCGGTATATGCAAGGACTCTGCCCATTGCCGAGGAGGACAGCTGTCTCAAGGAAAAGCACTTGCACAGCCATGGAGTTGTGAATTGAACTTGCTCGTTTTTTCCATGGAACAACTGACAGACTAACTGTGGTTATTCAGACATGGGTATTTCGCAGGCGTTTCCCTGAAAATAAGTTGAGCCTGTCACTTCAAGGGAAACAGCTGATGGACTGTCAGTGATAAAATACAATTGTCAGGTTTAAAAATTAAAATCTGGGGAGACTTGCCTCAGCCACTGGGAGCCGATGGCTTCTCAAAACCTGAAAACTTTTCTGATGAGTGGATGGTAACAGCAAGAAATGTGACTTTTTTTGATGTGGGTTTATTGGTTAGTAGTGAAAGGTCAACATTCAGAAGATGTCAGTAACACAGATAACTCAGTAAACCAGTGATTTCCAAATGACCCAAAACCATCCCCACAAGACGGAGGTAGGGGCAGGGAGACAGTTGGCTTCTTTCTGCACTGACTCCAAGTGAGCTGGGAGAGCAGTGCTGGCCTCCAGTCATGGCCCACACCTGGTCATGCGGCGTGGAAGAGGAGGACACACATGACCTATGCGGGTTTGCACAGGCTCTCTTACTGGACTAATATCACAAAAATTTGAAATTTGAAATTTGTATTTCCTCTGTTTTTCTGTTTCTTTTTGGTTTCACAAACTCCTTTTACTTCATTCTCTCATTTGGTTCAGTTCCGCCATCTGATGGAACCCTCCCAGAACCCCTCCTTAAGGAAGAGTATGAAACAATGATGGGACATTATTAGACTTTCTCTTTAAAGCAAAGCAAATGAAACCATAAAGATCAGGATTTCTTTTTCCCTTTTAACTACTATGTTCTAAAAAATAAGGAAGATTTTTAAAAATACTAAAAATAAAAAAGATGAAAAAAAAAATAAAAAAGATGTTCTCTACACTTGGATGGCTTGCCCCAACTCCTGAATGGCAAAGGGAAAAATGGATGTGTTCTCACTCAGCAAAGGAAGATAAAACCACAGCATCCACCTCAATGACCTGCTGGGTAAACTGAGGGCAGGAAGGAGATGAGGTTCCCACAGGGAGCTGACAGTACAACCAGAGAAAACAGAGGCGGTGTTCCTCCCATCCCAACACACAGATCTCCCCTTCTTGGACTGTCTTGTGAGGTACCCTCAAATAAACCCCTTAAGCCCTGCCGGGTTTTCACTTTCCATTCTCACCATAGCAGTGAGAGCAGCAACCTACCTGCGGGGAACTGGCGATGGGCCCTGCCATCATGCCTCGGACGATCAGGCCAGACTTCGACCTGATCTTCTCACCCATTCTCTTTGTGTCCAAGGAAGGCTCTGACGACTGAAGCTTGTCCATCTTCTCCCATGCAGGGGCCACGGCAGGGCTTTCACCTGGGATAGCCTGCATGGGCTTACTTTTGTGGGGAGGCCTTTTGGATGATATAAAATTACCAAGTAAATCCCCATCAAGATTATCATGCCTGCAAAAAAGGGATATTTCCATTAAAACAGAGTCTTCAATAGCTAACAATGATAATAAATCCTGCATTCAACAGGCACACATAGCAAGCCCATTCATAAATCTGCAAGGATTCTAACCAGGCAGTGCCTTAGCATTAAAAATAAAGAACAGAAAATATTTCAGGGCAAGTCTGACCTATAAAATAAGAACAGGAAGCAAGAAACAAAATCAGAATTGATGACCCATGATAGCATTCCTCAAATATCCTTAAATATTTAATATCCTCAAATATAAAGAGCATCCTTGTCCCAGACCCAAGTGATTACAGAAAACCATAGCCTTTCAGTACAGTCCTGAGCTACGTGGAGACAAAGCCTTACTGCCCCTCATTGACATTAGTAGATGAAGACATGTGGCAAACTTGATGTTCCCCAACTATTTGGTTAAGATTCAGTTGAGCATGCCGATGGCCTCTCTTCTCGGGTTGCTTTGCATTGAAAGAGAGTAAGAGAGAGAGAGATTATGTGTGTGCGTGTGTGTGTGTGTGTGTGTGTGTAGGGGAAAGACAGAGAGAGAACAAAAGATGATGAGATACAGTGAGACAAGCAGGGAGAAATGACAAGAAGGAGAAGGAGAGCAAGAGATCCAGATAAAGAGGACTGGTAATTACCTGTGATCTGGGATGGATTGGCGAGAGCCCAGCACTACTCTGACACAGGCTGGCGGGTTTTCTACCATCAGATTCTGGCCTAAAGAGGCATTGATGGCCGCTCTGTGCCAAGATGCTGATTACCAAGCACTGAGTCACCCATGAGAGAAGCAGTCATGTGTGTGCCATGACGAGGGCATACTCAGCAGAGGAAGGGGCCACAACCAACTTGGGGAAATCGAGGACTTGCAGAGAAGGCGGCACTGAGTCTGAAGGACTTAGTGGGTAGGAGATAACCAGAATGCCCCAGGCGTTAGCACAGAACCCTGTAAAAGCAGGCCAGGCCCGGGTGAGCCAGGCAGCTGATGAAGGAAAGAGCTTTGCAGGTTAACCTTAGTATATATTTTACCCTGGAAGCCCTGGGAAGGGTCTGAAGGCCTTTCCATGGGGAAGCAGCACAGCCAGACTTGTTTGTGGGAAGCAGTTACTACCTCAGGTGGATGAAGGATTGGAGCAGGTGACCAGAGGCCTGGAAAGCAAGAGAAAGCCTGTGGGAGCTAGCCCAGGCAAGAGAGGAGGGTATGGAACTGAGGCACTGCTCCCAGGGCAGAGAAAGTAGGAAAGGGTCTAGTGTCATTAAGGACTCACAGAGGCCAAAATGATAGAGCAGGAGAGGTCAAGGATAACACCCAAGTTTGTAGCTTGGACAACTGGGTGGAACTTGGGAGCCTCCACTACTTCTCCTGGTTCTTTATCGCCTCAGAAATATTCATTTTTCCCAGCCAGGCAGTACGTGCTTTTGAAGGAAGAACCATCTTCTTCCACACCACCCTGATTCACCTTCGCATCTTAAGCCCTGAGTTAATGTTTTTAATGGTGCTCATCCTTCGGCAGCTGGAAGCCCAGACCCTACACCCTGACTACCCCCATGAAAGAAAAGGCTTCTCAACAGAGCTGGAAGGAAACACCCAGCCCGAGGGAATTAGACTCGCGAGCGACTGCAGGCGGTATATTAAGGTTGTAATTTAACATAACTGCTTTCCAAATAATGGAGGTTCAATCAAGAACAGCAATTCATTTTCTTCCTATGAGTTTCAAAAGGCCTTATTTTTCAGATGTTTCCATGTCTACCGCATTGCTTTTAGAATTCCATACCCATTTTTTTAAGAAAATGCAAACAAAGCAAGTCCCTAATGCTGACAAACATTAAACATTTGAATCATAAGCATCCTCCTCCATTCCCAAGGCCTCTGGGGGAAAGGAACAGTGCGCCTCAACAGGGAATTTGAAAGCATACAATGTGGGGGCTGAATACTGACTCCCCGAAGACGTCCAGATCCCAGGACCTGGGGATGTTCCCTTATGTGGAAAGGGACTTTGCACATGTGTTAAGGTTTGGGGATGGGGAGATGACCCTCGATCATCTGGGGGGCAGGCATTAGAGTCACAAGTCTCTGTGTTACAAAGAGGCAGGAGGTCAGAGTCAGGAGTAGGAGATGCCATGATAGAAACAGAGGCTGGAGGGATGTGCTCTGAAGACAGAGGAAGCAGCCACAAACCAAGGCCAAGGAATGTAGGTGACTGTGAGAAGCTAAAGAAAGAAAGGACACAGATTCTCCCCCAAAAGTCTCTAGAAGGAATAAGCCCTACTGACACCTTGCTGTCAACTCAGTGGGACCGATTTTGAACTTCTGACCTCGGTACTGGAAGATAATAAATTCGTATTGCTTTAAGACACGGTGATGCTTAAATTTTATCTGTCAGCTTTGCTAGACTACGTTGCCTAGTTGTTTGATTGGATACTAGCCTAGATGCTTCCTGAAGGTATTCTTTAGATATGATTAACATCTACATCAGTTGACTTCAAGTAAAGAGTTTATCCTAGGTAATATGGGTGCCTTGTCCAATCAGTGGAAGGCCTTAAGAGCAACAACTGAGGTTTCCCAGAGAACTCGGCTTCAAGGCTATAACACAGAATACTGCCTGAGTTTCCCACATGCCAGTCTGCCCTACAGATTTGAGACTTGCCAGCTCCCACAATCATGTGAGCCAATTCCTTAAAATAAATCTCTTTATAGGGGCACCTGCCTGGGTGGCTCAGTCAGTTAAGCATCTGACTCTTGATTTCAGGTCAGGTCTTGATCTCAGGGTCATGAGATCGAGCCGTATGTTGAACTTCACATGGGCATAGAGCCAACTTAAAAAAATAATAAAGTTTAAAAAAAATTAATAAATCTCTATATAGGAAATATAAATCCAAAAAGATATATGTATATAAATACATATAATACTTGCATATATATATTTACATGCATTCACACACATACACACTTCTTATTGGTTCTGTTTTTCTGGAAAACCCTGACAGTTCCAGCCACTCGGTTTATAGGCACCGGTCACAGCAGCAACAGGAAACTAATCCACCCTGTAAACAGAAGAAGAGCTACCTGGCTTTGCTGGTTTCTGACAGTGACGATTTCCATGTCGCATCTTCGTCCGCAAGGTCATATATATTGACCAGTGTGGTCTCTGGGCATCTTGATGATAATCTGTTATTTTTCTTTGGAACTGGGAGTGCAGGGATTGGCACTTCTTGAGTGAAATTGTTAGTAGTATTTCCAAAGTGATCCAGAAAGTATCTGGTAATGAGTTCAAGGTTTGTTTTTAGAGGATTGTCCTTGGCCTATTGTTGGAAGAAAACAAAAATCATTAACCATGTGTACAGATTCACAGGGAGGGTGGAAAAGATGGCTAGTGCAATTCTTTGACATACTTTATCAGCTTCTCATTCATCTGTACATTCTTTCAGCAATTGTCCTGTGTTACAACAGAGATGGAAGACAAAAATCTCTACCCTGAAAGAACTAACATCCAATGCATGAGCCAGGAGATTTAATGAACAACTCTAACAAAATATGACATGAATAGGAAAATAATCAAGCAAATTTCCTCTTGGTTTTTCTCCTAGGAATAACTTTAGAAAATATACATCCGTTCATTAAAAAAATAAATAAATAAATCTTTAGGGATTGTTAACTGTGCAAGATAATAAACATCTGGGACCTGAGTATTCTCTTCAGCTGTGTACTCTGCATTTAACACTGGACACTGGGGACTGCAGGGACAGTGCCGCAGAAGGTTATTTCAAAGAACATAGGGAGGCCATTAGGACTGACTTAATCTACACCAAATCTCAAAAAAAACCTCAAACTCTTTAGTAGTTGGTTTTAGAAATAAAAGACATCAGGGGCATCTGGAGGGCTCAGTCTGTTAAGCCTGACTCTTGATTTCAGATCAAATCATTATCTTAGGGTCATGAGATCGAGCTCCAAGTCAGGCTCCATGCTGAGTGTAAAGCCTGCTTAGGATTCTCTCTCTCCTTCTCCCTCTGCCCCTTGCCCCCTCCACTTGTACTCATGCACTCTCTCTTTCTCTCTCTCTAAAAAAAAAAAGAAAGAAAGAAAGAAAGAAATGACATCAGGTTTTCCCAACCTTGACTATGCCAAATATCACATTTGGAGGTTTTTAAATATATATAGTCCCAGGCCCTACTGTGTCTTATTAAGCCAGAATTGCAAAGATCAGAGTCCTGATTTCTCTTAAAATTCCTTTAAGTAATTTGGACAAACACAGATGTCCAAGCAGCAATCCACAGGCTGACCTTAGGCCATGTAACTGTGTCATTCCCCAGCCCACTTGCTCAGGAACACCAAGCTGCTGGGAAGTGTGGTCAGATGTGAGGCATTTGGTGAGTCTGCAGTCAGAGCAGTAAAAGGCCTGACAAAGGACCTGGCGCAGAGAGGACCCTCAGGCACATCCAGGCCTTCCCCTTTCTACCCCCGATCTGTGCAGCAGAACTCAGCCACCAACACCCACAGCCAGATGGGTTCTGACCAACAGCAACAGATTTATCAGGCAGTCAAAATCAGGGGACAGCTTTATTTTTTTAGCATGGGACCCCAAAAAAAAACCCTGTTTTGTCTAAGTCTAAATGAAACTCATGAGGAAAAGAGTCGGGGAGAGATGTTATGTAATTTATTTCAACCTTCTTGCTTTTTCTTTCTATACGAGAGATTTATAGCCCTAGATGACCTGAATTATACTTTATGACTTTTCATAACATTCTGCTCAGAATAGTCACAGCCTTTATATGAATCTGGACACCCTTTTTCAAATGCCTTTTACACAGGCATTTTTATATATCATATCCTTAACAGGGAAAAACAATTTACTGGAATTAACATTAAGTTACAGGGATTTCCTAGAATCAGACTAGCTTTGTGTGAATGTCAAAATCATCATGTAATAGGTAGATTAATAAATCTATTTTTCTGTAATATATAAGGTCAACTCATTATCTAATAGCTACTAAAGACTACTGTATAAATCAAATAATCAAGGCACTTACCAAGATGTAACGAAAAACCCTTCAGCATCTTCAGATAATTACTACCTTAGGGAGACTATATTAGAGCGGAGGAGTCAAAGTCACTTGAATGGCAAAGATGATTCCAGGAAATTAGGTAAAGTTACATTCACATAAAATCCCCACTGTACCAGCATGCTTAATTGATTTTCTTGTTACCTGTCTATCTTACTATGGAAAAAAAAAATCTTTCTAAAATTTACAGTCCACACTCCTGCCTTACATACAATGCAGCAAAAGGAGATGGGTTGGATGGCTGCTGCCTGGGTCTATAGGACTCCAGCTGGACACTTAGAGGAGGCAGAGGGGCCCTGGTGCCACCCCTGGACCAAGGATGACAGGCATGGATCCGATGTTTTTACTGACCTGATGCTAGGACTGCACCTGGCTGCCGCTGCCTTCTTCTCATCAAAGTCAGGCAGAGGAACTTCTAGCAACCTGAATGTTCCCCTAGGTTGATGGCATCCTTCATTTTATTGAGGGGAACTCAGCCTGAGCTCCCCCCTGGCCGAGGACGTGCATGAGGGTGGTTTTCTGAGGATCCTCCAGGTGTCTCAGAAACAGCCTTGGAGGGCACGGGAGGGTGGGATGTCACCCGCCCCCCATTCCAACCCAATCTGCTAAGATTTCAATTAAGTAAAGCATTACAATTACAGGAGGCTTGACCACCATTACTACAGTAGGACTGAGAATCGGAAGGTCTGGTTCTAGCCTTCCCCCTCCTCGGTAACTCACTGTGAGACCTTGACAAGCCCTTTTCTCTGGCTCACAGCTCCCCCAGGTGAGGGCCCCCATTCCATGGGTAGTTTAAAAGCTGCTTAGACCAGTCCTGGGGGGCTGCCTGCCTCAAAGGCCAAGAAGGCAAGTCTTCTTCACCCCCAATTCAACCATGGGGCTCCCCTTCTTTGTATTCCATATTTGGACTCCAGGAAATATCATCTTACTGCCTCTTTAAAAAATTATGATAAATGCTGAACTATAAGAACATGAAGTTCTTCCTAACGCTAACGCTATGCCTACCACAAGGCAACCTCTGCTGGAGAGTCCATTCTTCGATCAAATTAGAAGATTCTGTCTTCATAGCAGGAAAAACCAATGAGGCCAGAATTGAAGCTTCATTCAGTCAGTCAGGCAGCCAATCGTATCTTCCACAAACACATAGAGATTATTTACTATGTCCTCGGGCAACACATGAAGTATGAGGATACAACAGTGAACCAAGAGATGCCAATCTCTGGCCTCCTGCTGCATCCAAGGTAGTGAGTGGGGAGGCAGGTGCTAATTAAACAACCACACACACATCCTGTATTATAAGTGTGCGAGAGCACAACAGAGGAGAACCACAGGATGCCGTGGAAAGCTTATAACTGGGTGAGGGGAGCGCAGGTCAGGGTGGATGAGGGGGAGGGATCAGGGAAGCCCCACCCTCACCCCCCAACCATTTGCTATCTCAACTCCAATGCCCCAAGCTAAGCTGAACCCAAGCCCCACTTCTGCCTAAATTAAATGTCACGGCAGACTTAAAAATAAGCTATTACTCAGAATTGGAGAAGGAAAATCTTACACAGGCTGGGAATGGAAAATTTTAGTAGAACCGAATACTACACTCTTAAGTACAGTCTGACTAAAAACAGCCTCCTAGGGGAGGAGGGAGCACAGGGAATAACCATTAAGGGCCCAGGTTCAAAGGGAGCTTCACAGCCACACACGCAAAATACGCTCTTGGCGGGGGCCTGGGGCCTGACTGAGCCTGGAAACCCAGCTCACACTTGGGATTTGTCAGAACTTGGCTGGGCCTATTTCTCCTTGGCCGCAGGCATGGCGAACCTCCTGCCACCCATCTCCGACAGCCTGGCAGGGTCCACAGGGGCTCTGACATTGCCAAGCTCGGTTCCAGAACACTACACCACACCTTCAAAGCACGTTACCTTGTTCTCCTTGTAGAGAAATTCAAGATGCAAAACCTTGCGGAGATCATTTCTGCTGTTTATGCTGAGGTCAGAGCGTGGGCGTTCCTGGTCCATGGTCACACATGTCTTCTTTAAGCCCTGAGGGAAGAAACCTGAATCATTATTTTCATTTTAAATCAAAACCTTCCAGTCTCTGATGGGGATTATAAATAAAAGACTGTTGGTGTCCTTATGATCATTCCTACCCTGCCTATCCTGCCTTCCTTGCAAGGATCTTGCAAGGACCAAAAACTGACTTAATTTATTTTTATATAACCTTTATTCTTGACATCTTCATAATTATTATTCTGAATCTTACAAGAACCCTATGGGCTGAGCTGAGATTGGAGTTGCTGACCCATTTTACAGAAAAGAAAAGTGAGGTTCAGGTCACTGACTCATCCAAGGCTGGAGCCCTGGGTTAGACACTAGATTTGGAGCCACAGAATATGAAGCTTTAAAAATAAACTGAAGGCAAAAAATGAGCAAAAGGCCAATAATGATTCCTTTCTTTTCTCGGGTGAGAGCAAGGGTTGATCTGCCCGGGTAACACAAGAGAAGCCCATAGCAGGGGGTCCTGACCATCCCAGCCTGTGAGTCAGCAACGCCAGGACTGAGGCTCACTGGAAGCACGTGGTAAATGTCTGCTGAGTTCCCAGGGAGGCCATTACCAACATTCAGCCCTGACCATCCAGAAGGCCCAACTGAGACACACTCTGGCAAAGGTAAGAGCTATTCTTCCTGTGAGCCTGGCTTCTTTGTTCAAAAAATAACCACAGATGCAGCTCCCTGCCCACCTTGCTGGGCCAGGGTGATCACCGAACATGGAGGAGAAAGAGACAGCTCACAGACAGCTCAGCCTGCCATTAAGGGAGCCCCTGACTCTTTGTGGATCAGGACCCTCACAGTTGCCAGGCCTTAACTTCTCCCCCAGGCTTTGTGTTCACAATCTCACAGAGGCTCCCACTGATGAGAGAACAGGACAAAACCTGCTGCTTGCCATGAAGTGAGGGAGGAAGAATTTGTGAAGAAAGAGATATGAACACAACCCGGAACCAAAGGGAATAAAAAGGAAGTGCTAAGGAGGGGGATCAGAAAGAAATGGGTGTGCATGTTGGGGGAAAGGCAGAGGGGCATGGTTGAGTGCTCTAGGGAGAATGAACTGGAAGTGGGGGTTATAGCAAGCACCCCTGTTTCATCTGGGTTTCCCCCATGGCTTTCCTGCCAATCAGAGTGAGGCAGAAACCATGAGTCCCTCACTGCTGGACAACCCCTTACATCTGTCACCAGTTCAGATCTTGCCAAGCAAGTCTTGGCACATTTCACAAACTCCCTGGAACTGTGGTGCACACCGACATGTAAGAACTACTGGGGTAGTGGACAGGATGCCCTCAGGAAGCAGCCAGTCCTCAGCTCCACCTGGTCCACTTAATCTTCATCATTCAACAAACATTTCCTAGGCACCCACTATATGGTGGGCTGTTCTCAATGCAAGAGATACTGAGAGAATAAGACACACCTCACTCCTTCACAGAGCTGACATTCTGTTGGGGAAGCAGGAAAGGTTTCACAATTAGGTGACATTAAAGAAGAGACATGAGGACAGTAGGAAAGCAAGCCATGAAGACACTTGGGAGAAGTGTATTCTCGACAAGGAATAGCAAGGGCAAAAGCCATGTGGCAGTCACAGGAGGCCAGTGCAGCTATAGCTGCATGACCAGGGGCTGGAAATGAGGTCAGAGAGGCTGCCCAGATCCTGGAAAGGAAAGACCTTGTTGGCTTTTGTGAAACGGTGGGGTGGAAGCAGGATTTAAAAAGGAGCATGAACTGAGTTGTGTTTGTAAAGAATCACTGGCTGCTAGGCTGGGAATAGGTTTTTGGAGGTAAGGGATTAAGCAGAAACTAGTTAAGATGTTATTGAACAACTCATATGAGAGATGGAGTGGCTTGGACTAAGTGGTGGCAGCAGAAGTAGAAAGAAGTGGCTACATGCTCTGTGTGCTCTGCTGGTAAAGCCAACAGATGTACCAATGGCCTGGATGTGGGGTATACACAAAGGAAAAAAGCCAGGAATGATCACAAAGGTTTTGGCCCAAGCAACTAGAAAGATGGTGATACTGCCTACCAAAATGGGAAACTTACAAGGCATAGAGGGAATCAGGAATTGGATTTTGGACGTGTTGAGATATTTATTGGATGTCCAAGAGGAAATGTAAACTCAGCTGTTGGAAAGAATGTAAGAGTTCTGGGAGAAACCTGGGCCAGAGATAGGCATTTGGGAACTGTTGTCACATTGATGGCCCTGGAATCCAGTAGACTAGCAGAGGCACCTGCAAAATAGCAAGTGAAGAAGAGAAGACTGAGTTTTGGAGACGCCCAACACACACAGCTCTAGGAAATGAGGGGGTCCAGCAAAGAACCAGAGAGGTTAGAGGAGGCAGTGCAGAAAGGGCTCTCCAGAAGCCAAGCGGAATGAGCTTCCGGGAAGCGAGACACAATCGGCTATGTCAAACACATGGTTAGACCAAGAAGTGTGAGGACTGAAAGTTAAAGGTCATTGACACACTTGACAAGAGTTAGTTCCGTGGATCGGTGGGGACAGAAGCCAGATTAGAGTGGGTCTGAGCAAGCAGGAAGAAGGATTAGAATCAAAGCACACCCAGTTCTTTCATGGGATTTGGCTGTAAGAGGGAGGGAGAAGAAAAATTGGCTGGAGAGATTTGGGGGTCAAGATGGGATTCTGCAGGAGCGACAAGGAGAGAAGACAAAATGTATGTGCAACAGAGAGAGAGAACTGCAGCAGTGCCCTCACGCAGGCAAGTGGGGACAGATACTCGGGGAGGGGGTGGCTTTCCCAGGAGTATGGAGAATTCACTCACAGGAGCAGGGACAGAGGCAGAGTGAGGGTCCAGGCCCAGAAAGGTTTACAACTGTGGTGGTGCAGCCTGTCGGGAGCTCTCTCTGTGAAACAAGAATGGGGAAGGAGCTGTGCAGCTGGAGGTGAGGGCAGGTGTGACATGGCCATCCCAGAGTGGAGAGAGGGAGCCGGCTGGAGACCTATAAGCCTCAGGGGACTGACCACATGGTGGTGTGTTTATCTCCAGCCCCATTCAGGGCTTCAGGCCAGGTGGGGGGGGGGGGGGGGCCAGTAGCAAGGTGAATTTGAAAACTCAGGGTGGGGGGAGCATGAGGAAAAAAGAGAAGGGCAAGGGAGGTGAGCATGTTGTTGAGGGTGTGATTCTAACGATGGGTGGCTAAGAAGTAGGGAGAGATCACAACAGAGCCAGGGGCCTGGGAGCAATTGGCAGGAACTGTGGAATGCAGATGTGAGTGAGACTGAAGACCAGTTTATGACAGGCGGGCTGCTAAGGGAGGTGAGCTGCCAGTGAGGATGACAGATTACACAGATTCCGGAAAGGGTGGGGTGCGTATAGCAATAGGCTTGGGACATGACCGCTTGGAATGGGTGGCAGAGGTAGGATGGGGTCAAGTTGCTGCAGGAAGGGGAGGCTGGGGCATGAGGAGTCACCTTGGAGGACCCTGACACTGCAGGACTTTAGCATGACTCTCCCTGAGGGCAGACCATGCTTGGACGGGGGCCAGCATAGCTGGGTGTGATGTAGGGTAGAGAGCAGAGGACATGGTAGGGGAAGGTGAGGCCAGAGGCCCAGCCTGTAGCAGGGTCATAGAGTGCCTTGAGGCTTGGGTGAGGCCTTCCCTTGGATTTCATTCTGGTTGTAGTAAAAAGCCCATGGAAGGTTTTGAGGAGAGGAGTGACAAGCTCTCCCTTGCTCACCCTGGGCAAGTTTCTTAGCCCTCCAGTCTCGTGCTCATCTTGCAGGAAAGGGAGTAAGAATTCCTGTCTTTCAGGACTGTTACGAGGATCTGAGAAAACAAACAGGCATCTAGAAGGTACCTCACACTATGATGGGAACTCTCCAGGTTATGCCTGCCTTGTGCCAAGCCCTGAAGGGGGTACATGGTCTCGGCACTGGAGCAGAAGGTGACAAGGACAACAGCTGAACTGGACTGCAGTCCCAGCTCTCTACAACTTTCTGAGCGACTGTGGGCAACTCCTTTGTCAGGTCAGAGCTTCAGTGTGCCTGGATGAAAAATGGGAGGGAGAGGAGGCCCCATGAGCCACACACTGCCAAGACTCCACCCGGATCAGGTGTCAGCTCTGTGGACTATTCTAGTAGGCAAGACAGGCAGACATATAAAGTGTAACGTGAGCGCCAAAGAGCAAGTCACAGACGAGGTAAGTCAGGTATTCCGACTGGAGTTATCCAAGAAGACCACCTGGAGGAAACAGACTTGGGGTGGGCCATGGGTGGAAGCAGGGAAAGCATGTGGGAGAAGCTGGAACCCACGTTGGGGTGGGTGGTACACTGGGGTCAAGACATGGGGGAGCCTTAGAGAGCAGGTAAGGACTGTGGATTTCCTTTGAACTCAAGGAAGGCAAGGCATGAGGAAAGCTGACAGTTTTGCTTGGTGGTCCAAACTGAAAAGAAATGGTAATAGTGGGCAGCCTCACAGGATGTGTCACTGACATCCAACGTGCGGCCAGGACTTGGTGACAAAAGGTCAACCAGCCATAAAACAGAGCAGATACAATGAAGCCACAGTGCATGTAAACATTTTTAAATGGAAAAAAAAAAATTTTTTTTAAAAAGCAAAGAAAGACACTTTCAAAACAGATGCAGATGAGAGATGGGGGGGTGAAGATAACGCTGAATACAGGTACCTACTATGTGCATACGATGCTTAGGGGCTGACTATATATTATTAATCCCCATCATAAATCTGCAAAGGGTGGGTCTTTCTGTTTTACAGAAAAGGAAACTGAGACAGTGAGTAACGGATCCAAGCTCTCACTGCTAACCAGTTGCTGGTATTTGAACTGCCCCACCTGATTCCAAAGCCCTTCCAATTTCCCCTTCAAAAAACGATTTTCTGGGACGCCTGGGTGGCTCAGTTGGTTGGAGGACTGACTGCCTTCGGCTCAGGTCATGATCCCAGAGTCCCAGGATTGAGTCCCGCATCGGGCTCCCAGCTCCACCCGGAGTCTGCTTCTCTCTCTGACCTCGATCATGCTCTCTCTCACTACCTCTCTCTCAAATAAATAAAAAAAAAATCTTAAAAAAAAAAAAAAAAAAGATTTTCTTTGTATGTTTAACCTAGACAGCTGCCCATGGCCCCTACTCAACACGACACAGACACCGTGAGTGCCAAGCCCTCGGTCACTCTGCACAGATTGAGTTAGAATATGGAATAGTTGCTGTCCCTACACTGGCTTACGCGGTAACCTCCAACGACCTCTGTCCCACAGTGTCCCCACCTCCACTGCAGACCGCTTGCAAAGGACCTCCCCAACTTCTGAGCACTCCGAAAACTCTTCCTGTGCAACACAACGGAAGTTTAAAACAACCAAGGCTGCAACCTCAAGCTCCCACTGCCGAGGAGCACGACTGAAGGGTTCAACTATCGGGAACGCGTTTTGGCTCCTTGGGTTCCCACTGGGGGACCTTCTTTCCCGGTAGGGTGGAGGTGGTGGAACGGGCGACGGCGCCGGACTGCCAGGCCTGCGCCATGCGCTCCCAGCCGGCCGCGACAAGACGACCGTGGTTTAAGAGGCCGGGAGGAAGCCGCCCCCGGCCGCCACCCCAACCCCGGGCCGCCGCCCTCACCCCGGGCCGCCGCCCCCACCCCGTGCCGTTCCCCGTGCGGGTCCCCGTGCCACTTCCTCCGCCGGAGGGGCTGGATGCCAGCGCTGGACGGCGGCCGCGGGCCGGCGTGGCCAGTGGGCGCTGCGCGGGGCTGCGATGATTCCTGGGAAATGTAGTTTCAACAGGTCCGGGAAAGGGGCGCTCCCGTCGGGTATCCCCGGGGCAGGGGGCGGCAGGAGGGAACTCTTCCTTCCCGAAGGCGTGGAGCTGGCGGGGGTACCCCTAGACTGCACCCTCACCCTGGGGCAGTGGCCCCGAGCGGTGGAGGCGGCGCCGCGACCTACCTTTCTGCTGAGGAACTCCCGGACCAGGGAGGCTGCCACCTCCTCCACGAAGAGGCTGTCCATGCCGCCGGCTCTGCCCACGAGGCCGCGCCGCCGCAGCCCCCAGGTCCGTTGGGGCCAGTATGGCCGCGTTGCCTTGGTGACGGTGTCACCGGAGCCGGGAGAGCTCCTCCCCTTCATCCGAGCCCGCCGGCTGGGAGGGCGGGGAGAAGGGGAGGAGCGTGCTTCAAACTGGCTTTGGAGCCCAAGGCCTCCCAGGGCCCAGGCGTGGGCTCCCAGCTTGGTCCTGGCTCTGTCATGGCTCTTGCCTGCCCTCTGGGTGGCCTAAAACCAGCCACTGCTCCACGCTGAGTCCTGATTGCCCAAAATGTGAAATACGGAGAATGCCTGACTCCCTGTTCCTGGAGAAGTAAATGCACAGTGAAGTGGCCCAGAGAGGGCCACCCACAGCACCACAGCTGGCTCCTGGGCTCGGGACCTTGGCTGGCCTGGACTGCGTGGGACAAGGAGGCCCAGGACTCTGTGAACTCGGTGCTGAAATAAAAGGACCAGTCTCTAACCCACTTAGTGCCTGCTGTCCCATAATGATACTGCGGGTAATTGAGCACCAAGCATTCTATACAGGTGTCATTGAAATAAGGACCCAATCATTATATCTACAATTTACAAAGAAAAATATGCTTTCCAAGGGCCATAAAATGGAGGTGCTAAACAAAGCAGAGCTACAGAGCATGACCCCAGACCCCATCAAATGGAATTTCTCTATGCCACAGACTAACATAAAACCAGCATTAGCCAAGAGGAGCATTGGCCTCACAGTGATCAGCTGTAATTTCTTCACCTACTCAGAGATTCAAGAGACTACTTACTTACAGTGCTTAGCAATGGAATTGAGTGGAAAAGTTAACTCCCAAAAGACTGCATACAGCATATCTTTGTGTAAATGTGAAACAACTTAAACCAGAAAATCATAATTTGTGGGGATATAATGCTTCAGTAAAGCCCTTTGTAATAAGAGCAAGGGAATGAAGACCACATGACTCAGAACAGTGGTTGCTTCCAGAGGGGGAGGAAGGGGTGCAGGGTGAGGGAGAACCACATGGGTACATTTAAGTAGTTGTAAACGTTCTGGGTGTCATTAGGGCATTTGTTTCTTAAGCATTTGTTATAGTGTTTCTATTAATTCGTTAGTTTAATAAAAGATGACCTTGTGGGGACCGATGTTGAGAAGATGTCATGAACCAAGGCAGATGATTAATTAATTCTATGCCCCAGAGGTCCAGAGGAAGGGAAGGAGGAAAGGGGAATGTAGGGACACTTTAGATGGCTTTGTCTCATAACACTGAAAGGGTTCTATGATGTGTGTGTGCACACATACATGGGCATGGGTAAAGTTCTACACATCACTATACAGCAGTGGTTCTAGGCATCTGAGTCTCTGAGCTCCTGAATTTGTGCGGGTCTGACCACAAGAGTTCTGGGGTCCCTGGCTTCTGCCTGGTGCCCAGTGGGGCTCTGGCAGCAGGGTCCAGCAGGCGCAGTACAGGACTTGGAACAGGCCTGTGTTGTGAGGGTTGAGTTCATGGGCTGCTTCCTCCAAGATGCTCCAGGATAGAGACTGACTGAATGGATCCCCCTCCAACCTCAAGTTCCTTGAGAGCAGGACAGGACTTGGCATTTACCTGGGTCAGAGGGCTCCAGAGAACAGAGGTGGGAGCTTGGATCTGACCAGGTACAACATGTCTGGACCAGCTGTTTTGGCAGGACATTGTGAAAGTCCTTCTAACAATGTGACCCTCAGTCCTTCCGAGGCATCTGGCCACCATTCCCAGAGGTCAGGACAAGGAATCTATTCCAGGTTGCTCTTGGCAAGATGAAAAAGCGATTCCTTTATATGCTCTCCACACAGCCCCATTGGCCACCTCCCAATCTCTACTTTACATGGCCACCAACATGAGACTGGTGATGGAAGCAAGACCAAGCCTCAGCCAGGCCCTAGCAACATGAAGTGGGACAGCTGCAGTCCTGGTGAGATTTGGCCTTCCACTCTGCCCAAAGCACACACAACCTCCTGGATGCCAGGGGTGGTCAGTCTTGCTGACTGTGCAGGTCTGTGCAGGAGGGCCATCTGGAGAGAGGGTGGAAGGAAGGAAGGAAGGAAAGGAAGGGAAGAGGAAAGGAAGGGGGGTGGGAAGGAAGGGAGAGAGGAAGGAAGGAAAGGAAGGAAGTTAGTTCCTCCTCACATTTGAATGTCAACTGGTAAATGAAGAATGATGGAATTAGCAAATCACCATTTGACAACCAGCATAATAATTCATTCAGACAAGAATCATCAATGAATGCTAAAACTAGTGGGTAAAAGCAGAACAGGACATTTACATAATCTCAAAATACCTCTCTGTGAGATATTTGTGAATTACAAGGTGAAAAACTGTCATGCTCCAGTAAAGCAAGTTGGTCAACATGACATTAAGGAAGTGGTCAGAGTCACCATCATCAGCAATGGGACAGATTAACATCACGTCCCTCCTCATGCCCTGAAAGAGACGTTACCCCAGAACAGATATGCTTGCCAAAATGATAACAATAAGAACAACAACAACATGCCTTAAAATTATTTGTTTGTCTCTCATGGAAATCTAGGGCTTATACTACAGAGCTACACATTATTAGGTTCTCTGTTTTTTTTCTATTCTTTCTCCCAGACGTGTGGCCTTGACCTTAGAGCCCAAGATGCCAGCATCCATGTTCGAGGTAGCAGGATGGAGTAAAGGATGAAGAATAAAAAGCAAATAGTTTGTGTGTACCCCATTTTAGAAAAGGTTTCCAGAAGCTGGCACAAAATACTCTGCATACATCACTTTGTCAGAACTCACTTGCTTGGTCACACCTAGCTGCAAAGGAGGGTGGGAAATGTAGTCTTTGATTGGCAGCCATGTGCCCAGCTAAAAAATTCTATTACTATGAAAGGAATGATGGGTACAATAGACGCAGGAGGTCAACTAACAACCTTTGGCATACTGATGTCATTTTGTTTCAAAATGGCCTATTTCTACACCCTTGGTCCTTTTTTTATTTTTTTTTAAGATTTTATTTATTTATTTGACAGACAGAGATTACAAGTAGGCAGAGAGGCAGGCAGAGAGAGGGAGAAGCAGACTCCCACTCAGCAGAGAGCCCGACTCGGGGCTTGATCCCAGGACCCTGGGATCATGACCTGAGCCAAAGGCAGAGGCTTTGACCCTGAGCCACCCAGGCACCCCGCTTGGTCCTTGCTATTTGGATCTCAAATCACTGTACCCTTTCCACCTCAAATACTTACTGTACACACAGCACACACACCCAGTCGTGTGCCTGGATGTACGTGTTGCTCAGACCCCATATCCTGCAGACCTGGATCCCCAAACATGCCTGGGCCAGTCATGCTTCCTTGCCTGTGCATGACTTCAAATCTCCACACCATTTTCTATTAGGAGAGACAGTAGCCTACGGGAACTGTCCCATAGCCTCTATGCTAACATTTAAGCTGATTTAAACGGAGATAACCAGAATGTCCAACTTTTGTTCCTTCCTTCCTAGATAAGCAAATTAAAATGCCTGTGGTAAACAACTGTTTCTCTTGACCTTGGGCTTTTTCAGAGTTCTGGGGGTGCAGGGGGTGGGGAGGGATATTCAGGGTTTTTGAAATTTGCATGGAGTAGCAAGATGGTAGGACTGGTCAGTGTTTCTGATGGAGCCTGAGGATCACCACTCATGCACCTAGGAGTGCATGAGTGCATCACCTAGAGTGCACTAGGGCAAGAAAGGTCTGCGTTTAAGGGCAAAAATGGCAACAGCCACCAATATCTCATCATTGTGTCTGCTTCCTGGTCCCCAGCTCCACCCACCACCTCCACCTCCACCCCCACAATCACGTGGGGTGTTATGGTCTTGGGGCGGGAGGAGATTGGGAAATTGATATGCTTTTGGAACCTGCAGAGACTTTGTGGAAGCTTTTCTCCACCTCGGCACAGCCAAGGATGGCACCTGATTCCCATAATATGGTCGAGTGGCAGCGTGGGGAGTTGGGAATCTCCTGAGACTCTATAACCAGCAACCTGTGTCTTCTCTGTTCATACTTGTGCCACTGCAGGCAGAGTGAAGTAGGCATGGGTCCTGTATTATTAGTCACATCACACAAGGTTTTCCCTCTGCCAGAAATGGCTAGTCCTTCTCCTCCCCATTAGACATTAGTGAACAACTCACTCTTAAAACCCAGCTCAAAGGTCACCTCCAGGAAGCCTTCCTGGAATTTCCCCTGCACCAGCTCCACGCATTCCTGGCACTCTGTGAGATGACAGTGGGGGCAACAGGTAAAGCTCTTAGGCTCTTGAGCTACACAGCCTGGCTCAGTTTCTTTGCAGCTGTGTGGTTTGAGCAAGACTTTTAACACCTATGCCTCAGTTTTCCCAACTGTAAAATAAGGAATAAAAGCAATACCTTCCACATGGGGCCTTTGGGAGAATTAAACAAGTTTTACATGCTTTTTAAAGTGGTTGGCCTAGGGGCACCTGGGTGGCTCAGTGGGTTAAAGCCTCTGCCTTCTGCTCAGGTCATGATCTCAGGCTCCTAGGATCGAGCCCCGCATCGGGCTCTCTGCTCAGCAGGAAGCCTGCTTCCTCCTCTCTCTCTCTGCCTGCCTCTCTGCCTACTTGCGATTTCTGTCTGTCAAATAAATAAATAAAATCTTTAAATAAATAAATAAATAAGTGGTTGGCCTTATAGCAATGTTAGTCACAACAGCCAAAGGTGGAAATGATCTAAGTGCCCACTGATGGGTGCAGGCATAAACACAGTGGGGTAGGCATTCCCTACGATGGAATATTATCCAGACTTAAAAAGGAAGGAAATTCTGCAATAGGCTACAGCATGGATGAACCTTGAAAATATCATGCTTGGTGAAACAAACCAGCCACAGACAGACAAACACAGCATGACTCCACTAGTGCCCGGTGCCCAGAGTAGTCAAGTTCATACAGGTGGGAAGGAGAATGGTGGTTGCCAGGGGCTGGGGAGAGAGAGAAATGGGGAGTAGTTCTTCAGTGGACACAGAGTTGTTTTTCCATGGACACAGCTTCGGAAGTTACAAGTGTTCTGGAGACAGACGGTGGTGCAGTTTGTACAACAACGTGATTGCATTTAATGTCACTGACCTGCACACTTAGAATGGTTAAGACAGTAAATTTTAAGTTATATGTATTTAATCACAATGTTAAAGTATTTTTTAAAAGGGGCTCGCACGTAATAAATTCCAGGAGGTCACCAGCTATGCATTTAGCACGTGATCTGTGTGTTTGTCATCTGTCCCTGTCCTCCAGGGTGGCCACTGAAGGAGTTCACCACTGGCATAAGGAACACTCCAGAAACAGCAGGAGGAAGGCTGAAGCTGCAGAACTCATGCAGGGAGAGATGGAATTGTTACAGAGAGAGAAGTACGGGACAAGGCAAGGCAAGTCCCAAATGGAGACTAGTCCTTAAAGAGCGGTGTTAGGGAAGAAAACTGGCCCAGGACAGCTTGGGGAGCCCGACCTGAAACAGAGTTCACAGCACTGGGGAGGGCCACCAAGGAGAGCTGGGAGCCCTTCCTCCTCAGGCCTTGGGGGGGTGGGGTGCCTGCCACCATCATGCTGGACATGTGGTCCCCTAGTCTGCCCACAAGGGTGTCAGAGGCAGCTGTCACACGGAGGCCAGTGCCTACTGGAAATGGAGGTTGAGGCACTGACCTCTAAGGACAGGCCATCATGCAGCCCCCTGCAGGTCCACCAGAGGAACGTGTGGAAGGGGTCTGAGGCATGAGGGGGGGTGCAGGGTGACCACTTTCATGTCCAGGACACACCCAGTTGGCCATGCATATGTTGTGTCTGAGGATACTGCCTCCAAGCCAAGGGTCTCATACCAGGAGCACCCAACCTCCTTCTGCCTGTTGATCTTTCCACCACAAGCATTTCTAAAACCTGCTCAAATGCGATGCCTCTCCGGCCCAGTCCAGAGAAGAGTCCACTCCAATAGATACACATTGAGGGAAGGGCTGGAGCTGCTAGGGCTGACTAGGCCCCATGCAGGGAGAGTCCTGAGGAGAGGAGGGGCTTCTGCACACTTCCAAGCTTGTGGGGACACCTAGTGGAAAAGAGGGTACACTGACGTTGTCACTCCAATCTCTACTAGCTTGCTGTGTGTCTCTGGACAAGTCACACCCTCTCCCAGACCTCAGCTTCCTGAATTATTGAACAAAGAGATTAGACAAGATCATTTCAAGGGGCCGTTCCAGATCTCCTACAGGGAAATAATGTCAACAGTCTTTTGTGCAAAAAGCTTTTACTTGCCAAAGCACTTTCCCATCAATGATTTCTGGCTCCTAGAATTCTCTTGTAGATTATTGGATTGGATTCCATCTCCCCTACTTCACAGAAGGGAAACAGGAGGCCCAAACAAGGGAAAAGACTCACCCAAGGCCATCCAGCCAATTAGTGGCGGGGCTGAGACTAGAATCCTAGAATCTAGGTTTCTTGACTCTTAGAAGGGGATGTTATGTCCAGCTGTGCAGAGTACACCCCACACAAAGGTAGGGATTGTGGGAGAAAGGAAGCTGAAAAATGCTTGAAGAAAAAGGGGGGAAGGGACCAAGTAAGCCTTAAGGAAAGGGTACCGTTCTCTAGTTGGTCCATTCAGAAGGGGCACCTTGTTCTCAGAGTCCTTCCAAAGGGAGAGAAATACATTTCCCCAGTTGATCATCCCACAGGGCCCCTTTCTATAATTTGTCCATCTCTAGGAGGCCCCTTTTCCTAATTCACACAAACAGCCCTGACTCCCAGACTGCGCTCTTTCCCTCTAGGCTGCATGACCAGATCTGAAACAGGGCTGCCACGTGAAATACAGAACATTCAGTTAAATTTGAAATTTGATAAGCAGTAAATAGTTGTTTAGGATAAGTATGTCCCACCAACTTGGGGACATGCTTTGATAGTGTAGATGTTCATAAATATGTGATAAAGTTTATTTTTAAGGAGAATAATAAATATAAAATTCACACTAGTGATCTCAGGTGGTGAATGCAGGGGGCAAGGAGCGGGGGAGAAGCCCATTAAGTATCACATCTGAGTACTCAGTTTGGGCGGCGGTTCACACCCCCACATGTAATATAGTCACGACAAGTGTAGACAATGAAGGGAAGAAGGAGAAGTATGGACAGACAGGTGGATGGATGGATGGATAGATAGATAATATCGTCACAACAGGTAAAGACAATAGAGGGGAAAAAGAAAAGATGACAGAGAGAGGATGGAAGAAAGGGAAGGAAGAAAGGAAGGAAGGACCCTTCCAGCTGGTCTTCAATGATCGTATCTCACTATATCACATCTCAGTACAGTCCTGTGATGAGAAACGTGCCCTCAAAAGGGATCTAATTCTGCAACTTGGGGACCCATCTACTATCCCACCCAAAGGACTGGTCCAGTCCTAGACGGACCTACTGTCCTGAAAATGTCAGAGACAACAGTGAAGGCAGAGAAGCCTCCAAGAGTGGGGGTTGAAGCCCAGCCCCCCAGGGAGCCCCCTCCCCTAGCCCTGTGTCCTACATGTTCCCTTCCAGCTCACAAGCCCATCTCACTGGGCAGTAGACCAGGAGGGAGTGATTATCTCTGCAAGACTCACAGGCACTGGGTGGTTCATAAGGGTGGGACTGAAGTCAATGAGCATGTTCCCTGCAGGACCAGAGAGGTGACTAAGAATGGTAAAGGGCAGGTGAAAGGAATAAGACCTGAGACAGACAGACACCCTGGGCCTAGCCACCAGGTAACAGCACCGACCATAACTGTTACCATGGTTCCTGTGATCAAGCCCCATGCGTCATACTCTGTACGTATTAATTCCCATTTACACTTCAGGACTACACCGTGTAGTGACTACAACTTCTAATTCCATTCTCACTGAGTCTAAGCCAGGATAAACAATGAGCCTAATATCTGTCAGCCAAGAGCATAACCACTGCCTTTCCAGGAGCCCTAGGCCATGCTCTGGAGCCGATTCTGGGCTACAGTGTTCAGAGGAGCCCTTCTAGGGACAGGGCCATTTAGGTTCAAGGCTGACTGTGAGCATCCCTTGGCTGATCAGCGCCACCTGAATGGCTGTCTGGGGTTGGGGGAGGAGATGGGTAAGAACAAGAAGCTGGGGCTGAGGAGATGACTGGGGAAGATGGTCCTGCAGTCATTGGAGGGTCCCCTGGAGGCTGAAATGAAGTGTGACTTCCAACATGGTGCCCAGAGCCAGGGCTTGGGCTGCTGTGAAAGCCATAGCAGGAAGGGGTTCTGGTTACTCGTGCCCCCTGCTCTCTTCCTTCAGAGGTGGCCTTCTTCCTGCCTGCCTGGGTCTTATGAGGACTCCAGCTACTCCAGACTCCACCCTCAGAATTCTGTCCCCATCCCCTGGCTCCTCCCATGCCTCTCCTTGGTCTGCCCCTCCTGGGGAGATGCAGAAGGGAATCTAGGAACTTCACCCCACCCCAGAACACTAACACACCTTAACACAAACTCATATAAACCCAGGGCCATGACAGCCAAGGCTGCGGCTCCCCTGCCCTGCTTCCTCGAGGGATGGACCCTGGTCCATCAGGGGTGACTAGGGGTGCCCAGTCCCACAGCCTCCTCTCAAATCTGCCAGCCATGGGCTGCCATGCGACTTTGGACAGCTAACAGACTTCAGTTTCCCCATTTGTGTGCTCACTTCTCTGGCTGTGAGAACCAAAGTTGTTCCCCTAAGTCACAGGTAGCATGAGCCTGATGGCACAGTGAAGTCCCCATTGGTCCCCTCATGGTCAGTGGGGCCCTGTGGCAGCAGGCCAGGCTCCGCACACCCCAGCTTATCTGGAGGTAATCGTTCAGGCCCTGGGGTGCAGGACAAGATGGCAGACTGCATCACTGTGCAAGCCACTGCTGATATCAGAAAACAGTCACTGTCTTCCGTGAATGCAGCAAGGGCAGCCTGTCTTAGCAGAAACGGTCAGAGGAGGGCTTGGCGTCTTGGCTGCTGACTTTCCTTGAGACCACAGGTAAGCCAGTGCTCAGGGCTCAGTGTTCTTCTCCCTCAAGATGGGAATGGGTTGTGATACCTCCCACAGACAGAGAGAAGCTTGCCCCCTTTTCTGACACCAGGGAGTGACTAACTTGGCCACAAACCAGATAGACAGGAATCTGCTGCACTGGAGGTCAGGTCTCCTGCCCTGGAAGCTGGAAGGACAAGAATGTCTTGTTCTGGGTATTTGAGTGATTTGGGGAGTTAAGTGTCCGACTCTTGATTTTGGCTCAGGTCATGATCTGAGTCATGAGATCGAGCCTCACATTGGACTCTACATTGATTGAAATTCCCTCTCCCTCTCCTTCTGCCCCTCCTCCCAGCACTGCCCCCCACTTTCTGTCTCTCTCAAAAAACCAAACGACCAACCAAACAAATGTCTCATTCTGGTTTTAAATAAGCCAACAATTGTAACCCCATAGGGCCCAACAGACTCTGTCCTCCACAATAGCAAGAAAACCCAGCAATCATTCAGTGCCTGGTTCCCAAGGGTTGGATACCTGGGCAGTTTCCAGAGAGGCCTGGAACCATGATGCCAGCCCACAGAAGGTATTCAGAGCAGGCAGGAGGCTGAAGCTCTCCTGTTGTGTAATTTGGGAGCATATAATAAAGGGATGGCATAAGCAAAGATGTGGGCAGGGTGGAGGGAAGCCACAGGTAGGTATATTAAACAGGGCTCCCCAGAAAAACAGAACCAACAGGATGATAGACATATATATGTATATAAGAGATTTGTCTTAAGGAATTGTTCAAGTAATTACAGAGGCCAGCAAGCCCACAGTCTGAAGGGTGGACCAGTGGGCTGGAGACCTGGAAGGACCTGATGCCACAATTCATATATGAATGCTATTGGGCTGGAAATCCAGAAAGAGCCAGTTCAAGAGCCAATTCAAGTCCAAAGATCATCTGCTATCAGAACTCTGTCTTGCTTGGGGAAAGGCAGGCATTTGCTTTATTCAAGAATTCAACTGATGGGGGGCGCCTGGGTGGCTCAGTGGGTTAAGCCTCTGCCTTCAGCTCAGGTCATGATCCCAGGGTCCTGGGTTTGAGCCCCGCATCAAACTTTCTGCTCAGCGGGGAGCCTGCTTCCCCCTCTCTCTCTGCCTGCCTCTCTGCCCACTTGTGATCTCTCTCTCTCTCTCTCTCTGTCAAATAAATAAATAAATATTTTTAAAAATCAGTTTAAAAAAATTCAACTGATGGGATAAGGCCCACCCACATTATGGAGGGCAGTCTGTGTACTGAAAGTCTACCAATTTAAATGCTAATGTCATCCAAAACACAGAAACATTCAGGATAATGTCTGACCACATATCTGGACCCAGCTAACTGACACACAGAATCATCCATCAGAGGACTCCAGGATGAGGAGCAGATTGAAGACATTATCTGTCTTAGACCTGAGATAGCCATAGGGAGAAGGCCTCCTGAAGCAGCCAAGAGCAAAGAAGCTAAAGAAAAAGATACCCAGATCTCAGTCTCCCCTTTGCCTCCTATATCCTACCAACCCCAGCTGAAATCTGGAGGGCAAGGGAGCTGCTAACAGAGTCCATGTAGGCAAACCTCCTGGGGCTCACAAGGTGATGCAGAAGGATGGAGAATGGTAATTGAGGGAAACATGGGAGATGCCCAACATGGCATCCCACTAACAATTATGGAATTGAACCATGGACATCTATGTACATCCCAGGGGATACCCCAAGCCCCTGCAGTGGGATGGGGGCATCTGGGACTTGGGGGAGATCACCCTTCCCAGAACCATCTACTGTGCTACAGTTGGATGACAGAGGAGGCCCACCCCATCTCAGGGTTTCCAGGGCCTCCCACTACCCAGAGAAATGAATCCAAATGCCCCTGGAATTCCAGAACATCTGTCTTCAGGCCTCAAATATCTCCACCAATTCTACCCTCCTCCACCTCAGCATATATCCTGACTTTGGCCTAGCCAGGAGGCTTCAGATCACTAGGGTCATCCACTCAAAGTCAAGTCTTTTAGGAATAGATTCTAAGGAAGCCTTTTTCAACTTCAGCACCATTGACATTTCAGGCCAAATATTCTCTACTGCAGTGGGGGCTGAATATGCAGCACTCCATCCCTGTCTGTGATGACCAACCATATCTCCAGATGTAGCCAGGTGTCTCTTGGGAAGCAAAGTCAACCCCAGTTGAGAAGAACTGTCCTAAGGTTTGCCTTGTATCAACCTGAAAAACCCTTCCTTCACACCAGGGACATTTCAGTCCCTTTTTAAGAATGTCTGCATTGTCTTAAGCATCTTTCTTTATCGGGATTTTTGGATAGCTCCACGGAAGCTCCATTCAATGGGGACTTCTACCTTACTTTCAAGAAAAGGAGCACATTTCCAGGGGCCCATCAAGAAAATACAACTGCTTGAGAGTCAATGAGATGAGAAAAGGAGTGATCTCACTCCCAAGATTAGGAAAACTGCTGTCTACACTCCTCACTCTCTGACCCCCCACTCTTGTTCTTGCCACCTGACCTCGTGGAGGGAAGAAGGTGCAGAGAGGAACTTACCAGTATAACCCAGACTTCTCTCTGGTGAGTTGTACACAGCCACACAGAGCCTCATCTCACACCAAACACTGAAATAAAGGCTAAAGCTCCTTTTTAAACATCAATCGCAGAAGCTGTCACAATTGAATAGCTATCAAATCTTTAGATAAGGGGGAGTTGGAATGGCGAGGAGAGGGGTGCCAATATCTACCTGATCGGTCGCTGTGAAGATGGCAGAAACCAACTGGCACATAGTAGGTACCAAGTATTCTCCTTGGTCCTGCTCCTCCAGCTTCCGTGGGAGGGGCAGCTCGTGACACGCTAAGGCCCCAGGCTTGCATATTTGCAACACATGCTAAGGTTTACCACCTGAAATCTTGGCTCCTCAGTGGATGTTTGAAAGAGATCTGGCAACACTCTTTTTTACATAATACTTTTTGTTTTGAGATTGCATTCCTGTGCAATTGTAGGGAACAGAGAGGTCCCAGGTACACTTGATCCAAGTTGCCCCAACAGTAACATCTTTCAAAATAATAGTGCGATATCACCCATGGGATATTGTTATTGATACAATCCAATGATCTCATTCGGATTTCCATAGTCTCACTGTGTGTGTGTGTGTGTGTGTGTGTGTGTGGTGTGTGTTAAATTCTACACAATTTTATCACATGTTCTGTTTTTACATGGCAACACTTTCTTTAAGGATTTTATTTTTTATTTATTTATTTGAGGGAGGGCAGAAGCAGATGGAGAGGGATAAGGTGACTCCTGGCTGAGTACAGAGCCCAACCCAGGGCTCCATCTCATGACCCTGAGAGGAAATCGAGAGTTGAGCGCTTAACTGACTGAGCCACCTGGGTGCCCTAACGTGGCCACACTTTTTTAAATGGTTTATCTAAACATAAGCTTCCTAGGCTTTTCATAAGCCCCAGCTGTTTACTTCTGCCCTAAGCAAAAAGAAAGCATTGACTAAGCAAGTTAAGTAAATAGGACTGAAGACAGGAAGGAATATTTAACCACATTCAGGATGAACTGTTTTTTGTTTTTGTTTTTGTTTTTTCCCTCTCCCTCTCTCTCTCTTTTTTAAGAGAATGAGAGACTGGGGAGGGGCAGAGGGAGGAGAAGAGAGAGAATCTCAACCAGGTTCCAGGCCAAGCTTGGAACGAGGGGCAGTCCTCCATCTCCCAACCCTGAGATCATGACCTGACTGAAATCCAGAGTCTGGTGCTTAACCAAGTGAGCTGCCCAGGCGCCCCCAGGACAAACCGTTTCCAAGAGCACGCTCGCTGTCCTCAGCCAGAGAAACCTTAGCCATCTCTGATTCCTGTTCCCTCCCTCTTAGGAGTCTTTCCACTTGGGTTCTCGTTTTTCCCTCCAAACCCAAAGAAGGAACCATGCCTGACCTGTTGGAGACACCTGGTCTCTCTCTGTGTCTTTGTCTCCTCTGTCCCTTTGCTACCTGTCTCTGATTCTCTCTGCCCCTGTCCCTCTGTGACCTTCTCCCTCTCCCCTACTACACAGCAGCTCCTACATTCAAAGTATCACCTCTCAGAAACCAAGAACACGCAGGAACATTCCCATGCTCTTGATGCTTACCAGCCAGATAAATTCCAGCCAGAGAAACTAACTCTGGTCCAGGTCCCTGCATGTGGGCTCTGCTCCTCCCAAAGAGGTAGGGCTTGTTCTGAGATCCAGAAACTCCTTCTGGAAAGAGGCTGGGAGAGCAAGGGCAGATGGAACAGAACCCCCAGAACAGGGGGACACAGCAGGAGTACCCCCCACTCCAGAACGGAGGGCAAGCTGTGAGCAGGCAGAGGGCTACGAGAAAGAGGGCAACCCCCAGGACTACGTAAAGACCTACTATACCTTTGAGTTGGGGATCCTTGCCGAAAACACATCCTAAAATGTAACGTGGAAACCTCTTCCAGACCTCCGCTCTGGGTGAGTGGTGGGTCTCCACGAGTGGTGGAATCCAGGGCTGCACCTGACAAAGAGCAACTGGCTGGTGCCAGGGTACCGGTCCTCTGGGCCAGTGCTCACCAAGGAGGCTGCAGAGACACCCAGCCTGTGAATGCATGAGGACCTCTGCAAAGGGGGCAGGGTGTGGGGGTCAGAGCCCTGACTGTGGAGGCTGAAGAACAGGGCTCTGAATCTGTGACAGTCAGCCTCAGTTTCTTCACCTGGAAAGTTTTCTCAAAGGTGTGGCTCACAGGCTGACCCTGGAGGAGGAAATGAGAGAACACGCAGGAGCACACTACCTATCCCTGACCATCTCCTCCTGTATCCCCCACAGTGACCTTAACATTGGACTGTGGAACTTCTCTAGGCTACAAAATCCCCCTGAAAATCTGACAAGAGCTCTTGTGCACACACATACATATACACACACACTCATAAGTTTTTACACAAAATTAAGGGAGTTCATGGCTATCCAAAGCCAAACCATAGGCTTAGCTTATAAATCCCTACTCTGGGGCATCAGAACTGGGTAAATGGGCAGAGATTATTGTCCAAGTTCCTCAGAGCACATGAAGGGAAACAGATAGAAGGGAGAGGGGTGGCCCACCCCGTGGTCAAACAGGCAGTCAGGGGCAACAGTAAGACTAAGGGTCAGTTAATTCAGGACTGCCATTAACTGTTGAACAGGGAGTGTACTGCACAACTCTAGGGGATACTTAGTCACTTAACAAAACTTTCCTATTATATAATCAGTGCCAACAAAGGTACATCAGGCAACATCACAGGAATACAGAGGAAAGAAATCTTAACACTGAGAGAGAAATCTGAGGAGACTTCCTAGAGCAAGGACACTGGCACTAGGCCTTGAAACATGGACAAGTAGGTTTGCATGGAAGAGGGAGAGCTGGGAAAAGAAGGCAGTGTATCATGTAACTTACTCTGAGGCACAGTTTCCTTCCCCTCCTAACTCATCACCACATCATCTAGCCTTCCCTGATCAGACTGAGCCACATATGAACCCACTGGCTCAGATTTCAGCCCTTATCAGAGGCTTGGTCCTCTACTGCCGGAAGGAAGGATGTCCCTGTCCCCAGCATTTTAAATCCAGAGTCAGGCCCTGTTGGAAATATACCCATTCCTCCTGAGAAGCTATTCTGAAACCCGCGAAGTACAGAATTTGTCCTACCTGGCCCCTGGCAGCAATCCTGGGGGCAGCAGGGGTGTGTGACCTGAGTCCCAGCTGTGGGGAGTCCCAGTGAGACTGGGGACCATGCAAAGGCAGGGCTGGGTCTCCTAGTGTCACCTTCCCCAGATGACGAGTCCCAGGGAAGGGCAGAGCCTGCAGTTCTTCTCCTCTTCCCTTAGCTGGGCATGGAGTTGGGGTGTCCCCCCATCACAGACCTGGTGGACACTGTCTCCTGCAGGAGGAGTGAGAGACCACAGCCCAATCAACCCTCGAACAGGCCCCACCATCCACCAGCTGCTCCGGGCCCGGAGACTTCAGGAGATCATCGCCACAGACTCCGCGGAGCAGAACCTCGGGAAGGAGCTGGTCCCCAGTCATCTAGTACACATGTGAACTGGAGTGAGGCAGGTACCTACTTCTCAGATGGGGGCCTTCTGAGTGTGAGCCTGCCCACCTGTGTTGTGTGCCATCTCCCTGCACTTTTATCCTGACCCACTTGGTGTGCACATCCCCCTCCCTTTGAGTGAGTCCCTCCTCTCCACTCTACTTTCGGATGGCCCCAGGCTGTGTGAAACTACTAGACTCACACAGCTGGGGCTCCGGGGGTTGAGGCACAGAAGAGTGGGTCACAGCTTGGGTGTTTTGAGCCCCTTTGCTGCCCCAAGGGTTGCCAAGCAGAGAGCTGGCGGGACTCAGCACTGTTGTCCCACCACCCAGACCAAAAGCACGGGCCCCTTCAGGCACCCTCTCCACCCAGTACACAGAGGCAATGCACCTATCAGAGACTTTAGGGCACAGGCAGAACTCTAGTCTGGATTACAGCTGAGCAAACTGAGGCCCAGAATTTCAGATCCCTGCTCTGACCTTGGGCCCTAAGTGCCTGCCCAGCTACAAGTGAGGGCGGCCTGCAGTGGGACAGGGCTTGGGGGGTGGGGGGGGTCTCTGAGCACAGGGGCCTCAGCAACAACCCAGCCTGACTTCCTTCATTCCTGCCATTCTTCCTGCAGTGCGGACGGAGGAGCAGGCCCTCTCCTTGGTACAGGGCATATGCAGGGAACAAGACAGAATCTTGTCCTCACAGAGCTCATATTCTAGTGGGGAACACATCAAACACCAAACTAGATGGAGATTCAGATAACAGTAAGTGGCACAGAGAAAAAGCTTCAGCTGGGAAGGGGCCTCAAGAGAAACGGGTGTACCATGCAAGTCCTCCACATATCAGTCAGCTTTGGCTGCCATCACAAAGTGTCACCGGCTGCACAGCTTCAGTGACATTTACTTCTCACAGTTCTGGAGACTGGAAGTCTGAGACCAGGGTGCCAGCATGGTCAGGGGCTGCGGAGGACCCTCCACCTGGCCTGCTGAGGGCCACCTTCTTTCTGTGTCCCTGTGTAGAGGAAAAGGAAAGAGTGAGCCTTCTGTTGTCTCTTTTTTAATTTTTTTAAAGAGTTTATTTATTCGTTTTAGAGAGAAACAGAGTGGGGAGAGGAGCCGAGGGAGAGAGAGAAAGGGTCTCAAGCAGACTCGGCACGGAGCATGCAGCCTGGCTCAGGGCTCAATTCCACAACCCTGAGATCATGACCTGAGGGGAAACCAAGGGTCATTTGCCTAATCAACTACACCACCCAGGGGCCCCGGTGTCTCTTCTTTTAAAAAGGCACAAATCCCATCAAGAGGGCCCCAACCCTGAGACCTCATCAAACCCCAATCACCTCCCGTGATAGGTCTCCCAATACTATCACGCTGGGGCTTAGGGGTCCACCATGGGAGTCCTAGGGAACATACTCCATCCACAGCAGACAAGAAGAGACGGGCTCTCCACAGAGGAGCCCACAGGGCAGCTTCCAGGGTGAAGCAAGAGAGAAACAACACTATGATCTAGGGAAGGAGAGTGTGAGACAGAGGGGATGGTAAGGATGAAGGCCTAGCAGGGGCATGAGCTGGTTGGTGTCTGAGGACCACGAAGAAGGTCAAGGTGCAGGGAGCAGTGTGAACAGGACAGCGTTGTGTTGGGGACAGTAGCCAAGACATCCTCCATGGGAGGCCACGGTGAGCACTAATGACTGAGTTGTGAGTCTCATGGCCACCAGAGGAGAAGTGATATGAGAGGACCTGCATGTTTAAAGAGCCAGGGCTGCTGAAGTGGGGGATTGGGAGTTATTGCTTAATGAGTACAGGTTGCTATACAAAGTGATAAAAAATGTTGGGGATAGACAGTGCTGATGATTGCACAACCCTGTGAAGGCAATCAACG
Source organism: Mustela lutreola (assembly GCF_030435805.1). Classification (NCBI taxonomy): domain Eukaryota; kingdom Metazoa; phylum Chordata; class Mammalia; order Carnivora; family Mustelidae; genus Mustela; species Mustela lutreola. The sequence continues at coordinate 156,722,536 of NC_081293.1, read as the reverse complement.
CTGCGGAATTGTGTATTTAAAAATGATCTCTATGGCAAATTCTTTGTTATATATTTAACAACTTAAAAAATAATATACCCAAATTTGAATTATTTTGAATTATTAAAAAGGAGGAGGAAGAAGAGAAGGAAGGAGGAATCAAACCTCAAATCCATGGTCACCTACCAGCCATGTAGCCTGGAGCAGGTCACACAAGCTCTCTGTGCCTCAGTGTCTTCATCTGTGTCACAGGAGATAGGACCTCTTGCTCAAAGAGCTGCTGAACAGATTAAAGCACAGGCCTCGCTGGGAAGAAGCAGCCTACCATGATGGTAGGATGGGGATACTGCTGGCACAATGTCATCGTTCCTCTACATGCCTCCCCAAAGGAGCAGGTGGCGGGAGGAGGAAGCTGGTTCTGAAGGACAGTCATGTGGTTGCTGAAATGTGATGTGACCGAGCCCTGGGGCCAGCCCAGGTGCCCCTGTCTCCATAGGGTACCTGCTGTGTGGACATGGAAGCCTTCCAGGTGCCTGGCCCGGCCTGGCTAGCCTGCTGAAGCCAGGCAGGCACCCAGTCACTGCTGTGGCTCTCTGTACCTACACCACATGAAGGACTCCAAGAACTTCCTTGGGCTGTTCCTGGAGAAGGAGACAGTAGAGAAGACCATGCAGGAACCTGACTACCAGGTGCTAAGGTGGTATGCTAGCCCCATCAGCCACTCAGAGGCCCACAGCACCAACTGAGTGTATCTGCTTTGTGGCCCGCCACAAGGCCCCCAGTGCTGGAGGCCTGCCTGGCAGAGGGCCTGCCTCAGAGGGGAAGCCAGGACTGGCATTTCTAGGATCTCTCTCTACAGCCCCCTAAAACAGATGGAGCCTGAGCTCTACCCCTTCACTCCTATTACTTCACCCTAAGGTCAGAGGTGAAAAGCAAGGTTCTTTTTTTCCCCCGTCAGCCCTGCACCAGCCCAGGGATCTGCCCCCAGCACCCTTTTCTTACTTGTCCTATACCAGAGATCAGGAAATAAAGTAACTCTGCTGGGTACTGTCTTGATTCAGGTTCCCCCAGAAGCTGACTCCAAGACAAGGATTTGAGAGCAAATCGTTTATTTGAGAGGGGATCCCAGGAGACACCAATAGGAGCATGGGAAGGAATGTGAGGCAGGCAGGCAATAAAAGGGGGGTGTCGTCAAGCCCACTACCCAGCGGGCAGCTGGAGCTCTGCATGGTGCTGGGGCCTCGGGGGACAGGCACAGGCCTCAGAGTTACCCCACCCAAGGATGCTGGTGCATTGGTCCAGCAACCACTGTCATGGCTGAGGGCTGCTCCCGGGGCAGTCGTTGGCCAGCAGCTTCAGTCTGCCGGTGAGTGGACAGCAGGGGAAAGAACCAGGGCAAAGGCTTGCAGGTGCTGGCCACTGGGACATGGGCCAGCAGGCCCATGGGATTGGGATCTGTAGGTTCCAAGAGAACTAGCAGCAGATACAAATGCTCCACTGGCTGGAGTGTGTGTCCATTCTGGGCAGCCTGCTTCTTCTGCCAGGGGAACAGGTTCTCAAAGCCCAAAGGCATCTGTTAAGAACGAGATGATTTCTAGGCCAAATTCCTGTTCCCCTTCTGGTGAGGAACCTGCAGTCTAGAAGGGTTGTTGGCTAGTTCCTGGTGGTTCGGTGAGTTAGCTTCAAAGCTCGAATTGGACCCGGGGTCCAGGTTATGATGGACCAGAGGGATTCAGAGCTGCCAGAGAGTAGGGCACAAGGTGGGGCCTGGAAAGGGCCTGCACCCAACCTACAGACCCCATATCCTTTATTCTTCCATGCTGAGCACACCCCAAGAGCCCAGCCACCCTGGGCTTAGGAAGGGAACCAGAAGTTGCTACAGAGCTCCCCCAGAGTACCTGTGAGTCTAGGTTACTGTGGACGTGATGACAATAGAGCCTCAGTGAGGGGTCAGCAGAACCAGGTCAGGAGGCCCAGGGAGTCAAGAGGCTCCATCTATAAGTCCAAGAACAGGGCCTCTCAGACCTTTGGGAAGGCCTAAGGCCGTGTCCCTAGAACTTGAAAAAGGCCCTCCATCTCTCAGGATGCCCTTTGCCCACATTCCAGTGAGCTGCCCACCTTGGACTGACATGTCCTGTCTGGGTTTTAGGAGGGGTGGGAACCCTTCTCCACCCAAGCCTGGCTCATGTAGAGATGCTAACATTCTCTGAAACATAGCATGGGCTCCTCACCAGGCTTTCCGCTGCAAGGTCCCAGCCCAGCCTGGCCTCCACCGAGCAACCTCCCAAAGCAAATGCAGTCAATGTGTCTACCTCCTGCCACAAAACCTGGAGCCGGAGGCGCTGCCTGACCCCCTCGGGGCCTCAACTCAGCCCTCCACCACCCCATCTCATCTCAACCCTGGCAGATCAGGCCTGGCATGCCCTTAGCTTAGCTCACCTCAGGGACTCCTGTCAGCTCTAGGCATATCTGGAACTCCCATCTGCCGCAAAGCTCTGGGATCCCCCCTCCTTCTTCAAAATTACTCTGGCCCAAGCCTTTCATGAGAAAGGGAAAAGGCTACCTACTCAATGCTTAACACCTCCTTTCCTCTTCTGTCCTATTTCTCTCTCCTTACCTTTGTACCTGGGCAAACTGTCAGGAACCTATGAACGGAACATGTACATGCTCTGAGATCTGAATCTTTCACTGAAGCTTTCTGAGGATTCCTTATGCAATAAGAAACTAGTGTGTCCTACCACAGCGTGTTTGAAAATGATCATCTACAGAATAGGAGAGCGAAAATCATACCCTTTTTACCTCACTCTTCACGAGGCAGGACATGGTCTACTTCTTTTCTTCATTGACTTCAATTCCAATTTGTTTCCAAGCAGTGATAACTCCTTTGCTTTGGGGATAGGATTTCGTGATTCCTCCCCTGCATAGAACACCCAGAGCTCATCACAACAAGTGCCCTCCCTAATAGCCATCACCCATTGAACCCTTCCCCCCACACCACTGCCCTCTAGCAACCCTTAGTTTGTGCTCTAAGGGGGAGTCTGTTTCCTTATTAGTCTTTATCCCCTCACTATGTTCATCTGTTTTCTTTCTGAAAATTCCGTAGGTGTCAAGTCATAGGGGATTGGTATTATCCTACTGAATTTGCTGAGCTTAATCCACTCTATATCCAACCACATCCTTGCAGATGGTAAGATTTCATTCTTTTTGAAGCTGGGCCCTATTCCATTGTGAGTAGATACAGATATAGATATAGATACAGATCTCCCACATCTTTCTCCATTCTTCAGTGAATGGACATTGGGACTCCTTCCATAGTTTCGCTATTGCTGATAATGCTGCTGTATATATCACAGTGCTTGTATCCCACTGAATGTGCATTTCTGTGCCCTTTGGGGAAATACGTAGGAGGGCAACTGCTGGATCCTAGGGTTGTTCAGTTTTTAGCTTTTGGTGGAACCACCATACTCTTTTCCAGAGTGGCTGCAACAGCCCTCATGCCCACTGACAGTGCAGGAGGGTTTCGCTGGAAGCAGAACATTCCCTGCCAGCAATTTCCTAAGGAGGAAACAGAAAACCTGGGGGATAACCTGACTCACCCAGCGTCAGGCAAGCAGCTACAGAAATTCACCCCAGGGTTCCTGACACCAAGCCCCTTGAAACCACCAGAATGCCTCTATCCAGGGAAATTCCCAAAGACTCTCCTTCTGACTTCATCACCCATGAAAGTGCAGAGAAATATGGCATGTCCAACTATCTAGATGGTCCACTGAGTGAAACTAGAAAGTCAAACTTCCCTTTTAAATCATCCAAGGCTCCTTAGAATCATTTTAAATTTTCCCTCTCCCTTCATTGGAACTCTTTGGATGAAAAGATGAATCCATTAGGATACATCACCTTGGACAAAGGAGAAGCCATCATCCAAGTCTCTATCTGACCACAAACAGCCACCTCACTCTAGATGCCGACCATTCCACCACAGCCTAGGACAAATGGAATCAACACTGGTAGATGAAGGAATGTATTCTATGTTCCAAACACACACCAAGTCCATTTCATCTTCCCTTTCAAATCCAAGGGACTGCCTAGGAAAGAGATGTTCAATTACCTTTGTAAGCCAGAAATAAACAGAGAAAATGGTATCACCTGTGAGGTGCTCCCTGCAGGAAAACTCGGAAAATCGGGCACCCACTCTGGATTGCTGACAGCTGCGTTAGTATGACTTTGTGGCTCCACTAGAGACAAGAGAAAAGCCCAGGAGGTTTGGGATGAAAGAGAAGTTTTTTCTCCCATCCTGGCATGGATGTGACATTGTGCCCATTGTGCCTGCTGTTTTCTCTGAACACTGACGTCCTGGGACAAGCTGCATGACTGACTCAGATGCTGATTTCCAAACTTCAGGTCTTATGAACTGAAGAGTGAAGAAGCGTTGTCTGGTGGGGATAAGCAGGCTCCTCCCACCTAAAGCCTGCACACCTACTCCGATTCCTGAGAGAAGGAGAGACACGTGTTTGTTTCTCAAGTGGTCATTCACATCTAACACCAACCGAGGCCATTGTCCTTTTTGGAGAAGCAAATATACTCTTCCAAACAAACACTCAACTCCTCGGCTTCAAATGCAACATGAGTTGGGTTTGGTTTCCCTTGGTTCCAGACACCCCCCGGGAGGACCCTTCTGCACCATCCTGACAGCACATTACCACCAAACCTGGGGCAACGGGGCACAATGCTGAGTGGGGGCCCAGCTCCAGGGGTTGTTTCCACCACCCTTGAGCCTGGGGAAACAGACACTATACAGCTCACCACTCCCTCCTGTAGAAACAAGCTGCAGTGCCTCATCTTTCAGGGTCTCTCACCCAGCACCTTGCCACTGCCCTCAGTGCCACAGGCTGCACGGACTACTCTTCTGGCATCTTCTCCACTGCAGCTTGACACTGCCTCCAGTGGTGGCAAGCAACATTGCCACGACTTCCAGGGACTCTCACTCCACAGCTAACCCATCCCTCCAGTGGCGTGAACCCACTACCGGGTCATCCAGTGTCTCCTAATGCAGCTCACAAACCCTCCAAAGGTCTCAAGCCACATGGCACTGTCCTTCAAAACTGGGGACCTCTGAGCCACACTCCAGGACTTGGCTGTCACCCAGGAGGAAACCATGTCATTCGGAGCTGGGCAGAAACCTCAAACCAGGAGAAGCCCGCATGCATCCCTGAGGCCACCCTTCTAGTTGGCGGCCCCCTAGCCACAAATCCGAAGCCTGACATGATGCCTGTCTCCCATCCTCGACTCAGTACTACCTGGGTGGCAGGTAGAGTGATCCTACCTCAGCGCTGGCAGATCGAGTCTGCAATGCCCCTAAACCCTAACCTAATGCAAGGATGAATTTTCAGGCTTTCAGTACCGTTGGGAGCTGCACAGAACCCTCAGACCAGGAGAAACCCGCAGGCTTCCCTGAGGCCACACCCACCTCTGGCAGCCAATCCCATACCACAAAACCCAGAACCTGACTCACCGCCTGACCCCGTCCTTCACTCAGCCCCCACGGCATCCCATCTCAGCTCCGGCAGATCAGGCCTGCCATGCCCCTAGGTCCTAACCCAAACCCTAGGTTGGATTTTCAAGCTTCCATCCCCAGAGACTGGCCCCCAAGCCCTCCATATTGGGGACACCTGAGCAACACCCCAAGACTCCACTTGTCACCCAGGAGGAAGCCGTGCCACTTGGAGCTGTGCAAAACCCTCAGAGTGGGAGAAACCTTCATGCCACCCCTGAGGCCACCCCCCACCTTCAGCATCCCACCGGGCCACAAACACGGAGGCTGACGTTCAGCTGGACCCCCTCCCTCCATTCACCCTGGAAAGCTCCCCTGGGCAGGGGCCCTCGGGCAGCCGCATGGGCCAGGCCCATGTTCCCAGATGGCCACACACACACCTAGCAGAAAGCACTCTAGACCACGGGCACCAGCGTGGCCCAATTCACTGCCCAACACTGGCCAATTCTCATGAGCTTTCTGCCCAAATTGATTTCTGGGACAGCTCGTGATCCTGGGCCAGACCCAGTGGGAGGCCCTGCAGACATCCGCTGCAGCAAGCCAGTTCACCGGGAGTTTTCCAGCCAATTCTCACGAGCTTCCTGCCCAAATTGATATCGTGAGAACTGGCTGGTATTGGGTGGCGATTAGGACCGCCCTGTCCCCCATGGACTAGAGCCATTTCTCGATCGGTGCATGTTACAGCCATCTGGAAAACGGGCCGAGACTGTGCTGCCCACCCAAGGACCCCTGCGCAGGGGAGCTTTCCCAGGACAGGGTTGAGGAATGGGTTGTGACTGAATGTCAGCCTCCAACTTTTTGGCCGGGTGTGGCTCCAAAGGTTGGGGATGGCCTAAGTGGGGGTGTGAAGGTTTCTCTCTCTCTAAGGCTTTTCCACAGCTCTGAAAGGCAACTTTTCCTCCTGGGTGGCAGGTGGACTCATGGGGGTGTGACTCAGGGTTCCCCAATTGGAGGGCTTGAGGGACAGGCCCCTGGGGAAGGAAGACTGAAAACACAACCAAAGTTAGGTCCAGTGTGTAGGGGCATAGCAGGCCTGATCTGCCGGCGCTGAGATGGGCTCCCCTCAGGGCTGAGTGGACGGCATCTGCCCAGTACTACAGCAGAATCTGGCTTTATGGCCAGGGGCTGCTGATGGTTGGGGTGGCTTTAGGAGGGCATGCATGTTTCTCCTGCTCTGAGGGTTTTGCGCAGCTCTGGTGGGCATAGTTTCCTCCCGGGTGACAGCCAGAGTCCTGGGGTGTGGCTCAGGTGTCCCCAGTCTGGAGGGTTTGGGGGTCACTTCTCTAGGGACAGAAGCCGGAAAAACCAATGTAGGGTTAGGGTTAGGGCCTAGGGGCATGGCAGACCCAATCTTCCAGTGTTGAGGTGGGTTCCCTGATGGACTGAGTAGAGAATGGGGGTCAAGTGGAATGTCAGGCTCTGGGTTTTGTTGTCATGTGGGACGTCTGTGGTCTCAGAAATGTGGCCTCAGAAATGTATGCAGGTATCTTGCGGTCTGAGGGTTCTGGGCAGCTCCAAATGGAAGGAATTCCTCCTGGATGGCAGGCAAAGTCTGTAGGTGTGGCTCAGGGGTTCCCAATCTGGAGGGTTGTTGGCCAGGTGTTTGGGCACAGAAGCCTGAAAACACAAACTAGGGTTTGGGTTAGGGCTTAGGGGTACCCAAGTCCGATCTGCCCGCGCTGAGGCGAGAACCCTGGGGGCTGAGTTGAGCACAGGGGTCAGGAAGCACGTCAGGCTGTGAGTTTGTGACTGGGGAGGGGGCGTTGAGGTTCGGGGTGTCTTCAGAGAGGCATGCGGGTTGTTCCATTCCTAGAGTTCTGCATAGCTTCAAATGGCGTGGTTTCCTTCTGGGTGGCAGGCAGACTCATGGGGTGTAGCCCAGAGGTCCCCAATCCGGAAGAACAGTGCCAGTGTGGCTTTAGACCTGTGGAGGGTTTGTGAGCTGCATTAGGAGTCTGTGGAAGACCCTGCAGTGCCGATTCACGCCACTGGAGGGAGTGGTGAGCTGTGGTGGGAGAGACCATGGTAGGCGTGGCAATGTTGCTTGCCACCACTGGAGGCAGTGGCGAGCTGCATTGGGAAACACAGGAGGAGAGGAGCCCATGCAGCCTGCTGGTTCTGAGGGCAGTGGTGAGGTGCTGGGTGAGAGACCCTGAAACGTGAGGCAATGCAGCTTGTTTTTACAGGATGGAGTGATGAGCTGAAGACTCTCTGTTTCCCCAGGCTGAAGAGTGGTGGTAACAACTGCTGGAGCTGGGCCCCCACTCAGCATTGTGCCCCGTTGCCACAGGTTTGATGGTTACATGCTGTCAGGATGATTCAGGAGGGTCCTCCCGGTGGCAGTCTCGAGCTGGGGGAAATCCATACCCGACACATGGTGCCTTTGGAACCAAGGAGTTGAGTGTTTGTTTGGAAGAGTATATTTGCTTCTCCAAAAAAGACAAAGGCCTTGGCCGACTTTAGAAGGAAGTTAATGACTACTTAAGAAACAAGCATGCGGGACGCCTGGGTGGCTCAGTTGGTTAAGCAGCTGCCTTCGGCTCAGGTCATGATCCCAGCATCCTGGGATCGAGTCCCGCATCGGGCTCCTTGCTCGGCGGGGAGCCTGCTTCTCCCTCTGCCTCTGCCTGCCATTCTGTCTGCCTGTGCTCGCTCTCTCCCCTCTCTCTCTCTGATAAATAAAAAGAAAAGAAACAAGCATGTGTCTCTCCTTCTCCCAGGAATCGGAGCAGGTGTGCAGGGTTTAGGTGGGAGGCGCCTGCTTATCCCCACCTGACAACCCTTCTTCACTCTGGCTCCACGAGACCTGAAGTTTGGAAATCAGTGTCTGTGTCATTCATGCCGCTTGTCCCAGGATGTCAGCATTCAGAGAAAACAGCAGGACCGTGGGGCACAATGTCACATCCAACGCTAGGATGGGAGGTAAAACTTCTCTTTCACCCCAAACATCCTGGGTTTTCTCTCATCTCCAGTGGAGCCAAGAAATCACACTAACTCAGCTGTCAGCAATGCGGAGTGGGTGCTAGAGTTCCTGAGTTTCCCTGCAGGGAGCACCTGGCAGGGATCTCATTTTCTCTGTTTATGTCTGGGTTACAAAGGCATTTGGAAGATCTCTTTCCTAGGAAATCCCGTGGATTCGAAAGGGAAGATGAGATGGACTAGGTATGTGTTTGGAACATAGAATGCACTCCTTCATCTAAGGTGTTTATTCCATTTGTCCTAGGCTGTGGTGGAATGGCCGGCATCTAGAGTGAGGTGGCTGTTTGTGGTCTGACAGAGGCTTGGATGATGGCTTCTCCTTTGTCCAAGGTGATGTATCCTAATGGATTTGTCTTTTTTATCCAAAGAGTTCTGATGAGGGCAGAGGGAACATTCAAAAGGATTCCAAGGAGCCTTGGACGATTGAAAAGGGAAGCTTGACTTTCTAGTTTCACTCAATGGACCATCTAGAGAGTTGGATATGCCATATTTCTCTGCAGTTTCATGGGTGATGATGTCAGAAGAAGAGTCTTTGGGAATTCCTCTGGATAGAGGCATTCTGGTTGCTTCACAGGGCATGGAGTCAGGAACCCTGGGGTGAATTTCTGGGGCTGCTTTTCGGACACTGGGTGAGTCATGTTATCCCCCAGGTTTTCTGTTTCCTCCTTAGGAAATTGCTAGAAGGGAATGTTCTGCTTCAAGCAGAACCCACCTGCACTGTCGGTGGGCATTCAGGTTGTTGTAGCCACTCTGAAAAAGACTATGGTGGTTTCTCCAAAAGCTAAGAACTGAACAACCCTAGGAACTAGCAATACCTTCTAGGTATTTCCCTAAAGGGCACAAAAATGCACATTCAGTGAGATACAATCACCGTGATATTGATGCCAGCATTATCAACCATAGTGAAATGATGGAGGGAGTCCCAATGTCCATTCACTGATGAGTGGTGTGTGTGTGTGTGTATATATATATATATATATATATGAACATAGATATATACTCTCCCACATCTTAATGGAATAGGAGCCAGGTTCAGAAAGAATGAAATCTTACCATTTGCAAGGATGTGGATGGATTGTGGTAATGCATGCTCCTAGTGTTTGGATTGCTTTGTCACTAGGTTCGTGTAGCAGCCACTGTTACCATAGGCTAGGCCCCCACGGGTCCCTGAGAGCCCACACTGATGAGGGCAGAGTTGAGTGTGGGGGTCAGAGCGAACACCAGACACTGGTTTTGTGGCCTGTGAGGGCTCTGAAAGTGGTGGTGGCCTCAAGAGGCATGCAGTTTTTCCCCTGCTCTGAGGGTTTTGTGGAGCTCCAAAAGCCACAGTCTCATCCTGTGGCAAGCATAGTCCTGTGGTCACTCTCAGGGACCCCCAGTCTGGAGGGACAGTGCCACTGTGGCTTGAGACCTGTGAGGCACTGTGAGCTGCATTAGGAGACTCATGCTGGTTCATGAATCACAGATGAGATTGACTTGGTGTGTGTTTTGAATATAGAATGTGTTCCTTCATCAAACAGTGTTTATTCCATTGGGCCTAGGCTGTGGTGGAATGACAGGCATCTAGAGTTATGTGGATGTTTGAGGTCAGATAGTGACTTGGATGATGTCTTTTCCTTTGTCAAAGATGATGTACCCTAATGGATTCATCTTTCCATCCAAAGAGTTCCAGTGAGGGCAGAGGGAACATTCAAAATGATTCTGAGGAGGCTTGGATGATTTAAAAGGGAAGCTTGACCTTCTTGTTTCACTAAATGGACCATCTAGATAGCTGGACAGCCATATTTTCTCTGCAGTTTCTTGAGTGGTAAAGTCAGAAGGAGAGTCTTTGGGAATTCCCCTGGATAGAGGCATTCTGGTAGCTTCAAGGGGCTTAGCGTCAGGAACCCTGGGGTGAATTTCTGTGGCTGCTTGCCTGACACTCGGTGAGTCAGGTTATCCGACAGGTTTTCCATTCTCTCCTAGGGAATTGCAGGCAGGTAATATTCTGCTTAAAGCAGAACCCTCCTGCACTGTCGGTGGGCATGTAGGTTGTTGCAGCCTCTTTGGAAAGGAGTATTGAGGTTCCTCCAAAAGCTAAAATCTGAACAACCTAGGACCCAGCAATTGCAATCCTAGTTATTTATCCAAAGGACACAAAAATGCACATTCAATGGGGTACAAGCACCGTGATGTTTATAGCAGCATTATCAACAATAGCAAAACAATAGAGAGAGTCCCAACGTCCACTCACTGATGAATGGAGAAAGAAGACGTGAGAGATCTATCTATCTATCTATCCAATGGAATAGGACCCAGCCTCAAAAAGAATGAAATCTTGCCATCAGCAAGGATGTCGAAGGATCCAGAGTGGATTAAGGTAAGCAAAATCAATAAGAAAAGACCAATGGCCTATGATTTGACTCCTATGGAATTACAGAAAGAAAACAGATGAACATAGTGAAGAGAGAAAGATAGACTAATGAGGAAACAGACTCGGACTTAGAGCACAACCCGAGGGTTGCTAGAGGGCAGGGGTGTTGGGGGAAGGATTAAATGGATGATGGCTATTAGGGAGAGTACTTGTTGTGATGAGCTCTTGGTGCTCTATGCAGGTGAGGAATCACAAAATCCTACCCCTGAAGCAAAGGAATGAACACTGCATGGAAACGGATAGGAATGGAAGTCAAGGAAGGAAAAAAGAAGACCATGTTCTACTTCATGAAGAGTGAGGTAAAAATGGAGTGATTTTCACTCTCTTGTTCTCTTGATGATCATTTGCAAACACAGTGTGTTACGATACACTAGATTCTGTTTGCATCAGGCGCCCTCAGAAAGCTGCCAGGAAGATTCAGATGTCAGAGCATGTCCATGTTCCATGGATATGTTCTTTCCAGTTTGCCCAGGTACAAAGGTAAGTGGAGAGAAATAAGGCAGAAGAGGAAAGGAGGTGTTAAGCAGTCAGGAGGTAACCTTCCCCCTTAGTCAAGAAAGCCTTGGGCCGATGTCAATCGAGAAGAAGGAGAGGGGATCCCAGAGCTTTTCGGCAGGCAGGGGAGTTCCAGGTCTGCCTAGAGCTGACAGGGGTCCCTGAGGAGAGCTGAGGTAGGGGTGTGGCATGCCCGGTCTGCTGATCTGGAGGTTGGATCCCTGAGGAGCTGAGTTGAGGATGGTGGTCAGGCGGTGCATCATGCTTTTTGGGCAGTGGGGGTGCCCCAGGAGGGGGCTGGCCTCCATGGGGGCACGAATGTATCTCTCCCTCGGAGGCTTGTCCACAGCTCCGAATGGCACCATTTGCAGCGGGGTGGTAGGGGGACTCGTGGTGCGGCACTCCAGGTTCCCCAGTTGGAGGCCCTGAGAGACAGGACCCGAGAAATGGAAGACTAAGAAAGCAGGCGAGGTTTCATGCCGGGGCCTTGGGTTTGTCCCAGCCCCATCTGCCAGCACCAGGGAGGGGACCCCCGGAGGCAAAGGAGCCAGAGGCTTCAGCCCCGCCTGCGCCTGACTCACAACAGGCTTTCTGGTGGGGTTCGGATGCGACCACTTGGCATCCCAGGCCAGGCCAGGCCCAGGGGGTGGCCCTGCAGCTGTGTGGCCCAAAGCGAGTTCGCCAGGTGTTTTTGGCCAATTCTCACGAGTGTTCTGCCCAAATTGGCATCAATTTGGGCAGAACACTCGTGAGAATTGGCCGGCGTGGGGCAGCCTTGCAGACCGCCCTGTCCCCCATGGCCAAGGGCCCTTTCTCGCTTGGGGCATGTCGCAGCCACCTGGAAAATGCGCCAAGACGACGGGGCCCACCCGGGGGCCCCGGCGCAGGGAAGCTTTTCTGGAGCAGAGTTGAGGGTGGGGTCACTGCTGTGTGTCAGCTTCTGAGTTTTCGGCCCGCCATGGCACCAGAGTTTGGGGATAGCCTCAGTGGGGTCACAGATGTTTCTTTCATCCTAAGGCTTTTCCACATCTCCAAAAGGCCTGCCAAGGGACCCCAGTGGTCGCGGCCTATTTCCTGGGAGAACGCCTTCAACCAGTCATGCACGCGCTTGGACAAGGGCTCTTGCTTCTCACCTTCTAGGGTTCCCACCCCAGTGTTAGTGGTTTGGATGAGCTATGTCCTTAGGCGCTGTACCTAACCCTTGGTTGTGTTTTCAGTGTTCTTCCCCAGGGGCCTGTCCCTCCAGCCCTCCAGCTGGGGAAGCCTGAGTCACACTCCATGAGTTCACCTGCCACCCATGAGGAAACAGTGCCTTTCAGAGCCTGCAAAACTCTCAGAGCAGGAGAAACCTTCTTGCCCCCATTGAGGCCATCCCCAACATTCAGCACCACACCGCACAGAAAAGATGGAGGCAGACGCCCAGCCACAACCCCTCCTTCAACTCTGCTCTGGGAAAGCTCCTCTGCACCGGGGCCCCGGGGTGGGCAGCGTCATCTTGTTCTGTTTTCTGTATGGCCATGACATGCACCAAGCAAGTAATCGCTCTAGCCCACGGGGGACAGTGCGGTCTGAATCGCCACCCAACGCTAGTCAATTCTCAGCATATTGATTTGTGCAGAAAGCTCATGAGAATTTTCATGAAATCCCCTGACAAACTCGCCTCCTGCAGCACATATCTGCATTGATACTGCCATTATATAGAGTCGGGTCCTGAGTTGTTGCGGTAGGAACTCTGGGAGAAAGCCCTCTATGAGCCAGGTGACACAAGTCCAATGCCTGCTGCCACAGAGTCCCTGGGTGACTGCCTCAGTCCCAGCAGTTCTGCTCTACCATGCCCCTAGGCTCTAAATCATCCCTAGTTTCAGTTTTCAGGCTTCCATTCCGAGGCTCCTGTCCCCAAATCTCCCTGGAAAAAAGAGGTCTGAGTGATACCCCATGACTCCACATGCCACGTGGTAGGAATTCATGCTGATTGGAGTTGTGTCAAGCCCTCAAAGGGTGTGAAACCTGCAGGCACCCATGAAGCTATCCTGACAATTGCGGCCCCCTTGGCCATAAAGCCATATACTTGTGACGCTGATGGTATGCCCCCAATTCAGCCCTGAGGGCAGCCCACCTCAAATCTGGCAGATATGGCCTGCAATGACCTAAGGTCCTAACCCTAACTATAGTTTGGGTCTGCAGGCTTCCATTTCAAGGGGCCTGCAGGCCCCCCAGATTAAGGACCCTGAGCGACACCCCAGGAATCCATCCTCCACATGGATAAAAACTGTGCCATTTGGAGCTGCACTGAACCCTCAGAGGGGGAGAAACCTGCATGTCCCTCTAAAGCCACCCCTACCATCAGCAGCCCCCCAGGGACAAACCCAGATTCTTCAGGGTGGCCAGACAAATGTCCTAAACTCAGCCACGAGGGGAGCCAACTTCAGTGCTGTCAAATCGGGTCAGCCATGTCCCTAGGCCCTAACCCTATCCCTAGGTGAGGTATACAGGCTTCCATGCCCTGAGGTCTGGCCCCCACACCCACCAGATTAGGGATGCCTGATATTTACACTGGCACACCCTAGCATCCTAGGGTGAAGTGGTGCCATTGGGAGCTGCAGAGATTCCTCAGAGTGGGGAAACCTGCATGCCCCCTGAGGCCAACCCCAGCATCCTTGACCCCCTAGACTCAAACCCAGAATCCAACCACCCGCCTGGCATCCGCCCTCAACTCAGCCCACCAGGGAGCCCTCAGCACCAGCAGATCAGGCCTGCCATGCCCCTAGGCCCTTACCATAACCCTAGTTTGGGTTTTCAGGCCTTCACCCAAAGAGACCCGGCCCCCACATCCCCCAGATTAAGGACTACTGAGCAACACCACAGGACTCCACCCACCACGTGAGAGGATCTCTTGTGGTTTGGGGCTGCACCGAACTTTCAGATGGGGAGAAACCTGCAGGCCCCCTTAAAGCCACCCCCATGGCCATAAAACCGGATTCTGCTGTGCCGCCAGACACATGACCTGGACTCAGCCCTGAGGGGAGCCTGCATTAGCACTGGTACCTTGGGTCTGCCATGCCCTTAGGCCCTAACACTAACCCTAGGTGGGGTATACAGGCTTCCATGCCCAGAGGCCTGTTCCCCAAGCCTGCTGATGGGCACCTCTGAGACTCACACCGGCATAGATTAAGGACACGGACACCTCAGTGACACCCCAGGACTGCATCCCCCACACATGAGGAAACTGTGCCCTTTGGAGCTCTGCAGAATCCTCACACTGGGATAAACCTACATGCCACTCTGAGGACACCCCCAGATTCGGTAGCCTCCCTGGACACAAACTTGGAGTCTGACGTGCTGCCTGATGCCCAACCTGATGTCAGCCCACTGGGGAGCCCGCCTCAGCACCAGCAGATGGACCCTGCCATGCTCTGAGGCCCTTACCATAACTCTAGTTTCTGTTTTCAGGCTCCCATCCCAAGAGGTCTGATCTCCAAACTCCCCAGATTAAGGACCCCTCTGTGACAACCCAAGAATCTGACTGCCATGCAGGGGGAAAAACCATGCCATTTGGAGCTCCGAAGTGCCCTCAGAGAGGAAGAAACCTGCACACCCTTTTAAACCACCCCCACCATCAGCAGTCCCCCTGGCCAGAAACCCCGATTCTGCCACACTGCAGGACGCATTCCCTCAACTCAGCCCTGAGGGGAGCCCACATCAGCACCAGCAGATCAGAGCTGCCATTCCCCAAAGCCACAACCCTAACCCTAAGTTGTGTTTTCAGGCTTCCTTCTACAGGGGCTTGTCCTGCAAGCCCTCTGTGTTGGGAACCCTGGAGTCACACCACAGGAGTCCGCCTGCCACCCAGCAGGAAACCAGTCCATTTGGAGCTGCACAGAACCCTCAGAGCTGGAGAAACCTGCATGTCCCCATGAGTACTCCCCCAAGTTCTGCAGCCCACCAGAGCTTGATGCACCACCTGACCCCCATCCTCAGCTCGGCTCCTCGGGGAACCCACCTCCAGATCAGCAGGTTGGACCTGCTACGCCCCTAGCTCAGCTCTCCTCAGGGACCCCTGTCAGCTCTAGGCAGACCCGGAACTCCCCTGCCTGCCGCAAAGCTCTAGGACCCCTCTCCTTCTTCTCAATTGACACTGGCCCAAGGCTTTCATGAGAAACAGAGAAGGTGACCTCCTGACTGCTTCACACCTCCTTTCCTCTTCTGCCCTATTTCTCTCCACTTACCTTTGTACCTGGGCAAACTGGAAGGAACATATCCATGGAAGATGGATATGCTCTGACATCTGAATCTTCCTGGAAGCTTTCTGAGGGCTCCTTATGCAGTCAGATACTAGTGTATCCTACCACAGTGTGTTTGCAAATGATCATCGACAGAACAGAAGAGCGAAAATCACTCCATTTTTACCTCACTCTTCATGAAGTAGAACTTGGTCTTCTTTCCTTCCTTGACTTCAATTCCAATTTGTTTCCATGCAGTGTTCATTCCTTTGCTTCAGGGGTAGGATTTCGTGATTCCTCACCTCCATACAACACCCAGAGCTCTTCACAACAAGAACCCTCACTAATAGCCGTCACCCATTTAACCCTTCCCCTCCATACCCCTGCTCTGTAGCCACCCTCAGTTTGTGCTCTAAGTCTGAGTCTGTTTCCTCATTGACCTATCTTTCTCCCATCACTATGTTCATCTGTTCTCTTTCTGAAATTCTGTAGAAGTCAAATTATAGGCTATTGGTCTTTTCGTACCGATTTTGCTTAGCTAAATCTACTCTACTCCTTGCAAATGGTAAGATTTCATTCTTTCTGAACCTGGCTCCCATTCAATTAAGAATATGTGGGAGATTATAGATCTACTTTCATATATATATATATATATATATATATAACTCCTCAGTGAATGGACATTGGGACTCCCTCCATCGCTTCGCTATGGTTGATAATGCTGGTGTCAACATCACGGTGCCTGTATCCCATTGAATGTGCCTTTCTGTGCCCTTTAGGGAAATACCTAGGAGGGCAACTGCTGGATCCTAGGGTTGTTCAGTTCTTAGCTTTTGGAGGAACCACCATACTCTTTTCCAGAGTGGCTGCAACAACCTGCATGCCCACCAGCAGTGCAGGAGTGTTCCGCTGGAAGCAGAACATTCCCTGCCAGCAATTTCCTAAGGAGGAAACAGAAAACCTGGGGGATAACAAGACTCAGACAGCGTCCGACAAGCAGCCCCAGAAATTCACCCCAGGGTTCCTGACACCGTGCCCTGGGAAGCCATCAGAATGCCTCTATCCAGTGGAATTCCCTAAGACTCTTCTTCTGACTTCACCACCCATGAAACTGCAGAGAAAGGATGCCATGGCCAACTCTCTAGAGGGTCCACTGAGTGAAACTAGAAAGTCAAGCTTCCCTTTTCAATCGTCCAAGGCTCCTTGGAATCCTTTTGAATGTTCCCTCTGCCCTCATCAGAACTCTTTGGATAAAAAAGACAAATCCATTAGGATACATCACCTTGGACAAAGGAGAAGCCATCATCCAAGCCTCTATCAGACCACAAACAGCCACCTCACTCTAGATGCCGGCCATTCACCACAGCCTAGGACAAATGGAATAAACACCTTAGATGAAGGAATGCATTCTATGTTCCAAACACATACCTAGTCCATCTCATCTTCCCTTTTGAATCCACGGGATTTCCTAGGAAAGAGATCTTCCAAATGCCTTTGTAGCCCAGACATAAACAGAGAAAATGAGATCCCTGCCAGGTGCTCCCTGCAGGGAAACTCAGGAACTCTAGCACCCACTCTGCATTGCTGACAGCTGAATTAGTGTGATTTCTTGGCTCCACTGGAGATGAGAGAAAACCCAGGATGTTTGGGGTGAAAGAGAAGTTTTACCTCCCATCCTAGCGTTGGATGTGACATTGTGCCCCACGGTCCTGCTGTTTTCTCTGAATGCTGACATCCTGGGACAAGCAGCATGAATGACACAGACACTTATTTCCAAATTTCAGGTCTCGTGGAGCCAGAGTGAAGAAGGGTTGTCAGGTGGGGATAAGCAGGCATCTCCCATCTAAAGCCTGCACACCTGCTCCAATTCCTGGGAGAAGGAGAGACACATGCTGTTTCTTAAGTAGTCATTCACTTCCTTCTAAAGCCGGCCAAGGCCCGTGTCCTTTTTGGAGAAGCAAATAGACTCTTCCAAACTGTTAGGGTCCGTAATCAAAGGAGCGAGACTGATACAAAGCGAAGGTCAAGCAAAGCTTTATTTCGCGCCAAGCATCGAGAATCAAACTGACCGGTCAGGGCCGTCTCTTGCGAAGAGGGGACCCCTCCCAGCCTCACTAACTTTTATAGAGGTAGTTTAGCCAGGCTATACACAGGTGGCCAATGAGATTGCAATACACAGAGAAAACTGCACAGTCATGCTAAGTCTGCCACACACAGAAAAAAAAACTGCTAGGTAACACTTGGGTTGGCCAATTGAATTTCAATTTACCCTAGTAGATACATGCGCGCCCAACTGATTGGATGTCTTCACCTGGCCTGACCTGCCCTTGTATCTAGGCTTTGCAAGTAAGTTCCTCTGGGAGGGGCAGGGTCAATCTAAGTTTACTGCATAGGGTCAATCTAAGTTCACTACATAAACACAAAATGACTCCTTCTGGCCAACCAGGACCTTACACAAACAGACACTCAACTCCTCTGTTCCAAAGGCACCATGGGTTGAATTTGGTTCCCCCGGCTACAGACCCCCACCGGGAGGACCCTCCTAAACCATCTGACAGCACATTCCCACCAACCTGGGGCAAGGGGTTACAATGTTGAGTGGGGGCCTGGCTCCAGAGGTTGTTACCACCACTCTTGAGCCTGGAGAAACAGAGTCTTCAGCTCAACATTCTGCCCTGTAAAAATGAGCTGCAGTGCCTCACCACTGCCCTCAGTGCCAGCAGGCTGCATGGACTCCTCTTCTGGTGGGTTTCCCAATGCAGCTCGCCACTGCCTCCAGTGGTGGCAAGCAACATTGCCACGCCTACCATGGTCTCTCCCACCACAGCTCACCACTCCCTCCAGTGGCGTGAATCGGCACTGCCGGGTCTTCCACAGACTCCTAATGCAGCTCACAAACTCTCCACAGGTCTAAAGCCACACTGGCACTGTTCCTCCGGATTGGGGACCTCTGGGCTACACCCCATGAGTCTGCCTGCCACCCAGAAGGAAACCACGCCATTTGAAGCTATGCAGAACCCTAGGAATGGAACAATGTGCATGCCTCCCTGAGGATATCTCGAACCTCAACACTCCCCCCAGTCGCAAACTCACAGCCTGACGTGCTTCCTGACCCCTGTGCTCAACTCAGCCCCCAGGGTTCTCACCTCAGCGCTGGAAGATCAGGCCTGGATACCCCACACCCTCACCCAAACCCTAGTTTGTGTTTTCAGGCTACCGTATCCAGAGACCTGGCCAACAAGCCCTCCAGACTGGGAACCCCTGAGCCACACCTAAGGACTCCACCTGCCATCCAGGAGGAAACCATTCCGTTTGGAGCTGCCCAAAACCCTCAGACCAGGAGATAACCGCATACATTCCTGAGGCCACCTTCACCACAGACGGCCCACATAACAACAAAGCCCAGAATCTGACATGCCGCTTGACCCCCATTCTCTACTCAGTCCATCAGGGAACCCACCTCAACACTGGCAGATTGGGTCTGCCATGCCCCTTAGGCCCTAACCCTAACCCTACGTTGGCTTTTCCGGCTTCCGTCCCCAGAGAACTGGCTCCCAAACCCTCCAGGCTGGGGACACCTGAGCCACACCCCAGGACTCTGGCTGCCACCCAGGAAGAAACCGTGTCCATCAGAACTGCACAAAACGCTCAGAGCAGGAGAAAGCTGCATGCCCTCCTAAAGCCACCCCAAACATCAGAGGCCACCGGCCATAAAGCCGGATTCTGCCATAGTTCTGGACAAATGCCCTCCACTCAGCCCTGAGGGGGGGCCGCCTCAGCGCTGGCAGATCAGGCCTGTAATGCCCCTAGACCCTAAATCTAACCCTAGTTTGGGTTTTTAGGCTTCCATTCTGAGGGGCCTGGCTCCCAAACCCCTGGATACAGAACCCCTGAGTGATACTCCAGGACTTCATCAGACACGAGGTAGGAAACTGTGTGGTTTGGAGCTCCTCTGAACCCTCAGATGGGGAGAAAACTGCTTCCCCGTAAAGCCACCCCAACCATCAGCGGCCCGTCAACCATAAAGCCAGATTCTGCTGCGGTGCTGGACAAATACCCTCAACTCACCCTGGGGGAGCCCACCTCAGTGTCAGCAGATCAGACCTGTAATGCCCCTAGGCCCTAACCCTAACCCTAGTTTGTGTTTTCAGGCTTCCATGCCCAGAGACCTGGCCAAAAACCCCTCCAGATTGGGAAACCCTGAGCCACATCTAAGGACTCAGCGAGCCATCCAGGAGGAAATCCTTTCTTTCGGAGCTTCCCAGAACCCTCAGACCTTGAGAGACCCGCATGCATTCCTGAGGCCACCCTCACTGCAGATGCTCCACATCACAATGAAACTCAGAGCTTGATATGCCGCTTAGACCCCATTCTTGACTCAGCCAATCAGGGAACTCGAGTCAGTCCCTGCAGATGGGGTCTGCCATGCCCCTAGGCCCTAACCCTAACCCTACATTGGTTTTTCAGGTTTCCATCCCCAGAGAACTGGCTCCCAAATCCTCCAGATTGGGGACACCTGATTCACACCCCAGGACTCTGGTTCCCACCAAGGAGGAAACCATGCCCACAGGGGCTGTGCAAAACCCTCAGAGCAGGAGAAACATGGATGTCCCCCTATAGCCACACCAACCATCAGCGGCCCCCAGTAATAAAGCTGGATTCTGTCTCAGCGCTGGACAAATGCTCTCAACTCAGACCTGAGGGGAGCCCGCCTCAGTGCCCTCAGATCAGGTCTGCTATGAACCTAGGCGATGTACCTAAACTTGCATTGGGTTCCAAATTGGCCGGAACATCCCAGACGAATTCATTTCCTGTGGCACATGTCTGCAGGGCCTTCTCCTGGGCCTGGCCCAGGGACCCGAGTGTTCACAGCCTGAATCCTGGGAGAACGCCCTTGATGAGTCACGCACGCGTGAGGATAAGGCCTCTTGGTTCTCACCCTCTAGGGCTACTACCCTAGTGCTGGCGATTCGGCTGTGCTATGCCCTTGGGTCCAGGCTCTAACCTTCACCTGGTTTTTCAGTCTTCTTTCCCCAGGGGCCTTTCCCTCGAGCCCTCCAATTGGGGAACCCTGAGTCACACCCGATGAGTCCACCTGCCACCCAGGAGGAAATGGTGCCCTTTGGAGCTGCGGAAAACCCTCAGAGCGAGAACAACCTTCATGCCCCCACTGAGGCCATCCCCAACTTTCAGCACCCAAGCAGCCCGAGACGTTGGAGGCGGATGCCCAGCCACAACCTCTCCCTCGACTCTGCTCCAGGAAAGCTCCCCTGCGCTGGGGCCCTCAGGTGGGCCGTGTCATCTCGGCGCGTTTTCCACATGGCAGCAACATGCCCTGAGTGAGAAATCGCTCTAGGCCATGGGGCACAGCGCGGTCTGAATGGCCACCCAATGTCTGCCAATTCTGAGGCCACCTCCAAATTCGGCAGCCACCCCTCACCACCAACCCAGAGCCTCATGCGCCGGGAGACCCTGTCCTCAACTCATACCCCCAGGGATCCCGCTTTAGCACCGGCAGATTGGGCCTGCCATGCCCCTAGGCCCTAACGCTAACTCCAGGTTGGGTTTTCAGGCTTCCATCCCAAGAGGCCTAGCTGCCAAGCCCTCCAGACTGGGGACCCCTGAGCCACACCCCAGGACTTTGCCTGCCACCCAGGAGGAAACCATGCCATGTGGAACTGCACAAAATCCTCAGAGTGGGAGAAACCTCCATGTCCCCCACCCAAGTTCACCCCCCCCCACCCTCGGCGCCCCACCAGACCACCAACAGGGAGACTGTTGCTCAGCCTGAACTCCTCCCTCAACTCTGACCCCAGAAAGTTCATCTTAGCTGGGGCCCTCATGGGAGCCACATGTCCCAGGCCCACGTTCCCTGATGGTCACAACTTGAACCTAGCTAGAAAGCACTCTGAACAGTGGATGCGAGTGTGGCCTGAACTGCTGCACAATTCCGGCCACTTCTCAACAGTTTTCTGCCCAAATCGAAATCGATTTGGGCAGGAAGCACGTGGGAATTGCCCGGAAGTCCCCAGCGAACTCCCTTCCGACTGCTCAGGCCTTCAGGGGAGCCACCTGACTCGAGGTCCAGAGTGGTTAAGATCCGAACCTGACAAGGCAATGTGAGATGGCAATGGCACCCCACGGCCACCGGAGGGCACTGCAGGGCAGAAAGCTGCCAACAAACATGCAGGGAGGAAGTCACTGTATACCTTAGGAAAGAAGACCCCCTTTCGGCCCACTGGTGTCCTTCCAGGCCTCATCCAGCAAAGAAGCCATGAGCCAGGGCACCCGGAGGAACCTGAAAACCCTCAGATGGGCTGGGCCTCCATGAAGCCAGAACTCTCCTGTCTCTTTTTGGGTACTAGACACTGCATTTTAGCTAGGGCCCAGGAAACGGGCTTTCCAAACTTACTTGCATGTGAGTCATCCTGGGAACTGGTTAAACTATGAATTCTGATCCAGTGAGGCCTGAGACCCAGAATACTGGCTACTAGGGGTTTCATCCTCTGGCAGGAGGCTAGGAGAGTTTTCTGTGGACAATCTGGGCAGGCCAAGAATTGGCATCAAGTGTCCCCTCGATGAATAGTTCAGCTAGCATGGCCCCCCTGTAAGTACAGAATTCCTAATCTCTGCAGTGCAGACTCCATTAGCAGAATGCTAAGAACTGCATATATATGAGGAAAGCCTAACAGGTGAAAATGAAAGAAACAGGGATAAAAAGCAACAATCCCCTTTTCTTCTTAAAGCATCAATATCCCCCGAAAGAAGAGCACACACAGCGCTTGGCTGCAGTGGGGAGGGGGATGGTGGGGGAGTGAGGGATGGGGAGGCAGTCCCATGCCCACTGACAGCCCAACTGGGTCCCACCTCAAGCCAGAGACCACCCCTGCCTCTCAGATTTTTGGCTCAGGGCCTTCTCCACTCCAACCCAGTCCCGTGCAGGCTCAGTCCAAGTGTGGGAGGGAAGAGGGCATCAACACACTGGGGTAATTCTCAGATCACAAGAGAAGAGACCCTGTGGATAAATGCCTCAGCCTCCTGTCTCTTTGCATGAACCAGGAGAAAACAGCACTGCAAACATACAGAGGTGCAAAATCTGGAGAATGGAGGGGCTCAGAGGAAGATTCGGCAGCCCCAGGGCCCTGTGCAGAAAGGGAAAGGCAGGCAGGGAGCAGGCACATGCCCCAGGCACACCATGAGATCCGAGGAGGGGGGCTCCCCACTGCCCACCTGAGCCAAGTGCGCTGCAGGAGGTGGTGGGCCCCTACTTCTGGAAGAGGTGTCAAATGAGACAGAAGGCACATATCCACGTGCATAAACATGGTCACGCACCTCATACACACACCGACGCCTGCACATACTATGCCTGCCTCCACATAAATACATACATCACACACACATGTGCACATACATGTCTCTGCCCTGGTCTGTCCTCTCAGGGTCTCTCCGGGTCCTTATATATTTGCAGTGTTTCCTCTAAGTCCGTCTGCCTGCCTCATCTTCTCCCCTTCTCCCGCACATTATTTAGTGAGTTCGCATGTGTAAATCGCTGAATGCCTAGCACAGCTGAGTGCTCGTTACCTGTTAGCTAGGATCGCTGGAGTGGGTTTCTCCCTCACTCTGCTGCTGCGTGTCTCTCTGATGTCTCTGTCTGTTGCCCTCAATGCCTCTGTCTCTGTCTCTCCCTCCCATGGCTATCTCAATCTCTCCATGGCCACTCTTTCCCCTCTGCCTCTTGCTCTCTTCCTCTTTGTCCCTGTAGGTCTCTCTCCCTAACCCTCTCTCACCCAGTGACTCACTCCCTCCATCCTCAGTCTCTGCTCCCCAACTCGGGCCCTTTCCCCTCCAATCTAGGGATAAATCTCACCCTGAGCTGGACCCAGAACCTCAAGGACAGCCCTCCCTGCCTCTGTGTCTCCCAGACCATGCTCAGCTGCCTGAGGGCTGCTCTGTCCCTCATGCTCCTGACTCTGGAGGCAGAGAGTGGAAGTCATATGCATAAAATGAGGATGATAGGGAGATAAAAGAAGCTCACATCTGTTAGGTATTCAGCATCTGGCCCCAGGCAAGTGCCACAAGGCATTGGCCATTTCTAGGATCCTCTTGTCTTTAATTCAGCACACGGATGCTCCACTGGGCATCCAGGGACCACAGAGTGGTTCATTCCGAGGTGGGGCTGGAGCGTGGCTTCCAGCTCTCAGAGCTGTGAGACCCTGAAGGAGGTCAGTGGGGGCTGGAGGAGCCCCTCTGAAGACCAGGGGAGAGCATGGAACCTGACCCTGACAGAGGGAATGAAGGCAATGAGATGGGCCCAGCAGGGTGGGGATGTCCCTGCAGTAGCCAGCACCATGCCGGCAGCTCCTGGCTCTTCTTCAGCAGCATTGCTGGTCACAGAGCGCCCCGCAGTGGCCATCACCCTCTCTCAGGACACACATGGTGTTCTGAAGGTAGAGCCCAGCGTCCTGGTCCCGCCCCACACACCAAACACCAAAGAACAGTGTTGGCTCTGGAAGTTACTGAGCTGGCAAATGTGCTTATGGAAAATGGCAAGAGTCTTAGAGTCCAATTTGCAAATCCACAGAAGCTGAGGATTCTGGGAACTTCTAGAAGACAGGGGTCCTCAAAACTGGCCCAGTTCCTTCCCAGATGTGGCCAGTGTGGTAAGAACCTGGTCTGGTTTTCAGATTCTTCTGAGGGAAGTGAGAACCTGGGTGGGGATGGGTCAGTAGCCCTGCCGGCCCCGCACACCTGGATGATGGTTGGTGGGCTCTTCAAGACATGCCAAGTGAGTCTCCGTCTGCTGCAGGGCCCTGAGCTCCACCTCAGAGGGACAGCGCGGGACAAGCGAAGGACATGTTGATGAAAACCCACTGTGAAGGCCTTGCCCTCCTGCACAGCTTGCTCTTCCACAGATGCTGGAATGGCTGCAGGGGCAGGAGTGACTCAGAGGGCAGAAGTCTTCCCTGGGGGGAGGGTGACGAGGACACAGAAGGATGGCAGTCATCCACGGGGGAGACTGATGGGTGATTGTGCGAGTCTGTGGGGAAGGGAAAGAGTGAGTTCTCCATCACTGTGGGGTGTGCAAGCAGAAGCTGAGAGCTCCTGTAGGACGGCAGAGAGGGGCTCCCGCAGCCCAACACACAGAGGGAAGTTGGTCTAGAAGAGGTCACTCCTGGGCTCCCCTTTAGTCCCAGACCGAGGGCGGGGGCGTGACATGGGTGTGGCTGTTGGTGTCTGGGAGGAGGCACAGCCAAGGGAAAGACTCAGGAGAGGGTAAGGAGCAGGGCCCACTGGGACAGATGGTGAACGCACCTGCAGTGGCTGTATGGGCCTGGAGGGATTTCCTAGGCAGAGACGTCAGGCAAGAGGTTGGGGGCTGGGAGCAGGGCCCAAGGGTGGGACTGTTAGTGTCCACAGAGGATCGGCTGTATTCAAAGGTGGTGGAAGTGGGCTGAGGTGAGGTGCCTGTCTCAGGGATGCACAGGCTCAGCAGGTAGGGAACTGGATTAGCACTGTGGGTCTGAATACCTAGGGTCCTGCAGGCCTTTGATGCTTCTTCCTTGGGAAGGGGAGGACCAGGAGTCAAGGAGGGTGAGACACTTCTCTGTGGCTGTGGAGAAGGGTGGATCATGTTATTGGGAGCATGGAGGACTTCCTGGCAGAGGCGGCAGCAATTGGCCCGAGCCAAGACTTGTGTGCAGCAGGAAGTGGGGCACATGGGGGCGTTCCGGGAGGAAACATGGGCCTGGAACTAACTGCAGATGCCGATCCTGCCGGAGAGGCCAGCCCAGCTGAGCCCCAACCTGGACTACATGGCTACAGGAAGAGTGAGGGCACATCTGTAATTAAGTTAAGAAAGCCATTTCCCGCTGTTGTCCAATGACTGATACGCTGGAAAGAAAGCAAAGCAATTTGCTTTGTAATTATAACTTTTGGATCTGAGGAAGGTGTCAGCTGTCATTTCTGCTGGCTGGCAAAATGCCATCCACCCCTACGAAATGACGGTGCCATTTTAGACCTCAAAAGGCATAACTGCTTGTTTTTCCTTCAATACCACAGAGGAAAGAAATAGACCGCAGCAGCAAAGGCAGAACTCATCTGGAAGTCCATTAAGAGAGCCTGCCGGCTGGCTTTTAGACAACCAAATAAAGTCTCTGACTCTTGCATGGCGCTTGGGGGGGGATGGGGGTGGGCAGGGGCACGCCAGGAATTCCAAAGGTGCTGGAGAAGAGTATCAGGGATGGAGCCCGTGCAGTGCCCACCCTCCCCAAGAGCTGGCAGGAACAGGGAGCCCCAGAGCAGCAGGAGGGACTCTTAAAGACTATGGAGTCCAACCCTGCCCAGAATGACTGATGGGAAAACTGGGTCTAAGAGAGGGCTTGGAGCTTAGTGGTAACCCCGGGTGCTGCAATGTCAGATTAGGAGCCCGGAGGTGGCCAGCTGCACCACACAGGAGTTGGTGGCCATGGGCGGAGTCAGCCCGCCCAGGCCAGCAGGTGGTATAGATGTGTGTTGCACAGCGCTCCTGCAAGGACCCCATCTCAGTGCTTCTTCCACATGGGGGAAGACTTCACCCTCTTCCAAGGCTTGGGGTGGAAGAGGGGGTGCGTGTAAAGGAAGATAGGAGGACCGGGTCCTGAAGGCCTCCAGCAATGTGCTCATTAGGTCTCAGGCTCTTTCCTTGCCTCAGTTTCCCCACTCACCCCAAAAACAGCAAGGAGAGGCCTGAAGCTGGAAAGCAAAAGAGTCTGGATTTGGTCAGAAATGGGGTGCTGTGTTAGAAGCAGCTGTCCAGTGTCTGCTTGGGCTGGAGCATCCATTCCCTTGAAGATCTTTGTTGCCCTTATACTTGCTGCTTTTGGGGATCCTCATTCTGTGGCTGGCTCTCTGCTCCTTCTTTCACTCACCTCTTATCCCCACTGTTTCAAGAGAGCAGATCTATGAAGGAGAAAGTGCCTAATTCCCATGGAGAGGTGGTGTGGACAGTACCCACTCAGATGGAAACATGACTGAGCAGCCTTGGGAAGCCTCAGTTTGTTTTCGGGGAACAGAGAAGACTATGACTGATCTACATGGAGTGAAGACATGCTGGCATTGAAGGGGTTGATGCGACATGGCTTCAAAAAGGAAAAATAAATGGGCTCACATCCGCCTTGAGCCATGGGATTTACAAACAAGGCTGTGTGGGGAGCTCTACTAAGCCCCAGCAATCATTTAGCTATCTGGAACTGTCCGTTCTGCACCAGCCCTTCCCACCAGACCGCATGCTCCACAAGACTTAATCTATCCTGAGCTCCTGGCACATGCTAGGTGTTTGGCAAGTAACTGCCAGGTGATTCAAACTATCTCCATTTTACAGATATTAGAGCTGAGGCTCAGAGAAGTTAAGGAAGCTTCCTAGGACCACACAGTAAATAAGTGGCAGGCTGGGATTCTACCCTACAGCCACACCATCACACCTTCAAAGCAGGACAGGGTGATGGTAAAAGTGCAGGTGACTCAGGGGCTCGGCACCCTGAGCGTGTTCCATACACCAGCGTGGAGCAGCCAGGAAGACAGCTTCCAGAGTCTGCATAGCTCCACAGACAGACAGGAAGACCCAGCTTTGAATCCCAGTCCTGCTGTGCAAGCATCGCAAGTGAGCTATTGGTTTCTGAATCTATAAAATGCAGGTGATCATAAAATCACTTCCCCCCACCAGACACCAGTCAGGTGTCTGTACAAGTGCCTTGCAGGTAGAGGGAACAGCCAGTCATAAAGGCTGTGAGATGGGAGAGTGACTGGCAAGTTCCAGGAATCATGTGTAAACGTGCACAGATATGTGTGTATGTAGTTCACGCAGGCATGTGTGTGTGCATATGCATACGGGATGTGTAAGCTTTTCTTTCTTTTTTTTTTTTTTTTTTAAAGATTTTACTTATTTATTTATTTGACAGAGATCACAAGCAGGCAGAGAGACAGGCAGAGAGAGAGGAGGAAGCAGGCTCCCTGCTGAGCAGAGAGCCCGATGCGGGGCTCGATCCAGAACCCTGGGATCATGACCTGAGCCGAAGGCAGCGGCCTAACCCACCGAGCCACCCAGGCGCCCCTGTGTAAGCTTTTCTTTGGCATGTGTCTGTGAGTGTTGTTTGTGCAAGGATCTGTGTGCACACACGCACACAGGGGATGTGTGTGACTGCGGGTGTGTGTGAGTGAGTGCCTGCATGTGTGGTGAGCCTCGTGGGCCACTGTAAGTCTCAGGCTCTTCCTCCAAGGGAGGTGGAAGTCATTCGAGGCACCTGGCATGGGAGAAACACCATCGGACGTAACCTTCAAGACCTACGCAAGGAGGCGACAGTGAAAGCAGCTCCCCGGGGACTTGGAGCCTCTAGGCTCTGGTTCCAGCCCCAGCACCACCCCCAACAGGGCCTAGGACTGCAGGGTGGCAAAGAGATGGGGCTGGGATGGCAGCAGAGAAAGAAGTGGTTGGGGTCCCCCTGCCCCCAGACCATTTCTTGGGTGTGTTACTGTGGGAGAATAGTCGAGTAGGGCCTCACCAGAGAGCAGAATCACGCTCAGGCAGGGCCTCAGCTCAGAGGGCTTTATAAATAATGCCCTGAATAATTAAAAAGAGACTGTCTGCTCCCCCTCCTCCTGCCTCCGGGGAGGGATATTCATCTGCAAATAAATTAAAACCCAATCCAGCGATTTGCATGACTCCAGCTCTGGGGCTGCTAGTAAGCAGGTCCCTTGAAGATGCCATGTGCACCAGAGTGCAGGGATTCGAATTCGCTGCTCCAGGTGCAGCCCCTCTGGGGTGTCTGCTCTTCTGGGGGCAGAGGCTCTGTCTGCTCTGTGATGGGGCACGGAGCACCTCCACGCAATTGAGGACCGAGGTCCGGAGGCCCGCGTTCATCACTGAGTCATGTTTCCATCTGAGTGGGTACTGTCCACACCAGCTACTCAGGGTCTCTCGGGCTCCTTTGACCGACTGAGCAGCCTTGGGAAGCCTCAGTTTGTTTTCGGGGAACAGAGAAGACTATGACTGATCTACATGGAGTGAAGACATGCTGGCATTGAAGGGGTTGATGCGACATGGCTTCAAAAAGGAAAAATAAATGGATATGCAAATTCAAGGTAGAATTACATTATGCAACCTAAAAATATCAGCAGACACCAGGCTGAGCCATGCTTCTGTAGAGCCAAGAAAACCTCAGAAGTCCCAAATGTATTGCCCACAGCCATCACAGGATGCTAACCCCACAGTGTGGGTCCCAAGCTTGTGACCTCCTCTAAACGTGATCACCTCCCAAATGCCCCACTCCTAATACCATCATGGGGGTGGGTGAGGCCACAAACACAGGAATCCATTGCTAGCAGTGTGTGCACAATCTTTCCTTACCCTCTGGCTCTCTCATACCGGAGTTTCCACAGAAGTTAAATGTGAGTAGAGTTTTGACGGGCAGTGAGGTCCCGCTGTATCTGTCCTTCTCCACAGAGCTATCATTCTGTCCCCAGGGGGCGCACCCCTCCACTTAGGTTAGAGGAAATCCCTCACCACTCCCAGGGCTCATCTCTGCCTTGGTGGATGGGACCACCTCCTGCAACTGGAATGGGGGCCGGGTGGGGGATGGCAAGAGGCCTGGTTTCTATGCCCCTGGGATAGGTCTCCCCACTCAGGGCTCACACAAAGAGAAGGTGGCAGGGAACATGTTCATGGTTCCCCATGTAAAAGGCAGAACAAAAAGACAAAAAACTGTTGAGTGCAACATAGGGCCACCCCGACCTTGGCTCCCAGGCACACAGCACAGGTGTTCCCTATGCCTCCACTGGAGGCAGCAAAAAATAGCACTGGGACAGCTCACCTGCCAGGAAGGAGCATGGACAACAGCCAGGGAGCCACGGAGTGGGCTGGCAGCTGCACAGCTAAGCCCCTTGGGAAACCGGCAGAGAAACCATCCCAGAGAGATCACGGGGCTGGTCAGAGGTGGCTGAAATCTGAGCTTCCTCTCACTGTCCCACTGACTTTCTCTGCTGAGTAAGAAAATGTCAGCAGGATACAGCTGAGCACCCCTGGTCCAGCATGGCCTGAACACTCAAGAAGGCTCGTTGGAGGCTGAATGTCTGCATGGGTGGATGCATCAATAGACAGGAGGGAAAGAGGGAAGGAAGCAGGGAAGAGTGGACAGATGATGGATGGATGGATGGACAGATGGATGGATGGACGGATGGATGGACAGATGGGCAGATGGATGGATGGACGGGTGGACGGATGGATGGGTAGATGGCTGGGAGACTGGGCACTCTCATCTGAAAGGGTAAGATCAGTGCATGACTACATCCTCTCACCTTGACACTGGCCAGAACAGCATGAGAGCTGGGAGGGGGTCCATGAATACCTGTTCATTCATTTAAGGCAGTGTAAGAAGTCATCCCAAGTATGGCCTCAGGAGTCAGCCTGGCCAGACACTTCTACACTCTGATTTGCTCGCTCTATCCTGTAGGGAAAGTTATGACACCTTCCTGAGTCTCAATTTCCTCATTTGTAAAATGGGGATAATGAGAATCCAACTTACCGGTGCTCACAAGGACTGAATGAGGGTATTCGCATAAAATGCTTAGCACAGTGCTTGTCATATAGGAAGAACTAAAAAACAATATCACTAGTTATTACATATTATTAATTTCATGGTTATTTATGCCCTTTCTTTATTTGTAATAGCAAGATAACTGTGACAACTCTTCTCAGTGTAAAAGCCGATGGCCTTATTGTAGCCCACAGGACCTCGTATGACCTTGCTTGGTATCTTCACTGGTCCCATCTGTCTCCCCCTTGATCAAAATGCACTTACTCCTTTGTGCCTCCGATATGCCACATGTGTCCTTCCCCAGACCCTTGTCTCCTGTTCTCAGTTCTCTGCCAGGCTCTTCCCCGAACGAGCCCATGGCTCAGTCCCTCACCTCCTGCTCCAATGAGGAGCCTGCTATGTCCCCTTCTCAGTGAGACCTGCCCTCACTGCTTTGAAAACTGCACCATCCTGCCCCATCTGGGGCACCTTCAGTCTCCCTCCCCTCCTCCATTTCACCCCATAGCACCTACCTCCTTGTAACTTACTGTGCACTTGAATTAATCAACCCATTTTCCCCTCCCCCTCACAACAGAATCTCAAATCCACAAGGGTAGCAATGTCTACCTCCTCTCTTCCCTGGAGCTACAACGGAGCCTGGCACATAGTAGGCACTCAAAAAACAGTAGCTGAATAAACAAATGAAGTGGTACAAGGGTGAGCTAAGCCTTAAAACCTGTGCCCCCAAAGTCCAGTGATCCAAGTCAGAAGGAGACAGATGTCCAAAGGGAGGGAGAAACAGTTTTCAGGAGCCTAAAGAAGGCATCATGAAGGTGATGTGGCCTTTGCCCCATACCTTGGAGGGTGGGAAGGATATGCTTAGGTCCAGGATGGGGAGGAGGGTATTCCAAGCTGGGGTTGACATCAACCAAGGCCCTGCACAGAAGAGGAAGAAGCTCAGGGGCCTGGAGCACAGGGATCCCCCAAGCCAGGCCAGCCCTGGAGGAGTGCCAGGAAAGAAGTGCAGTAGGCCGCGGGGCCACAAGCCAAGGTTTTGCACAGACTGTAGGAGAGGGTGTAGGTCAAAGGCAGCCCTGAGGAGTCCCATCCCAACTAAGAAGCCAGACCCCAGGGAGACAGAATGAGCTTTCTCATCAGAGCTGCGGGAAGGATGGATTGCCTTCCCTGAGGAGGCTCAGAAGTGAACATTACCACCAGCCCCCTTCTGTACCTCGCTGCAGAAACTACACATTCTTGGCCCATGCTGGACAAAAGTGGGAAGGCAGAAAACTCACTAGGGTGATTGAAGCCCTTCACTCTAGATGAATTACACCTCTAAGTGGCCCCCCGTCCACCCTGCCTGCCATGATGCCGCCCCCTTTGAGCAGGAACCAGAGGAAGCTGCTGATTAGAAGGTGGCTTGACTGCTGGATCCAGCCCCACTTGGCTCTCACAGGTCTGAGTTTGACAAGGACTGATGGGATGGGGGGACAGTGCATGGCCACTGGTGGTGGGGAGGCAGTGAGCACTCAAGGGCAGCCAGAATGAGCTTCAACTCTGGAGTCAGATGGAGGTTCCAGGGTCAGAACCTGGCTCTGCCACTTCCCAGAGCTGGGCAATGCCTTCAATGTCTCTGAGTCCTATTTTCTACTGGGAGTAGGGGGAACCTGTCCCAGACTAGGCCACACTGACACCCCAGAGTTTGCAACTGGAACTCACAAAAACCGGAGGTAGTTGAAGTTGGGGTGCTGAGGATGCCATCCTGGAACAGCCTCATGGAGTCCATAAACAGAAGAAAAGAAACAGAGGAAGCAGGCATACTAGGGAAACCATGGTGGCCCCCAGGAAAGCCGGGGGAGCCAGCCTAAGTTTTGTGTGGTTCCCCAATCCAGGCCTTCCCTCTGCTGCATTTCCTGACCCTGGGTTCACTGAGATACCCCTGTAAGACCTCTCCTTATAATCCATTCTCCTTTCCTCAGTCTGATTTGAGGCAATGTCAATTTCCTGGTAGACTGTGTTTCCAGAGACCACAACAATCTCTCCCAGACCACAAACTCTTTGGCAATGCGCCCTGGCCACCCCCTGCCTCCCATCCAAGGGGTGATGTCTGTTTCCCCCTCCAGACCCTGCAACTGGACGGTTTAGTCAACAGGATGATGGGTTTAGTCAATAGCACAAAACATCAATGAAACTCAGGGGCTTCTAGGTACCAGAATTAAGACCAGACAGGTTTCCACTCTCGCATCCTGGAGGCAACCAGCTTTCAGGTAAAAACTGTCACTACCCAGAGGCCACAGTGCTGCAAGGAAGCCTGATCTAAACCACTTGGAGAGGCCCCAGAGAGATGCCCAGCCCAGTCCAGTCTCCAGACATATGAATGAA
Source organism: Mustela lutreola (assembly GCF_030435805.1). NCBI lineage: Eukaryota > Metazoa > Chordata > Mammalia > Carnivora > Mustelidae > Mustela > Mustela lutreola. Next base: position 156,689,974 of record NC_081293.1, on the reverse strand, counting down.
GAAGCCTTCTTGAATATTCTAGCCCCAGCAGACAGCTCATGGAGTTGACCATTGACAACTGAGCTGTCTCCATTGAACCCTCTCCAAATTATAAAGCCTGAGCAAACAAATGACTGTGCGTGTTTTAACCATTACACTTTGGGGTATTTTATTATGCAGTAATAAATCACTGAAACATTGCAACCTAAAACCATAATCCTCACCACTCCCATCCACTGGGTTCCTGATAGCAACAGCTCTGACAGTGAGAGACATCCAGTTAGGGTGAGACCCCATGCACTCAGAAGACTTTGGGTTTCCATCTCAGCCTCATCTCTGATTGGCTGTGTGACTCTATTGTCCTAAGTGTCTGAAGGGCCTTCCTCACCCTGCACCCTACCCAGGTCCCTTGAGCATTGCTCCTGGACCAGCCCAGTGATCTGGAACCTCACAGAACAATCTTCCCTGATCCATACACATTACTCTCCCCCTCCTCCAGCAGATCTTTACCAAAGACCTAATTCGTTCAATGAGCACTTTCTCTACAAATGGCCAATAACTGTATGAAAATATGCTCAGCCTCATGAGTAATCAGGGAAATGCAAATTAAAGCAGGAATGCGACCTTCCTGTTTATCAGGTTGGCAAAATGAAGATTGATCATAACTGCTTACACAGAGGGGTAGGGCATATCGGAGGTCTCAGGTGCTGGGAAGCAAGCAATCTGCAAGGCATTTTAGGAGCATATACTAAAATACAAAATGCCTGTGGGGCACCTGTGTGGCTCAATTGGTTAAGCATCTGCCTTTGGCTCAGGGCATGATCCTGGGGTCCTGGGATCAAGCCCCACATCAGGCTCCCTGCTCAGTGGGAAGCCTGCTTCTCCCTCTCCTGCTGCTGCTCCCTCTGTTTGTGCTCACTCTTTCTTTCTCTCTCTCTGTCAAATGAATAAGAAAAATCTTAAAAAAAAAAAATACAGAATGCCTGTGTCCTCCAATTTAGTAATCCCACTTCTGAGTGTACCTCAGAGAAATATTTACACGTTAGAGAAGGAAGCATGTGCAAAAATGTTCTCTGCAACATTGTTAGTAGCTGTGAAACTATGGAACGAACCACACTCCCATTAGCAAGAGTGGTGTGTCCTTGCTCTGCTACACCAGGCCGCCATTACTGTAAGTGGTATTTTATACCAAAATCACACTATAATATAAAAAATACACATAGATAATGTATGTAAGTGACACACAGCACCAAAGTGCTGGCACTAGAAGGTCTCTAAGATGTATTGTCCAGTGAAAGAGCATGTTCCCAGTATTTTATTTGTGTAAACAACTCATGAAATAGAAAAATTCACTGTAAAGGCAAAATTTAGGGTATGGAAAGGAACTCAGGAAACATAGGAAGTATTCTGTGGGGATATGGATGATGTTGGGAATGTTTGTCTTACTTTCATTTTTTGAATAACGCATTTGTATTTCTTATGCTTTCATATATAATTTTTAAAGTAAACACTTATGAATACTCATGGATGCTTCCAAGTTGTTGGGGGCAGCTGCTGGGGTTCAGGCTGAAGAGAGACCTGGAATAGGAGGCTCAGATCTGGGGCTGGAGAAGCACAGGAGTGGGGAGATCACTTTGAGCTGGAATTGATGAGGGAACAGAAGGCTAGCTGAGGACAAAGCAAAAGCTGACACCCTACATTTTGGAGTCAAGATGGCAGAGGAGGAGCAGACTGAGATGACATCAGGTCGCAGAAGTTCAGCCTGATAGTTATCAAACCATTCTGAACACCTACAAACCCAACAGGAGATCAAAGAGAAGAAGATCAGCAATTCTAGAAACAGAAAATTGACCACTTTCTGAAAGATAGGAAATGTGGAGAAGTGAATCCGAAACAACGAGAAGATAGACTGCAGCGGGGAAGGGTAGCTCCCAGCAAGTGGTGGAGCAATGGAGCACAAAATCAACTTTTCAAAGTCTGTTCCACTGATAGGCATTGTTCCAGAGGCTAAGCGGGAGTGGAGCCCTTGTGGGGACAATGTGGTCTCAGGTCCCGCAGAATCACAGAAGGAATCAGGGGTGTCTGAGTGTAGCAGAGTTTTCAGGTATCTGAGCGGGAAAGCCAACTACAGAGATGGAGCCAAGGAGTGAGCTCTCAGCTCAGGGTTACCTTAAACCATGATCCACGGCACAGTCGGGTCACTGCTCTTTGAACAGGGACCCCACAAGTGGCAGATCCAGAGAGACCTACCTTCACCCGCCAGAAAAGCAGAGCACCAGGGATCTTCTGGGATTGGAGACTCCAGGTGGGGCCATGCGCCAGAGAAAGAAACACTTGATTACAGGCCCGGTGAGCCCGGAGCACGGAGCACGGCCAGAGACCAGGGAGACTGGAGTGATAGACCGATTTTCTCTGAGGTCGCATTGAGGAGGGGGCCCCAAGCTCTCAGCTTCTCTGAGCCAGAGATTGGGAGGCCGCCATTTTCATTCCCAGACTTCAGAGCTCTATGGAAAGCGTTCAGGGAACAAAAGCTCCCAAGAGTGAACCTGAGCAGATTACTTAGCCTGGCCCCTGGCAAGGGAAGTGCAATTCCGCCTCCGGCAAAGACACTTCAGAATCACTGCAACAGACCCCTCCCCCAGAAGGTCAGCAAGAACATCCAGCCAAGACCAAGCTCACTGATCAAGGAAAATAGCAGAATTCCAGAGGAGGAGAAAGCAAAGCATGGAATTCATGGCTTTCTCCCCAAGATTCTTTCTCCCCAAGAATCTTTAAAAAGATTCCAACTTTCTTTTGCAAAGTTAATTAATTTTTTTTAATTTTATTTTTTTCTTATTCTAATTTTTTAAACTTTCCCTCTTTCCTCTTTTAACTTTTTAAACTAGTTTATCTTAACAATACCTTCCTAAAAAGTATATATATTTTTAAACATTCATTATTGTAGTCACATTTTATCCTTCATTGTATCTAACTTTATTTTTTGTATACATAAAGGGTTTTTCCTATAAAAAATTTTGGGATACAATTTCTTCCAGTAGATCAAAATATCCCTAAATCTAGTACAGGGCTTTGTTCTAGTCTCCAGCCTGAACAAATTCTCTCCACTTTATTTTTCTAACCAATTCATTTTATCAATTCCTTTTTTAGATTTTTTTTAATTTTCATATTTACAGTCATATTCCACCCCTTCATTATGTTTACTCTTATTTTGGTATATATATAAGTTTTTCTTTCTTTAAAATTTTGGAAGGTCGTTTCTTCTAAGAGACCAAAATACACCCAAAATCAAGTGGGTGAATCTGTTCTACTCACCAGTTTTATGTATATATATATATATATAAATATTGTATATATAAATATATATTATATATATATTTATATATTTATATAAGAAATTTTTAAAAATTTATATATATATAAATTTATATATATATAAATTCATATATATATAAATTTATATATATATAAATTTATATATGTGTGTATATATATATATATATATATACATATATATAATTTTTTTTAATTTCTTTTTACCCCTTTTTTCTCCCCCTGATTTGGGGTCTCTTCTGATTTGGCTAGCATACATTTTTCTGGGGTCTTTGCCATCCTTTTAGTATTTTATTCTCTTGTTCATATATTCTTATCTGGATAAAATGAAGAAGCAGAAAAACTCACCACACACACACAAAAAAACAAAACAAAACAAGAGGCAGTACCAAAGGCTAGAGACCTAATCAATACAGACATTGATAATATGTCAGATCTAGAGTTCAGAATGACAATTCTCAAGGTGCTAGCTGGGCTCAAAAAAGGCATGCAAGATATTAGAGAAACCCTGTCTGGAGAAATAAAAGCCCTTTCTGGAGAAATAAAAGAACTAAAATCTAACCAAGCTGAAATAAAAAAAGCTATTAGTGAGGTGCAATCAAAAATAGAGGTTCTTACTGCTAAGATAAATGAGGCAGAAGAGATAACTAGTGATATAGAAGACCAAATGATGGAGAATATGGAAGCTGAGCAAAAAAGAAACAAACAATTACTGGACTATGATGGGAAATTTTGAGAGATAAGTGATAACATAAGATGAAACAATATTAGAATAATTGGGATTCCAGAAGAAGAAGGGGGAGGGCAGAAGGTATATTGGAGTGAATTATAGCAGAGAATTTCCCTAATATGGCAAAGGGAACAAGTATCAAAATCCAAGAGGCACAGAAAAACCCCCCTCAAAATCATACCCCATCATCAAATAGTAAAACTTATAAGTCTTAGTAACAAAGAGAAAATCCTGAGAGCAGCTCAGACAAAAAGTCCATAACATACAATGGTAAAAATATTAGATTGACAACAGACTTATCCACAGAGACCTGGCAGACTAGAAAGAACTAGCATGATATATTCAGAGCACTAAATGAGAAAAATATGCAGCCAAGAATACTATATCCAGCTAGGCTATCATCAAAAATAGAATGAGAGATTTAAAAGCTTCCAGGACAAACAAAAACTAAAAGAATTTGTAAACACCAAACCAGCCCTACAGGAAATATTGAAATAAAAGCAAAGAGAGAGCCTAAAATTAGTAGACCAGAAAGAAATATACAGTAGCAGTCACTGTACAGGCAATACAATGGCACTAAATTCATATCCTTCAGTAGTTATCCTGAACATAAATGGGCTAAATGTCCCAATCAAAAGAACACAGCATATCACAATGGATAAAAAAAAACAAAACCCATCAATATGCTATCTACCAGAAATTCATTTTAGATGCAAAGACACCTCCGAATTTAAAGTGAGGGGGTGGAAAACAATTTATCATGCTAATGAACATCAAAAGAAAGCTAGGATGGCAATCCTTATATCAGATAAATTAGATTTAAAGCCAAAGACTATAATAAGAGATGAGGAAGGACACTATATTATACTCAAAGGGTCTGTCCAACAAGAATATCTAACAATTTTAAATATCTATGCCCCTAGCATGGGAGCAGCCAACTATATAAACCAATTAACAACAAAATCAAAGAAACACATTTGACAGTAATACAATAATAGTAGGGGACTTTAACACCCCCCTCACTGAAATGGACAGATATTCCAATCAAAAGATCAAAAAGGAAATAAAGGCCTCTAATGACACACTGAACCAGATATATTCAGAACATTTCATCCCAAAGCAACAGAATACACATTCTTCTCTAGTGCACATGGAACATTCTCCAAAATAGATCACATCCTGGGTCACAAATCAGGTATCAACCAGCACCAAAAGATTGGGATCATTCCCTGCATGTTTTCAGACCACAATGCTCTAAAGCTAGAACTCAATCACAAGAGGAAAGTTGGAAAGAACTCAAATACATGGAGACTAAAGAGCATCCTACTAAAGAATGAATGGGTCAACAAGGAAATTAAAGAAGAACTGAAAAAATTCATGGAAACAAATGATAATGAAAACACAACTGTTCAAAGTCTGTGGGACACAGCAAAGACAGTCCTGAGAGAAAAGTATATAGTGATACAAGCCTTTCTCAAAAAACAAGAATGTCTCAAGTACACAACCTAACCCTACACCTAAAGGAGCTGGAGAATGAACGGCAAAGAAAGCCTAAACCCAGCAGGAGAGAGAAATAATAAAGATCCGAGCAGAAATCAATTAAATAGGAACCAAAAAAACCAGTAGAAAAAAAAATCAATGAAACTAGGAGCTGGTTCTTTGAAAGAATTAATAAGACGAATAAACCCCAAGCCAGACTTATCAAAAAGAAAAGATAAAGAACCCAAATGAATAAAATCATGAATGAAAGAGGAGAGATCATAACCAACACCAAAGAAATACAAACAATTATAAGAACATATTATGAGCAACTATATGTCAGCAAATTTGACAATCTGGAAGAAATGGATACATTCCTAGAGACATATAAAGTACCAAAACTGAACCAGGAAGAAATAGAAAAGCTGAACAGACCCATAACCAGTAAGGAGATTGAAGCAGTCATCAAAAGTCACCCCCCCAAAAACAAAACAAAACAAAACAAAACAAGAACCTTGGGCCAGACGGCTTCCCAGGGGAATTCTACCATACATTTAAAGAAGAATTAATACCTATTCTCCTGAAACTGTTTTTTAAAATAGAAATGGGAGCGCCTGCGTGGCTCAGTGGGTTAAGCCTCTGCCTTTGGCTTGGGTCATGATCTCAGGGTCCTGGGATCGAGCCCCACATCGGGCTCTCTGCTCAGCGGGGAGCCTGCTTCTCCCTCTCTTCTTTATGCCTGCCTCTCTGCCTACTTGTGATCTCTAGCTGTCAAATAAATAAATAAAATCTTTTTAAAAAAAATAGAAATGGAAGGAAAACTGCCAAACTCATTTTATGAAGCCAGCATTACCTTGATCCCAAAACCAGACAAAGACCCCATCAAAAAAGAGAATTACCAATATCCTTGAGGAACATGGATGCAAAAATTCTCACCAAAATACTAGCCAATAGGATCCAACAGTATATTAAAAGGATCGTTCACCACAACCAAGTGGGATTTATTCCAGGGCTGCAAGGTTGGTCCAACATCCACAAATCAATGTGATACAATACATTAATAAAAGAAAGAACAAGTACTATATGATACTCTCAACAGATGCTGAAAAAGCATTTGACAAATTACAGCATCCTTTCTTGATCAAAACTCTTCAAAGTGTAGGGATAGAGGGTATATACCTCAATATCATCAAAGCCATCTATGAAAAACCCACAGAAAATATCATCCTTGATGGAGAAAACCTGAGAGCTTTTCGCTAAGGTCAGGAACACAGCAGGGATGTCCATTATCACTGACACTGCTATTGAGCATAGTACTAGAAGTCCTAGCCTCAGCCATCAGACAACATAAGGAAATTAAAGGCATCCAAATCAGCAAAGAAGAAGTCAAACTCTCACTCTCACTCTTTGCAGATGATATGATACTTTATGTGGAAAACCCAGAAGACTCCACTCCAAATCTGCTAGAACTTGTACAGGAATTCAGTAAAGTGTCAGGATATAAAATCAATGCACAAAAATCAGTTGCATTTCTATACACCAACAACAAGACAGAAGAAAGAGAAATTAAGGAGTCAATCCCATTTACAATTGCACCCAAAACCATAAGATACCTAGGAATAAACCTAACCAAAGAGGCAAAGAATCTATACTCAGAAAACTATAAAGTACTCATGAAAGAAATTGAGGAAGACACAAAGAAATAGAAAAATGTTCCATGCTCATGGATTGTAAGAACAAATATTGTGAAAATGTCTATGCTACCTAAAGCAATCTACACATTTAATGCAATCCCTATCAAAATACCAACAATTTTTTCAAAGAAATGGAACAAATAATCTTAAAATTTATATGAAAAAAAGACCTCAAATAGCCAGAAGAATGTTGAAAAAGAAAGTTAAAGTTGGTGGAATCACAATTCCAGACTTCAAGCTCTATTACAAAGCTGTCATCATCAAGACAGTATGGTACTGGCACAAAAAGGGACACATAGATCAATGGAACAGAATAGAGAGCCCAGAAATAGACCCTCAACTCTATGGTCAACTAATCTTTGACAAAGCAGGAAAGAATGTCCAATGGAAAAAAGACAGTCTCTTTAACAAATGGTGTTGGGAAAATTGGACAGCCACATGCTGTCCATGAAAAATGAAACTGGACCATTTCCTTACACCACACACAAAAATAGACTCCAAATGGATGAACAACCCCAATGTGAGACAGGAATCCATCAAAATCCTTGAGGAGAACACAGGCAGAAACCTCCTTGACCTCAGCTGCAGCAACTTCTTCCTGGAAACATCACCAAAGACAAGGGAAGCAAGGGCATAAATGAACTATTGGGACTTCATCAAGATCAAAAGCTTTTGCACAGCAAAGGAAACAGTCAACAAAACCAAAAGACAACCGACATAATGGGAGAAGATATTTGCAAATGACATATCAGATAAAGGGCTAGTATCCAAAATCTATAAAGAACTTATTAAACTCAACACCCAAAGAACAAATAATCCAATCAAGAAATGGGCAGAGGATATGAACAGACATTTTTGCAAGAAAGACATCCAGATGGCCAACAGACCCATGAAAAAGTGCACCACATCACTCAGCATCAGGGAAATACAAATCAAAACCACAATGAGATATCACCTCGCTCCAGTAAGAATGGCTAAAATTAACAAGTCAGGAAACGACAGATGTTGGAAAGGATATGGAGAAAGGGGAACCCTCCTACACTGTTGGTGGGAATGCAATCTGGTGCAGCCACTCTGGAAAACAGCATGGAAGTTCCTCAAAAAGTTGAAAATAGAGCTATCCTACAACCCAGCAATCGCACTACTGGGTATTTACCCTAAAGATACAAATGTAGTGGTCTGAAGGTGGATGTGCACCCGAATGTTTATAGAAGCAATGTACACAAGAGCCACACTATGGAAAGAACCTAGATGTCCATCAACAGATGAATGGATAAGGAAGATGTGGTGTATATATACAATGGAATACCATGCAGCCATCGAAAAAAATGAAATCTTGCCATTTGCAACAGACATGGATGGAACCAGATATTATGGTGAGCTAAATAAGTCAATCATAGAAAGACAATTATCATATGATTTCCCTGATATGAGGAATTTGAGAGGCAAAGTGGGGGGTTTGGGGTATAGGAAAGGAATAAATGAAACAAGATGGGATCGGGAGGGAGACAAACTATAAGAGACTCTAAATCTCACAAAACAAACTGAAGGTTGTTGGGGGGAGGGAGGGAGGGAGAGGGTGGTTGGGTTATGGACATTGGGGAGAGTATGTGCTATGGTGAGTGCTGTGAAGTGTGTAAGTCTGACGATTCACAGACCTGTACCCCTGGGGCAAATAATACATTATATGTTAATTTAAAAAATCAATGGTATTTTTAAAAAAATTTTAAAACCTGACACCCTGAAACCTTCCCCCACCCTCACTCCTGGGTAGGACTTATGTGACATTCTTTAGGAATCTCCCAACTATCTTAATGTTAATACCTTGCTAAGAAGGGAAAAACTACCTTGACAATGGCAAGGCCTCTGGTATCTGGTATCTTTGTAAGTCCTCTTTAGCATAGGAAAGTTCTATTGAAACCTCCCTTTGTCCTTAGGAGGGGGGTTTGGGGTATAGGAAAGGAATAAATGAAACAAGATGGGATCGGGAGGGAGACAAACTATAAGAGACTCTTAACCAAGAGTCCCCCAACCCCATCTCACATAACTGTCACCCCTCACAACCTGAGGGCAGCAGCACTTTTCTGCCCATGGGTCCTGAACCCGTGCTTTAATAAACCACCATTTTGCACCAAAGATGTCTCAAGAATTCTTTCTTGGTCATCGGCTCTGGACTCCACCCCCACTGAACCTCACCTATATTTTAAAACTTCATCAGAATGGTCAAGGAGGGCAGCCTGGAGGAGGGATCCCTCCAAGGCTGGTGAGACCTGAGTGGATGAAGAGGAGGAGCTGTCCCAGAAGCCCCTGGGAAGCTGCACAGGGAACTTCTGACCCAAGTAGGAAATGGGGCTGGGGAAGCTGGGAGAGTCAGTCCTGCCCCCAGCCTCTCCTGTGCTGTGATTTCTCTGGCTGCTGAAACGTCCTGGTTGTTCTGCCTGTGATGTTGGGGACTAGGATGCAGGAGAGCAGAGACGGGGGGCTTGACGGGTCCCCATTGCTCGAGTCCCAGGACCACACACACACACACACACAGCCTCTTCTGTCCCACAAGAAGACTTCACATTCATCCTCATGGCTCCCTGTTGGTTCATGCTATTTTGCATAGTCTTTATTAAATCACACATCCATTTTCTACCTATGTGCCTATGGGCCCAGCACTCTGTCTCAGCCACCTGCTCTCCTTTAGTGGCCAAAGTCACTAGAGCTGAAATGGCCCTCAGAGTTCATCTAGCCCAAACTTCACCCATACAGATACCAGGAGGAGGGTGACTTGCTCAGAGACACTCAGGGGGCCAGAACCAGGAGGAGGAAGGTGCCGGCCCACCCCCCAACCCCCCTCCCCACCCCTCCCCTCCATCTGCTTCTTCCCTGCAACTTTCCCAGCCCCCACATTACACCTACGTGCAGAGAGAGATCAAAACACTTGGCTCAACAAATGATGGAATAAATGAATAAATGAGTGATGACTAAGCTAAAAATAGGCAATGCTGGATTTCTCATCAGAGAAAAAGAAGAAGGATTAAGAGAGAGAGAGAGATTGAAAGAGACTGTCTACTCCACAGCTGTAAAGAGATTTTCACCCTCCTCTTGGTGCACCTGCATGAGCAGGGCTGGGGAGGGGAAAGGCTCCAGGTCTTCGGGGGTATGTTTGGGTTCCAGAATTAGATACTCATCAGATCAGTACATGTACATCTGTGCCTATCGGGCCCGGCCCTGAGCACTGTTGGGAGATGAACAGACCTTGACCGTAAGGAACTCAGTCAAGGCCAACAGCTCCTAAACTTGAGCCCTGCATCAGAATAACCTTGAGGATTGTTGCGCCCACCTGGAGACTTCCTGGTGCAGTAGGTGTGAGGCAGAGCAGAAAGGCTGCATTTCTAACAGGTGCCCAGGTCCTGCTGATGTTGTTGATCTATAACAGCAGTGCTTCTCAGCCCTGGCCACTAGGCAGACTCACCTGGGAGGCTGTGAAACCACCCAGGGCCCAGCATGCTTCCTTAACCAATTACTTCAGAATCTCTGGAGAAGAGAATGCAGGCAGCAGAGCTCCTCACACTTCATCTAAGGTGTGGACTGGTATTTTTTTCTTCATTACTGTCAAATCAGTTGTAGAGCAGCACTTTGGAGAAATATGCACCCATAAAATAGAGTTCTAGGAAAAATGAAATAAGCCATAAAGTTGCATAAATATGGAGTCACATGTTAATTATTAGATTTAGCAAGCATAATACTACTCTGTCAATAGCCATAGAAGTTTCCTTAGGCTTCCTCTCAATTTCTTTTCTGATCGCAGACTGGTAGCCAAAAGTCTGCAAACTGAGGCATCTTTGGACACCTGATGTGAGCAGCCCTAGGCTAGAACTCTAACTCTCAGGGTCAGTCAAAGCCAGACAGAGAGGACCAACAGCTTAACCTGCTCCTGAGAGTCAAGTCTACAATCCTCAAATCTGGATGAGCATCAGATCCGCTTTCCCCTTATTGGGTCCATCCCAATACCGGCTAGAGTTGGGGGGTTTTCGAAATACTTCTCAAAAACATCACTACTGAGAAAATCAGTAAGAAAAGGCTTGCAAAGGGAGAGAAATACTATTTTCTTGCAGTCATATTCCGGGTTATAAAGTCATCAATTCTGTTTTCTGGCTTTAAACTTATCACTAACTAGCTAAGAGATAAACATTTCCCTGGGTGTCATTTTTTTTTTTAAGATTATTATTTATTTATTTGACAGACAGAGACCACAAACAAGTAGGCAGAGAGGCAGGCAGAGAGAGAGAGAGGAGGAAGCAGACTCCCTGCCGAGCAGAGAGCCCGAGAGAGGCTTTAACCTATTGAGCCACCCAGGCACCCCACCCTGGGTGCTATTTTTCCTTACTATGAATTGGGCAGACAGACATCTCCGGCCATGTCATTACTGTGGTTCCAATGACCTGGGAAATGCATATTGCCCCATCAATTCTGTCATCAATGGCTGGGACAGAAATCATGGTGAGATCCTCTCAGAAAGAATTCTCCAATTCAATGGTCACACAACTGAGAGGTCTGAGTATTAAACTGATGGCTAGTGTCCCTCGATAGGTGAATCCTGGAAGCCACCTCAGTGCCAAACATGCTAACTTGAGTTGTGTTTGCCTTTTCCTAAAGGCGAGTTGTTGATTCTTTGACATCCAAACCCAGGATCAGGTCACAGTCATGGACAGAGAAACAAATCTAGAAAGTAACACACCCTCTCATCTTGAGGGGTTAAAGTCCCGGCTCTGGAACTTCCCCTCGCTGGGCCTCAATTTCCACATCTACAAGGAGAGGAATTAAACCAGACACTCTCTAAAGTCACTTGAAAGTTCTATATTAATTTGCCAATTATTGATAGACTTTAATCACAACACAAACATCAGCAAAAGATTGATGTCACGTCCAGTCTTGAACATCAGAAATAGGTGGCTGGGTGATCTTCATCTTGGCCACCTTCTCCCCTCACTTTCCCATATAAAGCCTGTCACCATGGCAACTAGACGGGCTAAGAGAGTGTGGTGGGCCCGTCACTGAACTAACCATACTACTGTCCTTAACCCCTGTTATCCTCAGAGGAGGTAGGGACTGTAACACTTTACATGGGGGAATTGTGACCCAGAGAACTGAAAGAAGTCATCGTCCAAGGTCATGCAGCTAGAATGCAGCAGACACAATTCTAACCAGGCAGTCCAGCCTCCGTCAACTCCTGTTGAGCCCCTACTGTATGCATACAATACAACACTGTGCACAGAAGCCATATTTGGGGTCCCCTGTGATGGTAATCATGCTATGTTAAAAACCCATTGCTCCTTTTTCCCAAGCAGCCAGGGGAAACGCAGGACAATGTGAATTCCTTCTGTCAATATTCTATATACATGCCAAAGAGAACAGTAGCAGATCGTGCGGAGAGACGTAGTTCTCCATTCAGATATAGCCTATCGACTCCAAATCCATAGCCCCAGTACTAAGTTGGAAAGCACTATGTTTCTTTTTTTTTTTTTTAAGATTTTATTTCTTTATTTGACAGACAGAGATCACAAGTAGGCAGAGAGGCAGGCAGAGAGAGAGAAGAGGAAGCAGGCTTCCTGCTGAGCAAAGAGCCCGATACCAGGCTCGATCCCAGGACCCTGAGATCATGACCTGAGCCGAAGGCAGAGGCTTTAACCCACTGAGCCACCGAGGCGCCCCGAGAGTACTATGTTTCTTAAGGGAAGAAAAAGTTTTTGAGTGAAATTCCAATTCTTCCTTCATGAACAGCCTCCGGGTAAGACCAGCCAGAAGAGACAGGTGCTTGCTGCCCTGATGGGCTCAGAACTCTGTCAGGAGAACTGGGTGGGAGATTTCATAGCAAACCCTTTGCAAACAAGAGTGCTATTTCTAAGGACATGCAGACCTTAGGGGGCCGGTCCTGCAGACAGAGAGTACAGTATTAAGAGCAGGGCCTCCTAACCCAAACTGCCTGGGTTCAACTCCTGGGTCCACCACTTATTGGATCTGTGACCTTGGGCCCATTACCTAATCTCTCTGGACTTCAGTTTCCTCATTCACAGAAGAGGCAACAGTAAGTTGCCTTATTCCCAGTAACATAGTCCCAGAAGTATGTAAGTCTATCAGCTGTCAGTATTTCAATACCGGGTAAGTCTCAAAGCCTGCTATTTGGTAAGACAGAAGTCAAGGGGTTAAGTGTGGGATTCCACTTTCTCACTAAATATGCCTCCTTCTGAGAACAGTGTGATGGCCCTCCCTGACTACAAAGTGATGGGAACTCCGGTGTTCCCCTTTTCCTCTCTACCATCTAACTATACCCATCTGTGGGTTCCTTTCGTCTCTCCTTGTTTGCTGTTCTCTCCCAGTGGGGGAGTCAGGCTGAGAAGGGGGCCTAGATTTTCTCTCTGCTTCTCTTCCCCCACTTCTTATCCTCCTGGATCAGCCTGGGTCACCTCTTCTTATCCTCCCTGAGAAGAACTGACACAGGGCCAGGCCCCCCAGAAAGGATCGGGGGAAGGGCTAAACTCATACCAGCTGACCACAGGTGACAAGGTCACTGTGAAAACATCCTAGGCGACTCCAGCACAGCTCATCTGCAAAGTATGGCCTCTACCAGCCTAAAAGGGCTGACCTCCTCCCTGATGCCTGCTAGGAGTCTGCAAAAGCCTGGCTGGGGTTTGATTTCTGTGCTTTGTCCCAGTCTGACACAGAAGTAGATCTCCCACCACCCCCAGCAGGCTTGGATGTAGGGGATCCCCAGGTCTCCAGGCTCCAGGCCCTCAATGAACCCAGAGGCCTCACTCTCTCTGCAGCCTCTAGCCTCCAAGTCTCCAACTGGAACTGGGGACTGTGAGGCTGTGCAGTGAGGCAGGGACAGTTAGACCCAGGGGGCAGGAGGTCTGTGGTCTCCCTTATGATACCATTGCTCAAATTCCCAGACTAACCCACCCAAATCCAGGGCTGAAGGAAAGACTCTCCCAACCCTCAAAGCAAACCATAACCTATCTCCCCCTGCTAAAGGCCAATTCCTACATTTTAAAATGTTTTTCTTACTATTCAAAGTAACAGATACCTTTCCAAAATACTGAAAAGCACAAAGAAAAAAGTAAGACATCATTGATATTCCCATAACCCAGAGTTATCTGTGTCTGACACCGTGGTTCTATGCTCTTGAAATAGACATATTAGATGCATGAGCTTCAGTGGTAGCCAAGGAAAGGGGTCAGGCACCCGCCTCTACACCCAGCTGCTAGCACTGGTATTTACAGGTGGTCTAGGGGACTCCCAGGAAAGCTCAAAGCTGAGCCCGCACATTCAGGATTCAGGCATCCAGGCCTATGACATAAACAGGTGTAGGGTTATGTCCTGGCTAATGTTAGGTGTCAACCTGGCTAGGCTATGGTGTCCAATTGCTTGGTCAAACACCCGTCAAGATGTTGCTGTGAAGGTATTTTTCAGATGTGACTAAGCTTTAAATCAGTAGATCTTGAGTAGAGCAGATTATCTTCCGTAATGTGGGTGGGCCTTGTCCAATCAGTTGAAGTTCTTAAGAACCAAGGTCTTCTCAAAGATGAAGGAATTCAGCCTCAAGTCTACCACATGGTAGTCTGCAGTCAGTGGTAACAGTGCTGCCTGGTGACAGATGGGAGATACACTTGGGATGAGCATAGCGTAACATTTAGACTCACCAAATCACCACATTGCATACCTCAAAACAATGTACATCGTAGGTCAGCCATACTTCAGTTAAAAAAAAAAAAAAAAAAAACTGCCAGGGCATCTGGGGGCGGGGGTTCAGTTGATTAAGCATCTGTCCCTTGATCTCAGCTCAGGTTTTGATCTCAGGGTTAAGAGTTCAAGCCCCGTGTTGGGCTCTGTCCTGGGCAAGGAGCCGACTTCAAAAAACAAACAAACCAAAAAATGCCACATGGAAACAATGCTTGAGTTCCCAGGCTACCTGGCCTGCCTTTCAAACTCAAGACTGCAGCATCAACTCTTACCGGAATTTCCAATCTGCCAGCTTACCTCTGGATTTCAGACCTGTCAGCCTCCACAACTGTGTTAGCCAATTCCTAAAAATAAATCTCTCTGTATGTACCCACATCCTCCTGGTTTTGTTCTTCTAGAGGACCTGCCTAACACAGGCAAAAGCCAAATGGCAGAGCCGCTCTGAGACCCTGGAGCGATAGTCACGGCAGGGCCAGAGGCTGGAGGAGAGCAGTGGGCTATGTGCCCCAGTGACTGTCATTTGGACCACCTCCACCCTGCCTCTCTGGTGGCCTGTGGCCACATTCACCCATTACAGGAGCTTCCCTGATAGCACCCTCCCCCAAAAAGAGGAAACCAGGGAGAAGAGACCACTCTCTCTCCCTCCTCACCAGCAGAGCGCAGGGACCCGTACAGTCAGCAATGTGCTGTCCCCAGCAGAGCCTCTGTCCACAGGCAAGAGCGAGTGGAGCCAAGGCAGGGCAGCTGCCAAGTTTGAGGCCTTGGAATCCCCACACAGCCAGCATGAGTGGCAGGGGCTCAGCTTAGAGAGGTGAAAGAGAGTCTCAGGGCAGTGCTTCTGGGGAGTGGGAGTGCTACATTCCGCTCCGTGATCGGGGGCTCAGGGCAAATCCATGCATGAGTCTGGGCAAACCAGAGAGGAGGCAGAGAGCCAGATCAAGAAACCAGCCCAAACTGGGACTCTGACCAGAAGGGACCATGAGAACATGAGGTCCCGGGAATACATGACCGCCCAGGAAGGTCACAGAACCTCCCCTGGGATGCAGGTTAGCGTGCTTCCAGCCACTTGAGTTAAATCCCAAAGGACAGCTGTAATCACATGAGAAGAGCTATGGGTGAGGACAGCACAGGAGAAAGCAGCCCTCCCAGAGTTGGGACACAGCTTCCCTCCTCTCCATGGGCCAAAGCCTGTTGGCCAGAAGCTGGGGCAAAGAGGGGGCCCAATGTCCTGCTTCAGGCCTTTCGTGGAATTTTGATTAGTCAGATATCTCCTTATTTCCGGCTTATTTCTGCTCTTCAGCACTGCTGACAGTTTTTGCATGTCTTGGGAAGGTGGGAGGGGGTGAGTCAGGAGGTGGTAGTCATAACCCCTTCATCTGGACTTGTCACAGCCTTGCCTTGTTCCAGAAACAACTGAAGACCATGGAGCAGAGATCGAGGAAGTGGATTCTCCATTCATTACTAACGGGCTGGCTGGGGCCGAGGGAGCCAAACAGACCTTCCACCCCCAACGAGGCAGGGCAGGGTATCACAGTTTCTGCCTGAGAGCCCACCATGGACAGTGGCCCAGCAGAGACCAGAGACCCCAACAGGGAGGCCACACCCCTAGGAATCTGAACTCCTCTGGCTTCCTCCACGACCTGGGGGTAATGTAAGGGAGCCCAGCCACACCTGCGATCCTTATCCCCACTCAGCCAATGAGAAGCCTGAAGCCCAGAGGGGGAAGCTTTTTTTCCAAGGGCTGACAGCTGCTAAGTCTGTGCAGTGGAACCAGAACCTTCACTCCCAGTCCAGGTGTGGGGCTAAGTGAGCAAGGCAGAGGGCAAGTTTTCTAGACCGCACCTTGCTACCACACTCCCAAACCCATCCCATAGGTCACCAGGAGGAGAGTCTGAATTGACTGGCTTGCTCCTTTGCCCTCCTGGGGCCCCAGGGAACTCCATTAGCAAAGGCCTCACCTTGCCAGTCTGGCACCACGAGCCTTGGCCTTGTCCCCACATTTGCTCATATTCCCAGGATCGGTCAGATGCTCCCTGAGCCACATAACCACTGGGCCCACCTTTTAACCAGCAAAAGGCTGACTCCAGGTCCTGCCAGGCTCACAGACCACTCACCTTTTTCATCTTAGGTCTTGGGCTCCTGCCCTCTGGAAAACAGAGGCAGCCTGATCCAGAAGAAGAGAAGGGGTCACGTGTCTTTACCTTGGCTCGCTCTGCAGACAGGGCGGGACAAGGGCATGGGCCAGCATGGTGGCTGAGGAGAAGGCTTCCAGGAGGTGGTGCTTCCATAAGCCCAAGGCATCCAGCCTCCCTGGGCCTTGGTTTCTCATCTGTAAAATAGGAACATGAACTGTGGGACCAACTGTGAAGGTCCCTTCCAGCGTCAATGTTCTCTGGGGAGCAGAATCAGAACCAGAACTGAGGCCGCCAAGATGTCTCCTCTGCAGAGCCTCTCCTGCCTCTCTCCTGTCTCAGCCAAGGCATTCTCCACCCAGTTCTCTCTCCAATGCCAACGTGACCATGTCACTTCCATGATGGACTCCTCAGTAGCTCCCTTAGCTGGCCCATGTGCCCCCTTGCTGGCACTCTTGTCCACGGCGCTGTGTTGCCTAGGAAGTCTCAAATCCCTCTGTCCCTGACACTCCGAGGCTCTTGCCCTGAGACTGCCAAGAACGCCCCCTTTCATGCGTTCCCTTGGCAAACATTTGTTCAGGATCTACTCCATTCCAGGTACCTGTTGTAATGCCTCCCACAGAGTCTCACACCCCACCCAGTGGGTCCCCAGTGTCTGCTGACTTCGAACTGGAGGAATCCCTGAAAATAATGCTGTCTCCTCACGTTTCTAGGGAGTGGTTGTTCTCACCCAGCCCTCACAACAGCATGGCCCTCCGTGGCCGGTGTCACGGTTTCATGTTGTCATGAAGGAAATGAGGAAAAGTGGAGAAGGGAGCAAGAGACGATCATCACCGTGAGCAGGGGGAGAGGTGGGATGGGGCCCAGGGACTGGACACCCTCCCAGGGGACAGCAGCAGCCTGTCCCACACTGCCCACAGGATCCCCTCCAAGGCTCTCTGACCAGCCCAGCCCCTGGTGCCTGCTGCTGGGAGGAGCCTGCCCAGGAGACTCTGAAACCACAGATACGACAAGCAAGAGCCAGGCCCCAGGTGCCACTCAACACTGGAACTTGAACTATTCCGGAAAATACTAGCCCCACAGCTCTTTTCCAGGCGCCAAGTTCAAGTCTCCTTCGTGGGCAAGTAGAAAGTCTGCCAGAGCTGACTTAATCCCTACTAATCGACACCATGACTTGTTTTTCAGTAAAGTCAAGTGACAACACAGCTGATATCATAATTCATGCTTGGACCTGGCCTTCCTGAAGCAGGATTCGGGAGGGAAAGAGAGAGAGAGAGAGAGAAATATCAAAGTGACAGCCCACAGAACCCACAGAAAAAAAATAGAATTAAAAAATGAGCAAAAGTCATGTCTGTTCTTTCACCAAAAGAATAAAATTGTATTCTAAAATTGCACTGCAAAAGCATACTCTGCAGTCTAAAGCTAAATCTGTGTGACCACAGCTGAAACAAAGAGCACCATGAGCCTGGGGGACAGGATGTCATCTGGCCATAAGGTGGGGATGGGGGAGGGCACCCTGTCATCTGTTATGTCGCCTGGTCTGAGCAGGCTCAGCCCCAGACAAGACAGGGGGTCCATGTGGGGGCCCCAACAGGTAGGACAGGGAATCCGCTAATGTCCGCTCCATGGTGTGGGCCCTGCCTTCCCCACAGTCCCCACTCTGGACTGAGGTACCATCTTACCTCTTGCATGGCCTGCTGTACCAGTTTTTCGGCTCTCTCCTGAGCTCCAGGCTTGCTGTCTCCAACCCCAGACTGCCTTGCTGCTAAGCAAACCTTCTGGAGCTCAGACGCAACCCTGTCCCTCCCCGGCTCAACACAAGTCCCTCTAAAACTCCAGCCCTCCGAAGTCACCTTTCCTTTCACAGCCGCACACAATGATTCGACCGCCCCCAGTCCATCAGCTTTACAGAAAGTCTGAACTCCCTTCAACAGCTGTGGTTCCCGCACATTTTCCTGGTCACCTTTCACTCTGAATTCTATTCCAACACCTTCTGTGTTGGTCAGAATTCCGCGGACAGAACATGATGGAGACCCGACCAGCTAGCTCAGCATCAGGGAAAAAACTGTCATAGAGTTCCCTTCCTGGGGGCAGCAGCAAAGCAGGCTTCCAGCTGGACTGGAGCCAGAGCCTGGAAGACCACCAGGACCCCCTCTCTCCCACTCTTCCCTGCTCCCTGCAGTGGAAGCTTGGCCTTCTCCTAAGGCAACCATATAGCTGCTGCACTTGGCATCTCTCCCTGTTTCCAAGAGGAATGGTCTCCCTGTGATGCAAAGTTATAAAGTCCCAGGGAAGGACTGTGGTTGAGTCAGTTCAGCTCAGCCATCCACCCCTATGCCAACCAACTGTGGTCAGTGCAGGGAGGCCTCTCACTTAGCTAGCCTGGTCGGCAGCACAGGGCCAATCCACAGCGGCCCGCTGCCAATCAGATCAGGCAGTCGGAGCCGAACATGCCCTCTCAAGGGGGCCAACAATGCCCCCCAAGAGGGGAACAGCAGTCCTTGGAGGGCAGAACAATCTTGGATATTATTAATGGTTGGTGGTCTGCCAAAGAACCGCAGTACATAATCAGATAGTATTAAAAGTTCATAGTGGGGAGGGCAATTAAGGAAAAGGTTTAAAACGGCTCCTTTCTGGGGCACGAGGGGTGGTGATAATGAAAAAATAAATATTGGAGTAGAGAGAGGGTGATGCACAGCAGAAGGATGGGACCATTCTGGATAAAACAAATAAATGTCCGGTCCCCCTTCCACTTCCCACAGCCGCTCACCCCTCTCCAAGCCTGTACCTTCCCACAGCGCAGCATCCCCTGCTCATTCCCAAACACTGTAACACACGTGGTTGTGTATAGTGCCCTTCTGCTGAAGATGGAGAACAGCCCCGTCACTGGCCATTCACCATCACCCTGGGACTTGGCCGGACCCACGATCCTTCTCCCTTCTCTTCTCTTGGAGTCCCTGGGGGAATCCCTAGCCCAGATTCTTCTCCATCTTGGGTGCCAAACTAAATCTAGGCATTTCCACTGTTTGACTTTACCAAGCAAACCACCCACCTTCCTTCCAGACCACCCTGAGTTTGTCTTTCATAATCAAAAAAAGGCTTGAAGGCATATCAGAAGTAAAAAGGCTCCTCTACCCAGGAGTCCGCCCCAAGGAATACAAAGCTCACAATCAACAGTTTTGTATTAGTTCGCCCTGATCACAGCCGCAAACAGGCTTTCTCCCACCAGCACAGCCTCTGAAAGCCAAGAAAGGCTGTCCAGAGGACACCCCAGAGGCTCACGGGTTTTGTGTGTTTTTTATTATTCCTGTTATTTGTTTTTAACCCATTACATTTAGAGAGGTCAAGTTCAGACTTCATGACCTTCTAGGTTCCCAGGGGTGAGATGAGGATTCAGATGCAGGGAGTACTTATGGGAAGTACTCCCAGGAGAGATTCAGAAGAGAAGGGGCAAAGCAGGAAAGAACAGCAAGCAAGTCCCACAGCAGTGAGATCCCAGGCCAAGTCCTAGTCTCCCTTGACCTCACAGAAACCCCTAGTGTTAGTTACATCTAGAGTTCACCTGTTTCCAGCTAAAGGAGCACCAGCCACTCAATGGCTAAGCATCCCTTTGAGAGTTGGGGGATGCAAACTTCTGGATACCTGGGGATCCCCACCTCATGCAAAATATGGTTCTAGTTTTCCTCAGAGCACTCCATGTCAGAGGCGGATTGGTCTGGAAGCACAAGGAATGCCCTGCCAGGGAAGAATGTGGCCGAGCACCTATGTGCCTTCTCTAAAGACCCTTCTAGAACCAGAGTGGATCTAGCTTCCTTCCAGCCTTTCCCCCATGCCCTAGCTCTACGCTGTGCCCCCCCAACCAGGCCCCAGCCCAGCCCAGCCCAGCCCACCTGCTCTTGGCCAGCTCCTTGCTTTTGCTCACCCTGACTCCCGCATCTGGAGTAAAGAAAGGTCTGCCCTTTTCCATCTGTTTAAACACTCAAGGTACTTCCACAGCACCTTCCCCTGGAGTCCCCTTTATCATTCCCTGAGCTGCCCCATGCCTGGTACCATCTCTCAGCTCCCATCATGCTTCCTTCTGCCCAGACCTCACGGGCTCCATATCCCTTCCCTCTCCTGGCACACTCCCCACAGTGCCCAGGCCATGAGCTTGGCCTTGAGGTCAGAGCCTCTGCTCTCTGTTGAACAGGACCGTTGTGAGGCTGACCATGGAGAGGCCCAGTGACATGTGTTGAAGAGCCCTGGTGGGCCCCGTGCCAATCCATCAGCTCTCTTTCTGGGTCTGCCCACCCTTCTGAGTCTTGCCAACCAATCATCTCCCACCAGGAGCACGCTCTAGCCAAGCCCATCTGACCAGATCCAGCCGAGTCATATCCTGGCCCAAGACTGGAATGGGGTTTCCACGCTGTCACCTTCAAGTGAAGGAGGACATCTGCTCAACTCCCCATTTTTTCCCATAAATACTCCCCACCACTACTGGGGCCAGGCTCTATGCAACAGCGTGGGGAAGTGGGGAGCAGAAATAAACAGAGGAGGGGAGGCTGGGCCTCTGCCTTCAGGAAGGGATCCCCTTCTCCTCCCCAGGCTGGTGGGGGCCAGCCTCAACTGCCCCAGGGGCACTTACAGAAGAGTCCCCATGGAGGACGAGCCTGGGGCTGACTCTGGTCTGTAAGATTTCAGGGGAGGGTCATACTCTGCGGCTGACACTATCAGATCAGTCTGCCTTGAGGAAGCAGGTGGAGGGGAGGAGGACCTGACCTGAAAAGTGTGCCAGGCAGAGAGACCAGAGTCAACACAGAGTATCTAAGGTTCTTAAGTCTCCAGGGCCTGAACCCACCTAGTCTACAACCTCCAGGAAAAGCTAAATGCCCCACTAATCACATTCCTCAGATGCTTTCCCCTCACATCCTAAGATGCTAGAATGGCTGCCTAAAGCTTTTAAACTCCCTTTAGAAACTCCCTACCTTTAGAAGTTCCAAGGGCTGCTTCGGCACCATCCAGACAGCCGTCTTCACCTCCTGAGCCCTGACCCCACTGCAGGCTGGACCTGTCCCCACCACAGGCCAACACTTCTCAGCCTTGCCTGACATTGGGATCCTTGAGGAACGTACTGAATCCTATCCGTGCCTGAGGTGTCCCCCAACCCACCACTCAACCTATAATCAATCCCTTGGGGGATGGGCGGGGTGGGGGGGGGGGGTACTGGCACCCATGCTCCATGCATTTGCTGTCATTGCTGTTTGGTTTTTTTTCAATTCAGCGTTTATTTTCACATTTACAGACAAGATGGAAGAATGATCAGAAGTATACCATAGACCCATTGCCCACATTTACCAATAATATATATTTTGCTTGACTGTTCTGTGTGTGTGTATTTCTGAACTATTTGGAAGTACGTTAGAAACATGGTGCCCCTTTATCCCAAAATGTGTACTTCCTAAAAGCAAGAATATCCTTTTATCCACAGTGTAGTTATCAAAATCAGGAAGTTGAACATGGATATATTACCCTTATTTAATCCTGATGCCACATTCACAGTTCAATGAGGTGAATGGAGGTGCTGGAGCCAGTAAAGCTCCCCAGATAATCAGTAGATGCCCTCTGGCCCCAGATGAGACCCACCTGAGCCACTCTATGCTGGGGACACAGCCCCAGCCCTGGACCCCTCCTCCCTTTCTCAATCCCTCTCTCTCCAAGTTGGGGAGCTCCTGCCGAGGTAAAAGGGGCGGGCTGATGAAAGGCATTAACCCCTTGTCTGCAGGCTGGACACAGAGGTTGGCCCCTAGCTGGCCGTCCCAGGCAGCAGCCTCTGCCCAGCACCGCTATAAATAACCTGGAGGGCGGGCTGTGGGGCGGTGTCACGCCGCCCTGGCCTGGCACGCAGGGGAGAGTGGCCCCTGAGCCTGGAGGCTTACCTTGGCCTCGGTGCCTCCGTGTGGGGGGAGGGGACCAACCGGGCTTCAGCTGGGGGAGGGGCGGACGGGGCGGGACCTTTGCGCCGGAGCCCTGTGCTCCTTTCCCCATACTCCGCTGGCATGGGGGGTCCCGCGGGGCCCCCGCTCTTCCTCCATGCCCCACATTGGCTCCTCTGCCTGCTCTGCCTCCTCCCGCAGCTGCTTAAAGTAAGTGCAGGGCGTGGGGCTCCGTATCAGGGTGGGGGCGCCCGAGGCGGTGCTGGGAACTCCGCGGTGGGAGTTGGGTCTCAGGGCCGGATTACTGGACCAGGTTTCACTCAGCCCAGTTAGGAGATGGGTGACTTGGTGGCGGGGGTGAGGTTCGGATCCCTGTATGGGAGGAAGGGTGGAGATGGATCTCTTGCCTGGTTGAGGGAGGCAGGTGGAGGGGAGAGGGAACAGACATCAGCTAGGATGGGACATGGAGACCCTTTACAGCCCAGCAGAGTGTTGTGGGTGAATCTCTAGTGTCTAGGGCATGCCCCTCCTCAGGTCCAGAAATTCCCTATCCCCTAGCCATTTTGTCCCCTCCCCCATGGGTCCCTCTCCACCTCCCCACCACACCCTCACCCTACACCCTTCCCAGAAAGAGAATGCCAGAGGTGCACCCTCTGTCTCATGCCACCCTATCCCTACCTGTCTCTCACTGCGTTAAAGCAGGCAACCGCCAGTTCCAACTGAACAATGGGAAGAGGGGGCACTGGGAGGATCAGCCTAGTCCAGGGTTTCTGAAAACAGTGGGCACACGCCACCCCCACCCTGTGGCCTGAGTCAGGGTGTGCAGGTGGGTGCTGGGGTGGAGGGTGGATAGATCTATACAGAAAAAGCTGACGAGGTAGGGGTGAGGCTAGGAGGGAATGGTTCCCAAAAACAGATGCAGGAGGAACCCACCCTGAACCCTCTCCCCATTTTACAGATGGGGACACCAAAGCTCAGAGAAGGAAGGACATCTGTTCTAGGTCACGCTTCTCATGAAGAGCCACAACATTTAAAGGGTTCAGAGAGGCAAGAGGGGCCCAGAGGCCACACAATTCTGGGGAGAAGAACCAGGCTAGAAGTCAGGGAACCCAGTGTTGTCCCGACTCTACCACACATCAGCCTCTGGTGTCGTGGGCCTCGATGTCCTCATATGCACACAGAAGACTCATTTGTTTAATCGTCTTTCAGCAGATAGAGAGTGAGCAACCACGGCCAGTGGCAAAGTGGCTTTGCCAACACACCTGATTCAAATCCTTGCTCTGCTACTTAGTGTGTGACCTTGGACAGGTTACTCAGAGATCTTCTGAGCCTCGGGTCCTCATGGGTAAAATGGAGGTGGTATCAGTGCTTACCAGATAGAGTTATCGTGAGGAATCATTGAGATAATCTAAGTAAAGCTCTCAGCACCGTGACTGGCACAGAATAAGCCCAGTAACTGCAGCTATGATTTACTGCCAGGCACTAGAGACAAAGCACGATTCCACCCCGCCCCCCGCCCCAGGGGCCCTGCCCTCCCAGTGGTCTGGTCAGGAGAAGGAGAGGGGCCGGTCAGTGCCCCCTATGGGCAGCCAGCCCTCATACTTGCCAGGTCCTTTTAATGACATTGAAGGTTGTACTTGGGATGAGTACAGACTGTGGAGTGGGTTCACTACCACCTGTGTCTTCCCACACCTACCCCAGATGCCCTGGGCTTTGAGCTCTTTTTGCCACCTGCTAGTCATTCTTGAGATACATGCTTTTCAAGGGAGCCAGATGTGAAGCCCAGGGTTGCCCCTTGACCCTCCCCTCCAGGAGCCATGATGCTGACCACAGAACCTGGTGAGCCAGGGAGGGCTTCTGGCTGCTGCACCAGAGCCAAGGCCAGTTGAAGGGTGGTGGGAGTTGGGGGGGGGATATATATCTATGGGAGGGTCCCCTGGGTTCTGGGGGTGTCAGAACTAGGAACCTCAGAGGCAACAGTCTGCATTCCCTTAGAATCAACCAAAACCTCCCCCTAGTTTCCTGGGAGACCCCAGGCTGGGACTGAAGATTGGTCACATGTCACCACCGGGAGAAGAACTGAATCATAATCTCCTTGGCCCCAAAGCACAGACTTCCTTGTGGTAACAACATTTATTTCTGGGTCTTTGTCCAACTATTCCAAGATTTCTGCTCATTGCGACAAGAGGGTATGGGACCCAGAGACGGAGGTGGGAGGCAAGGCACTGCAGGAGGGCCCTGGCCTCCAGCCCTCTCATTCACTGAACTGGCATTTAAGGAGGACGTGGCACAGTGGAGTCCTGAGGGGAAAATGCCAGCCCACGGCTCCTGCCCTATGGAGTTGATAGCCTAGAAGGAGCCACTGGTGGGAAGAAAATAATGGTAAAGAATTGAATGTGCATTTACAAACACTGGTTTTTGGATCTAAGAAAGTTGTGTGCAGGTTATGATAAAGTCTGCTGGGAGGTGGATAGGACAGCTTGGGTAGGGACAGGGCACCCCCGGAGGAGAGCTGTGGGAAGAGCCAGAAGTAGGGGAAGGCCCAGACAAGCCCCAACCTTGAGAAGAGATGGTGCAGGCTTTGGGGGTCTGGTGGGCCGTGGTGGGATCAGACATCTGTCCCAAGAGGACGGGGAGCTCTGGGAGCTTCCTGAGTAGGGGAGAGGCATGCCCTGATCTGCCATTATGGAAATTCCAGCTGCTGGTTTAATGGGGAGGACACGCTGACCTGGCCCGCACTCAGAACCCAGAGGAGCCGAGCTTTGACCTTGGTGCTCCCGGTTGCCCTCCAAGGGCTTTGGGAAGCAGCTTTCTTGAGGCAGCATATAATCATGAAGCCTATCTTGTGCACTGGGCACTGGGCTGAGGGTGGAAAGTGAGACGGTTCTTTGCAGGCAGGAAGAGGTGGAGGGACGCTAAGTAACATGACCACTGGATTTTCAAACTCTTTGATTTTAACCTTTTGAACTATTCACCTTCCCCTCTGTGAAGACCCTAGGAGTCTACCAGCCCCTCTTGGACTTTTGAGCAGCAAAATATTGCTGCCCCTCCCCCCTCCATCATCAGGGTCTCAGAACAGCCCTTCTGTGGCCTTTTGCTCCAGGTCCCACCTTCTGGTAGGGCCATCCATCCCGAGAAGATTCAGCTACTAGAGAGAAGACCAAAGCTTCAAAAGTCTGGCTGCGCAGCCCTCCCCAAGACCAAGGACAGGGCTCTGCACCCCTTCCCCACACACTCAGGGCCTGCAACGTGCAGCCAGGGGGCTCTGGGGTCATTGCCAGAAGCTAATTCGTCTAATAATTTTTCCTCAAAATTAAGCTACTTTCTGGGTAGCTGATGAAGCCCATCATCCAATTTATTCTCTGTTTTTTGCCACTTTGATGATGTTTATGTACTTTTTAAAAATACCAGTTTGTCTGAGAGCACTGCTTACTTAATTTTGTATTCCTGGCAAGTCTTAAATTCGCACCACTTTACGAATTACAGGACTATTCTGTACCCTCTCTACTGTCATTTTCTACTTTATCTGATTTTAGCCATTATTAGGAGTCCTCAGCCAGTTTGTCTAAAGGCCCTTTATTCAAAATTCTTATTTTTTAAGATGTCATTTAAAGCCCACCAGAGGGAAGAATAGATTATTCAATATTTTGTTTATTCCCTTTCGCATCTACACAGGGCTTATCACATGCTCAGCCCTGTTCTAAGCACTGCTAGGTATTACCTATTTTAAGCTTCATAATACCCATAGAGGATAAGACCTTCATTACCCCCATTTTACAGATCAGGAAGCTAAGGCAAGGTCATGTGCCCAAGGTCAGTCATCTGGTCGTGGCAGGGTCAGGATTCAAACCAAGAAGGCTGACTCTAGATTCTATTCCCTTTACAAAAATTTAATTAGGCTCCTCAGAAAGATCCCAAACAAATAAGAATGGAATGATTTTAGGTTATCTGGACATTAGATGAGTTGATAATTAAGAGGATACTTTTAAACCTAGAGATCTATTCTAGGGCATCCTCCTGGGCAGCCACCTGCCCCTTCATGGGCACCCCCCACCAGGGTTTCCTCCATCCTCAGACATCTGTGTGAGGGCCCAGGGCTTGGGATAGGTCAAGGGGAGAGGCATGGAGAAGAGACAGCCCCAGGCTGTCAGAGATGAGAAAGAGCACATGAGAAGGAGAGGCCTGGGAGTTTCTCCAGGTGAACTGTTGGCAGTTAGAACTGGATGGGAGAGTGGGCATCTTAGAAAGAGGCACCTGCAGGAACCCTCAGGGATGGGAGGGCCCACAGGAGGCTGCTGGGGCCCTTGGGGTCTTCACTTAAAGTCCAGCACCTGTTAAGTTAGACCTGAGTATCTAGTCGCCCCTTCCAGGAAGCCTGCCCAGATACTACTTCCTTCATATGCCCGCCAGCCCCTTACCCTCTGCCTTAGTCAGCCTCCGCCCTAGCACTGCCTCCTGTGTGTCTGCTCAGGGCTCAGAGCCAGCCTCTTCCTCACCTCCTGCCGTGCCCCCACTTCTCCTCCCTTTCTCCTCCTCTCTTCCCCCTCTGCTCCTCCTCCCTCCCTCCTCCCCTTTCCCCTTCTCCCCCTTGCCCCCTCCTCCTCTTCACTTCACCCTTCCACCCCCACGGCCCTGAGTTTCTTCCTCCTCTAGCCCTAGCTGGGCTCAGGGAAACCAGTGAATGAAAGAAAACAGTGGGGAGGAATCCTCCCCCTCCCCGAGGAGTCCTCTCTGACCTTGGGCAGGGAGGGAGGAGGCAAGGAGGGAGCTCACCCCATTCCCCTCTGGTGACTGGCGGCCTGGCCACAGGACCTGTGGTCCCGTAAATCTCCACGGCTTAGACCAAGGGCTAAATTTAGAGGCAGCTTTGTAGCCAGACCAGGAGGGAGCACTAGGCTGGGCGACACTCTGGCTCCAAGGAGGTCGCACCTTTGAGGCCTGCCTGGTCCCTGGGGCACAGGTTCTGCCCGGACAGAGCCCAAGGTAGACGAGCAGCTGGCATCTGGGCCCTGGCCTCTTGCTGCCTCCTCCTCCTGCCAGGGCCTCTCCCCCACCCTTTCTAACGTGAAGGCTTCCAATTCCAGGCACACACGGGCTGGAACCAGGAACTGGGCTGGCTCCAAAGTGAAAATGGAGAGAGAAGGAATCTGACAAGCAGGAAGAGCCCAGAACCTGAGCTGCCGGAATTGGGGGTAGGGGTGCAGCTCCATCTGGCTGAGGGGGTCGTGGACTCATCCACCCATCCATCCAGTTTTCAGCCAACAAACACTTACTGAGCACCGGCTATGTGCCAGGTTCGGGACTGGGAACTGGGGACACAGATGAGAACCGGCCAGATGGACTGCCTAGAGTCTCATTGGGTAGAGGTGAGGGCTGGCAGGTGGCTCTCTGTCCCTAGGACATCTAAGAGCTGGGTGCAGAAGCCTAGAGTGTCCCTTGCAGAAGAGAGGATAATCCGGGGGGTGGGTACCGAGGGGGGCTCAGAATAACTTATAAAGCCCAAACTTCTCCACATGCAAGGCCCAGCCCAGCTGGCTGGGCCTGCACACACTCCGGCTGTGACCCAGCTCCCTGCCCATGGGTCTCACTGCACAGCGAGAATAACTTCTTTCTTGAGCGGTCTCAGGAGCCCCACAGCCACCCTGTTGGGGACTGTTAGGGACTCTCCGCATCTCTGGACCACAGCCTCCCCTTCCTCACCCAGGACCAACTCTTCTGTGTATCTGACCAAGCCACAACCTACCAGACAATCTGTCTAGTCTTGCCTCAGCCCCTTACCTGCTGTGCAGCCTTGAGAGGTGACTTGGCCTCTCTGGGCCTCAATTGCCTCTTCTAGAAAATGGGGTTATTCGCAGCTACCTCAGAGGCTATTGTGGGGCTCGAATGAGCTGTGGTAAAGCACTTAGAGCTGTGTTGAGCCCGTCCTAAGTGCTGGTTTCCCACTAATGAAGCCTCTCCTTCCCACCTATCTCCCTCTACACTGTTAATGGCGTCCTCAGACCGGAGGCTGGCAGCCTCCTGACCAGGTCCTGCACTTTCTTGCCTCTGAAACTTCATTGGCTCAGCTCCTGCCTCAGGGATCACTTTCTGCTCTTCTTATCCTTCCCCTAACTTGGACGCAGCTGTTATCCTTTTGGACTGAGCTCCAGCGCCCAATCCTTCATGGAACCCTGAGTCTCCTTACCCAGCATGCACTGGGCATTGCTGAACGGGGTCCCCAACATGGGGTTCAAGCTGTATCTTCAGGGGCCCAGTGCTGGGAGGGGTGCTGAGGGCTAAGGGGGATCGGTGCTGGTTAGAGAGCTGGGGAAGAAGGAACATAGGGTTTAAGGAAGCTTTTCTCGAAGAGAAGGATTTGAGTTGGGCCTTGGGACTCCCAAGAATAGGGCTTGAAGCCCCACCCCTATGTCTGAGCTCTCTTATTGTACCTCTCCTAAAGGCCTTGCTAGGGGCCACCATTTAACATGTTCCGGGCTGCTGACCTGCAGTCACTTGTTTAAGGTACGCCAAAAACCCTATGAGGTTGTTATTATGTCTGTTTTAAAGACGCGGGGAGCCAGGCTCAGAGAACTTAAGTCACTCGGCCAAGGCCACTGAGCTAACAAGCAGTGTGCCCAGAGACCTGAACATGGTAGACTCTCAGAGTCTACCGTCTCTGAGAGCTCGTGGCCCAGCCCTTCAGGTGGGACTATTCATGGCAGTGTCTCTGCTTTCCTTGGCCCACTGAGAACAGCAACCTCTTCTTCCTCCCTGCCCACCCAGCACTCCCAGCAGCCACGGCTCTGCCCAAAATAGGCACCTCCAGGGTCTGTCGTGATTTAAATTGAGTCAAACCCACCCCATCAACCCCTTGAAGAGAAGAACATCTTTAGCTCTGCTGGGTTATTGGACTGGTGGAGAATTTCCAGAAGATGGAGCCCGGATCTGGGAATTATTCCAAACCCTCTTCTGATCTGCTCACCCAAGCAGCCCAGGTCTGAGCAGCATATCAATACGGAGCACAGCACCCTGTGCCCCAGTGCTCTGCTCAGCGAGGAGGCTCAGATAGCTTCAGATGCAGAGGCAGCCCAGCAATCCCTGGGTCCTGGCAGAGGAGGCCCTGACCATCCCCTCCCCTGTGCACTCAGACTGTGTGCTGAAAGATGGACAAGAGACACCTGAGTGATGGGGCCATGATGAGGCAGTTGGAGAGAAGGAGCTTTCGTTTAAGACGCAAAGTCTGACCCGCCTGAGGGTCCACCCTCAACACCATGTGCCTCTGGGTCAAGCATTGCCTCTGCCATGATCTCCAGATGAGGCTGACTCACTGGAAATTCTGTGTCCCCATGGAGGGCACTACGAGCTGCTTCATAAATAAAAAGGGGCAAGGAGGGGGTTAGGAAACGTATGATGGGTCAGGCCTAGGGTCCCTACTCTGCTCAGATCCAGCCGAGAGTGGGACCTCAGAATTGCAAATCCAGGGACCAAGAGTGTTCCCTCCCCTTTTTAGCCCACCTCACCCCTAGCAGGGGCTCCCTGGGCAGCAGGGCCTGCAAGGCCTTCCCAATGCCCAAAAGCTGATGCTGAGGAGCTCCCAGTAGCCACTGGGATATGGGTACAGCTGACCATGGGCCCTAATGTCTCTCTGTCCTGCAGGCCAAGATGCCAGAGCTCCCGGCTCATGGGAGCCCCTTACAGACACACACACACACACACACACACACACACTACAACTATACTACTCACACAAGTACACATGCCACACAGACATAATACACCCCCCACATACACCCACACTGATCACACACACCACATATGCCCCTGCTCCCCTGCAACTCCTTCTGTTCCCAGCCTCCTGGTGGAGAGTCGGCTGGTCTCAGGTGCAGTGACAACCTAGGAATGGGGTCCCTGCCACCCTAGGATCTCTGAGGAGCAGCAGGCCGTGTTCGCCCATCTGGCCAGGAGGGGTTATTTATTAGGAGCTCCAGGTCAGCATGAAGAGACGAAACATGCAGGCCCTGTCCCAGCACAGGAAACAGACTGAGCCAGATGTGGCTGAGGGCTATGGGGCTCTACCCCCCGGGGAGACATCCTGGGGCAAACATTGACCCAGCTACCAGCGAGGGAACATGTGACCGGCAAGGGGAAGGGGAGGGACTGCCCACTGGTGGGCAGTGCCTTCTAGAATCCCAGAATCAGGAATGTTAGGGTAGGGAGAGGCACAAAAGTCATCTTGCATACACACAAAAGAGCACAAGTGCATTCACACACACGCATACTGGCCACAGCATAGGAAAAAATGGTGGCCTTGGGAAGAATAGGAGACGAGAGTTAGAATTCTAGAGTGCTGAGCTCTTGTTAAATCTCACTCTATGTATTCCCCAGCCTCTCTGCCTTTGCACATACTGTGCTCTCTCCCTAGGATGCTCTTCCTGGCACCCTTCTTTTTAGCTGGGCAAACTCCTACTCTTATCTTCAAAGCCCACATCTGCATGACCTCCTCCAAGATGCTGCCCCATTCTGCCTCAGCAAATTGTAGATGCTGTAACAGCTTGGTCCCCCATCCATCCTTCCCACCAAAAGATGGCCCCTCCGAGGCAAAGATAACCACATTTGCTTTATTTCTCTATGTCCAGCACCCATTCTCATGGTTTTTTTTCCAAAAGATGGGGTCCTGGATAGTCTATCTTTTAGATGAAATTGCCATGGTTGCATCAAGCATGTCTGTTTTCTGGTGAGTATCCACGTTGGCACAGTGATCCCTTTCTTTTCCCCTACTCATTCTTCTGCCTGACCCCAAAGTGCCACCTCTTCCAGGAAGCCTTCCCTGTTCTCCCAAGTCCAGGTTAGGTGTCTCCCCTATGAGGAGACACCCTTGGTTGTAACTGCCTGTTTACCTGCGTAACAGGGAAACAAAGTCACATTGTCTGCTCTCCTCCCCTTCTTCCTGTGCCTTCTGAGTGTAGGGGATCTCTACCTGGCCTGGGACTGTCCCAAGGACATGCGGTGGGTTTCCCAACCAGAGCCAGACACACAGTAGTGTTCTACAAATACTGGTTCGGTAAATGAACAGCTGGTAGACACCCACCCATCCTAAGGAGGAGAGCCCTGGGGACCAGGGGCTGGATGGCTCAGATTCCAGCCTTGGAGGTCAAGCTGCCCTGGACCATTTCTAAGGCCTTGTCAGCGTTCTGGTCCTGACCAAGTAGCCATCCTAATGCATGGCAGCCATTTCCCTCCTCAGTTTTCCCTTCTATACAGCAGAAGTGAGAGAGGTGAGGGCCGAGGGATAGAACAGGGTAGGGGGAACAGGTAGGAGCTGGCAGTGGCTAACCTGGGCCTGACCTTGGCCCCGCATCCCTCCCATCCTCTAGGCTGCCGGGCCGAGCCGGGCGCCCGTGGCCCTGCCCCCATGGGCGCTGCTGGAGCAGTATTGCCTTGGACTCACAACCCTCGCCAACAGATCAGGTATGCGCGTCAGCCCGGGAGATTGGGGGGTGGGTTGGGACCAGGAGGGAGGAGGCAGCTCTCCTGGACCAGACCCAGCTCTGTGGGGTGGTGAATGGTGACTGGCTTCCTGACTCTCGTCTCTGTCCTGGGACCGGCCCCTCCCCTATTTGGGGCTCAGGCCCTTCACCAGTGATAAAGGACTTGGCCCTCAGCTTCCAGCTCCCTGCATCTAAAGGAAGCTGGCTGGGCTGGCATGCTAGAACCAAAGGAGGGGCCCCGCTCTGCTTATCAGCTTGAGCAAGAGCGGCAGAAGGTGTGAACCACATTTTCCAGTTGCCGTGACTACAGGTGTCCCCTCCCAGTAAGGGCTTGTAACGCAGCAGCCGGGGCCCCTGAATTCTGACCCCTCGGAGTCTGCCAGCAGTGGACTCCGAGTCCCGGTCAGCCCCTACAGAGCTCAGAAGAGCTGTGGGCTCTCATAGGCTCTGGAAATCTGTCCCCAGGCCCCACCCAGTGTTCTGGCATTGTCAGGTCTGCACCCACAGGAGCGGCAGAGAGAGACGAGGGCTGGGGAGTGCTCAGGGCCCTGGAGCTCCTGCCAAGGCCACAAGGAGGTCAGGGCGCTTCCAGCAGTGGGGTCCAGTCAGGTATCTGAGAGGAAAGCCTTGTGGCCTGCCTTCCTGACAGTGGAGTGGTCCAGAGCTCAGGTGCAGGGGTCAGACGACTCAAGCCTCCATCTTACCTCTTCCACTTAGAAGCATTGTGGCCCCAGTGAGTCACCTAAGCCTTCCGTGTTCACTAACCAGTGGATGCCATGGACTACCACACACCACACACTGTTACACAACAGTAACATATTTTCTCACAGTCCCGGAGGCTACGAATACAAGATCAAGGTGTTGGCAGAGTTGGTTTCCTCTGAGGCCTCTCTCCTTGGCTTGGAGATGGCCGCCTTCTGCCCTGGGTCTTCCCACACGTCTGTGTCCTGGGCTCCTTTCTCACAAGGACCCTGGTCTCACAATGGATGAGAGCCAGCACTGATAACCTCACTTTAATTTCATTACTAATTAATCTCCAAATAAGGTCACATTCTGAGGTACTGAGGGCATATGGATTTAGAGGGACACAATTCATCCCAGAAGACCACCTAAGCCTCAGTTAGAAACAGGTCTGAGTCGGCCTCAGAGGCTTACTGTGATGTTTGAAGGAGAGATCATGGAGACACCCAGCATGGGCCAGGTCAAGCACCCATCAGCTAGGAAATGAGAGCACCCCCATTTCAGGAGGATCCAACCTTCCCCCCACCACAGCGCTCTGCTCTGAGAGGCAATACTGGTTTATCAGGATTCTCCCTGCCCTGCCCTCCAGCACATAGCACAGACCCTTGCCTTCCCCATGACCACTAGTGGAACAGTACCCCACCCCTTCTCCCCTGAGTTTAGTGGGGAGGGACTCAACCTCACCAAATATGAGGCCTCCCCTGCTTAACTCATAATGTCATTCATCTGTTTGCAAACGGGATACATTACATGGATATAATTTGGAAGAAAAACTATTTTTAAAAATCAAAGAAGACAATGAGTGTTCATTATTCCACAACCTGGGAATGTTGATAATGTTTATATCCCCTAGGAGTTTATCGACCTATCGAGCCTCATGTTATTTCTTTTGTGTTTTTTAAAGACACATTGATGATTCTGTGCCTACAATTTTGGAGCCGGCTTTCTCCCCTTATAAGTCAGTGTGAGCTTTTCTCCATGCCATTAAATGAGCATTCTCTATATCACTGATGACACTGCCCAGCAGCGGTGGTGCGGACACATCCTCCTTCCTTCACCACGCCTTTAAGATGGGATGCATAGGCAGTTAGGATGCCCTTGGGCCTGAAGAATAGTTTCTCAGGTCCCCACGTGAAACTGACCTCATTTAAGTGTCCAGGGATTGAGAAAATGCATGGTGACTGACGTAAGTTCAGAAAGAAGCAAAACCCAACCATCTATTGTTTAGACATACATACACATGATAAAGCTGGAAAACTAAGAGCAAGGGAATGATAAACATTTGAGAGAATGTGTCCTCTGGGGACACAGATATTTAGATAAATATGTAAGTGGTTGGCAATGATCTCATTTTGGATTCGGTGGTAGATTTAGATTCCTTAAATTTACTACTACATCTGAACTTCCGTAAAAGAGAACTAAAATAAAATAAAGTTAGGCCATGTGTGGGCTAATGATGACAAGTGGTCATAAGTCAAAATCTGTGACCAGTTCAAATGTATGCCTCTGAGGTCCAAATAAAGGAAAACCACAAATAATCATAAGAGACTTCAGGCAGGCTTTAAATGGATTATTTCTGTTTTGTTCGTCAGAGAGGCACCTAATAGGGCATAAATCATAAGGCATGTTATTTGTTCAGTCCATAGGCAATATAAGGGTCCAAATGGATTCAGGAATCCCTTAAAACAAAGTAACTCCCCAATCCAACATGTGTATGCACACACACACACACATACACAGCCTGCCAGGTATGGTCAAACGGCCTTGGCCAAGAGAGCCTTGGCCAGAAGACAGAGTTGCTGCCAAGACCTGGAGCATTCTGATGGGTACAGGAGATCAGTCAGTGAACAAGACCAGCCCTGGCATGGGTGGGGGGCGGGTAGAGGAGACAGTGGAAAAATCAACCTTGGTGTGACACAGACCAGCCCTAAGAGATGGAGGACCAAGGAGGCCCTCCCAACCCAGACAAGACAAAGGAGTGCAAAGTCAATGTTTGAATGTTTGAAGGGCACATGGGAGTCAGCCAGGCTAACTGGAGTGTAGAGCGGTCAGGGCGTTCCTTGCAGAGGGAGGTCTAGAATGGTTCCGGGGGAGGGACGCCTGGGTGGCTCAGTTGGTTAAGCAGCTGCCTTCGGCTCAGGTCATGATCCCAGCATCCTGGGATCGAGTCCCACATTGGGCTCCTTGCTCAGCAGGGAGTCTGCTTCTCCCTCTGCCTCTGCCTGCCATTCTGTCTGCCTGTGTTCACGCTCTCTCTCTCTGACAAAAAAAAAAAAAAAAAAAAAAAAAATAGAATGGTTCCGGGGGATGATAAGTCGTTCGAAAGAGCATCTGAAGTTTGGCAGGAGGGAGAGCATGAAGGATCGACAATACGGAAGAGTATTCTTGGCAGTGCTTAAGAGCTGAGCTCCATCCTGAGGGCAACAGGGAGCCACTCTTAAAGGAAGAATGCCATAATCTTAATTACAGAAAAATCACTTTGTCTGCCTAGTGGAAGAGACAGGGAGCCCGGTCCAAATGCTGCTGAGGTGAGGATGGCCCAGGGGTTGGAGAGGGGAATTCTTTTTTGTCCATATGTCAATGAGAATGTGGGATTAGAAGGTTGCTGAGGGCCCTGCCCCGTCCCATGGTTGGACTTGAAGATACCATCTCCCCTTGGCCATCGTCCCCTGTGCCAAGGGTGTGTGGGGGAAGAGTGTCTGGCCTGGGGGCGCTGTCTCTAATGAGGGGGCGCTGTCTCAAGTGCCTCCAGGCAAGAGTAGGGCACCTTCTGGCCTCAGCCAAGACTCCCCACACGCAGCAGCCCCTGATGACTCCCAGTCAACCCCACAACTTTGACCCAATCTACCTACTCCTCGTGTATTCATTCTGACTGAGCACAGCCCCGAGGAGAGGCAGAGACAGATCTATCCCCTTAAATCCTATTTTCCAGCTGACATTTGATGGGTGGTGGGGTGAATGAGAGAATGTGTGTGATGCTGTGAAGACATGTGACAGCGAGACGCTGTGTGTGTTTCCAGTGTGCTCTGTGTGCCTATTTTGCTGTGCTCTGAAGGACCGTGTGTGTGCCCAAGCTCGCCTACAACTGCCCACTGCCAGCTGACATCAGAGGTGGGCCGGGAACACCTGCCTCACCCCGTGCTCCTCATGACACATCCCAGCACCTGTAATACTTCCATGAACCTACTTGCATCCTGTCTCCCTAGTCCCCAGGGGACACACAACCATCCCAATACCTCCCCTCCCTGCCCCAACCCCAGTGCCTGGCCTGCTAGAAGATCTCCATCCTGGGGGCCTGCCTTCCTCCACTGCTTCCTTAGGTAGCAAAAAGGCCCCACAGTTTGTCCATTTGTAGTTGGATTTAATCTAGTTGAGGAAATTTTGAGCTCTCTATAGTTTCTTCCTCATTTACCTATTTACAAACACTCAAGTGAGCTGTAAAATCAATTTGTTCCAAAGCTGCTGCCTTCAGGTCCATCTCTGCCACATCTAGAATAACACACGATTATGCTCATAATAATAGGATCCATGAAGAGATGGCCCCTGTGTCCTGGAAACCAGGGCACCTTGAGTCTGTGGGTCTCAGTTGAGATGCAAAACAGTCTTTGGTTCTGCCCCTGAGATAGTCACTTCCCAGAGGGATCTTAAGGATGTGTGGTCTCCCAGTTAAGAGCCATCCAAGTCTCCCAGGCCATCCTACTCGGCAGAAACCTGTATGGGAGGCAAGAAGTCCCTGGCCTCTGGTCACTGGGCACTCACCACACCAGCATAGTGGCTCTGATGACAAGCACCCTAATAACTTAGCTTGATTTTTCACTCTTTTCCCCTGTACTATGATCAGTGTGTAAAGGACTCTCCTTTATAATAATACAATTATCCCCGGGTGAAGACGTGGGCTGACCCTGCCAGCCACATTCTAGCCTATGTGGGACCCTATGGGCTGGGGATCAGCCTGGGATTAGGGACAGGACTTGGCCTTGGGTTATGTTGTGGACTTAGGTCAGAAACTGGGGTTGGGACTCAATCTATCTTCCCTTGCTCCTGGCACAGGCTACTATGAACACCCAGTGACCTTTGTGTCTTTGGCTACACAGAGCTAAGCCAAGAGCTCTAATGGTCCATTCAAGAGGTAGAAGACTGGCCTGGCTGGCAGATCTGCTCCTGGTACCTGCCAACAAGAGAGCCCTGGAGAGATGCCAGTGCTCATCTCTGGTCTCAGTGCCCTCTGGCTCTCGGGCTCTGCCTTCCCAGTGACCAAAACATTCATATGGAGAGTGGTGGAACTGGAACATACGAAAGCAGGCTAGCCCCCTCTTCTCCTCTTTCTGCTTAGGACACAGTGTTAGCTCAGGGTGCTGTTTGCCTTCTCTGGCAGGCTTCTTCCGAGGGGAAGCCAGCAGAGGGGAGGACAAGACTAGTTCCCCTGGGACTTCCAGCCCAGTAGGGACTGGATCCCAGCTCCCTCTGCCCTCTAAAGATAGAAACACTCAACACACACTCACACACACGTACACCTTCCTCAGGCTTTGTGTCTCAGAACTCAGAGCCAGAGACTCTCAGGGATAGGAGGGGCCTCAGAGAACATTTGCAGAAAACGTTCTCCAAGAACTCTTGGAGAAACAGCCCTAAGAATGGGGGTAACATCCAGGAAGAGTAGACACAGAGGCAAGACCAGAACTCAGCCTGAGTTGAGGTGCACCATACCCAGTCCCTGTCTCCTGAGCCCAGATACACACACACACACACTCACACTGGCACGGAAACTAGCTTCAATTGGTCCCCGCCAAGCCAGGAGGACCAGAGACATGTTCTTACTTCTCACTTTGTTCTCTCTGGAGCTCAGGGCAGTAAGACCAGGGTATTCAAAACCCCCCAGATAATTTCAGCTGATTTCTCCCCTGGACTTCCCCCTCTCCATTAAATGACAACACTCTCCTCTCTCCAGCCACCCAAAGGAGAGACTTGGTGCTCTCCCGGCCTCTTGGCTCCTGCGGGAACCCCCTCCCTCTCTCACTCCTCTCTCCAGTCCCTCCTCACCAGGACAGGCTGTCTTCTGCAATACCTCTCTACCCCATCCCCATAACCTGGTCTAAGTATTCATCCATTCAGGCCACTCGATCTCACTAGACTTTTCCGTGGCCTCCCTGCTGCCCTCAAAGCCCCTCCAATCCATTTCCTTCACATAGGCCACATGGTCTTTTCTAGAGCACACATCTGCACGTGGGCTCTCCGCTCCCCTCTCCGCTCCCTTGCCTCCCCTCTCCAGAGTCCTGCCTCAAGGAGAGGAAACTCGGGCCGCCCAATTGTGGCTCTCGGTTACGGAGGCTGCAGTGGGTTCCCCCGCGCGCGGGTGGGCGCGCTTTGCTACCCCTTTCAGCCCCGGGGCCTGCGATCCTCCGACGGAGCTTTCCGGCACCCTAGGCGCATCTCCTAGTTCCCCGCCACCCTCGTCCGGACGTTGTCCTGGCCTGAGGAGACGGACTCCGGGCGGGGCGGGGGGCCGAGGGGGCCCAAGGGACCCGGAGGCCTAGGGGGCTGGAGGCTGGGCCGGGCCGACAGGAGCCACCCGGCCCCGCCCCCTGGCGCCGCCATTGGCCGCGACCGAGCGGGTGGACCCGCGGCTCCGCGCGCTCCGCATCTCCTCTCCGCAAGGGTCCCGACTTGGCAGCGCCGGGCGGTGGGGCGCGGTGCCGCGAGGCTGCCCGGCAGGTCGGAGCTGGACGGGCCGGGGCCGGGCCCCCGCGCTCCCCGGACGGCTCACTCTGGCACCCAGTCCCTCGCAGCCACGCCGGGCGCGTACTCACACCCTCTCTGGGCGCGCGGCTCCCGGGCGCGATGGACGCGGCGCTGCTCTACAGCCTGTTGGAGGCCAACTGCAGCCTGGCGCTGGCCGAAGAGCTTCTCTTGGACGGCTGGGGGCTGCCCCTGGACCCCGAGGGTAGGCGGAGGCGACCGCAGCGGGTGGCGCGGGCTCCTTCCCGGCGTGCTGAGTGCGTCCCAGGCCCCGTGCTCTGAGCGCCCCCGGCACCCCAGCTAAGCCCCTCTCTTCTGTCTCCCGTCTCCCAGGTGCCTACTCCTACTGCAACACGACCTTGGACCAGATCGGGACGTGCTGGCCCCGGAGCGCGGCCGGAGCCGTGGTGGAGAGGCCGTGTCCTGAGTACTTCAACGGCGTCAAGTACAACACGACCCGTGAGTGCCCTTCCCCACCCCACCCCCATCCCCAATTCTCCGCGACGGACTCGGCGCCCGACGCCAGACAAGAGTGGTTTAGGGAGCGGGCACAGCTCTGGACCCGGCGTCGGAGACCTGTTGAGGGCCGCGGCGGCGTCATATCGCTGGCGTTGAGGTTCCCTTACAATGCGGGAGGCGCTTCCTCTGTCCCCTGCCCTACTGTAGCTTCAGGCCAGTAAGAGGTCTGATTTGCCCAGAAAGGGAAGAAGGAAATACTTGCTCCCTTTTGAGGATTTTAAGGGCAAATCTCTCACACATGTTATTTACTCTGGTTGCCTGAATTTCACCTTTGTTCACCCAGCGCTACCGGCACGGGGTTGGTGGGGGGTGAGGGTGGGGGGTCCGTATATGCTCGGCTCCCAAATCCCAGGGTGAGTGCGGTGATCAGACTCTTCCTACAAGACAGAAAGGAGGGCAGGAGTCAGGAAAGATGGGGTGAGCACTCGTGTTGAGTGGGGGCAATAGACGCTTCTGGGGCAGAGTGTGTGGGTGACCCCTCACCCCTACCGGGATGTTCCAGACTAGCTCTCTGGGCTGTGAGTCAGGACTCCTGGGCAGCGTTACTCCTACTGCCCAGGTGATGTGTGATGTCTGAATCAGGACCACCCCACATTTCCCAGGGAGAACAGCCCAGGCCCTTCTTCCTCCTGGCAAACCACTGGTTGGCTTGACACTCTGGGGAAGCCGGCAGCAGAAGCTGCTGGTGGGGTAATTCAGCACAGGCTGTGGGGAATGGGGTTGGGGCAGAGTCTGTGCCCTGCGGGAGGTCTGATGGGTGCCAATGGGAGTGTCTTGTAAGACCATGGGCCCTGGCCCACCTTGACCAGCCACTCACATCAGCAGCCCCACCCCACCAGCAGGGAGAGGTCCTCCTGAGACCCCCAGGGCTTCCCTACCTGAAGCCCCTCATCCTGGAAACATCATAGCAACCTCTCTCTGCATATCTGTGTCTGAACAGCAGCACGGCTCCCCATCACCTCACACTGGCACCAGTGCACACACGCAGTCACGCACATGCATGCGCGCGCGCACACACACACACACACACACACACACACACCTGTCCAAACCCTCAGGTGCTAAGACCTCCTCTGAGAGCAATGGTTAGAGAATGAGACAGCTGTGCCCGCATCTAATGCTAAGCAGCACTCCCTTGCACCAGTGGAGGGCTCTGGTGGGCCCAGGGAGGAGCCGTGCTCAGAGGAGTCCAACAGCAGAGATGCTCCTAATGGAAGCTGGTGGTAGAGGTAGGAGAGCCGCTGAGGAAGGTTTCTGCATTATCTGAGAACAAGCTTCCCACCCATGATTAAAATAAACCTCTCTGGGTGAAAATGAAGCAGAAGGAGTGACTTTCATTCTCCTTTCCAGTCCTGAGATTCTGAAACTGTACTTTTAGGGTCTGATGAGATGAATCAGAGGATCCTAGGGTCTCTAGTTCAGACTGGCCCTGGGGACAAAGGGCCAAGTGAGGTGATGAGGCCTCTGAATCCCATAGCCATGGACCTAAAGGAGCTCTGCTCTGGTTCCCCCCTCAGCCTGGACTTCTCCTATTCTCCCCACCAATCTGGAGCTCCCCAACAGTGGGGGGGTCTCTTCTTGGGGTGAGGAGTCTCTTCTTCAGAGTTGAGCACAGTATTTCTTCAATCAGCTTATTGATCAGCTACTATGTGCTGACCACTGCGCTGTCATTGAGGCCCTTGCTCACAATTGCAACAGGCAAAGGGAATACAGAGTGACAAACGCCCTGATGGAGGAGAGCAAGGGGGGTGGAGGATGGGGGAAGGGGAACAGGTGAGGCAGAGGAGACATCCCGAAGGAGATGTTGGAGCGCATACCAGACCACTCCCCTCACATCAAGTGAGAGGCTCAGAAAAGTTCAGGGTGCCCCCGAGGTTGGCAAATGGAGTGCCAATTAGCTCCCAGTACCTAATGAGCAATTTTCTTAATTTGGACCAAAGTAGCTGCTGGGAAACCGGAGCACAGGGTGCTGGGAGCATGGCCATTAGCCAGTGCAGCCAGCTGAGGTGGGAAGAGCAGAGAAGCTAATGGCAATGGAAATGTGGTGACTGCTTCCTCCCCTGCCCTGCCTCCTGGTCGAGGCTTCCTGTTGCCCCATTGCCTTTGCAGTGGGATCCTTCCTTTACGAAGGATGCAGGGAGGAAAATAGCTCCAATGAGAAGCCTTGGGGAAGAGGAAGAAGAGTTTGGCTCCTCTTCCTGCCCACTCTTGCTAGGCTGCAGCCAACCCCCCACTGAAGCCTCATTCTTCAAAGGGCCGGCATTCCTGGGGTAAGAAAGCAGCTAGTCATTAGTCCCCATGAACTTTCTTCCACTCAGCTGAGCACAGAGAATCTGCCACAAATCATCCAAGTGTGGATCATTTTCCAGGTGCCAGCTGCCACGGGGAGAGCTTTGCCCAGGTGATCCCACTCATCTCCACCTTCTCAATGCCCCACCCCCGAGATATGTAACCCTTTTATGCCCATACTACAGTCAGGAAAACTGAGGCTCAGAGACATGAAGTGACTTTCCCAAGTTATAGTTCATTCCTAGGCACCAGTGCAGGCAGAGAAATCCACAGCACATACTTTTAACCACGGGGCAATGTTGCCTCCAAAAGAGATAGTTTTCGGGGAGAGTTTAGAGGGACAGAGGACTCATGTCTCCACTCTGGAGGACTGGGGAGGGCTTCGCCCACACAGCTGGACTTAGGGGGACAGGGCAGATTTTAGCAGGTGAAAGTGGAACAGGTACACAGGAGGAGATGAAACCATGGGATTGTCCCATGAAACAGGGACAGGAGGAGATGTCCCTTGGGACTGGTGAGTGTTGTACAGAGTGTAGGTAGGAGGAGAAAGAAACAGACCAGAGCAGACACGCGGATATTGGTCTGGTGACGCAGGGTGGTGCAGTGGGTTTTGCTGCCCATGCAGGATAGAGCCTAGGGCAAAGGAGGTCTGCTGTGGGGCCCAGAGCCTCCGGAGACAAGAGGAGGGATCAGGAGGCTACTACAGCTGCCCAAGTCTAATGGGAGCTGCAGGAGCCAACTGAGGGGATGGAAGCGGGAGACCGGGGCACCTGGAATATACAGGACTGGGGTGAGATGGGGACCAGGAGGAGTCAGGGATGACACCAGGACAATGCTGAGCTTAGGTGGAGGTATGTTGGCCCCAAGGAGCTGGTGGGACATCTGAGTGCAGATGTCCATCCAGAACATAGTCTGCTGGAAGGGGAAAGCCCAGGAAAGCGCCTTCTGCTAGAGACAAGGCCTTCTTGGATGTGAGGTTAGCTGACAGGTACAGGTGGCCCATGGGGGAGGACCATTCAGAGTCTTGATAATTTTTACCCAGAGACAATGTCCAGATGCAGCACAGCCAAAGTAAAGGATGGGACTTGTCCATGGCCACACAAGCTAGTCCCTGCAGAAGCAAGTGAAATGTCTGTGTGTCCAAGTTCCCTCCAGGGTTCTCCCCACTGCCCACATTTCTGTGGCCCAGGTTCCGTGGCCCTGGGTCATCATTTGACCTGTGTTAACGCATTAATCTTTGTGCTGACACTTTAATGGAGGTGTAGTATTATCCTCATACGATACACGGGGAAATGGAAGCACAGAGAAGTTAATTGACTTTCTGAAAGCCACACAACTTGTAACAGCATAAGGATTCCAACTCTGGCTCTGCTGCCTCTCAGAAAACAACTGTGTTGGCTTAAACAGAGAACGGATTAGTTGAAAAGATATCAAGGAGCTTGTGGCATCACCGAGTGGGCTGAAGAACCAGATTTGGGGCCCCTAGCCAAGAGCTCAGGGCAGAGCTGACCCAGTAAGGGAACTCTGCTCTCCCTGAGTGTGACCTGGCCACCAGCTGGGCCACAGTCCGGCTGCCACCAACCTCCCAAGATGCTGAAGCTTCCTGCAGTGGCCGCTGGGAGCCTTTCTCCCTGTCTCCATTTTGTGGATCCCGGGTCACTAATGCCCTGGGGGCAGGTGTCTCTGATGGGGCGGGAGAATGTGGGGGGCTCTAGGTCACACACCCTGGCTCTGGAAGGTGAGGGCTCAGCATTTCAGTTCTGGGGCAGGAGGTGGCCTCTGCCTCCCCACAAGTTTCTTGGAGGCCATATGGGATGCAGATTCAAATTCTATCATAATGTCTACACACAGTATCTACTGGAGCAAGTCTGATCCCCTTCCCGGGCCTCAATCTCCCTGTCTGCAAGGAGAAAGGAAACGGACTAGCCTGAAATA
This sequence comes from Mustela lutreola, assembly GCF_030435805.1. Lineage (NCBI taxonomy): Eukaryota > Metazoa > Chordata > Mammalia > Carnivora > Mustelidae > Mustela > Mustela lutreola. Next base: position 156,646,306 of record NC_081293.1, on the reverse strand, counting down.
GGCAATATACTCCATTTCCTGCCACCTCCCACCATCCTGAATGCGGGTGTCTGTGCATCTCCCTGTCTCTGTCTCTGTTCCTCTCCATGTGTGGCTCCAGCTTTGTCTTTGGATGTATTTTCTGTTTCTTTCTGTTTCTCTCTTGTTTTCGATCTCTGCTATTTTCTCTTTTCCTCCTTGCCTCCCTCCGTCCTCCCTCTCCAGCTCTCTTCCTCTGTTTCTCCCTTCCCCTCCCCACCCCTCCCCTCCATTCTCCCTCAGGCCTCTCTCTCTCCCTCCTCCCTCCTCCTCATTTTATTCTCCCTGCTCAAACACCTCCTCCTGCCTGTTCCTGGGGCCCTCGTGGCTGTGGTGGTTGGTGGAGGGGGGGGGCGATGTTCCCTCCCACATAGGGCCCATGTTCCCCCTGCAGAATTGCTAAATCCAGCATGGCTCAGCTTCAGTCTCTTGCTATCAGGCTCCCACCGTGTCCTGTTGGCAACTTCAGGGCCCATGTGTACAGAGGCATCTGCCAGGACAAGGGGGATAAAAAGACACTCCACCCGACCTAAACCCATGGAGAGATCTGGGGGTCCATACTTCCCAGAGCCCCACTCTAGAGATGTGCTGAAGCATGGCTTGTGTTGGAAACACATAAACTGTGTCGTCTCCAGCCAGGGGCATCTTCCCACTGGGTCAGCCTGCTTCTGTAGAAATCCCCTCTTCAGCCCTGAGGAGACATGGTGATAAGAAGGGCTGAACCCTGCCCTCAGAGAATCCCAGGCTGCCTCAAGACCAGACTCACACAAACCAATAGTCAGGGATTGGAAAGAGGGGCTTGGTGGGCCCTGGCGCATTCCTGGAAAACTTCCTGGAGGAGGTTCTTGGGAGCGGTTCTTGTAGGTCTTGGAGCAGTGGAGGCTTCACATTTGTGTCATAGGAGGGTATGAGCCTCAGGGAGGGTTCCAAATAGAGCCTCCTCTCTAGGCTAAGGAAGTCAAAGCTGGGAATCTAAAAACTCAGGTCTATATTCTCCGTCCCCAAGTGAGACCTATTCACATCTGGACCCCTGAGTCCCAGGGGCAGGAAGTTAACCCTGTGTAAGAATGGTTTTCGTGCTGGGAGAGAGGGAAAGTGGGACATGTCTGGCCATCACTGAAGGTTTGGCAAAGAGGAGGAGGAGGGAAGAGAGACTGAGCAGAGTGGATACCCCTCTGGCCATCCAGACATTCTAGAACTTCCCAGCTGCAAGGCCTCTTGTTCGAGTGCTGCCCTCACCTCCCCTGTTGCTTAGGGGTGGAAAATGACTAGCCCAGAAAGGACTTCCCTAGCATCCCACAGAGAGCCAGGGCACCAAATGGCCTATGCTGGTTGTGAAAACTTCTGGCCCTTGCTCTAGCATTTTTCTGCCTTGCATGCCTAGACCTGGGCAGCCGAGCAGCGTGACAGTGATGTCTCAGCTGCCTCCCCGCCTGAGGACCCTTCATCTCAGAGAGGACCAAGGGTGCCACCACTCCTGATCTCCCTCCCTCTCTTCCCAGGAACCCTCCAGCTCTCACACGTCCTCTTCCTGCCCATCTCACCTCTCACCAGGTTCGTGAGAGTACTGCTCTCTTTACTAGAAACAAGCTCTTCAAACACGAGAAAGACCTGAGTTTTCCAGGGGCTCCTGTTTTAGAGGGAAAGAGAGAGAGAGAGAGACTTAAAAAAGAAAAAAAAAAAAGACTTTGTTTAGAGAGAGAGCGTGCACTAGTGGGCAGAAGGCAGAGGGAGAGAGGGAATCCCAAGCAGGCTCCACGCCCAGAGTGGAGCCTGATGCCAGGCTCCATCTCACAACCCTGAGATCATGACCTGAGCTGAAATCGAGTCAGATGCTTAATCAACTGAGCTCTCCAGGCATCCTGAGAGAGAGGGACTCTTGAAAAGAGCTTTCTGATAATGGCTCTTAAGTGAAATAGCACAGTCACGGTTGTAGGAGCTCTTGGGAGGAGCAAACAGATGGAGAGGAGACATGGTAGAGGGAATAGGGTCATGGAGGCTTTGAACACCAGTCCAGGCCATGGGCCTCAGTTCTGCTGGTGGTAGTGCTGCCAGCTGCTTACCCATAGCCCCACGGTGCAGGAATGGAATATTCTGGGGGGGGGGGGGGGACACTGCTTGATTTTCAGGATGTACCTTTGAGATGTAAATCCAGGCTGCCTGAGAATTTCAACCTTGCCCCTTCCCCTCTCCTCCTCCTTACTCAGTCAAGTCAGAACTGCAGCACCCTTACCTGCCTGACTTCCAGCCCCAAACAACCACCTGCAGAGTCTGGAACCCCACAGCAAAGCCCCACCCACAGTGACTCTCAGGGACCATCCCCAAGAGCCCCAAGTGCCGTCTACCCATCCGAAACCAGGTCCTCCAGAGCCTGGTGGGGAGTTCCTGTTACACCTGTGGAGGTAGGGGTCAGGGAGAGCACGAGGAACCCAATGCATATCCAGGAAGGCAGATCGAAGTCCTGGCTGTGCCCTGATTCACCAAGGGACAGGGAGGTCCCCCCTCATACATGTCCCAGTGTCCTCATCTGGGTGGAGGGGACAGAAAATATGCTGTCCTTGTGAGGCCCTGTCACACCTGGGGAGACACAGCTGCTTGGGGTTTCCGTGGACAGCTGGAGTGCTGTCAGCAGGGTGTGTAAAGAATAAGGCCCAGAATAAGGAGAATTTGTGTTCTCAGCATGACGTCCTCGAGGGTCCTGCTCACGGCAAGTATAGTTGTCCTCGTTTTGGGTGGTGTGGCCAAGTGGCTTCAGTGAGAGCCACTGAAAGTCTGTGACCCCACTGTGGGAGGGAGCAGTAGGAGGAGGAATGGTCTGATCCCAGAGGCCTCCAGAGAGAGGCAGATCCTTGGCCCTCCAGAGCAATGCCATTGTTGGTAAAGAGAGGACATAGGATTCCCGTCGAAGGTGTCTCCACCCCACATTACTTCACAGAAACTATGGTCGAAAGCCAGTTGTAATTCTGGCCAGGCCACGGACTGCTTATCTTACCTTTGGGCAGGTCTTTCTCCTCTTTGGGTCTCAGTATCTCTGTATTAGGTGGCGGGGGGAGCTTGGCGAATTCTCACGGTCCCCCAACATTGATGTTCCTCTTCTCCACGGCAGTCTCTGCCTCAGGGGTCCCCCATTCACCTTCTCCTCCCTGTTTCCCTGTGCGGGTCGCAGGCTGGCGTCATGGCGACAAGCCCATTGAGCGTTGCTAGGGATGACTGGCAGGAGGCAGCCCCGCACTACAGAGGCTGGAGCTGGCTGGTAGGCATCTCTTTCCACTTGCATCAACCCTGGGGAGGACCGTGGTCTCACACAATGAGCTGGATTCCAGTCACACCTCTTCCCTGTTTCATGGGCCCTGTGTGGGCTGCATGAAGCAGCTCTGTGCCTCCCTGACTCAGTTTGCCCACTGTCTGCTGTAAGTATAGACATTTTCCCCTACCACGCCTCTCAAGGATGGAAAGGCATCATGAGCAGAAAGTCCTTTGGAAATGAGGAGCTGAGGGGTTTTGGAGGTCCAGATGGACAGTTGGGGCCGCAAGAGCAGTGTGCACACAATACTGAAGAAATGGACTAGAAGTTCCCTCTCACTCCAGATGTCCTAAGCAGCTGGCCCTGGGGAGGTCCCTCCCAACCTGGGGTTTGTGTTGATAATGGCAGGTTTCCAGACCCTCAACCCAGCATTCCTTCTAGGTCAAGCTGGTTCAGAGCTTGAAGGAGCAACCCAGTGGGCTGCGATCAGACCCAGATAGGAAATGTCCCAGCTGGGCCCCAGAGCAGGCCAGCTCTGGTCCACTGCCGCAGCATATAAGCAATGCAGGGGTGTTGACTCCGGGAGAAGCGCCTTGTTTGGGAAGCTCGGAAAACTACGCTGTTGGTACCATGAGCAGCACTCCCCCAGATGGTGTCTTAACTGGACACAAAAAGCAACTTGTCATGCCCCACAGCATCATCGCCTCAACCAGCCAGTAGAGATATTTTTTCCACAAAAGATAAGAAAGGTGACCAAGGTGAAAAGCAAAGATTTCCCAGCAGGGTCTCAAGCCAGGACAGGAAGATCATGGCCATCACCTTCCAGGGAAAATCAGTCAGGGGGCTTGAGGGTGGGGTATCTGGCCCCTCAGGCATTTTCTGCCCCAGGGATCTGGACATGAAGTTGCTAAGACACTGCAGGCATGGCACAGTTTGCTGCATCTTCTAGAACACAATGGCTCGGTGACCCCCCAGCATGTCACTGTCCCTCTTTGGGCCCCTCCAGACCAAATGAAGGAGAAGCTGCCTCTCCCTCTTACATTCCTAGGAAGATGTCTGCTGACTCAGTCCCCAGGATGCTTTCCTGGGACCAGGGGAGGCTTTCTTGCTGGCAGTGGGAGGATGCCTGACTGCAGCTTTGTGGTTTGGGACTGACAGCCCCTACCCTGTGTGGGATTGCACTCATGGTGCAGCCCTTCTGACAGCAGGGCTCAGCCCCCCTGTGGCCTGTGTGGGAGACCTAGGTGCCTCCTTCAGGTAAGACTGTTGGGCTTTTGCTGTGCAGCTTGGCAGATCCTTGGCGCCCAAGGTGGCAGACTATCTTCTCGGCCTGCTCTGAGACTCTCATCCTCTTTCAGAGCTAGTCACATAGATAACAGCACCACCTCAGTCCATCCTGAGCCCCTGTGTACTCAGTCTGGGTAGTTCTTAGGGAAGGGCCAGAAGAGAGGGCAGCCTAAGCCTTCCCCACCCCTACCCCCCTGAGCTAGCTGCGAAAGAGCAGTCCTAGCCCACCAGGGAGCAGTGGAACCCTCAGGGAGCTGGAACAGCCATGAAGAAGCTGGGGCTGAAGCTGGGCCTGAAGAGCTTCGCAAATCAGTGTGATGAATGCAGACCCGAGGGCTGTGTTTCAGGAGCTCTCCAAGGCCATCCATATGCTTTGGTGGGGAGTGGTACTATTTTGCTGTCCATAGTGCTGAAAATTCCTGTCGTGCACAGTGACCTCACTCCTTCAGTGAATAGTGCTTCTGGCCCTTTCCACCTCCCTGCCAGCATTACTTGACCTAACTTCTTGTCCATTTTCCCCAGATATCCATCCCCCTCCACCAGTCCCACTCACTCCCTGTGCCCCCACCTGTCCCTTAAAATCTTTCCCCCATAACCGTCACCCAAAAACTATCCCTCGTGGTCCCTGTCTCCCATGTCTTGTCAGTCAGACTGTCAGACATAGAAGTGCCCATGTAGGGAGCCCCTGAAAGTATACAGGGACGGTTGGAGTTGTCACATAGCTCGAGGGTAGTACTGGGTTCAGCGGGTTGAAAGTCCTACACAACAGATAACCCATCTACCTGAGATGACAATAACATCTTTGAGAAACGATGTACGTCACTTTATTTTTTTTAAAGATTTTATTTATTTATTTGACAGAGAGAGACACAGCAAGAGAGGGAACACAAGCAGGGGGGCGGGTGGGAAAGGGAGAAGCAGGCTTCCCACTGAGCAGGGAGCCTGGATGTATATCACTTTAACTGAGAGGAGAAACTGAGGCCAAGAGGGCAGGGACTTAGCTAAGGTCACTTAGCCTGCCAGCCAGAGACAAAACCACAGCTAGAAGAGCAATCCCCCTCTTCTCACAGCCAGACTTCCGAACCGCTTAGATGGCTGCCTGAACCAGGAGCTCTCATAAGAAAGGGGCCGGCATCTGAAAGAGGGACAGGCCACGGTAATGGGGGCTTTTGACAGCACAGGGCACTTAGGAGGAAGAGGCCTGGCACACTTCGGGAAATAGGGAGCAGCATTCCCAGGCCACAGAGCCCTGCACGAGAGGACCCTGCTTGTATCCTTTAGACCCTAATGCCCCTGGCAGGCCACACCACACACCACCGGCATCGATCTTTGGCAGGGGCACTTGGGTTGCTGTGGCAACAGGCACGGACCTCACGGCATCCAGCTCTGAGATTCTGGTCCGGCCGCCTGCCCTCAGATTTTGCGTGCCCATCCTCCCATGGTTTCCAGGTTGGTGGTTGGGTGGGGGGGCTCTTCTGTCTTACTCTGTCTTACTCTCTCCTGTCCAAAGCTGTGCTTGAGGGCACAGTGTCCTCATTAGCAAGCTCCCCCGAAGAGCTGGGCACATCTGTCTTCCAGGCCTCTGGTACCTGGAGTCTGCAGCCAAAACCTCATCTCCAGGCACGACTGAGCCCCCAGAGGGGAGCCTCCTTCCACCACCACATCCCACAGCTCAGACCCTGCTTTCCAAGGTGTTGGCAGATCTGGGTTCGTTTGTTGCAGCCAATATGTACTTCATGGCTAATTCCCGGGGGAGAACCGGGGACCCCCCCGCCATGGTCTCTGCCTACCTGTCTGTCCCCAGGGAGCTCCAGTTCAGTAAGCAAAGAAAAAAAAAAGGATCAGATCCAAAAAGGTGAAACCCTTTGTGAATTATGGAAAATGCTCTAAACTTGATGTTTGATTTTCAAACTACGGGTCAGAGCACCATAGTGGATGGTGAAGTCAAATTCATGAGTCATGACCAGCATTTGTATAGAAAATAAATAGAATTCATTAGAATAGAAGAGGAGGAATAATATCATAGCTGTGGTCAAGATGAGTTTTGCTTTGTGAAACTGGCCTCACTGATGTAGGCGTGTGTGGGCTGGAGGTGGGGGTGTGGGTGGGTTGGAGGTGACGGCACAGGGATGTGTTGGTGGGGCTCAAGGACAGTCGAATGTGAAGGCCCGTGTTTCGAGAGATGGCAAGGCCTAGAGGAGGCATTTAGAGGAAAAAAAGAGATGGCTTGAATGCCTGGGCTGCTGGGGAAGCCTGTGGAAGGAGAGAGCACTTGGCCTATGGTTTAGAAGATAGGAAGGGGTTTGTCAGTGAGAATGAGGAGGGTGTTTCAGGGTGGGGGGGTTCGGCACAGAGCCAGCTATATGCCAGGCCTACCAAGGCAAATGCCAAGTGCCATGTGGAGCGGTGGCAGAGGGGGGTGTCTTCCAGAAAAGAAAGCCAGGATAGAGAAGTCTTAAAATTTGGCACCCCTGGTAGGCATTGACGTAAGGGACCAGGAAGGTCTCGGATTTGCAGCATCTCTACCATGACTCCCTCCCTCCTCAGGCCTACCCCATGCTTATTACCATCATGAGATATCACACTTGGGAAAGTGTTCTGAGTTCCTGTCTTTGGTTAGCCCCACAACGATCAGCCAGACCAGACTCGCACTCCAAAACAACTCAGGCCAGGGTATGAGCAAGGGATGAAGTGTGAGGCTCAGGATCATGGGACTCTTGGGTGGGGTGGAGTCGGGGACTCAGAAGAGAGAAATCTGTGAGATGGGAGCAATCAAAGAGGCCTTCCGGGAGGAAAGGGCTTAGCACTGAACTCCAGGAAAGCTGGATAACATCTATGAACACATCCTTAGAAGATAAATGTTCTGACCTTTGAACCAGAGCCAGGGTTAGGACCTGTCTCACCTCAGACAAGCTGGTGGAGAAAGACCCTTAACCCTTATCTGTAAAGGATTATTAGTTTTACAAAAGGACCAGCCCTCCCCCAGATACCTTTACATAGGTCTATTTGACTCACCCTACACGCTGACCTTCAGTTCAGTAACATCACTAACCCTATGCATCGGGTTCTCTTAACTGTAGAAATTTCTCTTTCTGTAGTAAAACTGCCCTGAGGAAGGAGATAACCCAAGAGTGGATGTGGGTGCCATGTTTAGGGGTAAGAGGCTGGTGTCCTCACTTTGGGGTCAAGATCATCTCGACTCCCACCAGGGATCCTTAGGCCAGTAACAATCCTGAGCCTGAAGACTCTCTGAGCTCAGAGCACCAAATTAAAAAACAATTAAGCTAATAGACTCTCCCCCATTGTTTCTGCTCCTCAACAAGTGCTCCCTGAATCCCACTGCTTTGAACTCACTGTCAGCTCAACAGAAGTGGTTTTTTTAAGTAATTTAATTATTTCAGATCTCATTGTTTCCAGAAGCAATCTGTTTCCCCCTCCAGCTCTATGACTCTCTGCTCTAGGAGCTACTTATTTTAATTAGCTTTGTAGTATATATCTGACAGCAACCCAAAAGAAAAATCCACACATAACTTCCCATTAGCCAGAGAGCTAAAAAAGCCAGCGTAAGTCACCCCCAAACCACAGATCACTCAGAATTTGTAAGGAAGTAGGGGAGATCACTTTCACATTCATGGGGCAAAGCAAAGGCTGGCAAAGGACTCTGGCATTCCCAGGTGGGAGGTTCATCCTGGCTGGAGGTTGAGTGTGGGCTACCTGGAGGTGGTGGCTTGGGGGCTAGGACTTACAGTCAAGCTCAGTTTTCAAGAAAGATGAAAGATGCTCAGGAAAGATGAGCATTCTCTGATCCTCCTGCGTTCCCCCAGGATGGAGCCTGCACTTGTCGCCATCAGACACTGGTGCTCTGAAGAGTCTGGGCAGACTCCTGTCAGACACCAAGAGATCTCACACAGTGCTCTCGCAGGCAGCCGCAGCTCAAGGTCGGCAACACAGTCCCGCTTCCCCAGGTGTCCCTCGTTCCTGTGTCCCGCTGCTTGGTAGCAAGGGGTTTAGAACGTGCAACCTGAAGCCAGACCTTCTGGATTTGAATCCTGGCTCTACCCCTTCTCATTTCTACAGCTTTTGACAAGTAGGTTAATCTTTTTGTGCCTTAGTTTCCCCTACTGTAAAACGGGTTACCATTACTCATGGGGTTGCCGGGAGGATTGAAGGGATGAGCGTATCAAGATCCGTCTGGTGAGCGGCCACTCTGTGAAGGGTAGCTGGTGTTAAACAGAACTCCTGCTGGGAATTAGTATGGATCGCCTGTGTGTAAAGTGAGAGAAGACAGGCGCCTGGGTGGCTTAGTCAGTTAGGCAGCTGCCTTTGCCTCGGGTCATGATCCCAGGGTCCTGCGATCAAGTCCTGCATCGGCCTCCTGCTCAGCAGTGAGCCTTTTCCCTCTGCTGCTCCTCCTGCTCGTGTGCTCTCTCACTCTCTGTCAAATAAAATAAAATATTTAAAAATAATAATAATAAATAAAATGGAAGAAGAATAGGAATTTGGTGTGTGGAAAGCAGCAAATCTGCAGGCACAACAGGGCTCCCAGTCAGGTTCCATTCCAAACAAAATTAAATAAGGTATACAAAACGCTAGTCAAAGATCATGTAAAAAATGAATCTTATTCTGCATTTTAGCTACCATGTGTGGTAAGCCTTTTGCATAATTTTCACCTAAATGACTTTCCTGTGAACTTTTTTAAAAATATTTTATTTATTTATTTGATAGACAGAAATCACAAGTAGGCAGAGAGACAGGTGGGGAGGGGCAGGGGAAGCAGGCTCCCCGCCGAACAGAGATCCCAATGTGGAGCTCCATCCCAGCAGCCTGGGATCATGACCCAAGCAGAAGGCAGAGGCTTTAACCCACTAAGCCACCCAGGCGCCCCTCCTGTGAACTTTTAAACGTGTTTTGTGTTTCCTGACCTAGAGAGGCTAAGAAGTATGAACCTTATCCCGTGGGCACCTGGGAGCCAGGGAGTGCTTTTGAGGAAGGGAGTGACCTGCCTCTTGGTGGTTGGCATATTTTGTAGGGAATGCCTATCGAGAGTGCTTGGAGAATGGGACATGGGCTTCACGGATCAACTACTCACAGTGTGAGCCCATTTTGGATGATAAGGTGAGTGGCCCGCACCTTGCACACCCCTCATCCCTGTACACGTATCAGGACTCAGGTTGAGCATAGAGCATCCCAAGGGTGACAGAACCAGCCCTTATGCAGCCCAGCCATACCTTTTTGCACTTCTTCCCCCTGCCTCCACGTCCTGTTCCCTGCTCAGTGACGCTACAGGAGAGAAGGGGGACACAGACCTCCACCTTTGGGAGAGCTCTGGCTGGCAGAGGACACAACCATCTCTGGCATGTGACACAAGAAGGGAATGACATTGTGGCCCATGTCCCAAACACCTAACAGACTGTGTGACTTCCTCCTCCTCTGGGCCTCAGTTTCCCCATCAAGCATTCTGATTCTGTGGCTCCATCTGGAAACAAGCACTGTCTCCGGAAGGCTGGGCCCCAAGGGGATCTGGGTCCTGCTTACACCTCGGCAGCCCCCTTGCTCTGGAATTGGGCTCCAGGCTGCGTGCAGAGCCGACCTCCTCCCCCTTTGAAGCTACACCTCGCTCCTGACCCAAAAGGACACGTCCCATGGCCAACCCCTCCTCATTCACCATTGCAGCCCCCAGTGAGTCTGCAGCTTTCCCCCAGAATCCAGGTTCAGAGGGAAAAGGTTGAGCTACCCTGAGAAAGGGATGCTACAAAATGTGAGCCAAAGGGGGTCTGTGATGGGGCCATGGGAGACGCAAGTGAGATGGGTCATAAAGAAGGAGACCCTCCCAGACCTCTGTCCTCTCTCAGCCCCTCTGAGCAGTGGCAAACCATGGTGGGCGTGGGGTCAGGGGAGCCTGCCCTGGAAAGAAGGAGTATTTTACCTGCCTCTGTTTAGAATTGCCAGCACATAGTGATCATAAAAAGGAGACGGGCTTTTATTTGGTGTTAATATTGTTAAGTTCTCTACGGACATTGCGCCCCCTTGTTGCTGCATCAGGGACAGACGATCGCAGGGCACCCTCCAGACCTCCCCGAGCCTGCTGCTTCTGAGGCAGGTAGGCAGGATGGCCCCATTATACAGATGTCAAAACTGAGGTCCGGAGATGTAAATCCACTCGCCCTCAGTCACTCAGCCAGCAAGGGTCTGAGCTGAGATTAAACACAGCTGTGGCAACTCCCTGTCCAGAGTTAAAAAGATAATAAAATCCCGAGATATCATGTCAGGCATATTCTGGGGAACATCAGGGGGTCTGACTGCAGCCATTTTTCTGTCTGTACCAAGAGCCACCCGCGGCCGACGGGAGTGAGCGCGAGGAGCCAGATGTGGTGATGATACTTGAAGCCATTTCTGCCTCCAAGCTCAGGACACACAGGGGGGCCGTAGCTGGAGTGGCCAGCTCCAGCCTCTGTGTGCCCCATGCCTCCATCTGCCTGTGTGTCTGTCTGTCCAGCAGAGGAAGTACGACCTGCACTACCGCGTCGCCCTTGTTGTCAACTACCTGGGTCACTGTGTTTCTGTGGCCGCCCTCGTGGCTGCCTTCCTGCTTTTCCTGGCCCTGCGGTGAGTTCCCCAACCCCCTTCATGGCCTGCTGCTTTTCCCTGCCCCTTCCCCCATAGTGCCCCCTTCACCCCTCCCAGACAGTCTCACCTCCACTTGGCAGGGTGGGTTAGGGCCATGAATCCAGTGGACAGAGGCATCTGGGGGAGGTGCCCGGGCTGGCTCAGAGAGATCCCACTGCGGCCACCACAGGGGGAATGTGGCTCCTGGGGCAGCCCTGACTTCATCGGAGGCTGAGTCTCTTACCTGGCCTGGAGGGTGGGGGACTGGGGGTGCCAGTCCCAGTTGTTTCCTGACCCCAGGCAGAGCCCTGCTTATCTCACTCCCAATCCTGCCTGACCTCCCACAGGAGTATCCGCTGTCTGCGGAATGTGATTCATTGGAATTTGATCACCACCTTTATCCTGCGCAATGTCACGTGGTTCCTGCTGCAGCTCATTGACCACGAAGTGCATGAGAGCAATGAGGTCACCGGGTGAACCCTTGGGGCTGGGGGGCTCCGGGTACTGGGGGCACCCACCTCTCTTACCCAGTCCTCAGGTGGAGACCCGTACCTCAGCTCACCTCTACCCTGATCATTGTCCCTCCCGAGCTGGGGTCAGAGTCAGGGCAGGCTAGCGGTGGGGCAGGGCGTGCTGCCAGGCCGGGGTCTTGGGAGCAGTGCAAACCTCAAACCAGACTGGGTTAGCCTCTTCCACTCCCCATCTTCTAAATCTAGGACCTCCCGAGGACCCCTTAGAGAAGAAGCAGCTAGAACTAAGCTCCATTGAACTTTATCTCGATTGCAATGAGAGACCTGTCAGGGTTGTTTTCCCCATTATGCAGACATGGAAAGTGAGGCTCAGGGAGGTTACATGACCCTGCAATGCCAGCAGGATCTTGACCAGGACATCCCATGTGTTAGCTACACAGGCTGGAGCTGTGCCAATGGCTGCTGTACTCTGTCCAAGTCACTGCAAAACCCGAGACTAACCCAAGGCAAAGCACAGAGTCCTTTGGCACACCATTAAAGACTTCTCAATACATTTTCTTTGGACGGTGGACCTGAGCAGGCACCCCACCTGGTTTGACCTTTCACTTGCCCCTCATTAAGGTCTGCCTCGGCACTCACTGAGTTCAACCCAATCTGGGGGGCCCTATAGCCGCATACTAACTTGTACTGATAAGATGTCACTTGACTTGGAGAAAAAGCAGGGTTGGGAGGAGATGACCTTTGGCTTCCCACCTTAGCAGGCCTTTTTGAGAAGAGGAGACAGACAGACAACCACGTGGGTCCTGAGATCGGGGCTAGGGCCCTGGGGGAAAGACACAGAGGCAGAGAACAGCTCAGCCCAGGACTGCTAACAGCCGGTGCCCTTGGAGCTGGACAGAGAAGGCGTGTGGTGTCTGTGGGGCAGAGAACTCCCATCACGGGCTCTCCTGGCCACCGTTCCCCAGATCTCAACCTCGGCCTGAGGGTGCCCTGGGGAAGAAGCCTGGGGAAAGATGGCTAGGTCAGGAGGCCTGGGAGCTGGCCATGGCTGGCTGCGGCCCTGGACAAGCTTTTCTCCACCGGCTCGCCCCCTCCCCTCTGCAGGGTACTTGGGAGGGTGGGTAGCCCCGCTCAAAGGGACAGGGACAAAGGCAAATTGCAACAACCTTCATTTCTTGGTGCCCATCTTGGCCAGCCTGCATCTCCATGATCCGCCCTGTTAGGTGCCATTAGCAGTTTCTCTGTGTCCCATTGAGGCTCAGAGGGGCACAGCAACCTGCCCCGGAGACGGTGAGTCTCCACCCAGAGCTGGCTGCGATCATCCTAAGCCCAGAATCTTCCAAACCCAGAGATTTTAGAGAATCACCCCAATGGCTGCAGTTCTCCTTCATAACCCAGCACTATTATTTATGCAACAACTTTCTTTTAATTGACTCACTACTTTTTTTCTACGTGAGATTTCCTATTTCATCCCTAAATGGAAACCTTGCTATGGCTCAAAGATGACTCTCGAAAAACTGACCGTGGAAATAGCAGTGATGTTCAGTCCTAGCCTCTGCCTGCAGAAAGCTCAGAGCCAGACTCCCTCTTTCTTTATGAAAATGAGATCAGAAAGTGCAGGGGGAGCAGCCCAAGAAGAGACCAGTGCCAGCTGCCCCCTTAACTTCACCCCAAACAGGGAGACAGAATTAGGAGGCATGTGAAGCTTCCCAGAGCCAGGTTAGAGGGTAGAATGCATGTCCACGAGGTAACTCTGGGCGGGTGCCCACACTGTGCACTGGGCCCTGGCCCCAGGCAGCCCCTGACCACCGCCTGCCCCGTGTAGGTCTGGTGCCGCTGCGTCACCACCGTCTTCAACTACTTCGTGGTGACCAACTTCTTCTGGATGTTCGTCGAGGGCTGCTACCTGCACACAGCCATCGTCATGACCTACTCCACCGAGCGCCTGCGCAAATGGCTCTTCCTCTTCATCGGATGGTGTGAGGGTCCCTGAGGGTCCTGGGGCCTAGTGGGGAGGGGGCAGTGCTGACAAGGTCACCTCCTTTCATCTTGGGTCTGAGGACAGGTGCACACCCCTGGCCCGCCATCCCCAGGACAGGCCAGGGAGGCAGCCACTCCCTTCCCTTGCTGGTGGGGAAGAAGCAAGCAGTCCCTCCAACAGAACACTTTACAAACACCCCTCCTCTCTTTGCCTGGGAAGACGAAGCCGAAGACCTATGTCTCTGGCTTCGAGAAAGAAGCTGACCAGCTCCACTTCTCTATCGAATGTTCTCAGAAAACTATGCTGTCCCTTCATCTGTCTGTCCCTCTTAGAGGGGGTTGCTGAGAGAGGAGAAGGGGGGTCAGGATGGGGCCATGGATGGCCTGCAGTTGGGTGATTGGTCCCAGGCCCCTGTGGTCCCCTCACCCTGTGCTCTACAAGAGGGTCCTCATCCATCTGTCTGTCCGCCATAGCCTGTGTCTGTCCTTCTTTCAGGTATCCCCTGCCCTATCATTGCTGCCTGGGCCATTGGCAAGCTCTACTATGAAAACGAACAGTAAGTGGGACCGGCCAGCTGCGGGTGTCAGAGGGGTGTCAGGAAAGGTCAAGCCAGGGCTCCAGCCTAGCCATGGGGCAGGAGTTGAAGCCCTACCAGGACAGATTGACTTTCCCATGGCCCCTATATTGAGAAGATATCCCTGGCACCCCGAGATACTGGTGTACTGGGTGTTATGAGTTAGGGATCATGGGTCGTTCAAATGCCCTAATGCATAAGCCCCTTAGCCTTCAGTAAGGCTTCCTCCTCAGAGCAGCATGTCTGGCCCAGGGAATATAGAGGAGGCCAAGGGCTAGAGGCCATCAGCCTTGAACACGTCCAAGGGTGTTCATGAGCCTTTCACAGAACCCGGGGCCAGAGCAGGGGCACTTGTTTTATTCTGGGATCCCCGTCCCTGCCTGGGGTACAGTGTCCCATCCTGCGACCCTCCCTGCCCTGGAGCTGTTGGTATATAAGCCACACCCAGATGATGGCAATTCCGGCTGTGCATCAACCAAGCAGAAGCTGGGAACTTGGATGTCACCAGCTGAAACACGAGGGGGCAAGGGAATGTCAGTCTCTGGACACAAATCTCTAAGAGGTCTCCGAAGCTGGAGATTTAGGGGCAGGGGCAGAACCGGAGTGGACTCCAAGAGCTCAGCTTTGGGAAGAGCTCCTAATGATTAAAACTACCCAAGAATAAGAAGGCCACCATGGAAGGTAGTGAGCTTCTTGCCGAAGGGGGTGTTAAAGCAAAGACCAAAACCCTAGCACTGGGAGGCACCAAAGAGATTCCTGTTTAAGGCAGGGTGCACTGAATGATCTCTAAAGTTTGGGAGGACACAGTCAGAATTTCCCAAAGTCACGTGGCCCTTCCTGAGGTCTAGTGGGAGTGACTGACAGAGCCAGACTGCATCCCGGCCCCATGGCTCCCCTGGACTCCGAGCTTCTACACCCACCTGCATCCCCCGAGAATAATCAAGCCTCTGCTAGCGACAGGCTCCCTTCACCGGGTGAATAAGGCTCAGCTCAGAGAAAGGCCGGGGTTCAGGGCTGGAGAAGCCGTCCGCCTCTCCACCTGCTGCTTTGTGCGGCTCAGTGCCTGGCACGTGGAGCGGCAGGTTCCAAGGAATACAGGAACAGGTGCTACAGGGTGCTTGGGCCCTGGGCCAGCAAGGGGGAGCCCAGCTCTGCTTTCATTCATGAGCCTCCTGTCTGCCCAGCACTGGGTACACATCCACAGTCTGGAACAGGGTAGGGGAGTGAGAAGGAGGGTGATGAGACCCAGGGCCTGCCCTCAGTCCAGCTGGGGAGACCAGACCCTCCATGGAGGGCAAAAGGCAGCCTACGGGTGAGCCAGGATGGTCAGAGGGGCCAGGGCCATCCACCCAGGGATTTTGAGAAGACAAAGCCCTAGAGACTGGGTGGCAGGAAAGGTCAAGCCAGAGAACCTTGGGCCCAAACCTACTGTAGTGGCCAGACCCGGACTGAGCAGGCCACTTAGAGCCTCTCCATCTTTGCAGGTGCTGGTTTGGCAAGGAGCCCGGTGACCTGGTGGACTATATTTACCAAGGCCCCATCATCCTTGTGCTCCTGGTAGGTCCTCCGTAGGGACCAGGATGGGGCCAGGCACTGGGAGGGCAGCAGAGGACCCACCCAGCAGAGATGCTGGGGAAGAATGTGGCCTGGAGTGGCCGTCCTGCACACCCTCTGTACACACCACCCTACTTCCTGGCACACACCCCCCCCACTATCTGACTGGTCTGACTGGCAGATTTCTAGTGCCTCCTCCATCTGATGTCCCCTTGCCAGGTACTGAGACAGCCAGGTGAGGGGGCAGCTATTAATGGCAAGAGAAGGGTGTGAGGACTTCTGTTCAGCCCAGACCTACCCCCCTCCGCCCCCAGCGACCCTCTCTGGGGCCCAGCCCACCGCCCCCAGCCTGGAACAGTGGTACTAGAACAAAGCGTAATGAGCAATTGTTCCCTGTCCAGCTCCCGACCCTTTGGCAAATGTATTCGCATTGAAGGTATAATTGCTACCACGTCTTTAATCCACAACGAGCTTTAATTAAGGTGGAGTTTAAGTAGAGGCTGCATTCTGCAAAAATGAACCCATTATATATTATACATTTTAAAAAAGAGACGTGCAAAAAAGCCCCATAAGAAATTGGCATTTACGTAAGACTTATTTCAGGCTTGGTAATTTCAGGCTCCTGTACGCACCAGCTTCCTTAAAGGGGCCCCCGCCTCTTGTGGGATATATAGGGGAGAGAGAGAAAGAGAGAGAAGAGATAGAAAGAGCAGGTGCCTGCTGGCGGTTCTGTGGTCGACCCTGCAGACAGTCCCTGTTTATCTCTTTCATTTCCCAACTCCTCCTTTTTGTGACTTCTTCAGGAATTCCTTTGTCCCCCATCTTTGGAGTGCCCTTGTTGTATATGACCTGGAGATGACTAGGGAGGTTTTCTACCCACTGCCTGAAATTCCACCTTGTTTCAGAGGCAGAAGCCAATCCTTGTTGGCAGTCGAGGAGAGGGTTGGGGGTGGGAGGGAGTGACTGTCCTTGGAGTCCCAGCTGCAGTGAGTCACTTGTCCCCACCCTCAGTGTGAACGGAAACCCCTTGAGACTCATCCCCTCCCTGCCAGCTGCTCAGAGCCCATCCTGGAGGGATAGGGCTTTTCGTGAATCTGCCCCCCACCCCCCCAAGAAGGCTGGCCTGGGTCGGGCTTTGGTGATAGTGGGGAAGGAGCCCCCTGGCTGCAAGGATGTTGGGCAGCATGAGAAAATGAACAGAGAAAGGGAGATGGGCATGGGGGGACCCTGTGTCAGCCCCCTCTCCCTGCCTGCTCCTCCCTGACCCTTTCTCCGCTTCTACCCCCACCTCTTGGCCCAAGAGCCCTTTGCATCTCCCTTTGGGCCCTTACTGTATTGCACTGATGGAGCTTCCCATTCCCCCCCAAGCCTGTCCAGAAGCTTCATCTTCGTAACTTCCAAATCTCGCATCATCCGTGGCTGGAAATGGGAATTATGATCCCCATTTTACAGCTGGAGAAACTGAGAGAGATGAAACCTCCTGCCCAAGGTCACCACTAATAGCTCGCTGAGCTGAGACACAAGGGCTGGTCCTCGGGGTTGGGTACGCGCTCTGTACCCTGCCAGCCCTGCCCACCCCTGATGGTTCATGGCTGCCCTGCTGCTGCTGAAAGACACGACCAAGCTTATTTCTGGGTTCTGGGAAGTGAACTGGCTGGTTCAGTTTGCAGGAGGCTGTTGTCATGGGAAAGGTGTGTGACACTGGGTTCCACTGTGGACCAGGCACGGGGCTCAGGGCTCTCCATGAGTATTTTAACCCATGCTGACCTTCCAAGACAGGCTCTCTGGTGTCCCTTTTGGGCCAGTGAGGACACAGAAGCTCAGGAAGCTTAATGAAGCCACTTAACTTGCCCAAGACCACGCGAGCGCCAGAATTAGAGCCATGTGACAAGAACTCGGTGCCAGGCGTTCATTTAGGACGTGGTCCCAGGAAGCACAGCGATGGGTGGGAGTAGAAGGAAAGGTGGGGAGGAAGCCAAGGTGAGGTGCTGAGCCAGCTTCCATGGGGACAACCCCGTGGAAGAGTGTCAGAAGGATCCCCCGCTGAAGGCTTGGAAGCTGGGTTACTTCACACACTTCCTGCCTCGTCAGTGGAGGTGGCCCTGGGGACATGAAACCTGATTATTTCCAGGTCCTTCTGTTGTGAGGCTGAGCTAGCTCCCCAGGCACCAGAGGAAGCCTGAGGCTGAGAAGTGTCCCCGGCAGCAACAGGGGACTCCCAGCTGGGCTCCTCCAGGGCACGGAGCATTGGGTCTGTCTGTAAAGTCTCCTCATTCCCTGCTCCTTCCAGCAATGTCCCAGCAGCTCCTGTGCCACATGCAAATTCCAGGGTCCCCCGCCTTCCCCTGGGAATGTCTGGAGTGGGCCCAAGATCTGCATTCAGACGAAGGGCCCCGGAGACTTGGCTGTGCACACTCGAGTTGGAGAACTCGATGGGCGTTGTCTGGGTTTTCTCTGTGGCCCAGCCAGGGCCCCACGCGCCCCTGGGCGAGGGCCTTTGAGGCTACACCTGCCTAGAGCATGCCAACAGGAGGAGAAAGCTGAGGCACCCAGTGAGGACCAGGCCCCCAGGGCCCAGGAACCAGAGGGGTATCCAGGCTTCTGGAGGCATCTGGTGAAGTCACTGGGCTCCACAGATGCCCGTGGCACAGACAGGCCGGCCGTGTTTAACTGCCCTGGCAAATGGGTAGTCCTGGAAGCTGAGAGCAGGGGAGCAGTGAGAGGAGGGTCCTGAGCTGCGTTGGGAGCACCCCAATAAACCTCCAGTACCCAGAACTGGAGGGGAGCAAGGGATATCTCCGAGGCAGGGAACCATGTCTGAAGTCCAGGAGGTGGAAACGTCAGTCTGCTTTCTGCCTCCCTCCCTGCCTGTGCACAAGCGACGGTGAAGTTCAAGGAGGGTCTCCCATGAGCATCCTTACCATCTGGAAAAGTAGCTGGGGTGGGGCTGGGGAGATCCCAGGATGCTCTGCGCTGATGAGCTAGGTCTCTACTTTCTCTGCCTTTGTGGCAGGCACTATGCTGTGGGGCATCCTAGGACAAGTCCTGGTCGCTGCCTCCTGGGATTTGTGACCATGAAGGACCTCCTCGCTCAGAGCCTCAGTTTCTCACCTCTAACATGATGATGGCAGTCCCTGCTTTACGGGGTCACTGGGAGGACCCATGGTAGCCCTCGGGCCCCACCTCCAGCAGGTCCTCCTCACACCGGGAGCCGCGGGTCTGCCTCCTGTGCTGATGGGCCTTGCAGTGCTCTCCTGACCTCCGATCTCCCATCCCTGGCAGTGTGGCCAGTACCTTACCTCTGCTTGCTTCCATCTGGCCCAGAGTTCATTAACTCCTGCAGGAGCAGGAACACAACACAGGGGTCAGGGGGAGGACGCTGAGGCCGGCTGCCTTGGTTCAAATCCTGACACCAATGTGTCCTTTGTGGCACGGGCAAGTGATGGAGTCTATCTGAACCTCAGTTTGTACATCTGTAAAATGGGTATAATGATCACATCTACTATATAAGGCTGGAGTGCTTGGAACAAAACCTAGAATGATCTGTGTCCTGGGCCACATTAGGGAGCAGTAAGCCTCCCTTGTCTGTCCTGGCAGCAACCATAATGTCCAGATCTCCTTTCTGGGCCTGACAATGCACCACCGCCTCCCAGGCTGGAGCTCTGACCAGACTGGGGGGCTCCTCCCACGGAGCCTCATTAGGAATTAATGTGCCAGTGAGCACTGGAGTTCCAGGAAACACAGGGTGGGGAAAAGGGCTAGACTTCATGGGAAGTTTCTCCAGGGGGTTTGACTTACCCTTTCACCCATTACCTTCTCCCCTCAGCATTCCCAGAGCCCCTGACATGCAGGCTGCGCTAAGAACATTCTGGGCTGGGAGGGCCCTGCCGCTGCTGTTCTAGAAGGAGGAAGATTTCAATGCTCACCTCAGCCACAGTGGCTGCCAGCTGGCATATCTCCCCTATCCCAGGCCTTTCTCTCCTGGCCTTTCTCTGCTTGGAACCCAATCCCCCACAGTCCATCAGCCCTCAGCTCAAATGCCATTTCTCTAGGCCTTTCTGACCCCTTTCGCCCAGGAAAGTCCCACAAGACTTCTAGGAGCAGGGACATGGCAAGTTAGCTCACAGAAGGAAGGAGGAAGGAAGGAAACTAGGCTGGACAAGACTAGGGTACAATAACCAGTGCTCACTGAAGAGCTGGGATTTGGGATGGGGAGAAGAGGGAGGTCCCAGAGTGGAGAGCTCGGTGTGGGCTGGGGGTCCGAGGCTGCCTGGAGGCGGCGCCCATGGAGGGATGAGGTGGAGAGGATCCTGGGAAGGGCATGGCTGGGGACCACACTCACAAGGAAAGAGTGACTTTCAGGCTTCACAGGCCCAGGGAGAGCTGGAGTGGGGGCAGCATCACCGACTGCCTGCCTCACGTGAGTGGAGGGGATAAGGCTTGTGTCCCGGCTCCTCCGCACCAGACCCTGTCCCTGCTCTTGCCTCAGCACATGGAATGGGACCCTGTAGCCGGGAGGTGAAGGCATGGTCGAGTAGGTGTTTAGGTGGATGGATGGATGGAAGGATGGTTGCATGTAAGGAATGTGCCAGAAATGAGAATATATTTTCCCTCCAGGCCCCCAGAGCATCCTCCCACTTAGGGGTCCTGCAGAGGCCACAGGGCTGTCTGTCCCAGGGTGTCTCCCGGCGTCCCCACTCTCAGCCTGGGATCCAGAACTTAGGAGCCTCAAGAAGTGACGGACTCTTGGGACAGAGCCTCAGGCAGAATGTGGGTGTGTGTGTCTGTGCATGCACACACACACACACACACACACACACACACACACACAGGTGCATAGGTGTGAGCCAGCAGATGCTCTCTGACCCATGGTCACTTCCTCGGGAGAGACTCCCAAGGAAGGGAATCTCTCTTTCCTGTCTGCTCACGTTTGGAGATAGGTGTAGAGAAGCCCTGGCATGCCTACGTCCCCAGATTCACAGGTTTTCATATGCACACACTCACACAAGCACAGAGACAGAACCGCCCCCCCCCAGAAGTGTTTGGAGGGCAGCACACGGTCACGCAGATAAGCCGGCGCAGATGGATGGGACGCTGGCAGGCCCACAGTAACCATCCACAGCACGAGCCTGGCTAGGGTGGCCCGGACAGGTCCTGGGAAAAGACTGGGTGTGTGGGCTCTGGCACCAACAAAAGGCTTGAAATGAAGATAAATGAGGCTCTTCCAGGAGCCCTGGAGCCAGCCCAGCAGCCCATTCATCTTCATTGCCTCAGATATGCTTGAGAAGTGTTTTCCTGGGGGCAAGGGAGGTTTGGTGAGGGATTAGTCACTCCCTCTGGCCAGGTCCATTCCCCCAGGGAAGCAGGGCCTCAGAGGGAACCCTCAATCGGCAAGAGGGGGGGACCCTATAGCAGGCAGGGCAAGGGACTGGGGCCGAGGCCTGGCCAGCTCCTGTGGCTTCCCCAAGTGGGGCAGGTGTTGGGGGACTTTCTGAGGAGCTGTGCCTCAAGAGAAGTGACCTTGGTGTCCTTGGTCCCTGCCTCCAAAGCCGCTTTCCCCCACCGGGGTCTGGAGGTGGAGACGCCAGCCCTGGAGCCCTCCTGAAAGGGGGAATTCTGCCTGTCCTGATAAGGGAGAAGCAGAGGCCTTGGGACCGCAGGCAGGGACTGGGGTGACGGGTGGGATGTGTGCATGGGACACGGGGCCCAGTGGGTTATGGGGGGAAGTGGCTGCCTCTCAGTGCATTCCCTACCTCACAGTCCTTTCTTTTTTGCCTTCCCTCCCTCCAGATCAATTTTGTATTTCTTTTCAACATCGTCAGGATCCTCATGACAAAACTCCGAGCATCCACAACATCGGAGACAATCCAGTACAGGTGAATGACGGGTGTCTTAACCCCCCGAGAGCAGAAGCGAGGCATCTAGGCTGGGCCCTCCAAACCCTCACAGGCCTCAGCCAGGGAGCTTGCTCAGCACCTGAGTGAGGGCCAGTGTGGGCTCAGACCAGCTTTGTCGCCCTGTCACACCCCTAGGAAGGCGGTCAAGGCCACCCTGGTTCTCCTGCCCCTCCTGGGCATCACCTACATGCTCTTCTTCGTCAACCCTGGGGAGGACGACCTGTCGCAGATCGTGTTCATCTATTTCAACTCCTTCCTGCAGTCGTTCCAGGTGGGGCATGAGACCAGATGGGGCACCGGTGTCCTCACAGAGACCTCACAGGGGACATGGTTCACATGAAATAGAACCCCAACCCTGGACCCTGGCACCCCCACCCCAGGGGTCAGGTGTCCATCACCCTAGCCTGTGGCCCAGCGCCTGTTCTGAGGGTTTTTGACAGCCTGTCACTTGCAGTGAGCCCCGGGACACCCATACCATGAGGGTGGGCTGCCCCCGAGCTCGGAGCCTCTGGGTCCAGGTATTCCCAGCTGTCCCAGCAGAGTCGCTCCCCAAGCAGGTCACTGATCCTCCCTCCTTCCTTTCCAGGGTTTCTTTGTGTCTGTCTTCTACTGCTTCTTCAATGGAGAGGTAGGAAGCCAGGCTCCGGGGCCGTCCTCAGTTCCCAGCTCAGGGGAGCCGCCCAGCCTTTAGGGAGGCCTGGGGTCCCTGACTCTGCTCAGCTCTGCCCTGGACAGGGGAGGGGATGGCCGGAGAAACCACTGAGATTTGGGAAACAGGAATCCTACCTGAGGGTCTCCAACCAGTTTAGAAGGTCCCCTTCACAAAGGCCAGCACTTTACAAAGGCACTTGGAGAGATGGGTGAGCGGGGAGCCCTGGCTGCAGGGTCCCACTGGAGACAGATGCCGGAACACCACTGGTAATGGGGAGGCATTGCAGGAGTGAGTCAGGTGTGAACCGCGCATCCAGGCCCTTATGGACGCAGGGAGTAGGAGAGACACCAGCACATTCCCCCACCACGGAACAGATCACACAGCTTGGGGCCAACACCAGGGAACAAGGCACTGGGGACAGGCTGCTTAGCTCACACAGCCCAGAATCTCAGCATAAGCAGCTTGGGACAGAGGCTCACACCGGCCTGTGCTAGGTGAGGACCCACAGTGGGTTATGGGGCCAAGGGTAGACACAGCCCCAGGTCCTGAGAGCTTCCAAACACTCAAGGTAAGTGCCATGCTGAGACACTTCCCCTGCCTCTGCAGAGAGTGCCACTCTCTGTCCACCTGGGTCTCTGTCAATCAAAGCAGACCCCGACACAGGCAAGGCCGACAGTAGAGACTGGCCTGGGCTGGAGGGCAGGGAGAAAGCTTTCAAAGAAAACGCACAGTGACTCTGGGGCATTTATTGTGGTCAGCCCTGTGCTAGGCTAGCATGTGGGGGACACCACCCATTTTGCAGAAAAATCCTTTAGTTCCAATACCAATGAGAATAATATGGCACCGGCCACGATCAGGTTTTGAAATGACTGGAACTGTTAGCTTGACTTTCTGTCTCAGCAGCGCACACTATGGGCTCTGGCCAGTGAGGCAGGGGCTGTCTGCTGGGGGACGAGGCTGGAGGAAGGGCTTTCAGGAGGGACAGGGATGCCAAGTATGTGAGGAGAGCTCAAAGGTCTCCAGACGCCAGGAGAGCCAGAAGCAGATGTTCGAAGCTGGGGCTTGGGTCCCACCATAAAGAGGAGATGGCGGAGGGAGGGGGCAGGGAGGGCAGTGCGCCCCAAGGAGGGGTGAGCGGGGAGTTTCTCCAGGAGGGGTGAGGACAGAGGGCAGGAGCTTCAGAGGCTAATGGCTTCAGGGGAAGGACCTGCTTTTGGAACCGGCCAGTGCCTCCCTGGGTATGACAGTGGTGGTCAGGAGGACACCCCAGCCTCCCTCCCTTTAAGGGCCCCGCAAGAGGTAGGAGCGGGAGAGAAGGCTCCTGGTTCTGGGATTGGCGCCTGCAGGCCCTGCTGAGCCGCTGCCCACCCGACCCCCCGCAGGTGCGCTCGGCTGTGAGGAAAAGGTGGCACCGCTGGCAGGACCATCACTCCCTCCGAGTGCCTGTGGCCCGGGCCATGTCCATCCCCACGTCGCCCACACGGATCAGCTTCCACAGCATCAAGCAGACGGCCGCCCTGTGAGCCCCCCGCCACCCTGCTCACTCATCACTCACCATCAGGACAGCTTCCCTTTCCCATGGGGTGCCTCTCTCTGGGTTTACTTTGCCACCTCGCAGCTCAGGCCCTGGTGGGGGCGCAAGGGAGGGGAGAGATCAGCTGGCCAGCCCTGCTAGAGAGGGGTGTGCAGCAGCAGGCAGCAGGAGAGCCTCCGGAGCCAGGCCCGCTAGGTACCTGTCTCAGTGCAGAGGGAGCAGAGGGATGTCACAGAGACACCTATCCCTGCAGAAGAGCGGGTCACATGTCTTCAGGCATTTGCCCACACCAGCCTCTCTCCCAGCATCCTCACTATAGTCCCACTCACAGGCAAGGAAACAGGCCCAGCTCCAGGAAGGGCCTGTCCAAGCCACACAGCTCATTCATGGCAGAGCGGGGACTCCCCGCTCTGTGCAGACTTTCCCATCAACAGCAGGGTAACATCTGGCCTTGCTCCCTGCTCCCTGCCTTCTGCCTCCCAGCTCAGGCTGGCCTCTGCAGTGGAGGGGGCAGGGCACAGCAGCTGGAAGCAAGGAATTCGTTTGGTTTCCTCCCACGGGCTCTCACCTACACGCCACCCCAGAGCAGGCCATCTCCCTGCCCGTCCCCACCCATCCTCCTGTCCCTGGGTCCTGGAAAAGATGCTGCTTCCTGTCCCAGGAGAGCTTTTCTCAACCTAGTCCACAGACTCAGGGCCTTGGGGAGGGACACTAGAGGAGGAAGGTGCAGCTAGGATAACCCTACGCTCTTAAGCCAACCAGATACATAGTACAGATGAAGTGAGGAGGAGAAGCATGGTGGCCGGGGGCAAGGAGTCGAAAACCAACTAGGTCTTCGGTGATTGGAACAAATCTCCCACCTCCCACTTTAGACTGGGCTTCGATTCAGCCTCCCCTTCAGAAACATCTCGGCTCTCTGTGAAATAAACCATGCCTCTGTGGAAACAGCCTTCCCTCAGGTCAAGTCAACCAGGCATGTGAAGGGGTGCTGTGGCCAAGGAGGGGGAGCTGGATCCATTCTCATTTGCAGAGTCCACGGCCCTGGCCTAGGGCTGGCTCTCCTCTCTGACCTGTGTGTCTGCCAGCCTGTCCCTTCCTTATTCCCCCAAGAGTCTTTACCCCTCCTCTCCTACCAACAGCAGTTTAATTCAGCACAGAGGAGAGAGGGGCAATTCACCCAGCACGCCATAGCTCTGTCCCAAAGCCAGTGTCTGAAATCCGGAAGCAGGTGTAGACCACACCCCACAGTATCCATGAACAATACCACAGGACGTTTCCAGGAGAGGGTTGGAGTGGACAAGAGGAGGCAGGAGCCATCAGGTTGGGGTTCAGAAGAGCTTTTGCTCTGGGAATACCACCAACATATTTTTTAAAATAATTATCCCTTCTTGCATATTCTTCAGTTGACATCTAATATTATTTAGACTTTTAAATTGGCAAGAGGTGATTTCTTGCTTTTGGCAAATATTTACATTTTAAAATAAAACTGCCAAAACACTTTAAAATACATCACTAAGAATCCAAACACAGCCGTGATTTAATAGCCAGGCTTTTCTGTTTGAAAAAAACAAGCTAACCAGCTCTTCCTCAACAGCTGGAAATTTTACATTGTCCCTTCTTTTTTGGAACTTGTATCTTCATTCCATTTCCCCCCAGGGGATTTTATACTAATGCAGTGTTTTTATGGGTTAAAGTCTTTCCTTGATTACCTTCTCCTACTTCTCTGCCACAAAATATATTTGGAAATTGAAATAGAAATATTTAATTATCTGTGACTAAAATTTGTGAGAGATTAAAAAAAGAAGTCTTCTGGATTGAGTTACCACAACTATTTTTGATATAAAATATAGGATACAATTGATTAATACAACACAGACATTTAAAGTTTTTGTAAGGCAAATGTTAAACCTAAAAAGAAAAATCCATCAAAAGTACATCTGAATGGAATGGATAGGAATTTAATTGTTCATGAATCCATGGGTGAATATTTATTGCTGGAATAAATCAGGACTCAGCATCTTTTCTTTCTTTTTCATTTTTATAGCTTCACATGCTGAGAATGAGAAACCTTTTCACAAAAATAAGTAGGTATCAGGGTCCCTGACCTCCTTCTGAGACATATGCCCAAAACTGCATAGTGATCTATCATCAAAAATTATGTGTCAGCCCACCACTTAATTAAGTCCTCTTTAAATGTGGCTGAAAGAAATGAACTGAAAACCATTTGACTTGCCAAAGGCTCGGCTACCCCGGGCAGGCGCTCCTGCCATCCTTTACCAGGGGCAGCTGAGCGGGGGGAGGTTCATGGCTGGGTGCTGCACCCGAGGGACCTGCGGCCGGGCCCCCCTGCTTTGCTTCTGTTGGTGGGAAGGGACGGGGCTCCCTGGCTCTGTGCTTTCTAGAGACACAGGACTAACTCTCGTGTGCCTTGTAAAGGCTCCCTGGTGCTCAGAGGTGGCATCCTGCTGCTTGCATTAGCATCGCTGCTGGTGGAGCAAGGAGCTCAGTGCTCATCACAGCAGTGCCAGGCCCCGACCCCTCGTCGCTGCTCCTCAGATGCGGCTCCTCGCCCCACGGCCCCAGTTCCCAGCTGGCAGAGCAGCCAAGTCACGAGCCTCTGCTCAGCAGGCAGTGTGGCCTGTTCCCGCTTCCGTTCAGAGAAGGCCCCTCGTTGGTCCTGTGCTGATTGACACATATCCCCTCACCCCTGGGGCCCTCGGTCATGCCCCCAGCCGGGCCTCTGGCTATGAAATGCCAGCAGAGCCAGGAGGCTCTCTGTGGATCTCCCACTGGGGAACCTCGTGAGGTTCCTCCCAGCCAAGCCAGGCCTCGTGAGCAGCTGCCTCAGCGTGGACAGTCCCTCGCTGAGCGGGCTTTCCTGCGAAGTGGCCTTGTTGGCAGACGCTCCTCCTTAGGAGTCAGGTTCCGGCACCCAGACCCCTCAGGGCCCTTTCATTGCCCTCACTTATAAAGGGGCTGAGGAGGGCTTGAGACCTCAAGGGGATTCCTCAGCCCAGCCTTCTGGCCCCACTCGCACCGAGTGGCCATAGCCCTGACCCTACACAGATCCAACCCCCTGGCCTGTACTCAAAGTGGTGCCCTGAGGTGCCCGCTGGGGTCCGAGCCTGTGGAAGGCAAGGAGGCCAACAGGCGTGGCAGGTGTGGGGCGTCTGTGACAGGGGCACGGAGCGTGAGATGTGTCCGTGCTGGAGGGTCTGTGGTGAAGGTTCCATCTGAGGCCTGAAGTCGCACGCGCCCTGCTCTCCTGTGGATGAGGCTGACTAGCAGCAGAAGGGCAAATGGACATCAAGGGGAAAAACAAGGCTCACAGAAACCGACGACCAATATGTGGACGTACGTAGCAGGAGACACACATGGGGGCTCACAGATGTGGAAGCCAACACTCTGAGGGCCGCAGAGGGAAGCCCAGATGGACACCGAGACGCCTGGGGACACGCAGAGGGGCACCCCGCCACCAAATGCACAAGTGTCCATCAGCCAGAGTCGTGCCCCATTTCCTGAGCACCGCTGTGCACCACATAGGGAAGTAACAGCACGCGTAACACAAGGTTCCTGTTCCAAGAAACTCAGCATCCACTTGAGAAGAAATAGCCCCCAAGGGCACCAGGGAAAGGCAGGAGGAAGGAGGTTCTCTGCATCCCTACCTGGCTGGATCTGCCAGTGTCCGTTTCTGTCTGCTGTGGTGAGGAGAGCGTCAGGCCTAAGGACCGAAAACAAGTCAGGTTCTGCGGCTGGCACTTTCCTCAGCTCCCTGCATTTTCCACAGCTCTGAGACCACGCCTGTGGTGGCCTCAAGCCAGACAAGGTTTGGGGGACACAAGAACCTCAGCTGCCTTCCCCTAGTCCCTGCCCATTTCCCATAGTCCTGGGCAGCCCGGACTGCCACAGAGACAGACAGAACTGGAAAAGGAGCCCAGTGTTTGCTGCTCTTTCTTCCGGAGCATCTTCAGAGCACCATGGGCAGATGGGGTGCATGGGCAGTGAGGTGACAGGCTGGAAAGGGGGGCTGTCACTCAAAAGGTCACCCCTTCACATGTCTGAGGCTGACAAAGGGTGTGCCTGGGGGCTGCAAGGCACAAGAGGAGTCCTTTCCTCAAGTGACACTTCAGCCAAGATCTGAGAGAGGTATGTGGAAAAGAGCGGTGCCTCCAGCCAGGGAACCTGGCCAGGGGCTCTGAGAACACACCTGGCTGGCTCACCAGAATCAACAAGGCTGCTCTTTAATAGCAGACTTTGGGAACCTTTGTTTCCAGACTGGCGAGGGATCTAGAAATCTACATGTTCACAAGCCCCTCCGGTGTTTCTGTTGCTGTCTGGTGCGGGAGCCACTGAACTGAACAAGAAACATCTTGTCTCTTCTTTCCAGCACAGACACACTACTACTACTACTACTGCTACTACTACTACTATTACTACTACCATAGAAAGGGAAGGTGAGTGACCTGACCTGCCTTTCCAGAAACCTCGAAGAGAAGGCCACTAGAGCAGGAAGAAAGAGGCAGGTACAAAACATGTAAGTGTATACAGCAATATGCTGATTACGGTTTCCAGCTCTGCCCCGGAAATGCCAATAATTCTCCAGAGGAAGCCACCTCACTC
The DNA here is from genome assembly GCF_030435805.1 of Mustela lutreola. Taxonomy (NCBI): domain Eukaryota; kingdom Metazoa; phylum Chordata; class Mammalia; order Carnivora; family Mustelidae; genus Mustela; species Mustela lutreola. The sequence goes on along the minus strand of NC_081293.1, from coordinate 156,617,869 downwards.
AGAGATGTTAGTTAGCAGGAGGGATCGGCTGAGAGCAAGCTGAGGTCCCTGCCCCATGCTGACTGAGTTTACCCCGGACATTGTTGGTAGGGATTTCTTTGCTCCGAGCCTGAAACCCTCCCACGAATCTGCAGCATGCTTCCCACCCCACAGAACCACCACAGTGGACTCCAACTAGTGAATCCTGTCCGTTCTACAGGACCAAAGAGCCTCTCTTCCAGGAAGCCTTCCTACCAGCGTTGGTCAGACAAGTCCCACCTGGGAACCCATACGGCAAGGCAGTCCATGCCAGGCTCCACTGCCGGGCTGGAATTGCTCAAGGCCTGTGCTGCCACTTACGTCCACAAGAGCTCTGCACCCAGTAGGAGCTCTAGAAACATTCATTGACTAAACTGGCCTTTCGCATTTGTTCCACCTACAACTGGTAACTCATAGGCTAGAGTCCAATATGAGCAGAACAGACCAAAAGTACAAAGAATCCCAGATCTATTAGCTTTACAGTGCAGGAAAATCCATTCTCCGGCTCCATACCCCACCACCACCAAAGCCGAGGGCCAGGCCAAGCCTGAGGGCATCCCCTCTCCATGTGCAAGCAGAAAATTGGAGGAGGAGAGCCTCTCCATTCTTCCAACACTCCCCTGCAGGTGTCCACCTATTAATCTCACACCATGGGGCCCAATGCCTCAATGGGCAGTCTTACTACTGGGTGGAGGCAGGGGACCAGACCTGTGCCCCCCTGTCTAGGTTTGAGCCCACAGCCCTGTCCCTGGGGAGTGGAAGCACTTCTCCCAACCCCATGTCCTGGCTTAGACAACTGACTTTATGATCACCCTGCTTAAACCTCGCATTTGTCTGATGACACAGCAGGAGCCACAGAAGAATGAACTGCCTGGATAAATGAACAATGAAAGCCAGGGCCCAGACATTTTAGAATGTTAGCTACTGTACTTTGCAAAGGGAGCCCAAGCAGAGAGACCTTCTGAAGCCAAGTCCTGCATCCAGTCTCTGATAACTGCTGGCTGGACAAATGAGTGAGCAGGAAGAGGCATCAGCTCTGGAAGAAAACCATCCCTCTGTTTCTGCTGTGAAAATAAGAAAGTAATTAATTGTGCTTCATAATTAGTTCTGCCTGGCACCAACTGAACCTTTCTATGGCTCTCTGAGGCCCAACCGTGTGTGAGGAACAACCCAACATCATGGATCCCCATGGAGTCCCCTCTGCCCAAGAAGACAAAGAAATTCAAAGACTTGTCATTTCTTCCTGCTCCCCTCAGTTCTAGTCTCCATGTCCGCTGGGGAAGGCTGGTGGTGGACCCTTGAGGGATAGGGACCCTTTCCTTATTCCTCCAGCTTGGCCCAAATAGTTTATCCTTCTGGGGCTTTCCAAAGCATGCACTATGGAGTCTGTGCCTCTAGTCCCCAAGCTCATGGACTCCCCTGGCCCTGGGTCTCCACATTTATATCAGTCCTCAGTTTGAAACAGATTCTGGGCTATCCCCCACTCCACACCCTCAACACTGCACACCTACTAAACGTTAAAGTCTTTATGATGCGGGATCATCGAGCATGAAGCTCAAGAAAGAATTCTTGAGACATTTCACAGTGCAAAAAGGTGCTTTTAGTATTCTAAGCATGGGGACAGGACCCACGGGCAGAAAGAACTGCCCTTGTGAGTGTAAGGAGTGTCTAATATATACTTTGTAGTTAGTGGGGGTTAGGGTCAAGTCTCTTTTGTGTATGTTGAAAGTAAGCTTTACAGAACCTTGGAGGTCTGGCTGTTGTCAAGATAAGTTTACACTTTCTTATCTAGTAAAACATGAATCATGAGACCCTTGAAGGTCATGTTCTATGTGTCACATGTGCATCAGTGGGTCCCATGTTGTATGTGATTCTTAGTCATATTCTTCCTGCCTTAGTTTCCCTCAACATTTCCATCTGAAGGAATGAAGAGAAAAGGCCCTTCCTTAGAATGTGGATTCTTTCCCTACCTAGAAAAATATAAACATATGAAATGTGCAAATATTACACATTAAATAGTGCAGAAAATCTTTACAGAAATCCTCAAAAGAACCACAGACCCAAGTTTAAAAGCCCGTGACCTCAAGATGAAATAAAGACACTCTCATGAAACTAATTAAAGAGCTCCCACATGGGCAGAGCTCAAGCCTGCCTATGTTAGAGGGAGCTGGCACTCTGCATCACACATGGTTCTGAGCCCACTCCAGACCTCCTGAAACGCAGTCCCAGGGGTGTGATTTCACACTTTTAACAGGCTCTAGGAGCGCTGCTCACCCAGGAGGGCCCTTCTCCCTCCCTCCTTCCTTCCTTCCCTGGCACTCAAGGCCCTCAGCTCGCTGCATCTCCTGCTCTGCCCACCTCTCCCCTGCAGGATGCAGCTCTGCCTTTCCTGCACCACCTACTGTATGTAGGTTGATCTCCGGCCAGAGCTTTGTCTGCCCCTGTCCTGAAATGCCAGTACCCAGGAAATGTCAAGGTTCTAAGAGAGATTTTACTTGAACAAAGGGTCCCAAAGAATGAATCTGAATACCACTGTGTTCATAGTCTTGTCCCTTGGGGGGACTCCTCTTGGTGCCAGGTAGGAAGGAGCTTTCTAAGTGAGATTGCTAGAGGAAGCTTCTACCGAAGCATTGTGGAATGAACCACAACAGTACATGAATTAGCGCACATAGTAGGGCCAGATATGTTACTGCACTGAACTCGGAGGGAGAAAGGAAAGAAGGGAACACCACACATGCCTCAGCATAGCACACCGGACTAAATGTTTTCCCATGTACTTTCTCACTTAAGAATCTTAAAAATCCAGCAATATAGAAAAACTCAGCTTATAAAGGAAAAAAGAAAAAAACATGCTGGCTACCCTGAGCTTCCGATTCCTCTCAGTGAGTCTAACCCAGACCCGGGAACTCTTGTCCCTAAAGGGCCTTGAAGTCTTAGAGTTTCTCTGCCTCGAACTTCTTCTCAGAGTCTACAGACTTTATAAGAATTTTTAAATTTACTACTTTCATTTTAGTTATAATCTTAAAAAGCTAGATTAAGTTATAATCTTAAAAAGCTAAGATTAAAAAATCTTAAAAAGACTTTAAAGACTTAAAAGTCTTAAAAATTTAGTAATCATCTTAAAAAATATTTGACCTTAAAACACCCTTTTCATAGTGTCAATGAAAGACAGTTTAATCATACAACACATGAGCTACAGTTCCTCAAACTGGGGATTCCCTGATGTATTCTGCGGAGTTCTGAGAGTCGGTGTCCCCGATCGAGGCCACTACAATATACTGAATTTGTGAACCTGCCTCGGCACGAACAACTCGGTGACTGTCAGGCTTTTCCCGAGTGAGGACCTGCCTTTTGAGCCAAGAGCTGAGTTAGGTATGTGCGTTAGGGAGTAGACATTCCGAAGTAAGTCAGTTTTTACACCCAAACACTGATTGTGGGAGCCACCCTGGAGAATATTCATTCTTACGTCAAATATTTATTGAGCATCTACTGAGTGGTCACACTCTTCTGGGCATCACAGGCATATAGCCATGAACAAAACAGACCCAAACCCCAGGCCTCAGGGAACGTACATCCTGATGTGGAGAGTGAAAAACAAGATACAGAAGGAAAATATGCTATACAGCGTTAACCGATAAAGGGGACAAAATAAACAAGGAATGGGATATAAATTGTGTATGTGTTTGAATATGAAGGGAGGAAGGTATGGCTCAAGGTTTAAACTGTAAGTGGAATCACTGGGGAGCCCTCATTTCTGAGAACGGGGGGAGTCCTCGTGAGCATCCAGTCCTGGCAGGAAGCACTGCAGACAGATGGAAAAGTCAGTGCCAAGGCCGTGTGTGTGTGTGTGTGTGTGTGTGTGTGTGTGTGTAGGTTGGTGGGGAGGGAGATGGGGTGTGTGTGTGTGTGTGTGTAGGTTGGTGGGGAGGGAGATGGGGTGTGTGTGTGTGTGTGTGTAGGTTGGTGGGGAGGGAGATGGGGTGTGTGTGTGTGTAGGTTGGTGGGGAGGGAGATGGGGGAGACCACACAGGTTTGATTCTTGAATGAGCAGAAAAGCCACTGAGTCTGAATTTGTAGGACCAATGGGATCACCTGGGCTGCTGTGTTGAAAACAGATTGTGAAACAGAGTTCAGAGTCTTGAAATAAATTTCAGAGTCTTGAAATAAACCAGTGGGAAAATGGTGATGGCTGGACCAGGGTGGGGGCCTGATTCTAAATACCCAGGGAGCATGGAGTTGATGGTCTTGAATGAGGCATACAGGAGAAAAAGCAGTCAGAATAGGCACTGAGGAGCTGTTACTAACCAAGAGGTCAGGTTTGTAAGCTTGCTCCAGAATTCTTTAGAGAAAAAAATGGAAGGTCTGGTCTCAATTTCTAAAAGAATGTTAATAAGGATTTTTTTTTTAAAAGCTTCCCCTCCCTTTCCCAAAAGCTCACTGCACTTAATCTATCAATTAACTCACACTCAGATGCAGAACAGTGGGTTTTGATGAACTAAAAAAGGTTTTAATTAGGCTAAGTTGTTTTAGTTAGCCTAACTGTTTTTGCATTAATTGCTGGTGATTGAGTTTTAAGACGTAACAAATGCAGACACTGTCTGGAAAAATACACAGGCTCACTTCTGTACCAAGTCCAGAACGTTACAAGAGGAGGCACAGAGCTTTGGCTCCCAGAGAGAAGGGTTCTCTCTTCCCAGCCTCATGCTCACAAAATTTCCATTAGGTTCAGGCTCAGGCTGTGGCTTGGGACAGGGACATGGAAGACTACACTAGGACCATCAAAGCTAGATTCTGGAAGAGTTGGAACTAGAATGCACTTTATGTCCAGCACAGCCCCGCCCCCCATCCTATAAGTTCATGGCTCCATGAAATCCCCCAGGGAAACTGAAATCCCACTGAACACTTGCCCCTCCACCCTGCCCCACTTACCTAATTACCTCACTGGATACATGTTCTTATAAATTCACATTTTCAAGGGGAAGTCCTTTTGAGGGAGCAATGAGTCCAGCATTTCACATGGTAAGAAAGTTCCAACAATAGAATAGTAGGGAAAACACCAAAAGGAACCACAACCCCATGTGAGGGCTCCCCCACAGCTCGTCTTGACTACACTGTCCCTGCCCCGAGCACACGCATTACAGAGTGCGGGCTCCCACAGAGTAGACAGACATTTGCTCACTCAAACGGACCCCTTTCTCTTTGAAATCCAATTGCACATGACGAGGACTGCGGCCTCTCAAGCCAGTGTCCAGGGCTGTAGTTCTGCAGTCAGTTTGGAGTGGCCTCAGATTTAAAAATCAGGCCAGAACTGGCTCTCCCATTGGCCTTTCCACTTAACACAAATGCCAGCCACCCCACTGGGCCCAACGCAGGTCCATCTATCTGCTTAAAGCTCTGCTGACAGAGGGCTGCTTCTTTCTTTCTTTCTTTCTTTCTTTCTTTTTTTAAATTTTATTTATTTATTTGACAGACAGAGATCACAAGTAGGCAGAGGGGATGGGGGAACAGGCTCCCTGCTGAGCAGAGAGCTGGATGCGGGGCTCGATCCCAAGACCCTGAGACCATGACCAGAGCCAAAGGCAGAGGCTTCAACCCACTGAGCCACCCAGGTGCCCCTGCTTCTTTCTTTTTAAATGAGGACATGAAGTTTCTCCAATGGTGAAGGCTTGTCAGCTTTGTTTATACAAATTGCCCAAGGTGACTGTACCCGTAGGTAGTGTCAGAGCCTGAACCACACATGGACATGAGAATTCAGGCCAAGGACAGGAACGTTCCTCTCAAACAGCTCAAATGGCAAACTTCAAAGAGTGAGGGGGAAGACAAACACTCCACTGTTTCATTGGTAGATGTACTGAACACTGAACCCATTCTGTTCAACCAGCTTCCAGAAAATGATATAACCCTCAAGGACAGTAGCAACAGGACTGAGTGACTTAAGTGACAACTCATCTCTCCCCTCTCCAAGCAAAGGCCCTCTCTTATGGCTCAGTCAGGAGGTACAGATTAATAGTTTTTGCTGGTGATAGAAGGTTAAGTGCAACTATCCAGAGATAATTTGGATTTATTTCTAGGGCACTCAGCTCTCTCATGAATAGATTCCATTAGCTAAAACAATCACTACTGTTACCCTAAATTTATACTGTTTTAGGGAAAAATAAATAAAGGTCTAAAAGTGATTTAAAGTATTTACTGAACAAAATAATTTTGCAAGTTGTCACAAAGATCATTTGACATCTGACATCTCTAGTACCATCTCAAGCAATTCTCTATTTTTATGACTTGGCAATGAATTCCTTTTCTGGAACTTCCAGCTATGTTGGAAGTTTACGATTATGGAGTTGCTAAGCAATATTAAGGTCCTGGACTCCTGCATAAGTCAGGCACAGATGACCTCTCTGGACATACCTCCTCATTGTATCTGAATGTCTTGAAGTCCAACCTAGATTTTAAAGGAACTACTGTGTTCTTACACACACATTCCATGGAAACCGGCTTCAATCCGACCCTTCCCCATCACTGATTTTGGAGAGAGGGATGAACAGGAGTAACTTCTCTGAGAGATAGCACAATTCATCCAGCTCTTGTTGAACTAGCCCACAGCCCGATACACACAATTAAACAAATAATTAAGAAAAAGGCCTCACAGAGCATCAAGCCAGAAAGACTCTGGCTTTAAATACATATTGAGCTCGAACAGAAGAAGGGTGTGTGTGTGTGCGTGTGTGTGAGTGTGTGCGTGCGTGCGTGCATGCAAAACTCATGTGTTGAGAGCCTCTTCATTCAGGCGACAGTCCTTCACCAGCTTGTGCCCAGAATTGAGCACATATGGCACAAAGAGAACCCATGAGCCCTACTACCTGCCCACGTTCCCCACTCAGGTAGTCAACCCTTGATTACTATAAACTGAATAGTTTTCTCTCAAGAGAAACCACACACTGGCCCTAGGGGGAACAGAGAAGAGAAAGGGAGGGCTCCCAGAAGTAATATCCAGGACTGAACTCACAACAGATTATTTGCCAATAAAAAGTTTTAGTTCTAATCCCTTTATGATCCAAAGCAGGCAAATTCCGCTATGTATGAAATATTTATCTTTACTATTAATGAGCTCATAACAATGTCTGAGGTAGTAGTGACTGACTGACTATGCGGGTACTCGCTGTAAAAGGAAGTAAATGAGAATAAGCCAAGACCACCCCCAGCCCCAGTGTGAGAATGCTAGACTATATACCAGGTCAAGAGCTGTAAGAAGTTTGAGGTGAAAGGAATCCCGACAAAATGAACACTCAGTTTATTCAAAATCTAGTTTCTTCTAGAACGAAGACTTTAAAAGGCACCAGGCAGAAGAGAAATAAGCTTTAGTAAAAGGCTTTCTTCCCCCCAAGAAGTTCATTCAAAAATTCAAGACTCATCCAAAGTCTATATTGAATACCTACTACGTGCAGTACTGTAGCAGGTATCATTGGGGAGGAAAGAAAAATGAAGGGAATCCCTCGGAGATCCACTACTTCTACTGTTCCTCCTACCCAAGACAAAGGGAACGTTCTGGAGACCACCCCACCCCTACGCCACAGTGTCTGAGAGGAAGCTGAAACACTAGACAAAGTCCTAATTCTGAAAACACAGTTGTTCAAATTCACAGATGCTTGAAGATTTTCCCAACAAATAAATATATATCTTCTGAATGTTCTGTACAAAAACATAACAGAAGTAAACTGCTAAGTCAGACAAGACAGGTGGAGCTCCTCCAGCATCAGGAGTTCAATGATCATCAGGGCTACTTGCAAGGCCAAGTACAAGCATGCCTTAACATAGCAGGCTTCTGCCAACACAACCCCTCCCAGAGGCTCAGAAAAGCAAGGTCTTCTGTCCTCAGAACACCGTGGCTGGCAGCCCTAAGAACCCACAGCAGCATGCTTCCCACCTCTCAGCAGGACGTTTCCTCCTCCTCCTGCGGCCCATCCCCCACCCCAGCTTTTCCTTGAAGTGGTTCCAGCGGCTGAGGGAACGCTGTCTCTTTAACACATTGCACCACTTTCTCAGAGAAAGAAAAAGGGCATAAAAAGCAAATCTAGAGAGACAAAGTAGGTAAGTGGCTACTTGGGACTGAGGTTGGATTAGACAGTGATGCTAAATGTACATGTAACTTCTTTCCAGAGCGATGGAAACGGTCTAAAATTGGATTGCAGTGCTGGCTGCAACATTCTATAAATACATTAAGCATCACCAAATTGGACACTTAAAACTGGTGAGATTTATGAAACGTAAATTTTACCCCGATACAGCTGTTAACTGAAAAAAAAAGTATTAATCACATTTAACATTAAGTCATAAGCATATCGATTCAAAGGTGGAAAAAAAACAGCTTTGCTGAAAACGCAGAAACATGAGCAAATGGATTCCAAGTTTGTTCAGAATTTCTTTAATTGTGGGGGTCAGATCAGGCAGCCACTGAGGATAAAATGCAGTCCCCAGGAGTAATTGCAATGCTGTTTGTAAAGTGGGCATGATAAGAGCTATTTTTTTATTAGGGCAAGTGGTCAAAAGTCACCAAAATTGTCATCATTCTTCGATTGTCTCTTTTTTACCAGTCTCTTGCCCTTCAAAGACAGGATACCTGGCCTCCACGTCAGCCCACGTGATGCTGCCGTTGGCCAGATCGCAGACTACACTGGGCAGTTCGGAGACCTGAGGAAATGAAAGAGAATTCCAAGAATCAACAAACTTGATTAGACTGTCGAAAAAGATTAACCCTGAACTCAGGAGACCTTACCGAGAGCCAGATCGGTGTCTAATGACAAGATTCCTCTGCAAACTGGTTCCCACTCAGTGTTTCCCGTCACTCCTACTAAAGCCTCCTCACTTACTTCTACTCACTTCTCTCCCAGGCCTGGGTTCATCCTTTTCTTCCCACCCAGAATATCTATCAGCTCCCCTGGATCACTCAATTCTCCCACAAAGCCTTTCCTAATTATTCTAAGTAGCTGCCACCTGAAGCTACTTCATGAGCATTAACTTTAACTCTAAGAAGAGAAGCCAGTCAAGGAGCAAGTAAGGGAGACTGGCAAACTGCAGCACCCCGACCAAGAAGGTCAGCTGTTCCCACGTCACAGCTAAACACTGGCTACCACTCAGCAGCAGTTCCTAAACTTGAGCGTGCATCAGAATCATCCAGGGGTCATGTCATGCCCACTCTCTATCAGTTTCCAACCTCCCACCCCACCTGTTTCTGATTCAGTAGGTCTGGGCTGAAGAGTTTGCTTATATAACAAAATTCCAGGTGATGTGAATGCTGCTGGTCCAGGGACCACACTCTGAGAACCACTATCAGGTGAGAATGTAGTTCCAGAGTAGCCAGATCTGGCTTTGCAAAAAGACAAACCAGAAATCCTTAACTTCCAAATTAGACTATAAACACCTCTGGAAAAAATGCAGTCTTTTACTTCTGTTTTCCTATTATTAACTCTCTGTAGCAAGCTAAGTACATAACAGGCACGCTAAATAAAACCTATGCTCAAAATTAATTAGTCAGGCAGTTGTCAATTAGTGGGTGTTCTTTCCTTCCCCTTCTGAACTCTTCCCATCTCCATTATCCCTTCCCATTAAGTAAAATTACTGAAACATTATTGGCTATTTTGAATGGATTCACAGGAAAAGTTTATACATACATAGGTATCCTTACATATGTACACATTTGTATAGAAATATAAAGGTAAAACTGTCAAAGCCCCCCCAAAGCCTGCCAATAAAACTATGGCAGCAACCACTTGGGATCATACTTCTCTTGCCCAAATAAACAACTACATAAAAGCAAACTGCTGGAGAATGAGTCCAGAGTGGGCCAAATGGTTATAAAGCATTAGATAACTGTTAATGGGTATTTTCATAATTAAACCAAGGGGATCTGAGAATCTGTGCTCTGTCTGATAGAAGCCTATGATTAAAATTCAAAGGAAAAAAAAGGTGTAGGGAGTATAGACACAACAAAATCCAGGTTAAATCAGAAGGAACCAGGATACATTTCTAAGACTAAAAATGCCAAAGACAAGGCCAGCCACCTCTGCTCTAATCTGCCGCATGGAGTCTCGGTCCCTCAGAGTTGCCGTGTGGGGGGTCTTGTTCACTGTATCGAAGTCAATGGTGATGCCGAAAGCCACGCCAATCTCATCAGTCCTGGCGTACCGTCTTCCAATCGACCCAGAGGAGTCGTCGACTTTGTGAGAGACGCCGTTTCTGGTCAGGGCTTCCGCTATCCAAAATAAATTAAGTAAATTAAAAATAAAAAATGAACAAAGGCCCAATGTCATCTACATGTTGTCATACAAGATCAGGAGCTTATAAAAGAGACTAAGACAAGAGAATAATAAGTAACAGTTGCAAAAGAAAGAAAAATCACCAAAATTTACTAAGTGCCTCGTTATAGCTCCTACCTGTATCTCACACGGCTGCAGAACGAGTATCACAGTAAGCGCCAGGAGGTCCTGTCCAGACTCCCCCACCTTTACTTGCATGACCCCAAGCAACTCAATGAATTCTTCCCACTTCCCAACTCTGAAGTTAGTGGGCCCCACCACAGGACCACTAGGTGCCCGTTCAGTGCTGTGGGTCCAGTGGGTGCAGATCCACTAGGATGGTTAACCCCCAACAAGGATTCCCCCAATGAAGGGAGCAATGCCAGGGTCAAGAGCAAAAGCAAGGATATTTTAAATCTGACCCCTGGGTCCTACCCTGACTAATTCACATGCTAGGAGGAAACATTCTGAACAAGCACACACCCTCTTGTAGAGAAGTAAGGGCAGAAGCTAAAATCACTTAGATTTTTTTACTCTTTATTCAGTACGTATTTTTATTGAAAAAAATATTTTCTAAAATTCAGTCTACTTAATAATGTTCCCCTAGAGATTACCCAACTGGATTTGCTTACATAATTCCTTGACAAATGGCATGAACTCCTGGTTTTGGCTCAGTGGCAGGACTGAACATTTGAATGGAGCTACTACAGCAGGGAAACTGAAGAACTGCATGTTTTAAAAAAGAAAGAAATCCAAAGACATTAGTTTATAAACATCTAAACATTAATGTTCAAATTTCATTATCAAAATACCAGAAAACATGATTTGAAAAGCAGTGTGACAAAGAAAAATCATGGTAATCAGATCCAGAAGGATCTGATTTTCAGCTCTAAATCCAAACTGCCTTAGTGAACTCTGGATCTCAGTCTCTCCACCTAAACACAAGTACCTCCCATCCGCTCTTACTTCACATGTCTATACAAAGCTGAATGATGCAAAAGCTACCACATGAGATGGTCATTTCTGGTATCACATAAAAGCCTTACTTCTTTCCTTGGAGACCCCTAGAGAAGCTCCTGCCAAATCATCAAACAGTAAGTGGCAGTGCCGAAAACCAAAATCCAACCCTGTCCTTTAAGAAATTCAGCATCGTGAAGGGCCTATGAGCTTTAGTAACCAGGTAAGAAAAATTTAATTAGTTTGCAAATGTATATCCAAAAGAAAGAGTGAAACCAAAAGAGATGCTTTGTATACCTCTACTGAAAAGTACAAACCTATTAAACTGCTCCTCAAGTAGGCTTCAGAGTTACTGAGAAATAAAGACAGCAAAGATATTCTGTGAAAAGCAAACTAGTCTACTGTTTTCAGTTGGAAATAAGAGCTGAACCCAGTTTTTAAATAAGATTTGTATAAAAGGTCCACAGGAAAGGAAGGAAAGGTCCACAGGAAAGCAAGAATGAACAGGTCCCATAAAAATCACTGACGTGGACTCCAACTGAGTCCCTCAAAAGCCTCATTAGCCTTAAATGCCAAGCAGTGCTGAGTATCCTCACTGTAACTCCTTAGACTCCATGGCTGCCCGAACCACAGAACACTGACAATTCCACTCCTCTCTATCTGTTGAGAGAGAAGTGAGGAACTGCCTGTATAGAAAAAAAATTTTTTCAATCTCACTGGCAATGTTTTTATACCAAATTCATAGGAAAACGGATTAAGGAGCTATGTGATAAAAATTTAGAAACATTCCTGGCTTCTCAGAGCCTAATCAAATTTCTATTCAGAAGGTAATCTCTATGTAATTCATAAAACACTGTCACTAATTTGTTCTTGCTTAGCCCTTATAAAATTTCTATTAAAGTTCTGGTTATATCAATATTGTTAGATTCAGAGAAACAGCTAAAATATTTTTTAAAGACCTTTTTATTAGAAAAATAAACAGAAAAGGCTTGAAGCAAACTTGGTATCTAAAAGAACACTTTGAGTGTGCCACCAGTCCTCAAGAATAACCATGCCTTTCTTTACACATCTGGTGTACAGAGAAGGTTCTTATGATCTGCTGAATGAATGAAAAGCTATTCCTTAAATGTCAGGAAATGAAGATGCAATTATGGCAGAGAATAAGACAGTAGGTTTATTAGCTACATTACGACATAAGAGTATGTCAGACTTTTTAAAATACTGGCACCAAGAACTCATGAGTCTATTCTTCAAGGTTAAATGTCCTACAAAGAACTACAGAGGTGATGTCTCACATCATGTACACACAGCCCAGAATGGTCATGCAGATAAGAATGTTTCATTCGCTTTATTTGGCATATACAACCTCTCCACTCTAGCCAGTCTTCGAACTGATTTTCCTGGAAATCTGTGCCTATAAACGACAAGAGTATAATTTCTGCAGGCAGTGGCGAGGTGAGAAACGTGGAATAAGGCAGAACGAAGAGATAAAGTGGAAGGCATGGAGCAGTGATTCAGAAGCATCAGGGCCAAAAGACAGTGTGTGGGAGTTAATGAAGACTTCTTAGAAATATTTACCTTTAACAGAACTTGAATGCTAGGAAAGGCTATCCCCCAAAAACCACTGCCCAATTTACTATTTGTCGATCTCTCCACTGGCATCACTTGGGGTTCTTATAAGAAAATATAGATCCCTGGGTCTCAGACCTATGAATCAGTACCTCTGGACGAAAACCTTAACCCCCAAAGTCCCTGAATTTTGTGCAGTTTGAGAAAGTACCCTTTAACCCTTCACCAATGCATAGATACAGTTATTTGGTTTGTCCAAATTCTCTGAGACATCCCCTTCTTCCTAATTTTCTGAAAACATGAGTATATCCAGAAAGTGCCAGTATCTTCCATTGACACAATACAGATAGTTCCCCTATCATAATATGCCCTGTCTCAGAATAAAGAGCAGCAGGCAATTGAAACAACCCCAATGACTACATATTCCAAAGCTCAATGAGCTAACAGAAGATAGTTTCTGCTTTGTAAACAGTTAAGCAAAGATGAATGAATGTTAATACCGCTAGTACATTCAGTAACTAATCATTCATTCCAGAGTCACCTTAATAATGTTCTTCAGTAAACTTCATGCCCTGACACTGTGAGAGAATAGCATACTATCCAAGACAACTTACCGTTCTCTGCTCATCTCCCTCACGTACATGGAATGTATGTTCAAATACTGTATACATAATCCTGCCCAGGCCAAAGGAGGGTTCAATTACATTCGGAACAACTTCTTCCACTGCAAAAGAGATAGAAATCCAGTAACATTGTCTCCAACCCTGCATAATGCGTTGCGGGTCCTCTCCCAACAATTCTTAGCAACACTAAGAAGTTCTCTTTTCTAGACGGACTTGATTGATCCTATACATCAGGACAAATAAGTCAGAACATTCCTTAGAACTATTTGCTGGTAGGAAATATGATGCCTTTAACATTTTCACCAAATTCTTTCTTTATACAGCATAAAACTGAAATAAGGTACCAGAGTGTTCCTTCTGTAGAGTGCCACAGCATACAATGTACACCAAGTACACCACACTTGCTAAGCTTTGAGCAACAGCAGCTACTCCATCATCTAGAAAGCATGAAAACTCTCCAGCTTTTGTAAGACTTTGCTAGAATGAGAGATCTACCACCATAACTGGCAAAATTAACAGAAACAATTCCTACACACAATCACATGCTTTGTGGATTACTTTTTATCTTGCTATCTTGATGAGAACTCTTTAAGAAAGTCAAGTTATTGCCATCGTACTCCCAAGGTTCTGGGGTCAGGAAACCCTCACACAAGAGTTTGCTTGATGATCTGCACTCAGTCAAAGACATTTACCAGAGGCCTCACATGAGGAGGCTGTATCTGTGGTACACAGAGGAAATGGATTCATTAACACTTATTATTCAGAAAGGAAGGACTGCTAAGCACTGGGTCTAAGGTAACTGACCTTAACCTTAGATAGTTTGTTTCAAGGGAAATGAGAGAAGTAGAACCAAAAATACACATATGTGGAAGAAAAGACAGGCTGTTTCTTTTGTCTGTGATTAAAAAGTAAGAATAACATATGACCAAGGCATCTCCTGCCCATCCTTCTGGGTCACCCAAGCCATGATGACGTACAGTTCTGAACCAGATCAACTAAAAAGCCCCAGAGCAAGAAGGATTCCCTATTTACTCTGATCACTGCTCAGACTGTTTTCACAGCTCACTGAAGCCTGGCCATAAGGCAGGCCAAAAACAAATGGAAAAGTAGGCATGCTGTCTCCAACAGCAGTAGCTTCTCAAATACCCACCTACTACTCTCAGTTTCCAGAAGCTTCCACTTAGCCACAGTTAACCGTAAGCATCCTTTGTATATTCTCCAAAATACTCATATCCCAATTCATGTAATTTGTTCTACAAATAATAATCACCTCCTTATCTTTTACAAAAGCATGAGAGATCAATTATCTAAATGACTTTTTAAAAGGTTAATTTGCCACAAAAGAGTGAAGGGGTATGTTCTCTCCTTTGCTTAAAAAAACAATATAAGGATATTTCCTTAAAATGTGAGCAAATGAAAAGATGGTTTTAAGTGAAGAGATATTCTTCATACGCACCTCAGTTCAAAGGAAATACAAAGGTGGCATTATATTTTTTAGTATTAACACAATTTATTAACACAATGCCTTTTTTAAAAAGGCAAAAGTTAATGCCCTACACATATTTAGGGTTGTGGCATTAAATACTTATTTTTCTTCTTCAAATTTTCTGTAAAATGGTTATATCATAAAACTTAAACTTTAAGGAGTAATGATTTTTGTTTAATTATTTTTTACAAACTTACCATGTAGTGTTTTCTGGAATCTCTTGACGTTGACCATGTCTTTTGTCAACTGAAATGTTTTCCCCTCAGTTTCAACAGTGAATTCCCTACAAAGAGAACACATCATTTATTAGGGAAAACATGCATTCGTATGTCTTAATTTAAAGGAGTCTCACCAATTGCTAAACTCTTTTCATTTTAAGTGTAATATAGGTTGGTCAACTTTGCAGATAAAATGGCTGAAGTCAAATTTAAATTATTTCATAAGGAACACCAAATTATTATTTTAACAATGGAATCAATTAGTATTCTGGGAAGCACCCAAAAACGTGACTAGTCTTATGAAATTCCACAAGTGCCTCAACGATTAATTCCTTTGCTTTTGAGATCAAAATAAAGCCAAAACCACTTTTTAAAAAATTTAGCTTTAGAATAATTACAATAAATTTGTCAGAGATAGGCCTGCTGGCAAAAAACCCACTGTTCTCATTATTGTCCCAAGAAATGCAAAAATGACCAGCTTGTCCTCTTATAAAAGGTAATTTTAAAACTCCCACACTAATCCCAAAATAAACTTTGACACTTATGTTGAAGATCAGCTTAAAGAAGTTTTTTTGTTTTTTTTTTTTTAAAGATTTTATTTTTTTATTTGACAGAGATCACAAGCAGGCAGAGAGACAGGTAGAGAGAAAGGGGGAAGCAGGCTCTCCGCTGTGCAGGGAGCCTGATGCAGGGCTCGATCCCAGGACCCTGAGATCATGACCTGAGCCGAAGGCAGGGGCTTAACCCACTGAGCCACCCAGGCGCCCCATAGCTTAAAGAAGTTTAATGATTCTGTCCAATACATCAATATAAAACATTATCCCTCCAAAAATCAGTGACTGCATTATGTTCGTATCCTCAGATATGACCATTCCACTTCTGGTAAGAAGAATTCACCTTTATCAAGTGTTTCAAGTAATTATCAAGTGTTTCATGACATGTGTTTTAGTTTATTAGGTATTTCCTCCCATTATGATCAGTTTGGATTTGTCTTGGCTCACAAGCAGCTCAGTGGCAGGAAAAGAGAGCCCTCATGTGGTTGTCTTTAAGCTGTGTAGTTGGCACACTTTGTACTGCATTTTGCTAGTTTCTAGCACTAATAATGTCATGCAGCATGAGTGGTTTTCACAAATTTCCTCCATTTTGACTGTTCTGTCTGTAGTTTTTAAGTACATTATCATTCCATTACATAAACATTATGAGATATATTCTGTGAGTACAGTTCAGGTGTAGAGTAGATAACAGTCATTAAAAAAAACCTGAAATTAGCAAAGAGCCATTATTTGAGAATAATAAAGGAAACTGTCATGTTTATGACAAATAATGATATCTAACTAGTGTTCTTACTTGTCCATTTTAATGGCCTTTGATGTATTTTAGCATAAATAGATGTTAATTCTGGGAAGCCAGTATGCTTTAAAATTTTCCTACTGAAATGGACCATCATATATCTTCAACTTGTTACAAACATTCATCTTACAAAACTTCCTTTGACAATGTTCTCATGCAACCACCATCGTCCCAAAGCTCCAATTCAATCCCCTCCACTCCCAGTGAACCAGTGATGTGCTTTCTACCACTATAAACTCGAATCATCTTTCCTTGTTTTACATATATATCTTTTGTGTCAGACTTCTTTCACTTTGCCTATTATCTAGGGCCGGATATGAACTATTTCATGGTTTGCATGCCATATGCAGTCTTTTGTATTCTTTGCTCTATTACATTTTTTTAAAAGAGTTGATTTGTAAGAGACAGCACAAGCAGGGGAAAGTGGCAGAGGGAGGAGAAGCAGACTCCCTGCTGAGAAGGGAGCCTGATGTGGGGCTCAATCCCAAGACCCCCGGGATCATGACCGAGCCAAAAGCAGACGCTTAACTCACTGACCCACCCAAGCACCCCTCCTTTGCCTTTTTAAACAATACCTAGAAAATAATGCAAAACTCAATGGGAGAGCTGTACCAAAAAAAAAAATAAAATAAATATTTTACCAATTCATTTAAAAAGCTGTACTCTTCAGTTATTAGGTATTCAATAAATGGCAATTAAGCCATTTAATAATGTTTGTATCTTCAAACTCCCATTTTGTTTTTGTTTTGTCTGCTTACTCTAACAATTACTGAGAGAAGGGTGTAGAAATATCTGACTGTAATTGTGAATTTGTCTATTTTTCCTTCCAGTTCCATCAAGATTGCTTTATATATTTTCAGGTGTTTTTAGTTGCATACAGTTAGAATATGCCTTGATGAACTGATTCCTTTAACATTATGAAATGTAACTGTCCCTGGCAATTTCTCTTGTTCTGAAGTTGACTTTGTCTGATACTAATACAGCCACTCCTGACTTGATTAATATTTGTATGGGAAATATCTTTTGATTCTGTTATGTTTAAGGTTATTTGTGTATTACAATTACAGCAAGTTTTCTGTAAATAGCATTTAATTGGGTCTTGATTTTTTTAAACCAGTCTGACAATCAATGGCTATTAATTTTTTAGATAAGTACATTTAATATAATTATTGGTACTGCTGAGTTTAAATCTAACATCTCAAGAGTTACTTTCTATTTGTCCCACCATTTCTTTGTTCGTTTTTCCCTTTCTCCTGCCTTCTTCTGGAGTATTTTTTATTATTCTATTTTATCTCCCATAAAAACTGGTTCATTATTTATATCCATTTGGTTTTTGCATGTTTTTCCAGGTAATTGCTCTAGAGTTTACCATATGCACTTTTCCAAATTTATCACAGTCTACCCTCAAAGAGTATTATGCCACTTCACATATAATGTATGCACCTTACAACAGTATATTCCCAATTCTTTGTTCTCATCCTTTAAGCTGCTGATGGCATACATTTTACTTCTATGTTATAAATTTCACAACATATTCTTATTGTTTTTGCTTAATTTTTTTTAAAAGATTTTATTTATTTATTTGACAAAGAGACACAAGTAGGCAGGAAGTTAGGCCAAGCAGAAAGCCTGATGCAGGACTTGATCCTAGATCCCTGAGGTCATGACCTGAGCTGAAGGCAGAGGCTTAACCCACTGAGCCACCAGCGCCCATGCTTAATTTTTAAAATATTTTTTAAGACTTTATTTATTTCAGAGAGAGACAGAGCGTGTGCATGCACAAGTCGGGGGAGGGACTGAGGGCGAGGGAAAAGCAGGCTCCCCGCTGAGCAGAGAGCCCAAACCCAGGACCCTGAGATTATGACCTGAGCTGAAGGCAGACACTTAACCGACTGAGTCACACATATGCCTCTGTTTTTGCTTTAAACAGTTCATTACGTTTTAAAGAAATTAAGAGATGTCATTTTAAAGAAATTAAAGAAAATGTCACTTATATTCACCTACATACTTAACATTTATAGACCTCCTCAATACAGGTCATGTGCTCATGCTTTTTCATGTTGAGAACTTTTTTTTTTTAAAGATTTATTTATTTATTTATTTATTTGAGAGAGAGGCAGTGAGAGAGAGCATGAGCGAGGAGAAGGTCAGAGGGAGAAGCAGACTCCCCGTGGAGCTAGGAGCCCGATGCGGGACTTGATCCCGGGACTCCAGGATCATGACCTGAGCCGAAAGCAGTTGTCCAACCAACTGAGCCACCCAGGCGTCCCGAGAACTTTTTTTTTAAAGTAGGCTCCATACCCAGCATAGAATGCAATGTGGGGCTTGAACTCACAACCCTGAGATCGTGACCTGAGCTGAGATCAGGAGTCAGACACTTAACTGACTGAGCTACTTGGGCATACCATTTAGAAATTTTTTTGTTGTTTGTCAGACACAGTAAATTTTACGTTGTTTAGTACTGGATTATGTCGTATTCCTTTACAGATCTGTCTCTATTGTTTTTATATTTATGCTTAAAACAATTATAGAGACCATTCCAAAGTTCAAAAAAAGAAGGACTGAGAGAATGTCATTTCTAATTTTTCCTCAGTCACCTCCTTAGACAAATCTCCCCCTCTGAGAAAGTTACGGGGTGGGGGGAGAGATCACTTCAAATCTATTTCCAGGCTATAATGCCAAAATCTCAGCAAACACAGTTCTTGAAAGACTAGAGATAATACTTACCTGCAAAAAATTTCTAGAGAAACTGATCTCACCCTTTCAGAACCTGCAGAGAGGACACAGCTAAGTAACGCCCACATAAAAGTACACATCCTGGGGCGCCAGGCTGGTTCAGTGGTTAAGCCTCTGCCTTCAGCTCAGGTCATGATCTCAGGGTCCTGGGATCAAACCCTGCCTCCGGCTCTCTGCTCAACAGGAAGCCTGCTTCTCCCTTTCTCTTGCCTCCATCTCTGCCTACTTGTGATCTCTGTCAAATAAATAAATAAAAATCGTAAAAAAAAAAAAAAAAGTACACATCTTAAATCTCACCCTTTTTCATTCAGTAGTTTCTCCATTTCTGTAATGTAACACTCATCACAAACAGCCAGGTACTCCAGCACTAGCTTTGCGTCCTTCTTATACGCCTTGCCAATTGCTCCCTTATTGGGTTCAAACTGAACAACATTGACTGTTTTGTAGGAAGTAGTCAAGGAACCAAAAAGCACAGTGAACTGCCATAGTATTTTGGAAAACGATCTTGAGGACAATCCATCATCGAATTGAAACAACTAGTTCTCTATTGGCATCCTAGATCCCACTTATAAGGACTTCAAGTGTAAGATGAAATAACTACCCACAGAATCATTCAGACAAACCTCACTAAAAGTAAGTATACATTGTCAACAGAGACTTCTACAAAGTTACAGTGAGATGAAAGGGATATTATCTAACCAGCAACATAACCTGATACATGGTATAATTACCTCTGCTTACCGTTTACGGATTTCTGAAATGTCCCAAACACAACAGGATCTACCTGCTGTCCCTGGCCTAGCCCTAAGATGAGTTCATGACCTCAACTGCCTGGTAAAGAATGGAAATTTCTTTGCTGATTTACAGACTAAGTGAGCTAAATTATTATTTCATCTACCATAAAATGGCACTCATCTTTTATTAGAAAAAGTATTCCCCAGGTGCCCTTTATTTAAAGGTGCAGGTATAGAGAAATGCATTGTGGAGATAGCTGGGAATAACTGGCCAACACCCGGAAAGACATTCAGAGCACTCTTCTGAATATGCTTCCTTCAAAGCATAAATCACACCAAAGTGGGTGTGTCAGATTACAAGAAAGAGACTAGGAAAGGAGCAATGACAGGGGTAGAACATGTAGGTTTAAATAAGTGCTACCACAATATCCAAAACATCTGTTTATCCACAGAATGTGCAGACTTGGATTTATCCATTTTCAAGAAGTTTACACTTTAGACCTGAGTTGCTGAAGCAACCAGAAAGGATATGGGCTCTTTCAGAGGTTTCTCAGCTACAAGTGGGACTTTGGTGGCTCGAGCATGACAAGAAAGGTCATAACAGGAACGATCTGCACATCCGACAATCTCAATCCAGCCCTAAGAAGACATAATAAATAAAAACATTTATTACACTGGGTTCATTCACAGATGCATGCAGATTATAAGTAACTTTCACATACCCAAAGATAATTTATTATAGCATCTCCACTCAACTTTTATAAATGTTTGAAATGGGAATAGTTCCCTACATCAGGCAGCTAACAACACTATAAAATATAATTCACACATGTACACAAAGTGGTCTTCTTATTTTCTGGGCAGATTTATTTTGCAATATTGTAAATGTGGGATAAACTAATATATTATAGGATTTAACTACGAAAATAAAATGTGAACCTAAACAAAGTCAGTAGACAGGTTTCAAATTCAAAATCATGATTCAAAATGAATCTGGCAGAAACCTCTACTCTCTTTGGATGCAGTGTCTATTGACCTCACAACCTGAGATCAAACGGCTGTGCTAAACACACAGCTCAGCTGGCCATGAATGTGGCCATTTGTGTTCAATTCAGTTTCTTACACAACAAAAGAAACCTTAGTAAAGAGCAGGTAGCATTTAAGTCACAGAATAAAACTTAACAGCAACGCCACCACAGACATGTTAAAGGCTTATTTTAGTAGATATCTAGTTAGTCCTCATGAATATTTATATTCTGCCTTTGATCCAAAGAGTATGAAAAATTGCAACCATCACAACTACTAAGCTTTCCAAGCATGTGACCACAGGCGGTGCATGGACTAAAGACAGCAAAAATAAACCTCACAAGCTCAGAAACCCCAACACATAACAACAAAACAGAAATTAAAAGAATGAAACCTAAAATGAAATAACTTGATCATCTGACATTCACTGAAGATGTCAACATATTTATGTACTAAAAAGGTAAAATCACTGAAACACATCTGAGGACAGCAAGCAACAAGCCTGGGATAGTGGTTACCTCTGAGAAAAGAGAAGAAAGGAATGGAGCGTTAGCTGTCTCAGTAACATTTTTTTCATTAAAAATTTAAAATATGAAGCACATAAAAAGGAAGTGTTCAAGTTTCTTCTTGAATGCAGGGACTGTCTTATTTCTATTTATCAGACTGTTCTACTGATGGAGTACTTCAGATGAGGGAAGGAAGCTCTTTACCTGTTTTATTTCCCTGATTTAAGTGAGTGAGAAACAATTTTCCTTTGTTCTCTCAGGCTACAATGGAACAACTTGAATAGGGTTTTGGCATTTCCTTTGCTTTATAAAACATGCTCAGCAAACGGCACCAGTTGTCTAGTTTGGTAGAACTGTTAACAATTACAACACTTTATAAAGCAACTAGTTTAACAAAAATCACTACTGTGAGTACTTAAAACAAGAAAAGGTCTTTAAAGGAGTTCTCCCCTCTCCTTGAAAGTTCCTATTACCTTCAAGCTTCTGGTTTTGTTTCGTTTCCCAATGACCTTATGTAAAATGTAGCCTAATTCTGTGCTGGGCCCACATTTTTCTTTTTTCAATTTTCTCCTTTAATTTAAAAAAAGAAATGTAGGTACAATCGACATGAAACATTATGTTGGTTCCAGGTATGCAATACAATGATTCAGTATTTGTAGATAATGTAAAATGAGCACCATAAGTCGGTTAACATCCAGCAACCACACATGGTTCTAGAACTTATAGGACCTACTCTCTCAGCAGCTTTTGAATACACAATGTAGCATGATTAACTATTATCACTATGATGTTCATCACATCTGGAAGACTGAGGTCCACATTTCTGATTCTCAATACTTAACTACAGCTCACAGTGGCACTCAAAAAAGCATGAGCAGAAATGTCGTAAGGTCTATTAAAGCAATGTAGCACAGTGGTTAAGAGCACGGGCCCAGAGTGAGACGGCCCTGGTTCATACCGCACCTCTACCACTTGCTGTGAGATTCAAATTGCTTAACCTCTCAGCATTTAGGTCTCCTCAGAAACAGGACCTACGATAAGGATTACATAAGATACTACATATGAAGCATTCAGAATGGAAAGCACAGCCCTTACCAATTATACATGCTGAATGAACAAATGAAAGAAATAAAATGTAATCCAGGCCACATTCAGAATCTCAAGTGAGATAGCAAGAATCTGTGTCTACTTTAACAAAATTAGAGTCAGAGAAAACTAAGAAAGGGAACTGGTATGGAACAAAGAGAAAAGAAATAATCTTTTCTCACACAACACAGGAACTATTTTATTTATTTATCTATTTATCTGATGTGCAAATATGAAGAAATTCCAGAAAATTTAAAACATGTAAAGAAATTTATATTCATCTATAACCCAAAATTAACTACTCCCATCATTTTGGCATACATATGTCCAACAAGTCTGTGAGGAAAATCTAGTAACAAGAAAAACCTAACAGATTACCGAAATTCTTCCCTAAATCCACAAAGGAAAATGAATATATTTAAAACAACATCAGTAACAGCCACTACAAATATCTGCATACCTATGAACATATACATGCATGTATGTTTGTAATGCATGTAATATCATTTAGTGGCTAAAAAACCCATGGGGCTAAGAATGGTTTTTACATTTTTAAAGGGATGTAAAAAAGAAAGAGACGACAAGAAGAAACAAAAATCTGCAACGCCTAAAGTATTTTTACTACATTTACTATGGAAAACATTTGCTGATCCCTGATGCAGAGACGTGAACAACTTTTGAGGACGTGTATACAGCTGGAAGTTTCACTTTCTACATAATATTCTTCAGAATTACTTTTTGCTTTTGATTTTTACAGAAATGAGTCATTTTTTTAAATGACTAATTTTTATTTCTAATTTTTAAAAATGAATCTATTAAAGTCATTTTGAAAACTAAAGAGTGAAACCAAGGGCACATGGAAATAAATGACAAGTCTCTTTATAACCAACATGAAAGGCCAGGAGGCTCTCAGGCCCCTTGTTCTGGATGCTACCTTGTTCCCACTGCCACCAGGGCAGAAAGCATCTTCTATAGCCAATGGCTTTTTTTTTTTTAACTTTTTTCAAAAAATGTTTATTTATGTTTATTAATCTCTACAGCCACTGTGGGGCTCAAACTCACGACCCTGAGATCAAGAGTCACATGCTCCTCTGAGCCAGCCAGGCAACCCTCCTAAACGCAAATGTCTGTCAATCCTAAGCTCCAGTATGAATGTTCATGTTTGGGAGCTGCGGGTGGTAAGGTACAGTGAAGTGGTAGCCAGGATGTCTCTGAATTACTATTAAATACATAGAATTTGAGAAAAGGTAGTTCCTAAACAAGAGATCTGAACTACTAGTCTATCACCAAAACCTATCAAATAGCTCTCTAAACAAAATGCACCATGTCTTTCTTTACTCAGCCCTATCACCATTTCCAACGTTTGTTAGGGTCCTTCCTTGTCAAGAAGGAGGCCACCCCATCTTAGCTACCTGGGGATACTACCCATAACACTACCCATCCCCGGAATGTACACACCAGCACTGCTCTGTCACTGACCTTCCCTGTCTCTCTTACTATCAGTCTCTGGAAAAGCCATCTAAGTCTACAAAGGGCTCTTGGGACACAAAAGTAACCCCTTCCTTATAAGAGGACAGAGCACAACTGCTTTTTCCATTTTGCTTTGGAAAAGACCTCTTTTCTCTTTGTTCCACTGACATAAAACACACAAAATGCAATTTTGAAATCCATGCCTCCTATGTTAACAGTGTGAAGATCACATGCTAACGACCCTTCCACATCCTTACATAGGATGTTTTAGACTCGGCATCCCAACAGTCACAGGCATAGTGGGCCATCTCGTTCTCCATGTGCTGACGGAAGCGGAGTTTATCTGGAGATACTCCAACCTTCGTGAGGTAGAGGTAGATGCGGCCAATGAAGTAGCCTAATACTGAGTTGTTAATCACACCCTAAAAATCAATGAATAAACAAGTAAGTGAATAAATAAGCAAGCAAACATGCAAACAAGCACAGAGGAAGGCAAAAAACACACATCCTTTTGAAGGCCAATGTACCACTTTCGATTTATTCATACTCTACTGAAAAATATTTGACACACAGGGTAAGCTAATTTATCTAGCTTTCAGAACAATCTCAAACACAGAGAATCTGATTGTGGCTATTTTTAAAGGGGTTAATGCCAAGTTAACAAGCTGATTATAACAGAGTTATTCAAAATCTTTCTGCCATACTCACTGGATCAGCAAAATTTCAGCCCAATACTTCAGTACTACAGTACTAGCAATGCCATTCATAATAATGACCCTACAAGGGCAGATATACTTCCTCTGAATTAACAAAATTAATAAGACATGTTGAAGGGATTTTAATGTATCCTTATCCACTGAAGTGTGTGCACCCCAGAGCACACACCAGTACCAGAAGGATCTTAGAAATCATCTAGCCCCACTGCAGAGCCCTTCTCTGCAAAATGGCTGACAAGTCATCACTCAGCCTCAACTGAAATATTTTCAGGGGCAGGAAGTTCATTGTTCCCTGGGGCAATTCATTTCACTATCAGGCAGCAGAGACTATTAGATAAAGTTTCCACTCACTCACTTTTCTAGACAAATGATTAGAGAAATTCTATTCTATGCAAGACTTTAGCCCAACTATTATGTGTAAGATTAAAATCCAGAGGACTGGCTTTCTGTGAGTCAAAATGTCTCCACCAAATGGTACATATTGATAAAAGTTGGATTGACAGGGCACAGTTCAGACCAGGATCTTTTTTCCAAGTGCTCTGCTAAATTTTTTTCATGTTAGCCCTGTGGCCTACAAATTGGCATGTTCAGGTAATTTCCTCCCACTATAATAACAGTGTAGGATAAATACTGTATAAAAAGCAAATACTATATAAACAATAAAATGACTGCTAAAATAAATATTTTGTTATCCAGTACACAGAATTTCCTAAGTGCTGCAGACCCTAAGCTGGAATAACCTAAATAAAGTTACCTATGGAATCTTACCTGTTCAACAGCATCTCCTAGACGCATTTTTCGAGCAGACTGTCCGCTGACTTGGGCTTTTGCTGAATATAAATAAAGGTGGAGGTCTGCCACATTCTGAAACTTGGGATGGTCCTTTTCACTGGGATCTACAAAGTGCTCAATTTCTGCCATTGTGAATTCTCTGGAAGAAAAAAAATGTAAGGGATAAAAGTTGCATACTTAACTATAAAAATTAACAAGGCCCTTATTTTCAACTTTACTCTGCAATGATACAGGCCCTCAGGCGACAGGAATCTCTTATCAGTAAACCAGAAAATCGTTTCCTAAGAGAATGGCAAGGAAAAAAAAAAGAAGTTAGATTAAGTTTGTCTGGGTGGCTATTATTCTTAAGCATATTAATGAAAACTTTACAGCTCACTTGAATAGTAATTTAAATAAATAAATACAATCAAACTTCTCTCAAATATTAACTTCTGTCTAATGATAAAGATTCTTTGCTTGCCCTAATTTTAGTCAGTTTTCTGAACCTCCTCGTAGGCCCATCTATATACTTCTTTATAAAATCCGGTTTTAGTAAGAACCCTGATAAGTCAGTTTAACTAGAACCCTCTACCCCAACCCTTGCTATGTGATCACTTCCGCTCTCTTTTTTGAGTTTGTCATCCACTACCATCCCCCAGTTGGTGTCTGTTTACCCTGGCCTATCTCCAGCAAGAACCCATTAGGTTGGCTTGGCCAGAATCCCTCTTGCCTTGCCCCTGATGGTCCCTTTTAGTAGTTTTCTAGCCACTGATGCCCTTCACCCCATGCCTTGGCTATAAATCCTCTTTTGCCCCTGCTGTATTCAAAACTGAGCCCTATTCTATACTGAGGTCCCTTTTCCCCTACTGCAACAGTCTTGAATAAAATCTGTTTCTATTACCTTAACTACTATCCATCTGTGTTTCTCTCCATACTAGCCATAACAACAAAAGATTATTTTCATTGGAAAATAATTTTTAAAGAACAGACTGATAGTTTTTAAAATTAGGAAAACTTAAGGGAACGTCAGACACAAAAAAGAAATGAGATCCTGAATAGCGACTTCCAAATAAAGTGGTTTTCCTTGGACCACTAGCAAGTCTTTATATATATATACTAAATGAAGTTGCCAGTATTTCCTTTTCAAAGGATGGGAAATTAAAAGTGAAGTGAAATTATTCTTCAGCTTTTATAGTAGTTTGGTTTCTTTCTTTTTATTGCTCTGAGCAAGTAAATGACTGATAATGGCACCATACAGCTGGCTTCTTTAGAGTAATAGCTTCTTGAATAAAGTGTTATTCAAGGCAGAGGACATAAGACATGAACTGAACAGGCTAGCATCAAGCTAACTGCATAATGATGAAATAAATATGCATTTAGTAATGGTTTCCCAAAGAGACCTCTCTGAATGGCAATTAAGTAGCTATTGGGGGAAAAGTGTTTTAAGTTAATTTTATGAGTCAAAATCAAGTCTCTCTTCTTTAAACACCTCCCCCACACACATTTACTAGTGCATTTCCATGATTATCTCAGATGTTTCAGAAGTAATGAAAAATTGCTTAAATGTGCCCTAAAAATACGTGAAATGCATTGCAAAAGAGCTCTGATTTTTGAACTTTATTTTTTAATAGTATTTCTTACTTGGTCCTAAGGCACCTATATCTTTTCTTTCAACCACTATCAAACATCCTCCATGTGCACAGAAATAGGACAGAGACAAAGAAGCAAAATGTCTGTCCTCACATATCTTATAGCTTGGCGGACAGCAAGAGAACATCTAAAATGCAAAGCGTATCAAAATATTCTGCCAGAATCCCAAAATAATCTGCTGCCAAAGTCTTTCCATCTGTTCTGTCAAATAATCCCAGCTCACAGACAGGCGATAGAAATCAACTCTAACAGTGATGCTACCAATAGTCTCTTGTCTTTGAGTTCAGAGACCGTACCTGGACCGTGGAGAACTATAATAACCTATAGTCTAGGAGACAGAACCAGCCAATCACAATAAAAAAATATATTTTTTAATTACAGATGAACCATCTAATACTCTCAACCTAAATAGAAGAAATCACAGCCATGCAAAGACTAATCACCTGATAACCCCATGCCATCAAGAAGACATCACAACACTAAACAAATCCTAGCCCTATCCAAGGAACAAAAGCCATGTGGATACTGGCTTATGGAAGAATGAGTGGATTTCTAGTCAGGACCTTACAGATGCATATAACAAATTCTGGATTCCAGCCAGAATCCAGACAGGGTGCTTTAAAGTAAAAGTGTCCAAAATAAAAATGACCAAGGAACCCCATGGACCTTTCACCAGCTTACTCCTAATCACTCCTCAGCTCTGAGCTACTTTTTCGATTTACCACTTTCCATTCCATAGGCCACAGGTTTTGCCTTACTTTGTGGTCCTTTTATAACTTCCAAGTGCTACTTGACATTATATAAATCCTCTCCAAAACACTGACTTTACACAAAGTCAGTCTTACCCAGGCTCCCTCAGTATTTTGAAATCATGCTTGAAGATACTACTGGAATAGATGGAAAGCCAAAAAACAAAAGGAAAAAGAGAGACAGAAAAACCCAGGAGCCAGGAAGTAAAACAGACTCAAGCCTACAAGTTTTCATTGTTATTATAGCTGGCTAAAGTTTCTGACCACTTCTTCTTCCCGCATGGAGGCCCAAAGGGAAACTGTTTTGTGCAAGCCCCTTCCTCGTGCAGTCCCCACTTTCTCGACCAGAAGGCTGAGCCAATCATAGGCCTGAAGAAACAGTTTGGTCAGTATATGGGGTGTTTCCACAGTGGGTGTCAGGGGGACTGACAAGATTAGGCAGGTGCTTTGGGTGCTTTGATGTAGAGTCAGTGGTTGGAATATGCTATGACTAAAGTCTGTAATTATAGTGAGTAAGAAAAGAGAGGAGATGGGTGGGGTGGCGGGGCTGTGGAAAATCCTTCTGGAGTCTAAGATAGTTAAGTTTACCTACGTATCTTATTTTTTATATGGAATTTATAATGCCAAGAGATGATATCAGTAACACAGAAATCACAAAAAGCTTAAAATCACAGTAAGTTTCTAAAGAAAACTTAAGTGCCAATATGCCCTCCCCCGTATGCCTGTACTTATCTGGCAAAAGGAGATTATTAGAATAGAGACAAGTGAGCAGACTAGAGTAGACAGAAGCAAGCCTGCTAGCTGGCCTGTCACAGAGGCACCCCAAGTATCTGGAGGAATGTCAACTGGTTACAGAAACACCCGCAGCCAACTCCAGTGCTGCTGTTTGCCCTGGACACCCCAGATGACACTCCCCTCCTAACCGTCACCTCGTCCCCACCTTACCCTACACTTACATACATCACCACTGCCAGAAAAATGCCTTGGTTTAGACAATCAATTGGGCGCCTGGGTGGCTCAGTGGGTTAAGCCGCTGCCTTCGGCTCAGGTCATGATCTCAGGGTCCTGGGATCGAGTCCCACATCGGGCTCTCTGCTCAGCAGGGAGCCTGTTTCCCTCTCTCTCTCTCTCTGCCTGCCTCTCCATCTACTTGTGATTTCTCTCTGTCAAATAAATAAATAAAATCTTAAAAAAAAAAAAAAAAAAATTTATAAAAAAAAAAAAAAAAAAAAATAGACAATCAAGATCCTGCCATTCTCTAAATATATGACAAACAAGGGGGGAAGATCATTTTGGAGCAGGTGAGAAACATGATCTATTCTTCACCTTCCTTCCTTTCCTTTCAAGTTCCCATTAGTTACTCACAACTACCTGATGTCCCAGAGATTACAAACATTAACATCATCTTTTGGAGGACAAAACTAAAGACATGGTCATGTAAGAACGAAGCAGAACTGTTTCAACATAGCAAGCTTCCCTTTCCTATTCAATGCTTAGCTCATTCACAAATTTTACTGGAAGAACAATACGGGCAGTACCTGACTCTGATCAGTCCAGATCGAGGGGAGATCTCATTTCTAAAAGAATTTCCGATCTGGGCAGCAGCAAAAGGCAACTTTCCTTGGTTGAACTCCAAAAGTCTCTTGAAATTCAGGAAAATACCCTGTGCGGTTTCTGGTCTCAAGTACCTATAAATTTAAATAAATCAGTCTGTTAGAAGGAAGGAAATTAAGTTTTCCAAAAATCTGAAATTCTAGATACAAATCCTGAAAGTCCTAAGTATACTATTTCATACAAAGCAGTGCATATATGCTCTAAAGCAAAGGAGTAAGAAGAAGAGACATTTTCCTTGGTACCAAACATACTCAAGCAAGTGTTAGAGAATGTATCAAGCAATTGGTATGGCAATACTACTATCAGAAATGTCATTCTATTTTATCAGTCCAGTGAGTCAATGCCACCTCTCTCTTATTGTCCCTAAAACCCGATAAATCATTAACGTGCAGGCAGACAACAATTCAGATCCTTTTGAAAAGAAGACTCTGCCTAAGTATATGTGCGTTAACCCACCTATTAGAGTGTAACTGTGTGGCTACAAAGAAGCCAGTATGGCCTTACACACAGCATTAGAGCTCATTCATCATAGTCATCACACCAGGCCAGGCAAATGGCAGGTTTTTCCTATCATTTTCTCCTCTGTGGTATTCCACATTTCCAGCCACATGTTTCTTCTCTTTTTCTCCATGTTTTAAAGATACAGCTAAGCAAATACACCATGATAGCCATTCTCCTCTTCTCAATTTTACAGAAAATATTCTCCGCAAAAACATCAGTTAAGAAAGCTTTTCCGAGGGCCTACCTCACATAAATGTTTTATGAAAAGAACTTTAAATCAAGGAAAAGATAAAATATAATGTACCCTCTTCTCACTCTAATATACCAACACCTCATTCTGAAGGTCCTTTCCAGATTTCATCCAAAAGAAGTGTAACTACAGTTTATATACCTTTTTTTTAAAAGCTGTAAGACTTTTAAATTTCATTTATTTATTTTTAAGTAGACTTGATGCCCAACATGGGGCCTGAACTCATGAGCCCAAGATCAAGAGTTGCATGCTCCACCATCTGAGCCAGCCAGGAGCTTCTATGTGCATGATTTAGAAGTAGAATGTGTAAAATTATGTATTCTTTATTTTTTCTATTTTCTAAATAATCATAAAAATATTTCATATTTAATAGTTGCAGTGTATCCTACTAAAACGATCTACTTTAATTAACTAATCATCTCAAATTTGTGGATAAATAGGTTATTTCTACTTTTAATTTATATGCTCTTGATAAATACACCTTCCTAGCTTCCTTTCCTTTTGAATTATCTGCTCAGATAAACTCCCAAGAATATGATGACAGGTCAGAGGGCCTGGCCCATTTAATGACTCTCTGTATGTACGGCCAAAATGAAAGGCTCACCTTTGGCCTCGTTCCATAAAATATCCCAAGTCAACACAGTGTGTGACTAAAATAATTCTAGTCATACATTCTGTCACAATTTTTATTATTCTACTTTAGGAAACATAATCTATCTCGCTTCATCTAACAAAAGCCTACCCTCGATTATCTAAAATGAGACCATAAGAAAAACATCTGAAGTTATGAAATAGATTACTTTGGCTAAGTTTGTTAACACTGAGAAGGAATCTATATCTACAAATTCTAGTTCTGGGTCATATTGTAAATTGTTCAGCTTTTTTTACTGTGAAAACCACATCTTTTAAATAACACCAAACCTATGTTGTTCTGTATGGTAGGCCACTAGTCAAATGCCTAAATTTAAATTAATTAAAATTAAATACATTTTAAAGTTCAGTTCCTCAGAAGCACTAATGCCATTTCAAGTGCTCAATAGCCACATGTGGCTAGTGGCTACTATACTGGACAACACAGATTACCGAACATTTATACCACTGCAGAAAGTTCTATTGGATAGTACTGATCTAGACTAAATGGTTTCTAAGTCTCCTTTGGCAATAAGTTCAATGACTTACAAAACCATTCCTCAACTATCTCTACCCTGTACAGCTATCACCACAAGATATGATGATCACAGACTTCTATTTATTTTCTGGCAAAAAAATGATCACATACACTAAAAATATACACATATACATATATATATATATATATATATATATATATATATATTCAGAAAGATTAGAAGAAATAAATTTAAGAATATGTCTGTTATTATTTCTCCTTAAAATGTTTATCTGTACTTTCTACATACCATTTTTCAAAAATTTTCCTTCATGGCTGATTTGATGTTTACTTTTTATTACAACAATTTTAGTAACTTCATTACATAAAGAGTAAGTGATACATACCCAGGCATGTTTCCTCCAGGCCCAATGAAGGTTTTGAACATTAAGTTAAAAGATACTGGAGGGGAGAGATCATTTCCAGTAATGGGGGATTTTACATTATAGTTCACAAAAAGATCCCCAAGTTCCTGCTGGCCATAGTTATCAAGCTAAAGGATACATAAAGAAAACAATTAACATAAAAGATTGAGAAAAAAACACAGCATAGAAGTATTACATACATAAAACCCATCTACCATTAAAAGTCACCCAGAATAAGAACGTCAAAGTTAATCTAACTTTCAAAAAACCCAAATTAAAATCATAACCAGTTCACTTTCCATTTATCAATTTATCATTTACCACTCTAGAAAAATGGAGTACTTTTCTGGAACTGACCTAAACTAACAAATTCACCATTTCACAAGGAAAGATAAAGAAAAGTATCTCTGGTTCAATTATAATAGTTACAGATTGGTAAGAATCTGAAATCATATAAATTACATTGGGTTTTTTTTTTTAATAGATTTTATTTATTTGTCAGAGAGAGAGAGAGATATAGACCACAAGCAGGGGGAGTAGGAGGCAAACGGAGAAGCAGACTCCCCTCTGAGCAGGGAGCCCAATGTGGGACTCGATCCCAGGATCTAGAATCATGCCCTGAGCCAAAGGCAGATGCTTAACCAACTGAGCCACCTAGGCGCCCCATAAACAAGTTTTCAAGTTGCATTTTACCACTTTGCATATTTAAGAGTCAGGTACACTTCCCTATTAAATTGTGCATATAACTTTTCTTTGCCACTAGATATTAAGCTCGTGAAGGTAGAAACTGTTTCTTATTCATCTCTGCTTGTTCTAGTGTGTTGCACATTTTATATATTGATAACCAACGTGAAACCCTCAAATGATGTGACTTCCAATTTAAAATTTCAAATGACTATGACAAACCATCTAATACTGAAGAATGTTCAAAACTTAAAAGAAATCTCCTAGTAGAATTAATTAGATAAATCAACTCAGAACCGTAAGAACTGAGGCTCTGGAGTCAGAAAAACCTGGGTAAACTGCCCAATTCTACCACTTACAGATTGTGTGACTCAAGATTAAGTTCTTATCTAACTTCTCTGAGCCTCAATTTGCTCATCTGTGAAATAGGGAAACAGCACCCACTTCACTATGAAGAGGTACTATGAAGATTAATTATGTAAAGTACTTAAAAGGGCCTGGCACATAGCATACACGACACCACTAAGTGTCTTGCCAAAATATCCGACTGGGCCTCTAGGTTGAACTACCAAATTATAAGTAATATAGAAACAGAGGAACATGTGAAATATCACCAAAATAATGTAATGAGCCAAATCCAGGGAGTAGAAAATACTAGGAAACAAATGTTTCAATTTTTAAAAAATTTTTTAAATGAAAATATAAGGCAAATTAGAGATAAAGAACCTAAAGACTGGAAGAGATTTAAGAAATATGTCAACCACTCACAAAATATGGACTTTATCTGGAGCCCAATTCAAACAAACAAAAAAAGTGGTTAACATTTAAGATAATGTAATTAAAATGATGTTTTAGATGTACTTCAAAATAATTCTGGAGAAGGTAGGAAAGCAGGGAATGGATTCAACGAAATCTGATAACATTGTAGCAGGTTCATGGGTACATTAGTATTCATTATACTATTTTCTATTTGTATATGTTTTGAATTCTTCCTAACAAAAAAAGTTAAATTTGACTTAAAAGCTGATCCATGCACAGGTGCATCAGCAAAAATCGACAGAGAAGAAAAACAGTTCTGAGCTACTGAATCCACATAACAGGAATAAAGCTCTTCTTACCACAGAGGGTGAATCAGTTCCTTTTAAAGGAACTATCACACTGCATAAAGCTGAAAAGGAGTCACAGACGCTAACAGGTAGAAAAAGCGATTATTCGCTCAAGCGAACAGATGGGCCTTTGGCCATGAATTCACCGGGGCCATTTCTGAGTACTAAACCACAGGTCCCAACTTTTCACTGAATGTTACACGGACAGCAGCTTGTATGTATATCTAAAATAGCAAACCAAAAAACAGACTGCTCTCTGGGGTGCCTGGGTGGTTCAGCTCATTAAGCATCCAACTCCTGATTTTGGCTCAGGTCATGATCTCAGGGTTGTGAGACCGAACCTTGTTTTGGGATCCTGCACTGGGCCCCACGCTGGGAGTGGAGTGTGCTTAAGATTCTCTTCTCCCTCTCCTTCTGCCCTCCCCTCACCAACACAACTCACCCATTTTCTCTTAAAACAAACAAACAAACAAAAAAACCAAAATGAAAAAAACAGACTGCCCTTCTAAGACCATGAATATAAGACAGAAAGTCAGGGTTCAAACTATAAATGACTTAATGAATCAACTAATTACTTCCTGCTCTGACAACTGACTTGGAAATGAATGAAACTGTTAAGATCAAAGACACATACAAAAGCTTTGTAAGTCTAACATTCAAAATGGGAAATAGTAACTTGGGGGGTAATTAGAAGTGCTTTTCATTTCTTCTTTCTAATAAAGGTCATGCCTTTGGGAAAGAAAGGAAATAAGAAATGAATGTTTGGCTATAATGGTGTCAAAATCCAAAAACTGATTTATTAACTCATGAACAATAAAACTAAAGCAATGAGCTTCAAGCAAAGGATAAAACATACCTCACAAGGACTAAAATAAAGTGGCAGATGAGTCAACAGCCAAATTAAGATTTTCTTTTAATTTAAATGAGGAAGGAGAAAATTTGTGAGCTACCGTTAGAAAGCTAGATACCACAGAGAAAAAACAGCTTATTTTTAGAAAACAAGGCAGCACTGCAAAAGTATCCAGTAAATGTTCATGAGAAAATGAAAAAAGGTAGGGATTCCTACATTCAGCCTCACATATTTATATATTAATGTAAAGAAAATATGTATAAATGCACTGGTTTCTGTGTATGTCTGTATAGTTTTGCCCAAGAAAGTAAATAAAATTTAAGAGGTGAGCCTTGGTGGACCTCATGATCAAGCACCGTGTTGGAGAAAGGTATTTTGCTTAAATGGATACGTAAGGTGAGAGATCAGCAACATACACACACGGACATGTGCATCTTCCTGAGCAAAAGAGGTACCATTTTCGTAGTATTTTTAAAGTGATCTGTGACCTGGAAAAGGGATAAGAACAACTTCTGATATAGCAGATATTCCTGCACTTGGTAAAAGTCAGAACAGATTATCTCCATGGTCTTTTTTTTTTTTTTAAGATTTTATTTCTTTATTTGACAGACAGAGATCACAAGTAGGCAGAGAGGCAGGCAGAGAGAAAGGAAGGGAAGCAGGCTCCCTGCTGAGCAGAGAGTCCTATGCGGGGCTTGATCCCAGGACCCTGGGATCATGACCTGAGCTGAAGGCAGAGGCTTTAACACACTGAGCCCACCCAGGCGCCCTCCATGGTCTTTCTTAAGTCTTACCTAAACTTTGCCAACTTAAATAGAAATTATAAAACATTGAGTCTATAGGAAAGGCAGGGCCCTGCTCATCAGGTTCTAAGAATAACAGCATGTAGTCAAGGACAGTGCAACCAGAAGCAGATCAAGTGGCTGATGAGACAGTTTTCACAAGGATATCTGCCCCCAAATCTCCATTATCAAAACTGAACACTATTCATCCTTAGCCAATTCTCTGGTTTTTGCTATTAAATCCAGAAAATTGGTTTCCAAGGAGATAGAACCCATCCGTGCCTATTTACACTGAATTGCTAGTTTGGGCTAAAATAAAGTGTTAGCCACAAAAGGTAGAAAGAGAAGAAAATAAAAATACCAAAGAGAAACAGAAGGGAAACTCCACTTCCTTACAATCGTGGCCTGGGTCAGCACAATGTGGAATTCAATAGTCATCAAACACTGTAAGAAAGACAGTACCTACCTGAGTTGCTGTAATAACATCTCTAAAGTACTCACCTGAGCCAAGACACTTTCCATCTCTGATTTCTTCTCAGCAGAACACTTCTTATCAGACATCAATTTCTGTAAGTGAGCTACAAGAACAGTGTTGGTACATGTCAATTTCAATCAATGGGTAAAAGGACAACGCACTTTGAGTTTCTGGACAGGTAAAAAAAATGAATCCGAGGATAATGTTCTCACTTAATACAAATCCCATGGCTGATTTTACAGGGAAAATAATGATAATGTCTTGATACTTTTGCTGACTTAGAATTTCTAATTATCATATAGAACTTCTTTTTGATAAATAAGGGACTCAAGCTGTACAGGTGTACCTTCAGTTCGAAACCACCACAATATAGCAAATACTGCACTAAAGCAAGTCAAATGAATGTTCTGGTTTCCCAGTGCATATAAAAGTTGTTTGCCCCATATTGTATTCTATTAAATATACAATAGCATTGTATCTTCTTTTTTTAAAAAGTATACCTCAATTAAAATATTTTTAAAATTGGGGCACCTGAGTGGCTCAGTTGTTAAACGTCTGCCTTCAGCTCAGGTCATGATCCCAGGGTTCTGGGATCAAGCCCTGCATCGGACTCCCTGCACAGAAGAAAGCCTGTTTCTTTCTCTCCCACTTCCCATCCTTGTGTTCCCTCTCTCACTGTGTGTCTTTCTGACAAGTAAATAAATAAAATCTTCATAAAAATAGAATATTTTAAAAATTAAGTTAAAATTTTATTGCTAAAAAATGCTAACCATCACATGAGCTCTCAGAGTCCTAATTACTGATTACTATAAAAAATAAAATAATAACAAAAAAGTTTGAAATATTGCAAGAATTACCAAAATTTAAGAGAGACAAAGCGAAAAAAGCTGTTGGAAAAACAGCACTGTCTTTCCACTGCCTGACCCGGGGTTGGCCAATATCTGCACAGCACAGGAAGGTGGAGTGCAATAAAATGAGGTCTGCCTATATGACAAGATCTGTGCACCTTCCTCTTTAGATGTTACACCCCTCCAAAAAAGACATAAGAAAAATTTAATCTCACCCCTCTGTTTTGATCGATTTTACTTAGAAGAATATTTATCCAAGATGAAAAACCATACCTTTTAATAGATGGTCAGCACGAAAACACTCTCCATTTTTTACATCTTTCACCATGAAGTCAGCAAATTTGTCTACGTGGCCAGAAGTCCTAAGTTAACAAATGCCAAGCCAGTTTGTCATTTTCATACAAATTAATACATAAACTTTATGTTCTAAGATGCTCCCCTCTATATATAATATATCAAGCTTATATCTGTGTATCTGAAAGATGGAAGCTCCCATATATATAATGATGTATCCACAGTGGATAATAATGTAGGCCAGAGAAAATCCTTCCTCAAATCTATCTCCACATTCCCCACCCCCACCCCAAGCTCTACCTTCCCACAAGAAAAAGACATCAACCAGATTATACTCTCACAAGTTGTAATAAAGTATGTGCTACCTTGCAGAATCAATTAACCCATGCCTATCCAATTATTAATGATTTACACAAAGGCCAAAACCAGGGGAATTTGACTAGACAAGAATTCATGGTAACTCAGTACAGAACCTGCATTTTTTTTTTTAAATTTTGTTTATTTATTTGTCAGAGAGATAGAGTACAGGCAGGCAGAGTGGCAGGCAGAGGCAGAGGAGAAGCAGGCTCCCTGCGGAGCAAGGAGCCCGATGTGGGACTCGATTCCAGGACGCTGGGATCATGGCCTGAGCCAAAGACAGCCGCTTAACCGACTGGGCCACCCAGGCATCCCTAGAACCTGCATCTTAATAAAAGAGTTTTCTGCCACTGAAAACTGTATGGACATTGGTATTATCTCTTACATAATTCTTACTAGTGGAGGAAGTAGCTAAAGAATAGGTTCTCTTAGGGGTGCCCGGGTAGCTCCATCGTTAAGCATCTGATTGGCCTTTGGCTCAGGTCATGATCCCAGTGTCCTGGGGATCGAGCCCCCAACGGGCCCCCTGCTCAGCGGAAAGCCTGCTTCTCCCTCTCCCACTCCCCCTGCTTGTATTCCAACTCTCACTGTCTCTATCTCTGTCAAATAAATAAATAAAATCTTTACAAAAAGAAAAAAAAGTAGGTTGTCTTGATCTTTTAGATCCATCATCAGGAATTCATCTTGGGCTGAAATCACTGAGAGAGCCCAAAAGATGTAAATAGTGAAAATTAGCTCTTTACTAGGCAACATTAAATGAAGTAATGAGATACAAAATGTACAGATTCTTCTTTCTATATTCTAGCAAATCCTGCCCTGCTTTCAACAATGTCAGTAGGAATAAAATAAATTTCTGCACTAACACTTCAACACAAATAGTAGTTATTTGGTTTTAAATGTATAAACACCTTAGCCCAGAACTTCTAAAAACTTAAAGTAAGGAAATAATCATAAATATATAAAATCCATCTATCAGGATGCTCAGTGGACTCAAAAATCAAGAACAATTTTTTTTTAAGATTTATTTGAGAGTGCACTCGCAGGAGAGTGGGGGAGATAGTGTGAAACCTCACACAGACTCCCTGCTGAGCACAAAGCCTGACTCATGGTTCGATCCCAGGACTCTGAGATCAGGACCTAAGCCAAAACAAAGAGTCGGCTGCTTAATCAACTGAGCCACCCAGGTGCCCCAGGAACAATTTAAATGCCTATGATAAAGCACTAGCTAAATAAATTATGGTATATCCACAAGAGAATACTATGCTGTCATTAAAAATGCTTTAGAAGATTATTTAATGACATAAGTAAATGTTCACCTATATTACATGAAAAAACGCAGTTTGCTGCTAACGTTGATATAGGTACAAGGACTTATAGAGAAAAAAGACAGTAAGGATAAACACAACAATTTTGACATGGCTGTCTATGGACATTAGGTGTATATTTTCTTTGTTTTTTTTTTATTTTCCACATATTTACAATGAATATGGATAGTTTCTATAATCATGAGAAGATATTTAAATATGCATATTAATGAATTTCAGCTTCCAAAGTAGAAATCTTACTTTAAAACTGGCTCAGGGGTGAGCATGGTACAATCAATCTCCAGGATCTGTTCCTCTTGAATAAAGTGCTGCCTCCAGGTCTGAATAATATTGTTCTTCAAAGCACACCCAACTGGCCCAAAATCATACAGACCACTAACACCTATAAAATATGAACAAGGAAAACCTGTACTTTAGCTTGTCACTCTGA
The DNA here is from genome assembly GCF_030435805.1 of Mustela lutreola. Taxonomy (NCBI): domain Eukaryota; kingdom Metazoa; phylum Chordata; class Mammalia; order Carnivora; family Mustelidae; genus Mustela; species Mustela lutreola. The sequence goes on along the minus strand of NC_081293.1, from coordinate 156,578,866 downwards.
GCAAATTAAAGTGAGGAGATGTAAGAAATTATCAGACTTCACAGTCCCTAAAAAGGTATTAAAGTCAACAATTCAAACCCCTCAATTCTGAAAGGGTTACTGTAAGTATCCCCTTACTTCCAGCTAGCTGACCAAAGTAAGCTCTTACTCTATTTACTACTTCAATATTAAGAACTCCAAGCAGGATTAGCAAAAAACTAAAAACAAAAGATGTTCCTCCATATATGAGAAACAATGAAAAACAGATTACAGTTTCTGCCATGGACCTAACTGGGTGCATCAGCTGGTAACAATGATGAATTTTAGCACCCAATTCTCTAATTTGTTCTTGAATATATAAGCCACTATATTTAATTTTGGGTATACGAGCCACTATATTTAGACCTCAAGTTAAACATTTAGAGATTTGCTTAGCCAAACTTGAATCAGGTTTCAGTGGCAAAGTACTAAAAGTCTAATACTGTTGCAGTGATCTCCATTGACTATGAAAAATACCACTGTACATTTAATCAGTGAATTATATTTGCCTACATACCTTCACAAAGCATTCAAAAGGATGTAGAAATTTATCTACTTAACTAAGAAGAATGTTTTCTCCTGGCAGTTGCCAAAAAGAACAATCTAGGGACCCTGGCTTCTCACTGCCCTTGTGTGAAGGTGCACAATACAGTTGGCCAGTGATACAATGGCCCTCAACTGCTCCAAAGAATCTATCTGATAGGTACTTGGACATATTAAGTGCTTCATATCTGGGCCCCTAACAATTCCCTATATCTTAATGGAAAAAAGCAGTTTTCAAGAAAAAGTAGGTTGGAAAGGAACAAACAGATTTTACACCAATGGCCAATTTTAAACAAACAAAAGCAAAATATTCTGTTTTATGTGACCTGATACAATTAGCTACCAACTGAAAAGCCATGTTTTTGATTTAAGAACAAGAGTAAAGCCACCAACAACATAACTGGTCTCTCTGACATTAATCCCCTACCTCCATAAATAGCAAAAGCTTGATCGTAGAAAAACCTCCTCTTCAGGGTATCTTCCATTTTTGCTCTGTCTACAATGTCATCTTTGGGTTGTAATGCTAGCTCCTATAAGGGATTTTCAAATAGAAAATGTGTGATTAGGGGTGAGAAGAAATATGAATTTATATATGTGAATTTGGTTTATTTTCTCAGCAAAATTCAATATAAAATTTATCAGGCAAGATTTTGATGCCTTTAAAAATTGGAAAACTTAGGGTTTTTTTCCCTTTATAGTTACAGAAAAGATGCCCTTAACTTAATTATTTAGGAATACCAAGCTAACTTAGATGCAGATACTGATAAACAACGTCTGAAATTTTAGTGGATCACTGTAGTGAGACAGTGACTTAGAATCCCAAACTATTTCAGTTTGGGGAAGGGAGATTCACTATTTGAAAGATTTGGGAGCAGGTATTAGATGGATACACCTTTTCCTTAAAAGAAAAAAGTTTAACACAAAACCACTGATTCCTGGGACAGAAGAATTCATAAAGAACAAGCCAAAAAATAAATAATAAGAAAGAGCAAACACAAAGCTTTCCAGGGAAATTCATGGAGTGTATTAAATCTAGGATTTAGCGGAGGGGTGGGTCAGAAGTCAGGGAGGCTTCACAGAAAAAGGTGACATTTTGAGATGCAGTGTGAAAGCATGAGAAGTCTGCCAGGTAGGGGAAGAGAAGGTATGCTAGATATACAGAGATAAGGCAAATTATACTCCTTCAGAAACTTTTCTAGGTCCTTCCCACCCAAAGAGATTAATAAAGATGATATTTCAGTTTTAGGATCCCAAGACTCACCTTTGCTTCCAGAACCCTCTTCCGGGCTTTGAGCTCAGCTACAGCTTTGTCTACATCTACCTGGGGTGCTTTATCTTCTTTCAGTTTTCGAACAAGATCTCCCTAGACAACAAAGAGAGTTGATACTCAGGATTGGTTTCAGAAGTCAAGGAAAGTTATGAAATTGTCTTTAAGCATGCCTTTTAAGTCCTGTGTAAGAATGAGGCCATTCAAATGTTTATTATACGAAATGTCATTATAAATGACTGAAGGTCTTTGCCCTCAGCATTTATAACCCAGCAAAATATACAACAAGTATACAAATAATTATGTTCTAAGGGTAATTAGTACCACTGTTGTTGTTGCTGCTGTTGCTGTTTTCCCCTTCTGGGAGAGGAGGCAGGTGGGAAAGGCGGAGAGGAAAGAATTGATAAAAACTATGAAAGAACAAGGTTAGTACTGAGAACACAAAGAACCAATATATAAACCACCCTCCCTTGAATCTTTCTTCTACTTAGAAAAACGACTGTCCTAGTTTTCCACCTACTTTGACCATTTCTTCTTAGTCATGACTTACTCATATTCCCCTGCCCTTTTCTTAATTGTTAGAATTTTTCCTTAATAATTTCTCTAGAATACCTTGTTCACTTCCAACAACCTACTACCTGTACACTGATTCCCACACTTATGGCACTGTGGTAGAATAAGTAATCTGAAAAAGCAAACAACATTATCTACATAGTCTAGGAAACTTCAAGCTGAGAAATTAAAGTTGTCAAAGTGAGAGAGCCTTTGGGTTCCCAACAGAAGTAACTGCTCCCTAGAGGAGCAGACCATCCACACAGGCTTTTAGGATTTTCACAGATCAAGGTCACCAAAATAATAAGCATTCAACTCAAAATTTAAAAACCCATTGAGGAAATAAGCCACCATAAGCAAGATTCAGCAGAAATCACAACAGAATTAGAGCCTCCAAAGTACTAGAATGATCAAATACACCTTTTAAATGCTTAAGATGTTAAAAAAAAAAAAAGAGTCAAAAACATGGACAAAGAACTAGAGACAAAAAAAACAATCAGGAAACCTGACAAATAACCACACAGGTTCAGGTCCAAGAAGACAACAAAGGAATGGGGGAGGAGCAAAATGGGTGAAGGGGAGTGGGAGATAAAGGCTTCTAGTTCTGGAATGAAGAAGTCACAGTAATACAAGATACAGCATAGTGAATATGGTCAGTGGTATTGTAATAGCACTGTATGGTGACAGATGGGAGCTACATTTATGGTGAGCATAGCATAACATATAAACTTGCCAAATCACTATGTTATCCACCTATATAACATTGTGTGTCAACTACACTTCAATATAAATAAATAAAAAAGAAATAAAGGGGAAAAGAACCACATACATCATCTAGAAATGAATCACTGAAATTAAAAACTCACTGGACAGGTTAAATAGCAGATCAAAAAGAATTAGTGACTTAGAGTACAGACCTGAAGAAATGATCCATGCATAATCCATGGAATGGAGCAGGGAGACGAAGATTTAAAAATATAAACAGGATAATGAGACACAGAAAAAGAGAGCCTGACATTTATCCAACCAGAATTCTCAAAGAAAATAAAGAAAATCTGTAAGAGGTTCTATTTGAAAAGGTAATGACTAAGTTTTTCTGTAACTGCTCAAAGACATGAATTCTCAGATTTAGGAAGCACCATGAAATCCAACAACACACAAAACAAAACCTACAGATGTCCTCCTCCTTATTCCTCTCTGTACTTACAAACTCATTCCTCTTTGCTCCTTCTAAAACCTAAGCTCCTTTGAAAGGCCTGTCATTATTACCCTTTCCCCTTGTTGCTGATATTTTCTAAGCTCCCACTCACTTCCCCTCACTCAGTAACAGTTTTCCTCTCCACAATCCACTCTACTCTACAATGTCCCAGTCAGGAGGTGAGAAAAATGTTTTTAATTACCTAACCTAGAACCTAACTCTGCTTAAATGTAATCAGAAGTGGGGCACCTGGGTTGCTGAGTCAGTTAAGCCTCTGCCTTCAGCTCAGGCCATGATCCTGGGGTCCTGGGATCGAGCCCCACATCAGGATTCCTGCTTGATGGAGAACCTGCTTCTCCCTCTCCCTCTCCCTGCTGCTCTGCCTACTTATGCTCTCTCTCAGTCAAATAAATAAATAATCTTAAAAAAAAAAAAAAAAGGTAATCAGAAGTAATCTCCCAGTTTTAACATACACTGCATTTTCAAGGAATGCACCCAAGAACATGTAATTTAAAGGAAGACTATATACTACTTTGTTCACAGTTTCACAGAAAGTTGTTATTATTTGAAGCAAAAGGGTGCCTGGGTGGCTCAGCTGGTTGGGCAACTGCCTTTGGCTCAGGTCATGATCCTGGAGTCCCAAAACTGAGTCCCACATAGGGCTCTCTGCTCAGCTTCTGAGGGAGTCTGCTTCTCCCTCTGACTTGCGCTCCCGTCTTGTACTCTCTCATTCTCTCTCTCAAATAAATAAATAAAACCTTTAAAAACAAAAACAAAAAATAACATGTGACTAATATCACTATTGTTTGACATCTAAGCAACCAACAGGATATACCTTTATCAATGCATATCCATCGCTACTACACTCACTCTCAATCTATGTATTGGTAGACGCATCTGCTGACTTCTGTATAACTTCCAGTGGATTCATAACCAAGAATTTACATATTCAAATATACATCATTTTATTATAAATTGCTTCATTATAAATTACTATAAGGTAATGTATTACATAATACAAAACATTATATGTACACACATTTTTAATTAGATTATCTAGATTATTTTGTATGAATTTCATTATTGGATAATAAAGGGGAATTCCAAGGTATCTGCTGTAAAAGGGAACACTGGGTCTGAAAGTTCAGAGGCACTGAATTAGTTATTCTTTTTATTCTCTTATCATTTGCAAGTAAGTCTGGTCTGTTATTACATTAGCAGTTTTCATTCCATTATCCTGACCTCTCTAGCTAAAGCCACATCCTCAGTCATCTTCAAACATTATTTTGGCTTCTTCATTACACTTACAATAACTGAAGTCACCCAATCAATGCAGTGGCTTATTTATTTACATTTTATTTGTCCCTGTCAGAATAAAGTAGGCTCTTTTAGGATGAGAATTCTGGCATGTCCTGGCCCTTAAATACTTGATTGATATCACAACCTAAACCTAGCAAAGTACAGAGCACTTAGTATACAGTAAATATCTACTGACTTTTTCTTTTCTCAGTCTTTCTTTTCCTTTCATCTACCTGTCAGAACACCTATCTTATAATGTTCACCAACAGTGCTTTTTGATGAGGACAAGAATTCTGTGAGAGCCTCTGTTCTGAAAAGACCATTGGCAAAATGGTAGTTCTTTTGAATGTCTGAAAGAAGTAAGTAGTTCTTTTGAATATCTAACCACTCTATGTCAGGGGTTAGCACTCCCACCTACTTCATCTACCTTTTCTTTTGAAGTTTCTCAGAGAACATTAGCAAGCAAGGCCACAAGTAAAGTCAGAAAGAATTTAAAATAAATTCCCCTGAAACTTTTTTTTTTTTTTTTTTTTTGGTTTTTAAGGTTCAGGCACAGAACACATACATCAAGGAAAATGCAGCTATTAAAAAGAAATAGTGTGGGGCAACTGGGCAGCTCAGTCGATTAAGCATAAGCATCTGCCTTTGGTCAGGTCATTGGTGCTGGGGTCCTGGGATCCAGCCCCTCCCCACTCAGCAGGGGGCCTGCTTCTCCCTCTCCCTCTGCCTGCTCTTCCCCCACTTGTGCCCTCCCTCTCTGTCAGATAAATAAATAAATCTTCATAAATAAATACATAAATAAATAGAAACTGTGAGAATAAGGATTCCTACACTGAGTTAATCATCTGTGAAATGCAGTGAAGAAAGGAAATAACGTTTATTCCAAATAACAGAATAATTAAACCATGATTAAAAATGATCCAATCCTAAAAACAAATGAATTGGAGGTGATCTAAACATGGAGTGAAAGTACCTAAACAGTCCTAATATCTAATTACTTTTATTCCTTCTTTGTTCACTGCTCAACTATATTGGTTTGAGCTTGCATGCATAAGTATAGGTACTGAAAAAAGTGATGTGAAATATCATCACTATCTCTAAATTATCCTTAAGAAGCTTAGTTTCCTGGATAAATTCTTACTATAAAGACATATATTAGAACTAAGAGCCTGTGATTATAAAGCAGAGCAGCTATTAAATGAGAAATTATTCCAAGGGATCTTCTTCATGGATCCTTCATATGTATCATGGAGCATATTCAGCCGGCCAAGAAAAACCAACAAGAAGACATTTCCTCACCTAGCTTTACACAAATGTAGGTAGAAGAATCCTGTTAAGATTGAATTCATCTTGGGGTATCTGTGTGGCTCAGTGGATTAAGCCTCTGCCTTTGGCTCAGGTCATGATCTCAGGGTTTTGGGATTGAGCCCCACATAGGGCTCTCTGCTCAGCAGGGAGCCTGCTTCCCCCCCCCCCCCGCCCCTGCCTGCCTCTCTGCCTTCTTGTAATCTCTGTCTGTTAAATAAATAAATAAAATCTTTAAAAAAAAAAAAGAAAAAGATTGAATTCATCTCAGATTCCCAAATATCTTATAATTACAGACAAAAATTTCACAAACTTTGCATTGCCTTTTGTGAACTAAGCAAGAGCTTTAAAGGGTACTCTTAGTACAGAAAAATCAAAGCAGAGAAAAACTCAGGGCTCTTCACGGCAAGCCTTCCTACTATTACCAACATATGAGTTTCGTCTGTGTCTTCCCAATTACAGTAAAAGAAAATATGAAACACAGGTAATATTATCCATACATCTATCACTACCATTAGCATTCCAGATGGTATATCATTATAAAAAAAAAAAAATTCCAAAAAAAAAAAAAATTCCAAGAAACCACTAGAACGGGTTTTTCTAGCACCCCATCTCACCAAATTCAGAAGATATCAATCCTCTCCTAAAGGTGCAAAATGTTTTCAAACCAGCAATCAAAAGAAAATGTGAGCTCCATGCCAGCAATGGTTTGGTAAAACTAGAACCCCCAGTAAGTCTCAATCATCTCAGAACACTATCTAACATTTTAGCAGGAGTTTACTACACGCTGTGGGCACCCTTCTCAGCACTTCACAGGAACTACCTCATTTTAATGCTTATGACTCCATTCCCATATACAGATGAAGTCTGGCTACAGAGAGGTTAAATAACTTGCTAAACATCACCAGCTAGTAAACAGTGGAGTCAGATCCAAACTCTGGAAATACAACTACAGAGTCTACAATTTTTTTAAGAAAAATACTTGTTTATCTATTTGAGAGAGAGGAATAGAGTGCTGGGAGGAGGGGAGGTGCAGAGAGAGAGGGAGGGAAAGAATCTCAAGCAGACTCTCCACTGAGCATGGAGCCTGGCTCCAACCTAGGACCCTGAGATCATAACCTGATCTGAAATCAATAGTCGGACGCTTAACTGACTGAGCCATCCCAGGGCCCTAGAGCCTACACTTTTATTACTAGACACATCAACACAAAAATATGCAAGGGTATAAAGAAAGCCCATTTAGCAATTGCTACAAAACCTCTCCTATCTTGACAATTATTAAATTTTACTACAGGCTTAAAAAAAAAAGAAAAAGTCCTTTTTGATTTTTTTTTTTCCATACAACTTTGTTAGAGCATCAAACTATATCCACCAAATTCATTTCAGAGTGACCTCTTAATTCCAAGCAATGACACTGAAAACATACAATCAGATCTCTACACCAGTTCCTCCCTAAGCCTCCACATCAGGTGAAAGTCATCTCAACAGATCCTGTCTGCACTGACACCTTGAGATATATATTCCTTCAGCTACAGAATCTCACCTTGTGTTTAGACAAAGCTGCAGGAAGGGAAAGAATTCTTGACAGGAGAGTGTGATCAATACAATTAAATGCTGAAAATAGGTAAAATCCTTTAGGGTACAATGAAAGGACAATAGTAGAGGCCAAGCGCAGAAAGCAGTGGATAAAGGAATGAATGAGAAATAGGAAAGTGGAGACAATGACAAGATAGGAGAAAACACTGAGCTATAAAGGGAAAAACAGGCTGGGGAAATGGAAGCTTTTGGGGTACATTCCAGGTAAATGCCCAAATTTGTCTTCATATAAATCAGATACTTCCATTGCCCTAAAACATCAGTTCTACAACTTCTTGGTCTTAACACTTCTTTACACTGTTAAAAATTACTGAGGACCCCAAAAAGTTTTTTGTTATTGTAGGTTAGTTCTACCAATTTTTACTATAGTAGAAATTAAAATGCAAACTTAAAAATATTAATTCATTTAAGTAACAATAAAAGCTCAATATGTGCCAACATGCATAAAAATAACATTTCTGTGAAAATAGTATTTTCCAAAACAAAAAAATAGTGAGAATAAGTTTTATAATTTTGCAAATCCCTTTATTTCTAGCTTAATAAAAGATAGCTAGATTTGCATATCTGCCTCTCTTGCAATATAGCATTTTAATGAAGTATACAAAGAATATCATAAGTTAAAAAAGGGAGAATTTTAAAAGCTTTTTCAAATAATTGTAGATATTCTTCTTTTAGACTATACCAAAATTCTGACAAGTGATAGTTTCTTAAAGGTTATTTCATAAACGTTACTAGCAATGTGTAATTGGAAACTATGCCAGTGAACTTTTTCTACCTTGTTACATTAAATTCATTAATGTATCTTAGACTCCTAAATCTTTTACCAGTATTTGATTCCACAACATCATGCACTGTCATTTGGAAAATACTGGTTAACTGAGTTATGTAGATCTTCTAGATATTGATCCACTTATTACACTGTATCAAAAAAAAGTACATTTGTTAATATCACCAGTCATTCCCATCAGAAAAGTCGGTAAGTACTGTGAGGCTGCCAAGTTCATGCAGCAGATAAGGTTTCCAAAACTCTAAAATTAACCAAAAACCTGATTCTATTATTTGCTACAGATACTATCAGTTGTTTTCTTGAAATGACAGGCATACTTCACTCATTTTTCAGAAAATGAATGTCCAGTATCCAAAACTGAATTTTACAAATAGTGTTCCATGAAAATAAGCTTATAGTTCAGCGTGCAGCTCAAACAATCATACAAGTTTTTTTTTTTCCTGAGACAGTCATATTTCCATATGCTTTATGCATATTTCCCATTCGGTCACATAGAACATTAAAAAGGTGTACAAAGGTCTAGATTTAATAAAATTAATCATTTTTGTTGCTTCATCAAGGATACTCTAGAGCAAAACTTTTTTTTTTTAACTGCTAGGATATGACAGTATGATTTCGGTCTCCTCATGTGTTTAGTTCTAAGGGCAAACGGCTTTATCCACTACTACTTTCACATCTTCTGTGCAAATAACATAGTAAAAAACGAAAATAACATCTCAATCTCACTATGTAAATGGCTTTGCCTTTGAGGACCTCCAAGAGTTTGAAGACCAGAGAACCACAGCCCTATAGCAATTGTTCCCAAAGAAGACACTCCGAGACAGGTTTTTCCAACACATGGTAAAAGAAGGAAAAAAAGAATATATTAGATCTTTTTTTTAACCTAGACCTACTAAATATTGAATAAAAAATAAATTTTTTAAATTTAAATTTTTAAATTAAAAATAAAATTATAAAAAATAAATTCTAACATAAAAGACTGCTCTTAAAAAAATAAATTGGGGCACCTGGCTGGCTCAGTTGGTACAGCATGCAACTCCTGATCTCAGGGTTGTACATTCAAGGCCCACCTAGGGTGTACAGATTACTTAAATAAAATCTTGGGGCACCTTGGTGGTTCAGTCAGTTAAGCGTTTGCCTTCAGCTCAGGTTGTGATCCTAGGGTCCTGGGAAATCTTTACTCAGCAGGGAGCCTGCTTCTCCCTCTCAGTCTGCAGGTCTCCCTGTTTAGGCTCTTTCTGTCAAATAAGGGATAAATAAATAAATAAATAAAATCTTATTTTTTTTAAAAAAACTACTCTTTCTTTTGAGCTATAATCTCCTTTCTTTTATAAAATAAAAGGGGAAAGTAGATGGTAGTCTGAGGATTATACTAGGTTTCTAATTACTCTTATTTGGCAAAATGAAGGCAGGCGACACTGTGCTCACTCCCAACATTTTTTTTTAATGACATTTTATTTTATTTTTTTAAAAATTTATTTATTTTAGAGCAAGAATGAGAGCACAAGCAGAAAGGCACAGATGGACAGGAAGAGAATCTCAAGCAGACTCCTCACTGAGCGTGGAGCCCGATACAGAGCTTGATTCCATGATCCTAAGATCATGACCCAAGCAGAAAGAGTCAGATGCTTAACCAACCGAGCCACCCAGGTGCCCCAATTCCCAACTTAAAAAAAAAAACTCCATTTCCCTAGGGTGCAATTGAGGGTCCTGATTTTGATCCCTAAGGTGGGGGTGGAGACTGCTTATAAATACATACATACATACATACATGTCTCAAGTGGCCCAGGGTGCCCTTGATCAAACAGGGTACTGTGTTTTCTAGATGCTCTGAGGCCCTCCCAAAGTTCCATAACTAGTTCTTCAGGAAATAACTAAGAATATGCCATGGGAAAATACATTTCAGTCAATCAATGAGCCAAACCTTTAAAAGCAACAGCATCCGCACCTGGGCGGCTCAGTGGGTTAAAGCCTCTGCCTTTGGCTCAGGTTATGATCCCAGGGTTATGGGATTGAGCCCTGCATTAGGCTCTCTGCTCATGGGGGAGCCGGCTTCCCCTCTCTCTTTCTCTGCCTGCCTGCCTCTCTGCCTACTTGTGATCTCTGTCTGTCAAATAAATAAATAAAATCTTTTTAAAAATTAAAAAAAAAATAAAAGCAACAGCATCCACATAGTCAAGCGATTTAGAAATTTATATTTAACACATGCCACTAACAAGACCAGTTGTTAAGTGCCTTAAAAATCCCATTCCAAGAATGTCTTCAATTTCACAAACTTCACAATGGAAATATGTCAAATGGATAGATGTGACGATGTATCTTATTTCCTCCTAAGCAAAAAAAAAAAAGCTTTAATTAGATGATCTTTAAATTTCCTTCCAGATGACCCTGGAATCTGTGTGATTAAAAATTCCAGGTAGCTAAATGATACATGTGTGGTCCCAAAGAAATAGAAAAAGAACTCGAACTAACTTACATCTTTAGAAAAAAAAAAAAAAAAATCTTAAAAGTACCAAAAACAAAACAAAACAAAACACCCGAGCCAACATAAACAATACACTAAATAGTAATCACATCAGGAGGCTGTTTCAGGATCAAACTTTACTTCAGTTAACTAGTTCCACAGTCTTACTACACATGGATAATTTGCACTGCAGTTTCAGGCTAACGTGGCAGAGGGAGGGGTTTGTGTGTGTTTTTCCAAATTAGATGTATTCTCCCTCAAGTAAAGGATCTGGGGGGGAAAATCGAGAGTTAACAGGACAAAGGAACCACACCTAATTTTATTTGGGTTGAGTGGGTGGAGGGAGACAGAGAATAATACCAATAATACCAATAATAAATGGGAAAAAATTAAGCCTACAGTGAAATTTCAAAACGAAACACTACTGAATCAGGTTCAAACTGGAGGGAAGTGGACATTACAAAGTGGCAGAATTTGATTAATTTTTGGCAACTCTGCCCCAGTGATTTATTTCCGAGGCAGGGTTCCACCCTCCGTAGCTAAGGCAAGTTATTGCATCAGGCACCGGTGTGCGGAAGAAACCCATTTGGTGTTTACTACTAGGTCACAGACACCCAGGTCCTATTCCAAGCGTTTGGCTTTGCCTGACTGGATGTGAGACTCCACTTGAGCGAATCTTTTCCCTTGTCCTCTCTAAATTCTAATATTCATACAGTGTCCTAGGAAAAGGAGGCCTGTATTAAATCACCAAGCCCTCCAGCCCAAGAAACTTCCCTCCCTACCTCAAAATCAAATTTCAAAATGTTCCACACAGAGGGCTGACTTCACCCAGGAACTCGGCAACATTTAGCTCACTCACTCCAAACAGTCTTTTGGGAACCCAGAGAAGATGACAGGAGCGAGCGAAGGACGATGAGCGAAGGACAATGAACTCACACCATGATTAGAAAAAGAAGTTCAACACCTCGTCACATCCACGTTTCAACTTTAATTTTCTGAGCCATCATTTGGCTAACGAAGCACTGAATGAAAGAAGGTGTCATGGAGGAAACACTAGGCAAAGCATCCTGAAGACTTTAAAAAAAAAAAAGACGCCAGTCCTAATAAGACAGAGCCTACAGCTTCGCCTCTGCCGGGGAAGAATTAGGAACTTGGCCCCCCGGGAGGGGGTTAAAAAGAACACCGCAGAGCCTGGAAAACTGGACTTGAGGATTTCTGAGCTGGGTCAGGAGTAACCAAAGGTCATCATCCATCGCAGCCCCACCGGAGAGGGGAGAGGCGCAGACATTAACAAGGACTGGGAAAGAGCAGAGCAGAACGCGAGAGGAGGGACGCAGGATGTCGAAGGGGATCCGAGGGAGTCACCCAAGGAGAGTCCAGGGCGCAGGTCCACGCGAGGAAGGTGGCCAACGCACGCGGGAACCGGAGTCCAAAGTGGGGGAGGAGAGAAAGACACCAGGAAACCAAGGGCTTCCAGCGGATGAAGGAGAGAGTGGGGTAATCGGCGCGGGGGACGGGTGCCCGAGGAGGAGAGAGGATGACGGAGAGCAGACCAGGGAGAGGAGACCCGGGGCCCCGGGGAGGCGCAGGATGCCAGTACCTGCTGGCGCACGGCAAGCCTGAGAGGGGCTAGCACCTCCTCAGCCCCGGCGCCGTCCATGCTGCTCCGGGAGGCGGCGGCAGGGAATGAGGTCGGGGCGTGGGCGCGCGCGCTGCGGGGTCTGCAGGGCGGGAGCGGAGGCCGGGCCGGGAGCCGGGAAGGCAGAGACAGCAGCAGCGCGGCGCTGGCGGCTCTAAGCAGCGCCGAGCGCAGAGGGGGCATGAGCCGGCGGGCCTGGGCGGTCCGGAGCGAGCGGCGGCGGCGGAAGCGGCGCGCGCGGCCCGGCCGGGAGCATGATGAAATCGCCGCGTAAACGCCGCAGCGCGCGCGCAGCCGCACATTCCCCACCCCGCGACGCGGCCACCGGCAGATTCGACACAGAACGCGCGCTCCTTCAGAGACTCCAGAGGGCTCGCCCCACCTTGGGCGCTTGGGAGGGCTGCGGGATCTCAGGTAACACCCTGCCAACAGACTTGCACAAAGATAAGACAGGCCAGCCCAGTAGGGTGCACATTCCGGCACGCAGCCCCATTCCGAGACCTACAGACTGAGACGCACGGGGACCTTCAAAGCGTTGGCTCTGGGCACTGACACTCGGGCTCACCCACGGAAATGCACGCTTCCTTTGTGTTCCGTGCGCCCCTGGGGCTTTAAAGGCCCATATCCCATCAACTCAGGGACGTAGACGCAATGTTGCTCAAGCTCGCGTGCTCCTCGTATGAAGAAACAAAAGAATTTATTGATTTGCCCATCTTATCACATCCATGCTTTACCCACTTTAAGAAAGTAGTTGGAGAAAGGCGGAGGAGAGGTGAGGGGCTCTTCGGAGAAGGTCAGTTCTGAGCAACTATTGTAGGGCGAGCAGGATTTGAACCAGCAGAGATGAGGAAAGGCAAGAGGCAAAGAGGGGTGGAAAGACTAGGAAACAAGATAATGGAGGGGAGGGGAGCTGAGAATCCAGGCGCCCGCGATTCCCTCCTAATGGCTTTGCCTCTGCAGACCTGCCCTCTCGTGCTTGGGCCTCCAGCTGACGACCTTCCGGAAATGGGCTTCCTCCCTTCTGCCCCAAAGGTGGGTCAGCAGGCAAAGCTGGATTCCCTTTCCAGAGAGAGTAGAAAAATAAACAAAGTGTTGGTTATAGACATAGCATGGCGCACATCCACCAGAATGTCTAAAATCAAAGTGATGGAAAATGCCAAGTGAAGCTCTGGGGACTGTCCCACACTGCTGGGTAGAGAGCCAACGGGTACAGCCGCTTTAAAAGAACTGTTTGATGGCAACTGTTGGAGCCAACCATACACACCTTCCCTGTGACCCCCCCCCCACCACCACCAGGAGCTTACAGTCTCACCAGAATGAAGTTCTTTCTCAATACTATGGAAGTCCATATTCTCTTCCTGTTCCAAATTGTGGTGCTGGAGAAGTACTGACAATTGAGCATAAGAAGGGCGGCTGCAGAAGAATCTTCCTCAGTATTAAACCATTTGTGTTTTTTAGAACTTTTATTTCAAGATTTGACATTAATCACAATTTTTATTTGGCTTCATTTTAATGACTAATTTTGAATTTAATATTTTTGAAGATAAAAACAATTTTAACTTTTACATATACTCTTATTTACAGTGTTATTAAAACATTCAAATTCTGTATATTTTAAATATAATTCTATATATTTTTTAATTCTTTAGATCAGTAATGTCTCATTGATGTTCACGTGAGGACAGTCCCAGCTGTTGTCTCCAAATCTGTTTCCCCCCCTCTGCTTCTTCAGTGATTATTTCTAAAAGGCAAAGCTGTGCATCTTGCTTCTTTGCTTAGGATTTCAGTACTTCAACACTTCAGTAGGTCCACATGGCCCTTAGCAGAATTTCCTAAGTGGTTTCCCGTGGGAAACTACATCTACAAGACAATAATAATAGATTATATTCACTGAGGGCGTACTATGTACAAGTTAGCATTCTAATTTATTTCCTGTAAATTTATTCACAATCCAGTGAAAGAGACTCCATAATAATTCCCATTTTATAGGTTCAGATTCAGAGCGCTAAGATATAAATAAATTGGCCATCATCACACAACTACCGAGGTCCAGAATGTGAGCTGGGGACAGAGGCAATTTTAACATATAACTTAATGAAGCAAAGGTTGTTTCTTTTTTTTTTTGCTCATTGTTTTGTTTCTTAAATTCGAAATATGAGTAAGATCATGGATTTGTCTTTCTCTGACTGACTTATTTTCCTTACCGTTATGCTCTCTAGCTCCATCCATGTTGTTGCAAATGGCAAGATTTATTTTTTTTTTTACAGCTGAATAATATTTCATTGTACATATATCCTCCACATCTTCTTTATTCATTCATCTATTGATGGATCCTTGGGCTGCTTCCATAATTTGGCTATTGTAAATAATGCTGCAATAAACATAGGGGTGGGGAACCTGGGTGGCTTAGTCAGTTAAGCACCCTGGACTCAAATCATGATCCCAATTCCACATTAGGCTCCCTGCTCAGCAGGGATCCTGCTTCTCCTTCTGCCTCTGCTCCTCCTCCCTCCTCTCTCTCTCAAATAAATAAATCTTAAAAAAATAAACATGGGGGTGCATATATCCCTTTGTAGTAGTGTTTTTATAATTGGGGGATAAATACCCAGTAGTGTGATTACTCGATGCTACAGTAGTTCTATTTTTAATTTTGTGAGGAAACTCCATACTGTTTTCTACAGTGGCTACAACACTTTGCATTCCCACCAATGTGCAAGCGTGTTCCTTTTTCTCCAAAACCTCACTAACACTTGTTGTTTCCTATTTTTTTTATTTTAGCCATTCTGTCAGGTGTGAGGTGATAGCTCATTGTGGTTTTGATTGACATTTCTCTGATGATGAGTGACGTTGAACATCTTTCCACGTGTCTGTTGGCCATCTGTATGTCTTCTTTGGAGAAATGCCTATTCATATCTTCTGCCCGTTTTTTAATTGGATTATTTGGGTTTTGGGTATTGAGTTGTATCAGTTCTTTCTTTCTTTATTTATTTATTTTAGTATTTCATTTATTTATTTATTTATTTTTTTGATGGAGACAGTGAAACAGCGAGAGAGGGAATACAAGCAGGGACAGTGGGAGAGGGAGAAGCAGGCCTCCTGCTGAGCAGGGAGCCCGATGTGGGCCCCTATTCCAGGACCCTGGGATCATGACCTGAGCCGAAGGCAGATGCTTAACAACTGAGCCACCCCGGCGCCTGTATCAGTTCTTTATATATTTTGGATACTAACCCTTTATCAGATATGTCATTTACAAATATCTTCTCCCATTCAGTAGGTTGCCTTTGAGTTTTGTTGATTGTTTCCTTTGCTGTGCAGAAACTTTTTATTTTGATGTAGTCTCAATAGTTTATTTTTACATTTACTTCCTTTGCCTCAGGAAACATACCTAGAAAAATGTCGCTACAGATGATATCAGAGAGATTACTCCCTGTGCTCTTCTAGGATTTTTATGGTTTTAGATCTCATATTTAGGCATTTAATCCATTTTGAGTTTATTTTTGTGCATGGTGAAAGAAAGTGCCTAGTTTCATTCTTTTGCATCTAGTTGTCCAGTTTTCCCAACACCATTTGTTGAAGAGACTGTCTTTTTTCCCTTTGGATATTCATTCCTTCTCTGGCAAAGATTAATTGACTATATCATTGTGGGTTTATTTCTGGATTTTTTGTTCTACTATATTGATCTATGTGTTTATTTTTATGCCAGTATCATACTGTTTTGATTACTACCACTTTGTAATATAACTTAAAGTCTAGAATTCTGATGCCTCCAGCTTTGCTTTTCTTTTTCCAGATTGCTTTGGCTATTCAGGGTCTTTTGTGATTCCATACAAATTTTAGGATTGCTTATTCCATAATGTGAAAAACATTGTTGATATTTTAATAGGGATTGCATTAAATGTGTATATTTCTCTGGGTAGTATGGACATTTTAACAACATTTGTTCTTGCAACCCATGAGCATGGAATGTCATTCCATTTCTTTGCATTGTCTTGAATTTCTTCTATCATTGTTTTATAGTTTTTCAGTCTTTCACCTCTGGGTTTTTTGTTTTGTTGTTTTGTTTTGTTTATGTCTCTCACCTCTTTGGTTAAGTTTATTCCTAGACATTTTGTTGTTTTTGTACAATTGTAAATGAGATTTTTTTTTTAATTTTTTTTGAGATTTTACTCATTGAGAGAGAGAGTGAGAGAGGGAAAGTAAGCAGAGGGGGAAGTGTAGAAGGAGAAGCAGGCTCCCTGCTGAGCAGGAAGCCTGATGCAGGGGCTCAATCCCAGGACCCTAGGATCATGACCTGAGCCAAAGGCAGATGCTTAACCGACTGAGACACCCAGGTACCCTATTTTTTTTTTAGTTTCTGTATCATTTATTTTTGTTCTAATCTCTATTATTTCTTCCTTTTGCTGGGTTTGGGTTTCATTTGTTGTTGTTCCCTAAGACTATTCTCAAATTGCATGATTTTCTTTCCTCTCCTTTGCTCAGCTTGGTTACTTTCCATTTCTCTGTCTTCCAGTTCATTAATTCATTCCTCTTCTTCTAGCTTGCTACTTATTCCCTCAAGTGTATTTCTTATTTCATTTATTGTGTTCTTGATCTCTGATTGGTTCTTTTTTTTTTTTTTTTTTTATCTCTGTGTTAAGGGTCTCACTGATGTTTCCCAATCTTTTCTTAGGTCCAATATCTTTATGACCATTACTTTAAATTTCTGTCAGGCGTATTACTTACATTTATTTCACTTTATGTCTCTTACTATGGTTTGGTCCTGTTCTTTCATTTGAGAGATATTTCTCGGTCTCTTCATTTTGTCTGACTTTTTCTGTGTGTTTCTGTGTGTTAGTAAAGTCAGCTACTTTTTTTTTCTTTCTTTCTTTTTTTTTTTTTTTTGCTCTTAACAATAACAGCCTTATGAACAAGAGGTCCTGAAGTATGTCCTGCAGTGTAGTGTAGTGTCCCCTTTTCCTCCCCTGTAGTGAAGTGGCCTGGCACTTCAGGGAGTATCTACTACGTGTGTTGTCTGCACTCTGCTGTTGAGCCTTGGCCTGTTTCTCCTTCAGTCCAGTTGTTTGCAGAGGCTCTTTGCCTGTTGCGAGCAGTGTTTAGTCCCCAGGATGGGTGCGGTACATTTTAACACCTTGTGTGGGTGGTCTGCTTGTGAAACTAGGTATACCCCCACTGCCACTGGAACTGTGGTCCTGCAAAATGCACAAGTCCTAGAGATGTGTTGGCAGGATTTGCACAGTTCTGTGGGAGAGTCCCGCAGTGCCTAGACCGAAGTGAGCATGACTGGAAAGGATGGATCCCTGATGCATGGGGGGCAGGGTTTAGGGCAGTGTAAAGAGTTTTGTTGAGATGCTGCTTTCTGCATGTGGCCATTGTTTATGCTGAGGTGCATGGGGAGAAATAATGCCTGCCAGCTCATTTGTTCCTAGAGGGGTCTCCCAGTGGTGATCCCTGTCTCTCAGGGCCACACTCTGAGATAAGCAAATCACTCTCCCTCTCATCTGGTCTACACCCAGCATTTGTCAGACTGCTGTGTCTGTGCTGTATCTGCATAGACTGTCAAGGAATCTCTTTAAGGATAAGGATTCTACTTCCTAACCCCCTCCAGACTCTCCCAGAGCTGAGCCTGCAGATTTTTAATATTCTAGGCTTTAAATCCTGCTGGTTGAAAGAACTCATGAAACTGGCCCCTCTGGCTTTCAAAGGCAGATGTTATAGGGATTCGTTCTCCCTGTTTATGGGCTCTCTGGTGTGATAGATAGTCTGTTTTCTCCCCTTCTCCATGCCACTAGCTTCCTCCCCACCACAGATGGCTATGGTCCATTTTGCTCCCAGACTGCATCTTTACCCTTCCTACCTTCTTTGATGTGGCCTCTTCTCAGCCTTTAGTTGTGAAGTTTGTTCTGCCAGTCTTCAGATTATGGGTGGGGAGGGGTCGTTTAGGCTGCTGTGAGTGTTATCTCACAGCATGGGCATAGGCATGGGACAGGCCAAGCTTAAGGTCCTCCTCCACCACCTTCCCCAACACCAATTATTAAAAGGAAAAAAAGCTCACAATATTTGTTTCACCTTTGATCAGGTATGGTGCCTTTGTTGAAAATAAATTGACTATATAAAGTGAGGCTATTTCTGTGATCTCTATTCTGTTCAAGTAATGCATCTATCAACCTTTATGCCAATATCACACTTTCTTGATTACTATTGCTTTAGAGTAAGTCTTGAAGTCAGATAATATACATTTTCCACCTTTACTTCTTTTTCAGAATTGTTTTTAACTATTCCAGGTCCTTTCCATTTCTGTTAAATTTTAAAATTGACTTCTCAGTTAAAAAAAAATACCTGCTGAGATTGTGATTCCATAGGTCAATTTCAGGGAAATTGATGGCTTAACAATATAGGCTTTGGATGTCTTTTGTTAAATTTTTTTTTTAAGATTTTTATTTATTTATTTAACAGAAAGAGATCACACGTATGCAGAGAGGCAGGCAGAGAGAGAGGGGGGAAATAGGCTCCCTGCTGAGCAGAGAGCCCAATGTGGGGCTTGATCCCAAGACCCTGAGATCATGACCTGAGCCAAAGGCAGAGGCCTAACCCACTGAGCCACCCAGACACCCCTCTTTTGTTAAGTTTATTCTTAAGTGTTTTACTTGTTAATTCTGAGTGTTATTTTGTTTTCCAGTGGTTTGTTGCTAGTGATCTTTCATTTACTAATTTTAGTAGTTGGGTTTTTAGGTGTCTTTTTTTTTTTTTTGGTCGATTCCTTGGGATTTTCTACATTAATAATCATGTGATTTGTATATAGAATCAGTTTTACTTATTCCTTTCCAATCTTTATGCTTTTTTTTTTTTTACTGGCCTAGCTGTAAAATCTATGTCATCTTTTATAACCTTGCTTATAACATCCCAATATTATTCTTTAAATACTTTCAAGGTCTGGAGTAAAGTCCTATATTTCACTCCTGATATCAGTAATTAGGTTTTTTTTTCTCTTGCTGTCTTTTTTTCCTTGATTAGTCTTGCTAAATATTTACCAACTTATCAATTTTTCAAACATCTAACTTTTGACTTTGTTAATGTTCTCTATTGTTTTGTCGATGCTCTATTCCATTGATTTCTACTTTATAATTTTTTCCTTCTACTTAATTTGGGTTTAAACTGCTCTTTTTTTTCTAGCTTCTCAAGGTAGAAACTTAGATAATTTCTTGTAAACCTTTTTCCTTTCTTTTTTTTTTTTAATATTTATTTATTTATTTGACAGACAGAAATCACAAGGAGGCAGAGAGGCAGACAGAGAGAGAGGAGGAAGCAGGCTCCCCGCTGAGCAGAGAGCCCAATGCGGGGCTCGATCCCAGGACCCTGGGATCATGACCTGAGCTGAAGGCAGAGGCTTTAACCCACTGAGCCACACAGGCGCCCCACCTTTTTCCTTTCTTTAAAAAAACCTTTAAAATTATAAATTTGCCCTTTAGTTGAATCCCAAAATTTTGGATACATTGTGTTTTCATTTTCATGTAGTTTTAAATGCTTTCTAATTCCTTGTGTGATTTCTTCTTTGACCCATTAGTTATCAAGAAGAGTGTTGTTTAGAGGCACATAGATGGCTCAGTTGGTTAAGCACCTGTCTTCAACTCAGGTCATGACCCCAGGGTCCTGGAATGGAGCCGCACAGCAGACTGCCTGCTCAATGGGAAGCCTGCTTCTCCCTCCCCCTCCACATCTCCCCCTCCTCCTACTCATACTCTCTTTCTCAAATAAATAAAATCTTTAAAGAAAAAAAGAATGGAATTCATTCCTAAATATTTGAAACCAAATAAGTTATTTCCAAATATTTGAAAACTTTAAGCATATACTGTTATTTTTATTGTTGCTTTCTAGCTTAATTCCCATGTAGTCAGAGAAAAGCATTTGAAATTTATTGACTTCGGTAAATTTTGTGACCCAGCATATGGCAGTACCTTGGTGAATGCTCCATGAGTACTTAAAAAATATATATACTATGCATTTGTTGTGCCTAGTGTTTTATAAGGGTCAGTTAGAAAGGTGGTTGATAGATTACTACTTTTTTGTCTAGCTCTATCAATAACTGAGAGAGGTTGTTAAAATCTCTGATAGTGAATTTGTCTCTTTCTACCTTTCATTCTGTCATGTTTGCTTCATGTATTTTGACTTTATTAGGCATATACACATTTAAAATTATTACATCTTTTTGCCAAATGACACTTTTGTTATTATGAAATGTTCATAATCTAAATATACCTAAATATACCTTCTTATATACCTCTTATCTTTAAAATATAAATATTTTTATCTCTAAATATACCTCTTATCTTTAAAACTAAGTGGTCTCATATTAATATAGCCATTCAAGCTTTTTTATGATCAGTGCCAAGGGCTTTTGGGGGCTGAGTTCTCCTGCCATAAGCCATGTGAGTAGACCACCTAGGCGTCATGCCTTCCAGCCCCAATCCAGCCTTCAGATGACTGCAGCCCCAGTCAAGGTCTTGCATCTAACCTTATGGACGGCCCTGATCCAGAACCACCTAGCTGGACTGCTTCCAATTTTCTGACATATAGAAACTGTGAGATAATGTTTGTGGCTTTTTAAGCTGCCAGGTTTGGGGGTAGTATGTTACACAGCAATGGATAACTAATACAGGGTTCTTCCCTAAACTGGTTGTACAGTCCCTTCTCTTGAGAAATGAGTGACCAGACTGCTGGCCTTCAAGGGACCTTTTGAGGCTTTGGCAGTGATTGCCACTGCAGTGAGAATAATATCCTCCCTGAATCTCCTTACAACAGAAAAGCTAGGTACCTGTCATATTCAACAAACATTTACCCCTTTACCTAAGAAGCAGAAAACTCCATAGCTTGATTTTCTGTGTCTTTTTCCCTTAGGTCCAGGCTGCTACAGCAGAGGCTAAAGCACAGAGGTGCCCTGAGGAAGATTCTAAATCCAGAGTAAGTGAACCTGGCCTGTGACCCACGTGGTCTGGCTTCCAGAATTCTCTGGCACTGACTCTCCTCTCTAGACCCTGAACTGTTAACAAAGTTTTGCCTCAACTTCTAGCCTCCCTTAGCAAAGATTTGTTTCAGCTTCTGTTCTCCAACAACAAGGAGGTAAGTTCCCTTGAAACCTTAGTGATACTAGTGGCTAAGGCAGGATAATTTATTGTAAGATTAATTTCTGTTTTGATTTCACTGACATGGACATTGGGAGGAAAGAGAATGGTTTCTCTTCCCTTCCCTCTTTGATCCCCAAGGCATATGTAAGGGAAGATTAAATCTTCTAAAACCGTTAAATTAGGAGTCAGGAGAAGATACCCACTTAGGGGCTTGTACGGTGAGAAGCAGAAGCAACTGGAATAGCAAGATGGATCCAGAAGAAATGTTCCCAATACCATGTGGTCATAGTGCCAGAGTCTCAGTGAGTGGTGGTTACTCTGGCACCCCTAGGAGGGCTGGATCCAAGTGCTGGAAATTCTCACCTTTGAAAGAATCCCTTTGCTCCAGCTTGTCACAAAAGTGACCATACTGTTGGCCTTCAAGGTACATCTGAGGATTTGGACAGGGAATGTCACAATGGTAAGATTGTGTCCCCCTGAAACTTTTGTAATGCTTAAGAGCCCTGGCACCTGTCACATAGTTATTCAGTAAACATTTACCAAGCACCTACTATGTGCCAACCATTGTTCTAGGCACTGGAGGAACAGCAATGTACAAAACCTCCTATTCACAAGGAGCTTATATTCTTTGGGACCAAGCAGACGATATAAAAATAAGCTGTTTTTTATTTAAAATAAAGGGGTACCTGGGTGGCTCAATCAGTTAAGCATCCAATTCTTGATTTTGGCGATATAAAAATAAGCTGTTTTTTATTTAAAAATAAGGGGCACCTGGGTGGCTCAATCAGTTAAGCATCCAATTCTTGATTTCGGCTCAGGTCATGATCTCAGGGTTATGAGGTTGGGCTCTGTGCTGAGCCCGGAGTCTTCTTGAGATTCTCCGCCTTTTCCTCTCCACCTGCGCCTGCCCCTCCTCATTCTCTCTCTCCCTCTCCTTCTCTCTAAAATAAAATAAGTAAAATGTTTGAAAAAAATAAGCTGGTTAATAATAGTTTCAGATAGTGATAAGGACTCTAAAAATAATAAAGCAGGGAGGGGTGCCTAGGTGGCTCAGTCAGTAGAGTGTCCAACTCTTAATTTCAACTCAGGTCATGATCTCAGAGTTGTGAGATCAAGCCCCACAACAGACTCCATGCTGGGTGTGGAGCCTGCTTGAGATTCTGTCTCTCTCTCTCTCCTTCCCTCTTTAAAAAGAAAATAATAACAACAATAACAATAATAATAAAGCAGAGAAATTTGGTAAAGCATGATATGAGATGGGGCTAGTCTTTAGATAGGTGGGCAGGCCTCTCCAAGGAGGCAACTTTTCATCTAGGATATAGAGATAACAAGATATCAAGAAGATTTGCAGTTATGGCATGTGCAAAGGCCCCCAGGTAGGAACCTACTTGGCTTGCATAAAGAATAGTAGAAAAACCCATGTGTCTGGAATGTTGTTAATAACAAGGAGAAAGATATGAAATAAGATCAGAGAAGTCCGCAAAGTCCAAATCATATAGATCTTGTAGATCATGATTTAAAAAATGTTAATTATTTTCATCTGCAGTGGGGAGTTGCTGAAGCATTTTAAGCAGGGGAGTAAATGGTCTGACGCCTGTTTTAAGATGATCATTCTGACTATTTTTGGACATTGAGCTGGAATAAGACAAGAATGGGGACAGGGAAAGCAGTTAAGAGGTTTTTCTAACTCCCAGTTAAATTTCTGGGTCAGAGGAACAACAGTGGACATGCTGAGATGGGCTGGTTTCAGAAAGTACCTGGAAGGTAAAGCAAATCAGACATGCTGATGGATTTGTCGTGTTAGAGGAAGAAGGAGCGTCAGAAAAGAAAATCACAAAGATGGATTTGTGGATATTGGGAGCCTGAGCAAATGGCTAGATTGTGGTGTCATTTCCTGGTATGGAGAAAAGCGGGAAGAATCAGCCTCCCTGCCTCAGAGGAAAGGGATTCGTAAAACGGGATATGAATTAGACCTAACAAAGAATATGGTGAGGGAAGGCAGGAGAAGAAGACAGATAAAGTAGAGACAGACGCTGCATGCACTTAAGGAACTTGCCTTCTATTAGTGGTTGGTTTTCTGGGAAGGGGGAGGCAAAGTCATTTGTTGCCTGCAAGGGGAATTATTCCATGGCTATGATGTTGGGGAGGTTAGGGACGGTCTGGAAAAGCCTCCGTGAAGAACTGAAGAGCAATCCTGTTGGGGAAATGTGGGAAGGAGTCACCCAGCTGAGCGCGGAGACAATTCCGAGTCAAATTTTGTCCCCTGAAAAAGCGTGCTATAGCTTAACCCCTGGTACCTCTATATGACACAAGCAAGTTCTGGGTGTACCCAGAACATCTTTTGTTCAACAAGTCTTCTCTGTCTTCACCACCTGCACTAAATGCCCCCAGTGGAGTTGGGAGTAGTCAATATCAGAGAGCGGACTCCTGTGTTCGACTGGGTCCTCCAAGATGCAGACACCATTCAGGATTAAGTGCACCAGGATTTTCTTAGGGAAAATGAAGTAGGGAGGAATCAGGGAGGCCAGGAGAACCACCAGATCATGGTGCCAGTCTGACCCAAGTAAAGACGACGGAGTAACAGCAGAGTGTAGCATCCAAGCCTGCCAAGTAGTCTCAGGAAGCTTCAGCAAAGCCGTAGGGGAGTTCTGGAACCCAGTTGACAACACGAGAGCCCCCTGTACTCATAGGAACCATCTGCCGTGGTGTGGGGGCTACACTCGGTCACTGGCAGGGAGCAGCCTACAGAAGGCCTGCCTCTGCACCAGCACTGGCACAGGTTTCCAAGGGCAGCAGTTGGGGTCCTCAGTCAGTGACACTCCCCGAAGTAAAGAGTACTAGGAGTCATATTCTCATGATGCTTCCCCCTCATCAGATCAACATTTAACCCAGGTTTAGGTTTATTTTTGTCTTGTCCCTTCTGGATCCTTTGAGTTTCAGCCAATGCAACATGATTGAATTTGCCACACGCTACTTCCCAGTCCAGCCTAGAAGAACTCCCATGTGCCATCCTCCATGCCCTTTCCTGTCTGTCGCCTGGATGTTTGTGTCCACATGTTAAAGATGGCAGACCCTGGTCCCTGAGTGACTATGTGACCAGAGCTCATTGCTGCTCCTGCCTTTTCCTGTTAAGCTGTTTGAACCATTGACGTGAGTGAGAAGTAAATTTCTATCGAATTTGAGGTGTGATATGTTCTGATCTATTTGTTAGAGCAGTAAGCTTACCCGAGCTGCTCTACTGTTATAGGCCAGCTATGAGAAAGATGGGAAAGATACCCAGGACATGGGAGAAGGAGCGAGAGAGTGAAGACAGCGTTTGATTTACAGAAGTTCTGTTAATACACAACTTTTTAGGACTGTGAAGTTGGGCTGTGCTGGGGTCACTCACACAGGCTGATGGGGAATTATCCCAAGTGAATGGATTGACAGGTGGTCCAGGTACACTTCTCTGGGCCAGTATCTCTTCAGCTTTCTCATGTGCCTACTTGGAGTGAGGTACATACCTCTCTCTTTTGACTTCTTCTCCTGCCATTTGTCCTCCAAGCTAAGGTTTATGTAGGAGTCCCAGGAGCCCCACTCCACTTTTCGTCCAGCCCATGTCTCTAGAATTCTAAGAATTCTAGAATTCCAGACCTTGGTGTGGGAGGGAGGAGGCTCGTGTCTAATCCCATCTTCTCCCCTAACTCTCTCTGTGGCCTTCAATATAGGCCTTTTCCCTCTCTGGCTTCAGCCTTCCTTTCTGAACAACAAAGGGGACTGGACCCACTGACGTCTGGCCCCTTCCCACTCTTATTATGGGTTTATGAAATTGTGACTTCGAGGCACAAATCCCTAAGTAGTGGAAGGAGAGCTGGTTTGCTTCTGTCCAGCAGAGGGGAGCAGTTCCCCACGAAGCAGCACTCAGGCAGAGAGTCCTCTGTGTCCCTCCCCGTAGGCCCAGCCTTCAGAGGCTTTCTGAGCGGAAAGGAGCCAGAGTTCCAGGCATGAGAGACCCTACCCCAAGATGGTGAGCACAGGGAATGCCTCCAAGGCCTTCTCAGCCCTATGAGAAGTCATTCGGGCTGTGCCTCTCCTGCAGAGAGAGGTGGGTCAGTCAGTAAATATTAGTGGGGCTCTGGCTTTGCCAGTTTGATGGGAAGGAGGAAGCTTATATAAACTAGAAAGACAAGACAGGCAAAAACAGACAAACAAAAGGCTCCCCAGAGCTAAGTGTTACTCCTAGCCTGACAGGTCTCCAGCAGAATGACAAGTCTCCATAGTTCAAACCACACTTCAGGTTGTGGTTTGAACTATGGCCCTCCGAAAGACCAGGCCACCTCAGAATGTGACCTTATTTGGAACAAGGGGGTCAGTGCAAATATAATGACTTGAGTTCGTATGGGAGTAGGGTGGACCCTTATTCCAATATGACCAGTGTCTTTATGAAATGAGGGAAATTTGGACACAGACACAAAGGGAAGACTGAAGCAGAGGTTGGAATCATGCTGCCAGAAACCAGGTGACAACCACAGCTGCCAGAAGCTGGAAGACACTCCCCTGGAACCTTCTGGAGGAGCAAGGCCCTGCCAACACTTCCAGCTCCAGACCCAGGAGACGATACATTTGTGTTCAGTCACCCAGCTTGGGGAACTTTGTTACAGCAGTCCCAGCAAACCCCAGTATTTTCAGGATAAAGCCCAGTGTCCCTATGGCGTGCCTCCCAGCCTCACTGCCCATGCACCGTATGTTCCAGCCTTACTAACTCACAAGAGGGATGGCCATCCACCTTTGGCCTCAGCACATATTCATACCTGGAGCGTTTTCTTTCATCTCCATTTCCCCGTTATACCTAGCGTATGCCTTCTACGGGGAAGGGTTCTTGGATACAAACAAGATCCCATTCAGGCTGGCCTGAGTGACAGCACATGTGTTAAGGGACAGCAGGAGCCTGGAGGCCAGGCGCAAAAATGAAACACCTCTGGATGGCCAAGAAGCAGAGGCTGGGATATCAGTTAGGACTTGCATTTGTCTGTAAGTCACAGAGACGTGAAAAACAGACACAGAACAATACAGCACTCTTTTTCAGCCATCTACAAAGAAGCTCAAAGATGAGAAATCTTGAGGATGTTGGGGCTGACTTCTCTGATGGTTGATGAAGCACTGAGTGATGTAGGAAAGACATGAGGTTTCTAGGCCAACAGCCAAGAAGGAATTCCTGAGACATCTTTGGTGCAAAAAGGTGGTTTTATTAAAGCACAGGGATACGACCTGTGGGCAGAAAGAGCTGCGCTGGGGTCATGAGGAGTGGCCCATTCATTATATACTTTCAAATTGGGAGGGGGTTAGGGATAGCCTAAGTCTCTAAGGAATTTTGGAAGCAAGGTTTCCAGGACCTTGAGGTGGCTAGCTATTGTTGGGAAAAGGTCATTCATTACCCTCTCATAAAACCTTAGGGGTGCCTAGGTGGCTCAGCTGGTTGGGCAGCTGCCTTCGACTCAGGTCATGATTCCAAGATTCTGGGATCAAGCCCCACATCGGGCTGCCTGCTCTGTGAGGGAGCCTGCTTCTCCCTCTCCCCCTGCCTACCGCTCCCACTGGTTGTGCTCTCTCTCTCTCTCTCTCTCTCTGTCAGATAAATAAAATCCTTTTTAAAAAAATTCCTTAGTCATGAGACCCTTCAGATGTATATCCGTGGGCCATATACTTGGGGGATGATTGCCAACATGTATCTTGAGGGTTTAGAGATAAAGGAAATTTCTAAAAGAGTTTTTATATGTTAAAGTAGACTTACAGGATTCTGGGGGGTCGGGCTAAGATTGCTTTTGCCCTTAACAAAGTATTAACATAAAGGCAGCTGTGTTGCTAGAGGAAGGTCACTCTGCCTATTTCAAGGACTTGTCAGTGGGCAAGTAAGGAAAGTTAATACTTATTCTTCAACCTTTGTTTCCCACATCACCAAGCTTTAGGCCCACATCTTAGGCGGAAAGGATAAGGAAGCAAGACCAGAACATGGGCTAGCACAGCTGCCTGCCTCCTCAGGGGCCCTCGCAGAAGCCACATGCAACAGCCTGTGACATCTCACCGACAAGGCAGAAAGGGGGGGGAGGGGCAGGAATCCGGCATGAGAGCAGAGGGGGATGCTGGCAAACGAGAAGCACTTTAAATCGCCCAGGGGCAGATGAAAGGAAATTCTTTGATGTTACTCCATAGTTTACCTGCCTGGAAGAAAAGGGTGAAAAGATCTGTTTAGCTGGAAAGGTGTTACTGCCATCTCAAGATCAGCCTGACTGGCCAGATGCCAAAGTGCAGTCAGCTCACTGTGATTTGTTCCTCCTGAAGACAGCAGGAGAAGTCACTCTCTCAGCCCCATGGCAACCAGACCTCCCTCTCCTATAACAGGAGGAGTGGCGAGTGCACCCCTACAGGGGCTGATCCATTAGCGCCAGGCCATGTGCTGAGTGGTTGGAATGCAGAGATGCATCCGCTGAAGCTTCCCCACTCCGTGGGAGCCCACAGGCTGGCAGAGGAGACAGAGGTACACAGCCAGCAGCATATACTGAATAATCTGTAAAAGGGGCAGACGCAGTACTGCCTGATCAGCTCCCTGGGATCTTCTCCGAAGAGCTGAGTTTGACTTGAACTGGACAGAGTCAGTCAGGAGCAGGAGCTGGGGAAGCTGGAGGGCTATGGCACATTTGGAGAACAGAGGTGGCCAGAGCCCAGGGCTTCCGAGGGTGGTGAAGACAGAGAGCGCTCCACTGTTCTTGCTTCAGTCAGCCCCAGCCAAAGGCCCAATCCAGGGGCTGGTTTCCAGCCCTTTTTTTTTTTTTTCCTTTTATCCCTTCCCTCTTTTATTTTATTTTATTTTATTTTTTTATTTTTTATAAACATATATTTTTATCCCCAGGGATACAGGTCTGTGAATCGCCAGGTTTACACACCTCACAGCACTCACCATAGCACATACCCTCCCCAATGTCCATAACCCCACCCCTCTTCTCTCAACCCCCCACCCCAGCAACCTTCAGTTTGTTTTGTGAGATTAAGAGTCACTTATGGTTTGTCTCCCTCCCAATCCTATCCTGTTTCATTTATTCTTCTCCTACCCACTTAAGCCCCCATGTTTTATTTTATTTTTTTAAGATTTTATTTAAGCATACACTTATGCTTAAAGGGAGAGAGAGTCTACCAGTGGGAAGGAGAGGGAGAGAGAATCTGAAGCAGACTCTGCACTGAGCTCAGAGCCCAACACTGGGCTCGATCCCACAACCATGAGACTGTGACCTGAGCTGAAACCAAGAGTCAAACGCTTAACCAACTGAGCCACCCCTCCCTTCTTTCTAAAAAATCCTCTCATGATATCACAGTGATCACGATGGCATGATACCAGCTTCTCTACCTTCTTTCTGGCTGCCCTTCCTCTTCTTATTTCCTCCCTCGCCTGCTTAAATTCTGACCATCTTCGCAGTCTGCACTGCCTCTGGACGTATTAGAAACCTCTCCATCTCTATTTTTCCTTGCATATTGGTCTCAGTTTCTTCTACCACAAGATTAACCCTCTACACGTGTTTGGGAACATGGCACCAAGAACCCCAGTGTGGCAAACATTATGGAAATATGTTTCCCCCATCTCCATCTGTTGATTCTGGGGAGTGATTCTGATTGGCACTGGTAGGGTCATATGCCTGCCCTGGGGCCCATCACTGTATCATAGGGATGGGGTGGTACAGTTCATGATGAGGGAAATCAGCCTCCATGACTGTCCCCATCAAAGTCACATGGAATGAGTGAAGGGCATTTTCCAAAGGTAAGTGTGTCAGTCAGGGCTCTGGTCAGGAGACAGAAACTACATGATGTTAACAGGGAGAGTTGAATATAAATGATTATTAACAATAACAGGGGCTTAACCACCAAGGGGTAAAGAGAGCTCTAAACAATACAGGAACCAATGAAAACAAAATGTAGTATATATGTGCTGTAGAATATTATTCCAGCACAGAAGGAGGGAAATTCTGACCTACACCATAGCACGAATGAACCCTGAAAACAGTATGCTAAGCAAACTCAGAAAGATACAAAAGAACAAATACTACATGATTCTGTTTCCACGAGACCCCTGGAAAAGGCAAGTTCATAGCGACAGAAAGTAGAATAGAGGTTACCAGGGCCTGGGGACAGGGAATAGGGATGGACTTTCACTTTGGGATGATGGAGAAGTTCTGGAAATAGATAGTGGTGATGGTTACCCAACATTGTAAGTGTACTTAATACCGCTGAAGTGTATGCTTAAAAGTGGTTACAGTGATCGATTTTATTTATGTAGATTTTACCACAAGCGTTGTGGATAGAGTAGCTGGCACTAATCTCGCATTGAAGCAGAAGACCCAAGGAAGAAAGCACCTTTGGAAGGGGTTCTAAATAAAACAGGTCTCTGACTGCCACACCTGGCGTCCCCCAAGACCACTTGGGCTTCAAGAGAAGCATGTGAATTTGTATCAGTCAGGTAGAAAAAGAAGGTTGTCCCAGTTGGGTGTCTGAACAATGTAAGGGGACATTCAAAAGCATGTCTGCCAGTGCTATCGGAGCATCAGGCCCAGAGGAGTACTTCAGAAATGGCCATGACCTTGTGAGTTTTCCTATTTCCATAGTGTGCAGGCAGGGATGCGTGACCGACAGGAGGCCAGGTGGGAGACATAGGGGCCGCCAGGCCCAGGCAGACTGTGTGACTGTGCCATGTTTTGTGGATGAGAATGCAGTCATTGCACCCCTGCACTCACAGCTCAGCCCCTCCAGGGTCCGAGGCTTGTCCCTCTGAGGTGCTGGGGGTATGGCTCTCCCTCTACCCCACAGAATTGGCACAAGCCATTCTAATGCCTGTACCGTCATCTTTCCTTCAGCCATCCCCACCACATTCCCACACCTTCTGTCCAGAAGGGACAAGTGCAAGAGTGACAAGGGCATTTTTATAGAATTTACAGAAGCCTACTATAGAGCTGGGTGGATCACTGCAGGAGGCTTCAGTGAACAGGGCTCTCAACCAAGTGGCCATTATCTTTGTGATCTAGGACCATCTCAGGACAACAAGAAAACCCAGGTAGCTGAAAAGCAATTAAGTTTGTGTCCTCTCACTCCAATTTTGGGTCCCTTTCTTGCTTTTAAGAGAGGGTAGGAGGGAAGAGCATCATGGCCAGGAATGGTCAGGGTAGAATCCCAAATCTTCAGAATAGGCTTATATGGCTCACCAACCCTCTTATCCTGATGATTACTCAGGAAGCGCCAGGGAGAGATGATCCCACGCTAGGCACAGCACATTGAGGGGCCGGTACTCGGCTTGAGCTGCTGTGACAAAATACCACAGCCTGGGTGCCTTAGACAATAGACGTTTACTTTCTCACCCTTCCAGAGGCTGGAAGCCCACCATCCTGGTGCTGGCAAATTCATGTTCTGGTAAGAGCCCTGTCCCTGGCTTGCAGGGGACCACTCTCTCACCATGTGCTCACATGGCCTTCAGTATTATCCATGGTCTGGTGTCTCTTCCTCTTTTTGTAAGGACATCAGTATGACCTCACTGAACCTTAATTACACCCCTAATGACCCTGTCTCCTAATACAATCACAGCCTGCTTCCCCCTTTTCTTTTCTTTTTTAAAATTTATTTATTTATTTATTTGGCAGACAGAGATCACAAGTAGACAGAGAAGCAGGCAGAGAGAGGGGAGGGGGAGAAGCAGGCTCCCTGCTGAGCAGAGAGCCTGATGCGGGGCTCAATCCCAGAACCCTGGGATCATGACCTGAGCCAAAGGCAGAGGCTTTAGCCCACTGAGCCACCCAGGCACCCCCTGCTTTCCCCTTTTCTGCCTGCCTCTCTGCCTACTTGTGATCTCTCTCCCTCTGTCAAATAAATAGATAAAATCTTAAAAAATAAATAAATAAATGCCTGCAGGTCTTTGGCTACAGCTTTTGTCTGGCAGCATTTTCCTTTTGATGAATCATCTTTGAACAAGCAGCGTTTTCCCCAGACCAGCTCTTTGCAGGAACATGGTGTGGGAGGGGTCAGAGCAATGCTCCTCACTAGCTGGAATTTTCCTCACGACCCAGGCTTTACACATGAGCTTGATCAACCTTCACTTCTCAGCTTAGGCATGTCTGGGCAAGTTTGGCAACCCAGAGATGCTGGCCTCTGCCAAGGAGATTTGCCTGATTTGATTTTTGTTTATTTATTCATTTGTTGTCTGAATGATGAGAGAAGAAGTTTATGTCCCAGTGCCTGGGAGCAGAGAGAGGGTGGAAAGACAGGGTGTCTGCAGTCAGCCTCACGAGGACCACTGTAGCAATCTGGAGAGAGCTGCTGCAGGATGCAGAAGTCAGAGCTCTTTTGCTTTGGGGCTAGATGATCGTGTGAGAGGCCACAGCATGGCAGAGAATGTCAGCACTTCTCCCACTCCTGCCAGGATCAGGGGCTCAGGAACAGGGGCCGAGAGGAACTCAGGCCTGCTTTGGCATCATGTGAACTGATATCTTGGGTTATAGAGGACAGAAGCCACCCTGACCAACACGTGCAAGCATCCGAGCTTTTCTTTATCCTTCTACCTTCTCCACGTTTCCTGCGCCGCCATCAACAAGAGGACCACCCTACACACATCTTACCACCCCTGGCCGCCTCCTACTCCTGGACCCAAGCTTGGCCTACCACCTTTTAAGACCTAGTTAGGAGTCTAAAAGTTTGAACATCTTAATCAAAGAGGAACCTATTGTAGATCACAGGATCCAAGGAGGAACTGAAAGTATCGGGCTCTGTACAGATGGGGCCCTGCCTCAGGCGGCTCAGCCGGAATCCTTTTTGGACTTTCCATGAGATTCAGATTCCTGGACAGAGAGTCTTACGTTTATCAATAATGTGAGAAAAGAACTAAAATACATCAGCCGCCAAGGGCTAATGTCATCTTTTTTTGCGTTTGCTCATGTCGAAGAAACACCAGTACAGTATCATGCTTGAGCCTGTCCTCCCCAGAGATTGCCTGACCATTTCACATATTCAGTTAAGATCAAAGGAACCAAATGATAGCAGTGGCCAAACTTTTTTTTTTTTTTTTTTAAGATTTTATTTATTTGAGAAAGAGAGAGACAGAGTACATGAGCACAATCGGTAGGGAGAGGCAGAGGGAGAGGGAGAAGCAAACTCCCCACTGAGCAGGGAGCCCCACATAGGGCTCAATCCCAGGACCCTGAGATCATGACCTGAGCCCAAAGCAGACGCTTAACTGATTGAGCCACCCAGGCATCCCAGCAATGGCCAAACTTAATCATCAACAACCCTGTATCTTTACATGGGTAAAAACCAACCAATCACTCTTTTCACTACGGGTGTCAAGTTAAAATATGATATTTCTTTGGAAACATCTGTTTCCTTTTATAATCCTTATATAATCTAGGTTACTGTGGCCCTTGGTTCTTCATTTATCTCCTAAAAAGATTTGATCTCAACTCAGTCCCATCCATATCACCTACTGGCATGAGTTGTGTGAAGCTCAGATGAAAGGTTTCTTGATGGCCTGCAGCCACTCAGCATTCAAGAGAAATTCTGATGGGGAGAATTTGGAGAGGACTAAATCTGGGGAGGATTCAATTAAATCGATAAAAGGATTACTTGGACCTAAGTAAGAAAAAGGAATTCATGGAAAAGAAAAATATGTTTCATTACACAAAGAAATTAAAACCTGAAGCAGTTACCATTGAGATTTTTGTTCAGGAAATGAGTATCGACTACCTGCTGGGTCCCAAATGGCGTATTTCATGCTAACGGTACCCAAACAGAGAAGACCTGGGCCCAGAGCCCACTGAGCAGTGGAGACAGCATTTGCATGTTTCAATGAATCATCAGGAACCGGGATCTACAACAACAACAAAAAATTGTGTTTTAATTGCCTTTTTTTCCTGATTATAACAACAATGCATGCTTATTGAAGAGAATTTGGGAAACAAAGAAGAAACTTAAAATGGTCTCTGATGCTGCCAGCAGAAATAATCACTGTTAATGTTTTTTGTAAATATATGTGGTTATAATAAACACTGACATTGATTAAACACCTTCCACGGGCTAGACTCTCCTTTCATCACTAGCCCTATGAAGTGGGCACCATCATCGTGATCATTTTACTGACGAAACAGGTTTTGAGGTTAATCTGCTCAAAATCCTATGGCTAGGAATTGGCAGAGGTAGAACTAATTCCAGACTCATCTTGTCTTCTTCTCTCAAACAGCCCAGGGACCAGAAGGACCCAGCAGCTAAGGCTTTGTCATCAGAGGGGCAAGGCACTTCTGAACAGCTCATGGCTGCCCCTCAGATCTGACTTGCAGGGGACTAATGCTCAATTCCTGTGGAGAGACCAGGGCTGAACTAGCGGTACTGTCTAAAAATAAAAACAAAACAAACCAGAAAATCTTGGTCTCTTTGGGAACCCTTTAGCAGAGGAAAGGACAGAAAAGAATTGTTTGGCACACTCTGGGAGGAGGGCACCATGAAGCCCAATATAGTGCTGCCACCTGGTGGAATCAGTGGTATAGGACACCGTGTCCCACAAGACCAGCCCTGAAAGAACTCTCAGGGAGTTCTCCCTGAGAGGAGAAGTTATTTGGAGAGAACTTTGCAAGAAGTTGGAAGTCTTGCATTAGGGGGTAGGGACAAGAGTTATAATTGCTAATGTCATGCCCTTG
The DNA here is from genome assembly GCF_030435805.1 of Mustela lutreola. Classification (NCBI taxonomy): domain Eukaryota; kingdom Metazoa; phylum Chordata; class Mammalia; order Carnivora; family Mustelidae; genus Mustela; species Mustela lutreola. The sequence goes on along the minus strand of NC_081293.1, from coordinate 156,544,387 downwards.
CCCTCCCCATATCCTGACAGGAGATGAAGAAACTCAGATTATGTGTATTTTCCTATAATCATAAAGAATGTTTTCTTCGATACTTTATTATAATGAAATTACCTCTGATATTCACACACCTTAAGTACTTAGTAGATCTACTACTAGGTCCTTGTCAGGAGTTAGCGGACTGGTACAGAGTAAGGGGTCAGAAGTGCCATCTGGAGGCGCCTGGATGGCACAGCTGGTAGAGCGTGCCACCCTTGATCTCCGGGGTGTGAGTTTGAGCCCCATGTTAGGTATAGAGACTACTTTAAAAATGAAACAAGGCCAAAGAGTGTGCCATGTGTTGGGTTCATCCGTCTCCCCGCTGCCTGGGATGAGAGGCTCTCAATCACTGCGGTACTAATGAGAGCAGAACGCCCTCCTGCCCTGGGGCTGGTGTATATTGATGACCTGACTCATTTGTCCTTGGGAGTCCCTTTTTGAACATGACCTAGAGGATTATGATCATTGTTTTACATCTCCTTTCATTAGGCAAAATACGTTTAAAATATAAAGAGATGTACATCAAAACCAAAAAAGTTTTGGTTTCCTGGGTCTTCTGTCGAAGACAGATGAAAAGTCCCATGAAGGATGTCTGTGGGGTTAGATATATTGTAGGACACAAGCACAGAACCTCAGGTTCAGGTTCAGGTTCTACAGAACCCCCAAAATATTAGGCAAAATGGAATTTGTCTGAAAATGTATGTTTTTTCCCTGGGGAGAAAATCAAGAGCTTTCATCAGCTTCTGCAAATGATATATACCCAAAGAAGAGGTTCAAAATCATGGCTGGCAACCCCTCAGAGGGTCCCTCAAATCATGGGGTTCTCTAATGTTGGCAACATCACATGTACTACTGTTGGGAATTATCTGAATTATTAGCTTTAGGTAAGTGAGTGATGATGCTGGTCAGGCAGACTTTCATCCTTTTCTCCTTTAGACCCGCAGACCCAACTAAAGATAGAGTCCTTGTGAAAGGGTGCTTTTGCATTATTAAAATTCAATGATTTAGGAGAATGGCTTTTAAACTTATTTAGCTTTAAACCCCATCCTAGGTTTCTGAAGATTCCCTTGGGTCCCTGCAAAGATTTGATTTAAATTTGGAAGTCCTAGGGGCTCCAGAGAGCACAGTTTGAAAATTACTGTCTCTGGATAATTATGTGAGTCATTGAGTTGATACATGAAGAGGAAACTAACATTCTTAAAGAAGATTTTGCCAAAAAGGTGTTTAAATTGAACTTGGATGACCTAGTAAGATTTCCTATTGATTTAAATTAGATCTAGAATGAGGAGAGCCCTGGGTCTTTCCTTTCCAATTGAATTTCTGATTGATAATCAATTAGCAGAGTCTCCTCATTTAGCATTTTACATTTTTTTTTGCCTTCCAGACTGCCACACATCTAATGAAAGAAAACACTTAAAGATTATTGGGTTTAAATGCAGTTCTGGAAGAAGCAAATTTAATCAATGGCAGAAAATCAGAAGAATGGTCATTGTCTCTGGGAGGAAGGGTGAGGGTGAAGATTTGCTGGGAAGAAATGCCGGAACATTTGGGGGTGATTTGGGGTTATACATTGGTCAAAACGTAATGGATATTCACTTAAGATTTTTTTCATTTCACTGAATTTAAATTTCACATTTAAAACATGTGAATACAGGGTCACCTGTGTGGCTCAGTCAGTTGAGCGTCTGCCTTCAGCTCCAATCATGATCCTGGGCTCCTGAGATCGAGCCCTGCGTCAGGCTCCTTACTTAGCAGAGGGCCAGCTTCTCCCTCTCCTCACTGCTCATGCTCTCTCTCACTCTCTCTTGCTCTCTCTCAGGTAAATAAATAAGATCTTTTTTAAAAGGTGTGGGGGGGGGGGCGGATCCTGTCACTTGCTATTATGAGGATGAGCCTTAAGGACACATGCTAAGTGACATAAGCCAGTCTCAAAAAGGTCTTGTTCAGATGTAGCCTTACAGCATCTGCTCATGGCAAAGTGACCATCTCTGATTTTTGCAACCACGTACTTAACCTAGCAAGCTCATCTAGGTGAGTATACTACGTTAAGTGAGGATCTGGCTGGAAGAGTTGACTCACTCAAGGTAACTGAGGAGAGTTTAATGAAGGGACCATTAATAGAGATGTAAACAGGTTTGAGGGAATGGCCCCCTTCCACCTGGACCCCACTGAAGTCCCCACCCTTTATATGAACTTATGCCCCAGCCTTCTCTCTGCTCCATCCTAGTTCAGGTGGCCCATCTTTAGTCCCTCTGAGTATGGAGGTGTGGGCTCTGCCAGTGGTTGGCAGTCCCAGTGAGCAGGAAACTTACCTGGGGAACTTTTAAAATACATTGGTGTCTGGTCCTACCCCCAGAAGTTCTAATTTAATGGGTCTCGGGGGCAGCCTGGGCATTGGTGCTATTTAAAAGCTCTTGGGAGATTCCAGCAAGCCCACACCAATTATTTCTGACTCTCAGGGGTGTAGAACTGGGTACTTCTTCGAATCTCCCCAGTATAGCCAGAGCCAAGGAGCTCTATTCTGTTTTATATCAAGATCTGTTGCTTTGGCATAAACTCGGGGCTCAGTTGTCATCAGACCTTTTTTTCAAAGTGGATTTCAGAAGTAAAATAAATAATTCAGTTTAAAAACTAAGCATTTATTAATTTCATCCTAATAATACTACTTGGGACATTGTCAGTATCTCTGGCCAGAGCGGAGTCAAAAACAAGGGAATAGAGAAAAGCAACATCCATATTTCAGAGCATATGCACAGTAGCGAAAAGACAAACACCCTAAGTGTTCACTGGCAAACAAATGGATAAGCAGAGCGTGATATGTGCATAAATGGAATACTACTCAGCCTTGAAAAGGAAGGAGAATCTGACACACACTACAGCATGGATGAGCCTTGAGGACATGGCGCTAAGTGACATAAACCAGCCACAGAAGGACAAATACTCTTTGACTCCACTTACATGAGAGACTTAGCATCACCAAATGCCTAGGGACAAAATAGAAGAGGGGCGGCCAGGGGCTGGGGAGAGGGGTAAATGGGGGAATTGTTCAATGGGCATGGAGTCTCAGTAGTGTAATGTGAAAGGAGTTCACACACACAGATGAGAAAAACACCTCAGGCTTCCTCCTGCTCCAGCCCCTGGGCTCGCTCAGGATACTGGGAAAGCAAATCTTACTATCTTCCTTCTTAATCTGGCCTGGTGGAAAGACCCCAGTGGGCCGAAGAATCTGAACTCACTGGAAAAGATAAACAACACAGACTCCTGCTAATTCACCATGTGGTCAGTGAGGATGTCCAGAGTGAGGGACTCAGCTGTCCAGAAGCAAGCCAACAAGGACTCCAAAATGGATGGGACCACATAGGGCAGGGCTCAATAGAGGAGGAAGAGAAAAGTGGGAGTAAAACTTCTCTGCGTAGTAAGGTAGAAGGAAGCAGGTGTCATTTCCACACATACTGCTGTACGAAAGTGTTCTTTGCTGACGTGGATTCCCCACTAGACTGTCTCTGAGCAGTACGTATCCTGTAAGCTGCGTATGAGGGCTTCTGGCCAAGAGTCACCCACAGCCCCGCTGGAGGATCCCAGGGGAAAGGAGGCACCGTGAGGTCACCTGGTCCCAGGTGAGTAAGTTTTAGAATATAAGTGAGGTTCGGTGGGGTGAGGTCCAGAACTGATGACCAAGAAAGAATTCTTGAGATGTCTTTGGTGCAAAATGGTGGTTTATTAAAGCATGGGGACAGGACCTCATGGCCAGAAAGAGCTGCTGCCTTATGATCCCAAGGAGTGGCTGGTTACATACTCAGGAGTTGGGGAGGTGAGGACAAAGGGGTGATCAGAAGGGCTGTCATATGGTAAAGAAGACTGTCAGGATACTGGAAGGCTGGTTATTGTCCAGCCAAGCTGTGTTTTGTTTGTTTGTTTTCTCTAATGAGGTACTAACATGAGGACAGTTGGGATTTTCCTGGTGGAATGTCACATTCCTGCTATCACACATCCTTGTCAATGAGCTTTAGGTTTAGAAGAAATTCCACTTGATTTACATTTCCTTCCACCTCAGCCTCCCTCAATTTTATGGAGGGGAGGCCAATGTTAGGGCTTTAGGAACTGAGTTATGGGTTTCTGGAAGTTAGCCTATTGTAAATCACTAGGACATTTGTAACCTGAGGGAGATTCCTGTCCTGCGGGACTGTGATCTCTATTAGTGAACCATTTGCTCTTCCTGTACGGCAGCCAGCAGTTCCTGAGGAATGTCACAGATGTCACAAGGTGGGGTGGGGGTAGGGTGCCAGCTTCTGTTCTGTCCTTAGCTAGTCTTTTGCTCCCACATCACAGGGAAGAGAGCTCAAAGTGTCTGAGAGATGGGGAGCAAGCCTACCCTGGGCTCTTCTGTTGGAGCTCTTTGGTGACCGGATTCTAAACTAAACTCACCCCCAGGGAAACGGATTGCTCTGGTTTCCTGTGTTCCACTGGGATGTTCAGAGCAACACCGGGCTGTGAATGCTTCCCCGGGTGGCCTACAGAACCGAAGAGGAGGGTTCAATCTGAGAAACCCAAAGTGAGGCTAGAGCCCACTATGCCCATGAGAGGACTCTTATACAGCATTTGATATTTTTCCCCTTTTTAAAATTTACTTATTTTTATTTTTAAAAACATTTTTATTTGGGGCACCTGGGTGGCTCAGTGGGTTAAAGCCTCTGCCTTCGGCTCAGGTCATGATCCCAGGGTCCTGGGATGGAGCCCCACATTGGGCTCTCTGCTCAGCAGGGAGCCTGCTTCCTCCTCTGTCTCTGCCTGCCTCTCTGCCTACTTGTGATCTTGATCTGTCAAATAAATAAATAAATAAATCTTAAAAAAAAAAAAAAAAAAAAAGCTATGGCTTTCAAGAAGAACCCTGGTCTTGCTCAAAAAATAATTTTAAAAAAACATTTTTATTTACTTATTTGACAGAGAGAGCACAAGCAGGGGTAGCATCAGAGCGAGAGGGAGAAGCAGGCTCTCTGCTGAGCAGGGAGCCAGAAGTGGGGCTCAATCTCAGGACCCTGAGATCATGACATGACCCAAACGCAGATGTTTAACCGACTGAGCCACCCAGGTGCACCTCATTTTCCTCTCTTGATTCGAGGAATAATAGTTAACATCTAGTTTTCTGAAACTTTTTTCTGCTGTGAAAATCAACGAAGACCAACCAAATGAGATCATTTATTCAGGGCTTACTACAGCAAAGGAGTCAGCCTCTATCACACATTTTGGCAGAGACTCAAAGGCAGGCAGAGAAGTGGGAAAGCTTTATCACAGAACTAGGGAAGGGCTTTGGCCGCCCCAACTGGAGGCTGTTGGCACATGCGAGCTGTGGGCCGCTAACTAGAAGTAGGGTATTTTTTGTGAGTGGTCAGGAATGTATATTTGCTTTCTATGGAAAAATGAGGGGCAAGAATTAGGGAGGCTGTCAGTTATTAATAAAGTGCGGACCCGTTGGACCTGATTGTTCCAAGGGTTTTCGCTTGACTTCCAGGACTGGTTGTTGGAGAGAGAGGTCTGACTTCTACAAAGACATAGAGAGTAGATTGACTCCCTGGGCTGGTTGCTGCAGGGTGTAGGTTAGAGGTCTCTTGGTATACGTGGTCTGGTCATTGTCCATTTGTATAATCAGTCTCTCGCTGCCAAACCTTGAAGTGTCTCGGCCCGACAGTCTAGTGATGGTGGATCGCAGGAATCCGAAAGGCTGGGCAACCATAGCAAGTGCAGCTTTCTTTGCTTCCCCTCTGCTCAGGCCAGTGTGGCAATGGCCATATCAGATCAAGGGGGTCAGGGGGCCACAAGCTCCAGGTGTGGTCACTACTGAGGCCAAAAGCAAGGAGTGGCAGGTAACCACAGGGAAAACCCCCTCCACAGTGTGAACTGGCTCAGGAGTTACGTGAGAACCCTTTCCCAAATCTGTAAGAGGAAGGTCAACTTGACAACAGAAGGAAGCAGTCCAGTTCCCCTGTGCGTAGCAGATAAGGGAATTCCCAGAGAGCGCAACCCTTTGATAAAATCCCTAGTACCCCTGACTTGTTATTTCAGTTTGCCCTTGAAAGTGACATCAAGCGGCACCTGGGTGATTCAGTGTATTAAGCAATTGCCTATTCAGCTCAGGTCATGATCCCAGAGTCCTGAGATGGAGTCCCATACCAGGCTCCTTGCTCAGCGAGGGAGCATCTCCCTCTCCCGCTCCCCCCTGCTTTTGCTCTCTCTCTGTCAAATAAAAAAATAAATTCCTTAAAAAAGAAAAAGAAAAATCTACATTAAAAAAGAAAAAGAAACTGATGTCACTCAATCTGTCCTAGCATCAAATTTATAAATAGCCTCTTTGCCGCCCCTCTCCCACCATCGGCTAGGCCCACGCTCTAACTAGAAATCTTCAGAGGTGTCTCTGAGAATCATTCTCAGGCACCTAAACCCCTAATATTTGGTTTATGATTCTCATATGGCTTCTGGATTACTGTATGGTTTGCTGTATTCATGTTTACTTCTCTTTTATTTTATTTTATTCATTTATTTGACAGAGATCACAAGTAGGCAGAGAAGCAGGCAGAGAGAGAGAGAGGGAAAAGCAGGCTCCCACCGAGCAGAGAGCCCAATGGGGGACTCGATCCCAGAACTCCGGGACCATGACCTGAGCCAAAGGCAGAGGCTTTAACCCACTGAGCCACCCAGGCGCCCCATGTTTACTTCTCTTAACGTCCCCCAGAATGTAAGCTGTCTTCACCACCTGCGGTGCTGGTGCAGGCTTGCAAAATCACCGGTTGGTCCGTGTCTCTGTGATGGATGACACATTCCTTCTCCCAGTATGTACTGAGATGCTTTTTCCTGCCAAAGCAGAAGATAGGTGCTGGAGGACACAAAGACAGGACAGCCACTGCCCACTGGCCTCAGGGTGTGAGAAAAGCAGCCAAGTAATTAAAGACAATGTAGTAAGTGCCAAGCAAAAGAATGGAATAAAGTAGCTTGGGAACACAAATAAAGAAGTGACTTGCTTTGACAGGTAAATTAGGTCTCACAGAAGACTTAACTGTTTGAAGGATGAGTAGAGGTTTTCCACGCAGAAAAGGAGTAAGACCTTCAGGTGGAGGGAGAGGTTTGGGAATGTGGAGTAGCCAGCATCTGGCAATGGTGGATAGGTGGATGAGGGCTGGTGGAGATGGAGCTGCTCACATCCACAGGGACCACACTGGGAAGGGTCTTGTTTGCCCTTTTTTTTTTGAGATTTTTATTTATTTATTTGTCAGAGAGAGAGCACAAACGGGAAGTGGCAAGCAGAGGGAGAAGCAGGCTTCCCTGCTGACCGTGAGATGGCGACCTGAGTCCAGGGCAGATGCTTAACTGACTGAGCCACCCGGGTGTCCCTTGTTAGCCATTTTTATAAGGCATTTGAATTTCATTCTGGTGTCAACATGGGAGTCTAGGCAGACTGCTAAGCAGAGAAATGTCAAACATCTGTGTTCTGTTAGAATTTTGGTATCTGTGTGGCAGATGGCTGCGGATGCCCCGTTAAGAGACTGCAGACTGTGGGGTCCCCCTGGGTGGCTCAGTCAGTTGGGCGTCTGCCTTCGGCTCAGGTTATGTTCCTGGAGTCAGGCAATCGAGCCCCGTATCAGGCTCCCTGCTCAACAGGAAATCGGCTTCTCCCACTGCCCCTCCCCCCACTCATGTTCTCCCTCACCCTCTTACTCTCTCTCAAATAAACACAATTTTAAAAAAGAGAGAGAGTGGGGCGCCTGGGTGGCTCAGTGGGTTAAAGCCTCTGCCTTCGGCTCTGGTCATAATCCCAGGGTCCTGGGATCAAGCCCCATATCGGGCTCTCTGCTTAGCAGGGAGCCTGCTTCCTCCTCTCTCTCTGCCTGCTTCTCTGCCTACTTGTCAAATAAATAAAATCTTAGAGAGAGAGAGATTGAGCCTGCACATTTTAAGGACCTGAACTAGGACAAATGATGAGGGTAGAAAGGGAGATTGGGTTTAAGAGGTATTAAGAAAGCAGAATTAGTGGGACTTGGGAAGAAGATACAGTTTTGGAATGCTGGTGAGTCCAGAGCCCTCAGCCAAGAAAGAATTCTTGCGACCCCTTTGGTGCAAAGAGGTGATTTTATGAAAGCATTGGGACAGTATGTGGGCAGAAGAGCTGCACTGGGGTTTTGAAGAATGGCTGATTATATACTTGGGGGGAGTTGGGGGAGGTAAGGAAAAAGGGAGTTTTTAAAAAGGACTTTGATATGCTAAAGAAGACGGTTGGCATCCTGCAGGCCTCGTTGTTGTCAAGCTAAGGTTGTTTTCCCTTCTAGCAAGGAATTAACACTAAGACCATTAGGAGCTTCCTGGAGGGACACTATACTCTGCCTGTTTCAAGTACTTGTCCGTGCCCTGCAGGTTGTAAGGACATTTCCTACATTTCCTGCTGCCTTTGTTTCCCACATTAGAGAGAATGAGATAGTAAATTGGGGGTGCTAGGCTTTTAGCTTAGACACCCGGATTCATGGTAAGGAATTGAGAGGTTCAGTCCTGGGGCGCCTGGGTGTCTCAGTTGGTTAACAGGGCCTGCCTTCACCTCACGTCATGATCTTGGGGTCCTGGGATTGAGCCCTGCGTCAGGCTCCCAGGTCAGCAGGAAGTCTGCTTCTCCCTGTCTCCCTGCTGCTCCCCGTGCTTGTGCTCTCTAGCTCTCTCTGTCAAATAAAATTAAATGAAATCTTAAAAACAATAATAATAATTGAGAGATTCAGTCCAGGCTTGCGATGGACATGCCCAGGGAAGCGTACCAGTGGCCATTACAGAGGAGAGCACACCATGTGCATGCCATAGCCGAAATCACAAGGCGTCTCTGAAAAATCTGTAAATCACTGAAAATCCCTTCTGCTCCTGAGGTGCAAACAGCTCTCCTTGGTAAGTCTTCGGGCAGTCAGCTTGCGGAAAGGCAAAAGGGAAGTCTAACGATATCCCCTCCTGTGTGGCGGTTGCTTTGATACACCCTGCCCTGCCTTTGTTCCATGATGGTCTGGGCTTGATTGGTCTCCCGCATGCATGATTAAATATTCACTGTGAGAAATGTCTCTCAATTATGCCTTGAAAGTTACTTCTGGAATCTCCATCGATATCAGCCCACCTTTGTTCTCCACTGGAGCCTTTATGTGGCATTTCTTCTGGACACCTTGAATTGATGCTGAATTGTCTCCCCTGAGCCCCTCTGGTGGGCCTCTTTGGGTGGCCGCTAAGATTTGTGACTCTTGCATGCTTAACCCAGTTTCTGAACAATTCTGGCTCCACAGCAGCTGGTTTTTTGTTGTCGTTTTTTCCATTGGTGGAAGAAAAGCTGGTGGTTAAACCTTGATTATCTGATCTCTGTCAAGTGGCAAAGGACTGGGAGCCTGGTGTCTCTGTCCTTTTTTGTTCCTGTTTTTCTTGAAGATTCTATTTGGGAAACCGGTATGTATGTCTTGAGATCACAAGACAATGGTTTAATCAAGCACTTGCCACCCTCAACTATGAAGTTGAAAATTCAGTTATGTCATATTCAATACAATTGACTTATTGTATTGTCTGACTATTAATAGGATCCTTTGTGTTCTTTGTCTTATGCTCTGTATTTAGTTTTGCCAGTTCTATATCTATAAATTTAAAAAGCCTTGCTCCTCCTTGCAAAGGAAGGAAATATTTTCTTCTTTAAGCCATCTGTTAATAAGTATATTTCCTTTGTATTTGTGGACATTTAAAAAAAAAAGGAAATTTTTTTTTTTTAAGCAATCTCCACTCCTAGAGTAGAGCCCAACACAGGGCTTGAACTCACAACCCTGAGATCAAGACCTGAGCTAAGGTGGGGGGGAGACCTGAGCTGGGTCCTAAGTTGGACATTTAGCCACCCAGGCTCCCCATGTATTTGTAGAAATCTTTTTAAGCAGCTTTATTGAGAGTTAACTCATATATCATGAACTTCATTCATTTAAAGCATAAAATTGATTAGGTTTTAGTATAGCCAGAGCTGTGTAGCCAGCCCCACACTTTTAGAAGATATTTATCACCCCCAAAAGAAACCCTATACTCATTAGCCGTCATTCCTGTCTTTCCCCACAACAGCTGTACCCCCCACCCCCACCCCAAGTCCTAGGCAACCACTGATCTACTTTCTCTATATATAGATTTCCCTAATCTGGACATTTCCTATAAATGGAATCATGCAATATGTGCTATATGACTGGCATCTTTCACTCAACATAATGTTTTCAGGATTCATCCATATTGTAAAACATATCAGTACTTTTTTTTCTTTTTATAACCAAACAATGCTCCATTGTATGAGTATACCATGTTTTGTTTAGTCATTCATCAGTCCATGAGCATTTGGGTTGTTTCCACTTTGGGGCTATTATGAATAATGATGCTATGAACATTTTGTATATACATTTTTCTGTAGACATGTGTTTCCATTTCTCTTGGGAATATGCCAAGAAGTGGAATTGCTGGGTCATATGGTAACTCTATGTTTAACTTTTTTGAGGAACTGCCAAATTGTTTTCTAAAGTGGCTGCACCATTTACATTTCCATCTGCGGTGTATGAGGGTTCCAATTTCTGCCTATCCTCCTCAACACTTATTACTGTCTTTTTGACAATCCTAGTGCTATGCAGTGGTATCTCATTGTATTTGGCACCTCTCTGATGGCTACCGATGTTGGTCAGATATATGGTTAGCAAGTAGTTTCTCCCATTCTTTGGATTTTCTTTTCACTTTCTTGAAAAGCAAAAGGTTTTAATTTTGATGAAATCTAATTTCTTTTCCTTTTCAGTTGTGCTTTTGATGTCACATTTAAGAAGGCTTTGTCTAACCTGAAGTAATGAGGACCTGTTCTTATGTTTCTTCCTAAGAATGTTAGAGTTTTCACCCTTACATTTAAGTCTTTGACCATTTTGAGGTGATTTTATTTATGTGATGTGAGAAGAGTCTAACTTCATTCTTTTGCATGTGGATATCCAATTGTTCTAGCACCATATGCTGAAAAGCCTGTTCTTTCCCACACTGAATTATCTTGGTACCCTTGATGAAAATCAAATAACTATAAGTACAAGCATTTGTTCCTGGACTCTCATTTTATTGATCTGTATGTTTTTCTTTATGCCACAACCATGCTGTCATTGCTTTGTAGTAAGTTCTGAAATTGGAGTGTGTGGATCCTCTGATTTTATTCCTTTTTTTTTTTTTCAAAATTGTTTTGGCCACTCGCACCAGCATCCCAGAAATCCCATCAGATAGTTTTTTTTTTTTTTTTTTGGTTGTTAATTATTGGAGATTAATTAGCCACAAGATTTTTTTTGTCATTTGTGAACACCATAGTTTATATCTAATTCAAACCGGTGTATTTTCTATCAAAGGGGAGGGAAATGTATACAGAGGAAAAAAGAAACAATTGAAACTTTCTTCATGACTTAAACAATAAAGGTATCTAATTGAGGAACACCTGGGTGGCTCAGTCTGTTAACCATCTGCCTTCAGTGCAGGTCATGATGCCAGGGTCCTGGGTTTGAGCCCTAAATCAGGCTCTCCCTCTCCCTCTGCCTGCCGCTCTGCCTGCTTGTGCGCTCTGTCTGTCTCTTTCTCTGTCAAATAAATAAAGTCTTTTTTTTTAAGATTTTATTTATTTATTTGACAGAGAGTACAAGTAGGCAGAGAGGCAGGCAGAGAGAGAGGAGGAAGCAGGCTCCCTGCTGAGCAAAGATCCCGATGTGGGTCTCGATACCAGGATCCTGGAATCATGACCTATGCCGAAGGCAGAGGCTTTAACCCACTGAGCCACCCAGGCGCCCCTAAATAAAGCCTTAAAAAAAAAAAGAGAGAAATGACAGCAACTGTATAAATAGACTGAACATGTGTTTTGGGAGTGCAGATGGAAGTAGGAATGATTGCTTTTGGCTTGTCAGAGCTTCATGACATCCCAAGAAATTGTAAAGGTTCTGAGTCAAGGCTCTTTCTTCTTTCATTCCCTACTAAAAGAAATAGGGAAGTTCAATAGAAATACATGCAAATGAGCAATGTCAAGGTATGAGAGAACTGTATCTCAAAAACTCTTCTAACAGTTATCTGGCCTCCCTGACAGTTTGATAAGATACTTTCAATGTATGGCTATGTGATGATTAATTTTTTTCTTTTACAGGGTGTTTGGGGATGAAATTAACATTTAAATCTGGATTACCCTCCAAAATGTGGGTAGGGCTCACCCATTGAGTGGAAGAACTGAACAGAACGAAAAGACCAGCCTCCTGAGTGAGAAGGAATTCACCAGCAGACTGTCTTTGGGCTTCATCGGCACCATCCACTCTCCTGGTTCTCAAGCCTTCTGGCCCACACTGAAGATTTGGACTTGCCAGCCTCCATAATAGTGTAAGCCAATTCCTTATAATAAGTCTCTCTATATATGTACACATGCCCTTGGTTTGTTTTTCTGGAGAACCCTAATGAATAAAAGGTATAAATAATTTGGAAGCAAATGGATTGGTATATCTTTGCCTCCCTCCAGAGGGAATTTACAGATTGCATTAAAAAACACCTTAAAATTAAAGGTGCTTCTGTTTTGATTGGCTTGTAGAAGCTAATTATCTTTTATTAAAGTATAATTTGCATACCATGTTTCGGCTTTGGGAGGGGCAGGGGCTTCCTTCTTAGCTTTCAGCGCCATCTTCCTAAAAGGAGGTCTTTCATCTACTTTGAGTTTATTTTTGTGTATGGTATAAGAAAGTGGCCCAGTTTCTTTTCTTTTCTTTTTTATTTTTTTAATGTATCTGTTCAGTTTCCCCACCATCATTTGTTGAAGAGACTGTCTTTTCCCCATTGTATATTCTTGCCTCCTGTGTCATAGATTAATCTACCATATAAGCATGGGTTTATGTCTGGACTCTCTATCCCGTTCCATTGATCTATGTGTATATTCTTATTGCCAGTACCATACTGTTTTGATTACTACAGCTGTGTGGTATAACTTGAAATCTGGGATCTTTTGTGGTTCCATACGAATTTCAGGATTATTTGTTCTAGTTCTCTGAAAAATGCTATTGGTATTTTGACAGGGATTACATTAAATCTGTAGATTGCTTTGGGTAGTATGGGCATTTTAACAAGACTGCTTCTTCCAATCCATGAGCATAGAACCGGAAACTTACATTCTTTCACATAAATATAGGAGAATTCAAGAAAAGAAAAATATTTAATTCTATATGCTGTATGTCTACTAACTTGACTATTTTGATTTTAAAACAGTAATATGGGGGCTTAGTCGGTTAAGCATCTGCCTTCAGTTCAGGTCATGATCCTGGGGTCCTGGGATCGAGTCCCACATTGGGCTTCCCGCTCTGCAGGGAGCCTGCTTCTCCCTTTGCCTCTGCCTCCGTCTCTCTCTCATGAATAAATGAATAAAAAAACCTTTAAAAAATAAAAAGTAAAAACGGTAGTATGTTTTCTGATTTTAACAAGGAAAAAAAATAATAAAAAATAATGGTAGCTAATATTCTAACCTTTTCAAGACCTGCATCTATTTATTCATGGAAAGTCTTACTAATCTGAACTTCCTAAATCATTTACTAGTCTTGCTCTTCAGATAAACTTATGTTACTAATTAATTGACAATATAAAAAGTTTAGGAAATGCATATGCCCAACTACACTGAGTTATATTGGATCTTTTTTAAAGTTTTCTTTTTAAGAATTTTAAACAATGTTAAAACCTGTTTATAATGAATTACTCCACTTCCACTAGAATTCATAATATCACCTCTCTGACAATATTCGATGGCAACAATGATTGTATTATTCTATAGCCTCAGCTTAAATCATCATACCAAGATCCTAAATTGACTTTGAGACCTTGGACTAATTGAATCAATTAATAAATTGCCTTTCGATGCCCAATTTCTTAGCAGATCAAAATTTCAAAAAGTAAAGAATATGAAAACAAGCAAGCATAGTTTTAACATATCAGCTGCTACTTTCTACTTTTATTCTTTAGAGAATGACCATCAGTTAGTAGATTAATAAGTGATACACCAATGCTTTTGGGTCATATTAGCATGCATGATACCATCTACAACAGTAAGGACTTGCAGAATGAATGAATGTGGAACGTGTGTTTACAGTACACAGCCAGGTGTCCTTGTAGAGCGTGGGTCTGCTAAGCTACTGGAGTATGGCACAGTGTGCCCAGTTACTTCCCTCCCAGTTTTCTCTGCACCTGAGAGGGAACAGAAGTTAGTTTCTTTGGTTAAAAGCTCATAAAATGGAGTGCCTGGGTGGCTCAGGGGGTTAAGCCTCTGCCTTTGGCTCAGGTCATGGTCCCAGGGTCCTGGGATCGAGTCCCCCATTGGGCTCTCTCTCTCTCTGCTTCCTCCTCTCTCTCTCTCTGCCTGCCTGTCTGCCTACTTGTGATCTCTGTCTGTCAAATAAATAAAATCTTTAAAAAAAGAAAGAAAAATTAAAAAATGATCTTTGAATATCCTTTATTTCGCTTTTACCATGCTTTAGGATCTTTTTTTTTTTTTTAAACAAAAGTTCTTCACTTCTGAGAAAGTTAGGATTCTTAGGAATTATCGTTGCTTTTTCCTGTTTTAATTGTAAATTGTCCACCTGACAGAGATTGTTAAAATTTTCCTATTTTTAGACACCTATTATCTGTGCTCTTATCTTTAAGTATGTTCATATCTCATCTGATAACTCTTTTATTTCCCATATCCACGCTCTAATTCAAGACAGTAAAGCTGTTAAGATATCTACAATCTTGACACTCTTCGGGTGACTACTGAGTTGCACCATCTTTTGTCTCTTTACCTTTTCAAGGAGAGATACTAGAGAAAATTAGACATGTTTGGCTTTTCTACATTTCTCTTAGCCGAGTCACTATAAGAGCTACCTAAAACACATGTTCTAGAGCCCTCCTTTGGAAACCAGATGTTACACAAGCCTTTTCCATTACTGAGCAGAACTATAGCAACTTCTGACTTTAGGCAACCTGACCATGCTAAATCATTTGCATTATTTGTACAGAAAAGGCAAGTGCTACACAAAAGCTAAAAACACATTGCAAGCCTATGGCCCACCTTGGATAGGTTTCTGTACCTTGTTTCTTGCTGTAGCTAAGACAGTTAAACCTCAGCAGGAATTGTTCTAGCTCTACTTCTCACCCACTGCCCTCATCAAATTTGTCCTTCCAACCTAATTGCTTCAAAATAATGCACAGCAGTTATCTGGATTTTTTTTTTAATTATCTACATTTTACCTGTGACATTTTTTCATTGCGCACTTCCCATGTAATTGTCAAGTACCCCTCCAACCTCAGTAATCCAGTCTAAGGAAACCCATCTAATAACTCTTAATAACCCATCTAATAACTCTTAATAAAACTGAATCCCATGACTACTGAACCGCTCTTCAGACTCTTAGCATTCCTCCTCCTGACTAATACTCCCTTGGCCAGTGCGGATGTATTATTTTTTCATGGTTCTGATTTTTAAAATGATCAAAGTACGTTCTGTACAGCATAGATTGTAACTCTCTGCCTCTTAACCAGAACATGCCATCCATTTAAAGATTTAAGAATTCAAAACACCCTGATAGTAGATATGCCTTTGGATCATTCAAGATCTCGGCATGTTTTGAAAGCAAATGGGTATTCTGACTTCTTTGGGCACCTGAATCAAAGATGGAAATGAATTAATAAGTAACTACAGAGAAGGCATCCCTGAAAGAAATATTATTTTTAAGATCCTATTAAAACTACTGCTTAACTATGACTACAAATACATACTAATAACATATTTGAAGCTAAAGGAAGTGCCTTAGCCATCTTCTATGCAAAACAAACAGCCCTTACTGATTTTTCACACAATTGTTATTATATGGAGAGCTACTTCATATGATTTCATCAATCCAGAAGGATTTATTTGAATACAATGATCTGTCTCTAGAGAAGGAAAAAAGATCCTATCAAAACTCTGCTGCAGGGGCGCCTGGGTGGCTTAGTGGGTTGAGCCGCTGCCTTCGGCTCAGGTCATGATCTCAGGGTCCTGGGATCGAGTCCCGCATCGGGCTCTCTGCTCAGCAGGAAGCCTGCTTCCCTTCCTCTCTCTCTCTGCCTGCCTCTCTGCCTACATGTGATCTCTGTCTGTCAAATAAATAAATAAAATCTTTAAAAAAAAAAAAAAAAAAAAAAAACTCTGCTGCAGAACTTTGGGTGTTGGACTTCCCATGATGGCCACCTGGTGGCTCCCAGGTACACCTGCAAACCTTTACTACATGGGTTACAGGGACACATCTGCAAGGCCAAAGATGAATTCATCTACAATGCAAAAATATGGTTGGGGAAGTTTTACCTGAGCCCCAATAGGTGACTGAAACTTCCTTTGTCTATAAGCATCAAAATCCAGGAAAAACTGTAAAGAAAGGGCAAAGTTCAGAATCCCACGCATGTACAGATTCACTTAAACATTTATAAGTGTATTCATTCTTTTTTTTTTTTTTCCAGATTTTATTTATGTATTTGAGAGAGAGAGAGAACAGGCTTGGGGTGCTTCAGAGGGAGAAGGAGAAGCAGGCTTCCACAGGGAGCCAGACATGGGGCCTGATCCTACAACCTTGGGATCATGACATGAGCCAAAGGCAGACTCCTAGCCAACTGAGCCACCTAGGTGCCCCACAAGTGGATTCATTCTATTCCCCAAGTGATAAAATTTTAAATATATTTCAGTAATAGACTTTTCTTTCAATTTTTCTTATTGGGACAAACGCTTTATTCTGCTAAAAGGACAATACTATGATTTTTAAAAACACACAGGGTTTTGTTTTTTTCTACCTGAAAGGAGGAGCTTACAATTTCTATACTTAAGGATCTATGTACAGTTTTCAAATAAAATCGAAACTTTATTGTACATTTTATTCCCAAAGTTCTAGAAGGATAAAACTAACTAATGATATTTTAAAATCAAAACTTGAAATTCCTGGAAGAGCTTAACCTTTCTTGACCTTAAAGATTAAGAAATAATCCGATAGTAATGTAATGTACACTACAAAAAACCTGAAACTTTCATCATAGGAAATTCATTTAAGAAGACCCATAACAGGGGCACCTGGCTCAGTCATTAGAGTATGGGACTCTTTTTTTTTTTTTTTTAATAATTTTTATTTATCTGAGAGAGATATGAGAGAGAGAGCATGAAAAGGGGGAGGGTCAGAGGAAGAAGCAGACTCCCTGCTGAGCAGGGAGCCTGATGCAGGACTTAATCCTGGGACTCCAGGATCATGACCTGAGCCAAAGGAAGTTAGTTAACCACCTGAGCCACCCAGGCACCCAGCATGTAACTCTTGATCACAGGGGTTGTGAGTTCAAGCCCCACACTGGGCATAGTTTACTTAAAAAGAAAAAGAAGATTGATAAGGCTCAGACTGACTCCTTCTCCAACAGACTTTGCCTTGTTAAAATCCAATCTTGTCAGCTATTGTCAAAACTAATACCATGTACTCAATCACATGCCCAGAAGGTATGAGCTGCACTTGGAAAATGACAACATCAAATACATTCCTACAGGATATAAAACCAGGAAACCGGGTACACTGAGAAGGACACCAAGCCATCAGCCTTGGAGAGGTCATATCACAGACTTTGAACCGCCAGTTGCTCTTAAACTCTAGGGTATAAACTCGTGGATTCATGATTCCCACTGTAAATGTGCTCAGGATTCTACAACCCGGACATCCAGTTCTACTGGAGATATATAGCCCTGAGGCTTAGTAAAAGGCTTTTAGAAGCACGCAGCTCTGGAAATAGATAGCTACTCCAAGATTTACGAATCGAAATGATGATATGAGGTGTAGACAGTTTCTACCCAAGGCTTTCAGATTAAGATCTGTGGTTAGGACTCATATTTTGTTATTTGTCTCCTCCTTTATCATTTATATGCTCTCCTTAGTAGGGGTCAAAAGGTGAGATTATAAAATAACTGCCATAGTCCTGTTTGCTTTTCCTTCAGGTATCTTCTTTTCCATAAACTCTTTGAACGCCCTAATTCACCTATCTCAAACAATTGCAGTGGCTGCCAATTTTAATAATGGATGGATTTGCCAATGGCTTTAGAGTCCTCTAATAGGACTCCCTAACATATCTCTATATCTTAACTGAACCCTTGGCCTCGAACCACTAGCTGCTGTTACTGAAATCTACATAAGCCTCAAAGGAATTGAAGGAACATGAGGGATAAAGGGAGATTCAAATTAAAACCACATTGAGATATCACTTTACACCAGTTAGAATGGCCAAAATTAACAGAACAGGAAACAACATGTGTTGGAGAGGATGTGGAGAAAGGGGAACCCTCTTACACTGTTGGTGGGAATGCAAGTGGGTGCAGCCTCTTTGGAGAACAGTGTGGAGATTCCTCAAGAAATTAAAAATAGAACTTCCCTATGACCCTGCAATTGCCCTACTGGGTATTTACCCCAAAGATACAGATGTCATGAAAAGAAGGGCCCCAATATTTATAGCAGCAATGGCCACGGTCGCCAAACTATGGAAAGAACCAAGATGCCCTTCAACGGACGAATGGATAAGGAAGATGTGGTCCATATACACTATGGAGTATTATGCCTCCATCAGAAAGGATGAATACCCAACTTTTGTAGCAACATGGACGGGACTGGAAGAGATTATGCTGAGTGAAATAAGTCAAGCAGAGAGAGTCAATTATCATATGGTTTCACTTATTTGTGGAGCATAACAAATATCATGGAGGACAAGGGGTGATAGAGAGGAGAAGGGAGTTGGGGTAGATTGGAAGGGGAGGTGAATCATGAGAGGCTATGGACTCTGAAAAACAATCTGAGGGGTTTGAAGTGATGGGGGGGTGGGAGGTTGGGGTACCAGGTGGTGGGTATTATAGAGGGCACGGATTGCATGGAGCACTGGGTGTGGTGAAAAAATAATACTGTTTTTCTGAAAATAAATAAATTAATTTAATTTTTAAAAATAATAATAATAGACAAGAGACTCATTTGACTGGTTTAGTCTAAGCCAATTAGGAAACTTGGTTACAAACTGGGTTTTAAATGCTTTTTATTTTATTTGTGATCGTTCTCATACTTTGTGAGCTCCTCCATGTCTGATATCCAGTTACTTAAATATTAGTCTGAACTATTACCTCAAGGCAACATCCAGCGGGTGATACTGCATCAGGAAGACACTGAAGTCTTCATGGTCAGCCATGGTCCTGGGTCTAAGTTTGACCACAAGAAGGGAGTGAGTAATTACAGTGAGAGAAGTGGGACAGTCCTAGCTTAACTATGGTATAGATACCAAAGGAAGGGTATCAGCAGCCAGTACCAAAAATGAATATTCTTCCTACCTAGTCCACAGCTGAACTCTCAGGATTTCTGGGGGGGAGAAAAATCACAAATAACAAATTGTCTATCCTGGTAATAATGCAGTCTGCTTGGGTGCAAACTGCCCCCTTGTTTTAGCCAATTAGCATGCTTAAGTTCAAAACAAAACAAAAAGCTTTCTCATTGTTCCACCAACTAAGGGTTCCTGTTTTGCCTCTTTGGTGACAATCTATATATGACTAGATCTCCCCTGTATGAGTAAAGGTCAGCTGTGCTTTAATCTACATGTCTGGGGGGGGGGGGAGAAAAAGAAATTAAACTGCATGTCTGTGAGATATTCTTTGGCAGTGATGATGTCAACATCCAAGATAGGCAATAAAAACAGGACAGATAGTCTGGAAAGGCATTAAGGATCAGCACATGCAGAGTTTGTGGTACTCGTAAAACACACAGGAGATAAGTAATTAATTAAAAGGGAAAACGAGGCTGGAGAAGAAATTAGGAGGGTTTTGTTTTGTTTTTTTTTAAGATTTTATTTATTTATTTGACAGATAGAGATCACAAGTAGACAGAGGGGGGGCAGGAAGCAGGCTCCCTGCTGAGCAGAGAGCCCAACATGGGGCTTGATCCCAGACCTGAGATCATGACCTGAGCCGAAGGCAGAGGCTTAACCCACTGAGCCACCCAGGCGCCCCAAGAAATTATGAGTTATTAACACAAAAGTGGTATGGAGATATTTTAAAGTAGATTACCTGCAATGCAGAAGGAAAAAGTTAATCACAACCAAATTATCTATACTGTCATCTAAGGGTTTGTCTGAGGAAGAAGAGTCAATGAAGAAGACTGCATAGAGCTATCAGAGGGGGAGGAGGGAAGCCTGATGTCTGTGGCACAGGAGCAGAGAGTTTCCAGAAGGGAATGAGCATGCTATTGTTAGGTCCCCCAATAATGGGTCCATGATTAAAGGAGCGAGATTGATATAAAGCGAAAGTCAAGCAAAGCTTTATTCCACGCCAAGCATCAAGAATCAGACCGAACTTTCGGGGCCGCATCTCTTACAGAGAGGGCAACCTCTCTCTGCTTCACAGACTAGCTTTTAAAGGCAAAGGCCATGTGGTTGGGCCTGGCCACGCACAGGTAGCCAATGAGATTGTAACACACAGAGAAAGCTGCACAGTCATGTTAGGTCACGCCTAAGTGACCAATTGAATTACAATTTACCATAGTAGATATTTGAACCAGCCTATCACCTTGGTCAGAATTGGCGCCCAAAATGTGCCCAAAGGACAGGGCCCATACTCCTTGGCAACTAGGGAGATGGTATGGACCCCCCACACACACACTGATCGAATGTCTCCACCTGGCCTGGCCCACCCTTGTATTTGGGCTTTGTTACCTGGGACTGGTTTCTGGGACTTGTTTTTAAGTAAGTCCCCTGGGGGAAGGGGGGGCAGGGACAGTTTAAGTTGGGTTTTTTTGGTTTTTTGTTTTTTTTAAATATTTCACTTATTTATTTGACAGAGATCACAAGGAGGCAGAGAGGCAGGCAGAGAGAGAGGAGGAAGCAGGCTCCCTACAGAGCAGAGAGCCCGATGTGGGGCTCGATCCCAGGACCCTGGGATCATGACCTGAGCTGAAGGCAGAGGCTTTAACCCACTGAGCCACCCAGGCGCCCCAACAGTTTAAGTTTCAAATAACAAAATTATTGTTTAACCGGATGGAAGCGCTCTGGCTAAATAGGTCCTTACAGTATGAAATGTGAAGAAAGGTGAAGAAATTGAATTTACCAAATACAAAGTGCAATTGATTTTAAGACAACCTGTCCATAGTGTCCTGTGTATTAGAATGAAGAAATACAGCAGAATTTGAGCTGAAAAGAAAGCACTGGATTTGGAAATTAGGAAGGCGTTGCTTGCCTTACTTAGAGAAATCCCTTTTGAGAAATTGGTAACTGCAGAACAATGGCTGTGAGCTGGCGCAAAAGAGAGGTGTGGAAGTAGGGACAGCACGCTAACCACTATTTTGAGAAATTTGTGATGGGAAGATGTGATGAAACTGGAGATAAGGCAGAGTTTAGAGGACAGTAATGTTTGTATAAGGAGGAATGGAGCCTGTTTGAAAGCAAAGGAGAAAAAGCTGATGGAGAGGTAGAAATGAAAGGTCCATGCAAGGCATTGTAAATAGATTAGTGGAAGGAATCACGGCTATGGAGTCAGTCTGGGCTGGATTTAAATAGTAACTTCTCTATTTACTAGCTATCTGACATTGGACATCTCACTTAAGCCTTCTGAGCTGGGGTCTTCTCATTTGTAAAAATGGAGTAATCATTCCCCTACCTCTTGTGGCTGTATGTACTAAGTGGGATTACCCACATACAGTGCTTAGCACAGTAGCCAGGAAATAGCAAATGCTCCATAAATGGGATCTACTATTAAGAGATTAAAAGAGAGCATAACTGATTAGTCAAGTCCGGATGGGAAATGACAGAATCACACTTATAGGTGGATGTATTAGCCCTGAAAAGGAAGAGGGATCCCTCTGTGCTGGTTCTAAAAGATGGCCACAAATTCTTTGATACCCCTGCCCTCAAAATATAGAGGCTAATTCCTCTCCTCTTGAGTGTAAGTAGTACTTAGGAAGTGACAATGTGCAACTTTTGAAAGAAAGTATAAAAGGCACTGCCGTGTTTCCCATACTCATTCTCTTAGATCATTCAATCTGGTAGAAGCCAGCTGATATTTCATGAAAACATGCAGGCAGGCAACCCTGTGGAAAGGCTCACGTGGCCGGGAACCGAGGTTTCCTGCTAACAGCCACATGAAAGATTCATCTGGGAATTTGGTCCTCCAGACCCAGTCAAGCTTTCAGATGAATGCAGCCCTAGCTGATATTTTGACTGTATGAAAGACCTAAGCCAGACCATCCCAGCTAAGCTGCTTCTAAATTCCTGGCTCATGGAAACTGAGATAGTAAGTGTTTATTCTTTTAAGCTATAAATTTTAAGATTGTTACACAGTAATTTGTTACTACCTTTTAGTCTCTGAGTCAGAAGGAAATTGAAGAATGACAAGTGAGGACATGCATGATATGGAAAAGGAGAGAAAGTAGATGCCCAACAGTCTCTCTTTTCTCTGTAAATTAAACTATGAGGGATGTTACTTGCTGAGCATACAGTGGCTTGACAAGACTGGCAGGAGGTTGAAAGTCATGCAGAAAACAGGAAAGGAAACCAACTAGGAACACATATAAGATTGATGGTTTTCTTTTGTGCTTGTCTTCCTTTATGCCAAACCCAAACACAGAATCACACTTGCTACTGGAACTAAATCAGACTCCACGTAATGACCCTTCATCTCAAGTGTGACATTCAGAGGCATTATAGCCTGTCTGGGCCAGCCCATGAGACTGCCGTATGGGCAAACTGCTGATGAGCAAGTTCAAGGCTCAGAAGGGCTCAGGTTGATCTCAGAAAAATACTCCCTGCTGTCAAGAATTATTTGCAGCAGCTATGTAGGGCTGAGCACATTATTTATGGAGAGAGAGAGAGAGAATCAGAGGAAGTATTCTAAGAGAAAAATCAACAAGCGTTATATATTCTGCAATAAGAATATTGCAGTGTGGGGAAACACAGTCTTTTAAAAAAATGTCTCATTTGCATTATTCTTTCCTTCCCACCCCAGTGCCTCCACCTCCCTCTTTCTCTCAACCCTAATTATTAGCAGGGGAGCCCTGGGAACAATCCTCATTTAGCCAGCCTTCAATCTTGTCTAAAGTTATACCATTTTATAGACCTGCTATCTTTAAAACTCTTAGGTCCACTAGGAATGGAGTCACTGGTCTCCTTGCAGAATGATAGGTCCTGCTCTCTTTGGGAACTTAACTTCTCTCTGCACTGATTCTGTTTGCAAATTGGGATGCTTAAACGTTCCTGCAGAACTGGTGCCTTTTCTATCATACACGATTGAGTCCATTAATTCATTCATTCATTCATCCTTTCACTCACTTAGTAATTTAGTTATTGCCTCCTCAGTAATGGGACAGGCACTCACTACGTGTTGGGAGTAAAAAGATGAATGTTGCAGTTTTAAGGAGGACCAAAATGGCCTATTGGCCAATACTAAGCACTATAAATAAGTACTGAATGCGTAATGATTCTCTCGCTCTGTGGGCATCTAGTCTAGTAGGGGAAAGCATGTTGACAAATGATTGATTAAAATAAAATGGTCATAGTGCAAGAGTAAAGGAATCAACCAAATGTTATAAACACTGAAGACTGAATCTAGCTAGAAGTTAAGGATGGCTTGATACAGGAAACACTAGCTTGATCTTAAAGAACAAATAAGAGTTTTCCAGGAAAGCAGGAAAAGTCTTTGCAGGCAGACTGAAACTTCATACATGGCTTATTTTTAGCAGGTTTCTTTCACTCCAGCCCAATCCTACTTTGCTAATGTAAATATTAACCCATATTTTGCTGGGTTTCAGTCTTTTGACTTTACTTTTGCTTTTGTTCCCTAGTCAGTGATCACTTGGCAAAGTAAGATTCAAAACAGTTCTACAAAAGACACTAATTTTGACAGAGTGAATGAAATTAATTAAAGAAAAGAAGGACGTATTCTAAGTTTCTTCCTGAGAAATATTTTCATTTCTAAGCCAGATGGAAGATACTCTTCTTAAAAATGGTCTCCCTGTTATCTCCAAACCTTCCTGTCTGACATCTGGCTGAAAACTCTGAAAGCACCCCTGTTCCATGCCACATCGGTGTTCACTGCCATTTGTTCACTTTGGAAAACATCAGGTATTGTACACACTAAACCAGATTGGCAGATGGACTTGCAGCAGCCAAATGCATTAAATCTAATGTGTCATTATCAATTCATTAGTGATTTTATATACTGAAAAAATCCTTAATTGCATGACAGCTTAGAAAATCATATTATACCAGGGAGTAGAATTTGCTAAGCCAATGGTTTTCTCCAAATGGGAATTTAGAAAGAACTCTTATTTGCAACAGGAAACATGAATCAGTACTGACACTTAATAAAATGTTTTAATGAGTAAGTTCAAGCATTTTGTTTCAAGTAGCTACTGGCCTAACAAGACCTGCCATTGTTATCAATGGTAATTAGGTACATTTCCATGAAGTTGTCTAACCTGTTTTATTAAGCCTGTAAACTTCTTTGACAATCTTAAAGGAACTAAGAAGGAACAAAATAAGAAGGGTGGGAAAGAGAAAGAGCCAAGGAGCTGAATCTTTTTCCAATCTGAGAATTTTGGACACATCAATTTTGCTTTCAGCCTTGCAATCAAATTCTTATTTTCACCGGCTTGCAACCATTATTTGCATTTAACAGAAGTGGATGGTTGATGGGTATTTTTATACATGACTCTGCAGTTTCAGATTATCAGGTATCTTCAGTGTCCGGTTATCAGGTGTCAAGCCAGCAAAGAGATGGACCATTTCCATGAGTCAATCTGTGATAAGAAGTTATCTATCACCCACCAAACCAGGCAGTGGCAAAACAGAACAGTATGAAGATTTAGAATCATCCCTTTCTAGCTCACACCATTGCTCATCTTCAATATTCTGGATGACTTAGGGTTTTATTTAATATGGTTCTTCAAAAACTTAATAGTCATCCTAAACAAATCAAGATCAGCCTATCAACACAGAGCAGCATTTTCCACACTCTGAGTAATATGCTTTCCATATCCAGGGGGTTCTATGACTCAAGAGGTGTGGGAAAGTCAGGACAAACATGTCACCAGGTTTCTTCACTACAGGCATCGTCAGATTCCTTCATGTGGTAATAGACATCTTGAATCTCTAAGAGGACATACAGAGTGTACTGTTTTCCAGCTCATTTGACTACAAAGCTGCTTTTGGACAGAGGGCCATCTAATGGGGCTGATGTCCCAAGCATCATTCTTTGGGAATTATTGCTGTTTAAGTATAACTGTTATTCTTGAACACCCCGTTATTGTTAATGGAGCACCAGACACTACAAGGAGACACCAGGAAAGGGGCAGCATATTAGTAATGATTGATTTTCCCTTCCATCAGGCACCTACTGGAGGCAAAGTTTCTGCCATCATCCCTTGAAAATAGTAAGGGTATCACATTCCTTCCGTGAATGTATATGGGAACAGGAGTGACCTGTCAGGAGACACCTCAAATCTGTTAAACTCCTCACCCTCATCTCAAATCAGAGGAACTTGATGTCCTAGTTATCCACCAACATTTTTTTTTTTGCCCCCCATCCCTACTCCTTTATCCACCAACATTCTACTGTCACTTCTTATCGGTAGATAAGAAACCCTGGAAAATAAAGGGTTGGGTTTTTTTGCCTTTTTTTTTTCTTTTTTCTTTTTTTGTATTAAGGTGAAATTGATATAATCTAATATTAACCATCTCAAAGTGAACAACCCAGTGTCATGTAGTACATTTACAATGCTGTGCAACCACCACCTCTTTCCAGTTCCAAGCCATTTTCATCACCAAAATAATACCCTGTACCCATTAAGTAGTTACACCTCTTCCCCCTAGCCCCTGGCAACCCCCAATCAAATTTCTATTTCTGTGGGTTTACCAATTCTGGATATTTCATATAAATGGAGTCATACAGTCTGTGACCCTTTAGGTCAGGCTCCTTTCAGTTACCATAATGGATTTTTTAGGTTCATCCATGGTATAGCACGTTATCAGTACTTTATTCCTTTTTTATGGCTGAATAATATTCCATTGTATGGCTATACCACCTTTTATTTTTCCATTCATCAGCTAATAGACTTTGGGTTCCATCTTTGGGCTGTCGTGAGTGCTGCTGTGAATATCAGTGCACAAGTATTTGTTTGAGTCCCTGTTTTCAATTTGTTTTGTTATATACCTAAGAGTGGAATTATTGGATCATGGAAATAAAATTCTAAAGCATATGGATTCTTTTTTTAAGATTTTATTTGTTTATTTGACAGAGAGAGACACAGCAAGAGAGGGAACCTAAGGAGGGGGAGTGAAAGAGAGTGAAGCAGGCTCCCCATTGAGTAGGGAGCTACTTGGGGCTCCATCCCAGGACCCTGGAATCATGACCTGAGCTGAAGGCAGATGCTTAACAATTAAGCCACCCAGGCACCTTACGTATGGATTCTAATAAAATTCATATGACTTAGCTAACTTGAGACAGCTTTTAATGCACCTAAAAAAAAAAAAAAAACATATAAAATGTACTGTCAGGAAGCTTAGAGGATGGCTTGCTGAAGCAAGTTTCTTGTCCACATAGAACATACCTATTTTTCCCATGAACAACTGTCATTTTCAGTGAGCCATCTGAGTTTCTGTTACTCAGCTATCTAGAGTTTCTGTTGTCTTCTCAGCCAGTAAGCCAGTAAGCATTTAACAAAGACAATAAATAGAGATGCCTTTTGGGAGCTCTATTATTGGGATGTGTTGTATTCATGTGAAAGCAGAATATAATGAAGAAGAAAAAAGGTTGACACCAGCACTAGATCAGCTATTCTGGAAAGATTTCCAAACATCCAGAGTTGTTTTATAGTCAAGTAAAGTGCTTCATTTGAATATATGTCTCTGAGAAGGGTTCATTGTTGATTAAATATTGTTGAATAGACTGAAAACATGAAATCGAAGTGCATTAATTAAACAGAGAATTCAAGTATACTTCTCACTTTCCATAAATGTTTCCAAATGCTTAGTTAGACTAGGCCTCATTCCAAAGCCATTCTTCCTGTGGGGACATGGAGAAAGCCTTGGCTCTCATCTAATTATTATACACAATATTAAGAATTTACTGAGTTTGAATTTCCAGGAAGAAAAGAATGAGGCCTATCACCAAGGGAAATATTGGGATTCTCACTTCAGTAAATCTACACTCTAAAGTGTTATTGCTTATATTACAACTATTATTGGCAGTAGAAACATGGCAATATTCTTCCTTTATGTTTTAATTGTAGTTGAACTTAAGGTGTTATAAATAATATGGACATATAAACAAAAGAGATGAATATACTAATTATGATTCTGTTTGTCAGACTTTAACATTAATGGTCGTAAATCTTGGAATTGGTAAATCTTGATCTAATAATGTAGCTATGGTAAATGACATAGAGATGGCTGAATTGCTATAGTTCCATAACCTCCTGGAAGGGACTTAGGGTTGGCAGTAGGATCTGGCAGGTCATTGTCCTTGAATATATGTGTGGCCTTCTCCTAAACCAGACTGGGAAAATATTCTAGGTCTTGTATCTACTGGTATCTCACAGGGCAAAGAGGGACTATCCAGATAGACACACTGAGATTCTGCCATTGCAGGCCTCTCAGAATGGGGTTGTACCCTTCCACGGAGCAAGCTGACTTGCTCTGGCCTGATTATCTGACGTGTTGAGAGGCAGACCCACTTGGGAATGTGTTTGCTGGGACTGCTTTTATTTTGGACAATGTATTTAGTCATCACCCTCTTTTTACCCTTCTGACATTACATCTCCAGATATTGCTTAAAATTCCATCAGATATGAATTTAATAATATATGTATTTTTAAATACTAAAAGTAATACAAGAATGCATGCTCAAACATGGAGGGAAAACATGGAGAATACAGAATGAAGAAAATGAAAGCTCTTTGTCCAACCTGCTCCCCTATTCCCCACCCCTCCAATTCCCTTTCCCTTCCCATAGTTAGCAGTTTGGTGCCTGCTTTCCAAAGTGTATGGTTATAGATATAAATACATATAGATATAAAGCCAAGCACTCTTTTTCTACTAAGCACTAAGAAAACTATTGGAACCGTTTCCAGGGTTAATCTCAAAACAAGAAGACAGATTATCTGTCAAATACACTGAGAAATTACTGCCTACCAGAATTTTACTCTCTTTTTTCCCCCAGAACACATCTGATTTAATATATTCTGGCATACTTCTCAGTTATGTGGCCATGAGCTGGGAGAACATATAAATATAAATACCACTATGGCTAATAAAATGTATGCAGAATCCTGTATGTTAAAGCACTAGTATGAATTTTAAAATCCTAAATCAGCGTTAAAGGACAAATGCTTCTCAGTAAGTCAAGGAAAGCTGGGGTTGGGGGGTGGGAATCATAGAGAAAAAAGGGTTTGAGAGTCTCTGTGAAGGGTAAGGAAGATTTTGACTCTGATTGGATTAATCAGCAAATATTTATTATTCATATATGCTGTGGTAAGCACTGTAGGTGTAAAGAAAGATAAGGTATAGTCCCTGTTTCCAAAGGGCTTAGCATCAGTGGGAAATCAGGCGGGCCAAATAGAATGGAATCAAGTAAGAAAAAGCTTTCACAAGTGCTTGAGCTTGATAAAGTAATAGAAACAGCCAGCCTCACTAGGTTTCTGCACAAAGGAGTGATATGATAAAAGGAAATTAAAAGAATACGTCTTTGGGGGCACCTGGGTGGCTTAGTCGGTTAAGTACCTGTCTTCACCTCAGGTCATGATCCTGGGATCCCAAGGTTCTAGGATTGAGCCCTGTTTCAGGCTCCCTACTCAGCAGGGGGTCTGCTTCTCCCTCTCTCTCTGCCCCTTCCCCCCTGTTCACGTGTGTGCTCTTGCTCTCTCAATAAATAAATAAATAGGAAAAAATGTGTCTTTGGGGTGCCTAGGTGACTCAGTCAGTTAAGTGTCCAACTCTTGGTTTTGGCTCCGGTCATGATTTCAGGGTTGTGAGATTGAGCCATGCATCAGGCTCCACACTGAGCAGGGAGTCTGCTTTAGATTCTCTCTCTCTCTTCCCCTGTGACTCTTCCTGCCCACCCCCCCCCCACCACCACTTTCCATCCCTTGATTTCCATTCTGTAACTACTGCCTTAGCTCTGACTTTTAGGTCCTAGCCTATTGCAGTGAACTTGTGTCAGCACTCAACCATCTCCCCATCCTACTTCCTCCCAGGCCATCCTACACACAGCCACAAGAATGTTTCTAAAGGTACAAGAGGGCCCCTTTCTGTTCAGAGGTCAAAAATGTCTCACCTTTGACCACCAAATAGTCTGAGCTTTTTAGTGCGAAATTCAAGACCCTCCCATAAATTCTGCTGGTCTCCTTCCAGACTTGTCTCCCATTTCCTAATACGAACCTATTACTCCACCGAAATTGGACTACTTACTATTCCCCACACCCGTTTCTGTGCTGTCCTCATATGATCACCCACCCTCACCCCATCTCCAGAGAAAAGCAGAGTCAGAGAAAACAGCTAGGAGACTGTTGCAATAATGCAGGTGTGGGCTGATGCCACCAGGGAGAGGGTAGTGAGTGTGAGAATGCACAGGAATGCTGATGGCAGCAGATCTTCCTTGATTGGACATAGGGTTTGAAAGAAAAGAGATGAGTCATTTTAGGTTTGAGGCAGTAAACACAGTTCCTTCTCCATAACTGTTTATTCCTCACTGTTGCAGTTGTTGGAGGTTCATATTTACTTCATATTGCCTATGTAACCTATATAATTAATGATTTCTCTATACTTTAGGTCTAATATATATTTATTTAAAATAATACAGGCAGAGCAAAGTACTTTGGGAGGTAGAAGTCTTCAAGACACACTCTGAAATACCGTTGTGGGACTAAATACACCGCATTTCACATAACCTATGTGCATTGAATAGAATCTTTCATTTCGTTATCAGTGTGGTTTGGAATATAAGGCTTATGAGACTATCTCACGAAAACGAAAGTGAGAAATTCAGCTGAATCTGGGTAACGGCTGGAGCCAGGCACCTCAATGAGCTCAGGCCTTGGATTTCTCTAGCTCCATTTTCTTCTTAGGTGGGGTCTGCTTTCTTCTCAGTCACTCATTCCCATTCCATCTGACACAGCTCTGAGACCACGAGGCTTTACAATTTGAGAAGTTTGGGAGTCAGTACACAGGAATGACTCTAGAATCAGAGGGCTTGACTGTTAAACTAGGTTATGTCATTGCTAGCTACATAACCTGGGGCAAGTGAATTAACCTACTGCAACTCAAGTTTCTTCAACTGTAAAATGAGAATAATATTAGTACCTGTCTCAATAGGGCTATTTTCAGGATTAAATGAGTTAATATATATGAATTTAGATTGGTGCCTGGCATTAGATTAAGTGCTCAGTGAATGTTAACTATTAACCAAGCTATGGTTAAATTTGGAAGAACAAAGACCTTTGTTGTCTACTGCCTTAGCCAACAGGGGTCAGTATGCAGCAAGCTACACAGCTAAATAAAATGCTTAATGGGCGTAAAAAGATTTTCAGTTGTTTGAGGAAACATCAGGGCTTCAGAAAATTTTTGTGAAATGGTGTTAAGAAAAATAAGTAACCATAAAATTGGGCAATTAGTGAGAATCATAGGAAGAGGAAAAAAAGTCCAAATAATAAAAATAAATACATTTACAATGTCTAAAAGCAATTTAAAATGCAGAAGGACATTTTAAGTGGGAATGCTCAAAAGCAGAGGCCTCGAGAATTCATGATACAATAGAACACTATCTTACCAACAAGAGCAGCTTGGTCACTGAAGTAACCAAGTACGTAGTTCAAGTTCTACCTTGATGTTTGAGGGATGGGAGAAGGTATGTAACATCCTATTTTCCGATTACATAACAACAGTGTTATTGCTTATTGAGTGCTCACTGTATGCCAAGTGCTCTACACACATTACCATATTTCTTTGACTTTTTAACTCAAAAATGTTGAAATATATAGAAGAGGATAGAATAATAAAATGAATATCCATATACACATCAATCAATTGAGCATTGAACACTTTCCATATTTTAATTTTTCTAAATTAATTATCAGGGGCTGCTGCGTGGCTTAGTGGGTTAAAGCCTCTGCCTTTGCCTCAGGTCATGATCCCAGGGTCCTGGAATGGAGCCCTGCATTGGGCTCTCTGCTCAGCAGGGAACCTGCTTCTCCCTCTCCCTCTCTACCTGCCTCTCTGCCTACTTGTGATCTGTCAAATAAATAAATAAAATCTTCAAGAAAAAAAAAATATCAAACATTTTACCCCAAAATACATTATTATGTCTCTAAAAATAGAGACATTTTTCTACATCAGCAAATGCTATTATCATACCTAATAAAAAAGCAATTGTTTAATATCATCTAGTGCCCTAGTTCCTATTCAGATTTAATTGTGCCCCAAATATCTTTTATATCTGGTTTACTGAACCAGAACATAGGACAAGCCATTGCATGTAGTTACTATGTCTCTTCGGTATCTTTTAATCTGGAACAGCCTGCACTGTCCAGTTTTTTTGTTTGTTTCTTTTCGGGTTTTGTTGGGTTTTGTTTTTTGTTTTTTTATGTTTTTTTTTTTTTTTTTGTAACTACACTGACTTAATTTAAGAGACAGCCATTTGTTCTTCATGATGTCCCACCACTTGTTCAGAATTTTTCTGATTGTTTCCTCTTGGTGTCATTTTATTCTATCCTTGTAGTTCCTGCTGAGCTTGATGATACAGAAGTGAAAGAGGGTGGGGAACAATACTTCACAGACAATACTGGGGCTTCCTCTTGTATCATATCAGGAGGCACATAATGTCCAATTGGTCCACTTTAGCGATTATAAGATTGATCTAGTTTAAGATGGGAGGGACCAGATTCCTTCACTGTCATTATATTTTTCTTCTGACTACAGCTAGCAATCCCTGGGGGATAATTTGGCCCTTGGGGAGTATTCTGTTCCCTGTCACCCTTTCACCACACGGTTTCATTGATGATCCTGGCATGAATCAGTTATTTAACTAGGGGCTACAAGATGGTGATATTTGAATTCTACCATTCATCTTACATGAGTTAGTTGGCATACTTTTGTAAAGAGAACCATTTCCTCATCAACTGGGGCTATTTGGTTACCTTGAAATGCAGCTGTAAGTAGGAGGGCAGAGTAAATGTTTAATTTATTTTCTTAAACTACAACTTTTCAGGGTAAAGAGTTGCTGTAACAGTCACCATAACAAATGAGGCTTTTAAAAATTGTTTTTTATATATGGTTTACTCTTTTGGTGGGACTTTTATGTTTGACATTTTCAGTCAATTGCAGTCATTATTTTTGGTACTCAAATTGTCCTAAATTTGGCCAGTGGGCATTTCTTCAAGCTGGCTCTCATGTCCTTTTGAAAGGACCTCGTTTTTCTTGGATACTTCCAGACTTTACTGCCACAAGATGTTCCAAGCGCTCCTAGTCATTACCAGCTTCTGACCTGGCATAAACCATTTCTCCAAGGAGCCCTGGGACCTTTTAGTGGAGAGTGATATGTGGAGATCAAAATCTAGGTGCCAGGGATAACCACTCCCCTGAGTTCAAATTAATACTTTCATTTCAAAGTTAACAGTATAAGGTTTTATTTCTTGTTTTTATATTTTCATATCTTATTTTACATTGGAGTTTTTGTACCTAATAACATTAACAAATTATTCTTTAAATACTCAAACCAACCCTGTGAGATAGGGGATCATAAGTTATATGACTGTGATCATAATTTATGTTAAAATCGCTATTTTACAAGGAGGAAAGCGATGAGAGGTGCCCGAGCTTACGTGGCCAGTAAATGGCTGCGTCCGGATTTGAAGCCGGCACGCTACTTCTATCCGGAGAGTCCCAGTCATTTCGCAGGGTCGTCACCGAGGTGATCAGGGCTGAGGGTGAGAGAACCAGCATGAGGAGGGAATTGGCCCGTCGTGACCGACCGACTGCTTCAAACCGGGAGGGCAGAGCGGGGGCGCGCTCCCTAACGAGCACGAAACACCTGGGAACCACACAAGCACCACCTGAAGATGAGAAAACCTGGTCAGGACCCACGCGGCGCAACCCCCAAAACGAACCCACCGGTCCTGATCCGCCTCCCATGCGTAAGAGCCCGCCCACCCGCCAATCGTACGGAGCCTTGAGCATGGGGGCGGGATAACAGAGGAGCATGGCCAATGAGGAATCGGCTCCCTGTCGCCACACGACGGAGTATTTCCGAGTCCTAACTGGACAGCGAAGAGGAGGTGGCGGGCTTGGCCAATCATAAGGGGAGACTCAACATTTGGGACCAGCAGCCAATCAAAAGACTGGTCGCAGCCGACTCGTCCGGCCCACGCTTCCCGCCTTTCCGCTAACTCCAGAGACACCCGCTCGTCAGCCACCGGAGTTCGGACGGTCGCAGTCTTCTCAGAGTCGTACGGCCGACCCCGGGGCCGCGCGGGTGTCGGGCGGAACATGGCGAACTCGGGCTGTGAGGACCTCCGAGGCCAGGAGGAGGAGAGTTTTCTGTACTTCGCCTACGGTAGCAATCTGCTGACGGAGCGGATCCACCTCCGAAACCCGTCGGCCGCGTTCTGCTGCGTGGCCCGCCTGCAGGTCAGTGCTGCCCGCGCGCGGCCCCTGCAGCGGCGGGTCCACCCTGCGGACGTGGGGACAGGATTTCGAGAAGTCGCTTTCTCGGGGCCGGGGGAAGGCGCCTCTTGCTGATAGCAGTACGTCGGGACAGTCTTCTCTGTCTGGCTTCTGCCCTCCTGGTCAAGCCCGCCCGGCAGCTGTGCGCCCCCGGGCCGCCCTGAGCCCCCTGAGGACTTTCCCCCGGGAGGCTCGTTCTGCCCAGACCTGGCCACCTCTCTTGCCCACCGACTTAGACGGGAGTCCGTTGCTCTCTCTCCTCCCTGTCACACCTTCGCTGCAAGGCTTGCCGGCTGGAGTTCTGAAACTCCGTTCACCTGTTTCTCGCTCCTGAGGGGAGAGGTCCTGAAAGCCGGCACGGAGTCGGAGTCCTAGTAAGGGCCGAGCGCAGTTAAGTCAGACCACTGGATGAACCATAACCCGCCTTGGTAAAAGTCATTGCTCTTCAGGGGCGCCTGGCCGGCTCGGTCGGAGGACCTTGTGACCCTTGGTCTCAGGCCCTGAGTTCGAGCCACACCTTGAGTATAGAGATTACTTAAATAAATAAAAACTTCAAAGTAATTGCTCTTCGGTACAATCCATTCATTCCTTTGGTAGGTTTTTTCCCTTGTAGGTACAGAAGTGATAGAGTTAAGTGGGCTGCCTTGAGGACCTGACCAGGTCTATAGGGAGGACACCCCCCCCCCCCAAATGATGTAGAAAACCTTTTGACATTGCTGAATTAGACAGACATGGTCTCTGCTGTCCTTACCAGGTTCTTAGTTGCAAGCAACAGAAAGTGGCTGATTTAAGCAGGAAATGAATGTGTTGAAAGGCTGTTAGAAGACTCACAGAATGACCACAGAACTGATAAACAGAGGCATAAGGGTGCCTGGCTGAGTCAGTGGGTGGAGCATCTCAGGGTTGTGAGTTCAAGCCCCACTTTGGATGTGGAGCCTACTTCAAAAATAAAACAAAAAACCAGGCAGTCATAAAGGGAAGTACAGCAACCACAGCAGCCAATATCACAGACAGAACCAGCCTAGGAGGCCACTGGGCCATCACTGCTGAACTTGGTCAATATGGACACTTAAGTTGTGCATTACTGACCCTCCCTTATCTGGACCTTGCCTGCTACTGTCAGTACACCCCTGCAGTTCCTGAAACCGGGATGTAGCCACCACCTACAGGGTGGAGTTTCTGCTGTTCTTGGGCACTAGCTTCTAATTCAGAGTCCCAGGTGGGTGTCCTGGTTGGCTAACTCTTGGTCATGTGCCCATGCCCTGACTGCAAGCAGAACTGGGAGAACCAACTGCTGGCATTTGAAGCCTCAGAAATGGGAGTTGGGGTCTAGCACTTTCTACCCCCAGACTCCCAAGGTAGGGAATTGCCCAACTGTAGAAAAGAAGTTCAGATGCTTATAGTTGGGACAAGTGGAAGAGCTATCAAGCAAATGGTTACTGAGTTTCAGATATGGTGAGTTTAAAAAGGAGTCATGTTGTTCCTTCCTCTCAGTTTTGCTGTGACCCTAAAACTGCTCTTAAAAAAAAGGTGAAGCCTTGGGGTGCCTGGGTGGCTTGGTTGTTAACCTTCTGCCTTCCACCCAGGTCATTATCCCAGGATCCTGGGATTGAGCCTCATGTTGGGTTTCCTGCTCAGTGGGGGGCCTGCTTCTCCCTCTCCCACTCCCCCTGCTTGTGCTTGCTCACTGTTTCTCTCTCTCTCTCTCTCTCTCTCTCTCTGTGTCTCTCTGTGTCAGGTAGATAAATAAAATCTTAAAAAAAAAAAAATGAAGTCTTTACCCCCAAAAAAGAGGAGATCTACAAGGTACTATGGGAATGTATGATTTGGGGTCCCTACTTAAGAGCTTAGTAAAGCTCTTCCTGAAAATAATGACTTTTAAGCTGAGACCTGAATGATTGGGCAGGGGGAGACAAAAGAGAAGGAGCAGCATGTACAAATGACCTCAGGAAAGAAGCTGGATCATCCAGCTGCTGAGGCTGGAGTTTAGTGTTGAGGAGGATATAGCTTGGCAACTAAAGAGGTAGTGAAGGACTGCATGCTACTGGACCACAGAAGCCAAAAAAGACTGGTCTTTATCTTGAGAGCAATGAAAAGATCCATTGCAGAATTTAAGCAAGTGAAAAATTAGATTTACAACTTTGAAAGCTCATTCTGGTTGCTATGGAAAATGGGTTGGAAGGGAAGACAACAGTGGATGTGTGGAGCCCAGTTAGAAAGGTTTTGTAGTAATCCGTGCTAAAGACAATGGCACCTTGAAATGGAGTGGTAGCAGTGGAGGGTAGACGGGTTGGGGAGGTATTTAGGAAATAATAAAGTTAGGTCTTGGTAACTACTTGTGAAGGGAGGATGAGGTAACAGGGGTGACTAAGGTTTTTGGTGCAATAAGGTGGATGATGGTGATATTTGTAAAGAGAAGAGGAGAATCAGTTTTGGAGGGAAAATCAAGCTCAGCTTAAACATACTGAGTTCAGATGCTTGTTACACATCCAGGTGAGCAGAAAAACATTAGTGAGCATTTATTAAGTACTCACTGTGTGGTAAGTCCTGTTCTAAGCACTTTTGAAGTTTAGAAGAGAGATCTGGGTTGGATTAAAAGATGATTGGAATATTGGATGGTATTTGTAGTCATCGGAGGGGATAGATTGTCTTGAACAAATTGCTGATGAACAAGAAAAGGGGCCTGAACTAAGCCCTTAGCAACTCTACCATTTAAACACCAGGTACGGTGGAGGAGTTGTCAAAGGGAATTGAGATCAGGGGACAGTCTGAAAAGTCAGGAAGGCAGATCAAGACAGGGTGGTTAACTATGGCAGAAGTAGGTGAAAAGTGGAGCAAGAGGAGGAATGAAAATGGTCTGTTGGATTTAGTAGTAGACAACCAGTACCTCATGTGGTTGTGACTTTAATCAGCTCTCATGATGTTCTGCTAGGGCTACGTGCTCCTAGAATATCCAATATACCAGTTGAATATACTGGTCACTCAGACCAACCTTTTTCCTGAAATGTCTGACATTTGAAGAAAATAAAAGTGACAGGGATAAAATACAAACCTTAGATTTAGAACCTAGTCCAGCCTTTTTTATTTTATTATTAAGGAAACTAAGCTCTAGAAAGATGGAAAGAAATTTTCTATACCAAATGGCCAAGTAAGGGTTTTTCATCTTCCCCAGGATTCTCTCCTCTGATTACTCTATAGGGAAGAAGCTAAGCTAGAAATCTGTCTCTGTTACTTATTCATTGAGAGATCTTAGGCAAGTTGCTTAATCTTTATAAGCCACAGTTTTTCTTGTTATTAAATGGGTATAATAAGGTTGACAGGATAAAAATAAGAGTACACATAAAGCTCATAGTGCAGTTATAGAACCTAGTCATGTACTAGTGTTAGCTGCTTTAATATTTATTGTAGATATAATAGTATAATTCATGAATGTTAGATTAACGTTAGTAAGTTTAAAAATCACCCTCACATGGTAGGCTCAGGTCATTGTCCTGGCAGTCCTGGGATCAAGCCCTGCACTGGGCTCTCTGCTCAGCAGGGAGCCTGCTTCCTCTGACTCTCTGCCTACGTGCAATCTCTGTCAAATAAATAAATAAAATCTTAAAAAAAAAAAAAAAAAAGATCGTGGTTCCTTGAGGGCAAACATGGTGATATATGCTAGTAAGATACTCTTTACATACACAAAAGTAGATTAGGAGTTCCTGGGTGGCTCAGTCGTTAAGAATCTGCCTTGGGCTCATGGGCTCAGGTCATCATCCCAGGACCCTGGGATTGAGCCTGGCATCGGGCTCCTTGCTCCACAGGAAGACTTCTTTTCCCTCTCCCACTCCCCCTGCTGGTGTTCCCTCTCTCACTGACTCTCTGTCAAATAAAATTAATAAAATCTTAAAAAAAAAAAAAAAAGTAGGTCATAACCCCCTATGAACCCCAGCTTCAACAATTTTGTGTATATACTGTGGTTGCCTCTAAGTTAAAATCCATGTGTGTGTAGGTAGACTGCAAAGCAATTTTTAAAAATGAAAATACTTACATTAAGGCATTGGGATTACGGGCTTTTTAAAAACCTGTTTATGGATGCATATTATATATTCATTATACATTTCATTTTTAAAAATATGAAAAAATATAGTCCTTGAGATCTGGGTCGTTGTTTATCTTTGTATTTTTTACAGCTTCTTATTCAGAGAAGGAACTCAAAGTTTATGTCTTAACTGCATGGAGTAAAAGGTAAATTTTTTTATTTTGAAGAGGGAAATTTTGGTTCAAGTAGATATTGATCATATTATTTTGGTTTCCTTTGTAGGATTATAAGCTTGATTTTGGCAATTCCCAAGGCAAAACAAGTGAAACTTGGCATGGAGGTATAGCCACCATTTTTCAAAGTCCTGGCGATGAAGTATGGGGAGTAGTATGGAAAATGAACAAAAGCAATTTGAGTTCTCTGGATAAGTAGGTGGCTTCTAATTACAAGTTAAACAATAACTGATTCAGAAAGTGGATCATATTCAAAGATGTGTATATATACGTCTTTCAAAACCATATACTATATTCTTTACACTTCAGAGTTAACATAAAAGGTGCATATCCTGAGGGGGAAAAAAAAAACCTAGGGGTGCCTGACTGGCTCAGTCTGTAGAGCATGCAACTCTTGATCTCAGGGTTGTGAGTTCAAGCCCCACACTGGGCATAGAGCCTACATTAAAAAAAAAAAAAAAATGCCTAGCTGGGTCCTATATTCCAGTTGAGATTTGGAGAATGTTTATAATCTCTTCTTTTTGTTCTTTCTTTTTTTAAAAAACATTAATTAATTAATTTACTTGGCAGAGCTGGGGAGACAGTGAGAAAGGAAATACAAGCAGGGGGAGTGGGAGAGGGAGAAGCAGGCTTCCCACTGAGCAGGGAGCCCAATGCAGGGCTCGAGCCCAGGACCCTGGGATCATGACCTGAGCCGAAGGCAGATGCTTAACAATTGAGCCACCCAGGTGCCCCTATAATCTCTCCTATAAAAAAACGGAGTCTTTATTTTTGTTCTATTTTTATTTAAAAAATCTTTGTAGTTTCATATTGTGAAAAGGCATGAAGATGTTCATAATTGTTGCATCTTTCTGTTGGTTTCAAAAGCAGTTCAAGTTTTATTAGAGTCCATTTTTAGAAAATAATTCTTTAAGGTAGCAGTTGAAAAACTAATAATTTATAAAAACTTTGACGACATATTAGAAATGTCTTGATGCTTTTTTTAACAGAACTCTCAAGATCTGTATATAAGAGCATGTATACAAAGAAAGTAGGCAGAAAAGAGTAGGGCTTGAGAAGAACACATTATCTGATATGTCCCTGGTGAATGAGAGTGAGCCATTCTCTCTGATTATCTCCAGGTGGATATTCTCTTGTCGGAACATACAGTCAGTTTTTTGTAGCCTAGAGAGCAATGTTGAGGGGTACAAAGATTGAAATAACTATATTCAAGCATGGGTTTAAATAGGATAAATACTGAGATCTATTAGAACTATACAAATAATACTAAACTGAGGCTTTCCAATTGAAATGCTTTTGTAGCCTAGAGCGCAATGTTGAGGGGTACAAAGATTGAAATAACTATATTCAAGCATGGGTTTAAATAGGATAAATACTGAGATCTATTAGAACTATACAAATAATACTAAATCTGAGGCTTTCCAATTGAAATGCTTTTGACGTGGTAGTTTTTATAATGTGTTCTGCCATATCCCAGAATACATAGGGAGCAAGTACATCTATATATTGTTAAATTTTTAGCCCAGTAAACTAACTTGACTGAGTCAAATATGGTTAAAATTTGGCTGTTCTGGTTTCAGGCAAGAAGGGGTTAAAAGTGGAACATATGTCCCAATAGAAGTTAATGTTTATACTCAAGAAGGAAAAGAAATAACCTGTCGAAGTTATCAGATGAAAAACTATGAGAGTGCTCCCCCATCGCCCCAGTATAAAAAGGTAAGCAACTTACAAAGACTATTGGCGGTTCCTTTTTAATTTTCACTGAGCTAAACTAAAAATACCTTGTTTTAAAAAGAATTAGTGTGCATTAAATTCTACATGAACACTTCAGTCTTTTTTGCCTGCCCTACCCCTTGAACAATTCACTTTAATCAAAGTGTTTTTAATGCAAAAATGATAGTTATTTACCTACCATGCAAATTGAAAAATGTTCAGATTTATTTGTAATGATAGACCCATGTTCCTAAAGCAGATTTATTTAAAAAGACTCTGGAAATCTGAATCTTAATTCTAGATATGTGTTTTCTTTCCTCAAGTAGAAAATAACATGTATGCATGCATTTTTAGTGGATTTATTCTATACAGAGGTTTTTGTAATCATTTTTTCTCCACAAAAGAGTATTTCATAACACTAAGGTTCATTTTTATGGGGGAGAAATATATTTCCTATTGCTGAAATGTTTTCCATCCCTAAATAGAGGGAAGAAAGTCATGCTGTCTTTCAAAGTCAAAGATACCACTCCCACAAGCATAGGAAAAGGATGTGGGATAGAAACCCCAACATCCCTTTTTAGAAATCCAAATTTAGGTACTTTGGAAGGCCTAGTCAGGACACGGCACGTGGAGTGGATGACCCAGTTCCTGGGCCAAATTTGGAATTTTCTAGTATGGAGCCTAGAGGAATTAGCCTGGTATGAGTCTGGGAAGCACCACTGAGCACAGCTGCCATGTATTACCTCATTTCCCATCAGAGATAGAGTAGACTCCCAGGTTAAACTAAAACTTCTCCCTATAAACTTTACAGTTTTTTTAAAGAATGGTGTTTTTTTCTTACTAGATCATGCCAGTTCTCTACAATAAGTTTTTGTCTTACTATAAAAAAATTTTAAATTAGAATGACCAGAGTAAAAAACACAAGAAATAACAAATGTTAGCAAGGATGTGGAGAAAAAGGAACCCTGATGTGATGCCGGTGGGAATGCAAGCTGGTGCAGCCACTGTGGAAAACAGTGTGGAGGAGCCTCAAAAAATTAAAAATAGAGCTACCCTATGATGCAATAATTGCACTACTAGGTATTTACCCAAAGAAAACGAACACATTAATTTGAAAAGATGTATGCATCCCTATGTTTACTGCAGCATTATATACAACAGCTAAGATATGGAAGCAGTCTAAGTGTCCATCCATAGTTGTGGCTAAATAAGACATGGTGTGAGCGTATTTATATACACATACATACATGCAATGGAATATTATTCAGCCATAAAAAGAGAATGAGATCTTGCTATTGACAGCAACATGGATGGACCTAGAAGGTATCATGGTAAGTGAAATAAATCAGAAAGGCAAATACCATATGATTTCATTCATATGTGGAATCTATGAACAAATAAATGAACAGACAAAAAATACTTGACTCTTAAATACAGAGAAAAACTGGTGGTTATCAGAGGGAAGGTGAGTAGGAGGGATGAAATAGGTGAAGGGGATTAAGACCACACTTACCATGATGAACACTGAGTAATGTAAAGAATTGTTAAATCATTATATTGTACACCTAAAACTAATATAACACTGTTAATTATACTTCAGTTTTTAAAAATATTTTAAACCATATTATTGAGTAAAATTGGTACTCCATGAGAATGTATCATTTGGATTTGAAGATTCTGCACATTCATGCTCACCATGAGAGGAATGGCTGTCTCTATTTTGTTCTATAATTATTTATTCTAGAGTTATCTGAAAGCTAACAGGTCATGCTTTGATACTGCACATAAGATTGTGGTATACTAATTATGTTCCTAATTAAAAGGTGTTTTTTGTTTATTTTAATCATTTTTAGGTCATTTGCCTGGGTGCAAAAGAAAATGGTTTGCCACTGGAGTATCAGAAGAAGTTAAATGCAATAGAACCAAATGACTACAAAGGAGAAGTCTCAGAAGAAATTGAAAACATTATCAAAAAGGGAGAAACAAAAGCTCATTAGGACATATTTTAGATAGAAATCTAAATTATAATAGAAAATACAGATACTCTCTGTATGTGCTAATATATTTTCAACATTTAGAAAAGAGATCTGAGGTATCTCTATGTTTAATATATTTTCAACAGTGCTCTGAAGGGATATCTTACTTAGGTGTCTCCTTGTTTTCAGACTAAAAAGAAACTAGATTAGAAATTGGGTAATTGAAGGGTGCCTAGGTGGCTCAGTTAAGCTTCTGTCTTCTGCTCAGGTCATGATCCTAGGGTCCTGGGATGGAGCCCCACATTGGGCTCCTTGCTCAACGGAAAGCCTCCTTCTCCCTCTGCCTGCTGCTCTGACTACTTGTGCGCGCTCTCTCTCTCTCTCTCTCTCTCTCTGTGTCAAATAAATAAATAAAATCTTAATTAAAAAGAAAAGATTGAAAAGGAGGCCATGAGGCACTAGAATGCATAACAAATGGATGAGGATACTTCTTCCGTGGGCACTTAAAGTTATTTTCAGGAGTGGAGTGTCTTCTTGTTCTGTGACAAAGGAGAGATTTGCAACTTAATGATCGTGCTGGTGAATTGCCCTGCTTTGGGATTTCTTTTTTTTTTTTTTTTTTGGGATTTCTTTTTAATCAGCATAAGAGCAAGCAAACTGCAAAGACAGTTGATAATTTTAAATTTAAAAACGGCATACTGTTCTTAGAGAAATAAATGTATTTGTGGTTTAACCTGTATTCCCTACTAAAGTACTGTCTATCACTTTCTTAGAGACTTCTGAGTCTGGTGTTGACTCTACACAGTCCGTACTAGAGCATTCTTGCACCCATGCTAGAACTAGATAGCCTTGGATCAGTTGTCAGTTCTACCAGATTCTAGCTGAGAGACCTTGGGTTTCCTGAGTTTGTGCCTCAGTTTGCTCATCTATAGAGTGAGGGCAGTTGAAACACCTATGTCTTGGGATTATTTTTGAGGAGAAAATACATGTAATAAGCTTAGAACAGAGCCTGGCACATAATAAGTATTAGAAATCACCAATGTTCTTATTGAAGATTTGAGTTTCTACAGAGCCATCCTTGGAACAGGATCTTAAAGTAGAAGAGTTATGATGGTGAGGGGAAAATGTTTTATGCTTTATGGAAGCTCCAGTTTGACTCTTGGCTTCTTAAATTTATTTCCTGAACAAATGAAGGAAAGAAGAGTCATGACTAAAACAGCACCAGTTATCAAAAAATCAGGTCTCTGGAATGCAGTGAGAATGCAGAGAGAAAACTGGACTTTAGAAACAGGTTACTGGAATGAAATGTGCTAGCTGCAGGAACATAAAGATTTGGTTTGTTCTCTTGGGAAAAATAACCAAAGAACTTTTCAGCTACAGCTGTTGAAGTGAGACTGAACCATAGACTTAAGGTTGGATCATGTTTTATAGCTGTTACACCTTACTGTTCTCATGTACACCCTCTAATACCCTAGTTTTCTCCAGTTCCTAACTCCTCCCAAGAAGACCAAATTTGTCAGTACCCAGAACTCAGTTATGGTAAGATGATAGTGAGCAAAGCTCAGTTTTGATGTACAAATAGAATAATATTCTCATAAACTATCTCACCCACCTAAAATGACAACTTTCATTGAGGAATTTAAAACACTAACAAAAAACCTTCATGTCTGGCCTTTTAATGAAAATCTGGTAGTCATGAGGAATACTGTTTCTCTAGTCATGTTTAAGGTAGTACTAACAAATGTCATATGCGAGGAATTTGCATTTCTACTGGGGATTTTAGCCCTATAACCATAATACAACCAACTGGATAAACTATAACAATTTTATGAAAAGCATTTCTGGGCTTGCAAGAAAATAAGGAAAATCTTCAAGATATAACCAGTCCCTTTCCCACAAAAAGAGATAAATTTCCTAGCACTGGTAACAAGTGACACCTCCATCTTTGGGTACATATGCCAATAATAGCCCTGGAATTTGACTACGGACCCTTGAACAGAACTAAAATTGTCTCTAGTAAGCCTTGTAATTTTCAGCAGAGGCAAATGCAAATTTTCTCTGAAGAAAGCAATCCTAATTTAGATCCTCAGAATGTCCACCTGAAAAATCCAAAAACTAATTATAAGGAAAATGGTACATCATAACAGAGAAAAAAAATCCCCAAGTTTTTGAGATACTGAAATGATCAAAAACAGTATACAATAAGTACATATGGAAACTTTGACTTCTGGAAAGATGGAGTAGACCTCTTCCTTATTCCTTCTGTTAACTACAACTAAAATTCCCAAACATTATGTATAAAACAAGACTCTGAAAAGAGAGAAAAACAGACTAGCCGGGGACAAGACACAACATGGTACTGAATTCCCTGGGTTTTCTCTTGCCTCCTACATCTCAGACTTGTAGCTGAGGAAGCCAGCAATCTGAAAGCACCAATGAGCACAGAGAAGAAAAACCTACTCTGAAGTAAAAGGACTAAGAAATGGACACTTTAGCCAGACAAAACTTACAGAGAATAAGTGTTCTCCACCCAAATACCACAAAGAAAAATTATGGACCTTCCCCCCGCCCCTACATCTACCCATGCTAGGAAAGGTCAAGAGGGGAGCCTAGACTTCCAGCCTCATGAGGCTGTAGCAGGGCATCCTAACACTGTCTCCTGCCACAACTGTCAGTGCAGTGTCAGAACAGGCTGAGTAAGGAGCCACCTAACAGTAATCGGCCCTGGCTCTCCCCTGTTCCCCATAGTGTCAGTGGAAACCATGCAAGGACCCTGGGTTTAAACTGCCCATCAGTTATTAACATCCCCCTCTGCTGGGATGGTGTCAGAGGTCAAGTTGTAAGACTTATATCACCACCCAGTGGTAAAAATGTCACCCTTCCCTGTTATATCAGTGGACACCATATAGTGGGCAGTGATAAGGCTTTCCTACTCTTCCTAGGAACGGGGAAAATATC
Source organism: Mustela lutreola (assembly GCF_030435805.1). Lineage (NCBI taxonomy): Eukaryota > Metazoa > Chordata > Mammalia > Carnivora > Mustelidae > Mustela > Mustela lutreola. The sequence goes on along the minus strand of NC_081293.1, from coordinate 156,499,703 downwards.
AGTGGAGACTTTGGGGGGGGCGGGGATTGGAACTCCCACCTACACCCAAGTTCCTTGGCAGTAGCTGAGTGGAAACCTGAACTTCTACCCCATTGAGTAATATCAAGGCAATGACCCTTGCTACCTTCTGCTGGAGTGGTTTCAGGTTAAGCTAAAGTAGATTTTAGTAGGATCCAGAGGCTTGTAATTTCCAGAATGTCCAGGTTTTAATTGAAAATCACTTAATTCCAAGATCCAGGAAGATCTCAAATGAGAAAAGATCATCAGTAGATGCTAAAATAATTAGATTATGTTAGAAGAAAGAAGCAGTGAACTGGAAGAAAGAACAATAGAAATTTTTCTATCTACCCGAGAAAAAACAGACTGGAAAAAAAAAAAATTAACAGCCTCAAGGACCTGTGGAGCTATAATAGAAGATCTTACATTTGTGTCATCGGAGTCTCGGAAAGAGAGAAGAACTAGAGAAAAGGGGGAAAAAGGCGAAAGGGCAGGCTGAAGAAGTACCCAATGAAATAATGGTTTAAATGTTCTAACTTTGTCAAAAGACAAACCTATAGATTCAAGAGGTAGAGTGAAGCCATGACAGTTTCATGTGGTTTAACCTAACACACCTAACTCCCAGTTTATGGGTGGAATTAGCAATAGAGTACATAAAGTGCCCAGCACAGTGCCTGGTATACAGCTCTTGCCTAGTAAGCTGTAGTTAATGTTAGGAGGAGGAGCTGAGAGAACCCCAAACAAGCCCAAAGAAATCCACACCAGACACTTTATAGTCAAACTTGTACAATCCAACAACAAAAGTTCTTGAGAGTAGTGAATGAGAGATGACATTTCACGTGATTGCAGGAGAAACAATTCAAATGACACCAGATTTCTCATCAGAAACCATGAAAGCCAAAAAAAAGTGGCACATTTTTCAAGTGCTTAAAGAAAACTCTCAAATCAAACTCCAGTGAAAATAGCCTGTGAGACTAAAGGGGAAAATCAAGACATTCTCAGATGAAGGAAAACTAGAAAAGTTTAGTGCTAGCAGACCTACCCTAAAAGAATGGCTGAAGAAAGTTTTCTAGACAGAAAGGAAGAAATAAAGGAACTGGAACATCAGAAAAGAAAACATCACATGGTAAGCAAATACATGATAAATATAATAGACTCTCCTCCTGAGTTTCTGAAATAATGGTTGAAGCAAAAATTATAACATTGTGTTTCTAAATATATGTAGAAGTAATATTTAATTATAAAAGGATTGGTAAAAATGATGACACCAATAGACTAAAAAATTATATGAATATATAGTGATAGCTAAAGAAACAGCTTGAGAAAGCTATATGAAAAAATACACTTAAAAAAACTATTGAGTGGCTTAGTCAGTTAAGCATCCAACTCTTGATTTCAGCTCAGGTCATGATCTCAGGATTGTGAGATCAAGGCCCACTTTGGGCTCCCTGCTAGGTAGAAGGGAGGGGGTTAGAGGGTCGGGTGAGCCCTGTGATAGGTATTAAGGAGGGCACATATTGCATGGAGCACTGGGTGTTATACATAATGAATCATGGAATGCTACATCAAAAACTAATGATGTATGGAGCGCCTGGGTGGTTCAGTGGGTTAAGCCTCTGCCTTCGGCTTAGGTCATGATCTCGGGGTCCTGGGATCGAGCCCCGCATAGGGCTCTCTGCTCAACAGGGAGCCTGCTCCCCCCACAACCTGCCTGCCTTTCTGCCTACTTGTGATCTCTGTCAAATAAATTAAAGCAAAACAAAACAAAACTAATGATATACTATATGGTGACTAACAACATAATAAAAAAATAAAAATAAATACTAACACTCTAAAAAAAAGAAGTTACAATTATAGAAATATACATATATTTTAGGTACACACATTTAGAGTAACTGCAGAATTTTCAAGATGATACAAATGATAAATATACAAATGTACATTTGCACAGCAGTACATGATTCTGTCTTTGCTGCCCATCATCACCAGGTTATTAAAATCAGTTAAACCTTAAAAAAACCTCTCTCATCCTCTACCCCTCCCCACTTCTAAAAAACAAACCCACTACAGATAAATAAAAATGGAATTCAAAAAAATTTTCAAGTAACGTATAGAAACTCATTTTAAAAAACAGAAATGAAAGCCAGACAAAACAAAAAATAACATGGCACAATTAAACCTTAATATATCAATAATTACACTCAATGTAAATAATCTCAATAGACCGATTAAAAACAGAAATTGGCAGAGTGGATTAAGAATATGATCCAACCTTATTGGATCATATTGATCAGGCATCCACTCAGGGTGCCTGAGTGGCACAGTCGGTTAAGCATCCGACTCTTGGTCATGATCTCAGGATCCTGAGATTGAGGCTTGTGTCAAGCTCCACACTCAGCATGGAGTCCGCTTAAAACTTTCCCTCTATCCCTTCCCGCCTGCACACTCTCTCTCTCAAAATAAATAAATCTTTAAAAAAACATTTTTTTTTAATAATATGATCCAACTTTATGCTGTCTACAAGAAACTCACTTCAACTAAAATAATATAAGCAGTTTGAAAGTAAAGGGATAGAGAAATCTGTATGCTGCAAATGTTAAGGGAAAGAATGAGTGGCTATATTAATACCAGATAAAGTAGATTTCAAAGCAAAGCAAAGTATCAGGATGGAGGGGCATTTTGCTAACCCTTACCAATTTACTTTATGAAACTAGTATTACCCTGGTACAAAAACCAAAGACAGGTAGCCTGTGTGGCTCAGTGGGTTAAAGCCTCTGCCTTCAGCTCAGGTCATGATCCCAGAGTCCTGGGATTGAGCCCTGCATCAGGCTCTCTGCTCGGCAGAAAGAAAACAAAAACAAAAACAAAACAAAAAAAAACCAAAGACAACAGGAAAAAAAGCAAACCTACAGATAATATCCCTCATGAATATAGATTAAACATTATAAACTAAATACTCATAATTAGAATTCAGTACTACATAAAAAGAATCATACATCATGACCAAGGAAGGTTTTATTCCAGAGATGTAAGTCTGGCTTGATACTTGAAAATCAAAGCAATCCGTTGTATTAACAAGCAAAAAAGTAAAGTTACATGATCATGTCAGTTGTTGCAGAAAAAAGCATTTGGCACAATTCAACACCCATTCACGATTTAAAAAAAAAAAATTTTTTTTTTTCCTCAGGGCCGTTGGGTGGCTCAGTCAGTTAAACATCTGACTCTTGGGCACCTGGGTGGCTCAGTGGGTTAAAGCCTCTGCCTTCAGCTCAGGTCATGATCTTGGGGTCCTGGAATCAAGCCGCAAGTCAGGCTCTCTGCTCGGCAGGGAGCCTGCCTCCCTTCCTCTCTCTGCCTGTCTCTCTGCCTACTTGTGATCTCTCACTCTGTCAAATAAATATATAAAATCTTTAAAACAAACAAAAACATCTGACTCTTAGATTCAGCCCAGGTCATAATCTCATGGGTTGTGTAATGGAGCCCCCCATTTGGGCTCTCTGCTCAGCGAGGAGTCTGCTTAGAGATTCTATCCCTTTGCCACTCCTCCATCTTGCACATGTGCATGCTCTCTCGCTTTCTCTCTCTCTCTCTCTCTCTGTGTCTCTGAAGCAAACAAATAAATCTTTAAACAAATTCTCAGAAAAATAGGAACAGAGGAAACTTCAACAATATGATAAAGAGCATAAATACTTATAGCTAAATTATGTGGGACTTGATCCCAAGACCCTGAGATCATGACCTGAGCTGAAGGCAGAGGCTTAACCCACTGAGCCACACAGGCATCTTCATGCTTTTTTTTCTATTGCTTTTCCTCTAAGATCAGAAACAAGACAAGGATGTCCAGTCTCACCACTTTAATTCAACTTAGTAATAAAAGTCAAAGCCACAATAATCAGATAAGAAAAATAAATAAGAGGTATCCAAATTGGTGAGGAAGAAGTAAAACTTTCACTATTTATAGATGGCATGATGCTATATGTAAAACCCCAAAGACTCCAGCAAAAATACTACTTGAACTGATAAGTGAATTCAGTAGTTGCAGGATAAAAAATAAATATACAGAAATCTGTTACATTTCTATACACTGATAATGAAGCAGCAGAAAGTGAAATTAAGAAAACAATCCCATTTACAATTGCACCAAAAATGTTAAAATATCTAAGAATAAACCTAACTGAAGAGGTGAAAGACCTGTACTCTGAAAACTAGAAAACTTTTGATGAAAGAAATTGAAGATGACCCTCCAAAATGGAAAGACATTCCATGCTCATGGATTGGAAGAACAAGTATTGTTAAAATGTCTATACTACCCAAAGCAATCTACACATTGAATGCAATCCCTACAAAAATATCAACATCATTTTGAGGCACCCTGGGTGACTCCATTGGTTAAGTGGGACTGAGCCCTGCATTAGGATCCACACTTAGCAGAGAATTGGTTTGAGGATCCTCTCTCTCCCTTTGCCCCTTCCCCTGCTCATGCCCTCTCTTTCTCTTTCTAAAATAAATAAATCTTAAAAATATATATCAATAGCATTCTTCACAAAAATAGAATAATCAATCCTAAAATTTGTATGGAACCACAAAAGACCCTGAATAGCCAAAACAACCTTGAAAAGGAAAGCCAAAGCTGGAAGCATCATAATTCCAGACTTCAAGTTATATTACAAAGCAGTAGTAATCAAAACAGTATGGTACTGGCACAAAAATAAACACGTAGATTCAAGAAACAGAATAGAAAACCCAGAAATAAACCCACAATTATATGGTCAATTAATCTTTGATGAAGCAGAAAAAGACATCCTATGGGAAAAAGACAGTCTCTTCAACAAATAGTGTCTGAGACTTCTGTTCAGTTAATGATCTCAGGGTCCTGGGATTAAGCTCCTGCATCACATCAGGCTCTCTGCTCTGCAGGGAGTCTGCTTCCCACTCTCTCTCTCTGCCTGCCTCTCTGTCTACTTGTGGTCCCTCTCTCTGTCTGTCAAATAAATAAATAAAACCTTTTTAAAAATTAAATTAAATTAAAAATGACCTATTCTGAAAAATGTTACATCTACACTTAAAAAGAATGTGTATCCTGCTGTTTTCATATCCTTTGCATGATAAATATTTCTCCATCCCTTCATTTTCAATCTGCATGTATCTTTAGGTCTGAAGTGAGTCTCTTGTAGGCAGCGTATAGATGGTCCTTGCTTTTTTATCCATTCTGTTACCCGATGTCTTTTGATTGGAGCATTTAATCCATTTATAGTCAGAATAATTATTGATGGGTATGTACTTGTTGCCATTTTGTTACTTGTTTTATGGTTGTTTTCATAGTTCTCTGTTCCTTTCTTCTCTTGCTCTATTTCCTTGTGGTTTGATGGCTTTCTTTAGTGATGTGCTTGGATTCCTTTCTCTTTATTTTTTGTGTATCTTTTGCAGGTTTTTGATTTGGGTTACCATCACAATACATATATAACATCTTATGTATATAGCAATCAATATTAAATTGATAGTCACTTAAATTCAAACCTATTCTAAAAGCATTAAATTTTTACTCCCATCACCCACATTTGATATATGTGATATCATACTTGCTATAGTTTTATTGAATCCCTTGACTAATTTTCATAGATATTATTGATTTTACTGATTTTGTCCTTTTACCTCTGTACTGGTTGTATAAGTGATTTATCTACTACATTTTTTATGTTCACAGTTACCTCTGAAATTTTTCTCTTTCATAATTTTCTTATTCCTGATTATGGCCTTTTCTTTCCACACAAAGAATTCCATTTAGGGGCACCTTGCTGACTCAGTTGGTAGAATATGCAACTCTTGATCTTGGGGTAGTGCGCTGAGCCTTGTTTGCCTTCAGTGCAACAAAGTGGCTCACTTGGTCTGTTGTGGGCCAGGTTTGATCACTGTGCTGTTAAAGGACCAGTCTGAGACTGTTGTAGGCTTATAGTTGGGTGGTGTCAGCAGTTAGACCAGATGCCTGTCTTCAGCCCATTTGCTGGGGCTACAGTAACACTAACTTGGAAGGTGCTCTTCTTTCCTCATCCCCTGAGAGGCTTTGGCTGGTGGGTGGGCCTGACATCAGGCCAGATGCCTGCTGGGGCTGCAGAGGCACTGATCAGCAGGGCACTGTCTCTGCACTGCCACTTAAAAGGTTGGGCTGCTGGGGCTGTGAGTGTACTGGTGTGTGTTGTTATCTTTCCTTCTCCCTAGGGCAGGATTTACTTTGGAGTGCCAGTGGTCTTGCAGGGGCTGCTTGCAGGTTGAACCACTGGCAGGAGTGCCTTTGGAAGCATTCCTTCCTAGGAGAGGTGAGTTGAATGGGGCAGATCTGCAGGAGAATGTGGGGATGGGTCACATGGTGTTAGCAAGTAGGTCTGGCTAGCTAGCCTGGGGTAGTTGAGGGGGAGATAAAATGGCTCCTGCCAGATCTTTGGTTCTTAGAGAAGTCTCCTGAAGATCCCTGCCCCTCCAGCACACATCCCGGGATTAGTAAATCAACCTCCTTCGCCCATACCCTAGGCGCTTTTCAAACTCCTGCTTCTATGCTGTGTCTCAATAGGGTTCCTTGTTTTACTGTCTCTTTAAGAGTGGGGACTCCATTTTCTATCACTCTCCAGGCTGTTGCTCTTTAAAGTATGTGGAGTTAAGCCCCACTGGTTAGGAAAATTCATGAAGTTAAGCACCACTGATTTTCAAAGCCAAATGTTATGGGGACCCATCTTCCCAGTGCAGATTGCTCATGTCTAGGGGGCCTGATGTGGGCCTCCTTCTCCCTTCTTTTGTGCTTCTTTCCTTCTTTCCCTTCTCCATGCTTATGGTGTCCCTCCTGTTTGTGGTTAGTCTCCCTAGGAGTTTGGTTCCCAACCCCATCTCTGCGCCTCCTACACTTTTTGATGAGTCCTCCTCTCTATGATCAACTGTGGAATGTCTGCTTTGCTAGTCTTCAGGTCATTTTCTGGGTTAGATGCACTGATGTGGCTGTTATTTAGGTATGCCCATGAGACAAGGTGAGCTTAGGACCCCACTAGCCCTGTCTCCCCAGAACTAGAGCATCTCTTTTCTTTCTTAAAAAAAAAAAAAGATTTTATTTATTTATTTGAAAATAAATTAAAAAAAAGTGAAAGAGGGAAGGGAACACAAGCAGGGAAGTAGGAGAGGGAGAAGAAGGCTTCCCACTGAGCAGGGAGCCCGATGAGGGGCTCAATCCCAGGACCCTGGGATCATGACCTGAGCGGAAGGCAGACGCTTAATGGACTGAGCCACTGTTAAAGTACAACTTTTCAATTATTTTGGGTTTATTCCTGAGAGTGGAATTGCTGAATCATATGGTAATTCTATGTTTAAACTTTTGAGGAAAAAACTATTTCCACATTGGCTGAGCCATTTCACATTCTTACCTATGATATATACAACTGCTTTTTTAAGAAAATGCAATACTTAAATGTAAATCTTACAAAGCGTGTGTAAGTCTTATATGCTGGAAACTATAAAACACTGATATAAGAAACCAAAGATCTAAATAAATAGGCATACCATGTTTGTGGGTTGCAAGGCTCAATACAGTAAAGATGTTAATTCTCCCCAGTACAGGTTTAAAATAATTCCTATCAAAATTCCAGCAAGGGGAGCCTGGCTGCCTCAGTCCATTAAGTGTCTGCCTGACTCAGGTCATGATCCCAGAGTCCTGGGATCTAGCCCCAGACTGGGCTTCCTGCTCAGCAGGAAACCTGCTTCTCCATTTCCTTCCACCTGCTGCTCTGCCCCTCTCTGTCTGTCAAATAAATAATTAAATAAATCTATCTTTTAAAAAATTTCAGCAAGATTATTTTTCCAAAATTTATGTTGAAAGTCAAAGGAACTAGAATAGGCAAAGCAATTAAAAAATGTTTTAAAGATTTTTATTCATTTATTTATTTATTAGGGGGTGAGGGAAGAACAGAGGAAGAGGGACAAGCAGACTGAGTGCTGAGCACAGAGCCTGATGTAGGATCCTATTAAAAGAAGCAAAGACAAGCTAGGAGTGGGAGAAAATATTTGCAAATCACATATCTGACAAAGGACTAGAATCTAGAATACATAAAGAATTCTCAGAACTGGGGGCACCTGGGTGGCTCAGTGGGTTAAGCCTCTGCCTTCGACTCTGGTCATGCTCCCAGGGTCCTGGGATCGAGCCCCACATCAGGCTCTCTGCTCAGCAGGGAGCCTGCTTCCCTCTCTCTCTCTCTGCCTGCTCTCTGCCTACTTGTGATCTCTGTCAAATAAATAAATAAATCTTAAAAAAAAAAAAACAAAAAACAAAACAAAAGAATTCTCATAACTGGATAGTAGAAAAGCAAACAATCCTTTTAGAAAATGGACAGAAGATGTGAAGAGACATTTCACCCGAGAAGAGATAACAGCAAATAAAGCACATGAAAAGATGTCCAACATCATTAGCAGATTAAAACCACAATGATATATCACTATCACGACCCACCTATCAGTGTGGCTAAAATAAGACATTGTGACTACATCAAATGCTGATAAGAGTGCTATGAAGCCGCATTACTCACACATTGCTGCCAGGAATGTAAAATGATACATCTACTCTGGAAAACAATTTGGCAGTTTCTTAAGAAACTAAACTTGTGGGGGCATCAGGGTGACTCCTCTTTGGAGCATTGGACTCTTGGTTTTGGGTTAGGTCATGATCACATGGTTATGAGATGGAACCCTGCATTAGGGGGAGGGGGGTCCTGTGCTCAGTGGGGAGTCTGCTTGAGGAGCAGAGGGAGAATCAGACTTTCCATTGAGCAGGGAGCCCAACATAGGGATCAATCCCAGGACTCTGGGATCATGACCTGAGCCAATATCAGTCGATTAACCAACTGAGTCACCCAGGGGCCCTTGATTTTTTATTTTGGCTCAGGTCCTGATCTCACTGTTGGGAGCCTGAGCTCTGTGGGGCTAGGCACTGGGCATGGAGTCTGCTTAAGATTCTTCTCTCCTTCTTCCTCTGCCCCTCCCCCACCTCTCTCCCTGTCTTAAAAAAGAGAAAAAAAGAAGCAGCTAAACATGTAATTACAGTAAGACCCAGCAGTTGCCCTCCTGGACACTGTTATGTTCACATATCAATCTGTATGTGAATATCTACAAGAGATTTCTTCATAATAGCCCCAAACTGGAAAAACTCAGATGTCCTTCAGCATGTGAATGGTCAAATAAATCATGGTGATCTGTGTGGTAATGCAATGAAATACTACTCAACAATAAAAGGGAAAGGACTATTGATATATGTCATGACCTTGAATATCCAGGGAATTATGCTGAGTATATAAAACCAATCCCCAAATGTTACATACAAACATCCTGTATGCTTCTATTTATATAACATTCTTCAAATGACAAATTATAGAGATGGGGAACAGATTAGTGGTTGCCAGTGACTAAAGGGGAAGCACTGAGGTATAAAAGGGCGACATGAGGGATCTTGATGATAATGTAAATGTTCTGTATCTTGACTGTATCAGGGCCAACAGCCTGGTTGTGATCTTACGCTATGGTTCTGGAATATGTTCCCACTGGGAGGAATCTTGTTAAGGGTGAATGGATCCCCCTGCATTATTTCTTCCAGCTGCATGTGAATTTGTAATTATTGCAAAGAGTTGAAGGAAAAACAAAAAATAACTGTGTATTTTTTTAAAGTGATGGAATTCGCAAAGAACAGGAGACTGTTACAAATGACCAAGAAAACTAGAAATAGAACCAAAATTCTTAGAAAGGAAAAACACTGTTAAAATTAAGAACTTGAGTGGATGCTGTATTGTTTCTTAGTGCCACTGGGACAAGTTACCACAAATTTAGTGGCTGAAAACAACAAGAATTTAGTTTCTGACATTTCTGGAGGTCAGGAATCGGAAATGTCTCACTGTGCTAAAATCCAAGTGTCAATAAGACTGTTCCTTTGGAGGCTCAATGGAAGAATCCATTTTGTTGCCTTTTCATCTTCTAGAAACGCCCTTAGTCCTTGGCTCAAAACCCTGTTCCTCCCTCTTCGAAGCCAGCAACATCAGGCCAAATTCTTCTCTGCTTACCATCTTTTTGATTCTTCTTTTTCTGCCTCCCTCTTCCATGTATAAGGACCCCTTTGACTACATTGGACTCACCTGATTAATCCACCATAATTTTCCCATTTTAAGGTTAGCCAATTAGCACCCTTAGTTCCATCTGCCACCTCCATTCTGCTTTTGCCATATTCACAGTTTCCAAGTATAGGCCATGGACATGGAAGGCGGTGGAGCTGGGGGTGGGATGGGGTGTAGTATTACTCTGCCTACCACAGATGGGTTAAAGAGCTGATTCAAATACTTGCAAAATCATTGCTGAATGGAAAGACAGGAATGAGGAGGTTACTCGGAATGCAGCCAGAGAAACAGGATATGGAAAATAGGAGAGTTTAAAAGCCATGAAAGATAAAATTCAGAATCCTAGGAGGAAAGAGAATTTTTTTAAAAGATTATTTATTTATTTATTTAACAGAGAGATCATAAGTGGGGTGGGGGTGGAGGGGGCTGGGAAACAGGCTCCCTGTTGAGCAAGGAGCCCAATGCTGGAGGGTGGGGTGGGGGGCTCAATCCCAGGACCCTGAGACCATGACCTGAGCTGAAGGCAGCGGCTTAACCCATTGAGCCACCCAGGCGCCCTGGAAAGAGAATTTTTGTAATTTTTCTGTCAGAGGTTAATATAAGGGTAAACAGAATTAGCGTCTTTATTGTCTTCATTTTGGTGTTTACAAGTTGCCCTTTGTATCCCATCAATTTTACATTTGCAAAGTTTTACTTTTGAGTTAATAACGTACTTTTTCAGAAGGCAGCCTTTGGTAGGAACTTAAATATTCAAGAGCATTTGTGGTTACAAGACTGAACGCATTTTAGTGTGAATAACATCTTACAGAATCAGTAAGCCTTGTGCAGACCTTCCCTTTTTAAACGTTAAAAATTAAAACGTTTAAAAATATTTTATTGGGGAAATTTATTAAAATTTATTTCATTGGGGAAATCACTGATTAATTATACAGTATAAAATGTACACTGCCAAGAACAGATTTAAGAACAGGAAGAAAGCCTTAGATTTTTAAAAGTAGAAATCGAAGTAAAAGCTCTGTTGTAAAGTTTGATTACTTCGAGCTCCTTTTTAACCAGGCGCACGTGTCCCACTTTAACAAGTTGCACCGTGGCGCCCACGCTCCGCCTCTGGTGGCAGGATCAGGGGTGGTACTTTTAAGGGGACTGGCTGGCCTACTGGGCTTCTGGCCACCAAGGCTCAACTGGCGTCTTGAGTTCCCAGGCGTGTCACCCCTGAGCGAAGGCTCCCGCCCGCTCACTGAGCCCTGCGCGGTGGTCGGCTGCTCGTGCTCCGGCGGGGAGCGCCCCTTGGGGCTCCCGGCCACTTTCCGCGCGCCGCGTCTCCCGACTGCCCGCGAGTCGGCGGCCTCAGCGCCAGCCCCGCCTCGTCCGCCCACACCGCCTCCGCCCCTTGCCGCTGCCAGCCCAGGCGAGAGGGCATGACAGGCAATGCCCTCCCGGCCAGTTCCCGTTCCGGGCCGGGGCGCGGCCGCTTCTGCTCCCAGCCTCCCGCAGCTGCCAGTGCCGTGAGCTCTCGGCTTCAGCGCTGCCCCGGGCCTCGGTGCTCCTGGGTCCCCGCGCTCTCGGGCCTCGGTGCTCCTGGGTCCCCGCGCTCTCGGGCCTCGGTGCTCCTGGGTCCCCGCGCTCTCGGGCCTCGGTGCTCCTGGGTCCCCGCGCTCTCGGGCCTCGGTGCTCCTGGGTCCCCGCGCTCTCGGGCCTCGGTGCTCCTGGGTCCCCGCGCTCTCGGGCCTCGGTGCTCCTGGGTCCCCGCGCTCTCGGGCCTCGGTGCTCCTCGGTCCCCGCGCTCTCGGGCCTCGTTGTTCCTCGGTTCCCGCGCTCCGAGCCTCCGCTCGCTCTGGTTCCCAGCTGCTGCGAGGTCTGCACACGTGGAGCCCAAGTAAGTTCCAGCGACTGGGGATGGTCGCACCGGGAAGAAGTTTCCTGGGGTCCTGGGCGCTGCTAGCCGGGAGGCGCAGAGAGGAGGGATCTTGTTTGTGGGCAGAATGCAATATTCCCCCTGGAAGAGCTCCGGGTGGGACAAGAAGGAGAAATGCAGTTTGAGGAATGCAGAAAAAGTTCAAATGGATCAACTTCGATGTCTGCGGAATCACTGATCCCTCGTTAGGGGATTTCTAAATCCGGCCTGCAACTTAGAATGCCCCTTCCGTATCCCAGACCAATTACATCAGAATTACTTGTGGTAGGACCGAGGCCTCTAGAGCGTTTGAACTCCCCAGGTGATTCCAGTGTGCAGGTAGGGCTGGGAAAAACCAATCTCCAAATAAAGGATGGCTGCCAAGGAAGGTGGAAAGACAGCCGGCAGGGACGTTGATGGAGTCCAGCAGCAGACGGATCCCGCTGCACCCCTGTCCTGCGTGGTCTTGGGGACCCGGCAGCGGGCTTCTGAGCCGCAGAAAGGGGAATGAGACTGTTTGGCAGGGTGAATAGCGTGTTCAAAATAAACCTCGTGTATTCGCACGGTCTTTTGGCGCATTGTGAAAAACAAGGACTGCCGGATCCTTATGATTCCCCCCCCTGGTTCTGCATTCTAGAAGATGACACCATTGTTGCATTGACATGAAATTGGGGGATACCGTACACCCATGGCCTCGGCAGCTTCTGGGTAATCTGTTTTAAGGGGGAGGCCAGGTGTGTTTGCCACAGGGTTTCCTTCTGAAAGCCTTCCATGTGGGTTATACCATATCCAGCGAAGGGTAATCCTACTGTGAATATGAGAGGATTGAATTTCCTAGGATGGACCCTTCCTCATCCGGGGGAGGGGGAGATAGTTGGGACCAAGTAGCTATAACACCAGAAGCAAGGCCATTGGACAAGACACAGTCTTCTACCATGTGTGCAGAGCAGATTTAAAAAAAAAGTGTATTTGCAACAAACAACAGCCCAGAGGTAGAAGAAAGGACTTTTAAATGTTTTAAGAAGAGTACTTCTAATTTTTGTGGAGTGGAGAAAGAAGTTCAGTGCTTTGGAGTCCATCCAACCTGGACCCAAATTCAGATTCTGTCACTTCTGTGATATGTGCCCCTAGGTAAATTACCTGAAAACTGGGGATAAAAATAGTAACTCTGTCCTGGGAATAATATAGTTAAATGAGATAATGTGTAGCAAATGGCAGGTGCTCTGTGAGCTGTGGTTATTTGTGTCTGACACCTGTTTTCTTAATGCAGCCATGAAGGGTGGGGAGATATTTGTCCAGAAATTGTCTCCCTCAACATTCCGCAGTTCTTCTGCCCTGCTAAGGGGAGAGTTTCTTCCCCCTTGGACCTCCAGCTGCTTTGAGGTCAGGAATCTCAAGCCAGCAGTCCCCGCCCCCCCCCCCCAACCCTTTGCCCCCAGGGCTAATTGAGGGCTTTACTCCCTGCAAATGAAATGAGTTTCTTTCTTTCTTTCTTTCTTTTTAAGATTTTATTTATTTGACAGACAGAGATCACAAGTAGGCAGAGAGGCAGGCAGAGAGAGAGAGAGAGAGGAAGGGAAGCAGGCTCCCTGCTGAGCAGAGAGCCCCATATGGGGCTCGATCCCAGGACCCTGAGACCATGACCTGAGCTGAAGGCAGAGGCTTAACCCACTGAGCCACCCAGGCGCCCTGGAATGAGTTTCTTGACAAAAGAAAGCAGTCCTTAATCTTGAGACTTTTCCACTCGGCTGCTGCAGAGACAAAAAATGGGCTCCTGAGGAAGCTGGGCTGTCTGTAGGCACAGACATGTGGCTCGTGGGCACATACATGTGGCTCTCCTGCTGGCAGCGTCCCCATACAACACGCAGGCTGCTCCTGTTTTTCCTCTTGATTCTTGGCCTAGGGACAGTGAATTGTTCTTCAATGACCAAGAACAGTAGGAATTTTGGGAAGGGGAACCCAGATCCTACAATGGTCATTGCCAACATCCTGGCTGGACCTTTCACCCTGGGACCTGCTCTGTGTGTCACCATCAGGATTACTCCCAGTAACAGAAGCACTGTTTAGACGTCAGTAATATAAACAGTGATGTCATGTAAAAATTAAGTGTTTTTGCAGTATATGTGCAATCGCTGATTTTTGCTTAAACATGCATATCAAATTCTTGTCTCTTTTTATCTGAAGAAAAGAGTTCAATATTTCTTCAAACTCTAAGTCTAGGATTTGAGGTCTAAGTTACCAATTTATTTTACGATTCTCTTTTGGAAGGATTTTAGCCAAGATGAAATTAGAAAAGCTAAAATTTTCCTTGTGCTGAATTTTTGTCATGCAGAAGCTGTAGATATTTGGCTCGTTTCTAGAAGTCCTGGCCAAGGTCACGGTCAAGTTGGTGGGGCAAAGTCCCACACAAAGGGCCTCCTTCTTTCCTCCATCCACAAAGTCTGAATTTGTTTGGAGGAAATGTCTTTGATGCATCAAATGCTCATTGAGAGCAAGTGTTTTTTCCAAACTTGCCTCTTCTAGTAAGCAGTGAACAGTCACTGCCATTTCAATTAACTTATGGTTTTCACCCAGTGCTGTAAAGTGTGTCAAAGCAAGACTTCCTGGCTGGAATTCTTATTCTTGTGTTTTATCTAGAATGGCCACAGACCAAGCTGTGGGCAGAGCTTATGTCGCAGAGATGGTCAAGCTAGTGTCGCCACCACTCCTGCCTTTGCCCTGCCCCGGCGTCTGATGCCAGCCACATCTGGGGGAATGACAGTCTGAGGGCATCCTGGTGCTCTAGTGCTGTCGCAGGGACCAGCTTCTGTAAAGCGAGCAAAGAAATTTTGTGCCGCACTTCATTAAAATCCGAAGGATAGTCTAGTAAACTGCCATTTTGGACTTTGTTAGGCGGGGTAGTCCTTTTCCTCTAAATTAGAGAAAACTATAGTTTAAAGGACTAATAAAGAGATCATCCTAAGGGCCCCGGTAATGGCACCAGATTCGCTTCAGGTTTTATTTAATTTATTCATTCATCATTCATTCATTCATTTAAAGTAGGCTCCGTGCCCAGCATGGAGCCTGGCATAGGAGCTTGAACACCAACTCCCAAGATCAAGACCTGAGCTAATATAAAGAGTGAGACCTTTATTTATTTTTTTTTAAAGATTTTATTAGAATAAGAGAGAAAAGACAAGCAGGGGAGGGGTAGAGGAAAAAGCAAACTCCCTGATGAGTAGGGAGCCCTACATGGGACTGGATCCCGGAATCATGACCTGAGCTGAAGGCAGATGCTTAACTGACTGAGCCACCCAGACGCCCTAGTATGTTGGTATTCTAATAAAACATGAGAAGTCACTATATTCTGTTTCAGGATGTTGGTAGTTGCCCTCTTTCTGTGTCTTTGTCACCAGGCAGGTGAGGGGCAGAATACAGTTGGGAGAATTGTAGATATTTTCAGTAGGGCAGCCATGCATTGTGGGGGGGTGGGGAGGATCCTTCCATGGCAGAAGAGCTGTGAGTGGATGACGATTTACTGGAAAAAAGCAGTTGTGTTGTTCTAATTACCAAAAGGTTAATTTGTCTCATGACTAAGAACTCCCCGTGCTTGATTTTAACACCTACCCCTAGTTACTCCTTATGACCCGCAAACCAAACCTTCTAGAAGGAAGTTGGTGGAAAGCTAGGCTTTCCTGTGAGGATGTCCTTACTTCATACAGTTCATGACAGTGGGCTCTTTCATTGGGATGGAGCCACTCATGGACCCCATTTATCAAGGAAGTGTTTTACAGTTAATAGGGATTCAGGCACATCGATGGTTTCAGTTAGAGGTATGCCATCTGGAACAAATACGGACAGGCAGGACAGAAATGGAGAAAAACTATGGAAATTCCTAGCACAAGCCCCTGCTTTATTCTTTAACTGTGTGACCTCAGCCAAGATATTGAACCTCTCCAACCCTGTGTCCTCCTTTGTCAAATAGTTACAAGCAATCTTTCTTTACAGTGGTTTTGAGTATTTGATGAGGTAATGGATGTACAGTGCTTAGCACACCTCCTGGCTTTCAGGAAATGGCAGTTATTATGATACTGATGATAAAGATTGTTTGGGTCGGAGCGCTGGTCTTGCCCTGTTTGAGCTGTGTGGCTTTGGATAAGGTACCGAGCCTCAGTTTTTATCTCTGTAAAATGGGGAAAACTCTACCTACCTGATAGGATTGATTTGGGCTTGATGAAATGGTGATACACCCGATTCAGTAGACCCTAAGTAGTGCTAACACTTACACAGATTTACTTACATGGATTTACTGTGCACAACCCTGATCCCCCAACCCTCTGGGCTAGTTATCATTTCCCCCGTCTTACAGAGGAGATTGCTAAGGCACCATGAGATGACATAAGTAGCTTGAAGTCACCAGATAGTAAGCGCTGCACCTGGGATTTGAAGCAGGACCCTGTTACCACACCCCACCCCACCCCAGCCCCTGCAAGCAGAGCTCCACGAGCGCCCCTCCCTCTGCTCCCCTCCTCTACTTCCCCATGCTTGCCTCCTGCCCTTGAGGAACTCTGTTTCTCACACAGGGCCCCAGCTCCCAGAGAACTGCCTGCTTATGAAATGAAAGTGGGACTCCTTCCCCACCCCGGATCTGCAGCTTTTAAATCTCACCCATTGCTTCCACTGGCAGAGCTGAGATCCACTGGGTGTGATGGGGCTTGGGGGGGCCCTGACACTCGCCTGGATTGCTGTTCTTCGAATGGGTTATGGTGTTCATTTGGAGAAACCCGCCCTCTCCGTGCATGGGGATTGTTAGCCTGGGTGTGATAAAACCTACCTTCCCCCAGACCGTTGTGCGGGGTACTTGGAGAGACAGAAACAAGGCCTGGAAGTTCCAGATGGAGCTGAGGTGGGCACAACCGTATTTAAAGGATATCCCGTTCAAAGTGCAGGGCCCATTCCCAGTAGACTGCCTTTTCAGATGTTTTTTACTTGTTTTCTCTCTTCTGTACCCTCTTCTGGCAATCTTCCAGATTCCCCAAATCTGGCCTGAGCCAGCACAGCATGGGCCGGGATAAGCAGGTTCTCTATTGTGGATGCATTGGCCTTTCAGAGAAGGAAGCGGCAGCTGTTTCTCTGGCTTTCCTCTAGGTGTGAAGTGCTTTGCTGGCCCACCAGCCTGGTGTTGAGGGCTGTTAGAAAGCTCTTTGTACCTTCTGGTTCCTTCTGGCTCATGGGGCCTTCAATTCTTCAACACATTAATTCAACAGATATTATCACAAGACCTTGCCAGTGCCAGGAGTCTCTGAAAATGTTTGGGAGACAGCAGTGAATGAAACAGACCCAGTGCCTGGCCAAAGGGAGTTCACAGGCTAGCAGAGGAGGAAGGGGTGGGACATCCGTACATAGTTCGGGAACTGGGCTAAGTGCTGTAAGTGAAAACAACAGCATGTCAGGAAACAGAATATCAGAGCTGGACTAGGATTCAGGAAGTCTGGGATATGCCTTCCCAAGAAAAAGCCTTTACGACCAGGACTTGGGATGAGAAGAAGTTAGAGCGTCCCAGACACAGGGAATGGCGTGTTTGAAGGCTCAGAGGCTGGAAAGCATCAGGTGTGCTGGTGAATGTGTAGAGAGAGCTAAAGAATGAACCGAACTCAGGTCAACCAGAGCCTTCTGGGCTGGAAAGGATTTGGGATTTTATTCTAAAAGACAGAGGCCTCGAGGAGATCGTCTCTCCCCCCTGCCTTTTCTGTTTGTAATCTACAAGAAAAAGATAA
Source organism: Mustela lutreola (assembly GCF_030435805.1). Lineage (NCBI taxonomy): Eukaryota > Metazoa > Chordata > Mammalia > Carnivora > Mustelidae > Mustela > Mustela lutreola. The sequence continues at coordinate 156,481,926 of NC_081293.1, read as the reverse complement.
TTAGCAACCCCTATTTGTTAAGCTTTATGAACCTTGTCTTATTGTGTGAGACAATTCTGGAGACAGAAATGGTGGTTTTCAATATCTAGATGAACTAACGAAAGTCAGTATAAAGTCAAAGAGGGCTGCGCCAGGAATCGGAGCACCAGCTCTGTGGTACTCTGGGGCCGAAGTGTAAATGCATGTGAATCTCCTAGATCCCAGCATCCTTCAGCAGGAGCTTCTGTGGGTGGGTGCTGGTGGATTCCAGTCCTTTCTAGCTCCTTAGAAACAGGAACAAAAGGCCTCGAAGAGCAGAGGCTCTTCAGGAGGATGGTTGTCTGAGCATCCACATCGGCAGCAGCAAAATGCTGGGAATCCCATCTCCCCCGCCAAGGGCAGTTTTTCTTGCTGGTCTGCTGTCCCTCTGGCTTTTGCCCCAAAGTCCTGAAAGAGGTACCTTCTCTATCCTGTACATCAAACCAGGAAAATGGCATACTTAAAAGGCACAGGGTTTGGAAAAAAAAATTCTTCCCTTGGAGCTTTCAGGTCACAGAAAAAGCCTCCAAACCAGAAGGGGCCGAGACCTCACCATGGCATGCCAGCTTGCTTTGCGGGGTCCGCACTGTCCCCTTTCTCCATACTCCTGTGACGCTGTCATGAGGTCACAGAGTGAGGGACCGTGGCAGGTCAGGTCTCTTTCAGCTGGTGGGTGGGCCTGTTCCCTAAGATAGGACACACTGGGTGAGGTCTCTGGAGGTCCCAGGCCCTGAGTGTTGCTGCCTCTTGGGGGAAACTTGGCATCTTCCCAACTTCTCAGCACCCCTCAGGGCCACCATGCATACATCCCAGATACCCCGCGTCTGGGCTTCAGATAGATTTGTATCCCAGATGGTTCTAACTGTGGCTGCACGTTCAAGTGGGGTGAGTAAGAGTCTCAAGCTAAGTGTTTTGGCCAGCAGTCAACAGTGTTTATTTACACAAGGTCAAGTTTCAACTCAAGCCTCTGAGGTGACGAACATATTCTGTTCTGACAGAGTGCCTTTCCTTTGAGAAGCCCCAGACACCTTCTGTGTGGTCTCTCAATGCCATCTCCAGATGTCCTGGGGCTTCCAGACTGGACACCTTCTTCCGCGTACAGACTCAAATCCACTTAGAGTTCCAGATCTGCGTCTCTGATTTGAGGCTCTGTTGGCTTTCTTTATTGAGATATTTCTGTTCACTGACCCTCAGAGATGAATACCAAGCAGGGGGGTGGGGGTTGGAACTTTGGTGTTCAAAACCTGGATAACACTAGGAAAATATCCACCAACACTTGCACATCAGCCCCATAAGGCATCGTGGGGGACATTGTCACACAGCATAGGTGATTTTGTGCTGAGATTATGCATAGACAATACCCTGAAGTTGCAAGCTGAGCTCTGATTGAAATTTTTAAGGCAGCAGCTCATATAAATGCCTTCAAGCAAGAGAAAGTACTGGTGTCTGCAAATTTGAGTTTATCCGCTAATAAACTTAGCGAGTGACCTCCCCTAAGTGAGAGTGTGGACTCTGGAAATCCATAGTCGTTCAGTGCATGTTAACAAAGCCCCAGATCTAAACTGGGCTTTGTGCCTGATTCATTCACTCCATTCTGTTCTCTGGCAGCCTCTGTTCTAGAGCTTCGGTGATGAACCAGATAGGTACCATCCCTCAGTCAGATGCTGGGCCTCGAGGATGAGCCAGACTGAAGTCCTAGCCTAGTCTCCCTTCTTGGCCATGATAAGTGCTTACGGTGGGACCAGTACTATTCTGAACACCGTGTGTATGTTCGCTCACTGAACCCTCTCAGTGATCTTAGGCCATGGGAGCTATTACTATCTGCACCTTGCAGATAAGAACACTGAAGCTCAGAAGGGTGGTGTGGTGTCCTTTGTCCAAATCACACAGCTGGTGATGCGAATCAGATAAGCTGGGTTTAGAGTCTTGGCCCTTCCCTGTCACCATCAATCACTGTGAAGGGAGAAGTCAGGAAAGGGAAAACACCTGTTTTCTCCCAGAGAAATGGGAATGAAGTACTGTAGGAGTTCCCAGCAGGAACTGCTTGGGGGCGAACAGGGTGAAGGGGCCTTACCCTTCCCCATTTGGACAGGTGTCCATCCCTGCTGGAGAGTGTGGTGGGGGAGGGGATGAACTGCTGCAGCCCAGGCAGCTCTTCTGACCAGAAGTACACGGAAGAAGCATTTGCCTCCTTGCCAGGAGATCTGGGTTCTGGTTCTGGTTGATCCACCCTGCCCTGGGCAGTTTCCTCATCTCTAAAATGGGGACATTGACCAATAGTATGGTCCAGTTTGGAAGTCCATGGTTCCAGCAGAGAAGGGAGAGGCTGGCTCTGTGTGCATTCCCCACAGGGTTTCTTGACCAGAAGATTTGACTCTGAGGCATGTGTGTCAGACATTTGACTTCCCAGAAGGTCCGGACAGTGTGATGAGATGTCTGCCTTTCATCAGCGTCCCTCCCATCCCAAGTGCTTACATCAGCTGGGGCTGCATTCCTTCCTTTGTAGGCAGCGATTCCCTGTCTGTATCTGGAATCCTGTGGCGCTTTCACAAGAAAGGAAGATAGAAAAACAATCTGAGGAGTTTGAAGTGGGGGGGGGGACCAGGTGGTGGGTATTGGAGAGGGCACGGATTGCATGGAGCACTGGGTGTGGTGCAAAAATAATGAATACTGTTATGCTGAAAATAAATAAAAAATAAATTAAAAAAAAAAGAAAAAAGAAAGGAAGATAGAAACCCGGATAGATGCAGGGAAAGGAGGAGGGGGAGGAAGAGACGGGAGATTAGGAGACACTGACTGACTTCTGCATCTGCTTTGAAATTTTGAGGGATTAAGGGCTTTCAGATACTTACAGTAAATGAGTGTTAATGGAGCTCAATCGCTTCAAAGAACTGTAGCCTCATCCATCTGCTCCATTTTTCTCCAGAGACAACTGTCAGTAGTTTTCTGGTATGACAGAGGCAAACAGGAGTCGGCCTGTTTTCTAGGATTAGAAATTAAAAATAAAGAAGAAAAATGAAAAGAAACAACGGCAAACGAGAGAGAGAGAGAGAGAGAGAGACGTAGACCCATTAAAGAATGGCAGCTTGTGCTTCTCTCCTGTCAGAAGCCTGGGAGCGTAGCTGAACTCGTGTTTTTTGGATCATGCAGCAGAGAAAGTGGGAGCCAATTTGAGCTGACCCATTGCGTGTGTTCTCTGCACCGCTCTACCGATCTTGTGTGGAAGTATGCCGGGCACTCGCTTTCTGTGAGATTGCCATTGGGATGGGCGAGTCCTCCCACTTGTCGTGCACCTTGAGTATCCAGATGCTTCAAGCCAACACACACAGTATAATGATCTTCATCATTTTAAAACTGGTCTGAGGAGGCTGTGGATCCTAGTCACCAAAATGAATCTCAATCCAAGAGAGGAGAGATTTCCTTGAGGAAATCCAGATCTGACCCTCCCTGCTCATGGGCGTGGGGGGCGGGGTTCAGGCTTTGCTGGGGCTTACCATCAGGTTGTTGGGGTCTATTCTGATTGATCTTTTATAATCTGGGTAATATCTCTGGAGTAGGCAGGGAATGGTGACTTCACTGAACTCTTCTTAAATCTGAATTCAATAAATAACTATCAGTTGTCTGTTACCTGACGTCAGTGACTGACCTCTGTCGTCCAGGTCTGTGGCAGTGAGAGTTTTGGACACCCATATTGTGCATGGCAGCCTGGGGCTCTGCCGGAGCTGGTGTTTGCTGGTTAGACCTTCATGGTCAGAAAGAATCTAAAATGATTTCGTTGGTAATGATACCTTTCGGGTGGGAAGCACCTATTGGGTAGGAAAATGTGAGGTCCTTATGGCATCGTCCATCAAAGTGAAAGTATCACTTGGAGTCCAAGCACTCCCCAGAAGGGACTTGAGCTGGCATTTTAAACTGGGCAGAGGTTTGTGCTACATGAAAGGAAGGGAAAAAGACTAAAGGAAATGAAATATTTAGTAATCATGGAGCATTTCTTCAATAAGGTATTGCTTGAGGTCCTAAGACTGAAAAAAATCTACCTGAAAGTCCGTTTTGCTGATTGTTTTGCTCTGTAATTTTTGTGTGAAGATTATTGATATTGTCCCTTTCGATTCCTTCTTTCAAACCAGACTTAGTGGCAATACCGTGAGTGGACAGCCTCCTACCCAATGGAAGGCAAAACAAAACTGTTTCCACCCACAGACCTGTCAGCTTGACTGTGATATCTCGCCAAACTAAAAGGAGCATTTCGTTTATTCACAGGTGTGCGGAAAGAGTTGTGCTGTCCCATCTGAATTCGTTTGGTTTCAGCGAAGTGTCATTTCATTTCATGGGGACGGGGCCTTTCTGTCTAGGGGCATGGGCTTTTTGAGTTGAAAGTCAGAGGTCCTTCAGACAAAGTGATTGCTGAGAATGTTTCATTGACCTGTCTCAAAACGGCCTGAGATGCTCTGATGAGTAACAAGGGCTCCTGGGTGGCTTAGTCACTTTAGCATCTGACTCTTGGTTTCAGCTCGGGTTATCTCAGGGTCATGGGATCAATCCCCCACATCAGGCCCCATGCTCAGCCCAGAGTTGCCTTGTGTTTCTCCCTCTCCCTTTGCCCCTCCCCACCACATGCATGCATGCATGTGCACTCTCTCTCTAAAATAAATAAGTCTTTCAAAAAATAAGATGAAAAGGCTCTAATGTAACTTTAAATTATGCAAGTGTATATTTTTTCCAAAAAGTTAAAACATTACAAATAAAGTACTATGAAATCCTGGTGCCTTCCTTCCCTGTCCAGAAGTAATCTCTATTCTCATAGAGTATGTCCTCTCCGAGGTAGTTTTCTTTGCATTTATGTTTATAGATGTATGCTCGTAGAAAATATAGTGTTTTGTGTGTCTGTAGGGCAGGGGATGTGAGCGAGTTATATAAATGTTACATTTCTATTTCTGTCAGCAGCTTGCATTTTTCAAGGAATGCTATGTCTTGAAGATCATCCTGGGTTAGTACATATAGCTCCGTCATACTCTCTTTCATCACAGATGACGGTTCATACCTGACCATCCTGACCGCCGGGGTGACGGTGGCCGGGCTGAGGTGCAGTGGGTCTGGGGCTGGTAGGATGACAGGGTGTGGGACTGCAGGAAGCAGATGCGGCCGCCTTAGCCCCAATCAAGAGTATGCGTGACTTCCTTGTGTGTCTTTTCCCCCTTTTAATACATTAGTATTTTTTAAATAAGTGACTGTGAGCCAGAGGCAAGCAGAGAATGGTGTGTTATTTTAACTAAACTCTTAACTCAGTAACTGGAGTCGATGTTCTGGTTCCCCAAAAAGGACTATAGCGGTTTATCTTGGCTTATCTTTACTAGAGGTGGTCTTTAATGTCACGGGATTTTGTCTTAGAGAAACTGGTGTCTCGTGAAGGGAGGGCGAGGGGCCATGGTGCGCCTCCTCTCCACTTCCAGCCAGCTGTCTGGCCTGTGACAACTCACTGCACCCCTCTAGACCTCAGTTTCCTAATGTGCCGTATCCTTTTCTTGCCCAAAAGCATGGTATCTGTCAGGCTGGGCTCGGTTACAGGTAATCCCCAGATCTTAGCAGCTCAGACCACAGAGGTCTGTGTCTTGCTCGCACTGTGCCCATCCTCACTGCCGTGACTTCCGGGCCCAGGCAGATGGAGCAGCTGCCATCTTGAAGGAGCTGGTCAGAGCGTTAGAGGAAGACGATGGCAGGCTGACACCCGCTGCCCCGAGGCGGGGAGCTTCCTGTCCGGAGTAACTCCTACTTCTGTTCACATTTCGAGAGTCCAAGCAAGGGACTTCAAGGGGGAACGGAAGTGTAACCCTGCCTGGTACCTAGGAAGAGAGTCCAAACTGTTTGGTTTTAAAAGATTTTATTTATTTATTTATTTATTAAAAAATTTTATTTATAGGGGCACCTGAGTGGCTCAGTGGGTTAAAACCTCTGCCTTCGGCTCGGGTCATGATCCCAGGGTCCTGGGATCGAGCCCCACATCGGCCTCTCTGCTCCGTGGGGAACCTGCTTCCTCCTCTCTCTGTCTGCCTCTCTGCCTACTTATGATCTCTGCCTGTCAAATAAATAAATAAATCTTTAAAAAAATTTTTATTTATATTTGTGAGAGAGAGCAAGTGAGCACGAGCAGGGGTGAAGGGCAGAGGGAGAAACAGACTCCTCCCAGAGCAGGGAGCCTGACAGGAGGCTCGATCCCAGGACACTGGGATCATGACCTGAGTGGAAGGTGGATGCTTAACTGACTGAGCCACCCAGGTGCCCTAAAGATTTCATTTTTAATTAATCTCTACACCCAACGTGGGGTTTGAACTCATGAACCTGACATTAGGAGTCACATGTTCTGCTGACAGAACCAGCAGGCGCCCACAAGTCCAAACTATTTAGTGAGCCACCTACTTCTGTCACTGTGCTGTTTTGCGAGGAAGCAGGAGGCGAGTCTGAAACTGTTCCATGGTCCGTGAAATCCTATCCCACACGCTGATCCTCTCTCTCTATGTACAAAACCATTGACCTTTTTGTTCCGGTAGCCTCCCAGGTTTCCAGAGAGCAGCAGCCTGTTTGGGAAACTCACATTTTGAGAAATGAACAGAACTTGGCAGTAGGGGGACAGGGGAGTGCGGTGGCAGGTGGCTCAGCCTAAGTGCAGAGGCTCGGAGCCCTGGCCGGATTCCAGAGCACCTGGTGCCAGCCAAGCTGGCTTTGGTTTTGCTCGTGTTTGTATTTGTTTCCGGTCTCCATGTGACAAGTGTCCGCCGCAGAAATGCTTGCAGAATGTCAGAATGGCCTGACTCCTCAGAGCTGACCCTTGAGAACACTCTGGGCTATCACACTAAGTTAGTCTCTGCTGCATTGTTCAAGAATGCTTGAGGGACTAGGCTCCAGATCTGTTAAGGATCTTGTATTGCAACACCAATTTGTGGAAAGCTGTGTCCTTTACTCTGAAATTGCTCTCTTTCAGGCCCAGGATGAATGATGATTCCCAGCAATTGGGGGTCTAAGAGAGAAATCATGAGGTCATTATAGAGGACGGGAAATGATTTTCTTGAGGTTTTTGTTCTTGATCTAGGCCATGTCCGTAGGGATGGAAGCCAGATTCTCTTTGCTCATCCTGGGGGTTGACATTCATAGCTATACTCTGGGCTGGGTGACGTCTACACTCCGGCTTTGCTGGGTGATTGTGCACAGAGCAGAGCTGCTGCTGTGCGGACTTGTTTACCAGCATCTAACTCAGTGTCTCAGAGATAACACTGAGGCTCTCTCTGTTCAGAGAGGTTTATTATAAAGATGTACGAGAAAGGGGTGGCACCCCTGGGTGGCCGAGGAGACTGGGTCCCTCAGCAGTGGGCTACCTGGACCGAGCACTTGTGTGCTGGGGGTTATTGGGACTCAGCGCGTCTCACATTCCAGGCAAATGATGCTGAGGTCTCCACTCTCGGGCAGGCCCACTCCTACGAGACAGGGGCGCTAAGCACTTGTCCTGGTGACCTCAGCCACAGAGGGCTCCGGCTGGGCAGAAGGAAGCCCGGTGGGGAGATGCAGCCCGGTGTTCTGGCTTCGTTGCTCTCTTGGTGCGCTCACCACACTTGAAATCTCTTGCTCTGTCCATCTGTCCATCTGTCCTGCCAGATTATAAACTCTGTGACTTTGGGAAGATAGTTAACCTCGTGTGCCTCAATTTCCTCATTTGTAAGTCAACAGTAACACTGACCTCTGCCACCTAGTGTTGTCCCTAAGAACTGAGTGAGGTAATAGAGAAGAATAAATCAGATGATCATTACTGATATTTACTTGATGCCCAGTCCAGGCACTTTGAATATGAACTAAGTCTTTACAGCAACACTTTGGGACAGGGACTGTCCCTATGAAGAAACAGACACAGAGAGGCTGGCTAACTTGCTGATGAGCTCTGGACCCCTCAGCCTGGCTGGCTCCAGAGACCACCTCTAGCCCTGCGTTACTGTGTCTCTCGCAGGGAGTGGAAAGCATTAGCTGTCTGCAGGGCCTCCAGTAAAGGGCTCACTCAGTGTTAGTGACGATCCTTCTGGATCCTGCTGGGGCCACCTCGCAGAGGAGGTCTTGACACCAGACCTCTGCAGAAGGACGCAGGAGGCCAGCCTCCTGGAGTCTGCCCAGTGCCCCACCCCCCACCCTGCCCCCCGTGGTCCTCCCATGGGTCCTGTCGGCGATAGCACATTGTCCTGCTGACTGGACTGGCCTCAGACGGGGGCAGCTGGATTTGCAGAGGGGGTTCAGGCAGCCAGGCTGATGCAGGCCAGGGACAGTGTTGCCACTGGGCGTCATCCTTGATCCTCCAGTTTGGCAAGTAGAATTTCTCTGAGGGCTTTAAAAGATCAAAGAGTGGCAGGTGGTTCTTACTCTCCTTTATAAAATAAAAACCCAGTCCAAAAAGTGTCTGTCAGGAACTAGCTTCTGCAGCTCCAAAGAGGACCTTGCCAGTCACCTAGAAACAAAGGAATGGTAAGGGTACAGCAGATGTATATGGTGTGATTGCCAGCAAGCAAAAGATCGGTGTAGGCATAACTCTACATAGAGAAAAACAGAAAGGGAATACTCCAGAATGGTAACAGCATTTCCTGACGTTTCCACAGTAAACAGATAAATTGCTTTTATACTTGAGGGAAGTTATTGAAACATAAAAAGGCACATCTATGGAGATGAACATCTTTATAAAGTGCTTTTTTTTTTTTTAAAGATTTTATTTATTTATTTGACAGACAGAGATCACAAGTAGGCAGAGAGGCAGACAGAGAGAGAGGAGGAAGCAGGCTCCCTGCCGAGCAGAGAGCCCGATGCGGGGCTTGATCCCAGTACCCTGGGATCACGACCTGAGCCGAAGGCAGTGGCTCAACCCACTGAGCCACCCAGGCACCCCTTTATAAAGTGCTTTTTATCTTAGCATCTCCATTACAAAGAATGAACATTTACTTTCAGGGTCACTGGGGGTAATTGGAGAAGGAAGAAAGCAGCAGCAGGGGGCGAAATCCTTTAGAAAGTGAAACTGAGTGTGGGAGAAGGGCCCTGCCAAGGTGCTGGGACTGAAAGGGGAACAGGAGTCAGTCTCTGCATGGGCGCCCCGGTTGCTCTGTTCCCAGATGGGACTCCTTTCTAAGTGAATCCTTTGACCCATGTGTCCCTGTGAGCTCTTCACAAGCATGCTGACCATGGGTCAACCCACTCAGCTCCACGCCCCGCCCCCTCTCGGCCACCTACATACTTCTAGCTAATGCAGACCTCCCACCATTCTTGGGTTCCAAGTTCACCTTAGGCAGAAGTCTTTGCTTGGTCTCCTCCATTTTCCAGTTGTTTTGTTCTCCTTGCATTTGGTGTTCTGCTAGGTTTCTGTTGATGTTGTCTGCCTTGTTGTGTGCCCCCTGGTGGTAGGGGGACAGTGGCCTTTATGCACAAGGGGTATAAATGAACAAACGAATGATGCTCAGGTCTCGGCTCTCGGGCAGGCCTACTGCCCTTCACCATGCTCTTCAGCTGGGAGGGCGCCCGTAAGACTGTCTTGCAGTGGGGCTCCCTGGAAGGTGTGGCTTCATCCCCTCCAACTTCTCCTGGTAGCTGGCCAGCGAAGGAGAGAGTGGGGGCAGCCAGAAGACACAGGGACCTGCACTGACCATGTGCTTGTTCTAAATAAATTCCTGATCTGAGAGGAAAAGCTCTCAGTTTTGCACTGTGGAGTACAATGTTTGCTGTGGGGTTTTCATATATGGCCTTTATTATGTTGACATATGTTCCCTCCAAACCCACTTTGTTGAGAGAAATTTTTCTGGAGGGGGAAGAGAACAGGTGGGGGAGGGTCAGAGGGGGAGAGAGAGAGAGAGAGTGTGTCTTAAGCAGATTTAAGCAGGCTCCACGCCGAGTGTGGAGCCAGATGCAGGTCTTGATCGTGACCTGAGCTGAAATCAAGAGTTGGACCCTTAACTGATTGAGCCACCCAGGCACACCTGTTTTTCTTTTCTTTTTTCCTTAAGGATTTTATTTATTTATTTGAGAGAGCACAAGCAGGGGGAGCAGCAGGCAGTGGGAGAAGCAGACTCCCCACTGAGCAGGGAGCCTGATGTAGATCTCAATTCCAGGACCCTGGGATCCTGACCTGAGCAGAAGGCAGATGCTTAACTGACTGAGCCACCCAGGTGCCCCTATTTTTCTTTTCTAATGTATGCATATAAGTCTATAAGTTTCTATGGTTTCTTTAACTATATCCCACAAATGTTGATACATTGTATTTTCATTATTGTACAGTTCAAAATATTTTCTAACTTCTGTTTCCTCTTTGACCAGTTGTTTGGGGATTTCTAGGTATCCTTTTTTTTTTTTTTTAATTAAAGATTTTATTTATTTATTTGACAGAGATCACAAGTAGGCAGAGAGGCAGGGAGAGAGGAGAAACCAGGCTCCCTGCTGAGCAGAGAGCCTGATGCGGGGCTCGATCCCAGGACCCTGGGATCATGACCTGAGCTGAAGGCAGAGGCTTTAACCCACTGAGCCACCCAGGCGCCCCCCTTTTATTATTTATTTCTGCTTGATTCTACTGTGGTCAGAGAATATATTCTGAATTATTTCAATCCTTTAAAATGTGTTAAGAGGGGCGCCTGGGTGGCTCAGTCGTTAAGAGTCTGCCTTCAGCTCAGGTCACCATCCCGGGATTTGGGGATCAAGCCCCACATTGGGCTCCCTGCTCAGCGGGAGGCCTGCTTCTCCCTCTCCTACTCCCCCTACTTGTGTTCCCTCTCTCACTATCTCTCTCTCTGTCAAATTAATAAATAAAATGTTTTTAAAAATGTGTTAAGAACTTACGTTATTTCAGTTTGGACTGCTATTACACGTGCACTTAAAATGCTAGGCATTCTGTTGCTGTTGGCTTTGTGTTCTATAGCTGTCATTTGGGAAAATTGTTATTCTGTTGAGATTCTCCATATCATTACTGTTTACTAATTCCTTGTTCTTTTTGTTCTTTTAGTTATTCTGAGTCATGTATTAAACCCCTCCCCCATTGTGACTGTGGATATGTCTAGTTCTCTTATGATTGTCAATTTTTGCTTTGTTTTGACAATTTTACTAGGTGCATACAGACTAAAATATTGTATCATCTTATAGGATTGATCATTTTATCATTCTGAAATGTTTTTCTCTCTACTAACGTTTCTTCCCTTAAATTCTTTATTTTTAATATAGCTATGCCAGCTTTGCTTTTTTGGGTGAGGGCATACCTTATATTTCTTTTCCTTTTGGGGGAAATGAATGAATGAATTAAACCCCATCATTTTACTTAAGATCTGTCTCTCTAGGCAACATGTAGTATTTTTCTATCCTATCTGCCAAGCTAAGTTTTATAATTGGAGTATTTAGTACATTTACATGTAATGGAATTATTAATACATTTGCATTTATATCTGTTGTCTGGTTTCTATTTGTCTTGGCTTTTTTTTTCTTTTTTTACCCTTTTATCTCACTATCTTTTTTTAGAATTAAGTGTATTTATTATTCCATTTCCTTCTTCTATTGTCTTGTATATGTTTCTTTTACTGTTTTTTTAGTGGCAATCTTAGAGATAATAATCTGACCTTTGAATTATTACTGTCTAAAACAAAGTAATAATGGGTCATCCGGCTGGCTCAGTCACTGGAACATGTGACTCAATATCAGGGTCCTGGGTTCACGTCCCATTCTGGGCATAGAGCTTACTTAACAGAACAAATAAAATAAAGTCATATTTTTGCCTAGAACCAGAAAGTGCTTTGAGCTTAGAACACTTTAAGTCCATTTATTCCCCTTCACCTTTTGAGTTATTACTATTACACATGCTAATTCTGCATATATTTTAGATTCAACAAGATATCAGTATTGTTTTGTTTAGTCAATACACATTTCTTTTTACTCACATTAAACTTTCTGTTGCTCTCATTTTGTTTTTGTCTTAGGATCATTTTTCTTCTACCTGAAAAACTCATTTCTAGGGGCGCCTGGGTGGCTCAGTGGGTTAAAGCCTCTGTCTTCGGCTCAGGTCATGATCCCAGGGTCCTGGGATCGAGCCCCGCATTGGGCTCTTTGCTCAGCGAGGAGCCTGCTTCCTCCTCTCTCTCTCTGCCTGCTTCTCTGCCTACTTGTGATTTCTGTCTGTCAAATAAATAAAAAAAAAAAAAAAAAAAAAAAAAAAAGACTTGAACAGAACACTAACATTTAAAAAAAAAAAAAAAAAAAAAAAAAAAAACTCATTTCTATATACATACACACTATATGTGACCTATATATGGTACTTCAGTCAAGATAAAGAGTATTTCTATCTCCCCAGAAATTTCTTTTATCTCCCTATGGAGTCTGTTTCTCCTGTCTTCTCCCTCCCCAACCCCAGGAAACCACTGTTCTGATTTCAGGGTTAGATTTCTAGAATTATATGAATGGAATCATATATTATGTACTCTCTTGAGTCTTGTTTCTCTTTATGCAGCATAATATCTGTGATATTCATGTTGTATTTCCTTCATATTTCTTATCAAAGAGTGCTCTACTGTATGAATGTACCCCAATTTATTGATCAGTTCACCTATCGTTGGCCTCTGTAGAAGTCATGAACTACTGTATCACAACTAGAAGTAGAAGAAACTTGTTTAAAAAAAAAACACAAAATTGTCAGAACCTCTGAGTCTTTTCAGAAGGCAGATTTCTAGAATGGGAAATATTTGCAGAAGGCAGATTTCTAGAATGGGAAGTTACAAAATAGAACTTTTCCACAGGTTCTTTTTTTTTTTTTTAAGATTTTATTTATTTATTTGACAGAAATCACAAGTAGATGGAGAGGCAGGCAGAGAGAGAGAGAGAGGGAAGCAGGCTCCCTGCCAAGCAGAGAGCCCAATGCGGGACTTGATCCCAGGACCCTGAGATCATGACCTGAGCCGAAGGCAGCGGCTTAACCCACTGAGCCACCCAGGCGCCCCTTCCACAGGTTCTTGATACATACTGTTAAATGGGGTCCCAGATGGTCTTCTCCAGGATATAGCCCTACCCACGGTGTATGAAAGTCCTTGTCTCACAATACCATCAATGGCATTTTTGACAAAGAAGCTTTGACAAGAAATTGTTCTTTTTAATCTTTTCAAGTGTGCAAAGCTTGAATTTGTTATCTAATAGTTGAAAGTAATTGTATGCTGACTATAAACGAGTAGGTACCATACTTCTTTCCTTCCTGAGTTCACAGAACAGTCTGTGATCTCACCTCTTTAACTGCATGCCTCATTGACTTTCTGAGAAACTACTCTGAAAAGCTAATTCAGAGTCCTTCCTGGCATTGGTCTGCTAGATGGTGGTGGGGACAGGGCAGGAGCTCCGATGTCTTCCTGCCCCAGCTTCCAGTGGTGGCTCAGGAGCTACACGCTCCAACACAGTAGCCACTGGCCACAGGTGGCTTTTGAGCCCTTGATGTCTGGTTGGTCCAAACTGAGATGTGCTGTTAAGTATAAAATGCACACCAGATTTCAGAGCCTTAGTATGAAAAAAATGAATATAAGATGTTTCACTTAGTTCTATACTCCTTACATATTGAAGTAAGATGTTTAATTTATGGGTTAAATGAAACATGAAAAAAAATTTCATTTCTTTTTACTTTTACTAATGTGGCTACTAGGAAATCTTGGATTACACACATAGCTTGCATTTTCTTTTTTTCTTTTTTAAGATTTTATTTATTTATTTGAGAGAGAGCAAGCATGAGCAGGGAGAGGAGCAAAGGGAGGGAGAGAGAGAAGCAGACTCTCTACTGAACAGGGAGCCCGATGTGGGGCTCAATCCCACAACCCTGGGATCATGACCTAAGCTGAAGGCAGATGCTTAACGACTGAGCCACCCAGGTGCTCCTTGCATTTTATTTCTATTCAACAATGTGTTCTATAGTCTTACAGAGACTCTCTCTCTCCTGTCTCTACTTTTTTTTTCCTTGGAATGCCTGCCCTCTGGCTTTGTTTTCTTCAGAGATGCTTCCCAGAGCCTTTTTTGGAGGCTCTGCAGACTTTATATTCAGTTCAGAGGATCGAATTCCAAGATGGAACCTGGGCACAGATCTCCATAACGAACCTAAGGTGGTGGATTGACCCTGAGATTTGTTACCAGGGAACTAAACCTCTCTGAGGGCAGATCAGAAAGCCGGGAAGAAGAGGAGGAGTTGGGGTTGCCATCTAACCCCTCAGCTCCCAATGGGCTCTTTGACCTGAACACCAGTAGGCTGTACCCTCACTTGCCTTTGTCTCAAGAGAAGGCTTTAAGTGGTAGACCAGCCCTCCCCTGACCTTTTCTGCTTCATTTCTCTGCTTTATCTTCTTCTGTCATTCTGTGATGGGTCTTGTTTTCTGGCCATCTTCATTGGCTTAATAGGGATTTTTTTTGTTGTTTCCTGGCCCTTCCTCACCAGGATCTCCACCTTCAGTCCTCTCCACTCTACACCACTGCCCTGGGAGAGCCCCTGTCACTGGAGCAGGTCCAGCTCAACAAACCTGATTTCGGCCCAGCATTGGCCTTCTGTTTGCCTGGACATGACAACTTGACCGTCTTCATTAGCTAGACCTTTTACCAGGCGAAGACTGTAATGGAGCCCTGTCAGGGCCAGGAGATCCCTGGTTCTGTTTGGTATTGTGGTAACCAGATGTCTATGAAGTGAATTTCTCTACAGCGCCCCAGGATGTAGATTTGATCTACCCTAGGATTCTGTTTACTGAGCCAGGTTCAGCTTTCTGTTTCCTCTTTCATCATTCATACCTTAAGTTCCTGCTGAATTGAGTGAATTCTGCAAATCTGATTAAATCTCAAACTGGGACTTTGGAAACTATAGAGCAACAGTCTCCTTGCCAGTAGGCTGATGTGATTTGTTGCTCTGTTTAGGTAGCTGTAAATCGGGAGACTGAGGTTTCTGCCTTGGATGGCAAGAGCTGAAGGTGTCTACAAGGTTACCATGGGCAGGCAGAGGGGCAAAATCACTGAATTTTGTTGGAGTCACAGGCTCGGAAGAGACGAACTGTGAGTAAAACAGGACGGACGTGGATTAGGTTTGAACAGATGAAACATAACACCAATTCCAAGCTTTCTTCTGGCTCAGCAGTCATGCCTGCAAGACATGGACTCATGAAGTAAACGGGCAGTTCCCTTTCTAGTTCTTGCGGGTGAAGGATCAGTGCAAAGAAAGTCTCGGTTTTGTGCTACTATGTCTTTAACACCCTCACATGCTTCTGTGAACAAACAGGTCTCAGACCTTGGATCTTCCCAGGCAGTGCTGTTGAGGTGGGATAAAATAGCAGGGTTTTATTTCCAGTGAATTAACTTTGGTGTTGCTTTCTATTTATTAAAAATGATGGACAAAATAATATTTCCTTAAAAATTAGTCTGAGTTTTAAAAATAGTCCATTTATGGGGACTAAGGGAGTATAGTTGCTGTGATGGGCATGGGCAACATACAGAATTGCTGCATCACTGTAGTGTTTCCCTGAAACAAATATAACATTGTGTGTTAACTATACTGCAACTGAAACAAATGAAAAAACAAAAATAAATAAAACAGTCCACCTAAAGCACAAAGTAAAGCAAATAAAGCACAGGTAGGACTCAATTATGGCCAAAAAAATATATGTGAACATGTTGCCCAAGTGACATTTAGAAAACATTGTCCTAAAGGAGGAAGGTACAGAGAAGACCAACATCCTAGAGTTCTGGATTTAAAACTAACCCGTCATCAATTTCTTTTGTTCATTTACTATAAATTACAATAGTATTTTCGGAGAAAACTGTCTCTTTCTTTTTTTCTTCCAATTTTGCAGATTCCAGAAAGAAATTGGAAATTGAAGATTTCAGAAGAGGAAGTTGTTTTAAAATATTTTGATTTACTTCAAAGAATAACACTGAAAAGTTAAAAAGGTATCATTAACCTTAATTTAAATTTAATATTATCCACTGGTAGCCCTTCAGGGAACCAGTTTTCTAAAGCTTTGGATTCTAAAATAGGTCATATAATTGACCCCAGTGGAAAAGGCTGAATTCACATCTAAGAGGCAAACATATGTCTAGTAGTAGTAACTAGTCATTTCCATTCCTGAAAGTTCTTTCCGGTAAGGATGTCTTGCCTTCTTCTTGCTTAGAATGTTAAATTGTATTGTCTCTTGCTTGGTCACTCAGGTTATAAAAGGAAAGTAATTGTGTGGGGTCCCACTGAGAAATTTCTGTAAGGCTTGCAATGTTTAGCAATGGATAGATTTAAAAAGGGAAAAATGGATGTGTGCAAAAGACCAGGAGACTCATGTGTGACTTGGGGGGGAGGAATTTCAGAGCCTGTGGACTTGACTATTAACAGATGTGGGCTTGTAAGAGCTAATGACAGTAATGGCACTGACAGGGTTTAGAAGTCGGTCATTTTGGGGGCAGTGGGGCTCAACAGAAAGGTTTAAAAACACTCTCTCTGGGGTGTGTGAATTTTCCTACCAAAATGAGGGACAAAGTTGTCAGTTCAAGGCCTTTCTACTTCCAAGAGAATGACCCATTTTATATACATAAGGATGAGTGGAGAAGTGGCTGAAGGATCTTAATGGTACAAGAAAGGAAATCAGTACGATTTGGGGCTCGTGCAGGTGAACGCAAGTTAGTTTTTAATACCCAAATAAAATGGCCTGGGTCCCAGTTTCTACCTAGACAGGAAGTTCAGCAGGTACATGAGGTTTTCAGGGATTTCCAGGAAGATGGCTTTTCCTGATCATCTGCCACTTGGAAGTCCACATCCTCTTCCCTCTTGTCCTGCTTCACTCCACACGTGGCATTGTTCCTCCTAAATTCCCCAGGGTCTAAGTATATGGCAGACTTTGCTGGAGGTGTGAGGATAGCTGTGAGGGGTATAGGGCAGCTCCAACACAACCTGGAACGGGCAAGAGTGACAGAAACGTCCCTGTTCCCAGGTTCCTGGGCTCTGGCTACCACAGGAGACTTCTTGCTGAACTGTCCCCCCTCCTCAGGCCGTTTTGGGCTCAGACCCTCTCTCCCACCAAGCCTCAATTCCCCCACAACCAACCGTGGTTTTCTTGCTCCCAATTTTGGATGCGCCCAGTTTCTTTTTATGGAAGATAGTATACCTTTATTTCTATCCCAGGCTGGGATTAAGGCACACTTTTATTTTTTATTATTTAAAAGATAATAAGTTTTGCTGTATGAAAGGGTTGTCTACCTCTGGCCACCCTCCACCGTCCCTTGGCATGTAACCCACAAGCAGAAACAATTCAATTATGATTTTTTTCTTTACTAGGTTTCAGATCTCCATCTTCTTTAATATTAATTTTTTAAATTTTTTGTTTTAGAATGAACAAGGTGCACATGAGTGGGGGAGGGGAGAGGGAGAGTCTCAAGCAAACTCCATTGTAAGCGCAGAGCCCGAAGTGGGGCTCGATCTCACAATGGCGAGATCATGACCTGAGCTAAAGTCAAGAGTCTCATGCTTAACTGACTGAGCGATGGCAGCGCCCCTCAGATCACCATCTTAAGCATGACTCCTCCTGCTTGAAGTACAGAAATTCCAGGACCAAAGGGGGTGCGGGAGCTTTCCCATGGCGTTTGCTTCCTTGGTGATTTTGTCTGTCTCTTCAGGGGCAGCACTGAGAGCGAGGAGGGCATCCTGGCTCCTGATTGGCCTCTGCCAGGAAGACACCTATAGCCAAAGATGAGTTTGGGCAAAGTAGTCGCTTGCTCCTTCAGCCATGGAAAAGCAGGGCCACAGTGAGGTGGGAATAATCTCATCTGAGTCTCACTCCCATGTTAAATTATTGAAAATCCACCGGGAACTTCTGGTCACCCACATCCGCAACACCCAGTGTCTGGTGGACAACTTGCTGAAGAATGACTACTTCTCTTCTGAAGATGCAGAGATCGTGGGTGCCTGCCCCACACAGCCCGA
Organism: Mustela lutreola; assembly: GCF_030435805.1. NCBI lineage: Eukaryota > Metazoa > Chordata > Mammalia > Carnivora > Mustelidae > Mustela > Mustela lutreola. The sequence goes on along the minus strand of NC_081293.1, from coordinate 156,463,952 downwards.
CAAGGTGCCGATGACGGGGGCTGGCCTTGGCAGGCTATGTGTCTTGGTTGCTGGAAGGGGCTTCTCCCGGGGGGCCTGAGTGAAGACCTCTGGGTATTTAACACATTGGCGGGATTTCCCCCTGGGGTCATTTATAGGACAGACACCTGAGTCATCAACTTATGACACAATTACATATTCTCCTCTGCGTTCGCGTGAACAGCAGACTCCGCTTACCTCGCTGCTCTCCTTGCTATGTGTATCACTCCCCAAGCCACTTGTTTTCAGTCCACTTCTGATTGGGAGGAGGGAAAAATTAAATGACCTTCGAACACTAGCAGTGATGTTCATTCAGTGCCTTTAAACTCCAGGAAGCTGCTCAAGGCTGGATGAGACTCTGAGAACAGTTTGCCTCTGGCTTGGGAGCAAACACCTCCCAGGCTGGGTCCACAGTAAAGATTTTTTTTTTTTTAAGATTTTATTTATTTATTTGACAGACAGAGAACACAAGTAGACAGAGGCAGGCAGATAGAGAGGAAGGGAAGCAGGCCCCCTGCTGAGCAGAGAGCCCGATATGGGACTCGATCCCAGGATCCTGAGATCATGACCTGAGCCGAAGGCAGCGGCTTAACCCACCGAGCCACCCAGGCGCCCCACAGTAAAGATTTTTGCACCCACCACTGTGGGACTCCCTAACAGCCCTTAGTTTCCTTTTAGCTTTGTGTCCTCTCCTGAAAAATAGAATTGGCAAGACCCAAACCTCTTTGGCTGGAAGGGTGACAGAACTTGTCTGTAATGTGATCTGCCAACCTCCGGGGAAACTAGAGGGTTTTTGGGGTGTGGGGGGAGCATAGTAGCTGACTTGTGTGATTTTTTTTTCCCCTGCATTTTTAATAATACAAAAAGTCCTTTTTAGGGTCTAACTTACATCATGGGGGCCTGTTAGTCCCTTGCTGTGTGGCCCAGCACGCTCCCCCACCTCATTCCACCTGTGTAGTAACTGTCTCAGCAGCACTCATTTTCGGCCAGTGGTAGTGTTGGCTCAAGAGGGACAGGAGACCAGAGAATTCCAGAGGTGGACACAGCTCTCATTTGTGAGTCTGACCTTATTACTTGGAGGTTCATGGAAGCCTCCAGCTTCTTAGAGCTGTGTGGTTTAATTTCCTACTATGGGGGGAGTCTCCCTCACAGATTCTAGGCCCTTCCACAGGTAGCATCTCATACCTCTAGGGGGACAGTCAAGCTTGAGGATGTTGTAGGAACTTGGAGCCCTGCATGTGAGCCTTTCTGGTGGGGGGCTCCCCAGGCACTTGCTCACCCCCTCATGCTTATGTCACCACTAGGTCCGCAAAATTCTGGACCTGGCACAGAGCAAGGGCGAGGAGGTGTCTGAGTTCCTCCTCTATGTGCTCCAGCAACTCACAGATGCTTACGTGGATCTCAGGCCTTGGCTGTCGGAGACTGGCTTTTCCCCCTCGGAGCTCATTCAGAGCAAAGTTGTCATCAACACCGACCCAGGTATGAGTCCGCTCCCCCAGGGTAGGACTGCAGACACCAGGCCAGCAAAGCCCTGGGGTTTGGAAATGCTGTGGTGTGTGGGCTCAGTGGGACATGAAGGCATGGTCCACCATGGTTGGCTCTGCCCCCCACGTCGGGCAGTGGGCCCAGGTGCTATGTTCCCTGTCATCCAAGTGCCACCGGGGGACTGTGCTGAACTGACCACAAGTAGTTGGTCTTAGAGGCTTGTGGAAGTGTGGGAATGGCCTTTCTTCTGACTTTCTGCTTTCTTCTGACATTCTTTTCCTTTTGGACACATAGAGAGTTTAAATATATATATATATTTAATTAATTTATTTATTTGACACAGAGAGATCACAAGGAGGCAGAGAGGCAGGCAGAGAGAGAGGAGGAAGCAGGCTCCCTACCGAGCAGAGAACCTGATGCGGGACTCGATCCCAGGACCCTGAGATCATGACCTAAGCTGAAGGCAGAGGCTTAACCCACTGAGCCACCCAGGCGCCCACATAGAGACATTTTAATGGTGGCACAAATTCCTTTCAAAAATCTTTCCAGGGGCACCTGGGTGGCTCAGTGGGTTAAAGCCTCTGCCTTCGGCTCAGGTCATGATCTCAGGGTCCTGGGATTGAGCCCCACATCGGGATCTCTGCTCAGCAGGGAGCCTGCTCCCCCTACCCCCTGTCTGCCTCTCTGCCTACATGTGATCTCTGTCTGTCAAATAAATAAATAAAATCTTAAAAAAAAAAATCTTTCCAAAATTTATCCTAGGCAAAGTATTCTTCTCTCACCCCTAGTGGCCAGTCCAAGAGCCAGCGAAAAACCAATATGAAGCCAGTCCCAAAACCAGTAGCCAAAAGTGGCCATTTCCAAAGCACAGTGGGACTGCATCAGCTAATTGATTCATTCAACAAGTATTGATTGTATCCCCACCACGTGCCAAGACATTGTGCTAGATGCCAGGGGTATGATGGGGAACAGACCAGATATGGTTCCAGCTCTCAGGGAGCTCGGAGGCTGGTACAGGGGTCCCAGCTGTAGGCGGTCATACAAATGTATGATTGCACATGGTGACAAGGACGAGAGCAGTTCAGGCTGCTGTGAGCGCATGCAATTGGGGCCATGATCTGTTCTGAGGACTGGGGAGCCTTCTTTGCATGTCTCTGTGCTCACTAGTTTGAGACATTTGTTGGCTGTATAATACCCAGCACCAAGGACCCCAACTCCAGTGTTTAAAGAATCCAGTGTGACCTTGAACACAGAAACAGAGGACAGTGTCCCAGACTATCAGGGGCGTGTTTGGGGGAAACCAGGCCAACCAGCAGGTCAGGGCCCAGCCCTTCTGCGGCCGGGCTGTGGATACCTGTGATACCTGTGGCCACTGTTAGCTTCTTACTCTTCCTGCCCCTTCCCACTTCCTTCTGCTTTCTTCCCCAGGAGCAAAGGAAAATGCTTCTGCCTGTGATCATTCTTTCAAAAGATCTCTCCACTGTCAAAAGATCTCTCCACTGGTTCCTTTAGCCAACTACTTTGGTAGCTTTTAAAGTATAAGTCACTCTACAGAGCTAGATGTGAACTACATCTTGTGTGATTCTATTTATAAAAAACAGCAGAAAGGCAAATTAATAGAGCTAGAAAGCAGATTGGCCATTGCCTAGGGCCAGGGACAGAGATTCGCTAGAATTGGGCTTAGGATGGAGGGGTTTTAGAACTGGAGCGTAGTAACGTTTGCATAACTTTGTAAATTTACTAAAAACCATTGAGCAGTACACAATGCCTATTGTAAAATATGTGGATTTATGGTATGTAAATTATGTCTTACTAAAGATGTAAAAGATAAAATTCACAAATATTAAGCAGACCACTAAGTTGGACTGAGTTGATGGAAAGAGGTTATAGATGAATTTGGAAATGGGCATGTGTGTCTCATTTTTGTTAACTGGATTATAATCCAAATCCCAGAAGTATTTTAAAGGAATTTATGGAACAGCCTTTGGTCTGGGGAAGGATCGCCTCTATTTAGTATAAGCCCAGACTCTAGCTCAGGTTTGCTGAGCTCCCTGCCCATGTGAGCGTGTCACCTGTCTGCTCCCCTGTGAGCAGGTGCTAAGTCAGTGACCCCCAGGTGTCCGCTGGGGACCTGGGGCTGACGTGCTCTGTGTCGTTGAACAGGGCAGTTTTTCTCTTGGTTTACTCTCTTTGTGCTTTGGCCCGTCTCCTTTGTAATCCAGATTGACGTGGACCGTTGCATCTTCTCACTCAAAGTTTTGGCATTTAGTGTGGAGACTTCCCCTTGTTTTCAGAGCAGTGTGATCAGCAAAAGAAAGCGAGAGCAATTTCTTCCTCAGCCACAGGAGTTTCCAGCGCCTGGCTGCCTCAGTCTCCGGAGCCTGCGGCTCTTGATCTGGGGGTGGTGAGTTCCAGCTCCATGCTGGCTGTACAGATAACCAAGAAGTCTCACTGAGAACTGGTTATCTTCCCTCCCCCACCGCCCAGTGAGCAGGTACACGGAGAAGCTGCGACAGCAACTGGCCCGTGATTCCAAGTTCGTCCTGTGCTACGCCCAGAAGGAGGAGCTGCTGCTGGAGGAGACGTACAGCGACACCATCGTTGAGCTGGTGGGCTTCAGCAACGAGAGTCTGGGCCCGCTGGAGAGCCTGAGCTGCCTGCTGGACCACCGCACCGGGGTCCTCAGTGAGCAAGGCGAGACCATCTTCATCTGCGGGGACGCGGGTGTGGGCAAGTCCATGCTGCTGCAGCGGCTGCAGAGCCTGTGGGCTGCGGGGCGGCTGGACACCGAGTTCAAGTTCTTCTTCCATTTCCGCTGCCGCATGTTCAGCTGCTTCAAGGAGGGCGACACGCTGTGCCTGCGGGACCTGCTCTTCAAGCATTACTGCTACCCGGAGCAGGACCCCGAGGAGGTGTTCGCTTTCCTGCTGCGTTTCCCCCAGATGGCCCTCTTCACCTTCGATGGCCTGGACGAGCTGCACTCAGACTTTGATCTGAGCAGCGCATTGGACACCTGCTCCCCCTGGGAGCCCGCCCATCCCCTGGTCCTGCTGACCAACCTGCTCAGCGGGAAGCTGCTCAAGGGGGCCGGCAAGCTGCTCACGGCCCGCACCGGCGTGGAGATCCCGCGACAGCTACTCCGCAAGAAGGTGCTCCTGCGGGGCTTCTCCCCTAGCCACCTGCGCGCCTACACGAAGAGGATGTTCCCCGAGCGCGCTGTGCAGGAGCACCTGCTGGCCCAGCTGGAGGCCAACCCCAACCTCTGCAGCCTGTGTGCCGTGCCCCTCTTCTGCTGGATCATCTTCCGCTGTTTCCAGCACTTCCACAGCATTTGGGAGGGCTCTGCGCAGCTGCCCGACTGCACGGTGACCCTGACCGATGTTTTCCTGCTGGTCACTGAGGTGCACCTGAACAGGACGCAGCCCACCAGTCTGGTGCAGCGGAACACGCGCGGCCAGACCCAGACCTTCCACGCCAGCCGGGGCACCTTGCGCTCGCTGGGGCAGGTGGCCCATGGTGGCATGGAGAAGAGCCTCTTTGTGTTCCGCCAGGAGGAGGTGCAGGCAGCTGGGATGCAGGAGGGGGAGCTGCAGCTGGGCTTCCTGCGGGCCGTGCCGGAGCAGGGCCTGGGCGGGGACCAGCAGTCCTACGAGTTTTTCCACATCACCCTCCAGGCCTTTTTTACTGCCTTCTTTCTCGTGGTGGACGACAAGGTGGACACTAGGCAACTGCTCAGGTTCTTCCAGGAGTGGGCTCCGGGTGGGGCGGGAGCCGAATCCTGCTATCCCCCCTGTCTCCCCTTCTCGTGCCTGAAGGGCAGTGGCCTGGCAGGGGAGGACCCCTTCAAGAATAAGGATCACTTTCAGTTCACTAACCTCTTCCTGTGCGGGCTGTTGTCTAAGGCCAAACAGAAACTCCTGCGGCACCTGGTGCCCGCCGCTGCCTTACGGAGAAAGCGCAAGGCCCTGTGGGCACACCTGTTTGCCAGCCTGCGGGCTCACCTGCAGAACCTGCCCCGCGTGAAGTCTGGGACCTTCAACCAAGTGCAGGCCATGCCCACCTTTGTCTGGATGCTGCGTTGCATCTACGAGACGCAGAGCGAGAAGGTGGGGCAACTGGCGGCCAAGGGCATCTGCGCCAACTACCTCAAGCTGACCTTCTGCAACGTGTGTTCGGCAGACTGCAGCGCCCTCTCCTTCGTCCTGCACCATCTCCGCAAGCGGCTTGCCCTTGACCTGGACAACAACAATCTCAACGACTACGGCGTGCGGGAGCTGCAGCCTTGCTTCAGCCACCTCACCGTCATCAGGTGAGGACGAGGGGGCCCAGGGAGCAGCTGGTGGGACTGGGGTGGGCCAGACTCCGGAGATGCCAGAACCAACCTTTAAGGGGTAGGAGCTCCTGATTTACCCTGGCACTCGTGACCACGGGTCTTGGAACACCCAGACCTCTTCTGTTTCAGCGTGACAGAGGGCAAAGAGCACAACTTCCATGGCCGGCAGCCCCGTCTGGGTGTCCCTGAGTGAGTTGCTTAACCTCTCTGATTTCCTCATCTGGAAAAGGGAGATGCTGGTAGCCTAGCAGTTACAGTGATAGCAACCAGCATTTATTGAGAATGGGTGAAGTACATTACAAATTTTACATGATTGACTCTTCCACACTATAAGGTGGGAGGTACTCTTCTCTTCATTCTGGCAAATGAGGCAGTGGAGGTACAGAGATGGTCTCAAGGTCACACATCGGGGCCACGATGGAGCCAGATTCATAAAGATTTATGAGATTTATTGAGATTCATGAGAGGCTCAGAGATAGCCCGTGGATGGTTTTTGACACATGGGAGCTTTTGTGATTGCAGAAAAAGCAGACTCTGTGTGCTTATCAGCCTCGGTTACTTTCCATGATCAAAGCCAGCAGCTTGCCAGGGATCTTAGCACAGAAAGCTGACTCATGAGTGGTTTCTTGTGTGATGCTTTAGAGGAAAGTTAGGTCAGTCTGCTTTCTTCTGTTAACATTTCTTCTATAAAATACACCTTGTAAATCTCTATGAGGGTTTCAGATCTTGTAACTTGGCGCATGCATTCCTGAGGAGCGGAGGGGATTTGGAACTCGTCCTGGGTACCTGTTACCACCAGCTCCACCGTGTACATTATGTGGGGACACTGGGGTGTAGGGAGCGCGAGGCTGCCCTGGCCTGTTCTCTGTGCTCTCAGCCTGGGCATGCTCACACTCCAGGCACTCCACCCCCCCGCCCTCAGATGGGACACACCAGAATGGTACTTCTGCCCCAGGCAGCTGTCTTGGGGTGAAGTTTTCCTCCATACCAGTAAAGGAGAGAGCAGGAGGAAATGGGCAACTCCAGGGAAGCATTTTGAGCTCCCTGAGACCATCACTGAGGGTTAACTTTGAGAGTTAATGAATGCTTAGATAGGTTACAAGCTTGTTTCTCATAGAAAAGTCCAGAGGAGGGCAGTTCAGGGCTGCTGTGGTGCCTCCACGATCCTCTGGAGCCCAGGCTCTCTTCTGTGTTGCTACGGCCCTAATGGCCTCACCTCTTGCACCTCTTGGCCCAAGATGGCTGCTCCATTTCTGGCTGTTCAGTCGACATACTAGCCACCAGGAAGAAGAAAGGGCAAAGAAGGATGCACCTCGTTCTTTTATTTTTTTTATATTTTAAAAGATTTTATTTATTTATTTGACAGAGAGAGAGATCACAAATAGGCAGAGAGAGAGAGAGAGATGAGGAGAAGCAGGCTCCCTGCTGAGCAGAGAGCCCCCTATGCGGGACTTGATCCCAGGCCCCTGGGATCATGACCTGAGCCAAAGGTAGAGGCTTAACCCACTGAGCCACCCAGGCGCCCCGCACCTTGTTCGTTTAAGAAGACCTCTCAACAATTGCTAATAAGACTTCTGCTTAGATTTCATGGGGTAGAACTTAATCCCACGTGCCCAGTTAAAGAAATGGGGGATTCTATTCTTAAAAAAGCATAGATATTGGAAGTGACTAGTAGCCTCTGGCACCCTGAGATGTCCATGCAGTGTGTGTATGCCCTGTACACACCAAAGTGGGCACCATGGGAGGAGGGGTCCTGAGAATGTGACCTGATCATTTTGATGTGGCCTGAAAATCAAACTTTTACTTGTTCAGCCTTTCACTTACTACATAGAGGTCAGGTTGTGGGCCCCGTCTGACCCAGGGCTTGTGTTTGTAAATAAAGTTTTATTGGAACACAGCCACACCCATTTGTTTACATATCGGCTGCTTCACACTGCAGAGTGGAGTAGTTGCAACAGAAACCACACAGCCCGCACACCTTAAAATATTTGCACTCTGGCCCTTTAGAGAGAAAGTTTGCTGACCCTTGGATTATCATCTCCCCCACCCCTGCCTGGTACCTCACTGTCATCCAGCCCTAAGCCTTACTCTATCCTTCAGCCTCACTTAAATGGTGGGGTGGAAGATTGAAAAAATCACGATAGTTTGTTCCATAGATTATTTGGTAGCTAAAAAAAATTAGTATTTCATATTTTAGCCACATCAAAATATCCTATTAGTATAGGGATCGTGCAGAACAATTCCAGTGAGTGGCTGTTCATTGCACAGGAAACAGCTGTCATCCTGAAGGCTCTCTTTTCCTGGCCCCTTCTTGTGAACAGGCCTTCCAGATGGGGAGGCTGTCGGCATAGCGGGTGAGACCGTTCTGTGTTCCACCTTTTGAAGGGCAGACTATCTCTGGCCGCACCTGCAAGACGGGGGAAGTGTTCCCTCATCTTTAGAACAGCTCCATGGGGTTCCAAATGCCATGGCCCCTGCTGTGCAGTGAGAACCACAAAGAGGGCCTGGCTGACACAGGCCACCCACAAACGATGGGTGTTAAAGCTGGCTGGCCTCATGCATCCTTTATGTGTCTCTCGTGGCCCTTCTGTTGGGTCGGGGCTGTGCTGTAGCCTTGATGACCGGCAGGTTCTGGGCAGGTTTGTCAGCCCTATGAAGGTGGGGCTTTTTAGGAGCTCTTTGGCTGAGTGCTCTGGCCACCTTATTGGGGTGCTTATAGTTGGGAAAACTCCAGGACCTACAGGCTTCTGCATCCTTGTGACATTTTTGCTGCTACTTAGTGAGCAGCTGCCGTGATTTCTAACTTTCTTTGCTATTTCTTTTTTTTTTTTTTTTTCCGCAGACTCAGTGTAAACCAGATCACAGACAGTGGGGTGAAGGTGTTGTATGAAGAGCTAACCAAATACAAAATCCTGACCTTCTTAGGGTACGTATTCCTGGACAGTGCCAGGCCAGGGATGTAGCAGTAATGCAGAGAAGCGGGGAACCGCCATTCGTGGACGGTTGGGATGATGGCTGAGGCATCAGGAAGCTCCCCGATGGGCAGCCGGAAGTCCTGCTCTGGGCTCAGCTGGCAGCGCACTCTTTGAGCAAATCAGGAAATGGGGCAGAACTATAGCCTTTTCACTTGTGTATTGGGATCCTAATATAGGCAAATACTTTATGAGTGGTGATTGGGGGTTGCTGAGGGAATAGCTGGGGATATGGTGGTGGTGTTTAAGGTTTATTTATTTTAGACAGAAAGTGAGCTGAGTAGAGGGAGGGGCAGAGGGAAGGAGAGACTCTTGAGCAGACTCCCTGCAGAGCATAGAGCTGGACTCTTGGGGTTTGATCCTGGGACCCTGAGATCATGAGCTAAGCCAAAATCAGGAGTCAGATGCTTAAGCAAAGGGCCACCCAGGTGCCCCTGTGGATAGGTTTTATAAATGTTAGGTACAGGTTATGCATTAGATTATGGGCCCATGATCCCTCACCTAGAACCCGGCGGGCAAAACCATCAGAGTTCAGTGTACATGAACTGTGGGGTGGTGATATGACCGGTGAGGTCCAGGGCACTATCCTGGTTTCAAATATTTTAATATTTCTGCAGTGAAAGTTCTGAGTATTCAAAGCAGCTAGGATAAAGACCACAAATGGTGCCAGAATGGTTGTGAAAAGCTTGGGGTTTTCAGAGCCTCTGGGATTTGGAGTGGAAGCGCTGGCGGGCCAGTCCAGCCGGCCTCTGGCCAGTCCTGGCAGAGATGCAGCCTGTCATCTGCCCCACAGGGCTTTCCTTCCTCCTTGGAGGAGTGGGGCCCCCGGAATCACACACTCCCAGGCTGCCTTTCGGCTCAGGAGCTTTGTGGGGCTGTGGAACACTGGAAACCCATCTAGTTACCTCTTTCAGCTTCTCTCTGCCTTCTTGTTAATTGCTGTCAGGTGGCAAAATGACTAAGAGGGAGCTGTGAAGTTCCAGCATTCAAACCTCTTCCCCTCACGATGCTGCTTGTCATCTTGATGGAACAACATCCACCACCTGCCGCCGGTTGCACCCTTGGGCACGTGGGCTTGGAAGGGATCTCGAGCTTGGAGGGATCGCAAGCTGTGATCCTAAGGCCCCTGTGAGGGAGGCGTGAGTCCTGCTCCTTATTACAGATGCAGGAGCAGAGGCTGGGCCATGGCAGAGCTGGTCTGAACCCTGCCTGCGAGACTCCAGGGCCCTGGACTGCTCTCTGGGTGTCCCTCCTCTCTCCTTTTAGCCCAGACCAGAAATCAGCAGCCAGCACGTGCCCACTTTAGAAATGGGCTCATTATGATGACACTGACACACGGGAATAAAAGGCACAGTATAAAGAATATAGTCAGTGATAATTCTTTTGTTTTAGTTTTTATTTCAATGAAAATATTTTAAAACTTGAATTCAGTTAATTAACATGTTATTGGTTTCAGAGGTAGAGGTCAGTGATTCATCAATCTTACATAACACCCAGTGCTCGTTACAGAATGTGCCCTCCTTAATGCCCATCACCCAGTTACCCCATCCCCAACCTCCCTCCACCCCAACAGCCCTCAGTTTATTTCCTCCACCCCAGCAGGAGGATTTTATTTCTTTTGATGGCTGCATAGTATTCCATTGTATATATATACCACTTCTTCTTTATCCATTCATCTGTCGATGGACATCTGGGTTCTTTCCATAGTTTGGCTATTGTGGACATTGCTGCTAAAACATTCAGGTGCATGTGCCCTTTCGGATCACTACGTTTGTACCTTTGGGGTAAATACCCAGTAGTGTGATTGCTGGGTTGTAGGGTAGCTCCATTTTCAACTTTTTGAGGAACCTCCATACTGTTTTCCAGAGTGGTTGCACCAGCTTGCATTCCTACCAACAGTGTAGGAGGGTTCCCCCTAGTCGGTGACATTGAGAGAGCATCGTCTGGTGACAGATGGCGGCTACACTTGTGGTGAACGTAGCATAACTTATTAACTTGTGGGATTCACTATGTTGTATACCTGAAATTAATGTAATGCTGTGTCAACTATACTAAAAAAAAAAAAAAAGCCAAGGTTGGGGTCCTGAAGTCTCATGTGGTGCTTTCTCTCGAAGCCTGTACAACAACCAAATCACTGATGTGGGAGCCAGGTACATCGCCAGGATCCTGGATGAGTGCAAAGGCCTCACGCACCTCAAGTAAGTGGGGTGTGCAGCAGGTTATTCAGTAGCCTTGTGTCACCCCTTCATTGTCCAAAGTGTGCATGTCCCAAAGGGTGCATAAAGAGCGCTCGCCCTAACGCTTGCCCAGAGCCACACCAGTCAGATGAAGAGGCCGGCGTGTGGAAGGTCAGCTGCACGCATGGAGGAATCCTGGCTCGACGGGGAGGCTCGGGGTTCCACAGGGCCAGGTGAGGGTCTGGCTTCTGGTTCACGGACAGGGCCTTTCGGCTGTGTCCTCACACAGTGGAAAGGGAGGCATGGGAGCTCTGTGGGGCCTCTTATAAATCCCTCATCCCATTCACAACAGCTCTGTCCTCGTGACCTCATCGCCTCCAAGAGCCCTGCCTCCTATTACCATCTCCTGAGGGCTTAGGGTTTCAGCGTGTGGATTTTGGGAGGACACAAACATTCAGACACCGCACCCATCTAGTTGCTAGTATGAGCTTGGTTCTTGGCCCTGTCACACACATGCTCTGCCAGAGGTGACTGGGCACCGGGCTCAGAGGAGCCCCTGGTGGTCCCCTGGTGAGGGGGACGCATATCTGGCCACTTGCAGCTGAGATGGGACCCTCCCCGCTCTGCTGATGGAAATGAGTGACACTCTGAAGGCCATTTAAAGAACCACCCCAGGAAAGCTAGGACCCCTAAGTTTCGGCAGAGACAGCGACCACCTTCTGGAGAGGAGTCCGATGGCTCTCTCTAGGGCAGTGGGTCGCTCCTCGAGAAGAAGCCAGGGGCGTGGGCACTGTGGGTCCTAGGAGAATCGGGGCAGAAAGGGCCCCGTGTGGGAAACTAGGGTGCTGACGGTGGAGTCCCCACACCACTGGGTGCTGACCCATGCATGGCTCTGTCTGCAGACTGGGGGAGAACAAAATAACGAGTGAAGGAGGAAAGTGCCTGGCCGTGGCTGTGAAGAACAGCAAATCAATCTTCGAAATCGGGTGAGTGGAGGCAAACGCGCACACGTGTGTGTGTGTGTGTGTGCGTGTGTGTGTTACACATGCTGTTCTGTGTATGAGCGTGCCAGCTGCTGTTCACGGACATAAATATACCAAAAGTCCAAGGACAGACTGCACCTTCCCTTGCACATGCTTTTATTGGATTAATGTGGAAGTCCGTTATTCTCACCGCCAGCAAACAGAGGGAGCCATCTGGTCCTATGTGGGAACTTTCCACAGGCACACAGTCTTCTGTTTGGCAATGTTCTATAGTCCCTGAAGGCTTTCTTTTCTTTTTTTTTTTTTTTAAGATTATTTATTTGATGGAGAGAGCACAAACAGGGAGGGGGGCAGAGGCAGAGGAAGAAGCAGACTCCCTGCTAAGCAGGGAGCCTAATGTGAGTTTTGATTCCAGAACCCAGGGATCATGACCTGCACCGAACAAAAGTAGATGCTTAACTGACGAAGCCACCCAGGTGCTGAGGTCTTTTTTTTCATTTAGTTTTTTATTGTGGTAAAATACATGTAACAGTTACTGTCTTAACCATTTGTAGGGGTTCAGTTCAGGGATATTACATAGCCTCATCATTGTGTGACCTTCACTTCCGTTCATCCCAAAGCTCTTTTCATCTTGCAAAAAAGCTCTCTCCCCATTACACCCAGACACCCTCCTCCCCTCCCTCCAACCCCCTCCTGCCTCCCTCCGACGTTCTGTCCGGGTGGCTTTGACTTCCACGGGTACCTCACAGAAGTGGAGCCGTACAGTATTTGTGTCTCTGTGACTGGCTTACTTCGCTCGACCCAGGGTTCTCAAGGCTCATCCACATGGTCACTTGTGTTGGAATTTCCTTTCTTCTTAAGTCTGAGTAGCAGTCCACTGTATGGACGTACCACATTTTGTCCGTCCGTCTGTCAGTGGACACTTGGGTGGCTTCTGCATTTTGGCTCTCATGAGCCATGTTAGGAACATGGGTGTACAGAGGTCTCTTCGATTTCTTTTGGCTATATACCCAGAAGTGGAGTTGTTGGATCAGCTGGTAATTCTGTTTTGAGGTTTTTGAGGACGTGCCACCCTGTTTCCCACAGCCATGCACAAGGGTTCCAAATTGTCCCATCCTGGCCAACACTTGTTATTCTCTGTTCATTTGATAGTAACCATCCTAACAGATCTGGGGGGGTATCTCACTGAGGTTTGGATCCTGGAGCCTTCTTAAACCTTTTTATATTGTTATAATTTTTATATGATTACAAAAGAAACACAGATAATTTTATCTGTAAACTATGAAAAATATGCTAAAGATCATCTCAGAAATATTGTCAACATTTGAGGTCAGCTAAACTTTCTTGCTCTCACATGCAGGTGTGTGCTCCTTTTTTTTTTTTAAATATAGCAAAGGTCAAAGTGTATGTAAAGAATTTTACTTTTCCTTTTATTAATTATTTTTATTAACATATAATGTATTATTTGCAGGGGTACAGGTCTGTGAATTGTCAGGCTTAAATATTTCACAGCACTCACCATAGCACATACCTTCCCCTATGCCCATAACCCAACCACCCTCTCCATACCTGCCTCCCCCCAGCAACCCTTGGTCTGTTTTGTAAGATTAAGAGTCTCTTATGGTTTGTCTCTCTCCCGATCCCATCTTGTTTCATTTTTTCCTTCCCTACCACCAAGCCCCCCACTTTGCCTCTCAAATTCCTTATATTAGGGAGATCATATGATAATTGTCTTTCTCTGATTGACTTACTTCGCTCAGCATAATACCCTCTAGTTCCATTCATGTCGTTGCAAATGGCAAGATTTTATTTCTTTTGATGGCTGCATAGTATTCCATTGTGTGTGTGTGTGTGTGTGTGTGTGTGTGTGTATCACATCTTCTTTATCCATTCATCTGTTGATGGGCATCTAGGCTCTTTCCATAGTCTGGCTATTATGGACATTGCTATTATAAGCATTCGGGTGCACATGCCCCTTCGGATCATTACATTTGCATCTTTAGGGTAAATACCCAGTAGTGGGATTGCTGGATCGTAGGGTAGCTCTGTTCTCAACTTTTTGAGGAACCTTCATACTGTTTTCCAGAGTGGCTGTACCAGCTCACATTCCCACCAACAGTGTAGGAGGGTTCCCCTTTCTCCATATCCTTTCCAACATCTGTTGTTTCCTGACTAATTTTAGCCATTCTGACTGGTGTGAGGTGGTATCTCACTGTGGTTTCGATTTGTATGTCCCTGATGCCGAGTGATGTTGAGCACTTTTTCATGTGTCTGTGGGCCATTTGAATGTCTTCTTTGCAGAAATGTCTGTTCACATTCTCTGCCCATTTCTTGATTGGATTATTTGTTCCTTGGGTGTTGAGTTTGATAAGTTCTTTATAGATTTTGGATACTAGCCCTTTATCTGATGTATTGTTTGCAAATATCTTCTCCCATTCTGTTGGTTGTCTTTTGGTTTTGTTGACTGTTTCCTTTGCTGTGCAAAAGCTTTTGATCTTGATGAAGTCCCAAGAGTTCATTTTTGCCCTTGCTTCCCTTGCCTTTGGCGATGTTTCTAGGAAGAAGTTGCTATGGCTGAAGTTGAAGAGGTTACTGTCTGTGTTCTCTTCGAGGATTTTGATGTATTCCTGTCTCACATTGAGGTCTTTCATCTATTCTGAGTCTATCATTGTGTGTGGTGTAAGGAAATGTTTCATTCTTCTGCGTGTGGATGTCCAATTTTCCCAACACTGTTTGTTGAAGAGACAACATTCTTTTTTCCATCGGACATTTTTTCCTGCCTTTTTCTTTTCTTTTTTTCCATTGGACATTCTTTCCTGCTTTGTTGAAGATTAGTTGACCATAGAGTTGAAGATCTATTTCTGGGCTCTCTATTCTGTTCCATTGATCTATGTGTCTCTTTTTGTGCCAGTACCATACTGTCTTGATGATGACAGCTTTGTAATAGAGCTTGAAGTCTGGAATTGTGATGTCAGTCTCTCTTTTTCAACATTCTTCTGCCTATTTGGGGTCTTTACTATTACCAAATAAATTTTAAGATTATTTGTTCTATTTCTTAGGAAAAAAAATGATGGTATTTTGATAGGCATTGCTTTAAATGTGTAGATTGCTTTAGGTAGCATGCACATTTTCACAATATTTGTTCTTCCGATCCATGAGAATGGAACATTTTCCCATTTCTTTGTGTTTTCCTCAATTTCTTTCTTTATAGAAAGTACTTTAAAGCTTTCTGAGTACAGATTCTTTCCCTCTTTGGTTAGGTTTATTCCTAGGTATCTTATGGTTTTGGGTGCAATTGTAAATGGGATTGACTCCTTAATTTCTCTTTCTTCTGTCTTGCTGTTGGTGTATAGTAATGCAACTGATTACTGTGCATTGATTTTATATCCTGACACTTCACTGAATTCCTGTATGAGTTCTAGCAGTTTTGGAGTGGAGTCTTCTGGGTTTTCCACATATAGTATCATATCATCTGCGAAGAGTGATAGTTTGACTTCTTCTTTGCTGATTTGGATGCCTTTAATTTCTTTTTGTTGTTTGATTGCTGAGGCTAGGATATCCAGTACTATGTTGAATAGCAGTGGTGATAGTGGACATCCATACCTTAGGGGAAAATCTGTTTTTCCCCGTTGAAAATGATACTTGCTGTGGGTTTTCATAGATGGCTTTGATGATATTGATTGCTATCCCTACACTTTGAAGAGTTTTGATCAAGAAAGGATGCTGCACTTTGTCAAATGCTTTTTTAGCATCTATTGAGAGTATCATATAGTTCTTGTTCTTTCTTTTATTGATGTGTTGTATCACATTGATTGATTTGCGGATGTTGAACCAACCTTGCAGCCCAGGAATAAATCTCACTCGGTCATGGTGAATAATTATTTTAATGTACCGTTGGATCCTATTGGCTAGTATTTTGGTGAGAATTTTCGCATCTGTGTTCATAAAGGATAGTCTGTAATTCTCTTTTTTGATGGGATCCTTGTCTGGTTTTGGGATCAAGGTAATGCTGGCCTCATAAAATGAGTTTGGAAGTTTTCCTTCCATTTGTATTTTTTGGAACAATTTCAAGAGAATAGGTATTAATTCTTCCTCAAATGTTTGATGGAATTCCCCCTGGGAAGCCGTCTGGCCTGGGCTCTTGTTGGGAGATTTTTGATGACTGCTTCAATCTCTTACTGGCTATAGGTATGTTCAGGTTTTCTATTTCATCTGGCTCAGTTTTGGTAGTTTTTATGTCTCTAGGAATGCATCCATTTCTTCCAGATTGTCAAATTTGCTGGCATATAGTTGCTCATAAATGTTCTTATAATTGTTTGTATTCCTTTGGTGTTGGTTGTGATCTCTCTTCTTTCATTCATGATTTTATTTATTTGCGTCCTTTCTCTTTTCTTTTTGATAAGTCTAGCCAAGGGTTTATCAATCTTAATTCTTTTGAAGAACCAGTTCCTAGTTTCATTGATCTGTTCTACTGTTCTTTGGGTTTCTATTTGTTTGATTTCTGCTCTGATCTTTATTATTTCTATTCTCCTGCTGGCTTTAGGCTTTCATTGGTATTCTCTCTCCAGCTCCTTTAGGTGTAGGGTCAGGTTGTGTACTGGAGACCTTTCTTGTTTCTTGAGAAAGGCTTGTATTGCTATATACTTTCCTCTCATACAAAATCTGTATCCCACAGATTTTCAACATTTGTGTTTTCATTTTCATGTGTTTCCATGAATTTTTTCAATTCTCTAATTTCCTTGTTGACCCATTCATTCTTTAGTAGGATGCTCATTAGCCTCCATGATTTGGGTTCTTTCCAACTTTCCTCTTGTGATTGAGTTCTAGCTTCAGAGCATTGTGGTCTGAAAATATGCAGGGAATGATCCCAATCTTTTGTTACCAGTTGAGACCCGATTTGTGACCCAGGATGTGATCTTTTCTGGAGAATATTCCATGTGCACTAGAGAAGAATTTGTATTCTGTTGCTTTGGGATGGAATGTTCTGAATATATCTGTGATGTCCATCTGGTCCCGTGTGTCATTTAAGGCCTTTATTTCCTTTTTGATCTTTTGCTTGGATGAAATGTCCATTTCAGTGAGGGGGCTGTTAAAGTCCCCTACTATTATTGTATTATTGTCGATGTGTTTCTTTGATTTTGTTGTTAGTTGGTTTATATAGTTGGCTGCTCACATGTTAGGGGCATAGATATTTAAAATTGTTAGATTTTCTTGTTGGACAGACCCTTTAAGTATGATATAGTCTCCTTCCTCATCTCTTATTATAGTCTTTGGTTTAAAATCTAATTTATCTGATATAAGGATTGCCACCCCAGTTTTCTTTGGATGTCCATTAGCATGGGAAATTGTTTTACACCTCCTCACTTTAAGTCTGGAGATGTCTTTGGGTCTAAAATGAGTTTCTTATAGACAGCATATTGATGGATTTTGGTTTTTAAAATCCATTCTGATACTGTGTGTCTTTTGATTGGGACATTTAGCCCATTTACATTCAGGATAACTACTGAAAGATACTAATTTAGTGCCATTATACTGCCTGTACAGTGACTGTTACTCTATATTGTCTCCGTTCCTTTCTGGTCTACTACTTTTAGGCTCTCTCTTTGTTTAGAGGACCCCCTTCAATATTTCCTATAGGGCTGGTTTGGTGTTTGCAAATTCTTTTAATTTTTGTTTGTCTTGGAAGCTTTTTATCTCTCCTTCTATTTTTCAATGATAGCCTAGCTGGATATAGTACTCCTGGCTGCATATTTTTCTCATTTAGTGCTCTGAATGTATCATGCCAGTTCTTTCTGGCCTGCCAGGTCTCTGTGGTAAGTATGCTGCCAATCTAATATTTCTACCACTGTATGTTAACAGACCTCTTCTCCTGAGCCGCTCTCAGGATTTTCTCTTTGTTTTATTATTAGATGATGGGGTGTGGACCTATTTTTATTGATTTTGAGGAGAGTTCTCTGTGCCTCCTCGATTTTGATGCTTGTTCCCTTTGCCGTATTAGGGAAATTCTCTGTAATAATTCTCTCCAATATACCTTCTGCCCCATCTCTCTTTCTTCTTCTTCTGGAATCCCAATTATTCTAATATTGTTTCATCTTATGGTATCACTTACATCTTGAATTCTCCCTTTGTGATCCAGTAGCTGTTTGTCTCGTTCTGCTCAGCTTCTTTATTCTCTGCATTTGGTCTTCTATATCTCTAATTCTTTCTTCTGTCTCTTTTATCCCAGCAGTAAAAGCCTCCATTTTTTTATTGCACCTAATTAATAGTTTTTGTTTGTTTGTTTCAAATGGGTTAGATTTTAGTTCTCTTATTTCTCCAGAAAGGGTTCCTCTAATACTTTTACCCTTTTTCATTCAGTCTCTTATCATGAGTAGTTTTCCACTCTTTTAAAATTTGATACCATTCAGTTGTATAAGACACATACTTTTCTTTTTTTATTTAAATTCCAATTAACATATAGTATATTATTAGTTTCAGGAATAGAATTTAGTGGGTCATCACTTACATCCAATACCCAGTACACATCCCAAGTGCCCTCTTTAATGCCTATCACCGATCCAGCCCACCCGCCCCAACTCCCTCCTATCCACCTCCTTCCAGCAAACTGAGGTTTGTTCTCTGTAGTTAAAAGACTGTTTCATGGCTTGCCTCTCTCCCCCTGCCCATGTTCATTTGTTTTGTTTCTTAAATTCCACATGAGTGAAATCATACGGTACTTGTCTTTCTCTGACTTACTTCATCTAGCATTATAGTCATTAGCTCCATCCACATTGTTGCAAATGACTAAGTTTCATTCTTTCTGATGGCTGAGTAATATTCCTGTGTGTGTGTGTGTGTGTGTGTGTATGTTATCCATTCTTCAGTTGATGGACATTTGGGCTCTCTCCATAGTTTGGCCATTGTTGATAATGCTGCTATAAACATCAGGACACATGTATCCCTTTGAACAGTATTTTGTATCCTTTGGATAAAAACCTAGTAGTGCAACTGCTGGATCAGAGGGTAGTTCCACTTCTAACTTTTTTTTTTTAATTTTATTTATTTAATGGGGCACCTGGGTGGCTCAGTGGGTTAAAGCCTCTGCCTTCAGCTCAGGTCATGTTCCCAGGGTCCTGGGATCGAGCCCCGCATTGGGCTCTCTGCTCAGCGGGAGCCTGCTTCCTCCTCTCTCTCTCTGCCTGCCTCTCTGCCTATCTGTGATCTCTGTCAAATAAATAAAATCTTTAAAAAAAAAAAAAAAGATTTTATTTATTTAAAAAAATATGTATTATTTATTTGACAGAGCACAAGCAGGGGGAGTGGCAGGCAAAGGGAGAGGGAGAAGCAGGCTCCCTGCAGAGCAGGGAGAGCCTGATATGGTCCTCGATCCCAGGATCCTGGGGTCATGACCTGAGCCAAAGTCAGTGGCTTAACCAACTGAGCCACCCAGGCGCCCATATTTTTAACTTTTTGAGGAACCTCCACCCTGTTCTCCAGAGTGGCTGCACTAGCCTGCATTGCCACCAAGAGCTCAAGAGGGTTCCTCTTTCCCCACATCCTCCTCAAATACACATGCTTTTTATGCAAAACACTGAGAACTCATTGCAGGACTCTAGTGTCTCCAGTCTCCTGTTTCCCAGGAGGGATGGTAGGGATGGTGGTGGGTGGCTGATGCTGTGACAGCCTGTTGCCTAGGCAGCCCCAGGTCTGCTGTGCGTGGGCCTGGCGCACAGTGCTCTCAGCCTAATAAGCTCTCAGCTGTCCCTTGCTGTAGGCCAGGCACTCTTCTGAGTGTTTTGCATACAGTCACTAACTTAATCCCCACAACAGCTCTAGGAGAAAATGTTCTTATGAGCCCCATTTTACAGATGTAGGAGACAAAGTTCCAAGATATAATGTAATTCACATAATCTTAAATCCAGATAAAATCCAGTTAAAATGGGAGCCTAGCGTCCTGCCTTGCAGAACCTTGCAGGTTATCTGCACTGGGGAGGGAGGGCATGGGGCTTCATCACTGCAGTTCCCCGCCCAGACCCCCAGACCACAACAGCCCACTAGCATCCTGGAGCAGGGGCCTCTTCACCTAAAAGCAGCATTGGTAGTGAGGGTTCTGAGGGTGCTTCCTGATCTTTGCTTCTTGGAAGATTGACCATGTCCTCACTAATGTCTCGGACCCCTGCAGAGGATCAAGTGGATGCTGGCGATCGGCACCCCTACAAGCTCACTTTTAGGCTGCCGCCAACCCATATCCTCTGTGGGGGCATTTCTGGGACAGTCATGTGCTCAGGCCCTTTGACAGCTCTCTGAAAGCCCACGGGGATCTTAGTCTTCTAATTGGGCAACTACCTGATGGGCTTCTGTTCCCAAGGCTTCTGCTTCTCTTATCCCTACATTTCCCTTCGCATTTGAAACCTACAGCAGCTTCGGTAAGGGTCTTCTGTGGGAATCTTCTCCAGGCCAGAGCAACCGGGACAGAGCAAAGACCTCTGCCTGGGACTATACAGCAAGTGTGGTGACCGGCAGAAAGTCAGGGGTGTGCACGAGCTCACATTCACAGTCTTGCCTCTTCCCTCAGGATGTGGGGCAACAGAATTGGTGACGAAGGAGCAAAGGCCTTCGCAGAGGCTCTGAGGAACCACCCCAGTCTGACCAACCTCAGGTAACTCCTGCTTTCTGAGACCCGCTGGCCCCGGGGTCCAACCTGGGCAGTCCGCGTGCCTCCTGCTTTGCCAGCAGGAGGTGTCACGGGGAGGAAGATGGTTGGCTTTCTGAATGAAGAAGGTATTTGTGTCTGTGATTTTTCTTAAATCACAGGCATAGCACATTATTATTCAGCTTGGCCACTTGTCATGTGTACACAGCAATGTAACTGCTGCCACTTGGATTAAGATCGAGGACTTTGCCAGCCTCTCCGTGGTCTCTCCAGGCTCTTTGGCAGTGGGGAAATGGGTGAGGGATTCTCAAGTCTACATAACCTTCCTCCTTCCCAAGATCGTGCTGAGACACAGGGAAACCTTCATCTCTGTGAAGACCTACTCCTCCCTGGCCTTCTTTCAGTCCTCTGGCCAAGTCTCAGAGCCTCGGGTGTCTCCCTATTGCCCAGGTTCTTCCTAACACCGAGAAAGAAATCCCAGATAGTGGGGGCAATAGCAGTTTCTTCTTCACGAGAACAGAGGACGCTTCTCCAGGTCTCACTCATGGGTAGAAGAGTCAGCCGCCTGAAGCAGAGCCCTCCCAGCCCCTGCTGTGCGTGGGACCCACTGGTTTCACTTCCTGTCTGACCTCCTTGAGCGGTCTTGTGCCAGTCCTCATGCTCAGAGTGTGGGCTCTGGAGCAACAAAGCTGAAGCCACTGCTGGCCAGGCTGAGCATTTCTGCTTCCTTCGTGGGCAGGGGCCACCTCCAGGCAGCATCTTCCGCGTGTTTCCGTTGCTGAAGCCAAAGCCATATGTAGACATGTCTGTAATGATTGACCCTACATGTTTTCCTTCCTAGTCTTGCATTCAACGGCATCTCCAGAGAAGGAGGAAAGAGCCTTGCACAGGCCCTGGAGCAGAACACCTCTCTGAGAATATTCTGGTAATAACCAGAGTCCTCTTGAAAGGTTGGGTCTCAGGGATTATTCCAAAGCCTGGTATCTTAACTGAAAAGCTGCCATTTAATTAAAAAGGTTCTAGGTCTTTCCTCAGTGTTGCATCAATAATTTAATTTCCTCCTAGAAGAAGAAAAAAAAAAAAGCCATTCCTAGCAGCACAGACAAGTACAGAGGGGGAAGCGGGCCCCAGGAGCATAGGTTTGCCCTTCACCTTCTTTGCCAACCTAGACCTCAGGAACACCCGAAGTCTGGTCATTCTGGCAGGATGATCCTCAGAGCACCTTCAGATAGCATTTGCAGAGTCCAGCTTTGATGCACTTGGCTCAGACTCTTCTCCCTTCCTCCCCATGCAGCCCCATCACAGTCTGGCCCTTCATGGTCCAGCTCACCAGTCACCAGAAGCCCACATTCCTCACTCCTTCTCTGTCCTCCAGGGGTAATAATTTAGAATATGTTGCCTTCTGACAGGGCTTTTTAAATTTTGTTTTTGTCTTTCCTTTTGTCATTTACTCTTTTATTTATTTGAACTTTTATTTACTTGCCAGTATCATAAATTCCTTATGGGTGAGGGAATTGTATTAGGGCTCAGGGCACCTGAGGTAATCAGCTTTCATTAATATTGACAATATCATCATTTTGAGAGTTCTACTAGACCTGCTGGCCAGTAAATACATTTTCAGTTCTTTTCCTCTAAAAATAAAATCTTTAAAAAATATTTTGAAATATTTTTAAAAACACTGTAAGGAAGTCAAAAAGTATGAAGTAAAAGAACTACCTCCCTCGTGTTTTCCAGATATAATCTTTTCCTTCTAGTCTTTGAATGTATATTCTAGCCTTCTAGCATTTCAATGAATATTCATATACATATATATATATTTTTTTCTTACAAAATAGAATAGTATTTAGCAAGTGGCTTTTACAAAATATCTTACGGGGCATCTGGGTGGCTCAGTCAGTTAAGCCCAACTCTTGATTTTGGCTCAGGTCACGATCCCAGGGTTGTGAGATCGAGCCCTGTGTGAGGCTCCATATTTAATGCAGAGTCTGCTCGAGACTCTCTCCCCGCCTCTGCCCCTCCCCCTGTGCGTGTGATCTCTCTTTCTCAAATAAATAAATCTTAAAAAAAAAAATCTTAGCGATATATTGTCCGCATTTTACATGTCCTTTCTTGTCAGGATCTCTCAGTCTCAACACTGCTGACATTTTGGTCCAAATCCCTCTTGTGAGGGGCTGTCCTGTTCATTACAGGATGTTTAGCAGAATCCTGGGCACCCACCCTTTAGATACCTGCAGTACCCTCCAACTGTGGTGATCAAAAATGTCTCCAGGTGTTGACCAATGTCCCCTAGACAAAAGTACTCTGTTGAGAACCACTGCTCTGCGTGGACAGTAGTAATGTTAGAACCAAGCATCTCTAGAGTGCTGAAGTACTGACTGTATGCCATGCATTCTTCTCACCCTTTTATTATTTGTTTGCTTGTTTGTTTTTTGAGAGAGAGTAGGGGAGAGAGAGAGTGTGAGTAGGGTGGGTGGGTGGGCGGGGAGAGAGAGAGAATCTTAAGCAGGGTCCACGCTCAGTGCACAGCCCGACATGGGGCTCAACATCATAACCCTGGGATTGTGACCTGAGCCAAAATCGAGAGTCAGACGCTTAACCAACTGAGCCACCCAGGCACCCCTATTCTCAGCCTCTTATATGTGTTCCCTCACCCTCACAGCCCCCCCATAATGTCTATACTGTGACTCTTCACCCTTATTTCTCTGGTGATAAAACTCTGGTGCAGAGAAGTTCCACCACCAGTCTGAGGTTGTCCTGCTAGTGTGTGACACACATGGGACATGTCTGGCTCCAGAGGACTCTTAATATGTTCTTCTGCCTCATTCTCTCTACCTCATTCCCTCTAAAGGCTGCAGGACATCCCACTGAATGGATGTTTGCCACTTAGCTGCCCAGCAGCCTCGGCTGATGTTGACTGGTGCTCACACTTCACCTTCCGACCAATCCCACTGTGGGCAACACTGTGTGCACAGGTCCTTGTGTGCACCTCTTTGCACACTGCAGGCTCAGTGTCCAGAAGTGCCACTGTGGGCTCAAAGTATGACACACTTAAAATTCAGATAGACACGGCCAAATTGCCCTTTGAGTGATGATTTTTTTTAAAGTTCTGTTTCATTCTTCTTTAGTTATTCTTCCATCCGCTGGCACAACAGGGTCCCACCCCGTTTACATCGGGAGCTTCTAGTCCTCCGTGCTTTGTCCAGACCACTTCTGGTTTTAAGAAGAGCTGAGAGACTTCCTGAACTTTGAGTTCCTAAATTTGGGTCCTTCACAGCGGGTGTCAGAGCTATCGAGCACCTTTTAACGTGTAGATGGCAGAGTCTTCCTGCACCTTGCCTTGGGAACAGGCTCTCAGTGCTGTCTGCGGCTGGAAGAAGCCTGGGAAGCAGGCACTGGCCCCCGTCTTCTGTGGGATCTGAGGCCCCCAGAAAAGGTGGAGAGAGGGAGCATACGTTCCATATAGCAGCAGAGCGAAGAAGTAGGAGCTTGGGTATAGGATTTGCACAAGAAATGAATCCCTCTTTATTGTCTATGGGGCTCAGGGGCTGGGATTGGGATCTGGCTGTTTGCTCAGTTCAGCAAGTGATGAGCAGCCTAAGCTAGAGAGATCTGGGCTGGGATCCCACTTCTGAGAACTCATTTTACAAATGTGTGCCAGATAGGGCTCTCCTGAGTAAATGCTTCTTTCTTTTCTAGGCTCACCAAAAATGAACTGGATGACGAAGTGGCAGAGAGCCTGGCAGAGATGTTGAAAGTCAACCAGACACTGAAACATTTATGGTAACTCAGCAAACCTCAGAATTTCAGGCTGTGCTACTTTTAGAGCCTGTTTTTTGAGATGAGGCGCCTGGCTGGCACAGTCAGTAAAGCACTAAACTCCTGTCTTGGGGTTGTGAGTTCAGGCCCCGTGTTAGGTGTAGAGCTTACTTATAAAATCTTAAAAAAAAAATACAGGTCAGTGGGTTTTGGTGTACTCACAGATTGGCAACCAACATGAAGATCTAATTATAGTACAGTTTTGCCCCAAGACGGAGTACACCCCCGTTCATTAAACATCACCTCCCTGTCCTTGACTTGACTGTCCTTGACAAGGACTGGAGGATTTGCCTATTCTAGGCATTTCACGGAAATGGACTCCTATATGTGACTTTTTGTCTGCCTGCCTTCACTGGCATGAGTTTTCAAGATTCGTCGACCTTCTAGCATGTGTCAGAACCTCATGGCTCTGTGTGGCCAATATTCCTCTGTGTGGATCGTCCACAATCTGTCCATTCATCGGTTGGTAGGCATTGGGGTTGTTTCTACTCTTTGACTGTTGTGAATGTGTGTGGACATGTGTTTTCATTTCTCCTGGGTATACACTTAGGAGTAGAATTGCTGGGTCGTGTGGCCACTCTGTTGTTAACCTTTATTTTTTTTAAGATTTTATTTATTAGAGAGCACGAGCAGAAGGGAGAGGGAGAAGGGGAAAGAGGCTCTCCACTGAGCACGGAGCCCAATGCGGGGCTCGATCCCAGGACCCTGAGATCATGACCTGAGCCAAAAGCAGAGGCTTAACTGACTGAGCCACCCAGGTGCCCCTGTAGGTGACTTTCTGAGGAGCCACCGAAGTATTTTCTGAAGTGGCTGCTTTACTCTACCTTCTTACCAGCAATGTGGGAAGGCTCCCAGTTCTCACATCCTCACCAACAACACTGGTTGTCCATCTTTTTGAATCCTGTCACTCTGGTGGGTGGGAAGTGTTATCTCATTGCGGTTTTGATCCGCATTTCCCTGATGACTAACACTAGGCATCCTTTCCTGGGCTTGTTGGCCTTTGTGTATCTTTGAAAGATGTCTCTACATCCTTCCCCCAAATTTAATTTAAATGTTAAAAAATTTAATTTATTTGCCTTTTTATTGCTGAGTTGTTAGAGTTACTTTATATATTCAGGGTACTAGACACTAGGTGGACAGTCTATAACTATTTCCTCTGTGGGGTTTTTTAACTTTCTTGTTAATGATCTTTGAAGCACAAGAGTGTTTAATTTTGATGGAAGTCCAGTTTTTTTCTTTGGTGGTTTGTGCTTTAGGTGTCTTGCTAAGAAACTGTTGTATAATCCAAAGTCACAAAGATTTACATTTACTTAAAGTTTTCCTTTAAGTGTTAGAGTTTGGCTCTTGCATCGAGGTCTGTGATCCTAAATGCTAATTTCTGGAGTTAATTATTGTGTGTGGTCTGAGGCACGGGGCCCAAATTCATTCTTTGGCATGTGGCTATCCAGCTGTCCCAGTACCTCCTGTTGAAAAGACTATCTTACCCTTTTAAATGGCTTTGATGCTTTTGCCAAAAATCAATTGACCGTAAACGTATGGGTGTATTTCTGGACTTTCTATTCTAGTTCATTGATCTGTTTATCCTTACGTCAGGATCACACTGTCCTGATTATTCTAACTCTGTAGTATGTTTTGAAATCAGGCAGTGTGAGTCTTCCAACTTTGTTCTTCCTTCTCAAGACCGTTTGGGCTCTTCTGGGTCCCTTGTATTTCCATATGAATTTCAGCTCACCTTGTCAGTTTCTTTAAAGCAGCCAATCTGTGCTTTTACATCTATTTTGTTGTTGTTTTTCTGGCCTGTAGACGTTCTTACCTCCCACTCCTGGTGCCAGGCCGGCCCCTACAGGGAGCTTCAAGCTGGACTGAGGCTAGAGAGCGAGTCTCGGCGGCTTAATGGGTGCGCAGACCACACTGGCCCTTGTGAAGAAGGCCCCGGGGAGCATGTGGCCCTGAGTGCTGTCACACTTTTTGGCTCTCTCACTACCTGGTGTCTTGCCAGCTCTTGGCTGGAAGGAGCTCTCCTGGCAAAGTAGAGGTGATGAAGCAGCAGCAATTTAACCCAATGTATGGTTCTGGGTCCACTTCCAGGTTCTGTCTTTGCTCCTTTTGCCAAAATGTCCAAGTTGTGGTTGTCCTTACCAGTGGGTCATCACCTCTGCCACTGAGCCCAGGGGTCCCACTTTGGGAGATGTGACTGGGAGACTAGGACATGGTCCTATGAGCTGGGGGAGCGATGGTGACGAGCGCGCCCAGCCCCTGGACACCAGAGCAGAAACTGTGAGAACTTCCTTCATACACATCCTCCCACTGAGACCTCACACCCGGGGCAGGGGACCTTCTCTTGCTCCCATTTTACAGATCAGGCCACTGAGGCATAGAAAAGTGTGAGCTATTTCTTCAAGCTTCTGTGGCTGAAAGTGGGGAGTGGGTATGGGGAGTGGGTGTGGGTGTGTGGAGGAGGGGAGTTTTGAATGCTGTGCTGTCCTGCCTCTTCAGGGGGTTGGCCCCTTCTTGCTTAATTTCTATAATCCCATCAATCATGAAGATGAAGCCCTCATCTTGGTAGGGCTGCCTTCTTGGGTCAGGGTCCCGGATTTCTTAGGGTCAAGTTCAGTAGTAGCCTTATTCTACAAAGAGCCAAAGGAGTAGGTCTGTGAGGAGGCATCGGTGCCTTGTGCGGTGTGAAGCTCTTGGTTGGGTTGGAAGCCCCGCTGTCCGGGGCAGCACTGAGAAATTGTCCAGGCTCCCGGCTGTATCAGAAGCCTTTGTTTCATTTGGATCACTGCTACCGACCTAAAGGGTACACTCCTCGAAGCCCCATTATTGATGCTTTCCTACTGGGACCCATGAGCAGCGGCAGGAGAATCTCTCTTCCCTACCGCCCCCCACCGGAGGACCTCAACACGGAGAGGACATGGTGCATTCTTAGAACCCATTGTTTCCCCAAAGTGGTGAACAGCCATTTGGCAGCTACTAAACTTTAAAAACTGCCTTCCCCAGCCAGCTGGAAAGCCACCAGACTGTCTCTCCCCTGGGTGTTTCTTAGAATTTGTTGTTCAGATTGCTAGCCACCAAACATTTTTGACTGGGCACCCTGCCGCGAGAAATGCCGACACACACACATAAATGTATTCATGTATTAAATAATCTATGTATGAATACACAGATATATTATGCTCACTCTAAGATAAATTCCAAAAAATTGAACATTTTAAAGGATGTCCTTTATTCTGGTAGGTCTGATCAAGATAGTCTTAGCCAGTTTAAAAGACACAGGGACACAGTACTTCCCCTGACCCTGCCTCATTTCCACCACACTCTTACAACTCCCTAATGGAGGGGGCAGTGTTACTCCAGTATTAAGTATCTACTACAAGATACATTCTTCTTTCAGGCTTATCCAGAACCAGATCACAGCCAAGGGGATTGCCCAGCTGGCAGATGCCTTACAGAGGAACACTGGCATCATGGAGATCTGGTAAGACATATCTGCTGCTGGTCCTCAATGGTACCAGTGCTTACTGATTCAGCACCACCGACTGGGTGCCCGGCACAATGGGGAGCCCTTTGCAATTACCTCTCATGGTTCCCATTATCTAGTCAAGTAGCTGGTATTATTTCCACTTTACAGATGTAGAAACCGAGGCCCAGTGACGTAAAGCTTGCCCAAGGTGCCACCTAAGAGGAGAAGCTGGATCTGGTCCAGATTGCCTGACTGCGGTCAGCGTGCTCCTCCCAAGCCCCCCGTCTTCCTCTACCTTCCTGGGGTCGCATGGGGCAAACAGCCCCAGAAAGGGATTCCTGCTAGAAGTGAACCACTCAGGGACTCAGGAGGCTGAGAGACGAATGTGCTAACCAGAGTTTGGGGCTCATTCTTCTCCTCTTCGGTGCTTCCTGGCTTTCAGGAAATAGTTCCATGCTGGATTTGAGCTGACTTGTGCTCTCCCTCAACCTCCTATTTCTGTTTGGAGGAGCTGTTTATGCGGCTAGTGGGACAGAGCCAAATTATTTGCTTTCCACAACACTGAGCCCTGTTCCGCTCCATTATTGCCTCACAAGACACATTCCCCCACCCCCACCCCCCCACACACATTTGAGGCATTTGGGTCTGGGCCTACAGAATGTGCCAGGCCATAAGCAGGGTTGGGGGAATTCCCAATAGTAACGGTTGCAGCCATGGTTTGGGTGCTGGGGAAATGGCAGTTAGCCAGACTGAAAGAACCCTGATTGCTTAAGAGTCTGGGCTTCCCGGAGCTGAGAGCAGGGGGCTGAACTCCTAAGTACTCTGGAGTTTGTCCTGCATCTCGGCTTGGGGGGGGGTGGGGGGGTGGGGAGGGCACAGCCCTGCAGAGCAACCGTGTGGAGGACCCAGCAGGGGGCAGAGCCAGACCTCCCTTGAGGACACAGATGGGGAGACGAGTTCCCCCTCTCATTGTGGCCTCTGTGAGATCGGAGAAGCAGCCTCACTGAGAACTCAAATCCTCCGCTCAGAGGGCAGTTACTCATTAATGACTTGACTTCTTCATGACTGGGGAGAATTTCCCAGCCAAAAAAAGTATATCGGGGTATAGCCCCTTGACCGTGGCTCTGAGTACAGTGCTTATTAAACTTTGCCTTGGAACTTGTCAGAGGATCATAAAATGAGTTTGGTTGGGTTGTGACCAGCATTATTTAAAAAATGAACTTGAGCAGAGTAAGGGAAAGCACTGTCCATAGTATGAAGTATGATTTTATACTTGTTTCAGGTATGTATATGTGTGTATGGACAGATGCTGGTTCGCAATGGAAAAATGTAATTCTTGGTTGGGTCATGGTTGAAAAAAGTGCTTAGAAAACACTGTCCGAGAGAAGAGAGCCCAGCTCCGCCAGACTGACCAAGGCGCTGCGGTCTGCGCAGCTACGCCCACTCCTCCATCTGGAAGGCCTGTGATAGCCCCTGGGACTTGAGTTTGTGCTCATCTCCATGTGTGATGTCATGATTTGGGTTCTGCAAAGTCCTGTTCAGGGCTGGGAGTGGGGAGGGAGCCACTCTGTCTGCAGTCATCAGCAGCTCAATGGCTCGCTGTTTGGACTGACAACTAGTTCTCCCCTGCGCTGGACCTGAAGAGCTTGCAGCCCCAGCTCCCGCCCTGGGTTCTGCTGCTAAGACAGGAGGCTGTGTGTTCTGGGACTTGATATTGTACGGGTTGGAGCACACACGTTGGTTTTTTTTTTTTTTTTTTTTTTTTAAGATTTTATTTATTTATTTGACAGAGAGAAATTACAAGTACACTGAGAGGCAGGCAGAGAGAGAGAGAGAGTAGGAAGCAGGCTCCCTGCCGAGCAGAGAGCCCGATGCGGGACTCGATCCCAGGACCCTGAGATCATGACCTGAGCCGAAGGCAGTGGCTTAACCCACTGAGCCACCCAGGCGCCCCACACACGTTGGTCTTATGAGGCGGTGTACTCCAGACCATGAGCTCTTTGGGGTGTGGGGCCTGGGTCATGGTATTAAGAAAACAAGGTTCAGCTGAGTGAACTGGAAGGTCTAATTGGCTTTAATTAAACAATTCAGGAGTTGGCAGCATCCCACCTAGCCCGTCCCCTGGCGGTGGAGGGGGTCAGCGGGGAGCTCTGCTAAGCCAAAGGAGAGAAAGGTTCTTAAAGGCAGAGGGCATGAACAAAGACGAATGCCCTAGCAGGGAATGCATTGTTCTAGCCAAGGCTGCCCCTCTTAAGGGGAGCTGAAGGAGCCTCTCAGTCAATTTCCTGGGATTGACCAGGAAATTCTATGTTGACTGACTAAAGGTTACCTTCTTTCCTCTCAGCTGCTCCCCTGTAGTTCTCAAAGCCTCTGTTGATCTTCGGCATTCTCGGGTCATGATGTTTTCTCAGGTTAGGAGTTCAGATTTATATTCCTTTAAATCGGTTGTCCTCTTTGTACCTTTGTGTTGGTCCAGTCTGGGGAGACCGTTTGCTTGGTGGGTAGCAGCTGCAAACAGGTATTTAAAATTTGTGAAAGAAAGTAATGCAGCAGGGAGAGATGATGATTATGGTAAGACAATGTGCCATGTTTACAGGGTCCTTTGAAGCCAGGGTCTCCAATCCAGTCAAAATCAAATAAATCAACGACCCCATGGAAGGAGTCATCTTTTTAAGACAAGCGGCTTGTTTTGTGAGTTGACCTGAGTTTCCACTTTCCCAGAAGGGTGAATCCGGGTGTAGCAGGTGGTAGTGGGTCCACCAGGCAGCTCCTTGCTCGATAATCAAGGGCTCTTCTGTTACCGGGAACAACTCTGGACAGAGAGTCTAGGGACCTGTGTGGGCAGTTCTTGCTTTAGTGGCAATTTGGCGAACATTTCAAGAATTAAGGAGAAGTGCCTGATTATAGCCTCATTTATATTTATCCCTGGAAGTAAGGATCTGCCAAAAGGAGAGTCCTGAATCATGAAAGCCTCCCTGTAGTTCCCTTCTAACTCCTGTTGTAAATTCACCGGAGTCAGCCAGTGATAAAAGTGCGATTTTTCTCCTAGCCTGAGATAGAAGGTGGCTCTGAATTCCCGAGGTTGCCCCCTGAGCGGTGGCATTATCTCGCCAAGACAATACCAGAGGGGAGGGAAGGAAAAGGGCCAATGCTCAGTCCCAGGGTGAAGCCTCCAGCCCACGTCGTGAGCAGAGGCAGTCTGTGGGGGCAGCTGTTTCTCTCTGTGGTTGGGTTGATGGTAGCTCTCCAGCATCTGTCCAGGCCCAGGCCTCGGGTGGAGCTTCCGTCGGCTGTGCCATGGGGTCTCAAGGCTCCGTGTCTCCTAGCTGTGCAGTGGTATCGGTAGTCAGGAGCATTCCGTAAAGTCCCAAAAGCTGTTCTCCTCTGGTGATGTTTCCAGAATCCCTAATCAGCACCTGGCTCTAGACTGTGACTAACAGGACCCTTTGAATTGGGATCCCAGATGGTTTCTTGAAGCTGTTCCTAACAGGCTGGAGTGTAAGACAACAAAGACTCACAGTGGCTGGTCACACTGGCATGAAACAAGGAATCAGCTGAAGGTTGTACACAGAGTTGCAGGAAATCTGCAAGGTTCTTGTTGAGTGAAGAGGGTGCCTCGATCACCGGAGATTATACAAGGTATACCCCACGTGGGAAACACTTGGTTTTTTTTATTTCCCACTGTGAGGACAACAGTCTTGTGGGATGGAAAGGCTTCAATCCTTCCAGAAAACACACATGCACTACCGGTGACCTGGACCAAGAGGCGGTTGAATTCAGTGCCTCTACAGGTGTTCAGAAGGTCCAGAGGAGTAGGTCTGAGACCTCTGGGGACAAGAACCGTTTTTTCAGGATTGTGGACCTGACCAGTCACACATTGCTGCAAGCCTGTTTTTGCAATTTTAGAGACGTTTCCCCACTAATGTCTATTTATGATTTGAGTCATCTTGAGTGTACTGTGATGGGTGCAGGAGGGCAAAAACCAAAAATGGGGTTTGTCAGGGAGTGAGGAAGAATCAAGCAGCTGTCCTGGGTTTCCCATAGCCTGACTGTTAGTTTAATTTCTCTGATTCTGGAGCAGACATTTGCCATGTTAGAAGGACATCAGGATGGCAAAAATGTGGCCCTGAGGGGCCATTTTCTGCAGAAAGAAAATGGAGTTAGTCCATATCTTTATAGATTCTACTGCTGCTGCCTTGCACGAAAAGTCACCTTGAGCCCCATATCACCATTTCTTTCCAAAGATTTCTTTTCCACAAACCTTCCAGAACTTTTTTTTTTTACATTAAAATTTTGTCCTAAGTTTCCCCTTGTTAAATAACTAGTCTCGCTTTAGGACAAAATTACTTTTCCATCAAAGACATATTTCTCTTTTTCATTTTTTTCTTACCAAAAACACACATCCTTCTTTCCTTACATAGTTATTTCTGTTATTTCCAGTAGCCTTAATTACATTAGAATTTTTTTTTTTAAGTTTTATTAATTTAAGTAATCTCTAAACACAACATGGGGTTCTCCAACGTATGACCCTGAGAGTAAGAGCTGCACGCTCTTCTGACTAAGCCAGCCTGGTGCCCCGTTATGAGAATACTTAGCTCTTAAAACCCTTAGTTTTCAGTGAACACTAATAAGTAAGCAATTGTGAACTGCTTTGCCAGCATTCTTTAGATTTTCAGATTTATGAGTATGTTTCATAATTTCTAGAAGTATGTGCCTTTTTCAGTTTCTCAAAGTATCAAAATATCTTTTCGTTTCTCTGTAATAAGTAATCAAACACAGATAAACCTGTGTTTGGTTATTGTTTTAGTATTTTAAGAGACAAAGTTTCCTTAAATCTGGAAAAAACATTTTTTAAGTCAACGATGCTTTAAACAAAAAGTTACAAAAATTCTCTTCCTTAGTTAATTTAATCACATGTTTTTCTTGTTCTGCTTGAATTTAGTTCTTCCATTCATTCTGGAAATTCCTACCCAGTTTAGTTTTATGAGCTGAAGATGATCAGAGACCTGTACTGAGAAGTCTTTCCATGAGTCTCACAGAAGACAAAAATACATTTGCAGAAGGCTTTCGTAAAAGCATCTCAGTAAAAAAGAGGAACTGTATATGATAAAAGTTTCTAAAATGGCCATGGTTAAAGATGTGATTAGAGTTTATTACAATGCAAGTGGCAGGAAATTTGGTTATTTCTGTGACATAGAACACTTTAATAACATGCCAGGACGTACAGATTGTGGAGTTTCATGTAATTTTTAGAATACTTACTTTGCTAACGGACATCTACACAAATATAAAGTTTGGTAGCACTTATTTGACAGTGTTGTCTGTGGGATTAAACACAACACACAAACCTAAGGAGTTTAATTACTCACGAGATCTTTGAAATGTGCAAGGGGTCCTCTGGAAAATTTCAGTTAGATTGTGGTTGTGAAGACTTCATTTTAGAAATTTGATTGTGGGAAGTATGTGAAAAAATATGGAAAGGTTTGGACATTTGGTTAAATAGGATCATGAATCATCATAAAACAATAATTATCCATCTAACCAAAGTGTTAATAAAAGATTATAAAGGCCAATACAGAAGGATACACAGTTATAAGCAAAATTTAGCCCTTTTAATATTAAGACTTGGGTTTTTTAAGTAATCAAAGACCTAATAAACATAGGAAATTATTTTGGCAAAACACAGAATCCTTGTTTTTTAGACAGATAACTTTAATTTTTTTTTTTTAAAGATTTTATTTATTTGACAGAGATCACAAGTGGGCGGAGAGGCAGGCAAAGAGAAAGGAGGAAGCAGGTTCCCTGCTGAGCAGAGACCGCCCCCCCCCCCCCACCATGTGCGGCTTGATCTGAGGACCCTGAGATCATGACCTGAGCTGAAGGCAGAGGCTTTAACCCCCTGAGCCACCCAGGCACCCCTACTTTTATTTTTTAAAAAGATTTTATTAGAGAGCACAAGCTGGGGGAGAGGCAGAGGGAGAGAGAGAAGCAGGCTCCCTGTGCAGAGCCTGATCCCAGAAGCATAAGGCAGATGCTTAACCAACCGAGCCACCCAGGCACCCCTAGGAAGATAACTTTAAAGGTAAAGAAAAACTTTTGTTTATAATTTCTTAGTAAGAGCAGACCAAGAAAACTTTGACCTTTTAACAAGGAGAAAACAACTCTAACTGTGCACCAGTATACTCTTGATAATAAAACTCATTTACTTAAATTTATCCTCATCTTACCCATACTGGCCACACAGAAAATTTCTTTCCAAAGATTTCTGTAAACCTTCTACAATTTTTTTTTTAAACTTCTGGACAAACTTATTTTTTTCTTCAACAAAAATGTTTTCTGGGGCGCCTGGGTGGCTCAGTGGATTAGAGCCTCTGCCTTCGGCTCAGGTCATGATCCCAGGGTCCTGGGATTGAGCCCTGCATCAGGCTCACTGCTCAGCAGGGAGCCTGCTTTCCTTCTCACTCTCTGCCTGCCTCTCTGTCTACTTGTGATCTCTCTCTGTGCCAAATAAATAAATGAAATCTTTAAAAAAAAAAAGGTATTTCTATTCCGCATATTTTTTTCTAACCCAAAACACATACCTTAGTCTTTTCTTTTCAGTAGGCTTAATTTATTAGAATTTGTTACTCTTAGAAACCTTAATTTCTAGTGAAAACTAAGTAGTAAACAGCTGTGAACCGTTATACCAGAATTCTTTAGATTGGCAAACTTAGAAATACAGCTCATAATTTAGAAACATGTGTTTCTTCATAGTATAACAGCACAAAAGAGGTTTTGCTAACAGACCCAAATTTGTCTTATACAGAGAAACTAAAGGTAGAAGTAGATAAATCTATATTAATATGTAATGTTATATTACTTTTTCTTGCTTGGAAATAATTTAGATACTCAATGCATTTTTTTTGAAGATTTTATTTAGAGCAAGCGAGCAAGTGAGAGAGAGGCAGAGGGAGAAGCAGACTCCCTGCTGAGCAGGGAGCCAGACTCAGCACTTTATCCTGGGACCCTGGGATCATGACCTGAGCTGGTGGCAGATACTTGATCACCTGAGCCACCCAGGTGCCTCTAAATACTCAGTGAACCTAACAACTCATTTAATTTTGCAAAACCTTAAAGCTGTTTTGCTTAAAAACAAAACTTTCAAGTTTTTAAATTTCTGGGTTACCACCAGAAATATTTTGGAAGCTATTTAGAAGTTTACCTGGAGGGGCACCTGGGTGGCTCAGTCAGTTAAGCATCTGTCTTTGGCTTGGATCATGATCCCAGGGTCCTGGGATTGAACCCCACATCGGGCTCCAGCCTTACATCAGGCTTCCTGCTCAGTGAGAAGTCTGCTCCTCCATCTATCTCTGCCCCCAACTCGTGCTCACTCAAATAAATAAATGAAATCTTTAAAAAAAAGAGTTTAGCTAGAAACCTTTTGATCTTATTTACATCTATTTAATTTACTTATTCTTAATTGTATTTGGACTACCCATAAAACTGGATGAGACATTAGACAGACTCAACCATTATTCTGTTTTGGTTTTTCTCTGACAGATTTTACAACAGAGAAAACATGAAGCTCATTGGTCTTTCAGTAAATCCAGGCAGGATAAAAGTTTTATATTTAATGCTGATAAGTCTAAAGACAGGTCTGTTTTAATTAAACCAATAATCTCAAGTAAGCTTTAATACCAAGTATTTTCCCAGATCAGATGAACTTAATTTTAGAGAGAACTGTGGGGCTGGCGGTTGGCAGGGACAGAGGGAAGAGAGAGAATCTCAAGCAGACTCCCCTGTGCACATGGAGCCCAACCCAGAGCTCCCTCTCACAACTCCAAGAGCATGACCTGAGCTGAAATCAAGAGTCGGATGCTTAACCGACTGAGCCACCCAGGCATGCCCTGAGCTTTGAGTTTTAGAATGCCTACTTCTTACCAGCGCTTGCCTTCAGATAAACCAAATTGAGCTCTGTTACAAATTAATTTTAGCCATACCATCCAGAAGTACAGAAAATACTTCACATTTACAACATACATGGATACTCATACAAACACGCAGACCAGAGGCAAACAAAATCTTCCAGCTTCTGGTTCTACTTGTGTCTGTAGAGAGATTACAGACCCAATTTCAAGTATCTCCCTCTTTTTTTTAAGATTTTTTTTTTTAATTTGACAGAGATCACGAGTAGGCAGAGAGGCAGGCAGAGGCGGGGGTGGGGGGGAAGCAGGCTCCCCGTCAAACAGAGAGCCCAATGTGGAGCTTGATCCCAAGACCCTGAAATCATGACCTGAGCCGAAGGCAGAGGCTTAACCCGAGCCACTCAGGCGCCCCCCTCTCTCTTTTTCTAATGAGAAATTTCCCTCTCAAGTTTGCATTTCCAAGAATGGTTCTTACCTAGGTTCTAGAGAAGATGGGGGTAGAAAATGTACAGGGCAAGTATGACGTTTTGTCCAGGGTGGCGATTTGGAGCATATCTGCCATTATCAGAGGTACTCCAGTGGGCCCAAGAGCTCTGTTACTGGGTTCTATTTTAGAAAGGTCTCTTCCCTTCCCATTTTTCCTTCAGCCTCAGGCAATGGTGGGTTCAGTTCATATTTCAAAGACATGACCAGATTTATGATTTAAAGGGACAAGAATGCAAAAAGTTTTTTTTTTTCTAAGAGTTTTAGGGTAGTTGTGACTTAAAATTGACCTTTTTTTTGACCTGTCGGCCGTGGCAGTCTTCCTAGCCATGGAAGAGCACATTCTTATTTACTGGCAAAGCCATCACCACTTAACGGGCATTAGATTCTGACTTGCACAGATAACCTCTTTGATTTTGGAAACATGGAGGGTGCTGGGATTCTGGGCACATATCCAGCTATTGTTCAAATGCTTCTAGGAAGCTCAGTTGTTCTGCTGGGTAACGGAACATGGGACAAGATATTCAGAAATTCAGAGTAATGTGGGTGGAGGCTTTATTTATTTAGTGCCCTGGGGTACACTGCCAAACATGATTTTAAATCTCAGTGGCTTGGGTCCTAAATGGTGAATAATGTTCTGGAAATTAGTAGGGGAGTATTTTCAAAAGAGGCCTGAATATTATTTCTGCTTAAATATGGCATTCAAGGAGAGAATAAGTGAGTGCTTCCTTGTTATAATTAAATAAAATGCTTGATTGCTCTGGGGGAAAAGAAATGACCTTTTCTTCCCTCAAGTGCAGGGCAATTTTGTTCCAATATACTGACCTTTGATAATATCCACAAATATTTTGAGAGGAATGGCTGAGGTTTGGAGATTGGTAAAGATAAGTAGATTTTTTACTTAATTCCCCCTAAGAACTGGATTCCAGCCTGAATATCAAGGGACTGGCTTACCTTTTTAACTAAATTTGCTTCTTTGTATCAAGGGGAATTTTATCTTTTGTACAGTCTGTATAAAGCTTTTTAACAAAAGCCTTCCCCCTCTATTAGCCCCTCAGCATCAGGCTTCCTCTGATCACTGAGGAGGGCCTAGGAGAAATTTCATCGGTTACCTCTTTCCCCTGTGAAGGGGAGGTTGTGAATAGTCCAATCTTTTTAATGTTTCTCTAAGCTTGGTAGGATCTTCTGAAAATGGAGGGAAAAGGGCTTTATAAAAGATCTGCAGTTGTCTGGGGGACATGAATTTTTGGCAGGAGGGGGCGTGGTCCAGAATATACCTGGCAAAGGTGAGCATATAGAAATGGCTGAGGCTGACAGAGGTTGATTACGGTAAACCAAGCCATCCTGTTTGTCTTGGGTGCTTCTATTAAATTCACTTTCTGGCTTCCAGCATTTATAAGAGTAGCCTGTATACTTTGAACCTAGAGGTTGGGCTGGATTTTAAGAAGGGGAATTTCCATGGGACATAGACATTCATCTGTCTTAAGTCTAATGTTTGTTCTTTTACCTTGTCAAGGGAATCCCTAAGACTAGCCATTATACCAATAAGACAACTGAGAGCTCTTCATAGGTAATTCTTCTCTTTCAAGTAGCCAATTTAAAGGATCTAATGTCTGGACATTGAGCAAATGGATCCTATTAATTTCAACCGTGACTCAAAGTCATAAGTCTTTTAATGGCTTAATCCAAGACTTAAGAGGTGTCCCTAGAGAAAGCATAGATGATGCAGCCCCTGTGATCCAAAAACCTACTCCCAGGAATAGTCTGGGAAAGCAACCACCCTCTTGTACAGGCCATGAGAATAGTCTCTGGACTATTCTCTGTGCCTCTGGTCTCCATGCTTCTGGTCTCCCAGAGGATGCCTGGGATGCATCTAGTACAGACCTGCTATCTGTGACATGAGGCAGGTGCTACTGGAATGAGATTTCTCCAGCACTAAGGAGCAACAGAGGTCTCTCCCTTATGGGCTGGGACCTCTTATGACAAACTTCCCGGAAAGCTGGCATGGCCAGACAGACCACGCTGCTTGTAACTGTGTATCTC
Source organism: Mustela lutreola (assembly GCF_030435805.1). NCBI lineage: Eukaryota > Metazoa > Chordata > Mammalia > Carnivora > Mustelidae > Mustela > Mustela lutreola. The sequence goes on along the minus strand of NC_081293.1, from coordinate 156,425,643 downwards.
GGGTCCCCCGCCTATTAGACTGGCCAGCAAGATGCTCCCCAGTAAGCGTGCTCTTCCAAGTGGCGGAGACCAGCGAAAATATGCCCATGGGTCACAAAGCCAAGCTCTTAGGACACAGAACTAGACGAAAGGAAGAATTTTATATTCGCATTAATAGCCATGCCTAAGCCTTGGGTCTCTGGGGGCCAAGCCAATACCTAGAAGGGCCCTGTCTTGAGTTTGGGGACTGTGTAGTGTTTATCGCATACCCTGGAGCATGGACATTTTCTTGAGGCTGGCGGGGGACTGAGCTTCAATCTAACCCATTCCCTGACCAGCTTATCCTGACCGGGGGTCTTTAAGTTAGATGACAAGCACTGTAACAGCTTCTAAGTGTTGACGCGTGACCACCAATTTTGCAGCTTGGGCTTCCAAGATGTTTCTTTAGCAACAGCCTTTACTTCATGTGCGTATTAACTTACAGCAAAGTTTGTCTAAAGAGACCCTGGTTTGAGGGGAACCGTGACCTCACCAGTCCATGAGGCCGGCTACACAGTAGGCTTATAGGACTGAAGCCTGCATTCTGTCCTGTGAGAATTCCTTCCTGTGACCCTCAACACAAAAGAAAGAAAACCATGACCATCTCTGGGAGGAAATGATCAGTCACCCAAGAGTACTCTACCAATTTTTGCCAAAAGTAGCTCAGCGCAAGGACCTAGTTCTACAGTATTTTTTCCTGCTAACTGAATTTAGAGAAAGAAAGAGTCTTATCACTCATTCCACCAGACCCTGCAGACAGAGAAGCTGGGAGGCTGGTGTGGTCAGAAACCTTACCTTCTGCTGGCTGTGCGTGTGTCAGCTGTCCCAGATCTCTGTGGGACAACAGCTCCAGGGCGAGCAGCTGGCTCTGAGGATGAGTATTCACCAACTACACCAGCCAGAGGGAAGGAAGAATTCTTCCCCTACCCTTCAGTTTCTTCCAGTGGGACTAAGAGCTACATTTACACAAAACAGATTAACCAGAGGAAAGAAACACAAAGCTTGAGACCTAAAGAGATGACCAAGGCAGGCAGTTTTTAGAGGCAAGGAGTAAATTCATGAGGAATTGACAGGACAAAGAAAATTTAACTTTGGGAGCTCCAATTTGTAAGGAATTCTAGGCAGAACTTGGGGTGTGATATTAAATTAGTAGACATTAACAAGTGTTGTCTATACATTTTTCTTGACTCTAAATTTCCTATGTCTGGAGATAAGAATGTCTGTACCTCCCTGGCTGCCTTTCACATGGGAGATATTTCTTCTGCTTTCAGGGGGACAGAGGAGGGTCTGAGGGTCCTTCTTGTACAGGTTGTCTCTTAAATACTATTTTATTTAAAATAATCAGTAAGCCACAGTGGAGCAGCCTGCCCTTAGCCCCTACAAAACCAATTCACTAGGGCTCTTTTACAAATTGATTTTAGTAATACCACCCAGAAATAATATCTCACATTTATGGCATACACACATACATACAAAACACAGAGGCGGTTGGTTAAGCATCTGCCTCCAGCTCAGGTCATGATCTTGGGGTCCTGGGATGGAGCCTGACATCTATCGGTTCTGTGCTCAGCAGGGAGCCTGCTTCTCCGTCTGTGTTCTCTCTCTCTCTCTCAAATTAAAAAAAAAAAAAAAATACAGAGGCAAGGACCCTATGGTTACTAATATTTGTGGATTTTTAAGATAAGACTTTCATTTGTCCCTAGAATCAAGCTTAAGGAGGCTGTACTAGACTTTGAGCACAAGAGCCCTTTTTAGCAGTCTGTACTATAAAAAGGCCTCTTTCCCGCCCTCTGTCTCAGGTGATTGTGGGTGGTGTTTACATTTCAAAGACATGATGAATGTATAACTTCAAGGGACAGAGAAAGAATGTAAGTTCCTCCAAGAAGGACTGGGGTTTCCCAAGTCTTTGAGATAAATGAGGGAAGTTTCGGAATAGGTACATGAATAGGTGAATTTTGAGTTGTGCCGAGCACGGACTTTCATTTTTGGGGTGGGGGGGAGGTAAGGTAAGGACAGTTGCTCCCAATTTCTCAAACTGGGCTATAACTTTAGTGACATCATAGATCGGCCCACCAATCCCCTCTACATTATCTCCAATTCATTTCTTTCCCTCTGGGTACACAGTTGAACTTCAGAGATTTCTGGCGGTACTGAATAACCCTTGGGTTATTGGGTGTTAAAATGGGTTCCCAAAAGAGGGTACGAAGGATATTACCTTCCCCAAATCCAGAGTCCCTCCCACAGACAGCTAAAAGAATAACGTGCACGTCCCAGGCCAGCAGAAAGCCAAGCCTGTTACGCAAAATGAGACTAGGAAGAGGGTGACAGCTACCCCCTGGGAGAGGGCATCAGTGAACGATGGGTTTGGATTTGGGAAGAAAAGGGCAACGTACGGTTTTCTTTTCCCTTCTCTACTGGGCACTGCAGGCACCTTCAGAAGCGATCCTGATAAGCATTTTCCCTCTTTGCTGGCTTCTGCCAGTTTTTCCAGGGTCCCCTGTGCAGGCTCTGCTATCTGCTGGAGGTTCCCGTTAGCTATTTGTTTTTTTAAGCTATTATTTATTTGAGAGAGAGGGAGAATGAGCACTAGCGGAGGGAGCAGCAGAGGGAGCAGGACAAGCAGGCTCCCTGTTGAGCAGAGCACAATCCCAGGACATGCCCCCAAACCTGCCACCAATCCCAGATCGTGACCCGAGCCAGTGAAGGCAGGTGCGTAACTGACTGAGCCACCCAGGCGCCAACAGTTTACCAAAAAACTCCTCTTCCATTAACTCAGAGGGGCCAGGATTGGGGGGGGGGGGGTAGTACCTGTAAGGACTGTGCCTTGCCAGTTTTGCTTCTGGTGGTGTTTTCAGAGGAGGAAAGGCAATGCAGACAGAAGTAGCAGAGGACAAAGGGGGCAACGGGCATTTCTTCTGACTTCCTTTAGGTCCCTCTTATACCTTTCATTTTCGGGAGGCTTTTGTTCAATCTTTTAATTCATTTTTTAACGACACTAGTTCGAAATTTTGAAACCTTCTGGAGTTTCTGCTTGCCCATGTAAACACGCACCCTGTTTGCTTTGGGAACCGGGGCCTTCCATGGTGCTTCTCAAATGACTTTGTCTACTGGGAACGCTCCCCATTATGGCTGGTGTACTGCTAGGGTGTTTTTAGGACAGTTTTGCCATTTCTGCAGATATTCCCAGCTCCCAGCACCATGGGTTTTAGACTTAAATGAGCAGGTGTGCTGGAAGGCAGCATGTTTGACTCTTTGGAATTTAGGGATCCTCTTAGCTAAGCCTTGGTTTATACAAAACAAGACAAAGATGCGCACTTTAACACACCAGCAGTAACCAACCGCAGAGTGCTTCCCCGGACTGGCAGAGGGAAGGCCGTGCCCAGCACAGGCCGTTCCCTGCGTGGACTGACCCAGTGGCCTCCATGGTAGGGACTGTGGACTGGAAATGGGGAATGGACTTAAGCAGCAAAAGCCCAGTCAATGAGGACCACGGGTGGGACCTGGGAAGTGATTCCAGCGTGGACTGGTGGGCTGAACCCAGGGCTAAGGATGGGTGCTCCCTGAAAGCACCCCCAACCCCCCTCACCTTGGACTAGAAAGCCAATTGGGTTGGTATCTTGAAGGCAAAAAGGGGAGGAGAAACCAAGAGGACTCACCGGCGGTGGCCCCCCGGGCAAGGGCAAGAAAGGAACATGGAAGGGCTCGCGGGACACGGTGCCTGTGATTCTCCCCGTCCCTGCAGGGCCGTCAGGAGCTCGCTGTAGATCCCAGGGCTGCCACCACGGCTGTGAAACAGAATTCAGCCATGTAAACTGGAAGGTCTGATGGGCTTTATTTAAATAATTCACACATCAGGTGGCATGTGTCTAGCAAGCAGATAGAGCTCTGCCGAGCCCAACAAGAGAGGTTTTGGAAAGGCAGAGAAGGCATTCAAAAGGGGGCATTTACTAGCCACAAATGCACTGTGTAGGCCAGGTTGCGCTCCTAAGGAGCAGAAAGGGCTCAAAGTTTCCTGGTCAGGTTGCCTGGCTAAAGGCTGTATTCCTGGGGCGGCGGAACTGCAGTTTGATTAGGCAGTGAGTTCCATTTACTGACCTGGGGCCTTTACCTCAATGACAACACGTGGGGCCTGCGGGTTGTTTCTTAACAAAAAAACACACAATCAGTGGTCACTGCTGTGTCCCTAAGCCTCTTAGCGTTGCATCTTCATTTGCTGACTAACAAGGCTGGAGTGCCAGGCACGGTGCTAGCACCATCCACAGTGACCCCAACAGACCTGCCCTCATCCATGGCTTTACCCCTAGTGAGAGAGACGCACCATAAAGGGAAAAATCATTCAAGCAATTCATTATGAGTGCTGTCCAGAAGAGAGCTAAGAAGGGAACCGAACACAGATGAGGTTTCAGGGCACTTCTCCCTAAGGAAGGGGCATTAAGCTAAGCCAGGAAGAATGAGTAGGAGTCAGTCAGCTGTGGGCAGGGTAGAGTGTTCCAGGGAGAGGGAACAGCATATGCAAAGGCTGTGTGAGGCAGGAAGGAGGAGCATGGTATCCTTGAAGAACAGAAACATGTCGCTGTGTTCCTGGGGTTCAGATAGTATAGAAGGGACAACAGGAGGCAGAGGACTTGGGGCGTACTAGACCATAAGAGATCTGTGGGTCATATTACATATTCTGGTCTTTATCCTAAAAGCAATGGAAAGTCCTAGAGGGGTTTGAGGCAGAGGGGGTATGATCAGATTTGCTTTATAAAAAGACCACTCTGGCTCCTCCAGGGAAATGGAGATGAAGAGGCCAGACGGTACTGCCGTGATCCAGAAAAGCGATGGTGGAGCTCAGACCACCATGGTGGCAGTGAAGATATGGAGAAGTTTCAGGGAGGCATGCTGGGGATGTTTAGAGAGTAAGACACAACTCTGGGATAGACCGAGTATGAAGATGAGGAGGAGGGAAGGGGTCAAGGCTGATCCCCAGGTCACTGGCTTACACAGCTGGACGAAGAGTGGTTCGACACTGAGCCAGGGGGCGCTGGGCCAGCGTGGCCCCCTTGAGGTGCCTGGGAGGCATCGAAGTGCAGGTGTTCAGCAGGTGGAGGCGCACAGGAGAGGTCGGGGCTGCAAGCCCACTGAGGTAGGGATGAGGTCGCGGGGGGCAGTGACAGGCCCTTCCCCCAGCCTGAAGGAAAGCCAGTATTTAGAGACCACATGCAGGAGAACAGGGGAGGGGAGACTGAGACGGAGTGGCAGACACTTGAGAGCCAGAGAGCCTAATAGCAAGTCAAGTGAGCGTGGTGTTTCACGGAGGCCGAGGGCAAGACAGCCAAACGCCTGTGAAGGAGAAGATGACCAGGCCTGAGAGATGTCATTAAGTTTGGGTTCCTAAAGGCTACTGGTGACCTTAGTGAGAGCCAGTTCGGAGAGTGACAATAGCTGGAAAGGAGTAGTATTATCACACGAGTGTCCGAACGGAGCACATCCCCTAACTTCAGGGCCACTTGAAGAACAGGAGAGTGTCAGAACACATACTGGCGAGGCCCCCACAAGTTCCTACGGTTTTACTTATGTTGTTTGTTTTTCTCCAACAGCCTAAATGGAAATTTGATAAAGCCAGAGGAGGCCAAAGTCTTTGAAGACGAGAAGCGGATCATCTGTTTCTGAGGCCGCCTCCACGTGTGGGGTCCACGCCCCAGGGAGGAGACAGGGCACGAGTGGGCCTGCTGAGCCGTCTGAGCGACTATAACTACGCCATGAAGAGACATGACGCATATCCAGGATCTTTTTATCGGACATGTTATAAGACTGAGTTCAGAACTGGCCCTCAGGACCAGGGAAGTGAGTTAGTCATACTGTCCCCACGGAAGAGTTGAGGACATGGTAGAGAGTTAGTGCCAAGCTTCTGGCAGAAAAGGTGCTCAACAAACATATGGGGGTTTGTTTTGTTTTTTGTTTTTTTTTTACCTGGAACCTTCTCTTCCTCCTCAGTACCTCCCCACAGGTTGACGGCTGGCCCACCTTTCACAGCTACAGATTAACTGACATACACACAAGGTTGGGATATGACACATCCAAGGTTTTGTCGAAGGCTCCTTGCAGGCTTCTGTTTTAGTCCTTGGGTCTCAGTATCTGTTGGCAGAGATCATGGGGTGCTCTCTTAGCAGGTCTAAGAGAAAGGGTGGGGTCTTCGTGACGCTGAGTTTCTGCTTGGGGCTTTCTCATGCTGGGCTGACCTTCTCAGGAAGGCTGATAAGGGTGGGTCCAAGTGCTCTGCACCAGGAGGAAGAACCTGTGCCCATCCTCCAAAAGGAGTAAGGCCTGGGGTCCAAACAGAAGCTTCTCTGTCTCTTGCCCTCCTGAGGAAGGGGAAGTGTCTCTCTCCCTGCCTCAGAGCAGTTGTGAGGATGACTGAACTGGACTTAAGGCTGAGGGGGGTGCTGAGAACCCTGTTAGGAGACCATATCACAGGGACCATCGTGGCAGGCACGTGCTGGATGTTACATGGGGGAGAGGGTGGTGATATTACCAGATAACTTGTTCTTTTGCCAAGTCATTTAATAAAGTACTAAAAACATTTTTAATTAGAATTTTCTAATTTCTAAAGGAAATTTTGCCTGAGAAGCATGGTAGGATCCCTGGCCTCCATGCATTGACTCCCTTCAGAGATACTCACTCTGCTGCATGGCACCCTGGTGTGGGGTGCTGGGTGGAGCCTGCTGAAGGAAGGCTAGAGGTGTCATTGTTATGGTCCTTTGCAGGCCTCTCCACCTACCAAGGGATCAAAAAAAGCCAAGGACGCAACTGAGGCCTTTTCTTCTACCTGACCTCTGAACCCATACAGCTGGCTTCTCAAAGGAGCAAATTCAGTCAGGGGTGGCTGGGGCCAGGATATGCTGCATGGGCCAAATTCCACAATCCCTCTCCACCATGCCATGGTAGGCCCTGGTGGCCAGGCTCGATATCCACTACCTTCTGTGGCAATTCACAGCTGAGTGGACCTGTCACCCACTTTGGCAAGAGGCGCCAAGCCAATAAGGACCAAACATGAGAGGGAAAGGGATGGGGGGGAGCCTTCCAACAGTACCTTTGAGTTCTCAGAGGTCCAGTCTGGTTTTGTGCAGCAGCCCCTGTCAGAAAATGTCAACTGAGGAAGTTAGCTCTGAAAATCCTGTACAGTCATTCAGACACATGGTGGCTGCTCCGGTAAGGGGCCGCTTTGGTAGCTCTGAGCCAATCCTCCCCTCACCCCAGATCTGAGTATTCACCTAAGAGTCACCCCCTGAGGCAGCAACTCTCTCCCTACAGAGACTCTAGGCAGTAGGTCTGGAATGAACGCGTTGAGCTGAAGGCTAAAGGAGCTTAAGGCAGACTTCAGACTTCCTCAGTAGAAGAACTATACTTCTCAGTGGACAGATTCAGACTTCATTAAACCACTAAAGCTAAACTTTTGGGAGACTAATGTTTACTTAGAAACTACCAAATGTACTGATTTTACAGATTATCAAGATTAAAATTGCTGCCTCTAAGGATATTAGAATTTGAGCAGTGTTGGCTTAAGTTCTGTTTGGAAATACTTCTGGTCTTCTAGATGGTGAACTCTCTTCTGTGCAGAGAGGTAGAGACTTTTCCTCATCAAGAAGACCACTGAAAGGTGGAAAAAAAAATTAAAAATTCCACAACGTAGGACAGGACTCTCTCTTTCCACAGGACACTCCGGTTGGTTTTGGGAGAAACGACAGCTCCTCTATTTCAGACCTGCAACCACAGCATGTCTGGGCTGATTTGGAACCTACCCAAACAAAACAAAACAAAACAAAAAACAACAACATGGAGTCACCAGGTGGCTGTGGGCCAGGTGCTAAGACTCGGAATCTCAATCTGTGTCTTGAAAACTGGGCCTCCTAGGGATGTCCCTCCATCCCCCAGGGCAAATGTAAGCATCACACACACGGATGCTTGGATGCTGGAAAGCAGGGTTGCTGCTCAGTACAGGTCACTAGCCACCGTGAAACCAACGCTGCTCATTTCCGCTCAGGGGCAACACCCAGGTGGTTCTCTTCTCGGCTCCAAGGCTTAGGGAACTTCCTGACAAGGTCACCTATGGGCCCGAAGTTCTCAGAATCAGGTTCAAGAATACTCCACTTCAAGCAGCTTGAGAACAGTCTAGCTTCACCAGCTAAAGACACAGCTGTCAGCCTTCATCATTGTCACCCAAGAGCCCTACCGCTGCGGTGGGACTCACCCAACAGAGGGACGCGAGGCCGCGTTGTGGACCGTAGGACAGAGCAAGGGCCTGCGAGCCTCCGCCGGGTGCCCCTTCTGCTCCCCCACCGGATGCAGGGGGCTCAAGGATCTTTTGGTCCACTTCCAGGTGTGCCACGTGTATTTCCAGGAACTAATTTTCCCTTACAGGAAAAAAAAAAAAAGACCCTCTCGCTGGAGCTGAAAGGCAAAACCGTGATCATTAGCCCAGGTCCAGAAAGAGCGATGTTAATGAAAATGGAATTTGCTAGCGAGGTGGCAGAGGTCGCGTTACCTTAGAGATGTGCTTGTAGCAGCACTGCTGTGTCCCCGGGGCCATCCCTGCCTGATTCTCTCAGCCTTAAAACGCAACCGACTGCACACAAGAGGAGCTTAAAACTTTTCCAGGCACTTAACACTGAAAAGGTTATGGGCCCTCGATGATCTGTAACAAGAAATTTTTTAAGCAACAGTGAATGATAAAGCAAGTGCAAGGATTTTAGTCAAGTTTTTCTCATGACTACGTGGCTGGTTTTTTTTGTTTGTTTGTTTGTTTTTTTGAAAATAACAAAATAACAAAAGATCTCAACGTTTTTTCCTTGACTTTTTCTGCCAGTGCTTTTGTTATAGAAACAGTAATCACAATATTAAAGGAAATTTTTTAAAATAATGCTTATAAATGACACAGTACTAAGTTACTTTAATTTTTACGTGTCATCTTCCCATGGTCTGCCTACTTTGTGACATTTTCCCCAACTTTTTTTTATTGTGGTTAAATACACAAAAAATTTTCCATCTTAACTATGTTTAAGTATACACATCAATGGTATTAGATATATCCATAATGTTGTGCCACCAACACCACCATCCAGCTCCAGAATTTTCTTAGAACTCTAAAACTCTAGGTTCATTAAGGAACTCCCCCTTCTCCTCCCTCCCCAGCCCTTGGCAACCCCCCTTTCTGTCTCTAGCATTTTAACTATTCTAAGTACCTCATTAAGTAGAATCACACTTGTGTTTGTGGTTTTGTTTTGTAACTAACATATTTCATCTACCAGGATGTCCTCACGTTCACTTTCTACATTGTTACATAGGCTTTATAAGGATCCTCTGTATTCTGTTGATTTGCTTAATTATGTACCAAATATTAGAAATCCAGTCTTCCAGATTGGTTGTGGTGGTGATTATTTCATAAAACGTTTCTGTGGAAGTAGAAAATTTTTTAGGACTGTTTCTTTGGAGTAGGATTATTCAGTCAAAGATTCTTGCTATGAAATTTTCTTTTTCAACTTATGTCAGCGCATAAAGTCTAGGTGTGTACTAAATGATTTAGAAGCAGATGAAAGTTACAGGACAATGCAATGTGAAGCCAGCAATGTCTCCTCTGCCCCTGTCCTGGACCCCAACTCTCAACAGTGTTTAGGCACTGCAAGCTACAGACTGGCACCGATGACCGCTACAACTTCCGGGAAGAGTGAATCATCCACAAATCATCTGTTTGAAACTGGTCCTGTGCAAGATAATAATTCATTAGTGTAGGTATCACTATCTTCAAAATCAGTTTTCCTTACTTTAAAAAAAAATATGGATGTATATATACATGTCCTTGCTTTGCCAAACAGACCTAGTGTGACTATACCCATTATACTGACTCAAATGGAAACCACCTCTTCCCAACAATCCTACAAAATAGGAATTACTTCATGAATGAGGGAAACTGAGAACCCATGACTATGGGTGTAGGTCTTCGTCCTAATCAAGATGTGTATAAAAATGTGTGTGTGATGGGCGGAGGGAGCAAAACCCTTCAGGAAAGGAATTTTGGCAAATGTAGGAAGCCACACCTGGCAACACCTGAGAATCTGAGCTCAGATCAATTCTCCTAGTCTACTATCCGGGAGACTGGTGTTGGAGCAAAAGGGACTTGCCTAAGGTCACACAGCTAGAACACAGGCCTGTCTGGTTCTGTTTTCCTTCTGTTCTGGTAGTTTGTGCCCTTTAGTTCATTCTGCAACTGACCTTCTTCCTGCTAAGTCTGGTAAATCTGGTCCCAATCCACTAGGGCAACTTAACAAAACGCTCACCCTAAGAACACAGATGGGGTCTCTCCTTAGTGTCCCTGGTGCTAAGAGTTACAGGACTCTGGAGTCACATTTTCAAACCTGAAAGTCACAAAGCTAGGAAGACCCTGGAGAAGTTTTGGTGACATGAGTCTGACTCTACAGAGCCAACAACTTCCTCATTGGCCACTCAACCCCTATCCCCCAACCACGGATCTGGGCCAAAGGAAGTAAGTGGGGGCATTCCCAAGAGCTTGAATAGCTCCTGTTTGGATGGTTTTCATCACAAGAGGGCAGCATGTGTCCAGCAATTAATCAATCCATTGTGCCAGTGGCTCCCAAGGATCCAGAGAGCTGGGGGCCTGTGACATTGTTAAGACCCCATACCAAATATGTAATGTTAAAAGCAAGTTCATTTTAAGCCCATTCACCCTTGTGTCCAAAGACATTGGAAGGCAGAGAGTTTGCCCCACGGCTCGGTGAAGAACAGTACAGCAAGTCTCTGGGTGGTGAGGATTTAGGTTCACATCTCAGTGCTATCAGGAGTTGTGTGACCCTGGACAAGCAACAGCTTTTCTGTGCTTGGGCTTCCTATTCAGCTTCCAATCCAATAAATTTTAGTAGTTACAACATTCTTATTTTTTCCTTCACTCCTTTAACTGTCTTGAACCAAGTTTAATCATTGTGCAAAAACACTGCTCGTGTTGTTTAAAAGAGTGCCAAGTGTCAAAGGGGAACGAACAGACTGTCTTCACAGGAATCTTTCCTACCTGAAGCATTCTGGTACCAGCAGCTTCAGAGCTGGATTTCGGAGACCGCCACCAGGCCTTCGGGCAGAACCTAAGGCCGACCAAATCTGCCTTTGCTGTTGTCCCACTTCCCTTTCTCACTTCCTAATTCCCTTACCCTCACAGCCCATCCAAGAGATCCACAGAACCCAAGCCTCTGCCCACCCCAGGGTGCTGACTTTTTACATTAGCTCCTCCTGCTCAGCCATCTCCCTCACAACCCCAGAAAAATTCCAGAACACATCTGGCTCTTTTGAAAGGGTTTGATCCCTGCAACATCTTAAGCAGAGCTGAGAAAGCTCATCCATCTATCCGTCCCTTCCCTCCCCCACTCCTCCCTCTCACAGGTAAGTACTGAACACCAGACTTTATCCCAGGCATTCTGAGGGATGGTAAGAATACAATGGCTATGTCTGGTCTTTGATTTTACCCTATTTACAAGTTAACCAATTAGACTGCTTCACGGATGCTGGCATGCTACAAGAGACTCCTGGGTCAGAGACACAAGACTTTACCATCCACAGAACAGCAGAGAGCTGATGGCCAATAAAATGGTTTCAATAAGGATATCAGTCAACAGGGAATGTTTCTGTAAGGTCAAAGTGAGATTAGTCCTGAAAAATGCCCATGGATTTAGTGACATGGAGGTTAAAGGTCACCGTGGTAACAGCCATCTTGGTAAGCTGACAGCAGGGAAGCCAGACTGCAATGGGGCGAGAAGTAACTGGATTAAGGGTATCTTTCAAGAAATATATGAAAGAGAGAAGACTGGACAGTGCTCAAAGGGGATATGGAATCTAGGGAGGGTTACTTCATCCGAAGTAAGACCAGTTAAGTAAGTGTTAACTGGGAGGGAGAGACAAGTATATATATACACATAGAGAGAGGTGGTGACTGAGAACTGGAGACTCCTGAGGTGAGCTGGACCAGGGCCTGCAGCACAGATGAGACACAAGAGGCTCTCACGCCAAGCAGGGCTTGGCCAGGGTGAGGTGCAGAGTGATGGGTGTGTGAGGCTAGGAGGAAGATGCTGGCACACTGCCAACATCCAAGGTGAACGCTGGACTTTGTGCAACAGTCATCTCTACGGATGGAAGGGAACCAAAAACAGAGTAGAGCAGAATGTATTTCTTCTAAATGTGGAAACGTTTCTCAGGACAATTTTTGCCCCTTTTGATTCTTTTTGTTTCTGAAAGACAAAAAGAAAGATATTAAGTAAGCAGCACTTAACAGTCTTCCCCTCACTGTCCCTCCTCAGCAGGAAGACTCCAGGGCCTACCATCACTGAACATCACTGAAGGAAAGAGGTCAAGGATACCAAGAGTTTACTGGAATTGTGGCAGACTCCCTTCTTTGGGTCTCACAATATGTCAGACCCTGTTCTAATCACTTATATTTACCCCCGCCCCCACTCCTCACAGTAACCCTGTGAAGTCAAGGAAACTGAGCTACGGAGAGATGAAAGTAACTCACTCAGAGATCGCAGTGAGATGGCAGACCTTCCAACATAGGCGGTCTAGCACCAGTTGGTGTGTTCACCCACATATACCAAACTGCTATTACTGAGGACCCAGTAGAGTAATCCAGAGAGGAACAGAGGTAAGAGGCTCCAGAGGGAGAGATGAGGAGACAGTGACCCGTTAAAACTCAGGTACAATGGGCCCCCTTAATTTGGACCGTAAGCTAAAATGTCGTCACTACAGTAGTTTAAACAAATGACTAAGACTTTATTTATATGCCAATTCTACTCAACTACATTTATCATGTATCAGTAAATATTTCATATTTATAAATAGGCCTGAAATATAATTGTGAAACAAAATCAGTATGATTTTTATTCTAACCAACAGTGATATCAGAACTTGATTCAGTATGAAAACAGCCTCATAGTGGACTAGATAATCAAGTAAGTGACCAGGGTGTTACAGATATCTGAATGATTTGCCCAACTTGTGCACTATTACTATGATATGTATGGTAGATTCTTGGTGCAAACGCTCTCCAATAAACCACATTTCCCTCTACTTATGTGACTTGCAGCGGATCACGAAATGATACACTGGCAAACACATGCAAGCAGGAGCCTGAAAGGGGCTTGCAGATCGGAGCTTGTCCTCCCTTGCTGCTAGGAAGCCTTCCATTGCCACATAAATAATCTCAAGCAAAGCTGCCAGAGACACATGGGCCAGCCAGCAGCCAGCCAGCACTTACTTCCAGACATGCGCAACTGAGGCAATGCTGCCAGCTGCCCCAGCTGCTGGCTGGAGCCCCGTGAACAAGTCTAGGCGACAGCCTGCATTTCTGAATCTCGGGTCAGGGAGTTTAATAAGGGTGTGCTTTTAAGCTACTAAATGTTGGGGAAGTTTGTTACTCAGTGAAGGATCATTGAAACAATACATAAAAATTAAGGAAGGCGAGCTGTTGTGCTTAAATGCACAATGGCTTAAATACAACAGAAATTTACCTTTACCCCCAAATGCACAATGGCTTAAATACAACAGAAATTTACCATTACCCCCAAATGCACAATGGCTTAAATACAATAGAAATTTACCATTCCTAGAAACAGTTCAAGAAGGTTTCAGATGGGTGGGAGGGGAGCTCTGCTAAACACAGTCACTCAGGGACCCAGGCTGTCAGTTTTTGCCATCTTCGATGTGTGGCTGCCAAGGTCACCTAGGCACCATAAACCGAAGAGCGGACACAGAGCATGGAGGACAGCACATGGGAAGCTTTATGGACCCATTCAAGAAACAGAGCGTATCTCTTCTATTCGCATTTCAAAGGTAGAACCCCATCACATGGCCAACCCTAACTGCAATGAAGGAGTCTACTTCTGTGCCTGGGAAGGTGAGGAACAGCCTGATGAACTCATAGTTTGATGCTACAGACTTTTATTAGCTTTCAAGGCACAACGAGAACACAGGGAACCTAATCCATGTAAATCTTCATTTCTTAATCTACAACACAGGGAATAATTGTTTTTGTTAGGTTGTTATAAAGATTAAATGTAAAGCACTCAGTAAGAGTGTCTGGTACATGATAGGCATTCAATAAATGGTAGCTATTAGTTTTATTACTGTTACTAAGTTGGATGGTGTGAGAAATCAGAGTATGAAGAGAAGGAGTTACACTAAGCTATCCAGAGAGCAGTACCATTAGTCATGAACTGTCCAAGTGCAATCACGAAAGTGTAACTCAAACCAGTGTTACCCAAAAAAGGAGGGATTTATTAGGACAGAAAGACAGGGTCTAGCTCTTCATGTCAAAGAAGACCTGCCAAACTAGAACCTTCTCCAAGACTTCAGAGGTTTGAACTCTTTTCCCTTCTCATGTTATATGGCACATACATAGATCTTTGCTTCATTCTCTCCAATGCCATACCCTTAGCATGTTTTAACAAGCTCCAGAATTTTTCTGATTTTCAAATATATGATAATACTGTTGTAGTTGTATTTTTCAAGAGTGTCTGTTGGCCATGAGTTGGTAACTGATGAAGTTAGGAGATGGGGACACGGGAGCTCACTACACTGTTCTCTCTACTTTTGTATACATTTGAAAGTTTCCACTAAACAAACAAACAAAACAAAAACACAAGACTGATCTAATCTTGACGGAGATTCAAGAAGAAGAAGGGATGCACTTGATGGCCCATCTCACATCACATTTGAAACAGTGATTTTCTGCTTTGGTGCAAACTGTGTATTACCACGGAAATGCTGCCACCATGATCAGCATTATCATCTGTTTGGTTGTGGTTTCTCTGGATTTTGAGGGAAATGGCTAAAGTGATCTACAGACCACAGGGTTTGACAAGGTTGGATGAACTCAACTATGACCCTGTCTTGACCTGACTCCTAGAACACATTCGCCACTTTCCTCATATCTTATCACCTTAAGAAAGGTAGAGATGGGGCACCTGGGTGGCTCAGTGGGTTAAGCCTCTACCCTTGGCTCAGGTCATGGTCTCAGGGTCCTGGGATTGAGCCCCGCATTGGACTCTCTGCTCAGCGTCCACCATGACCCAGTAGGACCTCATCTTAACTTGACCCTATTTCCAAATAATGTCACATTCCCAGGTAGCTGAGGTTTAGACTTCAACATGACATTTTGAAAAAACAATTCAACCCACAACAATCACCTTTCAAGATATTTTAAGAATTAACTCTTTTTAGTTTAAAAAAAAAAAAAAAGCTTAAAAAAAGCTCTGTTTTCTTTTTACATGGGTTCTCCGAGGGCAAGCAGGGAGCCTGTTTCCCCACCCCCCTCTCTGCCTACTTGTGATCTCTGTCAAATAAATAAAATCTTTTTTAAAAAATTTAAAAATTAAAAGAAAAGAAATGAAGAGCTATCTTGGTAGCACTTTCCTTAAGCACCTTCATATTTAACAGTCTCAGGAGAGAACAGAGCAGAGAAAAAACACAAAAACTGCAAAAACTACAGATCTACTTTCTAGTGATGAGGACAACAAACTCAGGGTAGTCAAGTATGTATTAAGGGTAACTAATCAGAATAGCCAATACTCTAGTCAGCAGCAGAAAATTTAAAAAATAGAGGTTGAAAACAGTTAGCTACTACTCTTTCTAGTAAGATATTTTTTCCCCCCAAGTAGCCAAGTGATCAGGAATGAGTATTCTCTTCATTTCAGGCCAGTCCTGAAAGGTAACTGCCATCATTTTATTACAGGATGTATTTTCTGAGGGGGAAAAAAATCAATTTCTCTGTCTTCCATTCTTCGTAATCATGTCCTACGAACTGGTTGATCTCATCTATTACACTGACCACATAAAAAATAAGGGCTGAGAGTAAAGATGCTGATAATCTTAGAAAAAAATTCTAAGGATATAGGAAGCATCTGTCCAAAAAGAAAGAGCATATTGGAATATAAGTTTTACAATTAAAATCTTTGCTAATCAGTCTTGATATTCAAATCATTTTGTATCCAAGTCAGATTTCTTTATTTTCACAAAGGTGGTAGACTCCTTTCCAAAGATAGAATATCACACCATATTCTATCCCAATTTTTTTTTAACTATGTACTGTTAACATTCCTTCCATTGGGTGGTAGAGCCTATGTCTTCTCCCTGTGAACCTGGGAAGAACTTGTGTCCCCCTCAACCAATAGAGTACAATGGAAGTGACTCTACGTGACTTCGAGACAAACTCACAAGGAAGTCATGCACTTCTGCCTTGCCCTCTTGAGGCAACTGTTCTTGGAATTGAACCACTGCACTATGAGGAAGTCATGCAACTACAAGGACCTGTCACGTGTAGGTGTGCCGGCAAATGTCCCCCACTGAGGCCCCAACCAACCCCTAACATAAAGTGGAGGCTCTGGAGATCTGGTTTGGACCCTTCCCCAGCCAAACTGTGACCCCCTAAATTGGAAATGGTGTATACACCTCAAATTCCTTGAATCTCCATATTCGTAAGGCTGCCTTTTCTGAAACAACAGCAGCTGAGTACAAGCTCCAAATAATCTATAAACCCCTTCAGAGTTCCTGAAACCTCCCCTTCCCAGTGTTTCCTGGGACTTTTAAATTCTGATCAGTTTGTACTGTTCTTCGGTGAAATTTTGCTTCTAAGCATTTAACTCAGCATTCCTATTATCTGTCTGGTTGTCCACAGTCTTAACTGTCACTCGTCTGTAACAGAAAAGCCTATACGGAGGGACACAGACCAGATAAACTCAAGTGAGGCTGGTCCTGATGGCTGATGAGTTCAGGACATCTCATCTCATCAGCCCTGCATCTTTGGAACAGTCTTTGCCTTGGGTCATTATTAGTTTGCTAGGGTTGTCACAAAAAATTCAACAAACTAGGTGGCTTAAAACTGTAGATACTGGGGTGCCTGGGTGGCTTAGTCAGTTAAGTGTCTGCCTTCAGTTCAAGTCACCATCCCAGGGTCTTAGGATCGAATCCCACATACAGAGCAGGGAGTCTGCTTCTCCTTTTGCCTCTCGTCTCTCATGAATAAATAAATAAAATCTTTTTTTTTTAAGATTTTTAAATTTATTATTCGACAGAGAGACACAGTAAGAGAGGGAACACAAGCAGGGGGACTGGGAAAGAGAAAAGCAGGCTTCTCTGCTGAGCAGAGAGCCTGATGCACGGCTGGATCCCAGGACTCTGGAATCATTACCTGAGTCAAAGGCAGACACTTAACAACTGAGCCACCCAGGCACCCCTAAATAAATAAAAATCTTAAAAAAAAAAAAAAAGATACCGATTCTCTTATAATTCTGGAGATGAGAAGTCCAAAATAAAAGTGGCAGCAGGGCCATGCCCACTTTAAGGCTGCAGGGAAAAATCTTTGCTAGCTTCTGGTGGTCACTGTAATCTGTGGCCCTCTTTGGCTTATACCAGAGTGCTCCAATCTCTGCTGCTGTCATTACATGGCCCACTACCCTCCTTGTGTGTCCCTGCATCTCCAAACCTCCCTCTCCTGATAAAGACATCAGTCATTGGACTTAGCGTCCACCATGACCCAGTAGGACCTCATCTTAACTTGACCCTATTTCCAAATAATGTCACATTCCCAGGTTGCTGGAGTTTAGACTTCAACATGACATTTTGAAAAGACAATTCAACCCACATCAATCACCTTTCAAGATATTTTAAGAATTAACTCTTTTTAGTTTAAAAAAAAAAAAGCTTAAAAAAAGCTGTTTTCTTTTTACATGAGTTCTCCGATGGCAAGAGCTGGTCCCCTGCCAGATGCTGGAGACACATAGTTGCACAAGCACATTAATCAGTGCAGTAATGCTCATGAGGTCTTTGTAGTCGAAGTCTGCATTCAACTTCAGATCAAATACCTTTTCCTTCATGATATCCTTTTATATTGATAAATCATGGATAAAACTTTCCAAGTTGCCCAACTGCATCAAGTATTGCTGTGGTCACTTGGGGGAAATCTGACATGAGCCAATTGTTCACTTGGCATCTTGGCACAAAAAGGAAACAAAATCCCAACTATAAAATGGTATGCTTTTAGATTCTATCTGAAATGGTATTATGTTGATAATGGTAAACTGTGATTAAGTTACTTATGCAAATGTAACCACTATCAAAATTATACAAAGAAACAGACTTAAAATACCATAAATAAATTTAAATGAAATACTAAAAAATGTTCAGGTGACCCACAGAAGACAGCAAAGATCAAAGAGGAACAGAAGAAAGAAACAGAAAAATAAAAGACTTAAATCCTAACATACCAGTAACTACATTAAATGTAAACAGTTTACATACATGAATTAAGAGAGATGGACACAATGGATAAAAAAGCATTTTAGTACCTATAAGGAAGAGAAGAGAACTGTCAACATCAGGAATGAGAAAGGAGATATCAACAGACATTACAAACTCAGTGGACAGTAAAAGGGTAATAAGAGAATATTACAAACAACTCTAAACACATAAATTCAAAAGCTTAGATGAAACTGACCAATTCCTCAAAAGCTACAAGTTAACAAAACTTACCCCAAAGGAAAGATAACTTGAATAGTCTTACAACTACTAAAGAAATTGAATCAACAGTTTAGAACCTTTTGTTAAGGTATCTCTAGGCTAAATGATTTTAGTCCTGAATTGTACCAAACATTAAAAGAGTAAGTAACAGCAATTTTACCCAATTTCTTCCAGGAAACAGAATAGAAGGAAACACTTACAACTGAGTTTTGAAGGGTCACAAGATAGAAGATTCACATACAAAAATCAATGATATTTCTGTATTCCAGCAACAAACATATCAAAACTGAAATTAAGATCCACAAAACCGTTTATAATTGCTCCCCCTAAAAGAGAAGTACTTCAGTCTAAATCTTTTTTTCTTTTAAATTCAGTTAGCCAGGGGCGCCTGGGTGGCTCAGTGGGTTAAGCCGCTGCCTTCGGCTCAGGTCATGATCTCAGGGTCCTGGGATCGAGTCCCGCATCGGGCTCTCTGCTCAGCAGGGAGCCTGCTTCCTTCTCTCTCTCTCTGCCTGCCTCTCAATGTACTTGTAATTTCTCTCTGTCAAATAAATAAATAAAATCTTTTAAAAAAAAAATAAATAAAATAAATTCAGTTAGCCAACATATAGTACAACATTAGTTTTTGGCATAGTGTTCAATGATTCATTAGTTGCATTTAACACCTGGTGTGCATCATTATCATGTGCCCTCCTTAATATCCATCACCCAGTTACCCAACTCCCCACCTCTTCCCACAGCCCTCAGTTTGTTTCCCGGAGCCAAGAGTCTCCCATGGTCTGGCTCCCTCTCTGGTACCCAAGATCTATAAGGAACTTACCAAACTCAACACTCAAAAAACAAATAATCCAGTCAAGAAATGAGCAGAAAACATGAATAGACACACTTCTCCAAAGACATACAAATGGCCAACAGAAATATAGAAAAAATGTTCCACATCACTTGCCATCAGGGCAGTACAAATCAAAACGACAATGAGATACCGCCTTACACCAGTTAGAATGGCTAAAATTAACAAGACAGGAAACTTAGTCTAAATCTAACAAAATATGCACAGGATTTATATGGAGAAAGCTGCAAAACTCTGATAAAAACATTTTTAGAAGACTTTAATAAATAGAGAAACTTACTATGTTTAAGTTTTGAAATTCAACAAACTAAAGACACCAACAATCCCCAAACTAAATTATAGGCTTACTGCAACTTTATGAAATCTCAGGATTTTTGTTTTTGTTTTTGTTTTTGGTAGTTCTAGAGAAACTGTTTCTCAATACAAAAACAGAAAATAAAAAAAGGAAAGAAAGAAAAGTTGGTAGAGTCACACTACCCAATTTTCAAACAGTTACTATATAGCTACAATAATCAAGGCAGTGTGCTCATGTGGATTACACAGATCAATAGAAGAAAGTGCCATAAATAACCTACCCAACAATATAGCCAACTGATGTGGACAAAAAGGCAAAGTTAAGTCGAAGGAGAAAGGATGCTTTTTTCCTAACAAATGCTGTTAACTGTACATTCCTAGTTATAAATAGGAAACCTTAGACCCACACCTGATACAAAACTTAACCCCAGATGGATCATAAGCCTACATGTAAAAGTGAAACCACGAATCTTTTAGAAAACAACATAGAAGAAAATCTTATGAATTAAGTGGAGTTCTTAGACATGACATCAAAATCATAACCCATAAAAGAAAAATACCAATAAACTGGACTTTATCAAAACCAGATTCTTTTGTTCTGAACAAGACCCTGTTAAGAGAAAGATAGAGACGTGGAGAAATATTTGCAATTCACAATTCTGACATGAGATCTATATTCAGAATATATAAAGAACCCTCTAAGTGCAACAGTAAGAAAATAAAGAATTCAATTAGAAAATGAACAAAAGACTTAGGCATTTCACCAAAGAGGGTATTTAAGTGGTAAATGGTATTTAATGGTATATAAGCACATGTAAAGATATTCAACATCATTACCCACTACAAAAATGCAAATTAAAGGCATAATGATACACCACTATATACACCTACTAGAATGGCGTAAAAAAATTCCACAATACCAACTGCTAGTGAGAATACAGAGCAACTACATCTCCCATACACAGTTGGTAGGAATATCAAGTGGTACAGCTACTTGATATTGGATATATGAAAAAGGGTGTGGCAGTTCCTTATTAAGTTAACCATACAGACTTACCGTGAGATTTGGCAATCATACTTCTGAGTATTTATCCTAGAGAAATGAAAACACACATCCACATAAAAATCTGTACATGAATGTTTATAGTAGCTTTATTTGCAATAGCTGAAAACTGGAAACAATAAAAATGTCCTATAAAAAGTGAATGGGTGGGCGCCTGGGTGGCTCAGTGGGTTGGGCCGCTGCCTTCGGCTCGGGTCATGATCTCAGGGTCCTGGGATCGAGTCCCGCATCGGGCTCTCTGCTCAGCAGGGAGCCTGCTTCCTTCTCTCTCTCTCTCTCTGCCTGCCTCTCAGTGTACTTGTGATTTCTCTCTGTCAGATAAATAAATAAAAAAAAAATCTTTAAAAAAAAAAAAAAAAAAAAAAAAAAAAGTGAATGGGTGGGGCGCCTGGGTGGCTCAGTGGGTTAAGCCTCTGCCTTCAGCTCAGGTCATGATCGCAGGGTCCTGGGATCGAGCTCCACATTGGGCTGCTCTGCAGGGATCCTGCTTCCCCCTCTCTCTCTGCCTGCCTCTCTGCCTACTTGTGATCTCTGTCAAATAAACAAAACCTTAAAAAAATAAAAATTTTTAAAAAAGTGAACGGATAACCTTTAGTACATCCATACAATGGAATACTACTCAGCAATAAAAAGTAACATGATACATGCCACACATTACTGATACATGAAGGGATCTCAAGGTCATTATGCTCAGTTAAAAAAAAAAAAAAAGGCCAACTTCAAAAGGTTATATACTGTGTAATTCCACCCATGTAACATTCTTGAAATGTCAAAATTATACAGAGGAAGAACAGATTAATGGTTACCAATATAGAGGTTATATTATATATAATGTATAGTATATGTGTATATATATAATATATAATCATATATATATATATATTATGATTATAAAAACGTTAGAATCAGAGACCTTCTTGGCAGTGATGAACAATTCTGTATCCTGATTGTTGTAGTAGTTATAAGAGTCTATACATGAGAGTAGGGGGTGCCTGGCTGGCTCTGTTGGTGGAGCACAGGACTCCTGATGTCAGAGTCATGAGTCTGAGCTCTGTATAGAAATTACTTAAAAATAAAAATCTTGAAAAAATCTATATATATGATAAAATTTCATAAAACTACAAAAATTCACTGTGAAATCTCTATACTTGTGGATACTTATAAATTATTTTAACACAAAGTTTTTTTTTTCTTCCCCCTATGGATTTTATTTACTTGAGAGTGAGACAGCACACAAGCAGGAGTAGGGGGCAGAGGGAGAGGTAGAAGCAGCCTGCCTGCTCAGCAGGGAGTCCAAAGCAGAGCTTGATCCCAGAACCCTGAGATCATGACCTGAACCAAAAGCTGTCCAAGTTTCTTAATTTTGAAAAAAAAAAAAAAAAAAAAAGAAATTTCTTATAATATCATTTATTGCTGCTGCTTTCTACATTTTCAACTTGTAAAAATGTCCTGCATTTGAACTGGTGAAGCTGCTCTGGCAAACAGTATGGAGGTTCCTCAAAAAGTTAAAAATAAGGGCCACTGGGTGGCTCAGTTGGATGGGTGTCTGTCTCTTGGTTTCAGCTCAGGTCATGGTCTTGGGGTCCCAAGAGTGAACCCTATATTGGGTTCTGCACTCAGCAGGGGATCTGCTTGAGATTTTCTTTCCCTCTGCCTCTTTCCCAGATTACTCCTTCTCCCTCCAATAAATCGTAAAAAAAAAAGAGTTACAAACAGAACTACGCTATAATCCAGCAATTGCACTAGGTATTTACACAAGGGATTAGGAAAAAAAAAAAATACAGGGGCACCTGGGTGGCTCAGCGGGTTAGGCCTCTGCCTTCGGCTCAAGTCACAATCTCAGGGTTCTGGGATGGTGGCCCTGCATCAGGCTTTCTGCTTACTGGGAGCCTGCTTTCCCCCCTTCTCTGTGTGCCTCTCTGCCTACTCGTGATCTCTGTCAAATAAACAAGTAAAATCTTAAAAAAAAAAAAAAAAAAAAAAGATTCAAAGGGGTACCTGCACCCTGATGTTTACAGCAGCATTATCTGCAACAGTCACACTATGAAAATAGCCCAAGTGTCCCTCACCTGATGTGTAAATTAGACGTGGTATATATACGTAGGAGCACTGCCATTTGCAACCATGTGGATAGAACTAGAGTATTATGCTAAGTGAAATGTCAGTCAGAGAATGACAAATACTATGTGATCTAATTTATTTGTGGAATTTAAGAAACAAAACAAAAGAACACAGGTGGCGGGGGCGGTGGAGGCAAACCAAGAAATAAGACTCTTCATTGCAGAAACAAATTGATGGCTGCCAGACGGGTGGGGGGTGGGGGATGGGCTAGATGGGTGACAGGCAGAAAACAGGGCACTTGTTGTGTTGAGCATTGGGTGTTGAATATAAGTGATGGATCACTAAATTCTACACCTGAAACCAGCTATTACACTGTATGTTAGCTAGCGGGAATTTATTTTTTTAGAGATTTCAGAGAGATCGCGTGTATGAGGTGAGCGAGATGAACACACTATACCAGTGTGCCTTTTAGAACTACATGTCCTGGGGCACCAGGGTGGCTCAGTCACTTGAGCTACCAATTATTGATTTTGGCTTAGGTTGTGATCTCGGGGTCCTGGGATCAAGCCCCACACACTGGGCTCTACACTCAGCACGGTATCTGCTTGTCTTTCTTTCTCTGTTCCCCCCCACCTCTCTAAAATGAATGAATGAAATCTTCTTAAAAATAAATAAATAAATGTTCTTTGGATATCCTGGAACTGCTGCAAGGTAACCTGTAATCTGCTTCTTTATCTTATAGAAGAATTGATAATAGAATGAACTGAATTGTTTAGTACTTCAAATTTTAACTCACTTGAAACTATCTCAAGAGTTCCTTCTAGTTTTCTAAATATAGGCTAAGAACAAAACCTGAAAAATCCTAATAGAAATTTTAAACAGTGTTACATAACGGTGCCCGGGTGGCTCAGTTGGTTAGGGGTCTTCAGCTCAAGTCCTGAGATCCAGCCCCACTTTGTGCTCCCTGCTCAGTGGGGAGCCTGCTTCTGCTTCTCCCTCTCTCTCTGCCTGCTGCTCCCCCTGCTCATGCTCCCTCGGTCAAATAAATGAAATCTTTAAAAAAAAAAAAAGTGATATATTATCAGAGAAAAAGTACCTTTGAATCCTGATGAAATAGGTCTTTCCAGAAGATCTTGAGCTCTTGAATCTCAAAAATCCTCAAGAAGCAGATAATCTTCAGATGAACTCTGCTAACTTAAGACCCTCAAACCCAAGCAATGACGACACAAAGCAGAGAACTTCCACCCAGCATGGCTGAACAAGATGAATTTTCTGGTATCTCAGGTTTTTTTTTTTTTTTTTTTTGCTTTACTGCAAATCATACTTACTACTGTACTTTGGTGCCCTCTAGCAATCGCCTAATGGTTTCAAAGAATGCTTTTATATATTGTTAGAGTACTTTCCTTACCCCATCTTCCTTGTGACGTAAGAAAAGGCAAAATTCGTGTTTTTCTCTGTCCATAGCTACTGCTCTAAATCTAATGGACTGCCAGATTATTTTCATTCCTCGACCTGAACCCACTGATGAAAAATGAAGTTGTTTTTATAAACCTCAGGTCCCTTCTGGTATTTTAATTTTTCTCACATTAACCCCAACCTCCAGTCTTTTAAAAACAGGAACCTTAGAGTAACTGGGTGGCTGAGTACCAACTGGGTGGCTCAGTAATTCAGTCTGCCTTCAACTCTGGTCATGATCCCAGGGTCCTGGGATCAAGCCCTCCATCGGGCTCTCTGCTCAGCGGGGAGACTGCAAATACAAAAATTAAAAAATACATACATACAGGAACCTAATCTCAAGTCAACAAAATGCTTCTGCTGAAATTACTCTAGTACAGACATTACAGGCTCATTAGAAGTGGGAACAAATCCTGACACGGTCTTTGGGGCAACAGTTAGTATGTTCTCCCCAGAGACTTTCCAGCTTGATGGAATTTGGAAAAACTATTTTCAGGGAATCTGCCTGCCTTAGGGGCAAAGCAGTTGCCCCTAAGGTGATAAATTTATCTAACTTGATAAATTTTATTTATACTCCCAACTACAATATACCCTCAATCTTTAAGCCAAATTTGTTTTCACCATTCTTTTCAACCAACATATCACAAGTTGTTGGATACAGCTAAAGCAGGGCATAGAGGAAAATTTATAGCCTTTTATACAGTCTTTCAGGAAATAAAAGAGGAAGGACAACTTCTCAACTCTTTTTTTTTTTTTAAGATTTTATTTATTTATTTGGCAGAGATCGTAAGTAGGCAGAGAGGCAGGCAGAGAGGGGAGAGAGAGAGGAGGAAGCAGGCTCCCTGCCGAACAGAGAGCCAGTGTAGGGCTTAATCCCAGGGTCCTGGGATCATGGCCTGAGCTGAAGGCAGAGGCTTTAACCCACTGAGCCACCCACGCATTCCCCACTTCCCAACTCTTCATTGAGCCCTCCACTACCTGAAACCAAAACCAAAGATACTGTAAGAAAACTACAGACCAATATCCTTCATGAATTTGGATGCAAACAAATCCTTAGCTAAACACTAATAAATCAAATCCAGAAATATATAAAAAGTGTAGCTTTAACATTCAAAAATCAATGAAATTCATTACATAAATAGATTTAAAAAAGAAAACCCATATGATCATTTGAATAGATAAAACGCATTTGACAAAATTCAATATACATTCATGATAAATCCTCTTGGGAAACTGAAACAGAAGGCAACTTCCCCATTATCATAAAGGGTATCTATGAAAACCCTACAGCGAACATCAACTTAATAGTGAAAGGCTGAATACTTTTCCTTTAAATTCAAGAACAAGCAAGGTTCTCAGCTTTTAGGGCTTCCATTCAAATAATACTGGAGATGCTGGCCAAAGTAATAAGAGCAAAGCAAAGAAGGGAGGAGGAAGGGAGAGAAGAGCACACAATAAAAAATCAGGAAGTAAGACACATAGGTTAGAAAGGAATAAATAAATATTTTCTATTTTTGGATAGTATGTGTATACAGAAAATGACAAAGAATATACAAAAAACTAGTGGAGTTGAGTTTAAGATCATAAGATATAGAGTCAATGTACAAAAATTGTTTTTACATAACAGCAGTAAACAACTGGAAATTAAACTTTAAGACAGTGCCATTTTTGGTAACATTAAAAAACATGAAATACTTAGGTATAAATCTTTAAAATATATACAAGGTCTATATGCTGGAAATTATAAATTACTGAAGACATCTTAATAAACTGAACTAAAATACTCTGTTTAGTTGCTAGAAAAGTCAATACTATTAAAGATATTAACAAATGATGTACAGATACAATGCAATCTCAATGAAAACAGCAGGAAGACTTTTTGTGTAACTAACAGGATGATTCTGAAATTTGTATGAAATAGCGAAAGAACTAGAAAAACTAAAATCGGGGGTGGAGGGCCACGGGGAGTTGGGAGGCCTTGCACTACCCAACCCCAGGACTTACTACAAAGCAGTAACCAGCACGTAGTGTTAAAGAAGAGCAGAAACAGAGAGAACAGACAATCCAGAAATAAACCTACCCATGTAGGGATAATGGATTTTGACAAAGTATAAAGACAATTAGAGTAAGAATAGTCTTTGTAACTGAGCAGAGCTAGAGTAATTGGACATACACAGGCAAAAAAAAGGGGGGTAAAAAAAAAAGGACCTCAACCCATACTTGACACATTAAAAACTGGAAATGGATTAGACTAAATAACACCTAAATATTCTAGAACAGTGGTCAGCAAACTAAGGCTCATGGGCCCAATCTGACCTGTTATCTGTTGCTGTAAGTCCAGTTTTACTGCATCACCCATTCATGCACGCATTGTTCACGGCTGCTTTCATGCTACAACACAGACTCCATGGCCTCCAAAGCCTAAAATAATTACTATCTAGCTCTTTATGGGAAAAGTTTGCTCACATCTGTTCTAGAAGAGATAGAAGAAAATCTTTGTTACTCTGAGTTAGCCAAGATTTCTTAGATTCACCAAAACCATGATCTGTAAAAGAAAAAAAAAAAACCAAAACTGGACTGCTGTCAAAATATGTCTGCTCTTTGGAAGATATTTAAAAATAAAAAGACAAGCCATAGAACTGGAAGAAAATATCTGCAAGTCAAATTTTTGATAAATGATTTGTGTTTAGAATATAAAAAGAATTCTCAAGATTCAGTAACTAAAAAAACAAAACCCAGTTTAAAAGAAAAATGTATGAGTTTAACACTTCGCTTTTAAAGATCGACAAGAAGAATGTGAAAAAATATCATCTGTTATTAGGGAAAGAGAAATAAAAAACCATGAGATAAACCATACGCCAAGTGTAATAAAAATGAACAAAAAAAGCATAGCAAAACTGTAATCATCACTCCCAACTCCCCTCCCCCATCAATACTGAGTTCCAGTGAGGCTGTGAACCCCCTCTGGAATTTCCATACATCATGGTGGGAAGACAAAATGGTACTGATGCTTCAAAAAACTGGCAGTTTCCTGTAAACATGGAATTACCATAAACCCCAGCAACCCCACTCCTAGAAAGGCACTCAAGAGAAATGAAATCTGTTCACACACAAAAACCAATAGGTGAATGTTAAGAGCAGCTTTATTTGTCATCAGCATAAATTGTAAACAACCCAAATCTCCTTCACCTAGTAACTGGATGAACAGAACATGGTACACTGACAATGGATTACTGCTCAGCAATTAAAAAAAGCGAAATACGGATACATACAACAGGGATGAAATCCCAAGTGATTCAGCTGAAATAAGTGGGCTCAGTATCTACTATACACCGCGCGTGATAACAGGCCATTGTTTAAAACAAAAAACTATAGGAAGAAAATAGACTAGTAGTTGCCAGAGGCTTGAGCTGGGGGAGGAAGGGGAGCACTAGGCCCTTTCTGGGTGGTAATGAACTGATTTCTATCTTGTGTTGATGGGTGTGTGAACACACACATTTACCAAAATTCATACAATGGCACACTAAAAAGTGTGAATTTTACCTTATGTAAATTACATCTTAATAAACTTTAAAAAATGACAATTATAGTAATCAGTCTATGTAATCTCTAATTTCTGTGGATTCTCATTCACATTCAGATTGTTTGCATAACTCGCAAGGATCTCTATGGCTTGCTGCTTCTTAATCTTGAAACACCATTAAAGACTTGGGATGAGCCTTTGTCCAGACTGTCCTGCTTCTGTCAAGTTCAGATTCTGTGAATCTTGGCCCATCCAACCAGAAACTAATCCTCAGGAAAGCAAATCTGCACCAAACTCTCAGGAAAATTACCTATTTTTTTTTTTTCCTCAGATGCTCCAAAAGCACCAACATAGCCCTCTTTTCCAGGTCACAAGTCTTGTAGCTTTGTTGTTCCAGTGTTCCATTTCCCTCCTTGGTTATAGATTTTCACCCAAAAACTGACCTGGGAGTTTCCATTTTTTCATTTCTTTGTTGTTTTTTTTTAATCAACATTTTATTATTTTTAATAGTCAGCCATTACTATTACTATTCAGCCAGAAACTGAAGTCCAAAAATGCTTTTATTACGTAAGTAACTGATGTAGTACATGATAAAAATTCAAATCTTAGGGGCGCCTGGGTGGCTCAGTGGATTAAGCCGCTGCCTTCGGCTCAGGTCATGATCTCGGAGTCCTGGGATCGAGCCCCGCATCGGGCTCTCTGCTCAGCGGGGAGCCTGCTTCCCCCTCTGTCTCTGCCTGCCTCTCTGCCTACTTGTGATCTCTCTCTGTCAAATAAAATAAATAAAATCTAAAAAACAAAAAAAACAAAAAAAAAAATTCAAATCTTAGAGGAGTACAAGAAAAAAGGAAGCCATTCCAATGCCCCATCCACCCAACTCCAGTTCCACCCAAATCTACTCCTTAGAAGTCCTAACACTCAACAAGCGAGCTTATTTGAGTTCTTCTAACAGTCCTATCCTCCATCCCTCCCATCAATATCCTTCCATCTCTGCATGTTTCATAAACTCCAATGTCAAAAGGTAATATTCCTTACACTAGATCTGCTTCCTTATCACACTTCAAGTATGTTAGTTTTATTACTTAGCTTACTGAGAGCCAACTATATGCCAGGTACAGACTAATCTGACATTGCAGCATTTACATTCTGGAAGGAGAAAGAGGAACAGTAACAATTTGTCAGATACTTGTTCTAGAAAAAAAAAAAAAAGCAGGGTAAGGAAAATAGGGAACGTGGGGATGAGAGCACATCAGTGAGCTCTGCCTTTATAAACTGCTGGTATACTTAAGGAATTTCTGGAGCCAGGAATCCTGTACTCGGATTCGTAATTTCAAATTCAGTTGCCTACCACTGGTTTGTTGGCAGGGTGTGTGTGTGTGTGTATGTGTGTGCAAATAATTTAGCCTCCTCAAGTTTTCTCATCTGTGAAGATGAGAATGCAAATCCCTTTCTGATAGGGTTGTTGTGAGGATTAAATGAGAGAGTTGTGCTGAGTACAATGGCTGGTGCTCAAAGAACGCTCTAAATATAAGCGATCACTTTTATTAGCATAATATCGTAACACAGAACTTTGAACAAGATCAAAAGGCTGATGTGACTAGCTTAACTAAAATAGATTTACACATCCCAACAGAAGTTAACACATCAAAAAATTACAATGATATACTTTAAAATAGTCACTGACTTAAAAATATCGAGTGGCTATTATGCACCTAAATCAGTTCTAGGTTCTGGGGATATAGCAATGAACAAAACAGAGAAGATCCCTGCTTTCATGGAATCCACATTCCAGTGGGAGAGATAATAACCAAATATGATGAGGTCAGATAGTGCTAAGTGCTATGAAGAAAATTAAACAGTGACGAGGATACAGAACAGTGAGTGTGGTCTTCATTAGAGTAATCAGAGTACTCTACAGGGTAGTCAGAGGCAGCCTATCCGAGTGACATTTATGCAGAGTCAGGATATTAAGAGCATAAATATTATATATAAATACCGGATCTCACCATTCATTTTTAAATACCGGATCTCACCATTCATTCTTATTCCAGCACCAGCATAATGGGACTTTAAAAGCTCAAGTAGGTGATCTTCCAAAAATAAAGCAAAATCTAACTACCAAGACACTTACTCAAATATATTGTGCCAAAGAAAAAGTGCTATAATTTTTAAAAGTAATAATAGATGGATTATATATTTAAATGTACCAAAAATAAACTATATATAGAAATACCAAGAGAGGAATGCCCGGGTGGCTCAGTTAGCTGAGCATCATGATCCCTAGGTCCTGGGATCAAGTCCCACGTTGGGCTCCTTGCTCAGTGGGGAGCCTGCTTCTCCCTCTGCCGGTAGCACCCTCTGCTTATGTGCTCTCTGACCCTCTGTCAAACAAATAAAATCTTAAAAAAAAAAAAAAGTACCAAGAGGAGAGTCA
The DNA here is from genome assembly GCF_030435805.1 of Mustela lutreola. Classification (NCBI taxonomy): domain Eukaryota; kingdom Metazoa; phylum Chordata; class Mammalia; order Carnivora; family Mustelidae; genus Mustela; species Mustela lutreola. The sequence continues at coordinate 156,395,396 of NC_081293.1, read as the reverse complement.
AGCAAGTATTTATGTAAACTTAAGATGGGTAAAATCAATTAAGTATGATCAAAAAAGAGAGAAACAAAGGTAAAAATTGATAAATGTGATTATTTTTATAAAAAGGTAAACATGTTGAAAAAAGCAAAACAAAAAAACCATAGGAAAAGAACACTATCATAAATAAGACCCAAAGTGAAATGACATACTGAAAAACACATTTGAAATGTGTATTAAAAATATTTTAAACCATAAGGGAAAAAACCAAACAGGCAATGGCCATAAATGAGTAAGTTGCAAGGAAATACAAATGGCCAGGACACTAGTGAAAAGATATTCAACTATAGTCAAAATTAAAGAAATGTACAAAAACTGGTTTTACACTTATCAGAATAGCAAAGATGGAAAAATAATGAGAAAATTCAGTTTTTTCCAGAGAAACTTGAAATCCTATGTCAAGTATAATAAACAGCTTAGCATTTCAACAATAGCACTGTAAATGAAATCATAAATATTTCAGCAGTTCTGTTACCAGCAAATATGTAAGATTTATATTTAATGGCAAAAACATTTATGATGTACTGTTGAATGCAGAGGCTGAAAGATAGTACTTGGTGTGACACCATGCATGTAAAACTATGTTTACACAGATTGATCAGCGAAAGTATAGTTGCCAGATACTAAGGGTGATTATCTACCTACAATAGGATTTGAGGTAATACTACCTTTCCATTGTCTGTGTGAATACTGACATACTTACTTTTAGAACCATCCCAAAGAAGGATTTCTGGAAAGCAATATACTAACTTGACAGTTGGCTAACAATTCAAATACTTAATAGAAACCATCAACATGGTTTGAGTTTTCACCCCACTACACAAGAGAAAGGGCAGGGGTATTTGTAAAGCTACTGGAGAGCCAAGATTATGGTCAATTTGATCGAGTAAGGGAAAAAACCCCAGTCGAGAACTTTCCCATCATTTGTATGACACCATCTTTACTTTATGCAAAAATGTAAAACTACCCTAATATTTTACAAACTGGCATTCCCTATTTTTTTAGTTCAAGTGACATGAAAAATTTCCATTTCTAAGGCAACTATTACAACATATTACAAATGTATAGTTATCAAGATTATAGTTTGGTACTGGCGTAAGGACAGACATGGATCAATGAAAGAAAACCAAGAGTTGTGAAATAAATCCATACATTTAGAGTCAATTTATTTTCAATGAGAGCAAGATACATCAATGTGGGAAAGAATAGTCTTTTCAACAAATGGTGCTGGAACAACTAGAACAGCATATTAAAGAATGAAGTCGGACCCCTACACCTCATATTGTACACAAAAATTAATTCCAAATGGATCAAAGACCTAATGTAAGGGCTAACACTGTAACACTCTCAGAAGAAAACACAGGTGTAAACCTTGATGACTTTGGATAATGAGGCGATGGTTTCTTAGATGACACCTAAAGCACAAGCAGTCAAAGAAAAAAATTTGGATAAACTGGACTTCAGTGAAAACTTCTGTGTTGCAAAGGTCCCTATCAAAAAAAGTGAAAAGACAATGCATAGCATGGGAGAAAATATTTGCAAACGATATTATGACAAAGTCTAGAGTCCAGAACATATTAAAAGAATTCTTAAGGAGCGCCTGGATGGCTCAGCAGGTTGAACATCTGACTCTTAGCTTCCGCTCAGGTCATGATCTCCAGGGTCATGAGATCAAGCCCCAAGGTCAGGCTCTGTGCTTAGTGGGGATTCTGCCTCTCTCTCCGTCCCTCCCCCCTTCCGTCTGCCCCCTCCCCTCTCCCCACTCCCATGCACTCGAGCACAAGCACACTCTCTCTCTGGAATAAATAAGTGTTTAAAACAATTCTTAAAACTCTGTAATAAAATAATTTAAGTGGGGAAAGAATCTGAACCAACATTTCTTCCAAGATAGACAAATGGCCAATACGCACATGAAAAGATGACGGAAATGCAAATCAAAGCCACAATGAAATACCACTTCATAGCCACTAGGATGGCTATGTTAAAAGAGACAATACCAAATGTCAGGTGAGGATGTGGGGAAATTAAAACCTTTACACACTGGCGGTGCAAGTGTAAAATGGTGCAGCCTCTTTGGAAAAAGTTCGTCCGTTTCCATGATGTTAAACACCAAGTTGCCATAAATATGACCCAGCAATAATAATACTAGGTACATGCCCAAGGTAACTGAAGTATGTTCAAAAAAAGCCTTGTGCACAAATACACACAGCAGCATTATTCAAGATAGCCGAAAGTGTTAACTCAAATGTCCATCAACAAAATGAGATGTATCCATAGAATGGGACAGTATTCAGCCACTGAAAAAAAATGAAGTACCAATATGAGGTAGAGCATGGATGAACCTTGAGAATATTACACTAAGTGAAAGAAACCGACACAAAAGGACACATACTGTGTAATTCCTTTTAATGACATGTCCAAAATAGGCAGATCCAAAGAGAGACAAAGTAGATTAATTATTACCAAGAGCAAGGGAGATGGGGAGAATGGTGCATGACTACTGATGGGTACAGGGTTTCTTTATGGAGTGATGTAAATGTCCTAAAATAAGACAGTGATGACTGCACAGCCTTGTGAACATTCTAGAAACAATGAACTGTACGCTTCAAAAATATTTTATGGCATGTGAATTAAAAAATTTTTTAAAATGTATGATGGCAAACTTCTTGCCTGACAGTATGTAAGACAGAAGACAATGGGGGCATACCTTTAAAGTATTTAAAGAAAATAAAACAAAAACAAACAAAAGGACTATTGCAAAAATTTAGGCCCAGAAAAATTTCTTTCAAAACGAAGAATTTCGGGCGCCTGGGTGGCTCAGTGGGTTAAGCCGCTGCCTTCGGCTCAGGTCATGATCTCAGGTTCCTGGGATCGAGTCCCGCATCGGGCTCTCTGCTCAGCAGGGGGCCTGCTTCCCTTCCTCTCTATCTGACTGCCTCTGTCTACTTGTGTTCTCTGTCTGTCAAATAAATAAATAAAACCTTCAAAACGAAGAATTTCAAAACTTACCACAAATCTGCAGTAATCAAGACAGTGTAATACTGGCATCGTTACAGACATATAGGACAATGAAACAAAACTTAGCCCAGAAACAAACCTACACATATAAAACTATTTGATTTTCAACAAAAATAAAAAATTAATTCCATAGGGAAAAGATAGTCATTTCAACAAATGATCTGGGACAAGGAGAGTCATGGATCAACATAAACCCAAATACTTACCTTCATATAGTATACAAAAACTCGGCTTGTGTTGTATCACAGATGTAAATGTTAGAGTGATAGAGAAAATCTTTATGACTTTGTATCTGGCAAGACTTTCTTAGACAGGAGTAAAAGCATGAACAGGAAAAGAAAAAAAAACACTAATAAACCAGATTTCATCAAAATTGAAGAACTTCTGTTCCTTCAAAGACACTGTTAAGAAAATGAAAAGGCAAGCCATAGACTGCAAGTATTTGCACATCATTTATCTGACAAAGTATTTGTACGGAGAACATATAAACAACTTCTCTATAACTCAGTAATAGGATTATTCACAACACAATTTAAAAATGAGGAGCCTGGGCACCTGGGTGGCTCAGTTGGTTAAGCGACTGCAGCTCAGGTCATGATCCTGGAGTCCCGGGAGCGAGTCCCGTATGGGTCTCCCTGCCCAATGGGGAGTTTGCTTCTCCCTCTGGCGCTCCCCCTTCTCATGCTTTCTCATTCTCGCTCTCAAATAAATAAAATCTTTGAAAAAAAAAAAATGAGGAGCCCCACTAGACTTTGGGAATAACTGGGTAAGGAGTATGGCATATTTTCTCCTCAAAAACTTGATAGAACTATTCAATCATTTTAGAACTCTAGAAAATGACCAAAGGCATGCAGAAAACTGAGAAACTCAACAAAACCTTCGGAACCTCCGAGTAAAAACTGTGGGAATCTGGCATTTTAGCCCAGAGCAGTTTCCCTATCCTTCCACGCCACACATAACCGCCCACAACCTCCTAAGTTCTTTGGCACTGTAGTTCTACTGGAGTGCGGCAGCCTCCTTGCTGGAAGGGGCTAAACTGATTGAGAGCAAAAGGTGGGCAAAACTCAGGTTCAGGGATATTGCTGGAAATATCAAATCTTGGTGGTGGTCAGGGGAAGGCCAACACTGCAGCTGGCCTGAGGTTGATCTGAGATACTAGTTGCAGTAAGCAAGAGACAATCATCACAACAACGGAAACAGAACACACTGATCTGGTGATCTGGTGATCTGGCGAGGAGGTTGATCTGGCGAGGAGGTAACAGTGAGCGAGCCTTTGACGCTTCCTGCGGTGGGACAGCACATACAGATACACGCATATAACCTGGCAATTCTACTTGCAGGTACTTACCAAGACAAATGAAAAAACCAATGTCCACACAAAGAGCTGAAAGCGAATGCTCATAGCAGCCATTATTCGTAATAGCCAACAAAGTGGGAACAATCCAAATTTCCATCAACTGGTGAATGAACAAATGTGGTATATCCAAATAATAGGAAACTATTCAGCAAAAATAATTACGAACGCATGTTTAACACGGGCGAACTTGCAACACTTTAAATGATTTTATGGTGTGTTAAATTATACCTCCACAAAACTGTTAAACATAATTGGGATAAAGATTTCAACAGACCTACCACCAAAAGACCAACAAAAATGACAAAGGATATTATTAATGGTTAGATAAATTCAAACTAAATCACGAAATACCACTGCAGACCCACTAGAATTAGGCCAAGGTTCAGAACACTGATGACAGCAAATATTGGCAATAATGTGAGAAAACACAGCACTGGGGGGAATGGAAAATGGTACAGCCACTTTGGAGAACAGTTTGGCAGTATTTTAGAGAGTAAAACAAATATTTACCATAGGACTCAATTATTCCACTCCTCAATATTTATTCAAGCGAACTGAAATCACATGTTCACATAAATATTTTTTTTATCAATGTTCACAGCCACTTTGTTCGTAACAGCCCAAACCAGAAAGAGCCCAGTCCACCAACAGGGGAGTGGCTAACAAACTGCAGTATATTTGTACAATGGGATACTACTCAGCAATAAAAAAGAACCGATTCAAGCAGTAACACTGATGCCTCTTCACAAGACAGGCTGAGCAAACAAGCCTTCCACAAATAAAGGACAAGCTGAATGCAGCTAATCTACAGTGACACAAGCAGATCAATGGCTGCCTAGGGGTAGAGGATGGATGGGTGGGAACTGGGCATATGGGGGTTTGTGGTACTTTTTGAGGGATGATGGAAATGTTCTCGATCTCAGTTGTGGTGTTGATAGTTGCACAGGTGTATGTATGTACCCAAACTCATCAGACTGTACACTTACGATGAATGTTGCTGTATATAAATTATAACTGACTGGAGTGGCTTTTAAAAAGCTGTGAAGAAAAAAAATCTGATTAGAACTGTATCACCATTCTTACTGAGGAAACAGGCCTCTGAAATATGGAAATGAGCTAACAAGTCTGCCTGGCTGTTTCTCCTGCAATCCTAGTGTTTGTAGAGCTCTCAGCTGTTTTCACCTGTTTAGCGGCACTGACACATACGAGGGTCTGGCGCCAGCAGGAAACTGTTAACAGAGGCACAGTCACAGAAAGTAGTTTCCAGTGTCTTTAAATTAATCTTACGCCTTGAAAGATCTGACACAAATGCTTATTCAAGAACTAGGTTTCACATACCATGTTATTTATATATTTGCTACACCATGCCTCATCACCAGCTTTTGCTAAAAATATGGAACCGTAAGCTCTGTAAGGGCAGAAACTCTTTTCCGCATCAGTGTACAGTGTACAGTGTCCCTCACACAGTACCATACTTCTATCCAACGTTCAATACATATATGCTAAATGAACCCACACTTCAGTTCACTCTGCCATTCCAGTTCAAGTTAACTCCCACACAGTCTTCAGGCTAAGACAACTTCAAGATGACCAAGATTAAGTGGAAATCAAAGGAAATGGAATGGAAATCACACAACTACTCCTGTACAGTGTCTTTCTAGTGATTGTTCTGAATGTAACAGAATGCTATCTCTGAATTATTAACTGCTGCATTTTTCATGCCTTTCGTTCCTGGTTGCTTGTGGCAACTGACTCAGTGACTCACTGGAGCTGCTGCTTCAATAGGAGACACAAGAAGCAAAACCAAGACACCATTGCTCAACTTTGACGTCAAAGGTGTTTTCTCTCTCTCTTTTTTTTTTTTTTTTGGTTTTTGTTTGTTTTAAATAAAGCCAAAGGAAGCAACATGACCCTGAAAGCTAAAAAGCTTTTGATTTGTCAGAGCTGAGTTCTGGAAAGGACTTTTAGCAATTTACAAACTTTGGTGAGTAAAGTGGAAAAAACAAACCAACCAACCAAGGATCTCAGCTTGGCTGGAACAGGCAGTTTATTCTATGAACCACAGAGTTGGGAAGAATGGGTAATGACAGAACAGTCTGCTCGTTCAAAAAGAGCTGTAAGCTGTAAGGAAAGAGAACTGTAGCTCGACTTTAGTTGTAAAGCTCTAGGACATGCTTGGCACTCCCCTCCTCAATCAAGGGCCGGCACCCCATCTGGGGTACATTTAAGAAAACACCAGATCAACTTGTAGACTGGCAGTGCAACAGGACCACACTGCAACAATGAACTCAGACTCTCTGGTGCGGGGGGGTCAAGGCCTTAATATCTTTTAAAAAAATTGTCTTCCCTTCCTGCCTCCCAAGCAGATCTTATCTTCGGCGAAGTTTTAGGGATTACTGATTTGCAGAGATCCGAAGCTGAAGAGTGCACTATACCTGTCTTCCCCCGGTGTAGCGTCCTTGTGACCAAGCTCCCTGGCAATTCCACTGCTGACTCCCTTCAACAGTGCCCTTGAACACATAACCCCCACACAAAGCAGGGAGCAGCTTATTGAAGACAGCTCAGACTTCACCACTGGTGGCTCTCAAAGCTGGATTTGGAAGTCTCGGTTTTGTGCACGAGGGTCTGGTGGACAAGTTTAGCAGTTTAAGCATGGATGTGGTACAAAGTTTACTCCTGTAAGGCCTGAAACTCCAGCAACTGTTCCCACAGGGCTCTACGCAGGGGACACCTTGGACTAGAGCTATTCATCAGCACAGCTCACAATTCCTGTTGGTTGCCACAAACACACCAACTCCTATCTCTAACACTGACTCAGTCATTCAGAGCTTGTGCATCTTTACCAACACTGTAGTCATAATAAAAGCCAGTAGCATCTGTGAGAGCAAATAAAGAGGATTCCTTAAATAATCCACCTTTTCAAGGTACTTCTAGGACAAAATGAAGAAACTCTGACTCAGTTTAGTAACAAAAGAGGACCAGCTCTGCTCATGTATAAACCTAATTAACTTTCAGAGACCAAAGTCTTTAACAAGTTGGAATTACAAGACCTTCAAAAATATTTAGGATAGGGGCGCCTGGGTGGCTCAGTGGGTTAAGCCACTGCCTTCGGCTCAGGTCATGATCTCAGGGTCCTGGGATCGAGTTCCGCATCGGGCTCTCTGCTCAGCAGGGAGCCTGCTTCTCTCTCTCTCTGCCTGCCTCTCTGTCTACTGTGATCTCTCTTTGTCATATAAATAAATAAAATCTTTAAAAAAATATATTTAGGATGATAGATGAAGTAGAAAACCAACCTTCCAGACTCATCTAGACCTACTGGCCACTGGTCACATATGGCTCTTGAGTACTTAAAGCGTGTCTATTTCCAAATACAGATGTGCTATAATATACATCAGACTTCAAAATCTGAAGAAAGATATAAAAACATCTCACTGATGATTTTTATACCAATTACGTGCTAAAATGACAATAGTCTAGATATTTAAATACCCCACGAAGACCTTGCCTTTGCAATGTCTGAACTCCAAACAAAGAACTGTATGCTGATTCCCTTGTTGGAGATCCTCTAAAAAGGTAATAAATATCCTTAACATTTACAGATTTAGTAACACTACTTTCATTTATAAATGAGCTACTTTAAAAGGTTCATGACATACAGTTATCTGATATTTTTCTGAAATATAAATATGCATTGCTAGTAGTATACAGGTTTGCTTTCAGTCACCCAGCTACTAAATTATCAAGCCAATCAGAAAGAATTTAAGTCTCGAACTGACTTTGTTAGGAAGTTATTTTTTTGGTCAGGTCCTTTTTAACTCTCATAAAATAATAAACACTGAATTCTTAAGTTCATGGGGGAAGAACCAGAGGAATAAGGCACTATCTGGCAGAATTTAACAATGGTATTATAATTACAGCATCATTAAGGTACTGCAGAAAAAGGATTTTCACTTTATGTGAGAAGTCAAATCTTAAATCATGCAAATATATTTTTGAATATAAGGGGTTTGTTCTTTTGTTTTTCCATTTCAGGACAATTCTCTCTAAGGTATTAAGTTTCTATTATTCTAACGGCCTTGCTTTGTAGGAATTTCTGGTCTAGGAAGTTCCAAGTTAACTACTGGTCTATCTTTGAACCAATTCCGAGAAACCTGTGATAAGTCTGGTGTCCTCAGAGATATGCTGTATTAGATTAGGGAATCTGTGAGAGAAACAGACTCCTTGACCTAATATAATACAAGGACATCCCAGGGTTTCTGCTGCTTCTCCAGGTACTAAATAGAAGCTTATCAGTCCTCTTTTCCTGTCCTTCACTAAACAAAGATAATCATGAAGCACCCACTGGCAACCACAGCCTTCCAGGAACTAATAAACCTCTCCGGTCCTCCTCTAGCTTAACCTAACCCACCTACTACAAAGTAGCACCCATCTTTCCTGTATACCAACTTCTACAAATACCCTTCCGACATAGCTTCCGAGTGGCTGAGAAGACTGGTATAATGGAAATGGTCCTAGACAAAAAGCCCAGAAAGGAAAATCTCAGGAATCAGTCTTAAAACTCAATCTTTCATAACATGGAGAAAAGTACAGATGGAGTTGTCCTGGTCTGGTCTTTCATCCCCCATGTGTAAATGATTACCAAGCTGAGTTCCTTTCCCTCTCTAAATTTTTAAGTTCTTCATCTTTCCTTTCCCTATTGTCATTCCTTAGTTTTGCCTCTCCATTATTTAGCCTGAACTGCTACATTATCTAACAAAGTCCCTCTGCCTCTAGTTTCATTCCTCTCTAATCTTTTGAGTAAATCTGATGAGTAAATCTGACTGTCCTTTTCCCGCCTCAGATCCTCCAATCGTGCTTTGTCACCTGCTTACTTCTCTGAGCAGGGCAATTCTCCAAGAATGTCCTGCTTGTATGTGCTATGCTTCTCTGCCTTAGCAATACCCTTACCAAACCTTCCACTGCACGTGTCCTTTTATCCACATTTCCTGGTGTTATGTGTGATCTATTTGTTCTTAAAGACTTTGTTTCATCATTCCATTGCCTAATTCAGTGACCTTCCTCACTACCCCCACTGTCCCTTGTGTACATATCTGTAACAGCAATTATTACTCTTTATTACATGCTTGCTTACTTATTTGCTTCCCACACTGAAGATTAAGGTCTTAGAGGTTAGCTATCTTAGACTGCCATATTCTTGGTCCCTAACAGTCCACAGAACCAAGTATGCTTAATACATAAGCTGGGACAGATGATCTCTAGATCTGAGAAGGAAGGAAGAACAGAACCCACAATGTCTTCTATTATATACATAGGTTTCTTTCTTTCTTTTTTTTTTTTTTTAAAGATTTTATTTATTTATTTGACAGAGAGAAATCACAAGTAGATGGAGAGGCAGGCAGAGAGAGAGATAGGGAAGCAGGCTCCCTGCTGAGCAGAGAGCCCGATGCGGGCCTCGATCCCAGGACCCTGAGATCATGACCTGAGCCGAAGGCAGCGGCTTAACCCACTGAGCCACCCAGGCGCCCTATACATAGGTTTCTTAAACTCATCAGCTAAAGTCCAAGACATTACTCTTCTACCTCATGACTGCGGAGAATAACAAAAATTATTTATTCATGGATGAGCACAAACACTTTTATTGTCTCTAATAACCCCTAACATTATTATTTACTGTGTGTCTGATGCATACATGTACTTTCCCCACTAAGCCTCACAATAATCTTGAGGTAGGCAGTAGTTTCACCTCATTTTATAGGCAAAGGAAGAAGGCACAGAGAAGTTAAGCATCTCGCCCAAGTGAAAAGAGATAGCAATCCAGGCAGTCTGGCTTCAGAACCCATGTTCCTTACCGCTCTGCTACAAAGCTCAATACCTCCTGCATCATGAAAACTGTGCTTCAAAAGATTAAGTACTCCTCTGTTTAATTAAAAACACAGTATTACCAAATACAATCTCAAGTTTAAAAGTTATGATCACACATTAACAGACCATTCCTTCCCAAAACTTAATAGCTCTACTACAACCATATTTCAATTAAAAAATTTACAAGTAGGTTTCACATTAGAAATTCCAAAGTACATTTTTACTTATGGTTATGGTAATAAAGAACTCTTCATTCACTACCACCGCATCATTTCTCAAGCTATTTTAGACTTTTAACTTAATAGGTATACAAAAATAAACTGTGACATCAGTTAATTCATGGTAACCATTCAGCAATCAGATAATTCTCAATTTTACTGTAACATGCTGTCAAGTTCTAGATATTACAGTGGATAGGATGCATTTCCCTAAAAACATTCTCTTATTTTCTATTTCTAAATAGCAGGATAATATGGCAACATCATTTGGAAATTTTATTAAAATGTCAGTAATGAATCGTTCCATCTTAGTTTATGACTCACCAATATAAGTTACTCCTAGTACACTTTCTAAATTTCTTGTGATGGATGCTTTTGATAATCTTATTTAACAGGAAAATATTTTCTAATAGAGGAATGTAAGAGGTATTACAGAAGAGTCACTTTTGAAACCATGAACAAAGCAATGAAGTAAATATTATTACTGTGATTTTCTAAAAAAACTGATACTCAAGCCATTGCAAAGAAGTAAAGTATAATGGATTCTAATAATAAAGACCAATACCATCATCAAATTGCAAAATCTCTTTTTACCTCCCTAGAGGGTTAACTGTATCATACGCACACAGGTGTCCAAAATGCTGTTGACTAAAATGTAACCTTTACAAAATGCTAGTGCCAGGTTCACTGGTAAGAGAGAACAAGCAGAACTAGTTTATAAACATAAACCATTGGTAGCTATCAATCTCAGCACATCAAATAAAAAAGGCAGGCATAAAATTTTTTAATAGGAGAAATCAGTCACTTATTCTAAGACTTGGGGTCCGGATAGATGCCTCAGTCTAGGGTAGAGCTAATGTCAATGTTGGTTAACAGATATTACAATATTTTTTCCTTTATTTCGGGATGTGGGTATATGCCATATTGCTCTTTGCTTCTCTACGAACAAGAAACCAGAAATTTATCTTATTATTAGACGCTGGTCTAAAATGAATGATGGCTTAAATATCTGAAAATATACGAACTCCCCTAAGTATAGCAAGTGCATTTCTACAGTATTCAGTGTTGCTATTCAGTGTTTCAGTTAAAACTTAGTGTTTCAGCTAAAACTTAATATTAACATTTTCTGGTTTCCTTTAATGAATGCTTTTAGTTCTAGGTATTTCCCACTCAATTCAGGAATTCTGTAATTTAAAAACAACATTCAGGTTCCTAGCTTACACACAGCATTCATAGACTATGGCACTCAAAGCACTGCCTGGGTTAGTCATTATCAAAATTTCACCCATTCAGTTGTTCCCCACTTAAGAATCACCACTAGGAGTATACCAAGTAGCAACTTCCTCTAAAGAAGACAAAGAAGTAATTTTGTTTCAGAATGAAAAGATATAGAGAAGAAAAATAGACAAAAAACCAGATAATTTAACTATTGTTATTCACAATATAGCAAAGAAAAAAACCAAAGTTACACACTTCAAAAAAAAGGGGTATGGGGTGATAGGCCAAAGACAAAATACTGGCATGCTGGAATTTTTTTTTTTTTTTTAAATATCTGTACAAGAACAAGGGACACTTCACATTTAATACATTGTCTGTATGTATTGAGTTCACCTCAGGATAGATCCAACTGCAAGAAAATGGCCCCAATGAACTAGAAGATTTCCTGCAACTAACAAACTGTACTCACAATTAATAAGCAACATTTATCTCTATGCAGTTTTACAAAGTTCCCAATAATCTGATGTATATGGGAACTTCCTCTATGGAAAAAATAAGATGGGTTGGATACCACTATTGATGCATAATATAGATATCAACTAGATAGGAAATTCAATTATTCTTGAGTATTTAGAAAGAGTCTCATGCTTTGTTCAAATGTAGTAGCTTATCGTTAAGAAATTTCCCTTCCTCAACTCTCCAAGTTTGTAAATAAAATTAGGTAATATTTACATTTAATTTACTGTCTTTGTCATTTAAAGAAGTATCTCTTAGTCTTTCTATACAGTAGTTCATTTAAACAACTGCTCTTAAACTTTACTATACCCAAAATAGAAATTAAAATGAGCTTTGAAAAGGAAATCTACCATTTTCACAAATACATTTTTAACCTGAAATCTTTTCAAAATACATATTGCAAATATGCTGACAGTGCCACACCCTCAGGCATTTTGGGCTACATTCTAATAGTGTTTAGTGGGTGAGAACTGAAGTAACAGTGAAACATTTAAAATAAATGTAAAACTTGCACTGAGAAACCAGAACTCATATAGCATGCGACAGTTAACAACCTGGCCTTTTAAATGTTCAGCTATCACTCACCCCCCAAAAATGTAGTTCTAGAAACCATTATTTATATTTCAATCACAAACACTGCTCTTAAAATACAATCTATATCCGATTTATAACCAGATCTTAAAAACACAGATTAAGATGAAGTTTAGTCTAATTTCTCTGGCAGAGAGTCAAAAGTAGGATAGAATAATCTTACTGTCTCTTATACATTCTGGCAAAAACAATAAAACCCAAAAAAGCCAGAACAAATGAGTCAAAATTGACAATAAACCCATTATGAAGAGTGGCACTAAAGTGAAATTTCAGAACATACCGTTTTCTAAGTATGTAAGTGCAATCTTACTGGAAAACACATATTTACAAAGATTCTAGAAAGCTACCACCAACTTTATGTCTAGGTTTTTGATCTTTATTTTGTCTCCATGATATTCAGTTGTCAGTAGTTTCAAGCTACATATGTAAATATATCTGGTGTGATTTTTATATCCTACTTAGACTATTCAGTGTCCACATACAGATTTACAAATGTCATAAGTGACATTATGTAGAATATTGTAATATTTTCCAGAGTAGTAACTTTGACTCTGAATAAACACCAGAGTATCTGGGCTATTAAAAACATTTTCTTTTCAATTTCTAAATTCTTCTTTTTAGGGAATCATTGACAAGAGACCAAACTTAAAGTAAAAATGCCAAGCTTTGTCTATTTTAACAAAAAAGGGATTGCTATAAACAGACCTTAAGTAAAAACTTCCCTAGATAAGTATTAATAATCGAGTAGCACTCAACACAAATAAACACTTAACTTTCTTCTACAACACAGGAGCCTGCCCTGTAGCAGCCGCGGTGCAGAATCCTGGGACAGTCTGAGGCTGAGCAAGAGACTGAGGGTGCAGGACGGGACAGAAAGAAGGAAAAGGACGTAAACTTAAAACTTAATAAAATTAAAAAGCCAAAGAGTAAACTGTATCAGAAAATCAAATTCCAAGAGAATATTAATAGGTAATTACCACAGCCAGAGTCAATCTCTGCCTTCAAGAATGGAAGACAACAAACAATTCTTACCATCATACAATATACCAGTAGTAGAAAAAAATGAATTATTCACAGAATATTCTAAGAGGCTTTTCCTGGGGTGACTGGGTATGTGTGTACGTGTGAAAGCTTACAAAATTAAAAATGTGAAGCAACATGGATTCGTATTAAGATTTCATGATAATAGGAAAAAATTTAGGGAAAGAATATTTTCCTTGAGGCAAGAGTATTTCCCATAACTGTTTTAAAAAGCACCTATGAAACCATGCTGTCCACTGTCACAACCAAGATTTTGGATGCTTCTGTCAACTGCAGCATAACAAAAGGCATTTCACAGCATAACTTTAGGGAAAATGTTATCTGGTCTAGAATCACACAGAAAGCAAAGAAAAACTTTTTTAATTGCTTCTAAAACACTAATTTTTCTGGGTAGCAGCATTTTGCTCCTGTACGTGCCCTTTCAAAAAATATGAAAACAGAACCAGAAATAGGGAAAAAATTTGAGAATAAGAATAGCAGCATTGAATAGAAAGGCAAATACTTAAAGTTTAAAATAAGGAAACAGTACTGTGCAGCTTTCAATAATACCAAGTAAAGTGCACTGCTTAAATGTTCACTGATAACATTTTCCCTATATATTGAAAATATGAGATCTACTTATTGGTATCTTTTTATATTAAAAAAAAAAAAAAAGGACATTCACTATTGTAGCCCTGATAGCTCTCTTCCAGTATTTTTTAACCATTCAGATGTATTTTTATGGGAATATTTATTCACATAATTTTGCTTAATACATTTCTTTCTACACAAGACTGAATTTAAAAGTCTCTATAACATTTTCAATTACAGTAATAACACATTAATAAATTATAAATTAACAAAATCTTCATATTTGCTTTAAAAAATCATTTATCAAACACTACCTTCCAGATTATCTGGAAAATTAAAGATGCAAATTGCTATAAATCTGGCATCCCGATTAAATTCTGATTTTTAAAAGTATATAAAATGGCCCTCAAATTATTCCAAGTTCCATTCAAGAAAATTTTATTTTACCCTTTTCATAAGTTACGAAGTTTACAACCTGCTAAACATTCTATCCAAATGTGGGAAAACTGTCTGGAGATGCAAAGCACAATAAAATAGTTACATGAAGAGAACAAATAAAAATACCCGTTAAAACAAAGTTATTATAGCTGGCAGCACTTAAAATTGGTAATTTCTATTTTTTTTAAAAAGTTGCATAGCTGCAAGATGATTCATTACTGATTAACTATTGAGCGGTTTTACTTAGGAGGAAATAATAGATTTAACAAATTGCAATTCAATCGACAATCTTAGATTTAGTTCATTAAAATATAACTATGTAACCTGATTTACTCTTTGGACTGCATTCTGGTACTGTTACACCTTTAATTTCAAATATTAACATATTTTAGCTCTCCTATGCAGAAGTCTATTTTCCACTCTTGGGGGAAAAAAAATAGAAGAACTTGAGATCATGGTCTACATTCAGACAATGTTTTACTGCTTGATTACATTTCTTGTTTTCACATTTAAGACTTTAATTTATAAGAAGTACATTATGCGGTCCTCAGTTTAAGAATAGATGAATGCAGAAACATCGTGTTGGGGAAAAATAAAGTGACCCCCAACTTAAAACCAAGTCAAACCACAACTAGTTGTGCAGCTCTACAGAACTTAATAAAATCAACTTCTAAATCAATTAACTTTGGCGTCTGAATACAAAATGTTTATCAGTGTTACCTATGTAGATGACTATTAAGGGATGTGCAGCATTTTCAAAATCCCTGTGTGTCCTTTATATGCATGTTTGGTACACTGAGTTCTGTGGCAACTGTCCTCTCTTTAGCAGGGTTATCCCCCTGTATGATTGTCCATCTCTGCATTACCAAGTCTCACAGAACTCAGATTTCTGGCTGAGTATGCCTGCAGTTTTTTCTTTTTCCAGAGACAGATCCTCATATCCTCTCAGTTTTTCAAGCATCTTGGAAAGACAAGAAAACCTGTGTGGAAGCAGATGCATTAGGTTTAAGCAGTGGTTCACAGTACTGACACCAATCAAAATACAACACCCATTTCCCCATGAACACTGCTTTGGTGGCTATCCATTATCATACACTTACTATTCTTAAAAACTCCTAAAATTAGTGTTCTGCAAAATAAAGGAGAGAAGGACCAATTCAAGCTTAGAACAGTTACAAAAAATAGCCACCACATAACACGTTTTCTCCCTCCACAACAAAGACCACACCAGAGTACAGAAAACAGACAACACGCAACACCTACACACCACCTATTAATCTTTCTCCAACTAACAACTTCCACTTAAAATAGTGAACAATTTCCTAACTAATCAAAACCTTAGATTGTTATGTGTATCTATTTTGGGCTGTCCATTAAATTCTTATGCTGAAGAACATCACAAATGCTAGATGTGCTGCTGCTATATGTCATGGGTTTTGTTGTTGTTGTTGTTGTTTTTAATGTTTTAACAACAGGGATGCCTGGGTGGCTCAGTGGGTTAAGCGTCTGCCTCCGGCTAAGGTCATGATCCCTGAGTCCTGGTTTCATCAGGGTCCTTGCTCAGCAGGGAGCCTGCTTCTCCCTCTGCCTGCCACTCCATTTGCTTGTGCATTCTCCCTGGCAAAAAAGTAATTATCTTTGGGGGAAAAAAAAACAAAACAAAACATGTTTTCAGCAACAGTAAATCCTCTTCAAACCCACAGGTTTAATCTGAGACAGCAAAAGGGATGGGAGGAATTTATCACCTGACAAGTAAGAGCAGTCAGAACTTGAAGCAAACACTTGAGTGAAGATATTCTACATCTGTAAATTTGTAAAAAGGACTTTAAGATGCAGGAGATTCCACTGACTTGTAGATTTGTAAGGGCCGCTGCCACTGAACTAAGGTTCTATATATATATATACACACATATATATATACATATATATATATGTATATATATATTTTTAAAAAATCAATAAAAAGATAACACTGACGCATAAGGAAACTGAAATGCTGCTTAAAACCAACATGCACAGACTATGAGATGCGACACATGTCCCTTAAAGCCCATAAGCTCATTGTAACACTAAAGGAAAAATTTAGCTGACTGGATCATGAAATAAAAACATTTTTATAACCATAAAATCCCACCTCACATAAAAAAGTTTACTGCTTCTAAAAGACACATTTTACCTATAGGTGGAAAACTTGAGACATATTACCTTGGTATGTAAAATATTAAGATAAAAATTTCATGTTATTAGCATAGGTTTTTAGTCCTTCTCTTTAAATCCTTCTATAATTTTAGCCATACTTTTAGTTTATTGGCCCAGACATAAGGTTACACTGAAGATATTCCAAGCATCCTCCTCTTCAAAAAACCTGTTCACAGTGAAATAAAAACATACCTGCTCATATACTCAAAATATCACTCCATGGCCACTCTTCTTTTACACAGAAATCTTAAACCAATTCATACTTCCAACATGTCACGGTCTGATCTGAATCACCTCATGGTAAAAGGTTCAGAGCTGATAGTCTTCTTGCACCCATTTCCCATGCAGAACCCTACCGCAGTTGTGACAGAGGTCTCCCTTCTTGCTGCAGTTCTTACTTCAGTTGCTATAAGGGCTATTAGGTGACCTCAAATCTCCTCTGTCAATACTCTAATCTGCTGCTACTGAATTATCCTCATTAAGGACAATGATCGTTCCAGTTTCCTGTCTTTAGTCTTAGCCATTCAGAAAAAACTGTTGGCAGTTACTGTCTTAGGTCTCTGAACACAGAGGCTCCAACTCCTGAAACAATTCCAGGATTGGCTAAAATGTTCTTCCTGGATGTAAAAACCCAATACTATATGTCATTTCTGCAAGTCTTCTCATAAAAAGCTTTTCATATATACAAAGATATCAATTAACTGTTTTTTTTTTCCACAAAGCTAAATAAATGATGTCATTTCACTCACTCCACAGAATATGGAAAAGAGCAATTGTCAAGGGAGTTTATCATTCAATTCACTGGACATTTTCAGATAATGCAGGATAATGAGTAAGCTAAATCAGCAGAGCAAAACAAATTCTGTACTCGGTTTAGAATTCTTTTTTTTTTCTTTTTTCCTCCTACTGTATAAACAGGCACTATGTAACATGCTGAGGATAGTAAGGTACAAGATTAAACTGAATGAATGAGAACATGATGAAACTTCTCCCAAGAAAATGCCCCTACCTAATTATAGCAAAATAGCTAAGAACACAATCTTTGCAACCAATATGCCTGAGTTCGAATCCCAATTCTACCAAAGAACTAGCTTGACAAGTCAAGTTTTGTAACCTCTAACTCTGTTTCCTCAATTTGTATAATGGGAAAAGGGATAGCAAGAGTCTTGAGCTCAAAAGGTTGCTACAACAATTAGTTTAAGTTATTAATAGATGTAAAATGCTTATTAGAACAATGCCTGGTATGTAATAATACAACATGAATGTTAACTAATTATTATGATTAGAATTATAATATTATATTGCATTACCTAAGAACATACCCCTCAAGTTTGGAATAAGAATATAGAATTTAATTCTGTTCCTAAATGCATGCCCGAGGCTACTGTGCATACTGCTTCTTGAAGTCATGAAATTAACTACTTTGGCCCTCAGATTTCTTAGTGGAAAAATGGGGTAATATATGCTAATATGTACATATGTGTAGTACATGTATGAAGTTTATACCAACCATATGTTTCATGGATTTAAGCTTTAAACTAAAATTATATGTGTTTTAAAGTACCAAGAATGGAGAACTTAGTCAATACGTGACTTTCTTCAGGAATCAAAAAGTTGCTTCCTATTTATCTTTTCATGTGAGTTTTTTACATGGTTACCTAACAGTGTCTGGGATGGACACTCACACACATTCATACACACACACACACACACACACACACACACATGCGCATGCTTCAATAAATGAATGACTAAAAATGGTGGCTGAGAATGTAGAACTTAGGTAACAAGTTAAAAAGCAATTAAAACAGAAAAAGAGAAAATTACCTATAAAACAGGAAGCTGATGCTTAATCTGAAGGGTGCTCAGGGCAAGATCTATTTACTTCAAACCATTCATCTATGCAGCTAGAAAAGAACAAAACCAGAAAAATTGAAACATTTATTAATTATTGATATAACAGCCATAATAAAAACTCTTTCTTGACCTTAGTATATATTTATAGGGAAAAAAATTCAGTATTTTAAATATTTGGCATATGTAAGTAAAAGATAAGGCCTGTTTATTACATTTTTTTTTTTTTTTGGTACTCTCTATATCCAACTTGGGGCTTAAACTCATGACCCTAAGATCGAGTGGCATCCTCTTCGGACTGAGCCAGCCAGGCATCCCACATTTTCATTATTCAGAGCAGTTAAGGAAATAATCTTTGTAAAATTAAAGTACTTAAAGTTTAAATAGAACCATTACCAAAAGAAAATCTAAAGAACTAACCACTTTACCAGTATTCAAAATTAAGTGACAAATCTGGACATTTTTCTCTTCAAAATATTCATTCATGTAAATATCAGTCTGTTCATGTACCTAACAATGTAATCAAAAACAGCTTTTAAATTCTAATTCTTGGGGCGCCTGGGTGGCTCAGTGGGTTAAAGCCTCTACTTTTGGCTCAGGTCATGATCCCAGCTCTCTGCTTAGCGGAGAGCCTGCTTCCTCCTCTCTCTGCCTGCCTCTCTGCCTACCTGTGATCTCTGTCTGTCAAATAAAATCTTCAATAAATAAATAAATAAATTCTAACTCTTCACAGTACTGCATCTTTTAAGAGACTGTATTTCAATACTCACATGCACCTATAGCCCTTTATTTAATTCTATCCCACTCTACAATACATACACATATAAATACACAATCATCCAATTTATAAAGTATTTCATGACCTTATTAGAAGCTAAATATTAGGGTGCATATAATTATCCTCACTGTAGATCTGCACTGTTCAATGCAATAGCCACAAGCCACATGTGACAATTTAAATATGATTAAATAAAAGAAAAATGCAGTTCCTCAGTCACACTACCACATTTCAAGAGCTCAAGAGCCACATGCATAGCTACTGGCTATTCTACAAGACAGCAGAGATACGAAACATTTTCATTGCTGCAGAAAGTTCTAGTTCACTGTGATAAATGGTAAGGCCTTGATAAGGTTAAGTAACTTGTCCAACAACTAGGAAGTTACCCAAGCAGAATGCAAACTGCTCAACATTCTCATAGTTGACACATGTCAAATTTACAAATGCCACAAACCTTGAAGGCCTGGCCAATATGCTTACAGACAAAATTATTATGTATCATTCTCATACTCTGATAGGATAGTTTGGTGGGTAAAAACAATGGATGAAATTAAAAGGAAAACGGGTAAAGTATCTCATTCACCCAATATTCTTTCAAATATCTAAAATAATTTGTTGCCACTTAGACTTTTGTTGTCTAAATAACCATGCCTACGCTGGCTTTTTAGCCTGCATTCTATCCTACTCACTTGGCTCTAGTGGTCCCCTGGTCTACCGAAACATCCCTTAAATGAAGTACTGAACAGAGGCGCTTGGGTGGCTCAGTTGGTTGACCGTCCAACTCTTGATTTCAGCTCAGGTCATGATCTCAGGGTTGTGAGACTGAGCCCCATGTCCATCTCTGCACTAGGCCTGGAGTCTGCTTGGGATTCTCTTTCTCCCCTCCCTCTACCCTTGCCACCCAACTCAAAAAAGAAGTACTGAACAAAATACTCCAGATATATTAACAACTCACTGTACTTATGTGATTGAAATGGGTACTTATTTTACAAGCCATGTGTAATTCTGACTCACACTGAGAAATTATCATTATAATCTCCCATAAATACAACCGTATTGCAATTTATGTGTCCATTCCTGACACTTTCAATGATGCTATGAACATTCTTACACATGTCTCTTAGAGCTGGGCTACTCAAAGAGTGGCCCACACACACAGTGCTAATCCATGAGCTGTTTATTTCACCCTGGACCTGCACACCTAGTAGCAGCACTATTGTAGAGCATAAGATCAAGAATTCCCCCCAGGGCTTACACTTGGGAGTGCAATGACCGAGTGTAGAATATATACAGTGCACAACTGTGACAGAGTTATTCACCAAGTATACCAACTTACATCTGTGTGTTTACTGGCCATCTGGGGTTTTTTTTTTTCCCCTGAATTGACTCTTAAAAACTTTTGACAAATTTTCTGTTTTGTCTTTTTCTTCTAGGTTTATAGGAAGTTATTATCCAAATACTTCAGCTATAATGTAGTATACACATTTCTGATGAGCATTGCTTTCTAGAAAATCATACACTCAAACAATACAACCTTGTAACCAGAACAAAGCTGTGTTTGTTCCAGATAAATAAAATACCACTGTAAATATAGGATTTTTTTTAAACCGAGGGTGAAGTCAGCTTGACATAAAGAGGACTAAGGAAGGGGGTGCCTGGCTGGATCAGTCAGTGGAGCAGGGGACTATGGATCTGAGAGCTCAAGCCCCACACTGGGTATAGAGATCACTTAAAAAAGAGGACTAAGGAAGGATTAGTATTAATATGGGGACAAAGGCCCAATGCACAATTTGAGAACTAAGAATGAAGTAAGCAAGCACTTCCAAAGTGAAGCCCGTAGCCTAACTGAACTGGGTGTAAGAATGTTTGGGGGATGGATACTATTATAGTATTAGGTACCCCTCATATCCTGGGGCTGGGCTCCAGAACACTGCAATAAAGTAAATATCACAATAAAAGGAGTCAAATCATTTTTTGTTTTCCAGTGCATATACGTATCGTGTGTGTGTGTTTGTGTAAAATTAAATGTAAGAGACAAGATAGCGGACCACTGGGGAAGGGAGAGAAAACTGAATGGAAAGTCATCAGAGAGGGAGACAAACCATGAGAGACTCTTTCAACTCTAGGAAACAAACTGAGGGTTGCTGGAAAAGAGGGGGATGGGGTAACTGGGTGATGGGCATTAAGGAAGGCATGGGATGTGATGAGCACTGGGTGTTACACGCAACTGATGAATTACTGAACTCTGTATCTGAAACTAATGATGTACTATTATACTGGCTAACTGAATTTAAAAGAAAAATACTCATAATTAATCTATATTTATAATAAACTTATTTTATTAATCTAATTAGAAATACTTTATTGCTAAAATAGGCTAACTACCATCTGAGCTTTTCATGAGCCATGATCACTGATCACTGTAACAACTATTGAAAAAGTTTGAAATATTACTGGGAATTACCAAAATTTGACACAAAGACAGAAAGTATGCAAATGCTGTTGGGTAAATAGTGCCAACAGACCTGCTCTAGGCAGGGTTGTGAGAAACCTTAAAATTTGTTTAAAAAAAGAAAAAAAACCCCTCTGTATCTGTGAAACACAATAAAATGAAGTGCAATGAAACAGGGTATACCAACACTGTGTTCTCCCACAGCCTGCTTCCATATGGACCTTCACCTGGTTTTATTTGACAGAGCAAACACTAATGCGCTGAGTATTCTTTATGAACCAGTATGAAGATCGTATCATTACACCGTCACTGTCCTCCCCCTCACCAACCGCAACGAGCTAACTGCATTACAGAAGGCTGTTGGAGGAGAAGCTTGTTTCAGATACTGTACCAACAAAGTATTGCTGTACGTACTGGAAAAAACCTCAATCTGATGTCTAGTTTACTTTTACTTTTTTCTAGTATCACAATGCAAAAATGTATTAAATTTTAATACAAATTTATGAACTTTTCTTTCAAGCTTTTATGGGGGGGGGTATCTTAGCCCTAAAACTATTTCTCACCAAGAGGTCTACATTTCTCTACATTCTTTCTAACACTTTGATTTTTTATTTCCATAGGCACATGTTTAGTCAGTTGGGAACTGATTCTTATTTCAACTATAAAATAAGGGTTGGCAGTTTTTCTACATCAGTAACCATCTGATCTCAGTACCATTCACTGAATTCATTCTTTCTCTTGCTATTAGTAGCACCTCTGCCAAATCAATTTTTTATTCATTTACTTTATTTACGTAGTATCTATTATGTGCAAGCACTTTCTAAAATTTAACTCATTTGAAACCTCCTAACAACCTGATGAAGTTGGTACTACCACCTCATTTTATAGACTGGGGGAGGGAAAAACTAAGTACAAGTTGACCAAGATCACACAATGAATTAGTGGAGAGGCTGGGATCAGAATGAGGAAGGCTTAACTCCCAAGAATCCATGCTTTTATCAACCCTGTGCTATGGTGACTCTCATATACACACAAATGGTTATGGACTCTATTCCTATGACCTTTCCACACTTGTCTTAACTAATAGTCTTAAAATGTGTCTGTACAGGGCAAGTTCCCCCAGCACTTTCTTCTTCCTGACTATGACTGTTCTTGCCATATGGACTCTTTGGTTCATGTGTATTCTGGAATCCACTTATCCAATTATATGAAAACTCTAGCTGAGATTTGAATGGGATTATATTAACTACACAATTTGGGGTTAAGTGACATCTTTATGACATGGAATCTTCCTATCCACAAGATGGTATACCTCAAATTTTAAATCTTGTGTATCTTTCAGCGAAATTTTAAAATCTTGAGTATCTTTTGTAGGATATATTCTCAACACAGCTTATAGCTATTGTAGGTTTTGTGGCTGTTAATGTTGTTATTCTATTAAAAGAAAGGTTTTATTTTCCTTTTTCTTACTGGGATATATAATTGCAACCAATTTTCATGTTGAGCTCCAATCTAGCAACCCTGCTAAATTCTTAATCTCCCCCCTCCTTTTTTTTAAAGAAAGAGAGCAAAAGAGAGAGCACACACATATGTGTACAGAAGGTGAGGGACGGAAAGAGAGAATCTTAAGCAGGCTCCATCTCAGGGAGGCCTGATCTGATGACCCTGAGGATCATGACCTGAGTTGCAATTGAGAGCTGGATGCTTAACTGACTGAGCCACCCAGGCGCCTCAGTTCTCATTAATTTTTTCTAAATCTTATTTATTTGAGACAGAAACAGGGAGCAAGCAAGTGAACAGGAGTCTGTGGAGTAGCAGAGGGAGAGCCCTCTGAGCAGGGAGCCCAACATTGGGCCCTATGATCATTACCTAGCTGAAGTCAGACACTTAACCAACCGAGCCACCCAGGTACCCCTCTTATTCATTTTAATAATTTATCTAACATTTATTCTTTAATTTTAATAATTTATCTAACATCTATTCTTTGCTTTGTTTTGAAATCATTAATTCCTAAGTATAGAGTTTTTCTGAATGTTTTCTCACATTTGTTGAGAAAATATGGTCTTTCTCCTTTGTTAATGTGGTATACTATATATATAAATTTTCTCATCTTTTTAAGAAGATTTAGTTTATTTATTTGTCAGAGAGAGAGAGAGAGAGAGAGAGCGCGCACAAGCAGGCACAGTGGCAGGCAGAGGCAGAGAGAAGCAGGCTCCCCACTGAGCAAGGAGCCTAATGCAGGACTCCATCCCACGACCCCAGGATCATGACCTGAGATGAAGGCAGCGGCTTAACTGACTGAGCCACCCGGGTGCCCCTAGATTTTCTAATCTTACAGTGTCTTTACATTCCTAGCATAAATCTAATTTAGTCATGAGGCATTATTACTTTAGATATATATTGATGAATTTGGTTTGCTAATATGTTTTTGGATTTTTTGCATTTATGTTCATAAATAAGAGTGCCTTCTAATTTACTTTCCTATACTTGTCTTGTCTGATTTTACTTATTTTTATAAGATTTATTTGTCATGGGGCACCTGGGTGGCTCAGTGGATTGAGCCTCTGCCTTCCGCTTCGGTCATGATCTCAGGGTCCTGGCATTGAGCCCCGCTTCTGGCTCTCTCTTCAGTGGGGAGCCTGCTTCCCCTTCTCTCTCTGCCTGCTTCTCTGCCTACTTGTGATCTATCAAATAAATAAATAAAATCTAGGGAAAAAAAGAAAAGCTTCTCTCTTAAAAAAAGAAAAAAAAAAGACTTGTCAGAGAGAGAGAGCACAAGCAGGAGGAGAACCAGACTCGCTGCTGAGCAAGGAGCCTGATGCAATACTCGATGCCAGGACCAGGGATCATGACCTGCGCCAAAGGCAGATGCTTAACCGACTAAGCCACCCAGGTGTCCCATCTTATGATTTTAGTATCAAGTTTATACTATTTTCATAAAATAAGTGGGAGAACCTACAATCTTTTCCTACTATTTGAGGTGTTTACAATTGTTAACATGGTGTTCTTTGGATGTCTGGTAGAACCTGTTGTCAAACCATCTTTGTAGGCCTGTTTTTAGGTCTTGTCTTAATTTTTTAATATTTGTTATTTTTCAAGGTTTGTCTTTAAAAAAAAATTTTTTTTTAAATTTATTTATTTTACAAAGAGAGACACAGGGAGAGAGGAACACAAGCAAGGGGAAGTAGGAGAGGGAGAAGCAGGCTTCCCACCAAGCAAGGATCCTGATGCAGGCCTCGATGCCAGGACCTGGAGATCATGACCTGAGCTGAAGGCAGATACTACTTAACAACTGAGCCACACAGGCACCTCTCAAGGTTTGTCTTGTAATAGTTATTAGTCAACTCATATTTTCTATTTCTCTTTGAATCATTTTGGTAATTACTATATATCATAACATATAATTAATAATATATAATAAGTATATATTATATAAAATACAATGAACTGGAAATATAGTAATATTCTTAAGGAAATGGCCTGTTCTATTTATATTTTTAAATCAAAGACTGTAAAATTTTCCACAAAATTTTCCAATTATTTTTCAATTCTACTGTTTCTCAAGTTATCTGTCATTCCTATACTGTTCATTTTCTCCTTCTAGCGGCAAACCTGCCAGAGGCCTATTTTATTCATCTTTAAAGAACCAACTTTTGGCTTTGTTGGTCTCTACTCTAGTGTGTAATTTTTTTATTTCATTATTTTCTTCTCTCACCTTTATTATTTTGCTCTATTTTGTGTTTATTCATTTTTCTAATTTCTTAAGGAAGAACTTGTTTAATGATTTCGTCCTTCTTCTTACTCTAACACAAGCCTTCCAAGAATCACCCTAGAAAATGTCAAAAGGGTTTTTCATTCTTATTCAGTTTTGAGTAGTTTTAAGCTCCATTATGATTTCTTTTCTTTTTCGGGGGTGGGTGGGAGTAGGGAGAGAATCCTAAGGCAGCTCCACTCCCAGTGCGAGGCCCAACAGAGGGCTTGATCTCCGGACCCTGAGCTGAAATCATGAGTCAGACACTTAGCCAACTGAGTCACCCAGGCGCCCCTCCACTGTATTTCTTCTTTAATCTACAAATTACTTAATAGTATGTGTGAAGATTATTCATCTTTTATTACCAATATAGAACTAGTCAGAGAACAGCTAGCTTTCTGTATGGTACCGATTTTTTATAGTTTGCTAAAACTTCCTTATGGCCCAGTACACCATTAATTTCTGTATATTTCACCTGTGCTTGAAAAGAAAATGTACTAAATGGTAGGTGCAGATACACATACATCCATTAGACAAACCTGTTAACTGTACTGTTTGATTATTCTAGGTCTTGACTCGTTTTGTGTTTACCTGCTTGAGCCAATGAGAACTATGCTGAAATTTCCCATTATCATGACATTTTTGTCCACTTTTTCTGGCAGTTCTATAAATATTTACCTTGAGACTATGTTCTTCGGTTCACCCAAAACTGAGCTTTAAATACCTTTATGATACAATACTAGTAATATTTTTGTTAAGATTTATTTTGTCTGATATTAATTTAGCTTTGTCAGTTTGCTTGTAGTCCGTATTCACCCAGACATAATTTTCTATTTCTTCCTTCACTTTCACGTTTTTCTATATGCTTATGTTTACATGTGTTGCTCAGCAATGGCATATCCCAATCTTTCAATCTGCTTTCAACTGATGAGTTTTATTTAGATTTATTAAAATTACTGATAATGGATTTATTTTTGCCTCATTTTGTATTATTTATTGTGTTCTCTATGCTTTTCCCCAACCACACCTAAATTTAAATAAAATTTTACCTCATTCTTTTTATTGGTTTGAAATGTATGGTTTTCTATTTTTTTCTGTTTACCCTAAAAGATTTTTTTTTTTAAATCTAAAAATCTCCCTATATTGCTCTGAAACCAAGAATACTTTATGAGACTCTAGATGGATGTTGGAGCCAAACAGAGGTGGCTAAAATCTTACCGCTTCCATTTACTAGCCATGTGACCTTGGATAGATTTTCTGTGGTCCCTCGGCTTATTCCCTCAATCATAAAATGGGATTGTTACAAGGTTTACAGGAGATTACCTAGCTAGATTGTCATGGACAATACCTGGGTAACAGCAGATGTTTAACAAATGGTAGATTTTTGGATACAAACAGATCTGGGCTTAAATCTTAGTTCTAGCAGGTAAAAAGGGCTGTTATTTTTAAGAAAAGAGGGTGTTTCAATTAAGAAGAAAACTTTTCAGCCCTAAGAACAATGTCTGAAATTTTGAGAAGCATCTCTTACTCTACTATCAACTTGGTAAACATAAAAGGAAACTTACCCTTTATGATATATGCATAGACAAGGCAGTCGTGCTATAGTATCTCCCTGCTGCAATTCTTCAAGACATATTGCACATTCCCCAGCATCTTTACTCAGTACATCCTCTGAGGAAAGAGAAAGTGAATTCAGGACAATAAAACTGAAAGATGAATTAATGGGACCACCACTTAGTAAAGAGTGGTGACTCTTTACCTTTTTTGTCATATTTGGCATATTTTGTCAGAAATACATAAAACATGTATTTGAAATACTATTCACAAATCAGTGAATAATACTTACCTTTACTTAAAGACAGAATCTTATTTCCATTTACATTTCACTGAGGCATTACAGTAAGCAAGAACAGTGCAGAATCCTCCAACTTGCAAAGGACTTTGCTATAAAATTTCATCAGCAAGTCAGTTATTTGCAATTTGGAATTCATTTTCCTTCTCTTACTAATCAATATTAATTTAATGCCCAAGATAGCTTAAAAAAAAAAAAAAACTTAAGAGTATAATGTGGCTGAAAAGATATGAAAATACTATTATAATTTTTAAAATTCTAAAATAACAAAATTGGTGAGCTAAAAAGAAATCACCCTGAGTATGGACTTCTTAAAAAGGTCTGCTTAACTCAAGAAAATAAAAAAAAGGTAAAGGTTTGTGTAGACTCTGAAAGGGACTTTTGGAAACCTAAGGATTTCAGATATGCAACAATTCTTCTTACTCCTTTTCTAGAACAATGCCTGGCCATGCCAGGGAGCAATTAGACTGGCTTTCAGAGGGCCCTGCAGAGTGTTTAAAATAGTGCTACAGTA
Source organism: Mustela lutreola (assembly GCF_030435805.1). Classification (NCBI taxonomy): domain Eukaryota; kingdom Metazoa; phylum Chordata; class Mammalia; order Carnivora; family Mustelidae; genus Mustela; species Mustela lutreola. Next base: position 156,367,131 of record NC_081293.1, on the reverse strand, counting down.
AAACCCTTTACAAAGTGAAAACTCCTTTTGGCGAGCGGGGGGATTCGTTCAATTGATGTTTTATACTAAAAATTTAAATTTTTTTTTAATGTTGAAGCTCAATTTTTTAAAGGATCTTGCCAAAAACAGAGTATGTTAGCCAGATAAAATGATGAACAACATGCCATTGCTAGAGAGTATGGAAAAACTGCCAAATGTATGAGAATGTATACTCAGTAAGTGTAGAGAAGGGAAAACTAAAGCAGGAAAACAATATGAATTTATACCACAAGTAACTAAATCCGTAGAAATAAAAATCAAACAGGCTGGAGAAAAGACTACACCAACCTCTATCTAAATGCTGGAAGTGCAAGGTTAAGTTCCTAAAATTATCTGGGTGGTTCTCCCACCCCTCCTATAAAAACCAACAAACTTAATTGTACGTATACCTGTAACTGTTCCCTGTAGAAAATGCATTCTCTAAGAGGCAGTTCGTCCTTCAGTTATTCATTTTGAGAGCACATTAGGAGGAAAACACAGACTCTATTTCTATCGGGTCTATACCAGCAGACAGATCATTTACCCATAAGACTAGAGGGGGTAATAGGGCAACCTCTACAGAAAAAGGCCTTGGCAAGAAAAATTTTTGTATTCAGAATCCAGGGAATATGGATGGGATGATTTTAGCCAACTACTAGGTAGTTCATAAGCCTATGTATGACAATCAGAAACTTGACCAGGATAAGTAAAGCCGGGTAAATGGAAAATGCTCTCATTAACACCCCCCTCTAGTATCTTATCCCCATTTTTCTCTTCTTCACCATGGAGGTCCCACCCTCTACCTCTACTCCACCCACCCAAAACCCTGACCCCAAGTCTTTCCTTCCTTCTCTTGATCTCCATTTTCTTTTATTGTTCTGGATCGCTTTCCACAGATTAATGTTTATGTAAAAAGTTTAATGTAAAAAAACAAAAAAACCCAATCAGTGGCTGTTAATTGGTATACTGGAACCCACAAAAGGAGGCCACTCCACCGGCTCCACCCATGTCACAAATCTAAACCTAAATCTTTCTGCCTTTACGGAAAACACCTCACTATCAAGGCAACTTAACACCAGTCACAATCCTCCAAGTTGGCTTTAGGAGCTGTAGTTACCCTAGAAAACAGGGCCTTCCAGGCATTCCACTCCCTTTGTGGCTGCCTCTTCTAACACATAAAAGCCACTCTTGAGAAAAATACCTTCGAAAGTAGTGGAGAAGCATTGCACTCCCTCAATATATGGATTATTTTCCCTTGAATAACGTACATCAAACCCATTGCTTCATTGTTTCAGTTTTGCATATGACACTAAGGATGACAGCAGTGAGAGGATGTGAAGGAGACACTAAAAGATCTTAGTAAAGGCCTGTAACTCCAAATAGTATATTCTCAGAGCATCAACTTCTTTCACTGCAAAGATATACCATGATAACACCACATCGTTAACAATGAATGTGAGTTATACAACAAACTTTAAAAAAAAAGAGAAGACACTTTTTACCAAGTCTTTAAAAAAAAAAATTTTTTTTTAAATGACCAAAAAAATCAACTTTAAGATGCATCTCATTTTCCAGAGCTGTTCAAGTATGAAAAAGGAAGACTGTCTCAGAATTGGTGAAATATGATGTCACATTTTCTATCTTTTGGAATATATTACTATTGGATCTAGATTTAAATCAAAATGAACCATATAATCTCTATATTATCTTATTTAAGAAAAGGAGACAGATCAGCTTTTAAAAAATAAAGAAAAAGCACTATCATATTTCTGCCACATGCTACTATGTAACAGATTGTCAGCACTAAATGAAAAGAACTGATTATCATTAAGTATAAGCTCCTGAATGTATTGTTCACAGAAAAGTTTATGGTGACCTATGACCAAATCTCAATTCTTTATTAGAATAGGTCTTTAAAAATCTTTTGATTTGGGAAAATTTTAGTATCTCGAAGGTCTTGGTTTTATACTGTTTTTAAGTAAATTTATTTTTGGTACAACAAAGACATATAATCTGCATATAATTAACAATAATGATATTTATTTTAAGAATATACTGCTATGCCTTGCAGGTACTAAGTTAAAAAGAATCATTTTAGTTTAATCTAAAATGCTATATTAAAAAAAATTTTTAAAAATAAAAATAAATTAAAAAAATGCTATATTAAAGTCAGCCATTTAATCGTAAGCTCCCTAAGCCCTAGTAATGAAAAATAATCAAAACTACATATTCTGTGTTAAGAGAGGTCTACCTACATACAACATCCCAAGCAAATTTCAATACAGAAGCCACCTATATTCACTGTAAATAGCTTCAAGTGAAACGATCTCTGCTTAGAAAATTAAAAGGTGGCCTAAACAGATGACAGCCAGTAATCAAACTGCATTTTGATAGGCAACCCTGAGTCAAAAGACAGTTCATTCACTGCAAAACCTGGGTTGCTGTCTCAAATAGCAAATGAGTAATTTTCAGATTTAAAATTCACTATGCAACATGGTTCATTTTTGCCTACATGGGGGTTTGCTAGAATAGTCCCCTCTCCCATCCCATTATGACAGTGTCCTTCCATTCAAAGGAGTTTTGAGCTGGGTAATGGGAAACATTCAGAGTTAAATATGGTTGGGAAAAACCACTATACCCGGGACACTGAAGACAGCTGGGGAAAAAAATGTTAAAAATCTTTAGCTAGTCAGTGTCATTCACAAAGGTAATACTATAAGCAATATTTAGTCAACATTTCAGTACTGCAATACATCAAAGGCAGACTATTAATAGTCAAAATTGTTATTAGAGAAGTAGAGAAAGGAACACTAAGAGACTTAACTTCTATAGTTAGCTAATCTGGATTCCAGCTCTCCACAAGCATTTATAAACCAGAGGCACTAAAGATAGTTAATAGGAAACTACACTTTTACTGCTTTTTCAAATGTTGCTGTTGTCCTACCTAAACATTTGGAACACCAGAAGTTAAATCATTGTACTGTTTATCAGTCTCATTTTTTTTTGTCTTATTCATATGGTGTGGGCATTAATTTAAATATACTGATACCGGATAAGAAGAATTAAACTAGGAAGAGAGCAATGTTTTCTCACTAAAGGTGGGCACCACAATTACTTGGGTAGGCATTCTATCTCAATACAGAAGAAAGTAAATTATACATACATGGGGCCCGTCCCTAGAGATTCTGAAATCTACACCTGTCTCAGAAACACAACTGCTATCAATTGTACAGTATGGTAAAGTTGAAAGAACATAAGATTTAAAGTTGAAAATAGGAATTTCTATCCTCCCAGTTAGCTATGTAACCTCCAAAATGTTGCTCAACTTTTGAGTTTTCTTTTAGTCTTCTTTAATATTGGTATAAAAAAAGGTACTAAAAATATTATAGAGAGGATATTTTAAAGAATTATGTGAAAGGGGCATCTGGGTGGCTCAGTGGGTTAAAGCCTCTGCCTTCAGCTCAGGTCATAATTCCAGGGTCCTGGGAATGAGGCCCACATCGGGCTCTCTGTTCAGCAGGGAGCCTGCTACCCCCCTGCACCCCCACCTGCCTCTTTGCCAACTTGTGATCTCTGTCAAATAAATAAAATCTTTTCAATAATAAAGAAAGAAAGAATTATGTGGAAAACTTTATCCAAATTATCGAAACATTATACAAAATATTCATTGTTATTACCATTTTTTTTTCAGAAAGTACTTTTCAGACCTCCCCCAAAACAAAGCTGGTCATTTTTCTATCTTTTTCTCCTCATTCTGGTACTGTAGTTGTTTGAACTTCACATGATGTCATTAATAATTCCATGGCCACCAGAAACTTCTACAGGATAATCTTGACCTATCCATTTCTAGAGACCTATTATAGTTTCAAGGGTGGGAAAAAGTCCATGAAACAACACTGCCCGATTTTTCAATGTTCTGGCTTCATTCTATATTTAAAAGTACTATAAATGTCCCCTCTGTTACGTATCTTTACATATAGTTAACATTCTCTATTTATTAATCCTATGACGTAACTAATGTTACCTCTATTTTACAGATAAGGAAACTGAGGCTCGAAGAAGTAAAGTAACTTAGCAGAAATTACTAACCTAAGTTCTAGGATTAGGATTCAATTTTAGGCTAAGTCGTTTACTACATGAATTTTGCTACAAGAAACAATTTCACTTTAAAATAGCATAAAGAGTGAAGCAAATGACCTGTTTCAGGCTACCTTAAGTATGAAATACTCAAGAGAGAGATGGCTACGTATTTAGAAGAAGTATATTCAAGACTGGTCATATGCTTTATCATCTGGAGCTTGATTAAGCTGTCAAAACTGGTATCAGAAATGAGCTTACACTTTACTGCTTACTTCCTTGTATGAACTTTTCTATGGTGACAGAAATAGTCTTTTTTTCTGTGCTACCTAACTGAAAGCTACTAGCCACATATGGCCTGAAAATAGCACTTGAAATGTGGTCAGCATAACTGAAAAACTGAATTTTAAACTTTCTTTCATTTTAGTAAAATACAAAACCTGAAAATAATGTGACAGATAAGCAACATACATTTATAAACTAATTAAAAACTTCTGTAGATTGCTATTTCACTTATAGCCTCAAGCTCTTACTTTGCATTGCCCAAAAAATTACTTAAAATTCAAGCAGCCAAATATGCAAAATTAAAATATTTAGCAAGTACAAGCACATATCCATATAGTTATTGCAGATCAAGACATGAAAAAAAAGCAGACAGCCCAAAAAAAAAAACCAAAAACAAAAAAAACAAACCCTTTCGAAAAGAAAGAGAACAAATAAGACCAAATTTGTTAGAGGCAGCCCAGAAAACTCCATGCGAAAATTTCATAATCATCACAACTTTATTTTCAGATCAAGCATCCAAACAGATATATGATCTTTTCAGCAAATACAATGCCAAGCACTACTATGATCAGGCATGTTACCTGAAGACTTATTTTTTGTTCTTGAACCCTCAATGATAGCAGTAGAAAACAAAAGCAGCTGAAATGTGAAATAATCCCTAGAAAAATCAAGAATTAAAAAAATTCATAACATTAGTAAGAAGCAATTACTCAAAGAATGAAAAATAGGGGCTCACAGGGCTTATTAATAAATACTTTCAGAAATAAATTTATCTCCAATGGACTTAAAAGACAAAGTTAACATTAGATTATAGATCCCGTGAGCTGCTACTGTACTTAAAATATCATAAGGGGAACTAGAAATTATACTTAACAGTGGGAAACTGCCATTTTCACTATAAGACAAATACATAAATAAAAACATGGGAATGACCTTTATTAAAACGCCTAAAACTCAAAGTTCATGGTCAACATCTGCTTTTATCCTTTTTAGACACTGATTCAACTAGGAATTGCTGGCTTCCTCTGCCTTGACGCCACTGATCATTACTACATCAATGTTGTCTTTAAATATAACTGAAAACTGACTAAACACACAGCTACTTTTCATCTGTATTGTTAGAAACAATTTAATATTAAGACTATTTCTTTAAAAGTGGATAGAACTTGTGACTCTTTTGATGACTTTTTAAGGAAAAATGTGTATTCCTGGAAATATTTTTGGAAATACAGACATTTGGCACCTTCTCCAAGAAAATAAAAATGTAAGTGGAATGAAATGGAACCCACACTAAAGACTTTAAAAGGTAAAATATACAAAAGGAACACAGACTCAATAAATAGATTTAGCTTTCTTAGGCCTTTTGTTCTTAACTTACGTAGAGGCTAGCTAGGGGGCTAGCCTGGGTGGCTCAGTGGGTTAAGCTGCTGCCTTCGGCTCAGGTCATGTTCTCAGGTTCCTGGGATTGAGTCCCACATTGGGCTCTCTGCTCAGCAGGGAACCTGCTTCTCTCTCTCTCTCTCTCTCTCTCTCTCTGCCTGCCTCTCTGTATACTGTGATCTCTGTCAAATAAATAAATAAAATCTTAAAAAAAAAAAAAAAAGGCTAGCTAGGGTTGAGTATTATATAAAATTAGGTATATAACAAACTGCCAGAAGTCATACAAGTCACCCAAGAAATTATTAGGTTACCAAATTATTCCCTAATCTTCAAATCAAGGCAACTTTCTTATGCCCCCTCCGTCACAAATGAACAATAAACCAAAATTCCCACACACACACTGACTTGTAAACTCTAAACCAGTTATTTTCTCAGACAAGTTATCCACATTAAAAAGTAAAGGAATATTCTGCAACTGCTGAACACATACAAAAATAGAAAATACAGACTTTGAACTAAACTTAAATTTGGTCCACCTTTGTTTTGAATCACTGCAGAGAGAAAAACAACAGTCCTAAACATACAAAAAGGCTGATTTTCAAGCTTCATTTCTTATTGTGTACGTTTAAAATTAGATTAATGTGTTAAATTATAATGTAGGCTATTAATAGCAATACAGAGAAAGTTAAGCAACCTGGGTAATAGGATATAACAACAACAACAAAAAAAACCCTGTTATTTATACACAGTTCTAGGTTCAAATTCCAACTCTTCGACTTACTTAGCAATATGAGAATAACAATACCTATGTCATAGGGGAGTGGTAAGAATTAAGTAAGACCTGTGAAATGTCTAGCACTGTAGCTGGCAAGCACCAGGCAAGTTCTGAAGATTAGCTATGTCACCACCAGCAAGAAAAGGATTCTTCCTCTGAGTTTGTTTTCTCCAATCTGAAGAAATGATGGAACCCGCTCCACCAGTCTCTTAAGATTGTTGGGAAGATCTAATGAGACAGTACAAATGGGAGAAGACAGTCCCATAGAAAAAATAACATGCTTGGACTTCAGACAAAGTGCAAACCTCTTTAAGCCTCATTTTTCTTCAACTAAACTGCAGGTCGTAATACCTTTATCTCATATGGTCTTTAATACTGACGATTAAAAACAAAAGAGCTAATAAATGTGAAAACAAAAATGTTAAAACACTTAGACCAGATCCAAGATGGCGGCCAGCAGGAGGCTGATGAAGGAGCTTGAAGAAATCCGCAAATGTGGAATGAAAAACTTCCGTAACATCCAGGTTGATGAAGCTAATTTATTGACTTGGCAAGGGCTTATTGTTCCTGACAGCCCTCCATATGATAAGGGGGCCTTCAGAATCGAAATCAACTTTCCAGCAGAGTACCCATTCAAACCACCGAAGATCACATTTAAAACAAAGATCACCCAAACATCGATGAAAAGGGGCAGGTCTGTCTGCCAGTAATTAGTGCTGAAAACTGGAAGCCAGCAACCAAAACCGACCAAGTAATCCAGTCCCTCATAGCACTGGTGAACGACCCCCAGCCCGAGCACCCACTTCGGGCTGACCTAGCTGAAGAATACTCTAAGGACCGTAAAAAATTCTGTAAGAACGCTTAAGAGTTTACAAAGAAATACAGGGAGAAGCGACCTGTGGACTAAACTCTGCCGCGACCGATTCCAGCGAGTGTGAGCGGAGACCCTGAACAGCGCATTCAGACACCCCGCAAAGCAGGACTCTGGAAAATTGACACGTGCCGCCGCCTGGCGTTTGCTTGTGGCAGTTACTAACTTTCTACAGTTTTCTTAATCAAAAGTGGTCTAGGTAACCTGTAAAGAAAGGATTAAAAATTTAAGATGTTCTAAAAAAAAAAAAAAAAAAAAAAGTCAAAACACTTAAAAGGTCTGAGCTATTAACAATATAAAAATTTTACTAGAGCATTCCTGAAGTAAACTGAAAAATATCAACTCAAATGGTATTATAGCATAGAAAAAATACATATTATGTCAGAATTATCAGATTTATGGAACTAGGGCTCCATCATTTTGTTAAAATGAATCTGAGAAGGAGTATTACAATGTGTATGTCTACTGCTCATGTTGACTAAAGCTGAAGCACGTCTGTCCTGACAGTTCTCCTGAGGCTGAAAGACAATTAGTAGGCTAATAAGTACCATATAAAGGTCACAAATTCAAATGCCTAAAGGGAGGATAACCAGAAAACATTCAAAGAGCAACTCAACTTTTTAATCTTTGTGTAAGAAAAAGGAAGAGCACAGTTGTGATGATGAATGCCAACTGAATCTGGTCTCAGTATTAAGGATGAAGAGGTAATTGCAACAAACTGATGCACGAGGTCCCATGGTGAGGGGGGCGGGGGCACTTGCTACTCTAGCCGAATAAGGGCCCCAGGGGCGCCTGGGTGGCTCAGTGGGTTAAAGCCTCTGCCTTCGGCTCAGGTCATGGTCTCAGGATCCTGGGATGGAGCCCCACATCAGGCTCTCTGCTCAGCGGGGAGCCTGCTTCTTCCCTCTCTCTCTGCCTACTTGTGATCTCTGTTTGTCAAATAAATAAATAAAATCTTTAAAAAAAAAAAAAAAAAGAACGGCCGCAGTGTGGCCAGATGTTGTGTTTCAAGCAGCTGCAAATTGAGGTTTTTAAGTGAAATGTCTCATTCTGCAAAACAGTGACTGATAAAAACCCATGTTGATACTGTGTAAGCCAATTAAGAGAATGTGGTCAGATGCAGTGGATACTCTGCAGCCTCTAATGAAGACGGTAAATTCAGGAGGGGAGGGAACCCTGTGCACTCTGCTTCCTCTAGCACGTAGCATACTGTTTTACACACTGTAAGTACTTGATAAATACTTTTTGAACAACTGATAAAGCAACAGATTTCAGCAGATCACAGAAAACACCAAGTGACAAAGAAACAGCCAACGAACAGAGAAAATGTCCCAAACCTGGGGGTGGTTGTTTCAGTGACCTGGGCACTTTGCAGACTGATGACTATTCAGATAAGCTCAGACCTGTTTTCTGTTATGTGTACTGATTTTTTTACCGACAAGGTTATCAGGCAATCAACCAGAAAGCACTGGACATATACTGAGTTTGCCAACAAATACTTATAGGTTGATTACTATGTACAGGTAAAGTATTGAAAGTTATGTATGCACAGGAAAGTTACTGAAAATGTCCAGTCTAGGAACTCTGACAGTAACAGCTAGGAAACGATGGCAACAGAGACTTCTTTCTTGATTCCCTTTCACCTGACTACTAAATTACTAGAATAATGGTGACTAAATGCTGATCCTGGACAATCTAAATCTAGATTCATCTGAACCTCATGTAATGAAAGCAAGAAAGAGCAAAAATAAAAAGGCTTTTTAACACATCTTCTAAGGACAGGGAAAATACACTCATTTGTAAGGTTTATTTCTTTTCAATAGGCCTGCTCAAAGTCTACCAATTCTTAAGGTGTTTAGGCAATCAATCAGGAGTATTTGAATGACTCTCATGGGGTCAAGAGAACCAGGCTGCTTTGACACTGAGAAATCAAAAAAAGCCACCAAACTGGGCTAAAGACAGAACTCGCTCTGCACCCAAGAGGGAAGGAAGAAGAAGAGGGAAGAAGAGGGAACTTCTTTCCTAACACCTTCAAACAAACAGGGTTTCATGTGTGCCAAATTAATGATCACCAGGCTCTTCTTTCTAGCAGAGAAAGAAGTAACACTATCATCTACATGTGTGGCAACAGATTCTACAACTGCTGACATTATGTAAGAGAGAAAGGTCATGAGCTATCTAAGTATTCACAGCAGTGGGAATGAAGGTAAACCAAGCTGAAGTACAGCAGTGTCAGAAAGAATGAAGGGAAGGAAGCCAACAAGGCATGGAGGGACAAGACAACCTTATAAAGCAGAAGTTCCTAGAACCAAAACCTGAAATTTTTTAATTTAGTATTCCAGAGAAAGGGAAGAAGAAAGGGCACTGCAGAAAACTAAATTAGTAATCTAGAAAAAATGTCATTTAAGTAACTCAAAACAAAACTCCAAAAATTCATGAATGAAAACATAAGACACAGAGGACAAATTCAGCTCTAATACTGAAATTATAGAAACTAAAGAACAAGAAAAACACAGAAAGAAGTACTAATCAAAGAAATACTAGAAGAAAATAATCCTTGAGCTGACTGAAGACTCAAGTTTTAAACTGAAAGGGCTCATGAAGCTTTAAGCAGGATTAATCAGAGATAGGAGTAGGGTGGAAAAACACTAAAACAGACATATCCTGGGAAAAAACAGAATTCCAACCTTCAAAACATAAAATCGACCTGTACGCTTCCAAAATGTAAAGAACAAGCAACTTAAAATGAAAAATGATGAAACCTCGCCAGATTTCTCATGTACAATACTAGTAGTTAGATAACAGAACAATTTTATAGACTTAAAAAAAAAAAAAAAAAACCCCAAACCTGAAGTAACAGTATCCTGTATTCTATACAAAGGTAAGCCAGAAACATCCAGGCATGCAACAGCTCATTAAGTATATAATACATGAAAGGCTGTCTAAGGAAATTATTCATGGAAATGCTTCTAACAAAAGAAAATGAGAAGAACAAAAATCTCAATAAACAGAAAAATCAAGAGTATTAAAAAATTGTAGTGAGCAACTAAACATGTGTAAGTGAAACGTGAATAAATAATACTTTGACTAAAACGGTTATCATTATCATAACCACCGGTTTTTTATTTTGTTTTTGTTTTTTTAGAGTTTATTCATTTGTTTGACAGAGAGAGATCTCGTAGGCAGAGAGAGAGAGAAGCAGGATCCCCGCTATGCAGAGAGCCTGAAGCCAGGCTTGATCCCAGGACCCTGGGACCATGATCTAAGCTAAAGGCAGAGGCTTTAACCCACTAAGCCACCAAGGCGCCTCCCCCACCCCTTTTTTTAAAGAGAGAGATCACAAATAAACATAACCATAGGTTTTTTAAATGAAAACAGTATTTCACCAATGCAAACTTAATGATGTAAAATATAAACTGTTTCATAACATCCCAGAGTTACAGATAGTAAGGAAAGGAGGTGGGAGAAAGAGCACAAAGAAAACCCTTAATTTTGGTGGAGTATGACAGAAAAATATGTTGAAAGATACACACTGAAGTAAGGTACTCGACACAGGAATAACAAGATGAATAGTAAAAGTTGTGGATTAATTCAGAGGGAAAAGAAAGCAACTTATCAATCCAGAGAAGCTGGAAAAGAACAAAGTAAAATAAAAACTATAAAATAAGTGACAGAACAACACGAAATTTGTCAGCTGTAATATAAAATATGTATATTGAATAGTTTAACAGATCATCATAGATCTACTACTCAGTCTCAGCAAATCAACTTATTTGCCATGAATTCAAACAAACAAACAAACAAACAACTTACAGGGAAGCACCTATCCTAGAGCACACACAAACATGTAACAGCTCAGGAGTGAAGATGAAAAAGAAAAGGAAAAAAACAACTTACAAAATGGAGTAAGAACATTCCAGAAAGCAGGAGCAGTGTGTATCTAGAAGCTTAAGAAAGAGCACACATTCCTGAAATCACAGGGGTAAAAGGAAGTCAGAAACAAGAAAAATAAATTGCAAAGAAAGAAAGTGTTAAAAACAAAGAGAAAAAATGGTATCTATTGAAAACAAAAGAGATCCAACTGCATATATACAGCCAAAGATGAAATAAAAGGGGCACCTGGGTGGCTCAGTGGGTTAAGCCTCTGCCTTCAGCTCAGGTCATGATCCCAGGGTCCTAAGATCAAGCCCCACATCGGCCTCTATGCTAGGCGGGGAGCCTGCTTCCTCCTCCCTCTCCCTCTCTCTCTCTGCCTGCTTCTCAAAATCTTTAAAAAACAAAAAGGAAAGAAAAGAAAGAAAATAGAACTGGAGCTGCATATTTGAAGCAGATAATGAGTCCCAGAAGAGAAACTAGCCATGAAAACCCAAATCTATTTTAAAAAATATCCTACTGGTCTCAGACTTCTCCAAAGTAGCATTTTAACACTACAGGACTGGAAGAATGTTTATAATACCCTCCAGGAAAGAAAGTGTAACCCAAAGATTTCACACCTAAACAAGAAGTCTAGAAAACTTATCTCCCATGAGCCCTTCTTAAAGGATTTACATGAGAATGAACTTCAGCTCATCAAGAGATGCCAAGGCAAAAGGACCCATAGTGAGAACTGAATCTACTTCACTGTACAATCAAAATAAATGTGAGAATTGCAATTAGATGATGTATAAATTGAATACCTAAATAAAGGCAAAGAGCTAATTATTATCTTTAATAACTGGGTGTCAAAAAGTATCATTTAAAGCTGACAAAGCAAGTAACAGAAGTATAAATATATTTAATATTACTAGATGTAAACAGATAATGTAATAACCAAAATCAAGATCTAGAAGAAGGAAAGAAATTGGGGTGCCTGGGTGGCTCAGTTGTTGAATTCAAACAAACAAAAAAAGTGTCTGACTCTGACTCAGGTCATGATTTCAGGGTCCTGGGATCCAGCCTGACATGGGGCTCCCCACTCAGTGAAGAGTCTGTTTCTCCCTCTCCCTATGCCCCTCCCCCCGCTCATTCTCTCAAAATCTTAAAAAGGGGGGGGGTATCATTTCATTCATCATTTCATATTTCATCATTGCTCAAAGAAATTAATAGTGTGTAAAAATATGAGTATCAATGTTATTATATAGTTATAGTTACACTTATGAAATTAATCTCTTAAAAAAGAAATACAGTTCTTCCTAACTAAAGCAGAAATATGGAGCAAAGAAAAACTGGCTACTTGGTCAATATTTTTAAAAAGCTATAAAAACAAAAAGCAGAATACAAAACGCCAGAATTAAAACTAGCTTCATTACTAAATGTAAATGGGCTAATCCAACACAGTTTAAAAAAAGAAAAAGGAGGATTAGATTGGATCCCAAATAAAATTAACCCTGTATTGTACACAAGAACCATATCTGAAACAAAAGATGAAAGATGAAAATAAAAGGAAAACACTAATCAGGCAAATACAAACAAACAAAAAGAATTATATTCAATATCATATGAGGTCATAGTGCAAAAAGCATTAAAGGAGACACAAGAGACACAGTACCCTTTAAACATCGAAAGATGCAATTTGCACCTACGTTATAGTAATTATGTAGTAACAAAATCATAGCAATATTCTATAAAGTAAAGAAGTACAGGCAATACAAATAAAAAAAGAAACATCAGCAGTAAACGTAAATTCACCTCAATCCATGACAAATCAAGTGAGAAACAAGATGGATATGGAAGACCTTAAACTGAACATGAATATGGAAAATGTTCGCCAAAAATTACCACATATTTAACCACAAAGAAAAACTTAGTAGGGGCGCCTGGGTGGCTCAGTGGGTTAAGCCACTGCCTTCCCCTCGGGTCATGATCTCAGGGTCCTGGGATCGAGTCCCACACCGGGCTCTATGCTCAGCAGGGAGCCTGCTTTTCTCTCTCTCTCTCTCTCTCTCTCTCTCTCTGCCTGCCTCTCCATCTACTTGTGATCTCTATCAAATAAATAAATAAAATCTTTTAAAAATAAATAAATAAATAAATAAAAGAAAAACTCAGTGAATTAAAATACAAAAATAGTACAGAGAGCATCCTCTGATCATAATATAGTAAAACTAGAAAACAAACAGAGAAACTGGAAGAAAAAGGCACCTAACTCCTAGGAATTTAAAGACTCTCACTTAACTTCTGAGTTAAAGAAGCGATCCCCAAAATATACAATATCTATACAAGAAGAAAGTAACAGTGATAAAAATACTATATATCAGAATCTGTAAGAGAAAAACTCACAACCTTGCATATTTATTACGAAAAAGGAAGGAAGAGGGTGCCCGGGTGGCTCAGTTGTCTGGTTAAGCCTCTGCCTTCGACTCAGGTCATGATCTCAGGGTCCTGGGATCGAGTCCCACCTCAGGCTCTCTGCTTGGCAAGGAGCCTGCTTCCTCCCCACTGCCTGCCTCTCTGCCTACTCGTCATCTCTCTGTCAAATAAATAAATAAAATCTTAAAAAAAAAAAAAAAAGGAAAGGGAAGAAGGAAGAAAGGAAAGGAAAAAAGAAGGAAGAACGAAAGAAAACTAATTAATACCTCCCAGTAGACAAGGAAAAGCACATCTAAGGAAATCAGAAAAAAATAAGTATTTTTAAAAGCCGGAAAAATGAATTTTAGAATAGGAAAAAATGGTAGACCCAAAGGTATCTACGACCAATAATAAAAAGGGTGAAAGACAGCAAACACTGATACATTAAGTTAAGAAAAAATTGGGAAAATATCACATTTTGGCAGAAAATAAATCCTTAAGATACTTATTTGATAAGAATACACAGCAATGAAATATGTAATTTTCTACTTTAAAGAAGCAAAACAGACTGAAGGCAGAAATCCAAACAGATCAATTTCTATAGAAATCAGAGACAGCTGTCCTGGAGCGATCCTCAAAAAGCATGAGGCCCAGACACTTCCACAGAGAGTTATACCAAACCTTTGAAGTTCAGATGATTTGAATGCTATTTATACAGCTGCAGAGCATAGAAAAAGGAAATCTAAATGATTTCTTCTGAAGCAAGCATAACATTGATTCCAAGACTCAAAAAAGATTACCCCCACACCAGTCCAATCTCAGTTTTACAAAAATCCTAACTGAGATACTAGAAAATACACTCCAGCACTACACTGAAGGTAAAACTCCAAGTATTATCAGAAATAACAAATTCACATACATCATGGACCAAAGGGTTCCAGGACTGTATCCCACAGACCTACTCATACACATACAAAACACCGGGAACAATTTAACATCCATCAATAAGGGACTGGTTCATCAACTGTGGCTCACCCACCTATAAAATATAAGGTAATTGTAAAGAACCATGAAATTCATTTGGAATAATTTCCAGGACATATTATGAATAAAAAACTTGAAGTTCAGAACCATCTAAAGCATGGTATCACCATATAAAAAGTGTGGGGGCAGATTATGTGTATATATTTACATAAGCATTAAGTATTTCTGGAAGGGTAACAAGAACGGTAGGACTGGCTGCCCCTGGAAAGGGTGACTGAGGCACTGAGGTGAGAGGGAGCCTTCACTTGATATTCTTTGTGCCTCTTTGCTTTGGGAGCACGGCAAACATGTTATTCAAACACAAAATTAAAAACAGTTAACACAAAAAAAGTGAGCTAAAAGTCAGCAGGTGAATGCAAACAAAAAGAAATTATTGGGAAACAATTCTCTATGGGTCTCTCATGTCTCAGCATGTCTCAGGCTCTCTTTTCAGTGATTTTTGTAGAGCAAACAGCCTCGGAAGATGGAGACAGTGTCCTCTGGAGCCAAGGGCAGACAGCTTACTTCCCAGGATGAAAGATTCAGGTTCCCTACCTAAGCTCAGGTCTCCTCTTCTGCAGTACAACTTACTGAGTGTGCAGATACCACCCAGTCCTTCTCACACCCTGTGGAGGTGATAGAGGAAGGAGCACAAGAAAATGCTGATTAGTCTGGCTATTGCTATAAGTAGTAACATCAGAAGTCCTTTGTTTGATTCTGGTTTCTGCCAGAATCCATCAAACTGGCAGGCTAACTTGTCAGGTTTCAGGAAGACTAAAACCTCAGGCCCTTCAGTTTTTAATAAGCATTAGTCAAAATAATATTAGATGAAACAGACTATTACTAGGTAAAGCAAAAGAGAGAAGCATATAATATAAAAACATTCAATACAAAAGAAAAATCATAAATATCTGCGTAAATAACATAGCTATGAAATACATAAAGCCAGGGGAAAATGTGCTGCAAGGCAAGTATCACCAAAACAAATTTAAGAGACTTTAAAAAGAAAAAATTGATAAAATTACAGCCATAGAGGGGATACTGTAAAAAAACTCCTTCCTAAATCTGTCAGACTATGTAGACCAGACGTAAGCAAGGATACAGACTGATTTCAATAATGTAATCAGACTCAATTTACTAGATATATATAGATACACAGATTATGTACTTAAAAAAATAAGTAAATCTAGTATCACCATCAGAAATGACTTTTCATTACACATCTCTCCCCCCCAAAAAATATATCTTTGAAATGCAGAAGCCTTTTTTCTAGCTAACCCCTGAATCACACAGATTAAAAACTGAAAAGTTATCTAGTAAATAACAAGACCGTTTGATATTAAAATCCCAGAGAGAGTAACTAAAGTTCTTACAAGAAAAGTACTTCTATTTCTAAAATAGTTTTACTATTAAAATGGGAAGACTGAAAAAGGGGCACCTAGATGGCTCAGTTAAGAAAGAGTCTGCCTTCAGGGTGCCTGGGTGGCTCAGTGGGTTAAGCCGCTGCCTTTGGCTCGGGTCATGATCTCGGGGTCCTGGGATCTAGTCCCACATCGGGCTCTCTTTTCGGCAGGGAGCCTGATTCCTCCTCTCTCTCTCTGCCTGCCTCTCTGCCTACTTGTGATCTCTCTCTGCCAAATAAATAAATAAAATCTTAAAAAAAAGAGTCTGCCTTCAGCTCAGATTTTGATCTCAGGGTCCTGGTGGGATCCAGCCCTCCATCTCTGCGCTCTCACTCTCTCAAAAAAACAAAAATAAATCTTAAAAAAAAAAAAAACAAATACACCTGAAAAAAGAGCTTTAAATTGTACTTAGTAATAATAAGTTAGTAGCTTTATTTACAACTCTGAAACAGCTTCTTTGAAAATATCAATGAAATATATGCCCCTTTTAGCTAGCTAGTGTAAGGCAAAAAAGTACAAAACAAAATGTGTAACATTTGAACGAAACATCTTAATGAAAAAGGCAGTATAGCCAAAGAAATTAAAAGATTAAAACAACTGTGAGCAAATGTTATATGCAATGCTATGACAATTAATTACAAAATCTAGAGGATAAGGTTTATTTTCTAGCAGAATGCAAATTCTCAAAACCAACTCAGGAGTAGGAAAATCTGAACACACTAATGATCACGAAAGTCAGGAAGACTGCCATTGATCTACCTTTAAAAGGTAGATGGTTTTATAGGTGAACTCTATCTGATCTGAGAAGAACAGTACTTTCTAGGTTAAATTATCCTATAGCAAAGATGGAGAGGAGCATTCCCATTCATTTTTGCCAGCATAATTTTTGTCTAATGTTAAGTTTAGTATCAATGTTTTAATAGAGCAGTAATACATAGTCAAACGGAGTTCAATCCAGTCACATTAGAAATCAAGCAAACTCGACTAAGACATTACAAAATCAACATAATTTATCAACAAATAAAAAAGGGAAGAAAGTTGGGATGCTTGGGTGGCTCAGGTGGTTAAGCAACTGCCTTCAGCTCAGGTCATGATTCTGGAGTGCCAGGATCAAGTCCCAGGTCAGCTCCCTGCTCAACAAGGAGTCTGTTCTCCCTCCGACCCTACCCCCTCTCATGCTCTCTCTCAAATACATACATAATATCTTGGGGGGGGCATTTAATAAAATTTAAGCTATTCTTTGCCTAAAGCAAAAAAGAAAAATGACATGTATTCAATAAATATAATTAACCGTAACTCAAAGCAAGCATCCATTAAGCAGTGAAACACTAAAGACAATGAACAAGACAAGCTGCCCACTGCACCATTATTATCTACATCATTTTAAAGCTTCAAACTACTGCAGTAAGACAAAAACAAAATGTATATAAAACTTGGAAACACTTTCATTGGCAGATGAGAGTTACAGGTCTAGAAAATCCAAGGATTCACCTATAACCAATAACTTCTCTTTTTATCAGCAAAACCAGTTTGAAATTCAAATGGTAAAAACAAATGCTACTCGTAACAGTAACAAAACTATAAAATACTAGATATAAACTTAAGTTTCACACTAAATATATAGGTTCTCAATGAACCAAAACAAATGTAGAGACAAACCATGTTTCCTTGACAGGTAAACTGAAAACTTAGAATAGCACTGAGCAAGGACAGTGTATACACCTGAAACTTATATAATGTTATATACCAAGTTTACCTTAATTTGAAAAAAGACAGCACACATCTTTCTTACCAATTTAATAGAGGGTAACACAGGTAGTCCAGTTGAGTAAACTATATATTCAACTTTTCTGTACTCTTTATGTAATAACCATAAAATGTCTAAGTTAGAAAATAAGACTTCATGATAGAAGCCCTCACTGTGAGAATTCCACAATATAAAACCCAAAATAATACAAAGATTAACTCACATCTTCCCCCCTAAAAATGATAAAGTCTTGTGTTGCTGGGCGTACAATAATAGCACTCATCCCTCTAAATCCTTCTCATGCACACTACGATGTTTCTAATAAACTAAGATCTTAAAAAAAAAAAAAAGTAAGATCATGTCCTTCAAACTAGTTATGTGCCACATACAGTATGTTCAGGTGTATTCTGGGAGTACTTATAATCAGAGAGCATATATGGCACACAGGATTTTGGAAGAAAATTCTTTTATATCACATTTGTGAATGTGGAAATTTTTTTTTTAAACTAAAGAAATGTATGGTTTGCATCTTAGGATTAAGTCTCCAGGTTAAACTTTTCCTATTCTGTATTCATTTACTGACTGACTGATGGACTCAGATATATTTAACTTAAACTTTTGGTTCTAACTCAGTATACCAATTTTGTTGCTCAAATTGTTCATTGGGAGCTCTCTCAGACTGGTTCCATGTCCCTCTGACACCACCTTACTTTGAATTCCAAACACTTCCTAGCTTTCAGACAACACAAAATCTCCAGGTTCCTCTTTATTTTCTCTGCTCCAGCCCTAGGAACAGCCGCTTTGCCAATCTGGTTCTTTTTACTTGAGATTTATTTTTAAATATTTAGAAATCAATATCTAGGTGTTGGGTGTCAAAGATTTTTTAATTATAAAAAAGTTGCTCGTGGGGTACCTGGGTGGCTCAGTGGGTTAAGTCTCTGCCTTAGGCTCAGGTCATGATGGCAGGGTCCTGGGATGGAGCCCTGCATGGGGCCCCTTGCTCAGCAGGGAGCCTGCTTTTCCCCCCTCTCCCTCTGCCTGCCTCTCTGCCTACTTGCGCTGTCAAAGAAATAAAATCTTAGAAAAAAAAAAAAAAAGTTTACTGGCACCAAAAAGCATTATAAGGAAAGGCCTAAGACTGAGGTAAACACCAAGGAATAGAGTTCAAAGAGATTAAGGTAAGAGAACACCCAAATAACAGTAATCTAGCAGGTGCTGAAAGGTCAAGAAGCCTGGAGACCCCAAATCAGTCTAGCAGAAAATGGAAGAAAACAAGCAAATCATAAATCTTATGATTATTTGGATGGCAAAGGAGGGCTATCTAGAATATATTCTTTACAGCTTTTACTGTTATATTACCTTACTTCACTTAAAATGTTAAGAGTTAATTACAATCCTCCCCAAAATACAGCACCACGGTGCTAATACTGCCTTCCCTGAAACCAAACCACTCAGTGGCTGGGGAGATACTATTCAAGGCCATCTCTGAGGCAAATCTAGGGCAGTACTTTGAATTATCAGGGCTACTGTGGCTTAAACAGGGGGAGAAAAAGTAATAAATGGTTATGGGGCTCAGCTGTTAAGGGTCTGCCTTCGGCTCAGGTCATGATCCGACTGTCCTGGGATGGAGCCCCACATCGGGCTCCCTGCTGGGCAGAAAGCCTGCTTCTCCTTCTCCCATTCCCCCTGCTTGTGTTCCTGCTCTCACAGTCTGTCTCAAGTAAATAAATCTTTAAAAAAAAAAAAAAAAAAAAAAAGTAATAATGGTCACTGAGAAAATATTTACAAGCATTGCTTTAACAGTACCCCCCCACCCCAAAATCCTTCTTGAATTCAACAAAATATCCAGTGTCTATGCAAAAATCCTTACTCCTTCTTTGTGGGGGGGGGGGGCACTGGCAGGAGCAGATCACATTTTGTAATTTTCACAGCCTACAAAGATTCAACATCCCTGGCTTTTTGTTTAGAAGATACAGGTTCTCAACTATCTCTTGACCCCAAACTGAGTCACTTCTACTGCTAACCCTCACACCTGAAAGGCCTTGTTGGAGAACCTTACCATAACTGCAAGTTGTCTCACTAGCTAGACCCAGGCAATCTGGAGGTTCCTCATCCCCTCCTCTGTCCTTAAAATGTGCATTCCGCTTCCCTTCCCCACTCCCAGAAACTGCCTCAAGGATACAGCCTTGAGACAGTTATGTGGTATTGAGAGCGTTTGGACAGTATATGCAACTAATCCTAGTTAGGGCCTCTCTAAGATTTGGCAGGCAGAGATCCACTCGCACTGCTGCTGCCCAAGACAAACCCCCTGCTTACTAAAACTGTCCCCTACTGGGATGTCTGGCTGGCTCAATCAGAGGCATGTGCTACTCTTAATCTTGGGGTTGTGAGTTCAAACCCCATTTTGGTGGAGATTACTTAAATATTTTTAAAAAACAAAAAACTGTCATCTACCAATTTGAACTAGTCTCTTTATTTGGTCTCTGGCCTCTGCCTGGTCTCTTCCTGCCCTCTGCATAGCGGAGCAGCTTCCTAACACAGCTGGGAAACTCTGGGGAGCTCTGGAACCAACACTGCTCCCTCCCCTTTCTAGCATTCACTAAGCCCAACTCCTCCTATCTGACATGGCTTTCTTTCTCCTCCCTGTGCTCCATCTAACACTTCCACAGCAAGTGCCACACCATTCTCTAAATGGTCTTTAGAGAAATTGTTTTCTTTATAAACATTTCTGCATATGGAAGATCCAAGTTCAAAATAATTTAAATAGAGCATCTTTTACTATGCACTTTTCTATACAGAGAAAATATTTTGTGAAACTGTTGACAGACATGAGCTGAGCCCTAGCTTGGTTTTATAGAGGGAAAACATAAAAAAATAAGAGAACTTTGGAAATGCACTTTATTCATACTTGTATTGGAATTCCTTGAAAATAAGACTGTCAATACCACACATCTTAACCAAAACAAGAACAGCAACCAGTACAAAACTTTCTCTCTTTGAGGACAAGTATAGTTGCTTCATTTGGTCTTCTTAGGATCTCTGATGTGTTTCTTCGGATTTCTTAAAATCAGCAAAGCTCAACTTGAATGTTAGAATATATTTTTTTTAATCAACATTATGAAAGTGAAGCAACGATAAGGAGAACACAGAAGAGGCAGAGCTGACAAATGATATGAAAGATCTATGAAATAAGACAAATCAAGAATTGGTAAATAAAAAAATGTCCTCATCCTGAAATTTTATTGATGAAATTAGAAATGGAATCTAAAACCTACCTCATGCTTTAGAAATCTACCAGAACTTCCTTCTCACTGAACTGTGTATTTTAGTTCAATTTCTATTCTATGTATCTCGTTTGAAAAGGATGCTCTAAGGAATGTATCTCCAGTGAAACAGTTATCCACATGTAGTCACTGTACTTTCTACAGTACTTCAATATCTATAGGGAGATAAAAGGGTCTAGGCTTAGGGTGCCTGGGTGGCTCATTGAGTTAAGCCTCTGCCTTCAGCTCTGGTCCCGATCTCAGGGTCCTGGGACCCAGCCATGCATTGGGCTCTCTGCTCAAAACAATAAGGATCTAGGCTTCCACAGGATTAAGCAATCTGCCTGTCAAATTCAGACTTTAGATTTTAGATGTGGGGGCCACCAAGGTGCCCATAAAAAGCAGGAATTTTTTTTTCCATCAAACTGCAGCTTTAAATTGAGAGCAAAATCAGATTACCCTCCTACTGCCCCCACCACTGCTTTTCCATATCTTACACAATTCTGCTATGTAAAACATCTAATTTGGAATTAAGTAACTATGGGCTTTTAAAATATCAAAGGAACTGCAGATTTGTTAGCATGTTAAAAATATGGCACCTACTATAGGTTTACCTCTTCAAGTCAAAGGTAGTATCTCTTAGTAAGAACAGGTCTTGTTTACTTAGCACTCGCTACCTACAAAGAACTATGCATGATTTCTCACTTGATTCTTATAGTCTATTAGAGGCACTCCCTCTAGTCCTATGTTTCTGGGAGAGAAAACCAAGACAAAGATGACACAGCTATTAAGTGGTAAAATAAGGATTTGGTCTTAGCAAGCTGAATTCAAAGTTAGTACTTTGTTCAAGTCAGTTAGTACTTTGCAGTTCTTTAACAATGTTTTTTAATGCAAATTGGTACTGCTTTTGAGCATCTATGTATTAAAAGTAGGGCAGTAAAATTGAATTTAATATCTTATAGGCATGAAACTTCTTAATGGCATACAATGGATAAGACTGTAACAATGTTTAAGTTTCTCACAGGACCATGACCGATCCATTGCCTTTTTATAAACACACACTCAATTTTAAATTACTACACATATCAAAAAGCATTTTAGAAATGTTAACACAAGTGGAATAAGGTAGTATTTTTCAGGTTCTTTTTATTAGGTACTTGGTTTATGGTGTCTCCAGGTATGATTTTATTTTTATTTATACTGCTCAGCATCGTAATGCTCCTGTAAAATCGGAGGAACTCTAGTCTTTCAGCGATTCTATAAGATTCTCTGCCATTTCCTTTCAAACACTGTCTCTTGCCAGATCCATCTCCCATCATACATATGTCGTGCCTTTTGTCCCACAGTCTTAGTGAGCCTATCATCTGGCCTGTAAACTTCATAGATATTTCTCAGGATTTTTTTCCTCCCTCACTAGGTGGAACGAGATGGCTAGAGTGGGCAGGAGTTGAGTTTTTCCCTTCTCTCAGGTCAGTCAGGTTCTGGTTAACTAGTTTCTCTGAGGCAGGCCCTGTTAAGAAGAGTCCTCTGGTGTAATTCAAAATGGTCCCCCCTTCTCCTTCCTCTTACCATAGAACAGGAGGGGATTCTTCCCCCATATTTACAATGGGAACCTGGTCAAGCTCCTGGAGGACAATCTTACAAAACTGTTGGAGCCTCACCGTGACTAGGTCTCCCTGGAGTTTAAAACCCTCAGACTTGTCTGCACTGAGCCCCCAGCAATCCATCAATTACAGTTCAGGTTTACCTACCCTAGCATTGGTTTCCCGCAGTGGTTCCCATTCCTGAGCGTCTGCTAAACCCGAGACTTGTTTCTGCAATCACTGAGGGAGGCTGGCAGTTTTCCTGTGTCCTCCCATCTCCTCTTATGAATTCAAGAAAAGTTACTGATTTTTCAGTCTGAGCCAGCTTTTTAATTAGTTTTTAGGACAGAGGGCTACTTCCAAATTTCTTACATGTGGAGCTAGAAACCAGAAGTCAACCCCATCTCTTTTTCTGAGATTTTACATATGGTAGATGCTCTCATCCCAGGCTCCTCTCTCCACCGCTGTTATACTCTGCTTAATTTTCTCAGACCCATCTTATACCTCACTAATTCTCCTCAGAGCTCTAATTGGCTGTTCAATCTATTTGTTGCTATTTAATTTCAATGACTTAAGTCTAAACGGTTTAATTTCACTATGTGTCTTTTTTTTTTAACCTTATTCCTTATTCATTCTTTTATCACTACAATGATTTGAAAATAAATCTAAAGTTCTTAGGGGTAGTAATTATAATCACATCTGTTCTCACTCCTTGTGTATTTTTAATTTTTCATACAGGTTCATCTTTAATAGACAGTGACTGCATTTTTCTAAAGGAAACCAATGTTGGTTTTAGAACGGTTGTGCTTTTGTTTTGTCAACCTCTTCTAGGATGTCATCTATTCTAAAATTTCTATGTTCCAGTATAAAGGGTCTGATACTTTCTATTGCCTTCAGTTTCACTGTATTGCATGACAATTTATGGGACAAAAAAATTAACTTTACCTCAATGCTGTCCCATAATGTGATCTTTACAAAGTAATTTAAAGCTATTAGGAATCCACATTTAAGTTAAAACAAAACCCCAATAACTATCAATGCAAAATATGAACAGGTATGTCAAATCACATAATCGAAACTCCACAAAAGCCAAAGTTTATACAAACTCAGACAATGATAACCACCCCCTTACTTAAAACCCTGCTTTATGGCTGACAAATTTTTTTTAACCACAAATAAAACAGGTATGTCATTTTCAGAAATATTCTGAATTCATAAAGATTAAACATGCGGAGGGGGTCTTAAAACCAAGAAAATGCAGTACATAAGGCAGAGAGCAAGTTTACAACTTAAAATGCCACTGGACGGCTACTGATCCACACTGGAATCCAGGTCTGTGTGCCTGGTGCATAAGGATCTTCAACACTTGAGTCTGTTGCTTTACATTCTCTGGCGGACTGCACAGAAGGCGGGAACCTTCTTCCTCACTTTCATTACAAAAAGAGTTCCCTTCCAAGGGACTCAATCTTTCTTCAAATTTGTTTACGGTAATAGTCACATCTTACCCTGTCGGCACTCAGGTTTATTCCTGATGATTGTGAAAAGCTCTGCTTTGATTCACTGATAAGTTTGTAATAAACTCTCGAGAAAAGCCAGCCTTCAGTTACATGTCCTGCAGGTACACATGCACATGCATTAAGTACCAATTTCCACTAAAGCGAAGATTTTTTAAAAAAATATTTTATTTGTTTATTTTGACAGAGAGCTAGAGAGAGAGCACAAGTAAGCAGAGCAGCAGGGAGAGGGGGAGAGAGAGAAGCAGGCTCTCTGCTGAGCAGGGAGCCTGATGTGGGGCTCGATCCCAGGACCCTGGAATCATGACCCGAGCCGAAGGCAGCCGCCTAACCAACTGAGCCACCCAGGCACCCCAAAAGCAAAGATTTCTTAAATACGAACCTTACTACCTTCATTTACACTCCTGTAAACTAAAATAAAACTGAACTTTATAGGACACAAAACATGCTATGATCTAGTGAACTTTAAAGACCAATAAAATCAAAACTAAGAACTTGCTAACAGTATTCATCTTTTGGTTTTGGTTCTGAAACCAGAAAATGAGGAACAAAGAAATGAATAGATTCTATGCCCATAAAATTTATATTAAGTTCACAGACTACCAGTGAATTATTAGGTCCATAAACTAAACAATCAAGCACACAGAAAAGGGGGAAAGTATATGAAATAGTCAGTGATGACCTACAGAAGGACAAAAATGTTCACCTTTAGCCCAGAAGGTGGATCTATAGCCTGCATAGTTCCGATAAGGATCAAATACGGACTGGTTGCTACATTCTTACAGGGTCTCATGACTGCCTGTATGTCACCCATAGTTAATATCAAGCTGAATGATAAGCACGAGAGAAATCTTGTGAAAGTAGTTTTACGAGTAGAAATTCGAAGAAAACATTTATGATCTAATATTCCCTTCATGTACCGCCCCCCCCCCCGCCTTCAACACTAAGCATATACCCACCCGCTGCATGCAGAAAAGTGTAGCTCTTCCTGCCTACAATAAATAAACTTACCAAGCAAGTTGCATTGTAAAAAAGTCTCACTAGTTCTTTCTTAACTGCCAGAGCATACTCAGTGATCATGCAACAGGCAGTCCCTGACTTAAGGGCAGTCGATACAGATTAACACTCAAGGTGGCACTCTGAATTTTTTACATTCTGCCAAAAACACCACCTGCACTAGGTAAGCACTGACATCATTCTGAATCATTCCCTGCCAGACTGCCTTGGGCCTCCTACCTGAACCTCTGTCGAGCCAGCTGCCTTAACCCTGAGAGCTTCTACCCAGCCAATTTTCTTCTTCAGTTACCAAGACTTGAGTACTTGTATATATTATTACAGGTTAAAGAAAACAAACAAAAAACCAAAATCATTGTGAGCTAGTCTGGAAACCAAACACTTAAAAGTAACGTCTCTTGAGTATAAATCTGCAACTCTGAATCACCAATTTTATGTTTCAATTTCTGAAATTCATGCTATTGTAGAGTTTGACTATAAATATATTCAGTCTGAAAAACAAGCTCAACAAATCAATCTTCTTGATCTGAATATTTATAGTTAAATTAGTATACATTTAACAAATACTTTTCAAAATTTCAGTTCTAGCTAGTTTAGGAAAGGCTGTAAAAGGTAGAATAAACACCATGCTAAAAAAAATTCTCATTTGAGTATCAACACAATTTACACACCCTACCTCTCTGATGCACATCTTTCTTTAGAATCAATTTTTAGGAATTCAAACTGGAAGTTAGAAAACCATGTGACTGACACGAGATTTTTCTGACTCAACTTACTCTCAACTTTGTAGTGATCCTAGATGACTACCTTACCCGTTTAGAGCCCAATTTTATCACCTGTGATAGATGAGATTTGGGAGACTGAAGGGTAACAGAATCTGCTATCTCAAAATAAACCTCTTTGGTATAGGATTATTTTCAAGAGATTGAAAAACAGAAGAGAAGCTCTAAAAAGGGTAAACATTATCCTTTTGTAAGGGAAATTTGCATTTATAAAGGAAATCTCCATTTGTAAAACTGTCATAAGAAGACTATTACAAGAGAATCTATCTTATCAGTGGAGAAGACACCCAGACTTAAATATGCATAACAAACTTTATTTACCTTGATTTTCCCTGTAAGGTCCCATAACTAGAGGCTCCCAACCCCACCCTCATTTTCTTGATCTTTAGCTAAAGATAGCATTAAACCCACATTCCAAATCATCTCAGAGATTTACTCCCTTCTCCGATGATATCTCCCATGTATACAAGTCTTAAGCACTGCTAAACTTTTGTTTTTCTCTTATTAATCTCTTTTATTAGAGGTCTCTGCCAACAACTCAGAAGGGTAGACCGGATCATTTTTTTTCTCCTTCCCTACAGGGTTCTGCCCTCAAAACAGCCTGGTATAAGAATTCCTGCAGACCGTAATGGGAAGGCATACTGCCCATCAGCCACCACTCTCGAACCTCAAACAGCCAATCCAAACAACTTTTTCTTTTACCACTGCTGGCCACTGTCCCATTTTTATGAAGAAACTGTTTTTGGCTGCTTTTTTTCAAACGTTTATAGATAGCTAAAATATATTTAACAAATTAAAAAGTTTCAGATCTACTTACCATAAAGAAGGTAGTCATTCTTAAAAATATCTGTACCTTTATTTGCTTTTCCCATTAAGTTTACTAATGTCTGAATTTGAAGACTATTAAGTATTTAAAACCTAAACTCTTGGCTTACAGTTTTCAATAACAAAAATTCAACTGAGTAAATTTTGAAGATCTAACTGGCTTTATTAATCAATTCATGAATTAGGCAGCATTCTGTCTAGCACGTAGAGGGGAGCTTGAAAGGGCTACAAGAAAGGAAAGGTTTTTAAAGGTAGAGAGGAGGTGGAAAAAAAGAAAAATTATTTGCAAAATATCCACTGTTTTTAGTCAAGGTCATCCTTCTCAGGTGAACTGGAGGCATCACATTTCTTAGTGCTGACCAGGAAATTCTCATGTTGACTAAAGACTACAATGGGGTGGGGGGTGGGGGGGTTGCAGTGAGGTTAGGTATTGAAGTCTTGGTTTACTGGCTTGGTGCCTTGACCTAAGTGACACCATTTTGGGCCTGTGGGTTACTTTTCAACAACACTATACCCAAGCAAAAGGTTACGTACTGATTCTTGGAGGTATCTTCAAGACACCAAATACAGGAGCTAGTAAAAAATAAACTCCTGACTTAAGGGGCCTGGGTGGCTTGGTGGGTTAAATAAAGCCTCTGCCTTTGGCTCAGGTCATCATCTCAAGGTCCTGGGATCGAGCCCCACATACAGCTCTCTGCTCTGCAGGGAGCCTGCTTCTCCCTCTCTCTCTGCCTACTTGTGACCTCTGTCAAATGAATAAGTAAAATCTTAAAAAACAAACAAACAAAAAAAAAACTCTTGGCTTGAGTCCACTTAAGGAGATTAAAAACTGCCAAATATCGACATTCACAAAGATTGTAGCATATACATATATGTAACATATATGATTTTTATATATGTATAAATATATATATATCTTTCACAAAAAGGAAATGTACAGAATACTAAGGTTATGTGCAAACACTGTTCAAGGAATTAACATTTGTGCTTTCAAAATTCACTGCTAGACTCTTAACATTTAAGGATTTTTATTTTTAAAACGCTTGCAATAAACATAATTATGGAGGGTAATGATAAGACAATGGAGTACAAATGAGAAACAAGCCCCATCACTTTTATCTCAAATTTTGAGCCTGAGAATGTTTATTTTTTAAGTAACTGAATTTCAATTATATTATGCAAAGTAACCAATTCAATTTCACAATGAAAGAAGGTTTGGATATAATCAACAGGTGCATTTAGTATTCAAAGGAACTGCTATAATCTTCTTTTACTTATTCATTGGAAAATAAAGGGTGGGGGGAAAGGGTTCTATTGTCAATACTATAATGGTATGGCTGAAGCACTGCTCTATTAGAAAGAGATTCCTAAATCAGTCTGCAAGAGCTAAACAGGGTAACATGTTTATGTCAATATTAATGCCTACCTCCCACCCCAGCATTTTTGTAATCTGGGGAGAAATCTCAATTTTTTTTTTTTTTTTAATCTCAAATTCTTAAGTGGGCTAAACTGGTTAACTTCTGGCTGATGCTCAGGGGTAGGATCCATCTGTTTTATGCACTGCTGTATCCCAACCTCCTAACACTACACCTCATACTCCACAGGTTCTCATAAGACATTTACTGAAGGGTGCCTGGGTGGCTCGGCGGTTTAAGTGACAGCTCTTGATTTTGCTGGAGTCATGATCTCCTGGTGTGGACCTTGCACTCAGCAGACTGTCTGCCTGTCTCTCTCTAGGGTCTCTGCCCCTCCCCCAAATCATATACTCTCAAATAAACAAACAAATAAAATCTTTAAAGAAAAGAAGACATTTGCTGAAAGAAGTCAACCTTTCAATTGGGTTCACTGTTTACTGGTGTTCTTCCTACTCATTCTATTTCAAATCAAATACTACATTTGAAAAATCCATGAAATTTCTTGTAGGCTTTTGAAATTTGTCTATTTAAGAATTTTTGAAAAAAGCCAGGCATGAACTGTGTGGGTTTTTTTTTTTTTTTAAGTCTATTTCAAAATGTACCAAGGCTACACTGAGAAATATTGCCTAGGATTTTAAATGTCTGGATATCGTGGTCGGGAAAGAATGGTAAAGCCAAAGCATCAGACCTAACTAAAAAACCAGTTACCTCCAGGGTTCCTTGCCTTTTAAATTTTACCTGAAACATAAAATTCGTAAAATCTAAGGTAATTCTAATTTAAAATAGCATTTTAAAGCACCAGACTTACCATTATAGGTTATTCTTGGCTTTGTTAAACACATCACAAGATGCAAATCCATTTCATCTGAAGGTACAAATTTTGAACATACGGGGCACTTAAATCCTAAAAAGTAAAAGAAACACATTTAACTTAATTATTCCAAATATCCAATTCTATTTCTTAAAAAGCATCAAAGGCAAAAAACATTTCAAATTTCAATATTATACTTACAGTGATACACTACTTGATTTCAAGTTAGGTTGGAAAAAGTTTGTAACTATTAACAACTGACTTCAATCAATTAACAAAGACCATCTCATTTCAAATGAAACAAGTACAGATGAAAAGAATTAGGCTCACTACAAAACTCCCATATCTTTTCCTAACATATGGGTCCAATCATTCTTGTTCCTAATTTTTTACATTAACCTGAACTTTTAATTTTGTGAAAATTACCTTTCCCAGCTTAGTAGGGCACAATCTGAGTCACGTTTTTACATCTACACAGTACCTTAAAACTATTCTACTCCATTGACCTTTTAAAAATTATTCTGATGAAGAAAGTCAATATTGGCAAAAACCAGGTCTAGAATCCAAGACTTCTGTCGTCTAGTACAGTCATCTTTCTGACACTATGCTACTATATTCACAGTGCAAACTGAAAATAGATCAAATAGGAAAGATTTCCCAGTCAACTCTGACACTTAAATATTAGTTTCTTACAACATTTGTTCCTCACTAAGTATTTGCCTGAAGTAGTCTATTAAAAACAAACTGGATATTGAAGGAGAGAATACCCTATGTATTCAGGTCTTTCCTACTCCCTCACCTACCAAGGGTCACCGTCCCATCTCTGGTTCCTTACCACGGCCCTGCTGACCTACTGCTCCCTCTCTGACATCTTGAAGCAGATGAACAACGCTGGACACCTGATTCAAGATAGCCAATTTATCGTTTGGCTAGAACAACAAACCGCAAGTGGCACATAAAAAGATGGTCTGGGTCAATCTCTTGTTCTGGGAAATATGACAAGAAACAGCAAGAGAGAACACTTGTCAGCTGTAAAGAGCTGAGGCAGAAAGAGCACATGTAGGTTTGAGAGAGACCAGCGGCTCATGTAAGCGTAACTTAAATGAGAACTGAAACTACTGGCTTGCATGGAGACCTTGAAACAGATGTGCAGACAGGAGAAGTAGTACCTTGAGAGACAAGAGCTAGTAAGAAGGGTAGTGAAAGAAACCAGTCCCTGCCGCTGCCGCAGAATCTAACAGCTCTATACTTCTAGCACATGTGTGTTCTTGGAGGCACTCTCCTCTGTTCACTGTGACTTGAAACTCACTGTGACCAAATGTGCCAGACTAGAATCATACACTTCATGCAAAACTTTTTATACAAACCAGGAAAAGTTCTTGGCATGGGTACTTAATCCAGGAATTCAAAGTCCTAAATGAAATGTATGATTTGAACACTGCTTTTGACATTGTAGTAAATGCATTTTAAAATAAAGAATAAAGGTATGGTTACTTCCCCTTCTTGAAAACCACCAAAATAAACAGAAGAAAGAGGAAAGGACATTCATTTAAGATGAAACTACAAAATAGCTATAATCCCCAAACTATACCAATATAAGGAAATTTAAGTCAAAAGACTCTCTCAAGTAGCATTCATATTTCAAAGACCAACCAACAATCTTCTGCTTTCAATTGAAAAAAGAAAATCTTCCCTTTAAGTTAAAAAGGACATCAAAGAGGGAAAGAGGAAACCAATTTTCTAACTATTGATCAGAATCATCAGAGTATAGGCATATGAACTCTTAAGTTATCAAAGCACAATACTGTGAAGTACTGTGAGGATCCAACTGCTCAGGAAATAGAGCCAAAGGAGAGAGAATGCTATGGGCAAACAACCACCTGGATTTCTAGTTAAGTAGAATAAATTAGTATGTTTCTTTCTTCTCCCATCTAAAATCCACTGAAATGAGAATAAAGAAATTAAGAAAAGAATCTGAGACCACAGATGAGAAAAGAGAAACTATGAGGACTGAGAAAACAGACATCCCAAGTGCCCGTGGAAGTCAGTCAAATCTCACTACCTAATTCTCAAAGGATTCAAAAATCTACACCTTTGGGGTACCTGGGTGGCTCAGTGGTAAAACCTCTGCCTTCAGCCCCGGTCAAGATCCCAGGATCCTGGGATCGTGACACCACCCCCCCAACCCCTCACCCCTCCCACACACACCCCCATTCGGGCTGCTCAGCAGGGAGCCTGCTTCCTCCTCTCTCTGCCAGCTTCTCTGCCTACTTGTGATCTCTGCCTGTCAAATGAATAAATAAAATCTTAAAAAAAAAAAAAATCTACACCTCTGAATGACTTCCCAAGACAATGGTGAGGCATGAGGTTAACATCTAGATTGATTCCAAGACTGGGGGGGAAAAAAAATCCCTGGATTCTCAATGCATGACACATAGCAACTACAAAAAACTACAGTTCCCCAACTACAGCAGTAGAATGAAAGCTAACTATAGAATACAAGACCTAAAATAGAGATTTGAGGACCCCAGGCACAGCAAGGGAAGGAAGAGAAGAAAACACAGGGATAAAAGATCCATGTACAGAAAAGGGCCCATCTGCCAACTTCCTTCACCAAGAAATTGGTAGACTCTTCTTTTAAATAAAAAATGAGGGCACCTGGGTGGCTCAGTGGGTTAAGCCACTGCCTTCGGCTCAGGTCATGATCTCAGGGTCTTGGGATCGAGTCCCGAATCGGGCTCTCTGCTCAGCAGGGAGCCTGCTTCCCTCTCTCCCTCTCTCTCTCTCTCTGCCTACTTGTGATTTCTCTGTCAAATAAATAAATAAAATCTTTTTTAAAAATAAATAAATAAATAATGACCCACAGAATAGAATATCAAGAACCTTGTCCGTGGATAAGCCCCAGCCTTAAACATAAAGCTTCCCATCAGCTTTTTAGCGCTTCCCTCATAAACATAATGCAACAGAAGAAAAAAATTTGCATGTTTAAAACAGAACACACCAGAAACAAATCCAAAAAGACAAAAAATATTTACAACATCCCAGAAGGACAATATCCTTGATACACAAAGAATTCTTTAAAACTGTGGAAAATTAAACACCAGTTAGAAAAACGGGCAGAAGTTCTAAACCAGTATTTCACCAAAAGGATATTCAACTGAACTTTAAACAAACACTGCACATTATCAGAATAGAAGAAGCACCTTTCTCGTAAGTTTTTGTTTGGTTGGTTTTTTTTAAGATTTTATTTATTTCACAGAGAGAGCTCACCCACAAGTAGGCAGAGAGGCAGGCAGAGATAAAGGAGGGAAAGCAGGCTCCCCGCTGAGCAGAGCCCAAGGCAGGGCTGGATCCCAGGGCCCTGAGATCATAACCTGAGCTGAAGGCAGAGGCTTAACCCACTGAGCCACCGAGGCACCCCAAGTTCTTTTTCTTTATTCCCATTTTAGTGGGTCTTAGGAAGAGAAACACGTGTTTAATTCACAATGTTTAACTAGAAATCCAGGTTAGTTACTGTACTACTGCTTTCTCTCCTTAGGCTTTATCTCTACATTAAGAAATCACTATTTACCCCAGATTGGCAAAAACTCAAAACCTTGACAACATACTGTTGGTGAAGCTGAGAGGAAACAAGTACTTTCATACACTGCTAGTAGTGATGAAGTTCTAGAACCTAGGTGAGGTTTGGTGGGCTGAGGTCCGGAGCCAATGACCAAGAAAGAATTCTTGAGACATCTTCGGTGCAAAATGGTGGTTTATTAAAGCACGGGGACAGGACCAGTGGGCAGGAAGAGGGGTGCCACGGGTTGTGAGAGATGGCAGGTTACTTACCTTGAGGTTGGGGGAAGGTGAGGGGAAGGGAGGTTTCAACAAAGCTGTCATATGCTAAGAGGGCCTATAAGGTGCCACCAGGATACTGGAGGCCTTGCAGCTTGGCAAGCCATTCACATTTCTGCTATTAAGTGTCTTTGTTAGTGAGATTTGGGTTTAGAAGAAATTTAACTTTATTTAGGGCTTAAGGAACTGAGTTATTTGCCTCTGGAAATTGTGCTATTGATAAGGTAACTTCTTTGTTTGTAGATCTCTAGGACATTTGTAAACCAAGGGAGACTCACTCCTGTCTTGTAGGATTGTGATTTCTGCAAGTTAACTATTTCTCACTTATGGCAGTCGGGGGTGCCTGAGAAATGTCACACACATTACCGAGGGGAGCGGGTAGAGAGGGGGTGCAGGGTGCCAGCTTTTGCTTTGTCCTCAGCCAGCCTCTTGCTCCCTTATCAGTAGGAACGCAAAATTTTACAAGCTCTAAGGAGGGCAATCTGGCAATATCTAACTTGATTATATATGTATTTATCTTCTCATCTAGCAATCCCATTTCTAGCTTCTCACCCTGAAGGTATGTCCCCAAAACACAAAAAACACATGCACAGACAGAAGATTCTGAGGAGATAGCAGAGCAGGAAGCACTGGCAGAACTGGCCTCCCCACCTGAATAATTGTGCTGGTGGAGTCTGTCTCAGGGAACTCTTCTGGAACTCTGGAGTTTACTGAAAGGCTTGCAACTTCCAGGACGAAGACCAGGACAGTACAACTGTGGTTAATTTCAGCTCTGAGCAAAGTTAACAGTCACCTTTCCTACCACACCCCACCCCTGGTCACATGGCAAGGTACTTGTTCTCGGAGCAGCTTACACAGAGCTTGCAGGAACCAGGGTGGCCACAGATGACTGTCCTCTGAATACTGGGACCTTGCACTCTGATCGCTGCTTCCCATCCAAGAGGTACAGACACAGAGAAGGGTAGTAGTCATTGCTGTTAGACCTTCCCCATGATATGCCCTTCCCCCACTCAAGCTGAAGAAACTTCAAGGGGCATTAAAGGGCCTATGCCCTTCCCCCTCCCTTTATTTCTCACTTTTCCTCCCTCTGGGAGCCCAGCATTAAAGACTAGGAGTTTAAAAAACAACTACACATACAGGAGAAATCATAAAGACTGTGTATGCCCAGGGCAAGTCTTGGAGAAGACCTTAAATTTTAACCTCAGGCTGATGATCCTCCTCAGAGACAGCCTACGATACCTCCCAAAATACAAGAATAAAAAGCAGCAAGACACAGGGAAGCGGGAAAATCTGATTTCCAGAATTAACATATTAGATTAGAATAACCAGTTTTCAGCAAAGAACAAAACAAAACAAAAACCTTAACCATACAAAAAACCCGTAAAGCATGGCCTTATTATTATTATATTTTTTTAAGATTTTATTTATTTGACAGAGACATAGCAAAAGAGGAAACACAAGCAGGGGGAATGGAAGAGGGAGAAACAGGCTTCCCGCTGAACAGGGAGCCCAAAGTGGGGCTTGAACCCAGGACCCTGGGATCATGACCTGAGCCAAAGGTAGATGCTTAATGACTGAGCCACCCAGGTGCCCCAAAAGTATGTCCTTTAAAGGAAAAAAGAAACAAAAAACTGTCCGTAAAAAAGCTCTGAAGGCAGATGTTAATATGTTTAGCCAAAGATTTTTAAATGTCTAGCTTAAAGATACTCAAAAAACAAAAGAAGATGTAGATAAGGTCAAGAAAATATGATCAAAATATGAACAAAATGGAAATATCAATAAATAGAAAACCTAAATAGAAACCATGAAAAAATTCTGGATGTGAAAATGTAGTAACTTAAATGAAAAACTCACTAGAGCAATTCAAAGACTCATTTGAGCAGGAAGAAATAATCCATGTACTTTAAGATAGGACAATAGAAATTATCTTGTCTGAGGAACAGAGAGAAAAAAAGATGTAAAAGTGACCAGAGCCTAAGGGACCCATGGGACACCGGCAAGTAGAGCAAGATATGAATTGTGGGAGTCCCAGTAAGAGAGACATAGGCGGAGAGAATATATGAAGAAATAATGGCTGAAAACTTGCCAAATTTGATTAAAGACATGAATATAAACATCTAAAAAGCTCAACAACCTTGACGTAAGATGAACTCAACGGCAGCCATGCCAGGATATATTATATTCAAACTTCCAAAAAACAAAGAGGGAATTTTGAAAACAGCAAAACAAAGGTGATCATCACATTAAGGGATCCTAACATTTTTTTTTTTGGATCCTAACATTTTAAGCAGATTTCTCATGAGAAACTTTGGAGTCTAGAAGGCAGTGAGTTGAGCTGATGTATTTAAAGGGCTCAAAGAAAAAAAACAGCAACAGCCCTGTCAATTAAGAATCCTATACCCAGGGGCGCCTGGGTGGCTCAGTGGGTTAAGCCGCTGCCTTCGGCTCAGGTCATGATCTCAGGGTCCTGGGATGGAGTCCCACATCGGGCTCTCTGCTCAGCAGGGAGCCTGCTTCCTCCTCTCTCTCTCTCTCTCTGCCTGCCTCTCCATCTACTTATTTTTTTTTTATTTTTTTTTTTTAAAGAAGGGGATCCACCTTTCTTTCTTTCTTTTTTTTTTTTTTTTTAAAGATTTTATTTATTTATTTGTAAGAGAGAGAGTGAGAGGGAGCACAGGCAGACAGAGTGGAAGGCAGAGTCAGAGGGAGAAGCAGGCTCCCCGCGGAGCAAGGAGCCTGATGTGGGACTCGATCCCAGGATGCTGGGATCATGACCCGAGCCAAAGGCAGCTGCTTAACCAACTGAGCCACCCAGGCGTCCCTCTCCATCTACTTATGATTCCTCTCTGTCAAATAAATAAATAAAACCTTAAAAAAAAAAAAAAAAAGAATCCTATACCCAGCAAAACGCCTTCAAAGGTAAGGGAGAAACAGTAAAGTTCCCAGATAAACAGAAGCTGAGAAGTTCATCACTGGAGCCATCCTAGAGGAAATTGGGGGGGAGGGGGGACACACCAAAACACCAGATAGTAACTCAAAACCATAATGAGAAATAAAGATCTCAATAAAGGTCTTCAGATCAAGGGCAACTGTTTCCAGGGAACTGTACTAAAGGAACTGCCCCCAAGAATCTTTATCTATTCATATCTGGTCCTGACTCCAATAACAAGATTCTGGAATCAAACTGATGCCACACTGGGATGAGACTGTGTAAGTGGGGGAAAGAAGTGCATACATCTCACATATGGAAGGGATGTGAACTGTGATTGCTAGAAGGCAGACTACGTATACAATCTCCAAACACAGCTGCTTTCAATTTCATGCACCCTGTTTCTCACATTAAGAGAAGACTAATTCTTCTCTCCTTATATCTGAGCCAGCATAAATGCTCTGGTTGATCAAGAGTACAGAAGTAATGTTCTGGGATTTCTGAGATAAATCTTAAAAGCTTTGCAGCTCCCACTTGACCTTTTGAAATGCTCACTTTGGGGATACTCCCTTTCAGAACCAACTGACATGTTCTAGGAAGTTCCTGCCAAATAGGTCACAAATAGGCATTTCAGCTGGAATGTCAGCTAGAGCCTGAGGTGAGCCCTGAGCTGACAACCAGCATCAGTTGCCAGGTATAATGGGGGAGCTACCTTGGATGTTGCGTTACTTTCAACTTTCAGATGACTCTAGCCCCAACTTCATCTGCAACTGCTTGAGAGACTCGCCAAGAGAGAGCTCCAACAACTAATTCAATCCTACTCATAGAACCTCAAGAAATAATAAATTTATGTTTTAATTAAAACACATGTATACACAGTAAGTTATAGCACTCTTTGGAATAGCACAATTCTGTAAACATAGTGAAGACGCATAATGCAGAAACCATTAGGCATCTACACAACAGAACACTCTGCAGTTATGAAAAGGAAATGAGGAAGGTTTCTATGTACTGATGGAGAGATATCAAAGCTAGCTTAAGTGAAAAAAGCAATGTGAAAAAAAATGCAATGTTAGGCAAACTACTGTGCAACAAAGAAGAGTTAACTAATACATGTGCATGTATGTATCTACAAATAGAAAAACAAGAAAAGATAAACTTCAAATTAAGGTTTATATACATATTGTTTGTAGGTAGTTAAAACGTGGTTAAAAATAGGAAAAAGGTATTCAAATGTACCTTTTAATATAGTTTTTGACTTTTGCACAATGTTACTTAATACATATCCAAAAATAAAACAAGAATTAGGGGGAAACCCCTACTAAAATTAAATATAAATGGACACAAATGAATGTAACTATATACCAGATACAAATACACATGCCTATGCATGTGCAGGTACACACATGCATACATATGTATGTGTACACATACACAGGGACCCAGAAGCAATGATACCTCCATAGCAAAAAGCAGACTCAACCCCCAGATTTTGGGTTTCTTACTATCATTCCTCCATGAAGAGAAACAAGAGCTCCTTGGAGAAAAATCTGAGTTCTAGGTCTAGGACAGGGAAAGTACAAGGTGAACCTAGAATATCTTGTCATGTCAGACTAAGGAAGTGCTCAAAAACTGATATTAACACATAAAAAGGCAAAGAAGCCAGCTTGAAAGGGCTTCTCCTGGTCAGATTTAGATCTGAGAATCAAAATGGTTAATGACATAACTGATCACAGTATCTTACATCTTAAAAGGATGCCAAAGTATATATAAATAATTACATTCTGAAAATATCAACCCAAGATCACTTAATTAACACGGATAAAAAGGTACTCTCAAAATGGAGAAGCTATCTGACCTCACCTTAAAAGTTCAAACTTAGTATCACCTACAAAAGGACAAGCAGACGTCTGTGCTTCCTGATGTGCTTCACCGAGTACACAATACTTACATATACTTCCACCAAATATAACTAGAACCTCATTAAGAGGAAATTTAGAAAAAGCCTCTAACATACAAGACATACACCAAAACATTCATAAAAGAGTAAATATGATAAAACTACCAACACAGGAAACAAAAAAACCTTAGCACTGCTGAACCCCAAAAATCTTCTAAGATTTCAATTTATTTTTGTTTCTGCATATTTCATTTGATGTGTTTTATCAGGTATTTAGTTTGGGGGTCCATTTTGTATCTTGGAGGTTTTTCCCAAATTTCCTCATTTGTCCCACTAAGTCAAGATGATAACTGCACCCACAAAACAAGAGACTGTAAGAACAGAGCAGCAAACAAAAGCGCCTCGAACTTTTAATGAAATTAAGAACTCTTAACTAACAATTCAAACAGCTGGAATATTAACTTGAGGTACTAATGATGCCAAATGATAGTAACAATGAACATTTAGTATCTACCAGGAAATTTTCTAAGCACTTTGGGTGAATGAACTCGTTTATTCCCACATCCTTGAGTGAGGTACTAATATAAACCCAATTTACACATGAAAAACAGAAAGAGTATTAAGTAACTTCACACAGCTAGAAACTGGCAAAGCCAGAAATCAAACTGGGCTTCAGACTTCAGAGCCTAAGTCTTCAACCATCACTCTGCACATCTTTTTTTAACCTCTCAAAAAGTAGAATTAAAAATCAAACAGGAGAATAATAAAGTCAGAAGATCGATCCAGGTGGTCTAACATCCAACCAACTAGAAACAAACTTGAAAAAAAAGGGGAGAAACTACCAAACACCTAATTTCCCAAACTGAAATTCATGACTATGTGAACTGAAAGAATGTACCCATACACAAAGGAAAAGAAATAGCCATACCAAGGTATGGTACTGTGACATAACAGAGCATTAGGAGTAAGAATAAAGTCTAAAAACTTCCAGAAAGAAAAAAGATGAAAAGTACCTAGAACAGTTTCCCAGACTTTTAAATTTTTTTGCCTATCATGATACTAATATTTTTGCAGAGTCTAGTTAGCGGCTTTCCAGAATTAGAATGGCATTAGTCTTCTAAATAGCAACACCTGAAAGGAGACAAATGAAGCAGTAACTTTAAGATTCTGAAAATTATTTCACTCAGACTATATACCCAAACTATTACATAGTCACACACATTTTATTGAAGTATAGGCAAAGTATCAAAAACTTTCCTTCCTCTGCACCCTCCAGAAGTTTCTGGAACACAAGGTCCACTGAAACAAAGGAGCAAAAAGAAAAGAAGAAAAAAAACAAAGAGAAAGACACCAAAATAAAGGAAATAAGCTCTCTCAGAGGAGAGACGTGGAGAAAAATCCTTGGATAATGTATGACAGGTCTAGAAGGTATCTGGCCCAGACTGGAAGAGGGGAGTAGAGGACCCAAGGAGAAGAGGAAGAGGGTAGAAAATGGTAGGGAGTAAACAGATAAGGTTTCTTGATGTGTTGTCAGTGGAAAACAGTGTTGTGTTCAGACAGTTTTATAATTCTTTTTCAAGGTTGGGAAGAACTGATAGGAACTTAGAAAATCAAATAAGCGAACAGATGGAGGCAATTTTAAACTACAAGACAAATACACAACAGAAAATGTAATCCACAGTCATAAACAATGAGTATCAAGATCATCATTTAAAAAAGACGTTCAAAAGGTAGAAGGATAAAAATGAAGACAGGTGATATATGTAAAACCTCATCTTTCATAATAAACAGTTAATAGTTAACATTTAAAAAATTAAAAAGAGGGCGCCTGGGTGGCTCAGAGGGTTAAGCCTCTGCCTTCGGCTCAGGTCATGATCCCAGGGTCCTGGGATCGAGTCCCGCATCGGGCTCTCTGCTCAGCAGCGAGCCTGCTTCCTCCTCTCTCTCTCTCTGCCTGCCTCTCTGCCTGCTTGTGATCTCTGTCTGTCAAATAAATAAATAAAATCTTTAAAAAAAAATAAAATAAAAAAAAAATTAAAAAATAAAAAATTAAAAAGAATATAAGCACATTACTTATAAATATGGAAGTAAATGTAATAAGCAACAGCTACGAGTGCTAAAAACAGTTGTCTCAAGAAAATAAAAACTAGGAGTTGGGGAGAGTTGAGGCAAGAGAATAATGATATTTATTATAAAACTCTAGGTACTGGGGTGCCTGGGTGGCTCAGTGGATTAAAGCCTCTGCCTTCAACTCAGATCATAATCCAGGGTCCTGGGATAGAGCCCCACACTGGGCTCTCTGCTCAGCAGGGAGCCTGGTTCCCCTCCTCTTTCTGCCTGCCCCTCTGCCTACTTATGATCTCTGTCAAATAAATAAATAAAATCCTTTAAAAAAAACAACAACACTGGAAGTACTTTTTTCAAAATATATACATATTATTACTTTGATTTAATTTATTTAAATTTTACTAAATTTTTTTTTTGAAGATTTAATTTATTTGACAGAGCGATCACAAGTAGGCAGAGAGGCAGAGAGACTGCAGCTCAGATCCCAGGACCCTGAGATCGGGACCTGAGCTTAAGGCAGAGGCTTTAACCCACTGAGCCACCCAGGCGCCCCAAAATTTTACTTACTTAAATTTTAATTAAAAAACTATTTTAAAGGAAGAAATGTCTTCAGAGCTCAGGACACATCAGCCTAGTAAAAAAGTATTCTGTGAGAACATATCCTGACTGAAGTTGCTGCCTCCCTTAGATGACTTTCTCTGCTATTTTCCCAGTGTTCCTCCCTTGACAACAGTTTCAACTAGAAGTCACTCCATTCTTTGATGAATAATAATAAAAGATTTCAGTATGGGACCTATGCACTGTATGAATCCACCATACAGACAAAACACTAAAAGGGAGATGACTGAGACGAATCAGAGAACTCCAGAAACAGCTTAATAGTTCAGCAAATAAATATGACAATAAACCTGTAAAAGAAATTAAAAAACGGGATGCCTGGGTGGCTCGGTTAGGCGGCTGCCTTCCGCTCAGGTCATGATCCCAACGTCCTGGGATCGAGTCCCACATTGGGCTCGGTGCTCAGCAGGAAGCCTGCTTCTCCCTCTGCCTCTGCTTGCCACTCTGTCTGCCTGTGCTCACCCTCTCTGACAAAAAATAAATAAAAATTTAAAAAGTAAAAATAAAAACCACAGAAGACCTGGAGAGAAATAGAAATAGCTAGTGACAACATCACTGACACAGAAAGCAGAGAGTTATATAACAAAACAGAAATGGTGGCAATCAGAAAAAAAGATAAATTACGGAAAACAAAGGCTTATTGCTTTTCCCAAAGAGGACAGAATCGAAACAACAAATCAAAATTATCAAAGACA
This sequence comes from Mustela lutreola, assembly GCF_030435805.1. Classification (NCBI taxonomy): domain Eukaryota; kingdom Metazoa; phylum Chordata; class Mammalia; order Carnivora; family Mustelidae; genus Mustela; species Mustela lutreola. The sequence goes on along the minus strand of NC_081293.1, from coordinate 156,326,035 downwards.
GTAAAAGAAAAAAAAAAAAGAGTGGGGGCAAGGGTGGCAGAAATCTTACTGGTCTCAGAATTATCCACAGAATACACAGGTATTACTTTAGACACATCTCTGTCCATGCTGGGGGGTGGGGGGGGGGGTGTGGTAAGGTGTCTTCAGAACACTTAGAAGGGAAAAAAGACTGGGACTCAAATGTATATACTCAAATATTCGAAGACCCAACCAAGAGATTAATAAAGAATTCAGGAATGGACAAGCTGTGGTGTTTTATGCTTATACACACACACACAGTACTACACTACACAAAATATTATTTCATTTAATTGAAGAAAAACTGTAGGAATTATTGCTATGGTATGGTATATAATTAATAGAAATGTCAGCAATGTGAAAATGATATTACTACCCACATCTGGGATGAGAATGTCATGATCACGTTTGTACATAAGAAGAACAAGGGAGGGGCCCCTGGGTGGCTCAGCTGGTCAAGCACCTGCCTTTGACTTGGATCATGATCCCAGGGTCATGTTCACATGTGTGTGTGCTCTAATAAATAAAATCTTAAAAAAAAAATAAAGGACAAGGGAGACTGATGGAAGAGAATAGACAGTAGAAATAAGCCAGATAACCCTGGTCCTTTAAAGCAAAGTGCAGAGGTACTGAAACACAAATGCTATTATTCCCTTTTACCCTACACAGCTCCTAGATTGCTATCAAAGCCCTGTTCAGGTATCATCCTTCTCCAGGAATCTCTCAATGCTCCATCTCAAAGCTGATTTAATCATTCCCTCCCTCTGTATTTCTTCTATGCTTTGATGATACTTCTAATACTACAATGTAGTACACGGCACTACAATTACTTGTGTCTATCTTCCTAATTAGCTTGAATAGTCTAGTGAAAATACAGACTTTGAAGTCCAAAAGACCTGGGTGCAAACCCAGTTCTACCACATATAAACTATGTGACCCCCGGGGATGGCACTTAAAGCCCTCCCCCAGATGCTATCAACCTACTATCATCCCCACTGATTACCAATGCTCTCAACTCAAAGCTGGTACTCTAAGGTTTTCCAAAATTAAAACTATTCCTCTACACTTTTCCTTAAAGCTCTATTCCTTCTGATCTCAATTAGATAATTTAATTGACTAATAGAATTTAATTGACTAAAATCTCAATTAGATAATTTAAATGACCAAGAACCTTAAAACTTAGGTACATGTACTGATTAGGACAATGGAACGAAACAGTAACGGAGGAATGTGTTTAAGAGATATTTACAGCAGGTCCTCTCCATCGGCTACACCAAACTCCCCAAGTAATACGAACCAGTGGCTGCCACTACTTATCTTCAGTAATGGAATTAAAGAATATTAAAGCAAAGGAATCCACAGACTCTCTTGGTTGAAACTGCTCACATAGAGAAAACAGCAACCTAAGTGCAAAAAAATCAAAAGCAACAGAACTCTGCTCTTCCAATTCCTAAGCTATCAAGGTTTTTACTGTGGTCAAAGAGACACCTCTATCATCTTTTGCATTACATTCTTACATGTTACGTTACATTACATTACAATCTTTTACATTATAATCTTTTACATTACTGAAGAGACTCCTGTCTCTTTATCATCCTTTACATTACTGGGCACCGGGGCACACATAGTTTTCTCCTACACTGGTCTTTTCACCTAATTGCTATTACCCTAATACAAATTTGGCATCATCAATGTAATCTTTCATCCAACAGAATATACCCACCCACACCTTTATGCCCTTGCTTTTAAGCCCGTATGCCTTGCTTTTCTCTTACTTTATTAACAACCTGCTCCTGTTTAAGCCCAGATCAAGTCTCACCATTTCAATGAAACCTTTTAAGAGAACTCAAAACAAAACATCCTTCTATGTTTCTACTACATTCTGTTTACTGGTAACAGTCATTTGATATATATCATCTACAAGAACTCTTCAATGTAGATTTTATCTCCCCAACTGGATTAACATCTGTGGGGTAGAAACTGTATATTCTTCTAAGTATTCTATTCAACCACCCTACCTGAGCATCCAGCTAGACCTACAGCTGACTCAATCAATACCTAAATGCATGCATGAATGAACTGTGTATTTGGTCTCGGTTCTACAGAGGGAAGAGTTGTGTGATTAAAAGCAGATTAGGGAATGCTAACTGCAACTAAGAGAGTCCTAACCATTGCTTACAGGAAATGAAGAGCAATTTTTTTTAAAAAATTCAGTTTAAAGGTAAAATTATTCTCAACATGCCAATAAAAACAGGTAAAACCATGCCAATAAAAAGTTAAATAAATCAACTTCTGTAAGTTTTATAGTATATAGAATATATGACATACAACAAAAGGTCTGGAGTATAAACTGAAAGATATTTGCCAGCAGGACCTGCTCAGAGTCTGGCAAATATAGGATCATCCTGTTAGGAAAAATGTCCTCAGAAAAGGAAGCCAAGTAACTTAACCACCAGCAAGATGAGCTAAAGGTTGCCTATTTTCTAACTATCATGTCTGTCTAGTAAGTAAAATTTCTGCTACATAAAAAAAAGGTGCTCAAGAAGCCAAAACTAAACACTTAAATTAAGCCTGCATTGTTCAATAATCACAGTTGCTTAAAAAGGACAAAAACATCTCTAACAAAATAAAAAGAGCAGGATAGGAAATGTTCCCACAACACAATACAGAGTAAGTTTTAACCTTGCTCATCAAGCGCATTTACCAGATTAAATTATTGAAATACTGGATTCTATAAATCATCAAAAACAATCCTTGATGAACCTACAAAATAAACATCAGTATACATCAACTTGCATAATAAACATTCCTGAAAAGTTCAGTTTGTATCAAGATCATACTTTATATTAGGGAAAGTCATTATTTTCTACTATTACCTATTTGTGGCAATTCTTATCACTTCATTCTTTTTAATATATATATATATATATATATATATACATATATATATTTTTTTTTTTTTTTTTTTAAAGATTTTATTTAATTGAGAGGGAGAGGGAAAAGCAGACTCCTCACTGAGCAGGGAGCCAGGCACAGGGCTTGCTCCCAGGACCCGGGAATTAAGAACTGAGAGGAAGGCAGACCATTAACCCACTAAGCCACGCAGCTGCCCCAGAAGTATGATTTTTTTTTAAAGATTTTATTTATTTATTTGACAGAGAGATACAGATCAGAAGTAGGCAGAGAGGCAGGCAGAGAGAGATGGGGGAAGCAGGCTCCCTGCTGAGCAGGGAGCCCAATGTGGGGCTCAATCCCAGGACCCTGAGATCATGACCTGAGCTGAAGGCAGACACTTAACCCACTGAGCCACACAGGCGTCCCCAGAAGTGTTAATTTTTTATGTTAAATATCAGCACACTAAAATGATTCATAAAATGTACTGTAAGAGTTTTTAAAATATTGCCCTAAAGGTCTCTTTGTGGTTTAAAACGGGGGAGGAGGGTGTAACTTGTTTTCCCTCTTTTGATAATATACTTACAGAATTGGACGTTTATCTATGCTTTACGGTAAGTGCACCGAACAGCACCCTCAACGTTATTTAAAAAGAGCTACTTCTCTAAGTTCACTGGAGTTATTCACACACTATTTAGGACCCTAAGGGAATAAACATCTACTCTCATCTTTTACAGATAAGGAAACACAGTCAAGTGAAATTGTTTGCCAAACGCCATAGAACAAAACAACAGTACAGCCAGAACTAGGTCTCTCTTCATTACACTCTACAGGCCACTCATCTACCAGACCTCTCTCATAAGCTAACCGATTAAACCAACAACTTATAATCCCTTATAAGTAAAAATGTTAGAACCACAAAACCATTACAGGGGATCTATTTTGACCTTGTTTTTTTCAAAGAGCAGTGATATTCCTTGTGAACAGTGGCAAAATTCTATAAAATAAATGCCTAGGGTTAAGAATATACACTAGGAACCACAAGCAAATCAAAATCCATACTGGGACCAATCCTGGATATCTTAACAAATAAATGTATTTCACATATTTGGGAAACTATTCAGAAACTGTGAGAGAGAAGTACTGGAGATGCAGTAACTTTCCTCTACCCAATTGGAAAAATTTTTGCAGCCACGTAAAATACAAGCACATCATGCATAAATAATCATGTCTTTGACATATTCACAATCTTAAAAAAAAACACTGCAAAGATGCCCACTTTTTGGCTTTTGTTTCCTACTTATTATTTTACCCTTTCCCATTTTCTTTTTATTATTTTATAGAGCCTATCAACCAGCTTTCCATCTTTTGTCTCCCCAACTCCACTTCCAAAAATAGCCCATTAGCTTTATTTCTCATTCTATATTTTTTGCTTTTTTATTGTTAAGATTATTTTAAACACATACATTCCTCATAGCTGATCAATAACTATGAAAGCTCTTAATGGTAGGCCAAAACTGACAGAGAACAAGTGTCCGTCACTGTAATTTGCGTAAACCCTGTATTATATACAGAAAATAATTCTGATACAGTAAGTAATTCACAGCTTTATGAGAAAATAAAGATGTTCAGCAACATGGGTATGTCTCTGTGAAAACAAATACTTTGTTTCAATCTGTTTCAATGAATTAAGAAGTTAACTCATCTTACAGAAGAATGCTAATAAACAGGACATAATGTGATTGCTCATTCTCAACAGCTAGGAAAAGGGAACAGAATGGTGGCCAGGTAAACTTCAACTATGGTCCTATAGGGCAGGTCAGCTGCCAAGGAAAACTAAATAAATCCCATGTGGTGATATAAATGGGGGTATCTTTGTAATTTATAATATGAGAGAGTATGCCAATAATAATGTAAGGACCTAGAGGTCAGTGATTTAACTAGTACAAATGAGTCTTGTAAAATTCAACATACTGAGTATCTCCTGTCATCAATGAACATCAAATGGCAAAACATCCCCACAGGATGGGAAGGTAGTGAAGTAGAGTACAGAATGACCAAAACACAGACCAAGGGAGGTAAGCAGTTTTCATCACTATCAGGTAAGGGGGAGGAGGCCGCAGCGCCAACGGTAATTCAATCTCTACACTCTTGGGGGCAATTTAAGGGACTTGATTCCATGTGTGTCTCAGCCAATTTTATGACCAAATAAATACCAGAGACTAGGTAGCTTATAAACAAGAAAAATTCATTTCTGACAGTTCTGGAGATGAGGGTGCCACAACCGCTGGGTGAGGCCCTCCTCATCACAGAATTCTCACTGTGAGCTTACAGGACAAGAAGGCTGGGGAGCTCTGCAGAGCCTCTTGTATAAGGGCACCAGTCCCATTCCTCAGGGTCCTCCCCTCATGACCTGCCTCCCAAAGGGCCCATTTTCTGATACCATTACCTTTGGACATCAGGTTTTCAAAAGAGGTATTTGGAAGGAACACAAACAGACCACCGCAGTATGTAAAGCACTTCTGGAACAGAGCCTGAACTTCAACGTTCGTCAGAGTCTATTTGTTTACGCTTATATAGGACAACAGCCTCTGCTCTGGAATTTTCTCTGTTGGAGTGGGGAATGTGAGGCAGAGGATGGAGTAATGGTATCCGCTCTAGGAATCCACACACTAGATGGAGAAATGCACCTGAGCCACAGCCTTTTTTTTTTTTTTTTTTAGAAAATTAAGATTGATTGATTTATTTTTCTGACAGACAGAGATCACAAGTAGGCAGAGAGGCAGATAGAGAGGGGGGAAGCAGGCTCCCTGCTGAGCAGAGAGCTGGATTGGGGCTCAATCACAGGACCCTGGGATCATGACCTAAGCTGAAGGCAGAGGCTTTAACCCACTGAGCCACCTAGGCGCCCCTAAGCCACAGCTTTTTATCCAAGACAAGTTTAGCTATATAACGCCCACTAGCCTATGCAGTCACATGTAACATAGAACTATATACGTTTTGCAATGGCCCTAGATAAACACGTAAGTCAAATGAAGAGAAAAAAGCGTAGTAAACTCAGATTTCAGAATAATTATTACAATGAACTCTATCCATTACAGTTAGTAACTACTCACACTTGCTGGCTTAGAGCAAAATATTATGATAAATCTACATATGCCACAGCTAAAATTCTCAATAACCTTAATGTCCTAAAATAGGTGACTTCTCAATATACGTTTCCAAGTCCCCTGACTTGCAGAACATGACCAAAGTTGGAAAATGAGCTCTAGAAACAGTGTCAATGTGAGTACAAAGCCCACATGGCTTATACCTGTTATCATCAGCTTCCTTTATGGTTCTGGTTCTGTAAGATCTACATATTGTTCCTATCATATTTATTCTTGCTGTCACCATGTTTTAGCTATTCCAGAAACTATTTATCTAAGGTTCAGCTCAATTTTACTGAAGTTCTTAAGTCGCTTTAAAATGTAAATGAGAACAAAATTATTGCTCTTATTGTGCAGTAACCAGACTTCATTAGGCTTAAAATGTGTTCAAGAACTAGTCTTAATGAAACCAATGCCATATGACTTTAGAACTTTCAAATAAAAGTATGAAATATTCAAAATACTACATTAAACTTAAAAACCTAGGGAATGATTTTAAAATAGATCTTCAAAAAAATTAAACGTATTTTTATGTTTCACATCAAGATACCCACTTACTTCACAGCATCATGCCAAAGTAGAGCACATACCTGATACTTACTGACTGCATGAGTAACTATATCCTCCTCCTAATACACCCTTCCTCTTGCCCAAATTTGGGGATAACGTGTAGAGATTTTTCTCTTTCTACAATTCTCTTACTACTCAAACTAACAATGGCAGCTCTGAACAGGTAGCTAATGGTATTTCTGAAGTAAGGCTCACTATGTTTCTCCTCCTCTCCGCCCCCTACAAAATACGAACCTGTAACTCAGGCAGGTGCGCACGCGCATACACACCCACTTACCCCACCCCCAAGGCTTATGCGGTCAGCTATCAGAATTAAAGACAACGGATTATATAAAATTTAATTCTCTAAAAAGTAGAAAATGGGGTGGGGATCACAAAACTGAGAAAACAAATTCCAAGATTTGTTATTTTTTAAAGATTTATTTATTTTTAGAGAGTGAGTGAGTGGGAGAGCAGGAGGACAGAGCAGAAGGTAAGAGAATCCCAAGCCGACTCTCCACTGAGCACAGAGCAGAGCCCACAGGTGGCTCAATCCCAGACCACGAGATCACAACCTGAGCTAAAATCGAGAGTCAGACACTCAACCAACGCCCCCCGCCCACAAGATTGGTTATTTTTTTTTTTTAAAGATTTTATTTACTTATTTGACAGAGATCACAAGTAGGCAGAGGCAGGCAGAGAGAAAGGGGGAGGCAGGCAGAGAGAGAGGGGGAAGCAGGCTCCCTACTGAGCAGAGTCCCATGCAGGGCTTGATCCCAAAATTCTGGGATCATGACCTGAGCCAAAAGCAGAGGCTTTAACCCACTGAACCACCCAGGTGCCCGAGATTTGTTATTTTTTAATATAAATCTAGACTAATTACTTGGTGGACAATAGCTTGCGCCTTTCTGCTGCCATTTCAGGTAAAACATATTTAAATGATTTAATGTTTCACTCATAGTCTCAGGAAAATGAGAAAGAAGCCAATGTAATGAGAGGCACATACTCTCCTGGTAAATAATTACAGTATAAATTCTCATTAACAACAACAACAACAATTTTCTAAAGAGCAGAAAATGGTATATACATTATATTCTTAAAGGATTTACTTTTTAATAAAATGTTAAAATTTTATAGGGGCATGTGACTCTTGGTTTCAGATCAGGCCATGATCTGGGTTCTGGGATAGAGCCCAGTGCTGAGCTCTACACCCAGTGGGGAATCTGCTTGAGGATTCTCTCTCTTCATCTCCCTCTGCCCCTCCCCCAACTTGCATGAGCACAATTCTCTTATGTAAATAAATCTTTTCTAAAAACATCCAATTTTTTTAAAAGATTTATTTATTTGACAGTCAGTCAGGCGGGGGGGGGGGGTTCCTCTGCCAAGCAGAGAGCCCAATGTGGGGCTTGATCCCAGGACCCTGAGATCACGACCCAAGCCGAATGCAGAGGCTTAACCCCCTGAGCCACCCAGCCTCCCCAAAAGTGTCAAAATTTTTCGTGTGTACTTTCTTTCTTTTTTTTTTTTTTTAAAGATTTTATTTATTTATTTGACAGAGAGAAATCACAAGTAGACGGAGAGGCAGGCAGAGAGAGAGAGAAGGAAGCAGGCTCCCCGCTGAGCAGAAAGCCCGACGCGGGACTCGATCCCAGGACCCTGAGATCATGACCCGAGCTGAAGGCAGTGGCTTAACCCACTGAGCCACCCAGGCGCCCCTGTACTTTGTTTCTAAATGAGGCAATCTTTTATCACTCATCCAGATCAACTAAATCTTAAAATCTTACTGATACCATTCATTTGCATAGAATTAGAGACTTAAAGGGCTCCCCAAGAATAGCTATTCAGAACACAGAAACAAAAGAAAAGTTAAGACCCACCTGGTAAGGCTTAAAGAGCAAGAGAAAGTACAAGAGCCTTGATGTACTGGCTAAAACAGAGCTGTTATAATACAGGTGGGAAAACAGTAAGACAGAGCAAAGAACAAAAAGTTATATCCTCTTTTCTACAGTTGCAATGTCCTGCTCAGTGTGTTCTGTGCTCTCCAAAAAAGAAAAATACTTTAAATGGAAATGCAAAGCAATACTGAAAGAAAAAGCATTGGGTCACAGATAATACATGAGGGCAAGAACGCAAAACATCTATATTTTTTAAGTTTTAAGAATCAGGTTTATAGGGGAACCTGGGTGGCTCAGTGGGTTAAGCCTCTGCCTTCGGCTCAGGTCATGACCTCAGGGTCCTGGGATCAAGACCACATCAGGCTCTTTGCTCAGTGGGGAGCCTGCTTCCCCTTCTCTCTCTGCCTGCTGCTCTGCCGACTTCTGATCTCTGTCAAATAAATAAGACCTTTAAAAACATAAAAAATTAAATAAAAATAAAACTACTCCCTTCCACTGTTTAAAAAAAAAAAAAAAGAATCAGGTTTATAGGGTGCCTGGGTGGCTCAGTGGGTTAAGCCACTGCCTTTGGCTCAGGTCATGATCTCAGGGTCCTGGGATCGAGTCCCGCATCTGGCTCTCTGCTCAGCGGGGAGCCTGCTTCCCTCTCTCTCTGCCTGCCTCTCTGTCTACTTGTGATCTCTCTCTCTCTCTGTAAAATAAATAAATAAAATATTTTTTAAAAAAGAATCAGGTTTATAGCCTATTCATGTCATCCTTATGTAAACCTTACACTTATGTAAGCCTACCTTTCCCCACATACTAACGTACTGTAATTTGAAATCAGACAAAAATAATTAAAACAAAAAAAAACTAAACAGCCAAATATAACTTTTTAATTAACTCTTCTATTGTTTTCAACTAGAAGTAATGTTTTTCATGTTGTAGAGATTCCTTATCAACAATAAACGTTAATATAGCAATTCTCAAGTGTGTACATTTAACATAAATCTGTTTATCACAAATACTACATTCTTTACCAAGTAACTATTTTTAGGTATTTAGTCAAATGTGAAATGCACCTAACGAAACTTTTTTGGATTTTTAGAAATGTTCTTTGGACAACTGGAGCTTTAAAATATTAAATGTATTTGGCTAAAAATATTTATTGTCAATAATCTCATTTTTTTGTGGCCACCATGACAAATGAGGTAATCGTGAAGTTGAAACACCCATTAACAGTTTAGTATCACGACTAAAATCAAAGTTAACTGAAGCAGTTGGGCACATGACTGTAATCAGTATTGCTTTTATATAAAGAAAATTCTGCCCACTGTTTGCACTTAAATAAGCAGGCTCAATGGTGCCAGTATCTCTTAATGCCAGACATACATAATTTAATCCTTATGACTTATCCTATCAAATTTTATTTTAGAATAAAGGAGCTGGCTCTATAAGGGTTTCAGGTTTAACAGATGTGAAATCACTAGTATATGACATTCCAAGAAGAGCAAAGAAATGCCAACTCCCAAAAACACATCATCATCTCTACACTATAACCCAACTCCACTTTCTTAACACCTTTGTATATAGTCTAACAAAAGTTAGTGACTTTCTTTCCCATAGGAGCTGACCTCTGGAAACTTACTTCTCATTGCTACCGTGTTAATTACCTTCTTAAAGTTATAGTTCTTCAGGGAATTCACTCTGCATTAAGTATTTCCCTAGCTATACTGAGTTTGCTGGCAGTTCCTTGTTTTTATGTGTTCTCTTGTCTCTTGGGGCCCTCCAAACTCACAAATGGAAGGATCAACTGACAGCATTACAGACTTAAGACTTTGTAACTCCTTATGAATGAAAGGAATTAACATCAGCACAGCCTATTGGCTATTTATCTTTAAAAGTTTCTTTCTTACAAAAAAACTGCACTTGGGAGTAATTCTGGCAAACTACTGGGCCCATGGGCTACATGCAGCTTGACCACTTGCTTTTGTATAGCCCTTGAGTCAAGAATGATTTTTTAAATGGCTGGGGAAAAAATAAGTAGAAAAATAATACTTCGTGACACATGAAATTCTATGTAATTCAAATTTCAGTTCCACTAACTGAATTTCCAGTAAATTTTATTGAAACACAGCTATGTGCATGCATTTATGTTTTATTTATTTTCTATGACTGGCTTCACACTACAAAAATGGGGACAGAAATCAAATGGCCTGCAAAGCCTAAAATACTTACTTGCTGTCTAGCCCTCTACTGAAAGTGTGCTTATCTCTGAAGTCACTAAAAATTGTTCAAAATGTCTAAATACTTGTTTCAAAAGGGAAGTACAAAAACTCCTTGGGAAAATATTGGTCATCATAAAAACTCTGTTGCTGCCAATGAACTTAATTAAAAAGATCTACCTACAAGAGTTGAGGAACAATGATGTTCCAGCCCAGTATCATCGCTGCTTCCCTGGAGCTGCAGCACCTGTTTATTCTCAATCCACCACCAACCTGGTGGATTTCACCTCCCAAGCACCTGTCAGACCCCCTACTTCTTCATCCATCACCATCCATCACCATCTTATATCTAACTTCTTTTTTCTTGGACTGCTGAGGTAACTTCTATGCACATCTGCTCTAGCCCTTCCATTCCCCAAACTGTTTTTACAGGCCATCTTCAAGACACAAATTCTTATCTTGTTACTCTCCTGTTTAAAACACACCCCAGACACACCCCAGAGACATACCCACACCTTTTTATTCATCATACAAAGCCTTGGCTTGCATTATGTCTTCGCTCCCATCACCAACTTCACTTCTGTTCTAACCACTTTTAAAAATATGATGTCTATTACATACCATGTAGTTCTAGTTTCCCATCAATATGATTTAGTATTTAATTGAATCACAAATGCAAAAATCAACCAAAGAGTACTGTGTATCTTTTGTGTTGCAAAATAATATGCAGTATTAACAGTATTTAATTTTTGCCTTCCTAACTACCCTGAAAGTCACCTCACGTCTACTTTCACTTTTATTGAACAATGCAATATAGTGGTCCCACTCAAAAACTACTGTTTGATTCATTATAAAACCATGAACGTATTCTTTTTCTTTTTTTTTTTAAGATTTTATTTATTTATTTGACAGAGATCACAAATAGGCAGAGAGGCAGCCCTCCCCCCCAGCAGGCTCCCCGCTGAGCAGACAGCTCAATGCAGGCCACATCCCAGGACTCTGGGATCATGACCTGAGCCAAAAGCAGAGCCACCCAGGCGCCCCTCCATGAATGTATTCTTAATTCTGCTGGAAGTTGAGACTAGGATGTGCTGATTCAAGGCACTATACTCAGCACAACTCACAGCAAGCCAGTGGCAGATGTAAAAGACTATGTCTAGGAACGCTGCTTCTAAGAATAAAAAGTCAGAATTAAGTCTCTTTTAACAGTCTATTCAAATCATCAACTAGGATGGATATCATAACACATACTGAATTTTATTAAAGAAGTAATAAATTTCTGAGCACTCAAAACATTTTATTATCCCTAAGAGCTGGGATAATCCATCATTTTCAGAAACCTGAATTTTTTACTCTGCTCGTGAAATAGAAAACGTTCAGTATGATTACTTAAGTGAATGCATTAGAGGAGAGTACAGACTGAGGTTCAGACTCTAAGTTCATTCAAAATCTCTCAAGATATCCCAAATGATAATAGTTTATAAACTGTGCTTTGTCACTATTTCAGAGTTTTTCATGTTTTTAATGATGTTGCTCTTTTTAAAAAAATGCCCTCATTAAGAAAGACATTATCATCATGTAAAGAAATGGCATATATTTCAAATATTAACAACTAAATATAAAAGACAAAATGATATGGTACCTGGGATCTGGCTTAAAATATTTCAGAGAAAAGGGATAGATGAAGCAAATATGGATGGCAAAATATAATTTACTGGTAAATGTGGATGATGGCTATATGAAGTTTATGAGTTCACTGTACTATCTATTAAGCTCAGTATATTTGAAAACTTCACTAATTTTTTTAAAAGTCTCCTGTAAATCTAAGAAGTCAATTTTTGCAATTCAATTTGCCTGAAAAGGCAAATTCAACTGTGGTTTAAAGTAATTCAGAAAACACTAAAATTCTACTTAAAAAAAAAAAAAAAACTTGGACAAAGTTGTCACAGAAGATTTAGAGCAACAATAGACTCTCAAACATCATCAGCCTAAGTAAAAATTGATACAACTATGTTGGAAAACAGATGAAATAAAGCTGAAGGTATGCATAACCGATGATTCAGCAATTCCACGTCAAAGTCTCTATCCCAGAGCAGTGATACTCAAACTTTAAGGTGCGTTAAGATTCACCCAGAGACCTGAAACTGTGCTTCAGTACGTGAGGCTAGAGCCCACGAATCTGCATTTCGAGTGAGCGCTCCTGGTCGCACACCAGCACGGCAGGTCAGAGGACCACACTACTGAATTAATACTGTCTGAAAGAATCTGTGCACATGTCCACCAGAACATGTGCTGAACAAATATTCACAGCAGCAGTGTTCATGAGAGTAAAACGGAAACAAATACCCAATGATGGAATGGCTAAATACACTGCGGTGAGTTAGCAGAGTGGACTGACGGATGCGGAAGACCACAGCTACTTAATGGCAGCAGACTGCACCGCTCCAAGAGTCCTCTCTGGTATACTGATTATTTTGAGCAGAAAGCACTGGAAAAACAACAAATACAAGGAAGGAGAGGCTTATTCGGAACTCCCTTACCTAGCTAAAGAAAGACATTATCTCCCATTGCTATAAATCCCCTCCCTAGGAGTTTCATCAACCAGGGACAGTGGACTCATCACGGGAGAGGAGACTACAAGTTGCCACCACATCCAAACCAACTGTGTCCCATAGGATCATACCTCTCTCATCTATTCAAACGGCCCATTCAGCTTTCCTAAAAAATTATGTACTCTCCCCCAGGAGGACTACATCTCCTCTCCCATTTCCCTATTAAGATATTTAGGGCTGAATTCGAAGCCATCTAAGCCACGAGAGAGCTACTCCTTTTGCCCTGGCTATCTCCCACGGATCAATGAAGCATACATGTTAATAAACTTCTTTGTCCTTGTTTGGTTTTTGTTTTGGTAAGCAGACTCCACCCCCAGTAAACTCCACCTGTTTTGGAGGCCAAAACTGGTCCAAACTCACAATTCTGAGATCAAAACCCGAGTTCCAGAGTCAGATGTTCAACTGACTGAGTCACTCACATGCCCGTTTCTGTCTTATTAATCTTATATTATAGAACTCTCAGGTAAAAACTCAGAAGGGTATAGGGAAAATTCTTTTTCCTCCCCTATCCTACACACACTACAAATAAATCTTACAATACTGTGGGAAAAGAAGACCCAAAACAAGAGTATGATCCAACTTATATCAAGGTGATGAATTTAATTACATATATAAATTACATATATAAATGATAAAACAAAGCAAGGAAAGAATTATAAAAATTATGGTTATTCTAAAAGAAAGAGAAGGTTTTATAATCAGGAACACACAGAGGATGGTTTCTGAGATACTGTCAATGTTCATCTACTTGTAAGCATAGGTGACGGCTGCACTGTAAAACTGGACTCTTCTGTTTTACTCATTTTTCTTATGTATAAAGAAAAAAAATTCAAGAGCTCTTCTTTGATGATAGAATGTTATGAAAGTGACTTTCTAAGTTTACTATTTGAATCTTAGTGCTCTAAAGTTAGCCTCACCCTTGTAATCAATTAAATTATATTTCATAAGCTCAGTTAAAAAATTAAACATTAGGCTTAGTGTTAAATGCATATTTCATTAAATTAAAATATAAAGTTTTGAGGCAACAGCATGATGAATAGATATTACTATGATAAATCCTAAAAATCGTATTTCTACCTTTTTAAAATACTTGAAAGTCTCGCATCTTGAAATTTGAAGCTAGAAGTAAAAGCAAAGCAACAAAGAGTCTGATAGAAAATTTAGCAGTTCAGAGTCAATAGATGACAACAGTATCATTTAACAGACTTGGACTCAATCTATAATTCTACCCCAAGATAATAGTAATTGTGCTTTTAATGGATACAGAACAGACATCTTACATATATCTAACTGGCAAAATTTGGAAAGATTCCAAATACTGCAGGAAAAACAGAAGTGCGGATGTGAGAAAGATTTTTTTCTTTCTCATCCCAAACCCACCCACAAAATACAAAACAAAACAAAACAACAACAACAACAAAATCCCCAGCAGTAAGAAGGGAAAAAAGAATGCAAGCTCCGAGAAAAACACCACTATGAAACACACAAACAACAGATGCCATTTGACACAGCATGCAAGGACAGGAGTACCTCAAAACTAAAGTTTTGTCAGTCTACACACAAACAAGGCAACAATGAAAACCTGGGAAACCACAGAGACCATCTGGAGTCTACAAAGTTTTCACCAAGACAGGTGAGGGTAAAAAATTCCTCACTAGGTCAAAAACTTTGTAAATCTTAATTTAAATACTTACCATTAAACTACTGGTTCCAGAAGGAATAGAGGTAGCAGAGTAGAAAAAAGAGGGAAAACCCAATCAATACTAAGAATAAAAAGTGGCAACACAATATCAACTCTAGGTAGCTAGAATAAAATAGCAAATAAATACAAAATAGGAGGTTAGGCAGCTTTCCAGTAGTACTGAGAGGTGGGTTATCAATGCCCCCCTTCTGCCTCTTATTATTCCTGTTTTACTTACTACTTGCACACAGGGGTACTTAACAGCTAGCTATTCTGAAAAAGCAGACTTGGGAAACAAATAAAAAGTCAAGTCTGTAACTTTTATCATGGCCAACAAGTCAATATGCAACTTAAGTTACTAAAGAAACCCAAAATCCTACTCTGACTTAAATTCTATTCTATAGCAATTGGGCTATCCAGTATTTTAGGAAAATCATCTATATTTATCCAAAATGTATTTATAGAACTAAAGTAGTTATTCAGCATTTCAGTGAACAAAATACATGCTGTTATTATTTGCTGGTATGGCTATCAAACCATTATCCTGAGCAAATGAAAGGTGACTTCACCACTTTACTCATATGCATTTAATATGCCATAAAAGACTGAATTTTACTCTTCATGACTTTGTTTCAATAGCTTTTATTATTTTAAGTATTTCATGTACTCTTTTACTTATTACCAGCTTTCATATCCACCTTTTAGGGCAACTTGTTGATAAAATTTATCATTTTGATAGATGTCAGCTCATATTTGCAGAGCACTTTACCATGAAAATGTACCATTTATCAATCTGCTAAATGCTACATCATCTCATCTAACCTTCAAAATCACTGTATGAGGTAGGTGCACTATTATCACCACTTTAATACTGAGGAAAGAGAGGCTTAAAGACTTCAAATGTTTGGCCAAAGTCACAAAGGTCCAACTATATAGATCCAAGAATTTAAACCACTATTTATAGATGGTTAATAAAAAGCAACTTGGAATAATAGATTCACAATGCTTTAGTCTCATTTTGTGATTTCTGTAAGTGCTGAAAATATGCATGACAGATAAATATAAAATGAGTAACAAGTCTCATAGGAAATTTCCCATTCACTTATTTTCTATGAAGTACCAGAACATAAATACTCCAAATATACAAGCAAAAAATAAAACAACACTGCAATCTTACCCAAAAAATCAAAATCCAGTCATAAGTAGAAATACTAGAGAAGTAATGTTTCTTAGTGTTAACTGATCATCTATAACACTGCCTAAGAATTAAATCTCACACACACACACACACACACACAACACATGCAAGCATGTCCATGTTATTAAAAGGAACAGAAAAAGTGTATTCCTTCTTGTTACAAGAAACTCAAGAAATGAAACTAATGGCTTTCAAGACAAGTAAATTCTGTATGGTTGTTATAAATAAAGATTTTTCAAGGATACTTTCAAATAACATTGTTTTTAAAACTCAGAAAAATTTACATAAATACAGTCTACATTATTTAGTAAAAGCTAAAAGGCGTATCTTCCTTTAAGCTTAAGATTTTTTTTTAGAACACTTTAGTAGAACTAGTATAAATAGTTTCCCCTTCCCTAAGAACATATTAACATTTCATACAAGAGAATGGCAAGCCCAAAACTTCAGAAAATAAGTACATGTACAAAGATGAAAGGCAATTGGAATCTCGAACAGCAAAATGTTATTTATACCCAATGGTATTCTGGTAGATATTTAACAACTGCTCTCCAGAAGAGTAAAAATCCTGACTTGCAGTATTTACTGATTTCCAAGGCATTAAACTATGACTGATTTCAAGTTTCCAAAGCATCATCCTTGAACACAGAATGGGGAAGAGTAACAACATACTGTTACATACTGTTTCCCACCATCCAGATACAATAGATGTCAATAACCTCAAGAATACAAATAGTAAAACGTAATAAAAAAAAAAGTGAAGTGATGAGTTTTGAGAATCTACTAATTATATTTTAAATATAGTTTAACTGTAAGTTATATAATTCTAACAATGGTTGCCAAAATCCTGGGTCTGGTTTCACTGTATCACTGACCTACAGTTCCCTTTTTAATTTGTCTAGTCCTTTATTTCTCATTTTCCTATTACCCTTTTTTCTTTGGTGGATTAACCAGAAAGAATTTTGTAATATTTTAATCAATCTCTCAATCATTTCTTCCAGGCCTAAGGGAATGTCCCCCAAGTCCACTTTTCCTACGGTTCAGTTAAGCATGCCCCCCCCTTCCCTAAACGTGAGAGGCTGGTAACATTCATTCCTATTTTTCACCAGTCACCACAGAAAAATAAAAGCAATGGCCTGCATTGCTGCCAACATACTTCCCCAATTTACAGCACAATTTACATTTCTACCAGTATCATTTACAGCCCACGTCACCTGCAATGGTATGTTATTACCTTCCTTTCTGCCAATCTGACCAGCATAAAGTGCTATCGTATTACTACTTCAGTGTGCATTTCCCTAGAAAGCAGCCTGTCAGAATCTACTGAATTCAGTAATACAGAATGCTGTTCCAGGAATATAGTAGAATAGTACTTAGATCAACCCTCCTAATAGAAACAACTCCAAATCTACCATTTTTTTTTTAATCATAAAAACATTAATGAGCTGGCAAGAAAAGCTACAAATTCTCAGGCCAGAAAATGAGAGACAGCGGGAAACCCAAAACAGTAAAGCGAACAACAGTACCAGGTTTTTGCCCTGAACTAGGATGCCCTCAATGGGCTATGGCTTCGCCATTAGAAGCAGCTCTCCTCACCACCACCCTCAGGCAACTTCAAGGAAAATCCACTGAACCCTGACTTTGGGAGGGGAAGGAGTGGAAAAATCACCACTGAAAATTTGGAAACACAAGTAGAGCTCTTGCTGTGTTGTCTTGAATTTGTAATTCCAAGGTGGTCTAAAACCCTTAAACTGGCATTCCCACACTCCATCCACCCTGTGTCAGAATCACCTAGTGGCCTATTTAAACATAGAATGCTCCTGCTCCACCCCCTTCTAAGGTCATAGTCAGTGGGCCCAATAATGTGTGTAACTAGTTCCCAGGCAATGGCGATGCCAGAGCCAAAGCTGACACTGATGGCCTGGAAACACACTTCAGGACGACCAATGTGGAATGATGCTCATGCCATCAAGCTCCCAGAGAAAAGCAAACATTTTAGGACAAGGGTGGCAACACAGAAAAGGCAGGATTCATAGTGCTGGGACAAATGGGTGTCCATATGGGTAATCAAAAATTGGCTCCTTAAACTTATACACAAAAATCAATTCCTGGAGGATTGAAGTCCTAATACATGACATACATATATATACACATGCATACATGAAGAAGAGTATGACAAAGTAATCAAGGAAGACTTGTAAACATAAAGTGTGCTCCTCTGGGATAAAATTCTATGGGGGAAGTTGAACAGAAACAGGATTCCAAGATGCAGAAGAACAATACAAAATTTCTAACATTTATAGACTAGCCTGTTCATGGATGTTTTAAAAGATACCAGCAAATCTGGGCACCTGGGTGACTCAGTGAGTTAAGTGTCTGCCTTTGGATCAGGTCATGATCCCAGAGTTCTAGGATCAAGTCCTGCATCAGGCTCCCTGCTCAGCTTCCCCCTCTACCTCTCACCCCACTGTTGCATGGGTGCTCTCTCTCTCTCTCTCTCTTTAAAAAAGAAAAAAAAAAGATACTAGCAAATCTCAAAACACCATTTTATATTTATAGTCTACTGGATATATTTAAAAGAGCAATATACCCCATGTTTATAGCAGTATTATCTGTAACAGCCAAACTACGGAAATAGCCCAAGAGTCTGGCATACCTGTGTAATACGTGTGTGTGTGTGTAATACACACACACTAAAATGGAATATTACTCAGCCACCAAAAAGAAATTTTGCCATTTACAATGACATGGATAGAGATAGAGAGTTATTATCCTAAGAAAAATAAGTCAGAGAAAGTCAAGAGTGCCATTAAGATTTCAATCATGTGGAATTTAAGAAACAAAACAGGAGAGGCAAACCAAGAAACAGTTTTTTTTACTATAAAGAACAAGCTGGCAGTTACGGGGTGGGGGTGACTTTAAGTGATGGGGATTAAGGACAGCACTTGTGATAGGAGCACAGGGTGTTGTATAATACAGTAATTTAACACTTTCATATACTGTACACCTAAAACTATATTAACACTGTGTGTTAACAAGCTGGAATTAAAATAAAGGCTTAAAAAAACACCTACAATGAGCACCTCACACCTGTCAAAATGGCTAAAATCAAACACACAAATAAGTGTAGGCAAAGATGTGGAGAAAAAGGAACCCTTGTGCACTGTTGATGAGAAAGCTAACTGGTGCGGCCACTGTGGAAAACAGTATGAGACGTCTCAAAAAGTTAAAAATAACATTACCATATGATCCAATAATTCTACTACTGGGTATTTGCCCAAAGAATACAAAAACACTAATCTGAAAAGATATTTATACCCCTATGTTTACTGCAGCATTATTTAAAATAGTCAAATTATGGAAGCAGCTCAGGTATCCACTGATAATGAATAAAGAAGCCATTGTATGTATATAGACAATGAAATATTAGTCATCTGAAAGGATGAGATCCTGCCCTTTGCAACAGCATGGATGGATCTAGAGGGTATCATGCTAAGTGAAATAAACCAATTAGAGAAAGGCAAATACCAAGATTTCACCCATATGTGGAATTTTAAGAAACAAAGGGGAGACAGCTGGGTAGTTCAGTCAGTCAAGCAGCCAATGCTTGCTTGGTTTTTGGCTCAGGTCCCGGTCTCAGGGCAGTCGTGGGATGGAGCCCTGCCTCAGGCTTCCTGCTCAGTGCAGAGTCTGCTTCCGATTCTTTCTCCCTCCCTTCCACCCTACCCTGCTCAAGCTTGCTGTCTCTCAAAAGGATTAAATCTTAAAAACAAAGAAACAAGGGGAAAAAAACAGACAGGCAAAAATATAGACTCGTAAGTATAGACAACAAACTGATGGTTCCCAGAGGGAGGTGTGGGATGGCAGGAATGAGTACAACAGGTGAAGGGATTAAGAGTATACTCATTGTCCCGGTGCCCAGATGGCTCAGTGGGTTAAAGCCTCTGCCTTCAGCTCAGGTCATGATCCCAGGGTCCTGGGGTCAAGCCCCGCATCAGGTTCTCTGCTCCGTGGAGATCCTGCTTCCTCCTCTCTCTCTCTGCCTGCCTCCCTGCCTACTTGTGATCTCTGTCTGTCAAATAAATAAATAAAATCGTTAAAAAAAAAAAATGGCTTGATAGGCCATGATAGGAATATTGGACAAATTCAGCTATTTTTATTGATGGTCAGTTCTTGCTACTACAAATGAAAGTAAAAATCCTCGTTTGTCTATTCTTTGTATACTGGCAGCATTATAGCTAAGATAAATTACCAAGTGAGGATTGCTGGATCAGAGGGTTAATTCTTAAAAATTGTTTTTGTTACGGAATACATTTTACATACAGAAAAAAGTATATAAAACACATGCAAACATCTTAGAGACTAGTAAGTTCAGACTGGTCAGTTTACAAAATAGAGAATAAATCACATACTACACAAGGAAAACTTTTCCCAAGGTATACGCTACTACTGGGGCTTCTTAATAGCAATGTTCATACAAATCACCCAGACTTTTTAAAATGCAGAATCTGTTTCCATAAATCTGGGGTGGGGCCTGAAGTCGTTTCTAAGAAGCTCCTAAGTGAAGTTTAATACCTCGGGTCCAGAAACTGAACTTTGATTAGGAAGATGGTAAGCACCTGGAGTGCACTAGGCCCTGTATTAGGCACTTTTGCAAATACTGTATCATTTAATCTTTATTACAACCTTCTGAAGCAACTTTCTGAGGCAGGTTTAATCATCTTCATCTATTTAAAAAAAAAAATCCTCTCCATCTATATATGACTAAACAGAAGTTCACAGGGCCACAGAACTGATGACAGAGGGAAATAATGCCCCTTAGTTATTTTATTAATGAAACCCCCCACCCTCGGAGGCTCTTTCTGTGCTGAGCACAATTATTTCCAGCTCTTAAGATACCTTCTTCAGCAGAAAAACATCAATATCATAATCAGTTCTGAGTTTGTATCTCAAGGCAAAATGGAATCACAAAGCCCATAACAAAAGAGAGCACAAGGTATGGTTCCTCAGCCAAGATCGTCAGCAACACCTGGAAACTTGTTTAAAAAAGTGCCAATTTTCATGCCTCATCCCAAACTTACCTGAATCAAAAACTCTGGGGGTGGGAGTGATTCTCATGCCTACTAAATTGTAAGAGCCACAGATCATCAATAAAGGATTACTGGTGGGGGCACCTGGGTGGCTCAGTGTTAAGCCTCTGCCTTCTGCTCAGGTCAGGATCTCACAGTCCTGGGACTAGGCCAGGCATCAGGCTTTACCTCAGCAGGAGCCGGCTTCCCACCCCACCCTCCCACACCTCTCTGCCTGCCTCTCTGCCTACTTGTGATCTGTCAAATAAGTAAATAAAAAAATCTTTGAAAAAAAAAAAAGGATTACTGGGGGGGGGGGGGGCAAAAAACAAAGAAGAGGTTAATATGAAATTAATTTGGGAAATGAGGAATTAAAATGAGTTACTCTGGATTTCTTTACTACAGAACCTTAATACGTTACAAACTTGCCTGTCTACAAACTCTCCCTTCCAGGAGAATCTTAGGAGAGCAGTGTTCAATAGGATTAAACTGCCCATGATGTCCAAAGTTGGTTTTGCTTCCCGGGGCCGGAGGGCTAATGGCATATACTCAGAGTCAGACGAACTTGAGTGTGAATCTGAGCTCTGGAATTATGAGTAATGGCAGCACAGGAATTATAATTGTAGCCATGATGATGATATCACTACCAGTTCCTTTGTTTACAGAAATTACGTGTTATAACTGTACATACACAAGAAAACAGAAAGCAGTATTCCTACTTGCCAGAGATAGCCAACTTTTAGTAAATGGATGAATACCTCCTGGTCTTTTTTCTTCATTACACATTTATACACTCATTTGGTAACAAAATCACTGAAACTAATCCCTGTCACTTTTATAATCATTTGGTTCCAAGCTATCTCTCCCACTAGACTCTGTGCTTCTTGGGACAAAACTGTTTTTCAACTTTGCATTCCCAGTACCAGAAAGTCCACGTAGCCCACTGCACAGGCATTAAATATTTAATGACCAAGTAAAACAACAAAGAAAAAAATCAGACTATATATGATGATAAGAAAACAAGTTTCCACCAAACTCAATTTTAATGTCCGTTAAAACACAAAAGAATGTCTAGGCTTTGTTGTGCAGTCTTTGCTTATAAAGTCCACTATTGCATTTTCATATATAGTATAAGAAATATTCTTCTCTAGTCCCTGCTATATATATAAAACACTTTTTTAAATGTTTTAAGACATTAAGTATGTGCATAGAAAGCAAAAGCAAGATGGGATAGTAGTTAATTTGGTACCCAACAGATCTCAACTTTTTGTGGAGAATGCTTGTCAAATTTCCCAAATTCCTCTATAGCTCCTGACTCTCGAAGTAAAATGGCTTTCAGAACACCAAGGAAATGATGCTGAGAGCTCAAGTTCACCACCACCTCTGAAAAAAGTGGAAAGACTTTCTTCTCTGAACAAGCAACAGCAGGCACCTTTCTCCAAATACCATTATGACTCCCTTTAGTGGATTATCCTACAAAAGGACACTCTCTCTAGGCAGCTGACCTAATCATTTGTTCTTATACAGTCATTTTAATTACCTTTTTGGAATCTGTAATAATGGAATTTGCCTGTCCTAGTATATTCAAATCAAAAACATAGACATGTTTTTTTTAATTTAAAATCCTTATTATTCTGTAGTTTATCTTGGAAACTGAAGTCCATGAAACATAAAACTACTTTTATTCACTTCTAAGTAGAATTTGTTCTACTACCCATGAGTCTTCCAAAATATTTAATATATCAAAAGCAAATGCAGCTGTGTCCCAGACTGCTTTTAGCAATTTTTACTAGCTTTTTAAAACCACTCTTCCTCAAGGTGGCACATACACATACATATGTATATGTGTACACACACACACACACACACACACACGGACTATTACTCAGCCATATAAAAGGAGAGTTTGCCATTTGCAACATGGACAGACTTGGGTATAATGCTAAGTCAGGTGGAAAAGGCAAACACCATATGGCTTCTTTTATACGTGGAATCTAAAAACACAAATGAACCAGACTTTCAAATGCAGAGAGTTGGTGGCTGCCAAAGGGAAGGTCGATAGGGGGATGAGTGAATAGATAAGGGGATTAAAAGGTACCAACTTCCAGTTATAAAGTCGTGGTGAGGCGCCTGGTTGGCTCTGTCTGGAGAACATGTGACTCGTGATGTCAGGGTCATAATTTGAGTCCCACAAAGGGGGCAGAATTTACTT
This sequence comes from Mustela lutreola, assembly GCF_030435805.1. Taxonomy (NCBI): domain Eukaryota; kingdom Metazoa; phylum Chordata; class Mammalia; order Carnivora; family Mustelidae; genus Mustela; species Mustela lutreola. Next base: position 156,302,559 of record NC_081293.1, on the reverse strand, counting down.
TAAAATAAAAAATAAAGTCATGGGGATGAAAAGTACAACACAGGGTATATAGTCAACAATACTGTAATGGTGTTGTAGAGTAACAGATGATGACTATATTCATCATGGTGAGCACTGAATAATGTACACAATTGTTGAATCATTATGGGATACAACTGAAACTAATACAACACCGGATGTTAATTATACTTAAATAAATAAATGAGCCAAACTCATAGAAACAGAAAGGACTCCCAGGACTGTGTGGTAAAGGAATGAGATGCTAGTCAAGGTATGTTTTAGGGAATTTAATGTACAGCTTGGTGGCCACTGTTAATAGTCCTGTATCACAGACTTGAAATTTGTGAAGACAGTACATCCAAAATGTTCTCTTGAAACATCTGGGTGGCTCAGGAGGTTAAGTGTCTGCCTTCAGCTCAGATCATGATACCGGGGTCCTGGGATCCAGTCCCACACTGGGCTCCCTCTGCCTGTCACTCCCCCTGCTTGTGCTCACTCTCCCTCTCTCTCTCTCTCTGAGACAAAATCTTTTTTAAAAAAGTTCTCGGGGTGCCTGGGTGGCTCAGTGGGTTAAAGCCTCTGCTTTCAGCTCAGGTCATGATCTCAGGGTCTTGGGATTGAGCCCCACATCAGGCTGCCTGCTCAGCAGGGAGTCTTGCTTCCCCCTCCTCTCTGCCTGCCTCTCTGCCTACTTGTGATCTCTGCCAAATAAACAAACAAAATCTTAGTGGGGAAAAAAAGTTCTCTCCACAAAAAAAAAAAAAAAAAAAAAAGGTGTGTGTGATGAAAATGTCAACTTTATTTTGATAATCAATTTGTAATACATGTGTATCAAATTATCACACTGTACACAAAGTTACACAATGTTGTATTTAAATATATATATATATATATACACACTCCTTCTTATAATTACTAAAGGACTCCCAGCTGAGGTTTTGCCATTCTTGTCACCTTTCTCAATCCATGCAGCTCAATACAAAGGGCTAGAACAGAGGAACAGACCCTTCTCCTCACCTGTCTCAGCTTTGGTTAATCTTGGTTTCAGAAACTTGGTATAAGACTATCTCTCACTGTCTCACTGTCATAAGAGCCATTCCTTTTCTAATTCCTCTTGCATAAAGGCTAGAATTTCTTTCAGGCCCAGCTGTTATTTTGGATACAGGTAAATTGTACACAGAACTTAGTATGATTCCTGACTCATTTACTTCTTAGACTTTCATGAAAACAAAAACATGTTACAGGCAAAAAGAAAGTTATGACTGGCCATTTGCCTACTTAATTTTTTAAAAAGATTTAGACTCAACCAAAAACATAATGAAGTACCAACTCTTGAGTTTTTGTTGAACCACTTATCTATCTTCCATGGACATGTAAAATTTCCCTCATACTTGCAAATATTGATCCTAAAAATAAAGTTCTTTGAATTTTGTCCTTCTCCTGATAATTGGCAATTTGCAAATAAATCAACCACTATATCCCACTTTGCTATAGTGAATACTACCTAAAACATTAAGTATCATCTAAAAACTTTCCTAGATAATTTAAAATTAAAGAACAGACAAAGTAGGAATAACTTTTAGCATTAGCTTTTAAATTAAGTTTATCTTGGGACACCTGGGTGGCTCAGTGGGTTAAGCCACTGCCTTCAGCTCAGGTCATGACCTCAGGGTCCTAGGATGGAGTCTCGCATCGGGCTCTCTGCTCAGCAGGAAGCCTGCTTCCCTCTCTCTCTCTCTGCCTGCCTCTCCGACTACTTGTGATTTCTCTCTGTCAAATAAATAAATAAAATCTTTAAAAAAAAAATAAATTAAGTTTATCTTGTATCTAAGATATTCACACAATCACACCTTCTACCATGTATCTATCATTAACACTGTATATTCTTCATTTCAATGTGCATATTATAGTGTTGTACAGTAATCCCAGACAGAGTGGCATGAAGGGACAGAGCAGAGAAATGGGAGCAGCAAGAAAAAATTTCATTAATCCTTCCAGTGTCTCTCATTTCTAACTTACTTTACAATTACCCCAAACATGAAAGGGTACATGTTGTAGGACTCCATTTATATGAGGTTCAAGAAAGGGCAAAACTAATGATAATATAAACAGGTAATCTAAACAGCCTTTTGGAAGTAGGGTGGGAATGATTGTAAAGGAGCATAAGAGAACATCTGGGGTGAAGAAAATGTTCTCTATTTTGATAGTTATATTACACAGTGTATTGTCAAATGTAATTGTCAAAAGTCCTTAAACTGTACACTTAGGATCTGTGCATTCCAATGTATGCAAATTAATCCTAAATTTTTAAAAGGGGAATAAAGTAGTTCCTTTCCACAAAGCGGTCAGTTCTCGATAAGAAAATCAGAGAAGGCTCAGGAAAAAAAATTAAAATTAAAAAAATTAGAAAAGAATGTGATGGGTTACCCTGCTTGATGAAAACAGGTTCCGTGTCTGTTACATTCACTACTGAACAGCACCTAGCATGTGGCAGAAGCTTAATACTTTGTTTTACAAGTTAAATCTCAAATATAAGAACTACACAAAAATATTAAAGAACTTTAGCAAAAAAAAAAAAAAAATTAACTAGACATGAAAAAAAATTTGTAGACCAATGGTTAATTTAATTCTTGAGAATCTGATAAAAACCATGAATTATTCCTCCAAAACATTTTACATTAACCACAAAATTTTGTATATCATTTCAAAAGCTTTATAGACTACCTGAAGTTTATCCTATGAACTCAATGACCAAGACTGTAAGTAAAGAACATCCTTCTATAACTAGACTTTAATATTTAATATGTATAAAAATGACAACTCTGCTTTGAATTAAATTTAAGAGACTATATAATGTTATCACTGCATTTTTTTCCTTTTATTTTTCCAATTCTACCAGTTCATTCATTTATATTGTTTCACAGATTTGTGAAGCATTCATTTAACTGTATTTTTAAAAAATAATTTTTTTTAAAGTAAACTCTACCCCCCCCCCCAATGTGGGGCTTGAACTCATGGCTCTGATATCAAGAGTCCCATGCTATACAGACTGAGCCAACCAGAGACCCCAGAAAAAGAACTAACTTTCTTTCAGATACAACAGCCAACACAGAACATTTCCTCTATTTTTTTCCAGTTTCATATCATTTTTTTCCTCTCATAATGATAACTCATTATGAAAGCAAAAATACTTCCTTTTCCTTAAACAATGAGGATACTGAAGAGTTTTCATGGTGTGGTGGGCAGAATAATGAATAGCCCTCAACTTGTCTACAGCCTATCCCCTGGAAGCACGTTAGGTTACATAGCAAAATCGAATTAAGGTTGCTAGTCACTGATCTTAAAATAGAGAGATTATCCTAGATTACCTGAGTAGGCCCAACTCAATCATAAGGGTCCTTAAAATGTGGAAGTGAGGCAGAAAAGTTAAAACCAAAGAGAGGTCAGTGTGAGAAAACTTGGGCCAATGTTGCCCCTCCCTGTGAACACAGAGGAAGGGGTACAGTTGGTCTCTGGATGCTAGAAATAGACAAGGAAACGGGTTTTCCCTCAGAGCCTCCAGACGCAGCCTATAAACACCTTGGTATCAGCCCCTTGAGAGCCATCTTTGTACCTCTGACCTCCTAACTATACTACATTTGCCCTGTACTCTGTTACAACATCCATAGGACTAAAACACACGGAGAAATGGGGGCGGGGGGGGGGGGGGGAGGACACTGATGTGATTCAGATTCATAATGATTTATATAGCTAAAAGCCAAATTCTTTAACATATCAGAGGCTTAGTTTTCTCATTTATAAAATGAAGATTAGGTTCTCTGTGTATTGCCAAGTGTTACCTGATAATACAGAGTATCTAACTATGCTTTTATAAACTATAAAATATCTACAGATATGAACTAGTAATATTATCACACAAGTTAACATTCATGCTGGGATATTAAGATAGAATTAATAAATATACGTATATAACTAAGAGTTCTATAAACAAGGCTTCATTGATATTTACTGAAACTATGTATTTCTGAGAGTTTTAGGCCAAAAAAATTAATATTTAAGTTTTTAAGAAATCACTTCAATGATTTTAAATAATCTCTATTTAAATTTTAAATAAGCTCTGTAAGAATAAGAAATTTTAAATAAGCCCTATGCCCAATGTGGGGTCTGAACTCAAAACCCTAAGATCAAGAGTCACACTCTAGGGCGCCTGGGTGGCTCAGTCGGTTACTCGTCTGCTTTCGGCCCAGGTCATAATCCCAGGGTCCTGGGATAGAGGCCCACATCAGTCTCCCTGCTCTGAGGGGAGTCTGCTTCTCCTTCTGCACCCCCCCACTCACACACTCTGTCAAATTAAAAAAAAAAAAAAAAAAAACCATTAAAAAAAAAAAAAAAGAGTCACACTCTACATACTGAGCCAGCCAGGAGGCCCTGCAGTGGTAAATTTTATTTATTTATTTATTTATTTATTTAAAGATTTATTTATTTATTCGACAGACAGAGATCACAAGTAGACAGAGAGGCAGTCAGAGAGAGGAGGAAGCTGGCTCCCTGCCGAGCAGAGAGCCCGTATGCGGGACTCAATCCCAGGACCCTGAGATCATGACCTGAGCCGAAGGCAGCGGTTTAACCCACTGAGCCACCCAGGCGCCCCAGTGGTAAATTTTAAATATAAGAATTAAATCTTCTATTATATACTTCTGTATTCCATGAAGAACACATCATATAGGGGTGCCTGGGTGGCTCAGTGAGTTAAGCCTCTGCCTTCAGCTCAGGTCATGATCTTAGGGTTCTGGAATCAAGTCCCACATCTGGCTCTCTGCTAGGCAGGGAGCCTGCTTCCCTCCTCTCTCTCTCTCTCTCTGCCTGCCTCTCTGCCTACTTGCGATTTCTGTCAAAAAAATAAAATCTTAAAAAAAAAAAATCATATAGCAATTTATAAAGCTACTAAACATATAATAAGTCATTATAACAGATAATTTAATATCTATAAAATTATGTCACTTGGGAGTTATGGTCAATTTTAAACCATCTTTAATAAAATGGAAGAGAAATGATCTGGATAAATACCATTCACAGAATTTTTTTTAAATTAGTTATTACCTTTGGACTTCTCACACCATACTTCCACAACAAATACTCTCTTCTTTGTCCCATTCTTCATTACTCTGAAAGAGTTCAAATGTTCCCCCCAAAATGGGACAGACACAAATGGGGGCTTACATAATTTAAATCCCTCTGAAACTAGATCCAATATATCTGAAACAGCTAAAAATCACCTTAAAAAATCTTGCCATTAATAAAGGTCTTTTTTTTTTTTTTTTTAAGATTTTTACTTATTCATTTGACAGAGAGAGACCGCAAGCAAGGGCAGTGCCAGGCAGAGGAAGAGGGAGAAGCAGGCTCCCCTCTAAGCAGGGAGAGCCAGATGTGGGGCTCGATTCCATAACCCTGGGATCATGTGAGCCATAGGCAGACACTTGACTGAGCTACCCAGGTGCCCCAAAGGCCCTTCTTCATTTATAGGAAACAAAATACTTTTACATAGCATTTTAATAATTTAACTTCGTAACTCTATACCATTGGAACTGACACAATAAATCTAATTCATAAAAATTTAATCTTTTAAGTCAATAACCTGGGGGAAAATATTTAAAACCTATAAACCAAAGACTAATCTGCAGAATATATAATGAACTACAAATCAATATAAAGTAGGTAACATAACAAAAAAAAAATGGACAAAGTCAAGGAGTAGGAAATTCAAAAAAGAAATACATACAGCTAATAATAAACACCTGAAAAGATGCTTATTTTCACCAGCAATCAGGAAATGCATATAAAAAAAACTTTTTTTTTTGAAGATTTTATTTATTTGACACAGAGAGAGAAATAGAGCAAGCACAAGCAAGCAGAACAGCAGGCAGAGAGGGGGGAGAAGTAGGCTCCCTACCAAGCTGGAAGCCCAATGTAGGGCTTGATCCCAGGACTCCACAATCATGACCTGAGCTGAAGGAAGCTCTTAACCAACTGAGCCACCCAGACACCCTGCAAATCAAAATTTTTCAACAAGTGAAATGTAGGAAAAGGTAACATCTAACAGCAGCTAAGTTATGGAAAATTTAGTATTGTCATATAATGGTGCAAAATAATTAGTAGTGCCTCTGAGGGGGGATATCTATTAAAATCAGTCATCTATTCAATTTCCATTAAAAATTAAAGTGTGTATACCATTCAACTAGAAAATTCTACTTCTAGGTATCTGTTGTATAATAAAGAATCTGTCTGGTCTTTGTTCCTGGGTTCCTGGCACAGAGCTTCTAAAACCCTGGAATTTCCTGAGTGATAAGAATGTCTTCACTATTCATGAGCCCCCTGGGATCCCATGTGACTTTATGCTGCTAAGACAATTCAGAATAGAGGCTAGTCACCAGAAAGACCAACCCTCAGAGTAAAGGCTTGAAGGGTGATGAGCCAGGCCAACAACCTCTAGGGAGTAGAGGAGTGAGTGACTGAGTCCAACCATATAGCCAGTTTTTAACCAACCATATCGACATAATAAAACCCAAATAAAAAGTCTGGACACCTAGGCTTTGGGAATCTTTCTAATTCGTGGTGAACACACTGTTGCATCAGGAGGGTGACACAGCCCGATTCCATGAGAAGGCAGGAAAGCACAGTGTTCAGGATCCTCTCAGATTGCAAACTATGTCTCTTCATTTGACTGATCCTCATTTATATCCTTTATTATAAAACTATAATCCCAAGTATACCATTATCTTGAGTCCTATGAGTTATTCTAGTGAATTATCAAACCTGAGAAGTCATGGGACCTCCCCTCCCACCCCCATTACTCCAAATTTGTAGTCCTTTGATTAGTACAAGAGGCCTGGGAACCCCAAAATGTAGCTGAAGCTGAAATGAGGGCAGTCTTCTCAGGACACTGCCATTAAATTTGTGGAGTCTGACACTAATTCCAGATGTTTGGAGTCCTAATAGTACCTCCCTGAGAACAATCTGTACATATGCACATATTGATAAAGTTGTTTTTTACAATACTGGAGAAGTGTAAACAACCCAAGTGCTTACCAACATAAGAATGGTTAAATATATTGCAGCACATGCGTATTATGGAATAGTAAGTATGCAGCAGTTGAAGATTTAAACTTATATGCCCTCCCACATTAAAAAAAACTACTACACCCATTAACAAGAAAAAAAAGGTTTTAGAAGAATATAGTAGGACCATGTTCTTGTCAACAATAAGTTTCTATCACAAAATCTCATATAAATGAAACTGTTTTTCTCTGTAAGTATGTAAATCAATTTATCAAAAAGTTACGAAGTACACATACCAAAAAAATGGTAACAGTGACATCTGGGAGTGAATGGGATCACCAGAGAAGGAGTGAAAGTGACTTTCATTTTATCTGAATTGTTGAAATTTCACAGAAATGGATTCGTATTTCTTAGGCAATTAGGAAAAACAAGAGGACTTCCAGCTGAAGACAATTGCCTGAATACATTTATCAGCCTCCCCTCAGTTCAAACATCTTACTAAAATCGTCAAAAATGTGTTTATTTAAAAGGAATTCAGCCTTTAAAAGGACAGAGGGGGAAAAAGGGATATCCTTAGACTACGGAAAGAAAATGAGTGGGAACTTTCACTGCAGAATCAGAAAAGCAGAAAAGCAAGCTCATTTACACAGACAAAAGAAGTGGCAGGCACAAGGAGAATAAAAAGAGAAAGATTTACTGCAAGTCTCTTTCCAGTTTTCATCCCTGATTTCCAGCAACTAGGCAGCTGTTCCTCTCCCAGGCGGGAATTATACTGGAGTTTTGTTATTTGGAGAAAGAAAATGTCTGGACTTGGGGATAACAGAAATAAAGACAGAGGTACCTACTGATAATGTATATGGAAATTAAAATACAGCACTGAATGTTACCATTCCTGACTTTCTTCTCACTCTGCTCCTACAACTAAGTTATAAAATAGTACATCCTCGGGGCGCCTGGGTGGCTCAGTGGGTTCAGCCTCTACCTTCGGCTCAGGTCATGATCCCAGGGTCCTGGGATGGATCCCCACATTAGGTTCTCTGCTCAGCAGGGAGCCTGCTTCTCCTTCTCTCTCTGCCTCTCTGCCTACTTCTGCCTATTTGTGATTTCTTTGTCAAAGAAATAAATAGTCTTTAAAAAAAAAAAAAAGGTACATCCTCCAGGCAAAAAAAAAGAGAGAGAGAGAGAGAGAAAGAGAGAAAAAGAAGCCACTCTAGAAAATATGACCATTCCAAAGAAAAAGACAATAATTTAATTCCGAGGAATTTCTTAATTCCTAAGAGAAGGGGCCCAGACAGATAACTCTGCATACACAGACAGCTTCCAATAAAAATGAATTGAGTGATCAGCCAACAATCACCAACCTTTGAAGAGAGAACCTAATGAAAGACTGAAGCCAAACAAAGAGAAAAAGCAACTGGGAGGGAACCGAGTGAGTAACTGGAAGGAAGAATTAAGCATATGCATACACAACAGGTTATCATTAATATTCTTAGAAAAAGATACTGTACCCTCAATATAGAACAAAACAAATGAAAAAAATCAGACAAAAAAGTTCTCAGAAACTAAAAAGATTACAGAAATAAACAAAAGTCAAGTAAAGAGTTAGAAGGTAAAAGTTGGGGGAACCCCCCCCATAAAAGGAACAAGAAACAAAGATATAAAAAAGAAAAAAAAAAAGATAAAGCAAAGGATCACTCTAAGCAGCCAACATTGAAATAAAGAGAAAAGAAAAAAGCAGAAGAAATAATCACAGAAATAATTCCAAAAAAATCCTATCCAAAATGATAGGTTAAGAGTTAGCAGAAAGGGCCTATCAAATACGATGTGCAGAGTGGATGAACAGACTCATCCCAAGATCTATAATATTGTTCTTCCACTTAATACCATCTGCATTGTACTTCTATCATTTGCAACTGAAAAGAAAATATTAAGACTCTTTGACAATGCAGTACCTCTAGGTTATGGTAAAAATAACAAGAGGGTAGCAAGAACAATAAACAATAAATTTACCAAAGATGTTAAAGCCACTTTCGTGTAACTCCTAGGTTACAGAAGAAAAAAATCTAAGTGTAGTTAACAAAAACACTCCTCAAGAGAGTTCAGTTACTTAATAGTAATGAAAATACTAAGTATCAAAAGCTATGGGAAATGACTACATGTACCAAGGAATAATCATCGCCTTAATGCATTTATCATTAAAAAAGAACAAATGAAAAATAAATTTAACTAAGAAGCTAAGAGACAGGCCCCTCTTGCTGGCTCAGTCAATACAGCATGCAACTCAATTTCAAGGCCGTGAGTTCAAGGCCCGCATTAGGTGTAGTGCTTACTTAAAAAAAAGAAAGAAAGAAAAGAAAACTAGAAGGGCACAATTAACTTTACAAAATGAGAAAGAAAAAAAAGAGGTAAGGGCAGTACTAATAAAAAAAATCCATAATAAAAGTGGTAAAATTTATCATTCAAACCTGAATTACATGTAATAACTCACCATGTATATTATATGATTTCTTTGTTCTATTTTTCTCAGCTCATATGTATACAAATAGTAGAAATTTATAAATTATCACAGGCTAATCACAATTTCAACAAAAATAAGGCATACAGACGGCCAGAATTTATTAAATTCAAATGATGGAATATACTTATTTTTTGATACATTAAATTTACTGTAAAAAAAAAAAGAGAGAGAGAGCACTGAATAGAATAATGACTGATGGGTGTAACTCAAAATGAATCTACCAACCTGCCCTTTAAGTATTAAAAACCTCACTAGAGTTTTCACAGGGAGAAAAAACATGAGATACTTCTGAAATTATACTCTGCTAGAAGTTGCCCTTTCCAAAGGGCAATTCAGCAATAGAGATCCAAAGCCTTGAACAATCACAGCTCTTGGTTCTAACAATCCCACACCTCTGATAAATTTTTAAGAACAGGAGAAACATAAACACATGCATGCCAGGATTTTGACAACACTTAGTATGTAACAGCACCCAACTGCAAATAAACCGTGTAAACTCCGCCTCCCCGTTCACTCTCACTCACTCCTTTAACAGCTCATCCAGCCGGCTCCATCTTCTAAGAACAGGACATCCAGAGTCTGGCCACTCCTCACCACCTCCAGTGCCACCACCCTGGCTAAGTCACTGTTACCTTTTGCCCTTATTTTTAACTCCTTTCTTGGCTCTTGACCTCTAGTGCCCACTCTTGAACTGTGGCCAGAGAGTATCCTTTAAAAGCCCAGTGCAGTTATGTTCATCTTCTGCTCAAAAGCTCTCAAGCGTTGGGACGCCTAGCTGGCTCAGTCTGTAAAGCCTCTGCCTTCGGCTCAGGTCTTGATCCCAGTGTCCTGGGATCCAGAGGCACACTGGCTCCCTGCTCAGCGGCCAGCCTGTTTCTGCCTCTGCCTGAGGCTCCTCCCGCTTGTGCTCTCACTCACACTCTGAGAAAGAAATAAAATCTTTTTTGTTTTTTTAATATTTTTATTTATTTATTTGACAGAGAGAGATCACAATTAGGCAGAGAGGTAGGCAGAAAGAGAGGAAACAGGCTTCTTGCTGAGCAGAAAGTCCGATACGGGGCTCAATGCTAGGATCCCGGGATCATGACCTGAACTGAAGGTAGAGGCTTTAACCCACTGAGCCACCCAGGCACACCAAAGAAATAAAATCTTAAGGAAAAAACAAACAAACACTCTCAAATGCCTCTCCATCTCTCTCTAAAACAAAAGTCAGAACCAGGGGTGCCTGGGTGGCTCAGCGGGTTAAATCCTCTGCTTTTGGCTCAGGTCATGATTACAGGATCGGGCTCTCTGCTCTGCGGGGAGCCTGCTTCCCTTCCCCTCTCTCTGCCTGCCTCTCTGCCTACTTGTGATCTCTCTGTCCAATAAATAAATAAAATCTTAAAAAAAAAAAAAGTCAGAACCAGTCAGTGGTTACAATGAGTTTTCTGATTCTGCCCCATCCCACTCTTCTCTGCTCTCATCTACCACCCTCTGCACTCTAACACCGCTGGTTTCACAACTGTTCGGGTTTCACAACTTCACACCCCAATGTGGCAGGTGCATTCATTCCTCTGGGCCTTTCTAGTTACTGTTCCTTCTGCCTGGGTATTCTTTTCCTTTAGAGATCCCTCAGGTCTTGTTCGCTTCTTTCTGCTTGAATGTCAACCTTGTCAATGAGGTTATCTCTGAAAAACTAACATAGGGACAAAGTCTCCACCCCATGATGTCTACCCACCTTTCCACTCCATTTTTCCCATCACATTCAACACCCTTTGACACACTGTTTTTACTCATTTACTGTCTCCCTCAAGTAGAACAGAAGGTCCATGAAAGCAAGGATAGGTGTTTTACTTCTTCATTTCTGTATCCTTAGGACGGTGCATGGCAAAGTGGGTCCTCATTAAATATTTATTGAGTGAATTTTGGAACACTGAGCAGCCATCAAAAATGTTATAAAAAAATTCAATGTCACAGAAGAAACTAACGAAGTGAAAAGAGCAAAAAATATCTAACCCATGATCAAAGAAGAACTCAAGAGAATTTAGACAATATTTTTAACTGCATGTTAACAAAATCACTTCATAATTTGTGGGATTCAGCTAAAGCAGTTCTCAGAGGGGAATCTCTAGCTTTAAAATTTTACATTAGAACATCAATCACAAAAGTTTAAAATGAAAAGAAGATATATAGGATAAGTGTTCCAAATTTTGTATCTAAGACATATATATGAAAAAGTAGACATCAACATTTGATTCTGATTATTTCTGGCAGTTAAGTGCAAGTCATTTGCAATTTCTTGTGTTTTTCAGTATTTTCTGCATTTTAATTTTCTCTCATGAACATGTATTATTTTTATAATTAAAAAACACTTCCGGGGCACCTGGGTGGCTCAGTGGGTTAAAGCCTCTGCCTTCAGCTCAGGTCATGATCCCAGGGTGCTGGGATCAAGCCCCGCATCCGGCTCTCTGCTCAGCGGGGAGCCTGCTTCCTCCTCTCTCTCTGCCTGCCTCTCTGCCTACTTGTGATCTCTCTGTCCAATAAATAAATAAAATCTTAAAAACAAACAAACAAACAAAAAAACAAAACAAAACACTTCCATCACTTCTTTTCCTTGGGTTTGATTCTAATCGCTGTCTCCTACTCTGCTTGTCTCTTAAAATTCTTGCTTGCCAGATTCCATGCTTGTTCCCCAGTTCAATTTATATTCATCCCTTAGTAATCTTATCCATTTTTTGTCTTCACTTAGAATTTGCTAACTATTTCTCAAGTTTTGTAATGCCCTAAATTACTGATGTATATTTCCAACTGCTTAAAGGATGCTTCTACATGGAAACCCTGAAGCCACTCAAAATTTAAGAGGCCTGCAAGAACTCATTTCCTAAAATTTTTTTCTTTCTTTTTTAGATTGGTTAATGACATCACTATGCACCCAGGTTCTCAATCCCATCAGTTTTACCTAAGAAATCTCACTGAAATCTAACTTTTCCTCTCCTCCACCAAAGCTTTAATTTCAATTTAGGCATCTTCCACCAATTATAGTCTAAGAGAGTTCTTATCTTCCTGCTCTCTCTCCCCTCCTAAGAAGCAGGATTGTTTGTTTGTTAAGATTTTACGTATTTGACAGACAGAGATCACAAGTAGGCAAGGAGGCAGGCAGAGAGAGAGGAGGAAGCAGGATCTCCACGGAGCAGAGAACCTGATGCGGGGCTCGACCCCAGGACCCTGGGATCATGACCTGAGCTGAAGGCAGAGGCTTTAACCCACTGAGCCACCCAGGCGCCCTCTAAGAAGCAGTTTAATCATGAGTAGCAATACACTAACAGTGTCCAGGCCAAGCAATGCACTCACTGCTCAGGAAGGTTGCCATCCATATCAACTATGACCATAGTGGTGCCTACTTTAAAACCTGGTTAAGTAAAACAAAGATACAGCACTATAAAATCTTTCAACAAATGGTCCAAACAGACTTTTCTAGTTTCACGTTCTCATCATCCTCCTTACACCCTATAATCCAGAACCTTTAACTTTTCAATATGCCCTATCAAAAGCCAAGGCTTCTATGGCTTCTTCCTTCGTCTGGAATGTTCCCTGCCTCCCACCCCAAACACACACATGACTGCTAAATCCTTACAGTTCAAATGTTACCTGCCTCTGTGAAGTATTCCTTACCTAAGAAAAGGATACCTTACAAAGCATTTTGTAACAACAGTCCTATTACAGCACTTGTTACAATGTATAATAATCTCAAATTCAACTGAGATCTGAGCAAGTACAGGAGAAACCTTGTTTGTACTCCTAAAAACTACAATGCTGGCCCCTTAAAAAAATAAATTCCTGTTCACTGAAGCACCATTTACCATACATTATTACAACTTTTCTGAAATAAATAAAAAATAAATTTAAAAATAATTAGAACAGTTGTTATGTTTGACTCATCAACATAAGTCTATAATCAACACAGTGGATAGACTTTCAGATGGCCACACATGATCCCCACCTCCTGACATTTACATCTGTCATTCCCTCCCCTTGAGTCTAGCAGGACCTGTGAGTTGCTTCCAACCAGGGAAAGCAGCAAAGCAGTGGTCTTATGTGATCACATGTCCACATCTATGTAAGAGTGAATGTAGCACCAGTGTACCTCGCTGGGTTGTCTCCTTCGCTGCCTTTGAAGCGGCAAGATGTCATGGGCTTAGCAAATACTAGGAAATGAATTCTGCCAACTTGAGGCAGCTTGAAAATAGACCCTTCCCCAGCTGACTCTCTAAGGAACAACCCAGTACTGGCATACCTATATTGCAGTCTTGCAGACCCACGCTAGACGGAACCCAGTCTCACTTATAGAAACTGAGATAATAGGTATGTATTGTTTGGGACAGAAAAATGTATAGGAATTTGTTAATAAGGAGAATAGAAAACTTATAATCAAAACTTAAGGTTTTCTGAACCCTTCGCTGTTTATACAAAAGACATGTTTTCCCCAATTTCTAAACACTTAAACAAGAGTAGAACAAACCTAATTCATTAGTTAATACCAGTCAAGTAAATGCACAATTAAGACATATGGGGCACGTGGGTGGCTCAGTTGTTAAGCATCTGCTTCGGCTCAGGTCAAGATCCCGGGGTCCCGGGATCGAGCCCCTCACTGGGCTCCCTGCTCAGTGGTAAGCCTGCTTCTCCCCTCTCCCATTCCCCGTGTTTGTGTTCTCTCTCTGTGTCAAATAAATAAATAAAATCTTATGAAAATATTTTTTAAGTACTTTGCTATATAAAACTGTCTCTATACTTTTTTAAAACCCATTTGCTAGCATACTCAATCATGCACATATCCGGTATATGTAGTTAAGTATAACATTAAGGCAATTCTCCCTATAAACACAGAATAATCAGTATTTTAAAAGCTTGTACCCAATTAACTTTATTGGTAACCAAAAAAACAAGAACGAACCAGTAAGTAACCAGTAAGTGGTTACTGGTTACCAGGCAAAGCAATCAAACTGGAGGGAGCTGGGGACAGGCTGGAGGCACTATCCTTAGTAGTAAAAGGACTGGCTTTGCAACTAGCACAGCATCGAAAGTACTCAGGTCAGTCACTTTCCTATCAGATGATGCCCAGTACAACACAAACCACTCGTCCCTCCAGCCCACCTTCTACCCTGCAGACAAGAGAACTTTCAGGAGAAAAAAATAATAAAAGAAAGCTGGAGGTGAAAAAGCAGAAAAAAAGAGAATTTTCAAAATAGTCCCAAAGCAAACTTCCAGGACAGAGCCCACACTTCAGCATAACAAAGCATACAACACCAGGTATCTCCTACAGTGTTTAAAGATATGTGGGATTACAATTGAGAAACATGAACCACCAGAGTTGTTCTTTTGGGCAGTGACCAGGTTGGTAATTAGAAGTGTAATTTTTCTTAGGAAGAAGGAGGTATTTCTCTTCTGCCACACTACATAAAGGTTTTCAAATGAATAAAAGAAAATTCAGAAATAGGAAGTAGATTAATCACAGTATCCCGGATTCAAATATTTTGGCAAGAAGTGAATGATGGAGAATGATTCATTAACAATTAATGGAGATAATTCACTACCTTAAAAACCTGCATCTTTCTGGAAGATTAGGAGAAATCTGTCTAGAAATACAGATTTCATTGAACATATGCCATTTTATGAGCTAATCCACACTCCTTCAACATAAGGAAGATGTTTCCTAAGTAACTAAAGGCGCATGAATTAGTCAGACTACTGAAACATTCTGACAACAGACCCTAACAGACTCAAGCCAATTAGGAGAAGGCAGAAACAACTGAGTACCACCAGTTAACTGTCTAGATTAATTCATTTTACACTTTCACTTCTAGACTCCTGTATGGTTATGAAGCCCACGTGCTACCTCTAGAAATAATCTCCATTCACTTGAATGTTTTTATAGTCCAATTTATCTTCCCTACCCTTGCTGGATCATTAAAAACTATCCTACCACCCATAACAACTGATTTTATGAACATTAACAACTTGAGAGTGGAAAAAATGTAGACCTAAAATAAAGCCAAAAAAATCCTAAAATACCACCAAGGCTTTTAAATATTAGCCTATATGTCACTAAAGGCCTGTTTTAAAACAAAGGTGATAGGGGCGCCTGGGTGGCTCAGTGGGTTAAGCCGCTGCCTTCGGCTCAGGTCATGATCTCAGAGTCCTGGGATCGAGTCCCGCATCGGGCTCTCTGATCGGCCGGGAGCCTGCTTCCCTCTCTCTCTCTGCCTGCCTCTCCATCTACTTGTGATTTCTCTCTGTCAAATAAATAAATAAAATCTTAAAAAAAAAAAAAAAAAAAAAAAAAACCACAAAGGTGATAGACAAGAGAAGGCTTTCGTCCACTTTATTATTTCTAGACTTAGCAGTCCGAAAGAAATAGCAAAATAAGAAAAACTGCTCAGTTCTAGGAAATGCTAGGAAATTTCTGTACACTGAATTCCTGTACACTAAAATTTCTGTAAACTAAAATATCAGAGAAAACTGAATAAGACTGTATGCAGCTAAAATACATACTCAAAACATAAAACCGACACAGAAAATCTCACTCAATTTGGTCATTCATTATGATGAAACTACTAACAATTCAATTTGCTGGACTACTGTTTTAAAAAAGAAGAGAGTAGTATACTGTTTAGGTTTTCTATAAGTTACATGACAGCCCAAAAGAGAAAAACAATTTTGCATCTTATTAGTACCATATTTTCTTATTACAAAATAACAAATACCAATTAAGTTTTACGAAATTACAGCAAAACTTCCCACTAATTTGGAAATAATTTTTCTCAATTTTCAAAGGGAATTACTTTACATATGCCCAAACATTTATACAATTTGTAACTGAATAAACACATTAATACAATAAGACATACTAAAATTAAGTCAATGTGAAGTATAATCAAGTGTAATTTTTTACAGTAAGATTCATTATCTGAAAATAAATATAAAATAAGACTCTCATCTGGCTTCCTAAATCTCAGGATGAGGAAAAATATGCTTCTTTTAAGTTTCTCTGATAAACCTACCCATTGAAATAGAAGTAAAAAAATAGAAGTAAAGCAAATGCCAATAAAAAGATGTTTTTACATAAAGTATTCCATATCCCTGTATCAACTAGGACTTAAGGTACTGACGTATGATTTGAGTTCCTATCATGTAATGGGAACAAGTAATTTCTCTGATCCCCCCTTCCACACTCTCGCAACTGGAGTTCCTCAGCTGAAATACCAAACACAGATTATTTGACTATTTTCTCGTATTTCAGAAAGATGATACAAAACTAGAATCATTCTAAGAGCACGGGAGAAAAAAGCTAATTAGCTGCCATACAAGAGATGACTTAGGACATTAGGGCTCTATTCTCTGCAGAGACCTGGCTAATAAGAAAGGCTGCCACAAGCTCCACAGTATCACTGTGCTATTAGGCCCCAATCATCCTAACCCTGGAAAGTACAAAAAGAACTAAGCACTCAAAACTAGGAACTTAAATAAGGAAAAAGATAAATTTGCTCTACTTCTACTTTTACAAACCAGGTCTTTGTCCTTTGCTAATTTACTATGAATTAAAATCCTAAATGTCAAATATTTGCCCCCTGCTCTGAATGGAAGGTATTTATTTTCAGAAAATAAACCCATACAGATAAACTAACTCTTTGTTAAAGGAAATTATCAGCCCTTTAAGCAAGCAGTATATTGTAGTAAGATACTAATTTGACAAACTTTTTCTCATTCTTTTAGCAAGCTTTTATAAACATCTTTTGATCATAACCGCTAAATGCAAATTTTCACTTTAAAAAGATATTTTTAAAAACCAGCTTATCCTTTATAAATGCACTAAGCTCCCATTCTCAAGAAACTGTCTTTTGTTATTCCTCAGTTTAGTGACTACGGCTGTGTTAATTAAGATCAAAATAATCTTCAACTATGTTAATTATGATTAAATCACAGTAAGGACAGCACTAGTTCTTTTTCTCAAAAAAAGAAGTTTTTTTTTAATGGCCCAACTTTAGAAAATATCAGTATTTTTCTTTACACAGCAAAATTTTAACAATTGGAATAAAGTAGTTTATAGTTGTTCTATACTGAATGTGCAAAGCAATATTAAAAACATGAAAAAAATGACACTCCCATTTTCAATATGCTAACATAAATACTGATACTACAGAGAACATCAGAACAGATAATTAACATTACTGAATATTCCATTCACCAACTCAATTTCTCACATATATAAACATATGAAAAAAAAGGGCCACAAAAATGGAGGGAATCATTTCCTCACTGTTCCAGCTGTGCTCACTTGTGAATTTATGTAGTACAATAAAGCAATGATACAGAGATGTTTTTCTTCTATAATCAGCCTATCTAACCAGATAAAACTTCCAATTTCTTCTGAACTGGGAAGGGAGGAGTGTCTTGATTCATTTAGGGTATTAGCCGTTTGAAGTAAAGTGAATCAGTCCTGGACATAACTGAAGAGGCCAAATTCGGTTTCCTCAGATCAAGTGCACCCTTCCTGTTTCTACATCAAAGCACATCATTTTGCTATTAAAAATTTCCATTTATCGCAAGTGACTTTTCCTGAACTCGTAGTCAACACTGCTTTTCCAAAAGCACCTATGCTTTTGGCAGTTTCCCTAATTAGCGTCTCTTTAAAACACTGCTCTCAATTTTTAAAATGCCCTGTCCAAATTAAGCGGGGCTCATATTAACCCTTATCTAAAGTAGCAGTTCACTGGGGTCAAAAATACATTTTCCATCACACATTCAACCAATTAAACGCTATGCAGTAGGTGGGGCTATGTACACAGACTTAAGGATTACAGCTTTACTGTAACAGTCCAAACGAGGTTAACTCCCTCCTTTTTCAAGTAACTCCTATGTTCTTTGAGACCCTCTGACCTCCTAGCCTTTAAAAAACGCTGCCCGCTTCGGTCCCCAGTTAGAACTACGTTTGGCAACCAGTCTCCTCCTGACTTCCTGATACTGAAAGCTACCACCACGAGGACTGTTGCATCGGTTTGTTTCAAAAACAATCTTTGCTCCGTCCACCCCAAGGAGAAAAGCAAGGGCTTCTTCCACTGGGCAGCCACGGTGAGGCGGGGGAAGGCGGGGCGGGGGCTTACACCCGGTGTCTAAGGAAAGCAAAGCCCGGGGAGCGGCGGGAGCGGCTCCGCCGGGGTTAAGCGGCGATTTTCCTCCCACAGGGGTGAGCCGGGCGCACCGCGCGGCAAAGCCGCGGCGCTCAGGCTGAAGGAGAAAAGGAGAAGGGTAAACCCCCGCGAGGCCGCGGCCCACGTGCCGCCCGCGAGAGGCAGGGAACCCGGGAGCCGGGGAGGGGAGGGAGCCGTACCTCCAAACATGTGCGGCGAGAGATGAGCTGGTAAGGAGCCGATCACCAGACGCGGCCCGCCGGGGCCCCCGCCCGCCGGCCGGTCTCTGCCTCCGCCGCCGCCGCTGCCGTCCTCGGGGCTGCTGTGTACCGAGTCCTGCGAGCCGTACGGGCCGCTGCTGCTGTTGGGGATGCTGAAGGAGGACTGTGCCGCGCGGGCCGCCGACGCCACGCTCCCCACGGCCCCGCCGAGGGAGCGACTGCGCGGGGCCGCTGAGGCCGCCGCGGCGCCGCCGGAACCGCTGGGCTGGTGCGCGCCGGGCACCTGAGCCGGAAACCTCCCGGCGGCCGCGGCCCGCGCCCCGCTGCTGCCGCCGCCGCCCGCGGTCCCATTGGTGCCTCCACTGCTGCTGGAAGGTAGATCCGAGCCCGAGTAGGCGCGGGTGCGGCCGTTAGCAGCGGCCGGGCCGCTCTGCTTGGCGCCCATGGCCGCCCTGCCCCGGGCCGGGCCCGCGCGCGGCGCCCCGAATGCCGGGAGGGCGGGAGCGAGCGCAGGAGCGAGCCGGCAGGGCCGAGGCGCCGCGGCCGGCGCAAGAAGAAGCTCGTACGTCCAGTGCCGCCGCCCCGCGCCCCGAAGGGCGGTCGGCGCCCGGGGCGCTCTTGTGTTCGGGAGCGGCGGTCGAGACCCGCGGTCTGCGGGAGGTCGCGGGAAACGAGGAGAGGCGGAGAGGAAGGAGGTCGGGCTGCGGCGGACGCAGCTCGCTAGCTCTGGCAGGAGGGGCGGCTCAGGTGGCTGTGCGGCTGCCGCTGGTTTCGGTTCTGGTGCGCCGCGACGGGTCGCTGCCGCTCTCTGCTGCCGTCGCCGCTCTCTGCGCCCCGGGCCTCGGTACCGCCTCCTCCCGGGCTGCCGCAGCTACCGCCGCCATCCTCCGGCTCACACTGCAGCTCGCGGGTGAGTGGGAGGCGCCCGCCCAGACTCCGCCGGGGCCACCTACCCTCCTCCCCCAGCCACCCAGCTGTTATTAACGGAGAAAGAGGAAAAACGGGTGGCGCGTGAGGGGAGGATGGAAGAGGAGAGGGAGGGGCGGCGCGCGCTTCCCGGCAACCGTCGCCGCACTCCCCCCTGCGAAGGAGGGGCGGAAGGGGGGAGGTTCTGGGCCACAAAGGTGGGGGTGCCCAGTGGGGGAGGAGGTTCCCCGGCCCTCGCACCGGAAGGCCGAGGAGCAGCGCGACTCCAAAGTGCACCCGGACTCGAGTGTTTGGGTCGCAGGCGGTGGCCCCACCCCCGCCCCCTCGCACCGCCCCGCGGATTGGCTTCCGCCGGCTGCGCCCCGCCTCTCCCGGCCGTGGCCTTCCCGCCCTGGCCCCGCCTCGCCAAGGTACAGCGGTGTGGTAGGTGCCGCCACCCGTGGACCCGGTGATGGACAGGTCCTCTGCCCCGCCTCCTCTTCCAGGGCGCGCCCCCTCCTCCACGGCGGGGCCTAAGCCGATTGGAGGGACGGAGCCCCTCGGGGCGCCAACCAAAAGGCGGCCCCTCCTCTCGCACGTGGCCTCGGGACCCTGGATTAGATCGAGTCTCCCAACTTCTGGTTTCCCCAGCTGGGGCTGAGAATGGCTGTGTCCTGGGTCCTGACCCTCCAGTTTGGGTGGGTGTTAACTTGCTGGTTGGTGTTACTCGGAGTGTGTTTTTTAAATAAAACAGAAGCTCAGCAATGTTGATGATAAAAGACTTAAGAAACGCAGAAACATAAGTAACAAAGAAGGCAGAAGTCAACTCTATCTTAATTAGACTTACCCATAAAACTGACCGTGGAGGAAGCGCAGTTGGAAGAACTAAAGATAATGCAGCCTGACCTTCAGTTGTGAGGCAAAAAGCGTGGGGGCAGAGAAATCACCTGATTTAGGAGATCTGGGGTCTCGGTCTGGGATGGATCAGAACTAAATTACGGTGCAATGAGCAAACTTTACCTTTCTGGACTTTAGTTTCCTGACCTAGGGCACCGACAGCTTTCAAATCCTGTAATTTCTCTAGGGGCACCTGGCTGGCTCAGTCAGTTGAGCTTGAGACTCCATCTCTGGGTTGGTGAATTCAAGCCCCACTTTGGGTGTAGAGATTACTTAATTAAATAATAAAAATAATAATAAAATCCTGTAATTTCTCTAAAGTGGAAGGTAGCAAAATTCTCATCGGTTCGTTTCTAAGTGTGATAGAGTATCTCGGTATCAGAGCATGGTCTGGATATACATTGTGAAAGTTCCTGAAGTGTCCACTCTGTGAAAATAATAGCAGCTGGTATTTTTGTACGAACTCCAAAAATAAATACCATCTTTTTTCCACGTTTGTAATGTCATTTATGTAATGATTTTCATCATTCAAGTATGAGAATTAAATTTTCAAAAAAAAGTAAAGAATATATGTATAGATATAGATGTATTGTGTGTATATATAAACATCTCAGAATGTATTTGTATGTATATGTTTATCAGTGGATTAGTGTGTGTGTGTGTGTGTATATATATATATAAATGGAAAAACAAATCTACTCAATGCGAACCTAAAAATTCTTTCATCCTGTTTATGGGCTTACTGAAACCATTGGTCACTTGGTAAGCAGAGAAAAATCTGAAAGGTTGAAGTGTTAACCAGAATGACAAGTTCTCATTCAAGAAGGTATTTAGTGATTTGATCTGATTTAACTTTTATTGAATGAGGCCTTCGGTGTAAAACTCTGGTTCAGCAGGAATATAGAAAAGCAACACACTATTATTTTTAAAAAAGGAATAAAGGACTTTTGCAAGTCTCTGAGGAGCTAACAATTGGTAAGTTAAAGGATTTCACAGTCCTCATTAGATACGAATTTTTTTTTCTCATTAGATATGAATTTTAAAAGTTTAGGTTACTATAATATGGAGCAAATGCCTTTCAGTAGTTAAAGCTATTAAATGAAAAGATTAATGATAAAAACTGTATGGCTCTTAGTCATCTTCAGATTTAATTACATTTTGCTTCATCACATCCAAACTTAGTTTTATTTTTAAATCATTTTTACTCGGATGGTAATTACACCTTAAAGCACTCAACATTTATTCCTAACTAGGAAAAAGAAATCCCCTGATAGCAACAGGCTTCTAACATTCACATCATCGACAACAGCTGGAATTTTACTTACGTCTGAACAATTGTTTGATTTATGTCCCTTCCTCACCAGACTAAATTCCCTGAGAGCATGGAAGGCGTATGTCTTGTTTTAGTTTTAGTTTTAGTTTTTGTTTTTTGCTTACCATTGGCAGTGCTTGGCACACAGTAGCCTCTAGGTAAGTATTTGTTGAATAACAAATACTTGAGTGGCCAGAAAGTCATTTATAGGCTGAATGTTGGACATAGGAGAATAGAAATTGAAGCTGATTATGAAGCTCATAAAATATGTGTTTTGTGTTAGTTGGTGTCAGGCGAAGCATTCGTCAAGACAAGCTAAGCTACACAGTGGAATCCAACTGCTAAACTTGAGGGCCATGATGCTGGGAAACCCCTTTGTGAGCTCACCTGGTCTGCTCTCTCATCTCCCTTCATACGGTTCCCCATCTGGGTGGCAATCTTGGGTTTCTCTTCAAGTGGTGGCTCAGGGACCCAGGCTCTTATGCAGTAGCTAAGCAGGCTCCCAGAATGCTCAGAGAGCCCTTCTCTAAATCCAGTGTACCTGACTGGCCAAAGCAAAAGGGCAGACATTGAGAGAAGTTTCAGCCAAATGTGGAAAGGTTTGCATTCCTTCTCCCCAGTATCCATGCTGGCAGACATCGGTCACATGTTCTAACTCAACTGGAAAGGGGTCAGGAAATGTGGTCTTATGTGTATACCCAGGGGGAAAAAAGGAAATATTTTGTCAAGCACATAGCAAGCATATCTTTGCCACACACAAGAACAGTTGCCTGTCAGATATCTAAGCTAGATATTAAATCTTAATGAAACACTATACAATAAAAGTTAAGTTAGATGAAAAATTTCTAGTGACAGTTACTATTATCAAGCCATCAAAATGTGGTAAAGAAAAACAAATTTTTTGTGTGCATGCAGATCAGCTAAATTCTATCTACTTTAAATTGTGTTTCTAGAAATACCATCTAACAGAACTCTTAATTTAGCCATGTAGATCAGTGATCCTCAAAGAACAGGCTCCAGATTAACAGTATCTGCATTGCCTGGGATCTTGTCAGAAAGACAGATTATGGGGTGTCTGGGTGGCCCAGTGGGTTAAGCCTCTGCCTTTAACTCGGGTCCTGATCTCAGGGTCTTGGGATGGAGCTCCGCACTGGGCTCTCTGCTCAGCAGGGAGCGTGCTTCCCCCCTCTCTCTGCCTGCCTCTCTGCCTACTTGTGATCCCTGTCTCTGTCAAATAAAATCTTTAAAAAAAAAAAAAAGGAAAGAAAGATTATCAGACCCCCACCCCAGACCTACTGAATCAAAAAGTGCTTGAATAAGCCCTCTACAGGGTTCTGATGCCCACTAATGTTTGAAAAACACTGATCTAGATAATCACTGGTTAGTTTAAAAAAAGAATACCATATTAAGATGTGATCATCATTTTTGATTAAATGTCCTCTCCATATGGATGTCCCCTGTGACCCCACTCCGATCACACCACCACAGACTAACTTCAGCATTCCCACTAAGTGTTATATTAATGCTTCCTTCTCAGCATTGATCATCCTGTTGATCTTGCTTGTTTGTCACTAAACAGTGCGGTCCAAGAGAGGCTTCACATCCATCCTATACCCCGGCCTAACACAGTGCTGACACCTCTGATGGACAAGAAATGATCTGTGAATGAATAAATGAATGAATGAATGAATGAATATTCCTACATGATTGTTTCTTGAAGGTCACGCATGACCTTATACTTATCCTCCTTGACATCTCCTATGTGGCATATGCCTTCTCCCCCTTTTCTCTCTGGGTAGGCCTTTTTGATTCTTTCCCCATGAGGACTCTGGAGTTAGAAAACCTTGGCTTGTAATGCTCTTTCCTTGGCCCTCTTCCTTCCCTCCTCACTCTCTCTCCAAACAGGAATCCACATTAAGCTGTCAATGTGTTTTATCATCAACCAAACAGATCTGGCTTCACATAAAATTTGTCTCTTCTTATTATACCCTACCAGTTCTTAAAAAATTCAAAGTGCTGTTTCATTTAAATCAGTACACATGGGTGTACATCCAAATCTAGAGCTGAAACAAGTTTTTTTTTAATTTTATTTATTTATTTGACAGAGAGAGATTACAAGTAGGCAGAGAGACAGGCAGAGAGAGAGAGAGGAGGAAGCAGGCTCCCTGCTGAGCAGAGAGCCCGATGCGGGACTTGATCCCAGGACCCTGAGATCATGACCTGAGCTAAAGGCAGCGGTTTAACCCACTGAGCCACCCAGGTGGCCCATTGAAACAAGTTTTATGAGCTCATAACCCATGCAACATGGGATGTACTCCACTTCCCCTTGTATTCCATTTCACTTTTGTGAAATGCTGGTCACTGCCTACTGAATTGATTTTACAACCCACTAATGGGTTGTAATCTGCAGTTTGACTACCGATGGTCTGAATCAGTGCTTTGACGCTTCAGTGCACCAAAGAATCATCTGCAGATCTTGTTTTTTTAATTATTTTTATTAACATATAATGTATTATTAGCCCCAGGGGTACAAGTCTGTGAATCATCAGGTTTACATACTTCACAGCACCCACCATAGAACATATGTCCCAATGTCCATCACCCAACCACCATGTCCCTACCCCTCCCACCGCCCAGCAACCCTCAGTTTTGCGAGATTAAGACTCTCTTATGATCTGTTGGAGATCTTGTTAAAGCAAACAGCCAGGCCCGACCCTTCATGATTCTCACTCCATAGATCAGGATCTGACCTTGAAAATTTGCATTATAAACTGCCCAGCGACCCTGGTGCCACAAGACCGCAGATGGTATTTGGAGAAGCACTGTTCTAAATGACATTTTCCCCTACACAATCAGAACTGTTCTTTTTCATGACCTCGTGACTCTTAAGTAACAGAGCCCCAGCTCTTTAAAATTTCTATCTATGAAGCTTTTTCAGATGCTCTATTTTTCTTCTTCCTCACATGATTATGTGGTGATAGTATGAGCCATGACTTCTGGGGTTCGAAGTTAGTTTGAGTTGTTAGAGCACTGCACAGTGACAACATGGGTAGCCGGAAACCTACACTGGAGCAGGTAAGTTAGTTGTGGGCTTGTCAGTAAGAATACCTGTCTGATGGGGCACCTAGCTGGCTTAGCTGGTAGAGCCTGTGCTATAGAGATTACTTAGAAAAATAAAAATCTTAAAGAAAAAAAAAAAAAAGGCCAAAAAAAATTTGACTGATGGGTTTGCTGTTACCCAGTTTGGATTTCAGTTGAGTCTCTTCCCTTTGGCACTTACTCTTTTGCATGCTTCTCTTCCCTCTCTTGCCCATTCCTTTTATTTATTATTTGTTTATTTTTAAAATTTTATTTATTTGACAGAGAGTAAGCACAAGTAGGCAGAGTGGCAGGCAGAGAGAGAGGGAGAAGCTGGCTCCCCACTGAGCAGAGAGCCGGATGCGGGGCTCGATCCCAGGACCCTGGGATCATGACCTGAGCCAAAGGCAGCCGCTTAACTGACTGAGCCACCCATGCACCCCCTACTCTTTTTATTTTATTTTATTTTATTTTAATTAAGTAAAACCT
This sequence comes from Mustela lutreola, assembly GCF_030435805.1. Lineage (NCBI taxonomy): Eukaryota > Metazoa > Chordata > Mammalia > Carnivora > Mustelidae > Mustela > Mustela lutreola. The sequence continues at coordinate 156,276,918 of NC_081293.1, read as the reverse complement.
TAACATTTTAATTCCCATACAGTTAACATACAGTGCTGTATTAGTTTCAAGTACAACACAGTGATTCAACAATTCCATACATTACTCAGTGCTCATCAGGACCAGTGCCTTCCTTAATCCCCATCACCTATTTCGCTCATGCCTTACCCACCTCTCCTCTGGTGACCATCAGCTTGTTCTCTATAGTTAAGAGTCTGTTTCTTGGCTTCTCTCTCTCTCCCTCTCTCTCTCTCTTTCTATCTGGTTGTCTCTCTCTATTTTTCCTTTGCTCATTTGTTTCTTCAATTCCTACATATGAGTGAAATATGGTATTTGTCTTTCTCTGACTAATTTCATTTAGCGTTATACTCTCTAGCTCCATCCAGGTTGCAGCAAATGTCTTGCCTGCTCTTCTTATTTAAAAAAAATATATATATTTTTTAAAGATTTTATTTATTTATCAGAGTGAGAGGGGGAGAGAGCGAGCATAGGCAGACAGAATGGCAGGCAGAGGGAGAAGCAGGCTCCCTGCCGAGCAAGGAGCCCAATGTGGGACTCGATCCCAGGACGGTGGGATCATGACCTGAGCCGAAGGCAGCTGCTTAACCAACTGAGCCACCCAGGCGTCCCCCCAAAAATTTTTTAATAAGTAAATTCTACACCTGATATGGGGCTTGAACTCACAACCCCAAAATCTACAGTCATATGCTCTACCAACTGAGCCAGCCAGGTGCCCCTGACTTGCCCACTCTTTTAAAGCTGGCAGGGAAGAAGACCTAACACCCCATTTGTCCTCTCAGTAGGCCCCACAGCCTCCCAATAGGGTTCACAGTGCGGTCGGCACCAGACCTACACTTTTTGCAAAAGTCTCTGCCATCCCATGTTTCTTCTCATTATAGGATGTAAAAGATGACAATGGTTTTACACCCCCCCCCTTTTTTAGAGTTATACATTACCCAGTCTCTTTACCAAACTATAGGACTATTTGTATAATTATCTATTTTTTTTTAAAGATTTTATTTATTTATTTGACAGACAGAGATCACAAGTAAGCAGAGAGGCAGGCAGAGAGAGAGGGGGAAGCAGGTTCCCCGCCGAGCAGAGAGCCCGATGTGGGACTCGATCCCAGGACTCTGAGATCATGACCCGAGCTAAAGGCAGAGGCTTAATCCACTGAGCCACCCAGGCATCCCATAATTATCTATTTTTAAATAGGCCTTTTTCCTATTATTATATTTCCTTTCTTTAAAGAAATAAATGGACCATCTTAAATTTACCTTTTTAAAAAAAATTTTTTTAAAGATTTTATTTATTTATTTGAGAGAGAAAGGACAAACAGAAGGGACAGAGGGAGAGCAAGAAGCAGACTCCCCACTGAATGGGGAGCCCGAGGCAGAGCTCAATCCCAGGACCCTGAGATCAAACGCTTACCAAACAGAGCCACCCAGGTGACCCTAAAATTTATCTTAATATATCCTACAGAAAACCCTGTTTAGGATTTTAGTGGAGATTAGAAACTTATATCTTACATTCTTTTTTTTTTTTAAAGATTTTATTTATTTATTTGGCAGACAGAGATCACAGGTTGACAGAGAGGTGGGCAGAGAGAAAGGAGGAAGCAGGCTCCCCGCTGAGCAAAGAGCCTGACTTGGGGCTCGATCCTAGGACCCTGGGATCATGACCTGAGCCGAAGGCAGAGGCCCCAACCCACTGAGCCACCCAGGCGCCCCGTATCTTCCATTCTAATACCAAAGTTAGTTTAGAAAAATATTTAGGGATCACATTCTTGGGTAATTTTTCAGGGAATATCCATAATTTGTATAATGCCTTTAACACACTCTTACTTTTCTATCATGAGTAAGCCAAATTCTCTCTTCCCTCTACTCTCATGGACCTTTTAATCAATCATGCCTATTTTCCAAAGGATGGAGCCAATCGCTACCAGATTATAAGCACACCATGAAGTGGGTTAGCTCGAGCCAGGGTTAGGCCCTGGCTCTATCTAGTACTGGCTGTGGGATTTAGGGCAGATGGCTTAACCTGACTAAACTTGTTTCCTCTGTAAAATGCAGAGGATCATAAGAGCAGCCTCACAGAAGAGTTGTGAGTCTCAGATGACTCAGTCTATTTGAAAATGTTTGGAATGTGTTAATAGATACGTGAATTTTTATCTCACTGTCATTAGCTCTAGCAGGTTGTACTAATTTGCATACGATCTCTCGCACGTTGAGATATTGTAAGTATACTAATATTCACTGGAACTTATTTTACTACTTTGTGTAATTTTAATGCATTATTGACACTTAAGGCTTTATGGGTAATAACTGTTTAGTAGTAATTTACTAATAAGTACGTACATGACTAATCTTGACACTAAGACTTGTCATGTTAACAAACCTACATCTTTCCACCATGTGACAAATGGTTGTACATGCATATATATCTCTATGAAATTTAAAAAGAAATCATCATTGAGAGACCAGGGATTAACTATTTGAAATCTCTAACATTTAAATCTTTTTTTTTTTTTTTTTTTATTCTAGAGGGCAGTTAAATTACACGTTCACTAAGGAGACTTCAGGGTTCTGAATAGGACTGAATGTCTTATAAAAGCATTTCATGTTAATCAGTTGGTGACCAGATCCCTAAGCTATGTTAAACATAGATTCTGAATCATTTTCCTCTCTAAGTACAGCTTGAGACACAATGTCAGCCCCTATTTTTATTATCTAAAAATAACTTAATTCTTCCTTATCAAAATGGCATAGAGCAGTAATCAGAGATTAAATATTTATATGATGCTCTACTCTCCATCCACTTTGGCTTGCAAATGATATTTTTTAAAAAATCATTAGAAGCCCTTATTTTAAAACCCTTCATACAAAACAACCACAACTCATGCCGCTTTTCCTCCATTATGAAGAAATTGCTTGGGCTCCATACATAGTGTTTAAAAAGGAATCCCTGATCTTTATTAGGGACTTACTGTTGGAAAAAAAAAATATATATATATAGATAGATAGATAGATAGATAGATATCTATCTATATATATATAAAACATTGAGCAGAAAGGTGTGACCTGGGATCAGCACCAAGGGAATCTTGCTGGCCTACTGAAGTGAAGAAGAGCTTGGAGAAAAAATAGCTCTCTGCTACATAATGCATGGGACTCCGCCTCCAATGCATACGCCCTCTCATCCCTACTTCCTACCACTGCTTTAAATCACTATGGTTATACATGAATGATTAAAAAGTCTTATAAGACATCTTCCCTTACCCCCTCCTCCCACCACAGGTGGCCAAGAGCCCTTGTAAAAGGCCTTCCCCAGTAAAGGCAAGCTCCTTATTTTGGGCCTAAATTGCATAAGGCCCCCGAGTGTGGAAATTCTGTTTCTATTTTGTTTTTAATTCTCTACAGTGGCTGCTTGTAGAGCTCCCAGACAGTCTGTGCACAGAAGACATTCAGTAGCTGCTGGGGATCATGAGGGACAGCAGTGATAAGGCAGGTTCTGAATTACTACTGACTTAACAGGCTGTCGTGGCCACCGTTAAGCATGTGTGAATCACATTTGCTTTGGCCACAGGAGTCCATGCCCTAGGTGGCCTCTTCCCTTGGAGTTGCTACCAACTGATCTATGCTCCCAGGGTTGGCCAGGTTGGAAAGGGTAAGCTCATAATTGCAGGTCTAACTTTTCTGGGCCGCATGTGGAACACAAGAGCAACAAGACCCACCATTGAGCCTGCCCCACCCTCCGTTTCCCAGAAGCCAGATGGGCTCTCTGGGATACAGGTCTAAACAGGGCAGGTATTAGTACCTAGCCCTAGAACTGGGTCATCCCTGGTGCCTGGAGACATCAAGATACCTTGGGACCCATACTGGAGATCTCTTCATTCCTTAAACCAAAAGTCACTGGAAATCAGTCACAGTTTGGATCTCGTGGTTAACACGAGGCAGGCCAAGTTCAACCAAACAGGGTCCCTGCCTCCAGAAACCTTACAGCTTATAGTCAGGGGACACAGATACAAATGATGAGACGGTTCGAGGACAGTGCAGTAAATGCATGCTGGAGCGGAGTGCAGGGATGGGGGCTGGGTGAAGGACAAGAATGAGTTTCCAGAAGTGGTACCAAGCAGAGTCTTGAGAGAGAGAGAGAGAGTTGACTTACACAGCCACAGGTGTTCCTGGCTGAGGGGTCCAGGGAGAGCTTTGAGCTTCAAAAGCACTGCATGGAGTTCCTTCCAGCTGAAATGAAGAGTAGGAGGCTGGAAGGTGAGCTAATAACCCAGAAAAGTAGGTTGAGGCAGAGTCTAATAGGCTTGGTGTGCTGGGCTAAGAGGTTGGAATCATTCCAGAAGGCAAAAGGAACCTCACAAACAGGGAAGCAGCATGGTTGTATTTACAGTTTAGAAAGATAACTCAGGAAGTATTTTGGAGGATTTATTGATAGGAGGGACAAAAACAGAGTACAGTAGAAGACTGATGAGCCTGCTGATGTAGGGCAGATTCAAAAGCTATTAAGAGAGGAGCCTCCACAGCTCATGCAGACCAATTGGAGGTTGTACAACACTGAGAAGAAACAGTCAGGGATGACAGGGAAGCTTTCTGGTTCCTGCTAGCACTAGGTGGGAAATGTGGGGGAAAGATCAAGTTTGAGAAGGAGGGAGACCAAGTCAGCTTTGCAAGGTAGGACGAACCAGCCTTGAGGTCGTGGCAAGGCATGGGGCTCAGCTCTGTTGCCTTCAGATGCCCAATCCCATGTGGAATGTGCATGGGGGTATAAATGGGTTATTTCAGTCAGGTTCCTCAGAATCCTGGATTTCATCCTACACAACGCTCGTTAGTACTGGAGCCCTGTCTCCTGCCCTCTCTGTGTGTTCTCCCTGTGCTAACTGGGTGCCATTCCCAGGAGAGACATCCTGAAAATGAGGGGGAAGGAGGGGTCACAAGGGGCAGAAGAACTTGGGCTGTGCAGTCAGATTGGAGGGTGACCAAATATTAATGCTGGGTGTGGCAAATTTATTTTTCTACATTGTTAACATTCCATGAGCAAAGGAAATTTGGGGCTTGTTATTTTCCAACATAGTCTACGGTACAAACAGTGGTTTCCTATTACACTAAATAGGCTGTTAAAAAGTTCGTTATCTCAAACACTGCATCATATATTCTTTTTAAAATGATGACTATGTTAGGCAGAAAAATGCCCCCCCTAAAGATGTCCATGCCCTCATCCCTGGAGCCGGTGAGTACCTTACCTTACACGGCAAAAGGGACTTTGTGGGTGTGAAAAAATGAAGGAGCTTGAGATAGGGAGATTGTCCTGGATTATCTGAGTGGGCCTGATGTAATTACATACAATGAACGAGGAAGGAGAAGAGGCAGAGGCAGAGAAGGTGGAGGGTGGTAGGAAGAGGACCTGACTGGCCAGTGTTCACTTTGAAGACAGAAAGGGGCTGCAAGCCAAGGAATGCGAGTGGCTTCTAGAAACAGGAAAAGGCAAGGAAATGGATCCTCTCCAAGAGCTTTGAAGGCAGGGCACAGACCTGCTGACATAATGATTTAAACCCAGTTAGACCCATTTTTGGATTTCCAACCTCTATCTAGAACTCTTAAGATAATAGGTTTGTGCAGTTTTAAGCAACAAAGCTTGAGGTAACTAGTGATAGCAGCACAAGGAAAGGGATACAATGGCTGTTCTTTTAGACTCCAGAAGCCCCCTGACTACAAGCTGCCTCAAAACCAGGAAAAAATCGAATAAACGTGACCCTGAAATCCTTAAATGCTTATGTGGCTAATCATACATATTTTTTTCTTGGCTCCCTGCCCACTCTTAGCCATGGTAGCATAGGCTGTTGTGTCCTGGGGCCGGGCAATACAGGTACCCATGGCAGCATGCTGCTTCTACTTATTTTATTGTCTTTTTAAGATTTTATTTTTATGTAAGAAGGGCGCAGGTGGGGGGCCAGAGCAGAAGGAGAAGGACAAGCAGACTCTGGGCTGAACTGGGAGCCTGTTGTGGTGCTTGATCTCCCGACCCTGAAATCACGATCCTGAGATCATGACCTGAGTTGAAATCAAGAGTCTGTCACTTAACCGACTGAGCCACCCAGGCACTCCCCCCATGCTGCTTTTAAAGGACCCTACGTGGAACACAGCCCCGACTTCCCGTTACCTATCTCAACACAGCCTTGCAGACCCGCACCTAAATGCAAGCACTGAGATTAGATGGTCACGGTACTAAAAAGAGCAGCCCCGGATTCAGGGTTTTGTGTTTTAAAATACACAAGGAGAACTCGAGGAAGGTCCCTGCGTGAAGTCTGGTCCATCTCCCGCGGAGGAGAGAAGGTGGCCGCTGGGAAAGTCCACACTGACATCTAGTGATACAAAGCTGCACTGCCAAAGGCTGGAAACCCGAAGCCGTTTCCATCAGTGGGCTCCTCATTTCCGAGATGTGTCACCCCCCAGAGGGCTCAAGGCCCATTGCAGACAAGGGGATTCCAGCCGCCCTGAGGCCGGGTTAGGGGAGGGGGCAAGGCAGGTCAGGCATCTTTACACTTCCATGCAGGGGAGCAAAGTTTAGCCACTTGACACTTTGAGCTCTTAATTTTTGGGAAATGATTATTTCCATACATTGTAAAGCTAAAGATTTTACCTCAAAAAGCCTATCTGTGCTTCCAGTGGTTAGACACTTGAATCCCAAATGCGTTTCTAAGAGCACTTAAGTTTTCTAGGTTCACTGAACAGTTCTTTTGTCGGTGATGTCCTGAGCAAGAAATAACCTGCTTCGGGGATGGAACAAGAAGAGCAGGGGTGCTCTTCTTTGCCCTGAGAACTTTATCTGCATTCGGTTTTTATCAACTCTAAAGCCAAAAGCATGGAAGAAATGGCAAAGGATGCCTCTTCCATTTTCCCACTTTCCTTTGATGCGCATGGTAAAAATAAGTCAACAGATAAGATTTCTATTTCTTTCCTTAATGGGGGCAAAATTAGAAGCAAGGCTGGATTTTGAAGGCTGGTGCGCTAACCCAGGTGAAAGATGATGAGCGAGTTGTCCAACAATATGAATGTACTTAATGAGCTCTATAGTTAAAAATGTTCAAAATGATAAATTTTATGTACATTTTACCAGAATTAAAAAAAAAATAATGAGAGGTTGATTGAGTAACTGATTCAGTATCAGTAACGGTGGGAATGAAGAAGATTCAACAGGTCTAATCAAATGATTAGATGCAGATACATTTTCATATCATTCTCATGGACAAAACGTGCACATTAAGTACGGATGAACAAATATTAACTTCTAGCGCACTAGTGTCTGAAATACTGTTACAACCTTCTCGTTGAAACAAACAGACCTGAACATTATGAAATAATCAGATTTTACAACGATGTGTGTTTTTTCATGCATGTAGAGTATTCTCTTTTGTGACATGTTAATATCAAGCTTCAAGCAAATCATGCAGATGGGAAAATCAAACATGCTGCTCTAAAAACACACAGATTTAGCAGAGAAAAAGGCAAAAGAGAACAAAGGTACAGAGGTATCTTCTGATTCAGTTTTGACTGTCAAAAAGATGAGATGTAAAAGCATTACCAGAATTCAGTTGCTTCCTTGAGGTGAGGGAAAAAGGAAAAGATAAACAGGAAGGAACTTCATATATGACTTGTGCAAACAACAGATTCATAGATTTGGAAAAGATGATTTGTTACTTTTCAGAATTTGCAATATACTGGAATTGTGATTCACTGAAATTCTAGGGAGGAGTTAGAAAAGATCTTTAATTCCTTCAGTAAAACATAACATTTCAACTAAATGTTCAGATGTACATATATCTGGTTTCTCCAGCAATCTTTTTAACAGATGGCATACTACTAATAAATGTTGTTATTTCTTCATCCCTACTCCCCACCAATGAGTGGATTAAGAAGTGAAAAATACTGCCAAAACCAGTAATTAATGAGGGGAATGAAAGCTATGATTAGGATTTTATTTTAAAACTGTAGGTTTTTTTCTACTAAATTAAAATTAATTGATAATAACTGATGGGTTTCAGTAGGAAAAGAATTTACTCTGTAGCTTACGAAGAACTTAAAATGTACCACTCCCCCCAAAATTTACTTAAAGCCCCACCATACAGAAAATTTACTTTGTTTGATACACACAGACTTCAGAGAAACAAGAGTTTTGGAAAGCCAGGCCATTTCCTCTAAGATTTTGTTAACTTATTATTGGGGCGGGGAAGAGCAAGTGTCAGTAACCTTCAGTGACCAGTATTAGAATGAATGTGACTTACAGTCAAATTTGAAATGGTGATGGCTTGATAAATTGAGTAATTGAAACTGTCCTGTTTTTCACATTTAGTGTAATCAGGTTAATGGCTTTTATATAATTTTCCAAACTACTTAATGGATATATTTTAAAAAGATTTTATTTATTTATTTGAGGGGAGGGAGAGGGAGTGAGAGCACGAGAGAGAGAATGAGTGGGGGAGGGCAGAAGGAGAGGAAGAGGGACAAGTGGACTCCCCCTGCCCACAGCAGAGCTCAATCTCAGGACCCCAAGGTCATGACCTGAGCCAAAGTCAGACACTCAACTCACCGAGCCACCCAGGCGCCTCTTAATGGATGTTTTATTATTTAAAATAATTATCTTTCTAGTCAGACAAAATATAAAGATTCCAGATTTTCTGGATTCTTGTAACGATTTGTATCTGTTAGAGCAGGAAGAAGTTTCTATCTGTTGGAGCTGTAATTCTAGGCATTGATCAGACCAATGCCTATCTGCGATGATATATTCATAGAGATATAAGAAAAATTAGGACAGGACACCTGGGTGGCTCAGTCGTTAAGCGTCTGCCTTCGTCTCAGGTCATGATCCCAGGGTCCTGGAATCAAGCCCTGCATCCGGCTCTCTGCTTGGCCCGGAGCCTGCTTCTCCCTCTCACATTCCTCCTGCTTATGTACCCTCTCTCGCTGTGTCTCTCTGTCAAATAAATAAATAAAATCTTAAAAAAAAAAAAAAAAGAAACAAGAAAAATTAGGACAATGCAATAGTCGTTTTAAAAGAAAATCTATATGAAGCTAAATGTCTTCAAACAGTATGGTGATCCCTAAAAAATTTGAACATACAATTACTATATGACCCACCAAGTCCCACCTCTGGGTATATAGCCAAAAGAATAAAAAATACAGATACTGTATACCCATGTTCATAGCACCATTTTTCACAATAGTCAAAAGGTAGAAGCAACCTGTGTCCATCCTTGGATGATATATTAACATTGTATATACATACACTGGAATATTATTCAGACTTCAAAAGGAAAGAAATTCTGATACAGGCTACAACAGGAATGAAACTTGAGGATATTATAGGAAGGGAAATAAGCCAGTTGCAAATAGACAAATACTGTATGATTCCACTTGTATAAGGTTAACTAAAGTAGTAGCCAAATTCATAGAGACAGACCATAGAATGATGGGGCTGTGAGGAGGAGAGATGGTGAGTTGCTAATGGATAAAGAATTTCAGTTTTGTAAGAGGAAGAGTTTGGGAGATTGAATGCTGTTACCACTATGAACTCTACCTCAAATAAATAATGGCTAGGTAATACATTCTATGTTATGTATATTTACCATAATTAAAATTTTCTTTAAAGTTTCTTAGAGCTAAATGTATTCAATTTACAAGACTTTCCTTTATGTCCTTTCTATCCATCCTTATGATGATTGTAGATGTCAGTAGTTTGGGGGATTTGTTTTTTGTTTTGTTTTGTTTTTGTTTACTTCCTTACTTGATACAATAAACATTTGCATCCAAATATTGATTCCTAAACTGTTTGAATTTTTACTGGCCTGTGAAACCTAAAAGATGGGGAACCGTTGCTCAAGAGATCCATGGTTCTTACCTTTGTTTTTCCTGCCTGCCCCAATGCACTGGTGTGGATGATACACTTCCATCAACCAGAGCCTCCATAGGGCTTATTGTCTGGGGGAATTTGGGCCCCAAAGGGGCAGTAGGCATATCAGAATGGCTGGCAGTCACATATACTAGGCAAAGGCCCCATGAAGTTCTAATAGGGCTCTCTCCCCCTTCTAGGTTGCATTGACTCCTCCCCGAACCTAGCTAAACTGAGAATTCTTGCTCAGTAATATTCAGACATCTAGAATATTTAGTGGGGCTAGAGAGTACTTGGGCTCTTTATTTGCCTTCTCTACAGGGCTGCTTTAACCTCCCAGAAAATGGGTAGGACTTCCAGGGAAGGCAAATCCTTCTGAAATCTCCAACCAATACTATATATATATATATATAGAAGACTTTATTTATTTCTAACACTAGTCCTTCGCATGAATTTGAATACATTTTTCCTTACTCTCCCAGGCTAAGTTGTTTAGATATTCTGGCTCATTGTATCCTCAAGGAAAAATTGAAGTGATTAATTCAGGTCTTTCAAACTGCAGGTTATAACCCATTAATGGGGCAGGAGACAAATTCAGTTAAGCATGACCAGTATTTTTTTCTCTCTCTCTAATGAAAGAGAAATATATTGAAAGACTAGACAATATCACAGTGCATCACACAGAGTGAAGATAAACACTATTTCATGAAAATTTATATATATATTCTGGACTGAGACATAAAATGTTTCTCCTAAATAGAGCCATAGTCAAAAAGGTTAGAAAACCACTGGATTCATTAAATAATCTCTATAATCTATGATAGCTTAAAATTCTATCAACTCTCACTTTCATAGTGAACACCAAATTCTTCCTTCACTTCCACACCAGCTCCACCCCCCTCAACAAATCCTAGAGTTCCTATTTATCCTTGAGACGAATGTGGTGTCCTGTGAGCAATTTGCCTTGATTCCTTCATGCAGACTTAGATGTTGGGCCCTCCTCTGGGTCTCTCCTGGCTCTGGGATAATGATTGTCATCATGCTTATTCTACTCTATTGTAACTGTTTGCACATCTCCCCAGCAAACTGTGCCTACATTTAGTGAGGTCTGTTGCACGTAAGAGAAATGAGCGAAGGAAGGAACCCACAGCTGTATTTGCTTAAAAGAGTGATTCTCAGACCCATGATCCCATCAGAATCCCTGGGGAAGCTTTTTAAAAGCCCAGTACTCATACCACACCCAGACAATTAAACAGAATCACTGTCAGTGGAGCCTGAGCATCCGGGCTCTTCAAAGCTCCCCAGGGAGTCCAGCATGCAGGCAGGGCTGAGACCCACTGGACCTGGGGAATCTCATTACAATGCAGATCCTGATTCCCTCCATCTGGAGTGGGATTCAAGACTCTTTCTCTCTACTTCCTTCCTTCCTTTCTTTCTCCTAACTTTCTAGCCCTGTCTTCTTCCACTCTGTGCACCTGCCATCCCCCAAACATACAGACCGTCCCAAGCAGTTTCCCACCTTGTCCTCACTGTCCATGCTATTCGCCCTTCCTGAACGTCTTTTCCATTTGCCACTTATCAACTCCTCCTTAACCTTCACTGCCCAGCCAAAATGGCACCTCTTCCGGGAAACATCATATGCTGTTACCCTCAGCTCCACCCGTCAGAGCCTGCCTCTCCCCATCCCCCAGACCCCAGCCTGGGATCCTGCCGTGATTTGTTCCAACTATGAACTATGGGTTCTACTTTGAATTTGGTGCAACACCTGGCCCACTGCAGGTCTTCCAAGTGTTCTGAAAGAGAGGATTTAAAGAAGCATGATGCCAGGAGCATTTTCTCTGGCTCTGATTAGAATGAAGAGCTTTTATCTTCCATAGGGGACTTGCTAGAGAAAATCCAACATGTCAGATCCAAGCCCATTTCTTCATCTATAAAGTAATATAGAGAATAATTGCTGCTGCCCAAACCTACCCATGTGAACCCAGTAGGGTGATAAAAACAAGTCCTGCTGTTGAAGTGTAACATGTTGAAATAAAGAGGGAGATGAGCCTTCCATCTCCCTTCATCTGGCTCTCAGCCTAGGGCCTGTGGAGAGTGGGGGCAGGAGAAAATTCTGAGATTTGGCAGATGGCTAAAGGAGAATGTGCCTATGGGAGGTCAGAATGATTCATCCTGACTCGAATGAAACTAATCTGGAGAATAACCATTTATTGATCATGTACACATGTCAATTACTGTGCTACAAATTTTCCATGCCATTTCTTTATGTAAAGCCACCCTTGTAAGATGGATATTATGATTTCCCATTTTACATTTGAGGAATCTGAAGCTCAACGAGGTTAAGTTACTTGCCAAGGGCACAAAGCTAGTAAGTGAAGCCAGTACACATAATCTTAATATTAGCAATGCACATGTATGTGCCTGGGTCTTTAGGGAGCATGCTGCTTGGACCTTACAACTGCCTTCTGAGTTAACATACTCCATTATCAGATGGGAAAACCTTTAAGCAAATAGCCCAAGGTCACATGGCTGGTAAGAAATGGTGCCAGGCAATTTGCTCCAGAAACCTCACGCCTGGCCACTACCTTCGCTGTCTTTCAGGTCTGTTTGGTTTTATTATCTCGACTTCTATGCTGTCTGCTTCTCCCTCTCCTTCTATGGCTCCCCCTACATGTGCTCTCTCTGTCAAATAAATAAATAAATAAAATATTAAAAAATAAATTGGTTAAAAATTGAGATACAGTTCACAACCATAAAATTTGCCCTTTTAAAGTATTAAGAAAAGTCTTTTGGGGCACCTGGGTGGCTCAGTCAGTTAAAGCCTCTGCCTTCGGTTCAGGTCATGATCCTGGGATGGAGCCCCGCATTGGGCTCTCTGCTCGGCAGGGAGCCTGCTTCCCCCTCTCTCTCTGCCTGACTCTCTGCCTACTTGTGATCTCTGTCTGTCAAATAAAGAAATTTAAAAAAACTTAAAAAAAGAAAACCCCCTTTTTCCCTGCTCCTGGTCTGCTTCTGGAAAACACTCAGCCACTTTCTGTCTCTGTGGATTTGCCTGTTCTGGACACTTTATATAAACAGGAATCACAGAATATGTGACTTCTTGAATCTGGCTTCTTTCACTGAGCTTGATATCTTCAAGTTTCATCCATTTTGTAGCATTTAATACCACTTCAGTGCTTTTTATGGTTGAATAAGATTCCATTGTATGGATATATATATCTATATCTATATCTACATACATATGTAGATACAAGATACAGATATATATAAAACACATTTTGTTAATCAGTTGATGACATCTGGGTTGTTTTCACCTTTTGGGTATTATAAATAATGCGGCTATGAGCTACACCCTTTTGTGTGACACATGTTTTCAATTCTCTTAGGTATGTATCTAGAAATAGAATTTCTGGGTCTCACAATTACTCTCTAATTTTTTTGTTTGTTTAGTTCTTATTTCATAATCATGAACTTAACTCTGCAATCCAGCTAGATGTGACGGGAGGAAGGAAAATATGAAACCCGTAGAACAGCAGCAAGAGCACAAAGATTATAGGATATTTGGAGCAGGTAGGGGTGAGGGGGTACTCTCCTGAGCTGCAGAAGGAATGGTCTGGTAGTTAAGATAAAACGGAAGTCAGGTTTATTGGATTTGACCACAGTTAGCAATTGTGATCTTTTTTTTTTTTTTTTTTTTTTTTTAAGATTTTATTTATTTGACAGAGAGAGACACAGCAAGAGAAGGAGCACAAGCAGGGGGAGTGGTAGAGGAGGAAGCCTGTTTTCCCACAGAGCAGGAAACCCAATGTGGGGCTTGATCCCAGGATTCTGGGATCATGACCTGAGCTGAAAGCAGACATTTAACAACTGAGCCACCCAGGTGCCCTGAAAATATCATAAAATTTACAAACCTTTAGTTGGACTGAAAGAAGAAGAAGTTTACAAAAATCAGGACATTACTATCAGTCTCACAGGGAGTGCTTATGAACAACGGTAGACCACAATATAGATCAATTGGATCTTATCAAAACTAAAAATGTGCTTCAAAGGAGATGATTACAGTGGAAAGACAACCATGGAATGGGAGAAAATATTTGGAGATCCTGTGTCCTGGGAGACCTGCTCTCCAGGATACAAAAAATCCTTTTACAACTCAATGATAAGGCAAATAACCCAATTGCCCTCAGGGCCCAAGATTCATTCATCTTTGGTCTTACACACAGATCATGAATATTCGTTAAGTACACTTCTTTTAATAGACTTTTTCACTGTTTATAACAGCTAAGCTGTGGAGGCTTACAACACTGATATGCGGAAGTATTAGACACTGTGATGTCCTAACCGGGCCACAACCAAGTTACATCCAGATACAAGCCAAGACATCAAGATTTGGGGCTTGGAAAACACACTCTCGGCAAAATCACTTAAAGCCGCCATCACTCTGGACAAGGAAAAGCACTTCAAGCTCTGCTCCCGTGATTGTGAAAGTGAGACCCAGGGGACCTGGGAAAAATTCAGCTTCTTTATCTCTTGTTTGCTAACCACGTGTTCACACCAGGCTAGAAGTAAACAGCCTGAAGAAAGTGAAAGCAGGGAGACTGCCTCCGCACTGAGCTGCTGTAGCCCCTTCTCCTCCCAGTCATGGTTGGCCCCGGGGGGAAAGCACAGTCTAGAGACTCAGACCCTGGCAGCCTGGCTTCCACCTCACCACTCCAGAAAGTTCCAAAATGACAGATGCTCTCCTGTCCAGAATGATGTCAGTCTTCATTGCGCTCTACCTGTTTGAGGGTCTTGAGGGAGCGGACTGGTCCTCATTGCCCAAAACTGCTCCTTCTCTCACCTCCTGGGGCACTCTCTCTCCTGGTTTTCCTTCAACTGTGCTGACTCCATCTTACTTCTCTGGGCTCCCTTCTCCCACCAGCCCCTTGCAAGTGTACCCTAGGTTTCATATTTAATATTTTCTCCCTCCCTATCAGCTCTCCCTTGATAATTTTCAGCAACTTCTTCCTAGTATCATTCTTCTATAATAACCCAATTTCTGCTTATAATCTCCACCTGCAAGCTCCACACCTGGAGCCCTAACTGCTCACAGGGCACTGACATTGACAGCAAGACCTAGCAAGTATTTCCAACTCAATGTGTCTCCCCAAACCTGTTCCTCCTCTTGTCTTCCTTAGTCCTCATATCACCTCGCCTGGAAATGCCAAGTCATTAAATATTCTCTCTCTCTCTCTGTCCCCATACTTTCAGTCCACTATCTCTCTCTCTTTTTTAAAGATTTTACTTATTTATTTGTCAGAGTGAGCACAAGCAGAGAGAGCAGCAGGAAGATGGAGAAGCAGGCTCCCCACTGAGCAAGGAGCCCTGTGTGGGGCTCCATCACAGGACACTGGAATCATGACCTGAGCCAAAAGCAGACGCTTAACCATCTAAGTCACCCAGGTGCCCCATTATCTCAATTAAAAAAAAAAAAAAAAAAAAAAAAAAGACTTCATTAACACCATTAGGCTCTTGACCTCACCATTTTCTCCCAATTTATCTTATCAGTTTACTGCCTTCCCCATACAGATTGGTTGTCTCTACCTTTAGCTCTAGTATTCCCTCTGTCTAGACTGATGTCCTTTTCCCCACCTTGTTTGCTAGAGTAACTCCTATTCATCCTGCAAAACCACAGGCACTGCTTTCCTGCAGAAAGCCTTCCTGAACCCTCCAGAGTTCATTACTTCTTCCTTTGTATCCTCTCTGTCCCTCGTACACTCTTCTAGTATTTATCACACAGCTCTCATTTTTGTTTAGGAAATGAGCTCTTTGAGAGCAGGAATTGTATCTTAAAGATCATTGCCTCTAGGAGCCTAGAACAAATAGTTGCGATTAAGTAAAGGTTTATTGAATTGTAGTTCAAGTCCAAACTCTATTTCATGCTACATATGGCATAGGTAATAGTTTTTGTTTTGTTTCAAAAAGCAAGGAAGAGATGGGTTCTTCATCAGACAGTCTTTGGATTTATTGCTACAAAATGATTCCAACTAATTTTTCCCCAAGGATTTCAAAAGGGCTAAGATAACCTCAGCACTGAATCTCAACATTACAGGCATGCAAAGCACCATCTTACCAAGGGACTCTTTCTGGAAGGGCTGTCTTTATGCTGGGCCAGCAGGCATAGGCTTCACAGGTGAAACTTCTTCATAAAGGCAGCGACCAAAGAAAAATTAATTTCTGCTTTCACATTGTGCTTGTGGGATCTAGATGATTCTATGGAGCTGCTGCTAATATTTCGGTTCTTGTCAACTGACCTAGGAGAAACACACTGAAATTGATCCACACCAGCCCTCAGACCCATTTGTATAGGTCGCAGCAAAGATGAATTCTTGCCAAAATAAATGAGTGAAGAGCGCGTGCTCACTGAGCTGCATCCAAGATATAGTAATATTGTTTGTCTGAGATGTCCTCACTGTTCCTGGATAAAAACAGGGCAAATCTTAAAGCCCTGGCTCACTAGTAAGTAGCCGGACCCCTCCTAAGGTTGCATGTGGAATAACCAACATCACAGATACACTCCCCCGCCCCCCCATGTCAGCTTGACCCTCAGCCCCTTTTCCCCCTAGCCATTTTGACCATGAAAATACCTGGATGTTTGGGACTTCTCAGCAAATGCAAAGCTTACAAAGCTAACAGAGGTTTGGAAACACAGCCTGTCTGCAGGCAGTGAGAGAGGAGGTGGGTACTGGGGATAAAGGATAAAACAGGTTTCGGTTTTAAATGAGAGGAAACCACATTGTACCAAGACACGACAAAGACTCTGTGGAAGGCTAGTAAAAGATCCCCTGGAGAACAGATCTGCATGAGATGGCAGGAGAGGTTGTGTGTGTGTGTGTGTGTGTGTGTGTGTGCATGCGCACGCGCGCGTGCACCTGTGTGCTTACACAAGTAAGTGGGGTGAAAGGGGGTAAGAGTGTGTGAAGTGGGGTGAGAAAGATAGGGAAAAGAGAAGTGGGGGTAGGAGGATAGGGGATGAGAGAGAAGGCTCCTGTCATCTCAGGGAGCCAGCTGACTTCCCGCCATGTCAAGGGGCCATGCTTGCTGCTTGCTCCTTCTCCCTGTATGTGACCTTGTGAAAGGGAGTGAGTGAGTGGAGACAGTCCCAGGGGATCTCTAAAATGGAGACTGTTGGGCCTGAACTTGCCTCTCGCTACCTTTGAACCAGCTGGCCATCATGGGAAAGCAGATATAATAAAATGGGTGCATTCCAATGGATTTGAGTTGAAATGGAGTCGTCAGTCTACAAGGATCTTACTGTGCTGCGATGCCATGGTTCTCCATGATGAGCAGCAGGGCACTGGGGAACCTGGCAGGACTGACTGGCCAACTAGGTGCAGTGGTTCTCTAGCGGGCAGCCTTAATAGCCTGCCTTTTCTGAGGGACTGCTTGCCTAAGGCTGGTTAAGAGTAAGAGATGCAGACTGGATGAGAGGCCTCTTACAAGTTCCTTGAACTCCCAGTTTCAGGCTTATTACTGCACATGAGAATATCTAAAAAACCATCTCTGGCAGATAACAGGCCCTAAGCTGGGATTATTAAAAATGAGGTTTAGGAAGGAACCAGGTACAGTTAGGGCCGTTATGAGGACTAGGTCCAAGCAATTGGACATAACTTGATAGAAGACCCGTTTATAAGACAAATCTCCCTACCATGAAAAACCTGATTTTTAAAAGAATTTTATTTATTTGAGAGAGAGTACAGAAGTGGAGGAGAGGGACAGAGGGACAGAGGGAGAGGGAGAAGCAGACTCTCCACTGAACGAGGAGTCGGATATGGGGTTTGATCCCAGGACCCTGGGATCATGACCCCAAAGGCAGATGCTTAACCAGCTGAGCCACCCTGACATCCCCAATACTCTGACTTCTCGGGCCAGGTCATAAGAATGTCATGTGCTTAAAAAAAAAAAAAAAAAAGAAAGAAAGTCACGCTCTCCAACCTCATCCTTTTGAACCCCACTCACCATGCTGTCTGGAGGTCCACGCAGAGGACCACATGGAGAAGAACAGAGGCCCACTGCTCACAGCAAGTAGTCAGCCCAAGTGTGGCCACTGGGAGTGAGCCATATTGAAACTGGACCCTCTAGCCCCAGCTGAACTTCCTTTGCTTACTCTTCTCACAAAACTGAAACTAATTGTCCCCCTTCAGCCCTGACAAAATTATAGCTTTGTGAGCAAGTAAATTTTTACTGTTGTTTTAAGACAACAAGTTTGGGGGTGGTGTGTTAGACAGCCATTGATAACAGATACACGGCTTCATCACTACCACAAGGGAGACTCAATGCCTTTTTAACTTCTCTCTGGCATCCAACTGCTTTTCTCTCTCTGGGCCTCAGCTTTAGGGTCTGCCAAGAAAGTTCTGCAAGATTCAGTTAATCACTATCTTCCCTGCTGGCCCTTCTGTAGATAAACCGGCTTTCCCTCTGCAGCTCTCTGCCCCTGGCCCAGCTGCAGTCAGCCAGAAAGGTCACTGGGTAAGAGACCCATAGAAGAGAACCATAGGAATGGCTGGCACTTGAAGGCCTATCCTAGGCAGTTTAGGTCTTACTTAATATACATGTTTAGATACTGATCTTTTTTTTCTCCTTTAACTTTATAAGTCTTTGCAATGTTAACAGACACTTAACACAGCTTATAAAAATGATAGATTACTTCTCATTGATACATTATAATCTACTGAATCATTACCTTGGTGAACATTTAAGCTGTTTTTTAGCAATTCCCTTTCCTTTTTTCTTTTTCTTTCTTTCTTTCTTTCTTTCTTTCTTTTTCTTTCTAAGTAATGATGCAGTGAACATCTTTTCATATAAAGCTTTGTCTCCCTAAGAAAAATATATCTCCATGAATGAAAATGTAACATCAAAAGGATGAGTGTTTTTCAAGCCTCTTAAAATGTATTGCCAAATGATGTCTAGAAAGTTCAAATCCATTTATCTGCCTGCTAATGGTGTATAACTTAAACTATACCACATCCTGGCCAGCAGTGAGAATAACATTGTTTAAAAAATTATTATTTCAATGGTTTGAAAATGGCATTGAATCTTAACTCTGATCTGCACTTCTTTCATTAATGAAGTTGAACATTTTCTTCAAATGTGTATGTACCTCTTAAATTTCTTTTTCAGTGAGTTGTCAATATATATACATGAAGGTTCCTTCTCTGGGGCCTAGGAATGTTAATATAATTTAAACATATTTGCCCCAAGATTTTATCTCTTCTCCTCTCTCTATGGTGCCCCTCATTCTTCTTTTCCTTAATGTTTCATTGTGGTGTTTTTAACTATGATCTTTCTTGTTTTTTAATTTTCTGTAGCCCATCTTAAGGGATTCTAAGAAGAAACATTTTGTTCAACCCGGTTGGAATTTAGAGATCTCAGTTTAAAACTTTAACCATCCGCGAAGTGAAATCTCAGGGTTCAGCTGGCCTATCTCCCCTTGGACTGCATCATCAAATCTAGCACTGTGTCCTGTTGGATTATTTCAGGTTACATGTACATAAGAATCCAAAATTTTACTTTATTATTTTTTCTTTCCTTTTTTATTAGTCAGGGTTGTCTACAGAAACAGAACCTATAAGAACTATCTTTCTTTCCTTCTTTCCTTCCCTCCTCTCTCTCATCTACCTACCCGCCCACCTACCTACCAAGAGATTTATTGTAAGGAACTGGCTCACATGATTATGGAAACTGGTAAGTCTCAAGATCTCCATTTGGCAAGCTGGAGACTTGGGGCTGCTGATGGCAGTTCTAGTCCAAGTCTGAAGGCCTGAGAACCAGAAGAGCTAATGGCGTAGTTCCAGCCTGAATGCCAGTAGGCTTGACCAGCAGGAAAAGCCAGTGTTTCCGTTTGAATCCAAAGACAGCAAAAGACCAATGACCCAGCTTAAAGTCAATTAGGCAAGAGGAATTTCTTCTTCCTTGGGGGAGGATCAGCCTTTTTGTTCCAGCCAGTCCTTCAACTGATTGGATGAGGCCCACCCACATTAGGGAGGGCCATCTGCTTCACTCAGTCTACTGATTTAAACCTTAATGCATCCAGAAACAACCTCAAAGGCATGTGGAGAGTAACATTTGACCAAATACTTGAGCACACACTGAGGCCTAGTCAAGTTACACATAAAGTTAGCTATCATGCCTTCGAAAAAGTATATAAAAAAACCCATTAAGATAGCTATTATCAAAAAAGGAAGGAGGAACAAAAGGAGGAGGAGGAGAAAGAAAATAGTAATCTGTCTTTGAAGAGATTAGAGCTGTGGCCTATCCCTGGTCTGGAATGCAAAGTGGCAGCTGCTTTGGGCTCAACAGTATTGTGGTTCCTCAAAAACTTCCCAGAATTACTGTAGGATCCAGCAGTCCCACTTCTAGGTGTATACCCCAAAAGAATTGAATGCAGGGACTCAGATACTTGCGTGCCCACATTTATAGCAGCACTATCCTCAATAGCAAGTGAAAACAAACCAAGTGTCCATCAATAGATGAATGAATTTTATTTTATTTTATTTTTTATGTAATCTCTACACCCAACGTGGCACTTGAACTCACCACCCAGAGATAAAGAGTTGCATGCTCTACTGACTGAGCAAGCTAGGCACCCCAAGAGATGGACAAACTTTTGAAAAGCCCTAGAAAGGAATGAGATTCTGCTACACACTAGGCCATGGATGAACCCTAGAAATATGATAAATGAAATAAGCCAGACACAAAAGGGTAAATACTTAATCTCTCTGTGACCCAGTTTCCTCAATGATAGGTTAAGGATTATAATAGCACTAGTACCTTCCTCATAGGGCGGTTATTGTAGTTGAATGCATGTTAGGGGCCTGTGATATGTGTTTGCCACTATTGTTGCTGTTATTGATTATTCATTTAAGTAAGTAATTGAGGAAAGGGCTCCTGCTTTCTAGTGCTTATAGTAAATGATATTGATAATGGCTAACACTTAAATGAACACTTACTATGTTCCAGACACTGTGCTAGGTTACCTGGCATACATTGCCATTGGCTCTTCTCATTGAATGCCATGAAGTACGAACTATTATTACTCCCATTTTACAGCTGACAAAACTGAGGCTTAGAGAGATTCCAAAACTAGCCCAAGGTCACATTGCCAATATGTGGTGGGTTAGGATTTGGGGTCAGATGTGTTAGGATTTGAGGTCTATGTTACACTGATAACTCGACAAGCAGAAGTGTCTCAACATCACTTAACAGAATATAGGTTAAACAGCCCCAACTATCTTCCCCCATCCTAATGCTGTTTCCTCCCTGTATTTTTGCACCCAGTTAGTTCCTCAATGGCATTTTTCTACGATTAGCATTAGCAGTCAAACCACTCACTGTTTTTTTTTTTTTTCTCAAACTGCAAAATACTGATTTTTAAGATCACAATGATTTTTAAGATCTTTGCTCTCAACCCATATCATGGTTAATTTTACATGTCAACTTGACTGAATTAAGGGGTGCCCAGATAGCTGGTACAACATTATTTCTCCATGTGTCTGTGAGGGTGTTTCTGGAAGAGATTAGTATTTGTATCAGTAGACCAAGAAGATTGCCTTCACCACGCCAGTGGGCATCCTTCTATCCACTGAGGAACAGAATTGGACCAAAAGTCAAGGGAGGGAGGATTTGCTGTCTCTGCTTGAGCTGGGAAATCCATCTTCCCCTGCCCTAGCCTAATAGTGCTCCTGGTTCTGCAGTTTTCACACCTGGACTGAGTTATACCACTGTCTTTCCTCATTCTCCAGCTTGCAGACACAGCTTATGGGACTTCTCAGCCTTCAGATTCTCTACTTCTTAGAATATTCCCTCATACATATCCTATTGATTCTGTTTCTCTGGTGAATCTTGACTCAACCACCCCAGTACCACAAGCACACCAAACCAACCAACCAACCAACAAAACCCCCAAAAAGGCAAAGCACAAAACTTTGAGACCAAACTGTAAGGCAAACCTTTGGTGTTAGAAACTTTGGTCATTGGCAGTGAGTTGAGCGTCTAACTCTTGATTTCGGCTTAGGTCATGATCTCATGGTGGTGAGATAGAGCCTCCTGTCAGGCTCTGTGCTCAGCAGGGAGCCTGCTTGAGGTTCTTTCTTCCTCTCCTGCTGCCCCCTTCTTCCCCCAAATAAATAAATAAATCTTAAAAGAAAAAAAAGAAACTTTGGTTATTTACACTACCAAAGACTGGTGTATTCCAATGAAAACACACCTTCTAGAAATCTTGTAACAAGATTATTTAATATTTAAGGATGTTTGATTTTTATTTAAAAAAAAAAAAAAAAGGCCAAAAGCCAGGCTGTGGGCTGTGATAAGGAAGTGAGAGGAGTGCCTTACCAGTATCATTTCCTTTCCATTCAGCTGGACATAACTGGGGACATCAACACCAGGAAGGGATGCAGATGTTTCCAGAGAGCTCAGTTGTGGCGGAAGGTGCTGGTGGACTCCTGGCCATAATTCATTCATAATTCATATTCATCTACCATGTCTTCTGTGTAAAGCCCTATGGCAGATGTCATAAATCCTGCCACAGTCATGATGTACTCCAGGGGATCTGAGGGGGACAGTTGGTTCCAGGGCACGAGACAATCTGATGCACTCTGGACATCTGTGGCAAGCAGCATCAGTGACTACACAGGGAAAGCGATCTTACGGGGATTTCCCTGTTCAGAGTTTTTAGAGACATATGCTGAGTGGCATTTACTGCTCATTAGCCCAGATACCTCTGAGAGAGTCTGTGGAAACTACTATAAATCTCTTCTTCGAGCAGCATGCTGATAGCTATGTATATTCATGAGGACAAAGAAAAATCTCATACGTGTTTCTGAAGGGAGACATCAGCAAAAAGCCGGACAGTTCAAAACATAGCTGCCTGTCAGCTAGAGCCCAGCTAACGAGCATGCGACACACACACAACCCTTCTTGAGCCCTTGGCAGACATCAGTCATCAGTCACAGGAGAAGATCACTACTGAGATCATGATCTCTGAATCAGGTTCAGCTTCTGGCTCCAGGAGCCACTCCCTCTGCTTCAGCCCCAATTCTCCTAAAGAGAGTGCCAACCCAGTTAGTTGGGGACAGTGGGCGAAGTATTTTTACTTTGTGTTCCCTGCTCCTCCTCCCGCCACCTTGCCTCAGGTTCTAGCTCTCCTTTTTCAAGGCACCCTTTATGCCCTTCACTCTTGGTGACCCTCCATGGTCACAACTTGTCCAAGAGGCACTAGCACAGTTTCAGAGACATTTAGTATATTTAACAACGGGTGTGGCTCAGGTGCTGATCAACCAAAATGACCCCCTGCCCATGAACAACCATGAGGCTAGCCCTACACGTGGTACACGTCACCTTGGAGAAGCATGGCAGCCAGCCAGAACGCTGGCATTTTCAGGCAGCTTTTGAAAGATATCCTGACTTGTGTACTCAATAAAAACAGAACTGTCTAGAAATTCCAAAGGACTTCTGAATTAGTGCGACTGCTTAGTCCAGATTTATGGCCTTGTTGATTGGGTGCAGCACATTTCTTGTCCTTAGGACGAGAATGCTGAGGCCGTCCTCTTCTTGGACCTTTAGCATTCCTTGGTTACCACCCCTCCCCCACCTCAGCCCTCTGTAATTCTCCACAGCCAAGGAGTCTGCTCTTTGACCCATTTTTTTATGTTGAAACATGCCCAGAAAATGCTGGGTGCTTTGTGGAGGTTCTTGTAGTCCCCTCTCAGCATTTAGGAAAAAGAGATGCTGTCCTTTATTTCTGTCAGTTGAGAAGAAAAATAATAAAGAAGAAAACCTCCATCTAGTAAGTGAATAATTATAACCCCCTTGGATGAACTGTACCTTAGAAATGTTTCTCGGTGTATGCTCCTTGACTCTTCAGCCTGTACTTAGTATCCTGGTTTGTTTGTTAAAATGTTGATTCTAGGACCCCACTTCAGACCAGCTGAAGGAGAAACCTTCATGCAGGAGGGCCAGAACTCTACATTTTTAACTAAGGTCTGCAAACCCAAGGCTTCGAGATTTTTGGTCGCTCGGTCCAAAGACTTGCCTTTTTCTTGAACCCATATCTTCACAATGAAGTTGATAAAATTTGGAACATTTTCTTTTGTTGTCTTCATAGTAGAATTCAACCATGGATAAAACAAGGAATCAGATATGGAGATCAACACTGGCCTGCGTGTCACTGAATACAAAGCCAATTGCTGGTTGCTGCCATGGAGGGCAAATGAATCATTTGTTTTTAATGTCATGAAATCCAGCCAACATGGGTAATTCTTATCGACAGAGGGGGAATCAAGGATGGTCAAATCAGAGAGAATCAAGATGGTCCAAAAGAAAAGATAACCCAGAATCCACTTAGTGCTGGGGTACACTCAAAGACACCCTGTGACTTGGGCACTTGGTCTCACTTGGTGCCTGGCTTTGGGACACCTTCAGATTCTGTCACTCACTCTACAGACAGGAAATAGTCTTCAATTGATATCCAAAGTATATCCACCCAAAACAGACTCTTAACTATAAAGAACAAACTGACAGCACTGGGGAGGTGGGTGGGGAGATAAGTGAAATAGGTAAGGGGATTAAGAACACACTTATCTTTTTTTTTGTTGTTTTTAAAAGATTTTATTTATTTGAGAGAGAGAAAGCACAAGTGGGGGTGGGGAGAGGAGAAGGGCAGACCAGGAGGAGAAGGAGACTCCCTGCTGAGCAAGTAGCTGGACTTGACCCCACCCCAGGACCCTGGGATCAGGACCTGAGCCAAAGGCAGACACTTAACCAATGAGTAACCCAGGCGCTGCAAGAGTGCACTCATCTTGATGAGCACTATACTCTGATGAGTACAGAATTGCTGGATCACTGTATTATATACCTGAAACTAACATAACACTGTATATTAATTATACTGCAATTAAGAACAAGCATATTCTAGATTAATATATGTATCTTGTGGTTTTATTGTGGAAATGAAGCTAGTGAGGTAAAAAGACAATGGACTTTGGACTCAGACAAACTAAGTTCAAATTCAGATGCTGCTGGTTAACAGCTTGGGACCCTGATCAAGTGACTCGTCTTCTCTGAGCTTCAGATGTCACCTATTTTAAGTGGGCACAATACCTCCTCATAGAGTTACTAAGAAGATGTAATGCAATAATGGAAATGGAAGCACCAAACACAGTTTCTGACACACAGTTTACGCTCAGTAAATGTTACCATCCTTCCACTGAAGAAGCTAGGTAAATTTCCAAAGCTTAGTATTATCTCTGCTGGCCAAAGTAAGTTAATCATTGATGGACAAAACCGGGTCACAGAAGATCCAAGAAACAATAACAGGATTGTCCTTCAGCTCCATTTTTCCAAGCAGACTTTAAATCTATGGATGAGTACATTTTATGGATATATTAAAAACACCAATTTAATGCAAAAAATAAGAAGGAAATGTCCTCAGAGGAACAGCTGGCGATAATCTGTCCTTTCACACTTGCACACAGACACCCAATATGTTCTTCTGTATTTCTCTCATGGACTATAGATCGGACCCAATAGGACTTGGTTCTTGGGGGAGCCACCATTCTAGAAGTAACACCAAATCTGTCTTCTCATGACACAGTACTCCGTGAGTTAGCACCTTGCTCTAGAAATCTGTGGCACCCAGTAACAAAAGTGCCACAAATCCCTGACAAGGCTGCATTGTTGCGCTGCCTTGAGGTCACACCTCTCCATGGAATCGGCATGACCACAGTCACTATTTCCAACAGCCTTTGCCAAATCCCTTGGGATATAAGTAGAGGCAGGTACCCTTTCCATTTCACACGTGAAAAAGTTAAGACATAAAGGGGTTTGATGAGTTTTCTAATTCACATTTAGCCCTGAGAACAGGACGTGAAATCTATTTTAAAGCTGGAACAAATGTCCAGAGACCCAAGGGCAATCCCTCAGTCTTACGCACTCTGCAGGCGGGACAAATGGAACAAGTGGGACAGTAATCTGTCAGCATCAATCTGGGCAGCAAAAATGGCAGTAATGCCTTTTTGTATTCCCCAAAATAAGTATACTCCATAAGCCAATTGTTGAAAGAAAAGTTAACATGTGAGAGAACATGAATATTTATTTAGCGAATATAACAAAATTTTAGGAGCTGTCAAAATCACAAACATCACAAAATCTTAAAAAATATTCTTTGTGTATTATATAATACTGACATACTTCTATACTCTCCCCTTATTATTATTATTATTTTACAAGGGAGGGATTTGGGCAATACTGACGTCAGAAGAGTTGCGTTTTGTTGTGCCTGAGTTTTCGCGTCTGAGAGACCACCAAGGAGCCAAGCACTGATGCAATCACACGAGGGTTTATTTGACAAGCTTAAGCTTGGGCCCAAGTACAACTGACACAGCGGAGCAGGGACTTGGACCCCAAGCTTAGTTAAGGCAGGGGTATTTATGGGTTCCTGTTACTAAAGCAGGGTGGGGATTTCTGGAACGAAAGCAGGGTGGGGGGCTCTGAATTACAGCAGGGTGGGGCTTACTAAAGTAAAGTAGAGGGAAGTTCAGCCCTTGGGCACAGGGGTCTGAGATGGCTGCCAGAGCTAAGATGGCTGTACTTACGCTAAAGCTAAACCTGAGGTGGGATGGCCTTAATTTTCTCGGCCTCTCCACATTTAAATCAAGTTGTTCCTGTGTTCATTGAAGAGTGATATGGAACAGGGGGAGGTAATTTGTTGATAGAGGAAGAAAACCAAGGTCAAAGAGGCCGAGTGATGGGAGGTGGGGGGGATAGGGGAGATGGGGGTCTGCTAACGGGTTTACCAAGAGACAGGAGCAAGTCTTAATCTGATGTTCCTACCATTGTGCTTCATGTTCTAAGGGCTAGAGTACCAATCTGTTTGCCTAAATGAAAAGTAAAATGCTTTGGATTTATATAAAGAAAGTTTCACGGTGAGTCAAAGGCTTCCTGTTGACAAATAGTTGCCACCAAGCTGGTACATTTGAGGGTAGGATATTTGCTGCTGGTGGTGTCTCTCCAGCAAGAGCCAGGGAAGCACAGCAGATAGAGGTGAGAGGCAGGTCTTAGCTGTTCAAAAACATCTCTCTCCCATCAGCCTGTGCCCAGACATTTCCACCAGTTGTCTCGTCTTTGGGTTAAGACAGAGCTTTCATTCATTTGCTCGTCCATGCACTGAAGCCCTGTGTGGGATGTGTGGTGGTACAGAGCCCTCATAGAGTTCGTCATAGACTGGGAGAGATGGACAGGGAAGGGTTACAAACTGGTTGTCCTCCGTGGGGGTGATCTAAGAAGGAAAAGAGAAGAGCAAGGCCTCAGTTGGGAAGAGGGACTCTGAAGCGAGCCTGAAGGGTGGGAAGGAGTTAACTGAGGGCTGAGTGCGGGGGGAACTCTTCTGGGCCTTGGCAGCAGCACTGGCCATAGGCCAATGCCCAGGGCAGTTGAGAGCTTAGTGAGTTCCAGGAATAGTCCTTGAGGCTAAAGCAAATCATGTGAGAGGCCAAGTGGTAGAACTGAAATGGAGACTATAGTTGGGTCTGGGATCTTGATAATTCAAGACTGTTGCCTTACATGTCACAAAAGAAGCCACTGGATAAGTTGGGAACCAATGAACGTTATCAGGTTGGCTAGCTCAGTGAGAAAGTGACAAAGGACAGTCAGATCTGATGAGAGCCAGAGAAGGTCTGCTCTGGGAGGGACCCTCAGGAAGGAGCTCCATCCCACCATGTAGGTCAAGGCATTGGGTAGAGGTGGGTACAACAGGGGGCAGGAAAACTGACGGGGTGTCAGACCTCACCCAATGGCACCCCTGAGTCACTCCCTGACCTGTGGGCCTTGCTAAGCTTGCCTAATCAATCACACACCTGCACCAGGCCTGGCTCTGAGGTTGAATGAGAGCCACAGCATCTTGGAGCTAAAAGGACCAGGGTGATTGTGTGGTTCGGGTCATTCATTTTACAGCTTACAATTCTACAGCCCAATTCAGTTGAAGTGAAAGCCCAGAGAGGAGAGTGCAATCTGAGGGCGCTTCCCGAGTCCCACACCCTGTGCTGCCCCACCAGCCTGAGCCTTGTTCCTGAGCTTCTCCATACAGTCTGGATCAGCTCCCAGTGAAAATGGGTCATACACAATCCGAGGATAAGGGTACAAGTCATACTTGTTGGAATAAACGACTTCTGTGCATCCGAGCTTCCTGTAGTTTCTTTTCTAGGTACCATCGATTGAAAACTAGAGCAGACAACTTCAGTCCCACACTCCCATGAACTGGCGACTCATCCAGAGTCTTCTGAAGAATTGCTGTTTTGCCAGAGAAAAATGTTTTGGGTAGAGAATATTTACGGGAATGAAGTACACAAAATGCATCATTTGCCCATCAGAGAAGCTGAGTATGATCTGAAATGGGTTTCTATTGATAGAATTTATTATTGATAAGTTAAATACCTTGAGATCTACAGCATGTTCATTTAAGGAGTAGAAGAACAGACGAAGGTAGATAAAGGGGCAAATAATAGATTATTCCACTTCCTGACATTACATTGAAGAAAAACCCAATATTAAAAAAAATTTTTTAAAGATTTTATTTATTTATTTGACAGAGATCACAAGTAGGCAGAGAGGCAGGCAGAGAGAGAGAGAGGAGGAATCAAGCTCCCCGCTGAGCAGAGAGTCCGATGAGGGGCTCGATTCCAGGACCCCAGGGTCATGACCTGAGCCGAAGGCAGAGGCTTTAACTTACTAAACCACCCAGGCTCCCCTAATGTTAGAATTTTTAACATTGGGAAGCCTGAGTGGCTCAATTGGTTAAGTGTCTGCCTTTGGCTCAGGTCATGATCCTGGGTTCCTGGGGTTGAGCCCCACATCAGGCTCCTTGCTCATCAGGGAGCCTGCTTCTCCCTCTTCCTCTGCCTGCTGCTCTCCTTGCTTGTGCTCTCTCTCTCTCTCCCTCTCTCTGACAAATAAATAAATAAATAAATAAAATCTTAAAAAAAATTTTTTTTAATGTCAGGGTCCAACTCTCAGTTTTGGCTCAGGTCATAATCTCAGAGTTGTGGGATTGACTCCCGCGTCCAGCTCTGGGAGTCTCCTTGAGATTCTCTTCCTTCCTCTTCCCCTCCCCCACAAATAAATAAATCTTTTTAAAAAAGAATTTTTTAATGTCAAAACAAAGGACATGATCAATAACAACAGGATGGCAAGAATTAGTAAAATTAAAATTTTTGGCTCTGACTGTGTCTTTTAGAATTCTAAAGAACACCAGAAGGAGAAGGCATAAAAAGCATTTCCCTGAGAATATATGAATATACAGTGGGTGCGTGTGTGTTTGTGTGTGTGTGTGGGCACGCTGCCAATACATGAGCACAGGGCCATTTCCATGGCAACAGGGGAAAAAAAGTATGCCTTGCCATGAAGCAATCTTCCTAGATTCAGACACACTTAGAAAGATCCACGTACTGAAAGCTGTGGAAGAGATATTTTGAAATCAAAAGAAATACTATGCTAATATTCTTTGAGATGACCCCCAGGAGGTCAGGCTGGCATCCCTGCCTCCCCAGCCGTTCTCATGTGCTGGACCTGTCAGCCACCTCCAAGCAGAATCTGGGATATATTTTTAAACACATGGCACTCCATTTCCCCAAATCCAGCTTAGCTACAACATCCATCATGGTACCATCTACTGTAGCCCTTTTGAGTTCTCAAACCTGGCTGTGGAATAGAACAAAGATCTTATAGTCATTGTTGCTGAGAGCAAACTCACAGGTTCCTGTCTTATTAACGGTTTGTCACTAATTCCTCTGTTTGTGTGTGTGTGTGTAGTAATAGGAAGAGGGATACAAAGAATCATTACGAGGGTTTTTTTTTTTTAATCTGACTCTCCTGTTTTTTAAGATTTTATTTATTTGAGAGAAAGAGAGAGAGAGCGAGCGCCAGCATGAGTGGGATGAGGGGCAGAGAGATAAGCAGGTTCCCTGCCAAGCAGAGAGCCCTACTTGAGGCTCAATCCTGGGACTCCAGGATTATGACCTGAGCCAAAGGCAGATGTTCAACCAACTGAACCACCCAGGCTTCCCGGTCATCGGGTTTTTAAAAATGTGAGAAATTTGGCTGTATATCCAAAGTTCTTATAGCCATAGTCCTTGGTCTAGAATGTCTGACTTCCTTTCAAGATGGTTAAAAAGTAAGGGAACCTTAGTTTTCAGCCCTCCATTTTTATTCTTGGACATAGGGTTCACAAACTTTTCTTTTTCTTCTGATCTTACCTTTGAGTGTAAACAAAATTCAACATAAGAAAAAAATTGTCCGTTTGCCTTAAGTGAGCAAGCTAATGTCTGAGGCTCTGCCCAGCCAGGGGTGAGCTCTTAGCTTTCCCTCACAGATTTCTGGCAGCGCCTCCTTACTGAGCACCCCCCCTTTTTTTCTCTGATTAATTCTCACAAAGAATAATTGTGTTGTTTACTTACTTCATTTTCTTGTCTGTTGGTGGCTAGACCTTCCAAAAATAGTGGTCCTCATTAAATAAGAATGCTCTGAATATTTAAACATATTTGGAAGAGAATATGCCTCGACATTTATCCATAGTAGTTTTCTGATGGGAAACTTGAGTCATGCTTTCTTAACCTACAGTCTGATACTGGCTGTACAGTTTGCCCCCCACCCCCGGCAAAGCAGGAGAATAGGGATCTTCTAGGCTAGTTCCTGATGCTCAGAATTGAACCCAGCATCAGAACCCACTTTCTGGAGTGAGCTCCACTAAGAGTAATATTTTCTTAATAGGAGACCATTAAAGCATTTAATTGAGCAGAAAGCAAGATCTTCATTCAACTGTGACTATTAAAGATGGTAGGAACCTCAATAAAGAACAACATCGGGCTGAATTAGAAGACCGATCACTGGGTACACAAAGGTGAATGAGACAGCAGCGTGCCGACATGGAGGAGTCAACCAGAAAATATTGCTGGGGCTCATCCCCTACCCACACTCACTTGTGACATGAGATGGAGGGATGATCCCACAGCAGAACACTTCCTCTGCCTCATTCCCAGGGGATAAAAACACCAAGTCGAGGATGACTGCCTTCCTCACTATGTACAACTCACCTTCCTCTCCCGAGATAGGGATGCTCAGTACATCTGGCCACTTTTGTTTTCCAAGTTAGTATCTTAGAGATGAAACCTATAAGAAAAGTGAGGCCCAATCTCCTCTGAATTCTCAAAATCACAAGATGTTATAGTCCTAGGAATCAGGAACAGTTCACTAATAAGTGCATTCTTTTGCTTCCTATTCTCCTTTTATTTGAATTTCCCAGTGGATTAAAATAGTTAAGAGCTCAGCTTGGGAAACAAAGGAGAAACGGTTCCTAAAACACCGTCACTCTCTCTGCGGACTGCACTCATGGCACCATCACGAGGAGAAAGTCATAAATGACGTGGCTTTGCCAGCCAGACTGGCTACTTTGCATGAATACATTGACTTCAATGATATAAGGAACAAAAACAAAGACTTTATTATGTTCTGTAGGTTTACCATTTGGTACTTTCTGTTGGGTCATTAGGAGTGTAGTTCATTCCTAGCTGGCACTGTGGCTCAGTGCTTTTAAGTTGCCACTCAGGATCCCTGTGCTCTAGTCCTCTGTTATGAAAACAACTCTCTTTTCACCAGGTTTCAGATGGTCTAACGACTTGGTAGCCCTGCAGTGGGGCTCTGTGTCCAAAGCATGTGCAGAATCAGACCTCTGCTCGCCACTGCCAGCCGAATCCGCACATACTCTTACCTGATCACTGCAGTAGCCTCCCAGCCCGTCTCTCTGCCTCCACCCTTGCCCCCTTAGAATCCATTCTCAAACAGCAACCAGGGTGGTCCAGAAGTCGGAACAGGCTGTTCTTCTGCTCAGAGCTTGGCAGGCTTTCCACCTCACTCAAAGCGAAAGTCAGGCTGTACCATTGCTTAGGAGGCCCACCGTGACTTGGTTCCGCATTATACTGGGACACATCTCCTTTTGCTTTCCACGGTGCTCACTGCTGTGGCCACACGGCCTTCTTGCTGTTTGTTGAACACACCACACGTTTCCTGTTCCCTCTGCCTGAAATGCTCTTCCCCGTAAAAAGGCACGATTACTTCTCTCCCTTTCATGTTTATAGTTGAATGTCACCTTCTCAAGCACACCTCCCCCACCACCTTATTCACAAGTATATCCCGCCTCTTCACCGCCCTCCAGCACTCCTGGTCCCCTTGCCTGTGCCCTGAAGTTTCTTTTTCCCATAGAGCTGATCCCTTTTAATATATCACACGGTCTCCTTGAGCGTATCTTGTTTACTGGCTGCCTGCCCCACGAGGATGTAAGCTCCAGGAAGGGAGAGAGCTTTGTTCACCACGAAGCACAAAGAAGGAAAGGCCTGGCACACAGTGGGAACTCAGGAAATTTCTGCTGAATAGCCTCTAGAGCTATTTTTGACACACAGTGGGCCCTGCATAGTCACTTCTCATCTGCAAATTAGAGATGCTAACAGTCCCTCCCTGATGAGGTGCTTGTGGAAATTAAATGCGAAAATTCACAGCGTAACTCCCACAATGCTCAATACACCCGAGTCAGCAGTATTACGAAGTCATCTTCTTTTACTCCTCTTCCCCAGGACTGCAACTTCCAAGTCCCTTCGGATTCCCGGGAAGCAAAAACATACAGCTCCTCAGGTGAAAACACTTCGTAAGCCAGACGCCCGTCTGCCGATGTTAGGGATTCTGATGCCCAGAAGAATGGGCACCTAGCTGGATAGGCAAGCAGTGGTCAGTGACCGCCACCAACTCTCCGAAGTTTGATGGCAATTAGAGAAAGGTCTTAAGTCTTGGGGAAAAAATTACCCTGGCTCCCGTCAGTTGCTAGGATCCTTTCTGTGGCAGAGCCCCTTCCTTGGGGCAGCACAGAACAGAGGATTCCCCAGGACTGTATCTCAAAGCCCTCCTCTTTCCCATCCCTCCTCCTCTCCCAGGCTGCCAGAACCTTCCCTTGCAGGGAAAGCACATCCGTATTGCTATTGCGAGGAGTGAAATTTGCAGTCTGCCCTACCAGGTGGTTTCTGCCCCTGGGCTGTTACTATTCTCAAAGCATTAAACTGTCTGCAAGTCGGTTATTTACAGAGCCTCTCTCTTCCCAGAGCTGCTGATACGTGGCACACTTTCTCTCATCTGTCCCACCGAGACCCTTTGTTTGCTGACAGCCGCTGGCTTTCCTGGGCTCTTACCTCACCTGGCCCAGCCCTCTCCAAGCCCTAGAAGAAAGAGCCCTCACCCGACACACCAGGGATGAAAGACGATTTCTGCTCGGAGCTAGCAACCTTTCTCTGAGGTGGCATCACACCGAGACAGAAAAAGAAAGGCGCTGTTTCTTTCTCTAACTGGCTTTGTCTGAGGAGAAGTCGGTCTTTCAGACAGACTCCGGACACATTGCCACGGAGTTTTCCTCCCAGAGAAAGCATCTCCTAATTGGACAAAAGAGAGAAAGGAGCCAGCTGCTGTTTTCATGATTATTTAAATACCTATCCGCAGTCCAAAATGTCTCTTTGTTTCATTACCGTTGAAATGTGATTGCCATTACATTTTCTACTGGCCTCCTCTCCACGTAAACTTGGCGGGGGGGTGGGGGTGGGGGGGCAGGGAGAAAGAAATTCGTAAGGCACCCGTTCGGTTTCTCGATGTATTGTTTGCATCTAGACCTCAGCAGCCTGGAAATAGCCCAGCCTGGAATGTCAAACTGACAACGCTGTCTGTTTTCCTCCCCGCAAAATATCACTTTTAACACATCCATAAAGGCAAGCCAGATTGTGTGGGACCCAGGTTTCAGTAAAAAAAGACGGGAGGCTTGCTGGTTCAGTGGTGGGCAGCGGACATTAAGGAAAACTGCTTCTGGGAGGGTTCAGTTTAGAAAAGATTAAAAGAATTCATGAACGTGAAAAAAATTTTGTTCCAACCCTCTCTGCTGACAGTTGATGCTTGTGCCGGGGGCTGAGTATTATACACAATGATGTGTGCAGCATTTCACAGTTTTCAAACATTTCTCCCCCTACCCCGTATATGGTGGGACACTCCCAAGGACCCTGTGAGGGAGGTGAGGGCCAGTGTCTTATCCTCGTCCTATGGAGGAGGAAACTGGGTCTCCTAATGAGGGAAACTCACAAATGGTCACAGAACAGCAACCCACCCCCCTCCCCAGCACTGCAACCCCGCCCAGGGACTATTTCTACCTTGTGTTGGTGGCAGGTTTCTTCTTATCCCTTGAAGCCTGAATGAAACATCTCCCCTTCTCTGCAGCTTTTCCTGCTCCCTTCTGCTTGCCCCCACGCCACCCCCCCCAAAACTGCGAATTGATGTAACCAGTATCAGTGAGCAATCATCCTGCATGTCCCAAGCAGAGATGTGCTCTCTCCGGCCAGCCACGGGTCCTGTGGCAAGGAGTTTGCGGTCCATCTAGTAATAATGTCATATCTAACTCCTGGGGTCCCTGAGGGCTGTGAGAAATAGTATCCCCCTCTACTGGCCAAATTCCACACTCCCTGAGAAATAAATCAAAGAGTAACAGCAGATGATGCCCAACATGTATCATCTTTTCTTATGGACAAAAATGAAGTAGGAGAATGTGGCTCCGTGGGAGGGCTCTTGGGGGGTCCGTCACCTGAAACTCCAAACTGGCTGGCTCTCCCTCTACTGATTTGGTTGCAGAGCTGGCCTGGGAGGGTCTCCCCCCAGGGCCTCAGGATGGGCAGGAGCCTGCCCTGGAGCTCGGCTTCTTGCAAGGGGGGGCTCTCAAGGGGCAACAAGAGCTAAGCAGAGGATCCCACACCCAGTTGCTCTCCCGGATTTACCACTCCAGAGCAGATTGGGAAGCGAGAGGGCAGGTAAAGAGCATAATTCAGGGCAAAATCTCTGCTCAAGGGAGGCAGAGAAGGGGATGGGGTCCCTGTCTTAACTTTAATCTAACTTGTGCTCTCTCTGTGGGCTCGAACTCAGAACCAGAATGTGGAGAGGCTCCTGTTCTCCCAGCAGAGCTGGCTGTGGCTCCCTTGCATGGGGTCACGACCTCTGGGATGGCCCCTGCTGTGTGCTCCCCGTGTGTCTGTCTCCTCCATATCCTGAGAGATTCCACTGAGAGACCTTTTCTCTGGGCTACACCCAGTGCAAGGCCTGGCATTAAAGACAAGGCCCCATTAAAGCTTACTGAATGCACATCAACACGGTGACTCATCCCAGGCCACCCGAGAAGAAGGCCAGAGCCACACCCCTGACTCGTGGCCTGGTTCCCTTTTCGCCCTATGCTTTCTCAACGGTAGCTACACGGTGACACATAACCTCTCTTCCCCAGCCCAGACGGTAGGTGTCCATTCACAGCTCTCTCAGGAGCCTCCCCGGTGTAATCTGAAATCGGCCCCCACACATGGAGGGCAGAGAGGGACCAAAGAAAGAGGCAGGCCACTCTGGGTTGCAGGTGGCAGTTTTAACAAGCAAAGGGAACTCACATAGGAGGCTTGTCCTGGGTGGCGGCAAGGTGAATGACTCTCCGCACCTCCCCCGCCAGATCTTGAAAGTTTATATGGAGGCTTTAATTAGGTGCAGTCACGTGGACCAGGCAGGTGTTCTCAATACCACATCGTGGTCTTTGTGCTCCCGGAGGAGCCTCTGGGAGCGGGAAAGGCAAGCAAGCGGAAGTCATGTTCCCAGGACCAGGGAGGAGGCAAGGAGCCTCTGGGTCCGGCTTAGGGGCCGGTGGGCAATCATATCTTTGTGATGACATTTCCCGTCAGTGGGGGAGGGAGTAATAACACTAATAACAGCCAGTGCTTATGAGCGCCCCGCTGTGCCGCAGGCTCCCTGGCATTTGCACACACATACCTTGAGCTGGGTGCTAATGTACTCTCATCCTATGGGTGAGAAAACTCAAGCTCAGAGAGGTTGAGACACCAGCCCAGGGCCACACAGCTAGTAGTAACTCTCATTCAGTGATGTGCTCCCAGCCCTCACAGAATATGTTCAAGAATGTAATGAAAACAAAGCAACCCCAAGACTAAAAATTTGCCTACAGAAATATCAGGGATGTTCTCCATCATCCATCTCCACACAATGGTGGTACAGAGCTCCTCAAGGCTGGTCTGAAAAGCAGTACCAGCTATGACAGTCAAGAGCAGAATGGAGAGTAAACTTTGAAACCTTGACGGGTTTGGCAGCTTGACGGGGCTGCTGGTCCATGGGATCTTCACGGGCCTCATGGAGTAGGCTTCTTTCACGGAGCAGGGTGAGGCCATTTGGATATGAACTCCCACAATGAGTCACAAATGGCCTGAACTGTCTACTCATATTTGACTGTAAATTTTTTTAAAAGTTGCTTCTTTATCACCGTTTGCAAAGCCCCAACATCGTAGTGCTACTTTGGTTAGCTTGGGAGTGGATGAGAGAAAGAAAGTAGTGAGACAATAGCCAGGAGACTTCTGTCCAGTTCTCTTTGCTGATCATCAGGGTGACCCCTGGACAGCTTCCCCTCGGGCAGCTGTGAAGTGAGGGGCTTGGGTTAGAGCCTCTAGGAGGCCCCTCCTGTGCAGTGTCCTATTAAGCATGTTTGCTACCAGAGCAGATCTTTCTTTCTTTCTTTCTTTTTTTTTTTAGAATTTTAAAATTTTGTATTTATTGAGAGAGCATTCTTTTACATTTATATTCTATTATGCATGGGCATTTACACAGCAAAAGTAGGAAGAAGGAAAGAAGGAAGGAAAGAAAGAGAGAAAGAGAGAGGAAGGGAAGGAAGGAAGGAAGAAAAAAAAATTGGTTCAAGTATTTCTAAAATTTCCTATGCTGAGCCACCCCTAGTTCAGTATCCCTCCCTTCCATCTGCCCGGTATTACTGTTCTTCCTTCCGTCAAGGCTGTCATCTCTGCAGCATGGCTTAAAGACTGTGTCACCGTTGTCCCCAGGATTTTCTTCCATGCTGCTGCTGGTATAGCCGCACAGGCTCTGCAGTGACAATACATCACGACTACCACCCAGCCAGTGACGATGGGGACACACAATCTGACTTCAGCTAGATTGAGATATGAATAAAAATGTATCAATGTAGTTTGCTCACTATTCTTTGCCTTCTCCCATCTTTGCTGATAGCAGCACCAGGGCGGCAAAACCTGATCGAATCAGAGCAAATTTCTTTCTTTCTTTCTTTTTTTTTTTTTTTGGAGAGGGTGCCTGAGCTCTTGTGAGGGAGGTGGGGAGATGGAGACTCTAAAGCAGCCTCCATGCCCAGCACAGAGTCAGACATGGGGCTCAATCCCAGGACCCTGAGATCATGACTGGAGCTGAAATCAAGAGTCTGACACTTAACCAACTGAGCCACCCAGTCACCCATGAGAGCAAATCATTTTTTTTTAAAAAAATATTTTATTTATTTATTTGACACAGAGAAAGAGAGACCACAAGCAGGGGGAGAGGCAGAGGGAGAAGCAGGCTTCCTGCTGAGCAAGGAGCCCAATGTGGGGCTCCATCCTGGGATCACAACTTGAGCCAAAGGCAGACTCTTAAAGCGTAAGCCACCCAGGTACCCCTAGAGAGAGCAAATCATTTTTAATATCCTCCTCTATATAACAAAATGATTTTTAGCAATAATCCTATAGTCATCAGAAATTAGCACTCTCTCCTTGATCTGCTTTTAAATTTTAAAAACAAATACAAATTTAAAAGAACAATTTGACTTTAAAAGTTCCCTCCACTGTGGTGAGACATATCATGTATGAATGAAAATTTGCATCTGCCAAACAAAAATATCACACCTCTCAGTTCACAGTCTGTTAGCTGTTTTAATTTTCAATCCAAATAGAATTCCCAGAAATTGCACAGAATTGAAGTAACTCCAGCTCCCTTTCTTTGTCTCCAGAGGCCCTGAGATCTCACTGTTGACTCACCCATGGTTTACACGAAAGGCAGGGAAGGACTGGGGGCGGGCTGGTGGTTTGCAGACAATTTGAAGGGGGCTCTCGGGATCCCAAACAGCTAGGGCCGGAGTTGCGGGTGGGCATCAGAGCTGGGAATTCACCAGCGCAACACCATATTTATTCAAGGATCAGTAATAAAAACGCAGTCATGTGGAACTTGCTTATCTAATAGTAAAACTCCGCAGTAACTGTGGCCGTCCTCTAGAACTTGGGCAACATGTTGGGGTCTCAGGAGCCTGCTGGATCACTGACATTGTCTAGAAATGTTGGCCCCTGGTGATAATAAAGAGAAAATAAATTTTTAATTTTACTTGGGTTTTTTAAATAATTATTTTTTAAAAAATTCTCTATAGACAATGTACCCTCTTATTGCTTGAATCCAGGGCAGACCACCCTATCCCACTCTCACGCCTTACTATTTTTTTTTTTTTGAAGGTTTTATTTATTTATTTGACAGAGATCACAAGTAGGCAGAGAGGCAGGCAGAGAGAGGGGGGGGAAGCAGGATCCCTGCGGAGCAGAGAGCCTGATGTGGGGCTCGATCCCAGGACATGGGGATTGTGACCTGAGGGAAGGCAGAGGCTTTAACCCACCACTTTAACCCACCCAGGCGCTCCTCGGCGACTTACTCTTGATATGCTGCTGCTTCTGGCTTATTTTAGGGGATTGAAGACTACTTGGTTGGAAAGAGCTTTGACCACAAGGCCCTGACACTTCCAGTTCAATAGGTTTTAGTTCTGGGCCAAGAGAGAAAAAAGTGCGATTAATTAATAATAGTCAACACTTACTGCCTGTCTGCTTTGTGCCAGGTCCTATCTTTGGTTTCCTTCCAAGTACAGTTTATGAGATATGTTCTATTATTTCTACTTCCAAAGAGGGGAACTGAAGCTTAGAGAGACCGCCCAAGTTCCCCAAGGTCACACAGCAAGTAAGTGGTAGAGAATGAGTCTGGGCCCAACAGCCTGACCTAGGGCCCAGACTCGTGCTCTTGACCTTTAAACTCTACTGCCTCCTACCATGCACCCATCAAGCAAAAGACACCACACCACAGTGGAACACTAATCATTTTGGGGTATCTCTTTGGGACCAACAACTAGAAACACACTATCTTATTTAATCATCACAACAGCCCTGCAAGGAAGTATCTTGTGCGCCTTTGTACCCAGCATGACAATGACATTCAGCACGTTAATTGCTTTTGATTACAGAGTAAATGATGGAGCTGGTATTCAAGCCCTTCTGTGCTTTCTTTGTTTAGCTCACACTTGCTTCCTAAGGCACCCAATGCTCTCTGGTACATTGAACCAGAAATATACAGGCACACACACAATATGAGAATATCCCCATGCATAAGGACAAGGTGCTGGCAATCTAGTTGGAGGGCGAGGAACTTGACTTCCTAGCCTGCCTTGCAGCTAGGGTGGCACAGTCCAGGCCAGTGAGAGGTTAAGGGGAAGTCTGCTGGTGAGGGTGGGTGGGCTCTAGGAAGGCTTTTGCTCTCCTAATAAAAGGGACAAACTCAGCAGTTGGGGACGTCCTTTCATTCTTTCTTCCCTGAACACAGATCTGCAGCAGCCATTTTGGAACCATGAGGTACAAGCCAAAGGAAGCGCAAAGACAGCTGCCCTCATAGCACAGAGCGCCTGAACCAATACCACTGACCACCTGTCTCTACTTCTTGTGGGAGAAAAGCTCATAGTTATTTCAGCTGCTTCTTCTTCTTCTTCTTCTTCTTCTTCTTCTTCTTCTTCTTCTTCTTCTTCTTCTTTTTTTTAAAGATTTTATTTATTCATTTGACAGACAGAGAACACAAGTAGGCAGAGAGGCAGGCAGAGAGAGAGGAGGAAGCAGGCTCCCCGCTGAGCAGAGAGCCCGAGGCGGGGCTTGATCCCAGGACCCTGGTATCATGACCTGAGCCAAAGGCAGAGGCTTTAACCCACTGAGCCACCCAGGCGCCCCTATTTCAGCTTCTTTTAACCCCGTATTCTGTCACTTGCAGCCCGATATAACCCTAGCTGTTTTGGAAAGAAGTGAGTGGCCTCCCTTTCCTTATACCTGAGAGGTAAGCCTTTGATTTCTGTGCCTATTTGAACTGATTTTTCACCCTCGCCTTAAGAAAGACGGTATCCTGAATGTAATTTGAGATACCTTAAGAGTGCCTAACTGGCTCAGTTGGTAGAGCATGCGACTGTCTGTCTTGAGGTCATGGATTCAATCCCCACATTGTGGGTAGTAGTAGTTACTTAAAAACAAACAAACAAACAAACAAACAAACAAAAAACACATATCTTAAGGGCATCTGGTTGGCTCATGTCATGATCCCAGGGTCCTGGGATCAAACCCCACATGGGGCTCCCTGCTCAATGGGGAGCCTTCTTCTCCCTCTCCCTCTGCTTCACCCCTCCCTCCCTCCCACTCATGCTCTCTCTCTCTCTCTCTCAAATAAATAAATCATAGACATAAAAAAGAAAAATCATAAACATAAAAAAATGTCTTTTGGAAAAAAAAGACATCTTAGGGATGCCTGGGTGGCTCAGTTGGTTAAATGTCTGTCTTTGGCACAGGTCATGATCCTAGGGTCCTAGGATTGAGCCCTGCATCGGGCTCCCTGCTCAGTGGGGATCCTGCTTCTTCCTCTGCCTGCTCCCTTCCCTGCTTGGGCTCTCTCTCTCTCTCTCTCTCTCACTCTCTCTCTGTGACAAATAAGTAAATAAAATCTTTAAAAAATAAATAAATAAAATAAGAAAGAAATCTTGGTGCTGTGGGTATGACACTCTAAGTATCTCCTATGCCTGCTGCCCCTTCCGAGAGCAAGAATCGGTGGTTCTTCATGAATGAGTCCCATGATTTGGACCCTGATTCTCTAGCCAAAGCTGAGTTGACCCTGACTCTTGGAACTTCCCCGCAAGCACCCACCTGCAGGTCAGCAAGTGGCCCATGGGGGGCGTGGTATGCGAGCCCTCCAGCAAAGGTACTGTGTAGCTGCTGACCTACGCACCTATGAAACGGAAGTTGTGTTATGCGAGGCAGAAGCCATTAAGCAAGATGATCACAGACAACCAGCTACTACGAAGCAATGTGAATCAGGAACACATAGGAACCAAGAGGTAGTGAGAAGGAAAGTCAAAAAGTTATAGGGTAACAAGAGGAGAACCCTAACTATGGCACAGCCTTCA
The DNA here is from genome assembly GCF_030435805.1 of Mustela lutreola. Lineage (NCBI taxonomy): Eukaryota > Metazoa > Chordata > Mammalia > Carnivora > Mustelidae > Mustela > Mustela lutreola. Next base: position 156,235,886 of record NC_081293.1, on the reverse strand, counting down.
AGGTGGGAAGCCACCAATGGCTGCTAGTAAGGGAGTGGGAAGATGCAGGGTCTTTCCCCTGCTGACCTTCTAAAGCTCCGTGCATCATGGGAGCTGTTAGGATTGCTGACAGATCACTGACCATACTCCATGGCTGGTGAGGCTATGTCCTGTAGCTGACCTCCCCTATTTTTTTTTTTTTTTTTTTAAGATTTTATTTATTTATCAGAGAGAGAGAGGGGGAGAAAGCGAGCACAGGCAGAGAGAATGGCAGGCAGAGGCAGAGGGAGAAGCAGGCTCCCTGCTGAGCAAGGAGCCCGATGTGGGACTCGATCCCAGGATGCTGGGATCATGACCTGAGCCGAAGGCAGCTGCTTAACCAACTGAGCCACCCAGGCGTCCCTGACCTCCCCTATTTTGACAGAGCTAAAATAACCCTCCAGGAAGTCTGAAAGAGCTTAACCGATGTGTTGGCAACTCAGACCTCGGACCTCATCACCAGACCTCGGAGCGTGTTACACATACACCCGTGGTGCCCGGGGATTATAGGCAGGACGCCTGTGGGTCACATGTGGGCTGAGGGCCTGTGTTCCTTAGTCTCCAGTTACCTTAAGATGTGTGTGCTCAGGTCTTTAGACGGTGTGTGTGCGTGCTTAGGATCAGTCAGCCCCTACCCCGCTCTGATCCTGAGAGCTGCCCTACTTCACACACTTACATCACCTGCTTGACTCCCCTGGAGGCTCGTGAGTGGCAACTTCTGGCTGACGAGGCAGAGGGGTCACTCACACTGCCCAGAGGCTCTATGCGGCCCCCTTCCCCCTGCATCCGGAGACCTGTGTTCTCTAGGCAGGACAGGAAGCCGCTGCTTTCCCAGAATCTTCCTGGCTTCTAAGGAGAGAACGAGAGACCACGTGACTGGGCGTGGGCCTGTTGCCAGCCCCGCAGACCACAGAGCTGGCATCTTCTGTCACTTCATCAGCCACTCGCTTCTCTACCACAGTTTGTAACTCCTGTCGCCACTTCTAATCACATCCAGCACCACTTATCACGGCGGCTCTCATCTCTCCTGGCCTTCTGGGGCTTTCATCATGGCTGTCTTACAGGGTGTCCATGGGGTTGACCTTTGTGGTCTGAACCAATTAGTGGGTGCTTTTCCTTCAGCCCAGCGGGCCACAAATCCTGGCCCTGTGTGGTCCCACGGATGGTGGCTCCGCTTTGGGTGCTGGTGAGCTGGCCCTAGGGGGCTGTGCTTTACCATGCATCAGAGCCGTGACTGTTGTCTCAATGGCTTCTTGAGTCTAGAGGGATTCCAGGAGCCTGAGGGATCCAGAAAATGGGGGTAGTGCAGAGGCAGGACTCATCTCTGGAAATAACAGCCTGGGGAAGTGTTGGCAGGAGAGAGTACGGGAGACTGGTATCTGAGGTGGTCAACATGTTTTCCTCTCGGTGTGGGTTACTGCAGACAATGCAAGCATCACAAAGAACACCCCAGACTGCTGATGAGGCAGCCCAGGAGGAAGGTAGGGGATGGTGCACGGCCTGGCATCTGCACACAGGAGTGTGTTTGTGTGTCCATGTGCGGCTGTGCACGCTTACACGTGCATGTGTCTGTGTCTGTGTATGGGGACTAGTGCTGGGGAGCTGTGGAAAATCAAGTGAGGCAGGAAACAATCATGCAGGGTCTTAAAAGGTAGAGAAATCCATTGAGGATCACTGTAGTGGGTCGTTTTGAGCCACTGAAGGGGAGAGGGAATCAGGCCCAGATACCCACCTATGTGGTGACCCAGAGGCAAAGCAAGGAAATCATCCCAGGAGACTCAGAAGGAGATTCTGAGAAGCCTGGATCGTTGGCTCAATTTGAAGGAGCAAGTGGAGGAAGCCGTCAATGTTGATGCCAAAGTTTTGAGCTCAGGGGCATATTGGCACCGACCACAGAATGGAAAGTTTGAGAGAGCTGAAGAGAGAGAACAAATTCTGTTTTAGAAGTGACATTTCATCCTTCGGAAAGAGACCTTCCTTCCTCCTTTATTTACTTGGATGACTGAGTGGTTGCCGGAACAGCTTTGCTTCCGTCTGGAGGGTGATGGAGAAACCTGGGGAACAAGGACAGGCCTCTGTCTTACCCTCGTCTCCAGGTTTCTCAGCCAATAAGACAGCAGGACCAGAAGTTTCCACGAGACATCCACTGGCTGGTGGTCTCTCCGTGACAGCTCTGAACAGAATGAGATAGACATCAACCAGTTAGTCCAAGAGAGGAGCTCAGAAGCTCATTACTTGATATGACTTCAGAGGAACACCCACATTCTTTTGCTGACAAGCAGGCAGGAGCTGGATTTGGCCTCATCAGCACATTGGCAGGGAGCCATGCTGTTAAATGGAAACTGACCCATCACAGGAACAAAAGTGAAGGGCAAGTGATCATTCCACTCCACATTCCTTGCCATACACCCCATCCCTGCCCTCTGTATTCAGAACACTTTAAAACTTAACGTAGTGAGACCCCTTCATTGTTGGGAGGCTGTTTAAATTTCAGCTGGGAGTTTAGAAAACTTTCTGGATCCCAGGGTTCTAAATGGGGGCTTCCGTGGTGGGCAGTCATGCCCTTGAGTTTCAAACTGGCTGTGCATTTTAGGGCACAGATCCACAGCTGTCTACTGGGCCTGTATAATCCCCAATGTTAGCAGGTAAACCTTACTGTAACAAGACCACGGAGTTCATTCAGGAACAGTTAGCTTTTCTCTGCTGCCAGGCATTCTGGAAGTCTTAGATGGTCCCCATGGCATCCAGCTCAGTGAGCAGCTGTTTCATGCACTGTTTCGTGCACACAGAGCTAACCTGGAGCACCGGCTTTGCTTCTACCAGCAGCTCTAACCTGGGAAAACAAACTCACCTTTTTGAGTCTTGGTCTCCTTATCAGTAAAATGGGTGTTCTAATGCCTAGTTCAGAGTGTTGCTGTGATAAATACATTATATGTAAAGGATGTGTTAGTTATCCACTGCTGCATAACAAATTACCTCAAAAGGTAGTGGCTTCAAGCAACAATAAGCATTCCTTGTCTCCTAGTTTCTGTGGGTCAGGAATTTAGGAGTGGTTCTGGAGCTGGGTGGTTCTGGATGGAATTTTCTCAGACAGTTCAGCTGGATGGCAACTAGAACTGTAGTCATATGATGGTTAGAGCGGAGCTAGAGGAACTGCTTCGATTGCATTAGGCGGATAAGCTGGCACTTGGCAGGAGGTCTTGGCTCCTCTCCCTGAGGGCCTCTCTATAGGACGGCTTCTGTGTCCTTGGTGCATGGTGCTAGCTTCCCCCAGAGCAATCCAGCCAAGAGACCAAAGCAGAGGTTGCAATGACCTTTTATGACTTAGCCCCAGGAGTCGCATTTTGCCACCTCCCCTGTAGGCTATGGGTCACACGGGTCAGCTCTGATTCAGTATGGGAAGGGCCTCTACCAGCACATGCCTCCCAGGAAGCAAGGATCGCAGAGGGCTGCCTTAAAAGCTGGCGACCACAAGAGCTTACACAGCTCCTAGCTAAATTGCAGCTCCTAAGAGGATTATGATCCTCTGCTTGATATCCATTGCTCAAGAAAGAATGCTTCCTTTCCTTTGGCTCAGAAGAGCTGAGCATTGCGTTTCTACTCTCACATCTAGTGGCCCTCCAGTGCCATCCTTGGTGAAATCAGGAAGGGCAGCACCCCATGGCCCCCCCCAAGAGGGACCCTTAAAGATAAAACTCAGAAACATCGGCCTCTTCTTTTTCCTTCCCCATTTATATAATCAGAGTCCCTCACAGCACAGTCTTGATTTCTCTGATGATTTGAAAGCTGCAGCCAGTCGTGATCCGCGGGACGTAAGCAACTGCTGCAGCAGGAAAGATGCTGACTTGCACTTCCTGCTCCAGCTCCGCTAGGCAGAAAGCAGTGACCCATGTCACCCCTGAGACAAGAACAGGGGCTGTGCTAGAAACGGAAGTGTGCTGTTAAGGGGCAACTAAAGGAGTATTTATCAGCAGCAGCCCCAACTACCTGATAACCCTAAGCCACATATCACGGGGATTTTCCCTACATCCTTACAGCTGGCGTTACACATTCGGGGAGGCTCTGGTTGGCTGGTGATAGAATGGATGAGGACACCTCAGTGACAGAAGCTACCAGCTGTTTCCCAATGCCAGTTCTTCTTGGCTTCCACAGTTAGAGAAGCAATCTAGAGAGAACCCTCAATCATGAGCTGGGAGCAAGATATGCCAGAATGAAAATTATGTGGATTAGGCTCCCTTGACAAAGTTCTGTCTGATGGGATGTAAATGGAGGTCATATATGCAACTTCTGAAGAGGGAGCATGTATGTCTTCTCTTAATCTTTCCTTCTTGCTGGAATTTTGATGAAACTACTGGAGCCCCAGGACGTATTTTGGACCATGAGGTGACCTTGGGAACAGAAGTCACTTGTGGCAGAGCAAAAACATAGAAGAAACTTGGGTCCTTCATACCATAGAGCTCTCTTCCAAACTGGGCTGCCCGCCCAGAATATTAGAAAGAAACTTTTCATTAAAAAAAAAAAAAAAAAGGGGGCACCTGGGTGGCTCAGTGGGTTAAAGCCTCTGCCTTCGGCTCAGGTCATGATCTCAGGGGCCTGGGATCAAGCCCCACATCGGGCTCTCTGCTCAGCGGGGAGCCTGCTTCCCTTCCTCTCTCTCTGCCTACTTGTGATCTCTGTCTGTCAAATAAATAAAATCTTAAAAAAAATAAAAGAGTATTTGGCCTTAAAAAATTATATATATATAAAAAAATATATATATATCCTTTTTTTGTTGTTGTTACTTTATAACAAACCTAACCTCAACCAGCACAGCTTCCTATAGCAATGGCCATTAGTACAGTCCTTGCACATGATCTGCCACCAGACATGCATTTCCCTGCTGCAGAAAGTCTGCAGAAATCCAAGTAGGAACAGGATAAACCATCATTCATAGTTTCATGCAACATTTATTGAGCTCCATCTATTAGAGGCATGGCACCATGAGGGCTTCAAATGAATGGGTCTCAGTCCATGGAGCTCAACTACCAAAGTACATGGAGGAGGTCAAGCAGTTGTATACTCAGTTTGTTGTGAGTTTCTCCTCTATGCTGGGCCCTGTTACCACCACTTTGTTTTTTCATGCGTTTGCCCTTCAATTCTGTCTTTCATTCATTCAGCATTTACTCTAGGAGGAACTTGCACACATCCAGCATGGGGACAAGTGCTGGAATCACACTGATGCACTGAAGCAGAGGCGGTAGGTGTCCCTGTGAAGTTAGGAGTGGAGGGTGACACAGAGACAGGTGGGTATACTTTGGATTCCTTTGCCTCTAAAAAACTAAAATTGTGGGGCGCCTGGGTGGCTCAGTGGTTTAAAGCCTCTGCCTTTGGCTCCAGTCATGATCCCGGTGTCCTGGGATCGAGCCCTGCATCGGGTTCTCTGCTCAGCAGGGAGCCTGCTTCCTCCTCTCCCTGCCTGCCTCTCTGCCTACTTGTGATCTCTGTCTGTCAAATAAATAAATAAAATCTTTAAAAAAAAAAAACCTAAAATTGTAATAACATTTCTTATTTCAAATATGAGATCTATTCAATAAATGAACCAAAGAAAATAATCACATATAGTATAGGAACAAATATTACCAACATTTTGCCATTTTTCAAAATATAAATATACTTATATATCTTAATATAAATATATATATATATATATATATATATATATTTTACATTGGATTACTTTTTTTTCCTGATTTGTTTCACTTAATATTATATTGTGGCCATTTCAGCATGACAGTAAATATACTCCTATAGCAATATTTTGAGAGGTCCCACTGGACAGAGCTATGTAATTTCTGTAGTCCCCTAATGCTAGACATATAGGCAGGCCTTAGTTTTCACTATTATAAAGAGCTGCTATAATGGGTATTCCTATAACTAAAACTTTTATATACCTATGATTATTTCCTTGAAATAACTTCTTAAAAGTAGAATTGCTAGACTAAAATGTACATATAATTCTAAGAGTTTGGGTACAAATCTAACTGAACTTTAAGTGGTTAGGCAAATCCAGTCTCCTCCTAGCAGGCCAAGAGTTCCCCTGATTTTTTTTTTTATTTTTTTTTTTAATATAAGGACTTTGAGAGGACTCCCGTAACTTGATGAATCACATCTTCACATGAATCATTTTTCAGACTGTGTTCCTCCCCAGAGGAAAGAGCAGAGCCCCTGAAGAAGGCAGGAATCTGGCAAAGGGAACAGAGACATGGGCCAGGCCTGGAAACAGCAGCCTTAGCAGAAATCCTGCTCCAAGATGGGGCATGCCTGACACCTGCAGAATGTGCTTGGACCTGATAGAGATGCTCACTCCCAAGCAGAAGGCTCCAGTTCAACTTCCTGGTCCTGCTGGAGCAGTTCCCTCTGGTGAGGACGGCACCACTTTCCTCCCCTTCTCTGAGTTCATCTTCTCTCCCCTGTCCTGCTCACCCTCATTCTTCGCCATCTGATTATTATTTTCCAAAACAAAAAGAGCGTTACTGGATTTTCTATTTATAAAATGATATAAACCCTTTGAAGTGATTTTAAAGACCTCTAGAAAAGGAGAAAGAAAAAAATAAAAATCACCTCCAAATTTTGCTCTCTAGTGATACAACCACTGTTAATACATAGCTGAACATCCTTCCAGACGTCTCTCTGCATTATCTGATGCCTCGCGATTAGGGTTTAATCTTACCACAAATTTATGAGATGGGCAGCATTACCTTTCTTTTATAATTATGGGATCTGAAGTGTTAGACACATCAAGCTACTTGCTCAAGTTTATAGAACTGGTATGTGGGGAACTGGGATTTGACCTGACTCCTACTTACCCCAAAGCCTGGAAGTCTCAACCATTGTACAATTTCTCCAACTCTCCTGTTTTCCTCTTGCTGTAATACTTATTTGTGTAAATGGAGTCCCCTTACTTTCTTTTTTCTTTCACTCCAAAAGTGCTATGGGCAAAGATGTTGAGGCAGTGGGCTGTAAAGTTTAACCCTTAAGTGACTGCTTATTGAATCTGTGACTTAGGCCTCCTTAACCTCAGGCGATATTCCCCATCAGTAAAATGAGGATTCTCATACCTAACTTAAGGAGTGGTTAGGAGCATGGAACCACACCACGTATATAAAACACCTGCCATGCGGTCAACTCATTAAATAGCAATTCCCATTACCTTTGCGGGGAGAAATACGGATCACCATTTGAATGGCAGTTCATGATGATATTGTGGGGATGTAGTAAGATGTATTGGACACACATTAAATATGATCTTGTCTTGACAGGCATTATCTACCTTTGACCATTGTCTGGCTTGTCACTAACGGGCATCCCAACACATTCATCTTTGCACACTTGTCCAGTTGTCTCCTATGGATAAATTCCTAAAAGAAGAATGGGATCAAAGTGGATGGATAAGACGAGTTGACCTTGTAGCTGCGTTGTGCCCACTTACTTCAAGAGGGGGGTTCTTTGTGTGGGGAAATGGTTGCAGAGCAGTCTCCCCTCTGGTTTCTTGTTCTATCTTCTCTGCTGCCTGTGAGAGGCAGGGCACTTTCTGGAGACCTCTACCACCCAAATAACTCTGCTACAACTCTTCCTTCCTTCCTTCTCTGCTGCCTGTGAGAGGCAGGGCACTTTCTGGAGACCTCTACCACCCAAATAACTCTGCTACAACTCTTCCTTCCTTCCTTCCTTTCAGAGCCACCCAGACACCCCTTCTTCTCAAGCCCCAGACTGACATTTCCTATGTAAGTATTAAATATGCCTTTGTTCTCTCATGTTTGCAAATACTATGGAAAACTAAATACTTTTCTTTTGATTTTCACAGGCATTGCTGATCTCCTTGTGATACTGTTTATAAACATTTATTTTAGCGAGAGGAAGAGAGTGAGTGTACCGGAGGTGGGGGCTGGGGGGTGGGGAGTGGGGGGGGTGGCCCGCAGAGGGCAGCCTCCCCAGCGAGCCCAGAGCCCAAGGCGGGGCTGGATCTTCTGACCCTCAGATCAAGAGTTGGTCTCTCAATCAGACTGCATCACCCTGGTGCCCAGGACGTGTGACATTTTTAAAGAAGCCTGCACCTCAAAACCAGACTGGGTGAGTCAGAAGTGATGGGGAGTACCCAGGGCATTTGGGATGATTGGAAGTTGGATACTTGTGGATTTCCCTGTCTGTCCACAGCCCCACCCTCTGCTTCCCTGAAAAAACTTTCGGGCCACAGAAACTCAGCTCCTCCCATCTTAGATTTCGTCTACATCGGAGAGATATAAAGAGGTTCCAATTTTTTTTTTTAAATTCAGTTTTACTCTAAATTTCTCAAGGAAAGGAGCCAGGCAGGACTCCAGTTGGGGTGAAGCCGTAATCAGATCACCTGGATTCTCTGCCTCCAGAGAGACTGGGCTTTTCCAACAGTACGGTCCCCAGAGTTTCCGGTTTGGAGTTAAGCCCCTGGGACAATGCGTCACAGCGAAGCCCACCACACAGTTAGGCAGAGGACAGCCCTCTCTCTCTCTCTTTTTCAGTGTAGTTGCATCTGCGGTTTGTGTCAATTACAATAAGGCTCAAGCCATCCCACCTCGCAGCCAAACATTAACAAGGAGACAAGGAGGTAAGGTGGCAAGTCCATATTATTTTCATTTTTACACGTTGAAAAACTTTCAGAAATGCCGTGTAAGCTGTAACGGAAATCCCCACCATCCCTAACATTTCACCAGATTCAGAGTTTGCCAACTTCAGTGGAAAAGAGCAATGCATCGGGAAACCTGTGCTGGTCCCAGCGCTGGACGCTGGGCTGGGACAGTTCACTGGGCTCTGTTGTCCCCTCCCTCCCGATGGCCACATTACAAGCATTCTGCACCTAACTCTTGGAGTTCCCGCTGTAAGAACTGAAGTCCCAGGAACTTATCAGGGCAGGCCTGGTTTATCTGAATTGCCTGAGAAGATCTAAAAGGGAGGGGAAAGACTGATTTCCTTCAGCTCGCTGCTCGCATCATCCTCCTGAGCAGACACCATGCTAATTCTTCTTTGTCCAAGAAAACCAATCAGCATTTAAGTCCCGCCCCGCTCTCGCTCCAGCTCTGAAGTACCTCAGGGGAAGAAGATTCTATCCCACCCAGGTAATTCACTCCCCAGGTCAGAAATCCTCATTATCTGGGAGTTGTTTTCAAAGTCTACCCAGAGCCCCCTGCACTGCCAAGTGAATTAATTGCCTCTTATTTTGATCTCAGAGGAGATAAGGATTATCTCCTTCACCCTGGCCTGACCTTAAAGGCTGTTTAGATTCTTCCCCTACTGCTGTGTTTTCTTTTTTCTCTCCCGGGTGAAGGAAAAGCAAGAATTTACTGTAGATGCTGTTTAGAGGAATGTCCAGACTTTATCTTCTGTGCAGTTTAAAGATGATCCTGCAAGAACAGAGGTCTCAGAATGAGGCTGAGGATGGGCTCCTTGATGAGGGGAGTATTTGCCTGTTGCTGAAAAAGCCACAGACCACAAGGGCTCTTCCTGACGTTGATCACTGAATTGCCATCTAGTGCCCAGGAAAGAACCCGCGGAAGGCAGACAGGGGAAAACAGCGTTTCAGAGACAGTCACAGAGGCATCAGACCAGAGCTCTGAAAGGTCTCTTGCCACTATCCCAGCAGGGTTAGGGACTGAGCAATGCTCTGTGTTCCAGAATCTTCCTTTGAGAATGCTCTAATGGTCCTCAGCAAACAAGACTCAGGGATATATAGTACCACCCTCTGTATTTACAGAAAGAAAAATGCAAACATGCTCTTCTTCCTTTTTGCATCTACATGAATGAACTCTTTATCAAAGCTCAGGGTGGTTTTTTCCCGGTGAGGCTATATTATTGAAATAAGTTCTAGCACTGTGATTTCTACAGTGAGACATCTATTTTTGCTTTCCAGAACAGAAGGACTGCTTTCCATAAGGTGGGCCATTTTGAGTTTGAGGAGAAAATGGTGGGTTGGGAGACAGGCATGGGAAATTGCCACCTTCAAAGTCTAAGTTGGCATACACCAAGGACTTCCACAGCTCAGAAGCCCACTGGCCTCTAATCACTGCCGTAGAAATGCTTTCATTGTGGCTATTGTATATGAGGGCGAGTCCCCAAGCCCAGAGTCCCTGGCAAAGTCTTGGAATGCAGCCCACCTTCAGCTATGCCAGCCCTTCAGCACGTGGTCTTGGGCACTGGATCTGGGCACTAGGCCTGCTCTTGACATTAGTGGGGCCCAGAGCAACAGCACGACTGGAAGCCCCCAACACTCAGCCTGCCCTACCCCTTTTCCCACCCCTGGTTCCATCTTGCACTGACGCTCCAACCATGCCCTCACAAAAGGCTGCCTTCAGCCACAACCCAGGTCAATCAAAGAGCAGCCCATTGTTAGGAGGATGGATCTAGGGAAGAGATCCACAGAAACCTTGCAAATTATGTTCTAACGCTGCAGGCCATTCTGAGAGTCTGGATAACCAGAGCATGTTCTAGAATAGGGTTGGGAGTATGACTTCCAGGTGGCACATCCTCTTGGCCCCCCTGGTCTCTTTGCTCCACGGAGGAGGTACTGAGGCAGAGACGGTCTGAATAGGGCCTTCTAAAACTCACTGTACTTGCAAACTGTAGGCAAATTGCTTACACCATCTCTGACTCAAAGCCCCTATCTGTTAAATGGAAATAATAATAACACTTCTCTCACAGGCTGTTGTGAGCACTGGAACATTAGCAAATTCATACAAAGCACTTAGAACAGTGAGGGCTCTTAGGGAGCACTCGGTAAGTGACAGACTGTGTTCTAAGCAGGAAACCACACACCCCACAACGACATTCACATCCAGTCCCATTGAAATACTCTCACGGTGGCCTAGTTGCCACACACAGTACTCTAGACCAACTCCGTTCAATAGAAATATGATGCAAGTAAATAAGGAATTTTGAATTTCCTAGTAGTTGCCTTAAAAAAACAAGAAGAAATGGGCAAAATTAATCTTACAATATATTAAATTTAACCTGCTCTAAGATATTATCATTTCAACATGGAACCACAATGAAAGTTACTACTGAGATCTTTTATATTCTTTTTTTTCATAATAAAGCCTCAAAATTGTGTGTATCTTATACTCACAGCAGATGACAACTCGGACTGGCCATGTTTCACGTGCCCAGTAGCCACACGTGGCTCCCGGTCACCTTACTAGACCTGGAACTCTAGATCCTTGCTACTCCAAGCATGGCCTGCTAACCAGCTCCATTTGGGGGGCTCATTAGAAATGCAGAATCTTGGGGCCCTGGGTGGCTCAGTGGATTAAGCCTCTGCCTTCGGCCTAGGTCATGATCTTAGGGTCTTGGGATTGAGCCCCACATCGGGCTCTCTGTTCACCAGGGAGCCTGCTTCTCTCTCTCTCTCTGCCTACTTGTGATCTCTCTGTCAAATAAATAAATAAAATCTTAAAAAAAAAAAAAAAAGAAATAGTAATGCAGAATCTCACACCCCAGCCAGGCCCACCGAATGCAGATCTGCGTTTCACCCATACCCCCACGTGGTCTGCGTGCACAGTCAAGTTCGCATGGTTTTGCTGGTGAAAACAAACTGGGAGCTCATGGAGAACAGAAAGGGATTCTCCCCTCTTACCTTTCCTTCTTCGTGCCTCTTTTTCCCTGTGGCTTTCCAGCCCTGGCTCCCTCTGGGAGACCCCTCCAGAGAGCTTTAAAAATACGATACCTGGACTCAGCTCCAGAGATCTTGATTTAATTGGTCCACGGAGGAGCCCGGGCAGCAGGCTGAGTTAAAGAAGTTCCACAGGTGATACTAATACACAGCCTGGGCAGAGAGTCAGTCACAGGCTAGTCCAACACCCAACACTGGCCTCCTTCAGTCCTGCCACGTCATGGGGTAAATATGCCTGAGATTCTATCCTTGAGGGCTTCGCGGCAAGGCGGGTCGAGTAATGCAGCTTGTATAAACAGCCACAGCTCTGTAAAATGGCACAGGTAGTCCTCATTGTCCCACAGACTCCCAGGGATCCATGCCATATGTGAGAATAGTATCCCTCTGAGAAGCGAAGGCATGAATTCGCCCGCTGCTGTCCATTCCTCGCTACACCTGCTAGCTTAGCTAATTCCCCCAGCGTGACTGAAACCGGGGGGGGGGGGGATTGGGCATACACAATTCGTACATTTATTAAATAACTAACTGTCCTAATAAAAGTGCCCATGTTCAACATATGGATATTGTTTGGTCCCTTCCAGGAAACAGTTGTTTATTGATAAATAAACACATAGTTACTGAATCCCTACTGTGCCCGATCTAATGGGGCTGCAAAAATGTTTCCACATGGCAGAGACTACCTTCGAGGACCTCGTCACCTTGTGGGGACGGGGACAATCAAGTCCCATCTGTCCTTCAACTTTCTCCATCTGTAAAACTGGAAATAAAAGCTATAATCTTTATTCCCAGTACTTAGGATTAGCATTTTTTTAACCTTGAGAATTATGCTAGCTTCCTCAAGCCACCCAGTTTCTTCTCGCCAAAAAAAAAAAGCTTTCTGATGAGGCATAAATAAATGTAATTTTAAATCACTGGGGCCCAACTTGATAACGTTTCCCCACTGTTTTGGCATCCTGTATATTTACCATAATAATGAAACGGCCACAGACAGGAAACATTTTTCAGCATGTAAATCATGAACATGGAAAAGGAAGGCTTCCTGGTACTCTATTTCCTTCCAGAATGTGGGGGAGTGGGGAGCGGATGTGCACCTGTTCCCACGCTTCCATTTTCTTGGTGGGGGCTCAGGGAAAGGCAGACGAGGAGAGCAGAAGGGCAAAGGATCCCAGCTGCAACACAGCACACCATCACCTGTTCCTTGATGTCCCCCGCCCAGACGGCACTCCGGCATTCTTACTGTCACAGTGTGACTGCAGCTTGCAAAATCTATTTCGTAAAGCAGAGTCAAAAGACAGTGAGAAAGGCTAAGGGTAAGGAGGGAAATAGGAGAGACGATGGCTCTGAAAGGCTGCTGAGGGTACATGCAAGGACCGGTGAGACCCAAAAGACAGCCGAGGGAAGCCAGGTGCCTCATAAGCTGCCGAGGACCTATATTTTCTCTGGGAGCCCCTCGGCTGCCCCCACTGGAAACTGATGGGCTTTCTGCCCAAAGCAAGGAGTCTCATTTAAAGGACAAACCGATTTGACAGCACACCGGCCATTCTGTCGTGTTGCACTGAGTTTTTGCACGGCCACCTTCAGGAACCTTTTAACAGACGCCAGGTGGACAGCTGACAACCAAAGAGCCTCCCCTACAGAACCCATGGCTGGAGCTGGATGCAATTGGGGCCCTCCTGCAGCCTCTTCACCAAGCCCTCTGGCTCTAGCACGCAGCCAGGTGACAGGGACCCGGCAGGTGCCTCTGGGGCTCTGGCTTGCAATCGTTTATCACAGATCTGCTGCCCACACTTCACTCTGGGAATGCAGACAGCAGCTTGGCCCCTGAGATTGTAAATGCTGGCCTGTCATCGGCCGTCTTTCTGTGCTTATCATCAGGAGGGGCAGAGCTGACTTGCTAAATGGAGGTGGGCAGCCACACCGGGCAGTCTGGGAGCTGGCCGCCTGGCCGTGGTGTAGGCACACAGAGCTTGCTGAGCTGGGGTGTTTTAGAAGAAGGTGGCAGAAAAGGGAAATGGGAAGAGAGGGACTAAGAAGGAAGTCATTATGAAATAGAATCTGTCTGGGTTTGGAAGCCTGCGTGACAGCTCCAGGTAGAGAGGGAGCGAGCCTGTTATTAGGGCTGACAAACACAAAGGTGCCACATCACTCCAGGCAGCGCCGCTGTCCCCCCTCTAAAGCCCAGGGCAAGTGTTCCTGCATCAGGAGTGGCCCACGCAACCACAGAGAGATGAGGACAGACGCAGGATCTGCACTGTCAAGAGCGTGAGCTGAAGAGGCCTGACACGTCAGAACTGAATGAATGCAAAATGAAAGGATCAGGACGTTCATTATAAAGAAAATACAGCAACATAGCAGGAAATGTCGACAAATAAAGGAGAGAAAAAAAAAAAAAAAGAAAGAGAAAGAAAAGGAGAAAAGCTGCGGTATTCTACTTCGCTAATGAAGGCATGTTCATCTTGCAAAAGCTTTTCTAGCCTTGGCTACACATACACATTTTTACGAAATTTTCAGCGTGCTCTGAATTTCATACTGCTTTTCCCATTCGTCCTTGTCCATAAACACTTCCCAGTGTTCCTTCCTTTTCTTCTTATCAGTGGTAATTGCTATAGAAGATTCCACCTAATGGATATGCCCTAATTTACCAAAATATTCCTCCATTCTGTAAGTAGATGGCTCTCTGTTTAAAAATAGCTTTATTGAGGTATAATGGGTACATGATAAATTGTATAAGATTAAAGGGTACAGTTTGATAAGTTGGATGCATGTATCACCTGTGAAACCATCACCACAATCAATACAGAAATACATGTCTCTGCCCCCGAAGTTTCCTCCTGCCCCTTGGCAATGTCTGCCTCCCGTCTGAGTCATTTCTGTGTGATAGACTGTTATTCCGGTAGTTCTCAGTGCCTCTTATTTTCATATCCTGAGGTAGTCCGTCTCCTAGAATCTGGATGATCCTGTGATCTGTTTTGAACAATAGAATGTGGTGAAACTGACACCATGCTATGCTCATATCTAAGCCTTAGAATATACCAGCGATTCACGTTCTTGCGCACTTGAGATGTTTCTTCTCGGAACCCAGCCACCACACCGTGGGGGAAGCTCAAGCAACCACGTAGAGCAGATATCTGGTCTACCAATAACCAGGCCTTTGGTCCCTCTGGGCATACCGGTGCTCCAGTCCACACGACAGGAAGCATGGTAGCCCAGCTGTTGTAATAAATGATACATTATTGTAGTTTTGGCGCCAAGTTTGGAGTGACTCAGTTACACAATTGCCAGGAATTAAAACAGGCTGAGAACATTAGGGATTCTTGTTGGAATAGGCTCCCATTCTCTGAGAATGCCATGAGTTCAAGAGAGGTGAGGCAGGATTGTTCTCCAGCTCCATGTCACTCTCCAGTGATTACCTAGTTATTGCCTTCTTTACAGCTAAACTTGGCAATGGGCTTACATTTACTGTCCATCCTTCCTCACTTGGAGTTCACACCTAGAACTGAGTTTTCCATCTTATCACCCCTTGAAAATGCTCTCCCTGGGGTCAGCAAGGACCTCATGGTTGCTTCACCAAGCCACTGCTTTTCAGCCCTCACCTTATCTGACTTAGCAGCTGCATTTCTCTGCTAATCTGTGATTTGTCTTTTCCCTATGTGCACCGGATAGGATAAATATCGATTCAGCCACATTTAAGAGACCTAAAGGAATAGTTGCTTAGAAACTGTAGGATTTGGGGGCACCTGGGTGGCTCAGTGGGTTAAAGCCTCTGCCTTCAGCTCAGGTCACGATCCCAGAGTCCTGGGATCTAGCCCCGCATCAGGCTCTCTGCTCGGCAGGGAACCTGCCTCCTCCTCTCTCTCTGCCTGCCTCTCTGCCTACTTGTGATCTGTCTGTCAAATAAATAAATAAAATCTTTAAAAAAAAAACTGTAGGATTTTATTTCACTTTCATGCAAACACTGGACTCAGCATTTTGGCTCTGCTCTGAGACATTGTCAGAGGCCCAGGTTCTTTCCATCTTCTTGCTCCAAAATTCCTGGCTGTTTCACCTGTGTGCGTGGTCCAAGATGGCTCTTCACAACTGCTTCATTCCACCACTGGAAAAGGGGAAAATACAGAGGGGAGAACATGCCCCTTCTCTTTGGGTGAATCACCTATAGTTGCAAACAGCAATTTTTTTTTTTTAAGATTTTCACTTATTTATTTAACAGAGAGAGCAGAAGGCAGAGGGAGAGGGGAGCTCAGGACCCTGGGATCACGACCCGAGCCCCAGGCAGATGCCCAACCAACTGAGCCACTCAGGCGCCCACAAACAGCACTTCTATTGGGATCCTATTAACCTGAACATAGTCACGTGGTCATACCTAGCTACAATGGAGGCTGGGAGACGTAGACTTTTTTTTAAAGGATTTTATTTATTTATATGAGAGAAAGGGAGACAGAGTGAGAGAGAGCAAGAGAGAGCACAAGTGGGCTGAAGGGCAGAGGGAAAAGCAGACTCCCTGTCAAACAGGGAGCCAGATATAGGACTCAATCCCAGGACCCCGGAGTCATGAGCTGAGCAGAAGGCAGTTGCTTAACTGACTGAGCCACTCAGGCGCCTTTTTTTTTTTTCTTAAGATTTATTTATTCATTTTAGAGAGAGAGAGCACAAGGAGAAGGGACAGGGGGAGAGGGAGAGAGAAACTCAAGCAGACTCCACACTGAGCATGGAGCCTGATGTGGGGCTCAATCTCACAACCCTGAGATCATGACTTGAGCAGAAACCAAGAGTGGGATACCCAACCAACTGTGCAACTCAGTCATCCCTGAGAAATGTAGTCTTTTAGCTGGATGGCCATGAATCCTGTCAAAAATTCTACCACCATGGAAGAGAGAACAGATGTTGGGTCAACTAGCTTTCTGCCATACCCCTCTATGTGACTACTAAACCCAGTTTTCTTCTGTGTATTTAGGGACATATGATTTTTTTTTTAAAGATGGGATCATATCATATATGTGTTTTGGTAATCAGATCCCTCCCATTAGTGTATCATAAGAGTCTGTGTCAATAAATATACTCAAACAACATGACTTTTCATGTTGGATGGTAGATTCTCATAGGTATATGCCATAACACCCTTTATTAACCATTTAGGTCATCTCAGTTTGTCCTTTATGAGTAATATTAGGATGAAAATTCTTGTGACTTCCTTAAAATCAATTCCCTGATTTGGAAATGCTGGACCCAAAATTATTTTTAATATATATTCTCCTCCAGACATGGCTTTTCTTTAGTCTAATGCTCAATTTTTCAACAAGCCAGATTCAAGTGAAAGCCTTTTGTTAATTCAATTGATTCGATTTTTCTACCTTATTGAGGTATAATAACATATAATGAACTGCATCTTCTTAAAGTGTACACTCCTATGCCTCTTAATAGGAATACACACCTGTGAAGTCATTACCACTATCAAGACATAGAACATTTCCATCACCACTGAAAGTCTCCCCATGTTCCCTGTGGTACTTTCTTCCTCCACCCCAGGTACAGCATGCTGATCTGTCTTTTGTCACCACACACATTACTTACGTTTTCCAGAATTTTATATAAATGGCATTGTATAATCTGTACCCTTTTGCTTCTGGCTTCTTTGACTCAGCGTAGTGATAGTATAGATATCAGTAGTTTGTTCCTTTTTACTGTGAGCAGTGTTCCATTTCATAGATATGCCCTATTTTGTTTATCCATTCACCCACTGATGGACATTTACATCTTTGCCAGGTTTTAGTTCATATGAATAAAGCTGCTCTGAACATTTGTGTCCTCGTCTTTATGTGAGCATAGGTTTTTACTTCTCTTGTGCGACTACCTAGAAATGGAATGACAAGGTCACACAGCAAGTGCCTATTGAATTTTTCGAATTTTAAAAATATTTATTGATTAAATAGACTTTTTTAGAGCAGTTTTAGCAAAATTGAACAGAAAGAACCGAGCATTCTCATAGAACTCTACAGCCACACACCCACAGCCTCCCCCAAGATCAACATCCCTCCCTGGAGCGGTATATTTGTTGTAATTGATGAGCCTCCACTGATAGACCATTATCAACCAAAGTCTATCATTTACCCTATAGGTCATTCATAGTGGTGTACAGTCTATGAATTTTGACAAATGTATAATCCTATGTAGCCACTACTGTCCTATAAGAATCATTTCAGTGCCCTAAAAGTTCTCTGTGCTTTGCCTCTTTGCCCACCCCCCTCCCCACTCGCCTCTGACAATCACTGATCTTTTTACTGTCTCTACAGTTTTGCCTTTCCCAAAATCTCATATAGTTGGAGTTAGGCAGTATATACCTTATTCAGATTGGTTTCCTTCACTTAGTGATATGCCAGTAAGCTTCCTCCAGGTCTTTTCACAGCTTGATAACTCCTTCCTTTTCAGCACTGAATACTATTCCGTGGTCCGGATGTACCGCTGTTCATATATCCCCTCGCCTACTGAAAGACTTTTGGTTGCTTCCAAGTTTTGGCTACTACTGATAAAGAGGCCACAAAGATCTGTGTGCAGTGTCTGTCGTTTGATTTACAACCAAGGAGCACAACTGCTGGATCATATGGTAAGAGTATATTTAGTTGTGTAGGAAACTGCCAAGTGACCTTTTTTTTTTTTTTTTAAGGATTTTATTTATTTATTTGAGAGAGAGAGAGAGAGAGAGAAAGCACAAGCAGAGGGAGAGGCAGAGACAGAGAGAGAGACAAGCAATCTCTCTGGAGCAGAGAGTCCGACACAGGGCTCCATCCCAGGACCCTGGATCATAACCTAATCCAAAGGCAGATGCGTAACTGACTGAGCCCCCTCAGGCACCCTGCCAAGTGACCTTCTAAGATGGCTGTACCATTCTGCATTCTCCACAGCAGCAAACGGGAGTCCTGTTGCTCCACTCTTCACCAGGCAGCTGGTGTGGTCAGGGTCCTGGATTTTGGCCATTCTCACAGGTGTGCAGTGGTACCTTGCTTTGATTTGCAATTCCTTAATGACAAAAGATGTGGAGTATCTCTTCCTATGTTTACTGGCCATCTATATGTGTTCTTTGGGGCAGTGTCTTTTCAGGTTTTTCTGCTCAGTTTTTAATCAGGTTGTTTGTTTTCTTATTTTTTGAATTTTAAGAGTTCTTTGTATAAAAGTCCCTTTATCATCAGACATGTCTTTTGCAAATAGAACTGGGAGAAATCCCAGTTCTGGAGCTTGTCTTTTTAGTCTCTTAACAGTGTCTTTTGAAGAGTACAACTTTCTAATTTCCATAAGGTCCCGATGCGGGACTCCATACCAGGACGCTGGGATCATGACCTGAGTCGAAGGCAGCCGCTTAATGACTGAGCCTCCCAGGCGTCCCAGCTTCCAGATTTTAAAGAGAAGCTGGAAGGGCAGATTTTTATGGTTAATGTCTCAATTCTCTTTTAATACCAGCTAACTGAAAAAAATGAGTCCTGAGGGTCAGATGAGACCTGTCAAGGGCCACGCACAGCCTGCAGTCTTCCAGTTCACAACGTCTAGACTAGAGAATGGTTGGACGCAAGTTGAACCATCACACAGCATATGGTGGGTCAGGAATGCCAAGCTCAAAAGAACCACATCCTAGAAACTAGTATTTCAAGAAGCGGAATTAATTTTGGCAAAATAACATCATTAATCACACCGATCCATTTTAATTTCGTTGGGTCTTTTTAATTTGTAACCTTGCCTTTGGTTTTATATTTGTAAAGAATATATTTTTCAATATTTAGAAAGTGTCCTAATTAAAGTAATTCAGATCAACGGTGGGAATCTATAAGGTATCATTATTCTCAAGTCTGAGAAATCATGTCCAATCTTATCTAATCTTCAAATAAATCCTTAGGACTATGTATTATTATTTCTATTTTATAGATGAGAAAACTGAGACTTGAAGAGTTTCGGTGAGCTGCCCAAACTCACACAACTAGAATTGGAATTTGAACCCAGGCAGGGCTGTCTCCAAAGCCCATGACTTCAATGCTGACTCCCTAATTAACAGTGCTATATTTGTGAACAGTGTGTGTCTCTTCCACTTGAGTCCTCTTACCTTGATTTTGACCTTCCATTGCATTCTGCCCAACCAAATCTACACACCCTCAGAGTTTAGGGGTCCATGACCAGGAGAGGGGTCAAGACTTGAGCATCTGGGATTTGGGTCTTGGAGGGACCTAGAATTCCGAAGGCTTGGGAGGAATCTGGGATCAGAGCAGTTATCAACAACCTCTCAGTCTTCTTGGGTTTTATGGCCTTCGAATCTAATCACCATTTACAGTCCTGTTTTTATGGGTAAATATCATGAAAGTGCCGACAAACATTTGGAACCAACTGAATATAATCTAAACTGCTTATGTTCATATCAAGTCTGTTTGCTGAGAAGGTGATGTTTGTGTTCCTTATGAGTGGGTTAGCGTTCTCTCTGTCTGGCGTCCCACACTGTCTCCCAGCTCTGTCTGCCACTTCAGGAAGGGCCTGGAATCAGAAAGGATTAGTGGAGGCTCATCAGCACACGTGGGCAGTGGGACCGGAAAGACATGCCTGGCTAAGACATGAAACACTGCACAAGAAGAACCAGGAAGGAAATGCCATGAAATGTTAGTAGTGGCTGTCTCGAGGCTGGTAGCATTATGGGAGATTTACACCTGCTTCTTTATACTTTTCTACAACATCAATCCATTGTACTGCTGTTGAGAAGAAGAAAAATTATTTGGGGATGAAAGGAAAGGCACGATGACAGAACTCACTCCCGGCAGCAGGGAAGGAGCGCTCTTGCCGCACACAGCCATCTGTTACGTTTTCCTAAGTGTCCCCCAGTGTAAGAAGACAATAGGAGTCACAGATTGGATTTGGAGTAAAATTTGGACAATTGTGACGGCTGGAAGTGTTCCAAGGCACTTGTTAAAGATGTAGGCAGCGACATACTTCTTTGTTTCTTCTCCGTTGACTCCTCTCCATCTGAGCATTTATTCCTCCCTCCTCCCCCACCAAGCCTAGGCTCCCTCCCCGCTGCTGCCCCTGGCATGGGCTCTATACCTTTGTGGAGCTCTTCTCTAAGCCATAGGTGGCCAGAGCGTGAGCATCTGGGCCCCTCTTCGCTGACACAGGCCCTGCCTTGAAACCCTCTGCTGCAGTCAGTGGCTCCTCCCCTGAGTGTTAACGTAACTTTCCATTTAGGGGCCCACACCCCCCGATCCCCAAGATCTCAACCACCTGTTAGTACTCAGGCTGCAACCCCTCCCAGGCCTTCAAAGCCCCCATCTCACACTCTCAGGCTCCACCTGCTCCCTCCCACCCTTCTCAACTTTGGGTAACTCCCAGTCTTCCCTAGAAGGGTCCAGAATGATGAAATAGAGACCTGGGTGGGGTTGTCTTTTCCGCAACTTTTAAAACACAGAAAAGTCAATCATTCTCCATGGGACAGGTGGGCACAGAACTGAAGAACAGAAGCCTGGCTCTTTGCTGTGAAGGAAAGGGAGGGAAGTGTTTTATTCTTTTCCTCAGGAGTCCAAAGCAGCAAAATAAACCCCTAAATGTGTGTTACATGCGAACAAAATATGCAACTCAAGAAATTACTCCAACTGGGCACCTGGGTGGCTCAGTGGGTTAAGCCTGTGCCTTTAGCTCAGGTCATGATCTCAGGGTCCTGGGATCGAGGCCCGCATCGGGCTCGCTGCTCGGTGGGGAGCCTGCTTCCCCCTCTCTCTCTGCCTGCCTCTCTGCCTGCTTGTGATCTCTCTATATATAAAATAAATAAATAAATAAATCTTAAAAAAAAAAAAAAAAGAAAAGAAATTACTCCAACTACCAGGTGTGGGAGGGTGGGGAACTGCGAAGGGACCGTCCCCTCCTCCCAATGTACTCTCCAATGCTGCGTCCCTTCCACCGTTTTAACTGTGGTGGAATGCACATAAAATCACATTTACTGGGATGTCTGGGTGGCTCAGTGGGTTAAGCAGCTGCCTTCAGCTCAGGTCATGATCCCAGGGTCCTGGGATCAAGTCCCACAACGGGCTCCTTGCTCGGCAGGGAGCCTGCTTCTCCCTCTGCCTTTGCCTGCCTCTCTGTCTACCTGTGCTCGCTCACTCTCTCTCCCTCTGTCTCTGACAAATAAATAAATAAATTCTTAAAAAACAAACAAACAAAAACCCATCACATTTACTGTCTTCGTGTTAAAATGACGGTTCAGCAGCATGAAGCACATTCACATGGCCCAGCAACCGTTCACCAAAACTTTTTCATCTTCCCAACTGAATCTTTTGACCCATTAAACACTAACTCCCCATTTCTGCCTCCCCACAGCCTTTGGCCACCACCCTGCCACTGTTTGTCTCTATAACTTCAACTACCCTAAGTACTTCATAAAAGGGGAACTGTACAGTATTTGTCCTTTTGTGACTGGCTTATTTCATTTACAGGATGTTCTCAACATTCATCAGTGTTGCAGCATGGGTCAGAATGTCCTTCCTTTTTTAAGGCTGAATAGTATTCCACTGTACGTGTGTATCATATTTGGTTTGTCCATGTTTATCCATCAGCGGACATGGGATGCTTCCACCTTTTGGCTATTGTGAAAAATGCTGCTATGAATATTGAAATACAAATATCACTTCCAGTCTGTTTTCCGTTCTTTCTGCTTCAACAGCTTTTTCGAAGGTCCTATATGGACACAGCGGTTGTTAAGTCTATGTTGAAGATCATAGGGTAAAATTAATAGCAAGACACGGAGAAGCTGGCCCAAGTGGGACTTCTTTTGATGCTCACACCTCTGCTGACAGCAGCAGCCCAGTGAGCTTGCTCTGCCTCTGCCGTGAATTTCTCAGTGATTCTTCCAGGTAAATCACTGAAGGTAAGCAAATAAGAACACCAAGGAAAGATAACAAGCATTGGGGGCTTTCAATCTGTCCAGAAGTGGACTCAGGTGCCTTTTCCCAAACTTAAGTAATCTTGATGGATTCCTTTCTGAAAGTCAAGTCTTGACTAGGTGAGTCTCCGGGTCCCAGGCTGCCTCTCTGGCTTGTCACCATCTGAGCAGTGTGACCTCCATGAGAACAGGAGGAAAACCCACTGAGGCAGGGAAAAAGACACTAGCTATCTTTATGCCTTGGCTACTCCACCTCGAAGAGGGACATGACTTCAGTAAATGTCTCCAGACTTTTTTATCCCCCTCCCCCTTTTTTTAAATTAGCTCAGTCTGAAAACAAAACCAAAAACAACGTAAGTTCTTTTTGGTCAAACCAAATCATTATAACATTTTGAATAGCCTCAGCATTAACAAAAAACGAGACCAAGTTTGCTTTCATTTTTGTTTTTAAAGAACCAAATCGGGCGTCTGAAATCTGAAGGATTTAACTCACTGCAACCGTGCACAGGGGTTTCTGGACGGAGCTTTGCTTGGCACCAAACAACCAGGGCAAAGGGAGGGGGAGGGGATCTTGGAGCCAGACTGTAACATAGTTGCCACTTGGGAGGTCAGGTTAAAAGTTAGTTCAACTGGAATGTAAAAGATTACTTTCATATGAAGATAAACAGGAACATAGAAAGGAGGACAAAATTTCCATTCAGAAGATGAAGAGGCAACTGAAACTTGAAGCGAATCAGCTGGGTCATGAGCCCCAGGACTTGGGGATATGCATGCACTCTTGTTTGCACTTCTGGAAACTTCACTGAAAAACATTTGAGAAGGTACTAGATAGCCTTGACCCCTCTCTCAATGTCATGACTTCTCAGCTTCATTCATTTCAGTGTTAGCCAGTATGGTGGCCCATCACAAGCAAGCTCCAAATCGCCGTGATTCAACACAAAAAGGTTTACATTCTTGCTCACATCACATTCCAGTGAAGTGTGGTGTGGTATGACAGACTCTGCTCCATGTTGTCACTCAGTGACCCAGGCTCCTTCCATCTTGTGGCTCTGTTGTCTCCTAGGGTTTTCGAGTCCTCTGCTGGGTTCTCTACATCCAGCCAGCAGATCAACGAAGAGAGAGGGTGTGGAGGATCTCACAGAAGCTTTTGGGAGCCCGGCCTGGAAGTGGTATCCATCGCTCTACCCACATTTCATTGGCCAAGACTAGTCACATGGTCCCTACATGCAAGGGGGCTGGGAGATGTCATCTGGCAGTGCCCACAGGAGGAGCAGAGCATACAGATAATTGGCAGGACCAGCAGCTTCTATCTCGAATGAACTGGTTCATAGCTAGAGCATATAATGGCCCATTCACAAATCTACATCAGGTTCCTGGGCACTCTGTGGTTGTTTGTCACAGGCTCCTGTTCTCAAAGCTGCCAGGCCTCACAGGGGCCGTTTTCTGCATTGGGGGGAAAGCAGCCCTTCTCCTGTTCTGTGACATACATTTCACTGGGGCAGTGGGGAGAGGACTTAGCAGCTTTGCTGGGACATCCTGCCCTCACCCTCCACCTTACAATCTCACATATTGCAGATCTCTTTAGAAGAACAACTTCTCTAGCTTTTGTTGCTAATCTCTTAGAAGGGCTTCTCTCTTAGAAGGGCTCCCAGACTGTCTGAGGAACCAAAGAAAGGCACAGTCACTTGCATCCTGTCCCCTCACAAGGAACTCTCCAACACCAGGCACCACTTCTCTCTTGCAGTCAAATGCAGAGATTCCAGGCCACTTAAATCAACCAAAGATTTGGGTGCATCTGCTTCAGCACGCCGCCTTACAAACCAGGACAGGTCTGCAGTGCCTTGTTGAGGCTTAATTAGTCACCGAATTAATTATCTGTTATTTCCTCCGGTACAGATGGAGAAAAAAAATGAACGTCTGTGCGTGTGGCAAAATCAGAGAAGGTGGATTATAACTCTGAGACAGCATCCAGAGTAGCCTAAGCTTCAGGGCCGCACCATGATGGCTGCAGCCATTAGGAGCTGAGAACAAGGCAGGCTTGGCTCAGAGGACCAACGGGAAAGTGTGATCTTAGGGACATTCTTTAGGAATAAGCAGCCAGCCTGCTGATAGACGCCATGTGTCAGAGTCCTTGGCAAGGGCAATGCTATTGAATCTGAAGTTGTGTGGGCTTCTTTGAAAATACTGGTGTCAATCCAAGTCTTTTATTGCCACTGCATTTTGGTTTCCTTTTCTCTCTTATGTTTATATTTCTTATTGCCCACCCTAGTCCTGAATGGTTTACCTGCCACTTCACATACCAGCGACACAGATATTTTTAACCATAGTGAGGTCACATCCTAACATTATTAATAGCCCTTTTGTTAATTTTGAGTGAGAGGAAAAATTCTCCAGTTCTTTGTTTAGATCTTGATTGGATTTGAGTAGAAAAGTCATTTTTTTTTCTCCTTTAATAGTTATTAACCATCATATCATGCTGACATTTCTCTGGGGGCTTCAAATGATTTTGACAGAGTAGAGGATGGAGGGAACATCTACCCCCAGTTTTTCCCTCTTTCTCTCCTTGGCCTCTTATGGTCTTCCTTCCACACCACTTCTTCCAAAAGAAAGCTACCTCATGGGTTAGTCAAAGTTCACAATGGACCATTTCTGAAACACTGCCTAGAGTCTGCCTTCTTGCTCCATGGCAAATCTGTCATCCAGCAGTTTGTCCCTTTTCCTCACCTGTATAATGAAGCGTATGATTTATTACAAACTTGGACCAAGGCCGAATTTCTGTTCATGAAACCCTGTCGTCTTTGGATGAACTGTACTGTTTAAGGGCCAAGATTACAAGAAAACTCTGGCCTAGCAGCTCACAATGGTGGAAATTAGGAAATGCAGAAGAACTTTCTTCGACAGTGAACAGAAACATTTAGAACACCTAGCTTCTGAGCTGTTGTAGAGATGGCCTCCTTTTGTTCACAGTGCTAACATTTCCAAGCCTGGATCCTCATATATTTATTGAACGACTCGTCTTGAGATCAGTCCAATGCTCTTATTTCAGATCTGTCAAAATACTCCCTCTTCCAAGAAGTTCACTAAAATTAAGTGGAAGTGAAGTAATGATCTTCCTTCCTTCTTCTGCTGCCTTGGAACAGCCTCTCCTCTCACAGCACCAAAACTGGAACCAGCTATTTACTTCATCTCCAGATGGGTTCCTTTATCTATAAATGCATTACTGTAACATTTCCTAGAACACAAATGGCTGAAGACATCAGATAAAGCTGGCATAGGAGATATTTAAGAATAGAGACTTTGCCTTAGTCAACCTCATGTGTTCTATATAGCGCCCACTACCTGTAGGTGCTAAGCAATAGGTGGGTGAGTGAATTTAATAATAAATATGCCACTGGTTTTATCACCCCGAAAGACACCGAGATGCTTTGTATGCTCTCTACCATGTTTCCGGGTTATTGAAGACTATGCTTGTGTCTCAAAAAAGAAAGTATAGGGTGCCTATGTGGCTCAGTCGGTTAAGCGTCTGACTCTTGATTTGGGCTCAGGTCATGATCTCAGGGTCATGTGATCGAGCCCCGCATTGGGCTCCCTCCGTGCTGGACGTGGAGCCTGCTTAAGATTTTCTCTCTTTCTTCCTCTGCCCCTCCCTCCAAAAAAAAAAGGTATAAATAAAAGAAACAACTTGGACCTTGGGGACAGAGTCACAAAGCCAGACACATGAGCAGTGGCAATGATCCAGCCATTGATTTCTCCATATCTGGACATTTATGGGAATGATGAAATGCTGCCTTGACAGTGACTCCAAATTGATAGTGATTCCAAAGTGACTTAGTCACTTAGCTTCTACAAGGTAATCTTGTCTTCTAACCCCAAACCACAACGGTCAGAGCCACAGAACAAAATACCATAACAAGAGAAGTGCTCACAGCCACAGCATTTCTGAAAGCGTGTCCCACCCAGCCACAGTCTCAGGAGCTATCTGTGCCAGAAAGTGCTGGGGGGGGGGGGTCGGCAAGTGAATTGGCCAATATCACTATGCCCCCATCTCTGGCATTACAATGTACACTTGCATGTTAAAGACTCTGGGAAGTGGGTCTGCTAAATAGATTTGATCACAGAAACTTATTTTCATATAACATATGTCACTTTTGCACAGAACCCACTTTAAGAAAGACATTACCTCCTGAAGTTTCACTGATAGTGTTTTCATCCAGGTGGAGCATGGATCTGCAACCTGCAGTGTGTTTGTGCCAGAAATGGCATGCAAGGTCATTGGCTCCCAACACATTTTCCCTTATTTTACTGAAAGGTGACCCTGACCATCTGCCATAGGAGTTACATGTAGCTATATGCCCTGCAAGCAAGGCTTGGCAGGTAGACCAGAAAGACCTGAAAGTGGGTAACTTGATTGCATAGCCTTGCAGAGGCTGGCACCATGGGGTAGAGCTACTAGCCCCCAGCTTGGGTTTCACTCCTAGAGATGCAGTAATGTTTTGTTGGTCAGGGATAGAGTCGTGGCTGGTCACGTGGCTGCCCAGGAAACATATTTGACACTTAGGTCAGTGGCAGATCAGAGACCGGCATATTTCCTATGAATATTAGATTTGAGGGCATGTTCATGGAATGTGCTATTACTTTGAAATAGGTCTGCAGCCTAGCAGCCCAAGTGTGGAAATGTGCATAATATTTCTCTGCAAAATTAAAATAGTCTCAGGGGTTATTCAGGCTCTCATGGCAAAAATATGTACCACAAATTGGTACATGAGACAGGTTTCCTAATCTTGACTGCAGGAAGCTACAGCGCCCTATTCAATCATGGCATTGTGGTTTTCCTGGAGCTCTAGGGCCAGACCAAAGGGTTCTCTGTTGTGTTTCTCCCCTCCCCTCTGTCCCTCTATGGTGTGTCCCTTGCCCATTGGTCAGCCTAACACCCACCTTGCTTCAGAGATGGAGACTCTGCAAAAAGCTGAGATACTTGAAGAAGTCAGTTCTGGGCCTTTGATTGTCGAAAGCCCAAGTCTCAGGAGTAACAAGAAAAACCCAGGGTGTGAAAAATAGATTTGGAAGAAAAACTGATGAGGGGACATGGTTTACTCTCCTGATCCCCACTCCCTCATCCAAACTGGAGTTTTCCCAGTGGGAGAAGGAGAACAGATTGGAAGGAGTGGGAGGCAGCTGATGGGTCTTGGAGGCATGCTGTGCCCTGCTTTCTACTCCACACTGAGATTTAAAGAAGGCAAGGGAAGATGGAAGGATCTGGAAGGTGGGGGAGATTGGAGCGTGGAGATTTATGGAAGTGGCAAAATGGCAGAGAAGATGACTGCAAGCTTTACCAACCTCTCTGTGAGGGCCAGCAGTCCACCAGGTACCCAAGAGTGGCACTAAACTCCCACAGAGAGCAGGGACGGGAGGGAACACGGGGTAAGTCAGTGGTGAATCAACAACCAGAACATTAGACACGTGGACACAGGCACAGCTGGGACCCCTTAGGACCATATCAGCACCCTAGGGGTGAGGAGAAGAGACTATGGAAGGAGTTCAAACCTCTGACAATGTCACTGGGCCAGGCTGCTATTCCAGCATAAACTGTCATGTGACAAAGAAATCAACTCTCTCATTTAAGAGACTGTGATTTAGCCTGGCCTGTACTTGGAGAGCAGACTGGAGGGAGTGCCGCTGATGGCAGACAGACACAAGGGCACTGAGGAGGAAGCTGGCTAAGTGTATGGAAATGGACTGGGAGGCTGAGGGAGATGCCCAGGGTTAGCCAAGGGCCCAAGAGAATGCGCTCATCCATGCCTCCCTTCTTCTGTCTTTCACAATGGCATCCGGCACATTCTGGGGAAGGTTTTCTGCCTGTCTGCACTATTAGCCAAAACTCCTGCTTGTCAATGAAGAAAACCCCACCTTCAATGAACTAAAACAAAAAAGGGAATGTGTCAGTTTGTGTAACTGCAAAGTAAGACATCCATCCATCTCCGATGAGGTACTGCCGGGCCCAGGTGCTCAAGTCCTATAATCACACTCTTGCTCTGACTCTCTCTTGCCCGTGTTAAGAGTTTCTGTGAAATTCAATCTCCACTAACCCATCCCCCTGCTCCCTGACAGCAGATGGGGCTGAAACACCCCCCCCAACCCTCTAAACTCTGGGTCCTTCTGGTGATCGGCGCCATCTGAGCCTCCCTAGGGGCTACACCTGAAGTCACCTCACTGGCATAAAGTCACGTGTGATGGAAAGGAGCTCGTTATGAAACACAAAAGGCAGCCCCGTGATGAAGTTCCAAGGGTTTTGGAAACTCAACACAAGGAACCAGAGACGAAGGCCAAATACATGTCTTACCACACCACAAGAAGACCACGTTCGCGGCTGTATCCTATGCCTAGCACGATGGCTGGCCCAGTGCGCAAGTGGTCAGCATCTGCTTAGCGCAGGAGTGAGCTAACCAATGAATACATATTTCCTCTGACGTGTAGGATAAGCTTCCCTAGGAGCTGGGACGCCAGAGGCGAGCCACTTGGATAATTAATTGGAGCCCCTTAGATAATTAAAAATGGCTTGTGCCAGTCTTCTGGGAGAGCCCTGGGTGGATTTGGAAGTGTGTCTCTCCTCTCCACAAGAGAAGTAGGCTTTTGGTTGGCTCTCTGAATGGCTAGTCTTAATGCACTCCATGGGAAGCAGCTCTCTATAGGACAAAAGGGACAAAGGCCACCTTGTTTCCAGTTTCCAGGCCAGGTCTTCCCTCCTCCTCCTCCTGGGCAAGGGAGCCTCGGAAGGGGCTTCAAAGAGCTTGGGCTGGAACAGCTACAGGAACCTCTCTGAAGCAGACTCCTAGTAAATTAGCCACTGGAGAAAGACACCTGAACCCACCAGGAAAGCAGTCACATGACATTGCATAGTCCCAGTACTGAAGAGAACATTTATCCCCTGAAAAACAGATTCCCAGAATTATTAAAGTAGAAGGTAATCAATATAATTCCAGCTAGAGAATTCCTTTCAGGAGGTTGGGGGATGGGGGACAAATAACCCTATGAATGATTCTGTTCAGACAACTTCCCATCTGTTGTCTAAATTAAAAATAAAATAAAATAAAAAATAAAATATAGGCATGTTATTTCTGCTACTGCCATCCCAAAAGGCATGACAACCACCATAAATAAGAAACCTGAATCTTATTTCATTGACATTAATGTTCAAAGGATCATAAGTCAAAGCAGTATTCAAAGTATATGTAATTTGAATATATTTCCATCAAATAATGCAAATGCAAATGAAGGTGAAAAAACATGAAACACTTGAAAACATTCACATTTTCAGAGATGTCTTCTAAACATTAGAAATTTATCTTTAAAATGAAAAGGCAAAATATAACATATACTATGTGAATGCCAAAAGTTTCAATCAAAATTATTTCAATAAAATCACTTCAGAAAAATAAAACTGTTCAGGATTCTAGTGTTCCACGTCCATCAAGTTGCTAATGTAAGGATGCATCACATTTTACTCATGTTATATCAAGATCTATATAAACGAAAATCGTTTAAATGTAATATGGGCTAATGTGGCAAAATGTTCCCCAGTTGCCATGTGCATCTGCTGTAAATACCGTGCCAATCTGTGAAAACCCCCAGACCCAGAACCAGGAATTGAAACTCAAAGAGAAACAAGGATGCCCGGCTCCACCAGGAACTGGCCCTGGATTATGCAACAGCCTACTGCATCTATGCTCACTGAGAGGAAGGGCTTGACGCCTTGATCCCTTTGCCATTTCGGTTAGCTCAGTACTTATGCGCCTCTAATCCTCCCTGCTCTCCAAAGGCCTCTGTGCCCACCTGAGTCAGGAAGAGTAGAAGCCCTAAACCTTCCTGGCATCCAGATGTGGTCTTTTTTTGTGGACACAGTGCAGATGTGGAAGTCTGGGGTCTGAGACAGGATGGGGGGATGTTTGCAGGTATGGGTCGCACTCTGCCAGGTGCTGATCGGATTCCCAGGGAGAGAAGGCCCTAGTGCTCTTCAGTACATCTGTTTTTGTGTAGTTTGTGATACTGGGGCCCTCAAAAGCAGGGGTGGGCAAACCTTCTCTGTCTAGGGCCAGAGAGTAAATATTTTTGGCTTGGGTCTTTACTGAGATTACTCAAGTCTGCCATCACAATACAAAAACAGCCAAAGAGAGTTCGTAAATGAATGAGCGTGACTGTGTTCTAATAAAACGTTTTTGACCCAAACAGCCTGGATTTGGTCCAGTTTGCAGTCCTTTCTAACTAACACACGGGATTCTGAGCAGTGCCTCTCTTGTCTGGATCTAAAGGCAGCCTGACTGTTCCAGTCCCACAGTCTCAAGAATTTAAGCAGTCCTAAAGCAGAAGATTCTTTTTTTTTTTTTTTTTAAATTATTTCTTTATTTGACAGACACAAGTGGGCAGGCAGAGAGAGAGAGAGAGGAGGGAAGCAAGCTCCCCGCCGAGCAGAGAGCCCGACATGGGGCTCGGTCCTAGGACCCTGGGATCATGACCTGAGCCAAGGGCAGAGGTTTAACATACTGAGCCACCCAGGGCCCCAGCAGGGGATTCTTAAGAAATACGAAACCTTTGTGATCATCAGCTAAACCCACCTGGATTTTTATAGCCCCATGAAAGTGCTGGCCATGTAGCCATGTGACCTTGGGCAGGTCATTAAACCCCTCCCTCTCAGCTTCGTTCCTTCATCTGTAAAGTGATCAACTTGCACCATTCACCCTCTCAGAGCACCATGGAGGAGAAGGTCAAAACAACAGGGATGAGTAACACTTGGCAAAGTGTGTTGCAGTTTTCGAACTTTTTTTTGACCCTTATAAGACTCTTAGGAGGTCGTCAGTCCCAACCCCATTTTTACACGTATAGAAACTATGGGGCAAAGAGTATGTAAGTAACTTGCTAACGGACCCTCCCATAGAACCAGCAGAAACCAGATCTCAAAATCAAACATCTTCATTCCCAAGGTAGGGCCACTTTTGCCCCAACTCTGTGGGATCTCCATGTATATATTCAGTGCTATGTGAAACCAGTGCTGTTGGAAATATATATTTTTTTCATCTTAGACCATTGACTCTCTGGATTATAATTCTCCTAATATTTAAAACTTATTATCGACACTAGATGCTCTGTCACAATGTCCATGACACAGTTGAGTTATTACTGAACAAACACCATTTATACCTATATCTTGGGTTGTGCCAATAGGAACAGAAAACATGCCAATTTTATTTTCTCCCCATATGGGCTTTTTCACTGGGTTGCCAATGAGCGAGCTCATTGCCAATTCAGCGGTGATTATACAAGCCTTGCTTCCTCTATTAGCTTCCCCCCAAATGACTCTCACCTGCACAGGTGTCGTATGCCTGTGAGAAAAACATTCACGAAGCTCCTCCCCCAAACGGGGTTCTCCATTAGGCCTGATGCTGCCTCATTTACTCACCGGGGTTGCTTCCTGAGTGGTACACCCTTTGGGATTCTTCATTCCAAGCTAAAGTCCAGTCTCTTTCATTGGAATTACTGTTTGTCACATAGCTTTTGAAACTGGGCTGTTTGACTTCCAATGTCTGCAGATGCTTCATAGTTTACCTGTTTTTGTGCTAAGGGGCCATAATAAGATTTATGCCCATCCCTTATTAAACATTTGATTCTTTCTGACATTTTCAATCCCACGAGCTCTATACTCACATTTAACTGTTCCCTCACAATGGCTGCCCTTTCTCATACAGACTTGACAATTTTCATCTTATGGAGCTCCGCTCCACAGTAGCCACAGATCACATATGGTCATGAAAGTTTAAATTAGTTCGATTTGAAAATTTACTTTCTCTAGCCAAATTTCATTGTGCCAATGGCTATACTATCCTGGGCAGTACAGATATAGGCCTTTTTAATTATTGTAGAATGTTCTACTGAATGTTCTAGCGCTGTATGATGGATTTAGAAACTAATTTGGACAAACTTCATAACTGGTACAGATCCATTTGAAAACTTCTCTTGACCCACCTACTTTCTTCTTTTAAACCGCCCAGACTAACACTAAGACCAAGACTCTGGGAATCTCAGGGACCGACTGCTGATGACATATCATGTACTGTGCGTTGAACAAAGCCCTCACTATATACTCTCTCATTGAATCTTTATAATATGTTCATGGTGTTATCAAGATTTATTAGGAAACTGAGGCCCAGGGCCACATAGTAAGAGGCAGATTGGAGAGCTGACCGATGTCTTTCTGGTTTTAGAGCTCGAGTTCTCAAAAGCTCAGTGATACCAACTCCTCACCCTCATCTTCCTCTGCTCTCTACCCTGATGTGGGCCTGGCTAGGCAATCTAGGGATGGGGCCAAGGCCAAACGTCATGCTGGAGGGTGCCCCGCCAAAATCTAGGGCAGAGCAGGACATCAGCAGGCAGCATGAGGGTATCTGGGCTGGGGAGATGAGCCCAGGCTAATTTTATGTCAAAACGGAGGTAATGTCTTTATGACACAAGTACCGAGGCTTTTTACAACTGGCTACCTTTCCACTGGAGACACCCAAATAAGAAAAATCCCTAGTGAATCTTCTAGGATCAGTGAGTAAAATTTGACATTAACCAAAAGAACCGAATGTGTGGGGTGCTTCTTCTCATTACTCTTTTTCATTTTTTTTCTTTCTGAAAACACTTATTTCCTTGCACGGGCCCCAGGTGCCAGCTATCACCACAGTCTGTGTTTCACACATTTTCTCCCGGCCAGCGCTAGGAGAAGACTGGCCACGGCCACCCATTCCAAACAGTCCTTATGTCTGCCCTGAATGCTAACTTCCTACTTTGAAGCTTACATTTCATTTTGGTTTTAATGCAAACCAATATGCAGATGAGAGAGCCAGAAATTGTGTCTCTGGGAGGCAGCCTGGAGGTTTTCTTGAGCTCACTGTGAAAACCGTGTTTCACAACAGTCATGAATTTCTTATTAGCCTTTCTTTCCCAGCATTCCTTCTTCCCTTATACTTTTTCTTTCTTTCACATGATTCTTTGAAATTTGGCAGGCTAGCTATCAGGATTACTTATGCTATTACTTTTTTTTTTTAATAGGTCATAACTTTGCTGGAGTGAGCAAATCCAAATTGGGATAAGTTACAAAGAGTGTCCTCCCAAATAAGGCCCAGGATGCATAGCACATTTTCTTGCAATCAGTGTTACATGATCTCCAGGATTGGATGTGGCCTCCTCAAGTCTACTCTAGAAGGAAGGGTCCTGGATGACAGAATGAAGAACTGCAGAAACCTGCCTCCCAGAACCATGGTCTCTTGGACCTAAATATGGTGTTCCAGCTCCAATAATGAGACCATTCATTAAGCATCCACCTGGCAAATCAGACACATTGGGTAATTAGCAGTAATGAGTAAGAACACAAGAGCAGACCAGTTTAAAAACCCTCTGCCTATTAGTCACATTTGCAAGTTACCAATTACCAAATGCTAGCCAAATTTTGTCCATACTCAAGAATTCAAAAAAGATCTATTGAGAAGGCAGACTTTTGAGATCATGATGTCAGAGCTGGGCTGAACTGCATGGGTGAGTCAGAATGGAAATTAGTCACTAGGTCAACAGACAGAGTGAATAATATAAGATAATAAGAGTTGGAAGAGTCAGAACCAACGGGCTGAGACATAAAAGAATCATATGGCCAAAGCTAAATTTCAAGATTTCAAGACTTGGACAAAATAGTTACTAGACTTAATAATGCTGAGTGAGCTGTAGGTTCTGAGAATCACAGACCATGCCTCTTTTTACTTCCTGCTGTATCCCCAGCACCAAGTAGGACCCAGCATATTCAGTAAATTTTTGTAAATGAATGAAGTAATTAATCAATCAAGTGAACTTTGTCCTCTTTTGTCACCATACACCTCTCTTGGTCAAATATCTCCAGGATATCCTGAGAAGTTGGTAGCATTCCAGGTGCCTCAGGTGCCTGTGGTCTATTCTTCAAGCATTCCTGTTTTTTGTTTCATTTTTCTGCTTGCCCTCAAACCTCAAAGTATGCTGGAACCCTCCCTCTCAGAACCAGTTCATTTCATGAACTCCTTTGTACTGGGTCAATGAGTGAAAATAAATATATGGCAATAAGTGTGCCCATCCCCTCCTTATAGAACATTTTAATTTTAATGTTATGGTGAAGAGTAAGGACTTTGGAATCACACCTGGACTGGAATCGTCCACTCAATAGCTTTAAGACCTTGAGCAAGTTATTTAGATTCTCTAAGCCTTCATTTCCTCATCTATAAGTGGGGGTTATAAATAGCACAATCCCTACCTCACAGCCTACTTAGGAGCAGGAAGTAATACTATGCAAGTAAAGTGCCTAGCACAGTGCCTGTCCCATGGAAAGTGCACATGAAATCAGTGGGTTCTCCAAGCGTTGTCCCCAGACTCCGGCATCAGCATCCCAAGGAGCTGGTCACAACTGCAAATTCTCAGTCCCAGCCCAAAACAACGGAGTCAGAAACTCTGGGTGTGGGGCTCAATAACGTCTGTTTTAACAAGATTTCCAGGTGATTCTGACACAAGCTGACGTTTGAGAACCACCATGGTAAATGTCAGCAATAAATTATAATAATAATGTATTATATAACATTTAACATTTGTATTATAATGCACTGACATGACTAGTACTTTGACAGGGGCCATGTAAAATACTGCAGAGCAGTCATTTTCAAAGTCCCGGGAAGCTTAGGGAGATATGTGGGAGGCCGCCTCTGAGTCTCCAGGGACAGGTCACGGGCAAAGATCTAGGCTGTCCCCAGCCCTGCTCTGGCAAGGAACTTCACTTAATCAGCTTCATATACTTCGGTACCATCCACATTAAGTTTGCTGGACAAAAGGGTTCTGTTCTGAAATAAATCTGGAAAATCACCACCTCACCCCAAGTACCAATGGAAATCTGGCCAGCTATGGGGGAGATTCAGGGGACAAGGAGACTTTCCCCAGGCCTGTCACCCCATGGGGCAGAGACATTAAGTAAACACGTCCAAGGTCACCCGGCTAGTGCGGCTGGGACTAGAAGCCAGATCACCTGATACTGAGATTTATTCTCAATCTCCAAGAATGGCTGCTGGTCACGCTTGAGCAGATAACCTCGCCATGCAGGGCAATCACCTATGGGGGTACCGGGTGACCTCTGCAGGGACATTCAGATGATATTCTCGGGCTCCCCAGTAGAAGGCAGCTCGCCTATACTCCACCACATGCTTAGCACCAAGCCCAGGCCAACTGATCCGTTTCTTTCGAAATGAGTCACAGTCACAACAAATCAGAAAGTCCCCATTCAGAGGGGCTTTTCCCTTTTTGCTAAATCAGACAGGCAGGGAAGATGAAGTCAGCATACCCGGCATGCAGGGGTGGTGAGCTGAGAGTCTGAAGCTGAGTCCCAGTCTACTCCTTTAGACCTTGGTCAACTGCCTAACTGGCCAAACTTGCTACTTATTCTCCAAGGCAGACTTTGAAACTGAACTGGATGATATTGAGAGATCTTCATGCTCCCTGGAAGGGTAAATTAGATAAATATTTTGTCACTAACTGCAGTATTACTTATTCATTTATTACCCCATCCTACAATTGTTTAAGAAGCCCTTACTAGGTGGCAGATATCCTGCTAGGTATTGAGGCCACAGCTGTAAAGACAACATACCTGGTCCCCGCAATCACGGAGCCTGCAGTTGGGTGGGGACGGGAAGTTGCTGTTCATGGTACTGCACCGATCCCACAGAAGTACTGTTGTTAAGTATTTATGAGGTGCTCAGCACAGTACTAAGTGCTACACACCAATTATCTCACTGAATTCTCTCAACAGTCCGACGAAGTAGGAAGAATGATCTCCACATTACTGAAGAGGAAACTGGGGCTCAGAAATTTAAGGAGCTTGCCAAAGTGGAGGCCATGGCCACTGAGTGGCAGGATCTGATTTATAAGCCACACCCTTAGCCTCTATATCATAGATATGCGTATATGTATGTCCATATACAAGGAATATCTTTTGTTCGAGTGCCTGGAAGAATATCCATATATAGTGAGTTCTTTTTCTTTCTTTCTTTCCTTTTTTTTTTTTTTTTAAGTGATCTCTATGCCCAACATGTGCCTCAGACTCATGACTCCAAGATCAAGAGCTACATGCTCTCCCCACCAGGCCAGCCAGGAGTGAGTTCTTATAAAAGAACTTAGAGCCTTATAGTGAGTTCTTAATAAAGTGTTATTAATTAAATATACCCATCTAGGTCAAACTAGAGACAGAGGTCCCAGATGAGGAGATGAATAGGGGTGGTGGAAACCAAGTGACCCATTCTAGGGGACAGCGGCAATGGCGAGAGAGCCCCACCCAGCAGCAGCTTTAGAAGTAGGTGTGGGAGCAGAGGGGTGTGTGACTGTCATACGGGCTGCCAAGGAGCCACTGTGCGGCACACTGTCCCTGTCGGAAGTTTTCAGGGAGCGGCCGTATTGGTGGGGGAGCTGGGCAGAGAGGGCAGACACTAACCATCTCTCCCAGCTGTCACCACTGAGACCATGCTTGTCCTTCGGGGGCTGACTCAACACCCAGACTGAAACCTGTATGCACCAAGTGGCTTGGAAGAAGACGGCTCACAGAGAAGGCTGAGGATACAGGGCATACAGAGATTGTTTATCAGTGGTCTGAGGGTTCAGGACTGATTTGGAAGGGACCAACAATTGGATCAGCCATCTTTATAAGAGGGCACCACGTGCTCCTCTCTGCACGCCTTAAGCTACTCAGCTTTAAATTACACTTGGTTTCCGATAAGTATATTGATTTGAAACTCCCATTTCTCGCTTATTAAAATCAGGTTACACAGGTATCACTGACTGAGAGTTTCTAGTTGGTGGAGTCACACGTGCAAAGGGATGTTCGCATGACCTTTTTGTTCAGACCAAAGCAGGGAACAACCGTCAGGACCCAAGCGTGCAGAGGAAGAAGAACCCAAACATCAGGGGTT
Source organism: Mustela lutreola (assembly GCF_030435805.1). Lineage (NCBI taxonomy): Eukaryota > Metazoa > Chordata > Mammalia > Carnivora > Mustelidae > Mustela > Mustela lutreola. The sequence goes on along the minus strand of NC_081293.1, from coordinate 156,198,307 downwards.
CACAGATCTGAGCCGCAACCTCAGGTGCTACTTCCTGCGGCGGCCTGACTCACATGTTCCCCAGCGATCCCCTTCCTGCCATGCTCCCTCCCCTTGGGTGTGGGCTGGCCTAGCAACTTTCTTCTTGGCAAGAGGAGAGAGCAAAGGCGATGGGATGCCACTTCTGAGGTTAGAAGAGATGACAGGCTCTGTCCTGCTAGAAGATTTATCGTGCCTGATGAAGGAAGCAGCCACATCGTACAGGCTCCCACGACAAGGAGCAGAGACTAGCCTCCAGCCCACAGCCAGCAAGGAGGCCCTCAGACCAACAGCTTTAGGCAACTGCATTCTGTCAACAACCACTGAGGATCTTGGAAGCAGATACTTGTCTGCTTGAGCTTTTGGGTGGAACCCCAGCCCTGGCTGATACTGATTGTAGCACAGGAGACCCCCTGAAGCAGAGGACCCCTTGAGGATGCACCCGGGTCTGGAAGCACGGGAACCGTGAAATAGTCCACATATGCTGTTTAAATGGCTAAGTCTGTGGCAATTTGTCACACAGCAATAGAATGTTAAGACACTTCTCTGGGGGGATTTGGACAGGTTATCTCCCCTCTTTAAACTTCAATTTTTTTTTTCTCATCTGTCAAGATGGCTGGGTTAAAAATAATAAAATAATGATGATTGATGATGATGATGATGATGATGATGATATGGCTGCCTTTGGGGAATTAAAGGAGAAACTGCAAAAAAAAAAAGTGCAAATCAGTGTTGACATCTGAGAGGGAAAAGCATCTGGGCTCTGCCTCAGCTGCATCTGGAGGACAGAGGTAAGAGCTGCGCAGGGAGTTTCTAAGTGGGAAGAGTGGGTGGGAAGGGCTTCCCTGCAGCTATGAAGCTTGGAGCTTGGGGAGCTAAAGCAGGATGTCAAGTGAAGGCAAAGTTGGGGACTCCAGAGACCAGCAAAAGAGTTCAACCAGACAGAGCCAGAGGTTTGAAGGAAAAGCAGGAAGCAGTGCTAACATGAAGACAGAGGGAGCCTTTCATAAGATGCCTGTGATGCCAGTGAGTGGGAAGAAGTAGTTAAGACACGGCAAGTGTTTAAATGCATAGCTGAAGTCAACTTGTGTGAAGGACAATGGAATCCAGGGCTTGGGTGCCCATTACCGTTGGGTCTGAGTGCCATCCCCTTATTGATGGAACTCCTCTCCACACCGCCTATAAATGCCAGGGGACTCCTCCTCGAATGTGATTCCCAAGCCCCCCACACATGAGACTCCTCTAGCTGACTGCCCGCTCAGCATCTCCCCTGGGATAACGGAGGGCATCTGAGATTTGACATGCCCAGATCTGAACTCCTGATTTCCAACTCTTCCTCAGAGCCCTGCTACATTGCTGCACGCCCATTTCAGTCCTGCTCTCTCCACTTTCTAGTGAACAGCGATGACCTCACATTGCATATTATAAAAGAGGCAAAAATCTAGATTTAACTTAAAAAAGTGAAAATTGGACATCTTCCTCCCTCCGTCCTGCTGTCCTCACTCCTCTCCCATCACATACATTCAAACTGTTTCTGCATCAGAATCTACAAGGCTACCTGTGGTCACCTGCCTGTGGCTTACTACCTTTCTGCAGCTGCCCAGCTAGACCCTTTCCTTCCCTTTTTAAAAAGAGAATATTACAAGCGATACCATAATGAACACCCATATCCATAGGCACAAGTATTTCTTCAGGACAGATTCCTTGAAGTGGGACTGCAAAGTCAAAGGGTTTACACAGAAAACATGTGGTGGAGACTGACAAACGATCCTTTAATGTGGTTGACACTCCCGCCACTGGTGAGTGACAGGGACTCTGTGTCCAGTGCTGGACGTTATCAATCTTTCGAAGACTTTCCAAGAAGGAACTCTTGTCTTAACTTACAGTTTCCCGATAACCAGAGCCTGAATACATTTTCAGGTGTTTATTGGCCATTTGTATTCGTTCTTCAGGGCATGGCCTCTCTACCATTCTGGGCTTGTTTTTCTATGGATTATTTATCCCAAATTACTAATGAAAGATCTGAGGACTGGAGAAAGTAAGTAGGTTGGCTTTAAGTCTCACAACTAGTAAGTGGCTGGGCTGGACTTGAGCTTGGCTTTGTCTCTCAAAAGGGCACATTCTCAACCACCAGGTCGCTTAGTCTGCTTCTTGGCTATGGTCAAGTTTAACGGATGATTGAAAGCCTGAAGGCTTCATGAGGACAGGAGTGTCACTCACTTGCAGACGGGTGGCCCTTCCTACTTCTGCCCGAAACTGGCTTGCTGTATGTGGCAGTTCCCAGGAGGTCCCCCGGGGAGGCTGTGGGGCTGCCTGGGTGACCACTGTGCCTGCTAGCCCAATATGGCCCTAGCCGCCCACTCTGCCACATTTAGCAATTACATTGCCCCTAAAGACACAGGCGGCCAGAAATGACAACCGCTGGCTTACTGCCATTTCCTCACTTAAGCCAACTGGAGCTAGACCATCCTTGGCTTTGGGTGCAATTCATTCTCCAAAACCCAAATCCAAGACGACTCTGGACCTGGCAGGGGTTCAGCTGCAAACGCGGAGAGCGAATGCATCAGCAGCTGCTGTCAAGGCCGCTGACACCATGCCAGGGCCACCAGGCCATTGTTTGTGGCAGAACAACGCCTTCTTTTGGTGGAGGAGGTTTGAAGCCCTGCCTTCCAGTATCTCAGCCGACTTCTCAGCGAGCCGGGAGCACCTCGGTGCCAGAGGAATGAATGCCTTCCCTAGAAACAGAAGTCCTCTGCAGGGTTGCTACGGGCTGACACCCTTAACAGGGTCCACACCACATTTATCCATCCTGCACAGGACCAGCTGCAGGCGTGGTGGGAAAGATAAGCTTGGCAGAGGGTGGGCAGAGGACCCCAGAGCCTGTGGCTGTCACCTACCAGTACCCGGGCGACCCCTCCTGAAGTGGGCTGCTATTACTGTCACGGGGAAACCAGGCAGCTTAGGAGTTTTTTTGACTGGCCAGTCCATGAACCGGATTTTTCAATCACTCTAGACTCATTGAGCCTCTTTAACCGGGATTCCAGGTGTGTCTTTGCGCACACATCACAGCGACTTTGGTGTTCCTTGAAGTCAACACAGATACTGCTGGACGAGAACAACGGGTGGAACCTGGTCCCAATGAGAACTCTGTTCTGCCACCCAGTGGCCCGACTTTGAGAAGGTGTCAGAGCTCGAATGCAACCCTCTCAGGGCAAAACCCCTGTCTCCATCTTTGAAAAGAGCAGGGAAACGACACTCAGTCTTCTGTGGGGTCTGAAGCAGAAGGCTCAGGTCTGTAGCCCGCTTGAAGGGCCCATGAGAGAGCAAGGCAGGCCTGTCATGGGAAGAATGTCAGAGCAGTCATGAGAAGGGAGATGGGAGGAGTAGGAAAGGCACCGGATGGAATTAAATGATGGGAAAAGAAAAATGGAAGCGAGAAACAAATAAGGTACAGCAAGGACACTGAGTCTCAAAGGCTGTTTGTGCCAATGACTTTCCTAGAATTAGTGGCCCGGCCCTGGTCGACAGGTCCTGTGAGGCCTTCACGGACCCACCCCATCTCCTTGGCGATTATGAAATCGTGGGGTCTAAGGGACGGTGGTGAGTACTTCTGGTAGATTTTTTTTTTTTAAAGACAGTGTTGGAAAAAGAAACCCTAGAGTTCCAGGGTTCCTGTGACTCTGAAAACGGGCGTTGGGGGGGTGGTTTCCACATGTGTTATTCTAGATGCAGAAACGTAGGTGACTTTATTCTAGAAACTGAGTGGGCTCCCTTGAGACTCGTATGGGGAGACTTCATCTCCAACGTGATGGTATTTGGAGGTGAGGTCTTTGGAACAGATTAGGTCGTGAGAGCAGAGCCCTCCTGAATGGGATTGGTGTGCTTACAGAAGACTCCAGAGAGCTCCCTCAACGCTTCTGCCATGTGAGGATATAAGAACCCAGAATCAGATCCTCACTAGACACTGAAGCTGCTGGTGCCTTGATCTTGGATCTCCAGAACTGTGAGAAAGAAATCTCCATTTTTTATAAGGCGCTCGGTCTATGGTATTCTGTCACAGAAGCCCAAATTCATTAAGACATTATGTTCTTTCCAGATTTTTTCTTCTGATTCATTTCTAGTTTCATACCGTTGTGGCTGGAAAAGTTACACGGTATGATTTCAATCTTCTCGAATATGATGATTAAGACTCTTTGGTGCGCCTGGGTGGCTCAGTGCCTTCGGCTCAGGTCATGATCTCAGGATCCTGGGATGGAGTCCCGCACCGAGCTCTCTGCTCAGCAGGGAGCCTGCCTCCTCCTCTCTCTCTCTCTCTTTCTGCCTGCCCCTCTGCCTACTTGTGATCTCTCTGCCAAATAAATAAATAAAATATTTTTAAAAAAAGAAAGTCTCTTTGACAGAGCAATGTCATACTGATTTCTCACCACTGCCTAGGAGGTCCATAGGGCATTTTTCTACTCCCAGGTTATCCTGCCGGAATGGGACAGTTTCTGAGTCTTCTTGGAGATGGTGTATAGGCATGCAGCCTTGGAAAGCACCAGAAAGTGGGTATCTTGCATCTTGATCAGCCTCTATCCTTGGTTAGAAATCGTGCAGAAAGCTTATGTTCTTGCTTTCCCACCAGGATGTGTCTATGGTTGCATCTGCTTTCTGACTTTCCTGTCTACTGATGACACTTCTTTGAAGGTTATTCAGGGATCATGGGGTTAGGGGCTCAGACACCTGTGACATCTACCCACTCCTGTTTCCATTCTCCAGGAAAATGCAGAGGTTTTGGAGATTTACCAACAACATTACCAACTCTTGAACACAAATTATTTCCCTGAGATCTAGGGACAAAGGCAGGTCCCCAAGACTCCTGTCTTGGGGGTTGTGTACCTCCATGCTTGCCACTCAATATATGAACGACTAAGAGCAGGTCAATCTCAGGGCAAAGCAGTCTCCCTATGTTCCTGAAAGGGTAGCATTTCTTTCTTGCCCCCATACCTAATTCATTCATTCATTCATTCATTCCACAAAGGCTTCATGAGAGCTTTCTACATGCCAGGACTGTGCTGAGCACAGGGAATGTAATGGAGAGCAGGATAGACAACAGCTTTGCCCTCATGTAGCTTATCGCCCAATGGGGCTGATAGGCAATAAATAAGTAAACTAAGAAATGAGAAGATAATGGCATACTTAAACAATGAAGTCTCCTGCCTTCTGTCCTCTCCTGAGAAGGATTACCTTCAGTTGACCAGCCTTATGGTACATTTATATCATGGAAAGTGTAGTTGAACTTCAAGGCGGGGGGCGGGGCTCTGATTCTTAACCATACTTGTCTCTTTACAATACTCCCATTTCTTTGCTGTGGGGCTGACAGCTGTGCAGAGGGCAGTGTAATCGTTTTTATCTGTAATAAAGCACTGTTGCCAAATACAACTTGGCCTCTGCCCATTATTGTTCCCTAAATGCCACAGAAGCAGCATGACGCCTTGTGACAAGAGACGAAGGCTTTGCAATCAGACTGAACTGGCTTCTATTCCTGGCTCCGCCACCACGTGAGCTTAGAGGAGTGGCTTTTTCCTCCAAGTCATGAGATTTTAATGGAGACAAATCTGTGGCATCTCTGTTCGGATTTTCTCTTTGTGGAATAAGATGTATTAGGACCACGAAAGGATTTTGCCCGGCACCTGGCAGCCAGGAACCGCCTGGTAGGTCCTGGCTCCGTCTTAATTCAGTGAATGATTCCTAGCCTGGAGGCCAGCTCAACCTCAGGGTTTCTCAAAGTGCGGTCCATGGACTCCCTGAGACAGCACCACCTGGAGTATTTGTCAACACACTCCTGTATGTGTCCATCAGAACCTGCGCATTTCACAGACTTGCCACTTAAGAGCCTGAAGTCGGAGACTGGCTCATCTACAGCTCTGACTGGTGGCCTAGGCTTTTGTTACTTTGAGGGTCAAGAGATCACTTTTTAATGGTCAACTCCAAGCATAATAGCTTTCACAATGTGGAGGCACCTGACGCACATGTCTTCAGTGAGGTACTTTCTGGATGGGAAAGGAGACTTCAGATCCCCCAGAACCTTGAGCCTTCCTGCTCTGGCCAAATCACCCCCACTCAGCGCGGTGCGGATCACCCCAGGGAGCCACCCACCACATTTCAGGAAGATGGCGAGTTCCAGCCTTTGCCATTTCTGGACAGATGGGTATGACAGGTAGGCCCTCCTGAAGCCTGTTCCAGAAGGGGCTGACAAGCCTCTCTGGGCTGAACACACGGGAAACATGTCAGGCTCACAAACAGGGTTAGAGGGTGACCTTGGGGAAGACTGGATGAAAGGTTATTCTGAGCCTGTCACACACAGGAACATCTAACTTTTTGGACTCGAGCTCCTCAGGAGAGTGGCTGGATTAAAAGATAAATAAAAACTGAAGGCCAGCTGTCACCAGGGCAGCACCCCCACACCCTGGCCTCAGCACCTCGTACCAGGAGCCTCAGGGCCAACGGTGGCAGACAGGGGCACGAAAATGGCCACCTTCATGGACACCATCTGGGCCTATCCCCAGGGAGTGGCAACCCAGCGTGTACTTGAAGCTCTGCAGGCTTAGCAGGAATGGCTGGGAGTTACAGCCAGAAAGGAGAACAGCGGGCGCCACTGAAGACAGGCTCTGGAAACATACAGGAGGCATTCCAAAGAACAGCCCAGAATAAGTGGGAGGAACCTCAGAAGGGCTGGGAATCCCTGAAGTCGGCATCAGCGCCTGAGAAAAGAGAATTTGTCTGTAGTCGTGATTCTCTGCTCAGCCCAGGCTGGTGCGGTTTGGGGAAAATGGGTGACATCAGTACAAGTGCAGAGGTTGGGAAACAAGATTAGTCACCCTGCCCAAGAGGATGAATTCCCTCATTTCTGCCTCCTTGTGACATCACTGTTCCAGAGGGCAGCACACTGTGGTGCCAGATGAAAAGTTCGATTTCGAGCTTGTTCACAAAAGTGCCATTGTCTTAAGACAGACCCAGAGATGGTGGTCATTGTGTTTCCCAGCAGCTGCTTGGCCCCGCTCCACATCTGGAACCCTCTCTCTCAGCCACAGGCAGGACCCTCCGCCCTGGGGCGAGGTGGGGAGACGGACTCCCAGAAGCCCCAGCATACCTGATACAGTGTCTGTTTTGTCAAAATCCTACCCGGACTCACCCACGCTAGCTTCCAAATGTGATTTTCACGAGCACGTGGCCCATTTTGTGTGTGTTCCTCCAGAGCTGAGGAGGACGGGGTCAGAGCAGGGTTTGAAGGACAGCTCGCGCAGTAGGCTTTCACGCATCCTGCAGAGGGCCCACCCCGGCTCTGAAGACAGCAGACTCCGTGGATGGATTTGACGAGTTCGTTAGCACTGAGTTAGAGCATGCTGTTGGCTTGCGTTTGGATGAGATGATTTTTCAAAAGCTTGAAGGCTACTTAGAAGATGCTTCCCACCCACCCTGAGGAGAGCCCTGGTGTTTGTTTCCAGCATGACGAGGGCTTTACCCCAAACCAGTCCTGTCGTCACCATTAACCCTTCTTCTACCCAGTTACGAGAGTGTGTTAGGAGCTGGCTGGAGTCAGAAAGAAAGAGTCTTCAAAAGAAGGGGCAATCAAGAGATCAGGACAGTTTAGCTCCATCACAAATTACAGCCCAGCTTGTCAGCCATGGCACTTGTTTGAACAACACCGTACAAGCGAGCAGGTGAATGGCACAGGCTAGGCAGCGGTCGTGTTTCATACACAGGTTGTCCTCTTAGTATGACTTGAAAGCTAAGGCCACTTGCAAGTACAAAGGACATGCTTCTGAAGACAGTGTTGCCTAGTAAGAACATGATCATACCCCCATATTAAATATAGATGGACTGCAAATTACCAAGAGCTCAATGTCAGGCGAGGTGGGGGAGAAGTGAACGGAGGGGGGTGGGTGGGGGCAGAGGCAGACCCCCACACAGCCCTCACGGGGTTGCACCCAATGAAGGGCGCATTTTACTTGAAATCCTATCGCAGTGTGAGATTTGGGGTGCAGCTGTCCCTCACATCCTCTCTAGTTATTAGATTTACGTTTCTGATAATAGGGAACACTGGAGTCAGAAACTGGGTCAACTCTGACAGTTCCCAGACCCGTTTTAAAGTTGATTCTCCACAACAGTTTGTATTTTTATCGCCCCTCACAATCCAAGGCCCAAAGTGGCCCCTAAAAATTCTGAGCAGAAGAAAGTACAGATTTAAAAGACCAAGGCCATATGGGAAGGAAGAGCCAGATCCAGAAAACCAGCTTGTCTTCGTTACCCTGTGACACAGTGCCCTTCTCTTTCTAAACCCATGCAGCCTCGTGTGCCTTGGCGAATTGATCTGTTTTAAGGATTTTTAAAAAATTAACTTATTTATTTGAGTGAGGGGGGACAGCAAGTACAAACAAGGCGGGGGCAGAGGGAGAGAAAGAGAGAATCTCCAGCAGACTCGACACTGAGCACAGAGCCGGACGCAGGTCTAGATCCCCTGATCCTGAGATCACGACCTGAGCCAAAACCGAGAGCTGGACACTTAACGACTGAGCCATCCAGATGTCCCTAAGGAGACCCACCTTTTCTGCTTTCCTTCCTTTCATCTGTGCATCATTTGGAAAATGCAGAAGCACTCCTCCTGGGGTATAGCATGCTCTCCCTGCAGCCACTCACCCACGAGGCCACACTGGCATGCCAAGACCACAGGTCCCCATCACAAGGGATCGATGTGATGACACCTGGGATCTCAGAACCAGGGAAAACAGGCTGAGCACCCGCGTTTCTTATGGGTTCTGACCTGGCCGGCTCTTCTCTTCCTGTGCCCGTGGAGGAAACGCATCTCAACAAGCCAACGAGCTTCAAAGCAAATTGATTTTGCCTTTGAAATGTGTTCTTTGATTGCCAGGCATTCCTTCTGTGCAAAACGGTGCTAAGACAAGCAGCAGTGGCAGGGGTGGAAGGGGCATATGCTACGGGCTTGGCATGGAGACTAGGGCTGGAGGGGGGGCTAGAAGCGTGCTGGGATGGCTTCAGGAGATACACAGAAGCTCGTGTCTCCAGTACGTGGTGGTGACTCGACTGACCAGTGTCAGATAGGAGGGAATGAGGAGAACTTTCTCCCTGCTCTCAGGTCCTGGCCTGAATACAGAGTGAATTGTACTCCTGGCTATTTCAGGGTAAGCTTGGGTGGAAGACCCTTCACGACCAGGAGTCTGTCATAGCCTGTTTTCTTAGTGGAGAAGTCTGTAATGGCCTCATAAAGGGCTGTTCGGGGGCAAGACCTAGGAAGAAGGGCACAGAAGGGGTGGGGGGCACACAGATTATTTCCACAGCCTCACCCTGCCTGGAGACTCTCTCATTTTACCAACAAACCTGTTGCTCCAGTTCTTCCGATCACCGATCACCTTCAGATCTTTGCAAGGACACGGATACTGGAAAAAAACGTATCAGTTATCATCCGAATCTGCTCGGCATGCCCAACCAGATCCTGGGCAAGGCAGAGACCTGCTGAACCGTTTTCTTGAATCTGTCCCTGGCACAGTAACCAGGCAGACGAATCGCCTTCATTGCACAGTGTTCAAGGGCAGGTCCCTGCTGTGCTGAACAAAAAGAGCCAGAGGCTTCACTGAAAGAAAGACCAACTCTGAGGATCCTATTCCCAGCAGAGTCGTTTACAAGGGCTCTGAAGCCAAAGCGCTCGGTTCGAATCCCAGCTCCCACACGGACTAGCGGTGTGATCTCCTGAATGTTGCTTAGCTTTTGTGTGCCTCAGTTTCCTCATCTGGAAAGGGGGCTATCAATTGTAACATCCACCTCACGTTGGAAGATGTGAGGAGTTAAAAGGAACTTAGTATCATGACGGGCACTTAGAAGGGGCTTTATGAAAATTTGTTAAAATAGGGTTTGTAGGTAATGGCATACACCCCAGGACATATTCAGCACAGTGGGCTTCATGACGAGATGAAGAGTCATCGGGCTGTTCTACACTTGCACAGAATATCACCGATCCTGGGGAGCAGGGTACCTTGGGCCTGGCCCACACCTATCAGTATCAAAAAGTGCCATTTTGAAATCTAATGATAGGCAGTGAGAAAGCTGTTAAGTTGCTAAGTGTTCAGATGTTCTTTGGGGGAGTCTGGTCTCCATTGTGCTTGTGACATGTGGCTTGCCCTTTCCACCAATGTCCCTTTTCAGCAAGTGGGTCCCAGCTCTGTCAAGTCACCCAGCAAAGTACGGTTGTCAACGCTGTCTGTCAGGTGGATTAGGCTGAACTCAATAGACAGGAATGATAAAACCCCTGAGCAGGAGAGACAGAGGGGAGGAAAGGCTTTCCTGTTCCTTGCTAGGCTAAAGAGAAACCCAGGGGCATCTCAGGGAGCCCCTGGCCTGCAGCAGTCCATGCAGCCTGAGCTGCTGCCACGTACTCCCACCGCTTCTCACGCACTGGGGCACCCCAGCCCCGGGAGGGTCCCACCAGTTTTTAGGGACTCCCAACAACCTGTTATGGCTGGATCTCCTACATATACTCAAACCCTTCCTTACCCAGCCCTGATCTGGGAGCCTCAGGACATCCGATGTGGGTGCCAAGCAGAAACCCGGGATCCCGGCACTGCCCACGGCATCCTGAAGTTTGATTGGAAGCTGCAGGGCTTGGCAGAGCCTGCTGGCTGGTAATAAGAAAGGCCCAGGCTGCCTAGGAACAGAAGAGCCTCTCCCCTTGCTCGAAGCAAAATGCAACGTGTGGTCCATCTCCTCTCTGGCATCTCCCCAGCCTTTCTCCAGGGAAGCTAAAGGCTAGGCTTCATCGATTGGTCAATAAGTCGTGTTTATTGAGCTGACAGTGTGTGCATACTAGGGTGTGGGAGCGGTAGAGGAAGATGGATGAGAAGGGGGGAAAAAAAACCCCAGAAACCCAAGACAAATGTTAGGATTTTCTATAAAGGTTAAGGACCCTACGCCTTCTCTCTCACGCACAGCCGGGCAGCTCACCCTCCTTCCTTCCCCTTGCTGGTGGCCTGCCGGCCCTCCTCTCCCAAAGGTTGCACCAAGAAATGGGCACTGGGATGACCCAGAACTAGAAAGCCCTTCTTTATGCAGTGCTGACCTCTAGAGGCTTCCAATTAAAAAGCATCCCAAAGGACCAACTTATTTTTACTGCTGGTTTCTCCATCTGTGCAGTTACCACATTTTCCTAGAAAACAAGAAGAAAATGTCTCTGGCTCCCTTAAATGTTACCTAACAGGAAATGCCTACCTCATTCTTAGGCTGCCTAACTACATCTCCCAGATTTATTATAAATGTCAATGTTTTCTGCTCCCAGAGGGGAAAAAAGGTGGGTCAGAGATAAGCAAAGTATTTCAAAGTTACTTTCCTACTGTGGCTCTGAGAGGAAAAGGACCCTGCCAGCTACGTCGGGAGGCATTTCTTAAGTTTCCAAAGTAACGGGTGGCCAGGCCCACTGCAGGGAAAGGAATGTTCGCTCACCCCAATTCGGAAGGGCATCAGGCAAAACTATGTGCCAGTCCCCCAAGACCCTGCATACAGGCACAAACCCGCTCACCCTAACCCCGGCACAGGATCCCAGCACTGGGTAGCGGCTATAGTTTCGTTTACTCTGTCTGACTTCAACCCCTTCGTGCCCACGATGAACACTAGAAACAATGATGCATCCCACCTGACCTGACTCTCCTATGGAAACAAAATTCATTTCTAAAGGAGATGAGATTGGTTGTAATATTCCTAAGCAAAACACCCCAGAGCTTCCTATTTTGTTATAGCTCTTTATTCCGTAACACTGATCACAAAGAGAAGTATAGGAAGTACAAAGAGATGTATGGTAGAAAGTACTCTGGGATGTCCGCATTTGGCTTAATATCCACCCACTATTTTGTCTGGGGCTTTTATTTCTAAAAGGGATCCTAGGGAAGATGGGATCAAAATCAGAAATAGTTTTGCCAATGTCAGCTGCCCAGCCCTGGTTTCGTGAGACAGAATTTTCCTTATAAACTTTGTTTTCCACCCTCTCTAACCCCACTAGCCAAGACAAGATACATTCCCACAATGCTAGTGCCTGGAGGGGACTTGGAAATGAGAGCGTACTCTGATTTTTACAGATGAGCGAACAAAGGTCGGGGGTGGGGAGAGCTGACATGCCAACGGCCACGCAGTGGTCAGGGAGGACACTGGGCTAGAATCATTTTCCCCAGCCAACAGATTCCAGAGTGATTCACTGCAAACGGGAAAATGTGGGTCTTTCTAACACCAGTCCCAGCACTTAGATAAAGGAGGCATGCTACATTTTATGAAGGTTATCTGTGCAAGGGATCAAATAACAGTAAAAAAGAAATACCCCCAGAAGAATGGCTTCGTCTGTGGAAGACCACGTCCCCACCCCACTGAAGCCAGAATCTTTGATGAGGGGGGCTCAGGCTTGCACACAGCCCACCACTCAGGTCCAATCTCTGACGAGAGCCTTGTCCCGAACCAAGAACCCCACCAATGAAGTTAGTGAGAGCGTGCGCGCGTGTGTGCACACACACACACACCCCTCTCCCTGCATCTGCTAAGGCAAACTCAAATCTCATCTCACAATCTCTGGAGACCTATTCATTTGGGGGAAAGAAGCTAGTTCTTAATCAAATAATAGGATTTACCACCTGATTTAGCCTTCAGATGCCACTGTTCACTGAAGAATAATCACCAGGAGGACAGTCATCGGGAAACAGTGTCCTGTTGTCACAGAGCTACCACAGCTTTCTAATTGGTGCCACAAAGTGCCTGTGGTGTCTCACCATGAGAGAAAAATCAGGGTCCTCATATATGCCCCTCAAGTACTGGCTTGAAGGAAAGCTGGAAAATCACTCACTACCAGCCACATCAACAGATACATCATGTCTTAAATTACTCACCCCTGAACCATGCCAGTGGTTTCCGTAATGACCTCCTTTCTCGCTCCCACCCCACCTGCCCCCCGGCTGCCCCCAGCAACCCCAGCCCCAACATCACCAACCACAGACCTGGCTGGTGATCCTCATTCTCTGTCCCTCCTTTCCCATGAGGTGTCCTCTGGACCAAACACCATGGAGGGAGTAAAAAAGAGGCAAACATCACCAGATTTGGAAGGCTCTTTAATAGCAAGCGTATGGTAATTACATTGGTAGATGAGGTCCTCACTCCCCGGGGAGGGAGGACGGAGCAGATGTGGACAGGGCTCACTTTCGGGCTTACACTGCTTGAGGCTTCTAGAACAAAGGGTAACAAGTCTTTTTGGCAACCCATTTCACAGTTTTGTCATTTACAAGAGATTTCTTGGAAAAGAAATATAAAGGCGAAGAAAACATACACACCCTGCAGGAAACATTTTTGCCTAAGGAAAAAAGAACCCCCAAACTGTTCCTTGATTTTGCTTCTCATGTAGATGGCTAAACTCTGCTCTCCTAGCCAAACGAAGACTGGCTCACAGATCATTCCCGATCTTCCCCGAGAACGGACAATTTGCTTTCTCCTCTAAAAAGGGGACAGGACTGTTGTATCTTTACCCACCTTGCTATCAGAAGGTACTCAGAGTGAAAAAACAACGCTTAAGAAACAAAAGCGATACAGAAGAACGAACCAGGGAAAGGCAGCTGTACAAAGAACAGACTATCTGCTTTCTCGGTGGGACTGAGTAACTTGAATACAGTTCTCAGTAAATGAAGTGTTTATTTTTACGTGGCCTGGCACACACTTTCGACAGCTTGGGTCTATTCAGCCACACAGTGCTGTAAAGAAGGTTTCTAACGTGTGATGCTCACAGTCCTCTATTTTTGTAATACAAATTTAAATAAAAATATCGACGACACCATCTTATGTAACAGTTTACCCAGGGGAACGTGAGCTATAGACATTTACCACGGACCCCACGTTGCCATGGACACCAGAGGCTACGGGCAGCCTGGCAAGTTTTAGATATTCTGAATAACATCTAAAAGGCTTCAGCCTTTCAGGTCATACCTGGTGTCACAAAACCAAGATAACTTGTTGGGTCTTTGTGGAAGAGGATTCATGTTTCATACCAAAAAAAAAAAAAAAAAAAATTGGGCTTCTCTGGTAATCTAAAGACTAAGTAATAGGCAGTGGCCCCTCTGTGGGGTTGACAGTCCTTCTAGGGAAGAAGGATCTGTGATGCACTTGAGTTTTAATTTTGTTATTTCCTCAACCCTGAAAAGTGGAGTAGGCGGGCTCTGCCCTCCAGCCCCTGGGGGCATTCCTGACCCATGGCCTCCTCCACACTGAGAGCAAGATCAAGTCCGGTTCACCTGCTGCCTGCCAGGTGATTGGAGCCTGCACATGTGGTTGCACTCTGGAAAGACAGGGTTCTCTGGCTAACAGCTGGTTTACTGAGGAAAACTCCACCATCTTTGTGGGACACCTGCTGTCTCCTTGGCTGCCGGGCATTTGCAAAGCTGCAAATCCATTCCCAACACAGGTCTTGCCTCTCAACACGCAGGCGGTTCCTTCGAGAATAGCTAGCTCCTAGTGGGATAGCCCTAAAAACAGTTTTCCTGTACCGTGCACAATACCTGTCTTCCAGCTTTTTCTTTATTATTATTATTTTTTTAAAGAATTAGACACTAACTCTCCCGTCCTTTCTCATCTCCTCCCACTGCAGATTAAGTCCTGCCTATTCCTCTCTGCCTCTTGAACCATGGAAAATCAGGTTTGTTCATATCCGTTTCCCAACTTGTGAATTTTAATATGCAAGGGAGATTTCTAAAATATAAATTCCAATGATGCTGGGAAGCGCAGCTCCCCGAGGTCCATACACTTTGTGCTCTTATGAGACAGACACAATCTTTAGAGATGTCATTGTGCTGAAGGAAAGGTTGCTATTTGTATGTGAAAAATGACAGTAGCTATGAGAGGAGAGAAATTTTTCACTTAAGGACCCTGGAAACCTAAATCTGGCACCAAGACGGGAGGATTCCTAAATAAGAGACTCTCATGTTCTAGTCATATAAAAAAAATCCAAAACACACAAAAAAACCCCAAAGTCCTATATGCTGCTATGAGCCTGTGAGGCATGAGTGTAACTGAGCCAGAGTGTGGCAGGCGTTGTGGGGGGGGGGGGGGTCCTACCTCCCTGCCTGGCTCCCTAACTCATTCTCTGGTTTCCCAAAGTGTGCTCAGTGTGACTGTCAGGCAGAGCCAGTGACTAGGTGGCCATAAGAAATATGTCTCTGTGATTCACTCAAACCCAGCATCAAGGTTTGGTAAGGTTATCACAGGCAGGATTTCACAGCTGGCCCACAGTGATCAATAAGCCATCAATCATCCTCTCCCCACAAAGTTCACACACACTCACATGCTCACGTGCTCACACACACACACACACACAGTCTCTCTCTTCTTTCTCTCTCCTGGACAACATGGCAAAAAGTCAAAGTATTCCTCTTTCACCCTCTCCTTGCTCTTCTTCATGCAAAATTTCCTCTCTCAGTTAAGTTAAACTCATTCCACTTCCAAAGCCGCAGTCTGTCGGGGCACAAGGGAAAGCCACGCCTTCAGCCGACAGAGCCTACACATTTGGGACAAGTACGTTTCTGTATCTCTGGGCCTGTGTCCTCCATCTAAGGGACCGGAAGTCATCAGCCCCTCAGACACTCATAGAACATCAGAAACCTATTCTAAGGTAGTCCTTGGCCAGCATTCTCAGGACAGCATCTCCGCAAGATCCAAAATGTATTTCTTTCTCCTTTCCCTAAAAGTGTCCTTGCCCATTGCTCTTAGCACACATACATACCATAAGGCAGTTAGGGAATGACAGTGGTGAAAGCAGAAGGGCAAACAGCCCTTCTTTCAGGCGAGTCAGGGGACTTGCCCAAGGTCACGTGGTCCCTGTTAGAGCCAGGGCTAGAATCCAGGTCTCTCTTCTAACTCCCGGGTCCATGCTCTTCCCACCGCACCAAACTAACTCTTCTTAAGTGTTTATCTGTTTGTGAAAGTCAGGAATTCATCTAACCACAGAACCTCTTCCTTAGCAAAGACGGCCGCCTGCCTTGCTGGCTGTCAGGGGGCGCTCTGCACCACGCGAGCTCTGACGCCACATGCACACCCCGGACTGTAAACCCGCAGCCGTGGGAGCCAGCACAGGCACATGCAGCAGCAAGGGCAGCTGGGGAGGGGCACAGTCAGAAAAAGGGAAGTTTTGGAGGAAACGGTTCCATCTGCTAATGCCTTCTGGGGTTTTGCCATGAAAATAAGTGACACACAGTACTGTTATTCTCAATTCCTGGGGCAGAACAAAGAGGAGATTTCTCCTCAGCCCACTGAATGGCTGAGTTGATCTCAGTTCTGTGTTTATAAATAGAACATTAACATAATAATACCAAAATGCATTTGGTCAAAGCCTAAACGCTTTTTCATAAAATACATTTTATATTAATGTCCATTCCATTCGCAAACATATGTAAATTGAGCTGCTAAGCCTCTATGTGTAAAATTCCAGTTTACCTTCCAATGGAGGAAGCTAGTCAAGATTCTTCACCTCAGTCAGTGGCAGAAGTCATTCTTTTAGCCTATTGTGTTAAAACAGAGGGTTACCAAACCCCAGCGCTATCTACAGAATGCAGCTCACAACTGCCTGCGCCCAGGTACTTAGTCAATGGGAAGACAGGCAAGGACAGAGCACAGAACATGTTCACCCACTGGAGGAAACATCAAGGTTTGTGCTGGGAATAGGCTACTCGGAAGGAAATTCATTTCACGTGAAATTAATCTTCCATACGCTTTTCCAAGAACAGAAAAAATGTGGGTACTGAAGCATGGAGGGAAACTGCTGTAGGGTTTTCCCCGTGACTTAAAACTGCAGTACCCTGTTCTACCACTAGCAGCCGCACTCTTCATGGCACCAGTCAATCAAACAGAAAATGGTGATAGAATCAGGTTAATACTGACAGGCCTGAGGCTATAGAAATAGACTCCTGGAAGCTCTGTGCTCGCTGCTGCTGCTTTTTTGTTGTTGTTGTTTTTTTTTTTTTTAAGTTCCAAACTATGACAACCTAACAGCCATGTGTGTGCATGTTAATAACATTTCCACCCCAGATGCTATGTTTGGTCAAGGGTTGTGAAAGAGGCATTCTGCTTTGAGAGATCCAGAAGGGTCCAAGAAAATGAATACTTTAAATAATTCCACGTAAGCATTACAAAGGATTTCCCCTGTAAGTATTTGTTGGCTAAGTGACAGCAGTGTTTCCAATTATTAAGTAGCTGTTTCTGGGAGTTGTCTTAGTATTTTGATCATTGAAACTTCCCATCTGAACCAAGCTAACCCACGACTGAAAGAGTCCCAATTTGATATCACTTTAAAAATTCACTTCTGTTAGGTCCGTCCAAGGACTTGATTATAGTTTTTTAAATAAATTATACAGTGGGATCCTTTTCTTGACCTTTTCTTTTTTAAGGAATAAAAGACAAATTAAGAAAGTAAAGAAAGATTCCATTATAAGTTTAAAAAAACTGTTTATCCTGGTTTATTTCCCCCATTAAATTTATCTATGGCTTCAAAGTTTAAGTGGCACTTGGATTCTGAATGTTTTCATGATTTAACAAGTTGCCATCTGGTTATAAAGACAGAATGTGAATGTTTCACTTCATATGTGGGACGGTTTATAGATATTTTAAAGAAATCAATCATTTATGTCACCCCATTGATATTTTCGACTATTAGATTTTAAAAGTGGCTTTGGAATTAGCATGTTTTAAAATAACTGAACATGCAAGTAATGCTTATACCAACCATGAACCCGCTGCTATCTATCCAGGTAACTCAGTAATGGCAGAACGCTTCAACAAAGGCTTCTCTGCCTCTCTTCCCTTCTTCGTCCAAAGCTAAGTGATTATCCTTTTCTGCTCTTGTATTTGCATTTGTGCAGTTTAATGACTAGATATTAAAATTCATGCTTTATAAGCAAATTCCTTCACTTATGGACACACTTAAAAAGTACATAAAAAGTGCAGACTGCATTTCTTCTCTGTCATGCTTTCCCTCAATAATGTCACCTGTGAGGACTCAAAACATATCCTTAATGCATTCAGAGTTCTCCACATTCGAGTCAGCAAATGGTAGTTCTTCAACACAAACTCAAGAGAGAACAGTCAGCCACAAAATGGACTCTAAATTCAAAATGGCAAAGGCTACCAAGACAACCCCATAAAAACCCACTGAAACGGGAGTAAAATTCAGGTCACTTCTGAGCAAAGCTCATCCCAGATATTTTGCGGTCAATAAAAAGGTACTTAGTTTGAATTTGGATGCTGGGAGTCAGACGTCCTGTTTCGAAGTGCTAATGCAAAAAATGCTAACCCAGGAGCACGCGACCCCACCTCAGGTACCAGGGGGTCCACTCTCCTCAGGTGGGAGCCCTCGGAAGGTTACTGCTGACTGACTCCCATTTGGGGGTGGTCCGCCTCTGGCTCCTCCTCTTCCACGTCTGCACTGTACTCTTCAAACGCATCATCGTCAGCATCCGGAAGCCCCAGTAACTAGAGGAGAGAGGAGAGTACAGTGTGAGCGCCAAATGGCCCAGGGGCAGGAAGAGAACCAAAGACATCTGATCCAAATTCATCAACATTTAACAGGACTCAGCACAGCAGCTACAGATTTCCCACTGGAGTCAACCATCCCTACAACCATGTTTATGAACATACTGGAAGGAAATGTCAGTCCTTCAATGGACTGGAGCCCAAAGGGCTAGGTTTTATTGGGGATCCTGGAGACTCTCTACTTCTAAGTATCAAAACATGGCACCACACACAACCAATGGAGAATAATATCGTATACACACACACACACACACACACCCCTGGATGTCAGCCATAATTCAATGAACATGCTGACTATTCCATCAAGACATAAAAAATCTACCCCCTCTATATTTTCTTTCCAAAAACCAAGTGCTGCTAGTATTTATAATGCACCTGTAAAAATGTAAAAAAGCTACTGAAAATTTTAATTTTCTTTCGTTAAATTATGGTGCATCTGTAAGATGGGATCTTATATACCTACTTAAAATAGTATTTTGAGTGACTTGATACAGAAACATGTACCTAAGTGTAAAAAGAGCATGGTGAAAATTGCATTTTCATTATGATACAGATTTTATTAAAGTTTATCCACAACTCCATGGCAAAAAAGACTTTGAATGAAATACATCCAAATTTTAAGAGTATTGTTTCAGGCAGTGTGGTTATGGGTAAGTTTTTTCCTTTTTATCTTTTTGCATTTTCCAAAGGCTCTATCATTATCTTTGGGGATATTCACAATAAATACCCAGGAAACATCTTTTCAAAGTACTGAATGGTCTTTGCTTGGAAACTAAGTGTCGTTTGCTGGGCCTGATCAGTATGAAAGAAAAGCCTTGGTGCTGGCAGGGAGCGGAGGCCTTGGCCACTCCTGGGCCCTGCCTGTGATCATCGTGCTTCTGTCCCACAGCTCCTCCCTCAGATTTAGTCTCCCGTGGCCATGACGTTCTCACATGGTGGCCCTGACGTTCTCACATGTTGGCCCTCTCGACTGGTCACTTTCAGGCAACTTGGCTGAATGGTGCCGGGATCCTAGCTAACTGGATGAAGCCACTACAGTAAGATGGACCATTCGGTTTGCTTTGCATTGCCTCCCTAATGCCCTGCGACCCTTCCCCTTCTTCCCATCCCAAATGCTGACAGGAGGAAACAGTAAGTCCCAGTCGAAAAAATGCTTTTCCAGTGAAGTTCTCCGACCCCAACTCCTGAGGGTCTCACAGAGCCCTGTGAACACACTCTGGACAAGATCATCTGCCAGGCCCTTGGTCATATTCTATGTGGGGCCTGGCAAGCCGGGCGTGACCAGCTGTAGACACACAAGCTTTCTCCTTTGAGCCCAGAGCACTGCAGCTGTCTCAACGGGCCACCACTGACTTGGAGGGGTGGGGCGAGAGAAGCACGTCTCCGCTATCCTGGAGTGGAGCGATCTGTGGAGCTATCTCGTGTATGCTTGGGGGAAGAGAGAAGCCCGTTTCTCCTCCTGCTGTCACCCTCTCACATAGCGGAACAAGCCCAAGATAACATTCGCCTCTAAAGAGAGAGAAAAGATGGCTACAGCGAACACAGATGGCAAGTATTTTGATGTCCCATTTTTTAGTTGAAGAGCTGCTTGGTGACACAGCGAGGTGAAAGTGTCAAATGAATGATGATATTTCAATTGCTGATAGAACAGAAATATCACGAGGTGCCTGGGTGGCTCAGTGGGTTAAAGCCTCTGCCTTCAGCTCAGGTCATGATCCTGGGGTCCTGCGATCGAGCCCCACATCGGACTCTCTCAGCGAGGAGCCTGCTTCCTCCTCTCTCTGCCTGCCTCTCTGCCTACTTGTGATCTCTGTCAGTCAAATAAATAAGAATCTTAAAAAAAAAAAAAACAAAAAAACAAAAACAGAAATATCATTGCCCCTACCAAGAACCTTAGAATTACCTAGATGCCAACAAAGGACACATTAATTCAAACAATAAATGTGACTCCTCACTGCACTAAGGGATACCCCTTAAAAGAGGAACAGCCAGTGGGTTCTCTCTCATTTAACAGATCTGACTGGTAGCCACTGCCTGGATTCCAAGGCTCAGTGGGAAAGACTGGTCAATTCGCCATGTGTCCATGGGTAAAGAAGGCACAGTCGAGGCACACATCTACACGTTTGCCATCTTGTCCTAAAGACACACACCACTGGTTATTCTTTTTCATAATACACTTGAGTGAATTACTGTTCACTCAGTAATTCAAACCCAGGCCCCAACCATAGGTACCCCTCAACACCCTTCCTCTCCTTGGCTTAGGGTGGTCTGTAGAAGAGGTTCCGGTGAGCCATGACCACTTCTCTTCCCCTTTCTCCTCTACCTAGCTCCCTGCCTTCCCTTTGACGAGAATCCAAAGCACATAGTTTTAGGTCTAGAGCATCTGCACAGGTGAGGCCTTTCCCTGGGATGTGACTTGTAGAACTGCTCACTCCCGACCCTTCCAGGAGGAAGAAAGAACATTAGCAGTTCTGACAGGCCTTCCCGACTTTCCAGGCACCCTTAATGCCGGGTCTACAGAGTCACTGAGAGGCTGTGCAGAAAAGGCACTGGACCCGGCATCCAGAAGCCAGGGCTCTAGTTGGGGACCGAGCCTCAGCATCCCTCTCTGTAAACTGGAGACCACGACACCTGCTCTATGTCCAGAGAAACTATGGAGATGAAATGAGAAATTGGGGCGTCCGGGTGGCTCAGTCGTTAGGCAGCTGCCTTTGGCTCAGGTCATGATCCCAGGGTCCTGTGATCGAGCCCCACATCGGGCTCCCTGCTCAGCAGGAAGCTTGCTTCTTCCTCTCCCACTCCCCCTGCTTGTGTTCCCTCTCTCTCTGTATCTCTCCCTGTCAAATAAATAAGTAAAATCTTTAAAAAAAAAAAAAAAAAAGAAAAAAACGAGAAAGTGAATGTTCCATGGGTGGCAAGTTGCAGAGCCTTATGTGAATTCGTGAGGTTAGATCCTGTTACCTTGGCTTCTCATTTTAAAATCCAGCAGTTCAGTTATTCAAGGGGACATGGTCTCCAGACCCTGCTTCTCCCTCTCCCTTCAGCTGTGCTTGATGTGGGACCAGCTCACTGTTAATCAGTATGACAAGAAGCAGGAAGAGAAGGAACTGAATTCCATTAGCCTCCTCACTTCATTCTCACACTCACAGTCAGCATGCCATTCCACAAAGCAATCTGGTCCTACTTCAGATTTAATAATGACAGTTAATATTGGTTACGTGACTATGTGTGAGGTACAGGGTTGGGCAGCCTTACATATATGAATTCTGTTAGTCCTCATTATAGCTGTCTGGGGTAGGTAATATCCTCCTATTACAGATAAGACCTAGAGGGGCTGAGTAAGTTGCACAGAGTCACCTAGTAAGTGTCAGAGTCAGAATTCAAACCCAGGCCATCAGATCACAGACAACAACATAAACTCCAGGCACCCAGGAGACTCCCTTCCAGCTGTCAGTGCTGCTCCTACAACTGGAAGCTTCAATATCTTCTACTGAGTAATACACCTTTTAAAAAATTCAACATTTATGAGTATATACAATTGGAAAAAGCACAGAGGAGAACAGGAAAAGCACTAGAACTATAATTTGCTTGGGATTGCAAAGAATACCATACAGAAAAGTAATAGTCCAGCATTCCCACCTCTGTCTCTAGTCGCATCTATGGCATGTTAAATCAACATTTAACTTCCAGATCTGTTTTTTGTTTGTCTTTGTTAAGTAGGCTCCACACCCAGTGTGGAGCCCAACATGGGGCTTGAACTCACAACCCTGAGATCAAAACCTGAGCTGAGATCAAGAGTCTGATGCTTGGGATGCCTGGGTGGCTCAGTAGGTTAAAGCCTCTGCCTTCAGCTCAGGTCATGGTCCCAGGGTCCTGGGATCAAGCCCCACGTCGGGCTTTCTGCTCAGGGGGGAGCCTGCTTCCCCGCCCCCTGCCTGCCTCTCTTCCTACTTGTGATCTCTGTCTGTCAAATAAATAAATAAAAATCTTAAAAAAAAAAAAAAGAGTCAGATACTTAACCAACTGAGCCACCCAGGTTCCCCTGGATCCAAATTTTTAACAGTCAAGAAGACATGCCAAATACAGGAATACAAACAGACTGGTAAGGACCCTGGGGTTCTTGCTTTTACGGGTGTGTATACGTTCCTTTTTTTTTTTTTTTTAAGATTTTATTTATTTATTTGACAGATCACAAGTAGGCAGAGAGGCAGGCAGAGGGGAGCAGGTTCCCTGCTGAGCAGAGAGCCCGATGCGGGGCTCAATCCCAGGACCCCAAGATCATGACCTGAGCCAAAGGCAGAGGCTTTAACCCTCTGAGCCACTCAGGTGCCCTGTGTATACGTTCTTATAAAGAAAGGGATACAGACCAAGAAATCTTATCTTGATACATTTAAATTAAATTGCTTTAACAGTCATAATCATTAATTCTGTTTGGTAAAATTTTTTCATTTGACCAGAAAAAAAAATTTTTATGCTAACCCTGAACAATAGTGTTGGCATTTCCAGGGGTTTGCTGTGCAAGAAGCTGCCTCTGGGCAACCCACAGTTTCACATAGGAACTTCTGGGACCCACCCACCTAAACAGGGTTGTACTTGAAGGGCAGAAATGCTAACACTTAAGCATTAAAGTTTCTTAGACCCAGGAGAGTATCAGTGATCTTCAGACTCAATCCAGGTCCTTTAGAAAGTGGGGTAAACTAGCTGAGGACAGATTTGGTTGGGATTTCCCATCTGCTGTCTCCAAAGGTGGCTCTCGTTCAGCATAGGGGGCTAGACTGTGTCTGTGGAAGAAAGGGAGAGGACATCTCTGCCTTGGAGGACACAGTCAATTAGCTAGGGGGCTTTTAGCAGGTGTCTTGTGGCTTCAGAGGTCCCTGGAAGCTCCTTCCAAAGGACTCCTTGGAGCACTTTACTGTAGGTGTGAGTCACCCAGAGATCTACTTACAATGTGGATTCTGATTCAGCTGGTCTCGGGTGGGACCAGAGATTCTGCATTTCTAAAAAGCTCCCCGGTGATGGAGATACTACTGGTCCAAAAACCATACTCTGAGTATTAAGTATTACCCTAAAGCTTTGGGGAACTTGCCACTGTTTACCTTAATGATCAATGACGCTGGGGGTACCAACAAACCTATAAGATTCTGGCCAGTCTGAAAAAAAGGAGAAAAAAGGGGTAGGTGGCAAGACAGAGATAAGACCCAAATGGGTAAGAGGCATAGGTACTCTCCTACCTTTGGGGGTCATCATATTTCCTAAAAAATACACACATTTGAAATTTCATACATGAGCAGAAAACAAAAGCTATGATAAGCTTGTCAACATTCAATGTCTTTTATTAAAACCCACAGGAGGACATAATCTTTTCTTATCAGACTTTCTGACCCACAGGTGGATTCTTTCTCCTCTCCCAGGGCCTTAACCAGACGATAAGAGTAGAAGCCAAGAACTGGACTTCTTCTGGGTCACAAAGGCCTTTTCTGTGGGGTTTAATCCCTCGCTCCTCACCCATTAGCCATAAACTGAAAATACGGATTTTGCTCAGGCCTGCAAGCTAGAGCTAGGGGAATTTCGCTGGTAGAAGCATCTCTGCTTTTTGAAATAAAAAACACGGAGTTGGAACGGCAACCTCAGGGAGGGGACCAGGGGTCAAAGAGAGCGAGAAAACCTGGGGAACCATGAGCTCTAACTCCAGGAAGGGCCATCAAAGCAACATCAACCCAACAGGACACAATGATGTCATAACAACAGATGCCTCGCGACCCTAAGGTCCACAGCGCTGGTAAGAGGAGGAGGAGTAATAGCCCAGGATAAAATAAAATAAAATAAAATAAAATAAAATAAAATAAAGCTTTGAGAGAAGCTGAAAGGGCAATGATAAGGTTTGACTTCACAGCTAAATTGGAAACGGTGAGCTCTTTTCTTGTGAACTGTTGTTGTTGTTTTGTTTTGTTTTTTTTAACCAGAGGAAGCCTGTCAGCTGTCAGTAAATAAGATATGAAAACACGGAGGAAAAAAACAAATGGCATGATCACCATTATTTAGATCCATCACCACTATTTTATTATCTACCTCAATCATCTGATGACCAGCAACTGTCAACCAAGGGCCACTGAAACAAGAAAAATAGAAGACTCCAGCATTTCTCCAATTAGCATTTATCAAGGCCCTTGATGGGTGTCTCTGAGGCCATTACTGGTTGCCGGACAGGGAGAAACCTGCCCGCTCACGGATGCCCATGCCAGCCTGCTTGGCGCTGTCATTTGCATATGGGTACTGTTTGGATAGGACATTCCAGTAGGGAAGTGGCCCAAGCCGGGAGGCCCCTGGAGGAGGAGCCGAAGGTGTGTCCCTCTGGGAAGGACGCTTCCCGCTGCATCCAGAGTCATGAATTCACCCAGGGAGCCAGAAATGGAGACGAACCTCAGCAGTGGGAACAGGCTTTGACGGTCCTTGATGTTCTTAGTCTGCTTCTGAAGCTCCACGTGAACCCTCCAGAGAGCAGAACAGGCATGACCTCCATTTTAAAGATGGGGACACTGAGGTCAAGCGACCTGCTAGAGGCCACAAAGGCAGGGGAGCCTGACAGCCCAGGGTAGAGCTGAGCCACCTCCCCCATCCCAGGGGGCATCTCTGAAGACTCGGAGCCACGGGGCCATGAGGAGCCCTTCTGGACTTCCTTCTTGGCCAGCTCTCCATCCCTCCTTGCCCATCTGGATCCTGCCATGTCTCCAGGTTTTACCTTCTCAGGAAGCCACTGCCTGGCACTTTGTTCCTCAGTGAGCCCACTCTCATCTGATATCCCCAGCCCTTCTTACACAGTGCGTAGACAATATAGGTTTGAAAAAAAAAAAATACAACACAGTTTCTGATGATGTCTTCTGTGACAACATTGAAAATCGAGGGACTACAGAAAAGAAAAAAAGTAAGAGCCATAACCCTATCGCCCAGAGGCTCTTTGCTCATAGGCCCCTCTAGGGGATGGGGGGGTGTTCCGTCCTCCCTGCGGAACCAGCTTCTACCCAGTGAGGTGCATGGTTACTGAAAGGATGTTTAGTATTTTGCCAAGACCAATGCTGATGAACTTATGCCTAGAATACCCCAATAAGACTTCCTCAAAAATCCCTTATCTTAGCTGGATGCTTCTGTTGAAATCATGTGCTGAAATCACATGTTGATAGCACGCGTTGAAATCACTTAGCAATTGTTTTCTCTCTCCAACAGAAATCTGAGAGTCCTGCAAAGGTTTCACTGAATCCTGCTTACTTCTCAATGGTGTTTTGCCTCGTGTCCTCACCCCATCCATATCCCTGCCAGCATTTATTTACTCAGTGCCCGTCCTGTGTAACATGTTGTACTAAGTACCCCACAAGAACCATATCACTTGATCCTCATAGATCCCTGAAGTAATATCATTAATAAACAGAGAAGTAACTTGGCTAAGGTCACACAGCCAGCACGTTCCTCAGTGGCCTACCCACAAAGCATGGGTTTCTCAACATGTAGTATCCTGAACCTACATAACCGGGTAGAGTCCATAAACAACACTCCGCGGTACGTGGTCACTAACATCCTCTTAGGAAATATTTCCCCAAAGTGGAGTAAGCACAGCAGGGAATGGAACTCCTTTGCTTGTTCTGCCCAGTATCTAGGAGACTGTCTGGATCGAAATAAGTGCTCTACCTTGTGACACATATGTTTTCATGACTATCTCTCCTACCAGCAAGTCAGCTCCTCGAGGGCGAGAGCTGGACACTGTATCCTGCTCCTCACTCTCCAAAGTTGTGTTTGGCAAACAGCAAATGATCAATATATTTTGTTGAAAATGTGACGAAGAAATAGAGAGAAAACAGGAGGAGTGAGATGGAGAAAACGAAAAAAATTTTTTGCTTTTCAGATCCAGAACAGATTTCTTGATGTGCTGGGGGAGGACTCTATGATACTGCCGGTTTTGGTGGTGGGGGACACACATGAGAGAAGGGGGACAAGCCCTGTGTGCAAAGTTGGGCTAGTCCTTGGACTGGGTCTTCTTCTTTAAAAAAAAAATTTATTTGAGAAAGAGAAAGAGAGAAGCAGGCTTCCCGTTGAGCAGGGAGCTGGATGCAGTACTCAGTCCCAGGACCTGAGCCAAAGGCAGCCACTTAATAAACTGAGCCACCCAGGGGCCTTGCTGTGTCTTATTTCTAAACGCAAAGCTCCTTTACAGGAAACTGATAAATAGCAACCGTGGGAAGGACCACATCTGTGAGTGGAGGGGAGAAGAGAAAGTTTCCTGTGGACATCCAGTAGCCCCTCGGTATAGTACATCACTCTCCTCGAATCACCCAACCTGGGACATGTCCTGGCTGATGGAAACCCAAAGCCCTGCATGTACTTCCTTTCCCTGATCCTGAGAAGGTACCTCCCACCTGCCTCTCCTTGAGGGGCAAAAAAGCCCAGGCACACATCAACTTTCCCACCAAAGGGGCGCTGTGCCAGGGCTTCCTCTCCTTGGAAGCACAGCCCTGCCTAGGATGTCAGGCTCTGCTTTAAAAGGGGACCCTGGAAGTCCGACATCAGATCAGGTCTGTGTGTCTCTGGGACACGCAGCAGCAAAATCAAAGAAAATGTTCAAATGACCCACTTGCATTCAGCTGCGCACCTGGATTTTCTTGGACCACATTTGTTTCTTTCCCTTTACAAGTGGCTGGCTGCCTGGTTGCCAAGATGCGGCCAGGTCTTCCTGGTAAAGAAAAACAGTAAAACGAGTTCTGGCGGGAGCTCGCCTTCTCCGGTGAGGCCAATTCTGCAGGAATTGTGTTTGTCATCCAGGAGAAGGGGCGCAGGAAGAAAACCAGGCGGCAGGCCACGAATGTAAGCCCTGTGAGAACACCAGCTGCATAGTGAATTTCACTGGCGAACAGATTTGTGGGATTTTTTTTTTTTTTTGGATTATTTATTTATTTATTTATTTGACAGAGAGAAATCACAAGTAGATGGAGAGGCAGGCAGAGAGAGAGGGAAGCAGGCTCCCTGCTGAGCAGAGAGCCCGATGCGGGACTCAATCCCAGGACCCTGAGACCATGACCTGAGCCGAAGGCAGTGGGCTTAACCCACTGAGCCACCCAGGCGCCCCTGTGGGTTTTTTTTTTTAGCTAATACTTGAGGGGGTCAAAATTTTTTTTTAATATTTTATTTATTTATTTGAGAGAGAGAGTGAGCAAGAGGGAGAAGGAGAGAGAATCTGAAGCCGAAACTCCTCTGAGTGCAGAGCCTGACCCCGCGAGGCTCCACCTCAAGGACAACAAGATCATGACCTGAGCCAAAGTCAAGTGGGATGCTTCATCGACTGAGCCAGCGAGGCACCCCTGGCGGGGGGGTTAATTTTTTAGAACATTTGACTACTTTCATATCTCTGCTTGGATGTCTAATAGGCATTTCTGACACTGGCATGCCAAACCAAGCTCCTGGTAGTATTGGTCATCTGCCCAATACAGCCTCCCCCTCCTCAGTAAAGGACAGCGCCATTCCCTTCACTGCAGGGGCAACGAACTCTGGTTGCCCTTGCCTTCTTTTTCTCCCTCCCCACTGTGGTCCGCCAGCAAGCCCAGAAGCGGACCCCTTCATTCCGCCATCGCTGTGACCCTCATCCTCTCACCTGTGTGACCCAACGGCCTCTGCCCTGGTCCTCCTGATCCCAGGAGGAGGAGGTCTTAACTGGTCAGGGAGGAGCTTTTCAAAATGTGAAGTTAGATACATCTGTGTTTTGGGGTTTTTTTGTTTGTTTGTTTTTAGATTTTATTTCTTTATTTGAGAGGAAAGGGAGCAGAGGAAAGGGCAGAGGGAGAAAGAGAAGCAGGCTCCCTGCTTGATCAAGGAGCCTGATGCGGGACTCGATCCCAGGACCCTGAGATCATGACCTGAGGCAAAGGCAGAGGCTTAACCCACTGAGCCACCCAGTCGGATCCTTCTGCACTCAAACTCCTCCGACGGCTCCCCATCACACCGGAGGAAAACCCAAACCCTTCTGTGCCCCACAAACTCCTGAACTTCCTTAGGTTCCTCTCTCGCTCCTCCCCAGCACCCCTCCACTTGTGCCACATCTGCCCCTCCTTGCTCCCTGACACTGATAGTCTCCTCCCCACCCCCTCCCACCCCCTTCCTGGCCTTTGTATTTGCTGTTGTCTCTACCTGGAAAGCTCTTCCCTGGATCTCCTCCTGATTCACACCTCAAGTTGTACTCAAATGTGAACTTAGTGAAGCTTCCTCTGGTTTCCTAATAAAAAATTCCGGTACCTCTGACACTTCTTACTTCCTTACCCTGACTTATCTATTTTTTTTCTCCTTGGCACTTATCACTAATACTTGATGTGCCGGACTTATCTACCTTGTCCCCACCCCGTCCACCACCACTAGAATATAAAGATAAGATTTCCATCTGTTGGAATTAAGTGTTAGGAAAAGCGTAGCCGGGTACTCGTAATATAAACAGAATGAATGAGGGATAGATCAGTACTTTGCAGTCATGAGTCTGTTCTGAATGAGCCAAGCAGGCTTAGAAAATTAAGTAGGAAAAAACGAATTGGCTGGACAAATGAAACAGATCAGAGAGAGTGAGAAAAGCTACTGAACTTCTATTCCTTGCAGTGGTGGATTGAGTGACTGGGACCAACTCTTCCTCAGAGAACTGAAAGTGCTGGATTAAATGTGAAAAATGCCTTCTTAAATATACTGAAGATGAAGAATCTTGAGAGGTAAACATAAAAAGCTGCTTTTGTCCTGAGGGCATCTGTTGACCTAGAAAGAAACAGCTAGAAACTTTATTGTGTTCCTGGCCTACTCTAAGAGCTCGGGGGACCAAAGTCAAACCCAACGTCTTCCAAAGGAGCAAGACCGTGATAAGCGATCCCCACTTGCAACTGAGATCCCAAAGACCTCTTACTGTCTGTTTGTATCCCTCCAAAATTCACGTGTTAAAATCCTAACCCTTGAGGAGACAGTATTAGGAGGTGGGGTCTTTGGGAGGTGATTAGGTCATGAATGTGGAGCCCACATGAATGGGATTGGTGCTCTTATGAAACAAGCCCCAGAGACCTCTCCTCCTTCCACCATGTGAGGTTACAGCGATAAAACAGCTGTCCATGAAGTGGGCCCTTCCTAGACACCTAATCGACTGTCACCTTGATCTTGGACTGCCTAGCCTCCACACCTGTGAGAAATCAATGTCTGTTGTTTAGAAGCTATTCAGTCTTTTATATTTTGTTACAGCAGCCTGAATGGACTAAGACAGCTCTCAGGACGAGGGTGAACGAGACGAAAGCAGATGTGCAGGCTGGCTTTTCATGATCTGGAGAATTCTAAGAACCATCAGTCTTAAATTGTTTGCAGGTGGTCTCAGGCTGATAGGCCCTCTGGAGCCCCAGCAGAAACAAATCAAAGTCCTCTCTGGAAGAAGTTACCATCATCTCAGGCCTCGATTCACTCCTAAATACCCATTTTCAAATACTGTAACCAGCACACAGAGATAATCCAATACACAAAGAAACCAGATACCAAGAATGAGAGCCGGTTGAAACAAAAGATAACAAAACAAGACTTACACACCTTAAAATATGGGAACGTCAGACATAGTCTCTTACACAACCATGCAATCGTGCCCACTTTGCTCAGAGCCCTGAAGGGCGAGCTTGAAAACAACAACAGAGAAGTAGATGCTCTTTTAAAAGATCTTAAAAAAATTCTAGAGCAAACATCATTGAAGGTGTAGAGAATTTATGGTGGACAGGGAACAGAACTCGGTGTGGGGGAGTGTCCTGACACCGGCCATGTGACTTCACCTTCCAGTAAAGATAAAGGGAAACAGGGAATCTTCAAAATAGGGGTGAGCAATTACTTTACCTGTTTTTCAACTAGAATGAAGACGAACTGCCAGCTCGCCCCGGATAGACAGATTCCTAAATCCTACATTGGGGCGTCAGAGGCGGTGGGGTGGGGGGTGGTGGGCAGAAAGCAAGCTCTCTAACAGAGAGTTTTTAAAAGAGAAAAGAATACAACCAGGATCCAATTTCATCCCTCTCCGTACCCACAGACACGGAGGCATGTCCCACGTATAGCCTTCCAACAGCTCCCCAGATAGAGGCCTCACTACCGTAAGAGAACCCCCACTGTGCTCCCAAGCATTCTGGCCTTACGTCTACCGGACAAAAGCAGGAATACTCAGAGGTCTCGTCAAGGCTCTGTCTGTTCCCCACCCTGTCAGAGATTCTCAACTCAAGTGATGCTAGAAATAACCATCATTCCTCCAGCAAACAGCTGTGTCACATCCCGTCTCCCCACTCCCTCCCCGCCCTCTCCCTCCTTCCACTAGCTGCTATCTTTAAGCCACAAAGCAGACCGAGAAAAACAATTAGTCACCCCAGGTTTTGCCCACTTTCCCCAGCATCCCTGTCCTCCCCAGCACAATCACAGCAGAAAACACGGTGGCTTTGCAAGCCAGGCAGGCACCTACAGGTCTGAAAGACTTGAAGACTTTTTCCAAGACTTCGTGAAGCGTCTTCTTGCCGCAGGAGGAGATGTAATCCTGGGCTAGCTGCAAGAAAGGCAGGCAGTCCTCGCTCTCGCTCCACACGTGCTACGTGCCCACAGGCGGGGCAGGGGGCGGAAGGAGAAAACAAAGACACACAGTCATTACCCTCGGTGTGAAATTCAAAAAGCCCAAAAGATTTTTTTTTTTTTTTTTTTAATGACATAAATTTGAAGGCCTCTGTTTCCCAGTAAAATTCCAACATTCATTCTCGATTTGCTTGTGTTGAAGGGGATGAGAAAATGCCTACCCCATAGAAAATCCCTGGGCTTTCCATCCATAATCTCACCTGCTTGGTGCGTCAGTGGATCTGTTCAGCCATAGCAAAAAAAAAAAAAAAAAAAAAAAAAAAAAAAAAAAAAAAAAGGCAGTGGAATCGCTAGTCCCCCACCCACGATTTCCACAGTCCTCCTTCTCAAGAGCTGGGTAAGGAGGGTTTTAAAGCAGCAGGGAGGAAAACCCGAGAGCCTGCCTGATCTTTAGATTTGCCTTCAGCTGTAGCTGAAAGATTAATTAAGCATAGTTTGTAACCACTAACTCGCAACAAGATATTCTTTACCCAGATGAGCCTGTGAGCAGGGGTGATGGTATATTTACTTCAAGACGAAATGAATTAAAACAGAATCAAACAAAAATGAAATGAATTTAGACGAAGACCCAGAAGAGCCATCGCCAGGTCACTGGGAATCAAAGGCTTTCTGAAAGCTACAAATGCCCCAAGAGGACATTGCTTCCCAATGGTGACATGCACCAAGAGGAGGCTGGTTTCAGGGTTTACTTTTTTCTCAAGGCTAGACAAGGTTTGGTGGGGTTTTTGTTTTGTTTTGTTTTGTTTTCCTGTGTGAGGGTATCTGTTTTAGCACCTCTTGAAGACTAGAGGAGACTCTCCCACATATATTCAAGGATCTGGAATAAGCCCAAGAAACAGGCTTGAGGGAATCCAAGTGCAGAAGCCCCCTGCTCTGTGTACCTGAGCTCAGGAGAGGCACTGGGCTACCAGGATAACATCAGGGTACCTGACCAAGAGTCCCTGTTTAGACGGGACAGATCCATGGCAGTACCCCATTGGTGGAAAAGCAAAGGGATGTGGGAGAGAGGAAGACATCTGGCCAATTAAAGCAAGAAGCAGCAACCAGGCAGCAGGAGAGAAGATGTTTTTGGAGAAATACTCCACATCAAGAACTTTGCTTCTTGGAAGCAAAAGCTTTGCTTCCTTCCATTAATACAATAATTAGGGCATCACCCCAGAAACTTCTATGTCAATCACTCGAGAAACATACATATTTCACCTCCTTCCTTCTCATTGCAGCATTTCTAAGAATGGGACCTAAACAGACTTTACATACCACTCAGATCCAAGAGACTTAACTAGGTGCTAATGGGCCCTCTTTCCGCCCCAATTATCTGTATTTAGTTGATGTAAAGGTCCATTTCTGACACCCACCGCTCTAATTCCAGAAGACTTCTGGAAGAACTTCTGCCCCAATGTAACGAAGAGAACTTCTAAATTCTCTAAATTTAGACAATAGCTCAAACACAATTCCTATTCATTAGAAACCCTTATAGTTGTTGAGCCACTGAAATGCCATTTAAGGAATAGTCTCTTACATTGCACAAAAGGGTAATAGTACAAAGTGCTTTTAGATCTGTTATCACACTTGATTCTCAAGCAGCAGGGACTCAGCAAGAACAATAAAGCCCGGCTTTCACATAAGTCTGCTCAGCACCCGTTTTCAGGCTCACATTTTTAAAAGTTCCAGCATGTTTCCAATTCTTACCCAGCTGAAAGATGGGATTAATATCTAGCACTGCACGAGAGAAAACTTCAATCCTGCCTTTCTTAGACTTGTAGAGATTAGAGAAAAAGTAAAAAGTTTCTCGGGCGCCTGGGTGGCTCAGAGGGTTAAGCCTCTGCCTTCGGCTCAGGTCATGATCTCAGGGTCCTGGGATCGAGTCCCCCATCGGGCTCTCTGCTCAGCGGGGAGACTGCTTCTTCCTCTCTCTCTCTCTGCCTGCCTCTCTGCCTACTTGTGATCTCTGTCTGTCAAATAAATAAATAAAATCTTTAAAAAAAAAAAAAAAAAAAAGTTTCTTAAGTGCCCAGCACAGTGCTGGGCTTTCCACCTACCCTGAGCTGAAGGGCAAGCACTCAGCAAATGAGACCCCCATGGTGACTTCACGGAGCACAGTACCCAAGGCAACCCGAGTTCTTGTTCATTCAGAAGTACAAGAACCTTGGGTATCTACTTTTGAAAACACATTTGGGCATTAAATTACAAAGTAAACTAAGGAAAGTTTATCACTCAGGCAACAGATGTGCATCGTATCCTCTACTGCGGAAATGAGACAGGTTCTCCACGTGTTTCTAAGGCATTCCTAACCTCGTGAGGAGAGTGTTCAGGCCACAATTTTCATTACTCCACTTCTGGAGTTGTTGATTTATGAATAGATTTTAGAGCAGGAACACTTACCACCTGCTAAAGGACCTTCTGTTCAGTCTGAGTCTCCTTCATTTGGTTGTCTAACTCTCGGTCACGTTGGTTTTGTGGTTTTGTGGTTTTGTGGGGCAGGAATGCCTGCCCCGATGATAACATGAAGGTGTGTGGGGTTTGGAATCAGACCCACTTGGGTGCCCGTGGCCACTTAAAGGACCTCCCCGATTTAATGCTAATTGTTTCGTACCCACCGTAGCTCATCACAAAAAGTATTCTGGTTTCTTTCTTTCTTTTTTTTTTTTTTTTTAATTATTTATTTATTTATTTGACAGAGAGAGATCACAAGTAGACAGAGAGGCAGGCAGAGAGAGAGAGGAGGAAGCAGGCTCCCTGCTGAGCAGAGAGCCCAATGCAGGACTTGATCCCAGGGTCCTGAGATCATGACCTGAGCCGAAGGCAGCGGCTTAACCCACTGAGCCACCCAGGCGCCCTGGTTTATTTCTTGAAATTGTTTCCTTCCAAAACGAATCAAGGCAGTCACTAAAGATCCATAAAAGACAAGGTAAGGGTCCGTAGTTGAGAAAATAAGGACAGAGGGAAAACAACGGAAGGAAAAGAATATAAAACCAAGTGAGGTAAACAGGCTTGGCCACTTGCTGAGGATGGGGACACAGACAGCCTCTCCAGCCTTCCACAGGCCTGTGCAGAGAAGGAAGTTCCATCAGCAGCCCGAGGCAGTGTCCCAGGATAAAACAGATGAGTTCTGCAGAACCAACAGGCAACAGGCTGAGGGTACAACGGTAATATCTTAGTGATGAGGGAGCAGGAGGCTGGCTGAGGACAAAGCAAAAGCTGGCGCCTTGCACCCCCTCTTCACCCGCTCCCCTCCATATGTGTAGCATTCCTCAGGCACCCCTGACTGCCATAAAACGATAAATAGTTAACTTGCAGGGATCGCAATCCTGCAGAAAAGGAATCTCCCTTGCTCTACAGATGTCCTAGAGACCTAAACAGGGAGGTTACCTTATCAACAGCACAAATTTCCAGAGGCAAATAACTCTCGGTTCCTGAAGCCCTAATGCCTCCCTCCCACCATAAACTGGAGGAGACTGAGGTAGAAGGGAATGTAAATGACAGCAGGATCATAATACCCCACCAAGAATCTCCCAACTATCTTGATGTTAATGCCTGACCTAAAGACGACATTGATCAAGCCATAAGGGCAAGGACTCCTCCCGGCACCTTGTAGGCCCTCCCTAACATGTGAGAACTCTATTGAAACCTCCCATTCCTTCACCACCTCCCCCCAACCGTGGGGTATATAACATGCCCACCTTCACAACCCAGGGCAGCAGCTCTTCCTGCCCACGGGTCCTGTCCCCGTGCTTTAATAAACCACCATTTTGCACCAACGACGTCTTAAGAATTCTTTCTTTAGTCATCGGCTCCGAACCTCCTCACCCCACCGAACCTGACTTAGGTTCTGGGGCCCGTTCCCAAACCAGGAGAGGGCCGACAGAATGTCTGGTGGCCAGGCTGATGCTCTTGAAAGCAGATTCTGGGGTCTAGTCTTAAAACAATGATAAATGGGTGATTGAAGAGCCACAGTCCTGCACCACCAGGCGTGTCCATAACGACTCCGGCTTGGAAATTCAACCAAACAGCCGCTTTTGGCCACGAAGAAATGGTAGCAGGGGCCATAGAACCTGTGGCTTTGAACAATGTAAAATAAATAAAAATAAAAATAAAAATCCTGCAAATAAAAATCCTGCTACAGAATGTACTGACATTCCCACCATGCAGTGAGGGCTAAGGCACCTTATAATAGGAGGAATGCCAAGGGAAGGATTCTGAAGGAGAGGACAGCAGTGGTCCTCAAAAGCTTCCATAAGCACCACAATACCTTCCCTTCTCATCCCCCAACTTATACACATACAAATGCTGGGGGTAGGGCCGAAAATCTACATTTCCAAAAGGCTTCCAGGTGATACTCATGCTTCTGGCTTTGGGCCCACACTTTGAGAACCACAACCAGAACTGAACTTTGACGAATCATATTTAGGGGCGGGGGATGAAAATTCCTGGCAAGAGCTTTATTTATTTATTTATTTATTGAGAGTTTTGATTTTAAAAAGGGCAGCTGCAGCTCTTCTTTCTGTCATTAAGTTGGACCACAGCTTATCATCAAAGTTTGTCCAGCCAAAGATATTGAGAACCATAGCATCTGCACACAGGAAAATGAGCACCTTTCTGTTTCCTATAGTAAAGATGAGAACATCCAGCTCATCCCAAAATGGTCTTAGACCAGTATGGTAATTCAATCCTACAAATATCTTTTTGACCACAGTCTGGGTGCTCTGACCATTCTAATGCTTGTGGGCAGGGTGCTTGGCTTCCTGGTGCTTAGGCGGGGGAGGGGGGGTGCTGGGGAGCAAAGAACACAGCTGCTTCTCCTCCCTGGACTCAGTTACTTGAGTCAAAGGTCATTGCCAGGGTCCTCCCTCCCACTATAGTACTGCCATGTGGGGTTTCTGCCATCATCAGTACCGGAAAGTCTATTTTGAGTTAGTGTGGCTTACCCCCAAACCGACTGCTGTCCCTTGAAGAGATGCTACAGGAGAAAAGCTACATGCCATCTCACACCACCCAACACACTTCTGCACAGGGAAGAGTGGGGCTGGCCATACCTATGACCTGCTCTTTGTGCCAACCATGGATACATTTTAGCAAGGAGGAAACTGAGGTTCAGAGAGGTTGAGCAACTTATCTGTGGTCAAACAGAGCAGGGGCAAAGCCAAGATATCCATGGAGGTGACCACATCTTCGACCTGAGCCTCAGCTCCTTCATGAGTCATAGAAAATAATAATATAGTATGGTTATCTACTAAGATTATAGGGGATCACCTGTAGACAGCCTCTCATTTAGCAGGAGCCCAGAGTGCTTCTTCCATCTGTTGAAATTCCTATTAGCATAACTTCACTGTCCTCAGGGTGACCACTTCACAAATATGCTAAGGACATACCCTTTCCCCTAAAGAATCTCTGTATGAATAATGCACAGCCATTGTGGAAAGCCTTACAGTTACCATGACCCCTCATTTAACCCCCACAATAATAATATAGGTACGATTATCTCCACTTGATGTAGGAGGAAATGGAGGGTGGAGTTTAAACTGGACAAGAAGGTGCTTTTTCTCCATTGTCCCATCACACGAGGTGATGCAATCTCATTTAGACAAGCTCTATTAGGTTGTTACTTGGTCACGTGGTTAAGAACAGAGACACGCCTAGAACAAAAATGGGGAAAATATATAGAGCTATATGTATACACACATGTATAAAATTAAATCACATGGTCCTTCTATAAATAGAGCCTTTTTTTCTTTAATAGTGTGACAACTGCTATCTTTGTGTTCATATTGAGGAGGGAATAAACTGCACAAAATCTTAGATCCAAACATGTTTTTGATGGGTTGGCAGGGAAAAAAATAGGACAATAAGGCAGCCCTCCCTTTCTCCAATCATGAGCACCCAGGCGCCAGGGAGCCGTGAGCCAGTACTCCTGGTTTAGAGCTGCTTTCTCCTGGCCTAGGACAAGGAGGGGAAGCAGCTGAGGTTGCCATGCCCAGGAGAGCACGCACACGAGCCCCTCTGTCTGGCTGGTCCCTTAGTGGATGCCAGCACCCCTCTCCTCCAGCTTGATGAAGCCCTCAGGACCTTCTGTGTTGGCAGAAGGGAGTGTGCCACCTGTCTGCGAGCTCTCGGTCCCTCCCTGTCAGACCTGTAGAGCCAGGCAGGGTTGGCTCTGTCCCTGATCACCCAATAAAGAGGGCGAAGGCAGCTTCATTTTCTTTCAGGAGCTGACCTTGTGCACTGTCCACAGAGACAGGCCTGAATCAGGGCAGCAGTGTGGAAGGGGATGGTATGAACAGGATGGCCTGTGAGATGAGAAGGGGAAACAGGAGCTGCCAAAGTGGAAGGAAAGTAAAGGGAAGCCCTGTTCCCCAGACCCTCTGGAGCTCTTGGCTTGACACTCTTCGTGGTGCAAATGACAGGCCTCTGGGCTTGAGCTCGAGTCCTGGCTATCATTTCTCAGTGGCATTATCCTGGACAAAATTCCTTCAACGGAGACTCGGTTTCCTCACCTAAAAAACGGGTATCATACCTAACTCATAGACTTTTTGCAATAAGAAGCCACCCTTGAACCTGCAGTCTGAATTGGATCTCTGGCTGTCACTCCTGGGATGCTATGTTTCCAGTATAGGGCTAGGGTTCAAGTGGCTCTACTATTTATTAGCTGTGGAAAAGTCAGTACACCTTGCTGTGTGTCAGTTTCT
Organism: Mustela lutreola; assembly: GCF_030435805.1. Classification (NCBI taxonomy): domain Eukaryota; kingdom Metazoa; phylum Chordata; class Mammalia; order Carnivora; family Mustelidae; genus Mustela; species Mustela lutreola. Next base: position 156,160,370 of record NC_081293.1, on the reverse strand, counting down.
TCCTCTGTAAAATGGAGAAAATCACAGAGATGACCTTGCAGTATTACTAAGATTAAATAAGCACATATACACAAAGTACCTACTGCCTACATAAAAGTAGTACGGTGTCTGACACATAGTAATGGCACATAAGTGGTAATTACTGTTCTTTGAAGCCATCATTCTTAAAATTTAACATCTGCCTTCTTCACTATCATTCATTCCGAGCACCTATCATGGGTCTGACACTACACCAAGTTCTGGGATACAGTGACAAATAAGACAGACAAGGCCAATACTCTTAAGAACCTTAGAGCCTCATGGGGCCGGCAGAAAATAAATAAGAGAGTATCAAGTACTAATGAGTGCTATGACTTGAATAAAAGAGGGTGAGATGAAAGAATATGTGGTCAGGAAGGCTTTTCCCAGGCCTGAATGGCATAAAGGAGCTAGCCATGCAAAGATGTGGAGGAACAGTGTTCTGGGCAGAGTGGACAGCAAATGCAAAGGTCCTGAGGCAAGAATGAATGCAGCATGTCTGAGACCCAGAAAAGTCAGTGTGGCACAAACACAGTAAGCAAGGAAGAAGAATGGTCTAATAGTTGATCAGAAAGGTGGCAGAAGACAGATTGTGTGGGGGTTTGAAGCCATGGCAAGGGCTCAGGTTCTATGGTCAAAGTTATAGGAATTCAGTTTAGGTGAGATGGAGAGTCATAGGTCATGACCTGGATTATATTTTAAAAAGACCCAGACTGATTTCTATGTCCAGACGGCCAGAGAGTCACTAATAGCGCCACCCCTATTTGGGGCACTGTTCTAAACAAGCCTGCTGGGAACTAATGTCATCATTCCCCTGTTTAAGGATGTGGAAATCATGGCATGAAGGGATTAAAGAACTCACCCCAATACACACAGTTAGACATGGGAGCTGGGGGGGGGGGTTGACCCAGAAGCCTGGGCACCCCGACCAATGTGCCACACTGCCTCTTAGATGGGGAGAATGGCCCCAAGAAAGTGAGGGCAGAGATACTATTTACCTTCTAGGTAGCCCTGGCCTGATTCAAAGTAAGCCTCAATAACTGTTTGATGAGGGGCGCCTGGGTGACTCAGTGGGTTAAAGCCTCTGCCTTTGACTCAGGTCATGATCCCAGGGTCCTGGGATCGAGCTTCCTCCTCTCTCTCTGCCTCCTTGTGATCTCTATCTGTCAAATAAATAAATAAAATCTTTAAAAAAAAAATGTTTGATGAATAAATGAATGAGCGAATGAGTCACGTGAAAACACTTTGTAAATTGAGAAATGCTATGTAAATATTTTGTTAATAAACCCTTTGGGTTACGGGAGTTCCATTCATCTCAAATTTCTTCTAATGCTTAAAAGGATTTTCCTGGGGAAAGGAAAAGGACGGAGGTAGGACACTCACTTCATGCCTGAGTCCCTTTAACAAGAGGCAAAGGGCAGCTTGACAAACCTGGCCTGCGAAAGATCTGAGGAGAGATCTGGGCCAAGGAAACTCTGGTGGTTGGCATGTTGTCCATCATGGCCTCCAGAAACTTAAAGAATGTTCCAGTCTACCCAAGAAATTACTTTTTCCTTCCATCCACTTTCTTCCTTACCTATTTGATTTAATTGTTAGAGAGTGAACATGTTTAAGCATTTTACTCACACAGGTGGGAAAACATTTAATATTATGATTGCCTTGAAAAATTGTGATATACATAATGTTTCTCAACCATGGTTCTCCATGGAGTAATTCCTTTGGGAATCTCCTGCAGTTCTAGCAAGAAGGCTGTGTGGAGCTCTCCCCCATAACATCCAGAACCTTGAGTGATCTTGCTCTCTCACACAGTAAGGAGCTGGAAAGGCCACTGGCAGACTAGGGTTGGAAGGGATTCCCAAACTCTTAACGAGGCAGCCAGTTGGACACTGGTGCCCTTTCCAGTAGAACCCTGGGGTTTTCTCACATGTTTGCAATGGAGTAAATCCCTTTTTAATGATCTCTCATTTTCCCCAACAACAAATAACAATATTTTAACTGCAGTTAGCCCTGTTCTTACCTATATTTAGAGTTTACTTGCTCTTCACAAGTCCTCACGATGGAGGTGTTCTGATTAACCTCATTTTACAGGCGAGAAAATTGAGACTCTTAAAAAAGAAAGACAAGCTCTAAACTCGGGGGACGCCCAGGTCTCTGAAGGGCCTTTGCTGTTGCAAAGAGATGATTAGGTGTTTGATCTGTGGATCCCCTGGGTGCTGGTATCATGCCCATTTTTTTGATGTGTAAACTGAGCTCCCAGAAGGCATTTGACCAGAGTCACACAGGCAGAACTAAAATCTGGCTGTCACCCAAGGCCATCTCTCTTCTAGTATCGCACTTTGGGGCCCAGGTGTGTTCTTCTCCGAGGGGATATGGGGCGGGGGGGGGGGGTGCGGGGAGGGGCAGGGGCACGCCTTCCCGGCAAGCTGCACACAAGCCTTCACCACTCAGGTGCCAAAGAAGGGGATCGGGCTGTCTCTCTAACTCCACCACGAACTTGCCACGGGGTGCAGGGGCACCTTTGTCTCGCCCCACCTGAGGAGCCAGCGCCAGGCCGCGCCTCGGCGCCGCCCCACCTCGGTCCGCAGGGGTGGCGGCAGCGCCAGCTCCAGGCTCCAGCCGGCGACCACACGGTAACCCGAGCCCACAGCCGCCTCCATCTTACATTTGGGGACCATTATTTTTTCCCCCGCCCTTAAAAACACTTCATGGAGCGCCATCCTCGCCCATCCTCCGCACTTCCCACCCCAACTCCCCTGTCCGCCACATCTTAAACTGCCAGCCCCAAGATCCCAAGTGGGCGCAGGATACAAAGTGGAAGATGTGGACACCGCAGTTCCAGGTCCCGGTCCCTTCCAGCTCGGGGCGGGAGTGGGCTGGGATAAGGGGGATTTCCCCTCATCTGGAAAAGCCTGGGGGATGGGGGTGCTTCCCCAGGGCCTCGGCCGCCGCCTCCGCCAGACGGAACGCGCTCGGGCCCCGCACACCTCGCTGGAAGCTCACACAGGAGCAATGGAAGCACAGGAGGAGTGTTGGGAGGGATAGGCGTGCCCGCGCGCGCGCGTGAGTGTGTGTGTGTGTGTGTGTGCACGCGCGCGCGCACGCGCGTGTGCATTTTTAAGATCCGGGGTGTAATTCCGCAAAGAAGGTCCAGAAGATGGGGCATCGCTAGCGTGGACAGAGGCTTTGTGTCCAAACCCGCAGCGCAAGGGATCACACGGGGGCTGGGGCTCTCCCGGGCCGGCGCGGTGACTCGAGGAGTTGTGTCTGCGCATCGGGAGGAGAACGGGATTCCTCACCCCGACGGGACGCCCGGGTGGAGGAAGCTCGAGACTCCGGGCCCTGTGGGACAGTCCGTGCGCCCCGGCCCGGGCTGGTGAGCGGCGGGGACGCTCGGCAGAAGCTCCCAGCCAAGCATCAAGCACGGGCCGCAGGGTCGCGTCCCCGAAACAGCCCGCCCCAGTCCGGCTCCCCGGTCCTAAGGGCGCCCCTGCCCGCCTCCCTCCGCCCCTCCCGCCCCTGCAGAGCTGACACCGCCGCGCTGGGCCGGTTACGCCCCCACCCCGCGCCCACAGCCTCCCCGGCGTGCGGCAGCTCGGGCGCAGGGAGGCGGCCGCGCGTCCACTCCCGCGCGCTGCAGCCGTCCCTCCCCCGGCACTCACAAAATTGTCCCCGCAGCCGTTGTCCGGACACAGCACGTAAAAGGAGACGCCAGGGTCGGCGTAGAAATCCATCCTGCGCTCGGTCTCCTCTGTGGCGATGAGCTCGAAGGGCGTGTTGGAGCACCATTTCTCCGCAACGTCAGCCAGCTGCTGGAAATCCATCCTGGCCCGCCGCGCCCGCCGCTCGCTCAGCCTCCTCGCGCGCTGCCCGCCTCCCGCTCCCTCCGCCGCCCGCCCGCCCTCCTCTCTCCTCGGGCGCCCTCCTCCCGGGCGGCCAGCGCGCGGCTCCGCGGGCTCTCGGGCAGGCGGCGGGGCCGGGCGGCGCGGCTCCCTCCGGTCCCGGGGCTCCTCCCGGCGGGGACTGTTTACATGCTGTGTGTACGGGGTGGGCGGCGGCCTGGACCGCGCGGCGCCGCGCCCGGCTCCTCCCCGACCCGCCTCCCAGCCCGCCCCTCTCGGGCGGCGCGGTTTGCTGCGGGCGGACGGGCGGGGCGGGGCGGACTCCTCGGTTTGCCCCCACCACCTTTTTTCTTTCTTTCTTTCTTTCTTTCTTTTCTTTCTTTCTTTTTTTTATAAGCGAACCCAGAGCATCGGAGCATCCCGGAGTCCTCCGGAGCCCGGGACCACCCCGTCCCGTGACATCACGCGCCCCAGCCAATCACTGGAGGCTGAGACCCGCGCCGCGGTCCACTAGCCGGGTGACGTCACAGCGCGGACCCGAAATCCGCGACTTTCCAGTTTACAGTGAAGCTGGCAAAGCTCGTAGTCCTGTCTAGCGTTTATTCTTAGTTAGAAGGCCTCGTTGGGAAAAGTGTTTTTTTGAATGCCATTTAAGTGCAGGGGACGCCCACAGAATTGCAAATAACTTGTACCTTGTCTGAGGCTGGCGATGGAGGAGTTGAGAAAATCTAAGGGAAACGGAGCTTTTCTTTTTCGGAAATCAAAGCTCCCTCCTCCGATCGATGTAAAAAAAGATTATCCTAAATACATTTACTAGCCACTGATATAAGTATCCATTTTTTTAAAAGACTTTATTTATTTATTTGACAGACAGGGATCACAAGTAGGCAGAGAGGCAGGCAGAGAGAGAGGAGGAAGCCGACTCCCTGCTTGAGCAGAGAGCCCGATGCGGGGTTCGATCCCAGGACCCTGGGATCATGACCTGAGCCGAAGGCAGAGGCTTTAACCCACTGAGCCACCCAGGCGCTCCATGCCAGGCACCCCATGAGTATCCATTTGAAAGGAAGATGAAAGGTTTGGGGCGGGGGGGGGGGGAGAGTGTTCTTTTTTCTTTCTTTTTGTGCATGACCATAAAGCTGAATATTTCTTAGAAATAAGTCTCATAATTATTAACATTTAGATCATATTGTATAACTTAAAATGACCAACTAGTTTGGAAAGGAGAAAGTACATTTTAAAACAAGTGTACACAACCCCATGATTGCACCTGTTGAATGCTCACTAGTTGCCAGGAATGGGATAGGCATTGCCGGATTGCAAAAAATGCATTGGAAGAGCCCTCGCCCATAGGAACTGAATGCCTACTAGCAGAGACATGTTAAATAGCATTCATTCTACAAACATTCGATCAGCTTTTGTCTTTAAAGTTGATCTTTTGAACTGGGCACTGTGCTAGCCCTAGGGATATAAATATGAACAAAGTGTAGTTCCACCCTGAAAGGGATGACAGGCTAGCCAAGGGAAGCTCAGGACACCATCAAGCCTCTGAACACACCCTTTACTCAATAGAATGGGTGTGATTCTAGAAAATTGGTCTATTGCACATTTCAGGGATATGGATTCTTTTCCCCTTGATTTCCCTTACTAAATCACAGCTGCACAATGTCCACACCAGCCAACTATGGAAAGAGCCCAGATGTCCATCAACAGATAACAGATGAATGAATAAAGATGTGCTGTGCATATATATATATATATATATATATATATGAATAATATGCGGCCATGAAAAAATGAAACCTTGCCATTTGCACAAATATGGATGGAACTAAAGGGTGTTATGTTAAGTGAAGTAAGTCGTTCAGAGAAACACAGTTACCATATGATCTCACTGATATGTGGAATTTGAGAAACAAGACAGAGGAGCATAGGGGAAGAAAGGAAAAAAACGAAACAAAACCAGAAAGGGAGACAAACCATAAGAGACTCTTAATCTCAGGAAATAAAACGAGGGTTGCTGAAACGGAGTGGGTGGGAGAGACGGGCTGACTGGGCAATGGACATTGGGAAGGGTATGTACTATGGTGAGGGCTGTGAATTGTGTAAGACTGATGATTCACAGACCTGTACCCCTGAAACAAGTAATACATTATATAAAATAAATAAATAAATAATTTAAAAATGAAAATAAATAAATCACAGCTACATTCCCACACTGAAAGTAGAAACTCCCCTTAATCTTTTCGTAGAGGCAGAGGGCAGGATGGTGATCAGCACAAAGGCATTCTCAGCACTACCTTTTATCTTTTCCCTGATGGGAGCGCGTCTTCACCTGTAAGTTAATGCTCCCATGTAACCATTTCCTGACTTCAGAATTTCCCAATTCCTTTAAAACAATTTAGTTTAATGAACATTTATGGATCATCTATTGGGTACCACATACATGAGGCCCAATTTTTGCCACCAAGGAACTTACAGACTATAAAGTAGGCAGGGTTCTAAGTTGATCCCCAAGCTCCATGCCTGCTTAATATACACGTACCTTCTCCCAATTATTCAAACACTAATCTAGGTATTGCTGTGAGGGATTTTACAGATGTAAATAAGATTTCAAATCAATTGACCTTAAGATAGGGAGATTGTCCTTAGTGGGCCTGGCCTAATCAGGGGAGACATTAAAAGGGACTGGGCTTTTCCTGAAGAGAGATTCGAAGCATAAGGTAGATTCATCATCGGGAGATTCTCCACTAATGATGCTGGAGAAGGAAGGGGCCATCTGGCAAGCCAAATCCAGGAGCTGAGAGCAAACCCTGACCAACAGTCAGCAAGGAAATGAGACTTCACTCTTACGACTTCAAGAAACTCAATTCTGCCAATAACCTCAATGAGTTTGAAAGCTGGGTTCCTGCAGTCTCCAGAGGAGAAGTCAGCCTGACTGATACCATGATGTAAGCCTTGAGAGACCGTGAGCAGAGAATTCAGTTAGGTAGTGGCTTTGCCCGAAGTCCTGACTTAACAGACTTGTAAGCTAATAAATGGCAGCTTCTTAAGTTGTTTAATTTGCTATGTAGCATTAGAAAACGAATACACAAGACAATGGAGGAGGCACCTGAATAAAAAAAATTCAATATGCTCTTGTAAATGTTACAGAGTGTTGCTTGTTTTCCCTCATGTTTCTTAATACGGGCACCTCAGGATAAAGCAAGCTTCTGGTTCTGCCATTGAAAGCATTATATGCATTAGTCTGAAAGTTCCCAAAATGAAAAGATTCCTTAAATTTGAGTCTAAAATATATAGACTACAGGGCGCCTAGATGGCTCAGTCTGTTAAGCCTCTGCCTTCAGATCAGGTCATGATCCCAGGGTCCAGGGATTGAGCCCGGTGTGGTTCTCCCTGCTCAGCTGGGTATCTGTTTCCCCCTCTGCTACTCCCCCTGCTCATGCTCTCATGCGGTCTCTCTCTCTCTCTCTCTCTCTCACGCACACACAAAAATAAATAGATAAAATCTTTAAAAAAGATCTTTAAAAAAGATTTTATCTATTTATTTGACAGAGAGAGAGGGAGACAGCGAGAACAGGAACACAAGCAGGGGGAGTAGAAGGAAAGCAGGCTTCCAGCTGAGCAGGGAGCCAGATGCAGGGCTCGATCCCAGGACCCCAGGATCATGACCGGAGCCAAAGGCAGACACTTAATGACTGAGCCACCCAGGCACCCCTAAATAAATAAAATCTTTAAAAACATATATATAAAGTACATAGCTTTTCATGGAAAGGAAGGAATTTTAAAAATGTGTTTTTAAATCTATCTATAAAGTTTGTTATAAGTGATGGATGACCATAATTACAAAGTCATATTTATGTAACAAATATTTTTTGTCAGAAGATGAAAAATTCTCACGATGGAAAAATAGCATTCTCAGTGTAAAACAATTGCTTAATGAATTGAACACTGTTGGTTTCCTTAGAAAGTCATTGAGTGAGGGCACCTGGCTGGTTCAATCAGTGGAGCATGTGACTTGATCTTGCGGTTGTGAGTTCAAGCTCCACAGTGTGCATAGAGCTTATTTTAAAAAGAAAGAAAGAGAGAGAGAGAGAGAGAGAGAGAGAGAAAGAAAGCAAGAGAAAGGCACTGAGTTAAAGAGCAGAAACTTTGGAATTCTGGATTGATTCCCCCTGAGATTTTAAGTTTTATGGACATTTGCAACCTACTTAACTGCCTGGAGCCTCAATTTTCTCTTCTGAAAAATGGGGAATAGTGACAAAAGTATGTAAACCCCTTGTTCCAGAACGTGGCACACAGGAAGAACTCAGTAAATGCCATTATTACTTTAACTCTGCTTCTGGAAGAGGATTTGTAGGAAGATTGGTTGATGAATTTTTAAAAAGATTTTATTTATTTATCTGAGAGAGATAGAGCATGAGCATGGCGGAGGGGTAGAAGGAGAAGAAGAAGCAGACTCCCCGCAGAACAGGGAGCCTGACACAGGACTTGAACTCACAACCTTGAGATTGTACTGAGCCAAAATCAAGAGTCTGATGTTTAACCAAGCCACCCAGGTGGCCCTGGCTGATGAATTTTCAAAGTAAAATTCAGGAGTGACATGAGAGTGAGAAGCTAGTGAATACTGGTCATAGATGAAGGAAAACCTTATTCTTTCCAAGCACTTAGAACAGAATTTCTCAATAGCATCACTATGGGTATTTGGAGCTGGATAATTCTTTCTCATGGACAGTGGCCTTCTGTGTCATACAATATTCAGCAGCATCCCTGGCCTCTATCCGGAGATGCCAGCAACTTCTCCCCCACAGACCACCCCACCCCCAGCCTATGATAACCGAAAATGCCTCCAGACATCACCAAATGTTTCCTGGAGGGCACAACTGCCCCTTTTTGAGAACTACTGATTTAGAGAGGAACGTTTTGCACAAGGCTGAAGCAAGCATTATTATTAACTAACAGAAGGGGTGTGCATATAAAGCAGTGGAAATCAGTTCTGGAAGGTGCACCTACACAAGTCGCTTAAACCTCAGTTTCCCTCAACCAACTTGGAAAGTCAGTTGCTTGGACAGGAAGATGATAAATCACTCTGCTCCGTCCCGTCCCGACAGAGTCCTGGGAGGCCTCCCGTGTGGGGGTGTATTCACGCTCCAGGTACAGGACCGTGGTCTTTCCGGAACTCCAGCCAGATCTTTCATTAGGGCCTCGTGAAGCCCCCTCATTGTTCTCCCTCTAGAAACAGAAGGAAGGTGAAGAAAGCATATCCCCATTGGTGGGTGGAGAGTTGTGTAGCGCTCACTGCATGCAGATAAATGTTTCTCTTCTTTACGTGGAGCTTAGAGTTCAGCTTCAATCTCTGAACCCCTGTTTGTCTTTGGGAGATGTGTGCTGGTAAGACGAGAAGGCTTATGCAAACCCCATGCTGGCTGGAGGTCTCAGGAACCCAATCTGGAGTTGCCAAGCACACCCTAGATTCTCCTGCTCAAGCAGACTCTTCCACCTACCCCTGTTCTAAATCTTCTGTGGCTTTTACTCTAGTGTGAGTAAGGCTGACTTTGCCATATAATTCTACCTTCTCTTTCCTCCCGCAGTGTAAGTCCATTTAATGAGCCCTCCCCGCTAGCAAATATGCTTCATCCACTCAGCCTTTGGTTCTATGCTATAAGGAATCAGGCAGAGAGGGGAATGGGGCTGGTTGCCCATGTACCCTGGGAGCCCACGGTAGTCTCAGGGTATCCAGAGGAACAGTCGACCCCAAGGGCCAGAGGTGGTGGTCAGTAGACAAATGTGTGTGTGTCACCGCTGTAATGTGGGGGAGGTAAAGGAGCCCAGGATCTGGAAAAGCAACATCTGAGAGGGGGACACAGGAAGGATGAACTTATCCCCAATCTCTCCCAAGACACTCAGGAAAAGGGACACCTGGGCAGCAGGGTAGGGAGGAAGGAGGGTAGACATATGTGGGCCAAAGTCTGTTTCATTGCAACTAGAGTTTGAAAAAAAAAAAAAATTAAATTGGAAGATCACCCAAAATTAAAAATCTACATAAATGAGTCATTGTGACCCAAATATCCTGTCAGGCTCAGGAGAAAGATTTCTTCTAGCATTCCTGCCCTCTGGCCAGAAAAATTCATTCCAAATTTTTTTCTGAATCTGTCAATCTTAAATGTTTACCAAATCACGTTTTTTGTTGTTGTTGTTGTTCCTCTAAAAAGTGTGCATCTAAAATTTGAGGAAGCTCTGGGTCACACAATTTGGCTACATTTGCCTTCAGAACAAGTCTATCTGATCAAACTCACCTGGTAGATATTTTCCTTTATATATGTCAAAGAAGCAAATAGTTTGAGGTTATTTTTTAAGTTTTTTTCCCCCAAAACTTTCGATTTCAATACAAAACAAAAGAATTCAATATTCTATGTCGTTCAATCATTCCCCACCTTGCCCTTACCTTTAACTAAAATGTTTTCTCATACCCCCTATTTCTAAGCATTTGTGTTTTTCTTCAGTAAAACACACAGAACTTCCTTTTTGGCAATATCTCACTGGTGCTGCTGAGGGAGAAACACAGACTTTAAGGTGGCAAGACAGTTATTTTAACATTTTTCTCTTCTCCCTCTCTGATAAAGATTGTAGTTCTACTTCTATTTTGTCTGTTGAAGCTTGTTAGGACCCGTTAGATTAGATTATCTTCTACAGAGGGGTCCCAAGACCATTACTCCAGAGGTCCTATGAGGGTGTGGATTTCCTCTGGGAAAAGGCATGTATCCAGGTAATTTGCTAAGCCAGAAGCTGTTATCATCTTATCAGCAGACAGATCTCTTAGGAGATACAATGATCGGATGATGATCGCACGGTGCGCTGTGGCCCAGCCTGGCCTGGGAGGATGTGTGTGTCCTCAGCTACGATGCAGGGAAAGTAGCTGTTAAACAGAACGCCGCTGAGATCCATGATGCAGTGGAAAGTTTTGGGTGATCTCACTTCGTCACACATTACTATTTCATCTAGAAAATACATGGTTTGCGTTAGATGATTCCAGGTCTGAGAGTCTATAACTGCGTTTCATTAATTCAGAAAGAGTCAAGGTCTATTCTTTTGTTTTGGGACTCAGAACAAGATAGAGAAGTAGGTTCTAGCAAGCAGTCTTAGTCAATGGTCTTCTGTTCATCAATAACAGAAACTCATTCATACTAGTTTAGGCAACAGAATAAAATGTCAAGAGAACTTTGATAAAAATCCAGAGAATCCCACAGAACCCAAGGGCAGGAGTGTATCTCATGATAGCCCAGAACCAGGAACTGGAAAGCTACCAGGAACTATTAATTTCTCTCTTCCTCCCCAACCCACCACCTTCCTCCCTGCACAAGCAGGGGAGCAGGGGAGCAGCAAGGCAGAGGGAGAAGTAGGCTCCCCACTGAGCAAGGAGTCTGATGTGGGATTTGATCTCAGCACCCTGAACTCACGACCTGAGCTGAAGGCAGACACTTAACCGACTGAGCCACTCAGGAATCCTGATCCCTTCTTCTCTTTAAACGTTCACTTCTCCACTTCTGACATGTGGATGAGAATGGCTTTCCATGATTACTGCTTAGCACTTTCCATAACCCGCATTCACATGAAAGACAATCATTCATCTCCGAATGCCCACTGCAGTCTGCTTGCTTCACCTGGGGTCGGGTGTCCATTCATGGCCAGCAAAGTGGGGTTATCAATCACAGACAGGGTTGTCTCACGGAGACAGAGATACTCTCAATGAAAGGGGGTTATTGAGCTGGGAAGACACTCCCCAAAAGTATCTATTTCAACAGTCAGGGTAATTTTTTTTTTATACAGACAAGTGCAGGAAACAACCACTAAGAAAGAAGAACTTGACAAGAAATAACAAGTGTTGGTGCGGATGTGGAGAGAAGGGATGTGCGCATGCGTTGGTAGGAATGTAAATTGGTGCGGCCACCATGGAAAACAGTATGGAGGTTCCTTCAAAATTAAAAAGAGAACTGCCCTATGTACCTGGGTGGCTCAGTTGGTTAAGTGTCTGCCTTCAGCTGAGGTTATGATCCCAGAACCCTGGGATTGAGCCCCATGTGGGAGTCCCTGCTTAGGAGAGAGTCTGATTCTCCCTCCCCTTCTGCTGCTCCCCCTGCTTGTGCTCTCTTGCTTTCTCTGTCAAATAAATAAGTAAATAAAAACTTTAAAAAGAGAGAGAGAGAACATCCCTATGATCCAGCAATTCCACTTTTGAGTATTTATCGGAAAAGAAAAAAGCCCACCAAACACTAACTTGAAAAGCTACCTGCACCTCCATGTTCATTGCAGCGTTATCTATAATAGCCAGGAAGGCATGGAAGGAAACTGTGTCCCTTGATGGATGAATAGATAAAGAAGATGTGGTATATTATTCAGCCATAAAAAAAAAAAAGAAAATCTTGTCATTTGTGACAACATGGATAGTCCTTGCAGGCATTATGCTAAGTGAAATAAGTCATATAGAAAACGACAAATTCCATATGATCTCACTTATATGTGGAATCAATACCCCCTCCCCAAAACTGAACTCGTAGAGAACAGATCGGTGTTAGTCTGAGGCAGGGGCGGGGAAGTGGGTGAAATGGGTGAAGGTGATCAGAAGTGCAAACTTCCAGGGGCCCTGGAAGGGCTCAGTCCGCTGGGTGTCTGGGTCTGGATTTCCGCTCAGGTCATGATCTTAGGTGGTGGGATCAAGCCTCATGTCAGGGTTTGTGTTCAGCATGGAGTCTGCTTGTCTCTCTCTGCTCCTCCTCCCAGTCTCTCTCTAACTCTAAAATAAATAAGTAAATAAACAAATAAATAAAATCTTTAAAAAAAAAGGCAGTACAAACTTGCAGTTATGAAATAATTAGGTGCTGGGGATACAATGTACAACATGGTGACTACAATTAATAATACTGTATATTGTACACTTGAAAGTTGCTAAAACAATAGATCTTAAAGTTCTCATCACAAAAAAATTTGTAACTATGTGTGGTGATAGATGTTAACTAGACATACTGTGATGATCATTTTGCAATACATCCAAATATCAAATCATTATGTTATGTACTTGAAATTAATATAAGGTGATCTATCACTTATACCTTAATAATAAAAAAGAAGAAAAAAAAAGAACTTCCTAACTATAAAGCTTATAGGTAGATGAACATGATTAAACAATCTTCTTGGAGGGGGTGGGTTCACAGAGTATAAGAAACTGAACATGAGTCATAATTATAGCATTAAAAAAAACACAGTGGGAAGTGCAACCCAAAGTATTAACACATAAATAGTTTTAGGGTCTTGTAAGATTTATGTATATTTTTGGCAATGACATTACTGATATATCAACATATGGATCTGGTGGTATTTCTTTTCTGAACTCAATTAGAATAAGCAGGTGCACCAATTTCCAACAGCAGCTCCAGGCTCACATTTTCTGATTCTACCTCCTAGAAGAAAGACCATCTGATAGAATCCCCAGGGAGAACCACAAGGCATTTGACATTGACTTTCTCATCCCTGGTCATAGCTTTTACATTTCTCAATACAAAAATATAAATGTATATATTATGTATATAAAGAAATAAATCTGGACATTTCATGGAAATAGAATCAGAGAACATGTGGTCTTTTGTAGATAGCTTTTCTCAATTAGTACAGCATTTTTGTCCATGTTGTATCATGTATCCATACTACATGATTTTTTATGGCTGAATAATATTCCATAGTATACATAAATAAAACCATGTTTTGTTTATCGATTCCTCAGCCGATGGACATTTGGGATGTTTCCAGCTGTTATCTATTGTGAATAGTGGTGCTCTGGATATCTGTATGTGAGGGCACCTGGGTGGCTCAGTTAGTTAGGCATCTGCCTTCGGCTTGGGTCATAATCCTGGGGTTCAGGGATTGAGTTCCACATCCCAGGCTCCCTGCTCAGCGGAAAGCCTGCTTCTCTCTCACTCTGCCTGCTGTCCCCCCTGCCTGTGCTCTCCGACCCCCTCTCTCTCGTCAAATAAATGAATAAAAATCTTTTTAAAAAATATCCGTATGTGAGCTCTTATTTGAGCCCCTGTTTTCAGTTTTTTTGGGTGTGTACCTGGGTTGGGAGTGGAATTGCTGGGTCACATGGTAATCCTATGTTTAACTTATTAAGGAACTGCCAGACTATTTTCCACAGCGGCTGTACCGTTTTATACTCTCACCAGCAACGTATGAGGGTTCCAATTTCTCTACATCCTTGCCAATACTTATTACCCCCTCCCTTTTTTTTGAGTATAGTCATTCTAGTGAGTAAGAAGAGGTATCCATTGTGGTTTTGATTTGCGTTTCCCTATTACTTAGGTTCTTAGGGTTTTTTTGTTTTGTTTTGTTTTGTTTTGTTTTGTTTTGTTTTAATTGCACAGAGAAAAATGTTTGTTCTCAGAGGCATGGACTATTATCTTAGAGGTTTAAGAGTCTCAGAGTTGAGAATACAGTAGGTGATTAATCATTGCCTGTTGACAAACCTTTCATTCGGCAAACATTCACAAAGAGAGCCTGAGCTCTGTGTATCTGCTCAGCACCCATCAAAAAGAGTTATATTTAGCTTCAGGAGGTCAGCAGCTCAGAGCACATTCTAAAGGCTGTGAAAACAGGCCGGGAAGCTGGGAAATTCACACCTCACTGAGGAGCTGCAACGGAAGCTTTAGAACCTCTCTGATCCGTTGCACCAAATGGCTGCTGAACATGGGTTACAGTTAAAACAGGTATCTGCTGCTGTTTTCATCCCTCTTTTCATTTTTAATCAAATGGGTCTTGGCAGAAGCCTCTTAAGGCAGATGGGCGCCCACTTCCCAGAAGTGTTTGGTAGATAAATGCAAGCGGAACACTCCATGATGATAAGACTTCTGCTGTAACTGAAGGGTTGGGTACTCTCGTTAATGAGACTTTTAGTCCTGAGCAGTTACGACGTGCAAGACACTGTCCCATGCAGTTTATTAATAGCTGGGAATGTAATGCACAGCTCCCAGATGTCTTCTCAATCTTACTGACAGCCTTTCCCCCATTGTTGCCCTGGCGGTGTCTCGGTTCGCAGCTGAACTCTGCAACTGACCAGCGAGCAGATTTAACCTCAGTGAGCATCAGTTCCCTTATCTATAAACAGAAATAAAATGTCCATCTCCCAGGGCTGTTTTCAGGAGCGGCTAAGATAATCTGGTTAACGTACTGCAGTGGCCAGTACATGAAGAGAACACGTTGGTTCCCTTTGCCTTCTCTAGAAGTAGGGATGTTACGGATATTCTTCCTCTTATTTTATAGATGGGGAATGTGAGATATGAGCCTCACAGTGAATGAGAAGTCATCATCTTTTGGGGTGCCTTCTCAGCTCCCAACCATCTCTGGCTCCCCGGGGACTGAGGTCTGAATCAGGGTGATGGATCCCGTCAGTCATCCCTGTACTACTGGCCACTGCCCCTTGGGTCACTATTGATTGAATTGAGGGAGACAGACATGGGGCCAAAGTGGGCCATTCAGGTTCTTGTGCAAGAATTTGGAATTGAGACCAAGAGACATAAAGTTAGAGTCTCTATGTGACTAGAACCACCACATAATTTAAGATCAAGAGGCCACTGTATTCTGGCATATAGACGAGAGTATTGGAGACTGCTGATGCTCAAAGAGACAAGAAGGAAGTAGATATGCAGAGAGAGGCAGAATGGGAGCTGAGAAAGGACCTTGATGACTTGCCAGTTCCCATTTCTAGCCCTTTCTGAGTCCAGGTCACACTTGCCCCTTGAATTCCACGAGACGCCCACATGCATGCTTATCATCAATTCCCTCATTTTGCTCCTCAATGTTTGGGGGACAAGACTTTCATAGCTCACAAACTCAATGCACAAGCGATTGAACTTTATTTTCCTGTCACACAATTCCGTTTGAGCCCTCATTCCACCTGCTGGCAGAAAAGCAATCAGGAAGCTCCAGGTAGGCTCAGGCATTTGGGCATTTTCCATGCCTTTTCGCTTTCACTCAATTCAGGATCTTGTCACACATTTCTGGCTCTCCGTATTGTCACACCCCGGCTTCAGGGGAAGCATTTAGTCTGTGCCCATCCGGCTGGAGAGAGGTGTGGCTGAGACGTGATGAATTCCAGTCTTCCCCGCTCCCCCGCTCCCCATGTCCTGGCAGGCAGCCCTCTACCCACCTTCTTCTGTATGACCCCCCTCCACAGCTCTTCGGCCACTGACAGACGTTTTTGTGCCCCTTTTAGGAACTCACCAGCATTGGAGTCTTTTGCATATATATATATATTTTTTTTTAAATAAAAAGGTATTTTTTTACTTAAGTTTGGGCAATCTTTAATATGCAATTATTATTCTAAGTTCTTTCTAATATCTTGTTTACCACAAAGACTTTGTACACTGGTCTTTTTAGGGGACAGCATTTTGAAACCAGAAATGCTTTTTTCCCCCCTCATAAATCCTGGCTGTTGAAAATCAAACGTGTTGGGTTTTAAAACTACTGTTTCTACTGTAAATACTACAAATCTAACTTAGAACTAATTTAAGTTTTAAGAAGCTAATTTGGAACTGAAATCCATTTAGCGGGGACACGGCATAGAAGTGACTGAACTGGGGAGGGCCCAGGAAATGCTTATTTCTTCCTGCTGCATGAGTCTCAGTTGATTTCTTGATTGCTGGGAGGTGGAAACCCCAATCTCCCAAGAATGCTTTCCATCCTTTGACCCCGCCTGCCCCTTAGGACTTTCTCCTCATGTGCAGCCTGCCTTCCACAATCATGTCAGCTGGGGCATACATGCCAGGACGGCGGATGGAAAGGCTCCGCCAAACTTAGACCTGCATTTGCAAGGCCAAGTGGAACACAAGGCCGGGTCTCCCGAAACCAGAGTACTTTTGGAAGGAGAGGACAGGAATGGCATTCCATCAAGCATACTTGTCATTCCCCAACTTTGGGTTCAGGTCATCATTATACCCTGGCCCAGGGAGAGTCTGGCTAGTAATAAACAGCAACTGCGTTGGGGAGCCGCTTCGGACATTCCAGCCTTCACTGAGAGTAATTTCAACAGGAAACTTAGAAGGGGGGAGCTTCTAAGACTGGATGGCAACAAATATATTCAAATATAACTAGTTATTCAGAAGAGTCAAGGAAAATCAGTTCTGCGGGAGAGGTACGTTACCTTGCTTTAAATGCAAAGCATTTGTCAGTGGCATAAAGTGAATTAGGATTATAGGGCTCTTAAAGTAGGGATCCCGGTTTTCATTTCTAGGTGGAAGGCTATAAAAAAGTAAGTTTAGTGAATTTTAATGATATAATAAAAATATAATGCAATACCAGGTGAAAAAAAAGTAATAAACAGATGGACACATTTGACTATAGCTATGTAATATGAACATACGCACATATACATATATATCTATGTATATCTAACCACATGTGTTACATAGTGGTCACTCCTACATGATGGTATTATGAGTAGCTTACATTTTCCTCCTAACACTTTTTTTTTTTTTAAGATTTTATTTATTTATTTGAGAGAGAGAGAGAGAGAGAGAAAACTTAAGTGGGGTGGGTGAGGGGCAGAAGGAGCAGCAGACCCCCTGCTGAGCTGGGAGACTGATGCAGGACTTGATCCCAGGACCCTGAGATCATGAGCTGAGCTCAAGGCAGATGTTTAACTGACCGAGCCACCCAGCGCCCCTCTTCCTAACACTTTTATATATATGTCATTGATTTTTTATTATTCTTAGAAAATTAGGATTAACATCATATTTTTTGAAAGAGTGAAATGAAACTTCCAATTCTCATAAGATAAGATGAGAGGGGAAAAAAAAAATCTAAAAACTCTCCTGACACATTGGCTAGAAATGCTTGCTACCATACAGCAAACATTATTTGAAATGTGTGAATGAATTGGCAAGAGAGAAAGGAAGGCCATGCATATCAGCAACAAAGAGGAAAGCAAGGGCTAGGGTATGAGACGCTGCTGCAGGTGGTGCCGGGTGCAGGGTCCCTGAATAAAGCAGAGCAAAACAGCTCTTGGGAATACACCCCCTGTGGCCTGAGTTTTGGGTGTATCCCAAAACTGTAAACATGAGCTCACAAGCAATAATGGTGAGATGCAGAAGAAAATACCCTCCATAAGAGTCAGCAGAAACAATACATAACACACACCCACACACATGTATGTATGTATGCTCTCACTTCATTAAGTTAGTTATTAAGATAGGCTCTCAAATATCAGACACAAAACCCCAAACACAAGCTGTTCACACGAGACACACTTAAAATCTAATGACTCAGAAAGACTGAAAATAATGGAATGGCAGAAAAATTAGACCATAAATACATATTTTTTTAAAGATTTTATTTTATTTATTTGACAGAGAGAGATCACAAGTAGGCAGAGAGGCAGAGAGAGAGAGGAGGAAGCAGGCTCCCTGCTGAGCATAGAGCCCGATGCGGGACTCGATCCCAGGACCCTGAGATCATGACCTGAGCCGAAGGCAGCGGCTTAACCCACTGAGCCACCCAGGCGCCCCCATAAATACACATTTTTAAATGTGTAGCAGCACATGATCCAGTAGCCACAGCAGAAGCCAGAAGACAGTAAATTACGTAATTATGTTGATATCTGAGAAAAAAGATGACAATTTAAAAATTTTTAGGGGTAAGAAGATGCAAAATGAAAACACGACGAATTTTCCAGAAATACTCAAACATTCCCCTGTTCTAGGCACCAAATCACATAGCATAATTGCAAGACTGAGAAAGTAAAACAGACAAAGTCACACTCAGAATGTGGCAGACAAAAACAGAATAGGGAAGATCTGAACAACATAATTTACCTCACTCAGTGTGTACCAGAAAAGCTAAGGTGTTCTGGCTATAATGTACTACCATTTGAAATTAGCTAATGAAAAAATAACCCCTCAAAAAACACAAAAACTCATTTCTAAGGAGTTCATGCATCAAAGAAGAACCCTTAATGGAAGTGAGTCTGTACTCAGTATCAAAAGACAACGACAACAATACAGAGTCAAGCATATGGGATGGAGTCAAAGTAGGACTTGAGTTATTCACGGCCTTAACTGCATGTTAGAAAAGAAGAAAGCCTGGAAAACAGTAAGAGAAGTGTCCATTTTCCAATTATAAAACAAATATGGCAAACCCAGGAAAAGTAGAAGCTGGGAAATAATGCATAAATTCATATAGAAATAAATATAGGAATTAATAAGGTAGAAAACTAAGAAGGAAGAAGCAATAGAGAAAAACCACAAGACTAAAAAAAAAAAAAAAAAGTGAAAATAAGATGACCTAGAATAGCCAGAAATATCTTGAAAAAGAGTGAAATTGGAGGACTTAGACTTTCCAACCTCAAAATCTACGACAAAGCAACAGAAATCAAGACAGTGTGGCATTAATAAACTGTTACATTAATGGTTAACTGAATTTTGGCAAACATGCCAAGAAAACTTAATGGGGAATGAATAGTCTTTTCTACAAATGGTGCCGGGACAACTAGATATCCAAAAGCAAAAGGATGAAATTGGACCCCTGTCTCACATCATATATAAAAATTAACTCAAAATGGATTATACGTCTAAAACTATAATACCTTTAGAAGGAAACACAGGAGTAAATCTTCATGATCTTAGATACAATTAAAAAAGCCCAAGGAATAAAATAAAAAATTTGCTCAATTGGACTTCATCAGAATTAAAAAAAAATGTATGCTTCAAATTATATCATCAAAAAAGTGAAAAGACAACCCACAGACTATGAGAAAATATTTAAAACTCAGATACCTGAGGCGCCTGGATGGCTCAGTGGGTTAAGCCTCTGCCTTCGGCTCAGGTCATGATCTCATGGTCCTGGGATTGAGATCCGGATCTGGCTCTCTGCTCGGCAGGGAGCCTGCTTCCCCCCCACCCCCTGCCTGCCTGCCTCTCTGCTTAGTTGTGATCTCTCTCTCTGTGTCAAGTAGATAAATAAAATATTTAAAAAAAAAAAAAAAGCAATTCAGATATCTGAAAAGGGACTTGTATCCAGAATATACAAAGAACTCTTACAACTCAATAATATGAAAACAAATAACTCAAAAAATTGGGTAAAGGATTTGAATAAGACATTTCTCTTTTGAAGACCCACAAATGGCCAATAATCACTTGGTCAGGAGCTCAACATCATTAGTCATTAGGGAAATGCACATCAAAACCACAAGATACCACTTCACACCCATGAAAATATCTATAATAAAAATAAATATAATATAAATATAAATAAAAATAATATAATAAAAAGAAGACATCCAGGTAGTAACAAGTCCTGGTGAGAATGTGGAGAAATGTGAACCCTCACACACTGGTGGATTTAAAAAATGGTGAGACCACTTTAGGAAACAGTTTGACAGTTCCTCAAAATGTTAAACATGGAGTTACCATAGGACCAAACAGCTCTGCTCCTAGGTATACACCCAAGAGAAATGAAAACGTATGTGCCACACAAAGATGGGTACATGAATATTCACAGCAGCTTTATTCATAATAGCCCCAAATGGAAACAATCCAAATGTCCAACCACTGATGAATGGGCCAACAAAATGTATATCAATGCAACAGAATACTTCTCAGCAATAAAGCAGAATGAGATATTGACTTTCACTACAATACAGATGAACCTCAAGAACAGACTGTCAAAGACGCCAGTCATAAAAGACCGCAAAGTATATGATTCCATTTATACAAAAAGCCCAATATAGTAAAATTCATAGAGACAGAAAGCAGATCAGTGGTTGCCCAGGGTTGGAGGAGAGAGGAATGGGTAATGACTGCTTAGTGGGTACAGGGCTTCTTTTTTGGGGTGATGCATATGTTCTAAAGTTAGACTATGGTCGGGATGGTACAACTTTGTAAATATGATAAAAACCATTGAACTGTACACTTTAAATGGGTAAATTTTATGGTGTGTAAATTTTACCCAATACAATTGCATTTTGAAAAATTAAGTCAGATGACATTAAATGCAATGTGGTATTCCAGTTTGGGTCTTGGAACAGAAAAGAGGCATTAGTGAAAAAACTTGTAAAAGTCTGAATAATGTTTGTACTGTAATTAATAGCGTTGTACTAAGGTAATTGTACTGATGTTAAGTTCTTACCAAATGTTCATGGTTAGGTGAGTGGCTAACGTTAGGGAAGATGAGTTGAAGGTTAAACAGGAACTCTGGATTATCTCTGCAACTTTTCTGTAAATCTTAAATTACTCTAGAAGAAAAGTTAAAGACCCCCCCCCCCCATGGCAAACCTTTAGTGTACTTGATTCAGTGAGGCAGAGAGAAAGAGAGGAAGGGAGTGAGGAGGCACAGATAAACAATTAGAACTGACACATGGGATATAAATCACAAAACAGTGGAGATGTGATACCAAGGACATTACGTACCAATGCTGTGCAAGGTAGGTTCCTTCACGGTCACCACCTATCAGGTATCTGGTCTCAGGATGAATTCCACAATGTGACACAGTTTGAGATAAGGAACAGACTCTGTTGGGGGGAAATGACAACACAAGGGCCAGCAAGACAGACAAGGTATGTGGGTCCTCCTGTCACGGTAAGGAGTCATGTCAGGACCTGGGTGATGAGCTTGTCCATGGGAGGCAAACAGACTGCTCAGCAGAGTGACATTTAAAACAGTTGCTGAGAAAAACAGTTGCCCAGCACCTGGAGACCTGGGGGTGGGTGCTGTGGGAAGCCAAAGGAAGGGGGTGCCTCGTCCTGTGGGTAGCTGAATTTGGGTGCAGCCTCTCCCTCTAGGAGAAGGCAGGACCAGGACGAACCAGCTTCTTGTCCGGTCTACCCAGAACAAGCTCTCAGGGTCATTTGTGCACAATTCTACCTGATATTCCTAATCAGTAACTTGACAACACTCAAAAAATGCAGTTTTAAGAAAAATGTAACTTAATAAAACCATTCAAGAAGAAACAGAATTTCAGTTACATTTTAACTGGAATCAGAAGTTTTAAAATCCACCTACTTCCCTCAAAAAAAGAAAAAGAAAGGAAGGAAGGAAGGAAAAAAGAAAGAAAGAAAGAAAAGAAGGAAAGTAAGTAAAGAAAGAAGGAAAGAGAAAATAAAACCCATTAAGCTTAGAAGATTTTACCAGTCAGACCCAAACTTCAAAGGACATTTAATCATTATCTTAAACAAACTGTTCCAGTGAATTTAAAATGAGGGAACACTGCCCACTTCATTCTATGAAGTAAAAATAATCCTAATGGCAAAATTAGATAAGGACAGATTGAGAAACTAATTATTACAGGCTAATCTCACTTCTAAACAGAGATGCAAAAATCCTAAATAAAAACCTTAGTCAACTGAATCCAGAAATGCCTATTAAATAAAAATACATCATTACTAAGTTGGATTCATCCTAGGAATGCACAGATGGCTCAAATTAGAAAGTTTATTAGTGAGATTTACCATATTAACTGGTTAAAGGAGAAAACCATATGGTTATCTCAATAAATGTTGAAAACCTTTTAATAATATGGAACACTTTCATAATTAATATTCATAGCAAACTAGAAAAGGAGCTTCCTTAGCCTGGTAAATGGTAGCTACCAAAATTATAGCAATTTTCAAAATTATATAGCAAAAATCATATATAATAGTGAAATGTTGAAAGTATTCCCTTGGCTATCAGGGACACAATGATTTGTTCTACCATCACTTCTATTCAACATTGTACCAGAGTATTTCACTAGTGTGATAAGACAAGAAAAAGGAAATAAAAGCTATAAAGATTGGAAAGGAAACAATTTGAAAATAAAAAGAATCTACAAACTACTAGAAATAAGAGTTTATCAAGGTTGCTGACTGTAAAGCAGATATGTAAAATCAGCTATATTGCTATTCACCAGCAACACAAATTATAAAATGTGATTTTTTAATTTTATTTTTTAAAGATTTTAAAAAATATTTTATTTATTTATTTGACACACAGAGAGAGATCACAAGTAGGCAGAGAGGTAGGCAGAGAGAGGGGGAAGCAGGCTCCCTGCTGAGCAGAGAACCCGATGCGGGACTCGATCCCAGGACCCTGGGATCATGACCTGAGCCGAAGGCGGAGGCTCAACCCACCCAGCCACCCAGGCACCTTAAAATGTGACTTTTAAAAGAGATACATTTTTCAAGACAACAATAAAGTATAAGGTACCTAGGAATAAATATAACAAGAGATGTACAAGACTTTTATAAATAAAACTATAAAACTTTACTGAGGAATATTATAGAATAGCTAAACAGATGAAAATATAAACCATATTACTGATGGGGAGATGCAATTTTATAATAAGAGTAACAACTTGTCAACCCCTAAATTGGTCTAATAAATTTAGTATAATTATAGTAAACATTCCAACAAGGTATGTTTGAGAATGTGACAAGATGGTCCATAAATTCATACAGAAAATTAAAGGGTGAAAAATAATAAAAACTCTTTTTAAGAGAAAACACAAGAGGTGTGTGAGTGGAATGGAGGAAACGGATTCCAAACAGATAGCAATTTCTTTAAATAATAGTGCGGTATTGGCCCAGACAGAGACAATTAGGCAAATGGAATGGAACAGAGTCTAGAATTAAACTCATTTACATATGGCAGTAGTGGCATTTTACTTATAGGAAAAGGATAGCCCTAACGGTGCTGAGACAAGTGGCTGTCCACAAAGAAAAGACAAAATTAATCCACTGCATACACAAATAACTTCCAGACGGTTTAAAGACCTAAGGGTGAAAATGTATAAAATTATTGGGAAAAATATCACATGACATTTTAGTGACATTTGCATACAGAATTATTTTCTAGGCCAAACTAAATGTCCAAACCAAACCAAATTAGGGCAACAAGCCCTAATCATAAAGGAAACACTGATACATTTGATTATATTAAAACTAAAAACTTGTTTTATAACGAAAGTCATGAGATACAAAGTGAAAAGACAAGCCACTATCCAAGAGAAGATATTTACTGCTCATATAACCAGTATAATTAGAATTCAAAAGAAAAGCAACAATCCAAGAGAAAAATGATGACCAGTATCAATATCAGCGATACCCAGAGGGAAAACCCTGAATGGCCATGAACATAAGAGACCATGCTCACCACCACCCCCTTTTTACAGATTGATTGACTAAGATTTTATTTATTTCTTTGAGAGAAACGCAGGGAGGGAGGGAACACAAGCAGGGGGAATGGGAGGGGGAGCTTTCCCCGCTGAGCGGGGAGCCTGATGTGGGACTCGATCTCAGGACTCTGAGATCTTGACCTGGGCTGAAGGCAGACGCTCAACAACTGAACCACCCAGGTGCCACAGATAGTTAGTTAGTTGACAGCTAGGGGAGGGGCAGAAGGAGAAGGAGAGAATTCTCAAGCTGACTGGGTGTGGAGGGTGGAGGCCCGATATGGGGCTCACTCCCAGAACCATGAGATCATGGCCTGAGCTGAAACCAAGATGCTCAATCGACTGAGCCACCCAGGGGCTGAGTCACCCCCCTTTATTAATCCAGTTTGTATTTTCTCATTTGTGAGTTACCTGGTCAGATCCTTTGTAACTTTCCCTATGGTGTTTGTGTATTTCCTAACTGATATGTGGGAATACTTTGTTTTGAACTCCCTGTTTTGATCTGGCTACTCTACCTTGCAGTGTTGGCCCTGCTGTTTTTAACACTGTTAAAAACATGATTTTTACTTAATTTTTAAAATATGAACCTGGTTTACATACATTTATAATCAGTGCTTTTGTGTCATAAGAAATCTTGTATATCCCAAATTCACAAAGATATTGCCCTACGTTTCCTTGTAGAACCTTTAGACTTTTTACATTTATACTTACTTGATTATATGATCTACTTCGAATTATTTTTTACGGGTCCAGGTTCATTTATTCCCCATACAGATAGACATTTTTTCCTGTCAGCCTTTTGCTTAAAGATCTTCCTTTCACCACTGAATTACTTTGGTATTTTGACCGAAAATTATTTGACTGTATAATTAAAAATAATATTTTTTTGAACTCTCTCTTGTTCACGGATGTATATACCATACCATCTTGATTACTACATCTTTATAGAAAATCATGTAATTAGCTAATGTAAGTCCTCCAACCTGTTAACTTCCAAGATTGTTCGGTTATTCTAGGTCCTTAACATTTTCATATAAATATTAGGATTAGTTCATCACTTTCTACAAAATCCTACAGTGTTTTTTTTCTCCTAACAGTTTTGAGATAAAAACCAATTTACCAATTTAAAGTGTACAAGTTTAAAATGAAAGTATACAATCCAAATTATACAATTCACAAGAGATTTTTGACATATTACTTTATTTTTTTTTAATTTTGTCCAACTAATTTTTTTTATTATGTTATGTTAGTCACCATACAGTACATTGTTAGTTTTTGATGTAGTGTTCCATGATTCATTATCTGCGTATAATGCCCAGTGTTCCATGCAATACATGCCCTCCTTAATACCCATCTACCTTATTAATTTTTAAAGATGTGTAAAATAAATGTAACAGACTTGCCATTTTAATAGTTTTTAAGTAAACAATCAGCAGCATTAAGTACATTCACAACATAGTATGTACATCATCAATATCTAATTCTGGAGCATTTTCATCACCCTGAACAGAAATTCTCTAGCTGGTATGCAGTAACTCTCCATTTTTCCTCCTCCCAGACCATGGTAGTTTCTAATGGACTTTAACTCTCTATGAATTTGCTTATTCTAGATATTTCAAGTAAGTGTAACCATACAGTGTACATTCTTTGTATCTGGATTCTTTCTTCTTCTTCTTTTTTAAGATTTTATTTATTTTTTGACAGGGAGAGTGAGAAAGCACAGGGGGTGCAGTAGAAGGAGAGGAAACCAAGCAAGAAGGCTGCTGAGCCAAGATTCATCCCTGTGATAGGCTATCTCAGAACATCTTTTCTTTTTTATAGCTGAATAATCCACTCTTTTCATAGACATGCATTTTGTTTATCAATGGATCTGTTGATAGACACCTGGGTTACTTCTACGTTTTGGCTATTGTGAATAATCTGCAGTAAATATTGGCATATGAGTGCCTCTTCAAGGCCCTGCTTTCAACTCCCTTGGGTCTATGCTGGAGAGTAGAACTGCGGGGTCTTACCGCAGTTCTATGTTTAGCATTGGAGAAACTGCCAAGCTGTTTCCATAGTAGCTGCTCCGGTTTACATTTCCACCAGCATCGTACAGGTTCCAGTGTCTCGTATTCTCGCCAACACTTGTTATTTTCTGTTTTGTTTATCACGATCATCCTTCTAGTAGGTGTGAAGGGGGATCTCATGGTTGCTTCGATTCGCTTTTCTCTAATGACTAATGATGTGGAGCATCTTTTCATGGGCTTAACAGCCATTGTACACCTTCTTTGGAGAATTTCTCTTCTATTTTTAAATTGGATTATTAGTCCTTTTTGTTGTTGAGTTAGTGTTCTTTGTATTTTCTGGATATGAGTCCCTTGTCAGCTATAGGAATTATAAATATTTTCTCCCATTCTATAGTTTTTTTTTTCACTTTCTTGTCAATGTCTTTGACATACAAAAGTTTTAGATTTTGATGAAGCCCAATTTATCTCTTTGTTCTTTTGTTGCTTGTGCCTTTGGTATCATCCATGTGCTGGTATTTTTACTGGGATTGCATGGAATTTTTAGATGAATTTTGGAATAAATGACATTGTGATACTATGATTTAGAAAAAATTTATATTTGGTCTTCTGTTTCTGGCACAGAGATAATAAAGTCCATGGAATTTCCTAAAATTTAAGAGTGATACTGGCATTTTAATAACAAACTCCTTTCAACCATGCCTGATTTTATCTTAATGAGAGGACTTTGGGAAAGCACTTAAGGACAGGGGCTCCCTGCCAGGAGGCCAACTCCGTGTTAGAAGGCTGGAACTTTCAGTCCCTGCCCCTGATCTCCAGAAAGGCAAGAGGGGGTGGAGATGGAGTTCAATTACCAATGGCCAATGATTTCATCAGTGACAAAGCTCCATAAAAGACCCAAAAGGATGGGGTTCAGAGACCTTTTGCACTGAACACAAGGGAGTGCTGGGAGACGGTGCACTTGGAGAGGACACGGCAATCTTTGCACCAACCTGTGTACTTTGCCCTATGCTTCACTTCCACCTGGCTCTTCCCAAATGGTATCCTTTTATAATAAGCTGTTTAGTGTAAGCAGATGTTTCTCGAAGTTCTGTGACTCACTCTAGCAAACTAGTTAAACTCAAGAGGAAGGTTGTGGGAACCTCTGAGCTACAGCTGGACAGGTAATACAACCCAGACTTGTGAGTGCATCTGAAGGGGGTTTGGCAGTCCTATAGGACTGAGCCCTTACCTGGTGGAAACTGATGCTTCCTGTGGGTAGATAGTAGCAAAATTGAATTGTAGGACACCCAACTGCTGTTAGAGAATTGCTTGGTGGAGTGAAAAAAACAATAAACCAAAATATCAGAGACTTCCTATCGTTAGCAGATGTTCTAACCCAGGAACACGTTATACCTTTAAAAATTTTATTTGAGGTCTTAGATAGGTCTTATAATTTTCAGTGTAGGGGTTTGGTACAAATTTTATAAAATTTATTCCTGATTATCTTATAGATTTCATAATATATTAAATGGTATTATTTTTTACATTGCATTTTCTGTTTTTTGCTAGTATGTAGAAATAGAATTTCTTTTTCTGTACTGATCTTGTGTCCTACAAGCATCCTAAGTTTGGCTATTAACTCTACTAGTCTTTTTAGAGTTAGGGTTTTCTACATATATCACTTGCAGATGAAAGGCTTCATTTCTTCCTTTCCGAGCTGTATATGTTTTCTTTTCTTTCCTTACTGTATTGCTAGGAACTCAACTTCAATCATGACTAGGAGTGGTGTGCTGACCGCAAACATCCCTACCTTGTTCCTGATCTTGCCGCAAAGCCTTCCTTACCATATCCTTAGGTATAATGCCACCTAGTGTTACAAGTTGAATTGTGTCCCTCCAAAGGAGAGTTAAATTCTAATTCCTGGTACCTGTGAATGGGATTTCATTTGGAAATAGAGTCTTTGCAGATACACAAGCAAGTTAAGATGAGGTCATACAGAATAAGGGTGGGCCCTAAATCCAATGACTGGTGTTCTTACAAGGAGAGGGATTTGGAGACACAGGGAACAGACAGCCATGTGAAGATAGAAGTAGACATCGGAGTTACACTGCCACAAGCCAGGGCACTCCAAGGACCGCGGACAAGTATCCGAAGCCAGCAAGAGGTAAAGAACGAGTCTTCCCTAGAGCCTGGAGAGGGAGCATGGCCCACCTAAACCCTTGATTTGGGGCATCTAGCCTCCAGAACGGAGAGAAAAGTGACTGCCCTCTCAAGCTGCTATGTTTGTGGTGACTTGATACTGCTCTAGGGTAATGAATACACCTCATTTTGTAGCTGTGCGTGAACTTTTGGTTTTGCTGTCTCGTCATTCTGTTCTTACGTGGGAGTTCGGAGACTGAACTATTCTACTCCCATCTTCCCAGAATCTTTCTTCAAATCAGGGCCTTTAAATGGTTTAGGGTCCAGCCCATGGGCTCAACTTGGCGGATGTCCCACGTGTACTTGAAAAGAATGTGTATTCTGCAAACAGATGCTGTGTTCGGCACACATCCATAAGGTGAGTTTTGGCCAATAGTGTTTGTCTGGTCTCCAATCACTCACTCGCAACCAAAAGAATGCGAACTGACACACCATTCCTAGTCCCCAACTTCACGGCCAACCTCTCTAGGAAGCCTTTGTCCTATGCCCTCATCTAAAAAAGACGTACTTCTTGCCTTGGGCTCCTAAAGTCTTTTATTTATTTATTTATTTATTTCTTTTTAGTAAGCTCTATGCCCAACAGGGGCTTGAACTCACAACCCCTAGGTCAAGAGTCACACGCTCTACGGATGGAGCCGGCCAGGCGCCCTGTTTACACTGCTTGTGGAGCGTATATTATGTTCTTTTTTATGGCATAGTTATTCAAGAACACATCTTATCTCCATTCCTAGATTACAAATTCCTGGACAGCAGGACGTGGATCTGAGTCATGCCTGTCTGCAAGGCACCTATCACAATGCCTGCATACCCTGGGTATTCATTTGCTTGTAGCATTTTGGTTTTTTGCCCAGGCATGGAAACGCTTCTGCAGACATAAGTCAGTTTTACGATGTGGGGCCTGGCAGGGAGCTGTATGATTAGACAGAGATCGCTGTTTTGGTGTCTGATTAAGTACCTTATTTTCTAAAATGCAAGATTTTAAAAATAATATTCTTTTACTGGAAACTTCCTCTCCTGCTAATCCTGAATAAGATCAAATCAAATCAACAAAAAGGAACTTAAAAGAAGAAGCCTGAAGTGCAATATAAGTGATGGTGCTGATGAACAGTTTAAAGTTGTCCCTCCGGAGGACGTAATTTCCTCAGTGTCCAGGGGCATCTGGCGTGACCTTAGAAGGAAAAACGGACCTTCTCGAACCACTCCACCATCATCTCTGAACCAGAACTCGCCAGCACAGTGCCCTGTACTAGAAATACACTCTCCTCCACAACGCTCCTGACAACACCATCTCAGTTTTACAGATGAGGAAACCAGACTCAAGAGGCTAGATGGTTCTCTCAGATTCACTATCTGACATTCCTCATACAGTCCTGGGTAGTACAGAAGTATTCGTCACTCTCATTGGTATTTAGGAAGAGGGGAAAGCCTAACAGAAACCAGAGCCTCAACCGGCGTCCTGGTGCTGCAGCCGTACCAAATCCTTCGGACCGGATCGGACCCCCAGGCTGCCCCTGTTTTAGCATGATGCTCAATTTTCTTCTCTTAAACACAAAAGAACACATCCATATGTTCTGTGGAGGTGGAATGCTTCGGGAGAGAAGAATGGTTATCTGGCCAAAGGCAAAGGTCTCGGATTTATTTAAGTTTCTCAAGCTGGGGTGCCTGGGTGGCTCAGTGGGGAGCCTGTTTCTTCCACTCTCTCTGCCTACTTGTGATCTCTGTCTGTCGAATAAATAAACAAAAATCTTTAATTAAAAAAAAAAGAGTTTCTCGGGGCGCCTGGGTGGCTCAGTAGGTTAAGCCGCTGCATTTGGCTCAGGTCATGATCGCAGGGTCCTGGGATCGAGCCCCGCATCGGGCTCTCTGCTCAGCCGGGAGCCTGCTTCCTTCTCTCTCTCTCTGCCTGCCTCTCTGCCTGCTTGTGATCTCTCTCTGTCAAATAAGTAAATTAAAAAAAATCTTTAAAAAAAAAAAAGAGTTTCTCAAGCTTCTCTCAATTACAAGTGACAGAGGTTAATTCTAATTTGGGGAGGTGTTATTTGTTGGCTGGCCTCAGGCACAGTCTGATCCAGCACCCCACATTCTCTTTTGCTCTTGCTCTCCGCCATCTCTCTGCCATCTCTCAGCTCTGTTGCCCTCATCTCCTCCCAGTGCAGACCTCCTCCCAGCCCAGGGAGGGCAGGCTGGGGATGAGTCATTCTCGTGCTATCCCAGTTCGTA
Organism: Mustela lutreola; assembly: GCF_030435805.1. NCBI lineage: Eukaryota > Metazoa > Chordata > Mammalia > Carnivora > Mustelidae > Mustela > Mustela lutreola. Next base: position 156,129,924 of record NC_081293.1, on the reverse strand, counting down.
ACCCGAGGGAAAAGGGACTGTCTTCATCAGTCTGGGCTGCTATTACCAAATGCCACAATCTGCGCGGCTCCAACAACAGACGTTTATTGATGCCAGCGCTGGAGGCCCAAGGTCGGGGTGCCACATGGCCCCTCTGCTGGCCTGGCCTAGCTCTACTGCCTAGCAATTTCACTCGGGTGGGGAAGGGGCTGACATTTTATGTCCAGACTCACAGAGGCACAAAGATAGAAACCGCTCAGCTCCTCTGATGGACTGCAGCCAAGGCATGTGCAGAATTCCTACGTTGCTGACACTTTCTGGCTTTCTCTCGTGAGAGTTACTGTCAGCCGCTCCAAATGGTCTTTTTCCATCTTCTCATTTGTTTCAGATGTACTGGGCGAGTCACTGGGTATCATCCTGGTGGTTAGTTTTTCCGGTTAGCCCCAAAAGAACACAACACTTACGAGTTGCATAAAACGGGAGTTTTAGATGAGTAAGATCTTGGTGTGCCTAAAGGGATAGCGGCTCATGAGTGAAAAATAACCCGTGCAAAAAAAGGAAGTGTGGTGAGATTGAGTTAAAAACTTAAAGTTATCTTGTTGGGCGTTATGAAGTAAATGTCATTACAAGGAGCAGCATACACCAGGCGTCCGTCTACACTACACAGTGCTTTTAAACTTGTCTTAAAAATACTTCCCCTTTATTTTAAAATAAAAAGCATGGTTCTCAAATAAAAATCAAGCAATATAATAAAGGACAAAAAGAGAGTAAAACAAAATCAATACCCAGCTAACAATAATCATCATGGAGTATATTTAGTTGGATATCATTTCTGACTTATTTTTTTACACAGATAGAAATAAAAGGATACAGGATCTTTTTATAAATACAGATGTATGCTCATTTTAATTTATCATGTTTATTTCTAATTACATTTATTTAAAAGAATAGCACTCAGCTAATTGGCTTGCATTTAAGACAAGAAACCAAAGTAAACTGAAGCAATTACTAAATTTAAATTTTTCCCCCAACAGCTATTTAAAAATCTATTCAAGCTTATTTTTTTTAAAGGTTACCAACAAAGAGATTAGTCGTATTTTTTCTTTTTTTAGACAGTATCAACTCTCTGCTATGAAAATAAGAGATTGACACTTATACTTCCCTTCGCCACCCCCAATTTATTATATTATTAGTTATACTATTATTTTTAAATTTTAGTTTATTAGTTATATTATATTATATTATATTATCAAGGCTTTTAATATGTGCAACCTGTATCATTCCCAGTTTGGTCTTGGTTCTTTATACAAATTCAGTGCTCACCACCAGCCTTTTTGCTACAAGCTCCTCCATTATTGAGTTATTTGGTTAGACTCTATCAAAAGGTTTCTTTAAGAAAGGTTTGCGGGGGATACCTGGGTGGATCAGTCAGTTAAGCATTTGCTTTCTGCTCCAGTCATGATCCCAATGATCCTAACCAAGGTCCTGGGATCGAGTCCCCCATCAGGCTCCATGCTCAGTGTGGAGCCTGCTTCTCCCTCTGCCTCTCCCTGAGTTCATGCTCGCTTGTGCACTCTCTCTTTCTCAAAAAAAAAAAAAAAAAAAAAGGGCTCACAGATGTTGTATTCCCTGAGCTCTTGTGTGCCTGAGTACTTGACATTGTATTTGACAACTTGGCTGGTGACCACATACTTAGTCACTCTTTTTCCTACTTAGAATTTTGGAGACACTTCTCTGTTACCTCTGGCACTGAATCTTGTGGTAAGAAGTTTAACACCCTTTGATGACTTGCTTTTTCAATTTTTTTCATTTTCTTCCATTCTTGAAGTTCATTAACTCCATCAGGTTATGTTTTGGAATCAAGGGCTTTCTGTCAGGTTTCCTAGAATACAGGACACTTTTTCAATCTGAAGACTCATTCCTTCATTTCAGGAGAACTTTCCTGAATTCTTTCAGTACTTTCTTCATGCCTTTTCTTGGTCACCAATTATGCATATACATGCTAGAGTAGCTTTGTCTTCCTACAATTATCCTCTCAAGAATTATTTTGGTCTTTGCAGCCCTCTCAAGCCTTTTCCCCTTTGTTTTCCCGTTTGCAACCATGCTTCTTGCTATTTCTAATTCACTTATTTGTTCTAGAATAGTGGTATTTTGGCCAAGTTGTTTTCTTAGCTCTGCAGTCTGCCTTTTTATATCATTCTGCTGTTTAATCAGCTCATATATCAGATCTTGTCTTATTGAATTCATGTTCTTTTGAATTCTTTTGAGAACACAGTACACCTGTAGGAACTTTTGTTTTTTAGGTTAGTTTTTCTTCCCAGTTGGTTTCATCTGTTCCCCCTACCACTCCTTTTGCTGGCTGTGTATTTATGTAGTCACCGGGTCGTTTTATTTACATTTGCTCACATGTAAGGTAGTAGCTCTGTTCAGACCACTCGTTTGCTTTGGTATACTGTTGGCATATTTCCATCTGTTGGCACACTTCCCATCTTATCTGACAACGATTTCTCTTCTGTGGGCTTCTGTTCTGTGTCCTTACTGGCATGAATGATAATCAAAGTCCTTAACAGCTGGCATGACACAGACAGTGAGCAAGCAGAACAGAGGTTAGCCACAGCTCTGGGGCAAGGGCCCCCTGAAGGCTCCGTAGTGGGCCATGTGTTAGTTCTTCAGTTGCCAGATTGCAAGGGGGTCTGGAGTTGGGGGGCTTCTTGTGAGAGGGGCTGCGGTGGCCAGAGCAGCGTGAAACACTTCAGGTAGTGGTCATTCCCCTCCTAGTATGGAAGTATGTTGATATTTTAATGACCAGGGCAGCCCACCAGGGTGGACCAGCCAAACCAACCTGCTTATCTGTGTCTGTGTCTGTATGAGGGAGAAGGGACGAGCTGTGAATACACATTTTTGTTGGGGGGATTGGACTCTGCTTTGTCTTCTGATACTAGCTTCAAGTCCTATCCCAGGGTAAATTCCGTATGGTGAGGAGGCAATCTACTGTATCACGGGACAGGAGACCATTGGGGTGTGGTTTTTTTCTCTTAATTCAGGGACGGGCTGCTTGTTCCTATCCTTTGTTTCACCCATCTTTCTCCAGCAACACCCCCTCCTCCCAACACATACACACACACATACACACATACACACACATACACGCCAGGCCCTCTCAGAGAAAGGAAGAGAGGTCTACTCATCCTGACCCAACTCTCCAATCAGTTTCTTTTCAAAATCTGAGATTTTAATGAGAATTCTAGATTTTGCAAATTCCCCCAATGGGGGTGGCAGGATTGGGAGCTCTTTTCATTCTTGCCAGGAAATCTGGTCTTTTTCTTTGGTGGTTGTCTTTTGAAGTTTAGGGCTTAATGACAAGGTTGGGTTCCTTCTGCTGGTGAAAAAAATATATATATATTTTATATATATATATATTTTCACCAGCAGAAGGAACAGAAAAAAAAAATATATATATATATATATATATTTTTCAAACTGATTTTCACCTTTAAAACTTCTTACTTATTTTGGTAGTTCATTTTGTCAGGTTCTAGGGGATAGAGATTCTGTGATGTGGCCTTAAAAAAAACCCAAAGCACAATTTTATTAATTTTTAAAAAGATTTAAAAAATTTTTTTAAGGCACCTGGGTACTCAGTTGGTTAAGCATCTAACTCTTGATTTTGGCTCAGGTCATGATCTCAGGGTCATGCAATTGAGCCCAGCGTTGGACTCTCTGTTCAGCAGGGAGTCTGCTCCAGATTCTTTCTCTCCCTCTTACTCTGCCCCTCCCCACTCTCAATCTAAAATAAATAAATAAATCTTTAAATTTTTTAAATCTAGGCTCCATGCCCAACATGGGGCTTAAACTCAGGGCTCTGAGATTAAGAGTTACATGCCCTACTGAGTGAGCCAGCCAGGTACCCCCACAAAGCACAATTTTAAACGTCTAAACCAGCAGCTCTGGGTTCTCAGTCTGGGCTGCAAATCAGAACACTGGGGAGATTTTACCAATACAAGTGACAAGCTGCATTTCAGAGCCAGATTAAAGTGATCAGGAGAAGCTTAGACATTGGTATTTTTTATTTTTTATTTTTTAATTTTCTAGTGATTTACTTAAACATACAAGCAAAGCTGAAAACCATGAGCTGGACTTTGCCTTCTAATTGTTCATAATTTGATACACATAAGCACCATTCAAAAAACATTTTTTTATCGGTATTAACAGAGGCAAAATGTAAAAACCACAAATTATTTATTCTCTGAGTGGTGAGGCACTCAGAGTATTTTTTGAGTAGCAAAGGAAGCAGGAAAGAAGAGATGTGCGTGGTTTTGCTTCAAATATTTTTTATCTAGCTGGATAATGGAACTAACACATCTGAAGGAACCAGGGAACACCCTGTGAGTTAATGCCCAACCTCTAAGACAGTTTTAGAATCCTCCCATGGGGAAGGCAGGCACTGGCGGGTGCTGGTGCTCTGACTTGGACAAGGTGAAGTTCATGATTTAGTGAGTAAGGGGCTACAACCAATAAGCAAAAACAGACATCAAAAAATTAGTCTAATTCCCCTGGAGTCATGCTTCCCATCCCTAAGCTCTAATTCATGCAGTATTGTTTACAAATATAGGAGGTGAAGAGGTGAAACTGATGGCTGGGATTTATTGTGTGGGGTAGTTTCTGAGGAGAGGTTCAGTCTGGGCTTTGAGGAAGGGCCCAGGGGAAAGGCACTCAAAGTTCAGGAACCTGAACCATGGCATGGAGTTATAGTTTTCAGATTTGGAAGGCAGTGGTAGATCAGTTGAAAGATCACCAAATTCAGAGGTCAAGGCTGTAGCCTTGGAGGCTGAGACAGGTCTTCATAACCAAGTAGGTGGAGAGAGTGGATTTGAGCAGGAGCTTGGGGCGTCAGAATTTCATGCCCAAGACTGGCATTACAGTGACACTACTGACTTAAATGGCAACGAAGTTTGGACCTGGGCTTTCAGAGGAAGGTAGGACATTCAAGGGTGGAAGATCAGGAGGCATGGGGTTCTTGTGGAGATAAGACCACAGCCCGGGTGAGTGACCTACACCTGAAGTGTAATTTAAGGATTGTCTACAAGGAAGCTGCTTGCTGGAGATGAATACATTTAGCATGTTTTCAGGAAAGGAAGTGAGAGCCAGGTCTCAATCAGGAGGAACCAGGCAGAAAGTCACCCCACGTGTCCCCGTGATTCACAAAACCCAGGGAAAGACTTGGTCAGTGACATGTAATGGTCAGGGGAAAGGTCGGGGGAATGTTGAACCCTGAAGCAAGATCTGACTTTTAAAACATCTAAAAACGTTATGACAACTTAGACTGTCAAATCAAAGCGAAAAGCCCTAAAAATTGGCCACACAGTGTTAGCAATGGTGTGACAATTCTGTACTCTGAAAAAGGAGATGTGATTCCCCAGCAAACTGCCCAAATGTGGTTTGTGTCCCCAGTGCTCTGATGTCAGACCATACGCACTCATCAATTCTCTATCCACCCAAACCACCCTGCTCCAAAGGCGGCATTTCATCTCCACTTTGTGCCTCTGGAAAGAAGGATGGTGACGGTGAGGGTCAGGGTGTGTGTGTGTGTGTGTGTGTGCGCATGAAAATGCACATACACATGTGACGTGTGCTTGTATAAAAGGTCTCAGACAGCTGATGGACACATGCGAATGTAAGAATAAATTAAAATATCACCTTTAGGATGGTACCAGTCCTAATTGCTCTTTTGGTTTCTCCATCACGGCCACTAAGCACAGATTTTCCAGGTGAACCCATGTTATTGCAGAACATTAGATCAGGCAGAAAATGCACCAGTATTCAGGTTCTAGAATGGCAAGCAGAAGAGGTGGCCTCTCTGTACATGGTCCCTCACGATCATGAGGCTGCTCTACTCTCCTACCCACTGGAACTCAGGACAGTCAAGCGTGGTCCCTTTTTGAACACACTTTGGTTCAACCTCCAGGAAGCTTCTCTTTTCATGGCTCCCAAGTACTCCAGAGTGGGGAGCTGAATGTGCTGCTCCTGGTAGATGGAGTGAAGGCAGGAGAGTGAGCAGGTCCTCCCACAGCCATCTCTGGCAGCACGGATGTTTAAGATTTCTAAGAACAAAGCCATTACAAAAAAGCTCCTAGAGTTCTGTGGGGGAACGTATCTATAACTTAGAACAAGCAGAGCTCGTACAGACTGCCTTCAGGTACGGACAGGCACTCACATTTTATACAGCAAGGAGGACAGTGGTGGTGGTTCTTCAATGAATGTCACTTTGTTTTTTCTTTAAGATTTGCCCATATTGGGTGTGGAACAAAGACACAGATGCTCATTATAATGACTGTTTCAAAGGACAGAAGCCCACCAGAGGCAGTGTAAGCAAAAGGGTTGGGGGCTGTGAGGTAAAGGTCCAGGTTTCCCCAGGGAAGGAATTGCAGGGCAGGAAACAGGCCTCCAGAAAGGAAAGCTGGCCTTCAGAGAAAGTCTGTGAGTGTCCTGGAGACTACACAGTTCCTCAGTGGGACCTGCTTCTCTTGCATGTGGCTCAAAATGGCCACTCCAGCCGACTTCTTGGGCTCAAGCACCTACCACACTTCACTTCTTCACTTTCTCCCCTTCCTTTCATCCGGTTTCCTCCACATCTAATTGTCTCGGCTCATGTATTTAAAGAGGTGGCCGGAGAGAAGGCCTCATGTGGGCGATACACGGGTGGACAGGGCAGCACCCCAATTCCAGCCACGCAGATCTATCTGCAGGTATCTTAACACCCACCGACAAGCACACAAGACAGAAAAAAACCCAACAGGTTCAACCCTACTTTGGCATCAAGTGATTTAGGCCCCAAAGTACCAACTACTGAATGTAAAATTAATCACAAAACCACGCAAATGTTATGTATAACAAATTCATCTTTCTCATCAACTGCATTTGTGGTTTCTCTGAAAACAGTTAAACCAGACCAAAGAACACAGCCACCATGAAAGGAGCTAGTCTTTCTAGAATAGGAACGTCCATGGCAATGCCATTAGTGGTCTTTTTGTGTTTCAAAATTAATTTTTGTTTAGGTTCCAACCAGCTTTTTAAAAAGATTTATTTATTTGAGTTACAGAGAAAGACAGAGAGAGAGAGAGAGAGAGAGAGAGAGAGAGATAGCAAGCAAGAGTGGGGGGAGGGGCAGAGGAGAGAAAATCCAAGCAGATTTCTGTTGCACAGAGCCTGACACGGGGCTTGATCCACAATCCTGAGATCATGACCTGAGCCGAAACCAAGAGTTGGACACTTAACTGACTGAGCCACCTAAGCGCTCAGTTTTAACCAGTTTTATATAGATTTTGGAGCAAGGCGGCTTGAGTTTGTAGCCTGATTCTCCTCCCTAACAGCTGTGGGGTCTTAGGCAAGGGGCTTCCCTCAGTCGGCACCTGAGTCTTCTCATCTATGATTTGAGGATAAAAACAGGACTGGCCTTACAGAGTGAGTAGGACGATTAAGTGTGTTAATATTGTAAAGGGCTTAAAATGACGCCCAGCAAACAGTATGCGTTCCACAAATGATACTTATCATTGGCGTATTCAATTAAGCAGAAATGCACACAAATGTCTTTAAGAGAAGCACTTGATAAAATACTTTAAAAATAAGTTTATTATAACTAACGAATATAAAATCTGACAGATGTTTTCAAATATTTTTGCCAAAAAAGTAAAACCCTCCCCACAAGATATAGAGTAAGGACTCGGACAGAGTTTTACATGAAAATTAAACATGAAATTCTCATTCACTGGTTGGTCCCCAATGGCTCCAATACATTATTCTAAATAAAAGCCCATTAAAATTAACAAACCAACAAACTACTTGACACTTGCTTTCTACTGTCATTATGCTGCTCATTCAAAATGCTTTAGGACAAGGACAGTTAACACAGACTGCATGTGACAGGTATTCAAAGTGCACAGATCTATGAGACCACAAACACTCGCGATAAGAATACTGGGGTTGGAATTCAACACTGACTTACAAAATTAATCCAAGGAAATCTATGTACATTGTAGCCTTTGGCATCTGGTCTAATGTTTTTCTTCTTTATAGAGACATCATTTTGTCCAATCTACTAACCAGATTAAGTCAACCTTAAATGCATGTCTCATCTGACACAGATTGTCCACAGCCAATTTCACGTGAGGTAGTTGGGCTGTTTACTGACATTCTAGTGAAACTGTCATGACACTAGGGACTCAGACACCAAACATGCCACGACACTGGCTCATTAGCCTTCTGGAAGCGACAGAATACTTCTATCACCCTTCTTGTCATCCCTGAATCCACACACACCTTTGGAGAGATACATACACAGGAGTCTGTGACCTCATCCGTTTTGCAAGGGGTGCCAGCCATCCCAGGGTAGTTGCTGTTTATAAAGTTCAGGGAAGAAACACTGACCACACTTTAAAACCTATGTACTAGAAAGAATGGTGCTTAAAACAAGCAGGATCTCTTTCTTGGGTTCTCATATAGCTTAGCAGAAAACACCTATTCATTCTGAAAGAGAAGTGATTAAAAAGCCATTAAAAACCAGAAAAATCTTGCAAACTTTTGCATTACAGAGTCGTAGTTTTTTTTTTTTGTTGTTGTTGTTCCTTTTAATGAAAGGCTATATAAAAACAGTGGGGGAGAAAGATCAATGCATGCGTCAACCATACCGCCACTGATCACTGAACCATGCCCTGGAGTGCCTTAGTGCAGCAGTGCAACAAGAAATCATGCAAATGGTCTCTGTACACACGACTACTGGCTGTGACGGGAGGGGACCAGGAGTGTTTACAGAGATGGTCTGGTGAACAGTATGTTCGTGGAATTGTTGAATGATCCCTAACAACCTTGTAATTGATAAGCAGTCTTAAAATACTGTTAGACAGCTACTGAATATCTTTTTATGTCATTATTATGAAAGCCCTGAGTAAGCAACTGCAGGTTACAAAGGGACGTCCAGAAGCAGAACGTATTTCCAAATAAAGCCCTCTATAGACACCTCACACGGACAGATTTACCATACACGCTGATGCTGATGTACAGACCATGCCACATCACAGAGAGCATCTGATGTCAGGCCCTCTACGACCAATCACATCAGTTAAGCTCACAGAATGATAGCATAAAATATACTTTACTTACAAATTCTAAATCTAAAAATGTAAAAAAGGTTGGTCATCTACCTTAAAAACAAAAACAAAAACACACATACACACAAAACATCAGAATAGGAAGCTGAAGAGTTGTAAAACCCAGGACTAAAACCAGAAGCAACTGATTTTAATCAATGATTCAGAAATGCACCATTAAGTAACCAACTGCTTGTGGGATGTAGTCGTTTAAATAGAAAAAACCATAAAAATAATTTTCTTTCTGAAAGTCGCCTCACATCACCTTATATTGTTCGTGACCGTCTGACTCACTGCTTAAATGACGTTTCTTCACATATATGACTTTCATCATCAGACTAAGTCTCCTTAATACGATGCCTCTTACTTAAGAAATACTGATTCCTACCATGCATTTTTCTTAGTTAAAAGCACTGTTGCGAAATGTAAAGTTGAAAGCACTAACTTTTGGGACATCTACATACGTCCAATTAAGAGTTAAAAAGAGAAGCCCAAATACTTTCCCAGCAGCGCTCAATGGAGGAGAGGGCATTTGCCGCACATGGTGCTACCTGCTTCCCAGCTACGTGTGGGAACGGAGGGTCTTTAGAGAAGCTCCCGAAGTCCAAGAGAGGAACAGAACCCGCACTTACTGACACCTCACCCTGGGCTAGGTCTGTACTGGGTGCCCCGCATACATGTTTGGGGATGCTGCGGGGGGGCTGGGGTGGAATAGCTAAGACGGGGCATGGATTTGGTGCTCGGATCTGGTGCTTGGAGGGGGCTCTGCAGGCAATCTTTCATAAGAGAAAACAGGGGAGGGAAGCAATGAGGCTGAATTCTGGAGTTCAGATACCCCTTTGTGTGCAAACTGACATTTGAGGAAGCTTTATGTTCAGAATGACATGCAAAGAATGATGACAAGGTGCCCCAAGCCACCACTTACACATCCTAATGAACACTGCCTTTCCAAGTCCAGTCCGTGGGGACGGAGATGTTCCACATCCTGAGAGCCCTGCTTCCAGAACCCCCTACAGGGCCGAATCAAGAGCTGACGAGAGAACCATCTCCACCTCAGAGTCATAAGTTGGTTTTGCCCCCAAAAGGTATCCCTCTCACTTAACATTTTTCATCAGGATTAGCTATCTATAACAAATCAAATTTACTTTCAAAGGACAAAAAACTTGCCATCGCTGAAAGGATTTTTGTTCCACTGGACAACTACACGTCGATCCCTCCTACATGTAAAGTCTGGCTTCTCCTGTGGGAAGAAGTGCGCATATGATGAAATTATGTCTTTGCAAGCACTTTGTAAGGATTATCCAAATGTTACTTATTAGCTTCTACTAATTCCTAGAAGACAAATTAACCTTTTTCTTCCAGATCTCTCTAAAGGTTACTCTAAAAAAGGACTCCTAAAAATGTTCCGAGGAACGAAAGCAAGGTGATTCCTCTGTCCACAGGCAGACTAGTGTTTTCATCTCCTCTCACTGTCTTGGGGGAAGAAAGCTGAGATGTTCCAGAAACCTTGGAGGATCATGCAGAAAAGGTCTTAACTATCTTTTCTCTTTGTTCCCATCTTAGGCGATACTGCAGATTAGTACTTGAACTAGAAGCTAATGCCATAGCTCCAGGAGGAAGCTCTGACTGTGCCAAACTTCAGGCCAAGTTGAATTTATCACCTGTATATCACCTAATCTAAGCTGTTATTTAGGACTCTCCAAGCTTTATACCTCTCAGGCAAACTGAACACACTCCAGCGAGGAATGTACCTATCAAAAACCTTTCTATAGGGGTGGGAAAAGAGGGAGTACAAAATATAACCTATTCAAGTTATTGAAGCTACCCTGATCTGGGTTCCCAAGGATCCTAGATAATACTAAACTCTTCTTCCCCAGAAAACGGAAGTCTATAAACCAAGGCAGTACCTAAATACATGTAAAAGGATGATGCCGAGCAGCTTGCTTTCTGTGTGTACCGGGAGCCTCGGTGGCCAATCTGCAGTGGTTTTGTGTGCCTGCCCCTTTTCTAAGAGCCCACAGAGTTTACTTGAGGTGATGGGGGGGCAGGATGTCTCCTGGGGACATCCTCTCCCAACAGTATAATGCCTAAAGTGTCCTCATTCAAGGTTCAAGCAAAGACTGGCTGTTTTTTTTCTTTTTTTCCTTTTAGAAGGCTAGGTCAAGGACAGGAAGTCTGAGTTATCCTCTAGTTCTGCCATCATACTCACACTAATCAGAGGATATCCACACTAACTACTCGTGGGAGTGGGGGGAAATGACATACCCCCCTCAGCAGTTGTCAACAGCAAGTGCTAAAATACAAAAGAATCAATATTATTTTAGCACTGTTTTCCCCAGCCTTAAAACATTCATTTTTCTAAGTTTAAGCATTTTCCAAAGGTCCTTAGTGAGTGGAGTACCTGTTTCATTAACCCGAGCTAAGTGAATGCCAATTTGTTTAAGGACAAACAAAAGACAAAATCAAAACCCCTCTCTATGTCAGTCTTTGCCTAAAGAGTGGGTTCTCTTTGCCCTAGGAAAAGTATCATCTTAGGGGCTGCTCAGGTAGCATTCACCTGCGTCCTTTGAAGGAACTCTGGGGCACTACCTCCTGCTGGAACTTTTCCTCTAGCTACTAGAAGGAAGCAGCCCCCGGTGGGGAAGCCACCGTGACTTCCCACCCATGCCCACTCTTGGCACCTTGGCCTACTAGAGATTCCTGGTATCACACACTTTTCAGGAGAATGCCTACCCAGGGTTGCTGGATCCAAGTTTAAATCCCACCTTTAAATCTGGACACAGTCCCAAAGCTTTTGAGATTGATGAGCAACTGTCTTAGGCTTGCTGTGTGCTACTGGCGGCTATACCAGGATTGATCATTTTGCACATTCGGAACTGTGGTCTCTGAATCTGATGCCGAAGCCTGCTAGCTGGGCGCTGAGACCAGTTCAATCAAGAAAACTGTGAGCAAACTTGCTCCATTTCTCGCTCTCCCTTTAACTATTGTATTTCAATGGAAATACAATTTCCATTTTTGGGGGAAAAAGGGACCTATCATTTAGTTCATGTGGAAGATGGGGAGTCCTGTGAACTAGAATTTAAACTAGAATTTAATCTTGGGGTTCTTCAACCCTGGGTGCAAAAGAATCACTATATTTTATTCAAATGCAGATTCCTAAGTCCCACCCCCGCTACTCTGGTCCTTCAGGTGGGGGTAAAGCCTGGAAATTTGCTTTCTTTTTTTTGAATTTTTAAATTTTTTTATAAACATATAATGATGGGGAATTTGCTTTTTGAAGAAGCATGTGATTTTGATGCAGAGGTGGTCCAGATCACACTCTGGAGTGACCCGCATCCCTCAACTTCCCAACCTTACTTCTGAAATGGACAATAAGCTTGGATGTCAGTTTCACTGTAATGTCCAAGTCAGATGATGCCTGGGAAAGCACGCTGGCAAAGCACTGAATAGGGGTCATCTCGGGTGACAAGCTGCGTCACTGCCATGCTGTCCTCCACCGTGGGGTTGGGTATAGGAGCTGCAGTCTCCCCTCAGATAAATAGGGATGGCGCTCCTTGTATCTTCCTCCTCCCATATGGACAGGCCCACACCAGTGCCGCGAACACCTGGACGACACAGGCTCTTCTTGCTGACAGAACCATGAAGAAGAGGATTCTCTGAATGTCTAGGAATACCAGACTCCACATTTCAATAGCTTCCACAAAGTGACTTAGCTTCCCCCCAGTTTTTAGTCTAAGTTGACTGAAGCACTGGCTATGTGTTGTAGTCCTTGATACAGTATTTGCTCATTTTCAGCTTGGGTTTGGGAGGCCCATTAGAACTAAAGGGTAAAAATAAAACACAATACCAACAAATTAATTTGTTAAATCTGCTCTTACACTTGCTGTTCAAGTCTAATATAACAGCTATGATTTGGTTTCCAGGAGGCCCTTTGAACTGAAATATATAGCACCTTGATTTTTAAACACACAAAAGACATATGCATTTAAAAAAATTATATATAAAAGCACTAGGCTTTGCCTCCTCTCCATCCCGAGGAAGGGGTTGGAGAGAGCTGAAGCTGCTGCTGGAAATTAAGCAGGGCAACAAAACACTTTAGCAGACTTTATTCCCTGAAGTTAGGAGGCGGCGCGGTCCTGCAGACGTCATACCACCTCGTCAGACTCCAGTCCGTGGACCTCGTATAAAGTGTCCAGGATCGCCAGCTGCTTTTCCATGGCGGGGAGGTAGAGGCTGAGGTCCCTCTGCATCCCAACACTGAAGGCTGCTTTCTGGTGGTCGCCTTCCTTTATGGTTAATGCGGCGACAAAGTCTTCATAGGATGGAGCTGCCCTCAGAGCTAACTGCAAAAGAGCTGCCCATGAGAATCTCGCTGCATGGCTCTCGCTATCGCCCAAGTGCACACATGCACACACACTCACACGTACACAGAGAGAGCACAGCAAGAGTAAAACAGCAGGAATACACCTTCCAATCCATGCATATTTCAAACACCAACACAACCGATTCTAAGGCTGGAAGAAGCAAGCGTATACTTGGGCCATCCTGGGGATGAACGACGCCAACAAATCAGGGAATGCTGAGAGAAAAAAGAGTTTGAGAAAAGCCCCCTCTTCATGCATGGTGTGATCCAGACTATTCTCTTTGCGTCCTCAGAATCCACCTGCATACATGTTGCTCCCACAGTCGTGTTCCCACGTGGCCAGGCTTCCTGGGCATCTCATTTGTGTCCCTCCTCCAGATAGACTTCTTTGCCTATCTCTCTTTCTCCCTGCATGGATAATATTTCCTCTGCACCCTTGAATCTTCTAAAACGGAAGGGAGCTCACATTTGTTGTTTGCCAGTGCACCAATGCTATGGCATATTTGGCCCCAGTTAATGTATAGAAGGACCCTGTGCAGTTGATATCCCCCTTTTACAGATGAACATTATACAGCTAATGACTGTCAGGACCAGGATCTGAACTTAGGAGCGACTCTGTGTTTTTCCACCACGTTGCCACACCAACCCACTTCCCTGATGGAACGACTCCTAGACTCTGGATAGCTCTCTTCCCTTTGTAGGCCAGCTCTCCCCTAAGCCTGCCCAAATCTGCTATCTGGGATCCACCGGACTGGCGCTGCTGACAGTGCTGGAGACTATGGAATCTTGAATTAATTACTCCACACTCTTTCTTAAGCTTCCTTATTCTTTAAAAGTCTTTGAGAATCGAGCCACACCCCCTTTTTGCAGCTGGAGAGTGCCTGGCATGATCTGGCAGTGGTCAAAGCACAGGCTTGGATGAAGGAGACCTGGACTTGAATCCCAAACTTTTGCCATGTTAGCCTGAGAAATTTAAACAAGCTCCTTAACCTCTTAAAACCTCCATTTCCTCATCTGTAGAAAGGGTTGGTATCAATTTTCTTATTTGAAAGATTAATGGAATATGTATCACATATTCAGCCCACTTTATGATATGTACCAAATACTCAAATAATGGCAGAAGTACACGGGAGAGAGCAGAGAATGAAAGGAAGGCGATTATGTAAAGAATAATATGACAAAATTTCCTAGAACTGAAGGATATCAGTCTTCAGATTTAAAGACCTACCCAGTGCTCAGCAAAATGAATGATAAAGACTAAAAGGAGAATATCATGAAATTTTAGAATGTAGCGATAAAGATCCTGGAAGCAGCCAGAAGGTGATTTGGGGGCAGTTTATATACAATGGAACAGGAACTAGAATGTCATTAGAGTCTACGGTAGCAACAGTAGAAGCTAAAGGACAACAGAGGAATGCCTTCAAAATTGAAAGAAAATTATTATTAACCTAGAATTCTTTTTTTTTTTTTTTAAGATTTTATTTATTTATTTGACAGAGAGAGATCACAAGTAGGCAGAGAGAGAGAGGAGGAAGCAGGCTCCCTGCTAAGCAGAGAGCCCGATGCGGGACTCGATCCCAGGACCCCGAGATCATGACCTGAGCCAAAGGCAGTGGCTTAACCCACTGAGCCACCCAGGCGCCCCTTAACCTAGAATTCTATACAAACCAAAGCATCACTCTAGAAAAGTGCAGAATAAAGACATTTTCAGGTATGTAAGAACTCAGAAGTTTAGCTCCCTTGTACCACTTCTAGGAAGCAACTAGAAGACACAACTAAAACAAGGGAGAGGATCAAGAAATAGGAAAGTAATAGAGCCTGGGAAGTTAGTGTGAGATAGAGATTCAGCACAGGAAAACTTGTAAAGGAGAGCTTAATGCATAGCAGTACAACAGGCCTGAAGAGCTAATTAAGATTGGCATTGAGTTTAGAAAGTTCTGGAAGGGAAGTCTTCAAGAAAAAAAAAAAAGCAACACAGATAACATTATACATCTATGGCATCTATGGGTTCCGAATGATGGTGATTTGAGAGATTTGATAACGCAGAGGAAAATACAAAACCTGTATAGGAAAAAAAGGCCCATAGAATTTTGGCTCATCTTCATCATGTTAACTTGTGATGTAATTACATTGAGAAGGTAGAGCCAGGGGAAGGGAGATAGTGATAGTGAGGTCAAAGAAAGCTAAATTCTAATAATAACAGAAAGTCAATCTTAATGACTAAAATGGGTAAGGCCAAAAAGAACAGCAAACATTGTTAGGATTTTGGAGGTACTGGAGAAACAGTCACAGTAGTTGAAAGTGGCAGCCTCGTTGGAGTGAATCTGGGAAGGTATGGACAGAAGGTAGGGACAGCTATTTTTTGTTAAAACCTTTTTGAGCTTTTTGATTAAAAAAACAAATTAAGCTCTCTGCACATGTATTTAGGTACAATATAATCTGTGAAAAGTTTTCTCAAAAAGTATTTCTCAAAGGTTCCTAGGGGTCTGTGATGTAGCCAAGTCTACTTGGGAACCAGTGATTGAACTCAACTGAGGAGGAAACCAAAAAGGTCAAACGACAAATGGTTAGGACGCATGCCAGAGTTAGAGCCTGGCCTGGGCTTCCATCCTGTGCACTGCAACCGTCCTGTGAATTACAACGGCCTGAAGATAAAAGTTCACTTTTTGGCTGGTAAATGACTCAAATTCCTGGAGTGAAAAAGATGTTTCCCTGAGCAACTGAAAGCAGTTAATGACTCTGCCCCCTGCTGATCACTTAGCACACTGGGAAACAGTATACTTTCTACAGTAGGAATGGCTTGCAGAATAACAGGAGAGGGGCTGGAAGGGCCAATCTAGCTCTTCTGTGAATATGGCTGTTGGCAAATGCTCAACCTAATCTATTTTCTTAGAAACCAGCAACTATTAAAAATTATTGGCAATAATATCAAGAGCCTTCAGAATGTTCTTCCTTTTTAACTTTCGGTTAAAGTTTCTTTGTCTATGACAGGGTAAGTAAGAGAACACACTTTGCAACTATGAGATTACTAATCGTACGTAAAGCACTTAAAACACAGCTGGTGCATGGTAAGTGCTCAAAATTCTAAGTTCTAATAGTTCTTGGTATTAGACATAACAATTCCACTTCTAGGAACCTATTTTTAGGAAATAAAGAGTTTTAGTAAAAAATGCATGTAAATGGATGCTGTTGTATTTGTAACAACAGACTTGGAAACAGCTTAAACTTCTAGCACAGAGGCCTGGCAAATAAATCATGGTACCTCCATACTAGGGAAATATTATCCAGTCACTAAAAATAATGATTTTCCAAGACGTTATGGCATTTAAAAATGGCCCATGATAGAATCTTTAAGTGGGGGGAAAATAATACAAAATTGTACTACGAGGTAAATATAAAAAAAGTACATACACATACAGAGTATGCAAAATAATTTTACAAATGTAACATGTAGGTATAAAAATATAAACACCTATAAAGAGATATATATTTAGATAAATATATAAAATTAAATAGAACAATATTAAAAGAATATGTCAATATATATAAAAATAAAAGCTAAGAAGGTAAAACACAAAAATGTTTAAAATGGTTATTATGGAGTGGTGAGACTATGGACATTTTAATTTTTTCTTTTATTCGTCCATGATTTCTATATTTTTTAAATGAGTTTACATTACTATATACTGGGGAAAATGCTATGAATTGAAAAGTCCTCTTAGAGACTCTTAAGGAAATAAACTCTTTAGGAAATAAAGAGTTTTAGTAAAAACTCTACACTTGCATTCTTGTAGGCAACATCTCTTGGATCATTACTATTTGAGGATTAAACTCTGACTTCTAGACCACAACAACAGCTACAACACCACATTTAAGTTTCTTGTGAATAGGGCCAGCCAAGCGGCAGCTCTGGTGAGGATTCTGACTGGCGCACGGAAGGCAAGTGTGACACTCTGCAGCTTCTTCTGCGCTGGCTCTGGCTGAGTGAGCGCCGGGGTGTGGAGCTAGTCATTGCCATGCCCTCAAAACACATCTCATGTCACTACAACTTACTTCTTCCACTGTCAATTCTTCCCCCGTTCTTTACCTATCCCCTAATAAATCATAACCTAAACAGTTCTCACTGCAGGCAAATAATGTCTCTTATCCTTTAAATTAGTGAAAGACATGTGCAAGGTTATTTCTACCTTATGACTGGCCACAGAACACTCACCTTGGGCGGTGTTTGCTAGTGTCCGCTACACAAGGCTCTACCTTTTCACAGCTGTACCTAAGGCTGACCTCTCCTGAGATGCTGGGAGAATCACAGAGCATTACTGCTGGCATAAAGGTGCCCTCTACGCCTGGTAAAAAAAAGCAGGCTAACTGTTTTGTGCAGGGGATACTTATGCCCAGGTGTGTGTCTTCTTAGGTCAACATGCTGGGAAGGAAGGAGGAGCAGGGTAACAGGAGCCAAAACAGGTGGAAGACAAACACATTCAACAATGAAACAAACAAACAAACAAAAAACTGAGTAAGAAGAGGTTTCAAAGAAGCCCTGGCTGCTGGCATGCCCAGTTGAGTTAATATTCAAAACCAAAATTTGACTAAGTGGAAGACAAAATCAATTTAAAACCCGAGAATTAACAGGACCAAATACAACGGGCAGCAGAGGGAGCTATGAGCTTGAAGGCACCACACGGGCCTCCCATCACTGCAGAATTTTCGGCAGCTTCCTGCTTATCTCTGCACTGATCAGAGAGGCAAACATAATCTTTGAAAGTCACAGGAGCTGGCCAGGGAAAAGCTTGCTTGCTAACAGTCTTTTCCAGTCTAAACATTTTTTATTGCCAACATTTCCATACAACAAAGACCTTCAGACTTAAATAGGCAACACTGTGTTCTTATTCTTGAAAACAAAGCAAAAGAAACGCCATGCACACGAAACAAACAAAACATCTTGCTGGGACCATCAGAACACTGGAAGGCAGGAGGATTACTTACCGCAAAAACTCCTCGAACCACCCAGCCGTGGTGTTGCCGTAATGTTTTACCATATGCGTTATCTTGAAAAGAAGAAAAACTCCATGAGCCCCGATTTCACCAGAATCTGATGTGCTATTTGTAGCACCTCCTTCCTCAAGTACATGGTAGCATGATCCTACTGGTACTACGAGCTGACGAGAAAAGTCTAATTAATAGATTATGTCCCCCCATTTTTTTTTTTAAAAGAAAAACAGACAATTCCACTCTTACCTTGTGTAAATGTATCTGTACTTCAGTTTATTACCACAGTGGGAAAAATTCCCTCCATATAAAAAAATGAGGGAAGAAATTTGGAGAAAAATACACTATAAGAATATAAAAATGCAGGTCTCTAAATGTCCATCCCTTAGCTGTCCTCTTGGTTTTCTTCTTTGTAACCTGATCTGAGTCTCTTCAATTCTAACATCCTATTCCAGGATGTCAAATGCTTGTCTTCGATGTCCCTGTGACCCTGGATATACAGTATTAAACCAAGAAACCTTTAAAACTACTGTCGAAAGAACAGCTTAAAGTTACTAAGCTAGTTGTAAAGTACTTGGTGAGACCTATTAATGTAACTCATTCATATTCTAGACTTTAAAGATAAAAACCTATAATTTTTGTTCCAATGTGTTTTAAAATGAGATTCAAAAACTGGCATATAGTAATTTTAATTACAAAAAAAAAATCTCAAGAACAAAATAACTGCATTTTATGCAAGGGATGTGTTCCTAAAGACTTTGAATAACACATGCAAAATTCAAAACCAATTTTTCCATAGGAAGAAATGCATTTTCTGGAGGCACAGATCTATATCACCACAGTGTACTTGTATCAATGCTCCATTTCTTTTCTTTTCTTTTTTTTTTTTTTTAAGATTTTGTTATAGAGAGAGCACAAGCAGGCAGAGTGGCAGGCAGAGGCAGAGAGAGAGAGAAGCAGGCTCCCTGCTGGACAAGGAGCCCGATGTGGGACTCGATCGATCCCAGGATGTCCAGATCATGACCCAAGCGGAAGGCAGCAGCTTAACCAACTGAGCCACCCAGGTGTCCCAATGCTCCATTTCATTTCTAAGTGGCACCTCCAGTGTTTACAGAGTGCTCATTCCTAAGTAATAACATAGGATATCACAGGGGTCATTTAACCTTCTTCATGCTTTATCACCTCTAAACTTTATTCCGGGGGTGCCTGGGTGGCTCAATCGGTTAAGCATCTGCCTTTGGCTCATGTCATGATCTCAGGGTCCTGGGATTGAACCCTGTGTTGGGTTCCCTGCTCAGTGGAAAGCCTTCTTCCCCCTCTCCATTTGCCTGCCTCCCCTGCTTATGTTCTCCCCCTGCCCTGTCAAAAAAATAATCTTTAAAAAAAAAAATTTATTCCGAACAAGATTTTCATGTCCTAGTTTTAGCACCAGTACAAGTGCCGCCACCATTCAATCAATGCTTAAGTGACATTATAATAGGATATGGAAATATTTCATATGATCACAAGAGCAGATGTTAAGATAATGGAAAAACAGACACCAAACCACAGCCACAAGTTTATGCAGTTAACAACAGTGAGGCTGACAGAATACTGCCGAAGGATGTCAGGTATCTGCATTTTATTGGCCTTGTGGCTGCAGCTTGAACACACTTTACAATTTACTCAAGCCCTCTAGCTTTTCTTATTCCCTCTAGCTAATTCTTGTTAAACTTTTCTTTTTAAAATTTGGATGAGGCTTTATTAATACTTTTAGCTTACCCCACTATCAATTGTACATAATTCAACTTTGCACAAAATATAATCTGTATTTTGTATAAAAGAAGACTACACATTTGAAATATAACAGATTTCTTTCGTTATCTAAGGTTTTAGGAATAGATGGAGATGCCAGCATCCAATAAGTTCAAGTATGGAGAAGACTCTTACAGACAGCCTAAAAGAGAGTTCAATTTCATTTTTTCTTAGGACAAAGCTCAAGGTTCAATTTCATATTTTCTTAGGAGAACAGTCTGAATAGACTTAGGGTGTGCTCATAATGTAAGTCGTCTAATGTTAAAATTTATCTGGTTGTCTAAGGGGAAAGATGGTATTAGGGACACTTAGGTGGTATAAGACCTTAGTGAAGAAAGGGTTGCCGGCCCACTAAGTGTACAGTGCAGATGGGCAGAAAATAGTAAGCACAGCCTCTGAGGTAAATCAGGAAGATGATCAGCTTTCCACCCATCCTTTCCAAGAAGCCATTTGGGCTGGCAACACACTGTACAGGTCATGGGTGCTCACTCATGAAGTGAGCCACAGAGATAAGATAGTGGGAATACTTTGTATTTCTTGTGATCTTTATCCAGGTGAAGTATTAAATGACATTTTAAATAAATAGATGGAATTCAATGACTTTAAAATCTGCTGGCGGACCTTCATGATGGAATGAGGGTCTATCACACACCCCATACTGTGCAAGGCAGGGGAGACCCTTGAGTGATTTAAAATCAGTCAGTCCACTGCCCTCAGGAAGCTCCTGGGCTTATAAGAGCCAGCCACTTAACAAAGTGGCGTTCTGTAAATGGATAACTGCTAGAGTAACAATGTGTATACAGTGCTTTCTGCAGGAATAAAACGACAGAAAGGAACCTAGCTTGCAGACATGCGGACAAAGAAGTCTCAAAGGCTGGGTAGGGCAGGGAGAAGGGTGGTGGCTGGGGCTACAGCCAGCAAGCACCAAGGAGCTGGGAGAGACGGGGGCATGCAGAGCAATGGGGAGTAGCTCACTGGGGCTGGGGCCAAGTGGTGAGGACCTTCATATGCCATGCCAAGGATTCTGAAATCCCTTCTGGAGACCCAGTGATATTTCTAAAAAATATAATACTTAACTGTTTTTTTCCTAATTTCACAAGTAATGCATGCTCATTGTTCAAAGTAAGGAAAACACAAAAAGGAGGGAACTAAAGAAACCTATAATCATGCCTCCTAGAGAGAGCCACAGTAGGCATTCTGGGGTTATATTCTCTTAGTCTTTTTTCCTCCACAGACTGTATCATGATCTAGCAGTCACGATCATTCTGACTGGGAACTGTGGTAGAAGTTCGGTATGCAGCAAATGCAGCCTTCTGGGTTCCTCAGTCCTCAGCTCCAAAGCATTCCTGGCTGGACACTCTGCCTCTTTACAAAGGCTCTGGATCCAGTGCTATTCCAGCCGCAGGACTCTACACTTTTCCTACACGTTGCTCTTTAAATTCACCTTTCAAAAAAGCCCAGAAACCCTTCTCTATGCCACCTTTTTTGGGAGAGCAGGAAAACGAAGGTGCTGTGAGTCTCAATAAGGCAGGCAGTCTGGTCTATGGAAGGGAGAATGTTTGTTCAGCAGCATGATCTGTGTCCTCCTGCCTGACCCTCCCAGAGGAAGCAGCCATTCCTTGCTGGGCCTGCACCTTGTCAGGGAAGAGTTTCGCCACGGTACAAAATGTGGGCCAACAAGTCTAACAGAAGAGGGAATCATTCAAGAAAATTTGCGCTGGGTCCTGACCCAGGTCCAGGAAGACCCCTCTTAATATTTAAAACCAACAAACGAGAGAAAACTCCTTAAAAACAAAAACAAAAACAAAACCACAAAAAAACGCAATTTGCCAGAAGTCCTTAGCTGACTCCTACAGCTTCAAATATCCCTGCCACATGAGGCTGCATTAAAATAAAATGAAGTCTAAGTGTGACCTATTTTAGTTACCTAGAGAAGATTAGATAATGAAATATATAAATCTTCAATGTAATATCCATTCTTACCATAATGCATGTTCTATAATCTGGAAGTATTTTTGGCCTCTGAAAGACATAAATGATTCCCTTCTCCCAGATCTTTGAGATGTGTCAGTTCCTTAGAGACTGAATCGAAATTTCTGAGTAGGAAGCTTGACAATCACCCTGCTCAATTCTCTTCCTTTTATAAAAGTAGAAACAGAAGACCCAGAGAGATGGTGACTTGGCTAAGGTCACAAAGCTAAAAACAATGAGAACCTGGGGTATTCTTTTCACATTAACCCATTCTAAAAAACCAATATTTACTCTTTGTGAGACAAAATAACAAAAAGGAAAAATGTCCCTTTTCCAGCAAGAATTAGAACCTTATTCTGTTAATGGAAACAACAGAAATGTGATTTCTTTATTGGTAACTCAGAAATGTGTTGACTGAGGTATATATGTATGTATGTATGTATGTATAAAAAAATTCTATTTTTAAGTAATCTCTACACCCAATGTGGGGCTAGAACCTACAACCCTGAGATCAAGAGTCACCTGCTCCACTGACTGAGCCAGCCAGGTGCCCCAGATATTTGCTGAGGTAGTTAGGGATTGATTATGCCTAAACCTGTTACAGTAAGTGAGAGAGAACAACTTTTCCATTACTGTTGATAGATAACTGTTCTCTCCAGGAACTGCATATATGACAGTGTTTCTCTATTGTCAATCTGTAATTGGTAAGAATCTGTCAAGTCACTTCAGGTTGTAGAGAAGACAAAGGAGAGATACAAATCTAAAAGAGAACTTAGGAAGTAGGTAAGCCTTAAGCAGGGAAAGGTGGAATCAGTCATTCACTGAGTTTATGAGATGATAATCACCTCAGCTCTTAATAAGCTATGCAGTCAGTCCTTGGCAAGAATTAGGAACCAGGAGAGGTTTGAAAGTGAATAAATATGAAAAATAATACTGGGTGAAAAATAATGTATGTAATGTTACACCAAGTATTTAAAAGTTTAAAGTATGTAGTACACTCCTAGATGCTATTTGTAGGTACATAAATGTATAGTAAAAGTATAAAAACGTGTATAATATAATAAAAAGCAAATTCAGGGTGAAGATCTTCTCTAGAGAATGGAAGGAGTAACGGGGTTAAGGGTGGTACATGGGTACAGTATTGAATTGTTTTACATATTTGGTCAAGTGGTAGATATTTGTTCAATGTGTGAAATATTTGTAATAAAACAACCAAAAAATCAACAACAACAACAAAAAAACTGAGCTAGCTAGGAAAGTACTGAATTCTTTAATAGTGACTAAGCTTCAGGTAAAATGAATTTTACGAAGAAAAGCCAAATCAATAAATCAATAACCAATGGACAGAAGTGAAGCAAGTACCCAGAGATGCCCTTTGCTAACTTTAGGCATTATCAAGATAAAAACATGTATTAGAAACCAAGTCTACCATTCAAGAAAGGCACATGTTGTGAATAGTTTAGGAGAGGGACTGACTTGATTCCTCTTCCACAGTATTTTCAGAATAACTAGACAAGTTATGATTTGTTTGTAAATATCAGGTCATGAGTTCTGACTTTAGCTCTCTACACAGCTCTCTTTGTCTTGGAAAGCTTTTTATATTAAATACATTTAACTGAGCATCTTATGATAAATTTTCCCATTTTGTGCTAGAGATCTTGGTTGGGTGAGTGTATGCTTACTGACACTGAGTAGAAAGTGCAGAGTGTGTAACACTAAGTACCGTGGTATATGAAAGGCCAGAGCAACTTTTCTGCCATCTGCTTACACAGAGGCTTTCCAAAAGTTCTTTCTGATGTGGCATCAGCTATAGGGTAGACCATTCAACATATCGGCCTTGTGGACCTAACTCTTCCCTCAGAATAAACTTTAGAGAATGCCATAGGACATTTAAGCGTTCACAGAAGCTCTTGACATGAGACCACTCAAAACAGTCCACTCTGACCATCATGATGGAAAATCCAAGTGATAGTTCAAATGCGAAAGGGGACAGTACATAAGGCTTCTTTCCAGATGCTGGAAAAACTCATTCTAGGTCACAGAACTTCAGTAATACAATGAATAAACCTATACTCTCCAGAGAGTTAATAGATGTCAAGGTTTCCATTGTGTCATTTAGGATTTTTTAAAAAAAGATTTTATTTATTTGACATAGATCACAAGTAGGTGGAGAGGCAGGAAGAGAGAGGAAGAAGCAGGCTCCTCGCTGAGCAGAGAGCCCAGTGAGGGGTTCGATCCCAGAACCCTGGGATCATGACCTAAGCCAAAGGTAGAGGCTTTAACCCACTGAACCACCCAGGCGCCCCTCATATAGGAATTTTTATATAACACCTGTCATTTTCAAGGCCACTAAGATAATATAAGTTTTATGAACATTTACCTCAAAACCTTTCTTAAGCAGTATTTTTAAATTTGGGAGGGCTAGTCAAGTTTTATCCTTAATTTATCCCCATTATCTGGTTTCTAAGTTAGGAAAATTTTTGTCACTGGAGAACTAGCTAATTGTCATGAAAAGGAGGCAAAATGAACTGATGCTGTGGCACTAATCTCAGTGCTTTTATTCCAGTTTATTCATTAGTCACTCAGAAGAATCAAAATTCCCAAATAATCAAAATGTAGCCTAGTGACAGGTTGGCTTCAACGTCCTTGCTCTATTGGCTGGGTGCCAAACCTTGACCTGGATTAAAATCACCTAAAACTTGCTAACATGGATGCTATGTCCCATCTCCAGGGAGTTTTTAGCCTCAGGTGCTGGGTGGGGCCTGGCAGCCTCTATTTCTAGTAAGCTTGCAGGTAACAACGGATGTTCTCCTTGGACCATTTTGAGAACCACTGTTCTTGAGATATAAGGAAGGTATCTATCCTCTCTAGACCTTAGTTTACTCACTGTCAAAAGGAGTATTTGGAAGATTAAATGAAATGTCACTCAAGAACCCAGTGTCATTGCTACACTGGGTGCTCTATAAATGGTAGTTGCTATTACAGTAACTCAAATTCAATTTTAGAACCTAAAACATGCAAGCTATTTGCCTTTATAAATATAGGTATAAACCCTTTCTTTTACCTACATTCCTAAACTCCCTCATTTTAGACAAGGTATCAGTTCTACTTATAAAAGCTATGACTTCAAAACGAGAAGAGAAGCTGTTGACCCAGAGAAATCTACATAGAGGAGCCTATGGGCTTTAAGTAGTTAATGTGTAAATATTTCTTATAAAGCTGTATTTGTTTGCACAGAGCTTGCTGTGTCCACAACTGGAGGGGGGGGGTGGTTAGGAGAACTTTTCTCTACACTGAACAGCAGCAGGAAATTCGCGACCCCTACAAGCAAAACTATGATTTAAGTCATGAAAACTTCTAAAATAATCCTGAACATCAGGATGAAACTCTCAAGTTTACAGTCCCTGTTTCCCTCCCATTGAAAATAGTGCTGAAGGGGGAAGAGAGAGAAGGAAAAGCTGAGACTGACTGTGCTTATTGTGATTTCGAAGCAGCATTTCCCCTTCTAGTCTCCTCTCTTCAGAAGGGTCCAGACTCCAAATCAAGCAAAAAGAAGATGAGAAAAAAGACAGAATTAGGAGCAGAGCTATGGCAGAAAGGGGATATCCTTAATTTCCTCCCTAGCTCCAGGGCTAAGCTTTCCTTTTTCACTTGTGTGTCCAGTAAGCAGCTGGTTCTATTCTGCCTCCACTCCAGGGGAGGGGTGAAGGATGTCAGCAGTCGCAGCCAGCTTGGGCCCTCACACAGACAGCCGTAACAGAGCAGAGCCCACCAGGCACACTGCTGAGTCCCAGAGCTTCTGTATTTCCTGGGGGTAAAGGAGCCTTCCTCCCTGTGTGACATTTCTCTAAGAACTTAATATGGAGAGAAATGTCTGGTTTGACCCCAGAGCTTTGTAAACTTCTCAATTCTAATTTGGGACCAATAAGCTCCATTTTCTGACCAGTTATCAACTTCTTATGTCAGGATAATGAAAATATAAACAAGAGAAGCTAACTTCTTCTTTTTTTTTTTTTAAAAAAATTTTATTTATTTATTTGACAGAGAGAGATCACAAGTAGGCAGAGAGGCAGGCAGAGAGAGAGAGGAGGAAGCAGGCTCCCCACTGAGCAGAGAGCCCGATGTGGGACTCGATCCCAGGACCCTGAGATCATGACCTGAGCCGAAGGCAGTGGCTTAACCCACTGAGCCACCCAGGCGCCCAAGAGAAGCTAACTTCTATTAAGTATTTATTATGTACCACTTTACTAATCTTTTTATGTGCATGAACCTATTTAATCTTTACAACAATGTTTTTAGGAAAACGGTATCATCATTCCCATTGTGTAGATGAGGAAACCAGAAACAGAAAGGGTAAGCAAGCTGCTTAAGGGCACAATGCTATCAATGGTGGAATCCAGAGAGCCCAAGATCTTAATCAGTCCACAAGTCATACAGTTCCATGATACTGATTAGGGGGCATGAATAATTACAGTGGAAATACTTCGAGTACAGAAATCAGGACATGTGGGAAGAGTACAACAGACTGTCCTAGAAATTCAGGGATGTATGAGAAGTCCAAAAAATACACAGCCCAGGGATGGTGTTGAAGACCTTTTGTGGGAGAAAGGAGGACTTTTTTTTTTAAGAGTCTATTTATTTGACAGAAAGAGAGATTCTGTGAGAGCATAATCAGGCAAGCAGGAGGAGCAGTAGCGGCAAGGAGAAGCAGATTCCTCACTGAGCAGAGTATGATGTGGGGCTCAGTCCCACTGAGCTGAAGGCAGACACTTAACTGACTGAGCTGCCCTGGGGCCTCAAAATGAAGAGTCTTGGGGCAGGGGGCTCAAAGTGACTCTGCTTCAGATCTTTTGTGGCCTTAGCATCTATTTTAATCTCTATGAATTTTGGATTCCTAACCTGCAAAAATGGACTGACATAAGGATTAAGTCGTCTAAATTCTTCATAAAGTGTTACAGAAAAAAGTTTTTATTGTTTCACAGCATACTGGCAAGTTTCTAGATAGGAAGGCCTAAAAAAGTCACATGGGGGCAGAATCCCTCAGGACTCATGGCTCAGAGGGAAGATTAACAGAAGGAACCAACAAAATGCTGCCGTGAATACTAGCTCCCTTTCCACAACAGAAGCATCTAATTCATTCATTTCATTATTTATAATCATGGCTATTTAGAGCTTGCGATGTCCTTCTCTACATCACAATAATATAGGACTTCAAAGTAATATGGAATTTCAATACCCACTCCTTATCCCTCATGCCTCAAGGCCCATGCTGGGAGAATTTCTTCTGGATGAAGAGTGAGAATTCAGCCATTCTATCAAGAGGACTATGAGGATGTTCCCAAGCTAATGTTTTCCAAAACTGATCTGACAGATCCAGGTACCTACCCACACCAGTGTTTACTAAGCACCTTACAGGGTTTCAGTCCCTGCATTATAAGATGCTGGAGATACAGAATGACCTCTGACCAAGGCCTTCATCCTGGTTTCAGCTCTACTGCTACAAACATGAGGCATTTGAGGAGTACATGATGATGACAACCACGACCCCCCCTTTATCTGACTCCAGAGCAAATTCCTAGGGTTCCCCAAAACCTACCTGTTAAGGTCTCTAAAACTAGCTTCTCTTGGGACATTGATTTTGGAGAACTGCACTGTATTTGAAGATTAATTTAGGAAGAGCTCACTTCTTAAAAATATAAGGCTTTCCTATTAAGAGATGGCTCTCCATTAATTTAGCTCTTCTTCAAGATATACTGATTTTTAATAAGTTAGATCTACATTACGAGGTCACAATCTCATAAGATTTTTTTTTTTAACGGAGCATATAAGAAACAAACAATAATAATAAAAAAGAAAAGAAACAAAATCCACCTCAGAGAAGCAGAAATTTCCTCTATACCCCGCCTCCTCCTCTAGGGGTCTCCATTCCATTTTGATGATTCAATGGAATCATCAAAATGTAAAGGATACTTACTCAAGGCTGTCTGGATATCCTTTTCTCCGTTTTTCACTTCTGTCAAAAATCCCTTCAAAAATTTGAGACCTCTAAAACAAAAAAGAGGAAGAAATATTTTCAAAGTTCACTTATATTGAATGGGAATAAAGAAATGGCAGATGTCAGTGTCCTCCTCAATATCTCGAATATAGCAGCAAACAGGTCAAGTCACATGGAATTCTTTTCTGACTTTCTTCCCCGTCATTTCCTTTTAGTTTACTCTACACCCTTCTCATCTGATCTACCTAAACAGTGGTTTCCAAAAAGTGGTCCTGGGACCAGTGGGAACTTGCTGGAAATGCTAGTTTTGAGGTCCCACTCCAGACTTACTGAGTCAGAAAGTCTGAGTCTGGAGTGGAGCAATCTGTATTCTTAAGAAAGCCCTTCAGGTGACTGGATGCTATCAAAGTTTGTGATCCACTGATTTAAAGAGAACCAGTCAATTCTATCATCCTTTAAGATTCCTATGTTACATATACTATTAATATTAACGGTGTTCATCAGAAGGGAGGAAAAGAAAGAGTTGGCGTTCTATTCATCAGGCCTTCTAGAGAAGGTTACTGGGTTGGATCCTCCACTCAGAAGTACTCTTTGTATAACAGAACACTTTTTGCTGGTAGCATTTCGACTGAGCTGGATTTCAACTGTGGCCCCATCCCAGCTGCCTCACCTCTTTAGCCACAAGAGGGCTTCTGTAGCTGAGTTCCTAACCTGGGCTACGTCAGCCTCCACTTCATGCAGCACTATCTTCTGGAGGGTGGTGAACTCTTCCTTGTTGGTTATGTACTTCTGATTTACTTTCTGCAGGAAAAGCAGGGAAACGATCTAAGTTAAAAATGCTAAAGCTATCAAGTAAACCAATATAGTATTGAGACTGATAAGCTTGTCAAACAGGCTTTAAGAAATCAAAATGAATTAAGTCTCTATTATTTTTCCTTATGTTTCAAGGTAATGTGTTCTTGTTTGAGAATTTTTAGGAGGCTTAGGCTAGCATTAAAGTCTCAAAGCTTTAAAATACTGTTTTTAAAGCATTTTTTTCTGCCTAAGAACTTTTCTCACAGCTGACCTATACTTTTCATCATGACTATAAAACTCAACAATCACAAGTGTTTCTGAATGAGGTCTCATGCACTACTCCCTCCAAATGTATGGTCTCCATAGAGACATGCTAGTATATTCACCTTAATATTTCCAACAAGATCCATTTTAACAGGAGCAAACACCGTAGGGCCAAGTTTGTCTAGAAGAAAAGATTGAAAACATCTTTGAAAAAGCAATTTCCTTAAGTGGCAAATATATACATATATATATTTTAAAAGATTTATTTATTTGTCAGAGAGAGAGCAAGCAAGCACAAGCAGGCAGAGCGGTAGGCAGAGGCAGAGGGAGAAGCAGGCTCCCTGCTGAGAAAGGAGTCTGATGCGGGACTCGATCCCAGGACCCTGGGATCATGACCTGAGCCGAGGGCAGCCGCTTAACCAACTGCGCTACCCAGGCGTCCCTAAGGGCAAATATTTTTATAAAAACAAAAAATTTAGCATGCTTTTCTTCCCAAAACTTTTATCTTTTTATTTTTAAATCATTTTCCAAACACAAGCTTCAAGGACTTCTAAGATATGGTCATCACAAAATACTAGATTTCAAAGACTCAGTATCAAAAAAAGAATGCAAACTATTTCATTAATGGTTCCTTTATACTGATTAATATTGAAATGATATTCTGTATATATTAGATTATATAAAATGTATTATTGAAATTAGTTTTAAAAATAGTTTTATCTGCTTTGTTTTACTAGTTGATGGGCCTGCTAGAAAATTTAAATTCACATATGTTCAAAAATTTAAATTCATATATGTTCAAATATTTCTGTGGGACAAGAAAAACTAAAAATATAGCAAAGTGGTATAGCTAAAAAGCCAGAAGAGAAAAAATAATGGAATTCTAAACAATACTTGATTGATTGGGGAAAAAAGGCAGGGGGAAGGTAGGAACAAATATAGGTAGCTAAAAACCTAAAACAGGAAATAAAATAGAATAAAAAATAATTGATTAAATGGCTAGAATTTAAGAAAAATAAAAAAGGAACAAAGAACAGATAGGACAAATAGAAAATAAATAGCAAGATGGTAGAAACAAATAGCAAGATAACAGATGTAAATTCATTCAAACAATGTAATTCACTATATACAAAAGTACAGGAAGAGGGGGGTGGGGTTATGGACCTTGGGGAGGGTATGTGCTATGGTGAGTGCGGTGAAGTGTAATCCTGGCGATTCACAGACCTGTATCCCTGGGGCTAGTAATACCTTATATGTTTATAAAAATTTTTTTTTTAAAAAGTACAGGGGAAAAAACCCCACAATCTCAATAATGCTGAAAATGTATTTCATGAAATTAACTCACTCATGATTATAAAAAACTACTCAGACACAAAAGTCAGCTCTATCTGTATGCTATCAACAAACAATTGGAAAAATAAATATTCTTTATATAGCATCAAGAGTCCTAAGATTTTAAAATGTATCCCTAACAAAAATTGTGCATGACCTCTGGTACGGGAAACAAAGGCAGAAGAAAAATTATTAAATATCCTTACTACCTAGAGCCCACTGAAAGTCCTTACAACAGGCTGAATGACAGTCCTCTAGGGACTCATTAGCCTCAGCCTCCAAAAGGCAATCCTAGCCAGAATCTGCCCCCACCTCATCCCACCATCCCACCCCGCCCCAACAGGATCCTGTAAGTCTATTTTAACAAATAAAATTTCCTTTGGAAACTTCCTTTATCTCTAAGTCCCCAAGATCCATGTTAGCAGTCATTCCCCAAGCATATCTCACCAGTATACATCTATCTGAAGGGTCTCATGGCTAAGGGATTATTAGATGGCAAAAATTGACATTTTCCCAAGAACAGCTAGCCCCCTCAAGGTTCCGGAAACCTTGCTGCCAAAATTCCTTTGAGATTTATGCTATCCCTAACCCCCTCCCAACTTGAAAGTATATAATGGGCCACTTTTCATGACCCCACTGCAGCTCTTTCTGCCCACAGGTTCTGTCCCTGTGCTTTAACAAAACCACCAAAGACATCTCAAGAATTCATTCTTAGGCATGGGCTTCAAAGCCTAACATCTTTCCTATATCAATCTCTACACTAAGAACTATACAAAACACTGAAAATAAAGAAGACATAGGTAAATAGATACAGCATGCTTTAGGAATAGAAGACTCAAAATCGTTCAAGATGTAAACTTCCTCCTAATTGGTTTACCGATTCAATATAATCTTAATCAAAATCCCAGTATTTTTAAAGTAGAAATTAGAAAGCTAAAAGTTATATGGACATGCAAAGGACCAACAACTGCCAAAATCTTGAAAAAGAACAACAAAATTGTAAGACTTACATTATCTGATTTCAAGCTTTTTTATAATGGCACAGTAAGACAATGTAAGTATTACCATAAAAAAATAAGCAGACCACTGGGACAGGAAACAGTCCAGAAACAGACCCACACCTAAAAGATCCACTGATTTTCAACAAAGTGGCCAAAATAATATAAAAGGGAATTTTTTTTTTTTTTAAAGAAATGTTCTCTGATCAACCAGACAGCATAAGGGAAAAAAAAATCTCAAACCTTACCTCACATTAATTCCAAGATGTATAAATGTAAACATAAAATCAAGACTAAAGGGAATAGAAAACACATGAGAATATCTTCATGACCTTGGGTGTAAACTCAGATTTCTTAGGGCACCAAAAGTACTAACTATGAAAGAAAGAAAATAGATACATGAATTTCATGAAAATGAAAAGCTGCTCTTCAACGACATCAAGAAAAGAAAGTCATAGCTTAGGGAAAATATTCATAATGCATATGTGTAGACATATGGAATGCTTTTGAGAATATATAGTGAATGCTTACAACTCAATACAAAGAACACTAACCAACTTGAAAAAATGGGTTAAAGATTTGAAAAGACTTCACAATGAGGGAGACAGCAATGGCCGATAATTACATTAAGAAGTGTTCAACATCATTAGTCATTGAGAAAGTGTAGAGACCAAGAGCACCCCAAGGTGGGCCACTTGAACATGAAGATTATTTTGAGTTAACAGCAATCAAATCCCAGCAGATTCAGGAAAAATTCTTTACCTTCCCTTTGACTGCTTAAATTTACATTGGAAAGGAAAGCCTGTCCCAGGAAGAATGCAATTAACAGATTTCTCTTTACTTAAGAAACTTATGTGCATAACTGGGCAGCCTTCGTTTTCCAATGTCCTCTTATCTTCCTAATGGTTTTCCTCCCCTTTGTACCTCCACTCTCAGGCCCCTAACCCTTTCCTTTGGGCAGGAAGTCATATAAGCCTCATGTTCCCTGTCTTTGTAATTTCATGTTTGTGTGGATTCTCCATATGTATGGAATTAAATTTGATTTTCTCCTGTTATTCTGTCTCATGTCAAAGTGATTCTTGGTCCAGCCAGAGGACCCTGAGACAGAGTAAATTTCTTCCTCCCCAAGACAAGTTAAAACCGCAATGATACCACTAAACACTCAGAGGAATAGCCAGACCAAAAACCTCAATACCACCAAGTGTTAGTGAAGATGAGAAGCAACCAGAATATTCATACATTGCTGTTGGAACTGTATGACTGTGTAACCACTTTTTATAAAGTTAAACAGATGAACCCAATGAATTGGCAATTCTACTCCTAGGTATTTACTCAAGATATGAAAAAATATGCCGGCAGACACAAAAATAATCAGAGCAATTTCACTGGTAAAAGCCCCAAATAAGAAACTACCCAAATGTCCAGCCATCAATAGAAGAATGAATAAACAAATTACACATTCATTTAATAGAATACTATTCTGCAATAAAAAGGAATGAACTACAGATACATGTAACAATAAGGATGAAAACATTACACTGAGAGAAAAACACAGATGAAAAAGAGTAGATAATATGGTTATGATTCTCTTATATGGACTTTAGAAAATGCAAAACTAATCTATGGTGACAGAAATCAGTAAAATAGTTGCCTTGGGCTGGGTGATAGTCACGGGTTGACTGGCACAGGGAACATTCTGGTGTGATGAAAACATTTTATATCTTGATAGGGAAATGGATTACATGGGCGTATATGTGTTTATCAAACATTACTGAATCATAATACTTAAGTTCTACGTAAGTTATATCTCAATTTCAAAAAAAGATGTAAAATTTCAAAAAAATGAATTAAAAAAAGATGCATAGCTAAGTAGGTCATAAAACAAATTTGAACACATTAGTGATGCCTGGTTCTACTGACTCTATATTTCAACTTAAATTTATACATATAATTTTTAAATCTTTGAAAAAATGTTTTAACTGTATCATTATACTAATGGATTTGAAGGTCTGTGCTGCAACTACTTTTTTTTTAAAGTATAATTTCTCAAAAACAAAATTCCCTTTTTTCCTTATACTACTCTGTGGCCAATACTTAATCATTAGTAGGAATAAAAAGCAAATATGCAATAATGCTCAAAGCCAAACAGTTTTAACTACATATGGCTAGTGATATGGAGAGGTAGCCAAGAAGGGTCATTTCACTCTATATATAGTTCAGAATATTTCTGCTACAAAATAACAGCAGTGGGACAGATTCTACAGACTAATGAATTTAAGACAAATGCAGTACTCTTACCTAATACTGGAACCACAGCATAACATGACTCCAAGAATGCTTCTGTGGGAATGCCACTGTCTTCCAGAAGTTCGATGTCACTAAAGCTAAACAATTTGGTGATACAAAAGGAGAAAGATCGAAAATATAACATTAATACTCTCTGCAGTTCAGAGGTAGTCATGAAAATAGTTGCCCATCTAAAGAGCAAGTCGTTTGGCCTGATTTCAGTGATTGTTCTTCTAGTATATTATGGTCCAATAAAATCATTTTCCAGAGATAATCTACCAAAGCAAGCTAAAATGTGTTCAGGATATAGTCTCACAATCCAATTCCTCACTGCTTCAGAAAGGTAAAGCAGATACTAACCTCTGTTCTGTTAAAGACTATGCCATCACCTGAAAGGAACACCACCCTGATTTTCTAGAAGGGAAGCTGGTATCCAATTGTCACTGATTTTAGAAAGTATCGAATACCTGGTATTCATGGTACTAAAAAAAGTTGGGATGATTTCTTGGCCTTCTTCCCAGTGGGATTCCGGAGAGCTACTGGAGGAGCTGGAAGCAGGCTGTGCTAAGCGGCTATCATGATTCGCCAGGCTGTCCTCTCCTTCTTCCTTCATGATCTCACCTTGGACTGCGCATAGAAAATACCCATTACGAAACTACTACTTATATATTACAAAATTAATATATATTCCTTGTTGAATATTTCTAAAACACAGAAAAGCTTACAGAAATAAAAATCGGTGAAATGCTACATACACACACAAACAAAATTGGGTTTAAATATATGTAGGTTTGTGTCCTGTTTTCACTCAACAGTTTATCAGGAATATTCTCATTATCATTCAATACTTTTAAAATGTGATTTTAATGACCATATATATTGCATCAAGCTCATGTGGAGGGCACTTAGGTGGTTTCTAAAATTTTAGTGTTATACAGTCGATCCTCATTATCAGCATATTCTGTATTTGTGAATTTGCCTTCTCATAATATTTTATTTGTAATCCTAAAAATCAATGCTTGTGGCACGTTTACAGTCATTTCTAGACATGTGTAGATGGTGAACATTTGAGTCGCCTGACATACATGCTTCCAGCTAAGGTCAAACAAGGTAACAATCTGTCTTCTTGCTTGGTTCTTATACTATACACAACTGTGTTTATGTAGGGTGATGCTTTGTGCATTTTGTTATTGATTTTGCTGTTTACAGGTGCCTTCAAGTGTAGTGCTGTCTAATGTTTCTTTTTTTTTTTTTTTAAAGATTTTATTTATTTGACAGAGAGAGACACGGAGAGAGGGAACATAAGCAGGAGGAGTGGGAGAGGAAGAAGCAGGCTTCCTGCTGAGCAGGGAACCCAATGTGGGGCTCAACCCCAGAACCCTGGGATCATGACCTGAGCCAAAGGCAGATGCTTAATGACTGAGCCACACAGGTACCCCATGTCTACTCTTTCTAAATGTAAGAAGGCTGTGATGTGCCTTATGGAGAAAACACATGTGTCAGGTATTTTTCATTCAGGCACAAGTTATCAATGCTAATGAATCAACAGTACATATCAAATAAGGTATACATATTAAATAAGGTATCTTTAAACAGAAACACACATAAAACAAGTCTATATACTGATAAGTCGACCAAATTGTGAACAACAATTTGTAGGAACCAAACTCTGTTTTTCCCCTAGAAGCAATGGTTCAGTATTTGCTAATTCAGTGTCTGTAGTAACTTTATAGAACACAATCACGAATAATGAGAATCAATTGTAATGTCATAAAGAATATCCCTGTCCACAGATATTTGTCCTTAACTTGACTAGTCCCTGGAGACAAATTCCTAGAAGTAAGATTATTGGTCAAATAACAGTACTGTTTCCACAGAAATTCTCCTATCTTTATTATTTATTCAAGGGATAAGACTCCTTGCCTCAGATTAACAGCTATGAAATGCATCTTCTTTTCCCACAACTCATATGGAAAAAACAGGGTCTTTTATTTCAGGGGAGATGAGCAAGAAACTTGTTTAAAATTTTATTTTCAAAATATATATTAAACACTTAAACATAAATAAAAGCTTACTATGGTTGTCTTGGACTGATCTGAAGCTGGTTTTAGTGGTTAGAGTCAATGGAATTAGCAAATTTGAAAGGCTGGCATTTTCAACCACAAGCTATTATCTGAAATGTGGGACTCTGGCTTGATGGACAGAGAAGGCTGGGTGAAAACCTGATGGGTGGCTGGTGAATTCTGCCATCCTCTGGCCTCACTAGAAACCAGCAGAGCAACCTAAACTGACACACCTTTATACTCTGTTAAGTCTGACATCATAGTTTACATTCAAAGGATCTTGAACTTAGAGTAGAAGGCCAGTGAAGCACTCATATTTTCTACAAAGTCAGCACAGACAGCTGTTGCTCACTGCAGCCCACAGACATCACAGATAAGAACAGTGAGTGGGAAAAACCCTCCTCATTCTGCCTTTTCGACACTGGGTTGGATGGGATGGCACAACGTGGTCAAGTGAGCCGTGTTATCAAGCTAATGTCTGCCTTCGGATCTACTAGTATATTCTCTTGAGGCCAATCCCTGTCAAGTGTCACATCATGGATAAACAATCAAACTCCCAAGATCAATGGTTTGAGTTTAATCGCTTGCTTCAGACCTCACTTCTGTTTTTACCTGTTATATTATCATCTGTATTTTCTTCACTTGATATGCTGCAATCTATCTCTGCAGGTTTTAAATATAAGGAGCTTTTATTTTTCATTAGGATTTCTTCATCAGCATTTATTTCCATATGTAAAGATCCATTTTCACAACTGTTCAACTCCATTTGCCTGAAAATTTTTTATAAGGAGAAAAACCAAAAAGTCCAATTATTTCATCTTCCATAGACTGCCTATGTAGAGCTTACTCGGAGAAAGGCTGGAGGGGTTCACAAGCATCAACTCCTTCTAAGAGTGATTAAAAACCAGTATTGTTGCATCAGTCAAACCTCTCAGGCTTCTGCCTCCCAGATGTGTATCTGGCCCATCTCCCAACTGAGATTCTGCAATCAAAGAGCCATTCCTGGCTTCTCATGGACCCTCAGGTGACTCTGACTTCCTGCTCCCCACCAGCAACAGGAAAAAGTCATTGACAGCTCTTTAGTTTTCAATCAGCTTTCTATATGGATACATTTAACATTTTTCTCACTTTCCTCAGCTTCTCCCTGGGAAGTTTTTCTCTCTCTTTAGCTTTCATACTCACTAGCCACTCCTACGTGTTTGCCTACCAGTTAAATGTCTAGAAGCTACATGCTTTGGTTAGGGGAGAATACGCCCCACCAAGTATGTCTGACAGAAAAAGCCCAGGAGGACACAGGATACCTCCTGAGGATCTGTTGCTCTTCAGGGTTAACAGAAAAGGCTCTTTTAACATGCAAGTGGAACAGCTAATTCTGTTGAAGGAATAATCACATCTTCTAAGTGATTAGATCCAACCAAATTAGAACAAAAATATTTTCGCCTAATAAAAACAAAGGGAAAGGATCCAAGCTCTATGGTGACTCCAGGAAAAGCATTTTTTCCCTAAAGAAATTCCATATTTCAACTTACCAATTTAAAATGTAGGTGTTTACTAAGGAACTATCATGAGAAAAACGTCTACAATTTTTTCTAGTAGAAATTCTTCTAGTAGAAATTTTTCTAGTAGAACAAAGTAAAAATGTTAACCAAACTAGAACAATCCTTATACTAAAGCAAACAATAACATACAAAGAGAGTTGAAACGTTAAATAGTAATTTGAAAGGACAAATATATGGAGTATGTCAAAATATAGGAATGGTTATATAAAATACTAACTGAATATAGACCCCGAATAATAGGAACACAACTATGTAAATGTGTATTTTTTTCTAAAACTGAAGGGGCAATTAGAGGAAGAACTAGTTTAGATTTCGATATTAAGTTGTTGTTCTTTTTTAAACTGTAAGGCAACCTAACATTTTTATTTTTAAATAAAACAAAATAGTACTGTCTTTTCTGGATAAAAGCACATTGAAGTCGATGTCCGGCTCCTCCCAACCCGCAGCACACTAGAGCGATTAAAAGTTACTAAGGTGCTGGGCAGGCCCAACCTTACCGGGGTGGTGGGGGCGGATGCAAACATCTTCCCAGGTAGTCTATGCTGAGTGAAAGGTCTGCACTGCTTCAAGATCACCCTCAAGAGGGAAATCAGATACTGTTTCCTTCTGGTATTATCTCAAATGATGATCAAAATATTTTTTTTAAACAAACAATAAAAAATTATTTGTTTTTAGAAAGAAGAGAAACCAAAAGAGTTACTGTACCTTTCCAATGAGTTATGAATCGGTATAATAGGATGTTTCATCTTTAAAAGAAGCGAAAAAAAAAAAAAAAAAAAAGAAAGCTTCGTGTTAAACTTCAACAGAGCATATTTAAAGTTTCATCATATATCAAAGTGGTAAATATGACCATAATATAACTGCCCGACTCAACAGGAACAATTTCTCCCAAAAGAAGGGAGTCATTAATCTCAATCAGTACTTCGTATTTTTTCCAATAAGTGTACCCACATTTCTAAGGAAAAGGAAGATGGCTCTTCTGAAGGATCTAATTGCTATAGCCAAACCCCTGCTGGTTGGCTTTCTCATAATTTTAGTTATATTCTTTAAAGATGATGATGCATTGTCTCAAACACTAAAAGTATAAACAGTATGGAGGTTCCTACCCTTAAGGTAATTTCAATAAGAATAACCCTAAAATAGGGGTATGCATAGAGGTGTTCCTAGGGAGGGGAAATTAAATACTGA
The DNA here is from genome assembly GCF_030435805.1 of Mustela lutreola. Lineage (NCBI taxonomy): Eukaryota > Metazoa > Chordata > Mammalia > Carnivora > Mustelidae > Mustela > Mustela lutreola. The sequence goes on along the minus strand of NC_081293.1, from coordinate 156,091,208 downwards.
AGGATGGGGAAGGGCTAACGAGGGGAAGATAAATGAGAACAGCATGCTTGGCACTGGGAAATGGTGTGAAGATGTCAGGGGAGCCGTATGCAGTTAGTATGTTAAGCCAGGTAATGACAGAGTAAGAGGCTGGGGCTCTGGAATTTTTGACATTAACCTTTGGCAATGAAGGAGGCACTGAGAGGTTTAGGTAAAGTGGTCCAGTTTACACTTCATGAACAGAAATACCACTGGCTGCAGGGTTAGGCTAAAAGTAGCTAGTTAGAAGGTCACCACAAATCTTGGCAAGATTCACAGGACAAGGAGGATGAAAAGAGACTAGCTACATCGAAGACAGGTTTAGGTGATAAAACTGCTACAAATTAATGGATACGGAGGACTGAGGGCAGAAATTTTTAAGTGGACCTCAAGGGAAGGTCACTAAAAAATGTCTTTCTCAATCACCAAAGGGTGATGATTAACATGGTTCATTACATCACTTTTTAACTTCTAAGCTTTTCATTATGTCCTGTGCTGCCAAGCTGAGCTGGCTTTACCTTGTTGGACTTGAGCACGGCCAGCTGTGGTGAACCTGGGGGAGTGCGATAGAGGAGCTCAGAGGTGAAGGCCGCGTTTGCTATCTGCATGCATTCTTCCAAAGTCTTCAGAAAAGTATTGCAGGTGGATTTCAGCAGAGTTCCCACATCGATTCCTTCCTATGGAACAAGAGAGAAAGACTCCTTTACCTTACCAAAAAAGAAAGAGCCTGATGTCCGTAGAGGTTTTTATCCACCGTGTAGTAATAATGTACCCAGCTATTTTGCTGGACAAATATGTACATCATTTACAAAAGGAAAATACTGAGTCCACTTTATCTACTAACATGAAATAGGGAATCACATGGACCAAAGATCAGTGGAATCAATGGAAAAATGTCTCCCATTGCCTGAGTAAAAATTAGGTTCTAGAATAGAAGAATTAGAAACCATAAGTCATTCATCATTTACTTTCAGAATGGGTTTTTGGCTTTTGGTACAGATGACTTAAAGAGCTTTTAGCAACTGGAATATCTAATCACCTTTTTGAATATCTAATCACCTTTTCTCCCATTATTTTACTTGTTCAGGGTGTTTTTCCTCTAAATATTGATATTAATAAGTTGTTCAGGAAACTGAGGTCACACCCTGACTACAGAGTACAGTAAACACATCTTAATGGTATAAATGAAACAAGACTGGGCCCAAGATGGAGTTGTTCATGCTAAGCCTCACATCAGCAAACAGTATGGAGGTTCCTCAAAAAGTTGAAAATAGAACTACCCTATGACCCAGCAATTGCACTATTGAGTATTTACTCTAAAGATACAATTGTACTGACCTGAAGGGGCACGTGCACCTGAATGTTTGTAGCAACAATGTCCACAATAGCCAAACTATGGAAAGAACCTAGATGTCCATCAACAGATGAATGGATAAAGAAGACATAATATGAATGTATGTATGCATGTGTGTATCTATCTATCTAGATAGATAGATAAATATAGATACAACATACATATATACATACAACGGAATACTATACAGCCATCAAAAAATGAAATATTGCCATCTGCAATGACATGGATGGAACTAGAGGGTCTTTATGCTAAGTGAAGTAAGTCGATCAGAGAGAGACAATTATCCTATGCTCTCACTGATATGAGGAATTTGAGAAACGAGACAGAGGATCATAGGGGAAAGGAGGGAAAAAATGAGACAAGATGAAACCAGAGAGGAAGATGAACCATAAGAGATTCTTAATCTCAGGAAACAAACTGAGGGTTGCTGGGGTGTTGGGGTGGTTGGGTTATGGACACTGGGGAGGGTATGTGCTATGGTGAGTGCTGTGAATTGTGTGAGACTGATGATTCACAGACCTGTACCCCTGAAGCAAATAATACATAATATGTTAATTTTAAAAATTTGCTGTGTTCCCATTTTCCCTTCCCCATTAGGCCAGGGCTCTACTGTGATATGACTGACATGGGGGGCTAATTTTTGGAGTGGAGGAAGCTGGTGGGGGAGCTCTCCTGCCTACTGCAGGATGTGAAGCAACATCCTAGCCTCCCTACACTAGATGCCAATAGCACTCCTTCAGTCATGTTGACCAAAATATGTCTCCAAATGCTGCAAATTTGTCCTAAGGGGCAAAACTGCTCTGAACTGTAAGCATCCCAAGAGCAGGACTGAAAGGTTTTTTTGGTATCCCTCTCCTCCTGCCTCCCACCACACTGTCTTGTACACAACAGGCAGTTGTTAGAATGACTAAGAAAGCCCAAATGGAAGTGAATGAAAGTGAGTTAAATCATCCTTACAAGAAAATCTGAAAGCATATAACCATCAGCAACATAATACTCTTCTACTAAAACCATTAACTAGAATCTATCAATTCTTCATTTTGTAAGCATTGTTGTTCAGATTATAACTACTCTGAGAGTAGAGAGAGACCTCCGTGGGTAGTACGAACCATTCAACACACAGCCTAACACCAGATAGATCTTTGAATACATTAGGATGAGTAAATGACAATTTATAAATAAACATTAAAAATTGTAATCCTTACTGACAATGGGCAGAAAAAAAAGCTGTGTCTCCATCTTTGAAAGCTCTAGTCTATACTAAAGTACAGTTACTATGGTCACCAAGAAAACCCTTTTACAGGAGTGCCTGGCTGGCTTAGTCCACAGAGCATGCAATTCTTTTTTTTTTTTTTTTAATATTTTATTTATTTATTTGACAGACAGAGATCACAAGTAGGCAGAGAGGCAGGCAGAGAGAGAGGAGGAAGCAGGCTCCCTGCTGAGCAGAGAGCCCAATGTGGGGCTCGATCTCAGGACCCTGGGATCATAACCTGAGCTGAAGGCAGAGGCTTAACCCACTGAGCCACCCAGGCGCCCCAGCATGCAATTCTTGATCTCTGGGTGGTGAGTTCAAGCTCCATGTTGGGTATAGAACTTATTTTCAAAATAAATAAATAAATAAAATAAAATCTTGTTACAGTCTCATCAAAGATGACAGGTACACATTACTGACAGACATGATGTTGGTATGTTGGTATGTTAGTAGCCACACCTATAGAAGTAGCTGTGCTAGACAGGTAAAGCTGTATTAATAAAGTGATGCAAAGTGGGGAAAAACATATTTTAGTACATCAGCTAGGCTAGTGGCACCAATGTTAAAGGTTCCAAATGTTACCAACTAATTAATCCTGACTTCATTCCATGAAGGAAAAGTATATGCTTCCATATGCTGAAATGCACACATTTCTTCTCTTTGTTGAATTTTATTACTTTTTTCCTCTGAAAAATAGTAAGTTCTAAAATAGTCAAGGGCTGTGTGAGAGTAATCAATACCTGTAAGCAACATCTGATGCTACTTTTCCTGTCACTAAGACGAGTAGTATTTTACCTCAGAATTGGATACACCAGTTGTGGTCGCTTCTTTTGTTTTATCCACTTGCTGAACAAGGAGGTCACAGTACAGTCTCAGTTCCGACATTTTGGTTTTCAAGTTTTCAGTGTTTTCAGCAAACTCTAAATAATAAAATGATGATAATATAATTATCAGGATGAATGAGTAATTGACTAGTGAGCATACCATAGAGTAGAAGTTATAACCTTATGTAAAGTCAGATGTTTATGGTATGGGTTACAGGTAAAATAAATATGAAGATAATGGGGGCAAGAAAAACAGAAAAAGGAGATGTCTGGTCTTTTGTAATCTATATTATTTCTTGGGCTAACACACTGAATGATCACTAGTATAGGAAGAAGGATATAGCATACTTTTCAAACCCTCGTGTCAGAACTGGTAGCAGAGTCAAGGGTTCATCTGCTGCACAGTTTTCACTATCTGTAAAATGGGGTCATAGCTATCTACCTGTTAACAGTACCCAAAACTGGGAAACTGCTCTGTAACGTGCAATTATCACTAATAAGATGGCTTGCTGATTCACAGAACTGGTCCAGCACGCCACCCATCAACTTGCGCTGCCAGCGCACCTGCTGCTCTCTCATTAGCACAGCGCTCCAGCTACTCTGGCGCTGAGGGCTCAGAGAGTCATTATCACTTCTGTTTTTCTCCCCATGAAAAAGCTACACGTTACAACCTGATCTGAGTCAAAGCTGACAGTGTCTAGAATATGCTTCCAATTTAGCATTAGAAAACAACCAAGGAAGAGGCCATTTTCCTGTGTCTACTTGAAGAGTTAAGCACACCTACCACACCTGTCATGAGAAAGAGGCCCCTGTCCCCTGCCAATCTCTTCGGGGACAGGGGCTGGGAAGGTGACGCTAGGGCTCAGGCAGTAAGCCCTGGCACTTACCCCCCCCCCCCTCAACTTGTCCCCACAGAAAGTTGTGCCAGGGTTCTCCGGAGACCTAATGATGTTGAGTTAATGAGCGTTAAGCAGTAGCAACCTAACAATTAAGTATCCATCCCACCTCAGGGAAGAAAGTGCCCTGCTCCGAGGCTTGTTTACCAAAGATCAACTTTGTGCCAGACTGGGTACTAAACAGGTTCATATCATTACTAAACCTCATGGCAGCCCTTCTAACCCTGGTTATTACCTCTTTTTAAAATATAAGGAAGCTGAGGATTAGAGAGATTAAGTAACCTACGCCAAGAACAAAAAGCCAGAAACTTACAAAGCCATGATTTGAATCCAGTTGTGTCTGGCTCCAAAGCCTGTGCTCTCTCTAGTATGATATGCTAAGAGAGAAGAGTCAGATACAAGCTGTGGTTTAAATTCCAGAGGTACATGGCATTTGCAAGATACAAAAAGCTGGCTACATGGTCAGAAGCAAGATAACAAATATGAGAACCCAGAGATGCCAGAGGAGATTCCCAAGGTTTCCAGACCAGAGCACAATCGATACTTACCTTTTTCCTTCTGGGTCCTACTGTCAGTCAAGCAAGCCTTGGCTGACCCCAAGGCTACTAGCCACCGCTGTCTCTCAGCCACACTTCTGGCCTTCAGGTAGAAATACTGCTCCCCAGGGATTATCAGGTCCATGCGTGTATTATCTACGGAATGAACTGGGAGCAAGGCAGAGGGAGGTCAGAAACCTAGAAGAGCCCTATCTGGGTAGCCTCCACCCCACCCAAATTCTTGAGCTCAACTGGTACAAGTCAATTCTAGTTAGCACTTACCACCTCCCCTAGTTTATTTATCTCTTCTTTGATGCCTCTGCTGCTGAAGACGAAAAGCCCTGGCTGGCTCCAACATATCACTAAGACTAAAAAAGAAGCACTCAACTCTCCTTATCAGAATAGAGACAGAATCTCTCTTTGGCTTTTGTGTATAAAGTAATAGCACTCTGAGGCCAAAAAGGTTTGCATGCCAGCAAGTAAGGGTGCGCCTCTGTATCTTCTTGGATTTACTGGAAAGCAATCAAGAACACAATTATTTTTCCTTTTCTACTGTCCTTCACAAGTTGGAACAAAAGTGTGAGACCTTTGGGAGAAGAAATAAGCAAACCACACTCTCACCTCCCATCTGGCTGCAAAATACCCTTCTCATTTGTTTCTCTTCTAATCTGTTTCAGAGCCACATCTTCTTAGCATGGCTCAAGACGTCTGCAAACCAAGAAGTAAAGGCTATTTGCAGGTCTGTATCTGTTTGCTTGTTTTAAGTATGTAGCGGTGGTGAGAGGGTGTGTGCGCATGCGTCCTGATCTAAACACAGAAGCATTTGATGCTGCAGTAAAAAAACTAACTAAACTATGCACATAGTTGCTGGTTTTAGGTGAGCAAGTGATTAAAAAATGAGCACGAGATATGTGGTAAAGTACATTGCTCTCATTTATTTTGACTACTTCTTCAACAACCTCCTTGTAAAAACTGGCTGCAGTTTTAGGTCTTATTTGCAAGTCTTTCTTTGGGACATAGCACTATGTATCTTTGTACCATAAGAACGTCAGAGAGAGAGACACGCAGAGGCCAGTGCTTTTTTATTTTATGGGAGAAAGAAAAAGAATACCTGCAAATGTCTTGGTTTCTCACCTTGAATTTCACAGACCGCCATTTGGATGCTTCCTTTGCAACCTTTCCAGGCATCTTCAGGAGAATCATAGTAGGATAATATCCCCCCACAGAGAAGGAACCACCGAGGCTGCCAACCTGCAAATAGAAGCAAGAGCCTGGTCTCAGTTACTGCCTACCTGGGAGCTGCCTCCCAGGACACAACAATGGGACCTGACAAAGGGAGGCTGGGTCCCAGCTCCTCCAAGGAGCTTAAATTCCAGAGGAAAGTCTAAGGGAAAGAAGTAGCTTAGTAAATTACCTGTATGCATGATCCCATTTTTTAATTAAAAACAAACACCCACAGGGGCATATATTTTTAGTCACTTAATATAATAGTAGAAGTCTGCAAGGATCAGGAACATAGTGATGATTCTCTAGTTAACAGGATTATTGGTGATTTTTATTTCCTTTACCTTTAATATGGTACTAATAATCACCAGTTTTTAATTTTTTTAAGATAAAAGATTATTGTTTCCTGAACATTGTTATCACACTCTTGCTCTCTTCTCCTCTGGTTAAGAAAAATTAACCCCCCCCCCCAAAAAAAAAGAAAAAAGAAAACTTCGAAATGAGGCAAAACATCGCACTGCTCTGAAAGAGGACTTCAACCACCTCCATTTTGACCCTAGTCTCCGCTTCCTGATAAGTTCTTCTCACCACTTATGTCTTAACAGAGGCAAAGCATTCCCTGATAGGAACTGAAACTACCCCCTCAAGCATTAAAACCACTGTCCTGACTTCAGCAAGACCGTGCACAATTAACCCTAAGACAGTGATCGACCTGACCTTTACTGCCCAGCGTACATACCCACTGACATTTGTCCCACATTTTCCTTATCTAAACCCAGGAGTGAATTGTGTAAGACTGATGAATCACAGACCTGTGCCCATGAAGCAAATAATATATTATATGTTAATAAAAATAAATAAATTTAAAAAATAAATAAAATTAAAAAAACAAAAGAATAACTCAAGAGTACTTTCAGCACTCTGGAGACTGTCCTAGAGACGTCAGTCTGCTGACTTGTTAGTGTTGGTCTCACTGAAATACATTATTTTCTTGTTTCACCACCACTCAGTCTGTCTTTGGAATCTGTCAGCAGCGAATGGCTGAAGCTGGTCTGTGTGGGCTCCCCACTGAGTCCAGGGCTCTTGCACTATGCCCCGGCTACAGCCCTTTCAATGTCACAGAGTTACAGAGTGCTAATAAGCCTGTGTGTAGGGGCATCTGAGCCCTAGGAGAAGATAACTTTGACTTAATACTTAATATTGATCCACTGAAATGAAATAATCTTAAAACAATTCAATTTACTTTGGAGAATTTCAGGGGACAAACCATATTCGGTTGAAATATACATCTTATCTAGTGCTGTTAGCCAATCTATATTCTAGACACACCAAACTTATTTTCTGTATTCTTGCTTCTGGGCTACTGCCTGAGCTCAATCTTCTTTTCTAAAATGTCATCTCTGACTATTTCTGCATAAGCCTTGTCACAGTCCTCAGTCAGATATATATTTTTCTTTCTCAGAAATGCTATAGCCCTTTAGGGATACATTTTTCTGATGAGACTCTTCTGCGGCTGAGGCAGACAGAGAGGAGGCCTGTAGGAGCTTTGAGCACAACCCTAAGGGCTGCTTAGGTATAGATATCTGATGCCTGATTCACACAAATCAAGAAGCTTAAGACCCAAGAAGAGCTGTCCTTCAGTCCCGGTCAGAAGGCAGGGAAAGACCAAAGTCCCAGCGTAGTCAGGCAGGAGGAGTTTCCTCTTTCTTTTTTTTTTTTAAAGATTTTATTTATTTATTTGACAGACAGAGATCACAAGTAGGCAGAGAGGCAGGCAGAGAGAGAGAAGCAGGCTCCCTGCTGAGCAGAGAGCCCGACTCGGGGCTCGATCCCAGGACTCTGGGATCGTGACCTGAGCCGAAGGCAGAGGCTTTAACCCACTGAGCCACCCAGGTGCCCCGAGTTTCCTCTTTCTTAGCCTTTGTATTCTGTATAGGTCTCTGACTGATTGGATGAGACTCACTCATATCAGGAAAGGCAATCTACCAATTCAAATGCCAATCCCATCCAGAAATACCCTCATAAACACACTCAGAAAGATGTCTGGCCAAATGTCTAGGCACCCCAGGGTGCAGGAAAACTGACACAGAAAATTAATCATACACCATCAATTTTAAGACATGCCATTATTTTATGTAATGCAAGAAAAAAATACCTGCCCATTAAGTAATGACATGGTGCTGATTCTAAGATGCTTCCCAACTTCAGTTGTTAAAATGTGAAAAAATATCTACAAATTGAAAAAATGTGGCCCTAAACTAGGTTTATCTTCCAGTAATCTGAAAAAAGTTAAACAGCCCCCCCCCCCCATACACACATGAGAAGCACAGCTGCAGTTAAGTCTTGAAAGTAGCTGGTAAACTGTAATAGCAACTGAAACACCACCTTCCCTGTAATAGGTTCTACATTTACCTAGAAGTTATAATTATACCAGGGGAAGTTCTACATATCATTATTTTATCCTATAGTTTGTAACTATAAAAACCATGACCAGGAATAACTTTTCTTTAAAGCATAAAGTTACTGGATTTTTCAGAAAGTACATTAAAAGACCACAGAGGTCTCATTCTCATTATATGAAATTTACAGGCAGGGAAATGGAGAGTCTGGAGTGGGACTGGGACACGCAGATACAGCTCACTAATAACTATATGAGAAAAGAGGCAAGAATGAAGAGGCCATCAATCCATTTCCTGTTTTAAATTAATTTGCGGTTACCTTGACTGATGTCATAGTTAATTTTATGTGTCAACTTGGTGGGCTGAGGGGTGCCCAGGCAGCTGATAAAATGCTGTTTCTGGTTCTGTCTGTGAGGGTATCAGTGGCAGAGATTAGCATCTGCATCAGTAGACTGTGTAAAGACTGCCCTCACCATTGCAGGCGGGCACCATCCAAGCCACCGAGGGCCTGAGTAGAACAAAAGGCAGAAAAATGGAGAATTTGTTCTCTCTTTGTGCTGAGACATCCATCTTCTCCTGCCTTAGGACACCGATGCTCCTGGTTCTCTGGATTATAGACCCAGATCAGGATTTATACCATCCACCACTCCAATTCTCAGGCCCTTGAACTCACACTGAACTTGCATCACCAGCTTTCCTAATTCTCCAGCCTGCCTAGAGCAGATCATGGGACTTCTCATACATGACTGCCAGAGCTCCTCGGATCAAACCCTTCATGTATGATATATGCACACATACATATACATGTATGCATGTAATACCTATGCAATTCTGTACCTATTGGATCTGTTTTTCTAGAAAACCCTCACTAACATACTTGGAAATGATAAAATATTCAAGGTAACAAAAAAGCAGATGAAAACTGTGGGTGTAACAGGTCCCTGCTCTCTTAGATTACCATTAGATTAATCTTCCTGTCCAACCCCCACTGCTTTTTTAAGCCATTCTCTATTGGAGATGGAATGTGGTATCAGCCAAACTCCTCACTTGGAAGGATTAGACAAGAAACTTCAATGAGCAGAGAAAAGTTTTAGCTTATATAAGCTACCCCTGCCAAGGATGGGGTAGGGGAATAAAAGTACTTAAATGCCAATTTCACACACTTCACATTATCCTGGATTATTTCACTACAGAAGGCATAGTGGATATTTATTTTTGGCAACCGGCACATTTCTGTTACTGAAAATCTCCTTCTCCATACTCTATCCACGTAGTTGGGTGGGGCTGACCAGCTCCAGAGGGGACATGTGATTCAGGCTTAAATGGCACTTCACATCCCCTGTCCTCAATGATACACTCTGCAACAGACAAGTGAACCCAAGATAAACTTGGGACTATTGCTGGGTCTGGACAAAGGCAGAAAGAAATGGAGACTCTTTTTCCTTTGGTCTTGAAGATGTTTGCCTGGAGCAGCCACCAGTCATTCTGCCATCACCAGAGATCTAAACATGATTCACATATGAAGGGAATCGGTGTAGGAGGATTTGAGGGAAGCAGGAAAAGGATGCAAATCTGGACTGACATTCACAATAAGGCCATGTTATAACCATAGATAAGATATCCACTGAACTTTTCAGTTAAGTGAGATTTTTTTTTTAAGTGAGCCAATAAATATCTTTTTTTCCCCTTCAAGTCTGAGTTGGTTTTTTCCCTAAATAAAAGATTATTAAATATCACATGAATCAACTTCACTAAATGTAGAAAAAGCAAAAGCACTTGACAAAATCTAACACCCTTTCATAACAAAAACTGAAGCAACTAGGAACAGAAGAGAACTTCATCCTGATAAAGCCACCCCCCCCTGGCAAAAAACCCCAAAAAGGCAAAACCCCAAACCCCAAAACCCCAAACTAGAGCCAGTCATACTTAATGACAAAAGACTGGATGCTTTTCCAGAGACAACATATGGATGCTTCCTCTCGCCACTTCTATTCGACATTATTGGAGGTTCTAGCCAGGGCAATTAGGGTTCAAAATGAAATAAAAGCAATTCAGACTGGAAAGGAAGAAGCAAATCCACCTTTATTTGCAGACACTCTTGTATATTTCAAAACAAAACAAAGCATAAACCTAAGGAGTCCAATAAAAAAGACTATTAAAATAAGTTTAGCAAAGTTGCAAGATAGAAGACCACTATACAGGTTATCAATTGTATTTGTATACAGTTGCAATGAACTGAAAATGAAAGTAGACAGTTCCTTTTATAATAACATCAAAGAGAAAAAGATACCTAGGAATAAACTCAACAAAAGAAGTATAAAACTTATACTCTAAAAAATTTAAAACATTATTCAAAGAAATTGAAAATCTGAATATCATTATTCCCAAACTGTTACCAGCTTGTTCTTTTCTCACATAGTGCAATGTCTGTCTATACTTAATTGACAGAAACTGTTTGCAAAATTCACTTTTTTCAGCTCAACTAATTGTTCAACAATATATATATTTTCAACGAGCATAATTTTCTTGATAAAAATGTACATATATTTTGATCTAAAATAGCAGAGCTCATGTTAATTTATACTATATTTTCTTCCTTTTTTATTTCACAACTACATTTTTAAATCCGAATTTCTAGAGATGTTCTTATTCCTTTAAAGATCCGAACCAAAAAGTGATTATTTGTGAGTCATACTCATGTCTAAAAAATACTGTAGCTTTCTTTTTTTTACTCAGTACCCTTGTGACAAGTAACTCATCCAAACATTTCACTAAAGGAAAAAAAAAAAAAAAAGGGTACTCCATTAAAAAGGCACTTTACTTCCTTTTTCCCCCAACCAAGGTTTTATTTTTAAGTAATCTCCATCCCCAGCACAGGGCTTGAACGCACAACCTTAAGATCAAGAGTCACATGCTCTGACTGAGCCAGCCAGGCACCCTGACACTTAAATTCTTAAAAATATTTTAAAATTTACATGTAGTGAAATTTCTTCTTTGGTTAACAGTTCTGAGTTTCAATAAATGCATAATTTTTGAACAACCACCAAAATAAAGATACAGAAAGGGTGCCTGGGTGGCTCAGTTGGTTAAGCAACTGTCTTTGGCTCAGGTTATGATCCCGGAGTCCCAGAATCCAGTCCTGCATTGGGCTCCCAGCTTCACAGGGAGCCAGCTTCTCCCTTTGACCTTCTCCCATCTCATGCTCTCTCTCACTATCTCTCTCTCTCTCTTTCAAGTAAATAAATAAAATCTTAAAAAGAAATTAAAAATTAAAAAAAATAAAGATACAGTTAAATTCCATTATCCTCCCCTTAAAATTCCCTTATGCTGCTCCTCTGAGGTCAAGCCCTCTTCCCACATTTTATCCCTGGCCAACCACTGTTGTGTCCTCATTTTAAGTTGAAACTATTTCACAATTTTCTTGGGAGACTTCCTCTTTGACCTACAGGTTACTCAGAAGTATACTGTTTAATTTCCTAACATTTGGGGATTTCCCACATCTTTCTGTCACTGATTTTTAGTTTATTTCTGTTAAAGAAAGGGCATTCTTTTCAATCGGGCACAGTTTCTACTGTAGCCCAGAACATGACTGATCTTAGTGAATGTCCCACATGCATTTGAACAACAACAACAAAAATGCAGCAGGGGTGCCTGGGTGGCACAGTGGGTGGAGTGTCTGCCTTCAGCTGGTGTCATGGTCCCAAGGTCCTGGGATCCAGCCCCAGGTTTGGCTCCCGGCTCAGAGGGTTGGCTGCTTCTCCCTCTGCCCCTCCCCCTGCTCATGCTCACTTTCTCTATCAAATATATAAATAAATCTTTTTACAAAGGGAAAAAAGTACAGTATTCAGCTGCTGTTTGAAGGATTACTCTACAAACGTCAGTTAGGTCAAATTGGTGGAGAGCGTTCAGATCTTCTGTATCTTTGGATGATTTACTGTCTACTTGTTCTATGGATTACTAAGAGAAGAATGTTGAAGTTTCCAAAGATAATTGTGGATTTACTTTTCCTTTCAGTTATACCAATTTTTTTTTTTTCTGTGCTTAAGACTGGATAATTTCTTGACTTATCCTCAGGCTCACTGTTTCTTTTCTGTGCCATCTATATTCTACTGAGCCCATCTACTGATTGATTTTTAAAAATTATATTATACTTTTTAGTTCTAAAATGTCCATTTAGTCCTTTTCAGTATTTTATAATTCTCTGCTAAGAACCTATACCTTTCCATTTGTTTCAAGAGTATTCACCTTTACCATGGTGGTGGTTTTGCTTCCCTACCCGGTCTGCTTGCTATTATTTACTTTTCAGAGTTCTCAGATAGTTGCGCGAGTATGTTGCTTTGTTTTAAGTTGTACTCAGTGGGAAAGAGGCTACAGTGAGCTTACTCCATCTTAGCCCAATAATAACACTCTTAAACAGGACTAGTAGGAAACCCACTAAGTGAAATGTCAACCTCATGCTAAGGTACTACACTCTGCCTATAAACCCACCATAGTTTCTTCAGAACTTCTACCAATTAGGTGTTATGGGAAACCAAAAGTTTACAGTATTATCGCCTAACAGGAAAAAATTAAATAAAAAAAAATAACGTTGCAAACTTCTCAAAATACATAATGAAATGCTGCTTATAGAAAAGCAGGAAAACAAAAGAAGGGGCTATTTAAATCTCTTAACGAAAATTAAGCTAAGGGGCGCCTGGGTGGCTCAGTCAGTTAAGCACCTGTTTTCGACTCAGGTCATGATCCCAGGGTCCTGGGACCCAGCCCCATATCTGGCTCCCTGCTCAGTGGGGAGTCGACATCCTCTTCCTCTGCCTCTGCTCTCTCTCTTGTTCACTACTCTCAAATACATAAAATTTTTAAAAAAGAAAAAAAAGGAAATTAAGCTAAGTATAAAGAAAAAAAATTAATGAAAGGTGCTTTTTCATCAACCATAAGAGGTAAACACTAGTGACCATAATCAAACAGGAACAGAAAAGAAGCAAAAAGACTGAATGCATCTTTCAGCTTTAATTTCCTTTTCTACAGAATTACAGAATGAGTCTAACAATCTCTTTCAGCTTTCAAAACCCATAAACCTCTATCTTAAGTCAAAGTAATAGGAAAGTCAATTCTTTTACAGAATCTACTTCAAGAGAATTAGCTAATGTCAAGAAAATAAAGGGAGACGAAATGTCTTTATAGGAGTAACAATCTTTCTGAAATGGTGAGTCAAGACTTAATTTATTCACCATAAATTATGGTTGCTGTATTCATAACCCATACATATTATATGATGGTTACAATACAGTATATTAGGGATGTTCTATAGATATGTTAAAGGTGAGAAAACCTATTATCATTTTTACATTGAAGGAAAGCAGCTACTAACCCCTGACCTCTACAGTTTTGGTGTTTTCCATGTCCAATGGTGGGTGCTCAGACATATTCCACCTCATCAGAACCCTCCCCCCAAACTTGGCTTCCCTCTGGGAGCTTCAGACTGGACAGTGGATAACAAAGCTGTGGGCTCCTCTGCCAGGTCAGTCATAAGACTTTGTTGCAGCTGGGAAGAAGGGAAGAGACATCCCTAATAGTAAAGAAAATAACCAAGCATTAACTAAATTATAGGTTCCTCAATTTACCATTAATTAATTCACAAAGCATTTTTTGAGCACTTATAATTTGCCAAGCTTAGAGATTTAGAGAAAAGAAGATCTCAGACTTCAAAGAGTAATAGTCTACTGGGGAGTCAGGCATGCAGATGGTAAGGAGCCTGTAATTACAGTATATCATACAAATGATATTCTCTTCTGTTGAGCCTGCTGTAAGTTACCTCTGCTGTGTGCTTTGGGCTATGGAACCGTGTATTTGTTATATTTACTTGTTCTAGGCAATGCTTCTGATACATGTCCTACCATCACCTTAATCAAGAAAATAGGAAACTGGTTCAAGTTCAGACTCATAACATCTAGATGTGTCATCTTGAGCATATTACTTAATTCCTCTGGGCATTATTTTCCCATTTATAAATGAAAGAGGTGGACTAAACAGAATAGCTAAGGTTTAACATGTCATCTTTCTTCTGACTATAATGTCACTTTTAACAAACCCAGCATCCTCTTACTATCCTAGCTCCACATCTGAGGGCCACTTCTGCCCCATCCTTCCAGTTCAGTCTCTAAGTCTTTCCCAGCTGCCCTCATTTTCACTCTTGGCTTCAACATTATACCATGCCCATGCTGAGGCATATGGCATAAAATCATGGGAAGGACATGAAGTCAGGCAGACCTGGCTCAAGATTTATTTGCTGTGCAAATTCTTTTTTTTTTTTTTTTTTTTTTTTAAGATTTACTTATTTGAGGGAGAGAGAGAGAGAGAGAAACCTGAGCAGACTTCTTGCTGAGTGCAGAGCTGGACACTGCTCAATCTCATGACCCTTAGATCAGATCTGAGCCGAAATCAAGAGCTGAACACCCAACCAACTATGCCACTCAGGTGCCCTATACTGTGTGATTCTAAGTTAATTATTTATCGTAAAAGCCTTGGTTTATTAATCTGTGAAATGGAGGATACTGCCTCCCTTTTCCTCTTCCATCATCATCTTGTCCTGTATTTCAGCTTTCCCTCCTTCCTTATTATGTTTTAGCCAGCTAAATCTTCCTTATGTACTGTTTTTACCTGTTCTTCCCTCCTATTGAGAAACTCCAAGTAACTCCCTACCAATTAAAAACTATCAGGGTTGATTTGGCTTAACCCAACAACACCCCAGTATTTCCTCCTGCTCTCAGGACAGAACTCTCCTTTTTAGTACTGCTGGTTTCCTTACTGAGAGTCACTTCTGTTCCCTCGCCTTTCCCTGCTGCCCAGGTCAATTCCACCCACCTGTTGGTCCCACCTCTTCCATGAAGTCTTCCCTGACCACTTCTGAAAAAGGATTCCTACATTTTCCTTTCTATTCCCATCCCCTTCCGCCTTCCCTCCCTCCCCCATGCCTTTCTTTCTTCCTCCCTCCCTTCTTTTTAGGATTCCTACATTTTTCTTAACAAAGGTATGCCTATTTCCTTGGACCAGTTTTATACCTTACTCATATTCTTTCTTCCCTGTATCATTTCTGGCTGCTTACATGGGTCTCAGAAGATGGAGGGCTGGTCTCCATCCAAGCTGCATATAATGGCCAGAAGAGGCAGAAAAGCAAAAGGACATGTGTGATGTCAACTTGGACAACCAAAGACTTTAACATTCCAGCCTGTCAAGGTTGCCCCAAATTTGCCTTTAAAATTCCAGTATAGACACAGGCTGATAGTTAACAGCTAACTACACCTAGGGATCAGTGATATGCAATGTGGTTCTTCTAGGCCTGTCAAGCCACAGCCTTGAAACAACTATGTAAAGGTTTAAGGGTCAAAATCATGAATTTAGAAGGGCATTTTTCATAGTTAAGAGGGATATCCACTAGACTATGATCTCCTTGAGAACAGATCATGTCTTATTCAAAACAGTATCCCTAACATACACACAGGGTCTAGTAAGAAGCTGATACTTACTGTTTCATTCATTCTTAGTGAATGAATGATTGGCTGACTGGGGGCTAGTAGACTGTGTTAAAAAGTAGATTGTTGAAACCATTCCTCAGGTATTTAAAAACCAAGACAGAGCTATCCTTGCCTTGGATTACACAAGAACAATTCTACCTAAAGGGCATGGAATAGATTCTCAAGCAAATGATATTTTGTTTCCTCTCTGGCTAACACTTGAAGTCAGCCATTTTTCCATCTCTCCTGGTACTGTTATACCCTCCACAAACTTGAAAACAGATCTAAGGAGAGAAACGCCCAAGCACCATGGAATTTTTCTTGGACTTACCCTCCCCATTGTCTCATTCATCTGTCTTATGTACAACAGAGCTCCATTGCATGTTTTGTCTGTCTCAAATCTATTCCTAATGGAATTCAACTATCTTTTGCTCAATTCTGAATAAGATGGAAGTAATGGTAACAGGAAATGGCAGAGATTAAACGCTGAGAGTATAGTCTGAGAAAAATGGTCCCCAAACCTCTTCAGTCTACAGACATAAGATTCCACAGTCATATACTCCTAACATCCCCAGCTACATCACACATGAGAATCAAGGGAAAGACTGGTACTGCTTTTGATGGAGTGCCAATGAGGCAATGGTCTGACATGTCTTATGTTCCTTACCAGATTATTAATTTTTGCTAGAAGCAAAAGTACAGTAATACACAAAATTACTTGATCTGTAATCAGCATTCATTCAAAAGAATGACAGTCATAGGACTACAGAGTCAATTCCATCAATTTCAAGATTCTGAGGGTTCATTTGAATATCTTCCTTTATAAATTATACCACTCCCAACTCCCAAAAGAAGGATTTAAAGAATTCAGGATACAAATATTCTCAGAAGCCATGAGGAGCCAGAGTTTGCACACAGATAAAATTAACAACTGAATTTTTCTGGCATCATTAATCAAACAGTTGTCAAATTAACCTAACAGCAAGCAAACTATGTACCAGGCAGGTTCATATAATGTTACCCATCTCATCTT
The DNA here is from genome assembly GCF_030435805.1 of Mustela lutreola. NCBI lineage: Eukaryota > Metazoa > Chordata > Mammalia > Carnivora > Mustelidae > Mustela > Mustela lutreola. The sequence goes on along the minus strand of NC_081293.1, from coordinate 156,074,155 downwards.
CATAATAGACCTAGTATGGCTATTATTCTTGCTGTCATCTTAAAACTGAGGCTCAGGGAGATTAAGTAACTTACTCAAGGTGTCAGCACTAGTAAGTAGCCAAGCGGAACTTTGAATTCAGGCCTTTCCAACTTCAAACCTTTGCATTTAAAACATTCAAATATACTGGCCCATGATCCCATCACTGAAATTATGAAAAAAGAGTTGAACACTGGATATGACAGAGAATGTGAAGGATAAAGGGGACCCTTGACTCTCATACCATACACAAAATGGACCACAGACCTAAATGTAGGAGCTCAAACTATAAAAACTTAGGAAAAAAACAGGAGTAAATCTTCATGACTTTGGGTTAAGTTAGGCAATCGTTTCTTAAGATACGACAGTAAAAGCACAAGCAATAAAAGCAAAAAACTGATAAACTGGGCATCAAAATTAAAAACTTTTGTGCTGTAAATGATACCATTAAGAAAGTGAGGGGCGCCTGGGTGGCTCAGTGGGTTAAGCCGCTGCCTTCGGCTCAGGTCATGATCTCAGGGTCCTGGGATTGAGTCCCGCATCGGGCTCTCTGCTCAGCAGGGAGCCTGTTTCCCTCTCTCTCTCTCTCTGCCTGCCTCTCCATCTACTTGTGATTTCTCTCTGTCAAATAAATAAATAAAATCTTAAAAAAAAAAAAAAAAAAAAAAAAAAAAAAAAAGAAAGTGAGAGGTAGGGGCGCCTGGGTGGCTCAGTGGGTTAAAGCCTCTGCTTTCGGCTCAGGTCATGATCCCGGGGTCCTGGGATAGAGCCCCACATTGGGCTCTCTGCTCAGCAGGGAGCCTGCTTCCTCCTCTCTCTCTGCCTGCCTCTCTACCTACTTGTGATCTCTGTCAAATAAATAAATAAAATCTTTAAAAAAGAAAGTGAGAGGTAAACTACAGAACAGGAAAAATACTTGCAAGTCATATATTTGATAAGGAACCTGTATTACAATTCTATAATAACAAAATAACTCTGTCAACAAATGGGCAAAGGCAGTAAATAGACATTTCTCCAAAGAAGATAGACAAATGGCTCATAAGCACATGAAAAGATGATCAACTTCCTTAGTCATCAGAGAAACAGAAATCAAAACCACAATGAGATACCACTTCACACTCACTGGAATGGGTAAGATAAAAATGGTAGATAATAATGAATGTTGATGAGAATGTGGAAAGATAGAAACATTCTTTCATTACTGTTAAGAATGTAAAATAGAACAGCCAGTTTGGTAAAGAGCTTGGTAGTTCCCCCAAACTATTCAGCGGAGTTACTGTATGACCCAGCAATTGGACTCCTAGGTTTATAATTCAGGAGAAATGAAAACATGTCCGCATAAAAACTTGACACAAATATTCACAGCACCTTTACTCATAATAATCAAAACAAATAGAGCAACTGAAATTTTGAATTGATGAACAGATAAACAAAACAATGGTATATTAGTACATTGGAATATTATTTGTAATAAAAAGAAATGAAGTACTGATGCATGTTATACATTCATAAGCCCCCCCCCCAAAAGAAGTCAGTCACAAAAGACCATATAATATATGGTTCCCTTTATATGAAACATTTAGAATACACAAGTTTACACAGACATAAGATTAGTGGTTGTCAAAGAGAAGAAGGGGTGGGGTGGGAATGGTTGCTAACTGGGTTTCTTTTGGGGATAATGCAAATGTTTCAAAATTGTGGTGATGGTTGCACTTTGTAAATGCACTAAAAACTATTAACAAGTATACTTTAAATCATGAAATTTACGGTAAGTGAATCATCATCTCAATAAAAATGTTAAAACAACAACAAAAAAATGCTGACCAGTGGTTATGAGACCCTGAGAATCTTACTCTGGATCACTCACATTCTAGAGGTCCTCTTGGCACTGTCTATACAGCACAGACATATATGGGCAAGAGTAACCTTCCTCCACCTGGGTTTGGGAGGTAGTAAGCAAAATTATAGCACCTCCTCAGACAAACATCTGGTCAGCATGATGCAAGTTTTTGTTATTTTTGGAAGGCAGTACTGCGATATGCTTGTGCCCTAACCTGCTGGTTGGGCCCATGAAGTCTGTAGTGGATAGTGCTCAGGGCAGCAGTGTTCCTGTTTGCTGAGTGAGCAGGAAAGGGACCTAAAACTGCAAAGCAGAATGCTCACAGCACAGCTCAGAAAATTTCCTTGTGACAAAACATATGCACAACGCTGAGCAAAGTCTTCCTCACTCCTGAGCTCCTCTCTTCCTCCTACCCCCAAATTGAGTCTGCTATTCTAGGTCAACATACTTTAAATATAGGTGCATTATGAATCAGCTAGAATTATATAATGATCAAGCAGGAAGGACCTTTCAAAGTATTATGTAATGGAGCAATGACTCTGAAGCCACTTACTAACTGTGTGACCTTGGGCCAGTTCCTTCACCTTTCTGTGTCTCAGTATCTTCATCTGGAAAATGGGAATAATAAAGGCAACTGCTCCTTAAAATTGCCATGGAGATTAAATGAGTTATCCATGTAAAATGTTTAGAATAATGCCTGGACCGTTACTGAGTCTTTTACTATTTTTATAATGTTTAACTGGTAAATCTCATCATTTTTACAGAGGAAGATGCTAAGCTCAGAATGGAAAAGCGACTCTGAAGCTGGCAGTGACAGAGCTGGTATCAGCGGACTCCTCAACTAGAGCTCTATTGTAGAGCATCCATTTACAACCGAGCATATATAATATTCCTTGACCAACTTTTAGGGCTTGAAAGATACAAATAACAAACATACAATGCTTAGCTCTGCATCTCACACAGTACAGGTGTTTGTGAAATGTCTGATCCATTTCCTCTTTATTCCAGGTTTAATCTAATAGTTGAAGAGAGGACTTGACACTAAATCCCAGGAAGTCCAATGTTCTGATGCTTAAAAAGTGGAATGGTTTAGGGCTGTTGAAGAAGAAAATACACAAAAGCTCTCACTTTCTCTCTCTTCTTCTTCTTCTTTTTTTTTCATTTTCCTTTTAAGGAGCACGGGGTACCTGAATATAATACCTAGCATACTAGGAAAAGGGACTGCTTCTATTTCTGTAGTTTAGCACTATACTCATGCAAACAATTTAGATGTTATTCTCAGGGCTTGATGATGCTTCCAACTTCCAGTAATTGATACCTACCAGTTTATTTCAAGAGGCAAGAGAAACTCATAAAATACAGTATTTAGCAAAATACAATAAATGCAATCAAAGTAAGCTTTTAAACAATCCTCTCATCATCTCTCTCTCTTTCCCACACTCCAACCACTCCACAGTGTTCAAACCAGTGTAAGAAGCCCTGCAGGGGCCTATGGAGCTTCCTAGAGACTCCTGCAGCCTTGCTGGAACCTCAGTCTCACTCTAAACTCTGCAGCTTTCTGGGTCTTCTTTCCTTTCCTCACTTGCCTGTCTCTATGCTGCTTTGGGGCCTCCATACGGACATTCCCTATAGCTAAAAATTCTTCGCAACCTCCAGTTGCAGCTCTGCCTTGGCCTTGCTAACTAGCTTCTATTTATCCTTCAGGCTCTGCTTGTGTTTTTTCTTCAGAGAAGCCTTCACCAATGTCACAGACTAGCTTTTCTCCTTCACATTTCCCCAAATCACACACGCTTGGAACATGCTTCTAAGTACTTATTCAACGAATGTCTTTCTTGCCCCTAGACTATAAGCTCAAGGAAGGCTGGGATTGTGTCTCTTCCTCAATGTTGCTTGCCCTGTGGTTAACACAGTGCCCAGGACACCGCAGGTGCTGAATGAAATTAACAATGTCCTCCAAGTAGTCAAAGGATCAGCGAATAAACTGATTTCTTAACTGGTCCACTCAACTTTGACAAAAGGTTTCCATATCAAGCTGTGGGCATGACAAAATTACACAAGCAGCTTTGATTTAGAGAAAAATTTAGAATGAACAAAAACTGGAGTTCGGATTATATGTATTTTAAAATTACTACATGCAAAACCTTAAGACAAAATATTACTTTTAAAAACCAGCTTCATGGGGTGCCTGTGTGGTTCAGGTCATGATCCCAGGGTCCTGGAATAAAGCCCTGTGTCGCACCCCATGCCAGGCTTCCTGCTCAGTAGGTAGCCTGCTTCTCTCTCTCCTGCTCCCTTTGCTTGTGCGCTCTCTCTATCAAATGAATGAACAGAATCTTAAAAAACAACAACAACAACAGTCACACTATGCTCTTTTGGGATACTAACTCACATAGGAGGGTGGAAGAAACAAGAATGCATTTGTTCCTCCTAGGCTATACTGCTCCTTTCTGAAGTAAATTGCTGTCCTGATGAAAGACAATGTGCTGAAACATAACTATAAGTATACTCAGGAAAAGTACCCAGCGGTGTGATGGGGTTCTATGAACAGTGTGACCACAATGAGGAGACACCTGATTCAAGGGAACAAGCAGCATGATATAAGGACAGTTGCCTTTGGCAATGGCTCCAGCCCCCTTTTTTTAGGGCTTCACCCTGGCACAGAATGTGCTTGGGGCAGGAAAAAAAAAAAAAAAAAAAGGCTTTTCCAACAGGACAGATGGTATAAGCATCACATGATAAAGATTCCAAAAGATTCTTCTAGAGGAATTTCAATTTATTGAAGGATACATAACAACAGTGGAGAGGGGGTGGTAAAAATGGCATTTCACAACAGGAAGCAGGTACTGTACCCAGAGATTAACCTTTCCATATAAATGAGGAGAGGAAGAAAGGTGAAGCAAAAAAAAAAAAAAAAAAAAAAGGGGGGGGGGAGGTGGGGTGGGGAGAGGAGGTAGAAGAAAAGAAAGATGAGTATTCAGGATGAAAGAAAAAAAGTTAAAAAGCAAGTGTGATGGAAAGGAGTGAAAAACCAGGAACTAAAATTACTCTAGGACATAAGAGCTATATATCTCAGGAATTGGAGATACTTCAAAGGAAAATTACCTGATCAAGCATGTTCCCTTTAGCTTACAAGAGTGTTAACCAGCACTGGACATTCACCAAAGCCCAGCCATGAGTTATTCACATCTAGTTTAATCCTCTGACATCAAAGAAAGTCCTCAAAAGCAAAGGGAAGATCTTCTAACACTTCTCCTCAATCAGCCTCTACTAATGATTATTCGAAAAATAAACAGGACTCACTCCTAACCATAGTTTGCATAAGGAAGAGATTCTGGGTACACCCAACAGGTGCACTTTTGGCTGGGCTATGTAACCTCATCAAAGTCATTATGCCAACTGATCCTCCCAGACACATCAGTCCTTAAACCACCCCAGAGCATCAGCACATTACAACGTTTAAAAACTGTTCTATCAAAGAACGGGTGGGACAATATATCTCTCCCACTATAAGATATACAGGGAATACTTTTGGTTTCAAATACAGTGCTACAAAAATTAATAAGTGTCCAGCTCATTTTCCACAACAAAGTTCAGTTCCCAAAAGGTGAGTAACACAAGTTTCCAGCAAGCAGAAGGCTTTTACTAAACATTGGTTGTACAAATGGGGGGGGGGGGGAAAGCTAGTTCTGAATCATATTCACAGTTGGAGAATAGTTATGACCTTCCAAGATACGAAATTAAGTACTTCCACACATGGGAAAGGGGGCGGGGTACTATTTTTAAGCCATTCTGCTCAGCAGTGCAACAAAACAGTTGCTACGGTTTCATTATGGTAATTTGTGAGTCTGTAAAACAAAAAGAATGCTCAGTGAGAAAAGCAAAAACCGTGTACCTACTTTGGAGCGTTCGAACTGTTGAGATGGAACTCTTGATACCTTGGTCCGCCCAGCTGACTCCGAAGGTGACAAAAAGAAAGTGTTTGCACTGGGGACTTTGTTTGAAAAAAGGACCTTTTACCTCCGGAATTCCAGCTCACCTTCGGCATTCATTTGAAACCTTCCAACCTATCTGCTGGCCGGGCGAGACCAGCTCGTTGGCCAGAATTCGACAGACTCCCAGAAGACCCCACTGCGGAAGGCAGCGGCCCCCTCCCGCTGACACCTCCTGCCTTTCAAGTCACCCCAAAACTCAGTATTTCATAGCTTCTCCTGAAGCGAAAGGGCAGCCAAGGCCCTCATCGAGCCCCAACAGAGGTCTGTATCCGAAGAGCATGGGTGACACGGTCCTGTGAGAATACCTTTGGGTAAATACTCCCGGGCCATGCAGGCCTCTCTGGTTTCAGGAGGGACCATGACCCCGACCCCCAGGACTCGCGTCCCGACGCCACCCTCCGGCTGCTCAAACAAAGGACCCGGCGTCTAGCGCGTCCCCCACTCACCGCTCAGATAGTTGGTCCACTTGTACAGCACCCCCTCCATGGCGCCCCAGGCCCCTTGGTCCCCGCCGCGCCAGGGCCGTTTCCCCTCGCCCGCCGGCACCTCACTGCCCCAAGCCCCAGGAAGCGAGGAGCACCGGCAGCAGGGCCATAGCCCAGCGCTGCCGAGCCGCCGACTCCCGGCGCCCGGGCCCGGTGCGGGGACGCCTGGCCAGTCTCTCACATCCTCGGCCCGGGGGCGGGGTCACTGCGGCTGCCTCGGCACGGAGGAAGCGGCTGGCCAGGGGGCCCGCGCGGTAGAGCCGGCGCACTGACCACGAGGAGGCCAAGGCACCCTGTGGGCCCGAGTGGTGGCTGCAGCCTCCAAGTTGCAGCTAGCTAGGCAGCGGGTCGCAGGCGGTGCAACCGCAAGCTACCTGAGTCCCCGACCCGCCGGGCCCGGGGCCCGCTTGCGCATGCCCAGGGCGCCGTCCGTGCGCACGTTCCCAAAATCCACTCCGGAGTTTGGCAGCAACCGCGGCGGCGGCGGCGGCAGGGCTGACGTAGCGGGAGGGGCAGGCAGGGAAATTGAGTCCTGGGAGGCGGGATTGGGAGTAAGCGAAGGGTCTGAGGATCCGAAGGATCAGTGTGGCATACAATCATGTTAACGGTACCATAGATTGGGAAGAACCCACCACTCTGTATTTGGGGGTCAATGTGACCCCTTGGGGTGCCTCCTGCGTTCTACTTCCCAGGGTCCAATTCTTATCTCAAGGGTAATTAATCCCACAAAATCGACCTAGCCAGCAATAGAGCCTACAGAGTTGCTGGGAATTTCACAATAGGATACTGTGAGGCTAGTAAACATGTTGTTTAAACCCTAAGGCCTCGCTGCTGGAAGTGTGATCCACGGACAGCGGCATTGGTGGCACCTACGAGTCTGTCAAAACCGCAGGATCTCACCCCCAGCCCAGGACTCCTGAGTCGACATCTGCATTTTAAACAAGATTCTCCGGGGGATTCCTAAGCATATTAAAGTGTGAGAAATTACTGTGCTAAGGATATTTGTCCAGGGAAAATGTTAACAACAGATTAAGTGGAAAGAGCAGAGTACGAAACAAAGTGTACAATCTGGTCCAAATTATTTTAGGTTTATGTCAGGGAAGCATGCACCAAAAATGTTAAGGTGATTATTTGTAGATGGTGGCGCTATAGACGATCTTTTTTTCTCTCTTTTTCTTTAGCATAAGATTGCCAGATTTAGCATGTAAAATACAGAATGGATTCGTTATTTTCTGAAATTCATATTTAATTCGACTCCTGTATTTTAACCGGAAAAGCTACTTTCGTGTTTTCCAGTCTCTTCCAAATCGACCATAACGAACATGTTTTGCTTTTGAAACTAGGCTAAAAAGGTAAAACAAGTAATTTTAAGCTAAAATAAGCCCATGTACTTCATCACCGTGATGACTGTTTCTTTTTTAAAGTGGAGGTCTGCGCCTCCTTATCCACGCTAGAAGCTATCATTGACCCTCTACACTACGGTTACCACTTTGTGATAAATATTAGCAGCCATAACAGTACGCGGCGTTGTAGAACTCAACGGATCGGGTTTGAGGGCGGAGCTCAACTGCTTTGAGGCGGAACAACTTTAAACGGGACCTTAACCTCTCCCAGCCCAGATATACTTATCATTCAACTGGGATTAAAGAACCTGCTTTACCCGCAGTGCTGTGAGGTGTGTACGCACGGGAACGCAACGCGCTCTGCGAACCCTACAGAACTATTAAAGTCTTTATCGTCTATACCGTAAATTAAATAATCACATTAGCAGGAGGGTGGAATCCTGGGGGCGGCCTCTCAGCATCTGCGAGAGTAAACTAGTGTTTCCGGAAACCGCTAACCTTTCACCCGGCCCAGTACTCTTCCCAGGAAGCTGAGCCCGCATATTTTACAGATGTAAATCGGCCGGAGGCGTTTCCGGTTAGCCCCGCGCGTCTCCGGGTCCCCAGAAGTCCGACATTGTGAAATTCTTTAATCCGCCGAACTCTAGGACCACTCCCTGCGGTTCGCAGCCAGACCCGCGGACAGCTCCGCCCAGCTGTAATTGTTGCAGCATCATTGGTTTGAGGGTCTCCAGCGGACAGCACCGTAAGCCAATGGGAAGTCGTCTTTCTCCGGCGGCCGAGGTATGTGAGCCAGTTAGACCCGGGTTTGGAGTTTAACTCTTTAGAGATGGGTTCGCCGTGCGTGGGAAAGTTGTAGTGAATGTGCCACGTCTGCTAGGATCGGGGAATAATGAACGTGCCAGAGGCCGTTGTCCTTACGCCTTCAACTATATTCCTAGCTCTATGAAGTGGGGGGTCCTTTCTCTGTTTTTGTGGGAACTTCTTTCCAGCTCCAGCAACATGAGGCTTTTCTTGTGCAACGCGGTGTTGACGCTGTTGGTCACTTCTTTGAGCGGGGCTCTGATCCCTGAACCAGAAGTGAAAATTGAAGTGCTCCAGAAACCTTTCATCTGCCATCGCAAGACCAAAGGGGGGGATTTGATGTTGGTCCACTATGAAGGTTACTTAGAAAAGGATGGCTCCTTATTTCACTCCACGTAAGTAATTGTACCCTGAAGGCGAAGTAGTGAAGAACCCACCCACCTATGCCAGACCTCGGGCAGGAGAGGTAGCCTGCACCAAGTTTTCACCTCTCTTACAAAAAAAAAAAAATAATAATAAAAAAAAAATAGGCAATATATTATTTCCTTCTTTGGGAAAGGAAATTGTTTAACCACAATCTTATATAACGGGGCCTGTGAAGTTCTTATTGGAAACGTGGTAAGGATAAGGGGTTAATTTTTTATTATAAAAATTCGCGCTAGAATCTTTGAAATACTGCAGAAATATCTAGATGTATAGTTAGGCGGTACATAGAAAAAAAAAAAAAGGAATTCATATTTTTCATACTTCATTCCCGAGAGAAAAAGGTCTCAATTCCATTTTTTATTTGGTGTAAGTGAAATTTACTTAAAACTTTACACAGCGACTTCATGAGACGTATACACAATCATTTATTTGCTTGTTGTAGGGTATGCTAATCCAGTCCATTGGTCTATTTAATCTTTGTACTTACAGATAACATTTTGGTCAACGCACAGTACCATGATTTGTTTCATTATTTGTTTCTTTCTAGAAATTCAAAGACTTCATTGATGGGTGTGGGTGTGGTTATGGAAGATTAATCCAATACCTACAGTGAAGGATTTTCAGGTGGTTACACTATCATTATTTCTGTTCTATAAACAAAGAAATTGCAACATGGAAAAGTTTTACAAGTGTACTGATTTCTAATTAAGCATTGATTCTCTTCATTCCATTCCAAAAGTGTTTATTGAGCATTTCTTTTATGTTAGGCCTTATGCTTGATACTAGGGAGATTAAAAAATTTTTGCTTCTCCATCCTTGTCCATTCATTAATCTGTCCATCTAACAAACCCTTGTTGAGTGCCCACAAGTCAGGCCTTGAGGATGCAAAGATGATTAAGAGTGGATCCTTGTCCTTCAGCAGAACATCATCTACAGAGGGGAGGAAGACAAGTCAGTAACTCATGCTATATAGTACAGAATGTTCAGATGTTCACAAGGCATAATGGAGCCTTATTTATGATCTGAGATGTGGACAAAGAGAAAGACTTTTCAGAGACCATAATTGAGATGGGCCTTGAAAGATGGGTGGAAGATTCCTTCCGGTGGAGAATGGGGGCAGAGAGGACATGCCAGGTAGAGAATGGCATGAACTAAAGAAGTGTAACTTTGTGGCCTTTCCTGGATCTGATTTTTGATAACCTGCCATCATTGAGCATTCAGTCCTGGTCTGTCTTTAGAGAAGTGAATGGCACCCTTCTTTGAACTCTGTTAGCCCTTCTAAAACTTTCAAAACAGTGGCTTGCCATAGAATTTGCAACACCTCTGTCTTCTCATCCACAAAGCCAATACCACAGTGAATGTTAAACAATATTAAGGTTTGTGTTTTAAATTTTCTATCACATGTTTATTTTTAGTTCGATGTTGACACAGCCTGATTTCTTTCAGGTCTCAGAACTTATGTGGACTTTGATGGTAGCCATAAGACATTATTTAGCAGTTTGCCACTAAAGTTATAGTATCTGATGAGGGGACTGTTGTCATGTGGCTTCAGTGTAAATGGTCAGGAACTGCTCACCCGGAGCATTGTGACCATCAAATGGTCCACCGTAAAGCACATTTGCCATTTCTAGAACGATGGCCTTGTGGTAAATAGTTTAAATCCTTTAGCTGTGAAAATAAATGTGTTCAAACTGTAGTCAGTGCTGGGTGGCAGATTGTTTTCTTCCTACTTTATTCTTTTCTAGCCTTCCAAGTGTTCTACCGTTGGCAGTTTGTTTCTTTAGTAATAGGGGGAAATTAAGGAAAAGAGGAAGTAATGGCCTTTACCTGGATTTAGTAACTAACCTTGGTGCCCATGAAACCTAGCAGCGTCGTTTCTTGTTCTCACCTCTAAGATATCTTTGAGAACACTTTCCTTATTACACTGAAGGGAGCTATTTGGGGCTCAGGTCCTGCTCAGCCCACAAGCCCCCTAGCAGCTTGCCAGCTGGTTTCTTAGGCTGGCCTCTCTCCAGCTCATAAGCCAGGATACTTTGACTATTTCATTCTCCCTCAGTCTTTGAGGGACCACTCCTCCAGGCTTCCCTGCAGAGCCCCACAGAAGATGCCTGCGGCCAGCGTCTAGGGGTTCAGGGTTGAAGAACAGCCTTTTCCATCTATCAGAGCCATCACCAGGGTGTACATCAGGACAGTTTGTGGGTAAGCTGTAAGGTGCTGTGCTCCTGACTCTCCAGTGTCCATGTGGGTATGAACCCATGTGTCTTGGCAGTAAATTCTCCTTAGCTTCTCATCTTCCTTCCCCAACTCTCCCATTTTCCATTATTTTTCCCTCTTCTGCCCCCTTACAATTTTCCTGGGACAGCATCCCTGTGGTTAAGACCTTGAACTTTGGAGTTGGATTATATACTGGCACACTTCAGTTTCTTCCTCTGTACAATGGTCAGGTGGGAGGGGGAATAATGGTACTTACTTCCTATGGTCATTGTTAGAGTTAAAAGAAGCAAAGCATTTAGGGTAATACCTGGTACACAAAAAAATCACAAATAGTTATTAACTGTTTTATTATTATTCCCTCTGCCCTTCTCTATCTGAGTCAATTGTGTGAAATTTGTATCAAGAAATATGGGCAGTGAATTACAAAATTGACTTGGTTTTTGTGTATGTATATAACTGTTTTTGTTAATTTCCAAATTTAATCACTTATGGGTAGAAAAAATATATACCAGCAATAAAGTTTCTAAACAGTTCTAATGTGTTGTTGTTGTTGTTGTTTTCTGTTGTAGTCACAAACATAACAATGGTCAGCCCATTTGGTTTACCTTGGGCATCTTGGAGGCTCTCAAAGGTTGGGACCAGGGCCTGAAGGGAATGTGTGTAGGAGAGAAGAGAAAGCTCACCATTCCTCCTGCCCTGGGCTATGGAAAAGAAGGAAAAGGTAATAACAATTCTCCTTTATACTATAGCATTGGAGTTCTTCTCTGGATTAGAAGACCAAAATCAAAGTAACTACTATATGGGGTTTTTTTCCCCCCTAAAAGTAAGTAGAGGATGTGTATTTTTTTTGGAAGTGTGATTGTGTCTTGATTATCATTTGAAATGGTCAAATTAAAGCCATTATATCTTAATAGTCAATTGAGTTAATGATAAAAAGTTCTGGAACCTTCAACTCTATCATTAACAATTAACCACCATATTAACCCAAAGAATGGTTTGTTTGTTTTTTAAAATTATGGCACAGTACCCATAACGTAATGTTTACTCTTTTAACCATTTTTTAAGTGTACAGGTCAGTGACACTATGAACATTCACATGGTTGTACAAGCATCACCACTATCCACTTCCAAAACTTTTTCATTCTCTCCAGCTGAAACTCATCAACTTATTTTGACAATGCAAAAAGAAAGATTATTCAACAGACATGTTTTGATGAGTTGAACATGTAAAATGTAGATGGTTAAGGTATTGAATGAGGGTTAGATGTGGACTGCTGGTGACTTACAACTGAAGTTTTATACAACAAAGGTTTTTTGGGTTTTTTTGGAAGTTGTTTTCACTCTTGTTTTAAAGTTGTTTTGTAACTTTTTAAACATTCATTTATAAAAACTAATGGAGTACGGGAGCACCTGGGTGGCTCAGTGGGTTAAGCCTCTGCCTTTGGCTCAGGTCATGATCTCAGGGTCCTGGGATTGAGCCTTGCATCAGGCTCTCTGCTCAGTGGAGAGCCTGCTTCCCTCTCTCTCTCTCTTTCTACCTGCCTCTCTGCCTACTTCTGATATCTCTCTCTCTCTGTCAAATAAATAAAATCTTTTAAAAAAAAAGAAAATGAATGGAGTGACATAGAATGAGTTTAATAAAACAGAAACAAATGGGCTAGCTTATTCCAGGAGATTTTGTGCTAGTTTGTTGCCGGGCAGGCATGCACGCTCATGGTTGGTGTGGGAAGCCGTGCGGCTTTCCAAAAGGCTATTTACAAGAGGCCAGACGATGTTTTCTGTATAGGATATGCACATGTCCCGTATTTCCTCTCTAGTTTTTTTTTTTTTTTTTTTGACAAACAGAGATAGGCAGAGAGGTTTGGCAGAACTTCCTTTTTTTTCTTTTTAAGATTTTTTTTTTTAATTTATTTATCCTATCTAGTTTAACCTAAGGAAATAATCAGGTGTCAGGAGAAAGATTCATGAACAGTGATGTCCAGTACTACATTGTTTCTAATAGCAAAAATACCTGGAAACAACTTCAGTGGATAATGGGAAGGCTTTAGCTAAATAAAATAGGGCCCAGCTATTTAAAAATGGCATTTCAAAGATTAAAATATATATATATATCCAAGTGTGTATGATATAATGTTATATGTAAAAGTGGAAAGTAAAGCTATAGTATATGCAAGAGTAAGTATTAGGAAAAAGTATATACACATATACAGTGAATCACAAGGAAATAATTAAGAATGGTGACCGTGGATGTCTGGGAATTATTTTTGTTTCTGGTTCTGTTTCTTCCAAATTGCCTACAATGGGAATGTATTATATAATGAAGGAAAAAAAATGTTTTTAATGATTTTTATTTATTTATTTGAAAGATCAGAAGTAGTCAGAGAGGCAGGCAGAGAGAGAGAGAGGAGGAAGCAGGCTCCCTGCTGAGCAGTGAGCCCGATGTGGGGCTCGATCCCAGGACCCTGAGACCATGACCTGAGCCAAAGGCAAAGGCTTTAACCCACTGAGCCACCCAGGCGCCCCAGGAAAAAAAAATTTTTTAAAGGACTTATCTGTTTTAGGGAGAGAGAGAGTACACATGCATGAATGAGTAGGGGGAGGGGCAGAGGGAGAGAATCTCAAGCAGACTGCCGGCGGAGCATGGAGCCCTCCCCAGGAGTTGATCTCATGCCCCAGGAGATCATGACCTGAGCCAAAACCAAGAATGAGACTCTTAGTGGACTGAACCACCCAGGTGCCCACCCCCATCCCCCAAATAATATTGAGCAGTCATCAGATCCAAACAGGGAACCACTCTAATTCTATAGAATCAGATTTTATAGAATCACTGTGATTCTACAGACTGCACAGTATCCTTAGGTCTAAGCTTAACCATTCACAAAGTGAGAATCCTAGCCCCAGTTTCCTGAGAAGAAAGTAAGTGCCATCTGTGAAGCATTGTATGTTCTAAAATGGAACTTGCTATATAAATCTTATGCACAGAATGGGATTTACTAACCAAATTCAATTCTTATTTTAATAATCTCTTTAGAGAAGAAAATCAAATATCTAGAAAATGTTTCTCTGATGTTCAGATGTATTCTATTACCTTCCCGCTGTATCTTTATTGTCTCACCTTTAATGTAGAGGTAGTATTAGTCCATTATTCTTCCTCCATACTGTCTTTAACTCAATTTTACTTTATAACAGGTAGAGATCTAAATTTGAGTCATTTCCTCCAAACTGAGAGCCGTGAAACTAACTGTGCTAATATGTTTTTAACACTAATTTTGTCGTCCTTTGGTACCATGTTTGCATGCCTCTGGAAAGACACCAGTTTTTTCAACGACCTAGTATATGCCCCTTCTCTGTCTAGATCTGGAATGGTAAGCTTGGGCACACAGTGTAAGTTTTGTTCTCTTTAATACTTAACAAACGATCTTTCATAAAAATATGTGGGATTTGGGTGGGTGAGTGGAGGGGAATTAAGAAATATTTGTAATGTTTACCCAGACCTGTATGTTAAATATAGTTGTAAGGAAATAAGTTGAAAAAAATTGTTTGTATTTCCCAGAAAGTTTTTTTTTTTTTTTTTAAAGGTCCCTGGGAATTTAACAAAGCTCTTTTCATTTTTAAAGATTTTTATCTCCCTTCTCAGAAATCTGTTTTAATTTCTTCTCTAATGAAATTTCTTCAAAATAGGTATAATGTTTTATATCAGAGGGGATGTTGCCTAACTTTCTGAAATTGTTGAAACTTTCTGTATTGTTTTTAAGCCTGTAGGAGAATTCTGTCTTATTAATATATACTGACAGTTCACTATTTACCAAGTATTATGCTAAATATTTTGCATGGATTTATCTTCCTTCATCCTCCTGACAGATTCTGCATTTTTCAGATGAGGAAATAGGCTTAAACCAGGGCCGGAGTAAGCTTTAATACCAGCTAGTGTGACACCAGTTCTCACTCAGCTAGATACTGCCTCCCAGTGGTCAAAATGGCAGGACGGTATATTCTAGGTCAGGACTTTTGATGACCCTCAAATTAGTAAATCACTTGTACTATAATTAACTCTGAATTATCTAAAGCCCTTTAAGTCATTCTTGCATGTAATACGTAATATATTAATTATATTTGAAACAATACCAGGCCACTGGGTATATCTGTACGTATGTGTATGTTTGTGTGCACAACACAATTTGTAATTGCAAAGTCAGAAACAGACTGCTTTTGATCTACTACTTTGGATTATTCCTTCTCTATTCTATTTACTTGAGTAAAATATAATTATAAAATAATTTATGTGTGATAATGTTAGGAAGGCTCTTCATTTAATTCAATCAAAAGAATATTTTTCAGTGTCATAAGTTTTCTGTCATAAAAACTCTGAGGTTGTTTAAATAAAAGTTAACCTCCCTCTCTTCTCATGTCAGGTAAAATTCCCCCAGAGAGTACACTGATATTCAACATCGATCTCCTGGAGATTCGGAATGGACCAAGATCCCATGAGTCATTCCAAGAAATGGATCTTAATGATGACTGGAAACTCTCTAAAGCTGAGGTGATCTTTCCTTCCTCATATTCCTTTCTTTCTTTGTTTCTTTCTTTCTTCTCACATTTTAAAAAATATATTTTTAATGAAAATTTATTTTTACTTGGATAAAATATTTACAAGCTTTTAAAAAATACTAATGCTTTGAATGTTGGCGCTTTTTTTAAAAATAGGAAATCCTTTTCTGTGCATGTGGACATTTCAGGGATGACAGCTCCTCTGGTAAAGGGTCCAGGAAGCAATACAGTGGTTGGGGAGGGTTTGAATCAGGCAGACCCAGTGAGAGTCCCCGTTCCACCACTCAGAGCAACAACAGAATCACAGATCCCCCGAGTTACATTTCCTCACCTGAAAATATTTACTTCTAACAGCTATTTATGGATTAAAGGCAATAATGTATAGGAAAGTACCTTCTTGCCTTCTTATTCTCGAAACAATACTGGGAAGTAGGGAGGATAGGAATAAGCCTCACTGAAAATCTGAAGACCGGAGTGCATAGGCATTAATGACTGACCCAGGGCTGTGCAGAGAAGGGGAAATCCTTGTTTTGGAGAGAAATATATTGAGACTTAGGAAACATCATTCATTCTTTTGGCCCCACCTGCCCTCATCCATACCATATTTAAGGTTCACTGTCTCTTGCCCTCACCCTGAGTTTTTGAAAGATCCATTTTGCTAAGACAATTCCCATTTTGGAATTGCTATATAAGAAACATAGATGTCATGAGAAATATCTCATGTTGATGGTTTCTGTTTAGAACTGTAAACTGGCTGTTAAATGTACTTGTAATTTCCTAGCAATTAACTGCAAACAACCCACATGCTGTTTTGTTCTGGTTCACACCTGGAAGAATCAGACCTTTCTCAGCCCCCTCTTAATCCTGATATCTGAGTAAGGAGAAAGCAAGAAGTCTTCTAACATTTATTTGGGCTTTTGCAGCCATTTTTACACATACCTGTCTTGGTCTGGCAGCTGTGGGGAAAGAAGTGGAGGTAGACATCTGCTCTGTGTTTTTCTGCTTGCCCATGTTCTCCATCTTCCCTTGGCTGGTCAGAAATCAGGTCCCTTTTTATGTTTTGATCAATTTCCCTCTAATGGCCAGGAAATGATTAAGTCTTAAATAAGTACGGTTGTTAGGAACTCACAGAGTCATGAGCTACAGTAACTCAATTTATAACATATCATATTATTACCAGTCATAGGACTTTTTGATGTCCAAGATAAATTTTAGTTACCTTTCATTAAAAAAAAATCTTAACTATGCTGTGAAGTGTGTAAACCTCGCGATTCACAGACCTGTACCCCTGGGGCTAAAAATACGTTGTATGTTTATAAAAAAATTTAAAAATTTAGAAAAAAAAATGGTGAAAACAATCTTAAGTATACAACACATTCACATGGTTCAAAAAAAAATCAATCCAATTAAAAAAGGTGTTTAATAGGAAGTCTTTCTCCCACCCACATCCTATTCTACTGTGTGATCTTTCCCCTTCTGCATGCAGTTTTATTGGGTTCTAATGTATCTTTCTAGTGTTTATGCAAATACAAACAAACATGAATACATTTTCCTATTTCCCCTTTTCTTACACAAAAAGTAACATGATATACATAATATTTGGCATCTTATTTTATTTGCAGTGAATCCTAGAGATATATTCTATATTAATCCATGTAGCTTTACTAATCCTTTTTTTTTTTTTTGCAACTTCATTAAATCTCCTGAATCTTAAAAGTAAATGTATGTCATATGTTTATATATTGGCCGTAAGGGGGGAAGGATTTGAAATTACTTATCTAACAGAAGGAGTCCTAGAGATCTGATGAAAAATGAAAATGCAGGTTGAACTGCATTATGGTGAATCTAGTGAGTAATTAAGAGCGGCATTATGTTTATATCCTTAAATGTCTGAACGAGAGTGGAAAATTTTAATCTAAGCACTCATAAAGCTGGATTTTGCTTTAATTTCTGAGATTGGAAGGTCATAAGGCATGATCATAGTCAGGTCCACAACATGTACTATTAGCAAACACTTACTTAAATTAAAAATGCTGTTAGGAGTGGGGGAGGCAAGTGGGGGATGGGTGAAATAACTGAAGGGGGTTAAAAATACACTTACCGTGATGAGCACTGAGTGATGTATAGAATTATTGAATCACTCACTATATTGTACATCTGAAACTAAGTAACACTGTATGTTATACTGGATTTTTTGTAAATAATAATTTTTTTAAAAAAATTCTAAAAAATAACTTTAAAAAATGTCCTTTAATCTTTAATCCTTTAATCATATTTTAGTAGAAATATCTGTAATTCTGACCCTAGTTAGAAAATGAGATCTGGATAATTCAATGGAGTGAAAGACCACAGCCTTTCAAATGCTTGGCTTTATTTAGACTCTGATTAAGAATAGATAATATGCTTTCACTGGGTGTTTTTCAGATAATATAAGCCTTATTTTTGCCTCTGAACAATATTCTGTGTCTCTACTGTAACACTATAGCAACAGTTTTTAAGGGGAGAAAATTCCTTATAATTCTTTTACTGTCATTAGAAATATATGGTAGCTGTTCAGTCATTGTTATATTTAATCAAATGAACTACCAGTCCACTCTGTGATATTAACTGGATTGATGTGGGTATCTTATGAATTAGAATTATTAATGAGACCCATTATTTTGTAGGTGAAAGTGTATTTAAAGAAGGAGTTTGAAAAGCATGGTGCAGTGGTGAATGAAAGTCATCATGATGTTTTGGTGGAGGATATTTTTGATAAAGAAGATGAAGACAAAGATGGATTTATATCTGCCAGAGAATTTACATATAAACATGATGAGTTATAGAGATACATGTGCCCATTTTATATGGCATGCATCCTTAAAGACAGGACAATCATTTTTTCTTTAAAAGTCTTACTTTTTATAATGTGCTGTTCTTGTTCTGTTTTTTATTTTTATATATTTTTCTGACTATTATTCGAAGAAGCCCTTAAGATTCCTAAGTGCCTATTTCTTTCTGGTGAGTTATTGGGAAGAAAAAATTAATTTGTCTTTAATAGAAGACTTCTGGACCATTTTCCACTTTCACACATGAAGCCTTCTGTTTTACTTATTTACTTGTAATTTTAAAATAGCGCAGCTGGGAGCATGTCCAACATAAGACCAGGTTGTAGCACGAATTAGCTCCCCCATCTACTTCCCTCTATTTTCTCCAAGTTAGACACTAACATTTGAAAAGCCATGTGCAGTATCCAGGGCTTACTATTTTCACGTTATAATGAAACAGTGTGTCTGTGACTGCCTTTGAGTCTGCTTAAGCAAAGAGGAAATGGTTGTTGAGCTGGCCTTGTTAGTAGTTACTGCTCTACTGAGGAGATGTGCAATGCTGAAGTGAGTAACAAAGTTAATGTATACATTGAAACCTTCTACGCAGGATTTAGCTGTATAAGGTTCCATTCCTATAGACTGATAACCTATAATAGTTGGTAGGACAAATTATTTATGTCTGGTTCTTTGTATTAATGTGTCAAAATTTTGTAACTGAGGAAGAGTATGTTTAGTTAGTGTTTAGTTTTTAAGTCTAGCCAATGACCTTTCCTGATTTACTAATGAATAAAATCTGTAACTAGTGTATTATACTACAATAACATTATATCATGAGGGAAATTTATTTCCCTCCTGATATTTCCCATTTCTGCTTACAAAAATATGACACACTCCCACAGCAGCTACTAGTGCATAGAAATCTGTCCTGGGTCAAAAAATGGATGATTTTCTAATTTTACCTGAAACTAGCTTTTATTCTTATTACTTTGAAAAAGCCTCCAAATCTTCATTTACTAAGAATAGTTCTTTATCGTTTATAATGTGATCTCAAGTGCATTGTTGTCTTTGATTTTAGTTGTTCTGAAGCCTATGAACAAAGCTGGTGGATCTTAGTGTACCTATTTAATAGATGAGGAAG
Source organism: Mustela lutreola (assembly GCF_030435805.1). Taxonomy (NCBI): domain Eukaryota; kingdom Metazoa; phylum Chordata; class Mammalia; order Carnivora; family Mustelidae; genus Mustela; species Mustela lutreola. The sequence goes on along the minus strand of NC_081293.1, from coordinate 156,054,540 downwards.
TTATTCTTCGAGGAGATCGGTTGTTTTGCCTGAGGTCTACAGCTAACTTGTGCATCAAGATTGCAGTCCCCAAGTTCAGTATCTTATATTGCCCTCCTTTGACTTCACTGGGCCTCATTTTCTCTTCAATTTGTACTCCCAACAGTTGGTGCTGTTTTTTGTCTTTGGGTCCTTATCCTTTGAAGATGGTTTACTGGCTGTTTTGGGTGCTTTTGAATTCTCCCTCTAATTTAGAACTGGCTCTGGGTTCATTGTTGGGGTTAGCACTGAATTGCCTCAAAAACCCTGTACTGTGAGAGGGTCGAGATATGTGTCTTAGTTCTTTCATTCTTGTTTACCTCTAGGGTTTTTGTTTGTTTGTTTGTTTTAGAGAATTATAAATAATTATTATATCATATACAGGCTATTTTCACTAGTTGTATATTGCATTTTCCTCACTAAAACATAAAGGTCTTGGGAAGAGCATATATAACACCTTTCTCTGATGAAATCAGCTATATGTAGAAAACTCTTAAATTGTCACCGCGGTTTTCCTCAACCTGGAGAAGTTAGGAACCACAGTACTGAAAGCCTTATGCTGTGTTCATTGGGAAGGAATGAGTTTGTCAAGGGGTGCTACTTGTATAGACATTATTGGTTGAGCAGGAAAAGTAAAAATAATTTTCATTATTTGGGCAGTGTATTTCTTTATCTCATGTGAATTTACATTTATTCCCGTTTAAATATGTAGTCACAAGTATGAAATGAAAACATACAAATAAGTTACGATGCTTTTAAGTATCTGCCTTTGGTTTAGCTGCAACTTTGTGTCTTTCCATTCACTGGAATAATCAGACATGAATGGCAAACTCACTTATAATATAATTTGACTCATTAGTATTGCTAGATGTGTCCTATTTAAATTTATATGACTATGTTATATTTTCAAAATAAACTTTATTTGGGGAATAATTGGTTTTGGGAAAAATTCTTCAAGTACCTGTTTCCTCAGCAGCTTTACTGATGTTCCTAACTATTGTTCTAGGGTTTTCTGTTTGTTTTTAAATTGTGTTATGTTAGTCACCATACAGTACATCATTAGTTTTTGATGTAGTGTTCCATGATTCATTGTTAGCATATAACACACAGTGCTCCATGCAATCTCTGCCCTCCTTATATCCATCACTAGACTCACCCATCCCCCTGCCCCCCCCCCCCGAAATCTTCAGGTTGCTTCCTGGAGTCCATAGTCTCTCATGGTTTGTCTCCCACTCTGATTTCTCCTTCTTCATTTTTCCCTTCTCCTAATGTCCTCCATGCTATTCCATATGTTCCACAAATAAGTGAAATCGTATGATAAGTGACTTTCTCTGTTTGACTTATTTCACTTAGCAAAGTCTCCTCCAGTCCCATCCACATTGTTGCAAAACTTGGGAATTCATCCTTTCTGATGGCTGAGTAATACTCAGTTGTGTATGTGGACCACATCTTTATCCATTCATCTGTTGAAGGGCATCTTGGCTCTTTTCACATTTTGGCTATTGTGGACACTGCTGCTATGAACATTGGGATGCATATGGCCCTTCTTTTCACTACATCTGTATCTTTGGAGTAAATAACCAACAGTACAATTGCTGGGTCATAGGGTAGCTCTATTTTTAATTTTTTGAGAAAATTCCACACTGTTTTTTTTTTTCCAAAGTGGCTGCACCAATTTGCATTCCCACCAACAGCTTAAGAGGGTTCCCTTTTCTCTACAATTTCTCCAACATTTGTTGTTTCTTGCCCTGTTGATTTTTGCCATTCAGACTGGTGTAAGGTGGTATCTCAGTGTGGTTTTGATTTGAATTTCCCTGATGGCTAATGATGATGAACGTTTTTTCATGTTGTCTGCTAGTCATTTGTATGTTTTTGGAGAAGTGTCTGCTCATGTCTGCCTATTTTTTTGACTTGATTATCTGCTCTTTGGGTGTTGAGTTTGAGAAGTTCTTTATAGATCTTGGATATCAGCCCTTTTTCTGTAGTGAATATTTGAAGATGTTTGCAAATATCTTCTCCTATTTTCTGGGTTGCCTCTTTGTTTTCTTGACTGTTTCCTTTGATTTTTATGTTGAAACTAGATGGGGAGGATGGACAAGTTGTTGTAGGAGAGCGTGACACTTTGAATGTGCCTCTGATTATGTATTCTGTTTAGATATATTTATAAGGAAAGCTGTGTTTCCTTTTAAATTGTTTTGAAATAGGGGCACCTGGGTGGCTCAGTAGGTTGAGCCTCTGCCTTTGGCTCAGGTCATGATCTCAGGGTCCTGGGATCAAGCCCCACCTGGGGCTCTCTGCTTGGCGAGGAGCCTGCTCCCCTCCACCCCCCGCCTGCCTCTCTGCCTACTTGTGTTCCCTCTCTCTCTGTCAAATAAATAAATAAAATCTTTTTTTTTTAAATTTTTTATTTTTTATAAACATGTATTTTTATCCCCAGAGGTACAGGTCTGTGAATCACCAGGTTTACACACTTCACAGCACTCACCAAAGCACATACCCTCCCCAATGTCCATAATCCCACCCTCCTTCTCCCAACCCCCCTCCCCCAAGCAACCCTCAGTTTGTTTTGTGAGATTAAGACTCACTTATGGTTTGTCTCCCTCCCAATCCCATCTTGTTTCATTGATTCTTCTCCTACCCACTTAAGCCCCCATGTTGCATCACCACTTCCTCATATCAGGGAGATCATATGACAGTTGTCTTTCTCAGCTTGACTTATTTCGCTAAGCATGATACGCTCTAGTTCCATCCATGTTGTCGCAAATGGCAAGATTTCATTTCTTTTGATGGCTGCATAGTAGTCCATTGTGTATATACACCACATCTTCTTTATCCATTCATCTGTTGATGGACATCTAGGTTCTTTCCATAGTTTGGCTATTGCGGACAATAAATAAAATCTTTAAAAAAATAAATAGTTTTGAAATAAGCATTTAATATTGAGTATTACAGGCAGTAGTTATTAGTGAATATTTGTTACTGGAGAAAGTGTGTGTGTTGGGTTTTGTTTAGTTGTTCGGTTTTGGTGGTAGTTATCACTATTGTTTTGGTTTGGGATTTTATTTTGTCAGAGAAGGACATTATAATTGATGCCCAGAGAGTAAATGAGCACTATAAAAATACATTATGTAATTAAATGAAATGCTGGGTTGCCATAAAAATAATAAGAAAATGATTTCTGATTTAGATGGGGAATTAGCCATTTGAATCTTCACTTGTGGAAATGAATTTGTACTCATTCATGATTTATAGGATATTCTGTACATCTATAATGCTCTTAAGATTTCAGCATGCTATCTGTCCCCACTGAATTGAGTGTATGGGTGATTTCTCAGTGTTGTTTGGAAATTGCAAGAGGAGAAGAAGGGACTTGGTGGAGTGTTTGGGAGAGTCTCTCACCTTTCTATTAAAAAAAATAAATTATCATTGTAATAGTTACCCTGAGAAAAAATAACAAGGAACTTATTTTCAAGAGATGCAGAAGCACTTGCCCAAAGAGGTTATTTTGTTTTGTTTTCGTTTCTTACCCACTTTTTTTTAATTGAAATTTAAAATGTCAAACATGATTATACATTCATATGCCCATTTGAAAACATGAAAATTATAGTACTTCTCTTAATATTTGTAGCATTCTTTTTAGTAAAATTTGCATAATCCCTTTAGTACAATGAAATCCATACATTCTTATATCTGGTTTTGGAGTCTTTCTTGGAAAGTAAATTCTTTTCTGTCTTTAAAATGTTGTTTTGGGAATACCTCAGTGGCTCATTTGGTTAAGCGGCTGCCTTCGACTTTCAGGTCATGATTTCAGGGTCCTGGGATCAAGTCCCACATCGCGTTACTTGCTCATTAGGGAACCTGCTTCTCTCTCTGCCTGCTCTGCCTGCCACTCCCCCTGCTTGTGCTCTCTCTCTCTCCCTCTGACAAATAAATAAATAAAATCTTTTAAAAGAATTGTTTTGCTTTGGGGCTCGGGGTGGCTTAAGTGTCAGACTCTTGATTTCGGCTCAGGTCAAGATCTCTGGATCAAGTCCTGGTCTTGGGACTCCCTGCCCAGTGGGGAGTCTGCTTGAGATTCTCTCCCTCTGCCTCCCTCACCTCCACCTCATGCTCTTGTACTCTTGCTCTAAATTTAAAAATCTGGAAAAAAATATTGTTTTGCCTTTGCTTTTAGCCCTGCCTCTGCTACCTCCAGCTCCAGGCTGACAGCATAGAAAGACCCTTACGAACCTTGGTTTCATAGTTCCACCCTCAAATACAAGGAGAGGTATGCTCTGGTTCCCAAATGTTGCGGAAATGTAGCATTCATTCAAATTTAGTGTACACCAGAATTGCATGTAATATGTGTTAAAAAGCCAGATTCCTAAACCCTTTCCCAGAGGTTCTGATTAATCCTTGGATTGGGCCCATGAATCTGCATTTTAACCCACTTTCTAGATGATACTGATACTGGTGGCCTAAGAATCTTAATTTGAGAGACGATTAACTATTTCCCTGCCCTTGAATATATAGTCTCTGATATTTTTCTCTTAATAGTCTTTTTTTTTTTTTTTTTGGTCTTCTGTAAAATGTTGGTCACTGGGGCAACTAATTCTGCCTAAAACTGAACATACAGTCGGGGCGCCTGGGTGGCTCAGTGGGTTAAGCCGCTGCCTTCGGCTCAGGTCATGATCTCAGTGTCCTGGGATCAAGTCCCGCATCGGGCTCTCTACTCAGCGGGGAGCCTGCTTCCCCCCCACCCCCTTCTGCTTGCCTTTCTGTCTACTTGTGATCTCTCTCTGTCAAATAAATAAACAAAATCTTAAAAAAAAAAAGAAAAAAAAAACTGAACATATAGTCAAAAGGGTAAGTTGTATGGAGATAGTATTTCCTCCAGAGTTGGAAATTTTTTTATGACTCTGAATTCTTACAGCAAAAAGTTAGATCATTAGTAAATATGTTTTTGTGAACATCTTTCCTACTAGAAGAGAGGAAAGAGTCCCAGACTTTCCAAATTATTGTTCTATATTATTTTTTCAGAATTATCTATAGCCTATCCCTTGAGAAGAATATATATGGTCAAGAGATATAGGAAAAAGTAAAACTATTCTCTTAAAAATATAAATATATGTGTATGTATGTGTGTTTAGGTGTAGTGTATAAACTATGTGCTGTGTATAATATATACATATAAAGAAATTATATATACTATATACATACATAAGCATATATGTATATATACAGTTTTGTATCAAAGATAGTAATTGACATGCTCTCTCTAGTACATGATTTCCCCGCTCTGAAGACTTGCCTTGACCATGCAGCTAAAATTCCATTTGGTCAGTTTGGAATCTTTCTGTGCTTTGCCTGCATTTCTATATTTCTCTTATAATTTAGGTAAAATTTCCTAATAGTTCTCCATATAAAACCAACAGTAATTTTTTTAATCCCTTCAGCTTTGGTTTACTAAAGTGATGAAGTGACTCATTTTGATATACGTAGGTCATTGTTGAGGAAAAGAAACAAATACAAACATTTGGAAGATTCGAGAGATCTGTAACACCTAGCGTACTCTCCACAGATTCTTTTGTTTACCCGTGCTCTGTGTTCTTGTACCACTAATAAAGCCTCTGGCATAAAATGGATGACTTCAGTGAGTACGAGTCAGCTGATCATTTACAAAGCCAATCTAAGTGCCTAGGAGCTAGACTCACATTAGTTTTATTTTATGATCTAAACACAAATTGCATGAGATATTTGCTGAGGTTTTACTCTAAAAATCTAAAGTGAATGCTGTCCCCTTGGTCTGTAGTAACAGCTAAACTATATCCCACTTGGGGATTTCTGGGAATTTACAAGTCATTTCTTTAATTTAAAATTCCACACTGCTATAGGATAAAAGTAATTTCCTGTCCAATAAACAGTTGCAGTAGAAACAGGGCCACACACGATGCGAATTGAGGCATTGAGGGACAGTTCTTATTATCATAAAAAATGAAGTAAGGGTAAGGAGACCCTTTGGACCTTAATTCCAATTTCTTAGAGCACTTTCTCACTCATTTGTTGGACTTCCTCTGCCCGAGTGTGTTTTATGTCAATATAACTGATTATAATTTTACCTCTGGGCAGGAGACTAAGTATTATAACATTCAACCACATACTGGTGGTTTTTCCCTTGTTATGATCATATCTCCTTGAATTGCTGTGCAGCTATTTTGTACAGACCACATTTTGCATGAGACAGTTTAGATTTTTTTAAGTTTAAGATTTTTTTAAGCTCTTAAGTTAGGAGCTAAATTAAATGGGTAATATACTTTCTAGAATAACCATGAAGAGGACTAGTATAAATACAGGAAATGTGCCTTAAAATAAGAAACATTTTACCTGCAGGAAAATAGAGAAGAGCAAAAAGGATCTTTCCATGAAATCCCTATTTCAATTGTCAAATTTCCCCACAGCATAATTATTCTCTCCTGTTTTTCCACATATTGTATTGGCTAAATTTTATTCATTTATTTGACAGAAAAAGATCACAAGTAGGCAGAGAGAGAGGAGGAAGCAGGCCCCCTGTTGAGGAGAGAGCCCCATGTGGGACTCGATCCCACGACCCTAAGACCATGACCTGAGCCAAAGGCAAAGGCTTTAACTCACTGAGTCACCCAGGTGCCCCTTGGCTAAATTTTATAAGATAAATAATCTTTTATGAAGCGTCATGTGCCTTTGTTTTTCTTTCCACATGCATGAGTATTCAAGGTTTTCTGTGTTACAATTTTTAAGAAAATAAGGCAGCCTACTAAGTTAACTGATTTTTACTCTCATTAAGACTGAACAGTAAATCACCTCTGCTCCTTGAACTCCTTTTTCCTAACGTTATTACTATGGCAATAATTCTTCAAAAGTATTCATTCACTCTCTGTCATTGACCTATTTCTTCTGAGCTGGGCAATGTGCAATGGTTGTCTTTTTTTTTTTTTTTTAGGTAGGGTACTTTTTAAAAATTAAAATTAATATGTAACAGTAATTTTTTTACAGTTCAATAAATTTTAGTGCTCTCGGGGTTGTGCAACCATCACAATTAATTTTACAAAAGCTTTTAAAGTAATTTTTGAATTCAGTGCTTGAACTCAACGACCCTGAGTTCAAGACCTGAGTTGAGATCAAGAGTTAGACATTTACAAACTGAGCCCCCCAGGAGCTCCCATCACAATTAATTTTCGAACTTTTTTTTTTACTAAAAAGAAATCCCCCCCCCAACTCCTTAAGCGACTACCAAACTACTTTATCTATTTGCCTATTCTAGAAATTTCCTAATAATTCTTAAAGCTCAATTCTTTCTTTATATTCACAGTAAAGAAAAACTGACAATCTGAGAAATCCTTACAGTAAACCATTCTAGCTATCTAATTACAAATTCAAAAGGCTTGATGGATCATTTAAATTCTAAAAATAAATAGATTTTAATACTTAAGATCTCTTGGGGTTGCCAATACTCAATATGGGCAGTAATTCTGTAAATTGATTTAAGGGCATTCTAAAGGTTTGTTTCTATGGTAACCAAATTCAGAACACTAACCTCTTAAAGATGGTTGTCATAGGATTAAGGCAGGTGGCTGACTAATCTTAACTGGTGCTTTTCTTTCTCCTTTTTCCATGGCTTTTCTCTCAGCTTCTTTGGTTCTCATAAGATTACATACAAAGCAATTACACAGGCTTTCTTACCCATTTGTGAGTGTCTCATTCACATAATACTGTCTGCTGTTCATCCCCATGAGATCTGCCCAGTGACAGATCTTTTTCTCCCTGCTGCAATTATACACTAAAAGAAGCACTAAGTGGAAAATATCTCCATGAGTAATGTGTTAAAGGCATTTCTCAATTACTCATGTACTTCGGCTCCTCATAATCATTGCCCAGGGTAGAGTTCTTTAGACAGCAGTTCTGCTTTAAAAAAAAAAAAAAAAGGCAACATTGTTATCAATAATTTTTTTTTTAAGAATTTATTTATTTATTTATTTGACAGACAGAGATCACAAGTAGGCAGAGAGGCAGACAGAGAGAGAGAGAAGAGGAAGCAGGCTCTCCACGGAGCAGACAGCCCGATGCGGGGCTCGATCCCAGGACCCTGGGATCATGACCTGAGCCGAAGGCAGAGGCTTTAACCCACTGAGCCACCCAGGCGCCCCAATAATTTTTTTTTTAATGGTCTCTGTTTGGATAACCCTCATTTATGATCATCTTTCACATTTGTTCACAGTTCCCAGTATGCTAGATCAACAGATTTATCTGTGCAGAACACTTAGGTCACTCTGACAGGAGCATAGCATATATGCATATATTACCTTTATACTTAATTAATTTCCTCCCTTGCCTCTGTCTTCTGAGAGGAGAGCCTATGACATACCTTTTACATCTTTGTAGCAAAAATGCAGTTCCTGGTACAGGTGTTCCATAAATGACTCTTGTTAAATTAGGCATGTTGAAGAACTTCTATAAGTAAACTATGCATTTATAGTTTATAAAATAATGGGCTTAGTTGATTCTATATCAGTACATTTGGTTCCTTACAGGCAGTAAGATCAGTGTTCCTGGACTTCCAAAGTTGCCCATGAGGGAAAATTGCTATGAGACTTGCTGTCCTATTGTAAGCAACTAGAAACCTGGAACGAAGCACACGAGACAACTTGGGTCAGACACTGGACAGCAGGCATAACAGGACTGTTTCTCAAGAGAAAGGAAACAAATGAGATGAGTCCAACAATTACCTCAGCTTTCTGCTTGGAGGCAATTCCTGAACCATGCACAGCAAAGAGAAGGGAAACAAAACAGAGCCCAGTTGTCTTGTGGGGCTGAGGAAACGGAGATCAGAGTTCAGGAAGGTCAAAGCAGTTAGAGTTTGTAGGGTAGGGTTCTGTAGAAAACTAGCTGGAAAAGAAATTCAGAAATCTTCATTTTAGTCATTGATTGAATACCAGTCTCTGCTTGCAGCAGAGGGATCTCCACAAGGTTGAGGAAAGAATAACCATTGGGGGGGCGCCTGGGTGGCTCAGTGGGTTAGGCCGCTGCCTTCGGCTCAGGTCGTGGTCCCGGGGTCCTGGGATCGAGTCCCGCATCGGGCTCTCTGCTCGGCAGGGAGCCTGCTTCCCTCTCTCTCTCTCTCTCTGCCTGCCTCTCTGCCTGCTTGTGATCTCTCTCTGTCAAATAAATAAATAAAATCTTTAATAAAAAAAAAAAAAAAAAGAATAACCATTGGGAACTGGGCCTCCACAACTTTCAGATCTAACACAAAACTGGGACTTGTTCACGTTTCTACCAGCTGGGATCACGTTATGGATCCCATGGAACATTTTATTAGAGCCCCCGTGTGAGTCATACCTTGGTCGAAGGGCTGTAGTAGTCCTAGAGTTAAAGCTACCCTAGACCTGTCCTAAATAGTTTATAAACAAGCCCTAAACGGGCCAAGCTCATCCTTTTTTTTTTTTTTTTTTTTTTAAGATTTTATTTATTTATTTGACAGACAGAGATCACAAGTAGGCAGAGGCAGGCAGAGAGAGAGAGAGAGAGAGAGAGAGGAGGAAGCAGGCTCCCTGCTGCGCAGAGAGTCTGATGCGGGGCTCGATTCCAGGACCCTGGGATCATGACCTGAGCTGAAGGTAGAGGCTTTAACCCACTGAGCCACCCACGCACCCCTATACCTGAAATTATATTATTTGAAGGTAGATAGTGCAAGGTTTAAGATGCATATTGTAAATCCTAGAGTTATCCAAAGTAAAATTCACAGTATGATTAATAAATCTACAATGGATATAAAATGGAGTGCTAAAAAAACCCTCAAGTCTTCAAAAGAAGGCAAATAAAAAGTGAAAAAGAGGCAGAGAAGTAAAGAACAGATGGAACAAATGGAAGCATCAAGATGTTATATTTATAACCCACCATGTTGATATTTCCATTAAAAATCAATGGTTTGAACCAGATTTTCTCAATGTCAGGACTATTGACATTTAGGGCCAGATAACTCTTGGTGTGGGAGGCTGGGCTTTGTGTCCTAGGGTGTTAATAGCGTTTCTCACCTCCGTGCACTAGGTACCAGGAGAGACCTCCCCTACCTCTGCCATTTTGACAACCAAAACTATCTCCAGACATTGCCAAATGTCAAGAGCTGCTGCTCTAAACACTCTAACTAAAACACAAAGAGTGTCTGAATGAAAAGCAGGATCCAATTATATTTGGTCTTAAAAAAAAAAAGACAACAGGCACCTGGGTGGCTCAGTGGGTTAAAGCCTCTGCCTTTGGCTCAGGTCATGATCTCAGGGTCCTGGGATCGAGCCCCTGCATCGGGCTCCCTGCTCAGTGGGGAGCCTGCTTCTCCCTCTCTCTCTGCCGACTTGTGATCTATCTCTCTCTGTGTCAAAACAAAACCAAAACCAAAAACAAAACAGAAAACCAAAGACCTACACTAACATAAAGGGAGAAATAGGTTCAAAGTAAAAGGATGTTTTCCATGGTTGGCCTATTTGCACCTTGCAACAATATGGTCCTTTTGTGCTTGAAGAGTGTCTGACCACTGTTCCATCCTGCAGTATTCCACTGATCCCCTCAGTCTTCTCCCACTGTCCATTCACTCATGTGGCAAACCACAAGCACAGGGGTAACATTCAAAAGACATGAAAGAAAAGTCTCCTTTCCTCCCCTGAATTCTGTCACCCAATTCTTCCTGGTGCCATTTATTATTACAGTTTTTTCTGTATTCTTCCAAAGATATGCCATGCATTTGCAAATATGAGTATGGTCTTGTTTTTTTCTCCACGAATGGTAACACACACAGGATTCTGTCCCCTCACCTCCCTTAGTATGGGTTGGGAATCTTTCATATCAGTACACAGAGATAGAGCTTCCCCATTTTAAAATTTTTATAGGTGAATAACATTCCATTGTAATGATATGTAGCAATATATTTAACGGTTCTTTATTTTTTATTATTACTTTTTTATGCTTTTAAAGATTTTTATTTATTTATGACAGAGAGCAAGAGAGGGAACACAAGTACAGGGAAGCTGGAGAGGGAGAAGCAGGATCCTTGACAAGCAGGATATGGGGCTCTATCCCAGGGCGCTGGGATCATGACCTGAGCCAGAGGCAGATGCTTAACGACTGAGCCACCTAGGCACTCCTTAATGGTCCTTTATTGATGGACATTGGCTTCCAGTCTTCATTAGCACAAATAATGTAGCAATGGATGACCTTGTACTCACATCACTTCACACCTCTATCAGTATATACATAGGATAAATTACAGAAGTGGAATCCGTGGATCAAAGATTATATATTTATTTGTTATTTGGGGACATAATGCAAAATTGTCCCCTGTGGAGGCTATAAAATTTTTTACTTTTGCTAATCTGATAGATGGAAAATGCTACCTTGTATATTTGATTAACAGCTAAGTGAACCGGAATATCTTTTCATGTGCCTGAGTGGTACTGAGTTTGTTTTCTTGTGAACTACCTCTTCATATCCTTTGAGTTGGGCTTTTCTCCTCAGTTTGTTAGAGGTAGAATCTGTGATCTGGTAACAGATGGTCATGTCCTGATCAATGACCTTGATGCCAGCATCAACACACCTGTCACCTGTCTGCGTATTTATTAACCCAAGGTATGGAATCTTGGCTTTGCTATTTGCTGTGTAATCTTGGGCGAAGTTCTTAACCTCTTTTGGCTTCAATGTCTAAATATCCAGCATAGGGTCCCTCTTAGCAACATGGTGCAGGACAGCACCTTTAAAACCAGGGAGTCGGCTTGGACCTGGGAGTCCACGACGTTCAGGAAACGTTTTTCCCGCGGGGAAATTTTGCTTAGGCACTGAGGCCGCACGTAGCAACCCCACTGCGGAGTTCCGGAGTGCGCGCGGCGGGAGTGCGGCCTGTCTCCGTATAGCCCGAGTTCTCGCTTTCGAGAGAGCAGAAATCCCGGCCGTAACCAAGAACTTGAAATCGAGCCAAGAGCGAGCCACTTTTTGCGGCGACAGCCGCCCTCGCAGCCGGGCCCCTGCTCCCAAGCACCCTCCCCTACCGCCCGAGCGCGGCGCTGCAGCCCCGGCGCCCAGACGCGGCGGGTGCGGCGCGGCCCCGGGGCCCGGGTTAGGGAGGCGGGGGTGGGCCCCGCGGTCACGTGATCCGGGCCAGCTGTGCGCAGGGGGCGGCGGGCTCCAGCGCCCAGAGTCTGTGGAGGGGGAAGCGCCCGACGGCCGCCTCCGCCACTGCAGCTACAGCCGCCGATGTCGCCGCAGTAATCGCCGCCGCGGCAGCACCCGCACCCTCGGCGGCCGCAGCATCAGCACCGCAGAGCCGAGCCCGGAGCCCGCCGCCCGGCAGGTGAGCCGGGGCGGGCACGGCTGGGAGCGCGGGGCGTCTGCCGCCGCTTCTCCTCGAGCGTTTCAGCCGCGTCCGCCATCGTCGTCCCCTGTGCCTCGCTGCCGGCCCCTGTCCCTTCGAACCCGCGGGTAGCCAGAGCCCGGGCTGAAACCCGGCGGGTGGTGGCAGGCAAGCTGGGGACTCTGGGGGGATGGGGGGATGGGGATGTGGCCTCGGGCCGGGTGCGGATGACTCGAGCTAGTAGGTTGAGGGGGCGCAGGACAGGGACGCCCCACCCCAGGCGCGGGCACTGCCGCCGGGTTTGACTCTGTCTCCCCGCTCTACACCCCAACCCCATCCTTTACTCTGACCTCCGGGTGCTTTTTCTGTGTTTCCATTAACTAGCAGCCAAGTTGCTGCTCCGCTGGGGTGTGTGCCTGTGAACCCCCACCCCTCCACCTCTTGGGCTGTTCCCGGGGTTCGCAGCTCGCTCGATGGTGGCAGCGTTGGTGGCGGAGTGGGCCTGGCACCTTCCCGGGAGGTAGCGCACCTGCTACCCGGGTAGCGCGAACATGGCTGCCTGGTGGGGCCCGCTGTCCTTGACCTGGCTCTGCGCCCACGTCCATCCGGTTTGCGATCGCTAATCGTGTCCAGGGGACTGCCCTCCCCTTAACGGCTGTTACTGTCGTCTGAGCGGGCTGCAGGACTTGACACGACATCCCCCGCCCCTAGCCACACTCGGTTCTTTGGAGTTGGGGGTGGGGTGTCAGGACAGGTACGCCGTGGCGCCAGGATAGCATTTCTGCTACGAAATAGCTGGTCAGCCCTCGGTTCGCTTGTTGGTCTGGGCGCTGATTATTTGGCGACATCATTGCTGAGGTCTGAGACTGGTGGGGTCTGCAAAACAGGGGGAAGGCTTCAACTTTTAGAGAATTGACGAGCACTCGGATTTAGGGGTTTAAAATGTCCATTAAACCCAAGTGCATCTAAGGAAACTGTTATTTACTGACTCAAAACTGACTTGGTAGGGTTTTCCATATGGGCTTTCTGGATTTGCTGTTTAATTCTGACTTGCAATTTAGTCTTGAATTAGACTTGTGTCCAGCTTCCCCAGCTGTGTGTGTGTGGGTGTGTGCAACTGTGTTCCCAGCCTGACCAGAAGATGCCATGGGTTGCAGAGGAAATCTATGTTAATTCAAAATGGCAGCATGAAAAAGTCGGGCCAGGCGGAAGCCGTTGAGACCACAGCTCACATCAGCTGCCCCGACTTAAGCCTTGGTGAGGATATAGGCTGCTGGGAAGGCTCTTCTGGGTGTTGCTGCAGCTGGTCCTAAGGGGTAGGGAGTGATTCTTGCAGCAGGCTAGATTTTAAGGGGGCAGCAGGGTCATGGGGAGGTGAAGTGGGAAGTTTGGGGAGCTGTAATTATCTTCTCTAACTTATTGAAAGCTGGTGCAAAGACCTAATTAGAATTCTCTGTGATTTTGAGCTAATTTTTCTCCAGGCTCAACTATGGACAATTTATGTGGCTGCTTATGTCTGTTTGATGCATAACTCACTTCTGTTTATTTTATACCTACCAGTGGATCTTCAAAGGGTTGAGTGTCTAGTGTAAACATCACCCAAGAACGATACATAACAATTACCAGGTATTTAGAGCAAGTTCAATGAAAGACCTGATACAGCTCCATGATCAAGCACCCAGGCATCAGAGAATGATAAATTCTTGAAAGGTGACTCATTTTAGGATTTTTTTTTTAAAACAGTTTTTCCTTGTGGTTTCACTGCTGTGCTGCCAGCCATCTTCTCATTTAGGAAGAATGGGATGCATGAGGAGGCAAGTGTTTCAGGGATAATGGGAATAGAGGAAGATTAGTGCTTCGGTCAGGAATGGCGATCTGGAAGCACTCTGCTGTCAACCAACCGTCTTTTTACAGCCCTGGAGGCTGAAGCCAGCAGGGTGACTGGGCTGCACCCAAGGTCAGATAGCTGGCTGGCAACTGGCAGTGAGGATCGAAATCCAGGTCTCGTAACTGCCCAGGTCAGGGTTCTACATGCCACATTTCACAGCCTAGGGAAAAAGGGACGGACCTGTCATTACTAGGATGGCAAGCAGAGCAATTCAAAAGCAAACTGTAACATGAATATAAAAATCAATGGATATTTAAAGTGAGTGACTACATCTTAGTTTCCAAATTCAAAACCATTTAACTTTAAAAAAATATTTTAATTTATTTGAGAGAGAGCGAGCATGTGCACAAACAGAGGGAATAGCAGAGGGAGAGGGAGATGGAGGCCCCCCACTGAGCAAGGTGCCCGATGTAGGGCTCTATCCTGCTGGGGTCATGACCGGAGCTGAAGACAGATGCTTAACCCACTGAACCACCCAGGCATCCCAAAACCATTTAACTTATTAAGTTCTGTGCACCTTATCTCCACATTTTCCAGTGACTAGACTGCTTATATAGTTAAGCACCAAAAACATAATTTTACTCCTATTCTTTAAAGTGAGACATGCATTCTTGGATTAAGAAATGTGTGGCTCGTGTTTGTGGAGAATCATTGGGTCAACTTCTTTTTAAAAGAAACCAAAGTGGGATATATAATAGCTTTTGAGTATGTCGAATTTTAAGTAAAATGTGAACGAGACTGTTTTAAAATAACTTTGAAGCAGCACTGCATACAGAGGCTTTTTCTAGAATTTGAATTTGATTTCTCTTGGTCATATACCAGTAACCAAAGATCTACTAAAGCCAGATTGGAAAGTGTAAATGGGTTAATATTTGCATGGAAGTGATGAGGATACAAAATATTTCTTCTGTGCATTACATTTCTTCAGGCCAATGATCTATAGAAGAAGTTGCACAGGTTGCAGGGAAGAGGGAGGATAATTCACAGTGGAGAAGTGGATGGGAGCTAGGTATGGATGATTATGTGCAAAGGAAGACAGATGATGCCACACGTGCTGTTTAAAAAAGCAGGAGCTTACCTTAGAGCCTGAATTGAAGATTTACTCACTTAATCCCCCTGACATGCCAAAGATACTTAAAATCACAAGGTTTGGAGATTCTTGAACATGAGCAATTTGTGTTTGTTGAAGAAGAATAATTCAGTTATTTTTTAAAAAGTCATGCATGGGGTGCCTGGGTGGCTCAGTGGGTTAAAGCCTCTGCCTTCAGCTCAGGTCATGATCTCAGGGTCCTGGGATGGAGCCCCTGAGTCAGGCTCTCTGCTCAGCAGGAAGCCTGCTTCTTCTTTTCTCTCTCTGCCTGCCTCTCTGCCTACTTGTGATCTCTGTCTGTCAAATAAATAAATAAAATCTTAAAAAAAAAAAAAGTCACACATGATCTCTTTATCCAGCAGTAATTGAAGCCATTTTCATTGGAATGACAGCCTAGGTCTGTGCTGTCCAATTCAATAGCCAGTAGTCATTATCCACATGTGGCTCTTGAGCCCTTGAAATGTGGCTAGTCCACACAGATGTGTGAACTACACCCCAGATTTCAAAATTTGTATAAAAAAAGAATTTATGTCATTAATAATTTGTGTGTTGATTATATATTGCGGTAATATTTTAGATATATCCAGTTCAAGTAAACTATATTATTAACAATAGTTTCACCAGTTTCTCTTTTTTTAGATGTGGCTTCTAGAAAACATAAGATTACACGATGTGATTTGCATCTGTCTTGCATTAGCAGAAAGCGGAGTTTGGTTAGGGTGTGTGGTACTGTGCACAGAACTGTGTGTATAAGGAGAGAGATACTTGGATAGAAGAGGGAGGGAGATTATGAAGAGGGAGTGCGTGGGGACCCTAGGGAGTTGGAGAGCATGAATATGAAGTACCTGGGGGCTGCTGAGTTATGAGAGTTCTGAGGTGGAAAAAGCAGAGCGTGCAGTGGTCCAGGGTTTGGACTGGTTGGAACTGTGACTGGTAGGGTTTGTGGTGGTGGGACAGGAACCAGGGTGGTGGAAAGGCAGCGTGGACACAACTACATGTCACACTGGAAAGTGACTTCCACATCTGAGATGGCTGGTTTCACAAACATATCTAGCACATCAAAATGAGGTGAACACATCTCATTCACAGTCCAAGCTCTGGTTCTGCCTCTAATTAGGGGGTGTGACCTTGAGCCAGTCACTCATCAAGATGCTTCTCAGTCTCCTTTTATTTATTTTTTTTTAAGATTTAAAAAAAAAATTATTTATTCGCGCGAGAGAGTGAAAGGGCACAATCAGGGGGCAGACGCAGAGGGAGAGGGAGAAGCAGACTCCCTGCTGAGCAGAGAGCCCCACGTGGGGCTTGATCCCAGGACTCCAGGATCATGACCTGAGCCGAAGGCAGACACTTTACTGACTGAGCCACCCAAGTGCCCCTCAGTCTCCTTTTTAAAATGGGGTGAATGACAACTGTCCCCTGACTTGCTGGGTGGTTTCTGTGGGATGAGATATGACATATTAAAACACAAAGATTTATTAGAACTTACATTACTTTATTACAACACTACACACTGAGATCACTTTTACGTATGCACGTGTGCATAAGATGACAACAACGACAAGAAGACCAGCCTTCCTCTGGTTCTACCAATATGTGTTCTAAAAATTAAAAATTTTGAGTAACAATATTTGGAGGGGGGAGATTAGGAGTGAGTTGGTGATCTGCACAGATTTCTCCCCTGCTTTCCCCATCCCAAATAATTAATTATCCTAACAACATTTACTGTTCAGTACATCCTTTCACCTTGCTTTCAAATTCAGCTTTCATCATATGCTAATTTCCTACATTATATGAGTATATTTCAGTAATGTCTGCTCTGTCAATCTGTCTGTTCTTGTGTCAGTCTTGAACGGTTGTAATTATTAAAACTTCCTAACATGGTTTAATACCGTGTGGGGCTAGTTTTTCCTCATTAGTTTTCATTTATGAAACTTCTTGGCTTGTCCCACATCCTTTCTAGATGAGCTTCAGGGTCGTTTTTGGTCATGGTTGTATCCAAGATTGATGACTGCCCAGTGACTCCATGGATTACTGTAGGGAAGACTGACACCTCCATATAGTATTGGATCTTCCCAGCAAAACGCAGGCATCTCTCCCTGCTCTTCATATCTTCTCTTGTGTCCCCATAAACCCTTACCGTTTCCTCGACTGAGGATTTGTACATCTCTCTCTGGTAAACTTATCTGAAAGTGGGCAGAAGCCAAGCCCTATAAAGAAAACTACAGAACTCCAAGGATGGGCTCAGAGCCCATACCAACAGGGACGCTTCGTACTTTGGATAGCAGGTAGAGTCTGGGTGCTTGGGGCATTCTAGAGTCTGGGTTCTCTCTCTGCTATGTTCTAGTTATATGATTCCGGACAAGACTTAACCACTCTTGATCTCAATTTTCTCACCCTTAAAAAGCGGATAATAAGGGGCGCCTGGATGGCTCAGTTGGTTAAGCATCTGACTTCCAGCTCAGGTCATGATCTCAGGATCCTGGGATCCAGTCCTGTGTCAGGCTCCATGCTCAGTGGGGAGTCTGCTTCTCCCTCTCCCTCTGCCCCCTCCGTGCTCATGTGCATGCTCTCTCAGTCTCTCTCTTTCAAATAAATGAATAAAATATTTTAAACAAGGGGGATAGTAACACCTTGTGAAGTGGTCATTGTGAGGATTAAGTTATTTTATTATTTATATATTTAATATATTTACATGTATTGCTTAGCATGTTACTAAGCACATAGTGAATGCTTCATACTCAATAGTAATATGTAAGATTGTAATATTTTATGTGTTTTATATTATTACATGTAATAATATAAGATTCTGTGATTTTCATTATTTTAGTTACTCCTGGTTAAATGAATATGTAAAGCCAGTATCATTTTTGGATCATAGGTCCTCAGAGGCTCTGGAAACATTTTGCCAAGTTTTTAAAAAGTTTAATGGAACTTGGGAAAGAAATGGTTGGAAGAGCCAAGAAATGTGGAAGATAGTTATTGGGGGTGAGGTAGGATCTATACTTGCTTTATCTCCAAGGTAGATCAGCCACAGCCCTCTAGCACATTGTCCCTGCCCTGTGCCAGGGACAGGCACATCCTTTCCCATCATTCTGTGGGTCTCTTCTATCCTCACTGTCATCCTTACCTCTAGTCTGTGCCTTATTCGGAACAGTCTTTTCAGCAACTCTAAAGGATGGTTACAGAGCTTTTGTAGTGGGAGGGATGGCTAAGATGACATGTCCTGTTCCCATTGGGACAGAAGAGCAACCTGCTATCCAAGAAGGCAGGAGTGATGTAGGCGTTAATCACACCCTCCTCTACAAGCTCCCACATCGTCAGCCCAGTCTGGGATGGTGGTGAGCTGAACTGGGTGGAGTGTCAGGTTACTCAGTCAAGGTGACCGGGAGGGGAGGGAGCTGAGGGCCAACCAGCTTGAGTCTCACCTGAAGCAGAGAGAGGTTAATGTTCCCTTCTGTCCTTAATAGTTAGCCTAAATCTCCCAGTGCTTACTATAACCCCCTCAAGTGAGCTACATATCCTTGAAAGCTCCTATAAGGATTTCTAATCATTATTTTAAGTTAGGTCGCTGCCCTTCTCTCTTGGTTGTGTTCATGAGCACCTCTTCTAGGTGATAAAGACCTTGAAAACATCGTTTTAGTTTCATTTTCCTCCGGATTGAACAAGGTGCTTGTAGGTGGTTAGGGGCTCAAAGTACATTTTCGTAATTCATTTGACTTCTTAAAATTCTAATTAAAATAATGTAATGATCAGAGGCTCCTCTGAATATCTCTTTCTCCTCTCAAAGTAAAACCTTAGTGTATTTTTAAAATTGCATTTAGAAGTGCCCTAGTGACCTAAAAGAATTAAATGAAATCTTAAAATGTCTTTCTTAAGCACTAAAGCAACAGATTTTTTTAAATAATTAAAAGCCCAATAAAGTAATATGAGCTTTCTATAAATCTAAAATGACATAACTAGATAAAGTAAAATTTAAAGCTTCTATCTCTGTATCCTGTCCTTACTTTCACTGCCTATTCTGTTAGATAGTAATCCATTAGTCCTTCTAGGTTCTTCTCTCCCTCTCTCTCTCTCTTCCTCCCTTTTGTATATACTTATATTTACATAAATGTATGTGTGCACATACATATATGTATATACAAATATACATGTATATATTCACATATACAAATACAGGTTTGTTTGTTTTATAATAAATGGGATACATTTTCTGAAGGCAAAACACAGCAAATGGCCCTAGCATTAATGGGTATTTACAAAGGAGTTTTTAGATCAAATTTTGCTAGATATAATAAAGTTATCCCCTGGTTACCAACAAGATTTAAGTCTTACTACTTTGTTTCTTCTGTAGGAAATGAATAGTTGGCCAGTTTTTTACAGAGACAGAATGTAAATCACCATTTTAAGAATGATTGAGAAGAGTTTTTGAAATCCCACTTTGTAGAGTTAACAGGTACATATCAAATCACATTAATGGGAAAAGATGAGACTAGACAATGCATTATTTAGATGGGAGAAGAAAACAGATGGTGGGAGTAGGAAGGTCATGATTCAAAGCAACCTTGCCAAATTAGTGGACACAATGGCAGCAATGTCAGAAATGAGAAAAGAAGGAAATGAAAGGACCCTAGATGTGGCTTGCTTAGCAGTTTCAAGATCGTTCCCACAGATAATGCTTTTGGTAGCTAATCACATACCTGCCTATCTCAAACACATTCTTCCAGAACAAGTTAAAGGAGCAAGCCTTGAGTGTTTGTCTATTCCGTATATGCTATATATATATTATCTCATTTAATCCCCATACTATTTCCTGGTGAATATCATGGCTACACTTCATAGATGAAAGAATAAGTGGAGGAGCTGTACATGGAATTGGGACGTGTCTGATTTTTCCTTAAAAAGCTATAATGTAACCTCTTAGAGTAACTTAACTGCACAGTCTAACCTATATCATTAATGTGATACAAGTCATTTTCTTTCTTTGTGTTACTATGAAAGACGGAAAATGTCTTCCCATATGCCATGTACTGGAAAACATCTTCCTTACAATGAACTTGATCTGACTATATTGTTCTAATTTGGCAAGCTCCAGTGGAAAATTAATCTTGTTTGTGCTATTTATCTAGTCTTTCCTGCCATTAAAAAAATTGTTATAGCCATAAGAAATGGACGCTATTCAACTAATCTTTCCTTTTTCCTTCACTCTAAAATCCCTAAAAAGACATTTCTTTTTTCTGGCTCAAATTCTGATTTTCTATCCAAGGCAGAGGAGTCAGGATAGTCGCCAGTCTCGCAGCCTGAGTTTTTTTGGTAAGTGGTACCATATTTTAAATACCAGGAGTGAAGGACAGGCCACTTGGTGTGGTAGAGTTTTTGCAGATGGTCCTTGAATTCATGTGTCCCAACCTTGAACGTACACAAATAATGAGCCATATGTATCTGCACTACTGTTTTTCAAGTAGTATAGGATTCTCTTGCCATTTAGTACATACAAATTCATTGGAAGTATTACCAAAGCCAACTACAATGACTGTTATTTGGGGGTTTCCATGAAAAAATTCTTGACATCTGTAAGTTGGAACACATCATATTACAATATTTTGTGTTATAGAGAAATTCCGGAGTGATTTGAAGAATACTTTTGTGAAGTGACCATTTACCACGTATTCAATGAATAAATTCAGGTTTTGATACACAATATTCTATTTGACTATATATAAAAAACTCTACATTTCCTTAGCTGTTAGTTTGTCACATGAATGATTACGTTGGACATTTTGCTTTATTCATATTTCTCAATGTGACCATTGATTTGGCCCAAATGTAAAATGAGTTCATTTGCCATGACCATACAGTTCTCCTCAATTCCTGGGTCTCTGCCCTAGTGAGAGACTGTGTTTATTATCTGCGGTGAGTTAGGGTAGTAGATTATTTGATTACAACTCTTCCTTTTCTTCCTTCCTTCCTTCCTTTCTTTCTTTTTAAATATTTTCATTATAAATTCTGTACTCTCCTGTGGGAAATTTGAAAATACCTGAATATATGGAGGTTAAGAAATTGTGATTCTGCAACTCAGGAGATACTACAGCTCTTATAAATTTTGTTGCATTTGCTTATGATCTTTTTGCTTCATCTATTTAGATAACATACATCATTCGAATGGTACCATATTTAATTTGTATGACCTCTTTTCATTTCAACAGGTTGATTCTGTTTGTTTGTTTATTTATTTATTTTAAAGAGTCCCATGCAGACACTGCACTGAGCTCAGAGTCTGAGGCAGGGCTCGGTGCAGGGCTCGATTCCATGACTCTCATGGGATCATGACCCAAGGTGAAACCAACAGTTTGTCACCCAACCAACTGAGCCACCCAGACACCCCAATTCTGTGTGTTTATATATTTTCCGGCTTTCCGTGTTATGTACAGATAGCCAATGACGTATCACATGTTTGTTTTGCTTTGTTTTATTTTTTTGACTCATGATAATCTAAATGGCTGTATTTTGGGGGAGGCGAATGAAGCAGCAGTGGCCCATTAAATTATCAGGGGTTATGATGAAATTGAATAGTCATTCATTATCTGGAATTTTGGTTTTACAATTTTTATTTATTTAAAATCGTGAGCTGGGGCAGCAACAGTGGAAGATAATCTCTTTTTTTTTTTTTAAAAGATTTATTTATTTATTATTTGAGAGAGAGAGGGAGAGAGAGAACAGGGGGCAGGGTGGGAAGAGAGGCAGAGGGAGTGAGGGTCTCCATGCCCAGTGAAGAGCTTGACACAGGGTCCAATCCCACAACCCCAGCAGAAAACAAGAGTCTGATGCCCAACTGACTGCTCCAACCAGCCGCCCTGAAAGAATCTCCAGCAGACTCCATGCCCAGCGTGGAGCCCAATACCAGGCTCAGTCTCATGACTCTGAGATCGTGACCTGAGCCAAAACCAAGAGTCAGACCCTTACCTGAGTGAGCCACCCAGGCACTCTGGTTTTGAATTTTTAAATAGACACTCTTTTCATTTCTTGTAGCTAATAACCTTTATTAGCAGTATTTTTGGGATGAATAACAACTAACTTTGTGATCATCTCAATCATTAAGAAAAAAAGTATACAAGAGGATATTTCTTAGCCATTTTACTGATTTAAGAATATTCAGCTACTCGAAATATTTAACTCTTCTTTTTTTCCTGTCTCAAATTCTCACTTTCTATCCAAGGCAGAGGAGTCATAATAGTTGCTTATCTTGCATTTGTTCAACGAAGAACATTTTTTTTTAAAGGTATTTTTAAAGAGTTGGATGAAACTTGACTTCTTTAAAGTAGTAAAAAATGCAAGACATTGAAATAACAATTAACAACCCAAATCTTCCTCATTATCATGCACTCTGATTTCCCTGTGTTAAAGCTAGAGACCAAGAAAGCATATCCTCCTCCTCCACCATTTGTCTTATTAGGGAAAAGAAAACCCTGCTTTCTCCAGTTAATCAGGGATGGGTTTCACCCACCTTTGTCCTGAGGGCAGAGAGAATTCAGCGGTATTCAATTAAAATTAAATGGTTTCCTTAAAAATAGAATTGAGAAAGAAGACAGAAAGTTGATGGCCTTTGAGGCTGGTGGATGCCTTATGGGGGTTTATTGTCCTGTTATGTGTGTGCTGCAAATTTTCAGAGTCAGAGCCAGGCAGAAAAAAATGAGTAATGCTTCTGAAGAGCGAAGAAGGTAAATCATCTGCACCAGTGGGTATCACACACCGGTGTGAACTGACTGCATCAGAATCCCCTGGGCACTCGTTAGAGATCTCCTGCCTGTAATCCCAGCCTCGATCTGCTGAACAGAATCTACAGGGAGGGTGTGTCTAGCAATCTGCCATTGTAACAAACTTCCGAGATGATTTTGATGCGTGGTCAAATATGA
The DNA here is from genome assembly GCF_030435805.1 of Mustela lutreola. NCBI lineage: Eukaryota > Metazoa > Chordata > Mammalia > Carnivora > Mustelidae > Mustela > Mustela lutreola. The sequence continues at coordinate 156,031,288 of NC_081293.1, read as the reverse complement.
ATCCCACGGACTGAACCACAGCATGGGAACACCTTGGCAAAATGGGATTTTCCTGCTCTTTTTCTCTCATTGAAGGTAAAATATAGCTATGTCCCTTCCCCTTCCTTTATTCAACAAACGTTTTTTGAGGTCTTATTATGTGCCAGCTTGTGTGCTAGATGCCAGGGAAATAAGGGCTTATGCAAGAGTTCTTGCCTTCATGGGAATTACAGGCTGATGAGCAGAGGCAGACATCTTGAAATTTGAAGGAAAGAGGTACAGCAGGGTGGCGGGAACCACGGGCTCACCTTTTCCCCCATTGCACAAATACACCAACCCAAACTAAGATCCTTCTCCATCCCTTTCCCCAAAAGTCTTTTCTCAGAGAGGTTATCTGAGTCCCAGACAAGTTACAAATAATAACTCTAGAAAATAGCAGGGAGCCTGCTTCCTCCACTCTCTCTTTCTCTCTCTCTCTTCCTGCCTCTCTGCCTGCTTGTGATCTCTTTCTCTGTCACATAAATAAGTAGAATCTTAAAAAAAAGAAAAAGAAAATATTCCCTGTATTTGATCAGTCTAGTGCTGTTTCTAACCCCCCCTTTTTTTTTAAGATTTTATTTATTTATTTGACAGAGATCACAAGTAGCCAGAGAGGCAGGCAGAGAGGGAGGGAAAGCAGGCTCCCCGCTGAGCGGAGAGCCCGATGCGGGGCTCCATCCCAGGACCTTGAGGTCATGACCTGAGCTGAAGGCAGAAGCTTAACCTACTGAGCCACCCAGGCGCCCCTGTTTCTAACCTTAAAAGAAATTTGAACATCTCATCATGTGCTGTGCTCTATTTTATTTATTTTTTTAAAGATTTATTATTTAATTTTATAGGAAGAGAGAGAGTGTGTGATCAGGGGGAGGGGCAGAGAGTCTCCAGCAGACTCCCCACTGAGTGCAGAGCCCAACGGGAGCTCTATCTCAGGACCTGAGATCATGACCTGAGCTGAAATCAAAAGTTGGGCTCTTAACCAACTGACCCACCCAGGCACTCCTCCTGTGCTTTGCTTTAAAACGTTATTTATTGTAGAAAATGACAAGCATATCCGGTATAGAACAGTATATTAAACCACTTGTGTACCCATTACTCACCTTCAGCCATTTTTATTACATAGCCAAACTTGTCTCATCTGAACTTCCACTGTTTCTTCCCACCCTGGATTACTTTTATTGTGTCATTTCACATGGAAATATTCCAGCATGTATCTCTAAAAGATACGTGCTCTTTTTTCAGACATAGCTACAATGTCTGAGTATCTAAAACAAGAATTCCTTAATATCATCGAATATTCAATCAGTGTTCACATTTCCTCAGTTGTCTCATAAAGTTTTTGCACCATTTATTTAAATCAGGACCCAAATAAATTCAATTAAGTGCTACTAGTTGATAGATCTCTTCAGTAACTTTGTCTCTTACTCTTTCTTCCCTTGCAGTTTTTGTTGTCGTTTTTGAAGAAATCAGATTTGTCCTATAGTTTCTCTAGTTCTTCTAGACTTTCTGGCTTGCCTCCCTCTGGTGTCATTTGCATTCTCTGTAAACCGGTGGTTAAGATCTGGATGTTCTCATTGCAGTGCAATTCCTTACATTTTAGTTACACTTTGGACCGTGTGTCTGATTTGTCAGCGTAAACCGTTGGCGATAAAGGGTGAGAAAGCCATAGTAGGGATTGGCATTATGGTGGCAAACCATCACCAGTGAGTAAGAGGGAGGAAAGTACATGTTTATTTATCGCCCACTGTATACAGCCACGGGGCCTGGTGCTTTCCATATGCTCTCCCATAAACGCAAGTTCTATGTTGTGTATACGGGATTAGTTCCATTTTCTCATGTGGAAACTCTGGAGCAGAGAGTTCAGAATCTGCCTGTCTCTTGCAGTTGGTGGGTAGAGTCAGGATATGAGCAAGGAAGGGTCTGTTTGTCTTAAAGTGTATCCTTCTCTTGCCTCTGTACCCATGGGGCTTCAGGGCCACGTAGGCATGGTAAATGAGTACAGCTGATCCAACGTGGAAAAAAGAAAGAATGAAAAAAGCAATAGCCCTAGGGTGAGGCTAGGAGTCACTGTCTTTGGTGTCTGAGGCAAGGGGTGGAGAGGACTGTGGGGAGGATCCCCTGCTGAGCTCCAGTCTTGACGGCCTGCAGGAATGTGGACCCAGGGTTGCCAGTTTTCTGAAGGCAAGTATCTGAATTTCTGTGAAAAAGCTCTAGATCCAAAAATGTTAGCTGCTAGTTCAGATTTTTAGAAAATGCTATCGAGGACAACATCGTGGGCCACACTAAGCCAACGTGCAGCCTGCCGTCCCCGTCCCACCACATGCTGCTGGGAGGTACGTCAGCTGAAGATTGGGCTGATGACCAAGGCAGCTAACTGTCACAGGGAGGTGTTGGCCCTGAAATTAGAGAAAGGGCCAAGGCATCAAGTGACAATGAACAAAATCTTCAAAAGGTGACAGAACATTGAGATATGTCAAGGAAAAAGCCAGTTTCTGAAGTCTGAACAGATCAGACCTTGATTGACAAAGGAACAGCCCTCCTCAACGGCCTTTTCTCATCCTCACGAGGACCTATGAGTCCTTACTGTGTCCCGGATGGGGACTGAACACTTTATACGAATCCGCAAGTTTCAGCTCATTTTCACCTCACTGCGGCTCGTTGTTATCCTGTCATAGAAAGGTGACAGGAGTATGAGATTCAAACCTAGGTTGACTTCAAAACTGCTTATTTACTTAGTGCCCTGTGTGGTCTTTCTCCTGTGAAATAGTTCCTTGTTCAAGGCATTGAGTATTAGAAACTGGAATTCCCTGGCTGTGGGCTCTATCTTGAACTTTTCAACCACTTTCTTCCAGGCAGAGCTTGCTGAACCTTTCATTGGTTTCGGTTAGCATTTACATCCAATTTCTAGTTCGATAATTCCTTTCCCAAACACCTTATTTATTCTCTACAATCCCAGCAGTAGATCCACAACAGAAAAGCCAATTCATAAGTGCCTCTCCTTTGTCCTGTTTTCACTTCAGCAGAAACGTCAATAATCAAATGAATTTATCAATAAAGAGTATAATAAAATAATATCTCCCTGGCTTTTTTGGAGGCTGGTAATTCACAGAACCCGGATTTATGTTTACCCAGTCTGCTCGGTCAGCCTGGGAGCTCGCAGAGTAAGGAAGCTTGCTGGACTTTTGGGTTTCATTTTTGTGTGCAAGTAAAAGCACTTTGTCACCATTCCTTGCGTGACAGTTAATAAGCCTCTCGCTTAGAGAGACAGTCCTTTGCTTCCTCTCAGGCAATTTAAGGCTTTCTTCTCACTGGGTAAGGTGGCTGATGAAGGCCAGCCGCTCCGGGGCTGCTCTGAGACAGAGGGGGCATGGGCAGTTTGGCAGTCAGGCGAAGAAAAGCGTCCTCGGCTCTCGGCTGGGGCGCAGAGCATTCGTGCCCTGCAGCAACAACTCACTGGGCTTGAGGACAAAGACCTTTTCTCACTTGCAGCTTCCTCCCTCCTTGTCTAGACATTCTGTAGGTGGTCTCCTAGTTACAGGGGTGCCGTGCTCCAGCCCTGCACGCCTGCACCCCGCCCACGGTCCCCAGCCCCGAGCGGGAAAATGAGCCCCTGTGCAGGGAACCCCAGGGACGCTCAAGCATCTCGTTCTCAGGAGGAGCCGTGACGCCCCAAAGAAGCTTGATAAGGAGGACAGTGGTGGTTAGACCCAGCTCTGGGGGACGTCACCCCAGCAGTCGGCAGCATCCCTGAAGCTGTGGGGTTACGGGTCTGCTGCCTCTAGCCATATGGGGCTATTTAGTTAAAAAAAATTTTTGAGTGTGGTGAAATTCCCATAACATAAATTTCCCATCTTCATGACACTTTTTAAGTGCACGGTTTAGTCGTGTTAAGTATATTCGCATTGTTGTGCATCCAACCTCCAGAACTCTTTTGGCTTGCAGAGCTGAAATTCTGTCCCTATTAAACAACGACGCCCCATTCCCACCCCGCCTTCCCCCCTCCCTGGCAACTACCTTTCTACTTTCTGTCTCTGTGAATGTGACTCTTCTAGGAGCCTCTTACAAGTGAGATTATACAGTATTTGTTTTGTGTGGTTGGCTTGTTTCACTTAGTATAATGTTGGCTATTTAATTTTAAATTAATTAAAAATTCAGCTCCCGGTGCACTTAGCCATATTTGAAGTGCTCAGTAGCCCCATTTGGCTAGTGGCCACTGTATTAGATGGCACAAATGCAGAACATCCCAGAAATTTCTCCTGGACAGGGCACATCTAAGGGAAGCCGGGCAGCTTATACAGAGACGTGGCTGGAGCTGGGGGCTGAGAGAAGGCAAGTACCAGCTAGATGAGCCATTCCTGATGGTGAATAATCTGACTCCTTTTCTCCACCACAGAAACAATACCAGCTACCTGATGTTTTAATAAGTGCCACTCGCATCCTTCTCCCAGTCTCCAGTCTTCTAGCAGCATAGAGCGTGAGAAATAATCCAGTTTGAGAAAATATACAGTACAGGTCACAGACAAATGTACTTGAAAATATTCTTAGCAAGTACATCTTAGGAAATGCCTGTCAGTTTAACCGTCAATGGGAGTTGAATCGGAGTGTTTCATTAATGGGAACTATTAGTTTATCGCTAACTTGGCAAGAATCCTAATTGGTATTTATCACAAAGAAGTCTTATTCAGTAGACCTACCCTTTAAGCTGTTGCTTTTAAAGATTTTTGCTTGAGACCCACAGTAAGAGAAATGTCGTATCTCAACCCAGTGCCTGCACTCCCTTATATGTTTATATATGTATACCCAAACTTAAAGTTCCTTTAATTTTTTTTTTAAAGATTTTATTTATTTATTTGACAGAGAGCGCACACAGTGGTGGGGGGTGGGCAGCAGGCAGAGGGAGAGGGAGAAGTAGGCTCACAGAGCAGGAAGCCTGATGCGGGGCTCAATCCCAGGACTCTGGGATCATGACCTGAGCCGAAGGCAGATACTCAACTACTGAGCCACCCAGGTGCCCCAAATTAAAGTTTCTTGTAACAACACTTACTCGTATTAAGTGTGATGCATATATTTTATTTAAAAAATGCTTGCTGGGGCACCTGGGTGGCTCAGTGGGTTAAGCCTCTGCCTTTGGCTCAGGTCATGATCTCAGGGTCCTGGGATCGAGCCCCACACATTGGGATCTCTGCTCAGCAGTATGCCTGCTTCCTCCTCTCTCTCTCTGCCTGCCTCTCTGCCTGTTTGTGATCTCTGTCAAATAAATAAATAAAATCTTAAAAAAGAATGCTTGCCTATTTAAAAAGCGCTGATCCTATCCACTAAATTGATTTCATAACCCTCAAAAGGGCCACAACATGCTGTTTAGAAAACACAACTTTAAATACACTTAGGTTCCATTTCAAGCCTGGTTTGTAATGCTGTTCCCCATCCCCTCTTCAGGTCCCCATGACTCAGAAAATGGTTTACAAATTGCATCTTAAAACAAGCAAGTTTTGTTTTGTTTTTTAAACTTTTTTTTTTTTTTTTAAAGATTTTACTTATTTATTTGTCAGAGGGAGAGTGAGAAAGCGAGCACAGGCAGGCAGAGGCAGAGGGAAAAGCAGGCTCCCTGCTGAGCAGGGAGCCCTATGTGGGACTCGATCCCAGGATGCTGGGATCACGCCTGAGCCGAAGGCAGCTGCTTAACCAACTGAGCCACCCAGGCATCCCTGTTTTGTTTTTTGTTTTTGTTTTTTTGTTTGTTTTTTGCTTAACATTTTATTTATTTGAGAGAGAGAGAGAGTGCAGGAGGGAGCACGAGCAGAGGGAGTGGGAGAAGCAGGCCCACCCTCTGAGCTGGGGCCCAGGACCCCTGGATCATGACCTGAGCTGAAGGCACATGCTTAACTGACTGAGCCACCCAGGCACTCTAAAACAAGCAAGTTTTTAAAAAAGCCATCATGGCTTTACTTCTGAGTGAGTTCTGTCTACTCATTTTAATGCTGGTTTAAGTAGAGAGTATTATGATAGAAAAGTCCATTATCAAATGGCAGACTGTGCTTTCCAAAGCTAAATATAAATGATGAACACTTTTTCAGGCAATAAGTTTCTATTTAGCATGTGCGATTGGGAGTTCATTGAATTTTAGCTTACTTTTCTTTGTGGAGGAGAGTATCACATCACAATACTATATAAGGTAACTGAGGGAAAAGGAGAAAAAAAGTCTTAGTTTCTTGTGTCATGCATGAAGAATTTAATAATTTATAAAAATCTTGTAAACAAAGATTTCCAAATGTATGCTTTATAAAGTATATAGATGAGTCAACTTGTCAGATTTTTTTTTTCTTTTGTAGTGTAACTATTTGGTATATTAACGAGTATTTTGACAATAACAGAAACACAGAGCAGTTTCCCTAAATCATTTTCAGAAGCATTTCATCTCAGGGTCAGGGGAGAATTTACTTCTGGAAGGGCCTATTTTTCTTTTTACTTTAACAGAGGAGATAGTGCTATTAAGAGGCCTTGAAGGAAAATTTATGTACTCCTTGAACAGCTCTGAATTAGGCAGGTGGTAGAAAAAAGTAGAAGAAAGTATCAGAGAATAAATGTAAATAATGCTGAATAAAAAAATTTCATCCTTAGGAGTTGGGGGATGGGCATAATGGCTGAAAGTGGCCCAAAGGCACAAACTTCCAGTGACAAAATAAGTGGGGTTAGTGATTGGGTCATGGACATTGGGGAGGGTATGTGCTATGGTGAGTGCTGTGAAATGTGTAAGCCTGACAATTCACAGACCCGTACCCCTGGGGCAAATAATACATTATATGTTAATAAAAATAATTAAAAAAAAAGTCCTGGGGATGTCAGGTACAGCATGGTGACTATAGTTAATAATACTGTATTGTGTATTTGAAATTGCTAAGGGAGTAGATCTGAAAAGTTCTGATCACAAGCAAAAACATTCCTTGACCAGTGTGGTGACAGATGTTAACTAGACTTACTGTGGTGATCATTTTGCCGCATATCCAAATACTGAATTGTTATGTTGTGTACCTGAAGCTAATATGATGTATGTCAATTATACCTCAATAGCAAATGGCATCATAACTGTAAATCATAAGGATTTGCCAGTTTTGAAACTTTAGATGTATCAAGACATAGAATTAGAGCGAAAGTGTTTTCTTTAAAATAAAATTCGAGGGGCCTGGCTGGCCCAGTTGGTTGAGTGTCTGACTCTTGATTTCGGCTAAGGTCATGATCTCAGCCGGGGAGTCTGTTTGAGGATTCTGTTTCTCCTTCTCCTTCTGCCCATCCTCTCTCTCTGCCAAATAAATAAATAAATAAATATATCTTTGAAGAAATAATAAGGGGCACCTGGGTGGCTCAGTGGGTTAAAGCCTCTGCCTTCAGCTCAGGTCATGATCCCAGGGTCCTGGGATCGAGCCCCACAATGGGCTCTCTGCTTGGTAGGGGGCCTGCTTCTCTTCCTCTCTCTCTGCCTGCCTCTCTGCCTACTTGTGATCTCTCTGTCAAATAAATAAATAAAATATTTAAAAAAAAAAGAAAAAAATAATAAAATAAAATTCCCGGATTGGTACTAACCACTGGGTTTATTTTTGAAAAATCATTTTTGTGTTTGTGTTAAGTATAAATACTTGTAGAGAAATTGGAAATTAAAGGAAAATATGAAAAGATCAGAAAGAATTACATGGTCAGGCTACCACTGTTCATATTATATACACTAACTGTACTTTAATAGCTGTATGGAGCTAGTGGCCACCATATTGGACAGTGGAGATAGAACATTTGAACATTTCCATCAAGGTAGAAAGTTCTTTGGGAGTCACTGCTCTAGAGAGTGGAAGAGGATCCAGCTAAGTCATCTCTGAGGCTAGTCAGTGTGTAGAATGGTAGTCGAGGAAAAATGCACAATTGTTCTTGGCTAGTTTTCTGCTGGATATGTTACACAGTTTGCTGGTTACTTTAGCATTAAAAAAAATAGACAGGGGCACCTGGGTGGCTCAGTGGTTAAGGCCTCTGCCTTCGGCTCAGGTCATGATCTCAGGGTCCTGGGATGGAGCCCCACATTGGGCTCTCTGCTCAGTGAGGGGCCTGCTTCCCTTCCTCTCTCTCTGCCTGCCTCTCTGCCTACTTGTGATCTCTGTCTGTCAAATAGATAAATAAAATCTTAAAAAAATAAAGTAAAATAAAATAGACATTAAAATTCTGTTCCCTTCTTGTATTCCTGGTCTTTCACCAGATGTAGTGGAAAAGACAGCCTCTCTGGGCCCACATACCCCTGGGCTTCTGTCGCCTATATCCAGATCACGATCACGTGATTCCTATGACTTGCTAACCAAGCAGATGTCCTGGCTGAAGAATAGAATAGGTGCTCATAAATGCAGAGTGGATTGCTACTATTTTTAAGGGCCAAGTAAGGTAAGGTTGTGCTCTTAGATGAGACACCAGCTCTTTTGAAATGACCCAGTGATGGAGAAGGAAGGGAGGTCCTATCACGCGTGGCAGGCAAACAAACACAGGTGAATGTACCCTTTCTCCACCTTCTCATCTGGGTTTTCACTTTATTTGGCTCAGCCAGCAATTCTTCCCACCCTCAAATTCTGGGAACACACTATTAATGCATTTTATCTTATAATTATTCTAGGTCTTTCTTACACATACAAAGTCTTGGTTGATTGCTGCCTACCCCTCAAGTCTGAAGATAATGCCGTTTTTGTTGAACTAGGAAAGGATAAAGGGAGAAGGAACTGGAGTTTCTTTATCTTCCTGCCTTTTCTTTCTCACAAAGGGGCGGGGGGGGGATTTTCTGCACTAGAAGGGGAATGATTTTCAGAGCTCTGAGCTCCCATGCTTCTCAGTACCCTCAGAGGGGCCTGCCCTGCACAATGTGTGTGTGTATGTGAGTGTGTATGTGTGTGTGTGTGTGTGTGTGTGTGTACAGGGACAGACTAATGTGAAACAGCCTGGATGCAGACTTAGCAATAGGGTCTCTCACAAAGAAGGTTCCAAACTCAGAAAGTGACTGACTCTGTGACTTGATAGCTGCTCCAGTTATGCATGAGATGGTTTTGGTTGGCCTGCCCTGTAGAAATGTTGAGATGCAGCTCTGTTTGAACAATCAAAACCCAAATAAAATATCTTACACTCATGCAGCCTCCACAGTTTGCCAAATCTGTTCTCAAGCATTACGTCATTGGATGATGAACTTATGGGCTGGGACCAGACATTTGCAGAAGAGAAAACCTAGGCCCAGAGAGGTAACGTGACTTGGCCGAGGTCACACAGTAGTGGGTGGTGCGGCTGAGTTTTGAATCCCAGGGGACTTTGCTGAGGACATTGCTTTCCTTCTGACTCATATTTTGGGATCGTAAAATAAAACACACCTAAGTCGGATAATGGGTGACACAAATATGATAGTGTAAAATATAATGTTTGTTGAGTGCCCATAATAGGAGGTTAAGAAAGGGGCTGCATAGTTGGGTGTCTGGGCCCTGCCCTCAGGGATCTTTACTTGAAACATTTGAAGCAGTACATTTACTAGCAATAAATACATATCACCCCAGAACAAACTGGATGCTTTAGGGCAATGGATGCTGAGAAAATGACAGAGTCCGTTATAGAAGGCGTCCTGAAAGAAAAGAGTTTTGAATCAGACCCTGAAGGATGTGCACAGACTAAGGGGAGGGCATTCTAGCCGGATACAGAGGCATGGTTGGGTTCAGTTTTAAGAAAGAAGAAAAGAGCACTTGTTTATTATTTTTTGAAAATTTGCCCTGCAGAAGACCTTGCATACAGCTGGGTTTAGAGGGGTGTACAAAAGAGACATGGCCCCCCCACTTCATATAACTTAGACTTTGGGGGGAAAGACCAAGCATTGATTGTTGGTAATAAAATAATTACATAAGTATTTCAGATTAAGATTTGCTATAAACGAAAAAGGTAGAATTCTATGAACGCATACAGTACAGTGATGTAAATTCCACTGACATTTGAGCTGGTACGTGAGGGAGTGGAAGTTAAGTAGAAAAAATAGTTTTGGTATAGGGAACAAAGGGAGGAGTGCTCAGAGAGGAGTGAAGCATGTGCAAAGGCCCTGGGAGGATCAGAGGGGCTGGAAAAAGGCCTCGGTGCTGGCGTTGAGAGAGCAGAATGGTGAGTGGTGAGTGGCGGGAGGTGAGGCTGGGGAGGAGGCACAGGCTGAATCAATTTTGGTCTTTATTTTAATAACTGTGGGAAACCCCTGAAGGAATTTAAGCATAGTGACAAGACTGACATGGTCAAATTTTCTTCTAAAAAGATCGCTTTGGTTGCTGTGTGCCAATGTTTTGGAGGGGAATACTAGAGGTTATGCAGTAACCCCTTAAGAGACTATTATGGGGATCCAGTCTAGACATGGCTGGCTGGTGCAGAGTGGTGGTAGTGGAGATGGGGAGAAGGGGCGAGTTTCCAAAGGGATTTAGAAGAGCAAGTTTACAGGTGGAATTTGGTGATATGCTAGGTAATAGAGAAGCAGGTGATAAGGATGGTTTTTGAGTTTCGGATGTTTGGGAAGAAGAAGAAATCAGCTTTGGGTATCAGGAAGGCATTTGGGTCTTCGGGTCTGGAGCTCAAGGAAAGAATGGGTTGGGATTGACTGGAGGTTCCGGGCACATGAGTGACCAATGGGTATGGATGAGCTTTCCCAGAGAGAAAGGAGCATGAAATGAGGAGAGAGGAATACAGCAGTGAGGAAGCTCATTGGCCAGGTCAAAGAGAACGAGTCAGCCCAGCAGCACTGGAAAGGTTGGAGGAGAACCAAGAGATCCCTGAGCATCGTGTCATTGAGGTGGAGTAAAAATATATAAAATAGGGGGTGTATCTGTCACTTTGTTTCTAGACCCATTTCCTCATCACAACCCCCAAATCCATTAGGTGCAAGCCACACAACTCTAGATCCAAGACACTTGCATTGGGCAATGTTACAAGTGTAGCTATTTATTTTTCCATTACTGAGACAGATTGCAGTCTGTCTGCGGGGAACAATAACCTCCTTTCCTTTCTCTTACGTCGTTGCGCTTTTGGCTGTCCCTGACTGCAGCTTGTTGCAAATCTGAGCTTGTTTAATCCCATGGAGTACTAAACACTATCTGGTCTCAGTGGCTGTGTTAATTCTACTGTGCGCGCCCAACTTCATGTGCCAGCTGGGATCCCTTAATGAGCGAGCTGCACACAGTTCAATGTGAAAACTATTTTCGCTGGTGCAATGTGTTTGAAGAACTCACTCCTGGAATGTTCTACGTCACAACTGCTTCCAGGCCATCCCTGGCATTCTCTCTCTTTGCAGGATGGCTGTTGCTCCTCCGAGTTACTGTTTTGTGGCCTTCCCACCACGTGCTAAGGACGGGCTGGTGGTGTTTGGGAAAAATTCAGCTCGGCCCAGGGATGAAGTACAGGAGGTTATGTATTTTTCGGCTGCTGATCATGAACCCGGGAGCAAGGTTGAGGTAAGTCCCGTGTTAGAGTCTCTCATTGGTGCTCATTCCCTTCCTCCGGCTTGGCTCAGTGCACCTTTCCTTAACTGGGCTCACTGGTCAGAACTGCCATGTCGGTTCTGTGATTCCTGATCCCACGCAAGTTTGTTCGTGGCCTTAAAAAACAGCATCACACGGGGACTAATACTACATTCGTGGCTATAGCCCTTCTTTTATAAGTAAGTAAAATATTTACATGGTTTCAAAGTCAAATGTATAAAATAAGGTGTATTCATAGAAGTCTGGTATCTTTCTTTGTCTCATTTACTCTACTTATTTTTTTCCTTTTTCTTGAAAGTTTTTTTGGTTTGTCCTTCCATTTAAAAAATTACCTGCGCATGTAAGAAACTACACACACAAACATACACACACATGCCCCTTTATCCCATATGTTTTTCTTTCTTGGATGAATGGTAGCACACCGTGTACGCTTTTCTCCACTTTTCTTTTTTCACCTTAAAACATATCTTAGAGAGGGTGCCTGGGTGGCTCAGTGGGTTAAGCCGCTGCCTTCGGCTCGGGTCTTGATCTCAGGGTCCTGGGATCGAGTCCCGCATCGGGCTCTCTGCTCAGCAGGGAGCCTGCTTCCCCTCTCTCTCTCTCTGCCTGCCTCTCCATCTACTTGTGATTTCTCTCTGTCAAATAAATAAATAAAATCTTAAAAAAAAAAAAACATATCTTAGAGATCACCCCATGTGGTAAACAGAGGTCCTATTCCTCATTCCTCACTTAGAGCTATACAGAGCGTTCCATTCTATGGATGTATCATGGTTTAGTCCCAGGTTGCTGGACATCTGGGTGGTTTTTCCAGTCTTTTGTTATTGCAGATATGTTGTTGTATTTTGGAGGGGCTGATAGCCTGGTGTATCGGTCACAATATCTGGTCTTGGTTTATGTATTGTATCATGGTAGAAGACTATCCATCAATTCCTATTTTGAGTGCTTAAAAATCTTTGTCGGTCCTTCACTGGGATATCCCAATTGTTGGATCCCAATAGTGGGATTGTTGGGTCACAGAGTAAGTAAGTGTGTAATTTTTTTGGACTTTATCTGATTTGCTTGCACAGATGGTGTCCTTCTGCATTTCTGCTAGCGATGGAACAATGCCTGTTTCTCCATATTCCTGGAGTGTACCGTCAAACTTTCACCATGCCTGATGTCAATTTTAAAGTCTGCTACTTTACTAAATTCTTTCATTGGTTGTTTCAGCTTTTATCATTTATTCTCTTGGGTTTTCCAGGTTTATTGTTATCAATGCCTACAAACAGAGGCAGTCTGTTCTTACGTGTCTGGTTTCTTATCTGATTGGCTGATAGCTTGGATTCAGTGTTAATATTTAGTGACGATAGTGGTTTTCTTTGTCTTTTCCTGACCTGAGTGGGGCAACCTCTAGTGATTCTCTAGTCACTCAGACATTGGCTTTAGGACTGAGCTTTGCATAGTTTTATTGTGTTAACAAGTATACATCAAAATTTTTATTTTTAGTGGTTAAAAAAACCCTCAAGGATAGGTGTTAAATTTTGTTGAAGGCCCCCCCCTCAGTGATACAGAGATAATCACTGGATTTTTTTTCTTTCAGTTTATCTGATAAATTGAACTATTTTTGCATTCATAGAATAAACGTCTTGGTTATGGTGTATTCATTTGTGTGTGTGTTTCAATGGTTGTTGTTTGTTAAAGGATGAAGAATGTAGAGAAAAAAACTAAAGGGGCAGGTAAATTGATGAGCTCTTTCCACTGACCTAAACCTCTACTCATTGGCATTCTATGCGTTCAAGATAAACTTATTTTTTTCTGGTAATTGTGCTAGGTTTTAAAAGGTATTCATCAATGTGTGTTTTATTTTCCTATCTGAATCTTTAACTGTTTCAAACCTTTAAAGGCAACAAAGCAGCACCAGAGAGCAACAGAACTCTGTTAGGAGTGGCTGTGTTAGGTGGATGGAGCAGAGGCGGGGACGCGGCTGGCAACACGGGAGCGTGACTTGGGGTATGGATTGTGTGCGGTTGGGGCAGTGACAGCCTGTCTCTCACAGGACTTTCTCAGAACTGCTCTCCTCTTGTGCTAAGCCCCTAAACTTCTGGACTTTTCTTTCGTACAGGCAGAGAAGAGTGCTAGGTTTTCTGATGATCGTGCTAGGTTTTATTTTATTTTATTTATTAAATGTTGCAATGCCTAAATATATTTTTTAAAGACTTTATTTATTTATTTATTTGAGAGAGAGAGAGAGAGAGAGCGAGCGCACAAGCAGGGGGAGCGACAGGCAGAGGGAGAGGGAGAAGCAGACTCTCCACTAAGCAGACAACCCGATGCGGGGCTTGATGCCAGGACCCTGGGATCATGACCCGAGTCAAAGGCAGATGTCTAACCAACTGAGCCACCCACGTGCCCGATCACACTAGTTTTTAAGTGGGTTTTCATTCATTCATGTTTCCATGTCCATGTTGCTTGGATTTGAATGTTTCTCCCTTCCTGGAGCCGAGTGCACTGGGCATAAATGAAGTTTGCAGGTCTGAGTTATTTTGACTTCCCCTGTCTGTCTTCCCTCAATGTTCCTTTTTCTCAAAGAGTCATACCAACTGAAACAACACTTTGATTTTCCCGTGGGCAGATTTAATTTCCCAAAGATAGCTGCACCAAAACCCATCCTACACGTACTTTGTACAGTGTGATGAACATGCCTCGGTGGGGAGGTGAGGGTCATGAACTTAGGTGAGGGCTTACGTTTGCTCTGACCAGCGTAGCCTGGTGGAAGTGATGCCATGTGACCTCCAGGGCTGAGCCATTGAAGCATTGGGCATGGAGTCTCTCAATCTTGGGGTCTGGCCCTAAGCATCCAGGAGCTATGGTGAAGGGAGCCCAAACCAGCCCACGTAGGAAGAACACAGGGAGGGGTCCACATGGAGAGGAACCGAAGTCCCTCAACCAACAGCCAGTGTCAACCCACAGCCAACCGCCAGATGTTTGAGTGAATGGCCCTTCAGACAATTCCAGGCCTCGGACACTGTGGAGTAGAGACATGCCGTCCCTGTGGCGCCCTGTCCAAACTCCTGCTCCTTTGAATTCATGAGATAATAAATGGTTGATTTACACCACTAAATCTTGGGGTCACTTGTTAGTAGCCATAGTAACCACAGTATCACACAAAAGCCATTTATAAATATGTCTGAAATAGATATTTTAGAAAAATATGTTTAATTTTGGGAGGGATAGGCTAAAAAACCCAGTATTTTCCTTTCACGGGTACAATCAGGTTAGAAAGTAGACTAGATTCCTTTCCCTTGTTAATGCATGGTATGTAATCACTCACCTACGCTGGAAGTTCAATGACGTCCCCTTGCATAAACAAGTGCAGTTTGATCCATACCAGAATTCGTTTCCAAGACAACCTGACCTCCTTTCTGAGCTGCCAACCTGTGTTTGGAGCTGCCTCTGTACATTTCCGCATCCGTATTCTGCAGGTAATAAAATAACATCACAGGTCAGAAACCAAATTCATTTTCCCCATCTTATTCCTCTTCCTCTGTCAGACCCTTGTCTGCCACATAGTTTAATCTAGAGACTAGAGGGAAACTCTGACCCTCATTTTCCCATGCATCCCTAGATGCTTGGGGACGGCTGCCACCAAGTCCTATTGCTTCCGGTCCTGTGTTCACATCTCCTCCCTAGGATCCCTGATCATTCAGATCCACCCCCATCTCCCTTCCGCTGTCATCTGCTTATTGGTCCCTGGCTCTCCTTTTCATAGATCCTTCAGACTGTGAGGTCACCAGGATTTTCAGAGCACAACTCTGTCACTGCATTGTTTAAAAACGGTTGTGTTTACAGGATCAGAGTCTGGGCTGATTTGTATGCCATTCAGAACTCTTCCTGGCTGGCACTGGGCTCCCTTTCCCTTTCTCTTCTTTAAAATTGATAGGCTTCACTTTTCTTTTTAAGCACAGTTTTATGTTTACAGAAAAATGAACAGAAAGTACAGAGAGTTCCCATATAACCCTGGGAAAGCTGGGGCCCCCCTCAGCTTTCCCTGTTATTAACATGTTAGGTTAGTGTGATACATTTGTTATAATCCATGAGCCAACATTGATAACATTTATTATTAACTAAAGTCCATCTTTTACATTCTGTTTTGCTTTTGGTGTTGTGTATTTTAATGGGTTTTGTCAGATGTATGTGATGACACCTATCCACCATTATAGCATCATACACAGTACTTCCTCTGCCCTAAAAATCCTCTGTGCTCCTCCTCTTTATTTATCTCTTCCTAATCCCTGGCAACCAGTCGTCTTTGCACTGTCTCTAGAGTATTTTGCCTTTTCCAGAATGTCACGTAGTTAGAATCCTGGTGTGTAGCCTTTTCCGACTGGATTCTTTCACTTAGTAGTTATGTTTTCAGAGTTCATCCAGACCTTTTCTGGGTTGGCCGTGCATTTCCTTTTAGTGCTGAAAACTATCCCATGGTCTGGATGAACCATGGTCTAGTTTTCTGTTCATCTATTAAAGGACATCTTAATTGCTTCCAAGATTTGGCAATTATGAACAAATTTGTTATAAATATTTGTGTGCAGGTTTTTGGGTTTTTTTACTTTTTTTTTTTTCGGTTTGTTGTTTTGTCTTGTTTTGTTTTTTAGCCCTTCTTCCCTCCTGTATGCAAGTCTTTGTATGGACCTAGTTTTTAACTAAAAAATAAAGTTACTTTTTAATGTAATTTAACATTTTGAATAGGTAACATGTTCATATGGTTCAAAGATTAGTGATATTAAAAAGGTTAACTGTGACTTTCTACCCCTTATTACCAGTCACTCTGATTTCCATCCCATATAGCCCTTCTTATTAATTTCTTACACATCCTTCCAGTGTCTTGTGCAAATGCAAGCAAATATGAATATTTAGCCTTATTTTCTTACTTTTTTCATGAAGGTAGCACAGAATATATATTATTCTGAAACTGATTTTTTAAAAAAAATTTTATTAACATATAACATATTATTTGTTTTAGGAGTACGGGTCTGTGATTCATTAGTCGTACACAATTCACAGTGCTCACCATAGCACATACCCTCCCCAATGCCCATCGCCCAGCCACCCCATCCCTCTCACCCCGACACCCCAGCAACCCTCAAGTTGTTTCCTGAGATTAAGAGTCTCTTAATGGTTCATCTCCCTCTCCGGTTTTGTCTTGTGAAACTTGATTTTTTAAGTATAAAATTCCAAACTCACAAAAAAGGTCTATAGCTTTGTTTAATAATATTTTTTAAAGATTTTTCTACATCTGTACACAGAGATTGTTCTTCTTCTTATTATTATTTCTTTTAACAGATGCGTAGTTGTCCATTGTGGAGCTATCCCATAACTTTTCAGTCAGTCCTCTGCTGGTAGACACTGGGACTGTTTGCTAGTCCAGAAAGTCAGCCACGAAGAACCTTGAACATGAGTCATCCTGCCCATGTCCATGTATAGTCGCTAGATACACGTCCAATAAAGTTCTTGTACTAATTGCCCTCCATAAGAGTTGTACAGTTTCTGGCTTACTTTTCTATCCTCATTCTTAGTTTTTCTGTTCCAGCTTGTACCGTAGGCTCCAGCCACACTAGAGCTCATCATTTCTTGAACAAATAACACACTTTTGTATTTCTCTGTGCTTTTACTCATTCTGTCCTTTGCTAAGAAGGTCCTTCTTCTCCCCTCTTCTCATCTGCTTGGTAGACTCAGGCATCTTTCAAAGCCCGAATACCAATATTCCCACCTCCCTCTGGCCTGCCCTCGTCGTCTTCCTCCTCCTCCTCCTCCTTCTTCTTCTTCTTTTTTTTTTTTTTTAAGATCTTTTCATTTATTTTAGAGAGAGAGAATAAGAGTGTGAGTGGGGGGAGAGATAAAGGGGGAAAATCTTCAAGCAGACTCCGCACTGAGTGTGGACCCTGACTTGGGGCTCCATCTGATGACCCATAAGATCATGACCTGAGCCAAAACCAAGAGTCACATGCTTAACTGACTGAGCCACCCAGGTGCCCCAGCCCGCCCTCCTTCTATGAACATGTAGTACTATATGCATGTTCTGCCATTATAAATCAGTGGAAATTTTTAGTTGCCTGAAACCAGTGGAAAGAGTCTGGCCCCAGACACAGGGTTCCTGGCTTCCTGTCTTGCCTTCTGCATTTCCTGTATTTTGGGTCTTTGAGCCTCTTTCGGACTCAGTTTATGCAATTGCCAGATAGGGATCATAAAACCCACTGTGTCTGCCTTATAGAGTGTTTTGTGAAACACATGGGAACCAACATTTAAAAGTACTTTGTAAACTCTAAGGAGAACATCGGGAAGAGTTCTTTTTCTTTTCTTTTCTTTTTTCTTTTTCTCTTAAGAATTAACTAGGGTTGAGAGATTCTGTGACCCCACGTCTGAGATCCCAAACTCCTGTCTGTAGCATATGGTTCTAAATTTGCTTTTCAAATGTACTCTTACTCCTTTAGTTCCCTTATAGTTGTACCTATAACTTTCCCAAGTACAGAATGATGGGTTCTTTTCCATAGCTAGGCTTATGAGCCCTAACAACTATCATGTAACTTTCACAAAAGCTCTCCTTAGCATATGGAAATTATTTTTCTAAACTATGAAGAGTGAGAATTTTTCATAAAATCCCATCTATTTCTTAGCCATTTCACGACATTTCAAGCTTACATATTCTACAGTTTCCCTAGAAACCTCATACTTGAGTTCTGAGGTTCCAGGAATTCATTTTCTGGGAATAACTCTGTACTAAAAGTCATCCTGATGACTCATCTGCTGACCTGCCCCCCCCCCCCTTCTAGTTGGCCCATCCTTCCAGGAAGTCTTCCCTTCCAAGTCATCCACTCACCCACCCCTTCCTCTTCCTTCCGTCTGTCCATCGATCCTCCATTCTACAGCAAGTTCTCTTTGCTTGAAGGTTGAAGGATGAGAAATCGGGTTCCTTAACAGAATCCCCCAGTTTCTAAAATTACACTCCTCAGTTTCATTTTGCTGCACAGTTGGAAGAT
Organism: Mustela lutreola; assembly: GCF_030435805.1. Classification (NCBI taxonomy): domain Eukaryota; kingdom Metazoa; phylum Chordata; class Mammalia; order Carnivora; family Mustelidae; genus Mustela; species Mustela lutreola. Next base: position 156,012,753 of record NC_081293.1, on the reverse strand, counting down.
GGCTGCATTTTATTTTATGTTCTTTAGTTTTTCTCTTGTGGATTCTGAGTTTTTTTGTTTTTGTTTATTTGGTTATTTGTTTTTAACAAAATCACTCTTGGATGAGGAGTAGGATAGATAAAATGTATATCCATTTGTGAAAGGCCCTTTGTCCTCTCTGAGGATGCCGTAACCCTGTGCATCACAGAACTCTTCTCGACTCTTCCTCAAACCCTGCTCCTTCCTATAGATAGGAGTGTTGAGGTGGATAATTTCCTGGATTATGATGTTCCATGAGTGCATGGTGTGTGTACGTGTGTGTGTACGTGTGCATGCCTGTGGATGGGTATGTGTATCTATTCTTATATGGATGACTTTTCTAGTTAAGAAACAAGGGATCCAACATTAGAAGACTGTTCGAGAAAACAATGAATTTCAGTTAAAGTTGATATGATTTATACTTGGTGCCCGAGAAGAATTCTATCCCAATTGGTGGAGACACAATTCTTTTATTCTTTTAATTTAAATTCAAGTTAGTTAACATACAGTGTCACATTGGTTTCAGGAATAGAATGTAGTGAGTCATCACTTCCATACAATACTCAGTGCTCATCCCAACACATGTCCTCCTTAGTGCCCATCCCCCATCTCGCCCATCCCCCATCCCCCATCCTCCGCTCTCCAGCAACTCTCAGCTGAGACAGAATTCTTGTAGCCAAGTCAGATTTGACACATAATGCTTTTAAAAAGTCTCTTGTTATTATATAATAAACCTCATCTCCATTTTACCCCTTTCTTTAAAGTTTAAAGTCTTCATTGTTTCCTTTTTTTGGGGGGAAAATGAATTTTACTTTATTTATATTTTCCTCCATCTGAAGTTCTGTATGAGTTCAGTATCTCCAGGTACAACTTTCAGAGTTTGGGACAGGCTGTTGGTAGCTCACTTCCTTTTTCTTCCTGGATAAGAGTACTTGTAGGAAGAATAGAAAACTACCCATTAATGAGAGTCAGTAACATTGTTAGTGACTTGGTCCAGATGGCAGCTTTATTTGTGGTTTGTGGGATGGACATGTGTTTTGCAGGGGAGAGCGTCTGAATTTGAAATTCTGAAGATTCTCCTATACAGTCGGAGAGCACAGGTTGTTCTGGAATCAGAGAGAGCTGAGCAAAGATCCGTGCCAAGGGCAGAGACTGCGTGCCGGTCTTCCTCTCTGCTCTCTTTGGCCCCAGGAGTCTCCAGCCCTCACCTCAGGCAAGCATGGCTCAGCAGGGACCTTCCTTCTGTGTCCCCTTTTCCTGTTTCCGACCCCAGGCCTTGGCACGCCCGTTCTCAAAGATATTGTGGCTTCAGGGAAATAAAAAGCAGCTCTTCTAAAATGTGGCTGACTTTTTTTTTTTTTTTTTTTCCTTTGTCTCTTTTTGGAGTCATAATGAACCTTAAGGGCACATTTTCAAAAACCAGTCAAGTAGCAGGCAAGACACTGGGGTAAAAAAGACAAAAACAAACCTCCCAAAACCACCGTGATAATTAGAAATGCTGCCTTAGAGTTGCAAATTTCCTAAAACTAAAAATATTCCTCTAAAGCGTCCCATTTTCCCTGCCTTCTCCCCCTCCCCCAAGCAGCACCCTAGGAAGTCTGGCTGACTCATCAGCTCATTTCAGAGCAGTTTTCACTGGTGGTGCCAGGGTTGTGCTCACCATCTGAGTACAGTAGGAAGCACAATGGCTGCATTTCATTAATTGAAACGTCTATTGTGTGTCTCTGTTCCCCTTTCCCTGGGTGATCTCCAGAAAGTGTGCACGCTGGAATGTGCCGAGGGTAGGCAACAGCGTGAAGCTGATTTTGCTTTTTGTTTTCAACACAATCACGCAAAATAAGAAAGGGCTTGCTCTGCAGAAGAATCGTCTTTTGTCTCTGTCTTGAGGGCTTTGTGAAGGCTCATCTTTGCTACCTTCCAACCTAGCATCGGTCCCCAGGAGCCGCCTGAGAAAGTGACAGGCTCTGTGCAGGTGGCACCTTTAAAACCTCGCTGACATTTAGAAACGTGCCTCACGACGCGGCCCACGCTGGACATTCTTAGGTTGTTATGTGGCCTTGGCACCCAGAAGTTGTGCTAGCTGAGAGATTTGTTTTATTAAAGAGGGTTGGGAGTGGCCAAAGGGCAGCATGACGGTTTGCTCATCTCTCTTTGCAGACCACTTTTTTTTCCTTTTAAAGATTTTATTTATTTATTTATCAGAGCGACACAGAGAAAGAGGGAAGACAAGCAGGGGGAGTGGCAGGCAGAGGGAGAAGCAGGCTTCCCGCTGAGCAAGGAGCCCAATGCAGGACTCAATCCCAGGACCCCGGGATCGTGACCTGAGCTGAAGGCAAATGCCTAACGACTGAGCCCCCCAGGCACCCCTCTCTGCAGGCCTGCAGAGAGCTTCAGGCCTCCAAACAGCTTCATCACCAAAGCTGAGGCCAGAACCATTCCTTGAAAGACCTCTTGAGTGGTGAACATATTCTTTTTTCTTTTTGTTTTCTACTAGAAATCTGGATAGAATTCTGACTTGAAGCAAAATTGTTTTTGTCACACTGAAAGAAGATTTCAGGTGCTGTTTGGATTTTTTTTTTCCTGGTGAGACCTTCTCTGTTGCCTCAAATCGCACGTACTGTCCGCCTCATTAATGAATTAATGATGTGACGACTGTGAAGGTCGGTGAATTTTATTTAAAAAAGAAGTGACTGCCTGCAGAGTTCAGGTTCTAGATGGCTGACTTTATAAACTTTGGCTAATTACATCTTCTGTAAATGTTTCCTATTTATGAGGTTTGCTCCCAGACTGGGATTTTAGATAACCAATCTATACAAGACAAGCATGACGGCTTTGACCTGGGTGTGATTAGTCACATCTCAAACACAATGGAGTGGGTGTGAATTACAGCCACAGAAGGGTCCTTGTTAAGCCCAGGCTGCTGCAGTCCACGACAGAGATGCCCTAAGGGGTGTGTGTTTTGCTCACTGAGGCTTTGGTGCATCTCCCATCTCCCCATCTCCCTGCCCCCCTGCTCTGTAGCATATGAGGGGGATCTGGTGCCTTGGCTTTCAGCCCAGTGTTTAGGAGGAGCTGATTTGGCCCATCTGGCTTCTTGGGCATCTCCTTTCTTCCTCCTCATTCTGAGTTTGGCCAAAAAGTGTCAAGTTGGCTGCAAATATTTTGAACTCCTATGAAGACCATATGGTCTTTTGGATTCAATTTTCAACATTTTTATCAGTCAATACTTACTGAGCTCTTGCAGTCCTGTTACCCAACGCTGCTGCAGTAGCTTCCCTGAGCGTCACAGAGGAGGGTGCCCTTGGACTATGAACACACCTTTGACATCCCCATCTCTCTCTCTCCTCTCTGGCTCTTACCTCTTTCTGGAATACCTTGATTTCTAGCCCATTTTAAAAGATCAACTCAGATGTCACCCACTTGATAAAGCCTCTGCCCACTTGGGGTAATTTCCCTCTTTCTTTTGAACCTGTACTGTGTCCCTCTGATCTTTGTTACTCACTTATTCCTTCATTCACCCCTTCATTCATTCTTTCAAAAAAAGATCTACTGATGCCTCGCATGTACCAGATTTCAGATATGTCAGTGAACTAAACCACAGAGCTATCTCCCTGCCCTTATGGAGCTTATCTTGTACTTGGGGGAGATAACATAATACACAGTATATGCAGTACATAAGTCAGTTATGCAGTATTTTGGAAAGGGGAAAGTGGAATGGAATGTGAAAAAGGGAAAGCAGGATCAGGTTGATCAGATGTCCAAGGTGGGGGGAGGGGGAAGATGCAGTGTATGTTAGGTAGACAGGCCTTGGTGACAGCTACTGAGATTGGCCTGGTGGCCATGGTAATTTGCATGTGTACCTTCTCCTTTCCCAACTGAAAGCACAGGAATTGGGCATCCTCAACTGCCTTATCTGCCAGCAGCACTTGGCACATAGTGCCGTGTGTGTGTGTGTGTGTGTGTGGTGCTCTGTAAATGGTAAAATGGAAATGAACATGTAAACATGAATTTGAAGACAAATAAGGAAACCCTGTCTATTTTTTTAAAAGATTTTACTTATTTGTTTATTTGAAAGAGTGAGACAGAGACAGAGAGAGGGTGAGGGGTGAGGGAAGGACCAGAAGGGAAGGAGGTGGAAGGAGGAGAGAACCTCAAGCAGATTTCCTGCTGAGCCTGGAGCGCCATGTGGGGCTCAGTCTTAGGACCCTGAAATCACAACTTGCACCGAAACCAAGTCAGGTGCTTAACCAGCAGAGCCCCTCAGGTGCCCCCAATAAACCCATTCTTATTTTCACTTCCTTCCTGCCCTTAAAAAACCCTTTATGATAAATCTATACTTAGAATCTTAAGGGGCACCTGGGTGGCTCAGTCGGTTAAGCTTCTGCCTTTGGCTCAGGACATGATCTCAGGGTCCTGGGATGGAGTCCCATGTCAGGCTCCCTACTCAGTGGGGAGCCTGCTTCTTCCTCTCCCTTTGCCCCTCCCCCTGCTTGTGCATGTGCGCTCTCTCAAATACATAAATAAAATCTTTTAAAAAAAATCTTAAATTCCTTCTATATTTACTCATTCTTTTCAAGACAGAATTTGTCACTGGAGCTCAGTGAGCACAGGGCTTTTGGAAAACATTGGTCAAATGCCTGAACTGCTTTTTACATGAAAAAACACAATTATAAGATGTCAATTTCAATTGCAAATTAGAAGAGCACAGAGGACCATAGTTTTTTTCCTGCTTTGGCTAGGTTTTTGCTCTAACAGAATTGTTTTTCAAAGTAAACAACTTTTGGGAACTGAATAGGGGAAAACATTTCAAGAGTGTATTTTATTATCAATTTGCCATGAAAAACTCAAGCGTCTCTTGACAGCCTCTGGATTTAATTAGCTGTAAGTTTACCAATATTTATCAAGTGAAAGAACATTATCCCAGTGCAAAGCAACACCTCATATGAATTATGAGGACATGTGTGTCGCCTGATCAATGAGTGTGCAATGCCACACGCGTTTCAGCTCTTACCTGATGTTCAGAGATTATGGAAAATCAACGCAGAATCACTTTCCAGGCTGCACTCAGTCAGTGTAACTGGGTCTCAAATCAGAAAAAGATCTAGGGCCATGTTGAACTGAGGCTTTTGTGCCCAATTTAAAAGGTAAATGCTTGCTGCTGCTGCTCTCCCCTGAGAGCCAAAGAGCTCCGTCTAATTTAGAGCCCTGAATTCCGTGCTGTGTCTACCTAGAGTAGACCTAGACTGATAGAACGCCAGAGTCAGGAGGCCCCTTGGGGTAACCTAGCTTAGTGGCTTTCCAATTTCCCCCAAGGAGCTCTCCCATGGGCCCAGTGTGCAGAGGCAGAGGGAAGAACCAGCAGGCCAGGCTCTGAGTGAGCTGGTCTCACATCCCATCTTCCATTTGCCTCAACACACTTAGATTGTTTTTATGCTTCAATGTAAGAATTTGTGTGAAACCAGGCTTCTGAGGCTAAAGATCATTTGATCTAGAGTAGCTCACTCATTTTCCAGGTAGAGACATGGCAGCCTGGAGAAGGTAAGATAGACCACGCCAAGGGGTGTGTCTTGCAGTCCTGACAACAGTAGAAACATGCCTTTCTTGGACTGTCTCCTTTTGGGTTCACTGCACAGGCTTAGTGTGTGAATCAAATGAGACAGACAGGGAAGCACAGCATATAAAAGCACACTTAATGCATTAGTTAATATAAAATACTATCATCATGTTCCCTTTTCTACCCCTAGAGCAGCTGTGGAGGTTGTCAAACTTGGTTCCAGGGAGCACTCGGTATCATTGCCAGGGACATAAGAACTCCTGTTCTTCAGGCAACACATTTTCCCTTTAATCCACTTTCTATGTCAGCCCTCCAGGTCAAGTGTCTCCTATAGGAGGGTGCTATAACTTTAAGGAAGTTTGAAAACCACTGATCCAGAAGGATTTTTGTCTCTGAGCATAAATAACTATATGTGTTTCAAATGCTGGTGCCCTCTGTGCCTACTGAAATGACCGGGCAGAATATTCGGGGCAGATGTTGGCTGAATGCCTGGTTCAAGAAGATGAGAGCCCTGTGGATCAGCTGGGCTTGAACCAGAGACGGACATCTGATCAGTGAAACTGCAACTCGCTAGAGACACCTCTGAGCTACATTAAGACTTGGGGTGTTTTTGAAGTCTGGTGTTCCTGAGGCCTTTCATTTTTTTTGGGGGGGGGGTGTCTGTTTGTAACTCATGTGGTGGTTCACTGTAAGTTCCAGGGTGGAAACTAAGCAGATCCTGGCAGGTGATGGTCCTTTTTTTCCTGTCTTCATTTTTCAGTGCACTTACATTTCAATCGACCAAGTCCCCAGGACCCATGCCATCGTGATAAGCAGACCTGCTTGGCTTTGGGGGGCAGAAATGGGAGCCAACGAGCATGGTGTGTGCATAGCCAATGAAGCCATCAATGCCAGAGAACCAGCCGCTGAGACAGAAGCCTTCTTGGGGATGGATCTGGTCAGGTACTACAAGACGATTCTTTGAAACACCTGCTCGAACAGGCAGGGAAAGGGGATAGGGTTTCTTTCCTCTAAAAATCATATTTGTAACACAAGCCTCCCAAAGAAGACCTGTACCTTTTTTGTTTGTTTGTTTAAAGATTTTATTTATTTATTTATTTGACAGAGAGAGAGAGAGAACGCGCGTGCACACACACAAGTAGGCAGAGAGGCAGGCGGGGGTGGGGGGGAAGCAGGCTCCCAGCTAAGCAGGAAGCCCGACACAGGGCTCCATCTCAAGACCCTGGGATCATGAACTGACCCGAAGGCAGATGCTTAACTAACTGAGCCATCCAGGTGCCCTGACGTGTGCCTTTTGATATGAAGTTCAAGGTGTTAGAAAAAAAAGAGTAGATTACAATGGAATATTAGTAAGTAATAAAAACCAACCATTTTCTACATGCTTGAATTTTGAAAACATTATACTAAGTGAAAGAAGCCAGACACAAAAGGTTGCATATGGTATGATTGCATTTACATGAGATGTCCAGAAGAGGCAAATTCATAGTAGTGGAAGGTAGATGAGTGGTTGCCTGGGGTTGGGATGGGAAAATGGGGAGTGATTCCTAATGGATATGAGGCTTCTGTGTGGGCTGTGGAAAATTTCCTGAATTTAGATTGCGGTGATAATTGCACAACTTTGCAAAGACCCTAAAAATCACTGAACTGAATTTTTTTAAGTGGGCGAAGTTTATGGTTTATGGTTTGAAATACATCTAAAATACAGGAAAGAAGGAAGGAATCATATAAAATACCTGATATAAAGGAAAAAAGGAGAGCGCCATGGCCCTCCCGGCCCTTTTCATCTCCGTCATCTGTTTTCCTTTCGCTGCTCTGCCAGCTGCTGTGTAACGGGGAAGCAGATGCTGATGGGGACCTTTGCTCGCTTCCCCTTGTGCCACGAGCCTGTCCTGTGGGCCTGTCCTGCAGTGGCCTGTTCCAAAGGGTTGTGGGCCTGGGTTGTGGGCCTGTCCTGCAGGGTTGTGGGCCTGTCCTGCAGTGGCTGATCAATGACTGAATGACCAAAGGCGAGAGAGAGAGGAATGACATTCTGAAACGACTTTCCTTTTTTCTGAGACAGTGACATGCAACAGAATCATGACCGAGTTGAAAGAATATTGGGGTGGGAGCCAGGGGCCTTGATTTTCAGTGTGAATGTACCGAGTGGTAACACGTCTCTGGGCCACATTTGTTTGAAGGGAGGCCTTAGATGGGTTGACCTCTCAAGAACCTTCCCAAACCAACATTCTGTATAAAGGACTAGAGGTTTGACCCTTAGTAGGTTGTGTAGGGAGAACGTGCACATTTACGCCGAGACCTCTGTGGTCTGTAGCTCCCACCAACCCATGGCCAGATCTGTTCACCTTCCAGGGAAGGGCCCTGGGGGCTTGACACACCTGTGTGAGTCATGGGCCTCAAGCAGGGATTCTTCCAAGGACTTGCCATAAAACAAGAATTTGAATTTGGGAGGAGCTAACTCCAAGACCCAGAAAAAACCCGGACCAAGCACATGCCTTTGGAGGATCTGGATTGTACCGAAGGTAGATGTCGGAGCGAGACTTGAACTTTGGCCCGGTAAATTGCATCCCTTTGCCTGCCCCGGTCATGCCCCTAAGGAGGTGGAGCAGCCAGTGTGGAAGTAGGCATGGGGGCCAGAGAGAGGCTGTTCTCGTTCTGAATCACACAAACCTGCCCCATCTACGAGGCCATCTAGACCACCTGAAAGGCTTTGGAACAGGTGTCTTGACATCGAGTGACTTGGGGCCCTAGACCGCTGTAGCCCTAGTGTGTCCACCCGTCATTGGAGCCGGATGGTGTGTAACCCTGTGGCTACTGGCAGTCCGTGGAGCAGGCTGTCCTGTCCTCGCCCCGTGGCACTGCGGCGAGGTGGGAATGGCCAGGCGGACAGAGGAGTATCGTTTCCTGTGGTCCTGGCACAGGGAGAGGAGTGTGAGAGCAGAGTTGTGTCTGTGGATGGGTGTCGAGGTCCTGCCGCAGACGCTGGGCACAGAGGGCGTGGAAGTCAGCGTGGGAGGGCAAGCGCTGTACTGGGAGTCTCAGTGTGGAACACAGCAGGCAGCACAGCGGGAGAGTGAGCTAGACCTGCACAAGAGAAATCACAAGTTCCGGAGGCGGGGTGCCCCTGGCGAGGTGTCACATGGTGCTCACACATGTTTGTCTGGGCAAATCGGAGCCCCATACAAGCCCCGGGGACAGGCTTCTGCTTGGAATGCATGCATGGGGCCGTGTGACCAGAGGCTCCAAGGACCTGTGGAGGGAGGAGGGGGACCCTCCTGGGAAATAGCTTGGACAGACCTATAGAGGTGCTCATAACACACTTACTTGCTCTGGATCCCCAAAAGCAGATGACTGCTTGCTTGCTTCTGCCTTTCCTCTTCGGAGAAGATGGCACTGACCAACAGAAAAGTCTACTTAATTCCATCTTCTGGTGAGGTTATTTTTGGTCACTCTCCCAAGATGTTAGGGACCAGCTTTGCAAATCAGTGGCTTGTTACCAAGTCTTCCTACATACACTAAAATTGAGAAATGACCAATGAATTGATCACAATGATCTGATGGTGAAAATAAGCCTGTTACAAGAATGCATCCGTAGCATCATCTGTTCCTCTCCCTGGCAGCACAGGGAACATCCCTTCAGAAAGAAGCAAGCCGGGTGAATTTCAATAACGACCGGTGTGTGGGCGGTTCACCGAGAGCTGGCTGTCGCTGCCGTCCTAGCATGCGCCGCAGCCTCTGCCCCAAGGTTCTCGCACTCCCGCCCCCAGAATGACAACGTGGAGGAAAAGATGGACAAATAGACATGTACTGAGCACGTATCGTATGTCATCCTCTTTCCAATCAGCCTGAGAGGGATGTACTGCCCGTTTGACTTGGCAAAGGAGAAGACCAGGTTTCAGAAAGGTTAGGTTATCGAAGGTCGTGCTGCCAGTGGGTGGCCGGACCGGACCTGGAAGACATGCCCTCTCTCTGAGTCACTGCTTTTCTGCCAGAGGGGGCTGCCTTTCCAACGGACCCCCCAGCTCCTTGGTTGTGCTTGTATTTTCACATTCATTACCTCATAAACCTGTCCCACGGGCAACCCGAGGATATAGGTACTTACTTTTTTATAGGGGACATAAATTTGAGCTCAATACAGTATGCATCTGGCCCAGGTTGCGCAGAAGACAGTATCCGTGCCCTCTTTAGGGGGCCAATTAATTGGAAGGGCTAGGAGGAGACTGCTGTCTGATTTCAGAAGAAGGATGTACTTTTTGATAAGTGAAGCCCTAAGCCACACCAGCAGAGGGAGGCCGATAGGGTGGAGGAGAGATATGTTGAAAAGCATCCATGTCCTAACCAGGCACCATACCTAGTGAGATCTCTCAGGAAATTATAGGCACCGAGGACAGTGGCTGGTCATGGAACACTTCTGTCACTAAGCCACATACCTGGTGTAGAATAGCACAGATCAGGGCTGCCCTAGGCAGCGCTATCCCCCCCCCCCCCACCTTTTTTTTTTTTTTTAAGATTTTATTTATTTATTTGACAGAGATTACAAGCAGGCAGAGAGGCAGGCAGAGAGGCAGGGGGAAGCAGGCTCCCTGCTGAGCAGAGAGCCCGATTCGGGGCTTGATCCCAGAACCCTGAGACCATGACCTGAGCTGAAGGCAGAGGCTTTAACCCACTGAGCCACCCAGTCGTCCCCAGGGCTATCCTTTTGCCCAAAGGCAGGAGGGAGGATAAGCCACAGAAAGGGGGTCTTGATAAGGCTGGAGCTGAGCTGCCTAGCTCCAGGGGAGCCAGAGTTAGAAAGGAAACAGAGAGGAGGCTGAGCTGCCCTTCACAAGGCAGAAACCACTGGGTTCCTGACTCTTCTGTCTGTGTGGGAGGGGGGTGCCCAAAGACAGAAAACACCTCCATGATTTGAAACCAAACGTGGGAGAGATGTATTCTGAGTTCAAGTGCCCTGCATCTACATCTCAGCCCATGGATGGAACATGTTTACGCACGTTGGCCGGCTTCCTCGCTCGGCTTTGGCCTGGTCTTTGGTTGCCGTGGTAACAACCACATGCTAGGAAAGGACTGAGGTACACTTCTGGTTTTCTTCCTCCAGGCTTGGTTTAGAAAGAGGGACGACAGCTAAAGAAGCCTTAGATGTCATCGTAGCCTTGTTGGAAGAACACGGACAAGGTGGGAATTACTATGAAGACGCAGACTCCTGCCACAGCTTCCAAAGCGCATATCTGATCGTGGATCGCGAGGAGGCCTGGGTGCTGGAGACCGTGGGGAAGTACTGGGCTGCGGAGCAGATTGCAGGTGAGCCCGCGTGGATGGGCCGGCCGAGGCGGGCACTGCCGGATGTGCAGGAATCCTGCTGCTGGTGCCCACCCTCTCTGTGCTGGACCTTCTCTCTGGGCTCTGCTTCTAGAGATGAGCCTGGGGTGTGGGGACATCAGCACTTGGGAAACACACCCTTGACATTTCTTATTTTCTATTTGCTTTCTGGGCAGGACCCAATTTTGACTACCAGCAGTTCCGTGACCCAAAGGGTTACTCTGACTTTGTCAAAGGAATGGTGATTTTCCCAGTCCGTTCAGTCAGCGAACCACTACGACAGGGAGCTGCCCCTCGTCACCCCCAGTCCTGTAGCTCCTTGCACTTGGAATGTTCCTCTGAAAGAGGAATTTGGATCTGTGTGGGGACCGTTGACTGCCTCTGGGCCAACAAGCTCTTTTCTCCGTGAGACAGTGTTTCTAGAAGAGCAGAGGACTAGGGAATGCACCCGGAAGGATGCATTCAGTTATTGCTCCACGCTCCCTGTAGCATTTATCTTGAGTTGGTTCTGAGGGAGATGTTAGAGGGGGTGTGGTTGTCCTTTCTCATCACTTAGCAGCCTCACACTGGGGACCAGATGGGGTCCCAGAAAGGGCTATAGGGTTTCCAAGAGGACCAAGGAGTTCGAGGAGAGAATTGGCCAGTGAAGCCCCACTGACATTCCTTAGGACTGAATGACAAGTACGTGGACTGTGAGCTGCCATTCCCTGACACAGCTGGTAGGTCGTAACACTCTCTCGTATTGGACCTAGACTTGGTCTATGTATTTTTTTCTCGACTGAATTTGTAGGGAAGTCTCTTCAGGTTTCTCAGAATTGATGATGGGGATGATAGGGATGAAACCGGTTTTCCATCTCTGCCTTAGGGGGGATTGGAGCCAAATCTGACCTGAGTTAGAAGCAGAAGCTCTACTGTAATAGTTGGGAATTAAGCCCATTGTTTTCCATGACCGCCGTCAGTGTGGGGATCAGGGTTGCCATGGGCGACAGGCATGTTGTGTCCTGTGTGAGGCTGGCTTGTCGTGCTTGCCTGGAGGAGGAAGGCGTCTTCTCATACTCACAAGGGTGTCGTATGAGCTGACGGCACCCTTGCAACGATGTCAGGGGGTTCCCCCACCCCCACGTGCCCAGCACACACCCACGTGTGCCTGCTGCCCTACTCCTGCGGTCCTCACAGGACTGATGCAGCCTGTGTGGGCCACCGTATCACCAAGCCTCCTGCTGGGCAAGAGCTTAACACTCCTTTACCAAAAATTTCTCCTAGGACGAAGCCTTACTATCAAATGGCTCCATCCAGAGGGCTAGCGGTCCATGCTAAGGAAGTAGTCCTTGATTGCTTTTTAGTAGAACTTAAAACTTTTTGATCTATACCTGCCTTTCAAAAGCTTCATTGCCCTTCAAGATACAGCTTAAAAATATCCATCTCCTCAAAATGAGTGATGTCTTTCCCCAACTATTGTAATAAAGCCCCAGCCATTCCTTGGACTCTTTCCTTGGGCATGATTTCATGTCCTCACTCCCTGCAGGAGGGTACCAAGAGTAGGATCTCCTCAGTCTGGTCCCTGAATGCTCCCATCCCCGAAAGCAAACATCTATTATAAATCAGTCCTTGAGGGACATACTGTCTGTAGACAAGATTTTTTTGTCTTGTAAGACAAAAAAAATCTTAAAAATCTTGTGCACAAGATTTTTTTTTTTGATAGCTTAGTGTGAAGAATGCCAAAATCACTTATTTAGGCCAGAGCTACTTTTTATTTTTAATTTTTTAAAGTGGTTTTATTCTTGTGTTGTCCTCTGGAAAGATGAACGGCAAAAGGCCAGTGCCCGTCACCTAGGAATACTTGCTCTAGAAGAATTAGTCAGTGAAGCAGAACATGCTGGAGAACTGAGTCCAGTACTGACCTTGTCTCTCGGATCTGGTTCTCAGGCAGTCATGGCTTTATTGCGGCCCATGGCTTGAGCTCTTTCCCTCTACTTCATTGTCCAAAAATGTAGAAGATCAGCATGCTCCCTGGAAGTAGCAAATATGGAGGGCCTTTCTGCACTATAGCTCATAACCTTTTAGGGTTCTGGAGAGCATTTTGAAGCTTGAAGGCCAAGTCAACCTCAGGGTATTTGAGGTTGAGGCTTTGGAGGAGCCAGAGTGAGCCTGCCAGCAGCTGAGAGGATTTCTGGCCTTGCCTTCCCGCCGAGTGTACTCAGAGTGCCGGTCTTTCTGATTCGAGACTTCTTTAGTCACACTTATATTCTTATGAGAAAAAATTCTCGTAGATCTCCCACACCCATATGTACACGGACACATCCATATGCGTGTGCGCGTGCACACACACACACACACCCCTACTGATATACTCCAAGACACATGTTGACAGGTGCATTCCACTATTTTAGAATAATTCATTATCAGTGCCACTGTGGTTTTCTAATAAATATTGGCACCCCAAAAAATAAAAAGCTGAATGAAGAAGTATCATATTTGTATTTTCCAAAAATGATGTATTTGGGCAGAGGGTGGAGGTGTAGAGGTTTCCTTCAAGTAGAAAAAGGTTAAATTGGGAAGGGAAATCTCTATATTTGCGACATTCATAAGTCTTGTTAGTAGTGCTGTGTCTCTTTAAGAAACCTTAGTAATAAATGCTCGGGGCTCATTTAGCCATAATGAGGGCTTCACCTGTTTCCTTTTGAATGTGAATTGTAGATCAAGTGACTGTTGCTCATTTAAAATGTGGTAATGCCCGGTCACTGGTCAAAACTTCTGGGAGGTCTCCTTAAAAGAGGACAAAGGTTTGTGTGTTTCTCTCTCAAAAATAGAGTCTCTTCCTTTCTGGAGTTAAAGTTGAGTTGCAGAGAAGGGATTCCCTGTAAATTTCCATTTTTTGATTAAGTCTTTGCAAGCCTATTTCCAGCTAAAGAGGCTTTGTACTCTCTACAGAGGGAGTGAAGTGCATTTGCAATCAGCTTTCACTCACCACTAAGATCGATGCGGAGCACCCTGAACTCCGGAGTTACGCTCAGAGTCAAGGCTGGTGGACGGGAGAGGATGAGTTCAATTTTTCCAAAGTTTTTTCTTCAGCTGAAGACCATCTAGACTGCTGTGCAGGCAAAGACAGCATAGAAAAGAAAGAAGGTGAGTTAGTGTATCCCGTGTGATTCTCCCTCTCATACCTGTTGTCTTGCAGCTATTGTGGAGAACGTGTCTGATTTTAGGAGAGTGAGCAAAGAGGAGGAGATGAGAATAGACCCTATCCATAGAGACCGACCTGTGCTGACGGCCCTGAGGAGCCGACAGGATGACGACGTGTATCTCCCGTTGTAGGATGCTTCCTCAGCCGTGCTAAGTGCTTCTCCTTCTGACATTCTTTCTCCATTTCCATTGGTGTCTTTGTACTTGTCTTTATGATACTTAGTATAGCCTTCCTTCTACCTCAGCCTTTGTGGATTTGCCTTATTGTCTTCTGTGTTTTCTGCTCTCATTAGCCTGCTGGGCCTTGAGGGCGGGGCACTGTCCTTGACTCATCATGGGATCCCCTTGTGGTGCCCATTATGGTTTTTTGCTCCAAGAACATTTATTGATTTGAACTGTTTACCTGAATTCTCTTCCCGAACCCTCTGTCTTCCCTCCCTTTACTGACTCCGGCAGAATCCCAAATTAGGTAAATGTAGTGACTGGGTAACTTGTTACTTTGGTGCCTTCCAAAGAAAACCACCGTGGCCACATTTTGCATTTGCCAGTGACACATGTGTTTTGTAAGGTAAACCTGTGATCATTTAGAACAGGGGTTGGCAGATTATGATATGTTGGTGGCCAGAATTTTGTAAATAAAGTGTTATTGGAACACAGCCATGTGCACTTACTTTAGAGATTGTCGAGGGCTGTTTCCATGCTGTAGTGGTGCAGTTGAACACTAAGTTACCACAGGGATGCTGTGACCCATAAGTCTGAAATATTTACCATCTGGCTCTTTAAGAAAAGTTTGCTGATCCTCAGTATAGAAGAACACTTCAAGGACTTTTGCTATGGAGCTTAATTAATGGATTTAGCGTAGGAAAGTAAGAAAGTACCCATTTAAAAATGGGAACTTAAAAAAAACCTCTAAAAGTTAAAAAGAAAACAAGTTTGATAAAAGTATATAATGCCGCATGTGACCAAAACATCACACCTAAGTCTGATGAAGCCTCTGGATCTAAGTACAGGGATGGGGAAGCATTAAATAACACCAGGGGATGCCATCTGCAAAGTTCAGACTCTGGGAAATTCTACAGGAGAAATGGCCCAACAAATACAATGCAAGGGAGTAAAATGAGAGGCAGAGATTGAAAGAGATTTGATACATTACCAACCAATTGGATTTTGATTTAAAGCAAGAAACTCATTTATGAGGCGATGAGAACCTTTGAATACTGGGTAGTTGAAGAAATCAAGGCTTTTACTGTTAATATTTTTAGGTATGACATATTACAAATAGAAACTTACAAAGACTTCTACTTACAAATGTAGAAGAAAGGCTGTACTAAGTATCATAAAGACAAGTACAAAGAAACCAATGTCTGAAGGAGAAAGAACATCAGAAGGAGAAGCACTTCCCATGGTTGAGGAAGCATCCTAACTTATAAAGACAGAGTTTTGTTAGGGAAGTTTAAGACATTTTCCCTTTGTGATGCTTTGAATCCATCCTTGTGAACAGAGACTGTAAGAATAGTTTTAATGCTGGTGCAACCACTCTGGAAAACAGCATGGAGGTTCCTCAAAATGTTGAAAATAGAACTGCCCTATGACCCAGTAATTGCACTACTGGGTATTTACCCTAAAGATAAAAACATAGTGATCCGAAGGGGCACGTGCACCCGAATGTTTATAGCAGCAATGTCCACAATAGCCAAACTATGGAAAGAACCTAGATGTCCATCAACAGATGAATGGATCAAGAAGATGTGGTATATATACACAATGGAATACTATGCAGCCATCAAAAGAAATGAAATCTTGCCATTTGCGACAACGTGGATGGAACTAGAGTGTATCATGCTTAGTGAAATAAGTCAAGCGGAGAAAGACAACTATCATATGATCTCCCTGATATGAGGAAGTGGTGATGCAACATGGGGGCTTAAGTGGGTAGGAGAAGAATAAAGGAAACAAGATGGGATTGGGAGGGAGACAAACCATAAGTGACTCTTAATCTCACAAAACAAACTGAGGGTTGCTGGGGAGAGGGGGGTTGAGAGAAGGGGGTGGGGTTATGGACATTGGGGAGGGTATGTGCTTTGGTGAGTGCTGTGAAGTGTGTAAACCTGGTGATTCACAGACCTGTACCCCTGGGGATAAAAATTTATGTTTATGAAAAATAAAAAATTTTAAAAAAAAGAATAGTTTTAATGAATTTTAATCCGAGAGAGAAAATGTAAAGCTGGGGTCCTGTGGAGTCAAGGAATTGTTGACACATTAAATTAAAGTCAGAGCCGATAGTCAAAATGGCTCTGAATATTCTGGATACTTCTGTATGTGACTCTCTCCCATTTCAGAGAGGACGTTCTCCAAATATCGCATTGACTCTTACCAGCAAGAGTGTACCAGAGGGCTTGCTTAGTGGAGTGTGTGTAGACTGCATGTACCTTCCTATAGATAATCATTCTATTGTGTACTACACTTGTTGAGGAATTGCTAAGTGCTCCAACAAAGAGACTTCAAAATAATATGGCTTAAAGAAAATGGAAACTTATTTTTCTCTCATGGTCTAGATGTATATGGAGAGTCCAGGGCTGGTGGGTTGTTCTGCCTGAACACAGGACTTCTATCTGTGGTCCACTTGCAGGCGTGTCCTAGGCAGCAACAACAGGAGGGGAAAAAAAGGACAAGCCATCCTTTTTATGGGTGTGACAGGGAAGTTGCCCATGTCATTTCATCTCCCATTGGTCATATTGGTCTTGTGGTCACACGTAGCTGCAAGGGAAGTTGGGAAATGTAGTTTGTAGCTGGGTAGTTGTGTTCCCAGCTATCCATCCAAGGGTTCTGTTACTAAAGCAGAAAAGGAATGAATGGAATTTGGTTAACAACCTGCCACTATTACAGTTTCTCTCTTTCTGTTGTCTCTTTCTTTTTTTTCTTTACAGAAAGTATCACTGTGCAGACTATGATTGACATCTTACGGGACAAAGCCAGTGGCGTCTGTATAGACTCTGAGTCTTTCCTTACCACAGCCAGCGTAGTGTCCGTTCTGCCTCAGAACAGAAGCTTGCCGTGCATTCACTACTTCACTGGGACCCCAGATCCTTCCAGGTTTGTCTGAGACACAGTCGTGTTGGCAGGAATTGTGCTCTTCCCTTGAAAGCTCATCCAATAAGTGTACACTGCGTTCCTGTACCTCCCCTTCTGTAGCTGAGTCACATTTTTCCATCGTGGTCCAATGTGGCCAATGCAGCACAAAGAACTTTGACTAAGGGAAGCTCTCGGCTTTAGTCACATCATTTTTTTTTTTTTTTAAAGTATGCTCTGTGCCCAGCATGGAGCTCAAACTCATGACCGTGAGATCAAGACCCGTGCTGAAATCAAGAGTCAGACGCTTAACTGACTGAGCCACCCAAGTGCTTGCTCTTAGTCACATCATGTTTATGACATTCATGGAGTCAAATTGTTTTAAATTCAGCGAGTATGTATTGAGTTAATACCATGGGCCAAGTGTTGTGCTGTATCTGAGGGATGTAAACATAAATAACCATACAGTGAGACAGATGCAGAAATGCCCAAGATTCAGCAAAGCAATCATGTCCTATAAGTTAGAGGACAAAATGGTCCAGAGGCATGTAGATGGAAGCAATGTCAAGTGCACCAGCTACTTCCTTAAGACATGATGTTTCAGGGAGATGCTTTCTGCCCATATACTTAGCAAAGGGGTTGTACTACTCAGTGTTTAAGAATACAGTGTCTGAGTAGATTGTCAGGATTTTGATTTCCATGTGTCTCACTTGGTAGCTGGTAAGTTACTTAACCTCTGTAAGCTTTAGTGTCTGTACTGTGTAATGAGGATAATACTGGCTCCTACTTTGTATGCTTCTTGGGAGGATTAAATGAGATAATCCAGGTAAATACACAGTAGGTTTAACTTCTCTTTATTAAAACTATTTCTGATTTGCCAGGCACACAGCAGCTCCATTCCCTGGTCATGTTCAGTCACATATACCACAAGTCATATCATCAGTGGCTTAGTTAGACACAACCATCTAATGGTGTCTAATTCTGTTCATTATCAGCATTTTTTTGAAATTCTGTTTTTGAAAAATACAGGTGCCTTGACCCAAACCTATTGTATCAGAATCTTTAAGGTGGGCTTAGGAATCTATCAACTAAGACTGATCCTCAGCCTGGAAAACTCTAGAAGACTTTCTGTTCCAGTAGTTTCACTGGTAATGTTTAGGGGGTTCCATTGGCTGAAAACCATCATTACTATTTGAATATTGGGTGTCAAATCTTTGACTGCTACCAAGAGGTCTGTAGCTGTTCAGTTTCATTCCTTCCAGCTGAACATATTTATTCTTCTCCTATTGTTTCAGGAATATAAGACAGTGACGGTGTCTATCTAGGGACTTTTTCTTAAATGACTCAGGGGAAAAGCCCGGTACCTCTCTTGACCCTCTGGCCTTACTTCTTTACTTTTTTATTTTTTTGTGTTTAGAGAAAGAGAAAGAAAGCATGTGCGCAAGTAGGGTGGGGGGAAGGGCACAGCATAGGGAGAGAGAGAATCTTAGGCAGGTTCCACACCCAGCATAGAGCCCAACTCGGGACTCAATCTCAGGACCTTGAGATCGTGACCTGAACTGAGATCAAGAGTCGGACACTTAATGGACCGAGCCACCCAAGCACCCCTCAGCCTTAACTTTAAACTACTGCCAATATCATCAAATCCTTCTGGCCGGAGCTGACTATTAAATTCAGTATAAGCTATTCTTAGTTTTTCATTCATTCATTTATTCATTCATTCACTGAGACTTATTAAGCACCTACTGTGTACAAAATATCATGCTTGTTGGGTCCAAGGGATGAAGTATGTACAAGGCAACAGGTGGTTTGGAGGCGATGATGAAGGAGCCGACCTCACGGAGGAAGGATCCCTTTTGAGTGCCAGGCATTGCGGGAAGAGGAAGAATCTGTGAGGTGCAAAAAGCAGGAATGGCATTTTGGGCAGAGGGAACATGTGCAAATGCAGAGAGCCCTGAAGCAGTGTCCAGTGGAGGCTGAGTTTCCTTCTCTCCTCCACCCTGACTCCTCCAGTAAAGGAGCCCGGCCGCCCTCATGTAGCCCCTCTTCCGGACTCTGGCTGTGAGCCTCCACTCCACAGGGTTCCACCCAGCCCCCCAGGATGCACTCCTGTTTGATCCCAGCTGCCTCCTTTTGATCTTACCTCCCAGGGCTCGAAGCTTGGTCTTATGGATGACCCCGTTCTCGCCCCCTTTGTGGTCCACCAGCTGTGGGCGCGTCCTTCCTCCCCGTCATCTGGACTTCTGCTCATGGACTCTGACTTCGCTTGCCCCCAGCACTGGGGGCTCAGCCTCCTCTTGAGAACACTCTCTGCTGGCTCACAGGGGTACACATGCGCATGTAGAGCCCTACTTTCAAGTGACGGGAGTGCTCTGCCAATGCATTTCGACATATTCATTAGGAAGCAGGAGCCTTTGAGGGAGTGGGTTGAACCGAAGAAAGCCTGTACCACCCCTTTTGCTTCTGATGTCTCAGGCACCTGCTCCAAGTGTGCTTAGAAGACAGGGCTCTGTGAGGCCGGGATGCTGATACAAAGAAATGCTGTTTCGCAGAGTGAAGTACACGACCTTGTACAATTCTAAAACCAGGCTGGGAAATAGCCTTTTCATACTGAATATGGAAAATTTCAAGTAATTTTAGAAGAAAATTATTCACGGTTAAATTAATTGAAAAGACCTTTGAGAAGATGAAGGACTTTCCGGAAGACATTCGTTTTTATCTTCCAGGGCTAAGTGAGCAGCATTTCTTACTGCGACCGTGAGAACTGTCACACATTCAACATTTCCATGTGTCTCCGTAATTGGGCATGCTTAACATTTTGTATTTTGTCAGCAGGAAGCATAATTACCTACTCTTAGGCTTTTAGGTGGTAAATCGGGGAAATTTTAGCTGGCTTCTGCTGACGCTGAATGCATGAGAGAGATGTTTTCAGGAAATTATTTCAGAGCAGGGGGGTGGCAAACGATGATGATCCAAGAACAAGACTCTTTCTTGATCCCGCCCAATTAATGTGTGGATCCAAAGGACGTGATCTGACTGTTCTGTCTGCTTCAGCACTTCTCTGCCCTTTGCTCACCGCGTTCATTACCGATCTTTCTCTTGAAATAACTTGTTCTTGCATTCTCTTTTCCTCTTTCTCCTTCCCTCCTAGCGTGTAGTAGGTATTATGCAAGTTTGAGAGCTGGATGGAGATGCAGGAGTCAGAGATTGGGAAATACAGGGAGATGCCAGAGACCTTTTGTTAATTTTACTGAGCAGGCAGATTCCGTAATAGTAATATTCTGCTGAATCCGCCGGTGACTCGGTCACCGACATCGTGACACCGACTGGCATTAGTGCTCCGGTTCTGACCTTTGCAAGCCTTGGCGGAAGCTGACACTTGCCAAAACTTCAGCGACATGAAGAATTGGGAGAAGGAAAGAGTAGAGAAGTCCCTTAGCACTTTGAGACTGTGACCTTCGGAGTCCCACAGGGTGCTGGAGCCGGCGAGAGCTGATTATGTGCCTCTCTTGCCAACCCCTGTGCTCAGTGACATCACACTGGGAACTTGCCGTGGGTCACACCGCAGAAACTGGCAGACCTCATGAGTCAGAGCTTATGTGTTTCAGATGAAGCTGTCCTACTGGCACATCACCAAGAGGCCCCCACCTCTGAGAAAGCCCACAAATACTCAATGTATAGGATGGATAAACCAAGAGGGAGAGGACCCTGAAAAATGTTCCATTTTAAATATTAGAAGGCTCTTTCCCAACCCATTTCTCTAATTGTAAAACCTAGAAAACAGAGAATAGAGAATTTCTAGGAAAACAGGGTTTTGACCTTGTTTAGCTAATGGCAAAGAGCTGGGGAGATGCAAAGGACCTGGGGTGTGTGTGTACGTGTGTGTGCGTGTGTGCGCACACACACGCACGCGCATTTTCTCCTCTTCTCCCAGTGTGCCAAGCTTGAGAGGCTAAATTGGATTAACTGAGACTGTCTCATCTGGTTAATTCAAATGTAGCAACGAGTGGCACTTCTTTGTTGGTGGAGATAACACCGTGAGCCATGGACACGCCAGCCTCTGTAAGTACAGCTCTGGTCCCGTGCAGGGCACAGACGCCCACAGAGCTGAGGGCCCCATGTACAATAGCAAACCTCCCATCCCATTTCATCCTGAATCTGTCCAGCACCATCTCTCTCCTCTCTCCTACCCTACAATTTTGACTTCAGAACCTTCCAGAGCGTCTGGATCCAGCCCGAAGCTTGTCCCATGCTCCAAAAGTACTAGTTCTCTTCCCTCTAAATAGAAAGGCTCTTCACTGATAGGTTCTGCTCTCAGCCAGATGTGGCTGTGACTGTGTGATTAAAGTGACTCACAGTAAAATGTCAGAGTGACCTATGCAGAGGGACACCTGCAATTGAGAGAAAACTGGCTATTCTGGGTTCTTCTGAACTTGCTTGAAAGTTTAATAGATTCATCTGAGCAGAAGCCTGTGCTGCTCCCCTGCTCTGTTCCAGACTCCCCTCAGCGGATCTGCTGGGGATTCTGGGGCCCTGAGTAAGCCTGGCTTAGTCACTAAGGGACTTCCTGCACCTTCAGTGAGGACAGAGCCGTGGTTGAGGTCAGAAGTGCTAGCTGGCCGCTGATAATAAAATTCCAAATCCCAAAGCACAAAAAGGGTGTCATTTTTCTGACAATGTGTATAAAAAACCAATAGAAGGCTGTAATATTGAGAAGTAGTGGGGAAAAACTGACCTCTGCTTTGGACATCTGAATTTAGTTCTCCATTTGCCACTTTGGACCAAGCACTTAGCTGCTAGGAGCCTCAGTCTTTTCATCTGTAAAATGGGATGGGAATTTTTGTCCTGCCTTATTCATTGCTGTATCCCGAGCACCTAGAACAGGGATCTGTTGCTCAGTCATCACTCAACATGTATTTCCTGATGAGTGAATGGATAAATAGGAGTAGCAGGAGAACTGAAGGCAAGCACTTTGAGAATTATGATACACTATAAAATGGTAGGGGATTTCATGGTAATTTTGTTTTCCTTCCAAATGAGAAAACAAATGAAAGGAAGACAGATTTTTTTTTTTTTTTACACTGGCTCAGTGCATCAATCATGAGGTTTTGGAAGACAGAAAGGACAGATATGGCAAAGATTCCTCTAGGGGAGTGTGTTTCTTGGCTGTGGCTCCAAGTGTCTCCAAGGCTAACATTCTGCAGACCTCTGAGCCAGACTGTGGAAGCCGTGCTGTGCTTCTTGTCATCAGACCTGAGATTTGTCTCAGGGAGAGCTGATGGTTGTGGTGACGTGGTTTCTTTTGTGCTGCTCATGGCTTCTTTTGCTTCATTGTCTCTCCTGAGGCTGGATTGTCTCTCAGAGTAGCTCAGCCAGCTTTAAACTTCCTCATTGACCAGCTGCTGGGCTGCCTTTTGCTACTGGAAGCACTTTCCCCTTCTGGTCCTATTAGCTTGTGTTCCTGTCACAGCGCACCATGGAGGGGCTGAGTGACCAGGGTAAATTCCAGGATTGATGGCTTCTCTGAAACCAAAGACAGAGCAGAACCAGCTTTCTGGATCCCCCTCAGCTGTGTCCCACATCAGAGCCAACCCTGGGACACCCTGGGAGAGCTCCAAAGTGCGACAAAGTGTGCCCTGCCCTGTCCGGGTGGCCTAGGAGGGGTGGTGCCTTATGACCCCGGGGACAGTTTTAGCTTTGCCATTGGCTGTGACCTTGGTCAAGTCTTTTACTTTCTGGGCCAATAATGAACATAGATTCGATCAGGTGGCATTTGAAAAGCTACCATTTGAACTTGAAGTGTGGGAAAGTGCCAGAGATACTCCTCACCTATTTGGAAGTTTAGTGTGATTTTCTCTGAGGCTTGGCAAGAAATCAGAAGGTTTGGGGACCACTGAGTTATCCACATTCTGCTTTTTTTGGATACCTAGCCACAAATATTCAAGCCTGAGTTATAATTCCAACATTCTGACTTAAATAAATATTAGTACTATTGTCATCTGTCATCAGCAGTAATTTTTATCCAATCTCATCCACGGGGTCACTGTGCCAGAGTGGCCTTGAAATGAAGAGTCAAGTCAAGCCTTGCCAGAGGCCAGGCCTGGGGCCAGCCCCATCGCCCAGTGTTAGCCCGTGGAGGTCACAGCTCTGACCCTTTCTGGCCAGCGACCCTGTGGCTGAAACGATGTGCACTGCACAGGCTTCGGACTGTGTGGCGGGAGCTCAGACCCCGCCTCCCATACAGACGAGACCCTGCCCACCCAGGAGGCTGCAGCTGAACGTCTGTTGGAGGACAGTGTGCTGCACACGGACTTTTCAGGAGCCCGGCTTGCTCTTAGCCCTGAAGGGTGGGGTGCTTGCCTTCTGTGGGTGGGAGGGTCGGACCCATGTACGTCCAAGAGGTTGGAGGAGGTGCCCGTTGGCGGTTTGCCAGCCCTCTGTGCAGGGTAGCCCCGCTGCGTCCTGGGCAGCCTTGGCCCAGTGGAAGTAGGCCAGCCCACATACTGTGTGCTTCCAGGAGAAGGGGCTGAGGATGGGTCTAGTCTCCTGTAAATGTTCGCATCCCCTGCAGACAGCAAGGTGCCTGGCACCCATCCCTAGTCAGCACCATCCACTCTACCAGCTGGGAGCATGAAGGTCTCACTGCTTTTAATTCTCACATTAACTTAGCCGGAGCCCAGTCTTGCAGAGTGACTTCTGGCTCTTTCTTCCTCTCCTGAGCCTCCTTCCCTCGATAACCCCAGGGAACCAATCTAAGAGGTCAGTTCTCATTACAGATTTTCCCCACTATCTGCAAGTTCACTTTACCCCACTTCACTTGTATGAAAGATGGACGTTAGTATGGTACCTGTTTTCACTACACACAAGAAATCCCGAGAGGATTTTTGCTGTTACAAAATGGTAATTGCTTCTTCGCCTTATGCCGTTTTGGCTTACGAGAGCTTTCCGAGGAACGTTCTCCCTTCAGGAATGTTCTGCTTTCAAGCAGCTGGGGAAACCTCGCTGGGCTCCTCAGACCTGGTATGTCAGGAGTCCCCTGGGTGCCTTCTTCACATGCAGGTTCTGATCCAGCAGGAGGGGGCTGGGGCTGTAGGGGGCTGTTGATGCCTCCCATCTAAGGACACAATTTGGGTAGCCAGGGTCATTGTTTCTGGTTCTTTTCTTATTATGACACACCTGGAAATGTTTGTGGGGCACACTGGCAAGGCTGCTGTGGCCACCTCAGGCCCAGCCACCTCAGGGCCCAGGGGTCAATATCCCAGCTCACTGCTCCCCCACCTGAGGCATGGAATGGCTGAGGGGCACTGGCTGAGAGGAGAGAAAAGAACCCAAATCTGACCAGTACGCGTGGGAGTCTGGATGTAGTCTTCTCTGTCTTCTTGTTATTCCAGGTGCTGCCCCATGTGCGGCTACATGCAAGCCACCCTTGGGGTCCAGGAGCACTGCCGTCGTTCAGCACTGTTTTCTCTGGGTGCAGAGAGAGGAGAAGAGGGCTCTCTCCCTGTGTTACACTCCCATGTGCTCTCCACACTCCCTGTTGGCTTGGGATCCCAGGATGCAGTTTTTTAGAAACGTGGCTCTTTTGGGGTGTGTGTGTGTATGTGTGTACATGTGCTCAGGTATGCACAGATACATGTGCATGCACATGCATGTGCTCACCCACACAGCCGTTTTCCTTAAGGTGCACCATCGTGGCAGAGAGCTGAAGGAGTTCTTGCATTAGTCACCTCCTATGCCCAGAGCTCCTCTTTCACACAACTGGGCTTCTGTTTCTCTGTAGTGTGTCTGGGGACTCTGGGAACCTTTGTGTCATCTGCCAATAGGTTACCTTAAAAAAAAAAAAAAGAGATGGGTTCTCAGACCCTTCCTTTCCAGGAGGCCACTTTCAGCAAGCTGTGGTAGAGAAAGGCAGACCTCTCCCAGTGCCAATAGATGGCCCATGGCACCCTTTCCTCTGGACACTAAGTGTCTGTTTGCCTTGCTTTACATAACTAAAAGGGGCCTCTCAAATGGTTTTCCCAGAACAAAGCAAGTCTGTTTTGATGTCTCCTTGCTGTTAATAGGAGAATTTGCAGCTGGTAAATGACAGTTTTACTAAAATATTTACTAAAATATGCAGTGGTGTCTCTGTCTTGGCACCCACCCACCACCCACCGCCCACCACGAGCTGGCTCAGGCAGTGTTTGCTGAGCGGAAGGACAGTCTGGTGTCTTCAAGCCTCAAGTTCAGTTTGGCTAAAGCACCCCTCCTTTCTCTCCAGGTCCATATTCAAGCCTTTCATCTTTGTTGATGATGTGAAACTTGTCCCCAAAGCACAGTCTCCTTGTTTTGGGGACAATGACCCTGCCAAAAAGGAGCCTCGGTTCCTGGAGAAGCCAGACCGCCGGCATGAGCTGTACAAGGCCCACGAGTGGGCACGTGCTGTCATCGAAAGTGACCAGGTGAGCCTGGCGCCAAGCCTGTGGAGGGGGCGTGGTCTGCAAAAGGGGAGACAGGGGAGCAGTTATGGAACTCATCACTTTCCTCCTCACCAGCTTGCCTTCTTTCAGAAATCCAGGTACCCAAGGCCCTTCCTAGAAGCCTGCTGTTAATTTTTCCAGCCAGTCTCTTGAATCCAAATGAAACAAAGCCTTTACTTCTGATGTTGTTCCAGAACTCAGTGGGCTTGGAATATCCCTCTTTCATTTACTGTTTACCTAGGAATAACAGAAATATGTGGTCCTAGTAGGGATAACTGCTTTTCTGCTGTCTAAAAATCTTTCTGTACTTTTGGGGGTACAGAGTTGTACAAGATGGCAAAACTTTACTTAAAGGTACAGTCATATGTTGTTTTAAAAAAAAAAGGTAACTCTGAGAAACTTCTGGAAATGGATGGTGGTCATGGGTGTTCAACAGTGCAAATATCCTTATGCCACTGACCTTGTACACTTAAACATGGCTAAAACAGAAAATTTTAGGTTATGTATATTTTACTATAATTTTAAAAAGTTTTAAAAAAAGATTCCCAAATTCCAAGTTTTTAAAAAAAGTTATTCTTCTTGTGCAGCTTCCCACACCCATCTTGGCCCAAGCTTTGGTAAATGAAGTCACAAGACATCAATTCAAACAAGACACACACTGTATTTGCCCACGGCAGCCATTCGTGACAGATCATGTATAACCCCCAAGCCTCTGTTTTGCTGAAGGGGAGGGGAAGGAACATGGTCGTTAAATGCCCACTGGCCTCCCATGCATGTGTTTAACAACTTAGAACAGGTCCAGATTGTCCTGAAGAAAGGGACACCTTGTAGACAAATGGGTACCTGCCTTTGTGTGGACTGGGGGAGCTTATTTTCTCCTTCCTAGCTTGGCGGACTCTGTGAAAAGCATAGAAAGAAGGGCAACATCAACAGTAAATCCAGGGAAATCCAGAAAGAATCTCAGAGAAGGGCAGCCTTGCTACTCCTAGAGTTTGCTTTTCCATGCCACAGAAACAACCATTTGGACGTGTCAAAGTCACGGTGTTTTCACATCTGCCTTCCCTGCCAAACGTGTCCCTGGAAGCATGAGCGCGGCCACCTCACCGCGCTGGGCTTTGCTCAGAGCGGTCCACCTCGCTTCCCAACTGTGCATGTTTTCTAGGGAGGATAGCAAGCCCCGAATAAAAACGCCACTTGGTGGTTTTTGAATGTTTGGCAACTGGAAGGCAGAGGGAGAAAGGGCTGTGTGTTTGAGCTAGTCTGCATAAAATGTCAAAGAGTTGAGATTGATGAGGTTGGGTGGGCTTTGACATGGAGAAATGACCACTGGTTTGTGTCAAAGCCTTGTTAGGAAGTGGTGGATGGGTGGTGACGGCAGCTTCTCCATTCTGGGACAAATTGGGCCCATGAAAGCTTCTCACGGTCATCCGCCGTGAGTGAGTGGAAGAAGAGATCTCCCCACCTCAGAATGAAAGTAAGTTGGGATGTGTGGAACACGTTTGTTCGCTGATCCATGTATTCATTCTACAAACGGCTCTTGGGAATGTCTACTGTGTCCCAGGCAGTGGAGCATAGTGATGAGCTCAGTTCTCACTCCCAGGAGATCGTGGGCTAATGGGGCATGCAGGCAAGTTGACAGACCTAACAAGACAGGAAAAGAACAGCCATGACTGAGTAAAGGCATTGACAGAGAGCCCAGAGGAAAGGTTCAGAGAGGCCTGGAGATGGGTACAAGTTGACCAAGTGCTGAGGAAGAGCAGAGTGGAGTGTCATGGGTTGGAAGAGCATAGTTAATTCAGTCTGGCTGAAGGGAAGGAGACATGAGGGCCATGGTAGGAGGGGAGGCAAGAGAGAGCTATGTATGTTACAAAAGGCCTTTCCTGAGTGTCTCCTGAGAGCCTGGATTTTGACCTGAAAGCAGCGAGGAGTTAAGGATGCCAAGGGGAGAAGTACCATAACCGACCTGGCATTCTAGAATGGTCCCTGTAGCAGTTGTGGGGAAACAGATTGAACGGGGTTGGGGGGCCTCTGGGAGGCTTTCTTGTCCGCTGTAGTGACCCGCGCTATTTCCGTCCTTCCTCAGGAGCAAGGTCGCCAGCTGAGAAAGACCATGCTGGAACTAGAGAAGCAAGGCCTGGAGGCCATGGAAGAAATCCTGACCGGCTCTGACCCCCTGGACCCCAGCGAAGTGGGGGATCTTTTCTATGACTGTGTTGACACTGAGATTAAGTTC
Source organism: Mustela lutreola (assembly GCF_030435805.1). Lineage (NCBI taxonomy): Eukaryota > Metazoa > Chordata > Mammalia > Carnivora > Mustelidae > Mustela > Mustela lutreola. The sequence goes on along the minus strand of NC_081293.1, from coordinate 155,984,924 downwards.
TTTAAGTGAAGTAAGCATTCCGAATATTTCCCCTTCTTATTTAAATGTTCCCACCTTACTAAATTACCAGCAAAACAAACCACTCTCCTGTGTGAGTAAAATGAGACAGTTCAGATGTGTTAAAGTCACACTCTTGCATTCTGCCCGAAGCTCAGCAGTGACCCCTTCCCCTACCACGTAGCTTCCCTTCTTTTGCAATGTAACGCGTCTCCATCTGCCTGTCGTCCGACTGTATGACTGCTTGTGCACTTCCAGCCGCTCTGGTTGCCTCTCAGTGACAGTGGACACATTAGCCTTCTCGTGGAGGACGAGGGTTCATCAGGCCTCAGGAGGGGGCTGCACAGCGCTTAAGTGTGCGGGAAAAGCAAAATCTTTTGAAGTCTTATTCTTCCTTCCAGTACTGATTTCTTCCAGGTTGACAGAAGGCACAGGGCTCTTCTGTGTGTGCTTGAGGGAGTAGCTTCCAGGCTTCCCGTCCCATGAGTGAATGCCTGTCATGCAGACTGTCCCCACATGAGGGGACCAAACCACTGGCGAGGAACAAAGGGAGCCCTTCTGTGGTCCCAGCTCATCCTGATTCCCAGGATCGTACTAGAGTCTCTACACCATGCTTGTGTGCGGGCCACCTGCAGACAGCCCGTGTGTGCGGGATAGCTGGTTAGTGGAGTCAGGAGTGCCCACGGGAGAGACTCCGAGGCAGCCGCATGGTGGCATATCCCCGCATCACCACGTGGCTCTCCCTGCCCAGCGGCGTGCCCACCCCTTGGATGTGGCTTTGGGTGCAGTGATTTCGGGCCCGAGGATGGCCATCTACTTCAGGATTAATTCAGTGGCCCCAGGGCATAGTTCCACCCCACAAAGCTGTGGATTTCCCCAGCTGGCAGGGGAAAGAAAAGGAGAAACTCTTGACTGTCTAGATTTCAGCTAAAGTAGCTGGAATCTGAGCAGCGATGACATTATCTCCGCAGAGACTTGAATTAAACTGATTTGTTTCCATCGTCGCATTCACACGGAGGATTTGACTTACCACCAGAGCATAGAAGAAGAGCGTGTGAGGAGGACCAGATGGGCTCCACACTGGGAAGACAGAGGGCAAGGAGGTGACAGATGGTTGCAGAAGCATTTCGCCGTGGGGTAGCGATCCAACCCCCAGCCTTCCTGCCCAGCTCGCTCTAGCCCACAAAGCCACGTAGGAGGCAGCTGGCTCTCTCTGGCCCTTCCTGCTAGTGCTTGCAGCTGCTCTCGGAAGGTAGCTGAAGTGGGCAGGTGCGGCGTGGGGGGACTTCGCTCTGGCCATCGATACTCTCGAGCGCTGTGAGATGCTTGGGGGGCAGAGATGATGGATAGACGGGGGAGCAGGTGTAGCCACTAGTGGAAGGACAGCAGTTCCTTTACTCCGGCCTCCCCCATGCCAATGGGGCCCATTCACACTTCATCACTGGTAGGAACTGGCAAGTGGAAATACTGAGAGTGTTTTTACTCTTCAAAGTGACCTAGGGTTAGTGACTCTGCGCTGACCACGGTGCATGGTAGGCTGTGTGGGCTGGAAGGGACATGGTCCCACACACAGATGTGGGCACAGAGGGCCACGGGTCTTACCAGAACACATCTTGGGCTACCAACTTCCCTTGAAGAGTGTGGGTGTCAGAGCGCCACGAGCTTTTGGTCCAGCAGTTTTGTGAATTCTGGTTGTAAAATCGTAAACAATGAGTGGTAGATGGTGGGGAGGATGTTTGGCCTGAGAGAGTAAACACAGCCGTTCATGGTGGCTTGTGGTAGCTGAATCTCATCCAGGGCTTTCCCTGTCGATGAATGCAGGGCCTTCTCTTAGAGGGAGCAGCCACCCTCAGTGCATCTGTTTACGGATGCTAAGGCAGGGGATGGGGAGGCTTGGCGGGGGAGGAAGGGTGACAGAGGTACCTTGCCTCTCCTAAGTCCCCCTGCTTAGTGGCTATTTAAGAAGAGCCACCGTAAAATTTCACCACATGGTTTCAGTTCCACCTGTTATAGAAATACTTGATCAGATCAGAGATACCCACCGTGATTCAGGGTTTTACCAAAAGAAGTCTAGTGAGATGGCTTCCCTTATTATGGGCTAAGCAAAGGTCATGGATAACCCATCCAGACTGTGTGTTCCCTAGCCACTGTGAAGTGGGAAATACAATGGCTACTTCTGTTAGGGGACGTTTGGCCAGCATCTCAAAGTAGGGCCAACCCAAAATGAAAATTGTCTTGGCGAACACTGTACGTCACAATTGTGATGCTCCTGTCTTACCACCAGGGGGCGTGGCAGCCCGCCATGGCACAGCTTGGCAGAAGTTCAATGGGGCTGGGATGCTTCCCTCTGGCGCTGTCGGGATCTGTGTACAGTCAAACCCCCAGTAATAGTAGTAGATGAATCTTTGTGCCTTGGGGGTTGTGGGGAAAAACAAGAGAGTAAGGAGTCTGCAGATGCGCCTGGACTCACTTTTTGTGACTTTTATCTACTTAGGTCAACTGCTTAAAATATGTTGTTGAATTTTGGGCAGGTTGTTGGTGAGATGTTTCTTTTTAAATGCTCCTAACAGACTCTGCTTTTGAAAAATGCTTATCACTACGTAGATGATTTCTTGACCAGGGATTGCTTTTCTAAAGGCAGTGTGGGGAAATGAATATGCAAGATAACTATGAAAGCAATGTTTAAAGGTCGGTGTGTAAATAGCTTCCTGAAATACCATTTGTGTATCCATTAAGACTTGGATGGGGGAGCTGTGCATGCTTTGTGCAGAAAGAAGACATGGCCACGATGGAATTTTTCCCCTATCCCCATGCCCCATAACCAAACATAAGCTATTTCGTCTTGTCTAGTAGATGGGATTTACCATAGATGAAGACACCCCTTATCCCCTCGGGGGGAAAGAGGCTACAGTAAAAGTAAATTAGCAAAGCAGAATAGTACTCTTAATTCTTGGGAGGCTGGTTTGGAATTCTAGGTAGAATAAGGATGTACTTGAAATTACGGTGATTCCTTAGTGCCCAGTAACATAAGACACAGTGTTACCATTAAGAAGAGTCTTTCTTACAAGCTAACAGAGCAGGTATATGCATATTAGATATTAGCAGTGAAGTTCCTTCACTATTGGGTGAATCATTAGGTATAAAAAATAATTGCCAATCAGGCAAACCATTTCGCTCCCTAACTTACATCATCCCGCATTGGTACAGGTGTTACACCACCCTGGCTGGCCCAGCAGGGAAACCAGGTGGGACCAATGTGCCCGCTAGGAAACCATGAACTGCATTCTCAGCTAAAGAACAGTCAGGTCATTTGTAAGGGAGGTCTTCAACTGAGCTCTCAGCTATAGGAAGGAAGCACATGGAAGAACGAGGGAGGAGAGACACCCCCCCCCCCCAGATGACTATTCTTGTATGGGGGGGAGGAGTGGCGGGTCACAAGCACGTGCTATCCCAGCACCACCCTGTGCATCCCCATGGTGGTGACATTTCATCCTGCACAGTCCCAAGTCCCAGCTCTCCTCCTATGGCTTGTGTCAAGTGTGCTTTATCAGACTGACTTCAAACATTCCGAAATGTCACATGCAGATTTCTCATGGGAATGAATAGGTACATGTTTGCAATCATGTTGTGAGAAGTTAAATGTGTGAGCTGGAAAATGCTATTGGCAGGGAATAATAAAAAAAGAAAAATCTTTGTGTTTCCTGCAGTGGGAACTGACCATGTAGTCTTAACAGCCTTTTGTACAAACACCTATGAACCAGATAACTTCCCTCTCCAGTGCTTGCCCTTGGAATTGTCTCTGAATACATCAAGCATACAATAAAAGAAAAAACAAAAAACACTCAAATGAATGTCCTTGTGTTTCATGAATAAATGTGGACATCAGTCACAAAATAGAAAATGTACGAATGGGGAATATATTTTTCTGACTGGCATCTTCAGAAAACCCAGTCAGCTCAGCATTTCCAACGTGGTGTACCATTCTGTGGATAAGTCACTCTTAAAAATAAATACCAAAGCACAGTGAGAGACCACTTCACACCCATCAGAATGGTTACTATCAAAAAGCAGAAAATAACAGTGTCGGTGAGGCTGTGGAGACACTGGAGCCCTTGTACAGTGTTGGTGGGAGTGGAAAATGGTGCGGCTGATATGGAAAACGGTATGGCCGTGCCTCACAAAAGTTGAAAAGATAGAATTAGCATATAACCCAGAAATTCCGCTTCTGAGTAGATGCCCAAAAGAACCGAAAGCAAGGCCTCAGAGATGTTTGTACACCCCTGTTGATAGCAACATTATTCTCAATAGCCAAAAGGTGCAAACAACCCAAGTGTCCATTGATGTTATTCTGAGGGAAATAAGCCAGGATCCAGAAGACAAATATTGTCTGATCCCACTTACATGAGGTCCCAAGAGTAGTTAAGCTCCTAGAACCCCGGGAAGTGGAATGGTGGTTGCCAGGGGCTGGGAGAATGGGGAATGAGGAGTTGTTGTCAAGGCAGTAGAGTTTTAGTTTTGCAAGCTGGTGAAAGAATTCTGGAGCTTGGCTGCGCAATCCTGTGAAGGTACGTAACAATACTCAGCATGGTCATGATGGTGAATTTATGTCACGCATCTTATACCACAAACAGAAACCACACTAGAAACGGAAGTCCTGATTGCCAGAACATCGGTGCCATCTACGCCAAGCATCTTTATATGAAAGCCATGGCACTGCTACTAACTAACTTCACTGACGAGAAAGGCTAGCTGTTCCCACTCCCATGACCTAGAAATGCCACACTGCTTCCATGATTCGGTCTCCACGGTGACAGGCAAAAGATAACTGAGTAGTATCTTGTTCATGAAGATAGGACTTTGTCCTTGGTACAACTGACTGATGTCAAGGTCAGAGAAGACGACCGCCCCATTTACATGACCAGGAACAGCTAGCTCTTTAAACCTTATTTCCAACTCTTTTTTCAGAAACATAACATTCTCCCACAAAGCTCCACCGTGACCACACGTTTGTTTGCTGGGGCTGCTATCATCAAATACCACAGAGTGCTTGGCTCAAACCCCAGGAATGGATCGTCTCACAGTTCTGGAGGCGAGAAGTCAAAAAACAAGGTGTCTGCGAGGTTGGGTCCCTCTGAGGGCTGTGGGGAAGAATCTGTCGTACGCTTCTCCACCAGCTCCTGGTGGTTTGCTGGCCTGCAGCTTCACCCCATCTCTGTCTTCATCTTCACATAGCATCACTGTGTCTGTGACCAAATCTCCCTTCTTACAAGGACACCAGGCTGACTGGATTAGGGCCCACCCCACTGCATATGGCCTCCCCTTAACCAATTACATCTTCAACAACTTTATTCCCAAAGAAAGTTACAATCTGAGATGTGGAGTTAGGACTTCCACATACGAGTTTTTGGAAGACATAATTCAGTCTGTAACAGAGCAGCTTTGTGAAGGATGTGCAAATCCCTGGGGCCTGGTGTGAGCATTTGGAACTCACTCCTGCAAGTCATAGGTACAGCCCTGCTCATGGAGCTGCTTCCCTCACCCTCGTAGCTGCCACCTCTGCCCCGCATCACTCCATCAGCGGTTCCTAAAAGTATGGCTCCTTCACCTCCGTAGTCTGTGGCTTTGACCTTCATCACCCCCTTCATGGATTATCTTGGGCCTCTGCTTTTCTTCTCCACTCAGAATGGCCCTTTTGGTAGGGAAAGAGCTTCTCTCTACCTCTGCTAATAAGAGCGGCAGATAAAACAAATCGGGTCCTTCACTCATTAGGAGGACTACAAAAACCAGTGTGTGGCAGCGAACTTTGAAATGAGTTTCTAGATGAGACTTATTTCTGGAACGTCTATGAATTTTAATTACTGTTCTCTCCTTGCTATCCAGCAGCAGAGCCAGTCAGGGGGGTGCTCTGAGCCGCTCTGTAACAGTTGAAGTGGAATGCCAGGGTACAGCCAAGGGGAGCTGTCTGGGACTCAGCTGAAATGAGCAAACTTGTACCCTAGAGTGCGGGGTGTGCTCATCCCTGCATCTGTGGGGACCCAAGAGTGAAGGGCTTCTTTAGGGCTTATGTCACTACATCTTGACCACTATATGCTTAGGTCCATATTTGTGTCCCTGTTTTACACATGAGGAAACTGAGGCACACGCTGGTTATGTAATTTACATCCCCAAACTTGTAAGAGGCCAAATAGATTATGTTTGACTCTAAGCCAGCTGACCCAGTAGGTGAACGTCATCTCCCCTGCACCACATACCAAAGAGGCCACCTGAAAATACTAGAATGGTGATTGAGGATACTGCCCCATACAGATGTTTTGAGGGGTTCGCTAAGTTGGGGCAGGTGCTCAGTGCACTTGAGATCAAAAGCTGTTCCATTTTAACACAAATTAGAGGCATTCTATAAGCAATACTCTGCCCATTTTCTATGAATAAAACAATACAGTGTTACCTATTTTTTTTAAGAAAATGCATTTCAGACATATTTTCCCTTGGATTTCCCTCGATACCCATCAGTTTAGTTTAGCTACAAAAACCAGGAACATATTATTATTAAATATTTATTTATTTGGCAGAGTAAGAGAGCAGGAGCAGGGGGAAGAGAGGGAGAAGGTGAAGCAGACTCCCCGCTGAGCAGAGAGCCTGGATGTGGGGCTTGATCCCAGGACCCTGGGATCATGACCTGAGTGGAAGGCAGATGCGTAACCATCTGAGCCACTCAGGGGCCTCAAAACTAGGAAAACATTATACAGGTTAGTTAGAAATGTCAGCTCAGAAAAGAAAGGCCTCGTTTCAAACACAGTGTGTCACAGCTGGCATTGGGCTCTGTGTGAGTACCCTTCATGTCCCATCCTTTTTTTTTTTTTTTAAGATTTTATTTTATTTGACACAGGGAGGGGGGCAGAGGGAGAAGCAGACTCCCCACTGAGCAGGGAGACTGATGTGGGGCTCCATCCCAGGACCCTGGGATCATGACCCGAGCCGAAAGCAGACGCTTAACCGAGTCACCCAGGCGCCCCCGTGTCCCATCCTTCTTAGAAGCCCTTTTAACCCTGAAAAATGGTTGGCTTAGGTCAGTTCTCGTGACCCTCGATGGGTTTTAACGAGGACACGGGCAGAAGCATTTCCACTTATTAAAGTTTATTGGATACAAAGAAATGAGTCTGCAGAGGGCACATCAATAAATATAAAATACATATGAAACACGGGGGAGCCACAGACGACGGGGTCAGTGAGAACACTGGAGAGTGGCAAGAGCTCTGGAACTCGTTGGCTCTGCGTGAGTTTATGGTCAAGGGGCTTGAGGTCTGTCCTGCCAGCGGACGCGCTGAATTCAGTGACGGGTCTCGAGGAGAGATAGGAGGCCAGATTCCTGAGATGTCTCCCTAGCTGCAGTTTCTGGTTTCTGCCCCTCCCTCCCCTCTGTCCTTGATAGGTTTTGTTTTTAACTTCTATCCCAGGGGTGTGGAACGTGAATGCATAAACACCTCATGGGGCAGCCAGTCTCCACGGAAGGTGGACTTGCCTTTGTCTTGGGCTTTCTTCATCATGATAATTAAAACCCTTGTAATTATTTTCCTACAGCTGGGAGGGAGATGGAGCGGGTCCCGTTATAATAAAGAAATCCCGACCTTTTGGAAACCTTCCAGAACCAATAAAACCAATCAGCTATGCCCAGAGCTGCTGACCTGCAAAAAGCTGCTTTTCCAATTGGGTTAGCAGTGATAATTTGGCATGACTGATTCCCCAGAGAAGGGCACTTGACCTTGCTCAGCGGCTCCTCTCTGGAATGAGAAAGCACAACAATGTAGGATGCCATCTTAGTCTTTAGACAACAGCAAAGTGTACGCAGTCACGTTTGCCCAAACCCTCCTAACCGGCTACCTGTTCTGGATGGTTTGGTCTGGGCACGGTGTCCTTCAGGTCTGAGCACATGAGTGGGTTGTTCCAAAGGACACTTGTTTTTCCACCGCTCTTTCCGCACCCGCCCCCCCCTTTTCCTTTAATCTGCACCTATTTTGAGCACAGACCTGGGGTCAGTCTGTTTCATTCTATTTTATCTCCTTCCCTTCTTACAGCTTCCTCCAAGGACGGGGGGCATCTGGGGTTAGGTGCAAGCAAACACACACTTCCACTTCCTTGCCAGCTCCAGAAAAAGGGTGTGAGAACAGCAGCCAGAGCCGTTCCCGACCAGTTCCATATTCCGGGGTGGCTGGCCTTGGGCACTTCTCCCCGACAGAGAAGTGCGCCCCCCACAGGGCAGGGGGAGCTCTCAGACCCATCAGGCCCTCTTTAGTTTGGAAGGGAGCTGCGTTTGCCGGGCGGGGGCTGCCAGGCTTCCTAAGCACAGGAGTGAGGCACCAGGTCAGTGAGGCAGATACTTGGCCAAGAGGCTTCTATCTACACGTCCTCATGTCCTAGTTTCCGTGAAAATCCCACTCTTGGGGAGAACAAACAAACAACCATCTCTGAGATAGAATATGCAATTGACTATAGTAATGAGTTATATAGGTTTCTAACTTGCAGAAAAAAAAAATACCTAAGTCTCATGAATCTCGCCTTACCCTAGAAGCCAGGAAGGAGTTGGGAACTTAGGCGGACATGAGGAAAGCCAGGGGCACGTGGGAACCGGGGGCACTGTAAACAGGAAGGGCGTTGGCTACTTGTAGGAGCTTTCTGTTACAAAAGGGCCCTGTGCTTGGCATCGGAGGGGCCAAGCCCACTCTTGCCTTCCTTTTGGGTCATATTTACATGAGGCAGAAAAAAAAAAAATCCCTGTACTACAAAACGGAAGCGAGACATGGCATCTCGTTCCCCGAAGGCTGTGTGGCCTTATCTGGGCGTGGGGACACACTGCTCTCTCTGAGCTGCAGTGTTTATAAGGCATTACTGGGTTTGATTTTGCAGTGTGTGTGTGAGGAGAATATAGAATCATGTCGATAAGAAGCTGCTGTGGGGACTATGACTTTGGGACTACTTGCAAACGAGGAAATCTTCTAAAGATGGTTCAGAATCTAGGAAGGGCCAGCCCACACGCATTATTTACAGTCATGGAATGGACACCACGGGGTGGGGACAGGGTGCTATCGGTGTGATGGATGAATGCCAAGATGCATCCTTGGAAAATGGAGAAACATAATACGGGTGTGGTTTTTTAAAATTATGCAAATAAGAGCTGTCATACTGATTTAAAGCCTGTGCAAACCACGTATTTACAATAAATAAATGCTCCACTCAGAGCTTGCATGTTAAATGAATTGCAACTTAAGTATGGTGAGGCCAGACACGTTCTCCTGGGGAAGCCCATCTGGCGATGTGGACCCCCAGGCGGCTCACAGGACATTGGCTTCCTCTGTCTTCTCACCGGAGTGTCTTTAGTGATAACTGTGGAAAGACAGGAACATTACCAGGGGGATCTGGAAGACTACACACACACACACACACACACACACACACACACCCCTGTGCGGCTGGGCACCACAGCCTTCCTGCATTCATATGAGGCTGCCAGGGTCTAAGGGTCCCGTCAGATGCAAGGGGCTGATTTTGACCCAGGGGTTTTGGGTGGGAAAGGGATGAAATGGGACAAAGAGTTGATGGCGTCTCAAGACGTACCGCCATCTTGGAAATAGACATAAGACCAAACACCAGCATGTGACAGAAACTCAAGAAAAACTAAGAACTTGCTGGAGATCCCAAGACAAGGCAAAGGTAAAGACAAAGGGCCCCAGGCCTTCAGATTTCCAGCCCAGGACTCCCACCCATGCACAGATCACTTGGGTCTCTCTGTCGTAGAAGAAGAGTGCCCCCTGGGGGGCAGTTTATCATGTCTAGAACCCTGTGAGCTTTCTGGGCGACTGCTTTTTGTCTCGCTGACGTGACTACTACCTCCCAGAGCGGATGCCTGTTAATTCTGTATATAGTCTCCCTGTTTTCTTTTGCCCTGTGCTTATCTATTTCTCCCTTAACTGCAATCAGACGGCCGTTTTGAGCCTTTGATCGTCTGCATGATTATCACAGTTCTTAGCTCAGCTGTGGTTAGAAAAGGTGGTGCTCGTCCTCCTGCAAGGAACTCATCCCCATGTCCAGGGCCTTGTTCCCTTCTCACATCCCTTGCTGTGCTGTTCCAGGGGGCTGCAGGAGGACCCAGCTGAATGGCAGGCCACCCCCTTTGCCACATAGAACTCTGAAACAGGAGGAGGCCAGGGTACAACTAAGGGCCTTTATTTATTTTTTAAAAAGATTTTATTTATTTATTTGACAGAGATCACAAGTAGACAGAGAGGCAGGCAGAGAGAGGAGGAAGCAGGCTTCCCTGCCAAGCAGAGAGCCCAATGCAGGGCTCGGTCCCAGGACTCTGGGATCATGACCTGAGTGGAAGGCAGAGGCTTTAACCCACTGAGCCACCCAGGCGCCCCAACTAAGGGCCTTTAAAGATGAGATCCTGTCGTGAGCAGATGTCATCTCGGCCTGGGGTTAGGAGACCGTCTGTCCAAGCTGCCTTGTGTGAGAAGGAGGACATTTTTTCCAAGACTGTCTTATCCCACAAGAACCCGTCTGGTTCCCCTCCCAGCTTCCTCTAGCCACCAGGACTTGAATCGTGACTACATTTGGCCAAAGGAAATGATCGCGTTGATGGGAGAAAAACCCCCACGGGGGCCGTGAGATACCCTGTATTCCATAGACAAGACAGAACCCTGACTCATGCTTGGTGCACATTGCAGAGTAGTATCTGATCCAGCCTCCCCAGCCACTGTGACCAGGGAAGAGGAAGCGGCGAGGGAGTGGGGTGACCCCTAAAGTAGGGCTCCAAAGGGCTTCTGGGTGGCCAGCCTTGCTTCTGGAGGTGGGGGGCTTCCCCAGAAGCCTCTTCAGAGTTTTCCCTCTTCAGAGTTTGAAACTGTACGCATTTCACTCTAGCTGGAAACAAAGGTACACCAAAGGGCTTTCCCCAAGGACAAAAGAATCTGAGCAAAGTATGTAAAGCTTTAGGGACAAAGCACACTCTCTCAGCATTTCTGGGCTCCCTGAGAAGAACTCCTGCTGTTACGTTCAGAGACCTGAGGAGGTGTTACCTGAGAATTTCTGCCTTTGATGTCATCTGAGCTCTGCCCTGTGGCCTCCGTGGGCAGCCAGGGACCAGGCGTGCGGCCTGAAAGAAACAGGAAGGATCTCAGCTGTCTATTGGCCCAGGAACCACTGCGTGCTTCGCTGAGAAACTCAGACTCTGCTGGCGCTCAGAGCAACAGCAGAGGGACGGAGGGTACCAGGAGCCGGTCAGCCTGAAACCTCCAGGCTCCTCCCCGCCCTAGGCTGAGTGTTTCCACCCACTGCTTCCATGGCCCAGCCTGGATGCAAAAGCATCTCATCCAGTCTGCTGGAAGGGGAACAGGTTGTCGCCTACATGCACGTGACAGCTTCTTAGCTCAGAACAAGCCACCATTTCCAGAATCGCTCATTTGGCCAGTACGCACTGTGTGCCAAGCACTGTGTGCCAAGCACCGTGCTAGGGTTGGTTAAAAAAGGGAATAAAAGGTAATTATATGCTGAATAAATCATGCTTTCTTCTAGGAGCTTGGATTTTTTCTTGAGCTCATTCTCTAAAATGTATTTTGCTTAAATGTCACACAAGTTACATTTAAATATATTCTCATAATGAAGGGGTCAAAGAATATAGAGGGAGACAATAGGGAATAAAACACCCGAGCAACCCCAAATGCCTCTTCTTTGCCTAATCCCTGTTTCTATCCCAGAGTCCCCACTACTCGAAGCTTGCTGTTTATCCCTCAGAGCAGCCTGAGTGACCCCAGCTGCGGCCTCCCGGCACACGGATGCCCCTCTGCCCCGGTGCTGAGCACAGCAGCCAGATACGAAAGCCTTCTCTGAACTGCGAGGCTTAGAGAAGAAAGTCTGTGCCAGGACTGAAGGCGCAGAGGCCTGAGGGCCAAGCTGGCTTCCAGGTTTATTTTTTCTCATTTGTCAACCAAGCCAGTCTGTGCCTTTATCCAGGCCCAGAGATACTCCATATCAGAGAAAAAGAAATCCATTCTGCAGCCGACCAGCGGGAGGACAGACACTGCAGAACCTGGAGAAGGACTGGAGAGGATTCCCAGATGTGGCTGGCCGCTCGAGCCGGGTCGGAGAGCCAGCCTTGCAGCGCGATGCCTGGCCTAGGGAGGTGGGTTAGAACAGACTGGACTCCTAGGAGAAGCAGATCTGACCGGCAGCTCTGGGCCAGCATGGTCTCTCCAAGCTAAGGGCTACGTGGCACCGGGTGGAGAGGAAGCAAGCTGGGGTGCACAGAGCACTGGACACGGAGCAGAGAACTTTAGCCCGAGCCCCAGCTTTTTTTGAATCTAAATTCAATTAACAAATATACAGTACATCATTAGCATCTGACAGATTGTCCAATAATTCATCAGTTGCATATAACTGCGAGTGCCCAGTGCTCATCACATCCCATGCCCTCCTTAATGCCCATCACGCTGTTGCTCCACCACCCCCCAACGTCCCCTTCTGCAGCCCTTGGTTTGTTTCCCAGAGTCCAGAGTCTCTCATGGTTTATCTTCCTCTCTGATTTCTTCCCATACAGTTTTCCCTCCCTTCCCTTATGATCTACACTATTCCTTGTATTTCACATATGAGGGAAACCATATGATAATGGTCTTTCTCTGATTGACTTACTTCACTTAGTATAACACCCACCGGAGCTCCAGCTTCGCCACCAGCTGTGACCAGGGGCGGCCATCCTATTTCTGCCCCGGTTGCTTCAGCTGTATATGAAAGAACTGGGCGGGTGGGGACAACCTTCCGTTCTAACCCTGGGGGCCTCTCACAGTCTCTAACCAAAGGAAATGACAGGTTTCACTGCAAATGATAATTCTAGCATCTGCCAGACCTAGATGTTAGAAGGTGCATATCTGGCCTTTCCTCTCCTCCCCGACTGTCATGTCTTAGTTGAGGCTGGTATGAGCCTTGCTCACCACTCCTTCCAGACCACATCCCGCTTGTACAGAACTCAGCAGGGTCACCCCGTGTACCAGAGGGCCACGTTTCTCCTCCACAAGTACTCAGACCAGGCGCTGGCCAGAGTCTCCCTCCTAATAATTTGGAAATTTTAGAATTTTAAAATTAGTTTTAATGATTATTAAAAGTAATATGTATTTGTTACAGAAAACTTGGACAAAATCGTGAAGCCTAAGGAAAATTAAAATCACCCATTCTTCTATCATTGAGCTCACTTCAATGGATGAGCTTCTAGCCTCTTTTCTATTTGGTCAACGTCTCTCCCTTTCCCTTTCCATATAGATTTGCAAAGTCATTTCCTTGTTTAAATTAAATTTTAGTTCTATTTTATGTACTTTTAGTGTGCTGGGTGTTTTGCTTTTACTTCTCAAAGTTGTGTTTGCATTTTCTCATGTCACTGAATATTCAACAACACTCCTTGGGATGCATGGGATTCTATCCTGTGGCTCTCAATGTATTTAACCCCATTGTTGGAGATCTGTGCTGTTTTCCAGTTTTTTTATTCTGTAAATGGTTTTGCAATGTATGTATGTTTGGAGAGTCTCATCAATTTTCTTTTTAGAGAGAGAGCACATGCTTGTGCATGAGCTGGGGGGTGGGCAGAGGGAGAGGGAGAGAAGCAATCCCAAGCAGGCTGAGTGCAAATCTCAGATCAAAGATCCTGACTTGAACCAAAACCAAAAGCCAGACACTCAACTGACTGAGCCACCCAGGCACCCCGACTTTCTTGTCTATTAATTCAACAAATATTTATCAAGTGTCTGTGTGTCTGGCCCCATTCTGGGAGCTGGCGATAGACCCCAGTGCATAAAAATTGATTTCATCCCTTCCCTTCTGGGTCTTACCTGGTACTGGGGGAAACACACAGGACACAGGTGAATATATAATATGTCAGGAAGTGATAAATGCTTTGAGGAAAGTGAGAAAGCAGAGTGTAGAGAACAGAAGTCATGTGGCAGGAAGGGCTGCTACTCAATAAAGACTGGTCAGAGTAGAACTTTCCGATAAAATGCCATCAGACCAAAGACCCACAGGACACAGCGAGTGAGTCTAATGGACATCTGGGGAAAGTGTCCCACAGAAGGAACAGCAAGTGCAAAGAGCCCAGAGCCCAGAGGTGGGAGTGTGTTCGGAATGTTTTACAAGGTGTAGGTGGTCTGTGCTGTTGGGGCAAAAGGAGGTTTTGTAGGGAGTGGGGCTGGGTGTGTGGGCACTTCAGGTGGGTCTTAGGAGCCATGGGGTTGGATTTCTAATTGACATCCCCTTTCGTCGTCAAAGAATATTCCATCGCATAGCTGTACCTTTTGTTTATCCATTCATCAGTGGATGGACACTGGATGTTTCTACCTTCTGGCTATTGCCAAGAGTGCTGCTGGGAATATCTGTGCGTGAACTCTTGTTTGAACCCCGTTTTCAATCCTTCTGGGTGTATACCCAGGAGCGGAATTGCTGGATCCTATGGTAATTCTACAATTGACTTACTGAGGAATATAACACATTTTTAAAACAACTAAAAAATTAGGTAAAATCATCCTATCAAAGAAAGAAAACCACTAATATGGGCAGGGTGGAGACAGTGAAGAGGACAAGTGGAAAAGCCATGCACGAGGGTGTTTGTGTGCTGTGTGCGGGTGTCAGGAGCAGAGAGAGAAAGTGAGCAAGCGGTTGGAGACGAAGCCAGAGCTGCTACGAGACAGCATGAGAACACACTCATCCCACAGAACCAACACCGTCTCCCAGATCACGAACTCCAGTCTCGGGGAACCAGGTCAGTGGGGAGCAGGAGGAAAACTGTGCGAAGAAATGGAATCAGACAGGCATGAACTGTATCAGACTCATACTAATAGAATTACCAAGGTTCTACCCTACGGTTCACAGGGAGGGCAGGAACATGCCAGTGTAATGGTGCTCGGAAGCCAAAGGAGGATTTCCAGTCGGCCAATGCTGCATTATTCTAAAGCTGTATTTTATTTCTGAAATCGCAAATACTCTTCCTGGTCTGTAGGATGTCAGTTCACTTAGCAGGTTTTCTTTTTCTTTACGTTTCTTTAAACTGCATTTTCCTGAGCATCCAGTTATTTTTGTGTGTATATAGCCCTAATGTGGCCATTTCTCTGTGATGAGAGGAAGTACAGATGGTCAGCTGCGCCCTCCTGGTGAGCTGTACGAGGCACAGCCTTGTTTCCATTCCCAGGGAAGGGACCAGGCACCATGGGCTCAAAAAGCAGCAAACTATTGAATTTACCACATCTGAAGGTTGAAGGACTGCCAAGCACAGTACTGAGAAAGAAGTGAGATTTTGGAGAATCTGCTTTTCTGGAATGGTTTAGTGCCAAGATTAGCAAAATAGGGCAAGCAGACCAAATCTAGAAGGCTCCTGTTTTTTGGTTTTTGTTTTTTTAAAAGATTTTATTTATTTATTTGACAGACAGAGATCACGAGTAGGCAGAGAGGCAGGCAGGGGGGGGGGGAAGCAGGCTCCCTGCTGAGCAGAGAGCCCGATGGAGCTCAATCCCAGGACTCTGGGATCATGACCTGAGCTGGAGGCAGAGGCTGTAACCCACTGAGCCACCCAGGTACCCTGAAGCACCTGTTTTTTGTAAATAAAGTTTTACTGGAAGACAGCCATGCCCATTCATTTTTGTATCATCAATGGCAACTTTCTGGTCAAAACAGCGCAACCAAATAGTTGTGACTGAGACCAAATGGCCCACAGAGCTTCAAATTATGTCGTTTCTGGCCTCTGGTTTAGGGTCATGGTCAGTAACCAAAAAGCCTCCAGGGGCCAGTTGTCACATTCACTGTCTGGGTGTAGCAGAGAACGGTGGGATTTGTGGCATGAACATGGCCAGTTAACAAACACCTGCTTGGGGAAAGGAATGAGCCTTGCAGGAGTGTGACCATATGGAGTCTGTCTCTGGCCCTCCGTCTCATGCTGCTCCTCTCTCCTTCCTCTCTGTCTCTTAGTTCACAGCAGCAGTGTTTGCACATTATTTTAAAAGCACACAAGGTCACTTCTCTCTAAGTGTACAATCCCAGCAGAAAAAGACCTGCCCAGGCTGATTTCAAGAGGATCTGTGAGCTGAGCAGGGAGCAGGTGCACGCTCCCTGATCTGCCTGCAGGGGGATGAACCCTGGAGGAGGGACGTCGCCAAAGTCTGGTTCATGGTCTTGGGCTATCCCAGGACCCAGACGATCTTCCATGCTAGTCCACAGATGTCTGAGACCGGGGGCCTGACTCCCGTTGGAGCGTGGGAATCAGCTTTCCTTATTACTCCATGCTGTTGTCTCTGTCCGCTCTTGCCAGCCCCTGCCCAACTGCGTTGGCTCAGCACTGGACCAGAACTAATAGGCAGCTTCGCTGTGTGCTCAACACTTTCCACTTTGCTTTCCTTTGCTTCCTGTTTTCCTAAAGTACTTGCTTCCCTGCCCTTTGGGGCCTGAGGGTTACGCCAGCCTCTGCCTCTTCCACTCTTAGGGGGACTAAGGAGGTAAGCAGAGTGAAGGCCTCTACTTGGAGGCTGGCCACATGATGAAATATGGAGAAGTCAGGCTCTTATCAGCCTGAGACTTTCGTCCTTGGCTGGACACTGCGATCACCTGGCAGTTCTCAAAAATACTGCCACGTGGGTCCCCTCCTGCATTTTTGATTTAGTGGGTCTCGGTGCAGCCTGGCCTTTGGGATTTTTAAAAGCTCTGTAGGTCATTTTAATGTGTATTCAAGGTTGAGAACCACTGACCTAAGGACATTCTTCATTTCACAGTCTGCCAGAATTCTGAACACTCATTTAGAATGTTCTCTGGGTATTAATACGAAACTCCTGTCTCCCATTTTGCTGTTGTCTTGGGGTGGTTAGCAACTTTATCAAAAACTCTGGGAGGGGAGGGATAAGCGGTAAACCCAGGCACTCAAATCCAAAGCCAAACAATTCACTCTGGAGTTCTGTAGAAAACTCCTAAAGAATCACTGGGGCCAGGACAAGTAAGTGTTCAGATCCTTCCAGAAGCAGGAATAGCACTGTATTCTCCCAGTAGTACGGTGAAATCATAACATCATCCTTTAGGCAGCCTGTGGTCCATCAATGCATACTAAGCATTTAATTCTGGAGGGTCAGGGAAAACCAACAGGCTTCCCAAGTGGTACTTACTTCTGGGGATCTTGCTGGGGTAAATCTTCTGGCATGGTTTATATTCATCTGGAGGAGGAAAGTCTTCCATGGTATGGAACGTGAATTTAGATTCAAAGTCATCTGCACACGTGGAAAATAGAAAAATTACTCTGGTTATCATGATGAACTTGAAAATTTCCAGGAGCACACAAGTTTGCCTGCCCAGTTCAAGGGCTTTAGTGGTTGAGCCATTCCTCCTTAGGAATACTCATCTATCACCTCTCAATTTTTACTGCTTAGGGGAATCGGAAAAGTGAAATCAACAGACTCTCCCTATCATCCACCCCACCTTGCTTTGACCAATATTTTACGGAAACTTCTAAAGGGAGAAATCATGAGCTATCCAGGGTCCAGAATCAGAGGTGAGGAACGTGACAGCAACAAGGGACCTGCAGAGTGCCTGGGACCTGCAGCTACTCCTGAGCCCCTGGTGAAGGCTTTTTTTGGGAGGGGTGAGCAGATTAAAAGTCCTCAGCTTGGCTGGTGGGAAGGAGCATGGCTAATGTCCAGTGGGGGACCTGGAACTCCCCAAAGCAAACAGGATTTTCCCTGAGTCCCTGATTGTAAGAAGAGAGGAGACTTGTGGCCCTTTTATTAGTTGGGTCCCTGCTTTGTGACCTAGGCTTTGGGTCTGACCCTAGAGAACTTTCCTTCCTCTCTCCGTATTCTAGCCCTAACCGTCCCTCTGTCTGGTGGGTCTTCTACTCATCCCTTCACCTTTTCCAGACCCCTCCATTCCTTCTATTGTCATCCAATAGGCGTGGATTTCTCCACGGAGACAGACAAGACCCACACATATACAGTCTGAATGTTGGTTTTCTTCTGTCTTTCTCATCGCAATCAGAAAGTTAGAGGATGAGTTCTGGAGCCTCCCAGAAAGCCTCAAGAGAAATCTTTAACACAACTTGCCGGCTGTTTTGCCCTGGAGGGAGCTCCCTGCTCTTGCGAAGCACACACCCTGACATGCTGGGCTGGCACACTCCCTCCAAGGGCCAAGGGAAACCACTCCCACACGGGCAGCCGGCGCAGCACAAGGTGACCCCACTCACCGAGGATATGCAGGCTTCCGTTGCGCAGTTGACCTGCCGGCTGCTGTGCTGGGGTCCAGGCTGGGGCCTGTTGGCTTCTGCTTGAAAGCTCTGTGGTGGGTGATCTCGCAGGGGGTGCTGGGGGTGGATTTAGCTTCCCCCCGCTGGTCCCTTAGAGAAAAGATGCCAGTGTATTCAGTTACAGGACCGGGGACAGCAGATGCTATAACCTCCTGGGGGAGGGAGGTAATGTACTGAGGTCCCGGGATGTCACAGGATCTGGTGACTAAAAGGGCTGCCTCTGGGGCTACGCTGCTTGGGACTGCATTCCAGCTCTCCTGCTGGAGTAATGACAACTCTTTGTGGCTCTGTGTCCTCATCTGTAAAACAGGGATCACAGTACACATGCCTCCTTGGGGGTGCTGAGAGGGCTGAATGAGTGAAGTCAAGTGGCATGTAGCAGGTTCAGTAAATGTTAGCTGCTGTGACAAGAAGGACGATGACGGCCACCTTCAGGATCAGAAGGCACAGCCAAAGGAGGGGAACCACTGCAGAGTCCGAAGAAAGGGAAGGGCCATCTGTAGGTGAAGTGTATGTGTGTGGGGGGGGTGGAGGGTGAGACGAACAGGCTGTGGGCTGACTCCTGTCCCCAAGGTTCTGCTTGGGGGGGCGGGCGTTCCCTGCCTTGCACACCTTCTCTTCTCCCTGTAGTCAGCCTAAATCCACCCCACGTACCACAAAACTGCCACCATGACAACCTCCTTCTCTCTCCTCACCCGCCTGAATCTGAGGCACTGTCTTCTCCCCGCCCCATGAACACTTCAGAATCATGGGCAGCTCACCAGTGTGAACGCTGGCCCTTGTGGTGACCAGTCAGTTCAAAAGAGAATACCTCGGACCTTATCTCTGTGACCAACAGCCTCAAAAATATTCTTGCCCTTTGTACCAGGAATCCCTTTTGAGGCACCTGTCCATTCAAAATATCCAAAAGGTGGACGACAATTGCTACAAAAGTGTTTCCTCCAATATTAGTCACAATAACAAAAAAGAGAATCAACTAAATAGTAGAAATCTGGTAAATACTGATAATCAGTTTAATATACTTATGAACAAGCTTTAACTTGATGAGACTGCTTATAATGTAATGTTAAATTAAAACAGCATAGAATATTATATATTCAAAATTGTATTAATTTTGTAAATCTGTAGATACTTCCGGGGGGGGGGGAGGAAGGGACAAGTTGTCACCTGACTATGACAGCTTTTATTTCTGGGTGACATTACTGTCGGTGATTTCAATTTCTTTCTATTTGCTCTATAGGGAGCCCGTGCTATTTTTAATTTGAGCAAATACATTTAAGAAACCTTCTGCATGAAAAGATTTTCTTAAAGACTGAAGAATATATGTGCATGTGTGTGTGTTGGTGTGTGTGTGTGTGGATCGCTGTGTTTGTGGGCACGTGTGGATGGGTGTGTATGTGGGTATACTTTCTATTCAAAAGGACACAAGGCCAATGAAGCCTCCTTGCCAGGTGGAAATCAGTTGTGGGCATGCATGCTCAATCCAAAATCCCCTCTACTAGGTATGTGAAGGAATTATTTTCAATATTTGGCTCAAAATATGGACCCTTAGTTTTCTCGAGTCAGCACGAGAACTGCCAAAAGGAAGACAGAATGTGAATCCAGTCTGCCGAGGGCCAGTGCCAACAGTGGGTAGGAGCCAGGCTGTAGAAACTCCGGCAAAAACGACACCAGACACCTGGTTCTGGAAACAGACCGCACCCACAGCCCCCTCAGGCTGGAAATTTGGGTCTATGAAGGGTGAGAGTAAGAAGAAATAACGCTTCTCTAGAGTTCAGTGTTGCCAGGCCCTGCTCCAACAATCACAAGAGGTGGGAACTATTGCTGGCCCCATTTTACAGATGAGGAGAAGGAAGCCCAGAGAGGCTAAGGGATTTCCCAGGGTCACACAGCTAGTAACTGCAAGGTGATCAAAGCCAGAGTGCCCGGCCTGGGTCTGTGTGATCTTGGACAAGCCTTTCAGCCTCGCTCCCCCTTGGTTTCCTGTCCCTAACATGAACACAACATAAAGTCCCATACAACAAGTATGACTGTGCTCCATGAGGGGCACTGATAGCTCAGTTCTAAAACAAATTCCAAGAGTTAAGACATCTCAAGGTTTCCCAAGTGGGTCTGCCTTAGGAGCAAGGCTCTAGCTGTGTCCCTAGCACCTTCTTAATCACTGGCGAGGGCTGAGTGGTCCTCTGCTACGGCCACCCTGGGCCCGAAGACTGGTGCTTACCTGGGCCTCGGCCGGGCCTCTTCTTCTGCAGGAATGGCTGCGATCCTGGAGGGGCTGGCGGTGTCGGCAAGGCCTGCGCACTGGACTTGGGGGGCTGGGCCTGGAAGCCGGGGGACTTGGGGGGCGGGAGGAGTGGAGCCTCACTGTTATTGTTAGCTCCTGGCAAAGGAGGAGCAGGCACAGACGACCTCGGGGTACAGGAGGCATAAAGAGGGGGTGGGGGTGGTGGAGGCGGTGGGGCGGGAGGCTCCCGAACATCTTGGGTGGGGCTGGCAGCATCTGCACTGAGCCCCGGATACCCACAAGGGGGGAGGAGAGGGAGTGGGGGTGGGATGGGCGGCAGGTGCAAGGGGGCTAGCTGAGGCTTCAAGGCCTTGTCACTGAGAACAGAGGTCAGCGGGGGTTGGGGTGGGGTAGGAGGGAGGGGTGGGGGTGGGGGCGGCGGAGGAGGGGGAGGTGCAGAGGGGAGAGGGGGAGCAACCCCTGGGGTGTTCCCTTTGGTGGGCAGGCCAGGCGGGGACACCAGTGGAGCTTTGGTGGGGGAGGAAGGGGGCAGGGGTGGGGGTAGGGGTGGAGGAGGTGGGGGTAGGGTGGGAGGCGGTGGGGCAGGCATGCTGGGGCGAGGAGGGACTGTCCTGGAGGTGCCATGAGTCTCTGAGGCATTGCCTAGCCTGGGAGATGCAGGGGGGTTAAGTGGGCCACCAAGAGCTTTCGTGGGCAGCCGGGGAGAAGGTGCTCGGGAGCCAGGGGCCTGCCCTATCTTGCCACCTGGAAGGAAAACAAGTTTTGAGTCAGCTCAGAGACAGAGGAAGGAGAAACCCAAGTTTGTAGGCAGTGAAGACAGACACACACCATCCAGCATGATGTCCGTGAACTGTGTGGTGGGCGTTGTCATCCTGCAGGGTCAACCGGAAGCCTCAGGGGCAGCACCTGCCACAGCCCAGCTCAGGCCACCAGGCTGTGCTGCAGGACCAGCTTTCCTGTTCCATCCCACCTCTGCCCTCACCTGCCAAGGGCCCAGGAGTCTCCCAACCCAGAGCACAGGACTGTTCTGGCCTCCTTCGGCCTTCCTCATTACAACACCACCCTCACACTCATTCACCACTACCCACTAGTCAGTGCAGTTGGGGACCCAGTCCTACATCCTAGTTTGGACCTTCAGGTGTACCAACAAGAGGTTCCTTGCTAGGGAGGCTTTCCTCATGTCCAGCATGGTGTGAGCATTTGTTTTCTGCAGCAAGATCAGAAGATGAATCATTCCTTGAATGTATAAGGTCACTCAGAAGACAGTGGGAACTGACTTGGGGATCCAGATCCAATGACCTTGAACCTCCCAGTTCCATGGCCTCTGGAAGTTGCAAAAGACATGCCCATTTGCAACAGGCTCTCTGTCTCCTGGTCTCCTGGGTCTCCTCAACTCACAGATCCACAAACCCCAACTTGAAAAATAGGGCTCTTGGGAACTCACAATGGCACACTCCTCACAGCGATGTGTGTTTGGTGTGCTTCAGGGAAAGCTGGGCAGAGGTGCACCCTAGGAGGGCCTTGCCACTCTTTGCACAAAGCCCTTGCACCGTACTGCACTCTTTCCCCCACATCCATCTCTCGCCGTGGAGAAGGATGTTCCCTTCTTCGTTTACTAAAGCATGGAAGGTCTGCGATCCCTGCTTAAATGTGTCTTTAGAGCATCACCATCTGCTCAGGAGGCACGCTAAAATACTCCTTCCAAACAGATACCCTGCTCTCCCGTATGGAATTCCGGGGAATCCGTCTTTTCTTATCCTTGCACCCTTGTATTTTATTACCCTGATGAAAACATGTGCAGAACACGTGAAAAGATGGTTGCTTCTCCCACCTACAGCTTCCTGGGTGTTGCAGAATAAAAACCATGAATTTCAAATCAGGTTAGAAACCCCAGCGTCTGGTGGCAGTTCTGAGCTATTCAGTCGATGAGTCTCCAGTTGTGTTTACCCAACCAGGTCAAGATCGTACCCCAAAGGGCTTGATACCAAAAGCCAGGCGATCAAAGAGAGGTGTGGCAGAGGGGACGCTGGAGCTGAAACTCAGTGGGCCGAAAGGCAGCACGTGGCCTTCCACAGGGATGCCCCCCACCCCGACCCTGCCGTCAATGAGGGGACAGTTACCTGGGCAGCACTACTCATTACAGGTCTCGATACCAAACGGCGGCTCTGGGGGCAGGGTGGTGATGTCCCCATTCCTCTGTTGAGGGTTTTCTTTGGGGCCATTCCAGAAGAGATAATGTCTTCATACCAATGCCTCCACCCTGTCTGACATCACTGATCCCCTTGGGGTCTAAGGCAGGCACTGCTGTAACGGCTGGCAGACCATGATCAGAAGGGAAGGCCCCCACCTGGCCTTGCCAAGGATGGGATCTACCACCCACAATGCTAATGCTAGACATTTCATGGGAGGTCTAGGGTGGGTCAGGCTCAGAGATTCCTGCCTCCAAGTCTGCTTCCACAGCACACAGAGATGGAGAGGGAGGACCAAAGCAGTCCCTAACAAGGTGAGGCCTCCCTATATGCCTACTCTCCCCATGAATTTAAAAGGGCTAATAAGTTCAAGGAGCATAATCAGCCCCTGAGTAACCAATGCAGGCTTTGGAAATGACTGAGGACACCAAGGGCCCAAGATCCCAAAGCTCTTAGAACGAGTCAGTTAAAAGTACAGAAGCTTCTGTTCACTAAGCAGCCAAGCAAATGAGAAGTGGGCAAACTTATTTTTATCATGACATGAACAGCGGAGGCAAGGCAGGCACAAATCCTCACTCGGCTTCTGCTCAGGCCCACTCCAGGATGAAGCACAGAGCAGGCAGCACGCACTGTAGGTGAGACCCACAGACACAGGAACTAACAGTGTCAAGTGCAGGCCAGGAAAGCGGGTAGCACGGGGCCAGTAGAGAGCCAAGGGAAGGAAGGAGGAGGCTTTCCTTTATCACATAAATGCTACCCCCAGAAATCCAACCTGGAAAACAAAAGGAGACCACAAAGAGGATGGGGAAAGGCCAGCTTGAGTGCATCAAGAGCCTGGGGTCATCAAAAGATGAAAGATGTGTATGTTCCTTTAATCTGGGTATGTTTCCAGAAGACCTTAGATGGCATGGAAGTCTCATTATACATCCCATCGAGCCCAGTTCCTCATCCTATCTTATCTTTTTACTTTTTAGTTTTTTAAAAAAGATTTATTTATTTGGGAGAGAGAGAATGAACTGGGGAAGGGACAAAAGGGGAGGGAGAGGGAGAAACACCCCCCCCCCCCCCCGCCATGAGCAGGCAGCCCAATGTCTGGCTGATACCAGGACCCTGGGATCATGACCTGAGCCGAAGTTAGATGCTTAACCAACTGAACCATCCAGGTGCCCCCTATTTTTTTTTTTTTAAGATTTTATTTTTATTTATTTGACAGAGAGAAATCACAAGTAGGCAGAGAGGCAGGCAGAGAGAGAGAGAGGAGGAAGCAGGCTCCCTGCTGAGCAGAGAGCCCGATGTGGGACTCGATCCCAGGACCCTGAGATCATGACCTGAGCGGCTGACCTGACCTAAGGCAGCGGCTTAACCCACTGAGCCACCCAGGCGCCCCAGGGGCCCCCGATCTTATTTTAATGATCACTCCCTCAGAACTCTAAGCCAGGACCACATTATGACTTTTGAAGACATTTTATAGGTGCATTGCTATAAAGACAAATACAATCTTTGTCTCTAAAAGTTCATGGCTGGTTTTTTAAAAACCATGGTTTTTGGTTGATTTTAAAAGATATCCAAACATTTTCATGGGCTATCAAAAGTACTGTAAGCACCATACTCTGTTTTCTTGACCTGATGGCCCTAAGCAGCCATGCTACCCACTCCCACATTCCATTCAACAAATATTTACTGAGCATCTACTATGCATCTGGCATTTTAAGGCAGTAAAAAAAAAAACATATTTTCTGCCTTCACGGAGCTTACCTTTAGAGGGAGAAGACAGAAATAAACAAATAAACCAGTAAATATACAATATGTCAGATGGTGATCAGTAATATAAGAAAACTAAAGGTAGAGGGTATATGGAGTAAGGCGGTGAGGCTGGTATTTTATATGGGTTGACAAATAAAGCCTCACTGATACATTGATCAGGTGCCACTTGAGCAGAGACCTGAAGGAAAGGAGAGCATGAGTCATGAAGACACCTGAGGAAGAGTGTCCTGATCAAGGGAGCAATCAGTGTAAGGGCCCTGTGGCAGCAACATGCCTGGCGTGTACGAGAACAGCGAGAGGGCCATGCAGCTGGAAGGGAGGGTGTGTGCTAGCAAGAATGGTAGACAGTAATGTGAGAGAGGTAGCAAAGGTCAAAGTCCTCTTCTTGAATGAGCAGGGGGCTGATGGAAGGGTTCTCTCAGAGAGGACAGCCACGGTCTGTTTTACTCTGACATGCTACCCACCCCATACATCTGTTTATTGGCTCTGTCCTTGAGCTACCATCCTGTAGCAGGCATCATCAGCCACTGCATTATGGGTTTCCATTTCCTCTACAGAAATTAATCCTTGTTTAACAGAGTGGTTCAAGCATCAGACACCTGTGTCCTAGTGTTGACAGGTAGGAATAGAGATGAGCTGGCTTCTTTGGCTGGTCTCTGTTAAAACTGACTGGGGACTATTTCTCCTATGTGTACTTTTATGAAGAGAAACTAGTGGACAGTTTCTACATAATAATATATATAATATAATACAACTTATATGTATAATAATTATAACATATAATATATCATATATAATAATTATAATACATAATAGAATTATGTATTTATTAATATACATTAATTATATAAAATAATATATCGTGTATAATTATAATATATAATAATATAATATATAATACATTATATTATATGATGTTTATTTGATACCACTCAGGAATTTTGAAAAAGAAGGCACTGGGAAATGCCAACCCTCTTTGCTAAACCTTTAGCAAAAAAGAAGAAAGGCAATGGCCTCTGAGAAGGTTCAAATTGGATCTGAAAGCATCCTAGAGCCCTTATCTTTGCTGGACTTTGTCAGTAGGTAACAAAAGCAAATGCATCCCATTGTGACAAACAACCACAGAGCCCACTGAAAAGGTTGGCAAACCCCAGGCCAGAAGATTCTATACCAGCAACGTTTGGGGCTTGATATTCCCTGATTAATGCAATTCTCGGAGCTTATTCCTGCTTGTTGGCTAAAGAGAACAATAATAGGAAAAACACTTCTATCATACAAAATTAATAAGTAATTGCCCAATTTTAATGCAATGCTTTCAAAATACATGATACCCATAACACACAAATGACTGCAGTAGACTGCCTGAGGAAACGGCCTTGATTTTCCACTCACTCCTGATTCTATGATCTTTAAAATGTGATTATGCAGACCTTCCATCCAGAAGTGAAGTGTCTTTCCCCACCCTTGTTTCTGGGCTGGTCCTGTGGCTTGGACGAGAGGGTGTTCTAGGAAGCAATATTGTGGCAACTTCAAGACTAAGCCTTAAGAGACTTTGTATACCCTACCACCAACAGGAAAAACAATCCCAAATATTCTGCCAGACACTGAGAGACCATATGGATGTGTTAGGCCAGTCATCTCTGCTGAGGCATGAAAGATTTAAGAAATATAAATTAGCAAAAGCCACCTTACCCACTTACCAGAGGGAGCCCAGGTGAGCCCATCCTAAACTGCCAACCAGAGAACTATAAGCCAGATACATGGTTGTATAAGGTCCCTAAGTTTTAGGCTATTTGGTTATACAGCAACACCTAACTGAGAACAATGCCTGATACGTTATGGTGATATCACTAAGATTTTTCTGAAGGGCTTTATACCTTTGGTCTATACTTTGCAATGGGGGCCCCAATCACACCATTACTAAGCACTACACACAGTGGCAAGTCATTCTTCAATTATTACAATGGGATGATTTAAACAGGATGATGATTTACAAGATCCCTTGAGAACAATGCTTTGGGTAATTCCAGGTTAGGCTCCCAAACCATGATCTCCAGCTATGCAACTTTCTCTTAAAAACATGCCACAATCCTCATGGCTCAGGACGGTTGCCCGGCCGATTTTACGTGTCAAGGACAGAAAGATCACCAGGTAGTCGGTCTGAATTCTCCCTTACCTGCCACATCCCTCTGGCCGGCTGGTCTCAGCACAGGAAAGCCGCCAGCAAACAGATCTCCCAGGCTTGGGGGTGTGCTTCCACCTCGAGAGTTTGCAGACCCTCCTCCTTCTTTGTTAGTTCCTTTAGAGCCTTTCAGAGAAGAGGCAAGTAGATGAGGACTTCTGAGCAGAGCGGAGCAGCCTGGTCTCAGTCCGGGCCGTGATCCAACAGCACCCAGGGAGCCTTCCTGGCCTCCCACCTCCAGCCCTTCCCTCCTAGTGGGCATCTTTCCCAAACCCCTCTGCCTGGTTACCCCGCAGACTCCTGGTGTTCACACCTGTCTACTACTCTCTCTGGATTCACCCAGGAACTGACCATTGGTAGCCGAGCGCCCTGGAAAATGACCCAAACGAAGGGACCTAAATGCTGCCATTCCACTGATGCCTGAGGGGGAACTGGCAGCACCTTCCAAATGTGAGCACCCAAACGTTGTAGGTGTAGCACCAGCTCTATTTTCAACTCGACTGCTGTGGGAGGACCAGACAGAGAAAACCCATGGATTTAGTTCAGTCAGTAATTGTAACTTCTCGTCCACAGAGTGTGGCCCAGGACTACAAGCAGGAAGGGAAGGTCTGCAATGATTGATGCTTTGGCATTTTCCTTCTCGATCTCACCAGTTCTTACTCCCTGAGCCCTGCACCCTTCCCTGCATCTTTCTTCTTGTGAAACCCTCGGGGAGAGGTGTCCGTAATGCCAGCCTTCCAGATGTCTGTGATGACCAACTCCATGCAACGAGAAAGTATTCGGCTTAGACAAGAATGCCTAGCAAGAAATGTTCACAGCCTGGGGCTAACTTGCACAGAGGTATCAGGGCACCGTGCCCACTGGAGGATGAATGTGTTCAGATTATTCTGAGTATTTATATATATTACCTATCGACGGGAATTATTAGGGAATGAGTGTTCCAATCAGATGGGTTTATCTGGTAATAGGGCTTCACCAATCAGTGGGTCTCCTGGAAACTGATTTTATTGCAATTGTTGAACATACTTCTTAAAGTAACTTATCTATCCTTGTATATGAAAACATATAATTACAGACACTAGATACAATTACATTTTTAGGACTATCTTTGAGAATTACCATCATGTGCATCATTGAAAACTATATGAAGACATAACAAGAGATGACATTGATAAATAATTCTGCATAAGTTATTTCAACCTTCAGCAATCGTGACCAAAAAAAAAAAAAAAGAAAAAAGAAAGAAAAAGCAATTATCACTACCTCCCGCATTTTGTAGCTGAGTGGACTGAATCTCAGAGAAATTCCCAGATACACCTGGTAGCAAACTCAGGACTCAGTCTGTGGACATCCTTTTTCCTTGCGAACATAATTTGGCACACTTTAATGTTGAGACTTTAATTTTTCTCTCTTTGAGGACTAGGTGGACGCAGGGTCAGTGACCTTTAGAGGGTATCTCACCATGGATGAACACAGACTGGAATATTCGGACGATGGAATAGTCATCGACAGTAAGAAGGTGCACGCTACAGCTTGGATGAACTTGGAAAACATTATGCTAAGTGAAGGAGCCAGTCCCCCAAGGCCACCTATCGTATGATTCTATTCACATCAATATCCCAAAGACACAAACCCACGGAGACACACAGTAGACTGAGCAGCTGCCGGGGACTGGCGGAATGGTGAGTGACATGTCATGGGCGTGGCGTCTCCTTCCGGGTGATGAAAATGTTCTGAAACTAGACTGAGGTGATAGCTGTACAAATGCCACCGAAATGGACCCTTAAAATGGCTAAGGTGGTGAATTTCATATTATGTGTATTTTTTTTATTAAAATTTTTTTTAAAGATTTTATTCATTTGACACACAGAGAGAGATCACAAGCAGGCAGAGAAGCAGGCAGAGAGAAGCAGGATCCCCACCAAGGAGAAAGCCTGACGCGGGGCTCGATCCCAGGACCCTGAGATCACGACCTGAGTCAAAGGCAGAGGCTGAACCCACACCGAGCCACCCAGGCGCCCCATCATATTATGTGTATTTTGTCACCATTAAAAGAAACAGTTATCCCACCATGGTTTTACTTGTTTGTTTAGCATCTGAATAGTGGTAGAAGATAGACTCTAAACCATCTGCAGACCTGGAAAGGGAGCTCTGACTCTCACCCACGTGGCCTGTACATTGTGCAAGTCTGCGATGGCCCAAAGTGCGTCCTGGGTAGCAAGTGTGGCCCCTGGCCTGAGCAAGCCAGAGGTGCCTGGCTGAGGCCCACGTGGCCTGCCCTTGATGCACGTCAGGCCCGGCCCAGCTGCTCACTTACTCTCAATCTGTGGGGCACTGCGGTCATTGATCTGCGTGACTTTCCGTAGGCGAGTTCCTTGCTGGATATCAGCCAACAGGGCACTCCGACCTTTGGGGTCCGCCTTTCTCAAGTTGGAAGTGTCTGTACCTACCTGTAAGGGAATAAGAGGGATTTGATTATAACCGCATATAATACCATAATCTGCTTTTTGCTAGTCCAACTTCCTCGTGTCCACTCCCTTTTCCCTACAAAAGTCTTTCAATGTGTAGAGCTCCTTGGGGCTCTTTTCTATCTGCTGGATGGGATGCTGGCTGATATCATGAATCACTGGATAAAATCAGATCTTTAAAATTTGCTCAGTCGAATATTGTTTTTGAACACTTCTGCCGTAGCTTGGGATGACACGGCAGGGGTGTCCATGGGCTCGCGGAAACAGGGAGCACCAGAAAGAACAAACATAGGTTGGTGGCAAATAAGGGCAGGGGTCGGACTGTATGGAGAGACACAGCCTGGAGGAAACACAGAAGGTCTGCACCATGTGCACGGAGTCCTGGTTCAACAGTTCTCGGAGCCAGAATACTTTTTAGCACCTGCTGTATGGGAGGTACCATGTGTCTTTGGCTTTCAGCTGAAATACCAAGATTTCAGAAGCTTTTTCTAACCCTCCAGTCTAAGTAAGCCCCCCCCTCCCACCCCGTGTTCTCTCTTAGGGTACCATCTTCTTTTTCCCTCTGCCATTTCTATCATCTTGTATAAACGTCTATGTATCTTTCCTTGTGGAAAATGGCCATTCTTGGTTATGAATTTAAGGTTTGCCACTCCCCCCACCCCACCACCGACCAGGACTCTGTATCAGGAGAAAGATCTTGTTCGTTTTGTTCACAAAGGCATTTCTAGGGAGTGTAACAGGATCAGTCTGCAGATAACGCCTATCTGCAATGACGGCCAGACGAAGATGGGTGAGTGAACCAGACCCCGGATATCCAGATACGCTGGCCTTGCCTATAGGGGCACATGTGTGTGTCAGGACGGTAGGACCCACGTGCATGGAATGGAGCCACTACAGAATGCAGCACATGACGTAAGTCCTACAGAGAGGAAGGCCACGGAGACTTCAGAAACAGCCATACCCGTCAGGCCACAAGGAAGATACGAAGCTTTAAGACGGTCCTTGAAGTATAGATAGGCTTTACAAATCCTTGCTGTAGCCATTTCCTGTTCAGCAAAGAACAATTCAGCTGTGTTGATGACATAGTCAAAGACCACAGGGTCACAGACTAGAAGCAAGGGCAGCTGCGGTTTTAGCTCCAATGTCCTGAACGTGCATTTTCAGACTGACTTTACCATTCTGGTGAGGCATCTTCCGAGAGCGTTGAAGGGCACACGCTTCAAAGCTGGGTTCTTGTTGCCGGGAAACAAGGTTTTTCAGCCCATGAGGGGAGGGGCTCGTGGGTCACACAGAGCAATAAGCAAAGCAACACAATCCAAGTGATACACGTTTTTTAGAATGCATTGTTAATGCACATGTACAACAGGGAATTTCTCATACAACATGCTTTTAAAGGGTCTCTATAGAAACCATTAATATCAAGAAATCATTTTAAACTGCAAAGTTTTAAGATCTTGAAAGTCTCTCATTTTATTTATAAGTAGTTAATGACAAGAAAAAAGAGCCAACAGAAATATCATGACCCTAGTCGAGAGGGTATGAACATTTTTGCAAAAATCTAGCATTACAATCTCAGACATGTGTTAGGGTCAGGGATTGGGGGGGGGGCAGAGTGCTTTGTCTCTTTCTTCCTAGTTACAAGGTAAATCACCCACTGAATTATGATGATGGTCTTGGCCCAACTCAGGGGACAGACTTGGGGAAGGCAAAGGTTAGAATGGCGTGTCCTTCTGCTTAAAGAAGCCGCTGGACCCATGAACACACCTTATAGCCGATAATCCTGGGGTGGGAGTGAGCCATCCCATCTCACTTAAACTTGACTATTTATTACCCAAATGTATCCCCTATTCCCCAACCTTGCCCATCCCAAGCTTTTCAGGTGAGGGCTATGAAGAAGGCTCTCTATGTCCTCGGAATAATTATTCTAAGTTGAGTATCTACTTAGCCCAGTCCTCAATAGGTTCTTGATGACTCTACATTACAGATTTGTTGATAAGCATCTTCCAAATCAGCAGGAAGATACGGCGTGTCATACCATGCGTACACGTTGGAGTTCAATTGGCTGGACTAAATGGAATATTCTTCCTCCGACTTCTTGGGAGTCCTTTCCTGCTGCACTGTCTGCCCTGATGACTTTCCACTAGAGGGCTCTCCCTCCCCTGATATTGAGATGGTCAAACCTCTGCTGTGAGGTCAAGAACCAGGAACCTCGGGGGCTAGGGTGACCCTAGAGATTTAGGCTTAACGGATTTTGTGCAAAAGGACATCTAAGGACATATTCGTTTGCACACTGAAAACGATTACACAGTGAGCGTCATTTCTACTCCACCTGCAATATATTTTTTTTTAACAATCCACACATAATTTGCTTTCTTAAAAAACCCCAAGAAGTCTTGTTACTGTGGTTACAGGATACAGAAACAGAAAAGAGATTTCCAGATATTCACTTGTTCTTTTATTCTATGCAAATACTGGTTACTAGCAACTTCACTGAAAGTATAGTCGACAGAGAGAAGGCCACTCCTGGACACTTTTCCTGTGGTACTACATCCACCAAACTTGCCTCCCTCACCGCGCATGCACGCGCACGTGTGCAAACACACACACACACACTCAGGAAACTGAAACATTGCTTCAGGTTTGTTTTTGTTCTTTCTCAACATTGCTGTTGAGTGCGACAATCTGTTAAGTTCCGCATAAACCTTTTGTGGACTCAGTTTCCCCACAGGGAGCTCCAGACAGAACGGTGTGGATCCTGAAAAGATGAAAATAGCAGAATAACAATGCAAATGAGCCCACCCTGAGCCATCCAAAGGCTGAAGAACTGAAGTGAACCAGTAAAGACAAAAACTGTTAGAACTGACAGTTCTCACAGAGCCAAGGGTGGTGAAGTGTCTGTTCTCCATCTTGATAAACCAGAAACGCTTTTGCATGTCCCTTCGTCATCCCAGAAGATGAGTTGATCTGGTTTCAGTGTGGTTGGGGGCTGTGTGTGTGTGTGGGGGGGTGGCAGTCCAGCCCAGAAAAATGCGCGTCCTGCTGTTTGTCACACTGTCACCATATGCTGGCCATTCCTGCATCTGTTTGAGTCATACTGATTTCTGTGAGAAACACTAATAAAAAAAAAAAAAATCCAGCCAGTTAATCCAAATCCAGCAGGTTGTTTGTCTCAAGGATGATCTAAACCCCATCATCTTCATACAATTTCAGCTTTGCAGCTTCCGAAAAGGTACATTCTCCACTACAGCTGTTAAACCTAAATTTAGTTCTCAGGTTTCCAGGCACACAGCCTGCTCACTCCCTTGGCCCTCAGCCCACTCTTCCACCCTTGGGGGCCGACAGCTCTCAGCGGCCAGGGTACTTGGATTTCGGGACCAAACCTGAACCCCCAGGCCAGCCTGACTAGCACTGCCTCCCCCTGCCACTACCATCTTGCCGGAAGAGAACACAGAGAGCCTGGGATCCGGAAGACAGACGTGAAATATCTCCAGAGAAATCTGACGCTGTGTTCCCTACACCCCAAATGTGCTGCTGAAGGGAAGGCTGTTCCAGAATGAAGGGTACCGGGAACTAACAGTGTTAGGTCTCATTTTTAGAAATCCAAATATGCAATTAAAATCCACAGCAAAAAGAACGGACCCTGTAACCTTCTTTTCTATAGCCTGGTTTCCTGAACAACTGCAGGCAGACCGTGACGTTCCCTAAAGTACCAGCCGCCTCCCACAGTGCCACTTCCCATTCCGGGAGGGTGACAACGGCACCACAGGTCCGAAACGGAGCCACCTGCTCCTCCAAGACGGCAAACCAAGACTTAATTATAGTTTCCTCCCTCCCAGGAATGTGACCTTTACCCAGTCAATCCGAGTTGACCCCAGTTCTATGATCCCTGCCCTTCACCTTATCTAAAATAGTCTTTTCTTTTACGACTTCCCTCTCCCACCCCCCCTTTCTCCCTTTATTTATTTATTTTTTTAAGATTTTATTTATCTATTTGAGAGAGAGCACGAACAGGAGGAGGGGGCAGAGGTGCCCAAAAAAACCAGCCAGGTGCCTCAACTGGAAGGTGTTTAAAGGCAGTAAGGGCTTGAGGGTGGGGCGGGGGCGGGGGCAGGGGCGCCTGGATGGCTCAGTCCGTTGAGTGTCTGCCTTTGGCTCAGGTCATGATCTCAGGATCCTGGGATCGAGTCTTGTGTCTTCTGGCTCCCTGCTCAACAGGGAGCCTGCTTCTCCCTCAGTCCCTTCCCCTGCTTTCTCTCTCGCTCTCTCTGTCAAGTAAATAAATAAAAATCTTAAAACAGGGGCGCCTGGTAGCTCAGTGGGTTAAGCCGCTGCCTTCAGCTCAGGTCATGATCTTGGGGTCCTGGGATCGAGTCCCATGTCGGGCTCTCTGCTCAGCAGGGACTCTGCTTCTCTCTCTCTCTCTCTCTCTGCCTGCCTCTCTGTCTACTTGTGATCTCTCTGTTCAATAAATAAATAAATAAATCTTTAAAAAAAAAATCTTAAAACAAAAAAATCCCTTCCATATGGTACGACTCCTCAGACCTCCCTTCCGTTTGCTAGATGGGACGGTCTTGAATCCTGAATTGTTGAGTACAGTCAATTAGATCTTTAAGTTTACCCAGCTGGATTCTGTGTTTTAACAAAAGGCAAAGAAGCATCAGGGCCTTTCCGTTGGAACTCTGGGTGTGTCTGTTCCCATCCTCTGCATCCTCAGAGAAATGACTCCTCTGGAATAACTGGCTACTGGGCGCCTCCAGCCCAGGGGCCTGCAGGCCTTCTCCGACCCTCCCTCATCCCCACTCCCTACAGCTGCTCAATCACAAACTCCTATCGATTCTTCTTGAGCGATTTCTTCAGAATCTGGCTCCTCTTCTCCATCCCTGCAATGCTGACTTCATGCAGGCGGTGGGGTTCGACGCCGGCTGCCTCCAGATATGCCACCTTGGCATGTTGGTAATTTTGAATTAAAACTACATAAGAAAGAGCCAATGCAAGGACACTGACTATCCTTTGTTCCCCTGTGAGTGGGAAAGAAGTTTCCCACGTGAAAAGTAACCCCCTTGTACTAGGAGGAAAGGAGACATTCTTAGCCCCAGAGATAGGAATTCCAAGGCCAAGAGGGTTGTATAAACAAACCTTGTTACTCCTTTGCTAATTTACTACCCCAAGTCCAAACTTCTTTGTATTCTCCATACTTTAATTTATTTTATTTTATTTTACTTTATTTAATTTTATTTTATTATTTTATTTTATTTTTGAGAGAGAGAGAGAGAGCACGCACGGGGTGGGGCAAAGGGGGGAAAGGGAGAGGAAGAAAGAGAATTTTAAGGGTCTCACAACCCTGAGATTATGACCTGGGCTGAAATCGAGTGCCAGCCACTTAACCAACTGAGCCACCCAGGCATCAGCGTCTTGTCAACTTTTTACAAATACACTGTTTCTTTGTCTAAAAGGTCTAAAAGCTGCCTGCTTTGGTCACTTCTTTGACTCTCCTATGTCTACGAGTTCCTATGCATACAAAACACATTTTTCTCATGTTACTCTGTCTTATGTCAATTTAATTATCAAAGAACCTAGAGAGGGAAAAAGGGAAAATGACCCTCCCCTCCCCCCACCGGCCAGCATCACCTTGGGATCCCGTCACCTGGCCTTCATGCCTCCTGTCTTCCTGCTTTCCTCCACTCGGCTCTCAGGATGACCTGAGTAAGGGCCACGTTACTTGTCATGTCCCTCCCCACCGTAAAACTTTCCACTGGCTCCCAGCGCCTCAGGAGCAAGTTCAAATCCCTTCACATTGTGCAAGGCTCTCCATTTCTCAGGCACTCCACACTTGAGCTCACTTCTGGACCTTAGCTGGAGCTAATCTCTTCTGCTCCTTTTACACTTATCTTTGGGATCCGACCTCCGATCCCTGACGTCCGGGTGAAGAGCCCCTTTTTGTTCCTCGAGCAACACGTTCGCCCTCAGCAGAGCACCTGCCACCCAGACGCGTCACTCTGCTCAAAACTTGCAATGTTTTTCCCTCTCACTTGGGATAAAAAATTCAAAGCCCTCACTCATGCGATCTGCTAGGCTTAACTGCACTTCTGTATGCTATCCTGAGTTTACCTACCAATGCCAGCATTTTTCTGTCCACACCAGTGTTTTCAAGCAGTTCCACTGTCTAGCAATCCCTCCCTAACTGCAAGCTGTGCTTGTGGTACTTGTTTTGAGCAATTCTGAGAATTTTGATTTTAATATGAATTCCAAGGCCCTTCAGTAGGGAATAATCAGATGGAAACGGAAGCATATAGGCTGGGAATGGAAAGACAGCAATAAAGAAATGCGGAGAAAGAGGAATCTGAAGGATGTACAAACAGTGCCCATGGGTGGGTTGTAGAGGCAGGGATTAGATTTAACTCTGCTGGAGCCATGAATTTTAGAAGGCAGTCAATTTATGGATTGTGGATTGGATATTGGACAAAAACACACCTTTAAATTCATGTCATAGTTATTTTATCTGCATCATAGCTAAATGAATTTGTAAGTAGTTCACAGGAATTGCTAGAGAGAGGAGCCCTGAAAAGAGGGCCAAGAGAAATCAGTAGAACAATCTTAATTATTGGTTATTAGTATTGGTTATTAATATGTCTCAGTCATATATAAGATCTGAGTGTTGATTCTGTGCCACTGGATTAGGAGCTGGGGATACAGTATGGGCAAGACTGTGAGGATCCTGTTCTCAGGAAGCATATCTACGTGTGTGTGTTTACGTGTGTGCATGTGTATATAGGTACACATGTGTGTGTAGACACATCTTGCACATCTGTACATATACATACACAGAGATCCTCTGCTATCGGAAAGTTCAAGTTACTTCACCTTTGCAAAATAACTACATGAGCGCCAATTTTTACTAAATACAAGAAACCAGAAAAGGCTTTTTGCTTTTTCAAGAAAAGCGAAAATTATTTTGGCAGAGAGCCTCACGGAGGCAGCCAGGACCAGGAGAGCCCAGCTCCTCACCCAGAAGGACGCTTAGCATCTTAGCATCAAGCTGCCTAGCTTAGAATTGTGTCTGTGGGCACCTGTGCTTTGTCCCGATTTATTCTGTGCACGTGTTAGGAAGATGTGTCCTAAGGTACCAGAAGAGCCTGGGAGACGTTATAGTTTGGGTCTGGAAATGTTCCGAAGTGGTTCTGTATAAATTGATGGTAATTGCTTCCTCAATGTACTTTTTTTTTTTTTTTTAAATGTTTTATTTATTTATTTGACAGAGAGAAATCACAAGTAGATGGAGAGGCAGGTAGAGAGAGAGAGAGAGAGAAGGAAGCAGGCTCCCTGCTGAGCAGAAAGCCCGATGCGGGACCCTGAGATCATGACCTGAGCCGAAGGCAGCGGCTTAACCCACTGAGCCACCCAGGCGCCCCTCAATGTACGTTTTGACTTACAAAAGTCTTCATGGGAACTCTACCGCCAGAGAGCGGGGTAAACCGCATTCCGTGTAATTTATTTTCTGGACCTGAGCCTCGGAACTGGTCTCCACAACTAGGACCCCAATCTATCTTCAAGTCTGCCTCAGACAACTGTGTTGAAGGCACCTGCTGTCTGACTCCCCTCAGAATGATTCGGGGATTCTCCATCCTGGACCGAACCAAGGAATCTAGCCACACTTTCCCAAAGAAGCTTTCAACCTTATTTTGTATTTCTTGATGAGTTAAAACCGTTCTGGATTCCTCCCGCGTTTCTTTTCTCCTTCCAAGCCTGTGCTCATGCTTCTGCCTCTTCTGGGAAGGCTTCCCTGGCCCCAGCCCTGCCTACCTGCTCAAACTTTTACTTCTCTTTTAAGCTCTACATAAAAAACGGTTTTCTTCATGAAATCTTTTTTTTTTCTTTTGAACTTCTTCAAATTAATTTTTTCCTTATATGAGCCACACACCTCCTCGAAAGCACACTGTAATTCTTTACAGCACTGCCAGGTCTTTCAAATATTCAAGTTTTTTTTTTTTTAAAGATTTTATTTATTTATTTGAGAGAGTATGAGCAAGGAGAAGGTCAGAAAGAGAAGCAGACTCCCCGTGGAGCTGGGAGCCCGATGTGGGACTCGATCCCGGGACTCTGGGATCATGACCTGAGCCAAAGACAGTCGTCCAACCAACTGAGCCACCCAGGTGTCCCTCAAATATTCAAGTTTTTATAGGCTTTTCTCTACCCTCATTTCTTTCTTTCTTTATCTTGATTCTGGGATTCCAGTCATATGACGTTCTGGAAGAGGCAAAACTAGAGACCAGGTAAACCTATCAGGCTTTCTTTGGAGCAGGGAGGGTCAATCGGTCAAACACTTTCCAGGATACTTTGATGACAGGCAAAGGCCATTAAGCATTTGTCAAAAGCCATTAAACTTTATAGAATAAACAGTAAACCATACGCATGCAAATAAAAATAATCATTTAGGAAGTTGCTAGATCCCAGGGAAGAATGCAGAACATGACAGAATTATCAAACCTGTGTTACAAATAAATGAAAATCTTACTGCACCCTGTGTCAAAAAAAGACACTGCTACATGTAAATTTATATATAAATGAGTCAAAACCTTTAAGAATCAAAGCAAAGGAATTGCATAATAAATCCTGGACTCTATATGATCCTGTCATTTCCCACAGAGGTACTGGCTAACAATTCTGAAACTGCTCTCCAGGTCTTCTGCCCTCCTGGAATTGGACAATTCACAGGTAACAAAGGGACAAAGAGGAGCTACAAGGCATCTCATTGTTGGAGTAGGAGATTAAGGATTAGCAAGAAGAAAAAGTCCAAAGGTCCAGATGAACATGCAGCCATCAGGAGGCGCAGGACCTAGTTCCCTCTGGATGGAGGGTTGCCAGAGTTTGCACTGAGGGTTGGGTAAAAACTCAAGTCTCAGAATTCCCTGTAATAGTGCTGATGGGAGTGCTCGCCTGGTGATTGTCTCTTTCCTCCAAGCCAGGTCAACAATCCTGGAGTTAAAAAATAAAAACATCCAGCTCCAGAGTTCCTGCCACATCCTGCTAAGCCCTTCAGGTCCCAGGTACAGTTCTGGCAACTCCAGAAATCTGGGGTCCATGTCGCGGCTACACTGACAGACATCTGTTCCAGCGACTGTAGAACGCTGCTATAAAACTCGTTCAACCTCCTCACCTGGACCTCTCATGTTTGGTCACAGAAGTACAAGGCTTGAGTTCCAGGTGCTTCCCCCACCTCCTTTACCCTGAGGAAAGCATCCTATCGCCACACTCTTTAAAGAGTCTTTTGAGCTATACCCAGATTTAATTAC
The DNA here is from genome assembly GCF_030435805.1 of Mustela lutreola. Classification (NCBI taxonomy): domain Eukaryota; kingdom Metazoa; phylum Chordata; class Mammalia; order Carnivora; family Mustelidae; genus Mustela; species Mustela lutreola. The sequence continues at coordinate 155,946,491 of NC_081293.1, read as the reverse complement.
AAAAGCACTAAAACATCAACCATCATTTCTCTGGAAAGTGAGAACATTTGTCTCTGCCGTTTCCCCTTAATTTTGAGTGGAAATTCTGAACATGCAAAAGCTAAGCCATTCTGCTTTTAATAACCACATACCTAGCTTAAAAAAAACAAAACTGTATGAGCAATCTATCAGTGTTTTATTAAAATGAACTCGTGTAAACCCTAGACCCGGTATCTCTGACATCTGTCTGCTCCGACAAAACATGCAGGCGTGGGAAGAGAAGCTGCTGCCTTCAAGGTTATGCCACAGCCCCGACTCCTCAAGCTGTCTTCACACTTTTTTACCTCTCGTCACCCTGTCCCTAGAGATGGGAGTTCAATTCAGCACCCTTCTCTTTTTCAACGATGCCAGTATTCCCAGGCTTTTAAGACTAAAATTTAAATGAGGAGAAAACTTGATTTTAAAACCTATACTCAACCTGGAGAGGATAACCTTGTAAGCAAAAAACAAACAAACAAAACAAAAAGAGAGACCAGCATTGTGAGTCAAGGACATGGCACTAGGCATTGTTAATAAATAAAACATAGTTTGAACAGTGTCTCAAAAACTGGTTGAGGTTTCATATTTTCCATTTTGTTTTTAGACAAAAAGTACTACCAAGAAGACTCGTGCTCTCAATCCCCAGATTAATCTGCAAACTAATGAAATAATGCTACTATCAACCACAGCATCACTGTTTCTGTTAAAGGCTTTGTCTCACTTACCGAAGCCCACACCTAGTATTCATTCCTCTTTTCCATCTGAAATGACCAACTTTTCCTGAGACTTGGCTCCTTCTTTCTACTCTGCAATGCACACAAGTGATTCTGGAGCCTAGGTCCAGAGGCTGCGACACGCAAAGGCTGACAACGATGATGACAGCAATAAGACAAAGAGACGGGAAGGCATTCATGTGTGTCAGGCACTGTTCCAAGTTCTTGATGTGTCTTAGCTCCTACAGAAGGCACCTGAACAACCAGCCCCGTGATGGAGGCACTAGTTGTGAGTATTATGTCCACATTACAGATGAGCTGCAGAGGGGAAATGTGCTGTTCACTGCTAGTGAAGGGAGAGCAGAAAGGAGAGGCCAGGCAAGTCAGGGTCCCTCTGTCATCGTGCTGGGCAGCCTCTTGGTAATGACATCACCTGGGAAAACAGTGCCAGTGAAAACCTAGGAATACAGAGCCAGTCCGCAGCTGGGTGGGAGAGCGGTCTGATGATCCTCTGGTCTGGGACCGTGGTAAGTGTTGCTTCACAAAGAGTGTAACAGCCAGAGCACGAAGGAGGGGGCAGCGAAGGGGTATCAGAAGGAAAAGGAAGGGAGGGTGTTGCTGCGGAGAAGGCTGGGGCCCGAGGAGCTAAGTGCTAGCTAGGCATTTGCCAGAGCCAGCAAGGACAGCCAGAGCTGAATGATGGACTCTGAGACCAGTCTGATTACTGGCTCAAATGTGAGCCAGCAGCCGCCTTGGCAAGAGGACGACTGAAAGCACTTAAAATGGAAACTGCAGAGAGTAACTCTAGCTCTGAGGCTGATACCCTCAACTGTAAACAGCTTGCACCTGAAACTCCCTCGTCAGGTGACATGGAACCTCCCACGAGGCGACCATGACGGCCCACCTCTTTTTTTCCAAGGGTCAGCCCCCTATTCTCCTTTTACACCGCCCTGCTGGCTGCAGGCACAAGGCAGGGTTTTCAGCCTATGGCCTCCCTTTGTGGACTCTGAAATAGATCAGGATTTTTGAAAATTGCTCAACCAGGAAAGGACTCAAAAGTAACAAAAATAACCAAGAGGGGGAAATTCCAAAATTTCTAGAAAGCTCAAGATGTTCCCAAAGTGTTCTACCTGTTACGGATGATAATGTAAATGGATCTAGACTTTCTTTTCTTGTGGTCACTCTTCTAGGTCCCTTGCATGGAGAGGCCAGTGGAAGCCTCTGGATCTGAGTGTGGGTTAGATCCTACGAAGTTACCAAAAGAATCTTACATCTGGATCTGGTGATATTCTCATCATTTCAGAACCTGCTTCCCCACCTCTCTGGTTGGCCCCTAGGATGCCAGACCTGGGTATTCCGTGTATGTGCTCTTATCTCTGTCGCCGCCCTGGGACCTCACTTGAGTTCTGGGCCCTGTTGATGAAAAGGGGAAAGTCCTATCTGGCAATTGGATGATGCAGATGGGCAGGACCCAACCAGCTGAGGGCTGGAACAGAACAAAAAGGCAGAGGAGGGCCAGTGTGCCCTGTGCTTGAGCTGAGACATCCATCTTCTCCCGCCCTTGGACACTGGCACTCCTGGTTCTCAGGCCTTTGAATTCAGAATGAATTAGACCACCAGCTTCACTGGTTCTCCAGCCTGCAGAGGGGAAATTGTGACTTTCAGTCTCCATCACCACATAAGCCAATCTCTATGATGAATCTCCTGAAAAATATATCTTACTGATTAAAAAATACATATCTCCTATTGGTTCTGTTTCTCTAGAGAACCCTGACAAATACACAAGGTGATGACCAAAGGAAGTACAAATAATGCCATTAATATAAAAAATAAAGAGGAGGGCAGGGAAGGGGAAGTGGGTAATAGAAGGGAGTTAAATCCTCATGTCTCACAGCAGTTAAGTCAATAGATGACTTCTCAATGTAACAGATAAATGAGCATGTTGGTATATTATTTAGAGATTTTTTTTTTCAGCTCAGGCCCACTGGCTTGCAATTTTATTTTTGTTATGCAACTCTTAGGTAGCCAAGCTAAATACATATATTTAATTATATCAAAGGATCCAGTTAAGCTATAATCTCTAAGCCATGTTACAGGTCATAAATAGGACAAAGACGTCCTCACTGTAAACTGTAAATATCTGTTCAGAGCATCATGTAAGATTAGCTGTAATTATGCTGCTCTTCATTAAATTTAGAAGTCTATGAACCACTAGAGATTGTAATTTAAACTCAACACATCGCAAACAGACTACTTCCCCACGCCACTAAAATGCTCAAACTATACTTAGACTCACTCCACTGCTCTTCTGTGAGCATCAGTTTTCGGCTCTAGCTCATTTTTTTAAACCATGGGCATGTATTAGTTTGATGGGCCCACTGGGCTGCTCACCCAGTGTTGATTCCTGTTCATTTGCAGAACAAATGGGGGCAACAAGTGACCATCCTTGTCCACTGCCCCAGGGTCTCTCTGACCCCTCATCACTTTATGGCCCTACAGTGAGTCTTTTACAACACGAGTAAATCTGAACACCCAGGAGCAATCATTTCTGTCATTTCTTCTAAGAAGGAAGGCTGACCTTTCCCTCAGCCTCAGCTGAGTTGTGAACTGTCTACTGTGGATGTATGCAAGGCCTTCACGGAGTAAGATGAGTGGGACAGGAGGCACTGCTGGCAAAGATGTGAACATGAACATGAGCTGGGAAGAAGAAACCACTCTGAGTTACAACTCCCATGGGACCTATGGAAACATCCCCCTCTCATTTCAGCAGCCACGCTGAGCTCGCCCCAATACTGCATGGCTGAGTCCCTGCGAAGCACTCCAGGCATTCTCTCTCCAATCCCATCACCCCCTCCTCTACCAACCAGAAAACCTTCCCCAAACACCGTTTTCATCAGTCCCTCCTCTGGTTAAGAACATGTAGTGGTTCTGCTGGCTTAAATACACCTTCTCCACCATGTACTTTCTGAAAACCCTCATGGGTCTTTCTTTCACCTGCCCAATGTTTGCCTAAAGCAGCCCTATAATTCCACATATCTACAGTTTACAAGACTCTCTCTATTATGACATGTGGGCTTCCAAGCAACCCTGAGGGCTAAGTGTGAATGTCTTCCTTTTTCACCACTTAAACCCTCTACCCAGTGACTGCTGTATGCCAGGAATTCAATTTGTAGTTGTTTGACTTTCCTCACTCTAAAGCACAACATTGTGGTCTAAGACTTTCTACAAAGATAGCCTCAGGTTGCTGCTCTTTCGGGAATGGTATCTAAAATGAATAAACAATAAGCAAACAGTATCTAAAATAAATACATGACAATCAGAACATGGCAGAAATATGACACTAATAGGTCAAGAAAAAGAAAAAAAAAGAAATTAGTCAAGAAGGCAGAATGAAGACTATTTGGTCTTCACTCCCTATCTTCTTTCTTATATATATATTTTAAACCTCTTTTGTAAAATTCTATTTCTTTGATTCAGAAAAAATTTGTTACATTTAGATGTATATGAATGAAAAGCCAAATGTAAGTAAATATAGGAAATCATCTTCACGCCATAATCTGCAAGAAAAGTATACAACTTTCTTGTTCTTCTAGCTTTGTCAGAAGGAGGCTTAGTGCTCTCACTCATTCAACAGAAAAAAAAAAAAAATCACGGAGCAACTCCTCTGGGCAGTAACAGAGCAAAGGGGAAGCCAGATACTTCCATATATTACTAGCTGGTTAAGACTCAGAAACATGCCAGGAGAGCAGAAACACCCAGGATCTACTCCAACCTGCCTCTGGGCCTTGCTGGCACTTTGCAACATAGGTAACTTCAGAACATGCTGAAGTTTGTGGTCTAAGGCATATGCTTCTGCTGCAGAACATCTCTATGCAAGGATTCCACAGGCACCTTAAACTCAACACCTCCAAAACAAACTCATCCTTTCTTCATATCATGCATCTCCTCCCCAAGCGTGTGCATGCATGCACACCTGCTCACACACACGCTCACACCTGCACTCCTCTGATATGAATCTCGTGATGTGGATCTCAGCACTACCCTTTGAGTCATGCAGGCTCAATGCCAACTTCCTATATTACACTCTTGATATTCTGTCATTGGTCAAATTTGCCTATTATCAGCTTTACTTGCGGGATATATCTAATTCCCGCTGCCCCTTCTGGGCCCACCACCACATTTTGTGTTCCTTCTTTGCTTCCCATCCCACACCACTTAAACCATGGCTCCATTCTTAACAACACGAGGAGGTCAACCTTCAGGTGGGCAGGTGGAGGTAGGAAGTCTGAGAGCTACCTGATGGGCCTCCTGTTTCTGAAATCTCCACTCCCTAGTTAAACTTTCATGTGGTTTCTCTAATTTGCTTTACATACAGATGAGACAACCACAGAATTTGGACAAAACTCACTAGGCATGGTGTTCGAGGCTGTCCAGAATCTGACCACCTTCCATGTTTCCACCACCCATCCCACACGTTTTCTATACTGTCTATACCCGCCCGGTTCCCCATTCCCTGTACTGGTCATGCCCTTGGCATCTCAGTGTCAGTACCCATGCATTCTCTAGGCAGGTTCTGCTCTTCTCCTTCAAGTCTGCCAACCAAAGTCACATTTCATCTTCCAAGGCCTAGCTATGAAGCCTCCCACAGGCTTCATAGCCTTCATAGCCTTCATTTTAACTCAGAATTTCAACTCTTATCCACTTATTGTACAATAGCCTCACATTTTGGAAGTTTAACCTAGATAAGCATATATCATCTGGGGGTTGCTAAGCCCTGGAGATTGAGAGGAGGCTGGCTCAGAGTCTTTCTTGATGCCCAAAGCCTCCCAAAGCTTTCTGCAAGCTCAGGGGAAGTTATGTCTCATGGGACATATGCTTCCATGTTCCTTCTTTCACACATCTTGTTCTGCTCTCCTCCTTATGGTCTCAAGAAACACAAGCCGTAGCCTTCTGGGAGCCTTTCCCTTCTTCCTCCACGCCCCTCAGGGAAACCCCTAAACACTTACACAAACCATTCATGAGCACAGGAGACTTTATTGAAATGTGGGTGGAGAACAGGAGGGCTTTCCATTCCAAGAGCCAACAACACCTCCACGCTGAGCACTGGGGCATCCCTGGCCCTCGAATGGCCTTTGCTCGTCACACCACAGGAGGATTCCATCTGGCCCAGAATCCCCTTAGTCACATTCCTCAAACCAGCATTCTGGCCCCTTCCCCCATCTCCCTTCTGAACTCTCTTTTCCCCGTGCCCAGCTACTTAGGCATGAAGCAAATCCTTCTCCTTGCTTTGTGTGGCACAGTGTAGCCATTCTTATTTTTTGACTCATTCCTGCTTTCAAGTCCCACTCTCCCTGTCAACCCCTCCACAGTCTGTCAGGATATGTTCCCCAGAAAGGTCTCGCCTCGGGAAGAATTCTGGCGCCCGTTGCTGAGATTCTATATTTCACGTCTTGACATACATCTGTCTTCCCCAAGTAAGTTCCATGAGGCAGAAATGATATCTCCGTCAACTGTTCTAGTGCTCAGCACAATGTCTTCTATATAACAAACACCGCGAATATTCACTAAAGTAAAATTAGTTCTTTAATGTGAAAATTAGGTATCAGTTCTTTTTTCACAGAATTTTTTTTTTTTCATGAGAATCACAGAAGGCCCCCATTTGAGCACATGAAATGTGATTCACACAGCATATTCTTATTAGTGACACTCCTTGTGTATTTTTAATAAAATGGGGCCACCTCAAACCCTCCCTTAAAAATACAGTAGCACCTGTTTAACAGAACACCAGGAATTCTAGAGGCCAGCAGAAATAAATCGCAGGTCATGACAGCTGCAGTGAATCGAAATGAGATGTAGGCTTTCATTTTGCTTAATAACTGTCAAAAGTCTTCATGGCAATTATGACAGGGAAAGACTTTTGCATAAACTGAACAGACTTAGCATCTGAGGGAATGAATTGTAACAGAATAAAGGGGGAGGGCTATTTTTAGTTCACTTCTCTCAACTGTATTTTTGTCTTACACCTCCTAAAATTAGGCCTCCTCATGGAGGCCATATGTAATCAGAACGATGTAGGCTGTGGCAGCAATTGCTCCTGCAAGCTGAGACAGATCTCCAACCACTGTCCTTCCTTTGCACTGAAGGCTCTCAGCCTCCTTGGCATCTTGGGGACGTCAACCCTGCACCTTAAGGAAGGGGCTACACCCCGGATTGAGGAAAAGCCATTTAAAGACCACCAACCTACAGGCTCCCAGGCCAAGGACCGTTCAGATGACAAAGTATCTGGAAGTCACAGGACTACTAAGGAACAACATACCAATACAGTCAACAAACATCAAATAAACACCTTTGATATGCCCGCTACAACTCTGATGTCAAGCACATTTAATTCCATTTTAGCAACCAAAAATTCTTATAAAGGCAGAAAATATGTAAGACCCTGTAAAATATTAATACGTGAACATTTTTTTAATCACATTTAGAAAAATGCTACTAATCTTTGGTTATTCTGTTCATTTTAAGTAGCCATACTTTCTAAGAGATAGTTTTAAAGATGATGAATCTTTAACAAAACCCAGAATTTAAGTCTTGATGAAAAATCTGCTGTTGACATCGGGGAGGCTGTGCGTGTGCAAAGGAAGGAAGTATAAGGGAATTCTCTGTACTTTCCACTCAGTTTCACTCTGAACCTAAAAATACTTTAAAAAAAATAAAAAGTCAGTGGGGCACCTGGGTGGCTCAGTGAGTTAAACCTCTGCCTTCGGCTCAGGTCATGATCTCAGGGTCCTGGGATCGAGCCCCACATTGGGCTCTCTGCTCAGCAGGGAACCTTGCTTCCCCCTCTGTCTCTCTGCCTGCCTTTCTGCCTACTTGTGATCCCTCTCGCTCGAAAAAAAAAGAAAAAAAAAAGAAAGTCAGTTAAAAATAAACCACATATTACACAGATACATTTCAGATTCCAATGTTTAAATGGAACGATTTTAAGGAAAAATCATAATATTAAAGGACTCTAGGCATCAAGGGAAGGGGTGAGGTCAAGGAGTGGTGAAGCCCCAAATACCATTAACGCCAACAGCTGGTCCCCAAGTTGGAGGTCTGGAAAGGGTGTTTTAGGTGGTTGCCTGCACAGAGCTCTTGAATTTTTTTGTTAACAAGTGAATTAACTGTTCAACCAAAAAAGAAAAACAAACAAACCATCGATGCCTACTACTATGAAAGGGGTTTAGGAAAAGTTCGTGGAGGCAGAATTTTAAACAATGGCGGTGTCGACTTTTTTGTGGAATGAGGTAGAACACAGTGAAATAAAAATCAAGAAAAATAAACTCATTTACTTCTATTTTTCTCAAATTGGAAAAAATCGGTGCCATAATCCTTTTTGAAAGAGCAACACTTTGGTTGAGCTTCTGAAGTGCTGGATCATGAGGGAGCAAAGTTTAATTGTACTATGTTACAGAGCCAGGGCAAAAGGGAAGGGAGGGCGGTGCCTAGGGTGCACAATGAGAAGAAGCAGAAGTTCCTGGAGTGAGTGCCCTGGCACTCCCGCTCTGTCATCCACTTGGTGAGCAAGGCAGCCATGTTAGCCCAAACCCTTAATGAAGAAGGCCGGTCATCACTCAGTTCTGGCTCAACCACACTCCCTACCCTTTGCTGTCATGAATACATAGTCCTCCATATTCTTACCTTTGCATGTGTCTTATCTAAGGGTGAAGACCAATGGGCTTCACTGATTTAGGAATCACAGAGCCTAGCATAATGATTTGCAAACAAACAAACAAACAAACAAAACCCAAAATACCAAACCACCCAAAACGAACAAACAAATTAAAAAAACAGACATTAGAGTCAATATGCCTATTGACTGGGAGGTTTTAACATTTACTAATGAAATGTAACAAAAGTAAAAAAAAAAAAAAAAAAAAATTCCTCAAATCTTACGCTGCCCCCGAGGTTCCTACAGACCTGTATCCTGAGCCAGTACTGTTCTGTACAAGGGTATGATCCATTTTTCTATGAGGAGCCGGTGATCCAGCAAGGCAAACTCAACACGAATAAGTAAGAACAACAAAAAGCAAATCAGAATATCTAGGCCGATCATGACCTTATTTCACTGGTTTTTAGAAGTATTATACTTCTTCGAATGTTAACATAGAAGGAAACAAAAGTTATTAAGTGTGGCCAACACTTAGGGAGAAGGAAATTATGCAGTTCGTAAGGCTGGATAAGGGAGATAATATAACAGAGGAGACATTGTGGAGGAATGACCAAAGGTGGAAAGGAAAATATGTGTAAGCGCTCCTGCACCTATGAATGCAGGTGGAGAGCATGTGCGGTGGGTTTACAGGGGAAAACGACATAAGGAAAGCCTGGGAGGGAGTTATCTTGATCTAGCTAAAGCCCCATGCAGGTACATGCCTGTATATATGAGAAACACAGAAAAGGATACAGATTCACAGACAAAGACACAGTTGCCAGATAAAATACAGGGTGCCCAGTCAAATGTGAATTTCAGATAAACAACAAAAAAATGTAAGTATCTCCATATTTGCTCCCTGCTTATACTAGAACAATAATTTTAGTTGTAGAATAGCTATGTAATTGAAATTCAAGTTTATCTTGGTGTCTTGTACTTTCTCTTTGCTCACTCTGGCGACAGTCATAAAGTGACAACAGAGGGAAGGTAGAGTGAGAAAACGGAAAGGAGAAAGAGAGAGGGAAAGTAAGATGATTGTTTAAAAAAATATTAACTTTCGCTTCTTGTGGTTTCTCAGGTACTATTAAACAACTGAAGTCATTTGGCACTTTTGCAAGGCCAGGTCTACACGAGAACCTCCCACCGCTTACCCTGGGGTCTAGCCATGCACCTAACCAACCCTCCACACCACCCCCCGGCCATTGCCGCAAGAATTGGCTGGGACCAAGCGGTCCTGGGAGGGAGCCAGCAGCCGCTGTGCAGCGAGCAGGCAGAGAGATCTGCTCCGTGATGCTGGAAGACCGTCCCATAATGGATGCTAAAACGATCTAAGATTGCACGGAATAGACACAACTCTCGATCTGGGCTTCCAGGAACAGAAGCTATCTGTCGGTCCGTGGATTCTGAAATGCACGACTCCTGCTGCAACCTCAGCAGTTCAGCTCATTCGTAGCAAAGGCTATAGAGGAAGGTCGTAGGGGTAGAAGACCCCTTCTAGTCAAAGATTCTGTGTGCTTCTCAACAGTAGACAGCGTAAGACAAAACAGAGAAGCAAGAACAAACCCAACCAAAACAACAACAACAAAAGCACAAAAATTTGGGGTCAAGGAGGTGCACTTGCAGTGGCGGTTGACGAAACAAGCAGCAGATTCTGTCTGGGGCTGGCTGACCCTGGAACCAGATTTGCCCCCCGGGGGGCCCATTCCGGAGTCGTGGTGGAGTGGCCGCACAGGGGTGTCACTGAGTTGGAGGAGCCCTGAGAGGTCTCTGCGCGACCTATGAATGAAGGCACTGTGTCTTCCTTTGCTAGGGCTGCCACCAGAGTCCCACAGCCTGGCAATTTATTAAACAACAGAAATGTATTTCCTCACAGCTCTGAGGCTAGCAGTCTGAGATCAAGGTGTGGGCAGAGTTGGTTTCCTCAGAGACCCCTCTCCTCCCTCTCTGTGTCCTGATCGCCTCTTCTTTTTTTTTAAAGATTTTATTTATTTATTTGACAGAGAGACCACAAGTAGGCAGAGGGGCAGGCAGAAAGAGAGAAGAAGAAGCAGGCTCCCCACTGAGCAGAGAGCCCGATGCGGAGCCCGATCCCAGGACCCTGGGATCACGACCCTAGCCAAAGGCAGAGGCTTTAACCCACTCAGCCCCTCCTGATCGCCTCTTATAAAGACACCAGTTCCACTGGCTTAGGGCCCACCCTGACGACCTCATTTAACCTTCCTTTTCCCTTTAAGGACCCTAGGAGTTAAGTTCTGATGTACTGGCCATTAGGGCTTCAATATATGAATTAGAGGGAGACACAATTCAGCCCCTAGCAGGCCAAAACCGTGACCTGGTGTCTATGCTGTGCGACTGTAACCCACCTCCCACTTCTGGGTACTTCCAACCTCGGCTTAGGTCAGTTCTGCCTCAGGGTCCTCGACACACCACAGCGGGTCTGAGTTCCTCATACCTAAAACAGGACCCCCCCCCCCCCCGTTTGACCCTGACCCATTTTAACAGTGCGTCAGGGTCAAAGAGATTTAAAATTAGTCCACCTGTTTGCCACACGGTGTTATCCATAACGACACAATACCAGTAATTACCGGCAGATGTTAACACCGCACGTTGGAATGCTCCACTCCATCTCCTAGCTTCCAATGTCATCCCACTGAGGATTAAAGAACCAAGCCACAGCTGAAAATTCTTTTGAGGGCCTCAGAATAGTGTTCTACAAATACAAAGAAAATTCTGGGAGGAGTAGATCTCTGGTTCAACATTTTACATTCTTTTTATGCTGATGTCACCACCAGCAGGTGGCTTGCCTGGGTAACATGAGCTTCGGTGTCACCAGTGAGCCCCTGGGAGGGTGCGCTCTCATTCACCCAACACCCATTTCCGGAGCAGCTCCCAAGGCCAGGCACTACCCTTGGCATTGCCTGCTCTGCGAAGGGGAAGGCCGGCTCGACCTCCCTCCTTAGGGAGTTTCTCAATGCAGGGTGAAGACAGGCGATCAACAAATTGTCTCAAGGGCCGTGGTGTTTAAGCTTGGTAAGATGCTTCCCAGACATGAGTGCAGGAGAAAATGTGAACTTTCATTTTATAATGAGTTCACATGAATCCTACAGCCAGGGAAATGCTAGTGACAGGAAAAAGAGCATCCACATGCACAATAACAAGACCAACCAACACTCGTAGGGCTGTTCTTCGCTGCTAATAAGCACTTTACGTGTAATTCATTTAGTCCTTGCATCAGCCATTAGGAAGCAGATGGTATTTTAATAGAGAACAAAACAAAGGCACAGAAAGTTTAAGTAAATTGCTCAAGGCCACTGAGTTTCCAGGACAGGAGTACAGGAGGGCTGCGCTGGAAACTTCACCACTATGCTGTGTTACCTCTAAAGAAAGGGCTACACTAGTCAGGCAAAGGTCCCTGTGGAAATGGAAATGTGAGAAGCACCATCAGAGAAGGCATTCAGCCAGTGTTGTTTTCGGGCCTCCTAACCCTGGCTGCCTGGGACTTTTAGGGGATGTCCCAGCCACCTCTGTCATCACCGCAGCCCTGGGGGCCACATGGTGTAAGAGACAGCATGCAGATGAAGGAGTGCCGAGACTCCATGAGCTGTGTGACTCTGAGCAAGTACTTATCCTCTCTGGGCCTCAGCTCTTCCTCCATGAATTGGCGAGGACAATAGCAGAGGCTGCTGTGTCCCCACACCTCCCTGCTTGGCTTGACTTGGCTCATCGGCTGACACCACACGGCCCCCCACATGCTAACTGCTGGTTGGTCTCTACTAGGGGAGTTCCCTGGATGGGCCTGCACTCCCCTGCTGGACTGCCCAAAGTGCCAGAGTGTGACAAGGGTGGGTGGACAAAGCCGCCAACCCCTCGCCCCTCACAGCACAATCCATGCAGATTCTAAGTCTCTCAGGGGTCTCCTGCAGGATGAAGTCCCACGTTCCCACACCCTCTTCACTTGCTTTCCTCTCTCCTCTATTCTGCTTCCTCACTCTCTTGCTGGGGCTTCCAGGAATCACCTCCCCCAAATAAACTACTTGCTCCCAGGCCCGTGTCTCCAGGTCTACTTCTAGGGAAACCAAAATTAGACAATGCTGATGAAAGATCCAATGAGGTTCTATGAGAAGTTGTTAAATGGTCAAGCTCTTTCCAGTAGGATTACTATTTTGAGAAATAATACAGAAGTACGATTATAATTGCCATGGAAAAGCTTCCATGCCCGATGATTATGGATGCACCCCCTTTTTTTCCAAGCTTGTCCTCAAAACCTGTAACTTGGCCATCATGATGGGTCTGCGTCAGAAACTCCAACTACATCTGGCAGCATACAGAGCCAGAGGTTTGGTGGAATGCACGGATTCCTCGTAAAGATGGGTAAAGGAGCCCGCTGCCAGGGAGCGGACAATATACAATATACAATATACAATATACAATATACAATGCAAGAAGTTCCAGCAGGTCAGAGGGGCCCTGAGGGTGAGTGCTCTGAACATCAAAGCAGAGAATAAGGAACTGGGTGCTGGTGATTCTTGCTGGTCTCGGTGTTCCTGGGGTCTGGGCCTTAAAGGAACACAATGCGGAACAGTGTATCCTAATATAGTTGTTCATTTCACCTAAAAACTGAACTAAGGGAGGGTGTGCTTTTGTGTGAGCTTCGAGTTTTCATAGGAAATCTCATTGGTTCCTCACATCCGCCGCAGGACACAGGTCCCCTTTATCTCCCCATGGCCAGCCTCTCCCAGTATTGCACTGGAGAATCCAGCCTTTGAAGAATATGTTTAAAGACTCAGAAGAGCCTTTCTCTTTAGGCATTACCTAGCAACAATGAAAACGAAATGAAACAAATTCTCGACAAAGCCAAATGAAATAAAATCAATAGGGAGCCACTCCACCTCTCTCGGTGTAAGGACTGTCCCCATTGTGCAGCCTGAGAGGTGAAGGGCTGGGAAGCCCCAGATGACACAGAGGGCAGAGGTGAGGCAGATGTGTTGGGCTCCTGCAGCCCCTGCCCAAGGCCAGCCCAACCAGCGCCAACCTCTGGCTGGTCTCACCAACACACCTCTCGGTGCCAAAGAGCGGCAGGAAGGAACGCCATTGAATTTCATCAAGTTCCCTCAGCCTTCCATGTCAGTCACTTGACTACTATTCTTATCCAAGCCAAACAGTCCAAGCCCAGCCCTGTTACTAATGGAAAATGTATGTGCCTTGAACACAAAATCTTAGTGTTTGTGTTAACATAAAAATCAGTGGAAGGAGGGGGTGCTTTTGTGTGGCCCTAGCAAGGAGAAGCAGCCATGGTTTTTCCTAGGTGAGGGTCAGGAATTGATGATTCAAGGAAGTATTTGGTCAAAAATAGGGAAGAGGAGGTTGGGCTAAAGTGATACCACCAAGAAGGGAAAGAGGAACTGATGTGTGAGTTTGCATGCTCCTAAGAAATTACTGGAATGGAAATGGGAACACCAGTATGCCCAGAGGAAAATTCTGGACACCAGGAAATGATCGTCACATCTTGCTCCGTAGGCACCAGGGGACAGGAAAATCGCCTATCTCTGCCTCCTGGCCCCCACTCTCAGGATCCTCCTGAGGGCAGCCTTTCCGGGCAAGACAGGTAAGGCTCCTGGACCAAATGCCCCCAAAAGTGGGACTGACAACAAAGCAGCTGACATGGGAGGGTTTGCATCCTCATGGCAAGCAGCGTGAAAGCCAGTGAGACCATGATCTAACCCAGTCTGTGGGGGAATGGCGTCAAGGTGCTACCCCTCACAGAAAGGCACATCTGCCTGTGTCAGGCACTGGGCTGAGGTTTTCAAACCGTCATTCCCATTAATCCCTTTACCACCCCATAGAGCAGTAGTATTTCCATTTTGCAGGTGAGGAAACTGAGATCCAAAAGGATTTGCTCGGGTTCCATTAGCCACTAAGCTTGGGGTCAGGTCCATCTGACAGGGAAGCCTACAGCCTTCTCCTCCATGCTCAGGTGTCCTCCCACTCCTGGGGACAGTACCTGTGTGTCTAGAGAGCACAGTGCTCTCTGTATCCCCCACCACCCCACCGTGGAATCACCCCTACCCCCTCCTAACTCTAGCTTTCCACAGTTATTCTCAGGGGAGGGGGAGAGGGGGGAGGGGGGAAGAAGGGCTTATGCTCCCCTAGGTAAGTCCAAACCTGGCCTTTGAGGAGATGAGCCAAGACATGCCACATTTCAGTAGGTCTTTTCTCCTCAGCAACTGGCTTGTTTTTGTGTTAAATCCTTTCTGTGGATATGGTAAGCACTTTTGGTATACATTTTTAGCAATAGTTATGAACTAATGGCAAAAAAAAGGGAGCTCACCTACCAGTCCTCACCGGTGTTTTTGCATGAGGGGTCCCTGAACTAAATGAATGGGTTTTACTGGGTCCCTTTGTTCTGTGTGCCAAGCCATGAGGGGCAGCTGCACTCCCCTCTTGTCACAGATCTGACCCCCAGCACGACTGTCCCTTCTCTTCTCCTAGTCAAACCAATGGTAGTTTCTAAAAAATGTGACAGTCTGCAATGCTCGAAGGGCAAAAGTCTGTATTTCACAGTTGTGAGGTTTAAATAAGTCCCTGGATGCCTGTGATCTGACTTCTTGGGAAGCCTGGTTCACCTGCTCGTGGACCCACGCAGTTTTTTTTAATTTTGTTTTTGTTTTTTAAGCCATAACACATTTTCCAAGTTACCTCCACACCCTAAGTTTTTGCTTCAGAGCTGGTTTTAAAGTTTTCAAGTTCCTCTCCCCACCCCACCCTCCAGAATCCTTCAGCAACACAATAACAAGCAGCACACAGTCAGAAAGGGGACAAGGCTGAAGGTGAAAATTCTTATCTGGGTGGGGCGACCTTGATGCCGAGGAGGGCTGCTGGCTGGGAAAGTTCTGCCTTAGCAATTCCCACGATGTCCTCTCTGCTTTGTCTGAGGAGAAAACAGCTAGCGGTGTCCTCATACCAAGGCACAGGACAGTAAAGGCAACAGTGTCACAAATCAATATTTGTAATCTGGTGCTCCTACCAGGGCTCCAGGTTGATTTAAATAAAAAGTAGCAAGGGAGACAGGGATGCCCAGCTCGCTGCTTCTATGACACTCCCCTTCAGAGTCCTTCCTATCAGTGCTCAGTCAGAGGAGGGAAAAACCAAAACATTCCATAACTCAGTGATTACAGATAGTATGTCTGCTGCAGGCAAGTGGCCATAAAAACCTTAACATTCATCTCTGGAAAAACAGGAGTCAGACTATATGACGGCAGAGGGGGAGCAGCACAGAATTTTAAACAGACGTTCTGTGCCTACATGGTTTTTATTTTTCTTAATTAAAAAGCATATAATAGGGGCTTTTGTGTGGCTCAGTCAGTTAAGCATCTGCCTTCAGCTCAGGTCATGATTCCAGGGTCCTGGGATCAAGCCCCACATCGGGCTCCCTGTTCAGCAGGGACACTGCTTCTCCCTCTGCCTGCCGCTCCCCCTGCTTGTGCTCTGTCTCTGACAAATATATAAATAAAATCCTTAAAAATAAAATAAAATAAAAAATAAAAAGCATATAATGGTTGGTCTCAATTATTCATTTGAATTAGGGAAAGCGTGCAACATAATACCCTCTTTGGGGGTGCTAAACTTACACCTCTATTTTGCATAATTTTGTTGATGTTAACAATTTTTTAATCATGGAAAATTAACATAGTGGAGTAGTATAATTAAAAAAAAATTTTTTAAGATTTTATTTATTTATTTGACAGAGAGAGCGATCACAAGTAGGCAGAGAGGCAGGCAGAGAGAGAGAGGAGGAAGCAGGCTCCCTGCTGAGCAGAGAGCCCAATGCGGGACTTGATCCCAGGACCCTGAGATCATGACCTGAGCAGAAGGCAGAGGCTTAACCCACTGAGCCACCCAGGCATCCCAAAAGTGGAGTAGTATAATGAGGCCCCATGTAGTGCTCCAGCTTCCACAATTATCCACGCACAGCCAATCCTGTTCTACCTTTACCCCGACCTGCTTTTCTCCTCATATGTTATATGAAAAACATATATCCTGGGCAATGGCAACATGGCAGACCTGGAGGCCTTTGCTTAGGCCATCTGTGCCATCCAGGCGCTGGGCTCCAGTGTGAACGGGGTGTTCTACTGCCTGAAGGATGGTATGCAGAACAAGGAGAGGCTGGAGGGTTGGGAGAGGGCCTTCACTGCACAATGAACTGGGACCGCAATGAGCTAGAATGTCTGAGCAATTTGGTAAGCAAGTCATCTGAGAACGATCTCTTTGTAACAGTGGGCTGTGAAGCCTGAATCCTGTGTGGGACAAAACTCCTCTCTAGTCAACTCCTTCAAGCATATAAATGGTCAAACCGGTTGCAGTCCCATGCAGGTCTGGCATCTGGCCTTTTGAATCAACAGTCCTTGAAATGCTCTGCTAACCAGATAGGAGTATCTGAGACCAAAAGCCAAGCCCAAGACTCTTGTGTTACCACCTCAATTTGTTGATGATGTGATCAGTTGCCCTGACAGGATATTTCCTGAAATGTCCATCCACTTATCCAGACCCAATCACACATCAGCAATGCTTCCAATATTTGAAATTTTTCATAATGAAATGTTGAACAAATACCTATGCTGAAGACATGCTGCACCCCCAAGGAAAAAAACACCACGAAACAGAAGAAAACTGCCTCATATGGCACACCAAACTAGTTTTAATGTCTTCAAGCATTTGGGGTAAAAGACTTTTCTAAAAGTCCTTGAATCAGAAATTAAGGACAGAAATGAAATGAAAAGGATTTAGTATACTCTAAAAAACTTGGAAGAAAATGATAAAACTGTTGCAGAAATTAAGACTAAATTTCAAGATGTCTGAGGAAGAAGATATTCACATGAAGTTTAGTAGAGAACACTGGGGAAAGGCAGGGAAACAACCGGAATAATGACAGACACTAACACAGAGAAGCAGAACAAGTCAGAAGGGACGTTGTTGAAGTGAGACGCAGGCAAAGAAGAAACAACATGCATATAATCAGAGCCTGAGGAGAAGAAAAATGAAAGAACAGAACAAATGGTCTCACTATGTAAGACTGTAAGAAAAATTTCTAAGTTAAAGAAGGGCTGAATCTGTACATCGAAAGGGCTTGCCAGATGCTTGGGAAAATTGACCAGGGACAGTCAAATCTAAGATACATTCTAGTACGCTAGCAGACTTCAAAGACAGAGAAAAAAAAAATTCTCAAAGTTTCTAAGCAAAAAAAAAAAAAAAAAAAAAATCTAATAACTTACATTGCAAAAGAAATAGAGTGGCATCAGATGTCTCAAAAACAATACATAAAGCAAAGCAGTGATGGAGAGGTATTTTCAAGGAAAGCATGAATCAAGGATATATGTGTCTTTCAAGCAGCAAGGCCCAGAAAAACCACTTTAAACCATTTTAAACATACAAGAATTCTCAGCCTATCAGCCCATCTTTTGGAATCTGACAGAAGGTGGGCTCCATCCACCCAAGAACTAAGGGGGGAGCCTGAGCCTAAGGACTGACAGTGAGCATGCGATGTGTTCAATGGTTGATGCAAGACTGTGTGTGTATGGGACAGAGGAGCAAGGAAGGACACAATTAAGAATTGATAAACAAGAGGCTATCTAAGAAAAGTGGAAGTCTATGGGCATTAACATGTACAGGTACAAAGGTGAGCCTGAGAACAGAAATGGAAGCCTTCCTGAATATAGCCCATCAATCAATAATGGAGTGAGCAAGCAAAGACCACTTCACTCAGAGAAGGAAGCCTTGGAAAGACAGTGCACGCGATAACGATACAATTACATGACTAAGTTGAGACCGTATGTATCAGTAACTGTGAATGAATTTAATGCAGTCATTAAAAGATGCTTTTCAGTTGATATTAAAGTTCATATGGAAGAGAGGATAGGAACACACCAAAAAAGAACTTGTTTCTTGGGCATTAAAACATATTCTAAATCTTCCCTAATTAAAACTGGTATTGGCTTATCCTTAGACAAACAGGCTCATGGAATAAAATAGGCAAGAGGCAGACTCAAGTACATATGAAACTTTAGCATAAGATAAGGGTAGCATCTCAAATTGATAGGGCCTTAGTCTTAGAAAGGAAAAAAGCCTTTATGTAGCCAAAAACTTCATCGTATAGTCAAGGCAACCAACATTCTGGGAGAAAATATTTAAAACATGTATCATAGCTAACATCCCCAAGATCATTTTTTAAATCTTAAAAACAAAGGGGAAAAGACTTAAAATGGCGTAGAACATGAGGGACAACTCATGTCCCCTCAAAAAGATGTAAAAATGGTACTTACACAGGAAGAGATGTTCATCCTTACCCATCAGTACAGAAATGCAAATTAAAACTGTACTGAGGTACCATTTCTCACTACCAGACTAGCAAAAATTTAAAAAAGTATCACATCGCAACACATTCTGTTGGTGAGCCCATAAGCAAACCCACACCACCATACGTTGCTGGTGGGAATGCAGAGCGCTGTCCCCACTGTGGAGGGACTTTGGCAATGGCTAATACAACTGTATGTGCGTTGAAACACCCAGCAGTGCTACTCCAGGAAGTTACGCCACTCACATACCTCCTACAGTACAAACATGCACGTCTGCGTGCTTGTGAACTGCAGCTTGTTTGTAATTGGAAAACCCTGGAAGTGACCTTCATGCCTTAGCAGAGGAGAGGGACTGCATAAATTAGGGCACAGTCACACCATGGGGCCACGCCATTCCCGTTCTCATCTTTAAAAAAGAACGCAGAAGACCTCTATGACTCCTATGAAGTGATTTCCAGGACATATTCTTGGGAGAAAAAAAGCAAAGTGCTAGAGTGTTCTTAAATATGCTTCCTTCTTGGTAAGAGAGAGGATATCAAATAACTGTCATCTGCTTGTCGCTAAGGGGAAACACACAGGAAAGATAAACCTGCAGCAAAGAAATTGTGGAGAGGGAGGTGTGTAGGCAGAGAGTAGATCGGATGTGTGTGGGACAGGGTACATGTCTCTGAATATACCTTTTGTATAGTTCTGACTTTCAGAACCATGTTAATGTTTCATATCATAAATAATCATTTATGTAATCATGCATGATTCTAGGATAAAGTTTGTAAAAGAAAAAAATATATATCCCACATTGTATGATATCAGAGAGCTCTTAAAAATGCAACAATAGCATTTTTAAGTAAAATTAACTATAACTTCTTTACATCAGTGTTCAAATTCTCCTGGTCAGTAGAACTTTGTTTTATTTTATTATTTTTTTAAAGATTTATTTATTTTATTTTAGAAAGAGGGAGAGAGAATGTGCTCGTGCACGTGAGCAAGGGGAGGGCAGAGGGAGAGAAGCAGACTCCCCACTGAGCATGGAGCCCAAATGCAGGGGCTTCATCCCAGGACCCTGAGATCATGACTTGAGCTGAAATCAAGAGTTGGATACTTAACCAGCTGAGCCACTCCATCAATAGTTTTAAATGAAAGTCAGGGCCAGGTAGAGATAGAGACCAAGCCGTAACATTTGAGTCACAGCCTCCTGCAGCTGCTACAAGGCCCAAAGAACTTCTTAACATCTTTCTTTGCTGTAGACAGGAGCTCAGAGCCAGCCAGGTGATCTAGAATTCTTGCATGAACATCACCGTTAAATCTTCTAAGGAAACGTGTGCCTTCCTCCCAGTAGCCCTTTAGTCTTCGACTGCCCAGCAGCTTGTAAAGTGACAAACCAAACAGCAGCTGAGAAAATAAAGCCTCCTCTACACGTTTACGATGTCTATACCGGGCCGCCATTCCACCAGAGCGGGTTCTAAAGGACACTCCCACATCTCCACTGACTCCTCGCCCACAGCCCTAGTCCCAATTCCAGGTATTTCCCGCTACACCCATGGACTCTGGCCACTCAACTCATCAGGAGGCATAGAAGAGGAGGGAAGTCCAACCATTCACCTCCTTGGAATTATGCTACAGAAGCAGATACTGGCATGGTGGGGACTAGAACCCAGGAAAACCCAGAAATGGTCAACTCTGCCCTCTGTTTTTGGATGACTTTCAGACCACTGGCCTAACCCCCCAGTTGAGATAACTTAGGCCTCTGACCTTGATCTTCACTTCTGGGGTCTGACTTCCTGCCCCACACTGGCCACAGGGGCCTTTGCCTTCAAGCTACCAGCCCCAGATCTGATTACTTGCCCAGCTGTTCTCTGATCCCTGAAATAACAGTAGCTACCACTGACAAGCAGGCACACAGGAAGCAACAGCTTCTATCAATATCCTATTCGATCCTACAATAACCCCATGATTTGTGTATTCAACGCAAATTTGCTAAATGCCCACTCCATGCCAGCAACGGCTCAGGGGTTGAGGAGGCACTGCAAGCAAAACAGACAAAAATGGAGTTTCCACTCTCAGGGCAGTGTGCTGGAGGAAGTAGTGATCATTTTCCCATGTGCAGAAAGAAACCTGAAGCCCAGAGTTATCAAGGAATTTGCTTGACATCATATAGTTACTAAGTAGCACAGCAGGGATTCAGTTTTCAATCTGTATCATTCTAAAGCCCACATGTTTTGTTTTGTTTTCTTTTCTTTTTTTCTTCTTCTTCTTTTTTTTTTTTTTTTTAACACACCGCTGTATCATCCAATGATCCCTACTAACCTGACAGCTTGGCTCAATGAGTGTCGAACAGAGGCTGAACAACACAAACATGTTTTCACAGCTTCTGTTTTAAATACTGTCTGTGGTACAGGTGCTATCCTGCTTTCACCAGCTGGAAAATACATTCACACGCCTCTGCGGTGAACAGACCTTATTAAAATGGAAATCTATTGCTATCCTGCACAAAACAGGTACACCATGTTGCCTTCCTAGAGTTTATGCGCGTTTATATAAAGAAAAGGGGCAAGGTCTATTCTCTTCGAAAACAATAACACATTGGAATGGGTAAAGTTGTGCCAAAGGCCTTTTTAGGACTTTTCGAATAATACCTGGGTGCTCACTTATGCTATCTTCTGACAGAACTGCATTTGTTTTATAAAGTACTCTTAATGAAATTTGAATGCGCGGATGCTGATCTGACACAATATAGAACATGTCTTGGTTTTCAAGGCTTAAACAGGTGTAAGAATGTAAAGTAATGGCTGGTTAGCTCCCAGTGGGTTTACTTTATGAATAATATCTATGCTAAACTCACTAGTTGGGGAAGTAACTAGGTACTAAGCTCCTACTAGGTGCCTAGTACCAACCTAGGCACAGACTCCCTGTATCAAAGTCACTCACTGACCGCTCACTGGCCCCATGGTCCTTTCGGTCATCGACTTGTCTGTTCCAGGGAGATCTCAAAGCATTAGCAAGACACAGCTGGTGCCTGATGCTCAGAGAAGCAAGCTTAGGAGAATGAAAGGTGACTAATCCAGAGCACCTTGAGGGCTCTTGAAAGATGAGCCTTTGAGGATCCCAGATGCAAGAAATGCAGGAAATATATAATGAAGGAGCAACTCAAGGTGCAAATTCTGGGCTGGTAATAACCCATTGTACTCTCGGTGCTATCAACAACTGAGCAGTGATCAATGACAAGCCCAGGCTTCTCTGCATTTTGGTCTGGAACTCTTCAGAGGCAGAGACTGGGTAAGTCTGCACAGTAAAAGGTCCGTAAATTTGCACGATGGCTCGGTCAAGGTGAAGGGCATGGTCTGCGGTCACTGAGCTCAGAGGCATTTACAGTCCCCATGGTGTGCCCAGTGTTGCAGGCAGCAGAGACCCCCAAGCAGTTAGACCACGAGTGAGCATGTACAGAACGCAGTTTTGTTTTACATAGTTCGGATCATACTACTTCTCTGAAGCCTCTTTTTTCAAGCCATGCTACCTACCTATTCATTACATGTTCTAGGAAACATGACTTTTACTGGCTGCCAGCACCCTGCTGGAAAGATGTGCTTGCGGGTCCTGCGAGCACCCCTGCCCTCTTGAGGCTTTCTCTACCTAGTCAGGGCTGGATGCCTACCTGCCAGCAATCACCAGACGCTGGTAGTTTTTGCCTTTTATGGCAAGAAAGGAAAGAGCAGTTTGCAGGCAAAGGGTCCACGGCCCCAAGCCACAGCGGTGCTCCGAAGTACAGCAGTGTAATATGAAAAGAACCCTGGTGTAGGGACAATGGTCCCCTTGCAATTTTCTAGGAATTGTTAGGGACACTGTAATTTAAAAAGATTTCAAAGGCAAAGAACCAGCAGACTTGGGTGTACAATAAATCCCTGGTTAGTAACTGCTAAAGAGTATGGCTGAGGCTTTTGAGAATCGCCCTTTGGCCTCAAACCCCATGGTACCTTCCCCTCCTTATCCCTCAGCTCAGACGCTGCATAAGTACCTTACGCTCCTGGGCTCCTATGAAATTTGATAAAAGCCTTTAACAAGAGCTTGCAGGCTCTCTAACCAAGTCCTAGGCATTATTAGACCATAATCGCTGCCTCCAGCCCATCCCTACAAGCCTTTTCCTTTTTGTTTGCACCACCCCTCCCACCGCACTGCTGGGAAAAAAGAAACACATTTCAATACCACCCAGAACGGCCCTTTGCAAGGATGACTGGCAGGTCCTGCCACACCTCTCTTGCTTACAGACCCAGAGAATCTGTTGCAAAGACTGGCTCTCTTTTTCACTGAAGCAGGGTTACTGCTTGTGGGTGCACACGGGCAAGAGAGAGGAAATCAAGTTTTTAAAATTACTGGGAGACAATGGTGCAGTTTTGCAAACTGTTCAGCGGCAACCAAATGTCCATTTAATTCCCTCCTAATAGCTTGGCCTAATGCAAAAGCCTTCTTCTCCCGGTGGTCACTGTCAATTCTGGGTAAGTGTTCCCAATCCCTTATTAAGTAACACTAATTAAAGCAACAGAGTGTCAGGAGACTCTGAGTGACAGCGTTTACGATTTTTTACGCCTCTCATTATTCCAAATGTACCAGTGAACATGCAAATGACCTTTTCCAGAATATAGGGTAATATGCAATTCCACTAAGCCCCTTCCACTTAATGCCCCTCAACTCTGCATTTTTTTTAACCACAGCAAACACAAAACTCTGAAAAAGGATCTCATGGGACTTCAGATACCACTCCACTTTCCAAATTTTCTTTCTTAGCCTTATATATTTTTCTATACCACGTAAGCTCCTGCATCCTAGAGATGGTGGGAACACCGCCCAATATAAGCCACAACTGATAATTCCTGATGCTGGAGAGCCTACCTCGCCGATAAACTATGCAATCCTTAGACTATGAGGAGAAAAATTATCTCACGGAGTTTCCTGAAGGCAAACAAAGATTATGCAAGTGGTAAGGATGGAACAAAAGAGTGAGGGGCCACAGTATGCTTCTCATTGTAACTTTCCCTCACTTAGCATTTTATTAAACACAACCCCTAGGAACAGGCAGGGAGAAATATGTGGCACCATGGTATTTTCCTATTTAGAGTTTTGTTTTTTGTGGTAAATAAACGATTGTTAATCCAGTTTCTCTTTTGTTTTTAAATAATAAGATATGACTTCTCTTTGGGGCACTGTTTCCTCCTTAGGCTTTTCAAGCTTGAAGCACAACATTACAAAATAATGCTGCAAAAATTTATAAACCTACTTCTTCAATAAACACCCACATTGTGGACATGTCCCTACCATTAGGCTTTGCCTGGGCAACCCGACTCCAATGAGTTAATCTGTTGGTCAGAGACATATGTATTTCCTTCTTCTTGGGTAGATAGTTTTATGGGATTGCGGCCAGTAAAGGCCCTCAAGGAGTTTATTCTCTTATCTTGGACACTACCAAAGGGTCCAGGTAGATATGAAAACAAAAGTTCAGTAAAAGTCTGCTGCATTTCAAAAAATCAGATGCATTATATTTTCTTTAGATTTTTAAAAACTACATCCTATAAGCAGAGCAACAATAATAATTTCATTGTAAGTGGATCAATTCACCATGCAGGCAGTTTTGATACTGTTACCAGATTTTGGAGGGCTAAGACAAAGCCTTAGCACTCAAAAGACAGGGGAATAAGGGGCAAGAAAAGGGGAACAAGATGGCAAAGGCTGTTTGGCTTTTTTTTTTTTTTTTTAAGAGAGGGAGAGAGAGAGATGTGGGGGAGGGGCAGAGGGAGAGACAGAATCCCAAGCAGACTCCACGCCCAGCACAGAGCCTGACATGGGGCTCCATCTCACCACCCTGAGATCACGACCACTAAGCCCCTTCCACTTAATGCCCCTCAACTCTGCATTTTTTTTAACCACAGCAAACACAAATTAGAATTAACAGTTGTATGCTTCACTGACTGAGCCACCCAGGCGCCCCACGTCTGGCCTTTAACGAAAGCCTACTTCAAAATTTTAGCAAGCCCCTTCTGCCCGTCTCCCCAGTTCCACATTCATGTTCTTGGAAAAAGAAAACTTGCACATCAGACAAGAGGAGATGAGGACAGAAGGGACAGGCAGGGGAAAGGTGCGAGGTGGGAGGAAGAAACCAAGAAACTTTCAGCCCTGGTCTGATCCCCAGATCTGCCAGAGCTAAGCTGAAGCCTGACAGGATGCTTTCTATCACAAGGGATCACACATAACACACACAGTGCCTCCTCCTTGCAAAGGTTCCATACGGTACCACTTGCCACACTGCTCCATGAGCCCAGCTGTGTGAAGTCCTGAACAGTGGTTAGGAAGTTTAGCTCCGTTCCTTAACCCTTCATTCTTGCATGTTCACTCATTCATTCAGTCAGTGCGGTGCCTGGGTATGGGTGATGTGGGCACACAGCACTAAAAGACCACAAAACACACACTCTGGTCCCCAGTCAGATAAAAATAAAACTAAAGCCTAGTAACTGCTATGAAGGAGGGGTTTAAAAATGTGTTAGAAATGCCAGTAGGAGGCTGCCTGGGTGGCTCAGTGGGTTAAGCCTCTGCCTTCAGCTCAGGTCATGATCTCAGGGTCCTGGAATCGAGTCCCGCATTGGGCTCTCTGCTAGGCAGGGGGCCTGCTTCCTCCTCTCGGAGCACCAGAGGTCTCAAAGGTGGCATGGGCGACAGTTAAGAGAAGGATGGGAAGTCCTGCAAAGGGATGCAGGGGAGGGACCAGGTCTGAGGTGGGCGTATCAACATCTCTGGGTGCTGGGGACCGAAGGAAGGCGGAATGAAGCCAGCTGGCTTGGGGGACAAGGGCTGGCAAACTTTTTCTGTAAAGGGCCAGGGAGTAAATATTTTCAGCACGGGGGGCCAAGAGGCAAAATCATCGATGTGATATAATAACAACAAAACAAAACAAAAAAGACACCACGTGTCCACAAAGCTTTTATCGATGAAGTCCAAAATATAATAATAAAAAAATAATAATAATTGAGTATAATTCTAAAAATACAGGCTGACTAGTGAGAAAATGAAATTATCTTGGGAGCGGATAACAAGTTATTTAATTGGTGTTCCACCACTGTAGCATTAAGGCAGCCACAGACAAGATAAACGGAAGAGCGTGGCTACGGTCCAATAAAAGCCAACTTATGAGCCGATAATCAAATTTCACATCATTTTCATGTGCCATTAAGTATTTTTCTTTGAACTTTTCTCAACCATTTGAAAAAGTAAAAAGCATTCTTAGCTTGCAGGCTGTACAAAATATGAAGCATGGATCTGCCTCTTGTTTGCCAACCTCTGTTGCAGAAGATCCCACATGTGGACATGTCTCCCTGCTTGCTCAGAGTTACATTCATTTTGGGCAGGAGATTTTTACAGGGCGATGTTATATATTTCTTATTGCATCACAGCAAAATGGGGGAGGGGAGGTAAAACATTGACCAAGTGTAGAATTATTTTTGTTTACTATGAACTTCAGTATCTTTAAAGGAAAAGAACTGCCTGATGAAATTTAAAATTTTATTATCAGCACTCAAAATTCTCTTCTGATCTTTGCTACATATGTATATTATATAGTTGATCTCATTATGCACAAAATGTGCACTGTTTTTAATCCATCATTCCATATCTGCTTTCCATAATCAGCACAGTTATAAATATAATTTTTAATTAACTCTATGACATAATGCAATTTTTAATTAACAGCATGACTTCATAAACTTCATTTCGTTCTCATCAACCATTTAAGATCTAATTTTTCACTAGAATAAGCAGCATTGCTGTGAACATCCTTGTATACATTTGTTTTGGTTTCTTTAGGGTTAAATTCATAAGTCAGCCTCAAAAATAAAACTACTGGAAAACCAGAGGAAAAAGCATGATACATTTAGATTTTCATTGTTCTCTATTAGAGAACATTCCAGAAAGACTCATTCCACATATACCGAGTCCCAGGTATTTGAGTGTCACCAGCACTGTTTAAAAGGGCTTATTTCCCCAAATCTCCAACAACATGGGTTTTGATAAGTTTATTTATGCTGGCAACGTTTACAGTGTTGCGGTATCTGAGTTATTATAAATGGCATGTCCTTGGTGCTGACATGTCTCTGCAAGGGCCCCATGACAGTCCCATGTATATTTCCTTTACTTGCAAACTTCATCTCCTCTATCCCTTGTGGGATCAGATTTAGCAAAGGAACTCCAATACTGACTGCTATTCTTTCTACATTGGCTGGAGAGCTTTTATTTTTTTTTATTTTTATTTTTTTTAAAGATTTTATTTATTTATCAGAGAGAGAGGGGGAGAGAGCGAGCACAGGCAGACAGAATGGCAGACAGAGGCAGAGGGAGAAGCAGGCTCCCTGCCGAGCAAGGAGCCCGATGCGGGACTCGATCCCAGGACACTGGGATCATGACCTGAGCCGAAGGCAGCTGCTTAACCAACTGAGCCACCCAGGTGTCCCAGAGCTTTTAGAAATAATTCACATTATGTGTTTTCTTTCCACTTTCCTCAAGGGCAAGAGCCAAGTTTCAGGCAGGTCTGTGTCCCTAGCACATCTGATACGGTCAGCGTGCAAAGCTAACACCATGGAGGGGGAGGCAAGCATGCCCTCATCCTCTCCAGGGGAGGAAGGCAGGCGAGGCTCTCTCTATTCCTGGCTTCTGCTGACTTGGTTCATATCATCCCGAGGCAGCGCTGCCTCTGCATGTCACTTCAACACGGCATTTGTGTCTTTCATTTTCCACCAGAAACAGGAGCTGTGGTCAGTGCTAGACCTGGCTCTCTGCCGTGGCCAGTGGAGGGCAGGCTGAGGGGGAAGGAGAGCTCTAGGTTTCCATCAGAAGAAAGGTTCATTGTCAGCATTAAGCACACATATTCTTCTAAGATAAGAGGGGCATGACTGCACCCCTAGGGAAGATCTGGCAAAATCTAGAGACATTTTTGATGGGCACAATTGGGGGGCGCTACTGGCATCTAGAAGGTAGAGGCCAGGGGCGTTCCTACACATCTTACAATGCACAGAACAGCCCTCCACGACAAAAAACGATCCGGCCCTAAATATCAGTGGGGTCAAGGTTAAGAAATCTCTGTTCTAAAGCGAAGTAGCTGCCCTCTGTGCCTCTTCTAAACCCAAACTTAAACGTTAGAAGAGTATCCAGTAATACAAACTGGAATGGACTGACTTCAGTCTTGTGTAGACGGGGAAATTTCGTCTGAGATGTATGTTTCACTGCGGCATTTCATTGGACACTTGGCCTGTGTGGACCCAGAACTAGGCTTCCCAAGCCCAAGCAATGTGACCTCCACCAACAGCGCACACGGGAAGCGGACCCCCTGGCACCCCTCACTGACTGCGCACCTCCCTACGCCTCTCACCTGAGGTTCTCAACATTTAAAACCTTCTGCTCAAAGGTGTTCAAAGCAGCTTATTCTCAGCAGTAAACCAGACCGAAAGAAAACAGGGCTTACCGGAGGCGCTGGCGGTGGGGGAGGGGGAGGAGCCCCCAGGGGCGGGGGAGGTGGAGGCAGAGGAGGAGGAGGTGGCGGAGGTGGCACTGGCATAGGTCACAGCGTTGGTGGCTCTTGCTTCTGAAAGGTCCCAGGAGAGTGGTTTCTGCCCTGAAAGGGAGAAAATAGTTTTAAATTTGGTTGTCTTTATTCCTGCACCGGTATTCCCCGTCATGCAGACACGTGCATTTCATGGATAGCTTCCTTTTTTCACTTGTCCATTCAGTCATTTTTGCTCTCATTCATTCTTTCAGTAACTACTGAAGGCCCCCCCTGTAGGCAGGCCATTGCCTCAAGTACTAGGAACAAAAAGCAGCAGCTAGATTTGGGTGCCTGGGTGGCTCAGTTGGTTAAGGGTCTGTCTCCCACTCAGGTCATGATCCCGGGGTCCTGGGAGATCTGCTTCTCTCTCTCCCACTGCCCCTCCCCTCTGCTCATGCTCTAGCTTGCTCTCTCTCTTTCAAATAAATAAATAAAATCTTTTAAAAAAGTATCTAGATTTTAGAACTAGGTGATAAAACTGATAAAATTTAGTTATTTATATCTCAATATAAATAGTATGTCAAGGGGGACACTTCATTCCATCACGATTTTTCCAAATAACTGCATTCTACCTCCTTAGGGTTAAACGTTCAGTTTTATCATTTCTGAGGCAATTTAAAAATATTCTGTGCCTACTTCCATTTTCCTAAGTAGAGCAAACGGAATGAAATCTAACCTTTCTGAATGTCACAGGCTCAACGTTACTCACGACGCCAGCCTTGAACAACACTTACAAAGCGCATTAATCATTTTCTTGCTTCCTTCTCTTCAGTTTCAGCTCTCACTTTTCTTGCCATGGCTGTGTTGTTGTTTCTGTACAATTTGATATTTGCTACATAGAGAGCTTTGGAGTATTTAATTCTGCAAATATGGTTATGTTTTGAACAGTTAATATTACAGGACTTGTGATCTCCAAATAAATGTGGTCTTTCTCTGTGGAGCGTGTGTGTGCATGTGTGTGCGTGTGTCTTAGAATCCACATCAAGACACAATGAAAAAGCTTAAAATGTGTACTAAAGAAAATCCCCACAGTTTACAAGAATGAGGAAAACATACATAAAAATCTCACAATTTAAGTGGAAACAGAAATAAACATCAGACAGGCAGGGGTGGTTTTGTGTTCCTTCTGTCTCTGTAATTAGTGGAAGGCCAGACCAAGGGCTATGCCCATTTCTTTAGCTTTAAACTCCTGAGGCATTTGTATTATTCCATGATAATATTCTTATCTCTTAGAGGCAAAAAGCAATTATGTAACCTGGTACTTTGTTCTTAACCCAGTCCCCCGGATTTTGCCTACTTCAAACATGCTCTCTTTACCTTTGTGGATAGTGGCTGCCATGTGACCGGCTAATCACATTAATTTCCTCTAAGGTCAGTAGTTTAATCCCAATTTTATAGGTACGAAAAATGACATTCAGAGATATTAAGTACTTTCCCCCAAATCCCACACAGTTACTAATGGGTGGACTTGGGATTGGAACCTATGCTTATCAGGCTTTAAAGTCCAGCCTCTTGGGGTGCCTGGGTGGCTCAGTGGGTTAAAGCCTCTGCCTTCAGCTCAGGTCATGATCCCAGGGTCCTGGGATCGAGCCCTGTGTTGGGCTCTCTGGTCAGCGGGGAGCCTGCTTCCTCCTTTCTCACTGCCTGCCTCTCTGCCTACTTGAGATCTCTGTCAAATAAATAAATAAAATCTTAAAAAAATAAAATAAAGTCCAGCCTCTTCTCAACTTGATTTTTTTGTGTGTGGTAAAATGTGCATAGTAGAAAATTTATTATTTTCATAATTTTAAACTGTACAATTCAGTGGCATCAAGAACATCCACAATGTTGTGCAATCATCCCATCATCTCCAGAATTTTTCATCATGCCAAACAGTACCCATTAAATAATAACTTCCCATTCCTCCTTCCCCTAGTCCCTGGTAACTTCTAATCTACTTTATATTCCTGTGAATTTGCCTATTTTAGGTACCTTAAATACAGTATTTGTCCTTTTGTGTCTGGCTTGTCTTCAAGTTTCATTCACTTTGTACCATGTGCCAGAATTTCCTTCCTTAATTGTAAATATACACCACATTTTGTTTATTTGTTCATCTGCTGATGATACTTGGGTTGCTTTCACCTTTTGGGTACTGTGACTATGACTATGAACACTGGTATATGAGTATGTCTTCAAGACTCTGCTTTCAGTTCTTCCGGGCATATACCTAGGAGTGGGATTTCTGGATCATCTGATATTATCCTATTTTCAGCAGGGCTAAGAGCTCCTTGAAATTGTACAAAAATTTAAAGTGGTGGGGCACCTGGGTGGGAGTCTGCTTCAGATTCTCGATCTCCCTCTTCCTCTGCTCCTCCTCCCGCTCATGTGCTCACATTCTCTCACTCACATAAGTAAATCCTTTAGAAAAATGTAAAATGGTATAAGATATCCATGTAAGTTCAACTTTCATGTAGAAAGAGTCCATGATAGTTTTCATTAGAGTTCCAAAGAGGTTCATGAGCTGATAACTGGAGAAGACCACAATTTTCTTATAAAGTATTCCCCTCAAAGTTATTAGCACCTATGAAATTTTGTGTCATTGTTTCTTTCCTTGATAGTAAAACAGGAACACAAAGACTAAAAAAAAAAAGTAATGCTCATCAGAGTCCAGAGAATAAAACTACACTAAAATTGAGTAGGGGTGGTAGTAGATACTACTAGGTAGTGTCAATGTTATTTTATTATACAATAAAATAAATTGCATGTATTAGACAATAACATAGAGTCAGATAAAGTTGGCATTTTACTGGCTGAATTCTAAAGCAAGTTGGATGTGAGCCCACGTTTAGTTGGAAAAAACCTGAATGATGAGTTATTTGTATTTTAACAATTTCTTTCATAAAAGGCACTGGGTATATCTTTTTGTGATCCTTAATTTAGTGGCAGAATAACTTCAGTCAGAACTTTACAATAGGGATTAAAAGGTTGCCTGAAGTATCACAGAACAAGAGAAAACACAAAGGTCTCATTATATGAGGATTACATCTTTTAAGCAAGAGAGAGGAGAGGAGACAGCTGCTTCCCTTGGTGAAGAACTGGAAAGGGACTAGGAAAGTAACTTTAGAGACTTAAATGTCACTTACCTAAGGGTTTTGCCATTGATCTAAGGAAAAATGACCACAGGAAGTAATTAAGGAGAACTGTGGCAGAACGATTCCAGTAACCCCTCAGCATACAGCTGGATTATACTTCCCAGTGTCCTGCGTAGTTAGATGTGACTTTGGGACTGAGCTCTGGCCAACAGAATGAAGGCGTGATGTCTTCCACGTGTAGGCTGGCCCATAAAGACCTTCTACCCACAGCTTTACTCTCTTCCCCCATCCACTGGCTAGAAGGAAAGGTCCAATGTGTGGGCTCAGCCACGAAATGTAAAGAATCTGGATTCCTGACTCACCCCTTTAAGGCCATCTGCCAAACACGCGACTGGACTTTACAAAAAAAATAAATAAATAAACTACCGTGTTAAGTCAGGGAGAATTTGAAGTTAATGTATTACAGCCACTAATTTTGAAGCTGCCCAATACAGGAACTCAATAGAATATCACCAATTCTCATTGTTTGTGGTAGTTATATTCTATAAAGTTGCCACAGACCCCGAGTTAGCAAACACTGAGCCACTGCTTTTCACAGAAACACAGGGTCAGATCCCTCTGGACATCTAGTCACAAGACTTCTGTGACTCACTAATATAAAATCTTGTTTTATGTGTGTTCCCACTTAAAGACACCTTATTTAATATATGTTGTTGGTACATTAACTTGACCTCATGCCAACAGCATTATACCTCATGCCCGGATGAAGGTTCTCTAACACCCTTTTTCTCTCATGTCACAGCCTTTTGGTGCTCAACATTGGATAGAATGTCAGCATTATATTTGGGAGGGGCTGTTTAAAACAGCGAACTCACCAACAGTCAGCACAAAAATATGAAGAACATGACACTAAACAGAATGTGTAAAGAACACAGGTTCACGGTGTGAGAGCTGGAACAAGATGGCAGAGTCCCGCCTCGCTCCACCGCAGCTGGGAATGCACGTGTGCACGGGGTGACTCCAGTTTCTCCCCACTCTGTGCCTTTCCTCCACCAACCGTGACAGTGCCCGTGATTACTGACTTTGGGGTTGCAAACAGAGTTCAGTGAGTAGGTGATTAGCAAACTATGGAATCTGTAAATAATGAGGACTGACTCTATAACTTTTTGAACCCCCTAGATGGGCTCAGCACTGCATTAGGTACTTATAATACGTGTTCTGTTTAATGCCCTCAATGACTCTATGGTAGACAGTGGCATTTCCTATGAAGGAGAACCACATTTTGTCTCAGAGACTTTACCTTGTTTCTACCCAATTTCATAAAGAGTACCAGAGATGAGTTAAACCTCTGCCCTCTCTGATCCAAAACCTCATTTCTTTGTTCTAATAACTTGGTATCATTCAGGTTATAATACTTCTCCGCTTCCAGTTGGCAAAAATTTTTAAGTATTTCTGAGACTCTCATGTGAAAGGGACCTCATACCGGTAATTTTTCCACTTGCTCCTCCTGAACCGAGGCATCCTGGCTGCCCATTTAATTTTTATCTTGAGGAATCTGAGAGGAATTAGGTGCCACTGGGCTTGTGTGTCACTGAACTCACCAGAACGATTTTTCAAACTCTAGGAGTAAAGGATGTTTTTACATGCGGGACATGATGGCTGTGAAGGCTTTTTCTTGACAGGTAAAATAATTAAGCAATTACCTAGAAAAGTATTTGTTAAAATCTGACAGTTAAGAATGCAGAGCTCCAGGAAGTCACAGGCTGTACCCATAAGCTCTTTGA
Source organism: Mustela lutreola (assembly GCF_030435805.1). Taxonomy (NCBI): domain Eukaryota; kingdom Metazoa; phylum Chordata; class Mammalia; order Carnivora; family Mustelidae; genus Mustela; species Mustela lutreola. The sequence continues at coordinate 155,913,295 of NC_081293.1, read as the reverse complement.
AGCTTTGTGCTCTCCCAACACACTTAAAACTGTTATTTTGCTCTGTAATGTATTTTAAAAAAAAAAAATGCCTAGGATTTAAAAAAAAAAAAAAAAAGCCAGATTTTCAAAGGCTTTTTTATATTTTCTCCTGACTCAGGAAGTAACTCTGAAAAACAGCATTAGATGCAGGTTGGATACCCAGGCAGCCTTAGAAGGTGTGGAGGACAACAGAACTAATGCCACTTCCACATGCACGGCGGACAGGGCTGATCTTTGCATTAGACAGACCCGCGTCCTACTTGTGCCTCTGCTTTTCCCAGCTGCACACCCTTGGTTAAGTCACTTAGTCTCAGGGGGTCTCGTTTTCTTTATCTGTAAACGATCTATAATGCTTAACTCTTAGTTTGTCATCAAAACCGAAACAAAGACTGTACATGAAGAGTATTATTACAGAGGTGGTGACACACAGCGGACACGTTCACTGGAAGCTATATTTATCTTCCTCACACCACCACCTGCATCACCACAAATAACTACAATAAAAGGTGGGGTAGGACACATGCCCCAGGAGGGCTATGGAGCGCTAAGGAATATCAATTCCAGCACGAGGAGAGCGGGGGAAGGAGGGTTGTAAATAAATGTTTGGTAGAAGCTCCCGCATTCTTGAGCAGGTAAAAAGGTGGCTACAGGAGGCCATTCTAGCTAGACAGAGTAGCACATAAGCAGAGATACAGAAGTGGGAGAACACAAGCAGCCTGGGAGGCTCTGCCTGTATGGGGAAGGGAGAAAAAGGCGAGAGTCACAGAGGGGCTGAAATGACACTACGCTATTCTGCAAGTGTCTCTTCCCTCAGGGACAGGTGGACATCTATCCCGTTGTGGCTATCCACCAGCTTTTGAACATTTTCCCTATGCCTGAGGAATTTCCCACAGGACTCCTCCCTCCCTCAGCAGGAAGCCAGGAGCTCCTTTACCCAGCATCCCTTGCAGGCAGGGAGCTGATCTGTGACCACTGAGTCAGAGGCGAGGAAACAGTGGATGGGCAAGGTGTGGAGGGGCCCTGGCTCAAGGAGTGACAGCCTGTGAGGGTCTGCGGCGGGAGGTTCCCCCTGCAGTGGGAATCCAAGCCCAGTATTGGCCCCATCCTCCCAATTTTCCCCCCAAAGCCCCAAATCCAGATTTTTGTGGGAAGTCCAGTTTGGGCATGTGGGTAACTAATTCAAAAGCGTTTTTAAAAATCAGCGGGCCAGCAGAACATCCCTGCAGGTCACACAGGGTCCGCAAACTGCCATAGTGTGACCCCTTCCTTCCCCACCTGATCCAGAATAAACGTAGACCAGGCTCGCCCATCTTGTGAATATAAAAAGTTCTATAGGTATATACACCAACTGAGCTTTTTCTGAGAGAAATCATTTATGGTAAACAATTTTACACACTACTTGCTTTTGTCAAAACCATACACTCCCTTTTTTCCCCCCAATAGTGGTTCATCAGATTACAGTTGTTCACAAGTAGAATATGTGCCTATTTTAAAAATACAAGCAAGAAGGATTACTGCCACTATATGACAAAAGCTGCTTTTGCTGGTTCTTAAAATACATTTCAATAGGAATCAGAAAATAAAGTTCTCTGGGCACTCATAACTTCTGTTTTGTCACTGTCCCACTGAGTCTCTTATTTCTGTGGCTATGAGATGGGGGAGGCGAGCAGAGATTTCTCACCTCTGAACTTTTAATAAAGGCAAAGGAGCCCCAGGCGACAGACAACCCCGTTGCTCACATTATGGTCTCAGCAGGGTTCTACAGATCAGTCATTTCTTTCTCAAAGGGGCCTTGTGGCCAGGAAATCACAACCCATAAGCCCATGAGCATACAAGGCACAAATAAAACGCCTCTCAAAAAACACGTGGCAAAGTTGCCAAAGCCATAAGGAAAATAATAAAGACAATTTTTAAAAAAACCTGTCCTTCCTCATTGTGTGATGATGAGTGAATTCTTTGGGCATTGCCTTCTCCTGGGACTTCCCACCTCTAAGATCTCACATCCCACACACCGCCTCTCCCAGTGTTAACTTCCCTTGGACTAGGCCAAAGTTGATCCCCTCACTGGTATGTATCCTCAGTGCTATACAAGTCCTGGAAAGCAAGTTGGGCGAGTAAGCAGGAAAGCAAGGGACAAAGGGAGGGGAGGTAAAAAGCACAGGATAAAAAAAGTCCTTGACCATTTGCATTCTAGAGAACAGTAGAACAAGCTAGCTCTGATATAGCCGTTCGTAAGGATCGGATCCTGTTCGTAGGACTTTTTGTATATTAACCCATTTAAGCTCTGCAACAGCCCAATCAGATAGATAGTACTATTGCCCCCGTTCTGCAGAAGAGAAAACTGAAGGGCAAAAATGTTATGAAATCTACCCAAAGTCACAAAATGAATTAGTGGAGGAGCTGGCATTCAAACTTGGGATGTCTGGCTCCGGAGTCCATGCTCTCGAGCACCATGCTAACTGCAGTCACTTAAAAATACATGGCTTTTACTTTGGAAACTATATGGAGGTTCCTTAAAAAGTTGGAAACTGGGGCGCCTGGATGGCTCAGTCAATTAAACGTCTGCCTTCAACTCAGGTCATGATCCCAGGGTTATCAGATTGAACCCTGTGTTGGGTTCTTTAACAATTTTATTTATTTATTTATTTGACTGAGATAGAAAAAGAGAGAGAGAGAGCACTAGTAGGCAGAGCAGCAGGCAGGAGAAGTAGGCTTCTTGCTGATCAGAGAGCCCAATATGGGGCTATACACACACGTGCACAGGAATATTACACACACACAAACACACACACACACACAGAGGAATATTACTCAGCCATCAAAAAGAATGGGATCCTACCATTTGCAGCAACGTGGATAGAACTAGAGGGTATTATGCTAAGTGAAATAAGTCAGTCAGAGAAACACAGATACCATATGATTTCACCCATGTGGAATTTAAGAAACAAAAGAGATGAATATGGGGAAGGAAAGGAAAAATAAAATCAGATAAAAACAGAGAGGGAGGCAAACCATAAGAGATGCTGAACTCTAGGAAACAAACTGAGGGCTGCTGGAGGGGGGTGGGTGGAGGGATGAGGGTAATTGGGTGATGGGCATTAAGGAGGGCACTCGATGTAATGAGCTCTGGGTTTTATATGCAAGTGAGGAATCACTAAATTCTACCCCAGTAACTAATAATATAGTAGGCTGAATTTACATTAATTAAATTAAATTAAATTAAATTAAATAATAAAAAAACCACATGGCTTTTATATTTTCTGTCACATTCACATACCAGCTGGACTTAATTTTAATTAAACACATTTATTTTACAAAAGGAACTTTAAATCATTGCTATAAATGGAAAAACAATATCATCTGCCATAAATAGAAGGTAGTAACAAAAATGAACGCAATAATTATTAAAATAAAATTCGATCTAAATACCATCTAAACTCATTTCAGGTTTCCCTAGTGATAACTAAACCTTTGTGCTTTGGGAAACAGTGATCTAGATGCTTCCCAGACTTAAATGGTGAATGAATCATGGTGGAGGTGGGGGGTATGGATCTTGAGAAAACGTAGATTCTGATTAAGTAGTCTGAATGGAGCCTGAGATTCTCCCAGGTGAGACCAACTGCTGGTCTGGGGACCACACTTTGAGTAGTTCTAAAATGTGGAAATATGTAAGAAAGGTACAATGTCCACCCCAGACCTCCAAATTAGAATCTTTGGGAGAATCTTATCAACAAGTGATTTTTATGCCCACTAAGTTTGAAAAGCTTGTTGCAGAATATCTAGGATGCTGAAACTCTCTGTCCCACACTATTGGAAGTTGTGTCTTTACTATTTTAGTAGGCTCCTTTTCTATAAACTCATTTAACTTCAGCAGGCTGGATCCATGAAAACGGCATATTGCACTTAAAACCGGAGCTGATACACAATCGTGAAAGGGAAACCAGGCTGAGTGCCCATTTACCTCTTGCCTAGGTGACGGGAAGGATTTCTAACACCTGTGAACCCCCACCTTGATGACAGCAGCTCTTTTTTTTTTTTTTTTTTTTTTTTTAAGATTTTATTTACTTATTTGACACACAGAGAGAGAGATCACACGTAGGCAGAGAGGCAGGCAGAGAGACAGGGGGAAGCAGGCTCCCTGCTGAGCAGAGAGCCCGATGTGGGACTCAATCCCAGGACCCTGGGATCATGACCTGAACTGACAGCAGAGGCTTTAACCCACTGAGCCACCCAGGTGCCCCGCAGACAGCAGCTCTTGAAGCTGCATCTATGCAGCCCTGATCAGGCATTGTAGTTAATTATCTGGTGAAATGCTGAAAGGATTAATGCAGTCTTGCCCATGTTGAGTTCTAAAATGAAGACACACTTAAACCACAATGAAACATAGCAAGTCATGCCTCTAATGAGCTCATAAATTGGTTTCCTTTTATAAGACTCTTACTGAAACGCAAATTTGTTCCCAGATCATTCATCCAACTTGTTATGATATTTGGACAGTATTTGGTGATTTGGTGATGGGGGAAAAAATGGAGCTATTGATAATATTTATCATTGACTCAGGTATTTACATTATAGCTAAATGTCATGAAAATCATTATGTGTGCAGTTCCCAAGGGTGAAGGGAGAAAATATTGATTTCCAGTCCCTTTCTTTTTTCTTTTCTTTTTTCTTTTTTTTTTTTTTTGCTGCCATTGAAAGAGCTAAAAGAAGAACAAGGCTTATTAAAAATACATGATATTAATCACACATTTATAAGTAAGCCTCATTTTATATAACAGCTATGCTTCTGAAAAATAGCATCTCTAATTTTGGAAAATTGAGGTATGCTTTAAGTATACAAAAGGAGTTTATTATGCAATGGAAACCCATAATCGATAAACCCAAAATTCATTACACTGAGTGAAAGAAGCCAGTCGCAAAAGGCCACATACTGTATGGTCCCTTTATATGAAAATCCAGATAGGTAAATCCACAGAAGTAAAAAGAAGTAAAAAGCTGGGGGTTGTCAGGGCTGAGAATACAGAAGAGCAGGAGCGACTGCTAATGGATTTCTTTTTGGGGTGATGAAAATGTTCTGAAATTAGATGATGGTGATGGTTGTGCGGTCCTGAATATTCCAAAAACCACTGAACTGCACAATTTAAGACAGTGTATTTTATGGTATCTGAATTATACTCCAAGAAGGCTGTTGTTACAAAAAACAATTTGTGCCACATGGTTAATTTCGGGCAAAACAGAATACAGGGCAAAAAATATTAAGAGAAATATACGGTGCTGTGGAAACATGAATTAATTGCTTCCATGGGTAAAAGACATGTAAAAAGCATAAGGGACCTCTTTAGCAGGCCTTCCATGGTTAAGGGAATGAGGACAGTACGAGCAAAGCTTTGGGGTGTGTGGCAGCCGCTCACAGCCAACATGTCACAGAGCCAGGTTGTCAAGCAATTCGAGCTTTATTCTGTAGGGCTTCTGAAGACAGAAAAGATGTTAGATGTTAGATGTTAGATACAGCATCCTAGGGGCCACGTGTGGAAAATGAATTAGAGTGAGAAGCAGCAAATACATAGACCACATGAGCAAGGGTGGGTATTTATTAAATTTTTATTGAATTAGAATCACAGTAAGAGGGATAGAACCAAGAATATTAGTTTGGATATCTGGAATGGGGGAGAAGAATCAGGCCAGGATAACCCCAGTGCTCCCTGAGAAGCTAAGTAAGGCGGATGGGAGAAAGTGTGTGTATGGTGGGGAATGGCATAGACAGGCAGGGAGAAGTGGGTTTAATCTGAAGCGTATGAGGTGCTTTTGGCAAATGGAGATTCAGATCTGAAATTTAGGGATGAATCGGGACTGGTGGTAGTGATTCAGGAATCTTTACATAGGCAGTTGGGTATGTTTCATTCTCTCAGCCTAACTGTTATGAAGATTTTAAAACACTGAGTTGCCTTCTATAATTTCTAATTTAGTCAGGGACATGACTAATAATGGCAGTCAGTGAGGTGGCTGATCCTGCTAATTGCCTATTCAATAATCATTCCCTCTTCTTCCTCATAGCAAAATCCCTAATTTGTGGGTGGGAGGTGGTGCTTGCAATTTACCCAGCTAAAAATATTTGCTTTCTCAGACTTCCTTATATTTCGAGCAACTTTGTGACATCATCTTGGCCAATGAGATATAGGAGGAAATAGCTAGGGAGGGCATCACTTTCTGAATAAAAAGGTGGGATACAGCAGCCATCTTGTGACCATGAGGCAACCAGATGTAATATGAAGTCCTATAGGCTAAGGATGGTGAATCAGGAAGATGGGGAGCATTGTTTGAGCTCCTGCATCAGCCCTGAACTGCCTTTCTTCGGAGTCTAGTCTGGTTCTATAAGATAAACTTGCATCTGTTTAAGCCAGTTCTGACGTGTATGTTGTTTTATTTTGTTTGTTTGTTTTGGTAGCCGAATGCAATCTTAACTGACACAAGTCACATTTGAACTAATATATATATTAGTGTTATTGTAAATGTTAGTATTATATTACTATATAACTTACATATAGTGAGATGACAAAAACATGACCATTTCAATTACTAAAAAGAAAGTCTAAAAACAAAGTATTTTTTTTTTAAGTTTTTATTTACTTGAAGAGAGAGAGAATGAGTGAGAGAGAGAGAGAGCAGGGGAAGGGGAGGAAGAGGGAGAGGCATACTCCTTACTGAGCAGGATGCTGACATGTGGCTTGATCCCTAGGATTCCAGGATCATGACCTGAGCTGAAGGCAGATGGTCAACCGACTGAGCCACCCAGTCACCCCCAAAATATTTACTCTTATTGCCAAGAAGTACTGAAAGCATTAAGGGATTTAAGAGGTAGTATAGAGCATTGGATCTTTCTTTTTCCAAACAGTGTGATAAAATCTGGGGATAATATGGGACTACCGTATTAAGAAAATTCATGAATATACACTCTATTAATGAGCATATGTGCACAAAACTTCCTTCTGGATGAGGTAAACTGAGCTGGCATATTTAAATGGCTTTAGCTAAAATGAATGTTCTTAAAGATGGGATTGTTCACATGATTCTCCCAAGAATTATAATCTGTGGAAGAAAGAATCTTTCTACTCCCCCAGGCCCTCGGTAAACATAGCTAAGAAAATAGCATGTCCTCAAACCACAGCATGCTGGCCCTTCACAGAAGAGCTTTGGCTGGACTGTGCTCTGGGATTATGTCTCCAGAACCGCAGTCCATAATGTTCTAGGAAACATTTATTATTGCCTTCTACCACAAAACTTCCATTGTCTTCACGGCAGGGACCATGTGGAACACTTAGATCTCTATGGCAACAGTGATTGCTTTGAAGACCTGCCAGGAGAAAGTTGTCCCAGGTTTTAGGACCCGGAAAAGCTGTGCAACTGATCTGTTTTTATCTCATGCGCACTGTGGATCAAGTAACTATTTGTGTTTTCCTCTTTGTTTTGGCTACTGGGAAGCTCTGACAAATTTTTAATCCTCTCTCCAGAAACTACACAAGGCTTTATAATAAACTCATCTCTAGAAACCACCTATACCTTATAAAATAGCCTTATTCTCTAAATTACCTCTGATTTTATCTGGCTTTCCAATGTGTGTGTTCTCGCTACCCTGGTTTCATTCTCTATTAATTTTGTTTGCCACTTATTTTTGTAATCTCCTCAAATGCTTAATGGACTAGGAAATATTTAAGGCAAACAACTTTTAAAAGCATCAGATAATAGCAGCTACTTTATTGACCATTGCTATGAAGAAGGCACCATGCTCAGCATGGACCCTATCTTAAGTTATTTACCTTCAATATGAAATAAGTACTATTATTATGCCCATTTTACATATAAGAAAAACGAGGCACAAAGAAATTATCTGTCCAAGGTCACACAACAAATAAATGATGATTCAAGCCCAGGTATTCTGAATGACAAAATTTCTAGAAAAAAAGAGATAATAATATTGAATTTCTAAAAGAAGCAGAGGCCTTCTGATTTTACAGGCTGAGCTTAACATTCTTCAGCTTTAAAGGAGAAACTTTAAAGTTTCAAATACATCTGCCCCAAATTTAATATGTCTTGTCTATAAAGTCATGCCCCATGATCCATAGCAACATAGGGGAATGAGACAATAAAAGTCAAAAGGGCACATAAGTTTTGCTTTTAGAACCTAGAGATTTTCATTCATTCACTCCCTTGTTCATGCAATACTCATCATGAACCATGCATGGTCAGGTTCTGGGAACAGAGATGAAATAGACAAGCACCTGCCCTTCAGGAGCTCAGCTGTAATAAGCGAGAGTCAGGGAGGCAAAGGGTACCTGGGTTTATAAATGGGCTGATAGTGGACCAGAGCAAGGTGTGACATGACCATTCTATGACCAGATTAGCCCTTGGTCTCTACGTCACAGCGGATAACGGGAGTAAGAAGAATCAGCTTCTTTGTATGGCTATTGCGATGCTTTCGTACATAGAAAGCTTAGTCTACGCTGGCATGTACTATGTATTTAGTACATGCTAGCCCTTAGCTCCTAAGGCACAGTGGACAGCGGCCCGGGCATCTTGCTTTGTCACACACACATACTCATATGGACACATGTTCTCAAAAGTTCAAGAACTGAGGCCATCTACTCCTCTGAGCTTCTCCCTAGGAGCTGACGAACTCACAATACATAAGCACTCTTTTCTGGAAGACACCATCTCCGATTCAGTGTCTTGTTGGAACAGATCACCCACGCACGGTGACACTTCGAGTTGCACTTGAAAATCTTCCATGGAACCTGGTCCACCCAATGCCTGCTCGGCATTTTCCCCACATTTGCTCTGCTTCGCTCTGTCTGTCAGCATGGCACGTAACTACACGATTCCCCTGCTGCGTAACGGGTCAGGTTCCCTCTTGAACAGGTCGCAGGAAAGACCGAAGTAGAATTGCAAAACGGGAGTCTCAAGTGCGTTATTGGCTGAAGCCGGTAAGAAACCATATGGGCTGCACCTGCCCAGCAACCGTGGGGAACGGGACGTCTCTTCAGTTTCATGCAGTGGCTAAATAAGAAGTAACTGATCGTTTTCTCACCATTCCTAACTCATATTTAATAGTTCCCTCTCAAAGTTTGTTTTGTCATGCCATCAGCGAAGTCAGTCAAACATTACGATTCCTTTCTAAAATATTCCAGCAGCCAGATGGCAGGAACGCTACTGTGACAAGGCAAAACTCGCCTAAAGATAACTTCATGATGCAGAATCATGCTTGATGGCACTTGGTTAAGCAGATTCACCCAGAGACACCTCTTTGGTTGCCCCACTTAACCCACGCTCTTTACACCAAAACTTTATAATTCCAGGAATAAGGCAAACATCCAACACTGCAATAGGAAACAGGCTGGTAAAACAAACACATTTCTACTTCTCTAAGGTCTGAATTTTAGGCAGAAATATAAAATCACTAGAAGACCACACATTAGAATAAGGTCTCTCTCTAGAAACAATGTTACTATACTTTAAAGTGTCAAATACTGTCTGCCCCAAATTTAATGTATATTTACAACACATTGGCTTGAAAACAACTTTTCTTCCTCTGCTGAGTTATTTCTGTAGAGTGTGTGCTTTTTTTGTTGTTTTTGTGTCTACTTAAGAGTTAAGGAAAGTGTCTTTATAAATTCTAGGATGTAGGAAAGTTGACTGATCCCTGGTGAAAATTCTACTATGTGTTCTCCTCTAGAGTTAATTATATTTTGGTTTCTCATACCTTTGCTAGGTTAAATTATTCAGTGGTGTGTGTGTGTGTTTGAGTAACCACAAAATCACAACCTGTTCTATACGGTTTCTGAACAATAAATCTAAAAAGAGCGTTGGCAGGCTAGGCCAGCTGGCTTTCTCCTGTTTCTAAAACTGTATGTTCTTAGACACACACGCTTCCTCCATTCCTTCTGCTGCTGGCTAACTTCAGACAAAATCTGTGACAAAATCTCATACACACAATTATATGAAAACAACAGAGACTCCTGGAAAGGAACAAAAAGGGGGCAGGGCAGGAAGCCAAACTTCAAGTCTCGTGCCTTTGCTTCAGGTGATCGAAAATTGTCTGTTTACGGTGGTAGGTACAGAATTTGAAGTCTGTGTACTTGGGTTCTTAACCCTGGCTCCTCCCGGTAAGGCATAAATGGGCTTTTAAAAGTGTATGACTTTTTATTTGCTCATCCGTAAAACTGGCAGAATAACAGTATCTCCCTTAAAGAACTGTGACTTGCCTGAGGTGATATTCATACAGGCATTTGGTAAAGCCCTCTGCAGTGTACATTTCCTTTCCTGTTATTTCTCAACTTTCTTTTGTTCTCCGTCCCCCCTCCCCCCTTTTTTTTGTGGTTTTTAAATGTACCTCTAAAATGCACTGCCTGGAAAACTGGACTAATCTGTGTGCTACCACAGTGAGTGGATTTTTAGCATTAAATTTTTATTTACTTTTTTATCAAGGTAACGCATAAGTCAAGTGCACAAATCTCAAGGGAATGACTTCATAAATATCTATAGGTATACACCTGTGGATCACTGGTAAGGCAAGGGAAGGAGGATTTCCAACACCCCAGAAAGCCCACTCATGCCCTGTCCTGGTCATTACAAGGCCCAGAGGCAACCCCACTTCTAACCTGTATTGCCATCATTAGCTTTGCCTAAAGTTACGAAAATAAACAAACAAAAACCAGCTCAGGGAAGGTTGGGGTCCCAGTGATGACTACTATGTCTGACCAAAAGAAATGTATTTCCAACCCGCCTTCTGAAACGATAAAAGATTTTGATAATAAGGACAGGGGCATTAACTAAATCACACAGGTCATGTAGAACAAGGGCCTCATTTTGTAGCTAATGACACTCCTGGAGGCAAAGTGACAGCCCAACTTCCTGCTACAAAGTAACTCTGCTTCCAAATACAAAAACATCCCGAATATGAGGGATGCTGCCGGGGGCATCCCAGCGAGCCGGGAACAGCTCTCGGGGGCCTCTCCCGGTAGAACTTTCCAGGGAGCAGCGTACACTCGGTCCCCACGCGGCTCCAGCTCCCGCTGCAGGCACACCCACGCGGCTGGCACGCCACGCTCAGAAGGCACTGTTCCTGCGAGGCTGTGCCTGCCTGCCCACAGGGCAGGGCTTGTCCCTCACACCGGCTTTCCAAGTGCCGGCTCCCGCAACCCTGCTCCCCTCCGCCTCTGGGGGCCTGGGGGGAGAGGCAGTCTCTGCCACCTTCTCTGACTCCTTCAGGGGACTTTAAAGCCCACGTGGGGCCAATTCTAAATCTCTGGAGCACAGCCAGTTTAGTGATCTTGGGGCCTGGAGATGAGCACTGGGAGGGGAGTCCTGAGACCTGTCAGGTCCCAGCTAGGTCGCCACGCACGAGCCGTGTGACCTTGGGCAAGTCACTTTACACCTCCGGGACTGGCTTCTGTATCCCCAAAGCCATCTCCAGCCCTGCCATGTCCTTAGTGCTTCTTTACTTCGCCCCAGCTCTTCCTGAGTCTGCCCCCTCCTCACCGAGACCCCAGCCTTTTGTTCGGGGGTGGGGCAAGCGGGAAAGAGAGAAAGGGAGAGCTCGGTGAAGCCCAGGCCAGGCAGCCTGGGCGCGCCAGGGGCCGCTCACTGGACAGTCGGGTCAGGAGAAGTCACCAGGCAACCCCACGGTGACCTCGTTCCCTCCGCGGTCCCGTTACGGCCGGGCTTGGAGGGCGCTACCCGGAGGGCGGCGGGCGGCTGGGGGCGGGGATTCCCGGGCACACGAGCGCGCGCGCGCGCGGCAACACTATCCGGTCCACTCCGTCCCGGGACCGGCTCGAGCGGCCGCTGCCCCAGCACGTCACCCCACCATCCCCAGCCCGGTACGGACCCGGACGCGGTCGCGCACCGCTACCTGCAGCTAGGTAGGACTCAGGCTCCGGACGACGTCCCTGCCGCCGCCTCCAGGCTCGGGGCTCTGTCCCGCAGCTCGAGTGCTCCAGGCGCCGCCGCCGCCGAGGCCACGCTGCGCTCGGTGCCGCTGCTCTCGGTGCCACTGAGCTCGGTGTCACTGCGCTCGGTGCGCCCAGCTCCCTTGCAGCCGCCTGCTCTGGGGCTGCCGGGACGCGGAGGCGGGGCCCTCGCCCCACCTGCTCCGCGGGCTCCTGCCCCTGTCGCCGCCGCCCAGAGCGCAAGGACGCGGCCGGGCGGGCGGGGCGGCTCTGGAGGCCGGGGGCGGGTCCCAGCGGCAGGGGCGCGCCTCTCCTGGTGCGCGTCCAGAGTCCCAGCCGCGGAGAGAGGGGGCCTAAGGCCCCGCCACGCTGGGGACATGCCACTGCTCCACCAATTCACTCCAAGACATCTGGAACCCTTCTTATGCTCCAGGAGGAATAATAAGCTGTGGTGACAAAAGAGAGAACAAAAATCACCTTCTGCCCTCTCAGAGTTCACGGTCTAGAAAGGGAAACTAATGGGCAAGTACAGTCCAGAACCAAGAGGGTGTGGTCGTGGAGGTGGTGCCAATCCAGGCTTGGGGGAGGTCAGTGAAATCTTCTTCAGGAGGTGATGCCCAAGAGACGTCATCTAACTGAAAAATGAGCATGAATTAGCCAGGTGAAGGAGGTCCTGGAGGTAGACTGTCCTGGAGGTAGACTGTCCCAGGAGGAGCCTAAGGGGAAAGGAAGTGGACTGTGTTTGAAAACTGAAATGTGTGAGCCGGAAGAACTTGGTGCGGCCAGCACACGCCCATCATACTTCATGTTCAGGCCCCCTGGAAGATGCAGAAAGTTTGTGTCTAAGGCTGGGTGTGTCCCCTTAGGTGCAGTGCTCCTTTGGTGAGGATCTCCTACCTCCCAATGTCCTGGACCTTCCTACTGGTGGAGGAGCAAAGAGGATACTCACGGACTCTTCCGCTCAGCCCTGCAGTGTTTGAACATCTGCTAGAAGCCAGCCCTCTGCAGGGTCTTTGAGGTATGCTGGTGAGGGAGGCAGGGTCTCTAACACTAAGGGAACTACTGGGCTGGAGCAGAGAAGAGACCTGTGCTCAGGGTTGTGCCAAGGCCACGTATGAAGTGCAGGGGAACACAGGGAAAGAAGCAGTTAATACCAGCAGGAAGGATCTCACACATGGGTTGCAACCCGTCTTCAGGTTCAGATTGTGTAGGAGCTGCTGTCAAAGTATGTTCCCACGCAGCCCTTAGCTGGTTTCTTAATTACCCATGTTCATAGCAAGGATAAATAATTCACTCCGGATGTCTTTCACTCCTGGATTGTCAAGAACATGGATTTCCGTTGGATTTAGGTGAAAAAGGGCATATGTGTAGTCAGTGGAAAACAGTGACGTACTTGCTTCCTGCCTATTTGTGCTGTGTTCCTCCTGCCTTTCTTCCTTTTGAAGCCATAAAATGATCATGGGTATTAAATGTGAAAAACTTTGCTCAATCTAAAATTCAAAAACAATTTTGTTCAGGTGAACACTACTTAAAAAAAAAAATCCCTGAAACATAACCAGACAAGACACTCTCCTCCAAATCCCTAATGCTTATTCTCATTGAACACATAACAACTAGAATTCTAATCTTTCAAAAAAGGAAGAAAAGATAAATTACCAGAGAAGACATTTCCATAAGGCCAGAGAGCTCCCATCAGGGCTTCGGCTGAGCGGCCCAAGCAGGAGTTAGTTGAATGGATAGGCTGCTGGCTCTGTCATTCCATTTTCCATGTTCCTCATGGCTGAACACAAATGGGATGTCTAGGGATGCTGTAACCAGGTGACAACCAAGAGACAGTGAACATGAAGCCACAAGACCAATATGACTAGGATGACTGAGTGAAAAAGAGCCTGGCATTGTTGGGCATTCCAGGCAATGCCAGCAACAGCCCCTCACTGAACATCTTGCCATGTGAGAAAAATAGTCCCCATTTGTTTAAGCCACTAGGCTGGGTTTTCTGTTCCTTGCAGCCAAACGGACTCCTAATGGTTATAGTGACCTGGTGACGGGCAAATGTCTCTTCTCCCATAGCTCGCAAATGTCTGAAAAAGCTCACTTTCATACCCTCTCCTTGTAAACATGTATTTCCAGCTGCTATGACTTCCTGAGCTCGTCAGGAGAAAGGTGCTAGAGAAATCATAAATGTTTTATACATGTTTCCACATCAATTCTTCAAGTGTTTATGAGCAGCTATTAGATGGTGATAATGTACTGGTTCTTGGGGTGCAAAGATGAATTCACAGCTTTGCCTCCAGGGAGCAAACAGCTTAGAGGAGGACATGAGCTTGCAAATAGAGTTTTACAGTTCCTTACCAGAGAGGAGATTGCCTTGGACAGAGAGGTAGTACAGGAGAAGAAATGATGAGCTCTGTGTGGTGTGGGGAAGGAAGGAGATAGCAGTACCTGAGCTGGGCTTCCATGGGGACTGGAGTTTTCCCTGTCAGAAATTGGAGAAGGGAGGCCACTTCAGAGAGAGAATGTCTGACAGAGCTCCGCAGTTCGGGAGCCTCCAATTCCACATGTCTGAGACCACACTCAGGGTCTTCCTCCCAAACCTATCCTGTTCTCCGTGTTGCCCATCTGCCCACATGACCACCTGGCCCACCCAGTAACTTCCTCAGCTGCCTTTCCCTCATTACTCCTTCCCAAGATGGATTTCGTCTCTTGGGTCTGGCTGGTTTTTCCTCTCCCCAGTGCTCCCATAAGCAGCTTCCCAGCTGATCACTGTGCAGCACTCTGTTTCTCTCTTCCAGACTTTTCCACAGTGTGGCCAGAGAGATCGTATTGAAACCCAAAGCTGATCTTATTAACCCCCATTATTTGTAGTTTAGTGACTTCCCTTTGCTTGGATCGTAACAACAAAGATCCTGAGCTTTTTTGGAAAGCCCTCACTGTCTCCAGCATGACTTGCTCAGGCCTCTCCCCCGACCTCTTTTCTATAGGCATGCAGGCCTGCTTTCAGATCCTTGAGCAGGGAACATTCTTTCTTGTCACAGGCCCTATACATATGCTGTTTATTCTTTGTAGAGAACATCACCCAAATGAACTCCTCTTCATTTCTCAGAGCTCAACCAAACTTCTCCGAGGTCTTGACTAGGTCAACTTCTCCTATTATAAGCTCTCATGATCCTGTGTAACTTTCTTTTGCAGCATTCATTACAGTTTTAACGATGCCATTAAACAGCCATACTGTCCCAAAAGGCGACAAGGAGATAGTTCACTATCTTGGATGCAGTTAAATTCCTTCATACTGCCTCCACAAACTCTGCTGTTCCAGAGGGTGCTGCAAACACAAAAAGGCTGAGATATACCATCCTCATTTGTGGAGTGAAAGAGAGGAAGGTCAAGGTGTATACTGAGCAGGCAGAGAAAGAGGAGCCAGCCCACAAAGGAGATGGGGGGAGAAGGGAGAGGGCAGGGAAGGAGCCCAGAGCAAGAGGCCACAGAAACCAGGCAGAGAGAAGACATGGTCAGAAGTACATACTGCATGGAAGTCACATTCAAGGGCCAAAACATGTGACAAGGGGGGCGGTCATGAGTTACCCTCGTAACTACAAGTTCAGTGCACTGGTCCTAGAGGGAAGCCTGATTTAGTGGACTGAAATACAGAAAAAACTGGAGAAGTGTAGACCACACTTCCAGTTTTTTTCAGAAATCTTGAGCAAGAAGAGGAGGAGAGAGATGGGATCATACCTACAAGAGGAGAAAGAGTCAGGGAGGGTAGAGACCCTACCATGTTGTAGGTTAAAAGAACCAGTAGAGAAAAGGGTCTCGAGATTTAGGAAAGAGAGGGAATTGGAAATGGAGCCAGGAATTCTCTGAAATACTTTCTCAGACCTAATCTTTGAGAAACTGAGAAGGGATTTGCTGAACAATATTTCGCAAAGTTTTCAAAACTATTGATCCCTCTAAGTAAATATATAAAATAACATAAAAAAGTCTTCATCTCAGAGAGATTAACGTGGAGTCAAGGTTGCATCAACTATCTGTATGATGTTCACTAGCTTGTCAGATCCCCCAAATATTAATTCTTATTAATTAATTAAATCTTATTAATTAATACTGCAAAACAAGTATAATAATTTCTGCCATGCTTCAGAGTCATTATCAGAATACCAAGAGGTGAAGTCTATGAGATTCATAAAATTGAAAGCACTTTGTTTCACTACTAAGGGCCACAGGAATGGAAGGAACTTTGCCTCTTTACCTGTACCACATCTGAAATTAATCTGCCCTTATTGGAAACACCAACAAGAAGAAATTATTATTTAAAATGAACGATGTTACTGATAACTGTTCTTAGTTTTACAAACTCTCCCATGATATTTGAGTAGTTCCCTCTATCCCAGCTTACATCCCTGTACACTGTGGGCGAGGGAGGCAGTCAATGTGGTGTAGGAGGGGCGTGATGGAGTCCCTGTGAGTCCGCTCCTCACTTCCTTCTGGGTCTGTCACACTGCTAAGAAGATTAGCTTTTCTTCACCTCTTGTTTCTTGACTCTTCCATAGCCAGGATGGTCCATTATCTACAAGGCAAACTCCACTTTCAGCTTCTTTGTTGAAATTGTCATTCAGGTTCCAGTGGTTACAATGTACCAAGGGCTTTCCCCAGTGTTATCACAATGTTCATCCAAAGAAGCTGAGGGTGTGGTCGCCATATTTGAGATGTTGACATGGAAACGCAGTAGGTAATGGGATCGTGAGAGTCTCTGGGTTGGTAGGGAGTAGAACTGTGAAAGGAAGTGAATCCTGTGCCACAGGACTCTTGTCTCACTGCCCAGCCCAGTGCCTGGTGTAGAGCAGATTCGGTGAACTCATGCCTATAGCAATTGACTCATCACCATCTCTGCGTGGTTGTGCCAGTGCAACCTCCATCCTGATAAGAGCTATCCTGTCATACTAGAAGCCCTTTAAAGTGGAATTTATCCTCCTTCTAGATCACTGGTTTCTGTTAATGGCACTATAACTCACCAATTCTCTCAAGCCAAAACCCTGGTTCATCCTAACCTTCTCCTTGACTTCCACCACCACCCCCTGATCCATCACAAAACCCTGTCTATGCTGCCTCTCAGACACCTTCTTTAACAGGCCTGGTCTCCTGCCATCATCTCCAAACTGGTGTCTCTGGCTCCAGTGTTCTTCCCGTTCCTCCCAACTGTTCTCTACCCTGTATCCATAGTGATTTTTCTAAAGGGAAATTTAATCATCTAATTCGCCTGCTCAAAATCCCTCATTTGCTCTTATTTGATCTCAAGAGAAGGCCTAGATAACTTAGTGTTGCCTGCAAAGCCTCCTCCAAGATTTGTCCCTCCCATATGATTTTCCACTCCTTGTCTTCCCTTCTGTGTTACGCTGTGCCCTGGCTATCCCAAAGGACTTGGGACCCCTTGGATTCACCATATGTGCTCCCGACTCTGCCTTCACCAAGCCATTTCTTTGTCTTGGAATACCTTTTCCCACTTTGCTACATAGAGAACTCCTCTTCGTTCTTTAATATCAGTGCCCACTTACTTTAGAAAAGCCTTCTGAACCTTCAGTGTAGGGGCCCCACTTCTGAATATCTAGCACTTTCTCCATCTGCACTCCAGCACTGAGATCATGGTGTCATAGCTCTTGGTTACATCTTTAAGGGCAGAAATAGTCTCCAATACCACCAGCACCTAACACATTAAGCGTCATATAATACGTCAGTTCTCAATAAATTTGTCATTGATTAATTAGTTTTCAAAAAATATCTAGCCTTCTTTTTCTCATCTGTCCAGGGAATTTTCTGCACCAGAAAGATAAGAGCTTAGAGGTGATAAGTCAGCTGAAGTGGATGTTTTATTTCTGTCCTGGTGAGAAAGGACTCTATTTGGCCCTCATGGTGTGACAATATGAAGCAGGTTGGAACAGAGTGATAGGATAAGAAAGACAGTTTCAGAGCAATTCCTGAGTCAGAGCTCAACTCTGTAGTTTTGTTACTTTGTTGGAAATGGTACAAACTTCTGAACAACAGCCACACATTTCAAATGTTCAAGCAAAAAAGTAGTCCAAGATGAAATAAACATGTTATAATTTTCCTGCCATTTTGGGCTGATTGCATTCGTATTGCCTAAATAGAGACACCCTGTTCTCAAGGATGATTAAGAATCAACTGTTCTCCAAAGTCCTGGAATTCTGCATGTTCAGATGGTAACAAGAGGCTGACATGTGACACAGTATTAAACTGTCACTTAATGGCAACGAAGGAGAGGGACTGCTTCTCTAACTGAAAGTTCAGTCACCCAGTTGACACAGTCAGGCCTTGGCAGGTCAGTTCTCCAAAAAAGAAACCTTAGTCTTCCTCCTTCTGCATCTATAAGGTAACAAGTTCAGATATCGGATTAGCTGTGTTTCCCTGTCATTTAAAAGACTGATATTCCTGTTTTTTTTCCAGTGCTGGTAAATTTGATCTGAGATAACAAAAGGCCGAAGGAAGATATAATGTCACGCAGAAAGAGAGAATAGCTCACTTTTCTAAGGGCCTTCCTTGCCTATCAGCTTTCTACTGCTTAGTAAGAATAAAACTCTACCTTCTGAAAACTTTTGAAAAGAGATGCTTCTTCAAATCAAAGTTCATCTTAATCAGCCTGAAATATTTATCCTTCTTGGCTATTCAAGCAAATAGTCAGGAAGCCCTTGGTGAAGGTGGAGAAAGGCACTTTGCTGGAAAAGTCTGCTGAAGAACAGAACCCCAGCAGGGAAGCCAGATTATGATATCCAAGGCCATGTGGCCCACCCCAGAAAAAGTCCATAGGAACTTCAGGGTGTAACTATCAGTACTTCTCCACACATCCAACCTGAATGATATTATAATATAGAAGATGCATGCAGATGGGAAATGTGCTAGAAGTTCCTTTTGCCTTAAACAGAAAAAAAAAAAAGATTCCTATTCAAGTTTCATTTTATTTTTAATGATAAAGTAATGTATGCTCTTGGCTTCATATGTTAAAAATTTAGAAAACACAGGCAATCACATTCGCAAATAACCCATAATCTAGAATACAGATAAAGAGAGGTAATATTTGTATGTATTTCTCTGAAACACAAAAACCCATTCATATAATATAGCATATGTACACACAAATGTTCTGCTTTTTTCACTTAGTTTTACCTCATGG
Source organism: Mustela lutreola (assembly GCF_030435805.1). NCBI lineage: Eukaryota > Metazoa > Chordata > Mammalia > Carnivora > Mustelidae > Mustela > Mustela lutreola. The sequence goes on along the minus strand of NC_081293.1, from coordinate 155,894,152 downwards.
GTGAATTTCCTTGTCATTACATACACTGTCCAGTGTAGGGACCCAGGCATCTGAAGCTTGGTTGAGGTTCACTCCTCATTTGATGGGTCCACATGACTCGTGTGGGCAGCTGGGTTTCAAAATCCAGTGTTTATCCGGAGTGAGATTAAGGGCTTGCTGCCTTTAATGTATGAAAGTCTGCATCTGTAAAATAAAAAGACACATCCCGAGGAGTGAAATCACAAGGGAGCCAAGAGAGGAAAGGTACAGAATTCAGGTATGGCAGAATCAAACCATCCTTTCTCCTGCGTGTGGGCAGCACAGAATCAAGAAGAGAGGCTTAACATGGCTTTCATTTTGCTCACCCCATCAAACACACCTTAAAGGCCCATTAATAGTCTTCCAGTTTTTTATCTCCAAGGAGAGAAAAACCTCCCGGGATCCTTCAACCAACTCCTCTTTCCAAGAGAATGAAAGGGAACATCCCGGTCCTTGGGCGGTGTAAACACAGCACACACACATTCTTTTGTCCTGATCAGCTCAAGAAAATGCTTTAGCTGGAGTTCTCAGTGAAAAATTTGCACAGTGAGTTTTCAAATAATACTCATCTTTGCAGAGATGTGATGTTAGCTGTCTCCTTTCTCCATTCAGTTTGACAGATTCTTTCCCTCCACGGTTTATCTCATTAACATTTCTTGGCTTTTTTTTTTTTTTTAAATCAATAGTTAAACAGTTAAGCTAAGGACGTAGGAATTTAACAGTTTGGTATTTGAGAAACCATTCCTGTGAATCTTTTGTTCTAAAGCCTTCAAATTTATTCAATGAAACATGGACAGAAATGCTGTGTGTGTGTGCGCGTGCGTGCGTGCATGTGTGCAGTGTTGACCTTCCTGAACAAAATGGCACTTTGATTTTTAGAATCCATAGGATTAGTTGATAGAGGTATTGAGTTCCTAGTAAAGATAAATAAATTCAGATTAATCTGCTATTTCATTTAATATTGTATTTCTCAATAATTCCAATGAAGGACACCGCTGAGTAGTTTGGATAATTTAGCAAAAGGACAATGACTTGGTTAGTTGTTTTCATATTTTGAAAACTTATTTTATTAAATCAAAGTGATAATGCAGATAAGTTTAAAAATAGTGCTGAAAAGCTTATAAAAAAGAATTTTCTTACTCCAATTTCCTTCTTCTACAGAAGCAACTACTCCCAACTCTTTCAGATTTTTCTTTTTTTAATCTGTGTCCATATTTTAGTAATATGCATTATGCGTTCTTACTCAATCAATCTGTTTTAGACATGACCATCTCACTTCTGTAACAGTGGATAAGGATTTAGCTTTTTATAATTGCTTCTTTTTTTGGATTTGTTTTTAGTTTTCTTCAAATCTATTGCTAAGTTTTCTTACACCTCCCATAGGTTCTCAGTAAAAATTTCAGATAATCTATCCATTCCACTCTCTTCCTCCAAACTGGGCTGGCTGTGCCTCCCACCTGCTAACCAGCTGCCCTCCTGGGAATTTCCCGGTACTTGGAATCCACATTTTTTTCCTCTCTCAGCTTCTTGTCTGGCACACGCTTTAGTGGTTGAGACTTTCCACACTTGATTGTTAGTTGTGGCAGGTTTGGAACTCTAGGATGAACATTGTGTTCCTCAAAATGTTGATGGCATTTCTCCACGGTCTTCCAGCTCCAGTGGTATGGTTGACAAGTCCATTGCAGTTGCTAGCCCCAATCCTTTGATTTTGAATTTACCTTAGATCTTCTCTTTATCCAGTAATCTGAAATCTTATGATGGGCCTTGGCCTAGTTCTATACATTTTATATATATATATATAAAATGTATTATATCTATATCTATATATATATATATATTTATATCATTTATTACATATATATTTTTTAAGTAATCTCGAAACCCAAGGCGGGGCTTGAACTCAGGACCCCAAGATCAAGAGTCAGATGCTGTACCTACTGAACCAGCCAGGCTCCTCCTAGATTTAACTGTATTTTTAAATTCTCACTCATTATGCTTGGTAATTGCTAGTTCATCAATATGGAGAGATCTCTTTGTACTAGTCTTGAGTAATTCCTCCTTAAAAAAAAAAAGGAGATTTGTTTATTTATTTGAGAGAGAAACAGAGGAGGGGGAGAGGAACAGAGAGAGGGAGAGAGAGAATCCTCAAGCAGATTCCCCACTGAGCAGGAGCCTGATGCATGGCTCCATCCCAGGACCCTGAGATCATGATGTGAGCTGAAACCAAGAGTTGGGTGCTTAACTGCTTAACCGACTGTGACACCCAGGCACCCCTGAATAATTTTCTCCTGTCCATTTTCTCTATTTATCCTTGATAGGCTTCTTATTAATCAGAAGCTGGACCCTGTACTAAGGACTGCCAGTTGCCTACCTAAATATTTGTATCCTCTCCTTCCATAGTAGGACAATACTTACTGGTTGGCTGTGGTAAAGTACCTAGTTAAAAGAACACATTTCCTAGATTCCTTTGTAGCTGGATGAGACCAAGTTAATAAATTCTGGCCAATGAGATACCAGTGAAAAGCTTCAGTATAGGATTTATTGGAACACTGCTTTTGGAGCTGACTTAGACAAGAAGAGTACCCTTTGTCCCTCCTGGCTTCCTCTTTCCTGATGTTGGAATGCAGATTTTATGACCAGAGCTCCAGCAGCTGTCTTGGATCATGATGTGTATTTGAGGATAGATGCCAGATGCTGAAAGTGGCAGAGTAAGAAGATAGGAGTCTCTCTGGAGCCATCATACCACCCTCAGAGAGAATAAATCTTTGCACATTTAACCACTAACATTTTACATTTTCTGTTAAATGTAGCCAAACCTAATCTTATCTGATACAGACCTTTTGGATTGATATTCTGATTTTAATATTTTTTTTTCTCTCTCTCTCTTTTTGGTTAAACTTTCTTGGAGTCTTACTTGAAATTTTTTTTTTATAAATTTGACTTTCCTTTTTTAAAAATTTTCAATTTTTAATTTTCTTTCCTTTTCTGTGATCTTATTTAATGGATGCAACGTCTTCTGTTATCTCTGCATTTGGGGGAAGGTTTCTTCTGCTTTTTGGACTGTTTCTGCTGTCTTCAAATCCTTTTGCTGCTTGCTTGAATCTCTCTTTTTCATGTTAGAAGCTTTCCTCAAATATCAGGTGATCTTTAGTTGTCAGATCCTGTTTTAGAAGTTCACCTCTAATTAGAAGCTCCATGTTCATGGATGAGGCTTGCTGACTCATGGGTTCCCTTGCAGGTGGTCAGGAAGAAGGAAACCTATCCACCGGATGATCTCCAGCCTTTGAAGCTAGGTCTATGTGTATTGAATTCTTCCAAAGAAAGATCTTCTAACCTCCTGTGTGAGGATTATAAACCTGGCTGTGGAAATTCTGGGGTCTGAGTAGGAGAAGGGAATGTTGCTCTTCAGTATGCAGATTTACATATTATCCTACAGTTTTCAGTCCCTTACCATCTCCCCTATCCTCCATGGGGTCTATTGTCTCAGGACTGAAATGTCTCTGGTTGGCTTTCTTAGTTATTAAAAAAATTGAATCTTGTTACTGCCCTCTCTCCTGATTTGCCTCTGGAAGTTAGTGAACAATGACTTACCATTAAATACCCAGAGTGTACCTGGTAGGTAAAATGCAGACAGCTTTTTTCTCCTCTCCTAGTACAAAGCCAGAAAATAAGAAGAAAGGGATGGAGACTCACAGAAAAAGGCACTTGTGCCATCCCTCCATCTGCCATTGGTACATGCCAGATGGGTTGAAGGCAGGTTGTCTTTTTTTCTTCTTCTGAATAACTATTGTCTCAACAATTCCTCTGCTCGCCTGCTGGCTCTATTTATTTATATTTTATTTATTTATTTGACACAGAGAGAGAGAGAGAGATCACAAGCAGGGAGAGAGGCAGGCAGAGAGAAAGGGGAAAGCAGGCTTCCTGCTGAGCAGAGAGCCTGATGTGGGGCTCGATTCCAGGACCCTGAGATCATGACCTGAGCTGACCCAGGACCCTAAGATCATGACCCGAGCTGAAGGCAAAGGCTTAACCCACTGAGCCACCCAGACACCCCTATTTATTTATTTACTGATTTGGTGAGTTGACAGTGAAGGATGGGGAAAACTAACTTCTTATTCCACATTCCATGTGATGAATGCTGTTGACTTTTGCAGTTGCAGCCAGACTGCACTGTATCTGCTGATAAAAGGCGTCATGATACAGTGATTTTCAAGCTCATGGAAATGTGAATTAGGGTAAAATGATAATAAGAATGAAAACAATAATAAGAATAGTTAATTTAGTGCTGGACACTATCTCCTTTAAACATTATAACGGTACTGTGCAGTACACATTTTTATCACCTCCATTTGTCAAGTGAGAAGAAGGAGGAATAATGGGGTTGAGTCACCTGTCCCAAGTTATACCGTGGACAGTGGAGGATCTGGAATTCATAAATAGATGTGTTTGGCTTCACGCTTAACGGTAGTGTAAATATGCTGTAATGTGTTTTCTTTTTCATTCTTTTTTTCTTTATTTTTTTTAGTGTCAGACATTAAATATGTGGTATATATTTTTCTTGATTATTTTCCTTACGCATTTGCTAATCCTTACATATTTTGAAATTGGGATACAATTTTATCCTAACTTTGATTTAAAATAAATTAGCTGTAGTTTGTAATGACTACCCAGAAATTTATTCATTGATTAAATAGTGATAGCTCACCACCTCTGTGCAGGGGAATGTGCTGTCTCCAGGTGGGATAAACCTTCCGGGACCCTTCCTCTCCTTGTCTTTAAGTGTTTAATAGTTTATAGACATGCAGTGAGAGGATTCCCCCTGTTAAAGAGTAAAACTAACTATCATGCTCTTGGTTTGAGCTTTTAAAAAGTCTTAAAAATACGAAAGAATCTTAAGACAAGTTTAAGACCATATCTGGCTGATCCTCTTTAATGGATCAGCACATGTAGAATTCAATGTCAAAGCCTAAAATTTGGTCCTTGTCTTAATTTGCAGTACCTCCATGAACCTAGCTTTCCCCATTTAGACAATAAGGGTAATAATAAAAGCTAGCTCATGTATAGCTATGGTAAAGAACTGAGAGACTATCCATGAAATATAGGGAAAAAAAGGTCTTTGTGTTAATTAGGTTATTGAATTAGTGGCATGTGAAAATTCTAAGCAGGTGAGAAGGCAAAAACTAATTCGCTGACCAAACCAATAGTCACCCTTTGCCCTTTCTAAAGTGCAAGTGCTCACTTAGGATCGAAACTTCTAGGATTCTATCTTAATAGCACACTGATGGTTGTTTGGGGGGGGGGGGATGTTGATTTGCAAATAATAATTCACACACGGTATGAGCTCAGCTGCTTTAGGAAGTTGAGACCAATGAGTCTGGGAGGTTTGTCTACTCCTCATCCCCTCCCCTTGCAGGAGGAAGGGTTTGAAGTTCACCGGCAGGCGAGGGGCAGAGGAGAAATAAGACAGGCAACCCAGTAAAGAGTTAGGATTACCCTATGTCTCTTTTCTTAAGGAAATAGCGTATGGGAAGAGAAGGGAAAAGCTGGACAGAGCAGCTGCCTCAGGGCTGTCCAGTGGGTTGGATTGTCATGACCCCAGCACAAATTGGTCGGACACATTATTGAAATTGTCCAGAAACTTCACCAGGTTGAAAAATCAGTGAATGCAAAAACCCTTGGATAATGTCAGGTTTGATATAACTCAAAAGGCAAAATGTGTGTGTGGGGGGGTGTTGCAAAACAAAGCCCTGTTCGAGCTCAGAATGTCCATTTATTGCATTCTGCTGGAGGAGCCATATTTTTTCTCATGGAAATTATCCAGGAGAAAAACAGAGAAAGACAGAGGTAGCAGATGAAAATCTGGATTGTGTCCTCATGTGGATTCAAGAAAGAAAATGTTCCCTGAGACTAAGCTTCAAATGCTGCCAAATTTGGTGTCCTCCATCCCTCAGACTGGAGCATCTGCTGTGCTGTGTGGGTATAAAGTGTGTCCCGGTGTCCTTGGTCGGACCTACAAGATCACAAGAACCTGCCTGCACCCTCTTGCATGAAGATGACCGAGTCTGACCTTCCTCTTTCTTCCTGGGAGTCTTATTCTCCTCCTTCTGAGGACCTTGGCAAAGGCTCCTGCTCTGCCATACATCTTTATTTTGCTAATATCACTGCTTGGCTGCCCTCAGAAGATGGAATCATGGTTTATTTTCAGTTTGTGTAATGACAGGACTCACTGTTTTCCACCACGCAGGTTTCTGGGAGCTTTTAAAGAAATCGTTATAGGTTAAATAACCAGAGGCAGAGGCCTTAATGCATTCTTGTTGGCAGCTGCCCTTTCTCTAGTCCAGAAACCAAGCAGCTCCCTCTCTCCTTCACGATAAATACATTTCAGTATATTTTCTGTGCGGTCCAATAATGTCAGACTTTTTAAAAGCCCTGAGAAAGGAGAGGGGGGAAAGAATCAATCTTTGCACTAAAATTGAGAACTTTTCAGATTTAATAAACTTAGACAGAAGGTGACATCTCATTAGTCCATGAAAAATCTCTTTCCTTTCTCTTTAAGGGGGGATTGCCCAGGGAAAGAGCCCTAAAAAAGCTTAGTGGCCTGGCCTAGGGAAGCCCCACCCCTAAAAAGCAGGCCCCACTCCTCTAGATCAGCACAATAGCTTCAGAAAGGGTCTTGGAAGCTCCCCGAGGGACCCTCTTTCTGGGTGAACTCAGGGGAAAAAAACATGGGTCTTGGAACCACAAGCTCTGAGTTCATGGCCTGGTGGCCACCTACTCACTACTATAGGATCTTGGACAAGTAGCTTGACCTTTGGGAAAGTCTTCTCCTTATCTGGAGTTCAGGGTTACCACAGTGGTTAACACCTATAAGACTGGGTACCAAGCATGATGGCATTTATAAGGACACATGTGTGTAGCAGGTACCTAATTAATGACCACAGTTATTGCTATGATTGTTGCCATATTATTTAACTGCCCACTCAGCAAATCCATCTGGTTGTTTCTTAAGTTTCTCAAATGGGACTTGTCCAAAATAGAACTCACAAGTCCCACCCCTTCCACAGTATCTCCCCAAAATGGTCCACCTTAGCGTTCTCTACTCCCAGCAAAGGGTAACCGCCATCCCACAAGGGGCCTGGAATTATCTTTGACCCCTCTTTCCTTTACCCCCTACCATGAATCCAAATCAACCCCAGTTCTGCCTTCAAATGTTACCCCAATTGCCATAACTTTTCCTATCTCCACTGCTACTCCCAGGGTCTGAACCACCATCATCTCCCACCTAGATGCCTGTAGCATCCTCCCAACTGGCCTTCCTGCTTCCATGCTTGGCCTTCCTACCTCCATGCTTGGCCTTCCTACAGTCCATTCTTTGGGGAGCTGCAAAGCAGTCTTTTTTTAAAAAAAAGGTAAAACAGATCAGTTCACACACCTGTGTAAAACCCTCCAGTGCCTTCCATCCTCTTCCAAAGCCCACAGACCCCTACGCACTCTGGCCTTCCTATTCTCTCCAACTTCATCTCCTAAATCCTGGTTCATTATGCCCAAATCATAGTCACACATCAGGTTTATTTGCATCTCAGGGACTTTGCACATGCTATTTCCACATGCTGTCTGAAGCACCCCACTCCACTCCCAATCTTTGCATAGTGGCCTGACTCTTATTATTGAGGACTCTGCTCAAATATTATGTCGTCAAAGAAGCTCTTCTGATGTATTTGAAATTACTAGGGTCATTCTTCATTCACTCCTTATATGTACCACTTTAAAAATATTTTCATGGTGTTTATTATGGAGATAATAAAAAAGGGTTATGGATAAAATAAATTTATCTATGTTTTAAAAATATATATATATCTGTTCTACTATGGAAGTTCATCACCTAGAATAGTGATTCAAATATTTGTTGAATGAATGCATGAATGAATGAATGAATGAAAGCATTATTGATGCTTTCATCACTTATCTCCTTCTGTGGCCTTATGTACATGTACGTTGGTTCACTGTGACACATTCTTATTTCCTGCCCACTGTTTTTCCTTTTGGTCTCATGACTACCAACTGAGTAACCAACTGGCAATGTGTTAAGAGCAGGGGTTGGAGGTGTGGGGAGGTGAAATTCCTAAAATAAGATGTGGTTCTTCTAATGGGGGTTTTTCTTGTCTTACCATTTTGTAGCATTAATGGTGAACATTTGAGACTCTCAGGCTGTGGGGAAGATGTCTGGTCTGTGACCTCCTAAATCCTACCTTCTATCAACAAGGAGTGGGTGGTGAAGGAGAGCTAGTTCTACTCCTGTTTAATAAACTAGACTCCTCCGTTCCCCCAAAGAATTCCTTGAAACAATTGACAGTGACACACAATTGTGTGATTTTTTTTCCTCAAGTGGAAAGCCTATGGCTTTGCCAACTTTTATTGGCATACATTCCTCTACCTGACTTTTGGACACAAAACCAAAAGAGTATTCCCCCTCTCTCTCTGCCTGCCTCTCTGCCTACTTGTGATCGCTCTCTCTCTGTGTCAAATAAATAAATAAAACCTTAAAAAAATAATTATTTAAAAAAAAAAGAGTGGCAGGATAGTAAACCTCTTCTAGACCAGCACTTTGTAGAGCACTGTTTTTTTTTAAAAGATTTTATTTATTTATTTGACAGAGAGAAATCACAAGTAGGCAGAGAGGCAGGCAGAGAGAGAGGAGGAAGCAGGCTCCCTGATGAGCAGAGAGCCCGATGCGGGACTCGATCCCAGGACCCTGAGATCATGACCTGAGCCGAAGGCAGCGGCTTAACCCACTGAGCCACCCAGGCGCCCCTGTAGAGCACTGTTTTAAGGGCATTAACAAAAAAGATAATAACAAATCTGAACAAACAACCAGATGCTCCTACTTCCAACTATCCAAGGGCTCATACTTCAGCTAAAACAGTACAAGTTTCCATCTGCCTGACCCAGTGGTTGGCAGCCTGTGTGATGTGGTGACGAGAGTCTGGACACTGGAGTTAGGCCTGGCTTTCATCCTGGATCTGTCTTTTCATAAACCTCTTTGAACTCAGTCCTCTCATCTGTAGACAGAGATGCTAAGAGCAACTGCCTAGGAGCTAATGAGCTAGCTTATTTAAATAAACCCAATCCCTGATGTACAGAAGCCACTCAAAAAGTATTACTTCCTTTTTACCTCACTGTGATAAAGGAGAGCGTTTGCTAGGAGAGCTTTTGTCTTCAAGTAACAGAAGACCAATTAGGGAGACTTAAAACTTAGCGGTTTATTTTTCTCACAAAACAGGAAGTCAGAGGTGGGCAGTTGCCTCCTATTAATTCAACAGTTTAATGTCATTAAGGCCGATGTCTCTGCATTTCTCTTGGCCTTTTCTTTTTGCTCATAATGTGACTACTGCACTTCTACTATCACATTTGTGTTCCAGGAAGGAAGAAGGAAGTAGAAGGAAAAGAAAGGTAGAAGGGCAAAGGGCCGTGAGCCCTTTTACCAGGAAGGCAGCCATTTTTAAAAAACTGTACCACCCAGAGGTTTGCTTACATCTCATTGGCTGAACTGTGGCAGATGGCCATCTCTAGACCAATCACAGGCCAGGGAGAATGAAGTTATCATGACTGATGTCGATCTATTGCTGAGTATTTTCTGGAGCAGAATCAGGGTTCTGCATTCAGAAAAGGAGTGGGGTGGTGATAGTGGAAAACAACTACTGAGTAGGCAGTAAGTGGTATCTGCCACACAGAAGGAGAAGAAGGAGAACCCATCCATATAATTCCAATGAGAACAAAACAAACTTCCATTTTGTACTGCAAGTTCCAATTACTGATGGAGATCAGCAGCATTTATGACACTGAAAAAAATTACTGAGAACCTCAGGGATAAATTTTCTAGGAATGGGCTTACATGCAAATCTATCCTTCCTTTGACCACTTGAATTAAATACATGAAAGCATTTAGTGGCCCAAATATCAGGCTCCATCCAGAAAAAGGATTCCCATGAACTTTAGTGCACTATGCAGTAGATTTAAAGAAAATTGTGATTAGCCTGGATTTAAACATTCACCCTAAAACTGCATCATTAACTTCAAGCATAGAAATGTTCACAGGTTGTGAAAGAAGCCTGTGATCCAGTATTCCCCAACTGTTCTTGGAAAATGATGCCATTGGCTAAATGAGAAATGCATGGAACTGTGAACAGTGTTAAGTTGAAAAGGCTATAGAGGGAGGACTGGGTGTCAGAAGGGGGAGCAGGAATGAGGCACCAGGAACATTAACAGAGTTACTGAGCAATGGTGAGAAGAAGGATCAAGGATAATTTACTCAATAAGATGATAAACACAAGCATTCATGCTTAATGAGGAATAATTACAGTAGAAGAATACATTTAGGTCTACAGTAAGCCTGAATGTCTTTTGACAAAACCTTGTCAGCATGAGAAAGGCCTATATAGGCAAGCATTTTGCAGCAATAGGAAGTAAATCTTTGAAACTGCTGCTAATTTCTTTGTTTATCCCCCTGAAGTAATAAAACACTGTTGGAACTGGGGGTGGGGTATGGAGGAGGTGATGGTGAGAGAGGAACCACATCAACAGTCCCAGACCTAGAGATCCAAGCCCAAGGGTAAGAGAGAAAGAAACATGTAACAAAGAGAGGAGAACTATGGAAAGGCCAGCTAGAGTCCTCAAGAGCACCAACCAGGAGATAAGGGTGGCCTCAAGTGTAAGAGAGATCTGCTCTTCATCTTCCCAGGTCACAATTACCTTATTTTTATCCCTACCACTAGGTGTCTTCCATCTCAGGAGTCCCCATCTTCATAGGGGTCACCCTTAAAGATGTTTGAAGCAATATACATTCCCACGAGGAGGATATGGGCATTCTAGTTGCTCCACTTCCTCTCCCACACTCAGTCTTTTATTCTAGCCATTCTGGTGGCTGAGGAGTGGTGTATTGCTGCCATTTTAACTTCCATTTCACTGCTGACTAGTGATGTTGAACACCTCTTCACACATACACTGGACATTTGGGAATTTTCCTTTATGAAGTGCTTGTTCCAGACTTTCGATCACTTAAACTTTTGGTCTTGCCTTTTAAAACTTAATTCGTAGTAGTCTTTGATCGTCATGGGAGGGGAGTTCTTTGTCAGATACATGAACTGCAAATATATATCTTCTCTCACTTCACAGTTAGCCTCTTATCTCTCTCTCTGTCTTTGAAAAATTTTATTTATTCATTTGACAAAGAGAGAGCACAAGAAGGGGGATTGGCAGAGGCAGAGGGAGAAGCAGACTCTCCACTGAGTCTGCTCAGGGAGCCTGATGTGGGACTCAATCCCAGGACCCTGGGATCATGAGCTGAGTCAAAGGCAGACACTTAACTAACTGAGCCACTCAGGAGCCCTTGCCTCTTATCTCTTAATGGAGTCTTTTGAGACAGAAAGGTCTTACTTCTAAAGAGAAATATTTCTATAATTTTTTTCTTTTATGATTAGTTCTCTTTATGCTCTGTTCAATAAATCTTTGCATTTGTTGAAGGTCATGAGGATGGTCTCTGATTTCTTCTAGAAGCTTCATTGGTTTTGCTTTCATTTTAAGTCTGTGGTTGGCCTCAAATTGTCTCATTTAATCATCGCAAGCTCTCTTTCTAGTAATACCTGGCACATGATTTAGAGCACACTGAAATCCTTTAATTCCAAGAATTACAGTGCCTTTTTCAAGCTGAGATAGGAAGGGAGTCTATGTCTATTTATGTCATCTGGGCAGGGCTTCAGAAGTGCTCTAGACAGGTTTCAAGGCTCACACTAATGCACAGACAGCATCCTTCCTGCATTTCCACCCACAGTGTGAGGTCAGAACATGTTCACAAAAGTACCAGTAGCAGATGGGAATGGAAATAAACAGCTAGTCATTATGCATCTTGAAGCCTTGACCTTTTGATTTTAAGTATTTTAAAAACACTTCAGAGTAGAAATACAATTGTCCCGAGTTGCATTTTTTACCAAGGACTTCAAATTGTGCTTATAAGCAAACTTCTCAGGCTCCTTGGGCTTCTTCATCTCCTTGATGCCCCAGAGGACAGTCTTACTATGGGGGTGTTTTCCTTAGGATGTGGTAGAAGGTGTGCTTTCCTATCAGGGAAGGCAGACAACCCTTCTTGACAACTGGTCAGCATCCATGGTGACCAGGGATGAGACCTCTCTTACTTAGACCCAGACACATGGATCTCCCTTATTCTGAGAAAGAACCATCCCTTTTAGAAGACTCTTCTGCATTCCAAGGTAGAGTGGTACCTTTCTCCAACATTTATTGCATGCCTGCTTCCTGGAAGTCACCTTCACATGCTTTGTTCCATTAGGTCCTTGCTACAAGCCCGTGAGGTAAGTAGTAGTACTTCAGAGAGGTTAAGTAATGTGCCCAAATTCACAGTCCTAAAGATAGCAGAGGTGGCATGTTCTGAATGTTCTTTGTACTCCTTTGCACTAAACGATGCTACCCCTGGTTTCTGTACAATTTCACCAGCACTAGTCTTTCTTAATATGCTTCTCTTAGGTGATGTCTTAGGTAAGGCTGCCATAACAGAATGGCTTAAACAACAATTTTTTCTCACAGACTTGTGTCTGGGAGTCCCATGATCAGGTTGCCCACATAGTTGGATTCACTATGTCTCCTCTTTTGGGTTGCAGACGCTGACTTTTCTTTGTATCTTCAAATGGGTTGGGGAAAGAGAGCTCCCTTCATTCCCTTAGAAGGCCACCAACCCCATCAAGGACCCTACCGCCATGGCCTCATCTAAACCTAACTACCTCCCAAAGGCCCCACCTCCCAAAAACTACCACACTGAAGCTGAATTAATTTTGGGAGGACACATAACATCTGGATAGTTTTGAATCTAGGGTCCCCTTTTCAGGCTTTTGTGAAACCTTGGAATTTTAAGGAGATGGTGTTTCTTATACCATTATATGCACAAAGGCCCTCCCTTTCATCAGGTTCCAATGATCAGAAGTTCCCACCGAATAAAAAAAAGTCACAGTGTTGGAGGATCATAAAGCGGGAGCCCCTGAGGTGGCCTTGCTGGTCGTCAGGCGTGGGCAGCCCAGCTTAGTGGTGGGAGCACGTGGTGCCCTCCTTAGCTCCTCAGGCTTTGTGAACGTGACAGCCATCCTGTTTTTGCTGTTTGTGAACTCCAAGAGACTTCCCAGTGCTCTGTAATATCCCTAAAATGAAACAATATGTTTTCTTTTCTCTTGTGATTATAGGGAAGAAGAATAATGTTCATAATAAATAATCAAGGCCCCTTGTAAATCATATATACAGTACAGAATGTTCTTCCAAGCTTTTTTTCCCCCTAATTCTCTTCCCACGTTTCTCCTCTTTGTGTTGTGCTCACATCCCACGGCAGTGAGCAGCCTTCAGGCTGGTTACAGATTGTTGTAGACGTTATTATCATAATCGCAGAATCTCTGGGTGGCAAGAAGCACATGCTGTGTTTGTTTAGTGAGAAGTCTCCAATAACGAGAACTATAGTGAGGTTTATTCAGCTGAAGCTGTTATGGGTCAGAGAGAAAAGAAACACAAAGGGGAAAGGGAGAGGGGACAAGTGAGGAGAAAGGGAGGGCAGAGAGAGGGGGAATAAGCGGCGGGTGGAGAAGGATGAGGCAGCAGCTGGGATTGTAGATTGTTTTTGCAAATGCAAGGCTTTTCATAGGTCTATCAGGTGGTTCCAGGAGGGGACAGATCTGCTTTGGAGGCAGCCCCATACATGGCAGAGAGGAAAACAGAACTGGTGTCTGTGATACGGAGTCAGGTGTTATGTTGAGTTTGCTTAGGTTAGCAGCATTGGCTGGGAAGCTTGTGAAGAATGCAGAATCACAGGCTCCACCCAAAACTACTGAAACAGAGTCTTTATGTTAACAAGATCTCTGCAGTGATCCATAAGTACATTTAAGGTTGAGAAACATTAACCCAGGGGACACTTAGGCAGGTGGCAGAGGGGCTGATAACGTGGGTTATAGTGAGACACCAAGAGTCATTCCTGGAAGAAGCCAGTGACCAAAATGATTGGATGACTGGTAAACAAGGGCAGTGCAGCAGAGTGATTAGGAAGAGTTCAAATCCCAGCCCTGCCACTTACCACCTGGGTGACCTTGGACAGTGACTTAAACTCTGTTAGCAAACCATAGACTCCAAATGGAGTCACTTATGCTAAGCCCCATGTCAGCAACTCAAGACTTACTATGTAACCTAATTGCAATTTCAGCCCCTCCCAGGGATGTGACCTTTAGCCAATGGAGAATTACCTGATCAGCACTAGTGAGGTAATCTACATGATAAACCTCTACCCTTTCCACAAAGGAAGGTGACCTTACCTGAAATGTTCCTTTCTTCTGTTTATGACTTCCCTGTCCCAGCTCCTTCCTAAGGTTAAACCTTCCTTTTTGTACAGTTGTTCAGATCTTCCTTCTATTTGCTAGATGTGTGGCTGCTGGATTCATGAATTGATTCAAGAGAGCCAGTCAGATATTTATACTTACTCAGTTGAATTTTGTTTTTGAACAACTCTTTGGGCTGCAGGACTTCATCTTTAAAACAGTGACAACAATTGCCTCTCTATCAGAGGGTGGTTATAAGGAAAATTGAGTTTACATATATGAAGTCTTAGAACTTTTCCTGGATGTATAGTTACAATAGTTGTTGTTATCATTATTATTATTATCCAGTTATGTACCTGGCTTCAGCAAGTACACTGAGAGTGAAGAACTTAGAAGCAGGAAATGCAGTTTCAAATTTCAGAGAGTCAGATCAAGCTGGGAAGAGAGCAGAGGCAGTTGTCTCTGGAACTTTCCCCAGTACAAAAACAGCTGATTTCATCCCTGGGTAAGCTGCTCTCCTGTTTACTAAGGGCACTAATAATAACCAGCCCTTGCATCTGTTCCACATATCACCTCCCCACCTCCCCCTTTCCTGCTCACAGAATGCTATCCATGCATATCTCCTCTTCTCCTCCTTCTTGGCTATTGGCACAGGCTCAGGTTGAGTGTGCCCTGAATAGGAGGGCAGTTGGATAAACAGGAAAACATGTGATCCAAATCCAGGGGTCAAGGGAATTCTTGGTTCTGTCCTTAGACTGCAGGCATATCTGTCAAACCACCACTCACTGGCATTACTCACCTGCATTGACCATCTTTGTAGTAAGAGGAGAATAACATCTGTTGTGAGCATTGGCACTCCCTGACATTGGCCTGAGTGCAGATGATCACCTGGCTTCTGCTTCCTGCAGCTCTCAGTCTTGAGTTTACAAATATGTAAAGGGATGGACAACTTTTCCAAAGTCGTTGGCTCTGGGAAGTTGAATTGGCTTTGTTAGCTTGAGAATGAGGCAAGTATCTCAAAAAATTTACCTCCTTTCCTCCATTATTCTAACTATAATGGGTTAACAAGGACCTCTATTACAGTGTCAATACCAAAGTAATTGTTAAAATTTGTAAGTAATTTCTCCTTTATTATGAATTACTATAACTAGATAAGTTCTCATCCACTATCAATAACATGAATGGAGGAGCAATGTTCTTGGATGGAGTGGGTGGGAGGAAGAAATTAGGATGGTTTTGTAGAGTAGGGAACTCTCTACATGGGGAAGGTTGGGAGGGTAGCCAGGAAATCAAGAGCTTTCAGAAATGGGAAGAATATTAGAAAGAAGGAAGGAGAAGGTGGAATACAGGTCACAAAATGAAATGGGACGACACCAGTGAAAATCTTGATGCCTTTGGAACTGGCCAATTGTTGGTGGAAACAACCACCTGAACGTAAAGTTGGTCCTTGAACAATACAGAGGTTGGGGCATTGACCCCAACTTGTGCAGTTGAAAATTTATGTATAACCTCTGACTTCACTATAACTTAACTACTGTGGATCAGAAGCCTAACCAGTAACATAAACAGTTGATTAACACATATTTTGCATGTTATATAAGTTATTCTGTACTTTTACAATAAAGTCAGCTATAGAAGAGAGAATGTTATTAAGAACATCCTAAGGAAGAGAAAGTACATTTAGAGTACTGTACTGTATTTATTTTTTAAAATCCATGTATAAGTGGACCCATACAGTTCAAACCTGTGTTGTTCAATGGTCAGCTATAATTGCAAATCATCTCCTGGGCTGCTTGGGCATTTATGATATGAAGTGCTGATGTTTTGCTTGCAGAATAAACTCAAGATATTTCGCTGGATACCCACAGTCCTCCCCAGCTGAGTGGAACTCAACTTTATGTTCATCACCCACCACTGCCCTGTATGAGATCTCCCTTAAATTAAGTACGTTCTGCCTCCACGTGGTGAACAGGTTTCTTTCCCGGCCTGAAGTGCCTCCTCCTGTCCTCTTCGCACAGTCACACCTGCCCACGCTTTAAGGCTTAGCAAAAGCTCTGTCTTCCATGAGGCCATTCCTTTCACATGGCTCACAGAGAACTCTCCTCCAATAATCTTACAATAATTGCTTACTGTTGAAACTCCCCCCCAATTTGGTGGCATTTATTGCTTTGTATTAATCACCTTTTACTTAAGAAAAGAGGGTGATTTTCTCCCCATTAATATGTGCTCTGTTGATTGTAAAAAATTTGGAAAACATTAAAAAGCCAGAAAACAGAAATCATATAGAAACTGTTAAATTCTGGAATTCTTCCTCCCACCCATTTTTCTCTTTATACATTTTCTTTTACTTAGTTAATATTGTGGACATATGTAAATTGTTCTGATTTTTGTAAAAGTAATGTCCACCTTCAATGAAAATAAAAAATGCTCACTCAAAAAATACAGAAAAGTAGAAAAAAAGAAAATTCAGATCTCCTGGATTCCCAATATATAGAAATTATCTCTCCTTATATTTATATATATTTCTTTATAGTCTTTTTCCTATATAACTTTACATGGCTAAGAGCATGTTGTCAAGATCATATTTATGTATTTTAAATTCCAGTTGACCCAGGAATTTTGACAGATCCTGATGTTCTGAAGAGAGATCTAGTGAGTAGTATCTATCCCTGGAAAGTTTATTAAATTTCCTAACTAAAAAAAAAAAAAAAAAAAAAAAAAAAAAAAAAGAATTCTCAGAATCATTTAAAATAAGATTTAAGGATCCAAGTGTCATTATTAAAATTGCTCAGCCATAAAAATGTCCATTATGTTGTTCCATGTAAGTCTGGTTTTATAAAGTGGAGGTGGCAGGGGGGAGACTTCTTGTTAAGTATTTCTTCTGGCATAGTGTTCCAACCAAGTTAAAAACTTAGCCATTGTTAGCAAGTTCTGGAAGAACAACAGCAGTTATTGTTTCAAATAGTCATCAAGTCAAGAGAGTTCATCTGATTGGTTGGGTGTAGATTATGGCTCAAGAAGCATTACACTGGGGAAGGAAGAGAGGAATACAGTGACTAGTTAATTAAAAGAACACAGGAAACTTTATCCTGATACTGCAGGATCCACTTGGAAATGCATAATTCAACTATATTCCTGAGGTTGGCATGAAAACTGAATAAGGAGAGATATTTTTATCCTTTCAAACTGCAATTTTCCCATTGTTGTTATGCTAATCTTTATTATCTCTGATTCAGCCCAGGTTTATCTTTAAATAATTATTTCCAGAAATAGTATAGAAGAGGTAGGTCTTATAAGTAGTTGAACAGCTATTCATTCATTCATTTACTTATTCATTCATTCAAAATATTTGTTTAGGTCACCACATGGGAGCACTCTGCTATGCATTGGTGCTATATAGGCACGCACTTTCTGGGGAAAAGATATGGGTCAGTAACCTGCAACAAAATGCTGTGTTCTGAAAGACATACAGGGTCCTACAGAATTACATGGGGTACCATCTAACCTGACTTATAGGCTCAAGCGAGCTTCCTCAAAGAAGGAATATCTAAGTAGAGACCAGAAGTGAAGAGAAACTAGCCAGAAATCCTGTGCAAAGATGGGAGAGAGCACAGTGTGTTTGGACACTTGAAAAGAACAAGGGCAGAATGCAGAGCGAGCAGGAAAGAGGCAAGAGAAGTATCTAGGGAGGAAGGCTGGTGCTAGATCCTGCAGGTTTGATAGGCCAAGAAAAAGTGTTTAGATACTCCTTAAAGAATATTACGGAGTCCTTGAAAGTTTCCTGGTGAGAAAAGAGCCTAGTGGCATTGATGGATGGATGAAGGAAAGGCAAGAGTAAGGAGCGAGACAGTCTAACCGGCCGCGCTAGTATCTAGGTGGGAATTGATGGTTACCTGAACTAAGGAGGAGGAACTGGGGATAAAGGAAAAAACATGGGTTCATTGGAATGTAGAAGTGACACAGCTTGGTATTTGAATATGAGGCATGAGGAAGGGGAAGGAAGCAAAAAAGCTTTTCTGATGTTTTGTCTGGAAATAGTTATATGGTAATGCCATTCATGAAAGAGAAACACAGAGAAGGGTTGCATTTTGAGGGGAAATGATGAGTTCCATTTACCAATGTTGACTTCAAAATGCTTCTGGAAAAGTCTTTGTGTTGCTTGGCTATAAAATTTGATAGTTACCAAACTTTTTCTTCACAAAATTTAATAAACATCATACCATTAGCTTCATGAATTGAGAATTGCAAATAAATTAAAGTTACCCTTCTTTAAAAAAAAAAAAAAAAGTAAACCTTCTTTCCATTACCTATTTACTTATTTTTAGGTTTTTCCCCCCCCTACCTGGAAACTTGTAGGACTTTAAGTCATGAGAATATGTCAAGGTGGTCAGGACCCACTATGAACTCCTATGTGGGAACTTGAGATGAATGTGGTATAATAGCATATACATTAGACCAGCTCACAGCTGGTGAATGAACTTCACAAAGCTGGGTGCAGGGGCCAATGCAGGTGTGAAGAGCCCTCTGGGCATGTTAGAACTTTTGAGTCTCTATATCTAATCACTTTCCTCCTTTTTTCATACCCATCTTGACCCTATTGTGTGGCTTGACAGTTGGGGTTGCCTGGTTTGGGAACAGCTTCATGGATGTGAACTTGAGTGCTTTCTGCCCCTGTGAAGTCATCTCAAGGTTATTGCCACAAGGCAGGCAACTCTGACAGTTTGTGTTGAGTTTTCTGTACTTCTGTCATGCTCTTCCTCTGTGATGTGGACATGGCTATGACATAAGCACATGTAGCAGATCCCCTCTTCTCTCTGTAGGTCTGTGAAGGTAGCCTGATAACAAAATGATGCCTCCCTGTTCCCATGGAGCTTTTCTTGAGGAAAAGTTCAGACGGTCTGGATCAACTGAGAGGTTTGGAAGTGAACATGTCTGACTCAGGAAGATGGTGGGACTAGAGGGTGAATTGTTTTTCTTCCATTCCATTCCAGATCTGGGTAGGAAATGGAGAACAGCCTTCCATGGGTGTCTCAGGCAATAGTATATTGTGTAGACCTATCTCTAAATCATCCCTAACGTGGACTGGATAGGAAGGATTTTATCGATATTCTACTCCCTCAGACAATGGTACAGGAATCGATTCAACCTAGCAGTTGTACAACTGGTTACCCTGACCTTAGACAATCATGTTCTTATCCCTGGGGTAGATAATGTTAATGTCAGATGGATGCAGGTGGTCCACCTTGAACCAGACTCAGGTTGGCACTGTATGATGTCAAGACTGGTTTCTCTTTCTCTGTGAGGTGGGTAAGCCTGCTTTTTCCTTGAACTAATACTGCTTGTTCCCTACGAATTAGATATGACATGTTGCAAGGCCCCAAGCCCCAATGGCAACAGCAACATCCTCAGCCTATGATATCAATGTCAAGAACTCTCTGGGGATGATAAGAACAGTTTTAACCATTTTGCCCACGCTTGCCTTCCAATTACATGGTACAGCGTCTTCCAGTCACCCTAGAAAGATATTGCCAATAATATAGCCATTGTTTGTTCTAGATTATTTGTTTTAGAAGCCTGTCTAGTAAATCTGTAGTACTAGAGGCAGTAAAGGAAATTTAAAGACAGACCTTAGGGCTGGAAAAGGCTCAATTCTTTACCCCATTCTTCTGAGAAATTTTTTACTATAATCAGACAAACAATAAAAATATTTCCTAGAGAAATCTTATTTCTCCTATTTACTTTCTATGTAAAGTTTGATTTTAACAATGCATTACTATAATTTCCATAACAATGCTCTACTTTTCAGTCTCTGAAAATATTCACAGATTTAATTTTCTTAACCATGCAACTCCACAACTTAGCCAAATCTTGCTCCAGAAGCCCATGTGCTGTGTATAATCGGATGTGAAAGAATTTAATGACATGTCCGTTTAACGCACTGTGACTCAGTTGAACATAATCATAGGATTATATTCCATTTAGGTGGCTAATTTAAACTTTGTCAACTTTTGGAAAACTAGTTTAACTTCTGTCCCTCAGTCAGGAGCAGTTCTATGCAAAGTTGTATTTCAATGTTGGTTGTTCCTGAGCTGTCAGAAAAATAGACACTTTATGGTCTAAAAATAAATATAATAAGTTTCCTTATTCAAAAATGGCAGAACAGATTTTATACAACTGTTCCACCGAAACACAGCATGTCACTGGGTTTGGAAAATTTCAACATCTAGAATAATAACATGGAAACTTCTGGGCATGAAATCAAGAGCTAGAGTGGATATTACTTCCCTTCTTTCCCTGTGAAAAGAGAGACAACACTAGCCTTGTGTGCTGGCAGAGAGAGGAGCAAACATACAGTGTTTCTGCTTCCACATAGGACCCAAAACAAAAAGCAAAAAAGCCCTCAGGAATGCAAGAATGATAGGTTGGTAAAGTTTTCCTTGGCCACTCCCCAGGCTTATCAAGAAGGGCTTCTTTCCACCACCAAACAGGCGCTCACTTGCTATCACTCTTTGGCTTATTAGACCAGTGTTTCCTGAAGAGTGTTCCAGGAATTAACTAGCTCTAAAGGATAAGTATTATTTGGACAATGGGTTTCAGGGTAAAAAAAAATAAAATCCAGGAATACTGATTTACATAAGTCTTCATTGGTTTATTTACTTGAGGACTCTGAATATATTGGTTGACATGCAAGGTGAGTCCCCAAGAGGCAGCTTGAGAATGCAGTTTAGGACTCCATTTTCTAATAACGTAGGGAACCAGACATCCTAAAAACCTTTTCTTCACAAAACACCTAGAACTTCCAGGTAAAATATATAAGTAAAATGCACAGCTGTGTAAAATTAGGGAAATCCTCAGGGACAAAAATACAAAGGAAAATCCAGGCCAGTAAGCAAGTGTTAAAGCCACAGGTGAACTGGAAGCATTTTCCAATCCTGGAAACCCAGCACTCTTGAGTTTTAACAACTGCAGGAGAGACCCAAGTTAGAACCAAGACACTTCCATTAAGCTTGGATCATCATATGTTTACTCTGCTGGATGAAAGGAAAACTAGAAAATATCCATTAAAGAAAAGGGAGATGACAAGGGTTACTTCTATCTTGGGCTATATTATTTATGTGGGGAAAAGTCTCACATTATAGTTCAGAATAACAGATTCTCTTTATCATCTGAGAAATCACAAGGTAAAAAAATTAACTTATTATAGTTTCAGATTATGATGCTCTAGTGCTCCATGAACAGGAAAACAAATCTCCTTTCTGGAGGCACTCATTCTCCACCCAAGCCCTTAGGTATTTCCATAGATGAAGTCCACAGGACATGAGTTCAAAATCTACAATTACAGAACATGTAAAGAAATAAACCATTATGAGTTTGCAGAAACAATTAACTTCATAATTTTATCTCCAAGGATTTCAGATATTAGAATGATTGGATATGAAAGTATTTAAATTATTTAAATAAAGGAAAGGGGGAACAAAAACACGAAGAATAAGATGTGTTTATGAAGGAATAGGTAGATTTGAAAAAGAAGTAGCTAGAATTTGTAGAAATAAAAGCATCATTATTGAAATTAAAATTCAATGTTCAGATTAAGTAGAAGATAAGATATTGTTAAAAACAGAATTTGTAAACCAGAAGGTAAATCTGAAGAAATTATTCAGATAGCAGCATAGTGAGATAAATATGGAAAGTTTAAAAGAAACAGAAATTGGGGTACCTGGATGGCTCAGTGGGTTAAATCCTCTGCCTTCAGCTCAGGCCATGATCCCAGGGTCCTGAGATTGAGCCCTGCATCAGGTTCTCTGCTCAGCAGGGAGCCTGCTTCCCCCTCTCCCCCAACCCCCCACTGCTCTCTGACTACCTCTCTGTCTACTTGTGATCTCTGTCAAATAAATAAATAAAATCTAAAAAAAAATTAAAAAATGAAAGAAACAGAAGTTGTGCCGATGTTACTATGTCTAATAGGAGTTCCAGAAGGAAAGAATAGGGAGAGAAGAGATAATATGTACATAGATAATGGCAGGAAATAGTATGGAATTTATAGAGGACATAAATTATTAGGTTTAGGAATCATAATGAATCCAAAGTATAATTAGTAAAAATAAATTCATATCTAAACCTATTGTAACAGGATAAACAATAAAAATTATCTTGTCAGTGATAAAAGACAGATTACATACAGAGGAATGTCTGTCACTAATGGCACGATAGCAGATTTCTTAGTCACAACACCACAGCTGGAAAACAGTGGAATGCTGAATGGAATCCTGGGAGAAAGTAACCATCCAGAATTGAGGACTGTCCTCAATCAGACTATCTTCTAAGATAGAGGTAAAAGGAAGACATTTCCAGACACACAAACAGTGAGAATTTGCCACCAAAAGATTTCACTAAAGGGAACCTTAAGTTATTTTTCACAAAAAGGGTGTCCTGATCCCAGAGGAAAGGTCTCAGATTTAAGAAGGAATGGTGAGCGAGGAAATTGGTTTAAAAGGGGATAAATCTAAATAAATTTTTGTGTATATAGTTAATATTTGAAATATGCATTTATTTCATAGATAATAGTATATGTGTTGTACTCTATGTAATATTACATATAATATACGTAATAATATTATTACATAGATAATAAAAAGAACCAAAATATTAGAAAAGAATAATCTCTAAACTGGGATGGAGATGATTGGAGTTGAAGGGAATGCAGAGTTTCCCCCATGTATCTGAGCACAGATCTGTAATTTGCAAGCATCTTGTGGGTTTTTATTGCCAGGAAATGTTGTGTTTGGCTTGGCATCTACGGCTCAATAGAAGCAATTCTCTTCACATCTTGGGTCTTGTTGGGCTAGATAGGGCTGCTGTGAGGAAGCCTAGCAGCACGTATGTTTACAGTGGGCAGATGTAGGGGAGCCAGATAAAACACAGGACACCCGGTTAAGTTTGAATTCCAAATAAACAACAAATAAAAGATAATCACCATTTATCTGAAATTCAAATTTAACTGGATATCCTGTCTTTCCATTCACCGAAAACAGCCACTGTCAGCTGATGAAGAGATTGGGCAAGCAGGTGGGCTAAGCCGTGATGGAGGTGAGGACATAGTCCTCAGGGTACCTGTACTTCTAAGTCACGAAAGAACCAAGGCAGAAGAAGCTGGTCACATTAGTAGGCTCTTAGCTGATCTTCACAGATGAAGCAGATTGCGCCGTGAACTGTCATCTCAGATCACCTTTGGTGGTTTTCACGCTCTGCTGCCAAGAAAGGGGGGATGAAAAGGGCTGAAGAAGTGAGCAAATCCCCAGTCCATTCCCAGAGAGCCTTGTTACATGACCTGGGCAGAGGGCTTTCTCTGAAGCAGATCCAAATGTTATAAATAGGAGTAGGCCATTCGTTATAACCTTCCAGGAGCTCTTTCCATGAACAAGAACTTTGGAACCATGGTGTGTTGATAATGGTGAGCGCCGATTAGTACTTACTGTGGACCAGGTTCTGAACAAAGCGCTTTGTACATATTAACTCTTAATATTTATGGTTGCTCCCATGTGGTGGGTGCTGTTTTATTATTACACCCGATTGACAGATATGGATACTGAGATTAGAGGTTAGCATCTTCCCTAAGTTGCACCAAGTAAGTGACAGAGTCAGAATTTCACCCCTGGCAATGTGTCTCTAGAGCTATGTTCTTTACCAGCTGTACTGTCTGTCTGTATGACTGACTGCTCAGAAACCATCTGATCTGAAACGCTGGACAAGATGTTGGTAAGGGTGGCTGGCATATGCAGGAGCTAAACTTGAAGGTCCTGTCTGGCTACATCTCCTCCTTGCTGTGTTTCTGCATGTCTAGTGGTAGGAAGGTCGTATCGGTATTATCTCTCTGATTTCCAAGCCCATGTTTCTCAGAAAGTAGATTGTAAGGATGCATTGTGTATTTACAGTGCCCTTTTAATTTACTAAGTACTTGTTGCTAACATTAAGGAAGTGGCAGAGTCAGGATAGAGCTTTACCTGAAGTCTATATGTCCTGCATCGACTATCTTGTAGAATGTTATGGGTGCAGAACACCTTGCCAATGGCACAGAACTAGGGTGAATATCTACTGGTTCTGCCTGCCTGGTGTCTGCCCACCCCCCCACCCCCATCTGTAATAGCTTGCTGGTTTGGCTTTGGGAAACTTTCCTACTGGAAATGGTGTTCTTGGAACTGTCTGTCAAGGTGCTAATCTTTTGTCATAGGAACCCAAATAGGACCTCTTACGGTGGATTTGAATCTTGAGAGAAGGATTGTAGGATCTCAGAATGGTAGACATATGTCTAAGGTGGTTTCCTGAGGAGTTTCTGGGTCCTTGATCCTTACAGGCACCCTGGTTTCTGTCTTTTCTGAGGCCACTGCTTTTCCTTGGGTTCTGTGACCCACTCCATGTGTTTCAAATAGTTATTTTCTTAACCACATTGGTTTCTATTGCTTGTAAATAAACAACTAGAACAGGTACAAGTGCTATATAAATGTAGATGATGATGATGATGATGATACATTGATGTGAGCCACTTCATTTTTTTTCCTAGTTGTCTTACACATTACAGAATATGCTAAGAACTTCTCCCAGAGTCAAGACTTGGGTGAGTCAAGGTTAATACCCTGGGGGCAGTCTTGAAGGAGGCACTCACTCTCAGGTTTGGGCAAATGCAGGACAGGCACCCAGGGAAAGTTTTTCCCTTAAGGCCCAAGGGAAGCACTTACTTCTGCATTAAAGCAGACCAGTCATATAATGCAGGCACTGTAGATGAGGGTCAAACACTTAGGAAACCTTCCGTGAGCTG
This sequence comes from Mustela lutreola, assembly GCF_030435805.1. NCBI lineage: Eukaryota > Metazoa > Chordata > Mammalia > Carnivora > Mustelidae > Mustela > Mustela lutreola. The sequence goes on along the minus strand of NC_081293.1, from coordinate 155,868,967 downwards.
TCCTCGCCTCCGGTTTGTACAGATTGTTCCTTGGAGAGGGAGGAGCAAACACTATACCATATAGATTTCTGATAGGAGAGTCTTGGGAATTTCTTTTTAAAGCTTAATATATCCATTAAGAATGTTCGTCAGGAGACTGGTTCTTAACTCTGGCTGCGCATTGGAATCATCCAGAGAAACCTTATAAAATGTCCAATGATTGGTCCTACCATCCAGAAAATTCAGCTCATTTCGCTTAGGGAATGTCCAGTGAATCAGTTTCCAGGTGATTCTAACATGCGGTCGGAACCACAGCTCTAAGTGTGTTATATCATAAGGATCTACTGGAAGTGTGGACCTAGGGCCTTAAAAGAAGCCCTGGAGCCATAGGGATGAGGGCAGTTGAAGAGTTTATTTCTACACACAGAATTAAACATCTGGTTCTTCTCTTACTTGCTGTATGACTTGGGCAAATTAATTCATTTTCCAATCTATAAAATAAGTTTAATGTTGGTACCGAACCTGATGGTATTGGTGTGGGGAATGAGTGAGGTACTATATGTAAGGAAGTGAGCACTGTGCCCTCTGTCGCAAGTGCTCAAAAATGTTAGCCATCCATTTCATCATGGTCACCCCTATGGTTAAGTGAGCTTGGACCGCTCCCCAAAAAGACACCGAGATTCTCTTGTATTTCTGGCCACTCAGGAGGTAAAGAGTACCCCTTCAGACAGGTGCCTTGGAGATGTGCAGCGTTATGTGGCTGCAGACAATATTTGCCTCATTTCCTGGAGCATACCGTGGCTTCTCCTGCTTCTTGACCTGAGTCCAGAGACCAGCCACCCAGTTCTACATAATGGGACAGGAAGTGGGGGCTAGTGGGGATATTCTTGGTCCAGTCTAGCTCCCTTTGGGCTCTGAGGCCAGCTTTTTTTCTCTGATTTTGTGTTCTTAATTTAGATCTTGAAGCTTGGCCCTTGAAACCCTGGAGGATATCAATGTAAACTCACCCCTCTCTGAAATTTTGCACACGGGAAAGGGGAAGAGAGAGTCACAAAAATTCATGGAATGCCAGGCTTACACAGGCTTATCACTGGAATGGGTGGAGTAGTCATTGCAGATGTAAAAGCTGAGACACTTCTGTGTGAACACTATTGAGTACCTGCTATATCCCAGGTATTGCACGTTTCGTCCCCTTTGATCTCATTTCCTCAACAACACCCTACGAATTGAAAACTATCATTATTTCCATTTTGAATATCAAAATCTCAGGACCTCATCCAAGTCCACTCAGCTAATAAGCAGGAGAGCTGGGATGAGAACTAAGGAAGCTTCATTCTGGAACTCTGTTAACCCATGGTGCTCTGTCAGCTTCTAGCCCTAAGGCACATGCTTCGTCATTCCTCCTTAGGGAATGCTTGCTTGCTTGGTATGTGGTCAGGACAGGAAGAGGGAAAACCAGACCTGAATGATTCACTGCTATTGGCCCATGAGGAAAGCACCATGCTTTGTGCTCAGTGATGGTGGCTGGAGAGAGAGCAAGGAAGCATAGAGACGGAGTGTACCAAGTTTAACATGGTCCCCGTTTAAAGAAAATTACCTTATTTGAAAACATTTAGTTAAATCATTGTTCTTGTATGCATCCAAAAAAACAAACAAACAAAAAACCCCGCTCAACAAACACTGCAGAGAGGTCCCACTGTTGGCTCAGCATCAGGGGTGCTGGATTCTAATCTGAAACTGGACTCTTGGGGTTGAACTTCAACCTCCTTGCCAGTGCTGAGCAACTTGGTGGAAGTTGCAGAACCTCTCTGTGCCTCAGCTGCCTCACTGATAAAAGCAAAAGGGATGTATCAGTAGTACTTCCTTCAGGTTGATATGAGGATTTTATGAGTGAATATATGCAAATACCTCAGAAGAGTGACTAGCTTACTGGAAGGGTGCGACAATCATAAATTGTGATCGGTTTATGTTTTTGCTGCTGAGGCTACATGGTAAGAGTGCCTGACCTCCAGAAGTTCAGTCTAGTGCTGGAGGAAAATGAGTAACTATAATGGGTGTAGTGTGTGGGAGGGTTGGCAGGGTGGGGGGCACACCTAACCCGTTCTGGGTGTGTGCATGCTGGAGGCAGTTAGCCTAGGTTTTCCAGAAGCATGGATATCTGGGCTACAAGTCTTGCAGGACAGGAAGTTGGAGGGGAGGTGCAGTGATCCAGGCAGGAGCTGAGAGAAAGCATTTCACATCTGTAGGGTGGCCAGATTTAGCAACTAAAAATACAGAATGCCCCATTTAATTTGAATTTCAGATAAACAGCCAGGAGCCCTTTAGAATAAGTGTGTGCCGTGCAATATTTTTAGCATAAGTATGTCCCAAATATGGTATAACAAGAAGAAACATTCGTTGTTCATCTAAAATTCAAACTTAGCTGGGCAATCTGTATTTTACCAGTTAATTGTGTCCACCCACATGTAGGGAGATGAAGGTGTTTCCAAGTAGCTGGCCCTGAGGGAGGGAAGAAAAAGTGGATAAGGGGGGGAGGCAAGCAGGAGCCAGATTATGGGAGGTCTTGTATCCAGAGCCCAGGAATGCAAGAGCACCAGGCCCTGGGGTCCCAGACACACCAGGTTCAACCACTCACTGATGACAAAATCTAAAGACAGAGAAATGAGAGGTGGTGAAACGAAGAAGGAATTAATTTCAGTGAGGCTGACACGGGCAGAGAGGGGACTAGCGTCTTAAAGACTGTCTCCAAAGTGCTGAAAACATTTCCAGGTCTGTATAAGGAGCATTATTTTATATAAGGAAATATATTTTTATGTAAGGAAACTATTTCCAGGTTTGTACAAGGAAAAGGTTCTTGGGTTCATGCAGGTGGACGTACAGGTCAGCAGATCATTGTCTTGGAGTCAGTCGGGCCGAGTCTTGCTGACTCAGGGCAGTCCTTATTGCTTGAGGGGATAGTTTCCATTCCCCTCAAGAGATGTTTTGCCTGAAGGGTCTTTTGCCCAAGTGAAGAGATAAGCAGGGAAAGAAGAACTTAATCAGTTACAAAGTGGGACTGGAGTCATGTTGGGGGTGATCGAAGTCCTCTCTCAATCTCCGGCCGTGTGAGGGGTTTGGATTTTACCTTGAAATGGATGAGGAACCTGGGAGAGCATACCGCCGGTATGTGAGATCACAAGCCAGTGGTGCTGAGCACATTATTAAGCACAGGGAGGGGAGTATTTGTATCAAGGGATGTGTAATAAACTCCGCTCCAACTTAGCATCTTAAAACAATACACATTTACTATGTCACATTTCCCATGGGTTAGGAATTCGGAAGTGGCTTAGGTGGCTTTGGCCCAGGGATTCTGATGAGGCTGTAGTCCAATGGCCACCAGGGTTGCATCATCCAAAGGCTTTCTTAGGGCTGAAGGATTTGCTTTCCAAGGTGGCTCACTCCATGGCTAAGCCACTGCTGGCTGTTGGCAGGAGAGTTCCGTGTGTTGAAACAAGGACCCTCCATGGGATTGCATGAGCCTGTCACAGCATGGCAGCTGGCTCGGTGATCCAAGACACAGCGAGGTGGAAGCCACGTGTCTTTTGTGACCTTAATTGTACAAGTCACAATATCCTAGAGGGTACGCAGATCAGCCCTGCTGGAGGCCAGAGGGCACTAAGGATATACAAGTAAAGCAGGCAGGGATCACTGGGGCCACCCTGGAGACCAGCTACAAGTGGGTAGTGTGGATGGTGAGGTCTATGGCTTTGCAGATGGAGGACAACGATGGAAGCATGTAATTGTGAAGAAAGTCTTGGAGGAGCAGGGAGATGGGAGGAGAGGGGAGAGAAAGGAAGGAAGGACTGTTGGAGCTCACAGCAGAGCATAACCAAAGCCATCACAGGAGAAACTAAACATGCCTCCAGCATATCTGCTGGATATGCTCCAAAAATGGCTTCTCGTTCTTCAGGGAGAACCCTAAGAAAAAGCATATAAACTGGAGGATGAGAGGGCAGTACCCCGAAGTCCTAGTTTCCTGTGCTCAAGATTGAGTTCCCAGGGACGCCTGGGTGGCTCAGTTGGTTGGACGACTGCCTTCGGCTCAGGTCATGATCCTGGATTCCCGGGATCGAGTCCCGCATCGGGCTCCCAGCTCCGTGGGGAGTCTGCTTCTCTCTCTGACCTTCTCCTCACTCATGCTCTCTCTCACTGTCTCTCTCTCAAATAAATAAATAAAATATTAAAAAAAAAAAAAAGACTGAGTTCCCAGTGTGAAACAGGAAGTTAACATGTGTAAGGAGAAAAAAGTGGTTATTACTTAAGGGAACATAATCACATATGGTTTTAGTACTAATAGATGGGGAGAAACCATGGAAGTAATGTATCTATTTATCTGTATTTGTGTATGTTACATTTATGGCTCTTTCTAAACATGTATATACATAATTTAAATAAACAAATATATTTATTAACATTAAATATATTTACAAATATGTATTTATATAAAAACATAAGCAGCTATTATATATACACATATAAATAAAATTATGTATATGTTTAGGAGGAGCCATAAATTTACTAACATACAGATATTTTAACAGTTTTCCTTTAGGAAGAAATTTCTGATAGAAAGTAATCTGTAGGAAGAGTGCCCTCTGCTGCCACTTGCACAAAATAGATTTTTCTGTCTGTCAATACCAAGAAAAACATGTTAAAAAGACTCTTAGGTTATCTGGCTGCTGTCTGTAACAAAAAATAAAATCACATTAAAAACATAAAAATATAGTGGAATAAATAACACATTTGTCTCTTCAAATATATTTAAGATTTTTTCCTGTGTTTTAGAAAGCCACGTTACTACATCTTTCAATTTGCCTTTATTTTTTCAGTGGTTAACTGTAATACACATATAATTGGGAAACAGAGACTTGGGATAATGTTGCAATGTGCAATTAGGAGCATTTCTTCCAAACTCAACTAAATAAAGTAAACCCCTCTTTAGATGCACACATCCGTAGGTCAGGGTCATGATTACCCCATCAAGAACTCCTCCCAGTGGCAGGAGGAAATGGCTTTATTTGTTCCAGAGCACCCAGGAAAAGTAAAGGTGCTGACCTTTACAACCAGCTCTGCTAGCTATTTCTGAGGACAGTAGTCAGGGGGTGGGGTGGGGAGGGTGACCACTCAATGCCCTACATCTCTATGCCATCAATGACTCAAAACAATCAAGGAGGCATTCGCTTGACATTCTGTATTAAGCTGTACATGAAATGGATTGGTCCCAGAACCTGACTGCCCACCCGTACCTGACCCATCTCAGCAAACTAAATATACACCTGAGTGGCAACATTCCCCTAGGTGTCAGCCGGGAAACATCTATCCCTTCCATGGATGCATCCCTGCTTGTATCTCTGTAGTTTGCAGATTCCTTGGCTCGGTTTTGTGGCTTCTAGATCCATCTTTGAGTTCTCCCACTTTTCTGATTTATCACTGTTGGCTCACTTGCTTAATTTAGGACTTTGAAGGGATTTCTTGATTTTGAAATATTTGCAACTTCACACAGGAGACACTCTCTTGGCCAGCTTCACCCCAGCCTCCTAGCTAAGAAAAGGGGATTAAACATCACCAAATGCTTGGGAAAGTTTTTATCTCCTCTAAACCCCTTGTCATCTCTAAATTGAGAACAATAAAAGAATTCACATTTTCAAGTTTTTGGGAGAATGATAGCTGGTAGAGTACCTGGGATAAATATAAATTGTTATAATATATAATAAAATAATTACTATGAGTTGGGATTGAAAAATTTCAAGCAGAAAAAAACATTAGTAGATGGGCATCTGGTGGCTATGACCAGGGAGGAAGTTTAAAAATCAAGGAAAGACATTTTGTCCATGATAAACTAATTTTGCAAATACATAAAAATAAGTCTGGAGTGGGGAAGTTATAGTTTATAGCTTACTTTTCTTCTTCCTTTATTTTTAAAAATTTCTCTAGTGAAAATATAATACTTTTATAAAGGAAAAATGTGAAATTTTAATGTTAAAAAATCCACTGTCATTTCCCTTTTCATGAACTTCACTTACACAATTAACACATGATTTTATTTTCAATCCAAAATTTAAACATTGGTGATAAGACTAAAATTTGTCATGGACACAGACACAAACACTCTGCTGCCACACCAAATTCAGTCACTTCCCAGAGGTTACTACAGCTATGAGTTTTGTGTGTGCCCTTCTAGATATCTCCCTATCTATTTACATGTGACTGGCTCATTGCTTAAGAACAATTTGTGACATGATCCAACATCCTTTATTTTTCCTCCCATTATCCTTTTAGAATCTGTTCAGGGAGAGTAATCATTTCTTGCTGTTGGATGGAAAACAGGGCCATTCTCAAGATGCTTCTGATCAGTCAGGTCATAGACACTTCTATATTCATGGTATTGTAAAACAAAAGGTCACTTTGGAAATTTTAAATATCCAGTGTAAAGTATACAACAAACATCTGTCAAAGAAAGGAACATTTGAAGTTCAATAGGAGTAGAACTCTAGAGAAGTGATTTTCAGTATTGGCTGCATAGTGGGATCATCTGAGAAGTTTTTAAAAATCCCAGAGTCTTTGATGTAATTGACCTGGAACTCCCTTGGGCTTCAGGATTTTTTAAATCTCCTCCCATGGGCTACCTTTGGGAACCACTGCTCTAGATCCAACATCCAATTTACAGAAAATACAGAAGACAGAAGAACATGGTAAACAACACCATGGGGATGTGAGCAGCAATAACCAGACCACAGGAAATCCAGAGGACAAAGACCCAGTTTCTTTACAAAGTATTGTAAAGAAAAAAGAAGGCAGGGAGGAGAGAGAAACCTATAGGTTAAGAGTGACTTAGAAGAAATAACAACTCATTGCTATGTAGAGATCTTTTTGGCTACTCAGGTGAATAAAGAAAATATATGAAAATTTTAATACAACAAATGGAGAAAGTTGAACATTTAGTAAATAATGGATATTATGGGATTTTTTAAAAATTTTGAGAATATGATAATGATATGTTGGTTATAGAATAAAATAAAAATGTTTTATTTTTAAAAAGAGCTTTTATTTTCCAGGGATACATGTTAAAATATCTCTGGGTGAAATGCTACAACATCTGGGATTTACTTTAGAATAATCTGGGGAAGGGGGAGCTGGGGAACTTGTATATTAAAAAAAAAAAAAATACTGGCCATGAGTTGATAATTGTTGAATTTGGGCAATGGGTACATAGGGAATTGATTATTCTATTCTCTTTACTTTTTGTATGCTTGAAAGTTTCCAGGATAGGAAGTTTTTTAAAAAAAATGTGTGGTCTAAGATATCAATCAACATTTTAATTCTCCTTCAAAGATAGGGCCTCTTTTCCCCACTAGAGCTTGTAGTTAGGTAGTGACTGTCTGCTTTGGGGGAATGATGTATCCTGCATCCTGCTCCTTGCTGCCTACCTCCCCCCATCCCCCTTTAGCTGTTGCCTTCCAAGGTCAAGGCAGAAGAGAGAAAGTGAGAATGGGTGTGGGGGGTGTGGTTAGACAGTTTTCACGTACTGGGGTGTCTTGGACTCTTTCCCTGGTTGATCTAAAACAGATTATTCATGGCTTGGTCAATTTCCTTGTGTTGTAGTTTAAATCCCCCCCCTCAATATATTGAAGTACTAACTCTCAGTCTGGGGATGCTCCTCTTCTGCTGCAAATGTGTTGGATCCCCTGGGCTGCCTGCTCCAGTTGGGATTCCCAAGAGGCCATCTAACTGGGGACGTCAGTCCTCTGTGGCTGTCCTGGCCCAAAGAAGACTTCTCCCATCCTCTAGCTCTCATGTGCTGAAAGAGGTGGTCTTTCTCAGTGCAGTGGTGCTCTCTGGCTCTGACACAAAGCACTAAACCAGCCATTGTCCACCCTGTAGATTTTCTGGGGGAAGAGTCAGGCCCCATCCATTCTGTCCCTTCCACAACTTAACAAAGCTTTCCCTTGGAGTCCCTCTTGTTAGACCTGAATGGAAGGTAAAAGGAATTCTCCTCTCTCTTAGAAATCTTTCCTGAAGACATCTCAGGATGTCTTTCCCATCACTCTAACCTCTTTTTATACCCTTCATCTGTCTGAGGGGGTCATCTGCACCCAGAAATTTGTGCAGAACATTTCTTGTTCATATGGGTTTGTCTCTTGGTCATTCCAGCAGCTAAATTATGCACCCAGAACAATTTCTACAGTATGTCCTCAAGATCCTTCAATGACAATACAGATCATCCTATCTTACTTTTTGAAAAATGTTATGTTTAATTTTCCTAGGAAGGCTTTTCCATAGTTTGGTCAGTCATTATTCTGGTGATGAATATTATTTTACTTCTAAGTATTGCACTGCTATACACGATCTGAAATCAAATCCTCATGCATATGCCATTGTGCACATGTGCAGGTATTTCTCTGGGCTAGAAAAATATAGGTGGGATTACTGAGTCATGAGCTACATGCCTGAAAATGTTTAAATGGTCCTGTCGAAAGCTGTGTAATGTGGTAGCTTTACCTCCCTTCCCTCCCTCTGGTGGTGTTTTAGGGAACTCATTTACCCTCTTTCACCAAAGTATTCTTCTTCCTCCCGGTGTAACACATCCGTGGTTGTGGATTTGTATGAATATCCATCAACCAACGGGCTTAATGAGTTCCTTCACCTGACTACACAGTCAACTGACATTCAGCATTCCATCCCTCCTCATTTAGCCCATTTTCCAGTAGAGTGGAAATTAGAAAGCTTTTAAAACAAATTACATTTTGGGGCATCTGGATGGCTTAGTTGGTTAAGCATCCTATTCTTGATTTTGGCTCAGGTCATGAGCTCAGGGTGGTGAGGTCAAACCCTGTGTCAAGCTCTGTGCTCAGCAGAGAGTCTGCTTGAGGATTCACCCTCTGTCTTCCTCTGCCCCTCCCCCTGCTCTCTCTCTCTCTCTCTCAAATAAATAAGTAAATCTTAAAAAAAAAAAAAAAACTACATTTTTATACTTCCCTATGGGTAAGGTTCTGGGTGCAAGTCAGGTCTTGCCAGTGAGATGCATTCATTAGAAATTTAAAGATGGAAATGAGGTTGAGGCTCCTTCTTGTTGCTTTTGGGGCTGTTGGTGATGTCCCATGTGGTTCTAGAATGTAGTGTTTTCTTCCTTCCGGAAGTGGTCCAGTCCAATCTCCAGATTTGTGGATGGTGAGAGTACCAGTGACTTCTGGATACGAGCTACTTGATTCTGGATCTCAGCCACAATGACAGTTTCTTGGACCCCAAATTTCCAGCAGCAGCCTCTTGATTTTCCACCTGCCTGGTTGGGACAGACATGAAAGCTTTCCTGGATGGTCAGTTCCACATGGTTCTGGGTGTCATTCTTGGAGAACTAGCCTACAGCACAGTCTTCCAGTCCTTCCACCAATTTCCGAAGCACCTGATTCCTTGTATTAAATCACGTTCTGCGTAAAATCCTTAGGGTGGTCTCTACTTCTTGCAGTTGGGTTCTTGCTGAAACGTGCTTGCTACATGACATCTGAGTTTACTTCTCAGTTACAAGCAATGGTCCTGGTAACCACGTTGACGGCCTCACCTTCCTTGTTAGTAGGCCAGGTTGTGAAACTCTGGGTATTCAGTACAATGGAATCCCCCAAAAAGTATTTAGCTAAGCCTAAGCTCGTGGACTAACAGGTAAAAGACACATTATCATGTCATGCCTGAAAGAGCCTCAGATATCAGTTTTATGTCCTGTGTTCGGCTCTTGGCTCTGCCCCTTACCAGCCAAATGACCTTCATTAAATCCCTTATGCCTTTTGGGACTAAGTGTTCTGGATTCTAAAATGAAGGTTTGCAGACAGCTTTTAAGGCCATTTTAGCTCAGACTCTATGGTCTTATGAAAGCATTACATAAACCTTAATGTGGAGTGGTTATCTGTTGAATAGCATCAGAGCCCACTAAGTATTAAATGTCTTGCCAATCACACATTTACTTCTCTTGCACCTTGTTCTGTCAGTCTTTGGCACTAAGCTTTCTCTCTTCTGTGTGCTTTCTTTTGTTTCATCTTCCATTAATAGTAAATTGACATAAAATGGCAGTTCCAGAGAATTAGAGGTGTTGCTATGGAAACAGCCTTGATTCATTGAAGTAAACATTGAGCTGTTGATGCTATTCTCTGAGGTGCTAGTGAAAAGGAACACAGAATTAATGTTAGAGTAAGAATGACATTTTGTCTTTAGAGACAGTGGGCCACACTCTGAAGTCTTCATCTGAAGGTGTGTATAGCAAAGACTCAGATTTACCTCAGGTCTAAGGATGCTTCCTGACTCAGCGGCTGACTTGACGGAGCCAGACTGGCAGCGGGTGCTGGTCTTGTCCCCCCGCATCCCACTTACAAAGGAATCTCGGAACGCAGTGTGAATAGTATAAAATAAAAATACCTCTCCTTCAGACTCATTGGTTGTGACTCAGACTTCTCTTTTGGGGTACGGTGGGGTAAATGAAAATTTATTTCTTCCCCTTAAACTATTTCATTTACTTTCAGAACAAAGATCTTTTATTGTTGACCTTCTCTTTCTCCCTTCCTTCTTTCCTTCCTTCCTTCCTTCCCTCCCCCTCCCTCCTTCCTTCCCCACTTCCTTTCCTCCTCCCTCTTCCCTTATTTCCCTCCCTTCCTCCTTCCCCCTTCCTTCCTCCATCCTTCCTTCTTTCATTCCTCCCTCCCTCCCTTTTTCTTTCTTTTCCTTTCCTTTCCTTTTCTTTTCTTTCCTTTTTCTATCTCCTTCCTTTTTTCTTTCCTTCCCCTTTCTCTCATTTTACTGAGGTTTAATGTACATATAATAACATTTACTCACTTTACGAATACTATTTGATAAGTTTCTATCACTGTATACAGTCATTCAAATTCCACCCAAACCAGAACAGTTCCATCATTCTGAAACATTCCCTCTTGTCCCTCTGCAGTGTTCCCTCCACCCTGATCCCCGGTTCCAGACAACCATGAACTTGCTTTCTCTCCCCATAGTTTTACCTTTAGTAGAATTTCACCTAAATGGAATCGGACAGTATGTCGTCTTTCATGTTTGGCTTCTTTCACCTAAAATAGTATTTGTGATAGTCATCTATGTGGTTGTATATATCAGTCCATTCCTTTTCTTTGGTGTATAATATTATACAATATGTTTATTGATAGGTCCCCCAATAATGGGTCCATGATCAAAGGAGCGAGACTGATACAAAGTGAAGGTCAAGCAAAGCTTTATTTCGCACCAAGCATGGAGAATCAAACCAACTGGTCAGGGCCGTCTCTCTCTCTTTTTTTTTTTTTTTAAAGGTTTTATTTATTTATTTGACAGACAGAGATCCCAAGTAGGCAGAGAGAGAGAGAGAGAAGCAGACTCCCTGCTGAGCAGAGCCCGATGCGGGGCTTGATCCCAGGACTCTGAGATAATGACCTGAGCTGAAGGCAGAGGCTTTAACCCACTGAGCCACCCAGGTGCCCCATCAGGGTTGTCTCTTAAAATGAGGCGACCACCCCCAGCCTCACAGACTAACTTTTATAGAGCAAAGGCCACGCGGTTGAGCCTGGCCACACACAGGTGGGCAATGAGATTGTAACACACAGAGAAAGCTGCACAGTCATGCTAGGTCACACACGGGAGGCCAGTTGAATTTCCATTTACCCTAGTAGATATTTGAACTAGCCTATCACCTTGGTCAGAATTGGTGCCCAAAAGACGGGGCCCACTCTCCTTGGTAGCTAGGGAGACAGTATGCGCCCCCCACTGATCGGATGTCTCCACCTGGCCTGACCTGCCCTTGTATCTGGGCTTTGCTACCTGGGACTGGTATCCCTGACTTGCTTTTAAGTCCTCGGGAGGGGCAGGGTCAATCTAAGTTTACTGCATAAACAACAAAATGACTCCCTCTGGCTAAGTAGCCCCTTGCATTTATACCACTGTTTGTTTATTCACTTACTAGCAGATAGAGATTTGGGCTGTTTTCAGTTTCTGGCTATTGTAAATAATGCTGTTACACACAAATCTTTGTGTGGACACATGTCATTATTTCTCTTGGGTAACTGCTTCACAGTAAGAATGCTGGGTTGCATGGTGAGTATACAGATTTTCTTTCTTTCTTTTTTTTTTTTTTTCAAGATTTTTATTTATTTATTTGACAGACAGAGATCACAAGTAGGCAGAGAGGCAGGCAGAGAGAGAGACGGGTGGGGGGGGGGGAAGCAGGCTCCCCGCTGAGCAGAGAGCACAATGCGGGGCTCGATCCCAGGACCCCGAGTTCATGACCTGAGCCGAAGGCAGAGGCTTTAACCCACTGAGCCACCCAGGTACCCCGTGTACAGATTTTCTTAACTTTATAAGAAACTGCCATACTGTCTTCAAAATGTGTGATTTTTGCATTCCCACCAGCAAGGTAGGAGAGCGAGTTCCATATCCTTGACAACAGTGTGGATCATGTCTCAATTTCTTTACTTCTGTCAATGTGGACAAGCACAAGTTTGTGGACCACACTTTAAGCGGGACTGCTCCTAGCCCTACACAGGAATATGTATGTCCATGATCCCAAATGCAGTTTGAAAAACAGAGAGGCACTGGTTATCCCTGACCAGAATAACAGGATCCATGCAAAGCTCCCCCAGGTCAAGAAAATGAAAATGATGCAAGTCTTGTCCTACAGGGTCTTATGGATTCTTTTAATGCCAACCCTGGGGTATACTTTTTTTTTTTTTTCTTTTGAGAAACACTTTAAATTTTCTTTCTTTTCTAAGTAATGGAGAAGAAACATATCTATTTTTTAAAATAAATCCTAATCTAGCTTCAGCATGTCTTGTGGTCTTGGCAGCAAGGCCATTAGCATCATTTCTGGCCTCTTTACCAGGGTTTTGATTGACCTTGGAGGAGCCAGATTATTATGTGTGGATGAACAGTCAGATTCCGGAACAGAGGCAGGGATACAGGTACTAAACGGGGGTGGATGGAGTCACAGACAGGCAACTTGAGCCAGAGCGGGTGTGTGTGTGTGTGTGTGTGTGTGTGTGTGTGTGTGTGTCAAGTTGAGCCCTAATGAGGAGCTATGGAGGATAGAACATTGCCTGAGGGAGGAGCTGAAGCAACTTTTCTAACTCAGGTTAAGTTTCTTAACATTTGGTAGGAGGAAGAAGGAAATACACCATTGGTCTGAAATGCCAGAAGCCTGCTGGCTGTTTTGTTTCCTGCCCCTTTAGAAGGTAAGTTTGAGTCACCATACAGACGGGGTGGGGGGGTAGTCAGGTGGCACACAGTTGTATGTGTAGGTTTAAATCTGGACCCAACAGCACCAAAGGCAGGTTGATTCAGCTGTTTATTTGTGACTGAAGAGAGTATTAGAGTAAAATATTCAGAAATGGATTAAACATACTTATCTCTAATGAGGTATAGAGGGTGGGTTAGCCCCCAGTGGGGCTGTTTTGCTAAATAGTGCAGAAGGAATTCCACTGAAAGATTAATTCACTGAGGAAGAGTGTGCTACTCTCAGAATAAAAGTAGCCATAAAGTATGGAGATCCTGCTGAGACAAAGCTGCGGATGTTGCTCACAGGTTATTTTTGGCGACGTGTTTTGGAATGAGGTACAATTACTTAAGACACAGAAAGAATTAGAACTGCATTAAAACAGAGCACACATTTTTTTTTTTTCTCACAAAATAAAAAGTTTAGGGAAAGTTTATGGTGAAGAGTTTTTGGGTAAGAGAAGGTTGTGGGAAATGAAACATATTCTCATTTTGATTTGAAACTTCTCTTTTTTCCTCTTTGCTGTAATCCATTACAATTGCTGCAGGGATTATAATGGACTTATCTTTTGAGTAAAAATGCCAGATTTTTTTAAAAAATCCAAGCTTACAGATAGTGAGGCAAAAGCGCTGTAAGATGCTTTACATATTTTATATACATTACAAATTTATGCCATCATCCATGGGTTGCTAAGTCTGAAGTCTTCCTTAAGGGGTTGATTCCAGTGAAATGAATAATTTAAGTAGGAAAATAATTACTAGACCTTGGGTTAAGAAGGCTGCGAGCCAGCAAGATCCCCGATTTATCACCACCTCTCTCTCAGTATGCACACTTTCTAAAACGATTTGTGAAGTCAGTTGTAAATTACAACTGCCTCGGGGATTAAACCCATCGGTCAGTTCTCTGACTCGCTCTAGAGAAGTTTCGTTAACTAAGTGTTTAAGAGGCTCCTGATCAGGATGCTTAAGGAAGTTTTCAGGCATCCCACGGCTACAGAGATAATGGGGACTTCACGGGTGAGAGTTGGCAATGACCTCCTCAGCACCGAGACAGCTCTGCAAGGCAGTGAAGAAGACCCTCTTACACCAGACCAACTCCTCTCTCTCTCTCTCTACTTGTATGGCAGGACTGCAATTTCAGCAATGCATCCAGAAGAGGAGGAGTGGGAGCTGTGGTTCACTGCAGTTGGTGGGGAGGGGAGTAGGGGGTTGGAAAACAGGCGAGAAACCAGGGAAGGCGAGTGAAGTGGTAGTCACTGGAGATTTTAATTCCCGTGTACTACTTTTAGCAAACAATGAACTACAAACTGCCTCAAATTATTCTGGAAGAATGAACCTTCTAACTTGTTCAACAATTAAGTAGCAGATCTTAGTGGATGTCATATTTAGTATCTCAATAGTTGGTTAGCCATTTGGGAAAAGGAATAACTTAGATCCTCATGTCATACCTCAAAATAAATTCCAGATGAACTGAAGAATTAGATGTAAATGATTAAGTTACAAAGTAAAGAATTCAGTAACAGATCAGCTGAGTTTGGAATGGGGAAGGACTTTTCAGCTACAAAAAAATCAATGGAAAAATATTTAAAAAGTAAAATTTGTAATAGATTTGACCACATAAAATACATATTACTCTCTATGCATATCTGACAACAAACAAAATAAAAATATAAAATTGGGTGAATATTTACAAAATTATTTTAGAGGTGAGCTCATTGTTCTCATGAAGAACCCCTCCCCCTAAATTAAATTAAAATGAACAAAGGTCATGAAAAGGTAATTCATATATTTAACATTTTATGAAAATAGCAAGTAATATACTAATATGCCCAGTCTCCTTAGGAACTAACCAAACCTAATGAAAACAAGATTGTTTCTTTTTAATTATTAAATGGCAAAGAGTTGTTAAAAAGACAAGACAAACCTAACTTGATAAAGACCCTCTAATCCTTGGATAGAGCAGTTTGGGGTATTTTTCAAATTTTACTTTGCTTCAGTAAATTTTCCTCTGTATACTAATGAACTAGTCAGAGAATAAGGATTTATATATCAATGTATTTATTTATATATGTATTTATACATATTTATTTATATATGTATTTATATATGAATTTATATATTCAATGTATTTATCAAATGTATTTATTCATTAATTTAACAAAAGTTTGAAATGGGGGGTTGAAAAGCTCCCATGCCCCTTCACGTAGAGATCTTACCTAAATTATAGTATAGCCAGAAAAATACTATCATTTAGCTATTTATTTCTTAACATAATTATTGATTTATAATTTTCCAAAATGTAGTAGTTGAAGCTATAATTAGCAACATGAGGAATATTCACAGAGAACAATGAGCTTTTTGAGGTGTGACAAATACTTTATTGCAAAATGAAAACAGTTTATTTTTTCTGATCATAAAAATAAAATAAAAAATTAAAATAATTTTTTAAAAATTAAAATTTATTAATTTTTTTAAAAGATTTTATTTATTTATTTGACAGACAGAGATCACAAGTAGGCAGAGAGGCAGGCGGAAGAGAGGGGGAAGCAGGCTCCCCACTGAGCAGAGAGCCCGACGTGGGGCTCGATCCCAGGACCCCAAGATCATGATCTGAGCTGAAGGCAGAAGCTTTCACTCACTGAGCCATCCAGGCGCCCCTGAATTTATTTTTTTATCATTCAAGATATTTATAGACATCTTTCCAAGTCAAAATTATACAACCCAATCATCTTTTGTAATGATTGCACAGTATTCTATTACGTATTTGTCCCATAATGTAGTTAACTATTTTTCCATTGATGGATATATTATATATTTATTTATTTAGTTAGTTTCTTTCTTTCTTTCTCCTTTCTTTTTCTTTTATTAATATATAGTGTATTAGTTGCCCCAAGGTATAGGTCTGTGAATCATTGGGTTTACACATTTCACAGTACTCACTATAGCGCACATACCCTTCCCAATGTCCATCACCCACCCACCCTATCGCTCCCCCCATCCCCAGCAACCCTCAGTTTGTTTCCTGAGATTAAGAGTCTCTTACGGTTTGTCTCCCTTCCCAGTCCCATCTTGTTTCATTTTTCCCTCCCTTCCCCCAACAACCCTCCACCCTGCTTCTCAAATTCCTCATAAGAGAGATCATACGATAATTGTCTTTCTGTGATTGACTTATTTCACTCAGCATAATACCTTCTAGTTCCAAGATTTTGGGGTTTTTGATGGCTGCGCAGTATTTCATTATATATATATATATATATATATATATATATATATATATAAAGAAGATGTGATATATATATATCACATCTTCTTTATCCATTCATCTGTTTATGAACATCTAGATTCTTTCCACAGTTTGGCTATGCATAGCAGCAATTCTATGTTTATAGCATTTGGGTGCATGTGTCATTTCGGTTCACTACATTTGTATCTTTAGGGTAAATATCCAGTAGTGCAATCGCTGGATCATAGGGTAGCTCCATTTTCAACTTTTTGAGGAACCTCCATACTGTTTTCCAGAGTGGAGGCACCAGCTAGTATTTCCACCAACAGTGTAGGAGGGTTCCCATTTCTCCACACCCTTGCCAACATCTGCTGTTTCCTGACTGATTAATTTTAGCCATTCTGACTGGTGTGAGGTGGTATCTCACTGTGGTTTCAATTTGTATTTCCCTGATGCCGAGTGATGTTGAGCATTTTTTGTGTATCTGTTGGCCATTTGGATGTCTTCTTTGCAGAAATATCTGTTCATGTCCTCTGCCCATTTCTTGATTGGATTATTTGTCTTTGGGTGTTGAGTTTGATAGTTCTTTATTAATTTTGAATACTAGCTATTTATCTGATATGTCATTTGCAAATATCATCTCCTATTCTGTTGGTTGTCTTTTGGTTTTGTTCAATGTTTCCTTTGCTGTGCAAAAGCTTTTGATCTAGATGAAGTCCCAGTAGTTCATTTTTGCCCTTGCTTTCCTTGCATTTGGTGATGTTTCTAGAAAGAAGTTGCTGTGGCTGAGGTCAAAGAGGTTGCTGCCAGTGTTCTCCTCTAGGATTTTGATGGATTCCTGTCTCACACTGAGGTCCTTCATCCATGTAGAGTCTGTGGTGTAAGGAAATGGTCCCACTTCATTCTTCTGCATGTGACTGTCCAATTTTCCCAACACCGTTTGTTGAATAGATTGTCTTTTTTCCACTGGACATTCTTTCCTGCTTTGTTGAAGATTAGTTGACCATGGAATTGAGCATCCATTTCTGGGCTCTCTATTTTATTCCATTGATCTTTGTGTCTGTTTTTGTGCCAGTACCATACTGTCTTGATGATTACAGCTTTGTTGTAGAGCTTGAAGTCTGGAATTGTGAAGCCACCAGCTTTGGTTTTCCTTTTCAACATTCCTCTGGCTATTTGGGGTCTTTTCTGATTCCATATAAATTTTAGGACTATTTGTTCCATTTCTTTGAAAAAGTTGATGGTATTTTGATAGAGATTACATTAAACCTGTAGACTGGTCTAGGTAGCATAGACATTTTCACAATATTTGTTCTTCCAATCCATGAGCATGGAACATTTTTCCATTCCTTTGTGCCTTCCTCAATTTCTTTCATGAGTATAGTTTTCTGAGTACAGATTCTTTGCTTCTTTGGTTAGATTTATTCCTAGGTATCTTATTGTTTTGAATTGTAAATGGGATCAACTTCATTTCTCTTTCTTCAGCCTTGTTGTTGGTGTATAGAAATGCAACTGATTTCTATGGATTGATTTTTCTATCCTCACACCTTACTGAATTCCTGTATGAGTTCTAGCAGTTTTGGAGTGGAGTCTTTTAGGTTTTCCACATAAAGTGTCATATCATTTGCAAAGAGTGAGTGAGTGACTTCTTTGCTGATTCAAATGGCTTTTATTTCTTTTTGTTGTCTGATTGCTGAGGCTAGGACTTCTAGTACTATGCTGAATAGCAGGGGTGGTAATGGACATCCCTGCCGTGTTCCTGACCTTAGCAGAAAAGCTCTCAGTTTTTCCCCATTGAGAATGATATTCACTGTGGGGTTTTCATAGATGGATTTGATGACATTGAGGTATGTAGCCTCTATGCATACACTGTGAAGAGTTTTGATCAAGAAAGCATGTTGTACTTTGTCAAATGCTTTCTCAGCATCTATGAGAGTATCATATGGTTATTGTTCTTTCTTTTATTAATGTATTGTATCACATTGATTGATTTGCAGATGTTGAACCAACCTTGCAGCCCAGGAATAAATCCCACTTGGTCGTAGTGAATAATTCTTTTAATGTACTGTTGGATCCTCTTGGCTAGTATTGTGGTGAGAATGTTTGCATCCATGTTCATCAGGGATATTGTATTGTAATTCTTTTTGATGGGGTCTTTGTCTGGTTTTGGGATCAAGGTAATGCTGGCCTCATAAAATAAGATTGGAAGTTTTCCTTCTATTTCTTTTCTTTTTTCTTTCTTTCTTTTTTTTTTTTTTTTTTTTTTTTTTTTTTTTTTTTGTTGAAACATTTTCAAGAGAATAGGTATTAATTCTACTTTAAATGTTTGGTAGAATTCCCCTGGGAAGCCATCTGGCCCTGGGCTCTTGTTTGTTGGAAGATTTTTGATGACTGCTTCAATCTCCTTACTGGTTATGGGCCTATTCAGGTTTTCTATTTATTCCTGGTTCAGTTTTGGTAGTTTATGTCTCTAGGAATGCATCCATTTCTTCCAGGTTGTCAAATGTGCTGGCATGTAGTTGCTCGTAAATGTTGTTATAAGTGTTTGTATTTCTTTGGTGTTGGTTGTGATCTCTCCTTTTTCATTCATGATTTTATCAATTTAGGTCCTTTTTCTTCTCTTTTTGATAAGTCCAATATACCTTCTGCCCCTCTTTCTCTTTCTACGTCTTCTGGGATCCCAATTATTCGAATATTATTTCATCTTATGGTACCAGTTATCTCTTGTATTCTCCCCTCGTGGTACAGTAGTTTATCTCTCTTTTTCTCAGCTTCTTTTATTCTTCATCGTTTGGTCTTCTATATCACTAATTCTGTCTTCTGCTTCATTTATCCTAGCAGTAAGAACCTCCATTTTTGATTGGACCTCATTAATAGCTTTTAAAATTTCAACTTGGTTAGATTTTCATTCCTTTATTTCTCCAGAAAGGGATTCACTCATATCTTCTATGCTTTTTTCAAGCTCAGCTATCATTTTTATAATTGTCATTCTGAACTCTAGTTCTGACATCTTACTAATGTCTGTATTGATTAGGTCTCTAGCTATTGGTACTCCCTCTTGTTCTTTTTTTGAAGTGCGTTTTTCTGCCTTATCATTTTATCAGATAACACTAGATGAATGAGAGAACAAAATACTAAAAGGATAGCAATGGCCCCAGAAAAATACACACTAACCGAGTTGGAAGAGACCTGAAATTGGGGGTGGGGGGTGAAGAAAGGAGGAAAAAATTTTATATATATGGCTGATGAATAGAACAGAGCCACACAATTGATTTTGGGTGTACTTTGGACTGTTAGAAGAAACTGCCTCACAAAAATTTAATGAAAAAAAAAACTCATATATATACAAAAATAAGGGTAAACACAATGAAGGGATGGAATATGACTGTAAAGATGCAAATTTAAAAGGATTCTAAAAAAGGAATTGATAAGAAGTTGGTTGAAAAAAGGAAACAAACAAAAAAGGTGGGGGAAGAATGTGATCAGGTTGGAGACTAGAACAAAGCCATGCACTAGATTTAGGGTGTATTTTGATCCGTTAGAAGACACTGTATCCCAGAATCTTAAATAGAGAAACCTATACACATATAAAAAATAATGTTATATACAATGAAGGGATAGAATATAACAATGAAAATTTAAAAAGATTTTTTAAAAGGTATTGATAAGGTAGTTTAACAAGGTTAAAATAGGAAAGAGGAAAAAATTTTAAAAATAGAATAAGAAAAAATAAAATTAAAAAAATTTAACTTTGAAAGACTAAAGAATCATGGGAAAAAAGCCATGAATTCTGTGTGTTGCCTTCCCCTAGCTCTGAAGTGCTGCAGTTCTCACTGATCAGTGAACTTGGTCTTGGCTTGATGTTCTTGCTGATCTTCTGGGGGAGGGGTCTGTTGCCATGATTCTCAAATATCTTTGCCGGGGGCGGAACTGCACCACCCTTGCTAGGGGCTAGGCTAAGTAATCTGCTCGGGTTCACTCGCGGGAGGTTTTGTTCCCTGAATGCTTTCCGTAGAGCTCTGGAGGACAGGAAACAAAGATGGCAGCCTCCCAATTTCCAGCCAGTTGGTGCCGAGAGCTCAGGGCCCCAGTCCTCAGTGCGCCCTCAGAGAAAAGCAGTCAGTCCCTTCCATCTCCCTGGTCTCTGGTCACGCTCTGTGCTCACCCCGCCTGTGAGTGTGCATTTCTATCTCTGGTGCATGGCCCTGTGTGGAGTGTCCAAACCCAGCAGATTCCTGCAGTGCACTCCCGCACCTCTCCTCCTGAAGGAGGAAGGTGAGTCTCCCAGATCTGCCACTTGTGGGGTCCCTGTTCAAAGAACTATGGTCTGACTGTGCATCGGATCACAGTTTAAGGTTATTCTGAGCTGAGAGCCCACTTCTCATCTCTGCCTCTGTAGCCAGCTTCCCCACTCTGATACCTGGGGCCTCTGCCACACTCAGACACCCCCAGTCTTATTGTGACCCCGCAGGTCCTGAGACCACACTGTCTCTAGAGGGCTCCAGACCCTCCTTAGCCTCTGGAGTGATGTCCCTCAGTGGAGCCGACTTCTAAAAGTTCTGATTTTGTGCTCCACCACTTGTTGGGAGCCAGCCCCTCCTGCTATGGTCTGTCTTCCCATATGTTGGCTTAGATTTACTTCTCCACACATCCTGCCTTCCAGAGTGGGGTCGCTTTTCTGTTTCTAGAATTGCTGCTCTACTTCTCTTCAATCTCCTGTTGAGTTTCTAGGTGTTCAGAATGGTTTGATAACTATCTAGCTGAACTCCTGGGACCCAACGATACCCAGGTCTCCTACTCCTCTGCCATCTTGCTCCTCCCCCTTTTCCACTGATGGATACATATATTTTAAAGATTTATTTGTTTGAGAGAGAGAGAAAGAGAACAAGCATGCACATGAAGGGGGACAGGCAGAGCAAGAGGGAGAGAATCTCAAACAGACTTCCTACTGAGCAAGGGCTCCATGCAGGGCTCCATCTTGTGTCCCTAAGCCAAAATCAAAAGTTGACATGCAACTGACTGAGCCACTGAGGTCCCCTTTTGAGAGATATTTTTATCAACTAGACAGAGCCAGACAAACACAGCTGTGAGTTTGTTTTTAGGGGAGATCCTCTGTCCTCATGGGTGTCTGTTTTCTTACAGTACAAAGACGAGTATACCTTGCATATAGGTAATAAGCTTTCGGAACACAGGCACAAAGCCCTCTGGGTGACACCCAACTCGGCTGGGAGTTGCCTGACATCACCAACCATAAGCTTTCAGCAACCTTAAAGAAACAGGTTTCAAGCTGCTAGAGGAAAGGGAGCCCTTGTTACTTCCAGAAGCTGAATTGCCTGGTCCCAGTGAGCCCACTCTGGGCAACCTGAGCTCAGGGTCACTGACCAGAGAATCCTGCCTGTCCCTTCCCATAGGGACATTGTCCTGAAGATTCTGAGGAAGGTGTCACCTCTAATAAAGATGTATTTCTGGAAAAATTTAAAACCACTGAAGGGTCACTCCTGAGGCTGGAGGGCTGAACTTGCCTTTTTTCTTTCTTTCTGGTCTGGAGTTCAGTTGCAAGGAACTCCATCAGGCTTGACTCAGCCTAATTTGCAAATTACTTCCTGCAAAATTCCACATTGCATGTTGGAAGCTTACCTTTAACTCTTACTTTCCCATTGCATTTCTGCTATTCAATCCCGGCTCTTCCCAGCTCCTGCCTAGGATGCCTAACTAGGGAGTGTGGGGCATAAGGCAGAAATGCACAAAGGAAAGCACAGGGACATTAAAAAAAATTTCTTTTGTATGGCATCCACACAAAATTCCACATCCTTCAAATAATAAATTTGTAAGATATTTTTCAGTAATTGCTATTGTTATAAAGCACTTAAGTGACAGTTGGATTATCTAAAACTAACCTCAAATACAACTTCTAAGTTCACTCTGCTTACAAAATATGATGGCGTGCCTGAGTGGCTCAGTCAGTTAAGTGTCTGCCTTCAGCTTGAGTCATGAGCTCAGGGTCCTGGGATGGAGCCCCACATCAGGATCCTTGCTTAGTGGGGAGCCTGCTTCTCTCTCTGCCTGTCACTCCTCCCTTCATGCTCTCTCTCGCCCTCCAATAAATAAATGAAATCTTTGGAAAAAAAATAATGGCTTCCCAAGGCCTACAATGTAAAGGACTGATCTCTTATCGGGCATGGTAAAGAGACTATAATCTGACCCAACTACCTCCCTCTCCTCATTCTCCACCATCCCTTATTGCATTTCCCTCCCTTGGTTCATATTTTATCACTTTGTGATTCAGCTGAAGTTTCTGCCTTTGTCTAGAGTAAGGGCTTGTCCACCCTGACCACTCATGAACATCACATGGAGAACACTGAAAAAAAATTTACTTATTTATATTTCAAATTTTTAAATTTTTAATTGATCTTAGATTTATGGAAGAGTTATGGAGATAGGACATGAAGTTCTTGTATGCCCTTCACTAGCTCCCCCAGTGTTAACATCTTATGTTACTACAGTACATTTATCAAAACTAAAAAGTCAACATAGACTCATTAGTAACT
This sequence comes from Mustela lutreola, assembly GCF_030435805.1. Taxonomy (NCBI): domain Eukaryota; kingdom Metazoa; phylum Chordata; class Mammalia; order Carnivora; family Mustelidae; genus Mustela; species Mustela lutreola. The sequence continues at coordinate 155,845,933 of NC_081293.1, read as the reverse complement.
CAATACAGACTTCATTTGGAATTTGCCCGTTTTCTACTAATGGCCTTTGTCTGTTCAAAGATCCAAAATAGGAAATCACATCGTATTTATGCAACATGTCTCCCTGGTCTCCTCCAATCTGCAAAAACTTGTCTTTGTTTTTTTTGGAGCCTGACACTTGGAAAGAGCACTAGCCAGGTATTTTGTAGAAAGTTCCTCTGGCTTGTTTGATATTTTCTCATCATTCAACTGGGGTTGTGGACTTAGGGAAGACTAACACAGAGGTTGTGTGTCCTTCTTGTTGCTTCATATCAGGGGACATGTGATAGCAATATGACTTATTTCTGGTGATGTTAACCTTGATCGCCCAGTCAAGGTGATGCCGCCAGCTTCCTCCACTGTATAGTCACTGTTTTTCTCTCTCTGTACATATTAGTCAAAGAGTCACTAAGTCCAGCCTCCATCCACAGGAAGGGAATTAAGCCTCAGTCCATAGAGGGAAAAATACATGAAAAATGTGAACATAAATTAAAACTACCACAATAAGAAATATTTTGAGGGATTACTTTGAGGATATTCAAATATCCAGTTTTCCCCACTGATTTCAACATCTATCTGTGGGTCTTACCCCCAGCAATTGTTACTCTGGTGTTCTCCAAGTAATTTTCTGTATTTCTCATTTCTTTTGTATTTATTAACTGGACTTTTTTATGCAAGGAAGATTTTCCCTTTCTCCCTCCTTATTTAATTATTCACTCGTATTTATCCATATATTAGGGCATAAACTAATACTATCTTTATTTTGTTGCTCAAATTATTCCAGCTGTGGCCTCTGGGGGCGCCTTCAGGCTGGTCCCTTTGTTCTTTGGACATGCTCCCCTCACCCTCCACACCCACTTTTTTTTTTTTATACAACACTTTCTTATTCAGGTGCTACAAATATGCTCCGGGTTTATCTTGTATTTTCCCCACTTCAGGATTTAGAATTCATCATTTCTCTGGGGAGCTTGTTTCCTTTTATTGGAGAATGGCGTTTAGAACCTAAGGTCCTTTGTTAGGTGTGTTCATTATTACTGGGGTGTCCTGGCTTCTAGGCCCTCTCAATGGACAGATCTAGAAAATGGATGCATAATAACCCAAGAATACACACGTACCTATATTTCTGTGTGTTTCTATCTAAATATAGGAAAATAAACACAAATTCACACTAATATCTTCAACTCTAATTCAGCACCACAAGCTTCATTTTACCCTTCCCTAGGGAACTTTTTTTTTTTCATTTTCTTAAACATTTTTATTGACACATAAAATGGATATGAAAAGTGTACAAATCTTACAAATCTCAATGAATTTTCAAAAAGTGAACACACTAATGTAACTGTGGGGAACATTTTTAAATGTCCTTGTCTGGGCCCCAACCCAAGCCAATTAAATCAGAAACCCTAGAGATCCTGCCGCCAGTGGTTTTTTTGTTTTTGTTTTTGCTTTTGTTTTTTAAACTCTCCAGGTAATTTTACTGTTCAAAGAGGATTGGCAACTATTGACCTATTGACCCTAACTATTGAAAGTGGTCTTTCTCAGTGTATCCTTTTGATTAGGGTCTATTCAATGACCTAGTGCCTCTATTCAGCCTTCCCTCATCCCCAAGCCATTATCTCCTTCCCCCAACCCCTGCTTATGTCATTGCTTTGTTCTAGTATGTGGTCTTAGACCTTCCCTTATTGACTGTACTTACCTCTTTAGATGTTGGTCTTATTCAACAGTCAGTGAGCCCCCCAATAGCAGGGAAGTCTCATTATATGCTCCCCATCATAATTATCAGACCAAGAGAAAAAATATTGGTGTCACCAGCCCTATGGCAGCCCATGCACAGGTCAACTTCACTCCTGGACCTTTCTCAGAGACCAAACGGAGTTAGGGAGAAGGGCTGGAGTATCTAGTGATTCTGCTGGGGAGGGACTGGAATGGGAAGAAGCTCAAAATCAGGGATATGATTATAAGAGTAAGTCACACCCTCTGAATTATCTGCCCAGTCCTGTATGACCTGGGAAGCTGGGTTTACAGAAGTAAGAAGTATGCACAGGTGTGAAAATCGAGAAGAGCATAGAGAAATATGAAGAATCATTATATTAAGGAGAAAGAGCTCAATGTATATTCTTGTAGTGGTAAGGTTATACAACTCTTTTGATGAGAAATACTATTTTTTTTGGGGGGGGGTAAAAGTTTCAACATCTAATCCCAGTGAAAGAAATGTGTAATGAAACTATCAGAAGTGGATCAACAACATCCTATTGTATCTCTAGGAGTCAAGGAAGGAGGGACTAGTGGGCAGATAAAGGAATAACTTTAAAATGAGTGATTGATGTATTCAAGTTATTAGTTTAAAAGGGATCAGTTATCAAAGGAAACATAATTGAATAGAAAATGAGGATAATGAAAGAGTTCACCATGAATACGGTTCAAGGTCTTGCATATTTAGGAAAATGAGTGGTGTTACTCCAACTGCTTCTGAGGCCATGGTTGCCAGAACCAAATCAGAATCGAAACGGGGAAGGAAGTGCGTCCATTGTACATTTCTAAAAACAGAACAACGTATTACGGATGACACTTGAATTAGTTTGTTATTGGTGATACTGGCAGCAGAATTTTAATCGAAATTGACACAGACACTTCCCTCACAGCCCAGGCTTTCAGCACAGGAGTTACTAGATAAATATTTATGGAATGACTGGCAAGGAATTTCTCTCAAGATTAGGGAAACTTGTAATGGTAGTTGAGTGGGGTAGGAGGTTGTCTTGAGGATTCCTCCCATGTACTTTCTCCTCTTTCAGTCTTGTTCTCTTTACCTGATTCCTAGTGCCTGCATTGCCCCAGTGGAAAACCATTTGACTTCATAAGCAAAGGGAGTTTTTGAAAATTTAAAGAGATCTTTAGGAGAAAGGCAACATTTAACCTGAAGGAAGGAACAGTCAGCAGGAGGTCATCAAGCATGGGTAGAAGGTTAGCAGGAGATGTTTCTTGGGGAGGGGTCTTTCCTGTAATCATGCCATGTTATATATGCCCACCACCCCCAATGCCAACTTAGTTCTTGAAGTGGAGTCCAAGAAAAGTTCAAAGTGGCATGCACTGACATGGGGATACATTCAGGAGCAATTGAGACACACATACATTGCAGGATGTCTCGCTTGAATTGTTGATAGAAATCTCCCACTGGAAATGCAAGATTTCTTCAGAACTTATGTTTGTAACTAAACCTTTGTGCTTATAAGCCATCCCCTGGATAGATATATTTGAAAGAATAATATAAAAAAAGACAAAAAGCAAGGACCTTTTCAGGAATCTCCTATTTTTTTGCATGTTTAATGAGTGTTCTTTTGTGGGAATTTAGTAGCACACCGAGGTTAGGGGCTGTATGGGATTTATCTCAGATTTCCTCATCTTTCACATGGTACCTGGTACAGAACAAACTGTAGTTGAATGAATTTTTAATATTTAGGATCCTAGAAGCAGGTTTTAAGTGAGGACTGAGTTAGATATCCTTTTTTTCACATATCAGGGAACTGAGACCCAGAAAGAATAACTCGCTTGCTTGAAACTATTGGAAAATCAATGACAGCACTAAGAGCTAAATGCATAATTTCTACTCCTGGTCATTCACTCATAGGAAGTGATTAGGCTGATTTTCCTTTCCGACAGGCTTGGGTCACACCCCGGGCCAACTTTTCTGTTATGCACAATGCCCACAGCTCACAACACTTTTAGGGGCCCACCAAAAAGTTTTAATCTCCTTTAGGATCTAAAGAAAATCTATGAACTAAAATTTAAAATTTGAATTAAATTTAAATTTAATATTAATTTAAAATTTTAAAAACAATTTAAATAAAAGAAATTTTAAAATCTGAAGAAAAAAGTTACATTGACATGGTAATAAAATATCATCTTTAACAACTTTTTTTAAAAAAAAAAAGATTTTATTCATTTGTCAGAGAGAGAGAGAGCATAAGCAGGGGAGTGGCAGGCAGAGGGAGAAATGGGCTCCCCACTGAGCAGAGAGCCCGATATGGGACTTCATCTCATGACCTTCGGCATCATGAACTGAGCCGAAGGCAGATGCCTAACTGACTGAGCCACCCAGGCATCCCATCTTTAACAACTTTTTAATGGAGGAGGGAGCCCACGAGAGTCATAACATGGCTCTGATGGCAGCTCCCTCCTACCTTGGAGACTGATCCTAAGGCCCACTAATGTTTAGAGGGACCAGCCAAGAAGATGGAAATAAAACACCTTAATTCATAGTGCTCTCAATTCATAAGTCTTAAGGGATAAATGAACACATGGAAAGTACTTAGAAAAAACACCTAGGAAGTGCTTAGTAAATGATAGCCTTATTTATTTATTTATTTATTTATCAACCAGATCACTTAAAGATATGAGTGAAACATAAAAGTAGTATTTAATTACTTGTTTCATTAATTATACAAATATATATAAGTGACCACTGTGTGCTAATCATTGATCTGGGTACTTAGGAAATGGCAGTGACAAAATGGACAAAATTCTTTGTCGTCTAGTGAGATGAGGGCAGGAGGGACAATCGAAAAAATAAATAAGTTAAATATATAGTCTGTCAGATGGAGATGAGACCCACAACTGAAAATAAAGTGCCAAGGGCAGGGATAAGGTGGAACCATCTTAAATATTATGTTCTGGGAGGCATAACTGATGTAGTGACATTTGAAGGTGAGGGAGAAGAGCAAATGGGGAAACAGAATTTCTGGCAGAGGGAACAGCAAGTGCAAAGGCCCTGTGGTGGAATCCTGCTTGGCATGCCCAAGGAGCCAGCATGAGTGCATGAGTGCACGGGAGGAACCACAGGCTAGGAGGTCAGTGTGGAGGCACTGCAGATCATGTGGGACATTATAATCATTTTCAAGACTTCAGCTTTGGTTTCCAGTGGAAAAGGAGTCAGTGGAGGCTGCATTGACCTCCATCCTCTAACATTTTATAAGAGTTTTTGCCAGATGTCAAACTGTCCCATGAGCATACTCTGAAGCAGAACACTAGTTATATTCAACGTCTCTAAAAGCCAGAGAGTAGGATTTGGAATGACTTGGCCTTAGGAATTTGAAAATGCATTCATTTCCCCTATTCCACGAACGTTTATTGGTCACAGGACGTAAATGTGTATCACAACACTGATACACATTAACAACACCAAGACTAAATGTTTAGTATTTACATAAGAGTTACAGTTCCGTGTCCTGGTTTAATGTTAATTTAAAGAAGTCCAGCCCACACAGGAATTCCAGTGGCCTCATTTTACAGATGAGGAAATGTTAGGCGCCTTCCCCAAGGTCAGATCCTGCAGAAAGTGGTGCTAGTATTTTCTTTGCTATCAAGGGGTCTACAGAGCATGGGATACCTGCTGTTTTCACTTTGTCCCTCCATCAGCACCAGATACAGTGCTGGGTAAAATAATATTGTTCAACTACAAAAGTGCAGGCAGATTCTCATGATATTCTTCTGTTAAAAAAAAAAAAAGGTGAATAAGCCAGCCTCTCCTTCTTCCCTTTGCCTGTATCAAATGCAGGAAGTGGTCTCTGTAGAAATTCAATGCCATTGTCCCTGGCACAGGGACCCATTCAGCTGCATGGGTTGGTGCAACTCAAGGAGCATCCCAGGCCATCGGCAGCATCACGGAGAAGCTGGTCAGTCTGGGACAGGGGATTTAATTCACTGGCTTCATTTGTTAAATCTTGAAAATGACAAGATTCGAATAAATGATCTCAGATCTCTTTCAGTTTGGGAACCTCATGATTCTGATGGGATAGTGGCTGGAGATTTTGTGCACACAGGAGACACAGATGAAGGAAAATGTGCCCCTTCATTTTTGTTTTATTTTCAAGGTGGCTAAAGCTGGTACTAGAAATGCAAGTAGCCAGTGTCTTCTGACCCTTCCAAAAATCTCTTTTTCTCTTTCTAATTAACCTCTCTCCTTTTTAATGTCCTGTTTTCTCTGATTCGCAGTCAACTTGGGGTTTCTATAAACTTCTCAAAGGCTGGGGTCAAACTTTCTTTTAAATTGTTGGGGGGAGGGCATGGGAAGCAAAAAGAAGAAGAAAAGCTCTTGTTTCCACGCACAGCTGCACGGAGCAGCACCTGTCCCAATCTGGACAAAGCAAATTGAAAAGGGGAAAGGAGTTCTCACCGCCTGGGAGAAAACAGAAACGGCAAATCACAGAGGCTTCCCTTTGGCCAACCTCACCATTGTGTTTCCCCCTCTTTGCCGTCCTCCCAAGGGCTGGACACCCGACACTCACGCGGAGGTTCTCATGACATTGACAGTGTTGTGGGAAGCCACGTCCACTCCCCGGGGGGTTTTCTACTGTGTTCCCACAGACTGTCCGTCCTGCATGCAGACAGAGTAAGGGAACAGCGGGTGCCAGGTGACATGCCTGTCTCAGAGACCCCCAAGTGGCCAGGCCTGGCCAGCCAGACTGTGAAACACAGAGGCAGCCTTGCACACAGAGACTTTAAGCCTCTGGCCTCATTATTATGCAACTAGGGCGCCGCCCTGCCCTCTCCTCAGGAGACTGTTGGTCAAGTAAGGCTGGAAGAATGGATGTCATGGGCCTTGGCTCTCTTCTTGTTTCTCCGTTCCCCTTTGTCTTTCTCAGCTCTCTCTCTCTCCCCAGTATTTCCCATCCTCTTCTGTTAACTACTTTCCTCTCCTCTCCTCTTTCCTTCCTTCCTAACTACTCAGGTGGGAGACACCTCTCCATTCCCCTCGTCTCCCACCTGTTTCTGTTATTCCTCTTCTCTTTCTATCTCTCTCTCTCGCTGCCACTTCTGCATGTGGAGGCAAAAGTTGCTCAAGGACTTCCCGACCAGCTGGTGACATACCAGGTGTTCAGGTAGATGCACCTGTCTCCGTGCGTCCTCAACGTAAACAAGCAGTGGTCATTGCCTAGAGGATGAGGGGAAGTGGAGGGCATTTTCTTTCTGTTCATTCCCGCAAACACTTTTTTTTCAGACTTCGATGAGTTGGTTGGATTGTTGTCTTTGGATTCCCTCTCTCACTTTGTGATACTTTAGTGAGAAATTGGAGTGCTTTGTTTCAAATATCATAATTAATCTGAAATGAGGCACTGCAGGATCATTAATAAATCAGGACTGAATTTCACAGGACCCACTAACCTCCGTTTCATTATATGCCAAAAGTCCTCTCAGAGACTCTTCTCATCACTCGGGTAGGAGTCCTGGAAAACTTGGAGCCCCAAAGAAGTTCATCTACAAGGGCTTTTCACACAACCAACAGTGAATCTCCATTCCAAACAAACAAACAAACAAACAAACAAAAAAACAAAACCAAGGTGCTCTGCTCTTGATGATAACAAGAGAAGTCTTCCCCCCCAAAGTGGGAGAAGGGACAATCATAAATATATACCGAGAACCTTGCAGGGCTGGTATGTGTGATGCCAGTGGAGACAAAGAAGGCCCTTGAGCAACCATGATGGCACCTTTCAACTCTGTGTCAAAGGTGACACAAAAAAGTGTTGCTTTGCAACTCAGGCCAGTCCCCTGGACCAGTGAATGTCAGGGTTAGTTCAACGACCACTGTGACCTTGGACTCCACCAACACATCTGGAGGAAGGTCTTCTGAGGCTACCTTCAGTTCTGTTTCTGTGGATTTCCATGAGAGGATTCTGCTGTTTAAATGTAATAAACTTCAATGATATTACATCAAAAACAGCTCCCAATTTGATTTTGGTCAGTTATTTTGTAGGAAATGTGGACATTTAATGGAACTTAGTAGTCTCAACACGATGCTGGAGGTGGTGCATTGTTTTTATTGTTGATGAAAAAATGAACTCAACACAATTGTGGGAACTGAAGTGTAAACACACTTCCCTTCTGAAAACTGAAGAATTAGGGGAGGCATAGTCTTAATAGTAACAGAAGTGGATCTTATAAATTCTATCAGTCTTGACTATGGAAACAGAAAGCCACCTATCTAAAATGTGTGTTACTGTTCAACTTTATGAAATTTTCCTCTTCCAAACTAAAGATATACTAAATCAAAAATTCTAACCTAAACTCTAAACTAAGAAAAACCAATAAAACAACCCTGCCCCCAACAACTAAACTAGAAAGTCCACTCAAAATCATGATAAAGTCAATGTCACTGCTACTAAATTCTTATGTCTGAATCCTGTAAACCACATCTGTGTGGATTTGTGGTTTCCTTGGGGTGTGTTATGGAAAGGGTATTGGCTTTGGTGTGGGACAGGTGAGGATTAGGGTCCCAGTCCCAGTTGGTGCTTAATCCCTTGGAGCCTCATTCAGAGAGATTATACCACCTCCAACACAAAGTTGTGAGGATTAAACAAGACAATGACAAACATTATCTTGCCCAGCACCGTATGGGCTGCACAGCAAGTGAGCATTACCTTAATCTTCTCGACCCCCTTCTGCCCTTGATACTGGGGAGAAACTTGGGCACTAGATCGATCATACTCCAGCAAACCAGCAGGTGGCACTCATTTAGAGACTCCCGCAGCAGCCACTTGAAAGCTCCTGGGAATTCACCAGCATCACACTTCCTCAATGTTTACTTGACACTGGGAGAAGGAAAGGGGAAGTGAGTTAATATTTGACTAAAAAGGGGAGGGCTTTATTTTTGTCTCTTATGTTGAAGCCAAGAGATCCGTCCTTTCCTCTGTAAACCAAGAAGATTTAAGGGCTGCGTCCATGCAGCTGGTGAATGTTCCTGGCTGCCCAGTTTCTGAATGCCAGAGATACATAAAACTGGGCAGAGGCTGGCACCACACCCATTTACCTTCTGTCTGTCAAAGGTGTCTTCTCCCTGACTTGCAAAAGTAGGATAAGGGGGAACATAGCTCAGGGCTACTGAGAAGTTTGGAGTATGGGCGAAGTTATCCATCACTGAGGTTTTCCACTCTGACATTCAGGGAGAAGCTGTTCATGGGACAGTAGCACTTTTTAGGCTCTGGTTAATTCTTCAAGATAGGGAACTGTTTGTCACTGGGAGGTGTCAGGCACACATTAAATACTGACCTGTCCAGATGCCGGGGATGGGTGGGGTAGGGGTCCTGCGCTGAGCAAGAGGGTCTCCCAGATGACCCTTAGAGTCCTTTCTGATGTTGCCTTGTTTCTCAAAAACAAGAAAAACAGGACTAGCTGTAGCCAGCTGCCTAGACTTCCTTACCCACATCCCTCCCACTTTGTCTGAATCTGGGGCTGCAGGAAGGCATAGGGAAGGAGGCAGCAACCATTTAAGGCAAGATGTAAACATTCCTGCTTCTGACCTCCACATTGGCAAATTTCACCTCCTCTGTGTTAGAGTGGGAGAGGGGAGGAGGGCTTGGCATTTACTGCTTGGTCCACAGAGGGGGAAAAACTAAAGGGGAGCCAAACTGGCAACTTGCCACTTAGAGAATGTGAATGTAACTAAATATTTGCAATTGACTCAGTCTAAGAGCATGAAGTACCTATTCTCCTGAGGTTGGGGGGAAACATGCCTCACTGTTCCAGTGCATGAATAATCAAAGTGCTTCTTTCCTTCCCTGTTATCCTCACCATTATCCTGATGTTATTATTTTAGTGCATGCTAATTTTTGCGAAAGACTGCTTAGTTGTCAATAACACATTTTCTAAAGTATTTGTTAAGGAGCTTGAAGACAAACTGTCTGGGTTTGAGTATTAGCCTAGTGGCCTGGGTAACGGACTTTGATAATCTCCACAAACCTCAGGTCCTCCATCTGTTGGATGGAGCCAAGTTATTTTCATGCTTCACAGAGCACCTGTAAGAAGTAGATGAGATAAAAGACTCAGTCCGGGGTGCGCCTAGGTGGCCCAGTGGGTTAAGCCTCTGCCTTCTGCTCAGGTCATGATCTCAGGGTACTGGGATCCAGCCCCAAATTGGGAATCTCTGCTCAGCAGGGAGTCTTCTTCCCCCCCTACCCGTCCGCCTCTCTGCCTACTTGTGATCTCTCTCTCTCTGTCAAATTAAAAAAAAAAAAAAGAATTGCTATGGTGCTGAGTTAGTTGGAGGCTAAAGGGCACCCAAGAAGTGAAGAAAGAGCTGCTATCTCATAGCAAGAGTAAGCAGCAAAACCCAGGCATGTAAATCTGCTTTGCAACCACCATATGCTTGTCTACCACAATATCTGAGTCAGTTGGAACTAATAACAAACAGCAAACTTACTCAGACTACCAGATTAATAATCTTTAGAGAAAAATGAACAAATTTTAAGTCCATTTTTGCATTAGTTCCAACAATAAAATGCAGTCTTATATTAACCGTTTTCAAACAATGTTTGTGCATTGACTTGGAAAGTGAGTTCTTGGTTTTCATCTTCTGGTCCAACCAAAGATAGCTTTCAGAAAATACTTGCTGGTGGCCAACCTCCAAATGGTTTTCTGTTATTCAGATTTACTAATAAAGATATTTCCCATGTTGTCTAGATAAGTAGGACCCATTTTACTTTTAATGTGCAGAAATTTTTTCACTATTAAAATGTTTCACTGGACTCCCATGTCACATGTATGGTTTTTGGCTTCCCAGTGACTGTGTTTCCTTTCACACAAGCATTTCTTCCCCAGTTTTGGCATGTGTGCTTAGAGGAGGTGATGAGACTTAGCAAAGGCAGGCTAAAATCCCATTCCTCTGGTCGAAATGACTGGCCAAATCAGCTCTTCATAGCATGGAGGCAGTAGGGGGCCTTTGTGGGACATCATGACAAAGATTCCTACTGCCTTCCATGGGACTAGGTGTTGAGAGATGACAGCCTGAAGCTCTGAATCCCCTCTCAGCCTTACAAAGGAGCCACTGTGTAGAAGCTGAGGCAAGACACAAAGAAAGTCTGGTTCCTGGTGGCATCATTGGCGCCATCTCTGTCCCTAGACTTTTCACTTAAGTGGGACAATAACTTTTTCCTGTGTTAATCCAATTGGAGTTAGAGTTCCTACTGCTCACCACCAAGAAATCAATGCTTACCACATGGCATTATTGTGTAAATGAATGGGATAATCCAGGGGGAATCATTTAGTAGAACAGTGTCTGGCATTGGGCCACACAGTGTGTCTATCTGTTTCCACCAGCAGCGGCAGCCCCAAGGGTCACTAACATGGTGTACTGGGAAGCTCAAGGCATGTGTCATGAACAGTTTGGTGGTTTGGGAAGGGCAGAGAAACATGGAGAAGAGGAAGAGAAAGAAATGAGAATTTCAGGTAGTGGGAGTAAAGATAGGAATGTATAATGCATATTTGATGCACACCAAAAAGACCAGCCAATGGGATGGGCACTCATGGTGGGGAAAATGGAGATCAGTCATCCTGGCTGGAGTCTGGATGATGTCAGGTCTTAAGCTAAAGAGCTTGGGCTTTGTCCTATAAGATATAGAGAGGTAGTAACCACCTGATTTGACTTGACAAATCAGCATGAATCTGACAAATCCCTACTTGTAGTCAAAGATGGAGCATGGAGGCCATTTCCAACCGAGAGAGCAAAGGACTCTGCCAAAGCAGGGCCAAGGGGTGGAAAGAAGGGCAGCAGAGGGCGTGGGTGTTCAGCATCATGTACTCAGCTCTTCTGTTCTTGACCTCTTCCTTGCAGGGGATGAAATACCAGCCTCCGAGCACCAGATGCCTATTAGTCTTTGTCGCTGAGCAAGAAGAATAGAGAGTCCATGGTATTCACTTTGTTTGGCCTGCCAGGTGATTATCAGTTTTCTGCTTCTGCTCCCTCACCACACCCTCTGAGTCACCCTGTGTGCTATAGGTGTGTGCTTCTTTACTGAGTTTTATAAGACATTTATTTTTATCCTGCACATGTCTCATTTTAAATAGTGGACTCAATTTATATGGCTTTCGTTGACTTCTTCTGAGACTGGAAAGTAGTCCTGGTAGAACATTGTTCCCTAAATGCAAAGAAGAATGAGCCGATGAGCTGTTAACATGACACACAGATTTTATGGAAATGTCAAAGGTAGAAAAGAGCAAGGGGTTACTTTTCACAACTATTCACATGGGACCGTGGGATAAGCCCCCCGTGAGAGCCAAGGGGCCTGAATTCTAGTCTTGGTTGTTTCACTAACAATCTTGTGGCCTTGGACCTGAGGCCTTTCTGTCCCTAAGTTTTCTCACCCATAAAATGAGATGGTTTTACCCTGGGGAGCTCCCAGCCATATAATGCTCAGCATCTGTGTTGACGGCCAACAAATGAGTGCAGTTCTGTAATAGGATAAGGCAGAGCAAAAAACTTTGCTCTGTGTATAATCCAAGCCGTTGTCGCCTGGTTCCTTCTCTTGGTCTGCTGCAAAGTAGTATGAACAGGACAAACTACCTTACTCTTAGGAAGGGTGACATATCACTCTCTTATTGGACCTGTAGACAAAATGGAGCCCCCATTACAGATTTTTGCCATAACTAAGTAGGAGTACAGTTTAAGGAGCCTTGTTAGTACCCTGGAAGGGAGCCATGAGGTGTCACGGTTAGAACAGCTCAAATTTCCACTCCACACGCACCAGGCAGGCTGGCCAACCCTGGGAAGACCCTTAACTTGCTTGAGCCTTTGTTTCTTTATGTGTAACTGCAGATAATAATGCAAACTAATACAAACCTGTTGGATATATCTTGAGGATTAAGTGATATAATGTGTTTAACACATGCCATGGACCTAGCAAGGGCTCAGTAATTGGTAGCTATGAGAATAGTGGTAAAAACTCCTCAGTTCCCACATTATTTTTTGCAGACTTAGTTCCTCAGCTGTGGAGCTAGATCAAAATGCTTACAGCTCCCATAACCTCCACTCAAAATAGCTAATCAGGAACTTAACTGATCCATGCAACACACTGTATTGGGCCCTTGGTGTGTAGCTGGGCCTGACATTTTCTGTAATACCTAACTTGGCACGTACAAAAGATATTTATGTCAACTTCTCTTTTTCTCACGCAGTTTGTTTTCTTCATATATTCTGTTCCCATACTTCATATCATAGGCTATTTCAATGATCACCAAAATTTATCTCTCTCACTTAATGGCAGTTTCTTTTTCCATGAAGAAAAACAACTAAGAAGGTCATTTCAACCAGAAATGCTGGGTGTCCATTAGTGAATAGTAGACATCAAAGTCACAGGGATGGGAGCGCTGGACAATCCCCCAGTGCATTCAGTAGCTGTGTTAGTGCTCCCACACACCAGCCTAGCAGCAGACAATTCCCATTTGTGCCTCAGTCAAATGATAGTTCTCTATGTGTCGTGTGTCATTGGGGTCAGCTGAAGAAAGACTGAAACTACCAATATTTAGTCTGTGACTGCTAGGTCCATGGATGCCAATGCACGTGGAAGCTGCTGGGGCTAGGGGTTGGGGTTGAGGTACAGGACAGATACAAGAAAGTCAGATGAGGGGATGATCAGTTGACTTTCAAAACAAAGGAAGAGAGCTGTGGATTTAAAATCCCTAGAAATCCTTGACACCACCTTGCTCCATTACTCTTTAAAACTTAGGAAATGACCATCCTGAAGTATCTACTTAAGTTCTTTCATTTGTCCCATCCTTCAACTAAATAAATTTGGTACCCAGACCAAAAGAAAAAAAAAAAAAAAAAAGAACGAACAAATGAGCTTAGAAAATGACCCCAAACCAAGCATACTAGTCTCACTATTGCCAGAATGACAGAAATATACACTAACTACAAGGCTCTTAGAGCTCTGCTCTTTGGGAAAGTAAACAAGCAAACTTAAAATGAAGCAGGAAGTTTCTTTGGGTAGTGTCCCATCTCTTTGCCCTCCAACTCAAGGAAAACAATCTTAATCAAGAAGAAACTCAGGCAGCCATCTCTCTGTTGCACAATTATTAGGGGGTGAGCGACAGCAAAAGTCAAGATAAGGTCAGATAGCCAGAAAGGCAGAAGTGCCGGGAAAGGAAAATACATAGGATGTGTGAGAAATTTGGCAGGGACTATGAACATCAACCATCATCCAAAATACTACCTCCTCTGTACTGTTAATGTTGTTTTAGAAAATTTTCTTTCTTCTGTGTCATTTTATATTGAGTCTCTTAGAAGCAGTAACAGTGATTGCATTTTAAAACTCAAACTAATAGTTTTTGTCAGGAAGCCTGGGTGGCTGAGTCCCTTAAGCATCTGACTCTTGATTTTGGCTCAGGTCATGATCTCAGGGTCATGAGACTAAGCCCTGCATGGGGCTCTGTGCTGGGTGTGGAGTCTGCTTAAGATTCTCTCTCTCCCTTTGTCACCTGCACTCTCTCTCTTTCTTAAAAAAAATTTTCAAACTGGGGCACCTGGCTGGCTCAGTGGATTAAGCCTCTGCCTTTGGCTCAGGTCATGATCTCAGGGTCCTAGGATTGAGCCCCGAATTGGGCTCTCTGCTTGGTGGGAAGCCTGCTTCCCCCCGCCACAACCCCTCGCCTGCCTCTCTGTCTACTTGTGATCTCTCTCTCTCTGTCAAATAAATAAATAAAATCTTTAAAAAAATTTTCAAACTAGCAGTTTTTGTTATTTCTTGTAGAAATCTAATTCATTTATATTTGTTGTTGCAATTATCCAAGTTTCTTTTATTTCTATCATACTGTTTTATGCTTTTCTTTAATACTTCTTTGTTCCTTATGGTCATTTTACTATACAAACTATATCTTGTTTTTATCTACTCTAGCATCTTTGGGTTTTAGCAATTACAGCAGTATTACTTAATTTATATCTCTTGAATTACTAACTTCCTTACTGAAATGGAGCTTTTTGACACTGACTCTATCAAGACATGCTATTTCTTTACCATTTTATCTCATCTTATCTTCTTCTCCATTAGGTTTTATTTGTTCATATATACTGGTAATTCAAACCTAAGATGTTGTTATTAAATTATCTCTTAATTATATATCTTCTTTATGAAGAATTGATTTAGGCTTTTGTGTTTGTAACAAATTTGTACAATGACTATGTGGATTCAGTCATATATTTCATGGGTTGCAAAGGTCACCACTAACTTATTTTTTTTTTTAAGATTTTATTTATTTATTTGACAGAGAGAAATCACAGGTAGGCAGAGAGGCAGGCAGAGAGGGGGAAGCAGGCTCCCTGCTGAGCAGAGAGTCTGAGGCAGGGCTCAATTCCAGGACCCTGGGATCATGACCTGAGCCAAAGGCAGAGGCCCAACCCACTGAGCCACCCAGATGCCCCACCACACACCTCTTCATATTAAGAGTTTCTATTCTTGAGTTCTCAATTGGTGATCTCTCATAGCATCATTTTTAAAGGAATTGTTTCAGTTGAGACCTTTTCTGAATTCTTGCATACCTATTGTTTTCCAGATCAATGACAGCTTGTCTAGATACATATATATATTTTTAACTCACAACCTCAAAATCCTAGGAATGCATGTACACACATCAGTATAGAATGAAAAAACTAAAAGTGTCTCGTATTCCTGTAGTCTGGAAATAAACATAGCTAATTGGTTGCTATGATTTCCTTCAAATAGTTTTCTTGCATATATTAGCATTATTACTAATGCAATACTTTTTTCTTTTTTACAAAAATGGGTTTATAGAAGCATCTCATTTAATTCACCTAAATGATAGTAATTTGAAATACCATCTTTTCTTTCTTGAATATTATTCAAAATACATATTCACTTAGTATACTGTTACAGTTTACTGCCATATTTTTTCTATTTTCTCAATAGTACTGTTCCCACCCTAATGAAAGCCAGCAGAGCAGATTCAATTGCACATTTTTGGCCAATGAGGGCTTATGTTCCCTATTGCAACTGCCCTTAGCCAATGAGAGTTCCACGGGTCTCTTACAGGTTGTTAGGCAACCCATGTTATTTGTGCTCCTGTGGCTTCTCTTTCTGCTATTTGTTTTGAATTCTGGAAGAAACTTTAACCTACTCTTGGCGAGCAAAGAGTTTACTGGTGCTTACCACTTACAGTAAATGCTGAAACATTTGCTGGTATCTATGGTTCTGCATCTGGCCCAAAGACACAAAAGAGGAGAATCAGGCTTCTTAGAAGTTAAAATGAAAGTGTTGAGCCTCCATGGGTACTGTTAATGACAATGGTCTAGGAAACAGAGGATAAAGATTGATAGGCAATTGGTGACTGTCGGAAGGCTTTGACACTAGGAAGGTCATCATAAGGTCATCACAAACAACAGCTTAACCTGGAAGAATTGGCCTCCAATTGCATAAACTGTAGCTGGAATCATGCAACTATTTCAAAGACTTTAAGGAGCAGGGAGAAGCAATTGCCAGTGTTGAATATAAGAATGTCACCCCCTGTGCACAGGGTTACAATGACCCGCATAACTGGCTAATTCAGTGGGAGCTCCCATTTTCAGAAACTAATCAGTCCCCCATGCTAAACACCATAAGTGTATGGAGTAAAAAGTATTTTGTAGTATCATTTTAACTTTTAACCTTATAAAGCATCAATACCTCCTGGACATATTTCATGTTGGCATGTGTATAATCTTAGAATCTATAGCATTTTTTCCAAAGACTCCATAATATTTCTTTGTATTAACTTACTACAATTTATTGAATTAATCCTCTATTAATGGACATCTGGGTTGCTTCTAGTTTCTATGTTACAAACAATACTGCAATGGTCATAATGCCCTAGAAGATGTTATTTTTGAGAATATTTATTTCTCTGTGTCCTCCTCAACATGAGGGGTTATCAAGTATTTTAAATGTTTTTCAATTTATAAGGAAAAATAATATCTTATTGTGTTTAATTTGCAGTTCTTTAATATTAATAAGTTGAGATATCTTTTCATGTTTGTAGGACATTTGCACTTCAAATTCTTTGAGCTCCTGGTTCATGGCATTTGCCTATTTTTCTTTCGGGTGTTTATAACACTAAAATCTCGGAAATAGATATATTGTCTATTACATTTAGTAAATTTCCTTTTTTTCCTTTCTTTTCTTTTTTTTAGATTTTTATTTATTTATTTGAGAGAGAGAGAGTGAGCCAGTAGAGAGGACAAGCAGGGGGAGCAGCAGAGGGAGAGGGATTCCAGGACCCCAGCATCATGACCTGAGCCAAAGGCAGACGCTTAACCAACTGAGCCACCCAGGTGAACCCGCTGAGTAAATTTCATACCAAAATATTATGTAGTAATTATGAATTATATTTTTAAAGGATTTTTAATGATGGAAACATTCATTATATGGTAAGTGAAAATAAAACAATATAAAATTGTATATATCATACTGTTTTTTTTTTTAATGCATAGACAAAAGCCTGAGGGGGTGAAAATGCACATATGTATTAATGTGATTTGAGGAGGTAAAATTACAGGTAATATTAAAACTTACTTGGTAAAGTTTAATATTTTCCAGAAATACTATAAAGCACAGTTTTTTTATGTAATCAGAATGAACAAAAATGTTGTAGTTTTGCGATTATAACTGACCTCTAACAGTTGTCCTGTTCTGTGCCTCAAGGGCACTGGTAGTCAGCCCCTGTGTTAACACAAGGGCTCCTTAAGTCAGCATGGAACAGTCTGTAAGACCACGAGGTGAGGAGAAAACAGGCAGCTGGCTGTCCCCGTAGAGTCCAGTGGGTCCATGCTGCTCTGGGGCCCTAAGAGTCCTTTGATGGCCACTGGCTGACACAAACAAAAGTGAGTCTTCTGATTTGGGTTATGGTTTATTGGTATTTGTGCATGACCAATACATATTCCTGAAGATTTCATTTTTAGGTAAGTTATGTAAAACAGGTTACCTTCTACATAAATTATTAAAGATTATTACAATTTGATAGTTACCAAGAAAAGGGGATTATGTCACGTTTCCACACATTTTCCAGCCTTTCAAATCCAAGTATGGTGCCTCAGCCCTCACTCATCTTAGACGTTCTTCGCTGGAGCTTCTGCTTGTCGCCCATCCCTTCTTGTTTGGCTCAGTGGCTCCTGATTCCCCACTGTTTCCCCCTGGCATCCTTGTCATCACCTGCGAGCTGAAGACTTCTCTCACCAGTGCCTTCCTAAATCCCCAGGGATTGCGAAGCAACGCAGCTGGCCTAACAGAATTGACTGAAGATCGGAGGTTGGCATGGGGCCTTTGCATGCTGGAAAGGAAAAAGGCAGAAGGCAGTGGGGTCTCAGCATATGACCATCACAGATACTGCCTCTCTTCCGGCCCATGTGGGCCTTTTTGCAAATCCCTGGCCTCTGCTTCCTACAAACCAGCGCCTCTTCTCCCATCTTTGCCTCTCACTGAGTCCCCACTCCTTGGTCCCCCATGCTACTTCTTACCCAGTGGAGGAAACCCCAGGAACCCACAGCACAACAAATGTGCCTCCCTGTCCAAGGAAGGTAGCTTTTTTCCATAGAGAAATTTTAGCCTTGTTCTGTCCAAACCACTCCTACCTGGGTGAAGTGTAAGCCTAAAGTCTACTAAAGCGTTTTCCCATTAAAAAAGAAAAATTACTTCCAAGGAAAAATTCTGCAGTTACTACCTAAAGTAAGGAGCATCAACAGCAAAGAGTCTTTAAAACAGTAAGGCTCTCCCACTCCCCCTCTAGAGCCCACGTGTCCTCTCATTAAGTCCTTTATTAAAGTTGCTGACACAGTGGCTGTTTACCAACCAGGATGGAAACATTTTAGTATTTTTGTAACCAACAATGTTTCAGTATTTTAATAGCTGAGGGCTTACCTGCTGCTTGTCAGCCCTGAACATAGAGATACAGAATTCTAGAATCCCTGAGTTGGGAGATATAAGCAGTCTCTAAAAAAATCTTCTGAATGATGCCTCTGGATGAGGAGCTCCTCAGAAGCGAAGACTGCCATGCCTCCCGCAGTGGCTGGCACCCTGCAGATGCTCTGTGACTGATGACCGGTTCAACAAGAGGACGAGCCAACACTCACTGCTGTTTCATTGATAGATTGGCGCCCCCTGGTCTTTTCTGGTCAAGTGTTAGGTAGCCCATTTTCATGGAAAGCAGCTGGTGATTCTGTGGATCTCTCCTATCTTTGTGCAGGAAAATGTGACTTTTAGGAATTTTACTCTTTTGTTTTTTGATAACTGTTCAGAGCAAATGTCTGGATCTCTCTTTATATTCTATCACACATATCATGTTAGATATGTCGTATATGTGTTAACATGGGTCTATTATATACATTTCTGTTCTGATTTCTATCTTCTTTCAGGTAACTGTCTTTTCCTATCACAATGCCTTAGCCTCAAAATTTTCTACTATTCTTTAGGCTATAGTCGTAGCAGAAAAGAATCACTAGCTGGGATGGGGAGGCAGAAGGTACAGCAAAACCAAGAAGAGTGTAGCACAGACAGGAGGGGCACAGAAGCCTCAGTAGAACTGAGCTCTCCTTCCCTTGGCCTTCAGCTAAGACCAGTCCTCTCTTGTGGAATCATTTACATGGACCTTGAACACCAGAGCTCTGCAGACGGTGGGGCAACTACACATGCTCTGGGGACAGGGGACAGCTGGGACAGCCTGGAGTGATTGGTGCCCAAGCCTGTTGGAGAAAGTAGTTCTGCCACAGGCTCAAGCTTATAATGACAAGGTTCTCTAGGGACGCATACCAGCTGTGCTGTACTTCAAATTAGTGGAATCTAGCATGACCGGCAAGATGTTTATTTTGTGAAACTGCCTCTGCATCTCTTTTGGGGCTGAATTTGCTATATTCTCCATGTTTAGTATGACAATGATTACTGTTGCTGTTAATGATAATGAGAACAAAATGCAAAGTCTTTCACCAAAATTATGTCTACTTCTCATGGCACTACCACGATGTGGACACTACTATTTTCATCTTACAGATGCTGATCACACAGAAAATAGGAGAGCCAGGCAATGAATAGATATAAAATATATACCCCTTCCTCTCTACATGGATTCGTGCCAAGTAACACAAGAGGCCTGCTTGCTCTTGACCGAAGGGCAAGGGCGAAACTGTAGGCTCACACTCTTCCCTCCTCCCAAGAGATAGGGGAGGTTTCCAAGTTTCCAATTTCCTTCTGTTTTCAACAAAATAGGAACCTTACTATTATCTCATTCAAGCATAACACAGAGAAGTAGGGCGGTGGTGGAAAGGCTCAAGAAAAGGTCCAGTTCTAATGCTGCCGAAATAAGAAGGATGGGAAAATTAGGGCTGCCCTCCGCATCTCCCACCCCGAACACGGGGCTACCTACATATTCAGCCTGCTGTGTAGGAATCACATGGTCTGGTTACGTTATGGAAACAACTTCGTGGTTGCAAACAGTCACAACTGCCAGCCACACTGGACTGAGCTTACTTGACCATCAGAGAAATGCCCACGTGAACACATACAGACATACATGTAGTTTATGTGTCCAGTCGGTTCTCATTATTCACAGAATCTGTATTTGTGAATCCACCTGTTTGCCCAGATTTATTTGTCCCCCCGCCCCCAGTCCATCTTTGGGGCACTTTGGCAGTCATTCATAGGTAGGCAGAGAGCAGTGAAAAACTGGAGTCCCTGATACAGTTGCACTTTCTTCCCCGCTGAGCTGAACAGGACAACATGCTGACTCCTTATTTCAGCTCTCATCTGGTCAACCAGTGTCCTTTTCATGTCTATTTAGTGCCTCCTTATGTGTTTTTTGTTGATGAATTTGCTGTTTCTAATGACCTCCAAGTATCTGAAATGCTGTCTAGTGTGCCCGAGCGTGTGTGGGACGATGACGTGCCCTCCAGAGAAAATCCATGTGTCAGGTAAGCTTCATTCAGGTGTGAGTTAATAGTGATGTTGGTCCTGAGTTCAATATTAATGAAGCAAGAATATATAGTAAATAAAATGTGTTTACACAGAATCACAGGAAAACAAGGTTATGCCCTGATCAGTTCAAGAAAGTATGCCCAGAGGCACCTAGAAACTTGCCCCTGTATTTCCCTAAGGAGGAAGGGGTCAGGATATGCCAGTCCAGCGTTCATGGTGACCTTATAGACCATAACTACTGTGACTACCAAGAACCAACTGTATGCTTATGTACCTGGTATGTATATGCATGCATGTGCGTGTGTGTGTGTGTGTGTGCACAGTGCCTTATCTGAATTCACTGAGACCCTAAAAACTTAACTCTGTAGTTTAGTGAGAAATGATACTTGGAGACAACTATTACTATACAATAAAGTACATTTTTCTTCATTAGGGCTTACTGGTCCTATAATTGATCTTTTGTTTTGCTAACACTTATTTTGATCAGCAATGATTCGATTGCGCCAGCATGATGATGTTGCTTAGCTGCTGCGAAGAGGGAGCGCCCATGGGCTATAACGGTTTGCGAGTGTTACTGCAAAAGCACTTACTTGGAATACGGACTGCATTCCGTGCAACGTTTTTACTCCAGAAATCTGTCCAAGAGTTTGTTATCTAGTTGATAAATGAACTTTTGGACATAATATTCTGTCCAAATCTCTTTGGCTGTGTCAACATCGACAGTATCCTTAACCAACAACAACTGACTGAGTGAGACCCTGTCAAAGACAAACCTGAGTCCTCCAGATCCATTCCCCTCCTGCTGCCATGAGGGAGTAAAGGTCAGTTTCATTTACCTTCCTGCCCCAGTGGCTTCCAGGAGCTTCCCAGCATCTCCCTGTTTTCCAATTTCAATGCATCTTGAATTTAAAAAAGAAATCAAGTAAAAACAAACGGTACAAACCAACGTGCTTGGTTTCTTATTTGATCATCTCTCTAATTAAATTACAAAAGCCGCCAGTGTGGTGGAAAGAACCCTGGACTGGGAAACAGGGTATCATTTCCACTGATAATGTTAATTACCTATGTTGATTAGGAAAGTGACTCGATTAGGCCTGGATCTCCTTATCTGCAAAGGTGGAGATTGTAAAATCTTCCTTTTAGGTGAATAATGCTTCTATCTGGACCCCTCACTATAATGTTGGGATTTTCCAGATCATCATGACTTTAGAAAGATTTCTATGTGCTTTAGACCCTGAGAAATGCACAAACAAGCATAACACATCATATTCAATCTGATAACTGTCTCATTCAGTCTCAGTTGGCTAAAGATGTTAGTTGTCCTCCTCGTCATCCTCAGAGATCGTAAGTATTGTTAATTTGTTAAATCATGCACTCAGTTAATATTATTGAGGCCCTACACTGCTGTAGGAACATAGAAAACAAGACATGGTCCCCATTCTTAAGCTAAACCAAGATACATGGGTGCCCAGAGTTTGAGGACTCTGTGCTTTAAGGGGGTTAATAATTCAAGACCCTATCAAATTATATTCTTTTAAAATATGCCCAACATTTTAAGCAATGAGAGAAATGTTTTTCTATTTAACTCAAATGTATAGAATTATGCATATTTTACCATATGAGAATTTGTCTGTGGCAATCTGAGTTAATTAGGTTCACATTTTTTAGTTATTCTAGAGATATTTTAGGGAGTATAAACACAACCCCTCCTCTGCCCAAGCAGCTCACCCCTGCAATTCTGTCTGGAGATTGCAGGGTTTTCTTTTTCTTTTTGGTAATCAATTATCAAATAGATTAGAAAATGTTTATTAAGTTAAAAATTTTAAGTTTAAAACATTTATTAAAATATTTACAGGTAAACTTACTATGAAGCTATCGTTTCTTTTGTTTTGGGTATCTGAATATTTACTTTATTGTTTTTTGTTATTTTTATAAGCTTTTCAACACTCTTTGTGAAATGAGATAAGGTAGAAATAAATGATTAGATTAATTAACATTGGTGGCATTTCTATGTACTAATTTAGCTAATGTTGGCTAGTCTGTTTATATTTTACCCTGACTAAAGTTGTTTCTTTTTTGGAGAGGCAAAATCTTCCAAATAGATAACTGCTAAATAAAGAATTGCACATTCCTTTTCTTAGATTTTATACTATCCCCTATATAAATCAGTGTCTGGCAAAGTAAATTGTATTTTTCCATTAGTTTACATTGTAAAGTCAAACCATTTTTATTTGTTTATAAATTTACCTTCAATTTTATTTCAAATCTTCCGTCTTTCCCCTTCATTTTTCAGCCCTTTGAAACACTGATACAAACACTTATTTCTGAGTTGAAGAATATTGTTGGCAAATCTTTTTGTAGAGTATTTTGGCAATAAACAATAATTTCTATTCGTAAGCCATCTGCTTAGTATATTTTCTTAACTTACAGTTTATTACGTTGGGACATATCTACAAATATACATCTTTGATAAGTAATGTTTCCTGGGAATATTGAAATACAGAAGTTCAGATTTTACCATAGAAACACTTTAATTGCTAAGAATGCCAGGTGTGAGAGAACAAGACCACGTGTCTATCTAATCTTACTTCATGGAATCAAATTAATAAAAAATATAATATTAATATTCAGCATGTTATTTTTTCTTGTGAAAGAAACTAAATGAGTTTTGTATAGAAATGGCTTTTTTTTAAAAGATTTTTATTTATTTATTTGATAGAGAGAGATCACAAGTAGGCAGAGAGGCAGGCAGAGAGAGAGGGGGAAGCAGGGTCCCTGCTGAGCAGAGAGCCCGATGTGGGGCTCGATCCCAGGACCCTGAGATCATGACCTGAGCTGAAGGCAGAGGATTAAACCACTGAGCCACCCAGGCACCCCTAGAAATGGCTTTTTAAAAAAGATTTTATTTATTTATTTGACAGACGGAGATCACAAGGAGTTGGAGAGTTAGGCAGAGAGAGAGAGAGAGGAGGAAGCAGGCTCCCCGCCAAGCAGAGAGCCCAATGCAGGGCTCAATCCCAGGACCCTGGGATCATGACCTGAGCCAAAGGCAGAGGCTTTAACCCACTGAGCCACCCAGGCACCCTAGAAATGGCTTTTTGATGTGTTGTTCTCATTTGATTTTGCTAATTAGGAAAAAAAAAAACCCACTATGACATTCACTATAAATCCCAAATCAACAATTCCTTTTAAAATTTATCCAGAAGGAAACTTAATGTTCTTTTCAAGTTTTTATCCCCCATAGAAACAAAATTATTTGTCTTCAGTATATTTCTAGAATTAGTCTAATGAAACAATTTTGCTGAACAGTTTAGCTGATTTTTTTTCCTGCTTCAGAGAGTCATTATTTTAAATGGAGTCCCTTAGTGGGTGTGATCTTATATTATCTTAAAACTCAATCATAATTAACTTGCCTCTCCCAACTTTATAGAAGGAGGAACGATACTTATAAGACCTTTGCCATTCAGTGTATTTCAAAGAAGAGAATTAGGGAAGATAAGGATGCCTGTTACCAGCTGTTTATCAACTAAGAATGTTTCTGTTCTTGGGATAGTTAGGGTGTGGTTGAAGTTTAAATGATTTGTTCACAGAAAGAATTTTTTAAACACATAAATTAATCTCTGACCTTTACTAGATTGAGTCAACAAGTACAAGAGAACTCCCAGGAAGTTTTTTGCTCCTCCTCAAGAATATCAGTGAATTTGGGGAGAAAATGCCATGTATACACGTGGATGTTTTTACTCGTTATTTAATGATAAGAAAGCAAAGAGATGTCATTGTATTTTGCCTTGAGTTCTATTATAACAGATGTGCTAAGAAACGTTAAATTTTGGTGAAAAAAAATGAGGGAGAATATTAAGTAGTCAAAACTATGATTTGCGACCATCAACTGTACATCATGCTTAGCGTTTTATGAAAACCATGAGTTTATTCAATCATGATAGGGACGATGATGAGAATAGCTAACATTTGTCAAGCAGCCCTTATGTGCTTGGTATTGCTGGGCTCCTGAGGTACAACAGTGCACGTATGAGGCACGGTCCATGGACTTACAGAGGTGAAGGTGTAGACAGATCAACAGTTAGGGTATGAGGTGGTGATGGGGAAGGACAGGCTGTCGTGGAAGCATAGATTGTGGGGGGGGCCTAAGGAGAAGCTGGGGGTCACACAAGACTCTCTGGATGAACTGATATCAAAAAGTATGAGTTAGCCACAAAAAAAAAAAGGTCAAGAACAGTCTCAGAAGAAAACATGAAGCATGAAGAATGTCCAAAGGGTAGGATACACAAGATGTTTTCAAAGGACTGAGAACTTTTCAATATGGAGAAACTGAGAACACAAGCATGGAGATAATGAAACGTGAGCTTGGAAAGAAAGTTTGGGCTGCTCGTCAAAGCCATGCTTAAGGACGGGAAACAAACGTGGGATCAGAGAGTATAGTGTCATGATCCGACAAGTATGTTAGATGGATTATGCTGTTACTGTGCGGAAAAATGACGGGAGGGGGCAAGACCATTGACAACAAAGGAAATTAGTCAACTTGTAGTCGTGCAGGAGAAAAGGTGATGACAGCCTGACACCAGGGGAGGGACGTGGGAGTGGATGAAATGTGATTTGATTGACAAGGCATTTAGGGTGCAGATGTGGTCAGCCTCGGTGTTAGGGTGAGGGAGGTCGAGGAAGAAAGGTATTGCCAAGTATCAGCCATTGATTTCTGGGGGTGCAAGACTGGCATTTAATAAAATTGGGAACAGAGGAGGACGAGCTGATTTTGGGGTGAGGGAAAATAGAGCATTTAGTTCTGATGTGCAGAGTTTTAGCTGGCCATTGGATATTCAAGTGAATCCAGAACTTACATATGAGGAAATGAAACTTAAGGAGGTTAATAAGTCGTTTAGGATTGCACAGATAGGATTTTAGCCCTGGATGATCTGGCTCCAGATTCCCTGTATTAATCACTACAGAACTCTTCCAGAGATGTGGGCCTTGACAATCTGTGCTCTCTTTGCTCCTTATTTGAATCTATAGAATGGTGTCAGGATACTGTGTTCTAATTCAGCTCTGCCATTAACTGCTTGACTTTGGGCAAATCTTTAATCTTTTGGGGTCACTGTCTCTAAAAGGAAGTAGTTGAGATCAGGTCCGTATTTTTCAAAGGGGTTTTGTGAGTAAGAGAGGAAGGAGGTCAGGAAAAGAGAGGCATGAACATGTTTCCCTAGAAAAGGCTTATTACCTGGAAGGATTTCTCAAACCACAAACTCTAAACTGGGTTCTTCTCCCTCCCCCTTCTGATATTCTCCCTAGCAAGGGCATCCTTTACAGTTGAGGTTCACAGTCTTGTCTTGGGTCGTGTCCTTTAGATGTGCTCAGAGAAAAAAAACACTGATAACCCAGATGATCTCACATTCCTTCATACACTCAAAGACACTTCAAAATTCTGTTATAAATCACCTTCCTTAAATTATATAAGAGAGTAGTGTTTTTGCTTGTTTTCTTGCTATGTTTTCCTTCATTCAACGTGTACTTGCTGAATACTTACTATGGACCAGATCATGTTCTAGACACTTGAGATAAAGCAGTGAATAGGGCAAAGTCCTATCCCTAGTGCACTCACATTCTGGTGGGAGAGACAGATAATAAACTAAAGATGAACAAAAATATCAGATGATGATAAGTGCTATGCAGAGAACTTCAGTAGGAGGGCTGGTGGTGATGCTCTCACAACAGTGTAAATGTGCTTAATGCCACTGAACTGTACATGTAAAAATGTTTAAAATGGTAAAGTTAATGTTATGCATATTTACCATAATTTTAAAAAATAATTTTTAAAAAATGTAAGGCAAGGTATAATGAAATGGTGTCTTTAAAATGCTAAAAGGAAAAAACTCAAAAAATAAACCAAGAAACCCCAAACCCCAGCAACCCATAACTAGACATTAGAATTCTATGTCCAGTGAAAATATTTTTCTAAAATGATGGTGTAGACGAGAAAAACTTTTCCCTTCTTTCCATCTAGGTTTTGTGGCTGATCTGATAAATTGACATGAGACAGATTAATAGGAGAAAAACAAAAATTTAATTACATATATATGAGAGTTCAAAGACATGGGACTCAAGAACAAGCCAGGCAATTGAGGCTGATACATCACGCTGAGCTAAGGAATGGGTTGGGGCCTGGGGCTTCAAAGGGGAGAAGGGTAATTCCTAGGAGGAAAAGAAGAGCAGGTGTCTAGTAATCAGATGTTTGCCCTCCTATACAGCTAGGTCATTCAGATTAAAATCTACCCCCAGCTGCCTTTTGGGGCAGCTTAAATTGTGAAATGGGGATATTGTCAAATAAATAAAAGTTGTTCCTTTCTCTTTTTTCCCTTTTTCTAGATCTCCACTTACAATTTTTATTAGAGTGGGGCTAAAGGGAATGCTGCCAGATGAAAACCCAGGCCTACAAAAAAATAATAAAAAGCATTGGAAATGGTAAATATATGTATAAATATAAAATAGCGTATTTTAAGTCAATTCTTAAGTTATTTATGGTAGATAAAAAGGTATCTACTAAGAATTTAAAGCTAAATTATGCATAATTATACATTATAAATTATGCATAATGAAAACTGAACACCTTTGTTGTAAGATCAGAACTAGTTCAAGACTGACACAAGATTCTCACCAGTCCTACTTAGCAGCATAGTAGTCAGTGTAATATATCAGTGCAATAATGCAAGGAAAAGAAATAAAACCTACATATACTGGAAAAGAAGTAAGAAAATTATTACTGCTTGCAGGAAACATGGTTTTCTACATAGTAAACTCAAAGAATGTATATTAAAAGAAATAACTCCTACAACTAATAAATGAGTTGAAAAAAGGCATAGGCTATAAGGTCAATATTTTAAAAATCAATCATATTTTAATATTCTAGCAACAATTGGAAGTCAAAATTAAAAAAAACACTTATAATGGCTACAAAAAATGAAATAGGTAGAAATATAATAAAATATTTGTATAATCTCTGTGTTAAAGACTATAAAACACTGAAGAAAGAAATCAGAGAGGAATAAAGAAGAGATATTTTGTGTTTGTTTACGGGAAGACAAAATATTAAAAGGTTAATTCTCCCCAAATTGATATATGGATTTATCACAACCACAATAAAAAGTCCCAGCAGGACTCTTTTTAGTTATTGACCATATAACTATTTATATGAAGAGTTTTGCATGTAAAACTTTGTATGAAAATTCAAAGAAACTAGAATAGACAAAATGATTTTGTGAAAGAAAAACAAGATTGGAAGGCTCATGCTGCCTGATTTTAAAACTTACTATACTTTTGTTCTGTGAAAGACACTGTTAAGACAAGCTACAGATTGGGAGAAAATATCTGTAAATCATATATCTGACAAAGAAATCATAGCCACAATATATAAATTGCTTTCAAATTTCAATAATAAGAAAGCAAACCCTGAATAGATAGGCAAATGATTTGAACAGACACATCACCAAAGAAGACATACGGAGAGTAAATAAGCACATTAAAAAGGCTCAACATTGCTAGTCATTAGGGAAACCCAAATAAAAAACACGATGAGATACCCTTACATACCTTTTAAATGTTTTTATTTATTTTTCATTTCTTTCAAATGCTTATTATTTTTTATAATTAATTATTATTTTTTCTTACCCTAGCACATACCCTCCCCAATGTCCACCACCCAGCCACCCCATCCCTTGCACCCTCCACCCCTATAGCAATCCTCAGTTTGTTTCCTGAGATTAAGAGTCTCTTATGGTTTGTCCCTTTCTCTGGTTTTATCTTGTTTCATTTCCCCCTCCCTTCCCCCTATGATCTTCTGTCTTGTTTCTCAAATTCCTCATATCAGTGGGATCATATGATAATTGTCTTTCTCCAATTGACTTATTTCACTTAGCACAATACCCTCTAGTTCCATCCACGTCATTGCAAATGGCAAGATTTTGGGATTTTTTTTGATGGCTTCATAGTATTCCATTGTATATGTATATATCACATCTTCTTTATCCATTCATCTGTTGATAGGCATCTAGGTTCTTTCCATAGTTTGGCTATTGTGGACATTGCTGCCATAAACATTTGGGTGCACATGCCCAAATTGTTTTCCAGAGTGGCTGCACCACCTTGCATTCCCACCAGCAGCGTAGGAGGGTTCCCCTTTCTCCACATCCTTGCTAACACCTATTGTCTCCTGACTGATTAATTTTAGCCATTCTGACTGGTATGAGGTGGTATCTCACTGTGGTTTCAATTTGTATTTCCCTGATGTCAAGTGAGGTTGAGCACTTTTTCATGTGTCTATTGGTAATTTGGATGTCTTCTTTGCAGAAATGTCTGTCCATGTCCTCTACCCGTTTCTTGATTGGATTATTTGTTCTTTGGGTGTTGAGTTTGATAAGTTCTTTATAGATTTTGGATACTAGCTCTTTATCTGATATGTCATTTGCAATATCTTCTCCCATTCTGTCAGTTGTCTTTGGTTTTGTTCAGTGTATCCTTTGCTCTGCAAAAGCTTTTGATCTTGAAGTCCCAATAGTTCATTTTTACCCTTGCTTCCCTTGCCTTTGGCAATGTTTCTAGGAAGAAGTTTCTGTGGCTGAGGTCAAAGAGGTTGCTGCCACTGTTCTCCTCCAGGATTTTGATGGATTCCTGTCTGACACTGAGGTCTTTCATCCATGTAAGTCTATTTTTGTGTGTGGTGTAAGGAAATGGTCCAGTTTCATTCTTCTGCTGCCCAATTTTTCCAACACCGTTTGTTGAATAGACTTTTTTCCATTGGACAAAAATTAGTCAAAGATTAGTTGACTATAGAGTTGAGCATCTATTTCTGGGCTCTCTATTGTGTTCCATTGATCTATGTATCTGTTTTTGTGCCAGTACCATACTGTCTTGATGATTACAGCTTTGTAGTAGAGCTTGAAGTCCGGAATTGTGAAGCCACCAGCTTTGGTTTTCTTTTTCAACATTCCTCTGGTTATTTGGGGTCTTTTCTGATTCCATATAAATTTTAGGACTATTTGTTCCATTTCTTTGAAAAAAGTTGATGGTATTTTGATAGAGATTGCATTAAACCTGTAGATTGGTCTAGGTAGCATAGACATTTTCACAATATTTGTTCTTCCAATCAATGATCATGGAATATTTTTCCATTTCTTTGTGTCTTCCTCAATTTCTTTCATGAATACTCTTTAGTTTTCTGAGTATAGGTTCTTTGCCTCTTTGGTTAGGTTTATTCCTTGGTATCTTATGGTTTGGGGTGCAATTGTAAATGGGATTGACTACTTAATCTCTCTTTCTTCTGTCTTCCCTTTGATGTATAGAAATGCAACTGATTTCTGTGCATCAATTTTCTATTCTGATATTTTACTGAATTCCTGTATGAGTTCTAGCAGTTTTGGAGTGGAATATTTTTGGGTTTTCCACATATGGTATCATATCATCTTCAAAGAGTGAGAGTTTGACTTCTTCTTTGCTTATGTGGATGCATTTTATTTCTTTTTCTTGTCTGATTTTTGAGGCTATGACTTCTAGTACTATATTGAATAGCAGTGGTGATAGTGGACAGCCCTGCCATGTTCCTGACCTTAGGGGAAAAGCTCTCAGTTTTTCTCCATTGAGAATGATATTTGCTGTGGGTTTTTCATATATGGCTTTGATGATATTGAGTAATGTACTCTCTATCTGTACACTGTGAAGAGTTTTGATTAAGAAAGGATGCTGTACTTTGTCAAATGCTTTTTCAGCATCTGTTGAGAGGATCATATGGTTCTTGTTCTTTCTTTTATTAATGTATTGTATCACATTGATTGGCAGATGTTGAACCAACCTTGCAGCCCAGGAATAAATCCCACTTGGTCATGGTGAATAGTCCTTTTAATGTACTGTTGGATCCTCTTGGCTAGTATTTTGTGAGAATTTTTGCATCCATGTTCATCAAGGATACTGGTCTGTAATTCTTTTTTGGTGGGCTCTTTGTCTGGTTTTGGGATCAAGATAATGCTGGCCTCATAAAATGCATTTGGAAGTTTTCCTTCCATTTCTCTTTTTTGGAAGAGTTTCAGGAGAATAGGTATTAATTCTTCTTTAAATGTTTGATAGAATACCCCTGGGAAGCTATCTGGACCTGGGCTCTTGTTTGTTGGGAGATTTTTGATGACTGCTTCAATCTTCTTACTGGTTATGGGTCTATTCAGTTTTCTATTTCTTCCTGGTTCAGTTTTGGTAGTTTATATGTCTCTAGGAATGCATCCATTTCTACCAGATTGTCAAATGTGCTGGCATATAGTTGCTCATAATATGTAATAAGTGTGTGTATTTTTTTGGTGTTAGTTGTGATTTATCTCTTTCATTCACAATTTAATTTTGTGATTCGCGTTGCTTGATTATTAATCTTTCATTCATGATTAATTCATTAATTGATTGATTAATATCATTTCTCTTTCTCTTTTTAATAATTCTCTCTTTTTAAAGTTGGCAGGGTATCAATCTTACTTCTTTCAAAGAACCAGCTCCTAGTTTCATTGATCTCTTCTACTATTCTTTTGCTTTCTATTTCATTGCTTTCTGCTTTGATCATTATTATTTCTCTTCTCCTGCTGGGTTTAAGCTTTCTTTACTCTTCTTTCTCCAGTTCCTTCAGAGGTAGGGTTAGGTTGTGTATTTGAGACCTTTCTTGTTTCTTGAGAAAGGCTTATATTGCTATATACTTTCCTCTCAAGAGTGCCTTTGCTGTATGCCAAATATTTTGAGCATTTGCATCTTCATTTTCATTTGTTTCCATGAATTTTTAAAATTCTTTAATTTCCTGGTTGACCCATTCATTCTTTAATAGGATGATACTTAGCTTCCATGTATTTGAGTTCTTTCCAACTTTCCTCTTGTGGTTGAGTTCTACTTTCAAAGTGTTATGGTCTCAAAATACGCAGGGAATGATCCCAATCTTTTGGTACCAGCCGAGACCTGATTTCTGACCCAGAATGTGATCTATTCTGGAGAATGTTCCATGTGCAGTAGGAAAGAATATGTATTCTGTTGCTTTGGGATGGAATGTTCTGAATATATCTGTGATGTCCGTCTGGTCCAGTGTGTCATTTAAGCCCTTTATTTCCTTGTTGGTCTTTTGCTTAGATGAACTGTCCATTTCATTGAGGGGGTGTTGAAGTCCCTTACTATTATTGTATTATTATCGATGTGTTTCTTTGATTTTGTTATTAATTTGTTTATCTAGTTGGCTGCTCCCATGTTAAGGGCATAGATATTTAAAATTGTTGTTTATCTTCTTGTTGGACAGACCCTTTAAGTATGTTATAGTGTCCTTCCTCATCTCTTATTATAATCTTTGGCTTAAAATCTAATTCATCTGATATAAGGATTACCACCTCAGCTTTCTTTTGATGTCCATTAGCATGATAAATTGTTTTTCACACCCTCACTTTAAATCTGGAGGTGTCTTTGGGTCTAAAATGAGTTTCTTGTAGACAGTATATCGATGGGTCTTTTTTTTTTTTAAGATTTTATTTATTTATTTGACAGACAGAGATCACAGGTATGCAGAGAAGCAGGCAGAGAGAGAAGAGGAAGCAGACTCCCCGCTGAGCAGAGAGCTTGATGTGGGACTCAATCCCAGGATCCTGAAATCATAACCTGAGCCAAAGGCAGGGGCTTAACCCACTGAGCCACCCAGGTTCCCGGTCTTTTTTTTTTTTTAAATCCATTTTGCTACCCTGTGTCTTAACTGGGGCTTTTAGTCCATTTATATTCAGGGTAATTTTTGAAAGATATGAATTCGGTGCCATTGTATTGCCTGTAACATGACTGTTACTGTATGTTTTCTCTGTTCCTTTCTGGTCTCTCTTTGATTAGAAGACCCCCTCTAGGGGTCTTCTAAGC
The DNA here is from genome assembly GCF_030435805.1 of Mustela lutreola. Classification (NCBI taxonomy): domain Eukaryota; kingdom Metazoa; phylum Chordata; class Mammalia; order Carnivora; family Mustelidae; genus Mustela; species Mustela lutreola. Next base: position 155,813,288 of record NC_081293.1, on the reverse strand, counting down.
CTGTAGGGCTGGTTTGGTGTTTACAAATTCTTTTAGTTTTTATTGTCTTGGAAGCTTTTAATCTCTCCTTCTATTTTCAATGATAGCCTAGCTGTATATAGTATTCTTGGCTGCATATTTTTCTCGTTTAGTGCTCTGAATATATCATCCCAGTCCTTTCTGGCTTGTCAAGTATCTGTGGATAGGTCTGCTGCCAGTCTAATATTTCTACCATATTGTGTTACAGACCTCTTGTCCTGAGCTGCTTTCAGGATTTTCTCTTTCTCACTGAGACTTATAAATTTTACTAGTAGATGATGGGGTGTGGACCTATTTTTATTGATTTTGAGGGGGATTCTCTGAGCGTCCTGGATTTTGGTGCTTGTTCCCTTCCCCAAATTAGGGAAGTTCTCTGCTATAATTTGTTCCAATATACCATCTGCTCCCTCTCTCTTTCTTCTGCTTCTGGGATCCCAAATATTCTAATATTGTTTCATCTTATGGTATCATTTATCTCTCAAATTATACCCTTGTGGTCCAGTAGTTGATTATCTCTCTTTTGCTCAGTTCTTTATTTTCTGTCATTTGGTCTTCTATATCATTAATTTTCTCTTCTGCTTCATTTTTTCTAGCAGTAAGAGTCTCCATTTTATACTGGACTTTGTTAATATCTTTTTAAATTTCAACTTGGTTAGATTTTCGTTCTTTTATTTCTCCAGAAAGGGATTCTCTAGTATCTTTTATGCTTTTCTCAAGTCCAGCTATCATCTTTATAATTGTCATTCTGAACTCTAGATCTGACATCTTACTAATGTTTGTAATGATTAGACCCCAGCAGTTGGTACTGCCTCTTGTTCTTTTTTTGAGGTGAGTTTTTCTGCCATGTCATTTTGTTCAGTGAAGAATAGATGAATGAGAGAACAAAATGCTAAAGGGTAACAACGACCCCAGAAAAATATACACTGACCAAATCAGAAGAGACCCAAAACTGGAGGGAGAGGAAAGAAAAAAGAAATATGATTGTGCCGGTGAGTAGGACAGAGCCACACACTTGATTGACTTTGGTGTGTTAGAAGAAATTAGCTCCCAAAATTTGAAATAAATTAAAAAAATATATATATATATTTATTTCCATCACTCATATATCTATATAGACATATAGACATATAGATATATGAGTGATGGAAATAAATACACTTCATACATATGTATATGTATATAAATATAGATATATATACATATACATATGTAAAAATACATATATATGTATTTTTACATATATAAATATGTATATAAATATATATATATATATATAAAGTGTATTTATAAAAAATCAACTTTGAAAGACTAAAGAATTATGGGGAAAAAAAGCCATGCATTCTGGTGTGCTGTGTCCCCCTAGCACTGGTTTTTTGCTGTTCTCATTGATCGGTAAACTTGGTCTTGGCTGGATGTTCTTGCTGATCTTCTGGGGGAGGGGTTTGTTGCAGTGATCCTCAAATATCTTTGCCCTAGACGGAACTGCACTGCCTTTGCCAGGGGTCGGGCTAAGTAATCTGCTCGGGTTCGCTCTCTGGAGCTTTTGTTCCCTGAATGCTTTTCCATAGAGCTCTTGAGGACGGGAATAAAAATGACTGCCTCCCAGTCTTTGCCCAGAGATGCTGAGAGTTCAGGGCCCCACTGTTCAGTGCGCCCTCAGAGAAAAGCAGTCAATCCTCCCATCTCCCTGTTCTCAAGCCACACTCCAAGCTCACCCAGCCTGTGACTGAGCATTTCTGTCTCTGGTGTATGGCCCCATTTAGAGTCTCCAAACCCAGCAGATCCCTGCTGCTCTGCTCTTCTGGCAGATGAAGGTGGGTCTCCCCAGATCTGCCACTTGTGGGGTCCCTGCTCAACTAGCTGTGGTCCGACTGTGCCTCAGATCACGATTTAAGGTAACTCCAAGCTGAGAGCTCACTCCTCAGCTTTATGTCTTCCCCTGGCTTCCCTGCTCGGATACCTGGGGGCTCTCCCACCCTCAGACACTCCTGGTCTTTCTGTGACCCCAAGGGACCCGAGACCACACTGTCTCAGCAAGGACTCCACCCCTACTCAACCTCTGGAGCGATGTCCCTCAGTGGAGCTGACTTCTTAAAGTTCTGATTTGGTGCTCCACTGCTCTACTGCTTGCCAGGAGCCGACCCCTCCCCTCCGTAGTCTATATTCCCATCACTTTGGATTCACTTCTCCGCACGTCCTACCTTCCAGAAAGTGGTCACTTTTCTGTTGCTAGAATTGCTGCTCTGCTTCTCTTCAATCTCCTGTTGAGTTTATAGGTTTCAGAATGGTTTGATAACTATCTAGCTGAACTCCTAGGACAGGATGAAATTTAGGTCTCCTAGTCCTCTTAGGTCTCCTAAGTCCTCAAATCTTAAAATGTTTAATTAAAAAAAAAGAAACTAATGATTCCAAGTCCTGGTGAGGCTGTAGAACTCTCATACATTACTGATAGGAATGAAAATGGTATAGCTACTCTGGAAAACAACTTGTTAATTCTTTGTAAAGTCAAACATACACATACCATATAATGTAGTAATTATACTCTTATGTATTTACCTTAGAGACATGAAAACTTATGCTCAGTATTCAAATTTAAAACTGTATTCAAATAATTGTGGCAGTGTGATTCATAATGACACAAAACAACCTAAATATATTTACTTTGGGTAAATGAATAAACAAACAGTTGTACATCCATTAAATGAAACACTACTGAGGAATAAAAAGGAAAGAACTACTGATACTTTCAACAACATGGATGCATTATGCCAATCAAATGTATTATGCTGAGTGAAAGAAGCAAGGCTCAAAAAGTGTTGTATGAAATTCTGAAAGGAACAACAGTGTAAGGATAGAAACAAGATTTAAGGGTGAGGGGAAGTTTTTGATTACAAAGTTTCCACAGGGGGGAATTTTTTGGAGTGAAGGAACTGTATCCTGACTGTGATGGTTGTTATAGCATGCTATAATTTCTTAAAACTTATAGAACTGTGCAGCAAAAGAGGGGGATTTTTACCTTGTGTAAATTTAAAAATGATTTTTTAAAATAATGGGAAAAGAAACAAAATGGAATTGATTCTGAAAATACTTTAAAATAATTTTTTATGTAAAAAAATTCCTAAATAAAATTCCTAAATAAAAACCCAGAGAAATTTTTAAAAACAGGGTGAGGAATTTGTGGACAGTGTCTTTTAGGGGAACACTACTTCCAGTGACCACTAGAGGCAGCACAGAGACAACTAAAACCTCTCAGGCAATCCAGACTGTAAACCGCAAAAATAATCACAATCTCCACCCCGCCTTTGGAAAACCTGGAACTGCACAATTTGCAATTCTGGGTTCCTCCCTTTGTTTCACTCACTTCTGTTAGGAGGAAGGTAGGGTGGGCAGGACAGCGTGCCACACAAGCATTTGGAGCAGTTGCTTGAACCCTGGGGCATGGAGGGCCATGCCTGGTCTCAGGAACCCCTGAATGACAGCATGGAGCGCTATAGTCACTGTAGGCTGGTGGAGGGGGCACTTTCTGGGGGAGCATGTGCCTCTGCTCAAACTTCTAACCCTCTCACTGGTGCCCACAGATTGCAACCAGAACATGAGACGAGACAGAAAATTTAAGCATCACAAACGCGAACTTGCTTAGTGTGGCAGAATGCCTGAGGGAGCCGGGAGATGCTGAGAGAGGGAAGGAGAGACTAGAGAAAGGATGAGGAGAAAGGTGAGTGTCTGAGCAGAGGCCAACTCAGCCTCACCTCATTTTTCCCTTTTGCTTTAGTTTTTCTCCTCCTCTTTCCTCTCTTCCTCTCTCTTCTCACTCTCCACGGCCAGCCCTACATGTTCCCTCCTCTCTTGGACTTTTCTGTGTCCTTCAGTCCTCTCTCTTCCTGTCTCACAGCTGGCTGAGTAACACACAGGTCCCGAATGTGGCAGAGAGCAGACCAAAGGAGAGAAGGGTCCATTTCCTGTGGCTACCATAACAAATTATCACAAGTTGGTGGCTCATAGCAGCACAGATTTATTCTGCCATAGTTGGGGAGGCCAAAAGGCTGAACTCAAATTGTTGGCAGGGCTGCACTTCCTCTGGAGGCTCTAGGAGAGAACCCTCCCTGCCCCTTCTGGCTTCTGGGGGCTCCAGGTGTTCCTTGGGTTGTGGCTGCATCTGATCTCTGCCTCCCTCTTCCTGTGGCCCTCTCCTCCTTTCCCAGTGTGCTCCTCCTCTGTGTCTCAAGGACACTATTGGATTTAGGGCCCACCTGGATAATCTAGGATGATCTCCTCTTAGGATTCTTAACTTATGAATCTGCAAGGACCCATTTTCCAAATAAGGTGTTATTCATAGATCCTGACAGTTAGGACATACCTTCCACAGGGACCACCATTCAGCCCACGATGGCTGAGATCCCGGTCATCCCGCCCTCCAGACAACATTCAGTTCTTCCGGTCTTGCTCATTCAGTAAGGCAAACACTTACTGGTGATGAATGATTACTTAGCCTTACACTAGAGTAGAACAAATGAGAAGTAAATGCAATTCATGGGTCCTGTACTTAGGGAATTGATAGTCTAATTGGAGATTTGCAATAAATCCTAAAAAAAAAAAAATTCCTACAGAAAACCAACATAACTGAAGACTGTTAGAGAATACAATCATTCAATAATGTCATGTAAAAATGTAATTAAAAGGAAACTGGTTAGAGATCCTGGAATAGCATATCTCGTGATTAAAGAATAATTAAAGCAATACCATGATCGAAAAAAATGGACAAAGGAACAGAGAGTTCACATGAAAGTATACAAATTAAATATTCCAAAAGATACTAAGCCTATTCATAATAAGAGAAATGCAAATGAAATTACTTTGATATATATGTCATTTTTTACCTATTACATAGGTAAAACCCAAAAGTTAGATAATGTTCTCTTGGCGAGGATATGGAGAAAGCGTCAGTTCATTCTTTGCTGGTGAAGTGTAAATTGATACCACCTTTATAGTTGCAGTTGGATGACATCTATAAAACTTGTCCATAAACATACTGTGGAATGCATATTCTTTGACCCAGCATGCCTACTTCCAGGATTTTATTTCACAGAAAAATTTATACAGGTACGAAATGATGTATGTTCAAATTATCCTATGTTGCATTGTCATAAAAAGCACAATATTAGAAATAACCCAGAGATTTTGCTATTAGAAATCTGGGGAATATGGCTGTCAATGAAAGGACAGAGCTCAGTCCTGAGGAAGTCCTCTTTGGGTGGGGAGTTCCCACAAGTCAAGTCCCCTCTTCAAGGCCCTTGTCCATCATTCCTCTCAAATAGCAAGCAGCTTCCATCCCAGTGAGTGTTTCTCTGCAGCACCGCTCTCTTCCTGACCTCAGTTTCTGCAGTAGTCTCCAGCATTTCATGGAAAGTGTTACAAAACCCTGTGAGGTCCATGGCAAAGAAGAAGATGGAAGCACATGCCCCCATCTACCCAGCGGCGGTTCTGGGCAGGCTGACATAAATATGCAGGGCCTGGATTCATCACAGCCCATAAAGATATTCCCTTGGGATAAAACAAAACAAAACAACAAAAACCTGATAAATGTTCAACTTGTACCCTTCGGAGGAAATACAGGTGTCTCTATATGCACACACACATACACACCCATGCACACACAGTACACATACATTCATGTACATACTTATTCACTCCAAAGTTCAGCCCATGAAAAATCAATTTGTTAGGAAAAGCCCACATCAATAGATCTGTGTTTCCAGACTGAGTCCCTCTTTCCTGGAGTAGAAAAAACAAAGTATTTGAATTCAGAAGACTATTCTCTACTCTCTACAACTTACTACCCATAAAACCTCACATGATAACTTTCTTTGCGATTCCAGTTCTCTTAAAAAAACTGGGGACAAATGTGATACCTGCCAAATCAGTAAGCTTTTGCTGCCTTATGAAACAGGCCCAAATTTAGTAGCTTACAACACTGACAACTAATTTGTGCACAGTTCTACAGGTCACCACTTTGGACTGGGATCAGCTGGGTGGTTCTGGTATATTCTAGCTACCTCCTGCATTTGCAGTCAGTGACCAGGTTGCCAGTGGTTGTTTTGGTCTCAGGTGGCCTCAGAAGATAGCTTATTTCTGGTTCATGTTGTGTGTCTCCTTCAATTAGCTATGCCAGACTTGTTTCAAGTAGGTGGCAGGTCCCAAGAAAGAGTCAAGCTCATGAGGCCCCTTGAGGCCTACTTTTGGACTGAATTGTGTTCCCCTAAATTCATATGTCGAGTCCCTAAATCCCCAGTGCAGCTACATTTGGAGATAGGAACTATAATGAAGCAATAAAGGTTAAATGAGGTCATTAAAGGAAGCCTGGTTACTCAGTTGGCTAAGCATTTGCTTTTGGCTCAGGTTATGATCCTGGGGTCCTGGGATTGAGTCCTCTGTCAGACTACCTGCTCACTGGGGAGTCTTCTTCTCCCTCTGCCTACTGTTCTCTCTCTTTTTCTTTCTCTCTCTGATAAATAAATATAAAAAATCTTTAAAAAAAATAAATAAGGTCATGAAGGAAGATCTTAATTTGATTGGACTGTGCTCCTTCCAAGAAGAAACAAAGACACCAGAGGTCTTCCTCTCTTCCCAGGACCACAGAGAGGACATATGGGACACAGTGTGAAGGTACCTATCTGCAAGCCAGGAAGTGAGATCACATCAGAAACCAACCTGATGGCACCTTGACCTTGGACTTCAGTTATCTCCAGAAGTGTGAGAAAATAAATTTCTGTTGTTTGAGCCACCCAGCTGACAGTATTTTGTTATGACAGCCTGAGCAGACCAGTACACTTGGAGTTGGTGGAATATCACTTCTACTGTATTCTGCTGCCAGAGTAAGACACTAGAGATGAGGCCAAAGGCAAAGGTTAGGAGATGGACTCCATATCCTGATGGGAGGCACTGCAAAGTCACATATCAAAGGGGTCTGGGTATAAGAATAATACTCTAACCCATCTGCCACACACCATTTTTGTATGGATTTCATGAATTTATGGATACGAAAGCACTTCCTCAGTGATATAGTCCTATATAAATGCTAACTATCCTCAGCATCTGGTCCTGCTTGGCAGCAGTTGCGACTGTTTCTTAACTACGAGGTGACGAGGTGATGTAGATGTGTCTGAGTAGTACATTTCTCCTGGGGAAGTCATTGCCTAATGAAGGAGTCCTGTAATTCTTATAACTAACCAGAGAAGTAGCCATGGTTTGGGAAAGCAAGACAGCATTTTCTAGCTTGAAAAGCCTGAAAATAAGTATTTGGATGAGTATCCCAATTAATGAGTTCAGGAACAGGAAGTTTGATGGTTGGATGAAGAGTAGAAAGGAAGGATGCAAATCAGATTGGCTTCAGTGAATTTAACCAGGCTCATCATCTCCCTGAGAGGCAAGGGCCAAAGAAGGCTGCTGAGTCAGGGAGGCAGGTGCACATGCAGACAGGCGCGTGGTATAACGTCAGACTCTCTCCCTATCAACGGTTGCTCCTGAGAGACTGCATTTGAGTTCATGAGCCCTCCTACACGATAGACTGATTGCCAAAAGAAGAGCACATCATCAGCTCCCTGCTCATGCTCTGTCCTTGCACACAACTTCAAGCAGCAATCCATTGACAGCTGTGATCAAATGAGCTAATTCTGTTGAGGTCAAAGGTTTGGCTGATGGGTGTTTCTGCTCCAACTGAGAACAAGTTGAACCATATAGCACAACCCGTCTCAGGATTCCTTATTTGGTGAGAGTAGACATGGTGCTTTGGTTCTGGGCTGGAGGCATACTGGCTCCCAGGAAGTGAATCTGTGTATCCCAAGAGGTCAAAGAGGTTGAGATCTCCTCGAAGCCTCCCCCCTCTAGCCTCCATCAAGTGCTGCTGCAGACTCTGACCTCTCCAGAGCTCTGCACCCTTGAGGAGTTAAGAGACAGAACATCACACTTTGCTGGTGGCATCTCCTGTGTATTGTCTCAAGGAGGCAGAGATATTATTCTGGAAGCAAAGGGCTCATTTGTTCAGGATTGTGAACATGCTTAACACTTTCAAGTCACTCGCAATTCCTGAGATATAATTAATTTGTCAAAATAGCCTGGATGGTTCTTGCCTGATCCAACACCAGTCTCCAAAACGATCATTGTTTGTATTACACGGTATTTCACTGAGACTATAAATGAGTACAGATTAAGACCCTATTTTCTGCTTCATCTGCAGTTTAGTTCATTGCTCGATACCTAATAGGCACATCAGATAAATAAAACAATGAATGAATTCAATAAATATTTGTGGAAGTAAGTAATTATTGAAAGGACACAACCAGGGCTTAAGTTTATAACGTATGTGAAGCACTAAAAACATCTGTGTCTTATTCATGTTTTGTCCCAAGACCTATATAGGAGTTTGCATGTAGTATGTACAAATCATGTGGATTTGTGCTGAAATTATAGATCCCTTCAATTAAATATTACATTGCAGAAATAAGACAGCTAAGTGCCCCTGCAATTGGGTAAAATTCTACCTTTTCTTCCTGAAAAGCCATAGCTCTGTGCCCCTAGAGACTGGAAAGAACTGTCTTCCTCCCTCCAAAAACTCCCTGGTGCCTGTAATCTTAGCTATGCCAGGATCATGGGTGACCGCACCCGTGTTCTTATCATGATCAACTGGGGGATGTCAGGCACTTCCTTCCAGACCTCTTATGGCTTTTGGGACCCTTATTAGACTGCAGGTCCTGCCCTGTGGCTGTTTCTGTCTCTGTCCTCCCCCGCGCCCCCCCACTGCAGTCTCTCCATCTAATTCCTGAGAATTGGCCTCAGTGTAAAAGAAACTCAGAATACATTCAAGGGTGAAGATATGAACAGCTGCCTTCAATTAAAACACACCCTTCTGCAAACTCAGACTTAGACAGATTTCCCGCCAGGGACAGAGGGCCGAGGCTCAGAGGGGTTGAAACCATCCAGGGAACTGCCAGTGAGCTACCTGAGGCCTGCCCTAAATTCCCAGCATCATCTTCTCTGCAAAAGTTGTCCCAGGTGATGTCCCCCCCTACATTTACATAGCTGGGGACAGGTTGAGTAAACCCTGTGGATGATGGGAATGAGTCTGCTTCCTTATCTTTCTCCTAGATCAGAAGTGCAGGAAGAATGGTCACTACCCAGCCTTTCGAGATATCATTGTTCACAAAGTGGTGTCCCGGAGGCACCCTAAACCATGCATAGGCATTCCTGAAATCCACCATTGCATCTAACAACCAAGCTAATTGTTTCTTCATTTTCTGACTTGACTTCCCTCATTAGGAGATCTGGCAACCCTATAAATGTATTCACTAAATAGTCCTAGGTTTAAGGTACTTCCTTGACTATAAAGATGGTGATACAGAATCCTCATCTCAGGGCCTAGACCTGTGGTTCTCTCTTTATCCCCATCTCCTGGACCCTCCCCCATGTCCTCCTGTCCTTAAGTTTTTGGAACAAGGACATAAGCGCAATTTTCTAGAATGCAGACTTCTTGGGATTCCCCTGGGGAATGGAGCCTCCACATTCCAGTTTCTCAAGAAGACCACAGCAGTAATGTCTCCAGGCCATCTCAAGCCATCATTCAGCAGGAAGAATAAAACAGGTGTTGTTACTGAAGCCTTCCTCTGGGCTGTGCAGCTTATCTGTCGGAGATGCTTCATGTGGACTTAGTTCATGTGAAAACACCGTGCAGTGGAATTGTCCCTTCCACACCCTCACAAGGAGAGCAGCGGGGAGGGACGATAACCCCACTGGAGTTGCGTTTCATGTGGCTGCTCAAGTCGTAGCTGTGGCTTCAGGAGCACTGGAATTCTGCAAAGAAAGAGCTGATCTAAAAGGGGGTTCATCAAGCTTGTGGGTTCTTGAACAACCTGATCCCCAGAAGGGTTTTCAGGCAGCTGGGAGAACAGGAGACGGGACCGGATGATAGAAGAGAGAATGTTGCTCAGTGAACTGGAAAGGGCCTGCTTCGGAGGGATGGGGGGACAGAGAGCGCAGGGGAAGGAAGGGCAGAGGCTGGACCTTGGAGGGCAGGTGCTTTAAGGCACTTTTAATTTTAGGGCACTTTTAAAAAAAATTTTTTTTCAATTTTTTTTTTTTTTCAGAAAAACAGTATTCATTATTTTTTCGCCACACCCAGTGCTCCATGCAATCTGTGCCCTCTATAATACCCACCACCTGGAATTTTAGGGCACTTTTAATCAGATTTTATCCTGAGGGTATTGTCTCATCAGAGAGTACTAAACAGAGGAAGGAGATGCTCGGTATAGCCTTTCATTTGGAAATATTTTGAAATCTTTTTAAAAAGCTTTCAACTTTTTTTTTTTTTTTTTTAAAGTTCACCCTATGGTGGGTTGGGGAACAGATCGCTGTGGGGCCGGAGTGGAGAGAGATGGCAGGTGAGAAGGCTGTGGGCTGGGCCGGGCACCAGAAATGGGGGGAAAGGGTGTTGCTTTCGCTCTGTGGCAGGAGAGATGAAGAGAGATGTTCCGATTTGAAACGTTTCTTAGAGATACAGACTAGACCGATGAACTGGGTGAAGGGAGGGGGCCGAGAATGACTTCCAGTTTTCTGGCTTCCGCAACTGGAAGGAGGAGACGGTGGATGGGCTGAGTGGCAAGTGCTCAGAGGAGACTTGCTGGCAGGAAGGGTGTGTCAACAGGACTCGGTGCTGTACAGAGTCTTTTCAGGGCTCGGTCTCCAGAGGGACCCAGTAATGGTCATACCGTTAGGCGGAAGCTCACCTCTCCTTCCCCATCATCCCTCACCCAGCCGGGGAAAAAACATTAAACATAAAGCTTCATCTCAGGGTTTTAAACACACCTACAAACTCATACACATAATGTATGCTTTAAAAATAACTGGAAGGGGACGCCTGGGTGGCTCAGTCGGTTGAGCCACTGCCTTCAGCTCTGGTCATGATCCCGGAGTCCTGGGATCAAGTCCCACATGGGGCTCCTTGCTCAGCGGGAGCCTGCTTCTCTCTCTCTCTCTCTCTCTGCTTGCCACTCTGCCCACCTGTGCTCGCTCGCTCTCTCTCTTTCTCTGACAAAGAAACAAATAAAATCTTTGAAAAAAATTAAAAAAGTAACTGGAAGAAAATACACTCAAGAGGTGCTTCCTCTGGGTTGTGGCATTATGAGAAGTTTTAATTTAGTATTTTCCAAAGGATTGGGGATGAATTTGTCTTAATAGCATGATAAGAAAAAAAAAAAAATCAGCAGAATGAAAACAGTCACTTTGAAGACTGCAACAATAACACTGGGGTTGCATCCGGCGCACAGATGTTCCTAGGAGCTGTGTTTCGGGGCAAGGAGTTCCCTGACAGTTCCCCAGAGGGAGACTCTTGAATCTTGCAGGTAGACTGAGGCTTTGCCCAGCAGGTGGTGGGCAAAGAATACGCCAAGCAGAGGGAACAGGACAAACTATTAAATATTTCATTCTAACATTAGTAATGAGCCTCGATGTTCCTGTGGAGCAGAATCACCGCAGCTGCTGGCCAGATGATGACATGGTTTTGGTAACACCATAAGGTGGGAGCCTTATCGCAGTTTATGATTCTCCTCCCTGGCTCCTGGCCTGACCCTCCCTGGCCTGACCATCAGCACTGAACAGGTGGTACCTTTGTGTTTTACAGTAAACAACGAGCATTATATGAACTAGTTTTACAACCAGCTGCCCCAAATAGCAAAATACTCACAAAGTTTTAAAGCTGGGATATGGCCTCCATCCTATCATTTTACAGAATAATAAACTGACATCAGGTTGTCAAAGACTCAATAACAAGTCAGAGAGATAACTAAGATGGAGTGTCTTGGAAAATTGTGTGGGAACTCCTTGCTGCCTGTCTTTAGGGTATGAATCGGCAGTTATATTTGTTGACTGGCACTGGAAAGAAATGAATGATCCAGGGTATTGTAACTTAAGGAAAATCCCTTCAAAAAAGGCATGAGGCGGTCCAAGCTGGGTTCCATATTCCCTACTCAATGGACAGGTCAGTCGGTGGCTCCTCTCATGGACAGAGACCTTCGTTTCTTCAACATGACTCTAGTTTTAGGTCCAGAAATATCTTTCTCACGGACAACAGTCTTGTTACACCTCTCAGAGAAAACCACTTCTTCATGGATCTTTTTTTATTGCATGAGGTTTTCTGACAACTCTGACATGATATTGATGGGTCCATAATTTTGTTCTCTGCTGTGCAGTTCGATTTGGAAGTAGGGTTGGATTCCTTGGTTTGAATATGTAGAAGGATCTCTTATGTCCTCTGTCTTATTTATCATGGTCTATAGCTGTTTCCATTTCTGTACAAATGGTCAGCTGTCCTTTGTTAGGGAAGGCTTGTGATGTTTCCTTACATCCTGTCCCCTTAGTGACAATCTTCTCTCATTGTGAGTGCTATTCTTCCCATATTCCAAATCTGCAGGACCATGTCTTGACAAGGTGGCTGTCTATGTGCTGTGGCTGCAGGATGCTGGGGAAGGCCCCTGTGCCTCCTGCCACGCCTTTCCTAGGACTCTGAGCCTAGCAGGAATGGCTGGGAGGCAAAGAGAGAGTATGGGGTGGGGGACTACAGAGAAGAGAGAAGAAGAATGATGCCTAATGAATGGCCAAGCTTATTAGTGACAAAGTTTGCCTGGCGCAGTATCCCTGTTTCTAGTCTCAGGTACATGTATGTTGACACTCAAACAGTATAAAATATCTCTTGTCCCACTTTCTACTTACCACGGAGATAAACTTGAGCTTATTCCAAGAAAGAATCTCCTACATTTTTGTATAATTATAATAAAATCCTCCATGAATCAAATAGACTTTTTAAAAAGATCAGTTTCCTTTACTGTATCTATCAGGGCAGCATTTTTTGTGTTAGTTTCTGATCTGATCTGATCTGACTTAGCTAGGGAAAAATATTATTCTCTCTCTCTTTTCCTCATAAAAAGGGTCCTGTGGTCACTGGATATTACTTCCCACTCTTTTACCTATTCCTTTCTGATTCACTTTTTATTTGAAATTCTTTCTCCTCATTTTTATTGTTTGTTTATTTGAAGGGACCAATAGTTTCCTCTGAGCATCTTGGGTAAATTACCTTTTTTTTTTTTTAAGATTTTATATATTTATTTGACAGACAGAGATCACAAGTAGGCAGAGCAGCAGAGAGAGAGAGAGAGAGGAGAGAGAAGGAAGCGGGTGCCCCACCGAGCAGAGAGCCTGATGTGGGGCTTGATGCCAGGACCAGGATCATGACCTGAGCTGAAGGCAGAGGCTTTAACCCACTGAGCCATCCAGCACCCTGGAAAATTATTTTTTTTTAAAGATTTTATTTATTTGTTTGTCAGAGAGAAAACACAGGCAGGAGGAGTGGTAGGCAGAGGGAGAAGCAGGCTCCTGAGCCTAACGCAGAACTTGATCCCAGGACCCTAGGATCATGACCCAAGTAGAAGGCAGACCCTTAACTACCTGAGCCATCCAGCTGTCCCTCAGGACTATTTCTGACAATGCTTTAGTCAGTGCTACTGTTCGTTAGGTTTATAGTTCCTTTCTAAGGATGTGGCAAAATCAGCCTTGCTGAGTTCACATTGTGTTTCGAAACACAAGAAGCAGAATGTCCTAACTGCAGACATAAAATAGAGTCTCTGCTCTTGAAATGCAAATCACAATGGGATGAACAATGTGAACAATGGACGTATGACCTTACAGAGACATTCAGGTGACCTGTGATATGAGTCACTGTTCAGCAAGGAGAGTCACAGAAGTGAAAACTACCCTGTGTATAGAATTATCATGGTTATGAAAGCATTTAGCAAACACACAACTAGATTTTTGTCCCCTTTTTCCCCGTATCGTTTGGAAGCATGGTATTAAGATTTCTTCAATGGTTTCCAAACTTTTGGGTGAAATTTCATTTGTAAGGGGGTTTAAAGAAAGCAAAAGTCTCTAATCTAATTAACTCCAAATTTAAGTCAACAGTTTCCCTTAATTTACTATAAATTATCTTGAGGTTTAAAAAATTTAAAACTGTACCCATGGTATGAGAATGTAATGAATCATCTGTAAAGCATATAAATCCCAGCAAGACACTTTGTCAAATTATCTCATCTTAACCATGATCTTTTCATCCCACCAATTCTACTCGGTTTCTGATTTCACTGAGTTGGGATTAAATCAGTGCATTCCTCCCACTGCATAATTAGCACTGCTTTAAAACTCTGTAATTACAAACCTCAACTGCAGATTGTGTATTGCACTCGCTGCCCTACCTGCCATTAGCATGGTTTTCAGTTCTTTCAGAACAGTGAGGTAAAGATGTCATGTGAGTAAGTTCCACTGATATATATGTCTGCTGTGGGCTATCTGCAGCAATTATAGACTTGGATGCGATCCCAAACAAGATACAGAACCTGGGGAAATGCCTATGTTTTGTGAATCAAAAAGAATTTTTAAGAAAAAAAATGTTTTTTTGAAACAATAAAACCATGAATGAAAGAGGTAGTGTAAAATTTTAAAATTACACAATTGCAGCTTGATCTTATAAATGGGCACAGTCCTAACCTATTGGTCCTCCTGGGAGGGGAAAAGTACTCTGGATATTTATCTACCCTAATTTTGATTACTTTCTACAAAGTGGAATCAAAATGCCTTATGAAGGTGTTCCAAAGCCTTAGTTGGCAGCTTCTGCTTGCTTTCCTCCTGGTGATCTGCCAGCCTGCAGTCCCCTCCGTACCATAAACTTCTCCAGCACATTGTCCTCTCCCTCTTCTTCCCTTTTCTTCATCAGAGTCTAGGGATGGGAGGCCCACTTAAAGCTAAATATAAAGTCTTCCTCCTCCTGGAAGCTCACACTGATGAGACTCTGGTCTCACATTCCCAGTTCTAAATACACAACAAAAAAAAGTCTTTTCATGATGAAAAAACAAACTCATATATTTTATCTTTTAATGAAAGGTGTTCATGATCCTCATATGAACAATTTCCTTTGGACTACCCTGATTGGAGCTCCTGAATGTATTATATAGAAAGGGGCAGGTTTTTGTTTCTCTCAAACTGTGTGTACACACACACACACACACACACACACACACACACACTCTGACCACTACAATTTCCTTGCTATGTATTTCTGGATGGTTATAAGTGAACTGAATTGTGGGAATGATCCCAGCGGCCCTTAACAACCACAATAACTCTCTTGTAATTTGCTGAAAGCAAGTGGTATTCATTTACTCCTTTCCTTGAAGTTCATAACAAAAGCAAATAGGTAGATTTTTGTTCAGAATCTTCAGATCAGTACATCTAAAGGCTTTGAAACCAGATAAATGCATAGGTCAGACTAAAGAAATAAGCTCTTGAAGCAAAGAGGTGGGAAAAGAAGCCAACTTTGCGCAAACTGAGAGTTCAATCCGGCTGTTAGGTAAGAATTTTCAGACAGTTGTTAGTGAGGCCAACAAGGGATACTAAAACAAATTATTACTGGCATTGTAAATTACTTTACTGTATGAAGAGGTACTGAAATAACAAAGAGAATTTAGGTGTAATTATTCAGTACTGCTCCCTCCCTTCTTCAAATTTAGTTAGTACATAGAGGTATTGGGGCCAACTGGTTCCAGCCTGGGTGTTACTAGTTCTCAGAAATGTTCTCCTCCCAGTAGCTTTCTGAGAGTAGCTGTTATGCTGTGTGGCAAATGATTAACTCTGTCACTCTGAATTTTGTATGCCTGCTTTTAAGTATGATGGACTTCAGTCTTGCAATGGAAAAAATACAAAAGTCACCTTAAGTTTTACAGCGTAACAATTTTAATAGTCCACACTAAAATAGGCAGTACAGTTTTGTAATTCCACATTAAAAGCAATCTTGTCTTACTTAAAATGCTTCTACCTAAGGTTTCCTGCCCTCTTTCGTGTAAGGTCTGTGTCTACCGAAGTACATCTAAGAAGTACATCTAAAGTGCATTAATCTGGCGTTAATTTGCTTTCCAATAGCAAGTCCTGAATCAGAGCAGGGCTTCCTGGCTTCCTCCTCTGAAGGGCTGTGCAGTCCCTGTTGGGCTGCGAACTCAGAGAAGTACCTTTCTCACTCCCCAGGTGGCCCAAGGGGTGGAGGTCACTGGAGAACTTTTGGGAAAAAATAATTATGCCAACTTCCTCTGTGGCAGGTATCTTCTCTTACCACAGAGAAATGCTCAGTGCCTCCTTGAGTCATGAAATATTGACAACTCGGTCGATTTCCAGGAAAAAGAAAATCGGGGAGGCCTTGTTTGAAATACTCTGAAGTTGGCAGGATGAGACACCAGGTACTAGGGTGAGCCAGAACTCTGGGGTTTAGAACTGGGGGTAGGGAGGAGTGGTGGGAAGAGACACAGTCCCGGAAGCGCTCTGACTACTGCGTGTCCTCCAGCGGGTCACCCGGGAAGCCCGCCTCCTCCGGGGACCTGACTCCTTCGGGGAGCAGAGTAGCGCGCACTTTCCTCTTCTCTTTAAAGCGGCCCGAGCGCGAGATCTTCAAATTGCGGCGGCTGCTGCCCGATTTCTCCCCGCACAGCTTGTCTGGCTTGTGGGGGTCGCCGGCCCCCCCGAGGAGATTGGGGTGCTGATTCTCCCGGGAGCTGCTAGTCCAGTCCGAGCTGGGCGGTGCGGGCTGCGCGGGCTCTCCGGAGGCAGCTTGCGTGGGAGGCTGCGCCCCTATCGCGGCTTCCTTGCTTTTCTTCCTGCTGTTGGTCAGCGATTTCCACCAGGGCCCCGAGCTGCCCGTGCCGCCGCTGTCGGCCATGGCCACCGGGCCGAGGGGCCCGGGGTGCGGTGGGTGGGGAAGGGCCCGCTCTCCGGGTGGGGCTGGCGGTCTCCCGGGTGGGAGCCTAGGCAGCGGCCTGTGCAGGGGGAAGCAAACAGAACTCGGTTACGGGGTTTGTCTAAGTCATGCCCCCAGCCGCACTTCCTCCGCGCGCCCCGCCCCGCAGGCGACCTGCGGGGGTCCGAGATCCCGAAGCCGAGCACCCGGAGCTGCGCCACCCTCCCAGTGTCCCGCGGCACTCTCGAGGGTGAAGGTGGACGGGTGGCCTCCAGGGCGCCACCGTCTGGTCTCCAGACAGCTTGGCACGCCCCCGCCTCATTCCTGGCCTCCCGGGCGGGTGCGGTGGTCTGCGCTCTCGGGGCGCCCCAGGGGAGGTTCCCGGGCCTCTGAATGAATCCGGCTCGAGAGGGAAGCTGGCCTTGCCCTGTCACCTTGTCTGACTGTAGAGGGATGCCCAAAGGTGACCCACTTGGCCCAGAGGGGCCTCCTCTTGGATGAGCACCTGGGAGGAGGGCGCCCGGGAGCGAGCGCATCCCTGCTCTAGGTGAGCACTGAATATCAGACCCGTCAACAGTTACGAAATTTCCCTCAGACGCTTTTTTCCCCATAGACTTCTGTCACAGGATCTTTTTCAATGTGGTTTTTCAGGGGGAACTGACATGCCAATAAGAGCGAGGGGGCAAGCTCACGGTGTTGTGTTTCTCTTAAATTCTTTTTTTTGACAGAACTTCTGCCTTGTCGCTTTCAGAGAAACATGTCTAGACTTAACTTCCCTTGAAAACCGCCATCCCACGCTTCCTTTTATTCCCCAGAGACCAATCTTACGTCTCTTGGAAGCCACCCCCAGCGGATGGTTGAGATGAGGCCAAGCGGCAAACGTCCTCGTCTCTTAGTTCTTTATTAAAATGTGCGCCGAGCCTATTTGTACCAGGCAACCCCACTTTTGAGATTTTTAGTTACAAATTAAAAATTGCTGTGTGTGTGTGTGTGTGTGTGTGTGTGTGTATTTTCCTCCCGCAGTTCCTCCCTCCAGAGAAAAACTTGCTGTGCTTCAAACAGTTGTGCTTCTCCCCAGCTTTAAAAGCAGCGCACTGGGGCGCCTGGGTGGCTCAGTGGGTTAAGCCGCTGCCTTCGGCTCAGGTCATGATCTCAGGGTCCTGGGATCGAGTCCCGCATCAGGCTCTCTGCTCAGCGGGGAGCCTGCTTCTTCCTCTCTCTCTCTGCCTGCCTCTCTGCCTACTTGTGATTTCTCTCTGTCAAATAAATAAATAAAATCTTTAAAAAAAAAAAAAAAAAGCAGCGCACTGCGGAGCGAAAAGGCTGCTTATTGTGGGCAGCGAGAATGCGGCGAGCACTTCTGTGCTGGGTCTACACGCATTAACTCCACGAATGCGCGGGATTCGCTGGTGCCGCGGAGCACTTCCAGGTTTCTCCAGGTCTCCTTCCCATCCCACGCGCCGGGCGCTCCCGGGTTTGCCGGCGCGCCGGGGAGCGAAAGTTGAGCGGTGTTTGTTGTTGGAGGCTGGGCTCCCGGAACCTCTGGGGAAGTTTGAGCGCCTACGCGAGGCGGCGCGGCAGCCTCCGAGGCAGAGACCCGGGCCCCGGCTCCTCCCCAGGACGCCCCGAGGACAAACTCGGGGTGCGACGTGAAAACAAAAGAAGATAAAACCGCCTAAAGTTCTTCCAGTAAAAAGGCACCCACTCCTTCCTGGCCCCCCCTCCCCGGCACGGTTTGCACTTGGGTTTGCAAACATCCTGCTCCCTCTATTGTACAGATCGGAGAAGCACCCCCAAGTTATTCATTGGTGGTGGTGGTGGGGTGTCCTGATGGCTGTCTTCGGTCTTCCACTCTACATTCTCTTTTCCAAGACCAACTGTGTGCGCGGAAACGCTTTGCACTAATTACGCAAGGAAAAGACTGCAAATTACAGAAATGTACGCGGAGAGTTGCGGCTCGCAATTTCTCCCCAGGAGCTGAGGGGAGCACCCCAGGTTGACACCCCGGAATGGGCTCTGTCTTGGCGGACGCAGAATCACCCTAATCGCTCACCTGTTCGGGCTTCCCAGGATCCCACGACTCCAAGTCGCCCTCACCTCCAAGAGAACGGAGGGAGTGCTCTTGGGACAACTTGGAAGCCCGGCGCAGGGTCCCTCCCGCGCAGTCTTGGGGAGGTCGGGCTTCTTTCTGGAAGGTGTGTCAGTCGAAATCTCTGCAGTCCAGCTAAGCCGATTGCTGCTGCTGCTGCTGCTGCTGCTGGTCTTCCCCGGCGCCTCCGACTTCGGCCCGCCGCAGTGGTGGCTGCAGTTCTGGGCCCGCGGCGCGTTCGGCCCGGCGAGCAGGTGCCAGGCTCACTGCCCCAGGTGAATGCCCACGCAGGCTCTCCGGGTTAGTACGCCTGTCATTCTCCCGCGCGTCCCTCTTCCCTGCTAGCGCTGCCGGGCAGCCGCGGGGAGATCGGCTGCTCGCTCTGGTGCATTGATCCTGCTTACACGTCGGTCCTCTGCACGGGAAAAGACCTCTATCTGTCCACCTGCTGGTTATTCGCCAAGTGATTCGAGAAACCAGAACTCCGGGATCAGAGGGGGAAAAGAAAAAAAAAAAAAAAAAAAAACCCAACAACAAACAACCGAGGAGGCGGCCACAGCTGCCACAGGTGCAGGTAGGAACTTGGCGTTCCCGCCCTCCAGGAGACGAGATTGGATCGGGTCGCGTACGTGACGCCGGCCTGGGGTGTCTGATTGGAGAAACGCCGCGCGGCGCCGCTCGCCGGCGGGGCTCCTTCTCAAAGAAGAAATGCTAGAAGAGATCGTAGACCGAGAGATCGCGGGTGTACGTAGGTGGGTTCCGTTGCGTAAATGTAAATGTCGCCCCCAGCTGTCCCTCTGCCCCTGCCCTGGGTTCTTTCCCCCCGCTTCCTCTCCGGTCCCTAGCCATGGCCACTCAGCTCCCAGGATTCCGGCTTGTAATTCCCAGGAGCTGTTTCATACCCAGGCAACATGTTGCCGAGTTGCAGGCACTCTTGGTTGAAAGCCGTAATGTTAACAAGTTCTCGGTGTTAACGAGCTGTTAACAAGGCGATGTTTCCAGCGTTTTCTGGGGGAGCTGACTCGTTTGGTTCTCACAGGAGCCCTAGGACGCAGGTGCTATTATTTTCCTCACTTGACAGGCGAGGAGACCCTAGAGCTGAAAGGAAAATGGTTGTTGAGAGTCGCACGGCTGGTACCAGAGCCGGCTTTGAACCCAGGAGGTCTGATCCAGCTCCCACGGTCTTCACTAGCGCCCGAGATCGCACCCTGTCAATCTTGGGCTCTTACAACGACCAAGTGAGGATGTGAATTTCCTTCCCTCAGGTCTGGAAGTCCAGTGGACAGACACTCCACCTGGGGAGTACAGATCCAGCCCTGAGCCGCTAGAGGAATTGAGCCAGTGGATTTCTACAAGGGTTCAGGGGGCTTTTTGCTCTTGGGAACGTCTGTGTACTTTTTATTGTTTGGGCAGAAAGACATTGGCATAGGTCTTTCCACTAATGAAAGCAGAGGTACTACCTGCTTTATCTTCCAGAATGTTCTTCCTTCCTTTTTTTTTTTTTTTTTTTTTAAGATTTTATTTATTTATTTGACCGAGAGAGACCACAAGTAGGCAGAGAGGCTGGCAGGGAGAGAGCGGAGGAAGCAGGCTCGCCGCTGAGCAGAGAGCCTGATCTGGGGCTCGATCTCAGGACCCTGGGATCATGACCTGAGCCAAAGGCAGAGGCTTTAACCCACTGAGCCACCCAGGCGCCCTGTTCTTTCTTTTCAAAGCCCTATTTTCATGTTCCTTCAGGTCCTGAGTAACTCCTCTAAAGGAGTGTGTATAGAGCAACTGACATCTGAGCATCTTTGTTCTGAGGACTTTTTAAAGCATAAAAATAGGGAAAGGCATGATGACTACCTCAAATAACTTACAACATAGAATTAGTGGAAAGAAATTTTTATAGAGTATTTCAATGCCTGAACTAGGATAAAATAGGAATACTTTATATCATTAATTCTTAATTTAACATTCTTGGATTTTTAAGTGATAGGCACAGCAGTGCATATTTGAAAGTGAGGCAACTTCACACATTTATTGTGATTAGTTTTAGAGAGTAAACTTTCAGAGCATGAGGACTGGAACAGATGCAGGCCACCCCCTGGGAGGGGAGGACAGGACAATCCATTCTAGTGCCATCCCATCACAGATGAAGCCATTGGATCAAGGAGGAAGGCTTAAAAAGGAGATACTTCCACAGCTTCCCTTGTAATTAAGCATAGCCATAGATCCAGTTCTGGGGCCATATGGAAGACTTCTGGAATTGTTTCTTCCCTGGATAAAGGACAGAGCCTTCTGAGAGAAGACTATCTTTTGCTATACCCTTGATTCTTACATTTAAACATAGCATGACGGTGTGATGTCTGGTGTTTCAGCAGCCATTTTGCAACAGTGAGGCAATAGGCATGGGAATAAAAAACAGCATGCTAAGGAGGATGGCATGGGAGTATGGAAAGTGTCCAGGTCTTGATGATATTGAGAAGCCCCTGAAAGAACCTTGGAACCGTCTACCTCCAGACAACTGGTTGAGTGAGGTAGTATACATTCTTATGATTTAGGCACATATTTAAATACAGTTTCCTGTTACTAGCAGCCAAAAAGTGTTCTCCTTGATACAGTCTATCAGAGAAAAAAAAAATTATGTTGTTCGAAGGTAAAAAAGAGAATATTGTCACATTTTCTTTTTCTGACCAATCTGGATAGTTCTTTATAGAAGGAGGATTTAGTGGAATGTTTAAATGATGGGAATATTTATAGAGACAGAGAATGCATCTGTAAAATAAGTCACTTTGATTGAAAGTTTGATTTATCTATCCAGTGACTAGTGGGTGACTTTTAATTTTATAGAATTTAAATATGCTTAAATTGGTCAATGCTTTTCTTAATATTTTATCTTGTCATTTTTTTTTTTCAAAATGTGTTGATGGCTTGAGTAAGGACATTTCCTTCCTTCTTCTCTCTTTCTAATTAAATTGCTTCTTTCTCAGGTGCACCTTTAAGTGCAGTAAATGATAATATTCAAAGGTGAAAGAGAATGAATTCCTAGAAGGCAATATTTGCATACTAGAAATTAAAATAAGAACTTTCAAGGTTAAACCTGGCCTTTGTAATCGTAGCAGACCTGGCATTGCCTTGGAGTCCGGGAAATTGATTATTTTCCCTTAAAGCATTTATAGTGGGACCTGAGTAATGGAAAACCTACAATGAGAAAATTTAAGAAATACAGCTGATCAAAATGCAGAAAATAAAAGTCATTTACATTCATCTCACCCAGAGCTAACCGTGGCTAAGGTCTATTCTTTTTGCCCCTATATTTGCATTTCCTCTTTTTTTTAAAAATTTTTTATTTTTTATAAACATATATTTTTATCCCCAGGGGTACAGGTCTGTGAATCACCAGGTTTAAGCATTTCCTCTTTTAATATTTTCTCTTTCCTCCCTTCCTTCATTCCTTTATTTTCTCAAGGATTTATTTATTGAGAGAGTGCGAGAGAGGATCGGGGGAGGGGCAGAGGAGGAGAGAGAGAGAGAATCTCAAGCAGACTTCCTGCTGAGTGCAAAGCCTATCTGCCTCTGTGGGGCTCCCTCTCACCACCCTGAAATCATGACCTGAGGCGAAATCAAGCGCTGGACGCTGAGCAGACTGAGACCCCAGACGGCCCCCCTTCATTCCTTTCTTTTATGGATGCTTCCATTCTTTAAAAATTAGATGCTCTTCTTTCTCTAGCTCCTTTAGGTGTGTAAGATTAGCTTGTGTTTTTGAGACTTTACCTAATTTTTTGAGAAAGGCTTGTATTACCATGTACTTCTCTCTTAGGACCACCTTTGCTGTATCCCAAAGGTTTCGAATAGTTATGTTTTCATTTTTTGTTTGTTTCCATAATTTTTTTAAATTCTTCTTTAATTTCCTGGTTGACCCATTAATTCTTTAGTAGGATTCTCTTTAACCTCCAAGTGTTTGCTTTCTTTCCAAATTTCCTCTTGTGATTGAGTTCAAGTTTCAAAGCATTGTGGTCTGAAAATATGCAGGGAATAATCCAAGTCTTTTGGTACCAGTTGAGACCTGATTTGTGACCCAGTATGTGATCTATTCTGGAGAATGTGCCATGTGCTCGAGGGAAGAATGTGTATTCTGTTGCTTTAGGATGGAATGCTCTCTGTATATCTGTTAGGTCCATCTGGTCCAGTGTGTCATTCAAAGACCTTGTTTCCTTGTTGATCTTCTGCTTAGATGATAGGTCCATTGCTGTGGGTGTTGAAATCCCCTACTGTTATTACCAATGTATTTCTTTAATTTTGTTATTAATTGGTTGCTTCCAAGTTAGGAGCATAAATATTTATAATTGTTAGATCTTCTTCTTGGATAGACCCTTTAAGTATGATTCCGTATCCCTCTTCATCCCTTACTACAGTCTTTAGTTTAAAATCTAATTTGTCTGATGTGAGGATTGCTACCCAAGCTGTAGTGATCTGAAGGCACATGCGCACCCTAATGTTTATAGCAGCAATGCACACAATAGCCAAACTGTGGAAAGAGCCCAAATGTCCATCGACAGATGAATGAATAAAGGAGATGTGGTATATATATACACAGTGGAATATTACTCAGCCATCAGAAAGGATGAATGCTTATCATTTACATCAACATGGGTGGAGCTGGAGGGTATGATGCTGAATGAAATAAAGACAATTATCATATGGTTTCACTCATACGTGGAATATAAGAAACAGTGGAGAGGCTCACAGGGGAAGGAAGGGAAAACTGAATGGGAAGAAATCAGAGAGGGAGACAAACCTTGAGAGACTATAGGAAACAAGTGGAGGTTTGTTGGAGGGGAGGTGGGTAGGGGGATGGGGTAATTGGTGATGGGCATCAAGGAGGGCAGGTGATGTGATGAGCACTGGGTGTTCTATGCAACTGATAAATTATTGAACACTACACCAGAAACTAATGACGTACTATATGTTGGCTAATTGAATTTAAGTGAAAAAAATAAAGTTAAGTCTTCTGAGTATCTAAAAAATTTTTTAAAAAAAGAAAAGAAAATTAGATGCTCATCTCCCATGGCCTGTTCCTTTCTAGTTACCAGTGTCCTGGTAATTTGATATTCCCTTTCTGTGTTTTCACATCGGCGTTGGTGGATTTAGTTTATAAACTTCAGAGAGTGGGCATTACATCTGCCTGAAGCTGGGATCCACTTGTTATAGCCTTCCGTCCTGTACCCTGTCAGGTTAACATGGAGGCGGATATAGAAGAACACAGGTTGTGAGTCAAAATCACTTTGGTTTTATACTTGACCCAAAGCAAGGCTAATTGGTACCTGGCCCCTCTCTGAAATTCAAGCAACGCCAGCTGACTCTTCCTAACGTCCCACTCTTCCTCCTACTTCATAATCTTGTTTCTCTGTATTCTTGAATACTATTGTATGCTCCTCATTTTCCTTAAAAAACTGTTTGTATGGAGAGTGAAGGCCTAAAGCAAACAAAACTTACTCTAGAAAGGATTTTCCAGGGCGCCTGAGTGGCTCAGTGGGTTAAGCCGCTACCTTCGGCTCAGGTCAAGATCTCAGGGTCCTGGGATCGAGTCCCGCATTGGGCTCTCTGCTCAGCAGGGAGTCTGCTTCCTCCTCTCTCTCTCTCTCTCTCTCTCTCTCTCTCTGCCTGCTTGTGATCTCTCTCTGTCAAATAAATAAATAAAATCTTTAAAAAAAATTTCTTAGAAAGGATTTTCCAGATTTTAGGGGCACTAGTGGACAGGACCATTTTATACTAAGTTCATGGTTTGAGGAGTTTGGGGGAAGGAAAGCAAGAGATCTATGTATGCACTTACCCTTGGTCATACCCTCTGGGGACAAATCCACCCATTATTCCCCAACCCCCTAACAGATCTTTTCTGTTCTAAAGCAACTTAATTATCCATGCAGACCTGTGGAGGACAGGAAACGTGGGTACAGCTTACTTCTAAGTTGTTTAAACCCTGAGGTTGTGGCCCTTCGGGTAAAAAACAAGAGGATCGCTCTTCTTTGGGTGAGCCCTATGCTTTTGATTCCGTCCCTCTTTTGTCATGAGGCTATCAAAACCTGAAGCTGATTTGGTGCCCAATTGTTTTCAGCAGGGGAGTTCATCCAAATAACAGCCTGCCACTGACAGGAATGGGTGTGTTTGAAATATATTATAAATTGTTTGCTTGGTGTTTGTCCCCCACGATTAGATACAATTTTCTTATTTATTTATTGTCTGACTCCCTCACTAGAGAATGAATCCCATTTTATTTAATGACCATTTATATGATGATCAGCTTACTTCCTGTGTATGAGGTATAGTTCTGTTTTATAAATATTAACTATTTTAATCCTAAAAGTTCATGTGAAATAGGCACCGTTATTATTCGTTATTATTCTAGAAAAGGTAACTGAGACACTAAGAACTTCCGTTACTTGCTCGGGGTCACCCGGCTGGTAGGTATCAGAGCCAGCATTTGACCTTGGAGAAACTGGCTTGAGAGTCCAGGAACCTCACTAATCCCTGGGCTGTGTGTTTCTCCTTGAACGCTAAGACATGTCATTAATCAATCTTCAGGATGTGACAGGCTGCCGTGCAGTAACCATTCTTAGTAGTGTTGAATGAGTGACCATCAAATGCATTAATATAAATGCTTCATAGGTTATGATATGACTGACTTATAAAAATAAATGTAATGACAATGGCAATGTAACAAACTTTCAGTCTGTTATTGCATACCATTATAGCCTGATTTTAATTCTGAGATGTGAGTAGTGTAAGTGGACCAAATTGTCTGATAGATTTTTGCTGTTCTGGTTACAAAATTGGAAAAATACTATCACGTTGCAATGCTTTGAAGGAGATGCGTGAGGTGGTGGGACAGGGATGGGGCAGAATAATGTAATACCAGAGGATGGCTACTGAGATTTTATTAAATCTTGTATTTAGGGAAGAAATGAATGATCTGGAGGACATGACATTGTGACACAAGCAAGACTCCCCGGCACATCCTGACTCAGGAAAAAAAGGTAATTCAACTTTATTGTTTGTTAGAAAATCATCAGTGTAAATAGAAATCATGTGTTACCATCCAAGGTAATGTTCTCCAGCTGGTCACCTGGTTCCAGGTCATGGCTGGGGTAAACTACTATCGGCTGTTGTTAATTTCTCTTTTCAAGGGGTTGCTTGGGTTATGCTCCATTTGCCAGGTTATATTTTTTTTTTTGTGGTCTGTGTGTCAGCTCAGTGCATCACATGCCTACCGGCAGAAGGTGGGTATCTGATGGAAGGGTAACATGAGGCAGGAAGCGAATCTTTTGGCTTCCCCATCTGCATCGAGGCCAGTGTCAAACTTACACTGTTAGAAATCTGTAAGAAATACCTACTTTTATCAGTCAGGCTGTCAGGGGAGGTCACCGAAGTTTTGGGACTCGACTCTGCTCAATGCTAACACAGGTAAATCTCACACTCTACATTCATAGTGAATGTTTAGATTTACCCATTTGATGTAATTTCGTTTACATGTGGGGAGAAATTGCTTGAACTGCAGCCCTGAACCTTTTATAACAATGGTAAGTTTAAAATTCTGACGGTGGACTTTTCACTTTATTGTGTGCTTATTCAAAAATGCATAGTATTCTTTTCACTTTTTTTTTTAATGGCAGAAGAACCCTGAGAGATAGCTACTCTAAGCCCAACAGTTTATTGTAGAAAGTTGATGCAATTTGCTCAAAGTCATGAGACTTTAGGGGGGGAGGTCATTTTGATCAGGTTTTAGTTACTCTTCCCCTAATACAGCTTTCTGCTCATATAGCTGTTTGAATCTCATATTGCCTTTTAATTAATCATTAGATCAGTAAACATTTGTTGGTTTCAGACTATTACATCAAAAGAGATCGTCATACTTTAAAAAATTCTGATGAGGTCCCTGTTTTCTGTTTCCCACTTGGAACAATGTTAAATCATATGTGGCTGTTTAAATATTAAAGCCCTATGGAATCAAAGCACTCAAAGCTCAAATTAACGCTGGGAATTGTAATTACATACATTTCTTGTGAAAAGACTTGATGGTCAGTTTGAATTACTAGCTATGTGGCTTTGGGAAAATTACTTAATATCTTTAGGCTCTGGTTTCCTTAAATATAAAGTGGGGATAATACTATCTACTTCTCTAGGTAGTTGCCAAGATTAAAGTAGACAATACATTTATTAAATTCCCTAGCACAGTGCCTAACACATAATAGGCACTCAGCAAATGTTAGTTTCTCCTTGACTAATTTCTTTCATTGGCTGTGTGGGAAAATTATGTGAACAAACTGTATAAATCAAACACTTCCAAGGGCTTTTTGAAAATAATGAGAGTCTTAGGAGAGCACTGTCGTCGTTGTTGGTTGGGGTCAAATCCCCCCCGCCCCCCCACCGCCCAGAATATGATGTTAAAATTTACTGGAGAGTATTTAATACACAACTATTTGCAATGAATCTAACTTTTTTCAGGAACACACTTAATGATGAAATCAAATCAGGCAGAAGTTTTCTGCATGTGTTTCAAGAATGCTCTTTATCCTGTCTGTACTGAAATTGCATTACCTACAGTTACAGGAGGAAGTGTGCTCAGTTAAGCTTGGAAGCAGTGTTACCAGAAAAGGATTAACAAATCATAAGACAAAATCCTTAGAAGGAAGGTCACTAGCAGACTGTGGCTAGGGCACAAGCCAAGGAATAAGTTTCACATGTGCTGCTCCATTAGTTCCTGGAATCTTGATGTACAACCTGCATCAGCGAATCGTGCCCGGAGGAGGGAAAGAATGAGAGCATCGTGTTCTCTTCTGTGTTAGACCACATGGCACTACTTCTCGTTTTTAAAAATTAGCTTTTATTTTATTTATTTTTTTTAAAGATTTCATTTATTTTATTTTATTTATTTTTTTAAAAAGATTTTATTTTATTTATTTGTCATAGAGAGAGAAGCAAGAGCAAGCACAGGTAGACAGAATGGCAGGCAGAGGCAGAGGGAGAAGCAGGCTCCCTGCCAAGCAAGGAGCCCGATGTGGGGCTCAATCCCAGGATGCTGGGATCATGACCTGAGCCGAAGGCAGCCGCTTAACCAACAGAGCCACCCAGGCATCCCAAGATTTCATTTATTTGACAGAGAGATAGTGAGAGAGAGAGAGAGAGAGAGAGAGAGAGCGCGAGCGCCAGCCCACAAGCAGGGGGAGTGGCAGGCAGAGGGAGAAGCAGGCTCTCTGCTGAGGGGGAGCCAGACCCCAGCCTCAATTCCAGGACCCTGGGATCGTGACCTGAGCTGAAGGCTGTTACTTAACCAACTGAGCCAGCCAGGGACCCCTAGCTTTTATGTTATTAAAGTAATATATGCACAGGTAGGTTAAAAGCCCAATGTTATTGAAGGCTTATAGCCAATTATTAGAGCTTCTTATCTCGTTCCTTCCTGTGGTCCCTTCTGCAACCACTTTCAACAACTTTGGCTTTTCATTCCTGGCATTAACATATCTCTGCATTTCTAAGTAATATGCGTATTGTGCTCTCTTTTGACTTAGCTATATTAGACGTTCTCTATTAATTTCCTATGATGGTATTTGAGGACTTGGTTCTCTTATCCTGGGCCTTCTGCTTCCCTCTCCTATTTTCCCACCAGAGTCATTTTACAGCCTTTGTTCAGCTGACCGTTCCATGTTTATACTATTGTGCCTGTATAAATATTGTTCAGACTAAGCATTATAGGGTGCAGATCACTGTATCTGCTTTCTTTTGTCTTTCCCTGAGGCTAATAAGGGCCCTCTTCCCCCCTTTCTTTTGGTCCTCTTTCTAGTTCTTTCTTACGTCTTCCAATGGCTTCTTGGTACGCTTTTCTTTTTTTTTTTTTTTTTTTTTTAAAGATTTTATTTATTTATCAGAGAGAGAGAGGGGGAGAGAGCAAGCACAGGCAGACAGAATGGCAGGCAGAGGCAGAGGGAGAAGCAGGCTCCCTGCTCAGCAAGGAGCCCGATGTGGGACTCGATCCCAGGACACTGGGATCATGACCTGAGCCGAAGGCAGCTGTTTAACCAACTGAGCCACCCCGGTGTCCCTTGGTACTCTTTTCTACAAGTCCAATCAAATCAATATATATTTGTTCCCTTTTGGTTTTCCCCCAAATATGGCTCCTGGACTCCTCCTTCTCCTTCCAGATGGACTGATCTCTCTCTCTCTGGCCTGCTGCACAGCCTTCTCCTAGGAATGTCTTGAGTTGGATTTCCCATTTCCTGGATTTTGAATCCCTTTCTTTCTTGCTGAACTCCCTGGTTTTGGTGACGGTCAGCTGCTGCTGCAGCAGGCATGGTGGTGGCAGTGTTCAGTATGGCTAGCTCTTCTGTCACGTGGTTCCAGTCTGGCCTCTTCATCCTCTGTGCCTTGCACACAGCTATTCTCCTGGGCCCTCCTTTGATCCTTATTCTAGAGAGTTCCTTTGTGCAAAGACACAGAGTGAAACTTGCCTTACCCACTGTGCTATAATTAATTCAAATGGATCATGGATATTTTAAAAAATATTTTATTTATTAACAGAGAGAGAACAAGTAGGCAGAGTGGCAGGCAGAGGGAGAGGGAGAAGCAGGGTCTCTGCTGAGCAGGGATCCCAATGTGGGACTCGATCCCAGGATCCTGGGTCTCTGCTGAGCAGGGATCCCAACATGGGACTCGATCCCAGGATCCTGGAATCATGACCCGAGCAGAAGGCAGCCGCCAAACTAACTGAGCCACTCTGGCATCCCTTGATCATGGATTTTAAATGTAAATGTAAATGTAAAGCTATACAACTTTTGAAATAAAATATCAAAACTCTTTGCAGCATAGGACAAGGTGAAGGATTCTTAGACACAGACACAGCTAACGTACAATCCATAAAATAAAAAATCACTAAATTGGATTTCAAAACTAAAAAAAAAACACCTTTTGTTCTGAAAAGACTCTGTTAATAGGAACTGAAAACAAACTATAGATGGGGAGAAAATATTTGCAAACCACGTATCTGACAAAGGCCTTACACTTAAAATATATAAAGGGCTCTCGAAATTCAATAGTAAAAAATCAATTACAGGGGCACCTGGGTGGCTCAGTGGGTTAAAGCCTCTGCCTTCGGCTCAGGTCATAATCCCAGGGTCCTGGGATCGAGCCCCACATCAGGCTCTCTACTCTGTGGAGAGCCTGCTTCCTCCTCTCTCTCTCTTTGCCTGCCTCTCTGCCCACTTGTGATCTGTCAAATAAATAAATTAAAAAATCTTAAAAAAAAATCAATTACAAAGTGGGCAACAGGGTGTCTGGGTGCTCAGCTGGTTTAGCATCTGACTCTTCATTTTGGCTCAGGTTATGATCTCAGAGTTGTGAGACTGAGCCCATGCTGGGCTCTGTGCTAGGCGTGGAGCCTGCATAAGAGTCTCTTTCTCTCCCTCTCCTGCTCCCCAACCCCACATGCACTCTATCTCTAACATAAATAAAATGGGCAAGGGACATGAATGGATGTTTCACTAAACTGGAGATACAGGTGACAGATGAGCACTTGAAAAGATGCACAGTGTCACTAACCATTAGTGAAATGCAAATTAGAACCACAGTGAGATATTAATAGGCACTTATCAGAATGGCTAAAATAGAAAATTTTGGCAGCACCAAATGCTGGTGAGAATGTAGAGAAATGGAATCACTTTTTTTTTTTTTTTGCATGTTTATAACAGCTTTATGGGGAATAGCCAAAAAACTGGAAACAAAGCAAATGTCCATCAATCGGGAAATGTGTAAACAAACTGTATTCTCTCCAAATATAGACTACTGCTTAACAAGAGAAGGAAGTGAACTCTTATTTTTTTTTTTTTTAAGATTTTATTTATTTATTTTTCAGAAAGAGACAGACAGAACAAGCAGGGGGAGCAGCAGGCAGGGGAAGAAGCAGGCCCCCTGCTCACCAGGGAGCACGATGTGGGACTTGATCCCAGAACCCTGAGCAGATGCTTAACTGATTGAGCCATCCAGGTGCCCTGAAATGAGCTCTTGGTACATGCTACAACTTGGACAGATCTCAGAGTAATGATGCTGAGTAAAAGAAGCCAGACCAAAAAAGTATACATACTGTATGATTTTGCTATATAAAACTCTAGGAAATGCAACTTAATATATGGGACAGAGGGGGAAAGGGACAGGGAGGGAGATGAGAGAGAGATTGAAAAAGGCCACAAGAAAACTTTTGGAGGTGATTGAATGTAAAATGGTGCAGCTGCTCTGGAAAAGTTTGGTGGTTCCTTAAAAAACTCAACATGGAAACATAAGCCAGCAGTGGCTCTCCTGGGCATTTGTCTTAGAGAAGTGAAGACATGCATTCACACACACACACCTGTAAGTGAATGTGGATACAGCTTCATTCATGGTAGCCCCAAACTGGAAACAATCTAGATGCCCTTCATTTGGGTGAGTGATAAAACTGTGGGGGAACCCCCCCCCCCCACACACACACAAAGGCTGTGGGAACTCCATCCCACGGAGTATGTATCAGCAATAAAAATGGGACAAGCTCCAGGGGTGCCTGGGTGACTCAGTTGTTGGGCGTCTGCCTTCGACTCAGGTCATAATCCCAGGGGCCTGGGATCCAGCCCCATATTGGGCTCCCTGCTTGGCAGGAAGCCTGTTTCTTCCTCTCCCACTCCCTCTGCTTGTGTTCTCTCTCTTGCTGTTTCTCTTTCTGTCAAATAAATAAATAAAATCTTTTTAAAAAATTGGACAAACTCTAGTTTTACACAACCATTTTGACGAATCTCCAGAAAATGATGCAGAGTGAAGAGAGCCAATGCCAAAATGTTACATACTGTTTGATTCCCTTTATATAACATTCTCAGAATGACAACATTATGAATCTGGAGAACAGTTATTTGTAGGGGACAGGGATGGGGAATGGGCTGTGGTGGGCATGGGTACCAAGAGACAGCAGGAAGAAGTTAGATTGTGTCTTGATTTTGGTGGTTGTTACCCAAATCTTTATACACATAGGATAAAACAGCATCCAGCTATACTCACACACATAGATATGTGAATGTGGACTTAGACACCTGTGGGAACAGAGTAGGGTCTGTAGTCTTGTCAACTGGTCATTTTCCTGGTTTGGTGATGTACTACAGTTATATAAGATGTCACCACTGGGGAAGCAGAATGAATGGTACTTCTGACTCTTTACTTGCTTCTTAACTTTTACTTATTTCAAAATAAAAAGTTTAAAAACTCAGCATCTAGTGAGGTAAAAAGCAGCACTGTCTGGTTATGCCCCAGGGCTCCTTCTCTCTCGAATCCTGTGCCAGGACTCAACTTCTCATGGGACCAGGATCCTCCAGGAGGTCCAAGTGCTGGGAAAGCTAGAACCTGAATCTAATATTTTCATTTCTCTCATGCAAGGCTATTCTCACCTTTTCCCTATAAAAATGTGCCCAGTAGCCCAATTCCAGTGGTGTGTTCTTCTAGGCCTCTACTCAAGATGCCTCTTGACTGGGTACTCAGAGAAGGGGACTCTGTTCCTGCTGATCCTTCACAGCCCGACTTCAGCCTAGTCCAGGGGATTCATGTTGGTATGTGCCCTTGCCCTTTGATCTACAGACCTGAAGGTGGAAAGGGAGGGAGCCAGGTGGATGAATAGAGTAGAAGGAAGAGCCACTGCCAAGACTCTCCAAGGCAGGAGTGTGCCTAGCATGTCTGAGTCTGAAATTCAGTGAATATAGGCATTAATAGCAGGAGAGGTGATCGGAGCCCTGAGAGGAAGCCAGAAAAGTCATGTCTATAAGCCTCATGTATCACTGTGAATACTGGCTTTTATTATGAATGACGTGGCAAACCATTGGAGGATTCTAGGCAATGTGGGGGCCAGATCTCACTTATATTTTCACAGGATCCCTCTGCTTGCTGTGTTGGGATAGACTCCTGGGAGCTAGGGGCGGGCAAGTATAGAAAAAGCTGAGTTAGGAGGTAGGTATGGACATGTAAAGCCAATAGTCTTCACCAAATTTCTGTTGGTGGTGGGAAAGAAAAATGGAGTCAAGGTTGACAGTGTCAGCTTACTTCTTCACATTGCATGAGCTAGGAGAGTTTTTAAAAACAACTATGGGGTCATCTTCTATATTTTATTTTATTAACATATAATGTATTATTTGCTTCAGGGTACAGGTCTGTGAATCATCAGTCTTACACAATTCATAGCACATACGCTCCCCAGTGTCCATAACCAGGCCATCCTATCCCTACCCTCAACCCCTGCAGCAAACCTCAGTTTGTTTCCTGAGATTAAGAGTCTCTTATGGTTTGTTTCCCTCCCCAGTCCCATCTTATTTCATTTTTTCCCTCCCTCTCCCCCACAACCCCCACTCCCGCCCTGCCTCTCAAATTCCTCATATCAGTGAGATCATATGATAATTGTCTTTCTCTGACTGACTTGTTTCACTTAGCATAATACCTTCTAGTTCCATCCACGTCATTGCAAATGGCAAGATTTCGGGATTTTTTTTGATGGCTTCATAGTATTCCATTGTATATGTATATATCACATCTTCTTTATCCATTCATCTGTTGATGGGCATCTAGGTTCTTTCCATAGTTTGGCCATTGTGGACATTGCTGCTATAAACATTTGGGTGCACATACCCCTTCAGATCACTACAATTGTATCTTTAGGGCAACCCAGTAGTGTACTTGCTGGATTGTAAGGTAGCTCTGTTTTCAACTTTTTGAGGAACCTCCATACTGTTTTCCAGAGTGGCTGCACCAGCCTGCATTCCGACCAACAGTGTAGGAAGGTTCCCCTTTCTCTGCAACCTTGCTAACACCTATCATTTTCTGACTAATTTTAGCTATTCTGACTGGTGTGAAGTGGTATCGATTTGTATTTCCCTGATGCCAAGTGATGTTGAACACTTTTTCATGTGTCTATTGGCCATCTGGATGTCTTCTTTGCAGAAATGTCTGTTCATGTCTTCTGTCCATTTCTTGATTGGATTATTTTTTCTTAGGGTGTTGAGTTTGATAAGTTCTTTATAGATTTTGGATACTAGCCATTTATCTGATATGTCATTTGCAAATATCTTCTCCCATTCTGTTGGTTGTCTTTTGGTTTTGTTCAGTGTTTCCTTTGCTGTACAAAAGCTTTTGATCTTGATGAAGTACCAATAGTTCATTCTTGCCCCTGCTTCCCTTGCCTTTGGCGATGTTTCTAGGAAGAAGTTGCTGCAGCTGAGGTCAAAGAGGTTGCTGCCTGTGTTCTCCTCCAAGATTTTAATGGATTCCTATCTCACACTGAGGTCTTTCATCCATGTAGAGTCTATTTTTGTGTGTGGTGTAAGGAAATGGTCCCATTTCATTCTTCTGCATGTGACTGTCCAATTTTCCCAACACCATTTGTTGAATAGACTGTCTTTTTTCCATTGAGTATTCTTTCCTGCTTTGTTGAAGATTAGTTGATCATAGAGTTGAGCGTCCATTTCTGGGTTCTCTATTGTGTTCCATTGATCTCTGTGCCTGTTTTTGTGCCAGTACCATACTGTCTTGATGATTACAGCTTTGTAGTAGAGCTTGAAGTCTGGAATTGTCATGTCACCAGCTTTGGTTTTCTTTTTCAACATTCTTCTGGCTATTCGGGATCTTTTCTGATTTCATGTAAATTTTAGGATTATTTGTTCCATTTCTTTGAAAAAAGTTGATGGTATTTTGATAGGGATTGCATTAAATGTCTAGATTGCTCAAGGTAGCATAGACATTTTCAAAATGTTTGTTCTTCCAATCCATGAGCATGGAACATTTTTCCATTTCTTTGTGTCTTCCTCAATTTCTTTCATGAATACTCTGTAGTTTTCTGAGTACAGATTCTTTGCCTCTTTGGTTAGATTTATTCTTAGGTATCTTATGGTTTTGGATGCAATTGTAAATGGGATTGACTCCTTCATTTCTCTTTCCTCTGCTTTGTAGTTGGTATATAGACTTGCAACTGATTTCTGTCCATTGATTTTCTATCCTGATATTTCACTGAATTCCTGTATGAGTTCTAGCAGTTTTGGAGTGGAGTCTTTTAGCTTTTCCACATAAGGTATCATATCATCTGCAGAGTGAGAGTTTAACTTCTTCTTTGCCAGTTCATATGCCTTTTATTTCTTTTTGTTGTCTGATTGCTGAGGCTAGGACTTCTAGTACTATGTTGAATAGCAGTGGTGATAGTTGACAGCCCTGCCATGTTCCTGACCTTAGGGGAAAAGCTCTCAGTTTTTCCCCATTGAGAATGATATTCACTATGGGTTTTCATAGATGACTTTCATGACATGTACCCTCTATGCATATACTGTGAAGAGTTTTGATCAAGAAAGGATGTTGTACTTTGTCAAATGCTTTTCCACCATCTATTGAGAGTATCATATGGTTGTTGTTCTGTCTTTTATTAATGTATTGTATCCCATTGATTGATTTGCAGATGTTGAACCAGCCGTGCAGCCCAGGAATAAATCCCACTTGGTCATAGTGAATAATTCTTTTAATGTACTGTTGGATCCTTTTAGCTTGTATTTTGGTGAGAATTTTTGCACCCATGTCCGTCAAAGATATTGGTCTACAGACCAGTATGTCTGGTTTTGGGATCAAGGTAATGCTGGCCTCATAAAATAAGTTTGGAAGTTTTCCTTCCATTTCTCTTTTTTGGAACAGGTTCTGGAGAATAGGTGTTAATTCTTCTTTAAATGTTTGATAGAACTTGCCTGGGAAGCTGTCTGGTCCTGGACTGTTGTTTGTTGGGAGGTTTTTTGAAGACTGCTTCAATCTCCTTACTGGTTATGCATCTGTTCAGGTTTTCTATTTATTCCTGTTTCAGTTTTGGTAGTTTATATGTCTTTAGGAATGCATCCATTTCTGCCAGATTGTCAAATGGGCTGGTGTATAGTTGCTCATAGTATGTTCTTATAATTGTTTGTATTTCTTTGGTGTTGGTTGTGATCTCTCCTTTTTCATTCATGATTTTATTAATTTGGGTCATTTCTTTTTTCTTTTTGATAAGTCTGGCCAGGGGGTTATCAGTCTTATTAATTCTTTCAAAGAACCAGCTCCAAGTTTTTTGATTTGTTCTACTGTTCTTTTGGTTTTTATTTCACTGATTTCTGCTCTGATCTTTATGGTTTCTCCTGCTGGGTTTAGGCTTTCTTTGCTGTTCTTTCAATAACTCCTTTAGGTGTAGGGTTAGATTGTATACTTGAGTCCTTTCTTGTTTCTTGAGAAAGGCTTGTATTGCTATATACTTTCCTCTCAGGACTGCCTTTGCTGTGTCCCAAAGATTTTCAACAGTTGTGTTTTCATTTTTGTTCCATGAATTTTTTTAAAAAAAATTCTTCTTTAATTTCCTGGTTGACCCATTCATTCTTTAGTAAGATGCTCTTTAGCTTCCATGTATTTGAGTCCTTTCCAATGTTTTCAAATGCTTTCAAAGCATTGTGGTCTAAAATTATGTGGGGAATGATCCCATTCTTTTGGTACCAGCTGAGACCTGATTTTTGACCCAGGATGTGATCTATTCTGGATAATGTTCTTTGTGTAGTAGGGAAGAATGTGTATTCTGTTGCTTTGGGATGGGATATTCTGAATACATCTGTGATGTCCATCTGGTCCATTGTCATTTGAAGCCTTTATTTCCTTGTTGATCTTTTGCTTAGATGACATGTTAATTTCAGTGAGGGGACTGTTGAAGTCCCCACTATTATTGTATTATTATTGATGTGTTTCTTTTATTTTGTTATTAATTGGTTTATATAGTTGTGTGCTCCCATGTTAGGTGCATAGATACTTAAAATCGTTATATTTTCTTGTTAGACAGACCCTTCAAGTATGATATAGTGTCCTTCCTCATCTGTTATTATAGTCTTTGGCTTAAAAATCTAATTTATCTGATATAAGGATAGCCACTCCAGCTTTCTTTGGATGTCCATTAGCATGATAAATTGTTTTCCACCTCGTCACTTTAAATCTGGAGGTGTCTTCGGGTTTAAAATGAGTTTCTTGCAGACAACAAGATTTTGTTTGTTTGTTTTGTTTTTTATCCACTCTGATAAAAGTGTCATAAGTGGGGCATTTAGCCCATTTCATTAAGGGTAGTGATTGAAAGATATGAATTTAGTGCCATTGTGTTGCCTGTAACATGACTGTTACTGTATATTGTCTCTTTTCCTTTCTGGTCTGTGTTACTCTTAGTCTCTCTCTTTGCTTAGAGAACCACTTTCAATATTTCTTGTAAGGCTGGTTTGGTGTTTGCA
Source organism: Mustela lutreola (assembly GCF_030435805.1). Taxonomy (NCBI): domain Eukaryota; kingdom Metazoa; phylum Chordata; class Mammalia; order Carnivora; family Mustelidae; genus Mustela; species Mustela lutreola. Next base: position 155,776,078 of record NC_081293.1, on the reverse strand, counting down.
AGTTCTTTTAGTTTTTCTTTGTCCTGGAAGCTTTTTATCTCTTCTTCTATTTTCAATGACAGCCTAGCTGGATATAGTATTCTTGGCTGCATGTTCTTCTCATTTCATGCTCTGAATATATCATCCTAGTCCTTTCTGGCCTTCCAGGTCTCTTTGGATAGGTCTGTTGCCAATCTAATATTTCTACCATTGTAGGTTACAGACCTCTTGTCCTGAGCTGCTTTCAGGATTTTCTCTTTGTCTCTAGACTTGTAAGTTTTACTATTAGATGGCAGGGTATTGACCTATTTTTATTGATTTGGAAGGAGGCTCTCTGTGCCTCTTGGATTTTGATGCTTGTTCCCTTCCCCAAAATAGGGAAATTCTCTGCTATAATTTGTTCCAATATACCTTCTGTCCCCCCTTTTTTCTTCTCCTAGGATCCCAGTTATTCTATTATTGTTTCATCTTATATCACTTACCCCTTTAATTCTCCCCTCACAGTCCAGTAGTTGTTTCTCTCTTTTTCTCAGCTTCTTTATTCTCCATTTATTTGGTCTTCTATATCACTAATTCTGTCTTCTGCCTCTTTTATCCTAGCAGTAAGAACCTCCATTTTTTATTGGACCTCATTAATAGTTTTTTTTTTATTTCAACTTGGTTAGATTTTCATTCTTTTATTTCTCCACAAAGGGATTCCCTAGTATCTTCTATGCTTTTTTCAAGTCCAGCTATCATCTTTATAATTGTCATTCTGAACTCTAGTTCTGACATCTTACTAATGTTTGTAATGATTAGGTCCCCAGCAGTCGCTACTGCCTCTTGTTCTTTTTTTTTTTTTTTTGAGGTGAGTTTTTCTGCCTTGTCATTTTGTCCAGAGAGAATAGATGAATGAGAAAACAAAATGCTAAAAGGATAACAACAATTCCAGAAAAATATACACTAACCAAATCAGAAGAGACCCAAAACCGAGGGGAAAAGAAAGGAACAAAGAAATATGATTAGGCTAGTGAATAAAGCAGAGTAATGATTTTGGGTGTATTTTGGGTGTATTTTGGTCTGTTAGAAGAAACTGCATCCCAAAATTAAAAAAAAAAAAACTATCTATTGATGGGTAAACACAATAAAGGGATCGAATATAACTATAAAGATGAACATTTAAAAAGATTTTTAAAAAGGTATTGACAAGATAAGCAGTTGATTGAAAGAAAAAAATAAAAAGGAGAGAATGTGATCAGGGTAGAGACTAGAAGAAAGCCATATGCTAGATTTAGGGTATATTTTGGTCTGTTAGAAGAAACTGTATCCCAAAATTTTAAAGAAAGAAAAATTTATATGTATACAAATAATAATGTTAAATAAAATGAAGGGATAGAATAGGACTATAAAAATGAAAACTAAAAAAGATTTTTAAAAAAGTATTGGTAAGATAAAATAGTTAAAATAAGTTAAAATAGGAAAGAGGAAACATACAAAAAATAGGGAAAAATATAAAAACTTTAAAACTTTAAAAATTTAACTTTGAAAGACTAAGGAATCATGGGGAAATGGCCATGCATTCTGTGTGCTGTGTTCCCCTAGCACAGGTGTTTTGCAGTTCTCATTCATTAGTGAACTTGGTCTTGGCTGGATGTTCTTGCTGATCTTCTGGGGGAGGGGCCTATTGCAGTGATTCTCAAGTGTCTTTGTTCAAGGGCAAATGTCTTTGCACCACCCTTATCAGGGGCCAGGCTAAGTAATCTGCTCAGTTCCCTCTCGGGAGCTTTTGTTCCCTGAACGCTTTCCATACAGCTTTGGAGGATGGGAATGAAAATGGTGACCTCCCAATCTCCAATCCCAGAGGTGCTGAGAGCCCAGGGCCCTACTCTTCAGTGCACCCTCAGAGAAAAGCAGTCAGTCCTCCTATCTCCCTGGTCTCTGGCCATGCTCCTTGCGGTTGACTGAGCATTTCTGTCTTTGGCATGGGGCCCCATTTGGAGTCTCCAAACCCAGCAGATTCCTGCAGCGCTCTCCCATGCAGCTCCTCCCAAAGGAGGAAGGAGGGGTCTCCCGGGATCTGCTACTTATGGGGTTCTTCCTTGAAGAGCAGTGGCCCGACTGTGCCTCAGATCACAGTTTAATGTAATCTTGAGCTGAGTGCCCCCTTCTTGGCCCCATCTCTGCAGCAGCTTACCTGCTGTGATACCTGGGGGCTCTGCCACACTTAGGCACTCCTGGTCTTTTTTGTGACCCCAAGGGACCCGAGACCACACTGTCCCCCCGCCCCACCTCGCTTAGCCTTGGAGCGACATCCCTCATTGGAGCAGACTTCTAAAAGTTCTGATTTTGTTCTCTGCTGCTCTACCGCTTGCTGGCAGCGGGCTCCTTCCCCCCATCTATCTTCCTGTATATCGCCTCACTTCTCTGCGTGTCCTACCTTCTGGAAAGTGGTCGCTTTTCTGTTCCTAGAATTGCTGCTCTGCTTCTGTTTGATCTCCTGTTGAGTTTGTAGGTATTCATAATTTTTTGATAACTATCTGCCTGAACTCTTGGGACCCAATGATCTTTGGGTCTCCTACTCCTCTGTCATATAATACTCTCCTCCTCCCTTGTATTTTCTTTCATTATTCAATATTGAGAACTTTTCCATGTCAGCATACTGGGAGCCATTTCCAAGTTAATAACTTTAGAAACATATTCTTCTTTTTTGTTGTTGTTTTTTTAAAGATTTTATTTATTTGAGAGAGTGAGAGAGAGCATAAGAGGGGAGAAGGTCAGAGGAAGAAGCAGACTCCCCATGGAGCTGGGAGCCTGACACAGGACTCGATCTGGGGACTCTAGGATCATGACCTGAGCTGAAGGCAGTTGCTTAACCAACTGAGCCACCCAGGCACTCAGAAACATATTATTCTTAATTATTGAGCAGTATCCATTAGGTAGCCATCCCATGAGTGACTTAACAAATCCACTATTGATAGGCATTATATTTTTCAGTTTTTTTCTGAAATGGTGAATTCTGGTAAAAATTGACTGATCTGATAACCTTTGGTGGTAGATAATAATCTATCAGGTGAATCTGCACTTCTTTTTTTACAGCTAGGTAGTCTATTTTAAACTGCCTAAATATTTATTTTCAAAATCTACTTTTTCTGATCATCAGAGTAAGATGTCTTTATTTAAAAAGATATATGTTACAGGATTTTGAATGAGACTTTTCTTTTTGTTACCAAGTTTCAACCAAGGTTCCTAAGACTGAGAACAATAGATGATAGCCCAAAGGTTCAGAGAATTCTAAGAGTAAGAAAATTTTTTGTGACCCTTAGTTTAGCACCCACCTTGCAAGGGTGATATTTAAGGGAATATAGTGGAGTGAGCAAGATTTTTAAAGCAAGCAAGGTTTTTAAAATTAAAATTCAATTATTTAACTTATAGTGTATTATAGTGTTTCAGAGGTAGAGGTCAGTGATTCATCAGTCTTGTATAATACCCAGTGTTCATTACATCATGTGCCCCCCTTAATGTCTATCACCAGTTACCCCATCCCCCACCCCTCCACTCCAGCAACTCTCAGTTTGTTTCCTATGATTAAAAGTCCATTGTGGTTTGTCTGCCTCTCTGATTCTGTCTTGTTTTATTTTTCCTTCCCTTCCCCTATGCTCCTCTGTTTTGTTTCTTAAATTCCACATATAAGTAAAATCATATGGTCATTGTCTTTCCCTGATTGACTTATTTCACTTAGCATATAACCCTCTAGTTCCATCCACATCATTGCAAATGGAAAGATTTCTTTTTTTTTTTTTTTTTTTTTGATGGCTGAATAATATTCATACATGGGGGCTTAAGTGGGTAGGAGAAGAATCAATAAAACAAGATGGGATTGGGAGGGAGACAAACCATAAGTGACTCTTAATCTCACAAAACAAACTGAGGGTTGCTGGGGGGAGGGGGTTTGGGAGAAGGGGGTGGGATTATGGACATTGGGGAGGGTATGTGCTTTGGTGAGTGCTGTGAAGTGTGTAAACCTGGTGATTCACAGACCTGTACCCCTGGGGATAAAAATATATGTTTATAAAAAAATAAAAAATTAATATATATATATGAATATTATATATATATATTACTTTATCTATTCATTTGTTGTTGGACATCTGGGCTCTTTCTATAGTTTGGCTATGGTGGACGTTGCTGCTATAAACATTCTGGTGCACGTGCCCCTTTGGATCACTACATTTGTGTCCTGTAGTGCGATTGCTGGGTCATAGGGTAGCTCTACTTTCCACTTTTTGAGGAACCTCCATACTGTTTTCCAGAGTGGCTACGCCAGTTTGCATTTCCACCTGCAGTGTAAGAGGGTTCCCCTTTCTCCACATCCTCGCCAACATTTGTCATTTTCTGACTTCTTACTTTTGCCATTCTGACTGGCGTGCAGTGGTATCTCATTGGGGTTTTGATTTGTATTTCCCCGAGAAGCAAGAAGCTTAATAGGATTTCTTTTTAGAAGAGAATTTTTGAGTACTATGGGACTGTTCTTTGATGAAGGAAAGCCTAAGCCTGGGGGAGTTTCACAGAATCCTGCTGACAGCTTAGTGTATGTCTCCTAGAGTTTGGGGACTTCAAATGACCTGATTGATGCTATAGGTAAAAAGAGAGTACTATGGTGAGGGGAATGATCTGCTCTCTACCAAATGATGTGGAAGAGGTACATTCATTACTATGGGCCAAGTGGGATCCCAGGAAGGCTTAGACATACAAGGGATCTGACCCAGGCTCAGTGAGCCAAGCAGAGACAGATGTTGGGAGGTCAAGAGGTCCTTTGGAAGCCAGTGCTGTGCAGAGAGTTCAATGAATCCTGTAGGAGGAAGCAGTACTGTGTGAGGGAACCACTAGGAGATTTCCACCGGAACAGTCAGATAGGAGGAACTTGGGACCCCAGTGAGTATGGAGCTACCTTACTAGCCCTCTAGCTTCCACCTGGAATTTTAAATGGCAGAGAAATAAACTTCTGTCTTGTTTAATCCATTGTAATTTGGGTTCTCTGCTACTTGTAGCTGAAACTAAAACTACTTACCTTACCAATCCTATTCAAATACGTTCAGAGAAAAAGAGAAGAATGAAGAATGCTATGTCACTTTCCTTATGAGACAAAGAGTTGAATAAAGACTGTTCAAGCAAAGACAATTATAGACTAATTTCAATTTTACATGTAAACTTGATGTAAACTTCTGAAAGAAAAGTGAGCTAATGCACAGTTCTTTAAAGCACCATATTAAATGTATATGATTATATAAAATTTTCCTACAATTATATAGGTAACTTCTATGCAAGACTATATGGAGGACCCTCGATAAGTTAAAAATATAAAGTATCTTGTCATCTGCGAAGAGAGAGTTTGGCTTCTTCATTGCCAATTTGAATACCTTTTGTTTCTCTTTTTTGTCTGATTGCTGTTGCTAGGACTTCTAATACTGTGTTGAATAAGAGTGGTGAGAGTGGGCATCCTTGTGTTCCTGATCTCAAAGGGAAGGCTGTCAGCTTTTTCCCATTGAGGATGATATTTGCTGTGGGTTTTTCATAGATAGATTTTATTAAGTTTAGGAATGTTCCCTTTATCCCTATACTTTGAAGCATTTTAATCAGGAACAATTGCTGTATCTTGTCAAATGCTTTTTCTGCATCAGTTGAGAGGACTATGTGGTTCTACTCTCTTCTCTTAATGATTTGTTCTATCACATTGACTGATTTGCAAATGTTGAACCTCCCTTGCATCCAGGAGATAAATCCCTCCTGGTCATGGTGGGTAATCTTATTTTTACTTTTTTTTTAAAGATTTTATTTATTTATTTAACAGAGAGAGATCACAAGTAGGCAGAGAGGCAGGGAGAGAGAAAGGTTCCCTGAGGAGCAGAGAGCCCGATGCGGGGCTCGATCCCAGGACTCTGGGATCATGACCTGAACCGAAGGCAGAGGCTTTAACCCACTGAGCCTACCCAGGTGCCCCAGTGGATAATCTTTTTAATGTACTTTTGGATCCTATTAGCTAGGATCTTGTTGAGAATCTTGGCATCCATCTTTATCAGATATATTGGTCTGAAATTCTCCTTTTTGGTGGGGTCTTTGCTTGGTTTGGGGATCAAGGTAATGCTGGCTTTATAAAAAGAGTCTGGAAGTTTTCCTTCTGCTTCAGTTTTTGGAAACAGCTTCAGGAGAATAGGTGTTATTTCTTCTTTGAAAGTTTTGGTAGAATTCCCCAGGGAATCCATCAGATCGTGGGCTCTTGTTTTTTGGGAGGTTTTCAAAACCTCTTGTTTTTTGGGAGTGGTGCTTTTATATGATATATATAATCACTGCTTCAATATCTTTACTACATATTGGTCTATTCAGGTTGTCAGTTTCTTCCTGGTTCAGTTTTGGAAGTTTATAGTTTTCTAGGAATGCATCCATTTCATCTAGGTTGCTTAACTTATTGGCATATAACTGTTGATAATAATTTCTGACGATTGTTTCTATTTCCTTGGTGTTAGTTGTGATCTCTCCCTTTTCATTCATAATTTTAATAATTTGGGTCTTCTCTTTCTTCTTTTGGATTAGTTTGGCCAGTGGTTTATGGATCTTATTGATTCTTTCAAAAAGCCAGCTTCTAATTTCATTGATGTGTTCTACTGTATCTCTAATTTCTATCTCATTGATCTATGCTCTAATCTTGATTATTTCCCTTCTTGTGTGTGGAGTTGGCTTAATTTGTTGTTGATTCTCCAGTTCTTTAAGGTGTAAAGACAGCTGGTGTATTCTGGATTTTTCAGTTTTTTTTGAGGGAGGCTTGGATGGCTATGTATTTCCCCTTTAGGGCCACCTTTGCTGTAGCCCATAGGCTTTGGAGCAAAGTATCTTCATTCTCATTGGTTTCCATGAATTGTTTAAGTTCTTTTTTGATTTCCTGGTTGATCCAAGCATTCTTTTTTTTTTTTTTTTTTTTGAAGATTTTATTTATTTATTTGTCAGAGAGAACACAAGCAGGCTGAGTGGCAGGCAGAGGCAGAGAGAGAAGCAGGCTCCTAACTGAGTAAGGAGCCTGATGTGGGACTTGATCCCAGGACCCTGGGATTACGACCTGAGTTGAAGGCAGTGGCTTAACCAACTGAGCCACCCAGGCGTCCCTGATCCAAGCATTCTTAAGCAGCGTGGTCTTTAGCTTCCAGGTGTTTGAATTCCTTCCAAACTTTTTCTTGTGGTTGAGTTCCAGTTTAGAATTACCATATGATCCAGTGATTCCATTACTATTTACCTAAAGAATACAAAAACACTAATTCAAAAGGACACATGCACCCCTATGTTTATTGCAACATTATTTACAATAGCCAAATTATGGAAGCAGCCCAAGTATCCCTTGATAAATGAATGGATAAAGAAGATGTGAGATATACACACAATGGAATATTACTCAGCCATAAAAAGGAATAAAATCTTGCCATTTGCAACATGGGTGGGCTTGGAGCTTGTAATTTAAGTGAAATAAGTTTGTCAGAGAAAGACAAATACCATATGATTTCATATGTGAAATTTAAGAAAAAAAACAAGCCAAGAAAGAAGGGAAAAACAAAAAACCAGACTCAAGGATAGAGAAGAAACTATTACCAGAGGGGAGGGGAGTGGGTGTGATGGGTGTGAAATAGGGGAAGGGGTTAAAGAGGACTGAGTCATGTAGAGAATTGTTGAATCACTATGTTGTAGTGATTTTTTATTCTGAATTTTAAAATTCTTCTGATGCAATGCCAATGTGGTCGATGTGAAGATTTTGGAGAGCTGAGGGGTGGAGTCCTGGAAGTGTTCTTCAGGGACGTTGGCTGTGGGCAGTAGATCATATGCTGGCCAGTCTTAGCAGAAGCGATCTGTTACAGGGCACTGGATAGCTCATTGAATCTTAGGGATTATTTTATTTGTTGACAGATAGCATTCAGGGCCAGAGTGTTGGTGATGGTCTGTGGCTAAAGTAGGGCAAGAAGCAGTGTTGGCTGGCATGCCAAGGGATTTGGATGGTTATAGAGGGAGAATGGGCAGAGGAGCTGAGCAAAGGATGAGGGTGAGGTGTGGTCCCAGCAGCTGAGAGAGGGGGGTTTGAGATGTAGGGAGTGGTCCATTGTGCCAGCAACTTAGAAGCCTAGTACGTGGAAATCTGATGCCGCAGGGCAGTGGGTGGGGCTCTAGGGAGAGCTCCCCGAGGGTCTGGGGAGGGGGTGGCACCAGCAGCAGAGCCAGACCTAGTGGTGTGAAGGTGTGTGAGGGCAGCTGCACACCTGCTCCCACGCCATCTGGCCCCAGCAAAAGCCCTGTGAGGTTGGTGGGGCAGGCATAAGTTTTCATGTTTCAAAGGGAAGAAACCTGAGGCTCAGAAATGTTAAAAGCCTTGATCTGTGACCAAGCCAGGCCTTGTGGCTCTAAATCCAGTGCTCTCACAGGGTGACCACTGCATCCCACCACGGGCCAGGTGTGGCCCGGCTTTAAAAACTCATCAGGCCGTGATTGGTTAAATTCCTTAACTCTAATTTGCTAGGCAGCAGTAAGTGATGGCACCCGAGAGCATGAAGAACGAAGAAGCATTCTCATAAGAGTACCCCAAATCTGTTGAGTTTTTAGACAATCATTTGTTTGCTTACTCCGTGCCCTAGATACTCTAGGGAGTGCTGTATGGAGATTATCTGAAGCTCACCAGCTTCATGGAATAGGGCCAATAGTAGTGCATTATGGGGACAAAGAAACAGGCTCAAGAAGTAAAATAACTTGCCCTAAGTTACACTATGGGAAGTGGTAGAGCTTGGATGTAACATCTGGGTCAGGGACCTAGCCCCTGACCTCCTCTAGTCCACCTTGCTCTGGATCCTAGCCAAAGAGAGCCAATTCTTGCTGTATAACCCACAGTTAAATACTTGGTTTTCCAACTCTCCAAACTGAATTATTTTGACGATCATTCCTAATGGATAGAAGAGAGAATATGGTAAACATGAGGTGAGCTAAGGAAAACAAATTCAAGGTAAGCTTCAACAATGGAAAGTTTCCCATATTGGTCAGATCTCCAAATGGTGGACAAGAGTCAATCAAAATGCATTTTCAGATTCTCCTGCTTCTAGAATCATCCCCTCCCTCCAATGCACCAAAATACTATAGGACATTTGAGTATTTGCAGAAGGATTCTGCCATTAATTTTGAAAAGATTTGAGCATCTACTGTATGCTAGGCCCAGTGCCAGTTAGGGGCTGGGATGGAGTGGTGAGCAGAGTGGACCAGATTCCTGCCCTCAGGAAGCCTCTAGCTGAGACGGTATTTTATTAGAGTTGGTTCTATGGGTATGGGGGTGAGGCCCAGGGGACATTGGTTTGTGGGGGTGTGGAAGGTCCTCTGGGGCTTATGAGAGTTCAAACAACATCCCCAATGCTGCAAAACTGTTGCCCCCTTTTTGTTAACAAACCATGATTTGCTTCATGTATCCAAACCTGAGAGAGGGTGGGTACCCAGTTCAGGTGAAACCATGGTTGTTTCAAACCTGGCCTTCTTCAATTTATCCTCCATGGTATCACCTGGGGGACCTGTTAAAAACAGACTGTCAGGGCGCCTAGGTGGCTCAGTGGGTTGAGCCGCTGCCTTCGGCTCAGGTCATGATCTCAGGGTCCTGGGATCGAGTCCCACATCGGGCTCTCTGCTCAGCGGGGAACCTGCTTCCTCCTCTCTCTCTCTCTGCCTGCCTCTCTGCCTACTTGTGATCTCTCTCTGTCATGTAAATAAATAAAAAATCTTTAAAAACAAAAACAAAAACAGACTGTCAGACCCCAGCCCCAGATTCAACGAGTCAGGCCTGAGAAGTGGTATTTTTTAACAAGTCCCGGGTCCTGGTGCTGCTGGCCAGGGGACTCCACCTTGCAAAACACGAATCTACACTAATCAGGGTGATCTCTTCTTTCTTCCTAGTTCCTGGCTTCATCACGAGCATGGGATGCACTTCTGGCCAATGAGTTGTAAAGGGATGTTTGTTGGGGGAAAGGTTTTCTGGCTGTCAAGTGGGACACATAGGATCCACAGTTAGAGAAAGACCTGGTGCTGCTTGTTCTTGCGGCTGCCTGCTGGTAGGCATGTCTACCAGAGCTTGAGGGTTGAAATGCTACTAAACCGAGCACGGTGCAGTAGAGGACAGATAGCACCAGCCTTGAAGATGCCTTACATTTGGATGCTTGTTGAGACCATTACTGTCCATACTGTTCAAGCCCTGTGCATCCGAGTTTTAGGTTATGTGTGGCAGACACTTTACTGACTGGTGAACTGAGTACTTCTTATGGGTTAGTGACGTTCTCCTTATTATCAGAAGGAAGTCACCCACGCCCAAGAAGCGGTCCCTACGCGCTATCGGTAGTAGGTTGATCTTGCCATGACTGTTCCTGAGGTGAGGCAAGGAGGGCAATCAGTTTGACCGATCCCAGAGTCACAAACTCATTGGCCCATAAAGACCTCATGGGTTTTAGCAGTGACCCCTCGGAAAGTAACCCTCACCTTCTCCCAATCATGTACACACACACACACACAGGCATGAGTGCACCTGCTTTTTTTCTGATTTGGTCTCTGGCCCCGAATTCTTGACTTGATGAGGTCTGTTTTCATATCGCCACAGGTCTTCTGTGCATGGACTTTGGGGTCTTAATGTCTTTCCTTGATGGGCTCTTTGGCCTACACCTCTGATTCTTGCAGCCCCCTGTCGCCCCTGACGGGGATGTCTGGCTCTATCCCATGCCTCGTATCCTCCAACCCTGCCAATTAATGAACCAATGTGGGCTTGCCTCACCTGACAAGGGATTGGTTTTGGAAGGGTGGTCCTGTGTATGTAGGACAATAAACAATTTGTACATTGCTGTACAGCTTATACGGAGGCTTCTGTTTTCACCTTTGAGATCTTGATGGATCTTTAGAAGCACTCTGATAGGGAGGGGAAAGCAGATATGCTCATTTTCAGGTTAGGGAACTAGAACCAAACCAAGATTATACCCATTTTACAGATTAGGACATTGAAAAAGCCAGGTTTGGTTAACTGGAGTGACCAAAAATCTGTTCCAGTCATACTCTGTTCTCTTTAAGAAGATTTTGAAGCATACAGTTTTTTGGGAAAGTATGTCAAGGTAGTAATTTTTTGGCAGCAATGAAAAATGTGCTCCTGTAGATGATTTACCATAGATATGAGGTGCACAAGCCTACAGAAAGAGAGCATCATCGCTTTTTCTGATGATAGGTTTTATTTTCATTCTTCACCCCCCCATTCACTCCTTAAGGCTCAGCAAGCTGCCTTTCACCGCATCATCCCATTGAAAAGCTCCTGTTAAGTTATGGGGGACTCCTAGGTTGCCATATCCAAAAGGGACTCATCACCTCTCACCTTGCAACAGCATATGACCCAGCGTCCCCTCCATCCCTGAAGTTCTGTCTTCGCTGTGTTCATCTTACACTCCACACTTTCTCCCTCTTTGACCTTTCCTGACCTTCCTTGCAAGGCTCTCTAACTTTGCCTGTTCCCCGGACTTTGTTCTTACCCAGGGTCCTACTATTGGTCCTTTCTACTTCACCTGTCCATATAGTCTGACCGTGTCATACCTACCAGCATATCCCTCTTTCTTGAGCTCCAAAACCACCTGTCCAACCGCCTACTAGACATTTCCATGTCGGTGAACCATTAGCACCATAATGCTTCCTGCAAACCCCACCCATGATTTTCCCCTGCTGAACCTACTCCCCTCCCCATATTCTCTTATCTTCCTAAATATTTGCTTAGTTGCAAGAAACAGGGAGGCATCATTTGTGACTCTACTTCAATTCTGGCATCAAATCAGTAAGTCCTAACAACCTCTTAAATCTCTCTCATATCCATGACTCTTCTCCATCCCTCCTCTGGGGAGCCAAGTTCATGTGGGCATTGCCTCTAACAGTTTCCCGATTCCTTCTATGGTGCCAGTCTTCAGTCTTCTGGTCTACCCTCCCTGTGTCACCAGACAGACCTTCCTGAGTTTGACTTGTGCTTGGCTTGCAAGGTTCTTTATTTCCTGGCACATTCCTGCTTCTTTAATCTCACTTCCCCTCCTCTTCCCTTATACTTCACGTTCTAGTTAAACACAGCTCTGTGGTTCTCCAAGTTTCCCATGCTTCCACGTGTTTATGGTTGGCACCTGCTCTGTCCTCTGCCCAGGGAAGCCAGGGAAGGTCTCGGCAGGGAGGTGAACATGGAGTTGAGACTTGCAGCCTGTGCAGGAAGGTGTGTGACCAGCACGTGGATCCAGGGCTCCCGGTCTTAGGGAATGTGTACTTCAGTGGGAGACAGATGAACCCACAGTCACAGCACTTTGGGATAAGTGCTGGGTGAGGTCCCTGAGTATGATACCATCTTTTCAACTAAACTTCGAAAAGAAAAATGACTGTGGCTCATTTGCATTTACAAAAAAAGCTAAGTCCTCCAGAGCACGAGGTTGAACGTGGTGCCTCCCATGTAACCAAGTAAATCTAAGTGGGACAAAGACATGGATTAGGACATTGTGCAACAGAGCTGAAGACAAGGAAGAGAGGCTTTCTGAATGGCACTCATGAGACTCTTTATTGGAATGCATCAGAACAGACCTCATTTGCTCCCTTCTCTTTCTCTTTCCTGAATGTTGGTGCTCCCCAGAACTCTGAACCGGGACTCTCACCTAGTTCTCTGTTCTGTGTCCTTGAGTCCTTACATTCAACCCCATGGTTGTCCCCTCCCAGAGCCCTATCTCTAGCCGTGGTCTGCCAGTGCAATTGCTCATGAAACATTTGTGCTTAGACGTTTCACAGCGACCTCGGTTTCACCGTGTCCAAAATGGCCCTCACCATCTTCCCTCCCCCCCCCTCCTTGAGACCACCAACTCCTCTTTCTCTCTTCTTTTCAGTAAATATTATGCAGTTGTCAAATTAAGCCACCGGGGAATCATCCTTGATTCTTTAATCCAATCTATAACCAAACTTTTTCAATTCTGCCTCCTTACTATGACTCCATTCTAGCTGACTTTGCCTTGCTACCCCCGATGCAGGCTACGTCACCGCAGTCCTTTATGACAAGGAGAACATCTCACTGCCTCTACCCTTACTACCTTCATCTGCTCAAATGTTCTCCATGGATCCACAACCAAGTAAGTGATCTTTTAAAATTGTAAACTAGATTGTGTCATCTGTCCCATATAACCCATTAAGGCTAGTGCAACGTGGTACCCTGGATGGTATCCCAGGACAGAAGAGGATATTGGTAGAAAACCCATAAAATCTGAATGACTTCTGGAATTTAGTTTTTAATGTGCCAGTATTGGTTTCTTAGTTTTGATAAATGTACCACAGTTATATAAGATGTTACCATTAGTGGAGGATGGGTGAGGAGGACACACGAACTCTTTTTAGTATCTTTGCAACTTTTCTGTAAATGTAAAACCATTCCAAAATTTAGTTTATTAAAAAAAAATTTGGGGGGCACTTGGGTGGCTCAGTTGGTTAAGTGTCTGACTCTTGATTTTGGGCTCAGATCATGATCTCAGGGTCATGGGATTGAGCCCTTTGTTTGAGATTCAGCAGGGAGTATGTTTGAGATTCTTCCTGTACCATTCCCGCCCCCCCCCACCCCGGCCAGGTGCTCTTTCTTTCTCTCTCTCTCAGATAAGTAGATAAATCTTAAAAATTAGCGGCACTCATTCTCCTGATGCTAGAGTCCCAAACCCTCAACACAAAGAGTTCCTCTCTCTAGTCAGTCTAAATTGAGTTCTTCTAGTGAGATAAGTCTCTTCCTGGCTTCCAAGTATTCACAGTGTTTGGCCCCTTAATAAATGCCTGATAAATACTGGTTGAAAATCAATGAACATTACAGTTTTAAAATCAAAAGGTTAATTATAAATTTGGGATTGATAGGTCTTGGGAGATTCATAAGCTGAGTTTGGTTTTCAGTAGGAATCAGGACACTCCAGACAACCCGTGAGCTGTTTGTGACCCGCGGCTCTCCTATGCTCTTACCTTCCGCCCTCTGCCCTTCCAGCCTGCTGTCCTCGAAATTCAGCAGCAGCCCCCTCCCATTGTGGAGACCAGGTGCCCATTTATGTTAATAGGAGAAAGAAAAGTCTTTTCCTCCTGTCCTTAGGACTGTCTTCTCCCACCCACTCTGCTCCTGTGGGCCTCCCACAACCCACTTGGAGACAATTTAACAGTGCGTTTCTGGAAACAATGCTGCCTCCTTTCAGGTCTTGACTACTAGTGTTATTCCAATGGTAGGAATTTCAACCCAGGTAAGAGGAGCCATGTCAGGCTGCCAGATGGTAGGGGAGATAGACCTGGGTGAGCAGGTTTCAGACTAAAGCAAGGGAGAAGGGATCAGGTGTTGTAATCACATTCGAGAAAAGGAGTCAGGTGACCCTCGTTATGTATTCTAGAACCCTGTCATAATATCCCTTTTTATTACTTGAACTTGGATTTAACCTGGGACAAGCCCTTCTCTTCTCATGCTTCTGCCTTCCCTACCCCCATTATATATTTTCCCCTGTTATCACTCTTAATAAGAAATAACTATTACTAATTACTTTAGATTAACACTTCATCTAAGATGTTACAACCAGAATATTTTCCCCAGTTTTTCAGATGAGCAAACTCTTTCCCATGGTCATCTGTGCTAATCACTGCGGGATCTGGGATTTGAACTCAAGTCTTTCTGGCTATAAAACTCTTGTTCTCCTCTGCTGCCAATGACCTAGAGGGATTTGCTCTAAACACTGCGTCTCTTAATGAAAAAAACATAAATGCAGCAGGACTTAGTGAAGGGGGAGCATTAGAATCCTAATTCAAGCAGTCTCTCCAGAGGGAAGCTGGAGGAGGATTGGGCAGCAAGGTGGGGACTCTGTGGGATGTTTGTTTCCTCGTGATGTTTTGGTGATGATAGAAACCCTACTGCCAAAACCCATGTGGGAACAATGTTTTAAATACTCTCCCCCTAGAGCCCTCTGCCACTCCCCAACAGCAGTTTTCTTTGCACGCTCCAAGATATGATAGACAGAAGAATTTAATACATTTAATGCTTTTCCTTCCATTTACACTATCATAAATTACAAAGTATTATTCACTTCACAAAATAAAACCATTTTCAGATAATTTTTTGACAGTATCAAGAAGTACATAAGCTACAACCAACAAATCTGTACACTTGGGAGGGACAATAATAGCAGGGACCCAGCAGAACCATTGTGATCCCCCCGTGTGCCAACGGAGTCCGTCCGCATAGCCCGTGGAACTGTCCAGGACGATTGCACTGCCCTCCTCCTTTTAGCTCACTCACCACACAGTGATTCTCTTCTGGTCACTCCAAAACAAGACTAGCCAGTAAGTACATGGATCATCTCAGACAATCAGAGGAAAAGACATTGTAGTTGGATTTCAAAGAAAATTTTTTTTAAATTTACAGTTTTTGATGCTTTAAATATTTTACCTATATTACCAAATATAGAGATCTTGCTGTGAAAAAGCTCATGCTAAGCTAAATTTATAATGAAGATGAAACTATTGTGATCAAATCATATTAAATTATCCCTACAGAGCTACTTTTATCGAGGAACAAATATTTGTAAAAATCAAACTTATTCATTCTTACTTTTTAAAAATAAGCTTGTTTATAAAAAAAAAGGGGGGGGGAAATCAGCACAACTTGCCATTAATTGGTTAGTCCCAAGGACTGGCCTGAAAAGGACATAGGGAAAGTGCTAACTTTTTACGTGGCCCAGATTCAACCAGTATTCTCACGTCATTACATGTAAAGTGACCACATTCTGCATGTTCTAGGATATACACACATAACAGGGAGGAAAGACTCTGACCAATGCCAAAACATACTTTGGGATTTCACGAAATTCTCATGGAAAGAAAATCTGTGGATGTTTCAGACCGTCCTACAACTGCTAAAAACATATACTGTACGACTACAAAGATGCCAGTGCTTAACAGCAAAACCTATCAAAAGCAGGGACACAGGTGGCCGGTGAACTTCCATTGCAAAGCACTGATAAGGACAGAGGTATGTCAAGATAATACTGCATTCACGGTAAACTTTTTCAGGGATCACAGCAAGAAGCAGGACAAGGTGCACAGGGTCATAATCAATGCACTGCATTGAGTTCTATTTGCTGAAATAAAGTAACATTCTTGCAGCTAAAATAAAAATACATTTTACAATATAAGTTTCATTTAACATTTAACATAGAATTGTCTTTTTGTAAGTGGAAAATGTATAACTGTATCAAGTACCTCTATGAATTAAATTCCCTTTTATTACTGATAAGACTGAAGCTTAAAGAGCTACCTTTTTTTTTTTTTTTTAAATAAGTTAAAGATTTATTAATCACTCTTCCAGCAAAACAGACATCTGTAGGAGGCACAGCAAAGACCCACGACAGGGCCTTTGTTCACTCTCACCCCTGCTGTCCTCACATGGAGGCGGCGAGTGTCTATGAGACACAGAAGCCGACTTGACAGTCCACTGTGGTCCAGGAAATTCCGTCACTTGCAACAAATCAAGGGTAAGAAGTGTTTTTATTCCTTTTTAGCCTTATCAGCAAGATGGGGCTGGGGCCATTCGTCTCATTTCCCTGATGGGGATTAAAACAAAACATCTTCATTTTCTATTAAAATCTGCACAATCAGCTTTTGGTACCGCATGTCATGGAGGGTGGTGAGGGTGCTGTCCTCGGGGGACCTCATCAGCGTGGGTCCAAACACGATCCCCAGATTTTCAGCATTCATGAGATTGTCCTTTTCATTCAGTGTCACCCTGCAAAACAGACACATCCACAGAGCTGTTACAGATTCTGGATGAATTTATATACTGGTTAAATACATGTATGCTCCCCCAAATTTCTCTGGTTTGGGAAGTTATAAAAGACGATTGAGAATCAGAATTCTAGAAAAGTATTTTTAAAAAAGGTAATTTTGGGGGGTTGTCTGGTTGGCTTAGTTGGTTAAACATCTGACTCAATTTTGGCTCTGCTCAGGACCGAGCCCCACTTCGGGCTCAGCACTCAGAGAAAGCATGGGAGAGCATGCTTAGACTCCATGCTTTCTCAGATAAATAAATCTTTTTAAAAAAGGTAACGTTCTGACTTTTTTTTTTTTTTTTTTTTTTTTAAGATTGTTGACATTGCCTTCAGCCAGTGGAAGTAAATGACTTAGTGAATCTGGTAAGAAAATCAGTCCTTCTTAATAAATGTGGACATGTGATTAGAGGGTACTGGTTGAAAGGGGCAGCCAATTCCTAGCTGGCCCACAGTTCATACACATTTCAGGCTAGGCTTGTATGGAAGTCTCTTCTTTCCTGTAGTTGCTTCCTGCTGGTCTGTATGCTCCCAAGCAGGGATGCTGATGGCAGATCTCCGGTCTGCTGGCAGGGCTCATGTCAGCGGAGGAAGGTCACTGCAGGATGGGGCTGCCATGAGCGTAGGAATAGCCAGACCGCTATCACGGGACAGGGGAATGGCTGGAATGTGGCCAGACAGGAAAGCAGTTGGACATTATTTCTAGTTCCCACAGGATGAGGTCTGGAGCAGTAATTATTGTTGGAATTGAAAAGCATCATTTCAACATCCAGATGAGAACAGCAAAGCCTTCAAGAATAAAAGTCCAATTCCAGAGTTGGCTTCGTACCTTCCTAGTGGGATAAAATTACAGTCTCCTAGATTCTTGTTTTCAGGAATTGAGGTTTTTTGGATGTTCGTAGTAGAACTAAAAGACAATAGGATTAAAACCTGTTTAGGTTCCACACAGAAGGCCATCCTTTTGTTTCTATTCTCTTGGAGCTAATTAAATTGGCCACTTAGTATTTTTTTAGGAAGGCCCATGAGCTTGCATTATTTTCATGTTGCAAAGCTAAGGAGACAGGAAAGAGGACTACTCTCCACTGTCAGCTTGCTCCCATCTCCTCATTAAGTCAGGCACCATGCCTGGTCAAACAAGACAGTTAGCAAACCCTCCATCATAAAAATACTAAATTATTGGCATTAAAGATTCAACTGGGACATATCAGCATTTTTCCTAAAAATTATACTTTGCCTTCCAAACTATAACAATTAGAACTAATTTCTCTCTAAAGAAATTATGGCTAGCTAAAAGCCAGGCTGGCATTCATAGTCTATTACTTATCCAAAAATTGTTCAAACTCTTAAATTCAAGAGAGTAATCAAAATGAAAACCTTCTGAGCTCAATGTTATTATATCTCTGATCACTGTGAATATGAGCAACAATATGTTTAAGATTTAAAAAAACAAAACAAAACTGAGAGTTTATACAGTATTCTCAACTTGCTTCCTTTCACTTTTGAATGGGTCTGTAAATTAATCAGTGCAGACAATTTTTGGTTCATTTCATCTAAGAGTGGGCTACTGCTGTGTGTCTTTCTGAAACACAGAAGAAGGCCCACAGAAAGGCTCTGATCCCTCCAACATCTCAAAGAACAACTCACTGACCTCATTATACATGTACAGTGAAGGAAAGAGATCCACAGCTGGGTCAATGAGTCTGGAACCAGAGGCTCCAGTGTCCTTCAAATCTCCAAACATCTCCACCCATCTCGTGTGCTGTCACACAGCCCGGAGTGGAGCTCTCTCTGGTTGGTACCCTCTGAGATGCCTCACCGTGATCCCTGCTTCCTGTAAGTCATACTCCTATGTGATCCCTTCCCATAAGGGATGGGCCGGACCTAGGGACTTACTTCTAACAGACAGAAGATAGCGAAAGCAACTGGATGTCGCTCCTGAGGTTAGGTTGCAGAAAGAGTGTAGATTTTGTCTTAGATGCTCTTGCCTACTTGTTCTGAAGGATGCCCGCTGCCATTTTGTGAGCCGCCCAAGGGGAGATCCACATGGCAGGGAACTGTGGGTGGCTTCCAGCAAACAGTCGGCAAGAGAATGAGGCCTCCGGTCATGCAGCCTCCAAGGAACTGAATCCAGTTCATGTGTGAGCTTGGAAGCTCATGCTCCCCTAGTTGAGCCTTTAGAAGAGATGACAGCCTGGCCATCACCTCCACACAGCCTCAGTGGAGGCCTTGACCCAAAGGCAGCCAGATAAGCCACACCTGGGTTCCTGATCACAGAGACTGTGAGATAATCTGCATTTTTAAAGCCTCCAATCTGGGGGGGGGGCGGCAATTTGTTAGTTGGTGATAGGTCACCAATCCATCCAGAAAACCAAGGGATCAGGACGGGAATGTGCCTGCCCAGACGCAAGGTAGGTTCAGGAGTCTGGAACTAGAAAGAGCAGAAGGAGGAAGAACAGAACACGGAGTACAGGGCTTGTGTAGGGAGCATATGCTGACCTGGACGGAGTGTGGACCAATGGTGAAGGCTGAGCATGGGCTCTTGACCAGACTGCCTGGATATCAAGCCTGGCTCCAGCTTACCTCTTCAGAGCAGGTATTTTACCTCCTTTAAACATCAGCAATCTCCTCTGTAACCCGAGGCCCTTAAACATACCCACCTCACAGAGATAAGCCCGTAAAGTGGGGGGTTCCCCTCCAGTTACGGAGTCAGGGTTCTAACAGTTACAAATGGGGCTGGCCTAGCAAAGGCAGCAGAGTTCATTTTACAGAAGAGCCTGTCCCCTCAGTGGGTGAGGGAGGAAGGTTGGGAGCTCCTCCTAAGGCATTCACTGTCCAAGGCAGACAGGGTTTACAGAGGATGTGTCAAGGAGCTGTTGGCTTACTTCTTGAGATGGATCATCAGATATCGGAGGGTTTCATAGTGGGCCGGCGGCAGCAGCATCAGCACGTCATGGACGGCTTCCAACCTCTCATCTGCATTGGAGATTTCTGGGAAGAGCCCACAGAAGCAGTTAGTGCAGTGCTAGAACATCAAAGTTTTCAGAGAAGTAAAAAGAAGTTTGGTTTGTTCTGGTGACAGGTGGAAGGGAAGTCTAGTGAGTTCACGCAATTTTAGGTAACATTTCACTTAAATTATATCAAAGCATTTGTATCTTGTCTGATTCCAGTAAGGGTTGGAGGTTGGGAACCACACATGTGTTGAACACCCAGTGGGTGGGTGAAAGGAAGCTGGGCCTGGTCCTTGCCCCCCAGGAATCTATAGTCCTGGAGATGTTTGCAGGTGGCACAGATGGCTTTGCTCATCTTCTGAATGCTGGACTTGCTTGAAATCTCAATATCATGAGCTTTAATTTAAACTGGACCATACTTTGTAGGGTTCTCCTACAGCTGTCTGACAGCCTTTTCCTGCAAGGCTCCCATGACTGAATGCACTTTATGACACAAGGGGGCTAGCCCACCGGTGCAGCTTGCATTGATGGCGCCGTTCATCAAAGTGTTGGCATGTTTAACTGTGCTGTACAGTCTGGGTTAGGAAGCAAATACTAGGCATGTTCACAAACAGAGGAAACATGCATGCTTTTGCTTTTTAGGGCTCTGATTGGTATTAGCAGTCATTCAAGGAACACTCCCCCTCCATTTCTGCTGGGGCAAAGGGTGCTGGGCTGCCAGAACCTTCTTCACCCAGGACCACCAGGACCCAGGAGAGAAGGCTCTTACCAGGAAGAGGGGCCATGGCTCATCAGGAAAGTGCATCTTGCACTAATCCCAGCCTGCCCACATTTGTCCCCATTGGGCATCTTATTATTATACTTACCTTTGAGGAATTTCTTATGAAAAAGATCTTTAAAGGGTGCTTGTTTGCTATGTCATGCATTCCAGCATCTACTCTGCCCTTCCTTCCTATGTTCCTGGGCAAAGTGCAGCACCGCTTCCCACTCCCTGCCCCCTATCTCCCACCCTAATATGGTCCTCTCTCCTGACACCAGTCAACCCAAGTACCAAACACTAATGAACAACCATGGGCTGAAGGAAGACCAATGATGATGATGTTCGGTTCCTGTCCCTGAGTGCTCAGCTCTCAGACGCTAGCTTTCCTACTCATAAGCCGCCTCATCAAGTAGATGAGTAGATGGAGAACATTATGGAGTGGTCCTGGTATAGCACGTGCCATGGTATTATCAGTTGTGAACATCAGTGAGCAAAGCTTGGGGTCTAACTTTAATCGATTAGCAATGAGAGTGTGCTTAATGGATGAAAGTAGCTAATCTATATAGTCCTCATTGGAGAAAATCTGCTTGTTTACACCAGACTCATTATTGTTTTTGATATATAACAGAGTAGCCCCAGCTGGGCCAGTTCCAGCAGAGAAGAGACGAAATGGAGAGAGAACTGCCTGGCGCCAAGCTTCAGCCGCATGGAGGTAGCTTGGGACTTGTTCAACTCAGCTGGTGAACTAGGCCTGGTTTTCTAGTAACTGTACCATTGTGCCCTCACTTGGCAAAGCGAGTGCTCATGGAATAAACAGTCCTGAGTTTTAATTTTCTTGAAGTTAAAAGCATTCTACTTTGCACTTTGGTACAAATAAAAGGTTAGTTCTCAATACTTACTCGCTGCTTCGATAAATTTGGGATAGGTGTCATAGGTGATAACAGGAATGGGTAGGTCTCTGAAGTAAAGTTTAAGGGCTCCAGTGATGATGTTTATGTCTGGATAGATGTTGGCAGATATATCTGCCTTTTCACCGTCTGAAAAACAATCAATGATCCAATTCCCAATTAGGATCTATTTTGTCAAGTTAAAGAAAAAACAAAAATCCAATAGTGCCTGCAATGTGCCCATACTAGTCCCAGCTGACTACTCTTGCAATAACACCAACGTGCAGGAAGTAACAAAAACAGGTTTGGAGAGAGGGATTTTGGGGTCTGAGGGTAAGTGTAGCCAAAAAGGTAGTGAAATTGACTTATTGTAGTTATTTGGGCCCAGCCTCTGGTAATTTGCTAGGACAAAACTTAGCATAGTGATTCATATTCTAGACACAAACATTCATAAGAGAATAATCATCTCATCTGAAATAATAATAAAAAAAATCAAGCTTTAAATAGCCGCACCAGCATTCTTCGAATTTGAACATCACACACACATAATTGCTGAATGTCTTCAGTTTCTATTTTCTGTCACAGGCTCACTGACATTTCTCTTATCTTGGTTCTCTCTCTTCTGTCCCTAGGACTTTAATCTGGGAAACTCCAATCTTCCCTCATGTATGGATAATGATCTATTCTAATCATGTTTGCAATCATTCTGAAGACATTTTTTGACTTTTTGTTTTACCATTAGTAAAAATCAGTCCAATTTAACTGTCGCAGACTATACATTTTTTGGATAAGAAAGTTTCAATCATATCGAGATGATTAGCAGTTACTTTTACATGGAGAATTGAAGGAAAGCACAAATGTCTCAGCAGATTTGGTGCTGAGGATAAAAACCTGGCGTCCAGAAAGCAGTGAGCATGGCAGATGGGTCACCCCATCCCATTATTTACATATTTAACAAATATCTATTGAGACTCTACCCTGTGGCAGGCACTGTTAAGCACTGGTAAGTCAAAGAAGAAAAGACATTCTCCCTTCAAAGAGCCCTAGTCATTCTGGGAGTCAGGCAGGCAACTCCATAGTTCTAAGGAAATGGGAAGCTTGCTAGGCTGGAAACATGAAAACATGGTAGGGGGAGTGGACACAGGAAAGGACAATGGGGCTCTTAGGTCGGCTTGAGGATGAATGACAGAAGAAAGACTTCAGTGGACACTAATAGGTAAGTGTTTTCCAGGTAGATATGAATTTTAGAAGAATGTGAGCCAAGGGAAGGTGTTCATGAAAACAGGGAAGGTGTATTTGAGTATAGCTGAGGCACAAAGCAGCTGTGCCAAGGTCAGGGCCAAGGAACAGACCATGAGCCTGAAAAGACAGGGTGACCAGATCATCCCAGACCTTGTCTAGTGTTCTCCAGAGTGAAGGTTCTATCTAGTAGGCTAGGGGTTCCAACACTTGACGGGATTTACTACCATTATTTGGACCATTCAATAGAAATACTAGAAAGAAACACTAACTTGGAAAGATATGTAAATCCCCATGTTCACTGCAGCATTAGTCACAAAAGCCAAGACATGGAAACAACCTAAATGTTCACTGATGGATGAACATAGAGGAGATGCAGTATATAAATACATATAATGGAATATTATTCAGCCATAAAAAGGAGTGAAATCTTGCCATTTGTGGCAACATGGAGGGACCTTGATGGAATTATGCTAAATGAAATAAGTCCGGGGCAGCAAAAGACAAATACCGTATGATCTCTTTTATACATGGAATCTAAAACAAAACAATAAAACCAAGCTCACAGATAGAAAGAACAGGTTGGTGGTTGCAGGAGAAAAGCAGGGAGGGGTGGGAAACATGGATGAACTGTTTTTTGTTTAAATGAATTGAATAAAAATTAATAAAGACATACAGATTCTTGGGCTCGCTTAACTTTCTGAATGAGTCCCCAGGGTGGGTCTTGGCAATCTGTACTTTTAATGAGCTCTCAAGTTCTTTGACCTAAGAGATAGTATGGCCTACGGAGCGTTTGTCACAGTTGTAAATAACAAAAGGTGTCACCTTCTAAACTTCCACTGGTGTCCCCTGTTTCAGTGCTGGACATACCCCCATCCTATCTTTGGAGTTTTGGGGGAAGGAAAGGAGGCACTGAGATCCTTAGGTAGGGGTACAGAAGGACACTCTGGGACCATGTAGACCAACCATAAATGTTGGGCAACCAAATCAATCATGATGGTACCAAAGGCTGGCTTCCCATTCACCATTCAAGAAGTATTTTAAACTCACTTCCCCTTGTGGTCACTTATCCATAACTTTTAAGGGAACACCTTCCCCAGAAAGGCAGAGGGCTATGTGATTTGTAAACCATCATTCCTTGGCTTCCTGAGGAACAGCTCTGAAACCCATTCCCACTATGAATAATATCTGGTTCCAAGAGAAAGCACACTAAGGACAGGTCCTCTGACCTTTGAAAGAGCACAAGCCCACCTCTGTCAAAGGCCATTTTGACATCTTCGATGTGTTCAGTGAACCCGGAGACTCTGTAAAGGCCTTCTGACTTCAATCCTGTTGAAAAAAGAGACAGACTTTAGCTTTCTGAAACATCTACAAGGGACTCTAATTTCATATTTACATTGTGAGCTATCAGGAAACGAACAAATAGAGTCAGTACTCTTGTATATTACACACGCTCATGTCAGAAGCCGGGCTTGTCCATCTCCGTTTCCAGGCACGTCTGTCTTCATTTGCTTGTGCTGCAATGGAGACCTCAGGGATCTGGTCGTCTTCCTGCCCAGCTTTGCACAGTGAGCCCGTTTAAGATTCTCATTGACCACGGTCTCCTGCTTCCTTGTTTGTCAGATAGCTGGATGAGATTTTACTGCTTCAGGCAGCAACCTGGCTCTTTCTCAGCATCCTCTTAGCCCACGTGTCACACTGTGTGCAGCACGGTGCTAGAAACACACACGTACATGGATGCTTGCATATTATCCTGATTTTATTGAAATGATCTAAATTTTATAGCCTTTTCTGTTTAGTCATAAATAGGATAATATGTTCAATGTTTAAATATGACTGATTTAATTATTATACCTTGAAATATCATAAAGAGGGGAAAATAAAAATTTAGTGATGATTCTGGGAATTCGATCCCTGTATATCTGGGCTAAGAAGAGGTTGTGGTTTCTGCTCAAATAGATCTTATTGATTTGTTAAGATGTCCTAAGGCCGGTTCAGGTCCGAAACGCATCAGAAGGGATAAAGGGTCAGACTGTAGACGTTCCAAGTCCGAAACAAGCTGCTATCAAACTCCAGTTATGGTAAGAACGTGTGCACAGAGAGCTTGTACAACTGGCCTGCATAAATCCTGCCGCTCTTCCTCCTGGGACAGAGACCTTCACAGATCTCGGTTGTCTTCCACTGAGCCGCACTCAGTCTCAGAACTCATCTCAGTATAGTTGCCCAGGCTGCCAACATTGATCCACTGGCCCAGCTCACCAGAGGAGACCGGGTGTCATCGTCTTCTAGTTGGCGGTCCACGTGAACCTGCCATAGTGGTCCTGCCATAGAGGTCCTGCCTCACTATGGGCGTGACCTGCACACAACACAGGCAAGGCACGCAGGAGCACAGTGTGGTGAACACTAATCCTGCCTGTTTGTGGAAGGGTCCATGAGAAAGATTTTCTGGAACAGTGATCTTTGAAGGGAGTCATGAAGGATGGGCTAGAGTTTGCCAGAGCAGCAGAGGCTTCCAGCTCTCCTTGAAAAATCAGCTCTCCCCTTCCTCAGCTGCAATGGAACCTCCGATTTGCTGAGCAACATCCATGGCTGTGGCCAGTCCATTCTGGCGAATGTAAAGAGAGCAGAATTGATGTGCGTGGCGCTGGGGTTGTAGACTTGAAGAGGAAAAGCACGCCCTTCTGCCCTTGGTTGGAATGCAGAGGGGCTGGCAATGACCCTTTGGGAGCATGCAGATGAAGGCAGCTCTCGAGGATGGCGGAGCAACAAGCTGCAGGCCTGGGTTCCTGCCCTTGGGGAGCTGCTCACCTCGCCCTAGACTGCTCCCAGGGCCCGGACCGGTACTGGAGAGAGACAGATTTCTATCTTGTTGGAGACACTATTGTTTGGGGGTCTCTGTGCCAGCAATGAAGCTGGCAGACGGACACATTCAGAGGTGGAGTTAGGATAGGTGGTAATTCCAAGAAAAGGCAGAAGGAATAACATAGGCCAAGAGTCCTGTATGTTGGGCCCCGTGCAAGGCTGTTTATATGAATCAGCTCTTCTTAACCCTGGCAGCCACCTTATGACTGATTCCATTCACTTTATGGGAGAGGAAACATATTCAAATGGAGCAGGTAACTTGGCCGAGGTCACGCCACAGCGAGTGTGAGACCAGGCTGGGAGTCTCACTCCAAGTCCGTGATCTTTTCATTCTGCCACACCATGCAGAAACAAATGACCATGAAAGAGCCTTTGCAGAACAGTAAGGGATTTGCCAGGGATAAAGATGAGGTAAGACTTTGGCAGAAGCGGCAATGAAGCTGGGGACGGGAGTCATGTGAATTTCTTCCAGCCCATTCTCTGATTCTGCTCCCATGTGCAGGATGCTGAGGCCTGCGGCTCCAGTCCCTTTGCTCTGAGTCCCCCGGAACACATTCCTGCTCTGGGCTCTTCTAGCTCTTGTGCTTGGCGAGCTTCGTGCTGTGCTTCCCCTGGACATGGTGGGTAACTGCGCCGGAGTTTTCAGTCGCATCTGATGAGGATCAGCATGGGACGGTCCCAGCTTCTCCAGGGAGGCTGAGGTCCTGAGTGGAGGCTCTAGAGGGACTGATGATCTGACCCCAAATTGCAGAGCCCTCTAAGCAGTAGGACCCAGGGATAGTTTTCCCAGCTCCTCACCCAGAGTCAGGGCACCGCTTCTCAACTCTTACCCAGCTCAGCCCCTGCAGCAATACCTTCCCCAGATCCCAAAGCAGCCACTAAACTCCGACAGGCCCAGGAATCAAAAGGCAGCTGGCACTTACAGTTTGAGATGAAATTAGCAAGTCTTAAGGAAACAGAAGAGCTCTAGTTTTCATCCTGCACGGAAGAGGGAATGGTTTCCTATCTCTAAAAGGCTTGGAGTCATGAGCTTATAATGCCCTCTTTTGTTTTGTTTTGGAAAGAATGGAATAGTTAGCCAGTGTATAAATATCTGTGGAATAATTTACACCAGTTTGGACACAATAATGGACACTGACTACAGCAGGGCACCTACACAGCAAAAATGGTTAAAGCCTCTGGGCTTTACATGGTCCAGTTATCGAAGTTCTATTCAGCCATCCAACTTCTTCCCAACCAGACTCAATCCAACACATCACTGAACATTTTGATACTGAAGGGCAGCCAGACAAAGCACACAGCAAAGAAAGAGGACTCAAGAATACTAGGAAGAGCCTTCTTATTGAAATGTTTCTATTTTTCTGCGGCTACTACTACTTTTTTTTTTTTTTTTTTTGAGAAGTTTGTAGACTTTCTTTAATGAATGCTTTAATATTTTTGAACGAAATAAAAGGTCAGTCATAGAGTTTTTGAGCCAAGGGAACTTAGTTCAATATTTAATCTCTTGTATTTTCTAACTTTTAAAAAAATATATTTATTTATTGGGGCTCCTAGATGGCTCAGTTGGTTGCACTGCCAACTCTTATTTTGCCTGTCATGGTCTCGGGCTCCTGGGATGGAGCTCTGCATCAGGCACAGAATTCCATGCTTGGCATGGAATCGGCTTCAGGATTCTCGCTCTCCCTCTGCCCCTCCCTGCTTGCTTGTTCCCTCCCTCTCTCAAGTGAATAAATAAATCTTTTTAAAAAAGATTTATTACCTGGCGATTCACAGACCTGTACCCCTGGGGATAAAAATATATGTTTATAAAAAATAAAAAATTTTTTAAAAAGATTTATTTAGTTATGTACTTGTGTGAGAGAGAGAAAGCATGTGGTGGGGAGGAGGAGAGGGAGAGAGAGCATCTCAAGTAGACCTCCTACTGAGTGAAGCCCGGTGCAGGGCTTGATCCCACATTCCCAAGATCACGACTTGAGCTGAAATCAAGAATCTGATGCTTACTCTTAAAATTAAGTGACTGAGCCACTCAGGCGCCCCTCTTCTGTGCCTTCTTGATTTTTCATTGCACAGATCTTTCTAATCTCTTAACTCTCTTTGAAAGAAACAGAACCAATCCTAGCAGTGAATTTCTCTATGGTAGAAAATGTATGTGTTGATCAGCAGTTTCTTTATCTTATATAATAGGATCACTTTTTAAGACTCAATTCAAACCTCATCTCTGCCATAAATGTTTCCTGAATTGTCCTTGAAGCACATTGAAATGTCTTCCTCTGTGACTCCATCGTGTTTTGAATATACACACCCATAACATTTATTTATTTTACTTATCACCTCTGATTCTGCATTTCTGGAAGGTAAGAACTGTGACTTTTGTATCCTCAATGTGTAGCAGGTAATAAATTCTTAAACTTGTGTTGGCTGCATATATGCAAGGTTTAGGTACACAACAGAACCTGATGTAGTTGCCTGGATTTTGTGTGTGTGTGTGTTTGTGCTGGGTCAGAATGTTTCCCCAACATCAATAGTGGAGAGAGAGAGTCAATTTTACAATTGTAAGAAAGTTTCCTTGACAATAGTAAAAACAAACAATAAAAACAAAGTCACTAAAATAAGGAGTCTTTTCCAAACCTCTTGCTTCAATCTCCCGTATGCATATGTCTACCACCATGGGTCTCTGAGTGTTGTGAGCCTTTACAAGTGTTGTGAGGTCACAGCAGTACACCTTCTTGATCCTCTTGAGATCTGGCTGACAGTCATTGGGAACGTGCTTGGAACACTGTTTGTGTACGTTCAGTCCACAGTCTGTAAACAAAGAAGCCACGTTAGCCTCACCGGCCCTTTTGTCAAAGCCCGACCCAAATTATATGTTACCAAAAGTAAAAGTGGAAACACCCAAAGGTTTGCTGTATCTTTCTGGAACATCTATCCCATTTAGAGGTAATACTCTTAACAAGTATGAGTATGAATCCATCTTTACTCACAAAGCTTAAATAATTCCATTTTTTCTCATTTAGCCTTTTTTGTTGCTGGACCATAAGAATAGAACATTTCACTGAGATAGTTTTGGTGCTTTGCTAGGTTGTTTGTAGGGGTTTCCCCCCTCTCTTTTGGGACTTGGAAACTTTGGGTCCACATGTGGATGTCTGGGTTTAGAATCCCAGAGCTAGTCTTGGCTAATAAAGGGTACTTAGGACTTTTGCTAGGTTGTTTTTCTAAGGCCATGGATTCTCCTTTAGTGGAAGACATGATTACTCTCTCTGTAGGAATCTTTAATTTTTGATCTGAGGGACCCGTGACCATTGGTATCTTCTTCCCTTTTCCTGAAGAGCTGCCCATGGTTTCCAGTACCTTCCCCTTGTTGGGCAGTTTGGGTGGACAATTTCTCTTTCTACTTGCATTACTTTGACACCCGTGAGTGGAAATAATGTCTTACTAGATACTGGAGTACCTGAGAGTTTATAATTTAGAACAATGCCATGTAATGTGATGATTACAGTAATTATTTATAAAGCTCATATCAAGATCCAAAGCTAAAAAGGTATTTTTAAGTTCAATGAACACATTAAAAGCCTTGTTAGTGGTTGGTATTCACTGACATTGAATTTCTCTAACAATAACAAGACAGTCTAGATTCTGGAAAATAAAAATATAATGCTGAAGTTGTTCAAAGAATGTGCTAATAAAAACAAGTTTATATGTTTATATATTATATATATATATGTGTTTATATATATATATATATGGTACACATATAATATCATAATTACCTATTTAGAAAAAAGCACTTAAACACACCAATGATTTGAGAAAATCTAAACTTTTATAAAATCATCAAAAATTATTTTTAAAAATCATTACGTCATTTTTTAAAATTAATTTTTTAAAAATTTCTTTTCAGTGTACCAGAATTCATCGTCTATGTACCACACACAGTGCTCCACGCAATCCGTGCCCTCCATAATACCCACCACCAGGCTCACTCAACCTCCCACCCCCCTGTCCCTTCAAAACCCTCAGATTGTTTTTCCAGAGTCCACAGTCTCTCATGGTTCATCTCCCCCTCCAATTTCCCTCAACTCCCTTCTCCTCTCCATCTCCCCATGTCCTCCGTGTTATTCCTTATGCTCCACAAATAAGTGAAACCATATGATAATTGAATCATTACATCATTTTCATGTAATTTTTAGACTGAGTTCTGTCTACCCTCCTTCCAAAGGAAAAAAACCAATTCCAAATCATATTAGCTTTATCAACATGAGAAATTCAACAAAGCTCAAGTAAACTTCAATAGTATTTTCATAGATCAATTTGTAGTTGTGAATTTGGGCCAACTGAACCAAATAGAACGGATTTGTTTTCTTCCTTGGATCCTCCTTTGTAAGATAAGGATGATAACAGGATCTACTCCTGGGATTATCATAAGGATCAGCTAAATTCATCTCTCTAAACTCTGAAGTGTGGTGAAAGCTACATGCGAGTAAAATAAAAGAAACAGCAAATATGTGAGAAAATACAAGGGCACCCGGCCAGCTATTCTGTTATTTCATTAGTAAGCTTTACTACGTTCTTATAAACTTCCTTTAAAACTATTTTTTAAAGTTGTGATCAAATATACATAACACAAAATTTACCATTTTTACTGTTTCTAAGTGTACACAGTGGCATTAAGTAGCAGAGGCATTAAGTACCTTCATGTTGTGTGCAACTGTGACCACCATTCATCTCCAGAACCTTACCCTCCCCAAACTGAAAATCTACCTATTAAACAATAACTCCCAAGACCCTCACAACCACATTCTACTTTCTATTTCTATGCATTTGACTACTGTAGATACCTCATGTAAGTGGAATCATTAGCATATGTCCTTTTGTGACTGGCTTATTTCACTTAGCATGATGTCCGTAAGGTTCATTAACATTACAGGATATGACAGGATTTCCTTCCTCTTTAAGGCTGGGTGATATCCCATTGTATTGATATACTACATTTTGTTTATCCGTCGATGGACACTCTGATGGCTTCTACCTTTTGGTATTGTGAATAATGCTGTTATAAACACAGGTGTACAAATATCTGTTTGAGTGCTTGCTTTCAGTTCTTTGGGTATAGATCCAGAAGTGGAATTAGGTGATAATTGCATTTTAAATTTCCTTATAAACTTCAATTTAAGATTAAGATCTGAAGCAACAGTGGATTTCTGTAGAGTTAAATACTGGCATTTCATTAAAGTTAGGATGTTTTGTAATATATAAAAATATTCAGTATTTGCAAACTACTACAATTCCATATGCTAAAAATAAGGTCTAGTTCAAATCAAAAATAGTTAAAATATATAAAATACCGAGAGTTGAGAGGGAGTGATGGTTATTCTTAACCTTTAATGACCAAGTTTCAATTTTCCTGCTGCTCGGAGGAAATAGGAGGCCAAAATTGGCCACTGGAGAATATTAACATTATGACCTCAGAATATATTTTATTAAAAAACAAACAAAACAACAACAGAAAAAAACAAGAGCCTTTTTACCCGGGGAAGTTGCTATTCACAGCTAATCCAAACTCCAGACTTTTGTTCTCATATATCGACTTTAGACTGATTTACTACTCAAATAGGATAATACTAGCAATTAAGATATTTCTGGTAGGTATAATCTGGACAGCCCGAATTAATGACCACTGGATGATTCAGATAGTCTACCGCTTAACACAGTGGTTGAGCCTTGAGGTGCGTTGTAACTCCCAGGTGAGTAAGTCTTTTGTGTTAATTAGGGTATCTGGAACATTCCTGGAGAGGCTGCCTCTGAGCCTGTTTGCTGCTTGTCTCCTGGATCTGTAATGTAATGGGGGCACGTGGCCTTAAATCACATAGACAAGCACTACTTGACCCATCCTGGTACCACCTCTGGTGATTGCTGTATCCACACTGTAGAAGCTAAGGTAGCCCCTTCTGAGCAGAGAAAGAATTTAAGGTCCCACAGTCCTGTGAACTCAAATGGGCAGTATGGCCAAGGAACTTATCTTAATGTAGTATCATTAGCTTATTTTAAATGCTTCCTAAAAATTATTTAAAAAAAAAAAAAATCATACCCTAGTAGCAAGGAAGAAATCAGTCATGGTGTTGGTGGAAACCCAATCGGTATACTATGGGCGGCTATTCTTGCTGCTGGCAGGACTGCCTGCCAGAAAAAGTGTGGCGAGGTGAATTCCGCCCAGTTAAACATGAGTTTGGCAATTCTTTGCTCTTTTATTAGCTGTATTTTAATAAGATGGGCTATGTGCTGTTAGCACTGGGTGTGGGCATCTAGTTCTAGGTGGAAAAATACCTAAGGTTTCAAAGTGCTTTGAAAATATGCGATATCCAATCAAGGTCTCTAGTTGCATACCTAATCTGATAGCAGAAAAATTCTGAGCATGGGTTCTGGAGCTGAATCAATTTTCTACCACGTACTATGTGGCCAAGAGCGATTAATGACAGCCTCTAAGCCTCAGTTTCTTCATCTGTTCAGTGGGAAGAGTAATTGCATCTCTTTAAGGTTTGTTGGTGAGACTAAATGGCATGATGGATAGAAAGCACTTAGCTCAATGCCTGGTGTGTGGGAAAGGTTCACCAGTATTTCTGTTTTCATGCCTTGCCTTTTGTAGTAAAGTGGGGATAAAAAAGAAATGTGGTTTTTCTATCTTTGCCATTCCATTGAAATTGATTTCTTTCTTTTTTTTTTTTTTTTTTTAAGGACCACTGCCTCTTTTGGGTGGTGGGTAGGTGTGTAAGGAAATATACTTGGATTTTTTTTTCTCTTCTTGCATAAACATGATATTCCCTTTCATTCCAGCAGACACCTAGAACAGTCTCTCCATTAAGCAGAGAGAGGACTTGAACCTTTGAGCTAATCTGGATCTGTTTCCCAACTCTGGAGAAATGATCTCCAGCTCAACATTATGTCACTTTATATAAATGGAAAAGGATGAAGAAAAGTCTGTGTCTACCTGAGCACCGAACCCCTTGGGCGATGAGCCCCCACATGAAGTTGGCACAGTATTCACACCAGTGCGGGCCTCGGAATGTGTGGACCTGTGATCCAAAAAGAAGAAAAATGTCAGAAAATTCAGTTATATGAAGGCAGGTGGCCTTGGACATGAAACACGTAGATGATATCAAGAAATGAAGACTTTAGTGGGAGTGAGCATCCCTCACTGGGCCTTTTTCTTCCAGGGGATGGAGTTACAAACAGACCAGAGAAAACGGAGATATGCTTTGATGTCTGAAAATCCTCTACCAATTCACTGTGCCCCAGGCCAGAGTCACAAAGGAATGTGGAACAGCAGTAAGATTATAGGGCCATGCCGTCAGCTAAGGAATGAGACTCTCACCACCCAAAACAAGGCACAGTGCAGACGAACCCAAGATAGCCTGGGCCAGTCACCATAACCTGCATTTAGTTCTGCAAGTTCTGGAAGGCAGGACTCAATTATTGCATCCTTTTGACCAAAGTTGCTCCATGTGTAGAATATCCAGACAGGTATAAATAAGACATGATAATGGGAAAATTAGAAGGTTCCAAAGCTTTGAGCCACTTCCAAAAAAACCCAAACAAAAAACAAACAAAAAACAAATAAACCTAAAACCAAAAAAATTGGCATTAAAAAAAAAAAAAATGAGGGAGTTGGCTGAAATGAAAGCTACTGATAGGGTGTACAGAATTGCCTTCCCCAGAGACAGGGTCCAGATTCAGCACTACGGGTGTGGCCTATGAGTGCGTAACTTGAAAGTCCTCTCTGATTGGAATGCGTAACTTGAAAGTCCTCTCTGATTGGCCCAGTTGTGAATCTCATTGGTTGGTGCCCCAGCCAGTTAAATATTCTGAATATCATGAAGTAAGGATGGTTTTATCGTTAATTATTCAGGTATAGGTCCTCTTGTGATTGGACCATGTATTAAGTCATGATTTAAAACAAAAACAAAACAAAACAAAGTACATGTTCTCTAGCACCACTGAGCTTCAAGACACAGAACTAGGGGATTCCTTGAAAGCAAATGTGGCCAGTGTAAGCCAAAAACCACCACAGGCAGTCTACTCGGAGACATACAAACCCATGTGAAAATGTTTTGAATTTTTACAAAATTAAAATATTATGAGACATTACTAAGAACTTTCAAAGTTTAAAGCCTCCATTAACTAGTAAAAGAAATACAGAAAATAATATCTTTTTTAAAAGACTGGGAGGCCAGTCTGCTTTTATTTTTTAATTTTAATTTTTAAAATTTAAATTCAATTAATTAACATACAGTGTGTATTTTTAGTTTCAGAGGTAATGTTCAATGACTCAGTATGCTAAATTTGGTTAACACAAAAAAATATGAGAATGGCAACTATGGGTACAATTTGGGAAGATGCTCATCAGAGCTCTACTTAAAAAAGCATTACTTCGAGGTCTTTCTTTATGTACACATGCCACTAATTGTATATATGTAAAGGGGCAAACCAAACAGATCTGGTTTCCTCCTCCTGGAACTTACAGATTTGCAAAGGCAAACAGAGTGAGCAAGTTAAAAAA
Organism: Mustela lutreola; assembly: GCF_030435805.1. Taxonomy (NCBI): domain Eukaryota; kingdom Metazoa; phylum Chordata; class Mammalia; order Carnivora; family Mustelidae; genus Mustela; species Mustela lutreola. Next base: position 155,742,002 of record NC_081293.1, on the reverse strand, counting down.
TTAAACTTGAAATTAAATTTAAATTAAAATTAAATCACGACCATGGTTTCTGTGCAACAAAACTAAGTTTTGGTATTTTAGTTTTTCACATGCAAAGTGTCCAGTATACTATTTCTGCTTTGAAAAACAATGGGGGAAAAAACAACCTCTCAGAATTATTTTTACTAATAAAGGGTAATTACGCTGTAAGGAAATGGCACTAAGATATAACAAAGCCTCCTCATCGGAATGCAGAGAATCTATCCCAGGGAGCACATGTACTCACACAGAGCCAAGATGCCATGGTTCATTTAGAGGCCCCCTCAGATTAAACATGGTCTCTAAAGAATCCCTCAGGAAGGGGTTCTATTGGCAGATGAAGATTTTCTAAATTTAGTAATCAAAGGTTTCTTAGTATTATTTTACTAGAAAGGCTCTAAAGGGACGGTGCTGGTTAATTATGGCAACAAAGTTGATGGCTAATATATTATTGAAATTGCAAGATCAATAAAATAAAATCATACGAGGGCTATAAAAGAAAAAATGTTTGTTACTAGAGAGACTTAAGAGTCTCTCGATGTTATCTATAGTGGTCAGAAAAGCTTCTCTTGGAAAGTGACCTCTTGAAGGAGAGGAAGGGCCAGTCTGGTAGGGGCAAGGTTGGAGAGCATTCCAGGCAGAAGGAGTCTACAGAGGTCCTGCAGGAGCCAAAGAATTTGGTGTGACTGAGGAATGAGGCCAGTGAGGGCCAGAACACCAGAATGAGGGGAGGGACCTGGCTGAGGTTGAAGGTAGGAAAGGGCCTTGAAGGTTTTATTAATGAGCATAGATTTTCTTTTAAGAAGCTCTTAAGGATTTTAAGTAGGAAGACGGTTAAAAAAAAAAAAAAAGATATTCTGACCTCTGGCCACCATGTTGAAAACAGATGGGAGAGTATTCATAGTGAAAGAGATTCAGAATCTAGTTGGTAGTTTCTAGTTGAGAAAGGATAGAGGCCAAGATCAGGGTGCTGGAGTTGGAAATGGGAAATAGAAAGATTTAAGGCATATTTTAAAGACAGAATTCATAAGACTTTATAATAGAATAAATATGGATCTTTGAGGGAGACAGGAATGAAGAATGACTTCTAGATTCTAGCTTTAAAACCAAGTGGATGGTGATGACATTTGCTGAGATAAGGAAGATACTTTTGGGAGAAGAAATTCAAGAATTGAGCTCTGGCCAGTTTAAACTTAAATGTGTTGATCTCAAGCAGGAATTCACACATAATTCAATAGCTCAGAGGAGGAGAGAGGGCTGGATGTATACATGTGGCTACCCCTGACAAATAAATGGTACTTTAAAATGTGTAAATGGATAAAAACTATTAGGCACAGAGGGTAGGAAATGAAGAAAATAGAGCTCAACCCAAGTCCTCTGTGCTCCAACAATTAGAAGAAAGAGAGTCAAGTGCTTCAGAAGCGAAAAGGTGAAGAGTATTTTAGGGGAGAAGTAGTCAACCATGTTCAATTCTGGGAAGAGGTCCCGTTAAATGAGGACTGAACACTGATTCAGACACATGAAGTTATTAGTACCCCTGGCAAGAGTAGTCTCTTTGGATCGGTGAGGACGAAAGTCATACTTAAGTGACATGAAGAATAATTGGGGGGCAGGGAAGTGTAGAAATGTGGATGCAAATTTGTTAAGAAGTTTGGTTATGACGTCCAACAGAGCAACAAAATAGCTCCAGGGAGATACAGAGATATGGGAGAATTTTATTTTTTAAATAAAAGATGGGAGACATTAGGGCATGTTCACTTGTGGATGGAATTGATGTAATATGTACAAGAGACTGGAAATGAAGAAGCGAAGGAATGAGGAGTGATGATCTTGAAAAGCTGATATGCTGGGCTTTGGGTCATATATGGAATATTCAAAAAGAGGAACAGTTGAGATCTTTCTAGAATTAGTAAAATCACATTTTCAGATTCAGAAAAGCTAAGTGAGTTTCAATTCTGGTAAACTGAAAAATTATCTAAACTATATAGATTATATAGAAACAGCAGAATACCAAAAGTCAAGCAAAATCCTTAAAAACAAACAAACAAAAACCCCAAACCAAAAAGAACCACAATAGGTTATTTTTACAAAAGCATGGCAATTTTGATGAAAACAGTTCTCTTCAAAAGGAAGCTTGTAGATTATGGAAAAATTACATCAAAGTGCTCAGAGATTACTGCCAACCTAACTTCTATACCCAGCTAATTATCATTCAAGAGTGAGGATGAAGCAAAGATATTTTCCAGACAAATGGCAAGAGTGTTTACTCACAGATCCTTGCTCAGAGAAATACAATGGGATATATATGTCTGTAGGAAGCATTCTGAACCTAGTGGGAAAGAACAGGATTCAAGAAGCCATGGTGGGCTAGAAATTAGCAACAGAGGTTGATCTAATCAAGCTCTGTCTGCATAAAACACTGACAAGATGACTAATTTCAGGGGGCTTAAAAACAAACTGAAAAAAATGGCATGGAAGATTGGAGGGGCTTAAAAATGTTAAAGCAGGGCGCCTGGGTGGCTCAGTTGGTTGAGCAACTGCCTTCGGCTCAGGTCACGGTCCTGGAGTCCCCGGATCGAGTCCCACACTGGGCTCCCAGCTCTATGGGGAGTCTGCTTCTCCCTCTGACCTTCTCACCTCTCATGTTCTCTCTCACTGTCTCTCTCTCAAATAAATAAATAAAATCTTTAAAAAAAAAGTTAAAGCATTCTACGGTTCTCATCATTTGGGGTATGTAAGTAGAGTTGCTAATTAAGGAAGATTTTGAGTTAATGACATATGTATTAGAATTTTGTGTATATGCATAAAGGGTGGGATGGAACCTATAAAATGTGTAAAGGAAAAAGAAATAAAGATTTGATGAAGCCAATAAAAAGCAAGAAATAAGGAACAAAGCCATAAAAAAAGCACAGTAAATACGGGGCGGTGGGGGGGGGATCCTTATTCAATTCTAATCACAACACATATCAATGGTCCTAACATCAAATAAAAGACAGAAATTTTCAGATATTCAAAAACCCTTGCAAGAAATACACTCAAAACATAATGTAATAGAAATGTTGAAAGTGAAGGGCTAGAAACAACATACATAGCAAATGCTAGCCAACAGAAACCCCAAATAAATATCTTGATATAAAAAATATATTTTCTAGGGGCGCCTGGGTGGCTCAGTGGGTTAAAGTCTCTGCCTTCGGCTCAGGTCATGATCCCAGGGTCCTGGGATTGACTCCGCATCGGGCTCTCTGCTCAGCGGGGAGCCTGCTTCCCCATCTCTCTCTGCCTGCCTCTCTGCCTAGTTGTGACCTCTGTCTGTCAAATAAATAAATAAATAAATAAATAAATAAATAAATAAATAAATTTTTCTTTATTAGTGAAAAAGATGGTCATTACAGGGACGCCTGGGTGGCTCAGTTGGTTAAGCAGCTGCCTTCGGCTCAGGTCATGATCCCAGCGTCCTGGGATCGAGTCCCGCATCGGGCTCCTTGCTCAGCAGGGAGCCTGCTTCTCCCTCTGCCTACCATTCTGTCCGCCTCTACTCGCTCTCTCTCCCTCTCTCTCTCTGACAAATAAATAAATAAAATCTTTAAAAAAAAAAAAAAGATGGTCATTACATAATAATTAAATATTTAATTTTACCCTAAAGATATAATAATCCTGAGGTACTGGCATGGCTTAGTCATTAAGCATCTGCTCTCTGCTCAGGTCACGATCCCCAGGGTCCTGGGATCAAGCCCTGCATGGGGCTCCCTGATCACCAGGAAGCCTGCTTCACCCTCTCCCATTCCCCCTGCTTGTGTTCCCTCTCTTACTGTGTCTCTTTCTGTCAAATAAATAAAGTCTTTAAAAAAAGATAATAGGGCGCCTGGGTGGCTCAGTAGGTTAAGCCGCTGCCTTCGGCTCAGGTCATGATCTCAGGGTCCTGGGATCGAGTCCCGCATCGGGCTCTGCTTAGCAGGGAGCCTGCTTCCTTCTCTCTCTCTGCCTGCCTCTCAGTGTACTTGTAATTTCTCTTTGTGAAATAAATAAATAAAATCTTTAAAAAAAAAAAAAAGATAATAATCCTGAGCTGTTATGTACATGACAAAAATATAAAATATGGACTTCTCAAAAAATATAAAGCAAAAATGGAAAGAATTACAAGGACAGATTTACAAATCCATAATCATAACAATTTTAATATCTATTCACAGAAATTAATAGATCAAATAGATAAAAGTTAATATACTGGCTATAAAAAGGACCTCATACACAACAAGTCATAGCATAGGCACTCTTTAAAAACAACGCATGAAATGTTTACGCAACCTGACCACAAACCAAGTCTCAACATATAGTCTGATACACTAGAGACCATATTCTGACTATTCAATTTAATTTAATTTTGTTTATTTATTTAATTTTATTTAATTCAATAAAATCAAAGACCTATAGTAAACACCCAAACCCCAGCATATTTGGAGATTTAAAATAATTCTCCAAATTCAGCAAAGAAAAAAATCTTAATAAAAATATTTGGAATCAAAAGACAAATAAAACATTCCTTATGGGGTACAGAAACTTTAAATGCATATATTAAAAATTAAGGTTGAACATTAAAAAATATACTATTTAGGAAGCTAGAAAAATAACAAAGTGAGACAAAAAATAATAAGATTATTACAGAATATAATGACATAGAAAGAAAAGATAAGAAAAAAAACCCTAAAAGGTAATTTTAAAATATTTCTAAAATAGGCAAAACTTGGGCAAGATTGATCAAGAAAAACATAAGTGATAAAGAGAACCTAATGCAAATTCAGTTAAGATAGGAAATACAAATCTAGAAAATACTATCTTTCTACTAACAAAGTTGTAAGTTGTATGACATGGATAATTTTCTTAAAGATTAGCAGTTATAAAAACGACCCCAAATAATATAGAAACTACATTCAATTATATTCATTAAGTAATTGCATCTGTAGTAAAAATTTTATCCTCAAACAGTTAAAGGTCACAAATGATTTTCTTAAGTTTTAGCAAATCTTTTTTTTTAAAAGATTTTATTTATTTGACAGACAGAGATCACAAGTAGGCAGAAAAGCAGGCAGAGAGAGGGGGGAAGCAGGCTCCCTGCTAAGCAGAGAGCCTGATGTGGGGCTTAATCCTAGGACCCTGAGATTGTGACCTGAGCTGAAGGCAGAGCGCCCCAAGTTTTATCAAATCTTTAACAAACAAATCATCTCTAAATGATAGACTATTCTAGATTGGAGGAGAAAAAAAGAAGGTCCAGAATTCACTTTATGAATATAATTTTGACTCAGAAACTATACAAGGATATGAAAGTAGGATTATAGGTCAATTTCATTATGACCATAAATGTAAAAATCCTAAAAAAAAATCCTACTGAATGTATCAATATTATTTTAAAATGTCATGACCAAGTGGGTTTATTTCAGGACTTTAAGGTAGATAACACATCACTAATATTCACAATAACAATTGAGAGAGAAAACACATAATCATTTCAGAAATTAGAACACCAACAATCAATAAAATTCAACATCCATTCATAATAGCACTGAGCAAACCAGGAATAGAGGGAACTCTCCTAAAAATAGATGATTAAAGTTATCTCTGATACGCACATAATAGTCCTCACATTTAAAAGTGAAAGAGTAAGAATAATTTCAAGTCAGCAAAAAGATGGTCTATGAATGCTTCTCTTGAGCATTATATCCTGCAGAGTTTAGCCAGTATAATAAAACAAGACAAAGAGATATATAATTGAAAGAAGAAACAGGCCATCAAGTTTGCTTGATATAAGAGCAATACGAAGAAATCAGCAGCATTACTATAAATAAGCAATAACACATTTTACTGAACAATAAAATTAAAGACTTCATTTACAACAAAATCTAAAATAATTAGAAAATAACAAAGACATTAAGGACATAAATAAAAAGATATTCTACATTTGTGTGTAGCAATGCTCAATATTATAATTATGTCAATTATCTTTCAAATAAATCTACAAATCTAATACAATTTCAATCAAAATCTCCATGGTGTTTTTCACAAAACCTGGCAAGATGGCCCTAAAATCCATATGGAAGAATAAAGCCAAAAGACTTGCCATAATAATTTTGAATAAGGAGAAGAATGTAGGAAAACACATCTGAGCATATATCAAGACTTCTATAGTTACAAAAAATTAAAACATTACAGGATGGGCAAACAGACCAGTAGCACACAGTAGAAAGGTCAGAACTAAATCACACCTAGGTGGAGAGCTGGTTTAGCTCAGAAGTGGCATTAGAGATAAGTAGGAAAAGGATATCAGAGAGATGATTTATTTCCTATTTCTTCCTCCTGTCCACCCACTCATTATTCACTCATTTATTCCATACTTACATGCTGATTGCCTACTTTGAACCTGGCACTGTACTAGTCCTTAGATATACAAAGTTAAATACATCTAAGGAGCACGGGCCTCCCTGGAACTCATCTACAAGAATCAACAGACAACATAAATAATTATCCTATGGAAGTATAATAGAGATTTTAATCCATTCTTTCTGGGAAGTCTGTGGAAAATGATAGCTGAACAGAGTTTTGAAGGATGGATAGAAGTTCACCAGACTGGGAAAGATGGAGTATGGTGGGGGAGTAGTGTTGACCGGGGTGATAGATAACTTAGGGAGGACATTCCAAAAAGAGGAAACAGACTAGCCAAAGGCCAATGAGGGTGGGTTTGGATTTTTTTTCTTTTTTAAAGATTTTATTTATTTATTTAAGAGAGAGACAGTGAGCGAGAATATGAGCGAGGAGAAAGTCAGAGGGAGAAGCAGACTCCCCATGGAGCTGGGAGCCTGATATGGGACTCGATCCTGGGACTCCAGGATCATGGCCTGAGCCGAAGGCAGTCGTCCAACCAACTGAGCCACCCAGGCACCCTGGGTTTGGATTTTGAAAGACATTCTTTCCTTGCAGGTCATGCAAAAAAGGAGTGATGAATTTTTTTTTTTTTTTTCCTGGATCATCTCCAGTGGATAAGAAATCAGATGGGAAGTATCTCTATACTTTTGGGTAAAAATGAAAATACAATATTTAGAAGTTTGGTGACTAGCTATAATGTTTACATAGACAAAACAGAAACTAGCCTACTGAATGTTTCAGGAAAAATACAAGATATGCTAGCCATAGATTTTCTAAAATTTCACTTTTGGCAGATATCTAAAAAAATAATTATGCACATCAAAATTGCATTTCATGGTTATTAGTCCTGCCCATATTTCCTAACATCCTTTCTCATTGATAGATCCCCACTGCCTTCCATCTCATTTCTCCATTCAAACAAATGCAGACAGACATTTTTTTGAATAGCAAATAACTTCTGTGTCCCCACAAATACACATTCCCACAGAAATAAAACAAAATGGGGACTGAGGGGAACATAAAGTTAGTTAAACATTATTTTAGGCCCACTGCCTAATTTCCTCTTTGGGATGGGCCATTGTTTATCTTCATGGCTGATATATTGTTCAAGTTTCTTTCGGGTCCACAAGGACAATCTCTAAACAGTAGGCTCTATGTAATGTTGAGGTCACTCTCTGAACGTATTTTATTTGGGGTTGAGTTATGATGGCTACTCTCCCAGTGAAATAACCCCTATCTTGAAAAATCACTGATCAGCTTTTTCCATTCTGTGAAGTTTATTGATTTTCAAGAATATCTTTTCAGAAAAAAAAAAAAAAAAGAACACTTTGCAAACTTAAGGGCAAGTAACTAAAATACCCTAGACAGGAAGAAAATACCCCAGACAGGAAGAATGTCTGTCCAAGACCATTATACTGGGCCTGGTCTGCCTGGAATTCCAAAACCACACCAAACAGAAAAAGATGATATTACAGGAGATAAGGTATGTTTGACAAATAGCCCAGGAATGGCCACTTAGTGAAAACAAGAGCCAGGGTTGTCCAGAAAAATCTCAGGCGTTTCGGGAGTCTCCCCTGACTTGACTCTGAATGAGCAGGATGTTGTTGGTCTCACATCTGCTGAGTCTGGAAGGCGGTATTCCCTGGTGGCTTCATAACAAGTATGTTTTGATGGGTCTGTGTAGACACCATCCAAGCGTGTAATCGGCTCAGACCACGTTCTAGACTGCAAGGAAAAGGCCGTGTGATTTGTGATGCCTGACCCTTGAGAACTGTTGCTTTTCCGTGTCAGGATACATCCAGGTTTCTGAACGTGGGCGCTATGACCATTTGGGGCTGGATAGGAGTTTACCAGGCTGGGAAAGATGGAGTTTGGTGGCTGGATTTGGTGGCCCCATTTGGGGCTGGGTAAATCTTTGTCATTGTAGGACATCTAGCAGCACCCCTGGCGTCTCCCCACTAGATGCCAGCAGCACCTCTCGGCTGGCACAACCAGAAATGTCTCCACACAGTGCCAAATGTGCCCCTGGGTGGGGGGCAAAGTGACCCCGATTGAAAGCCACTGGTATACACTAAAACCCTATCACCTCAGTTGGTCATTTTTATTATTCATATTAATGATATAAATAAATAGGAGAACTTTGTTTTACTTTGATTTGAAAAGGACTCTTTGGGTCAAAGGTAGGTTTGTCTTAGTTGCTTTAGATGCACAGAAGAGGAGGGCCAGAAGTGGCTCGAGTCACTGCCAGCTACAAGTCATTGGGTTTGGGGTGCAGGTGGCCATTGCCCAGAGTTAGCCCCAGAGCTGGAGGGCAGGTAGTTTGTCTCTGGCTCCCTCGAGGGGTCAGAAATGCTGGGCCCCCTGCCAAGCTCAGCCACGGGTCTTTCCGGTCATCTACTGCTTTTGCCAGAATCATGTGACACTGAACTCCTGAGAAATTAGGTTAAACTCCAGACTTTTCCCTCTTGCAAGATCAGATGAAATACTGACCTTGAAGTGAACCTTTTCAGATGGGAGCGGAACAGCTGAGGGGAATCGCTCCGTCAGGGACGGGCGACTGGGCTGCCCTGAGAGGCCTCCTTAGCAGATGTTGCCAGAGAGGTGGGTTTCTCCATCGGGGCACCACTCACTCCCAGATCTGTCTACTCGGCAGCTGCCCTATGACCTTTAAAATAGGACTCGATGTCTAAAATGGACTGCCATGAAGCTTTATGGGAATCTTCCCACTGCATAAAGTGATCAATTCTTGTGCTGACTTCCTATCGGGTTTATGAGGGTATGAGCCCTGACCTTCCTCTGACACTTCCCTGCCCCCGCAAACCCTCCAGGGCTCCTCCATCATCGAGTGCACTCTTCCTCAACCCCGGCCCTGCTGACGTGGGGGCTGGGAGCTCTTTGTCCTGGGGCCTGGGCCGGGCATCGTGGGATGTTCAGCACCATCTCTGACTTCTCCTAGAAACCCCAGGAGCACATCCCAGTTGTGAAGATCAGACATGTCTCTAGATGCTGCCAGATGTCCCCGGGGTAGGGGGTGGGGGTGGGGCAAAACCAGTCCACTTGAAAGCCGCCCTGTAGAAGAAGGGCTCACATTCTTATGTCCCCACAGGCTTTCTTGTACCTGGTAGTGCCTGGCTCATAACTGGCCCTCAGTCCAAATTTGCTAAATTAAAAAAAAAAAAAAGTCTGTCTAAATAACTATTTATTCCTATATAACTAAATAACTATTCCTACTCCCAGAACTTTGAAAAATACCCAGCTTCTATGGACAGGGATCACTGGTGCTTTTATTTTTCTAATCGCACAACACAAAAGGAATATTTCTCTGGACTTAACATGCCAGAATCAGTCATTTAGTCATTTAGAATAGCCCCTTTCGATTATACATCCTTTGGAATAAAACAAAATATAAAATTAGGAACAGCTAAGCACTTGCTGTGGGTCAGGCTCGTTAGTACATGGTATACCTTTAAGAAGCAGCTTGACCAAGCCACTTGCCCCGTGTGTGGCCTAAGCCAGGAGTCCCTCTTGGGTTTGCTGTCAAAATCTATCCTCTTTCACCAGGCTCTGCTGCTGGAAAGACAGACAAAAGAGTGGGGAAAAGTGGGCTAACACACTTTTAGGAGGTTAAGGAGGATGAGGGAAAGAGAAGGGGTTTGCGTATGGAAAGCGAAAATGTCTGTTCCAAAGCAAATGCCCACTGGACTGATACGAACGCGAAAAGCCATGACAGGCAGAGAAACTGGAAATGGGCCACATCACCTGGACTGGGCGGCGGTGGTGCGGTTGCACATGGACAAGTGTCCTGGTCCTAGCTCCAGGGCACACTCAGCCTCCTGGACTTCCAGTCCTGGTGCCCAGGATCTCATGGGGCAGGTAGGCATGCACAGAAGGAGCATGCTGCATGAGCATGCTTGGACATATGGTGTATATGGGAAGAGGGTCTACAGAGAGTAGAGGACATAATAGGGGATGTTGAGAAACCATTTTGCTTACATCCAGACCAGGCCACTTTTGAGAGTCACCACACCAGAAGTGGAGACAAGAAAGGTAAGCCTGGGCCTGTGTCTTTTCTGCTAGCCCCATGTGTGAGGCACTGGGTAGCCCTGTCCAGCCACACCTGCTGGCCAGATGCTGGCCTGGCACACCTTGATACGATTCATCTCTCTGGCACAGTCTGCTGACCCTGGCAAGGGCCCAGAGCTGGAAGGACTTGAGCACAGCAATGAGCCATGGCTGAGGGCAGGCTGTAGGGTTGGGTGGGGGTGAGGAGACCCTCTTAGGTAGTTAGGGCTATGCCATGTCTGCTGCATGTGCTTTCAACCAATATCATGGATAGCCTGCTCTGGGCCAGGCCCTGTTCTGGACATGGGGCTATCTGCAGGACAACAGACACAAATCCCTTCTCCCAGCCCCAGAGGGAATGTTTCCAGCCAGTAAAGGGAAAGCCAGCACCCAAAAGTAAATATGGACCATGCCAATGGTCAGTGCTATAGAGAAAAGTCAAGCTGGTAGGAGACTGGAGAAGAGAGGGGAGGGGAATAGGAAGGAGATGGATGGGACAGATGGGGAAGGGACAGGGAGAGGGAGAGGTGATGGGGAATGGGGGTAAAGTGGGGGTTGGGTGGTTTGCCCTTCAGTTTTTAGAACTTCCTGGAGCTCCACTCTCCATCCATATTCCATATAAGGAGAGAGAAGGGTCCTGCAAGGCCTGGGTGGAGGGAGAGAATTCAGTAGAAGGAAGGAGTGATGTACATGCACATGTACACGGGGAGGGTTGAGCCCCCGAGTAGGCAAAAATGCCCAGGGTCGTCAGTCTGCTTCCATCCGGCCCACCCTACACAAGAAGTGAGCACCTCTTTCCCTGACAGTCTCTTCCTGGCACCCCATTCACTTCTGGCTCATTTCTGACTCCAGGTTTTCGCTCATGTCATTGGCATTGCCCAAAAGCTCTTGTATTTTTCTATCGGATGCAGTTAATGAGTGAGGAAGAAACAGATGATAGCAAAAAAAAAAAAAAAAAAAAAAAAAAAAAGGAAGATCATGAGGAAGTAAGGGTAGAAAATAAATACGGAGACAAAGAAAGCTCAACACAAAAGCACAAGAGATGAGAGAGACAAAAAGATGAATAGCAAAAAAATAATCGAAGCTAACTTTACTGGGTGCCACAGACTATAAGCAATTTATGTGTATTCATTAAACCTTACAACACTCCCATCCTACAGATAAGGAAACTGAGGCTGTGAGAACTAAGCTCTTCATCCACGGTCAAACTGTAGCCAGGAGGACCCAGTTGGCCACGACATTATGTCATCACTGTGCAAAGTGGGGAAGGAAGGAAGGACAGTTATCCAGTTTGATGGGGCTCTGGAGTTCATTAGCCTGCAGATGTTGAAGCTTAGCCACAGGTGTTGTTAGGGTAGATGAGCTCAAAGAGAGCTCTTCCATCCACAGGAAAGTGTCTCTTTCAGTCAGCTGGATAAATAGAGATGCAGATGTAAAAGGAGTTAAATAAAGGAGTGTATTTTCTGGGTATTAGAGAGCTTTCCTTTCAGAGAGGATCCTGTCAACTTCATATTTTTTTCAACAAATACCTCCTGATTCCCAGTATGTGGAAGTAATCCCAGAGAATTTAGGATTTAAATGAGCAACAGCTGCATCTGCACACAGTGTTGAAAAGTATGCAATTATTGCAGGAGATGAAGCGTAACTTCAATTTGCTTCCCAAAGTTCTTGTTCCCAGAGCTAACTTTTGTCTTTTCCTTTTCCTAAACATGGCTTTGTTTAGAAAGTGGGACAGCAGATAGGCACTCAGGCACAATGCCGGGGACAGCTTTCTGGAAGAAGGGAGCGTAAGTTCCCAACCTGTGTAGGGGCGGGAGTTTCTATTCATTCCTCTTGAAGTTCCTGGGTAGAGCCAGGAGACTGCTTTTTACCTGGGGAAGTAGTCCTTAATAGGGCAGAAAATCCTGTTGTAGGGTGAGGCATTTAGACCTGCTGACAGATTGGAATCTCTCAGAGGAGCCCTTAGGCAAGAGTGTAGACCAGGCTTATTGAGGCTTTATGTGCTGATAATCATGTAAATGAGATTAGTTGTCCTTTTTAATGAACACTTACTTTATGCCCTACATAGTACTCTCAAATAATAACCTAAATTACAAATCAAGAGAGTTTCTGAATAAAGCCTATTAGATGTCAGCATAAAGAGCAAATCTGTGTTTTAGGTCTTAATTTTATACTAATTCCAAGCAGATGGCAAGGGGCCTTCGGTAAGTGTTTTCTTTGTTTGGTTAATTCAGTGGTGTGTTCCTGAAAACCCACTGCTCTATTTATAGCACTGACTAGCTTTTAGAAGATTCCTCTAAGGACCAGGCAAAACTCCCACTTAAAATTAGTTGGGGGTGGGGAGAGGTCTGAATGCGGGTGGCAGGGGCGAGGAAGGACAGAGGGAACCGCCCCCTCCTGGCCCTGCCACTCACTCTTAAGGACAGTGACACGAGCAGTACCATTGAGAGCCATAATCAAGGGACACAGAGACTCAAGGATCTGCTGTGTCTCAAAGAGGTCTATTTAAAACACGGAAGAGAAATGCTCTGTCTGGCTTGTGTATTTTCCTCTAACAACTTGTCTGCTCTCTGCCCTTTCTTGTCTCAATAGCTGTGGATAGCTGTGTTAGAAGAGATCACACCAAATAAATAGCGACTTTTCAAGCAAACAGTGAAAAAGCTGTTGATGGAGCCTAGTGATAAGTAATTAGAACAGATCGTGTGTTAACAACAGCACTATTCAAGAAAATGAGTTTCAAAAGATCTTTAGGTTTCAAATGTCTTTGATTCGTCTCGGAGATTAAAAATGCCAAAGTCTGTTCTGGAAGGATCAGTCCACTGAATATGCGTGTGTGTTTTGCCCAAGAGCTCAGAGACAGTACACAGAGGGAGAAGCTACCCCCATAAGAAAGCATATCTCAGTAAGGGCATAATTCCAATTGCATCTTAAAGCCGGAAGAGTTGGAATTTTCAAGAGGAAGGACAAGAATTTGTAAGTCCAAGAAGACTCCTCCTCCCAATCTATGGTGGCACATCCACAGGGTGCAAAGAATCAGGGTTTCCACCCAAAGTTAGAAAAACACTTTAAGGCAAAAAAAATTAGTAAGGGTAAATAGAGAAAACAGGAAAAAAAAAAAAGGCTTTCAGTGCCACCAGTCAGACCTGTCACTCTTCAGCAATGGGAGAAAGATCAAGAGCCTTGGCATCGAAGAGATCTATATAATACAATTCTTCACCCTCATGCTAAATACGGAGGGCTGGGTAATTCCATTCCTCAGCTCAGTTATAGGATGCAAATGCCTGGGCCACTGGCTTTCTAAAAACAGCAGCAGGGCAAACAGACCCAACTGACACAAATGAATATTGAATAGACCCATGTTTGTCCTTAAAAAGAACTGGAAAACAACAGAATAAAAGAGGTTTCCCAGGTCACCTCTGACAAAGGGCTTTCTACTTCCAACAGTTACTTAGGCTACAGGTCCTAAAGGAAGCGAGTTTAAAAAAAAAAAAAAAAAAAAAAAAGGCAGCAATTCACCATTTGCTGCCCCTGCCTCTTTTCTTCCTGGATCCTTCATCTCCACTCTTTCCATCTTCCAAATGGTCAGCCCACTTGCTGGGGCAAAACCTCGAAATCCATCTTATCTCTCCTCCACTCAACAACATCCCTGCCCGGGCAATTTGGCATCAGAACCTCCTCCAGCCCTTCCTGGAACACTCACTAGGTCAAAGGAAATGGGCCGTGATTGCCGACGGCAGGCCGTTTTTACAAGCGCTAGTCCAAAACGAGGACAGCAGTGTTTCCAACTTATAAACACACATGGGAATAGCCGCTAAGACTCCCACCAGCTCTCCGAATCTTTCTGTTTGGTCTGCTGAGCAGGATCAAGGCTGAGCCGGGAGGGAGCTTGGCCAGGCTGCCGGGGTGACCCCCCCATCCCTGCGCCCGGAGCACAAACAAAAGCTCCTGGATGGTATCTCCTGCCATCACTTGCTTTCACAGCTGTCTACACATAAACCAAAGGGGTTAGCATCCCCGAAAACAAAGACGAAACACAGACTGTGAAATGGGCAACTGTTTTCTGTTGCTCAAAAACAGCAATATTCTTTAGGGCTCCTCTGAGTGGAAAAGTACTGCTCGACGTCCACCGGCCAGAAGCGCCCGCCCTGCCGCAGACAGGGCACGCTCTGGGTTGGTTCGCTGGACGGCGATACGAAGAGGAAATGGGCCCAGGGCTCCAGAGCTAAGTGACCACACCAGACAGGGGTTTCTAGGCGTCAGCATGGAGCCAGCTGCTGTCTGGGGTCTCGGGTTTGATACAAGGCAACTGTGTTCGGAGGGTGATGCGCCTAGCTAGTGCAAAGCCAAGGAATCTGCCTTCTTGCTACTTCACAGTCAAAGACGGGATGGCAACCATCAACCGTCCCTCTCCACCTGCCCTTGAAGAACGGAAAAAAGAGCGCCGTGGCTTGCTTACCTTAAAGTTGTGGGTCTTCTCGTAGTTGAAGTGGTTGTCGTTGTGCGTGAGGGCGGCCCTTCGGACCAGGGACGAGATCTGTGAACAGGCAAAGAGTTTGAGAGGGGGCCACAGGAAACCGCCTCGGACTCCCACCTTCACCCCCAAGGCCACGGCCAGCAGCTCCTGGCGCTTCCTGCCTGGCTTTGGCTTCCGAACCACTGCACACTTTTTCTCGTTTTCCAGCCAGCGTTCCTCGGAGAACATGGTGCCGGGAGCCCACATCTTCCTCGTTTCCCCTGTGAGGGCTCTGCGCTGGCAGGTTTTGTGAACCGCGGCTAATGTTAGGCAGATCTGAGGCAGCTGCGTCCTGTCTGCAGAGGCCTCCGGCATGTGACCTGGGAGGGCTGGTTGGAGTGATGGAGGGGGCTCTGCCTCTGAATAAGGACGGGGCTGTTTCGTGCTATTTCTTGGGGCCGACGTGTGCCTGAAACAATAGCACACATTCATGGGCACAGCAGTCCCCCCAAGCTGTATCCCGGCGCCGCTGAGGACGAAGGAGGGGGGTCGGGGGGAGGGCAGGGGCAGGCAGCTTTATTCCTCCTGCCGCAGGAGGACCTCTTGTGCTTGCTTGCTTGCACATTTCACACACGCACACACACACGCACACACACCCCCAACTAGTTCTGACGTTCAAAGCCTGGGGCTGCATCCAATGATTTTGGGGGCTCTGAACCCCATCCTGGGCTGAACTCAAGCAGATTAAACCTTTAGACCCTGATGATTATTTAATCTCATGGGGATAAAGCCTGCCTCTCTTAAAAAAAAAAAAAAAAAAAAAACCTGCCCTAGTTCTTGAAGCTTAATTTTTATTCTTATGCATGCATTAAATTAGAGCAGTCTGAACACTGAGTGGGGCACAGGGAAAGAGCATGGCATTTTAGCTCTGAGTTCTATAGCCAGAGTTTCAACACTGGGAGGATGTCTTGCTCTGAGACACTCCCTAGTCTCCCTTCTCGCCTCCAACTTTCAAATCCCTGCACACACATTGACAAGACAATGTTCCTCAACTAAAACCCAAACATCAAAGTTGCCTTTATTTTAAATATGACACCTTCAGCGTTCATTCTGTCAGCGTCCAAGCCTGATGCTTCCCTGATGTTCTTAAAAGCCTCATCTATTTGAAGATCTCCTTTGAGACCAAAGTTTTTGGACCCAAGTCTTGTCACAGTTTCGGGACTAGCCCTGATCCATGGATGAGGTTTAAGGCAGCACATGGTGGTCAGTAAAATCCATGCTCTTGGAGCTGGGAAGCAAGGAGGCTGTGGGTAGCTGGACCATTACACAGACGCACGGTCCACGGATGCCTTCCTGGCCTCAGTAGACACAGGGCCCCCCATTCCAGCCCCTGCAAACAGCCTTATGAAGAAGAATGCAAGGTCGGTGCTTTCCAGGAATTCTTGATTCCTGATGATTACCTCATTCTACCTTGGTTCAGAAGTGCATCCTTCCAGGTGACCCTTGTTACCATCAGTGATGAGAGGAGCCATTCCCCCCCCCCCTTTTTTTGAGAAGGGGAGCCAGGAGGGGTCAGAGGGAGAGGGTGAGAGTATCTTAAGCAGATACCACACCCCCCACGGAGCCCGATGCAGGGCTGGATCTCATGACCTTGAGATCGTGACCTGAGCCGAAACCAAGAGTCAGATGATTAACTGACTGAGCCACGCAGGCACCCCTGAGAGCCAACTTTTATACTGAGCTCTTAAGTACAATCACCTGTACCAGATGACATTTAGAATGTGTTAAATGCAGCTACTCATTTACTTTTCAGCTCATGTGTATGAGAAACAAGACTTTCACCCCCATTTTTTGGATGAAGAGATTGAGGCACCAAGCAAAGGCGCAGCAAGTTGTCCAAGGACAGGCCATGGGCTTAAATGGCACAGGCCAGGACTCGAACCCCAAATATCTGTGTCCAGCACCTGTGTTTCTCAACACCAAGTCCTGGCCTAAGTAAGCCAAGTTGGTCCCTAGTGTGCCATCGTGCCCTACTTTATCTGAAATACCCGTTAGATCCGCCCCCCTTCCCACTCTTGCCACACGGTATCTCCACACATGCTGTACACACAAAGGCCTGATGTTCTCCTTAGTCGGTTATACCTGCTCAGAAAAGGCCAGTGACTCTCTACAGCCTGACCATGCTGTGGAATTGCGGGCCCTTCATGAGCTTTTCTCAATCAACCCAGCTCATCTCTTTGCCAGCACTCCCCTCACAAATATTACAAACCCTCTTCTCTGATGCACCCTTCACCTCAGTAGCCGGCTCCATCCTCTAGCACATTCCAGGATCATGTGATATATAGACACGCTCAACAACTTTCTAACTCAGATGCTACTCTCTCCAAAAAGTCTTCTCCCCACTCCCTGCCAGAGGCCAACTCTCTCCTCCAAAATCCCATAGGGGTTTTCCCCAATTTTTCTGATTGCACTTGTCCCTTTCTATCTTGTATTAGATTTATGCCTGTCCCTGCCCTAATGAGAAGTCACTCTGACAGCCTCTATGTCCAATTCACATCAGTTTCCCCTTCATGAGCATCTAATAAAATCCCTTGCCACAGTAGGCACTGAATAAATGTAAGTCACCAGGAGAAGCTGAACCTCTGGGAAGCGAGCATTGCGGAGGAAGCTGTGCAAAGGTGACTTAGGGTTGGGGTCTCCTGTCCATTCTATGAGCTCCCATCACCATGCGGTAGCTTCTAGGGACCTAAACCTCCAGGGATCTGCCTTCCTGGTGGGTCCTGCCAGATTCTTCCTTCCCTTGGCCCAACCACAAAGGACATCTGCTTTTCAGGGGGGTTGAGTAGAAGCAATGATGTATCTTTGAAAGGCTTGTAATCCTTAGCCTAAAGGCAGAAAGACAGAAGGAATAGGATCCCTTCCCAAACCTTCACTGCTAGCCAGTCCACAGGAACCTTTTTTTGACGGTGAACCATTCTGTGTAAAGTAGATTCTGTGAACTAAACTAGGCTAATTATATGGATGTATGGTTTTTAGAATCTAGTAACACAACTATTTAAAGAGAAAGTGGGCAAAAAGGGTCTCCTTTTCCTTTTGGTATATAGCTGGTTGAAGACAAGGAAATCTAGTATTTTCCCTTTTGTTTGTGCCTTTACTTACAAGTAATTTTTACTTCTATGTGTGACAGTGGTTTCTTTTTCAAACATTTGTTCCTTAGAATTCACCCAGACACAGGGCACATTCAGACATGTGAAGGAACCACACACTGGTCACTTAAGATGTATCTTGACAAGGAACCAGAAGGGCTGGCGTTTGAGCAAGCACTATTGTGAGCCGTGTGGATGACCCCAGATCACCCTCTTACTACAGGAAAAATGATTACAAATGTCTCTTGGTCAAATTTCCCTCTTAAAGAACTCCACCACACAGAGCTCTTTACCCAGGCATCTCAAGGACAACGCCTTGGTTTCTTTTATGTCCCCCACAGTGACTGATACGTGTTCTCTATACACGGTAGACATTTCGTACTTTGGCCGACAGTCGTTTCTAACACAAATTTCTGTCTGACTTATTTTTGTACACACATTCATGGAGCATGAAGACACATTTCCCTACATGCTCTGCTTCAGTCAGGGATTCTCCACCTTGAAACTACTGACATTTGGGACCAGAAGATTATTTGCCCAGGGAGGCTGTCCTGTGCATGGTAGGACATTTGGTGGTATTTCTTGCCTCTACTAGCTGATGCCATCAGAACCCCCAACTGTAGTAATCCAGACTCTTTCCAGACATTGCCAAGTTTCTCTTCTGGGGCAAGACTGCCCACAGCAGAGAATACCTGGGTTAAATTAATAACACACGTCTTTATAGCACTGCTGCCTTTGTGCCGAGTATTGTACTAAGTACTTTACATGCACTGACTCATTTACGATTTATAGGGTGGGTACTGTTATAATTATCCCCACTTTACACATGAGGAAGTGGGAACTGGGAGTCTAAGTGACTTCCCCAAGGTCACATAGCTGGTAAGTGGTATAGCTGAGATTAGAACACAGGTACAACTAACTAGAGCTGGATTTTTTTTTTTTTTTTTTGCTAAGAATAAGTTTATTTTTGATTGTGATTAAATACACATAACATAAAATTTACCATTTGAAGGGCACCTGGGTGGCTCAGGAGGTTGAGCCTCTGCCTTCGGCTCAGGTCATGATTTTAGTATCCTGGGATTGAGCCTTGCTCAGCAGGGAGCCTGCTACCCCACACCCCCCCCACCCCCGCCTGCCTTGCTGCCTGCTTGTAATCTCTCTCGGTGTCAAATAAATAAAATCTTTTTTTAAAGATTTACCCTTTGAACCATTTTAAAGTGTATAATTCAGCCATTCAGCGGCATTAAGTACATTCACAATGCTCCGGAATCATTACTGCTATCCAGAACATTCCCTTCACCCACAATGAGACCCCGCATTCAGTAAGCAGTCCTGCCCCATTCCCCTCTCCTTCTAGCCCCTGGCAGCCACCACTCTGCTCTCTATCTCCATGGATTTCCTGGGTCTGAATATTTCATGTAAGTGGAATCATACAACATATGGTCCTCTGTGACGGGCTTCTTTCACTTAGTAAACTGTTTCCTATGTTCATCCATGCTATAGCATGTCTCACTACTTCACTGATTTTTATTGCTGAATAATAACCCATTGAATGGACATAATACATTTCACTGATGTACATTTGTACTGTTTCCACCTTTTGGCTATTGTGAGTAGTGCTAACAAGTTTCTGTTTGAACATCTATTTTCAGTTCTTTTGGAGATACAATAAATCTATGCTTCTAATCACCCTGGAAATGGCTTCATTCAAATGGTGTCCACATTTAAAAATATCCAGTGTTTAAAGGTCCAAATTACTCTCTTCCCTGCTGTTAACCATTAGCAACTCCTGGTTTCCCTGGTCTGTTTTTTTTAAAGAGGAGACTTTTGTTTACCCTGAGACGGCTTTCAGAGCAGGCACCACTTAAGATACTTCTGGAAGTAGGTGGGGCTATAAATAAATAGTGAAATTAACTCACCACTTCCTTTTTCCTTTTTATAAATAAGGGTTTGGGTTCTGTTTTTTATGGCCTCTCACTATTCTTCTTTCTGTGATGAGGATCCCTGAATCCAAGAAAGAATCAGGTGACACGAAGGCCGGGGAAGGTTGTCAGATGAGGACAAGGGGGCGAGGGTGGGGGTCAGGGGGCAGAAAGATGTGGGAAAACTGAAGCCTGCTGGGATGCCGGTGTGCGTGCAAAGTGCCCCGAGAGAAGGACGGTGGGAGAAAAAAAGTCCGTGCTGACTTTAGGGACCTAGCATCAGAAGCCCATCAGGGACCTCAGAAGTTCATCCAGCCAAGGGCCCCTCTTCACCTGGCTCAGACAGCCTCACCTGTCAGGACCATGACATTCTGCCTTATTCGTACCGATTTCTAGAAAAGGTGATTTATCATCAACCTGACATTCTTCCACAGACTTCAAGTAAATTCCATTCTGCATTTTAAAGAAGGTTCATTGAAAATGTCATGATCTGCCCCTGAAAAATCTCTCCCGACTATTCCAGCCCCAGCTCTTAGGTTTCTGGGGCACGCTCTCGCCTCTTTGTCCTTTGAGTCTGAGCCCCCTTAGGGGGTGACAGCCTGAGCTATATACCCTGCCTGCAAATACTGCATCTGTTGGCAGCTGCTGCCTCGTGGAAGTATAGGAACTGAAAATCACTACTGCCCAGGCTGGCGGGCTTGTCCTTAGGAGAGCTCTCAGAGAGACTGCGCTGTTTGGATGAGGTAGCTCCTCTCTGGGGAAAATAGTTGGCAATGTATCAAATGTCTTCTGTGCATTGACCCAAAGATTCTATTTCTAGGATTCTCTTAAGAAGGTTTTCAGACATGGGGCGCCTGGATGGCTTAGTTAAGTGTCTGACTTGATTTTGGCTCAGGTCATGGTCTCAGGGTTGTGAGATGGAGCCCCGAGTCAGGCTCCACACTGGATGTGAAGTCAGCTTGAGATTCTCTCTCTCTCTCTCTCCCTCTGCCCCTCCTCTGCTTTCTTTCTCTCTCTCTCTCTAAAAAATAAAAGGTCTTCAGATGAAGTAGATAGAAAAGATACATAGATTAAGATATATTCATCATAACAATAATATTGAGAAATGAGGAATATCTTACACATCCAAAAGAGGGGAGAGGTTAAATTACGGTGTAAACATGTAATCGAATATTATATAAAATAACAAAATGATTAAAATAACTTTTGTAAAGATTTTATTTATTTGACAGAGATCACAAGTAGGCAGAGAGGCAGGGAGAGAGAGAGAGAGAGAGAGAGAGAGAGAAAGAGAGAGGAGGAAGCAGGCTCCCTACTGAGCAGAGAGCCCCATGTGGGGCTCAATCCAGGACCCTGGGATCATGACCTGAGCCAAGCCACTCGGCACCCCCATTAAAATAACTTTCAATGGTGAAGGGATATGCTCCTGATATAATGTTCGTAAGAAGCAGGCTCTTGAACCATATATGGTATGATTCCCACTTTTGTTAATCAGATGACCCAGAAAACATCAGAACCTACCAGAACTTCACCAACACACCAAACTGTTGGAGATAAGCAACAGTCATCTCTGGGTTAAATAATTATAATAGACATTTATTTTCTTCTTTATTCTTTTCTGTACTTTCTGAGTTTCCTACAATGATTACATTCTATGTCCATCATATAAAAATGTGGACTTTGTAAAAGTACATCATAAAAACTTTGTTCGATTTAGTGGGCCTAGCTAATAAATCCTTAACATCAAAGACAACCTTTGAGCCCAACCCATCCTGCCTGCTGTTTTTACAGGTGAGAACTGAGAGTCAGAGAAGTTCATGATCTGCGCCCCCTCCACTCCCACCCCAGCACGGGGCTGTTCGACAACTAGATCTAGAATTGGATCCAAGCCCCGGGTTCTCTTGCCTGTGACCCTTCTGCGGCTGATGCCTCTCACGCTGGGGCCAGTCTCGGAACCCCAGAAGGCTTGTGCAAACACAGACTGCTGGGCCCCAGCCCTAGTACTTCTGACTTAGTGCGAGATCATTCCTAAGAATCTGCCCCTCTCACAGGTTTCCAGGTGATGCTGATGTTGGTTCCACACTTTGAGGACCCGTTTTGTGTATTCCACTGTATCAATGGGTCTCACCCAGCCTTGATGAAGTTTAGAATCACCTGGGAACAAACAAAAGCCATGCTCGAGCTCCATCTATGACCAATTAAATCCAGATTTCTGAGAATGGACCCAACACTTAAAAAAAAAAAATCCTCCAGCAGATTCTAATGCACTCCTAGCATTGAAAGCTGCTGTACTGATCTCAAGTGTTTCAATGGAGGGCAAGTGTTAGAGAAGACGGAGGTAGCCAAGTGCTAAATGCTATTGAACAGCCTCCCCTCCCACAAACGAATCGATACTTTTTCAAACACAAAATGCGACCCTGTTTCTACGCCGCCCCACCCCCACCCACCTCCCATTGTGCTACTTAAAACCTCCATGGATTCTTAAGCTAAAAGCAAAGCTCCATACCAGGGCCTCCAGGGACCTGTGTCAGCTCCTGCCCTCGCCAGCCTTGCCTCCCATCCCTTTCTTTCTGTCATCTTGAGAATTGATAACCACAAATTATTAGTATGCTTTTAAAATGATTGTCCACATGACCCCTTCTAGACTGCTAGCTTTATGATATCAGGCACTGTGTGTGCTCTCAGCACGAAAGGGACCCCAGGGTCATACCTTGTACCTGGCACAAAGCAGGCTTTTACTAAATTTTACTGAAAGAATGAATGAATGAATGTCTATGTCTATAAATTATCTTGAGGTCAAAGGACCACTGTAGAGGCTAGTCATCATCACTACCTATTTATCTAGTCAATTCACTCTTATGGGTCTCTGATACAGAATCCAGGGGCCATGCACTTCGGGTTTCTTTTTGATGAAGCTGTCAGATCTCTCCTGTCACAGGCTGGGGCCCTGGAAACAGGGAGAACCTGCAGGGTCAGGGCCTAAGGGAGGTTTGACCCCGGAATAATATTTTTAAAAGTAGCATCATATATTTGTGGGGTACCATATATCTTTCCTCTATAAAGAAGATAGTATGGGTGTCATTATTCTCACTTCATTTAAGAAAACTGAGGTTCTAATAGGCATGTCCAGGGGAAGAGAATCTTGATCTTGTGTCTTGATTTCCTTCCCATGGGAATCCCTGATGCTTGACTCGTAGCTAATCAGCTCCATTAAATCCTGCCCAAAGACAATCAGTAAAATGCTGCAGGCATTCAGTCAGCTTGAAATGAAAAATATATACACACGCACACATATGCATATGAATACATATAAAGATAAATATATACACACACATACATATGTGGGACTGGTGGATGGATATGAAGCAAGCATGATGATTTTTGCTGGGGGATTCTAGATCTCTATTCTTGTAGACAAGTGAAAAAAACAAGGAGTTTTAAGTGAAATAAGCCCACACTCCTGAATGATCATCAAAGGGTTGGTTTGCTTGTACTGATGCCACTCAACCCAGCCTAACTGATCCCACGTACTCTGAACACTCCTGGTGCCAGATACATCGTCCTTGCTCCTTCTCAGACCCGCCCCCATAGTGTTGGCTATACTCTCTGCTTGGGGTCTATAGTCCTGAAAGAGGAGGGAGACAACACAAGGGTGTGGCGCTCCTCCCCGTGACTGTTGCAGAAGGGAGAGGGAGCGGCTTGGGCCTCTGCCTTCTCTCCTGCCCACGTGCGGCTCCGAGCTGCAGAAGCCTGGCTTCGGCTGAGTCCATCAAAGCACTGGGGATGGAAAGTTGCCCTGGCTGACTCCTGAAACTGCCAGGGACCCCCCAAACTGCCACGCTTGGCTCATAGGAGAATGGGGCCTTTCTTTCTGATGGCCCAACACGCCCAGCTGCCACTTCAATTGTTCTCCAGGGACAGATGGCCACTCTCGATGTGAGAGACACGAGAGGGCTGAAGGACCAGCTCGCTTCCCTTTCACGTCCCATTCCCCTTCATCTACAGCAGCCAGCGTTCACCCCACCCTGGGGCGCGTGTGGGGTCTCTAGAAGGGACCCAGGCACCTTGTTTGGAAGCAAACAAATAATTGGATCCCTCTGGGGCCGACCGAGTGTGTAATGTCGTCCTCGCCCTTCTCCCGGCATCACTTCTCCAGCTGTGTGACGGGGCCGGAAGGCAACGGTTTGGGCCGATGGCTGCTGTCTCTCACAGACAGCTCGGGTGCGGACACCAAAATTCTTCTGTGTTAAAGAGGGACTCCCTAGGCTGTGTCAAGCATCTCACACATTCCAAAACATAGCTCTCGCTGCTTTGTTTTTGTGCCGTTTTTAAGAGACGGAAAAGTAGAGTTCTCTATCAGTATAGTCATCCGTTTGTTTAGGCAAGAACTTGAAGACCCTTGGATTTCTTAAATGCCAAGGTTAAGATGGTCTGGCAGGGTTATTTGTGAGAGAATGGAGCATGTGTTGGATCACATGCCTTAAAATTGCTTTGGGATATTTTAGGTAACCTTTTGTAAAACTAAGACCTGCGGAAACAAGACACATTTCAAGGGAGAAGCTGCTATTACGAAGTTCCCAGCGATTATTTCCCGTCTCTTCTCATATGCCACATCCATTTCTTTTTGTTTGTATTTCCTTGCTGTCAGGTACCTTCTTCCCACTTGGGGCCAAAGAAGTAGGTGCCCAAAATGATTGCCTGACGGGTTTTATTACAAAAGTCGAAGATGCTCCTGTGCTGGCTTACAGCGCCCAGCTGCAGAGTGGAAACTGTGTCTCCTCTGACCCTCTCCCTGCCGCTGTCGCTCACATAGCTAAGCCTCAGAAAGGGCCGCCAGAGGCTCTAGGATTGCCGAGTTACATTTTCTCCTCATACCGCAGCCTGGCAATTCGCAGAGCAGAGCGTGCCAAATAGAGCCTCAAGCTGCTTCTCTACCATGTTCTCTGGTAAGCAATTGGAGAAAGGCGCACCTTGGTCGAAAGAAAAAAAAAAAAAATCAAACGGACTGGCTGTTTTCTGCTTGCAAACTCTCCTATGTTGCAATGGACAGAGACTCCAGTTAAATGGCTTTACAAAATTTCACAAAAAATATCTCAAATGCCCTACTGGGCCCTTCCCGCAAGCCATCACCCAGACAGAATCGTCTCTGACGTCATTCACAGCTGTGCAGCTGAAGGAGCCCAATATAGCTCCTGGGGCTATTTATGAACCCAGCGCTTCTGGAACACGGTCACCAGCAGACTCCAAATGTGAATCTCAGTTTATTTCTGGTCTTCTGGGTGAGGGGTGACTGGGAACTTCATCTTCCACAATTGGTCCTCATATGTGTGTGTTGGCCAACCTTATGCCAAGTATATGATCCTGCCGCACCTTCCAAGATGGAATGCCCTTCTACCAGTCCCCATGGGCTCTGGGAGGGCATCCTGTCAGCCTGATGCCTAAGCACCAGTGTTCCAGAGGGAAACCTCCACATGAAATGACCTCCTCTACTTCGACCTCAGCTGTTTTAATGCAGTATAATTGTACTTGAAATGTTTTTTAGTTTTTCCCTTCCTTCCTACCATCTTTCCTTCCTTCCTTCTTTCCACAAAAATTTATTAAACACTAATTATATTTCAGACCCTGTTTAACATCAACGGGATTGAGTAGTGAACAACTGACAAAAATCTCCGTTCTCTTGGAGAGCAGACATAAACAAAACTATTGAGTACGTTACAGATTATTCTAGGAAGGGATAAGTACTCTAAAGAAACAATAAAGTGAGAATATAGGCTAGAAATGGAGGGTACAACTTAAAGCAGGAAGGTCAGGAGAGGCCTCACTGAAAAGGTGACATTTGGAAGACTGGCAGGAGGTGATAGGGTGAGCCAGGCTGATATTTGAAGGAAGCGCCTTCCAGGCAGAGGGTATGGCCAGTGCAAAGGCCCTGAGACAGGAGTGAGGTTGGCATGTTCAGGAAATACCAAAGATGAAGGGTGGCTAGAGTAGCGTGTACTCGGAGGTGAGGCGAGACACGCAGAGCCTTGCAGGAGAGAGGAAGGACTCCTGCTTTCACACTGAGTGAGGTCAGCAGCCACTGCAGGACCCTGCGTGGATCTGCGGTATGAGCTGAAAAGCATTGTATGTGAAGCCTGCAGTATGCTCCCCACCACTTAAAACTCACAAAATATATTAGAATGAGATCAGCAACAAAATAGAAAAAACGAGTCGTAACAACTGTGGAGCACAGACTGCGCCAGGCACATTCACCGCTGCCTCATTTGGTGTGTCTCATGACGTGGCTATTATCCCCATTTCATTAATGAGGAAACCGAAGCTAAGAGCTTAGGCTCTCACTATTCAAGCTTGTACAACAATAAGTGGATGTGAACCAAGGGTCAGCGGCTCCGTAATTCCTATTCCTATTCCTAAATTTCACGTGATTCTCTCTCCACATTATTTGTCCCCCAGGAGGATGTAATGTCCCGAGAAAGGATTTTCTGCATCTATATTTTCTAATTTCCTTGGAAAAAAGAACGATCAAGAGCACTCAACTGTGGTTTCTAAATAAGTGAACGTGTCTGGTCTCGTCCAATCTTCCCATTTTACCAACAGCAGAATGGCAAGTTCGCTGTCCAGGTTCACGCAGCCAGTTAGCTGTGGAACCAGGACAAAATCCAGGTCTGTGGACGGCAGGTTCAATCTCTTTCCACTGTGTAACACCAGATCTGGTCAATATGCATGCTCTCCTAGGCTGTACGAGCTAAACCACACACACTAAAAAGCATATCAAACATAGGCAGGAAATTGCCAGACAATATACATTTTTAAAATCAACTTAGAAAGCCTATGTGCATCAAGAGTTTCAAAATATTAATATCTTTAAGGTTCTATAACTCAATTTCTAAGAATCTAGTCTAAGGAAATGATCCTAAATACAGAATGGCTTTCATAGCATTATTTCTAATATTAAAAATGGAATGTATTGTGTATAGCCTAACTTTAGGAAATAGCTAAATAAGTATCACACTCAAGCAACAATCTAGAAGGATGTGTATGAAGAATATACAGTAACATGTCTATAATGTGCTATGTAGAAAAGGGAGGATACCAAATTATAATTGTACTGTTTTCAAATGTATTTAAAAATACAAATATATATATGGAAATCGGTGCAAGGAAATAGACCAGTGTCTATATTTTCTTTATCTTTCAAAATTCCTTTAACTATATTAGCTTTAAGATTGGAATGAGAGAAAAAAGCAAACTTTTGCTACAGAGAAACAACATTTTCTTTTTCCAGTTTCATCAGTTTCATTTTGTACAAGGAGGTCTTTACCTTAGTGAAAAAATGAGGTACGTTTTAAACAAGATTAGAACTGGATGAATATAAAGTTTGAGAGTCTTCTGTGGACCTCATAGCTATATTTAAAGAAATTCTCAAATGTGCATAATAAGTGTTTAACATTATTGGAAATGAAAACTCTTCATCTAACAGGTATTAAGGAAGGATTCACTCACTGTGGAGCCTAAAACATGCCATTTAATGGCCTTTATTGATATGAATTAAAATCTTCCCCAAATACTCAAGAACATTATTCCATAAAAACACACAATTTAGGTTAAATCTCTGAAGAGATTTTTGACCTTGAGCCAAGAGCAATAAAAGTTTCAAAATAAAAGTACTGTTTCTTTCACAGATATTATTGTTGGTTAACAGCCAGGCACAAAAGGAATAAAGACTCAATATGGTTGTATCACACAGATTTTCTCTAAATAAATTCATTTAAACCCAGAAAATTACATCCTAACATGTATAATAGAGCTATAAGAATCTAGATTTTGTAATATATCAATCATGATTTGAGATAGAGGAAATTTTTTCTGAGATATCTGAAAATTTTACTAGTCTAACTTTTTTTTTACTTCAGTCTTATAAGCTCCATTTAAAAAATTTTTATCAATAACTATGGGGCGCCTTGGTGGATCAGTGGGTTGAGCCTCTGTCTTCGGCTCAGGTCATGGTCTTAGGGTCCTGGGATCGAGTCCCATTTTGGGCTCTCTGCTCAGTGGGGAGCCTGATTCACCTCTTCTCTCTCTGCCTGCCTCTCTGCCTACTTGTGATCTCTCTCTGTCAAATAAATAAATAAAATCTTTAAAAAATTTTTTATCAATAACTAAAGGTTTTCCTTCATCTCCTGTAGAGTGTTAAGAAGCTAACACTGTCATTGGTAATGTGCTATTTCAGTTGAAAATACTGTGTTGCTGTGTGCTTATTAAGCCCCATGACTATAGAAATGGCAAATAAACTCTAAAAACGGTGAAATGTTTTTGTTTGATAAGAATTCCTTTTTATTTGAACTCTGGGCTCAAATTCCTGTTCCAAACCTTCTCAGCCAGGTGACCTTATGCCAAGTCACTAAACTTTTTTGTGCCTCATTTCCTTAAACATAAAATGTAGATAATAATAGTAGGTACCTCAGAGATGATTAAATGCGCAATTTAAGTTGTAAGCTGTAAATCGCTCAGATCTATGTCTGGCGTCATTTTATATGTATGCATGCATATATAATTTAATGAATAAATTAACTTTAATGATTATGCAGGTGATGCTTTCAAAGTAAGGCCTAATCTTAGAAAGGTGTTGACATCTGAGTATAACTAAAACTACCTTTATGTGTATGGCAAAAAAATCATTTTCTGACCCACCACAGTGAAAAAAACACATGGTCATATTAATTTGACCAAATCACAAGAGAGCTAAGCATAAACTGAAAGTATTTTGATCACCAAGGGCAGTTCTTTGGTGGCATATGGTGGAGGGAGTACGAGGTGGTGTTGAAGATGGGTAAATGCTGCGAAAACAGGCTTGTATCTCGAAATATTTTGATATCTGAGGGAAAATGGTGCGAAGGGTATATTTTAGGAGGTGAATGTATAGTAAGCAAACAGCATGGAAGAAGAAATTAGAGCTTGTATTGGTCCTGGGATAGGAATATGACTGGAAGTTTGGTCCTGGGCTCCGGTGTTGCCCCCAGGAAGGTGGCTTCTGGACTCCTGTGGAATGAGGTGACCAGCAGCCGGGCAGCCTGTGAGCCTATGAACGGGTTCACCATTTTCTCTCTTGACTTCCTCACTTTGTACCTATGACAGGGTGTTGGCAGCAGATGGAGCTCCTTGTTCCCGTGACATAATAGACTTTTTTGAGAGCTGTGGAGCAGAGGGCACTGTTCTAAAAACACCCCCTCAGCGACTCTCAGGAGTCACCATGCCTCCCTCGGTATGTTATGAGTGACCATTTTCAAAGACAGTCATGCCAAGTCCTGCTGTGAGGGTTTAGACTTACGCCTACTTCCCGGTTGTTCTTTGACTACTCGTAGGACTGAAGCTTAAGTTGTGCTGAGCCCCTTCTCTCCATCTTCTTGGGGTTCAGACTGGCATTCCTTATCATGTGGTACCTCCAGATGCTCTATGTTTAAAGCTTGGAAAACTTTGACATGGATCCCTTTCTTAGAGCTTTACTATTCACGTTATGGTTTAAAAGGATCAGCATTTTTCCAAACACAGGTGTAGCCACATAAGGCCGATGAGTCTCTAGTAGGACTAGTGTCTGAGAAATGGAATCTCCGGACTTTTCTGAGATTCAAACTCGTGTACAGAGTTTGCAGTACCCCGAACACAACAAAGGCTCGGGAAATGTTGATTTCCATGATGATGATTATGATCATTATCAACAACTGTGATTATTATTAATAATTTTGGATTAGCTATGCTTACTGTTAATAACACTACTCTTTAAATAAACTCAGTTAGTGACCCTGCATCTTCAATGATGCACACAACAGAAGACCAGTAATGATTTTGCCCACTGGCCCTGGGTGACACAGTAGGAGTACAGATGGTCATTACATGTCCTTTCTCATCCACATGATGAGCCATTCAGGGCAGTGGCTGAGGAAACACGAGAAGAGTAAGCATAGGTTGACTGGCCAGAGCCGATGGCTGATGAGCTAAAGTGCACTCCCAGGACATCAGTTCCAGGCAGGCAGCGCAGGAAGCAAGTGCCACCACTGCTGAGCACTCATTCTCGGGTCTGTGTCCCAGCAGAACCTGGACCCAACATGCTGGTTCTCATGGGCCCCTAAGAGTCGCCGTGATGTCTCAATGGACAGAGCCCAGGGTGTCCTCAGAATCCCCACATTCCACATCTTGGCCTCTCAGCTCCCTGCCAGTAAGTCTGAAGTCCCAAGATCTCTGGGCCATGACACAAGGTCCAGGCATCCACCCATCCTGTTTGTGAAACCCCTAGAGGGATAAGGACAGTCTTTTAGCCCCAAATGACATGTCCTAATCAATATGAATCCATAGGAAACTGCCCTCCTGCCTGTTTTCCTGTATCCTTCTAAAAATGGTTACCTCTGGCAAAAGCCCCCCCAAACCAACTACCAGGACCCTATGAGGAAGGAGTACATATGGAGTGGGCAGAAGCTTGGAGGGTGTCACAGCTTTGGGCTTGCTTGCCTGGTTGCAGGCAGTGTTACATATGGTGCTAAGTTTTATGCATAATGAGTTTGTATTCCAGTTGCTCTGTACAAATAAATGTGGAACAATTGGTATTTTTTTTTCTATCCTGAGAAAAACACTGTTTCAAGGACAGTATTAAAATAGGTTAGATGAGTGGGAATTAATAGACACACGGATGTTTTAGTGAATATGGAAAATAAATTATTTCTATATTGTAGGATAATAGAAATATATAATTACAATGTATTCTAAGTATGTATCAGACACCACTTTAGACACTTCACCTCCTCTCTCTCCCATCCAACCACCCATCCACCCACCTACCCATATACCTATCTAGCCAGATTCATCCTTTGATCCATCCTTCCTTCCATCCATCCATCTATCCGCCCAACTAAACAAACCAATTAACCAACAAGTCCATCAAATAATCAACCAACATGAAGTGAATACTCCGAAGTGTTAGGTTCTGGGCACCCAAAGTCAAAATCAGATTTAGTCCTTGTTCTCACTTAAGGTAGTTCAACGACTAAGAGAAGTGTTTACAGCCCAGGAACTTGTACATGAGCAGGGTGATGCTTTTCATCACGGCTGTATTCACACCTGGAAGTTCCTCTCCTTCTAGGCCTACTTCTTAGTCTTGACTAATCTCCATGGTTGGCATTGTCCTAAGAATACAAACCCTTATTGCCTGAAAATAAAGAAATTCTTCTGCTAAGTCTAGAACTTCAAATTCTGGCTTGTATAAGCATACGCATAAAGCCCCAGGAGGCTGGGGCCACAGCTGTAAACCTGGACCTGCTCATAATATCCTCCATCCCACCTGACATCTCCTCCTTCCCCACTCACCTTGCTAAGTCCTGTTCATCCCTTCAACCTCCCCTGGGCCATGCATCACTTTCTCCAGAAAGCTCTTCTTTGTGTCTGAGCTCAGACCGTTCTTCCTGTAACTGGTTTTCTTTTGGCACTGTTTGATCCTAAGTCCTACATGTCTGTCTTGCTCATTGCTGTACTCCTTTAGCACATCATCTGTCTGTATAGCGTTCAATAAATACTTCTGAATGAATAAATGGATGAATAAGTAAACTGAGAGCAGGTTCTTGGGAGAGACATAGTTGATAGGCTGCTTAGAACATAGAGTTTCCCCTGCAGTGTATTACTTTGGCCAAGAATAGAGCGGAGTCGTATGGTTTTAGTTACTCTATATGAGAACAGAATGGAATGACAAAAATTTATTCTATAGCACAAGGTAGAGTAAATCATTTTCATAAGATGAAACAATGCAGTGAGATGAAATCGGTTCTTGTTTCTGCTGAGCAGCTATTAGAGAAACCCTCTCATCTTACAGATGAGGAAACCAAGGCCCAGAGAAGTGGAGGAGTCTGTCCTAGGTTCCCAAGAAAGTTGGTAGCAAAATAGGACCACAAAACGAAGCTTCTGGAGTCCCAATCCACAGTTCCTTCTGCTTCATTTCCCTGTCGTTAGCAGCCATTTGCTGGCTACCATGGTCAGGGAACGACCCTGTCCAAAGTAGCTACATCTGGAAAGGTTTTGGAATCTAAGAATTACTGATGCTCTAACAAGAAGTCCTGAGGCCAAGATGATTTAAAATACATCACTACTGACCTTAAGAAAATCACACTGTGACATTTGGCGCTATGGAACATCACTCCAGAGCTTCCCTTAGGCTTAAAATATGAAAAGGAAAATAACAAGAGCATCTTGACATTTTTGAGAGATTCTGGTCCAAATCAACATTTCCGGTGCTCCTCCAGGAGGCACACAACTGGGGTACAAACCCTCCATGCGGCAGTGCTGGGCCAAAGATTGAACTGGATCATTTCTCTTCATATGGGCAAGAAAGGTCATAATGAAGAGAATCACTGCTATTAATTAGCAAACACTTCGAAGGTGTAGGAGAGTAAGCACATAAGATTGACAGGAAAAGGCACATAGGTGAGGGTCCCTGGGTGGCTCAGTCAGTTGAGTATCTGACTCGTGATTTTGGTTTGGGTTGTGACGTCAGGGTTCTGGGATTGAGCCCTTCATCCGGCTCCACAGTC
This sequence comes from Mustela lutreola, assembly GCF_030435805.1. Taxonomy (NCBI): domain Eukaryota; kingdom Metazoa; phylum Chordata; class Mammalia; order Carnivora; family Mustelidae; genus Mustela; species Mustela lutreola. The sequence goes on along the minus strand of NC_081293.1, from coordinate 155,709,421 downwards.
AGCAGGGAGTCTACTTGAGGATTCTCTCTCTCCCTCTCCCTCTGTGCCACCCCACCATGCTTGCACACTTTCTCTCTCTCTCTCTAATAAATACATAGATCTAGGAAGGAAGGAAGGAAGGAAGGAAGGAAGGAAGGAAGGAAGGAAGGAAGGAGCGGGCACATATTCATCTGTTCATAAGACTGAGAAGCTGAAGAGCATTTTCAACATTTTCTTCCCTGAAGTTGTGATGATGTCAAGAAGGATACTGGTAATCAAAGATTACACTCCCAGAAACACCGTGCTCTCTACTTGACACACTGGTACTTCACTACCCATGAGGTAGATCCATGGGGAAACTGAGGCTCAGAGGATAAATCATTTGCTCAGCCCCACAGCAAATAATGAACAGACCTGGCTTCTGAGACCAAGATTGGTCTGGCTTGTGTGCCCTTATCTTCAACCCTTACGGGATTTTTATACTTTTCTTAAAAAAAAATTAGTCACTTGGAAGTTGGTAAACATGTTTTAGTTTAATGTGGATGAGAGGAACTCCCCGGACTCTTTCTTCACTTCTTCCCCTCTCTCCCCCATTTCTGGCCTTGTAAAACCATCCTTTCCTGTTTTTGCAGTGAGCATAGAGATCTCTTTAAATCACTCTATCTGAGGAGCGTTCTGGAAGCAGGAAGCCACAGATCATAAAGATCAGACGCTTACCCTTATTACACAAGACAGCTTTTTGTCTTTCAAATTGGTACTTGCCCCAAATCTCCCTGCTGGGTTTAAAACGAAGCCTAAGAAGTTCCCAGCACAGGGCGTGGCACATAATAGGTGTTCCCAAAATATCGGCTGGATCGGAATTTGCCCTCGGAGTTCCATTGTTACAATAGGGTAAAGTAGCCCTGGAGGAAGCGCAACCTGTCCCCAGGAGCTGTTCTGAGGGTATGTGAGGCACGGGCGTTAGGAATGGCTAGGCCAGTAAGGCAGTGGTTCCCAAACTCTGCTCAGGGAGCTTTAAAAATTCCGAGGTCTCTTGGCCACCCTAGCTCAGTTAAATCAGAATGTCTGGGGGCAGAGGCTAGGCATCAGCATTTAAAAAAAAAAAAAATGCCTGAGTGGTTCTATTGTGCCTGTGCCAAGGAAAATTTGCTTCAGAAAACACTAAGGGTTGTAGTGGAATTGAGGCTACTGGTTTGGAAAAGGGGCAACTGTACCTGATTTGCCTTAGTGGTAGAGAGAGGAGCAGAGGGAAGATGTTGACATGTGGGTGCAAATTTCATTTGCCTCGTGTCTTCGACTGTGTGGCGGCTTCCTTCTCCTTTTCCTTTCTTCCTCTCCTTCTCCTTTCTCTCCTCCTGGTCTTTTCCTCTGGCTGCTGCCCCACTGACTGCTTGGTTTCTACTTGTAACAGTCAAATCTAAGAATGCCAGATGCGGGATATGCATGCTTCTAGGGGCTCCTCCAATGCTGCCTGTGCGTTTCCTGGAGGTTTGTTCCTGCTTTTGCTCTGGACAGCTGAGAGCTTGGCACGCAGGGGAGGGGAGGAAGGGTGAGCCGAACTGCAGGGTGACGTCACACCTGACTAACAGGTATACATGGCGGTCCCGCAGAGCTGTGGGCTGCTTACTAAGGTGGGGTCTGCTCCCTGAATTGGCTGACTGACCTCAGAACTGAATTCTTTGTTCCCTCTCCAAAGCACAATCAGCCAGATGTTTTGCGTCCTGAGGCAATGGGGGCCTTTCCAGCTGATCCACAAGGTGGGCTCAGCTCACAAAGGGCTGGGTCTGTGCGGAGAGGACTGGCCAGGACCACCTTGGGTTGATTTCTCTAGGGTGACAGTTCCCCTTTCAATGGAAAGCAGAAAATGAAAGCTCCAAATTACAAAGGAAACCAGATGAGGGGGAAGTGCAGTCAGAGAAAGGGAATTAGTACCACGTGAAAAAGAAGTGAGGATAAAAAAACACACAAGGAAGAAATGCGACAATTCTTTCAAAAAGCCTTCAAGTCTTTGGAAAGACATGTGAGAATTTATTTATTTATTTATTTATTAAATTGCAATGTGTGGACCTGAGCCTTTCGGAGCCCTCTGAGGGGGAGAACCTGACTCCCCATCCACCACATTGCTGGCAAGGAGCATCGCTATGGGGACAGACGCAAGATTCCTGGGAAAATCTGAAACCACATTAAAGGGAACAGGGAACTGGTCTCTCCCAGTTTACTGTAACTTAATTCAAGAGCAGGAGAGACTTTTTTGTGAAAGAATCACTGTCCACTTCAAGGCGACAGAGTTCTTAACTGGTTGAATTTCACCAGCATGTCCTCTGGGCCTTACACCTGTCTGTTCCTGAATTCTGATATTTAGTCACACCCCTGGAGCATTACACAAAGAACTCTGCA